>NC_138512.1:23765734-26165734 GCF_964252035.2 Podarcis erhardii | reverse complement strand
GATTTTTATTTGACCTCCAGCGTTTAAATGTGTTCTCTGAAGAACTGTAAGGTCATCTGGGCTGTTAGCAAGCTGGACCACTGCACTCTGTATACCACACACAACCACAGGAGGCTGAGAAGAAAAGAGAAAGAGGGGGAAGAAAGAACCTGTAGCTTTGGAGTGGAACAGTAGCTCACACAGCCACTTCTGGTATGAGCAAAAAGTCTAATTCATATTGAAACACAGAAAGTCAATCAGCACAATGAGTTGTGTGTGTCATTAACAGTCACATGACCACCCAATCATGCTCACATGACACCCACTTGAAGCTTTTTTTCTTGGCTGAATTTCAGAAGTTATGTGAGACCGAACATTTTCTGGAAAATATTCTCACTTCTATATTTTTCCTGGGAAACATTTCCCCCCCCCCCAGTTTATTATTTTGTAAAAATTAGTTACAACATCAGTTACAGTAAGCCCTCAACTTATGTGAGCATTACGTTCCAGGAATCTCTCCTAAAGTCAAAATCACGCATATGGGTGCAATGGCAAGTGGGATTGCCAAAGTCTTTTTTTCCTGGACACCCACCCCCTTTGGACCCCCTTCTTAATTTTTTAATTTTTGTCAAGTGGGTAAAACTGAATGTGCACAAGTTAAATGTGGGCTTGCTATACTACAACACCAGTCAAATTGATGTCTCTCTGTGTAGCGTTGAAATCTGCAAAGGAAACCTCAGCAGCTGGATATTTAGATGCATGGGGGATGCAGAGGGCCAGCTGAGTGCATGTCACAATGGTTGGATGCAGCAATGCTCCACCATGTCCATACTTGTGGGTAATTCATTCATGGAGCTTGAAATACAAGAGGATCTTGGATATTGGTTATTGTGGCGTTTGCTCTCCTAGGTGTGTGACATCATACTGGGTTCATAAGGAAAGGGTTAACTAATTGTAAAATGACTCACCAATGGGAACCCAAGGGGAGAAGCGAGTTAGTGTTAGGGTGGTTGAGAAGACAGTCTGGAGTTAGAAGAGACAGAGAGGATAAGTCTGTGGGTTGGGCTAGTCTGAGGGAGAGAATTTGTTAAGAGGAGTCAGTCAAACGGTATTAGGAAGGTATAGGCCGGTAAAGAAACTAAAGTTAAGATACTGACAGGAATATTATCTGAGAAGCCATAAGCTTGTTAATGTTTGTAAAATAAACTTGTTTATTTGGTTCACTTTTAACAACTGTCTGGACTCAGTGTTTTACCCGAGAGTAATGGGTTGGTGGCAGTGGAGAAGCGAGCACAGTGGTGGCACAGGGATCAATGGACCGTTAAACGTCCGGGGACCCTGTGTGATTGCCACAGTTATTTATTTAGAATACTTAAAACCTGTAGTCTTGTGAAGTCACCTCGTCCCCCTCGAGCTGCCCAGGAAGGTCACTTTGGTACTGCTAATACAGCAGTTTGACATCACCCCGAGGTGCACTCCACTGTCGCTCAAGACAGAAGATGTTCTCGACAGCGACATGACGATTTGCACTCATGATGATAATGAGGTAGCCCCACACGAACCTACTTCCATACTGTTTGCACCCGCAAAGGTTTTAGGGAAGCCATACTGCTCTATTTGCAATCAGTGCCATGTCCTGCAGCTTCCTGCTGTAAAAATCCCATAACTTTTTACAACAGAAATGCTCTGGTTTATATATGTCCAACTTTTGTTGTGCTGCAGCTGCTTCAGACAGAAAGAATGTGGCAACACAGAACAAACCACGGCAGAAGAACCACCAATGAACTATCAGTGTGTAAATAACATGTTGCAGAATATGTCAGCAACAAAACACTGCCCCAGAGGGACCCCAAATTCCTGCTACACACAACCATCCATTTGGTAAATGTACCATGGGACTATATGCCATGTGGGAAGATCAGGCATCCCTAGGGAACTCTTGTTTAGGGGACTTAGAACTATTTTGGAGAACAAAGTTTTGAGGGAGGGGGTTTCCCCCCCCCTATGTCAAACAACGAAGCATTCTTTCAAATGAACATTTGGGTGAAAAATGCCGAGTTTATTTAGACTGGATAAAACAAGATTCTCCAGTCAGGCACCAGTTGAGCCATAATTTGCATGAAATAAGCAACAATTTTCAGATGGGGGGAAAAACAAACACCGAGAGTAAAATAAATAAATAAAGCCTAATTATAGTCTAATCAAGCACATGGTACAGCTCCATTTTACAGGGAAATCATATCCATGTGGCACAAACTAGATTCTTCAATGGCTAGTTGTATGACCAGTGCTTTTTTCCTGGGGGTATTCAAGGGTATGCAGTACCAGCACTGCACATGACTGAAGCAATGCTCTCATATGCCTTGCCCACAGGATGGAGTACTGCCATGCATGATTTTACTTTTATTATTAATTAAAATTGTATACTGCTTCTCATCTGAGGAACTCGGGGCAGTTCACAGCATAAAAATACAAAACACAAACACAAAATCCACAATAAAACCAAGAACAAAGAAAGCCAACAAAATCTAGAGGGCCGTGAGTTCTCAATCCCAGATTTAAATCAGTTTGCAGGGGGTGATTTTGAACAAGAGCATGGACTTGAAGGTTGAAGATGATGAGATGATGCTCAGTTGCCTAGCTATATTGCATCTCTTTTCTCTAAGAGGTTTGAAGGAAAGCCACAATGGGGGGGGGGTGTCTGCAGGAGGCCTTAAGGATGATGATCCTGTTCCAGGGGCCAAGCCAGGTTAGCAGCAGAAGGCATGGGGAGCAGGGCCAATTGCAGAACAGCTGCTGCACGACTTTTCATCGGAACACAGGAAGGTGCCTTATACTGAGTCAGATGATTCATGGAATCACAGAATTGTAGAGCTGGAAGGTTCGAACAGCTCTTACTGTCAGAAAGTTCTTCCTGATTGGTCCATTCAACATAGTATTGTCTACACTGATGGGCAGCACATCTCAGAGTTTCAGACAGCCCTATGTTGTGAGAGAGAACCAAGGACCTTCTTGATGCAAGGCAAAGGTTTTACCACTGAGCTATGCCCCTTTCCCCCTTCAGGCCTGTCTCCTACCAGAAACAATGAGAAGATGCATGATGCACAGGGCCTGATGTTTATTGGGAGGCTGTAAAAGCATCTCATTTTGATAACCAAGAAGGAAGTCTTCATCTGGGCCCAGCTTAGCATAAGAGCTGGAGAGGGTAGCAGGCTAATGAAGTGCCCCATCCTTTCGAAGCATTCGCCCCTTATCCTTACTGGCAAATGAGCTCCAACAATTTGGCCCAAACTACTGTGCGATTATCAGCTCTTCAGGGGCATGTGTACAAACAGGAATTCATTCAGCAGCTGATAAATTGCCCACAATATACCAGTTTCAAAATGCCACATCTAAAGAAGACAGTAGAGTAATGTTACAGGAGACCCCAATCCCAATGGGATTCTGGGGTATTTGCTCCTTTGGAAAATTGAAGATGGAGTGGAGACTTCTTTCGAAGATTTAAGAAATATGATTTATTCAAATATTTATACCTGAATTTAGACGGAATGAGTCCAAATGTCATGGTCTGGTTCACGGGCGATTGAAGTCCCAGCTGGGGATGTCAGGACCGGGGGCAAGATGGCGGGGTGGGAGCAGGAACGGGGGTCCAGAAGCCAGGAAGCCAAGAGTCTGAGGGTCAGGAAGCAAGGAGTCACGAAGTCAAGGATCTGAGGATCAAGAAGCAGGCAGTCAAGAAGCCGAGGTTCAAGGATCAGGAAGCAAGAAGCCAAACACAGTAAGGCAGGAAACGTGTTGCTGTGGCAAAGAGCTGAAGGGAAATGCTGACCTTATATCCCTTCCCAGATCTTGCCACCAGGTGCTGTGAGTTACCAATCGGCCTCACCTGTGAGGCCTTGCCTTTTCAGAACAAACTTAGGAAGGCCCCAGTCCTGCAAAGTCCTATTGGTCACAGGGCCTGGCTCCTGCACGCACTCCTGACACCAGATCTTACAGCGTGGTCATCTCAAGAGGGGTTGTTCCCCATAGCAGTGCAGCTCTGGAGCCCAAGACATCTGTCCCAGCCTGCCTTCAGCCATCCAGCCTGTATCATTCTGCCTTTTCCAGTTATCCCAAACCTCATGCCAAAGGGCCCAAACTCTGACATGATGCCCACTTACCCTGGCAACCTTCCAAATCTCCTGTCTCTGTTCAAAGCTCAGGGCAGGGGGGAAGGATAGTTGTCTCATGTGGTCAGTGCTCCTCTATAGCCCTGTATTGTTCCTTATTGGCCAGGTCATTTTACGTAGTGTGGCCCAACAATAACTCTGCAGCTTGTATTTCTCCCTTCACATCCCAAACAGTCAAAATCTTACCATTTATTCATTTCTTAGGTTTAAGGGAGTCTCTCCACCCCCGGCCACATTCATAGCAATAATTTCAAAAGAGAAAAAATAGACAAGTGTCAAGGATGAGAAAATGGAATATGATTAATAAGAAATACAACCAGCATAGCTGCAACTGATTTTATAGACAAACAAGAAAAGAAGAGGGAATTTCCAGAGACTCTTACCACTACATCCATCCATTATTCAAGACAAATAGTCATCTGAAGTCAAATGAAGATTCATGCAACACTTAAAAGCTTGGCTGAATCAGCTAAATGAATGCACTAGGCTCATTTGGTTAACAAGCATACATGCACTATATTTTGCTTTCCTGAGTTTTCCGGAAGAGGGCTATGTATTCTGTCCTGTGATGTCCGCCTACTGTTTTTATAGCGAAATTATAATATATCCAAATACTTCTCCCCCGGGCAAACTAATTGTTAATAATGAAAGAAGCTGTCAATTCAGTTCTAGCAAAAATCATCACGAACCACTCAAGTCTGCCAGATCTCTCCAAACATGTCAAATTTCATTACCCTGCTTAAGTGTCAGGAGAGTTATTTCCTCTAGAACAGGGAGAGGAAGTGACTCATCACTATGAACTACTTGGGCAGCTTTGAATAAGCTGGAGATCATTTGCATATGCAGTCAACACCAGAAAAGCATCAGTTGGCATGTTGGGAAATGGTGACAAAGATTCCTCTTGCCACCTCAGGAGGACCAAATGGGGTGAAACTCATTCAGAATGTACAAAGCAGTTGCCCACACTTAGTACAAAATTGTACTGCAGTGGGGCTGGGTGAAAGCCAACTGCGCACAAATGCTTGAAAGTGGGTTTTCTGTTTGAGTCAGTGATCTCAGCACACTCACACATTAGAAGGGAAAATCAGGTTGGCGCCAACTTATCTAAGTATCCTCTCTTGACATTGTTGATGTAGGGATGTGCATAGGTGCTAGGAGAGGTTATATTTACAGTGGAACCTCTACTCACAACCACAATCCATACCAGAGACCCGTCCTTATGGCGAAACAGGTCACTGGGAGAGGTGCCGTTGTGCGCAGGCACAGGTGGCGATTCCCCACTTCTGCACATGCACGAACGGCGATCGCCGCTTCTGCGCATGCGTAAATGGTGGCAAACCCGCCGGTTACTTCCGGGTTTGCTGTGGTCGCAACTTGGATCGTCCACGAGTGGAGGCACTTGTAAGTACAGTGGTACTTTGGGTTACAGACGCTTCAGGTTACAGACGCTTCAGGTTACAGACTCCGCTAACCCAGAAATAGTACCTCGGGTTAAGAACTTTGCTTCAGGATGAGAACAGAAATCGCGTGGTGGCAGTGGAAGGCCCCATTAGCTAAAGTGGTACCTCAGGTTAAGAACAGCTTCAGGTTAAGAACAGACCTCTGGAACAAATTAAGTTCTTAACCCGAGATACCACTGTAGAGGTTCTACTGTATTACGGTAGATATTATCCTTCCTTCCTCACATTCGTAAGTTCATCTGAGTACAATCCCTTTGCAGCTTAAACAGAAGCTTAAATTGGCTCATTTTAGCCTTTTAGTTTAAGTAACCCAGGATGTTTTAAGGCAGACTGGGTCCTCCTGGTATTTCCCCCCTTTCTCCCCCTTAAAACAATAATCACACAAACAAACTTGCAAAAGATAAAAATAACATTTACTCACTTAGAGTACTTGTTGAAGAGTAACAGATAAAACAGCTTTGTTCAGGCAGGCTTAAAATAGTAATTCGGTTGCAAAGACATGCTTAAGTCTAGCTTAGTTTAAGATGGTACAGGGGTGCCAACTTGAATAAAATATTGTGGGGGCCCAGGTAAGCCCTGCCGCACATAATTGATCACATGATGTGGTGCACACACACCATTTGAATGGCAGTGCCCATTAACTTGGGGGGGGGGGAGACCCCTCCAATATTTTTTTGCAGGGGCCAAAGTCTCCGGAGCCCCCAGAAGTTGGCTCCTATGAGATGGTGTCTGAGCAATGGAGCTCAGACATGCAGATTGTTCTCAAATTCCAGCTTATATTTCCATGCTTTACTCTGCTGAATGTTTTGTGATCTCTGCTGGGGCTTTCTTTCCCAAAGTACTTGCCCCAAACCTGAATCTTAGGCATCCAGGGAATTCTCCCTCCCCCCCCTTTTTTTAACCAAATTACTAAATATCAACAGCTGGCTGCCTTGGAGCTATCCTAGGCTCGAATGCCCCTTCCTTATCAGTACGCATAGAATAAACTAAGCCAGCACAATCAGAGAAGCAGAAAGAAACTTTGAGGAGGGTTTTCTGGCAAAGGATAAAAGAAGGAGCAGCCAGCAGCTAGACAGAAGATACCGTAAACGTTTTAGAAGCTGTTTCGTTTTATGAGGAAAGAATGGGCTGAAGGTGATGATACAAAGTGATAAGACAGCACTGTCCACATTCTTCGGTCAATAATGATCTGGTAAATCAGTGTTTTAAGGGGCCTCCTGGTTGCTTCGCACACCCTTTATTCTGTCAACCATTCCGACTGGTGTGGAGCCTTCTCTTTAGAGAGCATTGATGTTGTCTGATGTGGACAATGTTTGTGCCAGAAGTGGGTTCTACAAAGGACACAAACATGGGGGTGTTTCCCCCCTCCTTCTACCCAGATTTGCATTGGCTCGCCCGCCCCCCCCACCTATCCACAAGCATCTACCCCAGCCCCTGTTCTTTCTTTAGTTCGCATTTCAGTTTAAGTCATTGCTGTTGGTGAAAAGACAACTAAACACAAAATGTAAAGAAAAAGAAGGTACCTTTTATCATATGTGGTGGACCTGCTCCAAGGTGAAAGACTTCTGGGAGAAGATTTATAATGAATTGGGAAAAAATGTTGAAATATACATTCATTAAGAAACCAGAGGCCTTTCTTCTTGGAATAACAGGTTTGGAATTGCCCAAGAAAGATGTTAGACTGTTTTTGTATGCCACGACTGGAGCTAGAATTTTGTTAGCCAAGAACTGGAAAACACAAGAAGTGCCAACAGTGGAGGAATGGCAGATGAAGATGATGGACTTTTTGGAGCTAGCCAACCTCACCAGAAGAGTCCGCAACCAGAAGGAGGGGGAGCGCCAAGAGGAATGGAGGAAATTCAAAGACTATTTAGTTAAATATGCGAAGATAATTTAAATAGAAATACTTGCAAACACCAGATAGGCTTAGGATTTAAATATGTGATGTTATAGAACAACATGTTTAAATTTAATATGAAAAGAAAGAAAGACGTTAATTGATTAAGTAAATTTTATGAGAAATTTGTTTTTTGAAAACTGTTACAATGATATATATTGAAACTCAGCCAGGGGGATTCGAGGAAGTCACGTAACAATGTTATTAAGACTAGAATAATTACAGTTAGGATTTATGTTTGTTTGTTTGTTTGTTTGTTTGTTTATAAATTTTGGAAAATCAATAAAAAAATTGGGGGGGAAAGACAGCTAAACACGGAGGATAAATCGGAACTGAGCAGGGGAACGTTGTGAAACATGTGCAGCTTGTCTGGAGCTTTCCACGTGATTCGTGAGATGCTGAGCAAAAACATGCTCATCAGGTCCTCCTGACAGCAGTTGCAGGCCTCACCTTTGGAGACCGAATTCCCACACTTTCCCATCTGCTCGCTGCCATTAAGTTCAAAGTCAGAGTACAGAATCTGTTTAATCAGATGGGACTGCTTGCTGTTAGGCGTTCAGAGGGGTGTTCTGTATCCAATGACTAATCCTTACACTTGGCAAAATACAACATTTGTTTTCCAGAGACTCTACAGGGTTTTTTCTCTCTCTCTCTCTTTACATGTAATATTCCTTAGCAGGGGTTAGACTGGGGGGGGGGGAGAGAGAAAGCATATCTGAATATTTCAAAAGGAGTCTATTGAAACCTGGTACAAACTGCATTTCTGCAGGGAATTTGGCTAAGCAAACCATTTCTGCGGTACTTATGTATTCTTGGTTTTTTATGACACAGTTGCTTATTATTAAGCACAGAAAATTCACAGACACAAGGTATCAGTTTCAAATAAATATGGTAATTGGATGTAGTAAAAAACCGGGGGGTTCCTTTCTGAACAATACCCCCTTCAATCTTACTTTATTTTATTTTTAGGTCCAATTCACATGGAGGTTTGTGTGTGATTTCTGCTGAGTTTTAAGTCAGGGGTGGGATCCCCTCCAGCTCATCAGCTGTTCAGTAGGGAGCAGGAAAGAGGTAAAAGGATGTGGAAGCTGTGGAAAGTTTTCAATTGAAGCTCCTTCCTCGGCAAGGAGATGTGCTGGAAAAAGATCAAAGCACAGGGGGAAAACGTCTCAGCAGAGTGGCGGACTTGCAGAGAGGCAGAAACTGTCGATGCATTTTGCAGGCAGTTTTTGTGATGCAATTACATTTTGCCAGTTGAGGCTTTGAACGGCGGTAAGGAGGGGCTTGCAGTTCAGCTGCACGTTGGCTTTTATCTGCATTGTTGCAAGACACCCCAATCTCTGAGCAGTGCTTACTAGGTTCCAGGTGCTTACCCAGGGTTCAGTTTCCTTGGAATGAGGGACAGTGGAGACTGTGGTGTCCTTATGATAAATAAAAAGGTAAAGGTAGACCCCTGACCATTAGGTCCAGTCGTTACTGATTCTGGGGTTGTGGCGCTCATCTCGCTTTATTGGCCAAGGAGCTTCCGGTCATGTGGCCAGCATGACTAAGCCGCTTCTGGCGAACCAAAGCAGTGCACGGAAATGCCGTTTACCTTCCCGCCGGAGCGGTACCTATTTATCTACTTGCACTTTGACGTGCTTTTGAACTGCTAGGTTGGCAGGAGCAGGGATCGAGCAACGGGAGCTCACCCCGTCGTGGGGATTCGAACCGCCAACCGTCTGATCAGCAAGTCCTAGGCTCTGTAGTTTAACCCACAGCGCCACCAGCATCCCTTTATGATATATATTTACACATATATTCTGTGAACTGCACTGAGACCCTGGGGTATAGGGCAGTATATAAATTGAATTAATAATAATAATAATAATAATAATAATAATAATATACAACCTGAGGGATTCACAGCACCCCAACACCCCAAGAAAGTCTTGCTACACCCACAGCTACAGACTTGGATCCCAGCAGAACTCAGGCATGGCTGTGTCTCTGATCTGCCCAGCCTGCTTTCTGCTTCTACCTCACACACCTCAAATTGACTTTTGTCTTTTTAACTAACAGACTTCTGTTTCAGTGTATCTGAAGAAGTGTGCATGCACACGAAAGCTTATACCAAGAACAAACTTAGATGTCTCTAAGGTGCTACTGGACAATTTTTTTTATTTTTTTAAATATATTTTAACTAACAGACAGTTGAGGGAGGGAGGCATGCCCATTTGTTTTCTGGCACAGAGCCACTTGCTTTGTATTCTGAATGGCCCATACTTTAGGGGCCATTACCAGGAAACTTGCCTGAATCCTTGTTAGTTCCAAAAATTAGAAGGGACTCAGGCATACAACCTAACCGCCTCAACCCTGCCCAAATTCACAACAATACTCTTCTGCTCAGATTACTAAGTTCCTTTTTAGGCATCAGCATAGGCAGGGGAGATAACAAGCGCAAGATGAACTTCTTCTAAAAACCAGAAAGAAAAGTTAATGGAGAAATGGAAAGTGAAACTTGAGTGGAATTGCAAGAATTAAATATATGCCTCTGTTTCCATGGAAAATAGATCTCTGTGTGTGTTTGTGAGTCTGGTACCTCCCACTATTGGAATGTGACCCTAGGACCAGAAAATCTTCCCTTCCTCATGGACTGTGGTCCAGATGAAATTCAGTTCCCATCCCCCCCACTCTGCAACTGCCCTTAAAATTTATATTATGGGTATGTTGGTGCTGCAAACTGGTTTAGCCCAATATCGGATATGGATCATTTAAGCAAGTCCACTTACGGCAAATGACTGCAATTTTTTTTCTCTTGATACAAGACAGGCAATGTGCAGGGAACCAAGCGCTATGAGCCAGCAGCCAAGAAGTTCATCTTTCCCCTGAGCTTCCCTCTTTCCCTGCTCTTACACTTGAAATATTCATTGAGGCCAGAGCAGTGGATTTCTATGATGGCAGTAAAAGGAAGCCACACGCATTGCTCTACAAAAAATAATAATGTTTAGAACTACATTCACACAGACCTGGGTAAATAGTTCTCGGTGTCCTTTTTTCTTTTTTCTTTTACTGTTCAACTTCTGTTATTTTAAAAACTTTTCCATAACTGTTTTATTATATTTTGTGCATGACTAAGCCACTTCTGGCGAACCAGAGCAGCGCATGGGAAACGCCCTTTACCTTCCCGTCGGAGCGGTACCTATTTATCTACTTGCACTTTGATGTGCTTTCAAACTGCTAGGTTGGCAGGAGCAGGGACCGAGCAACAGGAGATCACCCCGTTGTGGGGATTCAAACTTCTGACCTTCTGATCGGCAAGCCCTAGGCTCTGTGGTTTAACCCACAGTGCTACCTGCAATGCCATTGGAAGGAGAGTGGAGTCTCTAGAAATGGATGTTAATTGCAATGTTAGTTGGAATGTAATTCGTTCATAATTTTGAAACTTAATAAAAATTAATTGGCAAAAAAGGAAGGAAAGTAGAGTCAACACACGCACAATAAAGTCCTTCTTTCTTGGTGCTTAACTTTGTTTCAGTTAACAGATTTAATTTGCCCAATTAACAGATTTCTGAGCTAAGCTCTGCCAGTTACAGGTTAATGGACCTAACAATCCTTTAAGTCTTTCAGGAAATGTTTCTTTGCTCCCATTCAACCAATAAGTGATAAAACTGAGATTCAGCTACGTCTGCCAAGAGTAGATTGGGAAAAATAAACTCCTTAAAGAATCTTAAACTTGGTATCATTTTAATCTTTCATGGATAAACTAACTTTGACAAGATATCCCTTTAACCCATATTGCCGCCTGCAATGTGGGTTGTCTATGATACAGCACTTTTTCACCTTTTCAATTCACGGTAGAAGTAGAGAGTCTAACCCACTTGTGCACATTGGGAATATGGAAGCCAGGGTGGCGGCAATAGCTTCTTTAACCTCCGAGATTGCAATCTGGTATTAGTTGTTTGCTCTGCATTTGTCAATCCATTCCCAATCAACATTACTAGTAGACTTTTTGTTTAACATAGCTTAAGACTTCAGCTCCAGCATTGTACTGCCATTATCTGCTCTCTGTCTTCTTGTAACAGAAGAGCAGCAAAACAATGGGACTAATCCAATCACATGAGTTGGATAACTTTTTAACCAAACACGAACAGGTTTACTCCAATCTGTCACAGATGCAAGCCAGATAATGCTAAGCTGAAGTACAACATCCCATCCTTTCAAACTCCTCTGGAAGGCCAAGACTTCAGACAGTGTTTCGACCCAAGCCACTGAAAATAACTAGACCACCCTTGTTATTTCATAAATAGAATCAAAGAAGGTTTGTGTGGCAGCATATGCTGTATGGCCAGCAACCCATTCTTACTCTGAGAGCAGCTTGGTGTGTTTTTAAGCTGCCCTTATTCGCACAGCGAGCTCCTTATTAAATACAGATTTTGCCGTGGAAAATTGGTGTCTTTCTTTTTCCTTTAAAGAGAGCTCTTGCATTCCAAGCGGCAACTGAAGTGCTGTGTTTTATTTAATGCTTTCACACTTAAGGATGCACAGGTCAGCATAAATAAAGCATACCTTCCTTTAGCAGAAAAGCGATTTTACAGATTTGATATAATACTTGAAATTGTGCAATGATACATTGTTGAATGCCAAAGGGAAAAGGAGAAAAAAATCTAGACGTGTGGCAACTCAAAGACGAACAGGTTTATTCTGAGAATTTTTTTAGTTCAATGGGGCTCATTCCAAAGTAACTGTATGGTTGCAGTCACACAATCATCCCTTGGTTTCATAAACAGAGGTATGCTTTGCCTTTCGCTATGTTTTCTAGTCACATGCTATCCCCTCCCCCCCCCTCCATGTGCTGCACTAAATCAGGAAGTCTTCAATTAACCACAACTTCCCATTACATCCAAAGTGGGGGACTTTGGCTACCAACTTCCAAACAAGCTGAGTTCTGAAACCAACTCCAAACCGCAGTTTAAGATCCCAGCTTGTTCTGAAATGAGAAACCTTTGTTTCTGAGTTCAGATGTAACTGTTAACGGAAGACTTGGGTTAACTGCAACAGGAGAAGGACTACCAGGCTTATTATAAAATCTTTGCTGTACCTACAATTGCTGCTTCAGAGGTATACTCCTGACAAGTTTAAATAAAATATTGCCTCCCCCCCTAAACCTACCGATAAAATATTATGTTTTGCTGTATGAGTCTGAGTAGGTAACAAATGCATGACATCTACTAGGCTCATTGATGCATTTGTGAATTTCCTCCCTTCTGAATAACAAAACAGCTTACTTGCCAGCTATTTTTCTCTAGCTACAGTTTTCTGATGGAAGCAGTAATTCATTGCTAGAGCAGATGTATATTAGAGATAGAGATGTGTCACTAAATACCCATTATACCATCAGCAGTTTAAACAACTACTTCAGATAGACACACAGCACATTCTGCTCTCATCTAGCTAAATGATCTGCAATGGTTGGGTTACATCCACCTCCTTTGAATCAGTTAGAACAAGTGCCAAAGTGATCAAATGGACATAAGAGGGCGCTGTTTGGCTTCATCTCTTGGAAGAGAGCTTTGTTAACCAAACAGTGAATAACAGCAGCGCCTTTAAGAGCTGTTCAGTGTCCAGCATTGCATTTCATAAAGCAGGAAATGGGGTTGTGTGCTCTAGAAGATTAGATATTGAGCTCAACATTTGCCAAAAATAAGACAAAAACTGGTGTCTGCTTTAAGAAAACTCTAAGCAAACTGGGATGTCTGCCCCATATTTGTACTGCTCTTTTGTGCACTATAGTTCTTTGGATTTACTTATAGACATTAAAATGTCCAGCAGAAATACATAGGAAGAGTAGATCTTAAAGTAAACTTTTTTTGTGTTGAAGTTTCTGCAACCTGACTTACGCGAAGACTGGCAATTGCATAGACCAGGGCTAGTCAACATGGTGCGCTCCAAATACTATAGGACTCCAAGTCCCATCAGGACCAGCCAGCATAGCAAGTTGTCAGGCATAATGGAAGTTGTAGTCCAATAAGATCTGGGGGGCACCATGTTGAATACACCCAGTGTAGATGTTCAAACAAGGTCATAGATATATATGCAAGCACATATAGGAATATTTGTTCATTGCCTGGTCAACATGCATAGTCTCCAAAGGGACAGTTAATGTATTGCCCTCCTGATGTTGTTGAGATGTAACTCTCGCCATTCCTAAACACTGCCCATACCAGCTTGGACTGATGGGATTTGTAGTTCAATGACACTGGGAGGGGGGTCATCACTGGCTATTCCTGCTCCAAGCAAAGCTGGTGAACATGCTCAAACTGACTGTCAAAACTGAGGATTTCTTACACTGCCCAGTCAATGTGTATGCAGACCTTAAGAACATAAGAAGAGCCTGCTGGCTCAGCCCCGTGGATCTGCTGGATCATGCTGGGTCTTGTCTAGCATCCTGTTCTCACAGTGGTCAACCAGATGCTTGTGGGAGATTTGCAAGCAGGATTTGAGCACCAGAGCATTCTCCCCTCCTGTGGTTTCCAGCAACTGATATTCAGAAGCAATGCATGAGAGCTTGCATGTTCAATTTGTGCACAGTCTACAACATCACCTGCAAGATCAGACAGTGTACAGCTTCCCCCATTAATGATTCACATTGAGCATGCTTTTAGGAGCCAACCTTGTAGCCTTCTCATATTCTTACGTTTTCTGTAAATCAGACTCTGTAAGACATTTTATGTTGGTCTCTATATAGGATAATGATGTGATGCAGGCAATTTTAATAGAGCCAAATATTCTGCTCATTTAAGAAAAAAAGGTCAACAGTGGAGAACACTCTTCAGCAAGTGACGGCTTCTTTCACTTGCCAAATTGGAATGGGGAGCCAGTTCTGAATGCCAGTTGTGTTAGTTTCCTCATCTCTGACTATGTAGCAGGATTGACATATAACAAAAGACACATGCTGGAGTTCTATAATTACTTGGCCATAAGGGAGATTGAGGATTAGTGGTAGGGGGGAAATTTTGATATTCAGAGGCAACACCCACTGTAACTGGCATGCTACATCCATATTAAGTCACACATTTCCCCAAGGACTAGCCAGGCTATGTGGATCTTGGCTAAATGAATCACAAAATACCCTATAGAGGGCAGTCCAGGAACAGCAACTTCCTATGTTTTCTCCTGGGCAGCTAACCAAAACAGGGATTTATTTAAAATAGTAAGTCTGAACAGTCAAGTTCATGAGTGATGTTTGCAGAGAGTGAAAAAGAAAAGGGATATGCATATGAAAAAGAAGAGAATCTGAGAAGGCAACATTTGTGATACGATACATGAAGGCATCATGTTTCTAGTCTTCAGGGTCCTTTCAGATTAGTTATCAATTTATGAACACAGCTTTGCAACCAAGCTTCTCCACCTCCTTCTCCAAAATAATATATTTTTATTATTTCACAAAAATGAACCATATTCCAAGGATTCCATTATCTTAGGATGTGGGTCTGTACTTTACAGTCACCATCACGGTTGTATTAATAACCATTACAAAAATTCTGTGTCACATAGAAGGGCTTTTCTCAAGGTTCACCTTATTGGTTTTGCTGAGTCTATAATGCTTTGTCTCTTTTGAGACTGTGGTGTTTTCAGGTGTCCTTCCTCACCAGTTCATTTGCAAACTTTGTTTGGCTGCTGTTAAGATGACTTAAAAGTGCCGTGTCTCTGACTCATACACCTTAATGAATTGCAATAACGCCATAGCAGAATCCAATACTAACATTCTCTTGCATAAGTTTTAGAACTTTGCCCAGTTCTAAAACTGCCTTTTTAATATATAAAACCAGCAAACAACCTTCAAATATCAGTATTTTATTCTAAGCACTCTATGAGGTTTTAACATTTTTTTCAGGTGAACATTTCTTTAAGGGTGTATGATTTTACATATACTCTTCACCTGAGAATATCCAACCACATATATATGATTCCATTTGTTTACAAGCACAAGATCCAAAGATGCTTATCCAACCATTTTTATTGTTTCCTCTACTCTTTGAATCAAAACAGTCACCCACAATCAATTAATTGTGTTGATTAATCAGTTACTAAGGGGGCAAATAAGGCTACAGTCCTAAACACACTTCCTAGAGAGCAACCCCCCAAGAACACAGTGGGACTTATTTCTGTGTTTAAAAAAGGTAAGAGGTAAAGGACCCCTGGATGGTCCAGTCAAAGGTGACTATGGAGTTGCGGCACTCATCTCAGTTTCGGGCCGAGGGAACCGGCGTTTGTCCACAGACAGCTTTCCAGTCATGTGGCCAGCATGGCTAAACTGCTTCTGGTGCAACCGAACACCATGATGGAAGCCAGAGCACACGGAAATGACATTTACTTTTCCACCACAGTGGTACCTGTTTATCTACTTGCACTGGTGTGCTTTTGAACTGCTAGGTTGGCAGGAGCTGGGACAGAGCAACGGGAGCTCACCCCATCGCGGGGATTAGAACCACCAACCTTCTGATCGGCAAGCCCAAGAGGCTCAGTGGTTTAGACCACAGCACCACACATGCATAGGATCAGTCTGCACACCTTCCAACCTTAGCTTTAACAAGTGGAATCAATTCTTACTAAAAGGGATGTGAAATGATGGGACTTGTAGAGCCACAGGTTCCCTAACCCTGGTGATGAGGCTGATCCATCTTTTCTTAATATTAAATGCCTTCTTCTTCAACAGACCATAAGAGTGTTTACCATTTGCCATCATCTACCTGCAGCCATTTGTCTAAGTCAGGTGTGAGGAACCTCTGGCACTCCAGTCGTTGCTCAACTACAATCCCCATCATCCCTGACCATTGACTATGCTTGCTGGGGTTAATGGGAGTTGTAGTCCAGCAACATCTGGAGGGCACTTGATCTAAGCCCTTAATTTGTGGTCCCATTACTGGATCACCCAGTTTCTTTCCACACACCAAACCCTTTCTACAAGCAATATAAGCATTTATTGTTCAACACCTACGTACTTATTCAATGCTATAGTAAAAATACCTGACCCACAAATTTTGCTTTGACAGATCCCATAAATGAGGAGTTTTACAAAGGCTTCAAGAATGGTAATATAGAAGTTTAGGCTAAGTTTTTCATTGCCAAGGACTGCTTTATATGATTTATGGAGAAAGATACAGAGAAAAACCTCAGAGGTGAGAGGAAAGGCAGTTGAACTTAAACATGAAGAGGAAAGAGACAGCAGCAAACATTACACGATTGTGTAGGAGAAATGTAACGGGCTTCCACACAGCCAATATATCACTCACCCCATAAGTTAATATTTCCAGGTTTCTCCCTGCAAAGGGGATTTGTGCTTCTCTAGTTGAACTGCTCTAGAACAAGATATTCTCACAGGATCCCTCATTATCTAAATGCCATTAGTTATTGTTATAGAATGCTTTGCAGAAGGGTCTCAAAACATTTGCAGGCGGGGAAGCCATAGTCTACAAGGCTTTCCAAAAGGAAGGGTGTGTGGAGGAACCCAAGAACAGGAAAAAAAGAATTACACTCAGCTTCTATTCAAGGATTATCAAATGTCCCTCATCATGACTCTTTCCAAAGGGAGGTTTCTCCTGTTAGCGGAAGAACACAAACCCAAGCTAAGCTCTATGCACGTCTAAGAGATTATTACAAAAAATGAAGTAAATAAAAAACATCTAAGAGATTTTTTACAAGAAATGAAGTATGCAGAACTGTGGCTAAAGCCAATGATACATCTAAACTACATTTAAATCACAGAACTAGACTCCTGTGCTGGTGCATCTGTTTGCAACAACAGCACAATATTTTTCTAATTTAGATCTAGAATCACAGTTCAGCACTGCGCTATGCAGAGTGGTGCTGGCTAATGACAGAAAATTAGGGTCAAATAGTGTTCTGTGGAAATAGGCTGCTGTCAAGCCATGCCAACCAATGCAGGTTGGAGACATGAACAGCTTTCTGCTGGACTTGTTACTACCTCACAACAATCACTCAGTCTGAGACAATGTGCTGTTCACAGCATCTTGCCCCATGAGACCCAGTCCAACTCAACTCGGTCTGGCACGTTTGCGTGAAGACAGCACTGCCATCTTCTAGTCACAACTCATCCAAGCCCATTCTTCAAAACAATCCGCTTGGCACAGAAATATTTATTATCCCTCCCTAGTGGGTGTATCTAACCCTGAGGAGCAAAATGAATCCCAGCCAAAGAAAATGAAATATGTAACGTCCATGAGAATAGCAGATGTTATCCTCCTGTACTATTTTTAGAAACAGCATTTATTTGGGAATGCATGGAATTTCTGGCATATATTTTTCAGGTCAGTTATGCAACATTTGCTGCCATATCTAGCAGAGGAACAAATGTAGTATATGCAAGCACCTGAAAACAGCTCGCTGTTTACATACAAAAACACATTCTGGGAGTTTTGTGAACAAAAGTTTCTAGTCCGCATGACTGCAACTGGTTTTACAGTATAGAATTTGGGCCAATGGTGTGCTTCACATTTGCCCTCCGACATCCAACCCCCACCCCCACCATAGCTCCTGGGCCAGCTCTGTGCTCTTTGAGACTGTGTCATTATAGCCAGTGAGCAAGCCTGATCTTCAAGATTTAATAGGGAATTGGGCAGTACCAATTATTAGTAGTACTGACCTAGTAGTAGTAGTAGTACTGTAGTAGTAGTAGTAGTGGTGGTACTGAAATTATCATTATCATCAGTGCTTTTTTCTGGGGGTATGCAGGGGTACGCATACCCCTAAACATTTTGTGAATCTGACGGGAGAAGAAACTGTTTTTTAAAAATTAGTTTCTTCTCTAGCACGGTGAATCATCAGTTCTGTTGCTACCCCCAATGGTGGCCTCATGTCACAGTGTTCCTGTCAATGGTGATTTTCTTGAGTCAAAATGAGAGTACCCCTAAACATTTTTTTAAGAAAAAAAAGCACTGCTTATCATTATCACTAGGCTGATGGTGTATCGTCAGGATCATTGCCTGAATCCTAAGGGCATCCCTTAGGTCCCAGGTTCATATTTGAAAAGCTGGTCCCAAACAAATGTCCTGTGAGCAAGCAGTGAGCCAATGGCTGTTGTGGCTGGTGGGACACGGTCACTCTCCAAGCACTGGAATACTCACCTGGTCTGATCTGGGACAGGGAAGG
The DNA here is from genome assembly GCF_964252035.2 of Podarcis erhardii. Classification (NCBI taxonomy): domain Eukaryota; kingdom Metazoa; phylum Chordata; class Lepidosauria; order Squamata; family Lacertidae; genus Podarcis; species Podarcis erhardii. The sequence continues at coordinate 26,147,078 of NC_138512.1, read as the reverse complement.
GCGGTGGGGTTGAAATTGCGCAGGTGCCAGTCCATTGCTCTCGCCAGTTCATCTATGCAGCCCTGACCCCCCAGCATCACCCAGTCCGGCCCCAGATCCATCCAGGTAAGTATTGTGATGGTGATGATGCTCCACCACACTGGCTATGAAGGAACACTTTATGTGTCATGGCTCTCCCTTGCCCTAACCTCTCCCTTGAAGATACCCAAGTGCATCATGTTCAAGCATCTCTCTTCTAGTGCACAAGCTATGGTTTTATGGTCTTAGTGACCAGGCAGAATGGCCACTCTTTACTCTCCAGCATCCATTGCCTGAGGCTGCTGTTTCATGCTGCCTAACAGTAGGACTAAAGGGACGCGGGTGGTGCTGTGGGTTAAACCACAGAGCCTAGGCTTGCCGATCAGAAGGTCAGCAGTTCAAATCACCACAATGGGGTGAGCTCCCGTTGCTCGGTCCCTGCTCCTGCCAACCTAGCACTTCAAAAGCACGCCAGTGCAAGTAGATAAATAGGTACTGCTCCAGCGGGAAGGTAAATGGCATTTCCATGCACTGCTCTGGTTCGCCAGAAGCAGCTTAGTCATGCTGGCCACATGACCTGGAAGCTGTACGCCGGCTCCCTCGGCCAATAAAGCGAGATGAGCGCCGCAACCCCAGAGTCGGGCACGACTGGACCTAGTGGTCAGGGTCCCTTTACCTTTAACAGTAGGACTGGCCCTGCTCAATGTAGGGATACAGCTAAAATACCCATCCCCTAACAGTGGCTGGTTGCAAAGAGAGATGGAGGCTGTTCCCACATCCCACATGTTCAAGGTTTGGATATTAGGCCCAGCATGGTGTCTGAAACAGGCAACTGAGAGGAAGAGATAAGTAATGTGAAGTCTTGAGAGGACACATTTAAAAACTTGGGGGCTATCCAAAAGCTTGCTTTAGAGTTATATGTGGTTGTTGTTTGATGCAAACAACACAGGGATGTTTAGAAATGTGTTAAGAATTCCCCTCAGGAGCTTGGATAGGTTTACCTCTTAATTACTTACGAAGCTGCCGTACAGTATGCCATTCCTTCCTGATGTTTAATAATGCTTTCAAAAGAATCCTTTATGAAGATGGATAGTATTGTAATTGTGCAGCTGAGGAACTGGCGGGCTGTCAAAGAAAACAGAGGCCAGTTTATCACGGGTGAGGCTGCGTTTTTCATTATCTGCCACTGTCTTCCTCAATAGAGTTTCTATTAAATAAAAACAAATTGACCACTAGGGAACAGATATTATTAATGATCATCTTTATTGTTGTTAGCCATGGGCCATTGCAACTTGCCAGTGAATGATTAGATTGCATATAGCGAAATATCCTGTACTGAAAGTGTGAATAGCAAAAGGCTCGTCTCGTCAGATGAAGCCCAGCAGAAGATGTCACAAAGCAAATACAAATGTCAACAAATGGATATATTGTGCGATTGAAATCCAGCCCCATAAGGAGAGATTCAGTAATGTGCTATGCCTTATTCCTACCTGTCCACCAGCAACATACATCAATGCATGTTACTGCTAAACCAAGTTGGCTCATAATTATAAAGCAGTTAATAGAACTAGAGGAGATTGAACACAGTTGCAGACCCATGATTTGGTTTCCAGTCAACTAAAAATGCTATCGTCTACTGGACTGAGCAATATAGTAAGACTTGAAGCCAAAAATGTGTACAGCCTGCAAAACTGAGGAGCCACAACTGCATCCTGTGCATGGTGGATTCCGGGTGATATTTTGGCTTTTTGCAGGCCAAATGGATTACTGAGCCCCTGGTGAGCTGCCAATCATAGCTAGTAGTTTGTATTTCTGGTTCCGATGGTTCACAGAGTGTGTAAGCCTGAACATACAACTTTTACAGAATTAGATACAATTTAATATACCGTATTTTTTGCTCCATAAGACTCACTTTTTCCCTCTTAAAAAGTAAGGGGAAATGTGTGTGCGTCTTATGGAGCAAATGCAGGCTGCACAGCTATCCCAGAAGCCAGAACAGCAAGAGGGATTGATCCCTCTTGCTGTTCTGGCTTCTGAGATTCAGAATATTTTTTTCTTGTTTTCCTCCTCCAAAAACTAGGTGCGTCTTGTGCTCTGGTGCGCCTTATAGAGCGAAAAATATGGTAATTATTTTTTCAGGCGTTTTTGTGTGTGATTGAACTAGTATTTCAAAACACAGAAATACTCAGCACTGCACCAACAAAAGTATAGTTGTAGAACCATCAACAGCAGGACTGAAAAGTGGTAGTCATTATAATTACAGATTTGAACTTTACACATGCTCATTGGTGCTAGGTTAGCTGAAACTCAGAGATGTTTCTCTTTCCCTTTCAGAATTTGTATTTAACAATACCGTAACTATATGGGGTGGCATTCAACTAAATTTTACTCGAAGTGGATTCGGAGTAGTCATGTTCATTAATTTCAGTGGGTCTGCTCTGCAGAAACCTCAGTTGAATACCGCCCATGAGCTCTATCCAGTTTTTAAGACAGGGTTTGATACACTGGTGGAGTTTAGGGAAGCTTAAGGAGAATGTGACATTTCCCTTAGAATGTTTCACTATTTATTATGAAGTAATAGTGACCTAGAATAGAGAAAGACTGCTAAACTTGGAATAGATCATGTCAGGGGGTGGGTAGGTGGGGAAAACTTTTGAAGGTTTCAACTTCTAAATGTTTCAGCAGCTGGCAACCCCCCACCCCCAAATGATCACCACAGAAGAGGCAAGGGCAGGTGAAAAGATAATAAATGTTAATTTTATGTGTTGACCTCTGCGGCCTAGTTGCGGCAGGGGGAGTCATTAGGCAATCTCTCGCCAGACCACCCATCACCTTACATAAACTTTAGCAGAGAGGCTATTGAGGAGAGCAGGATTGCCAACGTCTTAATGAGCTGCTGTAGATGTGCCTTTGAAAATGGGTCGGTGTGGTGATATTTTAAAGTGTGTGCTAAATGTCTGCATCTTTGGTTATAGAGAAATGGCTGCTTACTCATGTAAGCCTTGTTTGGTGACCACAAAATGGGGGGGGGAGGGTTCCCTAGCTATTTTCAGGGGGACGGGGTGAAATTCAGGGAGGAGTATGCAAATTTCACCAGCATTCCTCTATGTTGCCAGCTGTCATGTTCATAAATCCCCATAATTCCCCAGAACAACATGATGTAACATTGTATTGTGGGAAACGAAGGCTGTGTACACGCTATACCTGTGAAGCACATTCAAAGCACACTGTTTCCCTCAAAGAATTCTGGGCCCTGTGATTTGTTGAGGGTTGAGGTGAATTGTTAAGTCTGTGAGGGGTAAACTACAGTACCCACAATTCTTTGAGGTGAAAAGTGTACTTTGAATGGCTTTAAAGGTGTAGTGCAGGCATAGGCAAACTCGGCCCCCCAGATCTTTTGGGACTACAACTCCCATCATCCCTAGCTAACAGGACCAGTGGTCAGGGATGATGGGAGTTGTAGTCCCAAAACATCTGGGGGGCCGAGTTTGCCTATGCCTGGTATAGTGTGTACATAGCCTAAATATGGTGGCCAGCTTCACAGTAGAACCAGGAAAGTGTTGGTGTGTGTTGCACACCCCAATTTAGAAATTTCTTCCACACCAATGTTTCAAATGGGACCCCATGGAGGGGGGTGGGGGGAAGTCACGGGATTCGGAGTAATCTCTGTATATGGATATATATTTGGATTTTTATACTTTTGTATTTGTAAAATCAAATAAAAGTGTTTTAAAAATAAAAATAGAAATTTCTTCCACACCACTGCTTTCCACCAGCACCCCAACTGCAAAAGACTGGAAGTGGTTCGGTCCTCATATTTTACCTCAGACTCCCCATATGATTTGATGGTTCTTTTGACACCTGCTGAAGATGTTCACCTTTCAACAAGCCTTCAAAGCTGGTATCTGTATTAGGTTTGAATTGATTTTATAGATAGAAGAAGAAGAGTAGAAGAAGAGTTTGGATTTGATATCCCGCCTTTCACTCCCTTTAAGGAGTCTCAAAGCGGCTAACAATCTCCCTTCCCTTCCTGCCCCACAACAAACACTCTGTGAGGTGAGTGGGGCTGAGAGACTTCAGAGAAGTGTGACTGGCCCAAGGTCACCCAGCAGCTGCATGTGGAGGAGCGGGGAAGCGAACCCGGTTCCCCAGATTACGAGACTACCGCTCTTAACCACTACACCACGCTGGCTCTGGGTGTTGTTTTTACACACACATACATATTTTCACTCTTTTTATACATGCAGTTGTTCTTGATAAGTTTTTATTGCATTGTAAATCACTTTGGGATGCCACAAAGGAAGTGATTCATAAATGAAAAATATAAATAAATAAGATTCCAACTGAACATTTAAGTATTTGAAAGCTTGGCCCAATCCTAGTTTAACCTCAATTCTATAAAATGTGTTACCTTCTGATTTCTACATATCAAGGCACTGTTAAAAGTCACAGTCTCAGCCCAGGCTGTTTTCATTTGCTTGTTTTAAATAGTCAGTTGGAAACTGCAGTTGGAACAGTAGTTCCTAGCCAACAAGGAAAAACAACCCAGGCCTAGCTCTAAAAGTCCCCCTGACAGCCCAAACTTAACCTTTTCTTGCTGCTAACACATAATGCAAAAGTCTTCACACCCAGCCCAGGTTTTTAGTTTTATTTCAAGAGTTTTAAACTTGGGATAGACAATCCACACCCCCTTCATGTGTGGAAATTTTGTAACCTGCCCACAAGTTAGGAACGGTAATGTGTGTTCCTCACCTTCACTATATTTTGTTGTACCGATTTTACATGCTCACCCATCAGTAAATATTTTTTGGGTGGTTTACACCAAAATAAACAGCAAGACAGCAAAGAACTTCCTTTCAAAAGAGGCTGCATAAAACAACTTATGGTCCAAACTGAAACCACGATTAAAGCAGAATTTATAAACCTAGGTCTTTATTCACCTGGGTTATGCTTCAATTTATTTGGCAGAGGCACCCAGAACAGGGCCTCTAAAGAAGGTCCAGGTAGGAGGAGGCAATCTTTGTGTAATCTTGTCCCAAACAACTTAGTGCTTCATCAGTTAAAATCAGCATTTTAATTGAGCCCAGAAATGGACCATTGTTTCAGAGCTCCAAGGCACTGAGCAAGTCATCAGTTGACTGGCCAAAGCTAGTGGTGTAACATGGGGCAGGCATAGGGGTGGCTGCCCCAGGCACAAAATTGTTAGGGGCACAAAATTGTTAGGGGCACAAAATTTCATCACCCAGTGCTGTCTCAATATACTGTAGCTGTGCACTTCAGTCGCCAGGCTCCCTTGAAAACGGCTTCTCCATGTGAACGAGGAAGTGACCTCTCCAGACAATGGAAAGGCTCTTCTTTCCTTTGAATGCACATCCATACTCTGTCCGTTTCCCTCCCACCCACCACCCACTTCATGCAGTCCCGGACACTGGCAACCCAAGCTACACCACTGGCCAAAATTCCCTTCATTGGTCATTTTCCCCACCTCCCACTTGCTGTGACCAGCAACAGGACTTTAATTTTGCTCTGTAGCAAATGAGAAACTAAGCAGTAGGTCCACACAACCTTAGTAGTCAGTCTACCGGTGGGGTGGGAACATGCTTGCCCATACAGCTGGAAAATCAGATACATCAAAATAGTTATTAAATGAACTTTGGGGATCTGGTGTCAAGCCTCACCATCCATTACACCCTGGTGCTTGGGCTAGAAATAGCAAAAGTGTTATGCTCTTCATTGGGTGTAGATGTTTTTGCATATGACATTTCAGAATGTAAATATGCGACTACATTTCCTGGAAGAGTTTGCAGCAGAATAATTTGACTTCAATTTTCATCTCCTTTGACCCACATTTGGCAGCAGTATACATTAGTCCAGAGGATTCTCAGCCGAAAATAAAAAATATTACTTTCGCTAAAATCCGGTGCTGACACAATCTGTTGCACTGCTTCAAAAGTGATCATATTTATCGCCGTCATTGTGGTGTCCATCTGCTTTCACTTCAGGGGCTACACATGTTTTCTTAATCAAAGCCGTTGCTCTGTTGTGTTTATGGAGGATCATTATTTTCAACTTTAGACCTTCCTAATCCCAAGAGGGGAAGCTTTAACCACAAGTTTGCTTCCACGCCGTATGACATGCAAGTGACCAACAATTTCTAGTTTGTCTCTAGAGATTACAGAATGGGCTGTTTGCCCAAAGTGCAGGGAAAAATTGCTTCTGACATCAGGATTAAATTGGCTCCAGAGATTTCAGCAGCTGGCAGCCAAGCCAATCACATGCAACTGTACGTATTGTACTGTATGCAGTTTGTTTAAGAGACTGTCTGCAAGTTGTGTGTATCTGTATAAATTAGTCCTAGCACTGCGGCAAATTCTGAAATAGGCCAGGCACAAGATTTTAGATACATTCCCACTCAAACCCTCTTGGATTGATCCTCAGATTATGAAGGATCAGGCCCAATCTGCATTTATCTATATTGCTTCAGTTCCTACAATGACATAGCCCCACCTCCATTCAGTAAGTTGTATAATTTGGGAAAGGCAAAATGATCTACGAAACTAGTCTACTCATACTGAAGCTGATTTCGACGGCATTACCTATAGCTAACAAGCACTAAAGTAATCCATTCCGAATGAGAAATTCAAATACCTGAAATGCTTCCTAACTGACTTATTTTTGGTAACACAGAACTACACTATTTATATATATGAAGTTGACATTCAGTTGTAGAACAATACGTAACGTTGCAGACCTAGGTCAAACCAATCAGCAGCTAATGGAAATTAAAACCTCACCATTTCATTGAAAACCGCAGCCATGGGGAAAATGGCAGACTATTTCCCTAATAGGTATCATCACTAATAGCAAGGAAAGTGCTTGTTTGGGCTTTTGTTTCATTTCAAATAAGTTCTAAATCACAAACTCACTATGGCTGGTCCACAGAGCTGTATGATGACCAGGTGCAGAGATTCTATTTTGGTTCTAATCCTCTCCCTAACTCCTTACTGCTTGGCAGTTAAGCATTTCCTGGGGTGCATGGTAATAACAGGCAGCTGTCCTGTCAATTCCTCTGAAAAATGAGCTAATAAGGCAAGCAAATGATTAGCCTTTCATGTCCTGCATCTATATATTTTCTGCAGTTGTCCTTAGAGATGGCTCAGGTAAACAACCCGGTATTCCTTAAAGCACCTGCCAGTTTTAGGGAGAGGGAGAAAGCTGTTGAATAAAGCAAAGCAAATAAAGCAAAGGTTGTTGTGGTAAAGAAAACTATAGTGGTAATCAAAAATGCCGTCACTTCAGTGCTTTTTTTGGAAATGACACCCATAATTGCTGATCAATAAAGCAAAGGTTGTTGTGGTAAAGAAAACTATAGTGGTAATCAAAAATGCCGTCACTTCAGTGCTTTTTTTGGAAATGACACCCATAATTGCTGATCAGTGATGTAGCATGGGGGGAACAGTGGACCATGGCCCTAGGTGCAAAATTCTGAAGGGACGCAAGCAGGTGATCACATTCAAGTGCTGCCTTCCATCGGGATCCCTGTCTCACCCCAGAGAAAGTGGCAGAGTAGCCCATTGAGGGCTGCTGCTGCTGCTGCCCAGGCATGTCCTGGCAAGCCCCCTCCTCAGCTCCCTGTCCTTCCCTGCCTTCTTGCCTACAGGTGGGGGTCTCTGAGCCCTGGAGCCCAAACTGGCCTCGTCTTGCTATCACATCCTTGACAGAGGCTGACAATCGCAGAGGCACTTATTCCTTGCTCGGCACATTGCACTTCCCAGATGGCAGCAGGAACCTTGCACTTCCCAGTCAGAAGCAGGAGCTGCCCAGGCTCACGGTGAGTGGGCACGGATGGAATTAAGTGGGAAAGGGGTGGCCCCATTGTGGGGATTCACCTGCCAAGGGCCGTGTTAGCAGGTGGGACTCCCCCGCTTCGCTTCAGGGGGGCATTCCAGCGGCACTGGCAGCTTGCCTGCCCCGTGCACCAGCAAACCATGTTACACCACCATTGTTGAGCATTCATTTAAAGAGGAGTTTGGATCATAGTTGGTTTCTACACAAACAGATCAGCAACCTCAATCTTTTCCTCTTCATACCATTATCCTATGATTTAAAAAATAAATAAATGTCAAGACAATGTACAAGTTGGACCTGCAACAAAATGTTATGGTCTATCCTAACGTTTTAGCATGCATGCTTCTCTTTGTGGCTTTAGTCAACAGGACAGTATAAGCTGCAAAGAGTTGAAGCAGGCTGCTCCAACACCATTTCTGAATTTTGCTTTTCCAACTGACGTTCAACATTCAATAGAACTACTGAGCATGCTAAATCCTTATTGGGCTCTTTTGCCTCATCCCCCACGCCCACCCCACACTTGGGTACCTCTGCCATAGTTCATTCCTATAGTGGAATCCCTATTTTCCCATTACATTTGAACAGGGCTGCTGATTTCAAAGAAGAACCTCAATAGTAGCAATGTTTGGCTGCTGAACACAAGCTAACAAGGCTGTCTAAACATGCTTGTACATTATTTTCAGGGGAAAGGACATGCCAATTAAACTTTTTTTCCCCCATTTGCTTTCTGGATCTCCAAGCACTAAATTTGCATAAAGTGAAATTTGAGGCTCCTTGGGGGTTTCAATTTGGGCAAAACGTCAGAAGAATTTTATGGGAAGCAAAATATTTCTTGGAGTGGGAAGGTGGAGATTCTCATATTTTAAAAAGAAAGAAAGAAAAGAAAGCAATTGGCAGAAGTCAAAGTGTAGAATGACTGTGATAAAACATCACAAGTATCTTTGAAAGGAAATATTGGGAGAGATTTTTTTTTATTTAAAAAAATCTATCAAACAGTCAAGGCAATCAGGATGAAGCTAACCCATTGTATCAACACGAAAGCAGGCAAATGTGGCTCGCCAATTGGTTGGCGCTAACAATGCTTGAAAAACAATACGCTGCACAGAACATCTGGCAGGTTGAAGAGACCTGGGCACTCGGTGATTTTCAGCATGCTACAAACAGAACATTTATTGTAGGCACATCAACTCTGTGTTATAATGGCTGCTATCCAACATCCAATGAGTTGCAATTAAGCTCCTCTGTAATTATGATATGAATAGCATAATCCACAGGCTCTGATGAAGTTCACATTTGGTTAATTGTACAGTCTTGGTTGTGCAAATCAGTATAAACAGTGGCTATTCACTTAATTGAAATAGTTATGGAGAATCTTCAGAATTGGAGAAGTTATTCTGGTTGAGTACAGAAGCGTTTGTTTCATGACGCATCTTAAGCACCCGTCTAATAGTGCTTTCATCTGCCTTGAATTCTCATCCAGAAAACCTGTCAATGTTTTCCATGTCACAGTAAAGGACACGTCTTAAGGGAGGATGCTGATGGCAGATCTATAAAACGTCACTCCAATTTGTTTATTTGAAACAGGTAAAATCACAATTATTACAATGGGGGGGAGGGGTACAAAAAAAAAAAAGATCCTGGGTAGCTGAAAAGACCTCCCCTAGTCAGCTGCAAGCGGAAAGATGTGAGATTCTGTATCTTTCCACCTGCATCTCAAAAGCCAGGATGGCAAGGATGATCCTAATTTCCAAAACATGATGGCACATTGTGCTGGACAGGCCTGTAAATGGAATTTTGTGCAAGAAAAACAGTTCTATACAAGCTTAGCCTATTACAGTAAGATTTTGTCCGAATTGTTTCTGAGAAGAAAATCCGAACTAAAAATCTGTTTCCTTGAGCTAGCGTGTGTATACACACACACACACATACATATATGTACATACACACACATACACAATAGAGAAGGGCAGGATTTTCTTAGGAGGGACAGAACATAGCAATGAATAAAGTTGCTACAAATCAGGAGGAGGGGTAGGAGAAAGGCCTTTGTCACAAGCGGTCTAAGTTGTTTGAAATGTCACTTTAAAAGGACTGTCTAGTGTCTCGTGAATAGAACAGGATTTTCAAATTTTCTATTGACCTCAAGTCCTCCTTTGTTTTGTTTTTACGTTGAGAACAGCGGTGCCTATTCCTAGGAAGCCGCAGACTGCAAGTTTGTAGGTATTTAGCTAAGTTCCAGCCTATTTGAAAGGTATTTAGCATTCTCTGTTGTTCTGTGGGATTTGTCGTAAATCTTGAGTAAATATACTTAGCACAAGCTCAAACAACTGAAGTTTTGAATTCTCAGAGGGCTCAGATCTGTAAGCCCTTAAAAAAAAGTCTCTTGTTTAAAGAGAGATAAAGGAAAAGAACCTATTTGTCAAAACAAACATTTTGGTGTGGGTGTGTTTGTGCATGAGAGAGACAAATACCAGACATTATCTCTCTAGGAAGTGGCTGTCCTTCTGAGCTTTCGGGTAGCATCTTTTATCTAAGGAACGAGACCTATTCTAGGAATTAGGCCCATGTTTCTTGAAGTGGTAGCATCGCTAAGAAACCCCTGAATCTTATTTTCCTATTGCCTTCTGTTTCTCTCCCTCAGATGGCATTCAGAAAGTTGTCTTCAAAGGGCTCCTATCCTATCTCTGGTTGCCAGGAGCTCTCTCAGACAGGGATAGACATTTTCAGAGCGAATGTCTCATCGAAATGCTTTGTTCCCAGAGATAGCTGAATCACTTTTGGGTTGAGCGAGCCGGAAAAGAAGACATACTGACAATTTTAGCTGGAGCCCTGATCCTAGGGAGCAGCCTGGCATGCAGCACCGGGAAGTAGGAACTTGGCTCTGTGCCTGGGATGCAGAGCAAAGTCAGCTATGGCCGACACAGCTCGGGCATGGGCTTTTTGATGCTCACAAGCACATTGTGCACACAAGACAATGACTTTGATCCTAAGAGAAGCTAACTGAAGGAAGTTTGCAGTAGAAAAGTTTTCCACCTCCCCCTTTGCCCTGCCTTGCACTCCCACCCCACCCCCACCCCCACCACGCAGGATGGAACATTGGACTGCTGTTGCCATTTTCAAAAAAAATCTAAAACAGGGCTTGGCTCCTAAGGTAAGTAAAGTGAAGTTGTCCATGAAAGGAATGTTTCCTCATCCCTTCCCTCCACCTGCTACCTCTCCCCTTCCCAATGCATTGACAAAAAAGAGGGTGAAGATTTGTGTGGTATTTGCATATGTTAAATTGTGTGCATAAATGCCAAATCAGACATTGTTACTATAATTTCAAATGGAAACACAGCACGACTCTTGATGGCCATCTTTAAAACCTTTACTCTCCTGTTCTTATGGTTCTTTTTCTGTAAAACAGACTTGAATCAGAGTCCTTCAATCTTTCCCCTGTAAAGTAGGACACATGGCCACCTTACCTCTGCACTCATCCCATAACCAACCAAGCTGAATGCATCCCATGTATTCTGGCCCACCAGAAGTTTGATAAGCCTCCTGTTTGGGGCATAAAAAATACACATTACACAGGATCCTGTCTTCTTTCCTCTCCATTTTTTACTGAACAGAAATCTGCCTAGACAAGGCAAAGAGGCAGCTTAAAGTGTTCCCCACCCCCACCCCCCAAAAAAATTGAAACATGGCATAAGGGACTGGCATTCCTGAAGGAAGGCAATTCTTCCTCTTACACATTTTCCTCTTACAATTATATTACACATTTTCAAAGTACTGTAAACCTTTTTGCATGCAATTGTAAGTCTACCTCTCATTTAAATTCAGAAGAGCTGGGTGCCACAATTTAAGGATATTGACAAGCTGGAACATATGCAGAGAAGGGTGACCAAGAAGATCAAGGGTCTAGAAACCATGCCTTATGAGGAACGGTTGAGGAAGCTGGGTATGTTTAGCCTGAGAAAGAGGAGACTGATATATGATATAATATGATATACTGTATGATATGTGATGTGATGAGATGGGAGCCATCTTCAAATATCTAAATGGCTGTCACATGGAAGATGGAGCTTCTCTTGCCATGGAGGGCAGGACTCTTAACCAATGGCTTCAAGTTACAAGATAGGAGATTCCAACTAAACATCAGAAAGAACTTTCTGACAGTATGAGCTGTTTGACAGTGGAATGGACTCCCTTGGAAGGTGGTGGATTCTACTTCCTTGGAGGCTTTTAAGCAGAGGTTAGATGGACATCTGTCATGGATGCTTTAGATGAGATTCCTGCATTGCAGAGGGCTGGACAAGTAAACCCTTGCAATCCTTTCCAACTCTACTATTCTACGCTTCTAAGAAATCCAGGTGTTCATCAGGCAAGGCTGGTCCAAGACGTTGGCAACAGTTTGCTGCTCTTGCATGTGTACATACCATATACATTTAGAGGACATGACTTCTCCCAATGAATGCTGGAATCAGTTGCCTGAGGCAGCTGCTTCCCTCTGCCTACTGGTAGGGCTGGTCCTTCAATTCTCAGAAATTTGGGAAACACTGTGTTAGGCACTGCGCACAGTGGGTGGTGTCTCATTGCTCATAGAGACTATTCATGTAAAATGAAAATGGCTATTGTTCAAAAGGACAGAGGCAATCAAACTTTTTAAAAAAAGATTTGAGAAGAATTAAAACCAAACAACATGCATTGCCGCAGTAAACATTTCAAAAGAGAAAACTTCCAAATTGCCTCGTAATGTTTAGGATAAAAATGCAAAGCTTTTGAATTGATGCTGCTAAAGAGCCTCTTGTAAAAATCTTACACAGATCTGGCTCTGGGATCGTGCAATCTGCCATGGGAATGCTTAGCTCTGTGATTGGTAGAATGCCAAGCATTTAAAATGGTTTTGTGTCAGCATAATGATTGCTCCCACGAGCTTTGCTGGGGAAGGTTGACATTAATTAAACTACTAAGTAATCAAGAACTTGTCTTGTAGGATCAGGAGAAGGGCTTGGATCCAATTGTTTTCAAGGTTTACTTTGGCCTCCCTCCCCTGCCTCAGTGCACCATATATGCCAAATGTCTCCCCATTGATGAAGTGTGACAGTAATGTCAAGCGAGTGGCACTGAGCCTGCTATAGACCACCACAACTTATCCAAGCTACGTTATCAAACTAGGAGGCTCAAAAGCTAAACATCTAAGGACAGCCTGTGTAGTCCAGTGGCAAAAGTTCCGACTTGGGTGCAAGGGATTTGGAGTGCAACCACCACACAATCTCTGTGAAAAAGGAAAATAATATTTAACAGAACCAGTGAAGGCGGTGAAGGTCCTGTGTGAGTGTCTGGAGGTGGTTGGAGGATGGATGGCGGCTAACAGATTGAGGTTGAATCCTGACAAGACAGAAGTACTGTTTTTGGGGGACAGGAGGCGGGCAGGTGTGGAGGATTCCCTGGTCCTGAATGGGGTAACTGTGCCCCTGAAGGACCAGGTGCGCAGCCTGGGAGTCATTTTGGACTCACAGCTGTCCATGGAGGCACAGGTCAAATCTGTATCCAGGGCAGCTGTTTACCAGCTCCATCTGGTACGTTGGCTGAGACCCTATCTGCCTGCAGACTGTCTCGCCAGAGTGGTGCATGCTTTGGTTATCTCCCGCTTGGACTACTGCAATGCGCTCTACGTGGGGCTACCTTTGAAGGTGATCCAGAAACTACAACTAATCCAGAACGCGGCAGCTAGACTGGTGACTGGGAGCGGCCGCCGAGACCATATAACACCAGTCTTGAAAGACCTACATTGGCTCCCAGTACGTTTCCAAGCACAATTCAAAGTGTTGGTGCTGACCTTTAAAGCCCTAAACGGCCTCGGTCCAGTATATCTGAAGGAGCGTCTCCACCCCCATCATTCTGCCCGGATGCTGAGGTCCAGCGCTGAGGGCCTTCTGGCGGTTCCCTCACTGCGAGAGGCCAAGTTACAGGGAACCAGGCAGAGGGCCTTCTTGGTAGCGGCACCCGCCCTGTGGAACGCCCTCCCATCAGATGTCAAAGCGATAAACAACTACCTGACATTCAGAAGACATCTGAAGGCAGCCCTGTTCAGGGAAGTTTTTAATATGTGACATTTTAGTGTACTTTTCATCTTTGTTGGAAGCCGCCCAGAGTGGCTGGGGAAACCCAGTCAGATGGGCGGGGTACAAATAATAAATTATTATTATTATTATTATTATTATTATTATTATTATTATTATTATTATAACAAAGACTGCACTCAGTCACTAGTTTCCTCAGAGAATCTCTTTGAAAAGGGAGAAAGGGGGTTGGGGGAGTCAGTACTTGATTCTCCCTCCCTTAAAGTGACCCACCAACAAATAGAGAGGGAGAGTTCATTTCCACTCTGTCTCTATTTAAATTTGCCCTCCCATTGCCACATCAATCTGATTTTTTTTTTAATTTAAAAAATACATCATGAAAAATTGAACATTTTCTACAAAATGTGCATTATTGATATGCATTTTACCTCAGTATGCATTTTTTGTAAGCACTGTTCTCAATATGAATTTTTGCGTGTATTTTAAAATGAAATAAAATTATATTTTGTACACTATTTGATTTTCTTTGCAGACTTCACTGTTTCCCTACACAATTTCCCCATGAGGAAGGTAATTTGTATTCCACTTTACTAAGGAGCTAGGAGTAATCATTTTAACCAACACCACCCAAATCTTAACTTTTATTTTAATAGCCCTATCTCAAGGCTTAAGTATTATCTGTACTGTATTACCAGGTGTGTGTGTGTGTCACATGAATCCACACAATTTCTGATGCATAGGACACAGGATGCTGGAAAGAAAATTAAACTAGAATTCTCCTCCTTGACATATTGGGTGGTATTCAACTAAATTGTACTTAAGAGTAGCCCTGTTGAAATGAATGGATCTAACTTAGTCATGTTTACTAGTTTGGATGGGTCTACTATGAACACTACTGGTTTTCCCAGTAGTGATGTATGGAAGTGAGAGCTGGACCATAAAGAAGGCTGATCGCCGAAGAATTGATGCTTTTGAATTCTAGTGCTGGAGGAGACTCTTGAGAGTCCCATGGACTGCAAGAAGAACAAACCTATCCATTCTTAAGGAACAGATAGGTAGCCGTGTTGGTCTGCCATAGTCAAAACAAAAAAAATTCCTTCCAGTAGCACCTTAAAGACCAACTATCAGTTCTTGGTATGAGCTTTCGTGTGCATCTGAAGAAGTGTGCATGCACACGAAAGCTCATACCAAGAACTGACTTAGTTGGTCTTTAAGGTGCTACTGGAAGGAATTTTTTTTGTTTATTCTTAAGGAAATCAGCCCTGAGTGCTCACTGGAAGGACACATCCTGAAGCTGAGGCTCCAATATTTTGGCCACCTCATGCGAAGAGAAGACTCCCTGGAAAAGACCCTGATGTTGGGAAAGATGGAGGGCACAAGGAGAAGGGGACAACAGAGGACTAGATGGTTGGATAGTGTTCTCGAAGCTACCAGCATGAGTTTGACCAAACTGCGGTAGGCAGTGGAAGACAGGAGTGCCTGGCGTGCTCTGGTCCATGGGGTCACGAAGAGTCGGACATGACTAAATGACTTAAACAACAACAACACTATGAACAAAACGTAGTTGAATGCCACTCCTTGTATTTGGTGAGGGGGTGTTTCGATGGTTTTTTTTTTTTTTGATGCTGCTGGAAAAGTGTGAATTGGATATGTTCACTTTGGCAATCCTTGGTACAGTGTTACCGCCCAGAGACATTCCTCAGTGGGAAAGAGAAGTCCCACAAAAACCCTAGCGATAAAAGCCAAATGCTCAATGTTTTAAACCTTAGTAAGAAATCAGATTTATGAGTGAGTTATGGATGCCACCCCAAAATGTAATGCCAGATAACCCCATTCCTACTGCTTCCTTTCCACATTACTTTTGCCTCCAAGTTGGCAACGAACATGCAACGATGGTACATCTGAGAGGTCTGGATTTGGCCCTAGGTTCTCCAATGGCTGCTCCCTATTCTCAATTGACTTCCAAAATCAAGACACCTCGAAGAAGAAGAAAGTAACACTATCAAAATCTCAGCTGAAAGCCATTCCAACACCCACGCACCCAATCTCTATTGAGTAGCCCTAACTGAAGCCACTTAGATCACTTGAAAACAATGTTGTGATTGCAGTATCTGGCCTTATCTGGGAGAGAGCTGAACTAGTTTTATCTTCAAAGTGCACTAGAGGCTTCATTTCACATTCTCTGAAAGCCATTCAGAAAGATTATCTCTGCATATGGAAGGACTTTAATTAAGGCAATCATCGTGCTAATGGAAAGTGGTGAAATAAAGGCGGCGAATAAAAGCTAATGGTAAAATTATGTTGGCAGTGGTTTTTAATGGAACATTTACCTCCTTGCCTTTTGTTCACGGCAGATGAGTCATTTAAAACAACTACTTTCAGAAATTAAATATATGTATATGTATACGGTTGATCTATTGGCATTACAGACTCTGCTCCTAATTCAAGAAGTGTACCTCTCACTGTTATGAGTGATCCCATTTGAGCACAGATATTTGTGTCATAAACACTTTAGGAGGAGAAAGGTTGTAGCAGAACATGAGAGCAAGTTAAGAACAACTCAGAAAATGATTCTGCTTGGTACAAAATACTAAAATGAGATGCTTCCATTGTTGTTGTTGTTGTTGTTCCTCTTCTTCTTCCTCCTCTTTCTTCTTCAACAACTGGGCACAGAAATTGCATTGCAAATGTACTACAGGAAGGTTCATTATACATCTTATCACCTAGAAAAGTGATCTCTTGACCAGATCTTTATTACGGGTAAACACAAATTGTATTGCAATCTCACTGTATGACTTCAAAGTTGAGTGACATCCAAGAAATCGGAACAGTAGGATATCTTGAAGAGCAAGTTTCAGTCTGCATGAAAGTTTTACTATTGACACTATTATTAATTCCAGGAAAACTGGAAAAGGGTAAAATGGAGCAAAGTGTAAGAATGATAGTTCATCTCCCCTCTCTTCATTAATGCTATTCAGAGTTTTCTAAGCCAAAAGGTTTCTCTTTGGAACACCTATAGTTTTAATGCTTTAAAACAAGGGTGACAAAAGCAGTGTCTTCCAGATGTTGTTGGTCCCCGCCAAAATGAGCAGTGGTCAGGGATGGTGATAACTTGAATCCAACATCTGGATGGCACTGCACTGGTTACCCCTACCTTACATTCCATTTTGGTGGAGTTTAGCTCATTCTCTTCTCAGAACTATATGCAGCATGCTTAGATGTGTTACTGGTGTTACTCTCAACTTGAAAGCTGGTCTCAAGTCCATAAGCAGTATGGATTGGATTGAACTATTAGCTTTGTTAGTTACTCTGGGCTCACCCCCAAGTCCTTTGCAACTCAAATGATGGTGAAGATGCACGAGTCTGCCTAGAAGAACTGTTGCAAAACAGATTTTTTTGGGTGAGCTTTCTTCTCCTCTATTAGCCATGAAGTGGGTGGGAGCAAGCAAGTCATAGTAAACCAAGATCTATATGTGGGATGTAACATAAGCAGTAAAATACAACATTTCTCGTTTGCCCAGAGTGGACACACAGGGGAATTTTGCTCAAGCCAGGAGGACTCCCTGTCACACCTGGTCTGAAGCATCCTCCCCCTGTGTGTGACCAGGTAGATGGGCGTGACCCTAGCAGATCCTATAAAGAGGCTAGTCATGCAGCCATCTTCCTCTCTTGACCCTTTTTCACCTTATCCCATTGTGATGCTTTTGCTGTGTGCCAGCTCTCAGCCAGCAGCACATGGGCTCACCCCTCACAAAGGATGAGGTCACACTTCTCTGTAACTACAAGCTAAAGCCTGCCTGTGAACTGAATGTAAGTAAACCTTAAACCTTATTACTTTTAAAACAAAGACTGTTGTTTCCTTATTGTTTTTAAGAGAGAGCAAAAGGGGATTTACCAGAAACAATCCAATCTGGACAAGCCAGACTGGATTGCTTAACTCAAATGGTTCTAACGAATCTACCAGCTAGCTTCGTGCTATGTACAAGGGAATGTGCTCTGCTGCAAGCTCACTAGCGTGAGGAAGGATAATATTTAATCAATATATCGTCTCCTACTATCCATAACATTCCTACACTATAGGGCATGGGTCAGGCTGGGGATCATATTTCCCCAGTCTTTGGTTCTTCAAGGTCAGTTCAATGTAGAATACATTACAGAAGTCGAAGTGGGAGGTCATTAGTTAATCACCATGCCAGGCTATTCCTGTGGAAGAATGGTCACAGCTGGTGCACCAGCTGTAGATGCTGGGCAGACGCTTTATGCCACTGAAGTGACTTCAGTGACAAAAGGGTACCAAGGGGAATCCTCCAGAATATACACTTGCTCCTTCATCAGGAGAGGAACGCATCAAGAAGAGGGCATTCCCCAAATTCCAAGACCTGGACCCTCTAATCACAGCGTCTTCACCTTATCAGGAGAAGTTCAATTTCTTTATCCTCATTCAGCTTATCACAACAATTAGGCAACAGCTCAGAAATTGCATGGTGTCACCTGACTCTGATGAGCTGGAGAAAACAGAACTGGGTGCAAACCACATATTGGCAATAGATGCTGCCATGCAATAGTGTGAATATGTTGAATATCTCATGTCCTTTTTAACACTTATTTTTTACCAGGGGGCTCATATAATTCTAATATACCCCATGCAACTTTTAAAGGTCGTTCTTTAGAGTCTCTGCTGAACCTTTTCCTTGAGGTACCTAACATTTTCCTTACAGAGCAAGTTGCAAAGAATTTTAACGTAACAATAGCACTAAGATCATTTCAGTTTCTTGAATGTTTTGTATGAGATTTAATCCACTTGTAATTTCATACATTTCCAAGTAAACAACTTACATTTCTAAGGTATATGGTTGACGGGGAGCAAATAAATGATGTCATGCTATTTTATGATGTTATTTAATGATAACAAGTTAGAAATAAAGGTAAAGGTAAAGGGGCCCCTGACCATTAGGTCCAGTCGTGGCCGACTCTGGGGTTGCGGCGCTCATCTCGCTTTATTGGCCGAGGGAGCCGGTGTACAGCTTCCGGGTCATGTGGCCAGCATGACTAAGCTGCTTCTGGTGAACCAGAGCAGCACACGGAAACGTCGTTTACCTTCCCGCCAGAGCGGTACCTATTTATCTACTTGAACTTTGACGTGCTTTTGAACTGCTAGGTTGGCAGGAGCAGGGATCGAGCAACGGGAGCTCACCCCGTCGTGGGGATTCGAACCGCCAACCGTCTGATCAGCAAGTCCTAGGCTCTGTGGTTTAACCCACAGTGCCACCCGCATCCCTTTATGATATATATTTACACATATATTCTGTGAACTGCACTGAGACCCTGGGGTATAGGGCAGTATATAAATTGAATTAATAATAATAATAATAATATACAACTTGAGGGATTCAAGGGATATCCCAACCAAATGCTTTGCTCACATTGACCCATCCACCTCCTTAAGATGAGACCTGAAACACTACCGCTTCTAAAGCAATGTACCATATTCTTCTAACGTGGAGACTGGCTCTACAGCTCAATCACCATGTTAGGTTAGGTGCTAGACAGCTCTTAAAGAATAAAGTCAAGAGAGCTCCGTGTTCTTCAACCCTGCTGTAGGCCAAAGAGAGAACCTTAGGTGATATGTACCTGCCTTGGTGCCTTACACCCAGAGATGATGAAGTTTGATGCAATGTCCTGTCTCCTACATGAAACAACGGAAAGCCCCAAACACTACAAGGTAATTTTCTCTGCCTCCTTGGAATGCTTTTCTACATAAACTCCAATGGAAGGGGGGAAAGAAATCTGTGCTTCTTTCTTAACATTAGCTGAATGGTTCTTACAGGTACTTACCATCCTAGCAACGTTGTTGGCCACCGCTAAACTTGACTTTGTTTCATCATTTTAGGCATGTGCCCGGGGCTGTTTTTTCACAGGAACTCAGTTCCAGCACCTCTCAGATGGGCACCATTCCCATTAAAAGAGAACAAGGGAGGTGTTTTTGGCGAGTTCCAGCCTCTCTTTCTCTAGAAAAATAGCACTGCATATGAGTTCATACTTACCAGGCTTTTCATAGTGGGGCGATCCTTCCCATCACGCATGGCAGAAACGCCCTATTGGCATTATCACCTTTTTTTCACGAGAGGGATGAATTACAGTGGTACCTTCGTTCTCAAATTTAATCCATTCCGGGAGTCTGTTCAACTCCCAGAACAGTTCAGAAACCAAGGCATGGCTTCCAATTGGTGGCAGGAGCTTCCTGCACTCAATCGGAAGCCACATCGGACGTTCAGCTTCCAAAAAACGTTCACAAACCAGAACACTCACTTCCGGATTTGCGACATTCGGGAGCCAATCTGTTTGACAACTAAGGCATTTGACTAACCAAGGTACCACTGTATGTGAGAAGTGTGTCTGGGTAGCCCACCTAAACCCTGTATGAGGTTGTGTACCTGGCGAGGGTAAGCGAAAGCTGAGCAATTTACAAACTCAGGCTACTGTGTAGCCAACACCACACTACAGCGGTACCTCGGGTTAAGTACTTAATTCATTCCGGAGGTCCGTTCTTAAGCGTAACCAGAGGTACCACTGTGCATAAAAAATGTACGCACAATATTACATACGCTTCAGGTTACAGACTCCGTTAACCCAGAAATAGTACCCCGGGTTAAGAACTTTGCTTCAGGGTGAGAACAAAAATCGTGCTCCAACGGCACAGCGGCAGCAGGAGGCCCCATTAGCTAAAGTGGTGCTTCAGGTTAAGAACAGTTTCAGGTTAAGAACAGACCTCCAGAATGAATTAAGTACTTAACCCGAGGTACCACTGTAACAGAAAGGATTCTCATCTTCTTAGTGGCCCAACTCCCCAAGAAAGTTAGGATCTACCTTGGCAATCAACTATGTGCTATGGGGTAGCTGAGGATTAGCTCCATTTCCCGTCGGGAAGTAAAGCTCCACCTAGCTCCACCTGTGCCCTCTGTGGCACACCCCACCGAAGCCAATTTGTATCTCTGAACTTCCACATCAACACCTAGGCTTGGAGTTCAATACTGGAAAGGGCTTTGAGGAAGAGAGTGTGGGACACAGAGAGAAAGTGACAGCTTCTCGCCATCTTTCCCAAGGAGGAAGAGTCTTCACTCACAGTTAAGACCACTGCTTTGTGATTGCCCATATTAAATCAATGAGGTAATCCACGGAGAGCTGGGTCTGCAGAAAGTGGGTGGTCTTTGCCGATGGAGGTGCTCTCTCCCTTCACCCTCTCCGAATCTCCCTTTGGCCCAAGCCAGTTCCTGCAGCTGGAGGGAAGGCAGGCCGCAGACTGTCCCGGCACATTTCTTCATTTCTCACTTGAGTGCTCTTCTTTAGTTGCTTTTCAACTGCCCACTTTATATCGGCTTCATTACACCACCGCTCCATTTGTCATGCAAATCGGGAAACTCAGGGAAGTTTTTCTTTTGGCCTTGTCTACGAAAGAATACCGAGAGGTATTCAAAACGTATTAACACAAATCAATGGCACCAATAAAAGCAAGATCTCCTTAGCAACATAATCTTGATTGCAAAGGGAGAACTGAGAGCATTTAGCAGAACAGTGGTCCGCATGGAATACGCATTTGTCTGGAAGAATGCAGTACAAAGCCTAAAAGAGGGATGCTGAAAAAATCCAAAATTAACTCACACTGAACAGTTACTCTTTTTTTTCAGATGTGAACAATTGGCTACATTAAATCTATCATGGGCTTTTCTGCTCAGCAACATTGTATCATACCTCTTTGCAAAGTGAAATTACAACACCCTGCATGCTTCAGAGTAGCTCCGGGGTGTTTTTTTAATTATACATAAAAAGAGGCTGTTAGGGATTTTTTTTTTTTAAGAAAGTAACTAAAAGGACTCCTAAGGGGGAAAGCATCACACAAAGATAGAGTATGTTGTTTAAATTTAAGATCTTTGCTTATAGCGCTGGGCAACACTTGGGTATTGTACAATATGGCCCAGGGTTATTACTGAGGATGTAATAAAAAAGCATGTGTTTAAAAATAGTACTGAACACGCTAGGAAGTATTCACAGATATAATATTAACTGGAGGTTTTGCTGCTAATGTTGTATTCTCTATATGTAGCTGGAGCTTACTTTGAGGATACAATACTTCTGACAATCTCCTACACAAGTGAAAAGACAGAACCTGACATACTCTGAAGCCCCTTTACAAGTGAGAAATATGAAAAAAAAAAACCATTTTAAAATTAAATGGGGGAAATAAATCTTTATAGAGCATTGCTGTTAAACAGAATTTTGCAAAATGTCTGATCATTCCTGATTTCTGACTTAGTGAATTCAAACTTTGTTAGACAAAAACACTTTAGGATTTTTAAGAGCAGCCCAACTTGTAGAAACAAGTTAAAAGATTTTCAGCAACATCCATTCTCTCTCCTTTGCAAAGGGATTTCATAAAATGTAGACCTATTCCATGCTCAAAACTTCCAAAGAGATTTTTGAGCATCTTTTGAAAAATGTATTTGAAGAATAGGAAGCCAAGCTCATCAATGAGCATTAAACCTGCTTGTTTAAAGAGAGTCCAGTGTTAATTGTGCCACCAAGTTTGAATTTCCTTTGCTTTTTTAGGAATTTGTTACTAGCAATGTTTTCAAAATAAGTTTTTTCTTTTCTATCTAAGAGAGAGTTAGCTGAAACTCTAATCACGCTCACTAGGAAACGAAGTCTCACAAAACTGGGATTTACTTCTGAGTAAACTTTCTAAGGATTGGGATAATTAAAAACATTCTGGTGAAATGAAGCAAAATGATTGTGCATACCACAAACAAATGAAAAAGAATGCACCATATTGAGGTTAGAAAGGAAAACAAGTCTTGATAAGATAGCTTCACAATTTTATTAGTTTGTAACATACAATTTAGGAAATTTTCTAGCAAGACTTCCAAGTGGAATACATTCTAAATTTGGGTCAGGTCAGGAAAAAAATGGTTGATATTTAGAAAAAAAATTGTGGAATTTGGCTAAATGGATTAACTTAAAGCAACCGTAACAAATGTGGTTAAATATGCACATATATATTTTAAAACCCATCCATCTTTCCTGTCTACCTATGCACTTCATACCCAAATTATAGCATCCAACTGCAGATTTTGGATCTGATGCACTTTTTATGAAAAAAATGATACTTTTATTAAATGATCTCTAGCTTGGTCTTTTAACTATGTTTTCATATACTGGCAAAATGAAAGATTATCTATGATTAAGACAATGTCATTTCATATCTATTTTCTGATATACTACCAAGAGATTAACAGGATTTCCAAAGATACAGTCAAATGCATCCTATGTGTCAGTCATGTAGAAGAATCAACTGAGCTACACACAATGACAACAATCCAGAAGGCCGAAAGTGCACAGGGCTCCCATTGGCTAGGTATGAAAAGGCTAAAAACCATGGCCAGGATCCAGAAAAACTACTTAAAGCACGCCCAAGGGCTTCGGCATGCTCGTTGCAGATATTTTCTTTTTTAAGAAGTTCGCTTTGAACAGCAGACTACCATGCTATATGACAAGCAGGTTTCGAAACTTCCTCTGTTTCAAAAATGGTTTGCCATCTATGGGTTACAGCAGGGAGGGAAGCTGCTCTTTTGGAAACACTTTGGATGCATGGAAATAGTCACAGAATCATTTGGATCATTACCGCAAAGAAACCAGGTGCTCTTTGCAATACTACATACATACATACATACATACATATATATATATATATATATATTCATATATTCTGTATTACAGCCAACAGGTGCTATCTAGAGAAATGTAGGAATGCTTGAGTAATTAACAGCTAAACCTTTGCTTGTTTACTCAGAAGTAAGTGTACACTGGATTGCAGTCTACAATTCCATGGGGTTTACTTCTGAACAAACAATGTGACTGGGCTGTTGGCATTCTCTCTTTAGCTTACTTCCAATATTAGTCTGTTGAGAAGGATATCTAACATGACAGACTCATTTTGCAGTAGGGTATACTGGGAAAATATCAAACATTCTAATTAATCCTTGCTATCAGTGTTTGTAGCTTCTACCTTTGGATGGTATACATGACTATACAAGCTCCTAGCAGCCTTGTAACTAACTTTTGCCTTTCGTTAGCAGCTCACTACAAGGCTCTTGGTTGTTTCAGCTCATCCAACTTTAGTGAGGCAAATGCCACCGGAAACTGGTGTCAATGGAGGAACGATATGCAGTGTTGAGAGATCTCCTCGTGTGCGTAGAATGGGAAAGGAGCAGATTGGGAAGGCAAAATTGGGTATGCATAATAGAAAAGCTTTCCATGCTGACACAGGAAGGTTCATCTCCTTTCTGGATGCAGGTTATCTGAGGGCTCGCTATGCAAGGTGACTTGAGTCCGCGAATGGGAACAGTCTCCTTGGGATTTTCTTATCAATATATTGCAATCCACTGCAGGAGCCGGGAATTCGTGAAGCAAATTTCCCTGATTCAGTTCACACCAGTGAGGGCTGTCAGCAGAAGAGCTCACTGCATGATGGCTTCAATTTGTACAGTAAGTTGCACTGAGAGAAATAGCTAGGAGATAAAATATTCGCTATGGGAATGCTGGTCTGTATGACAAACGTAACATCTAGACCTATGTAACATCTAGACTTGCTGTCTTTAGGACTGAAGGAAAGGACTAGAAATAATTGGCCCTATATCAAACCTGTCACTCCATGCTAAATATTAGCTGCTCACAATACCACTGCAATATCTCTGCCAAACTACCAAAATGACATGCTTTGTCGCATTGTCCTATTGGTATAACCTACTCTAAATTGCCCTGTGTTAGTTTTCCAAAAACCTTGAGTGTCAAGCCAGAAGTCACACACTGAAAAACATGTATTTCACTGAAACATACATAGTGCATGATGTTTAACTATGTTAACAAAGCAGGAATTAAATTTTCAACAAAAAAACTACAATTCAATCAAAACAGGCAGCTTATTTAAATACAAACCCATATTCAACTTTCTAAAGATGATACTGTACAATACGTTTGTTTTGTTTTGTGTTAAGAAGTTTTATATAGGCTGCTAGACTGAGATTTTAATTTTCAGGAAAATGGTACAGTTGGAGCATGTTTATTTCTAAATTTAATGCTAGCAGTTACAGCTGGCTGACATGAAACCCAAACTGTGAAAAATGCAGTGCACAGAAACATTAAGGAAACACTTTGTTATTCCCTCTACTGAAGGTAAGTTACATTCTCTAACCAAACTAGCACATTTTCACTGAATATTTCAATTGGGCCATTCATCTGACAGGAATAATTGGCACAAAACAAAAAACAATTGAAATGTAATATGCAATTTATAGTTGCCCGTGTGCTTATACTGCACTCAAAACATTTTTTTAACTGAAGTGTTATGTTACAGAATAATTGACCAAATTTCTAATGCATAGCCTTCGGACAGAATCATAGGTAACTGCTAAATGTGCTGAAGAACCAAAATATAGGGAGGAATTCAAACTCCTGCTTACCTAAGTAGAAGTAATACATTTTGATGCAACTTTCATCTTTCAGTGCTACATATACAGAAGGAAAAAGGTTATTTGAACTGGCAGAGAGCTGTTAATTCTTACTTAATCCTTACAAGAGGGTTCTTTCATTTTGTTTTTTTGCTGTCAAAAGGTTTACAGTGCAATTCTACGCCAGTTACTCAGAGAAGCATGTCTTCTTGAGTTGAATGGGACTTGCTCTCTAGTTAAGTGTGTAGCCTTAAGCTCTCCAGGTAACTGTGAAATGAATAATAGGGCACATGTTCTTAAAGCCTGTACTACGAAAATGCTTGCTTTACTGGAGGGCAGGGGAACAAGTCAGACATATAGTAACCTATCAGGGATTTGATATATCAATTTTTGCTACCTGCCCGTAAAAGCAGGAAGTCTGTGAGGCACCTGATGGGCTGTTTTCAGTTTCCTGCGTCATCCACAGTTCTGAACCAAACACACTTCAGATGAAGATGGGGCAACTTGTACTGTGACATCATGCAACACCTAAAAACTGTTACAAAGCTGGGGTGAAATGCCCATGTTTGAATACTTATGGGCATGTACCCAGCTGCTCCTTTAAAATGAACAAAAGGTATCAGCCACTTTAGATGACATCCCACAACACTCTCACTTGAATAAATCTGAACATGCCTCTGAAATATCTTTACATGGAATTGAGGGGAAATAATTGGGATTTTTTATTTGCCTCCGTGTTTGTGTCTTTGTAGCGTTTTTCACTATCATGTTTTCAAATATATTGCTACCACTACATGGGATAAAAAATGGTTGATTTTTTAAAAAGTCAGCCATATAGTACCCCCCCATTAGCAGCTACATATCAAAATATGCATACTGGAAGAATTCAGCTACTACTCATTTTTGTGCTTGTAAATGCTGGAGGGTCCAACTTCCCCTCCCCACCCACGCTTCAAAAAGCCAAGCAGATAAAAACAACAACATGGTAAGTGAAATGCATACAAAACAAGAAATAACAAGCAGCAATCCATATCATTCAAACAGACTGCCAAATTAGCAGTTACAGAAGAAGCCAAGAGGGTGGTCAAATGTGGATTTAGAGCAGGTTGAAGCAATCTCCTCCTGCTGACTCATGCAAGTAACGCTTATCCACAGGGTTGGACTGCCTGAGTTACATAACATGAGATGTCTTCCATGAGATCTGTGACCAGGAAAGTTGCATGTGATTTACGTTCACAATTCCTCTCCTCCGTGATGACATGCAAGACCCCTCATTTCAGGTTCTGCTGCTCGTACAAGGAGACCACCCGTGTGAGTCATTCTTTTGCATGTTAAGCCACCCAACAGATGGTCTCAACCCACTTAGACGTGAAGGTTAGTGAGATATTGAAGTGGTTCTCACCCTCCTTGGGGTCTATCTAGTCCAAACTAACTTTACATGCAAGACGTACCCTTTACAGAAAACAGAAAATACAAGTCCTATTGCAAGCAGGCAGTATACAACTGCCCTTGGGAAGATTAGTTTGACGAAAAGTCTGCTGAATGAAGTAACAAATAGGACAAGGAGTTCTACTGAATAATGCACCAGTGACTCTAAAATCTAGTCTCTGCACACCAGCAACTTACATACACAGAGGAACTCCAACATGCAGATAAGAGTTCTTGCACATGCAAGGGATTCTCCATTTGCTTCGATAGACATGGAAACTCAGCACATGCAAAGAGATGGAGAAGAATTCCTACCTTTATGAAAGTGAATGGAGAAGCCTAAAGCCCCAGAGTTCTGGAAAGGAGCCAGTTTTTACAAAGGCTCTGGTCAGTTGAGCAATACCAATGGATTTTCCGTCTTAATCAAGGCCACAATCCAACACAGATCTAGCCACAATTAAGCCTCCTCAGATAAACCAACTTCAGCAAACTGTGTTAGATTATGGCCCAAGTCTGTATTATGAAGGTGTTTCCAAAGCATGCAAATGTTTTAACACATACAATAGAATGCTCATCGATAAGGGGAAATGCTTTATAATTCTTTCTTCAAGGAAAAGCAGATCATGGACAGCAAATGATCGTTTTTGGATACTTGTTTTAAGACTACACATTTTTAAAGCCCTTATATTTTAAAAAGCATATAGGCAGATACTGTCTGCACATGAGCCAGGCAAAGCCAACTGCATGGTTTTCAGTGGGAAAGAGTCCCACTGAAATCAATGTGATATAGAAATGCCTAACTTTGGCCAGATCATGCCCAATTATTACCAGATTAAAAGAACATTTTGGAAGAACTGTATATTGTGATATGCAAAAATAGAGCCCAGACAAAAGGTGATTTGAAATACTTTCCTGGAAATTCTTTCCTTTACAAAAGATGCTTCTCCTAATGAAGATCTGCTATGAACAGCAAGCATTGAAAAATACACAATAAACATATCTGTATAATGACAATAAAGTGAAACTGTATTTAAATGAAGGAAAATGGAATCCTTGCAGTGGGGTAAACTTTTCATAGTACAAATAGTAAGCAGAATGCATTTGTTGGCTATTCACATTATTGCTCTGCTACATGAAGAATGGGCCCTTAACATATGTTACAGTTCATGTACGTTAAGCTAAAAAAACAACAACCCCAAGCTTTTCAGAAATAGTTGTATTAAGTAGGCTTTAACACAATATATGAAGATATGCACAGCCAAAAAACTAAAAACTGCCCTGACCAAAGCATACTATCACATATCCATTTCTTTTAATGCTTTCTTGTGCAAACAATAAACAGAAAGCTAACCATGTAAACATAGAAAAGAGAAAAAAAGCTGGGATGCAGTAAGTATTTATCCAGTACATTCAGTAAGCTATTCAGCCAAATCACTAATTTTTGATTTGCACATCTGATAAACAGATGTAAAAATCATCAACACATCTGTAGCTTCTGGTACAATGTTGTAAATGTTTTACATACAAAGACCCCACCTGAAATAATTATAGAAACTTAACTGTGCTCAAATCCCGCTGAAATGAATGGGATTTTAAAAGTTAGTCACAACTAACGTAACCCATCAATTTCAATAGGAATTGAGACTGCATTTCTCTGACCTGGAGCCAAACACTGCAACATTTAAAAACTCAAACTACTGAAGTATTTAACAAATATTTTTCTGACAAGCTTGCATCCTTGTGTACTATTAGATCTAGTAAACAATAAAAACAGTAAAGCTGTTACATGGCATTAGCCACACAGTATGTACATACATAATTTCTCTCTCTCTCTCTCTCTCACTCTCTCACACACACACACACACACACACACACAGAGTAGGTGCACACATACAAAAAACTGGTCTATTCTGAACCAGGATTAAGAGATTGGGAGTGGGTTTGGAGATCACAAATTCCACTTCCCCCTCAATCCCAGTTCTCTTATTCCCAGCAGGATTGACCAGTGTTTCGTGTGTACCAGTCCCCCATGAAATACTAATTATTTTTATGATCCTGAGCAGTATTAACCACTGAACACATGCAAATCTATCACAAATTATTCTAGTGGAATACTAGCAATCCAATTTCAAGTTTCTTGAGAAGAACATCTTCAGAGTAGATGGTACTTCTTCATGGAATAGAGAAATGCGCAAAGGTGAACCAATGTTTGGGTATCAAGAAATGCTGCTTGTCGCCTCACAGGTGGCTGATTTACGTTCCAGAAAGGAGAAGGAAAAACTCTGATATATACAAGTATGTCGCTGGCAAAATATGCAGAGATTCAGAGAAGATGCAAGTGCATAGATTAAAGTGATTGCCAATTTTCACAATTTATATGGGGTTAAAAATAACTTCTCACTTATAGCTATTTTTGGTTTTATGTTTATAGCTATATATGTATATATACACGCACAGAAACACACACATACATAGATATATGTATATATAAAGTCTCTGGAAAAATCAGGATACATCAACAACGGAAAAGGGACAGGAAATAAATTACACTGACGTCTGCGTGAAATGACTTCCGCAAAATTTGACAAAATGCACTTTGAACATGCCGTTACAAAAGAAAAGAATGAAGAAACCACAATATTATGTAGAACCAATGCTATATCATCACCAGGAGAGCACCAAGCAAGGCACCATTGGGAAAAAGGACAATATACTTGGGT
This sequence comes from Podarcis erhardii, assembly GCF_964252035.2. Lineage (NCBI taxonomy): Eukaryota > Metazoa > Chordata > Lepidosauria > Squamata > Lacertidae > Podarcis > Podarcis erhardii. The sequence goes on along the minus strand of NC_138512.1, from coordinate 26,117,498 downwards.
AAGTCTCTAAAGTAAAGCAAATGCTAATCTGGTCGGAAAATTGGTGTCTTTGGTAAAAATTCTATAAGAATGACCTGTGTAAAAGAGAGAAAGAAAAAAATATATACATTTAGTGAGTAATTAATGGCACTGTCCATTTTTAAACATCTCAGCAATGTTAAAGCTTTTACTGTGCTAAGGGAAAAACTATGGATGGGATCCAAACAGTTATGTGAGGCACATGTACCCACAGGCATTTTTTCAGCACTCTCCCAACTTGCAATTCCCAGCAACTACTAGTAGTACTAGTAGTACTAGTAGTAGTACTAGTACTAGTAGTACTAGTAGTACTAGTAGTAGTACAGACGTACCTTTGGTCAAATGGAATCTGTTCCGGAAGTTTGTTCGGATACCAAAACATTCTAAAATCAAATCATGGCTTCTGATTGGCTGCAGGAAGCTCCTGCAGCCAATCAGAAGCCACGGAAGCCCCATTGGATGTTCAGGTTCCAAAAGAACGTTTGCAAACCAGAACAATCACTTCCGGGTTTGCGGCGTTCAGGAGCCAAAACGTCTGAGTTCCAGGGTGTTCAACAACCAAGGTATGACTACTGTAGTAGTAGTAGTAGTAGTAATAATAATAATAATAGTAAGAATAATAATAATACCCCACCCATCTGGCTGGGTTGCAGATGTAGCATGTAACCACCTAGAGCCAAAGTGGTCCCTTTTTACACAATGCAATGTTTTTGCTCTTGTAAGAGGTTGTGATGCTGCTATCATTATTATTTATCATCATCATCATCAATTAATTAATTTTCTATCCCGCCCTTCATCTGAGGACCACAGAGCAAATTACAATATGAAGATACAAAAATGCCCAGCATAGTAACAAACAAAAATAATAACCCCACCACCACCTAGCACAGTTTAAAAGGACATAGATTGCTTAATAAGCCAAAGGGCAAGGGAGAAGGAGGATGGTTTTGGCTGGCACCTAAATGAAGGCACCGGGTGATCCTCCCTGGAGAGAGCACTGCACAAGTGGGGAGCCATTCCTAAAAAGCCCGTTTTTGTGTTGCTTCCCTCCGGGCCCCTCACAGACGAGGCACACAAAGATTGGTTTGATGTGTGAAAAAACACAAGTTCAAAGCCCTCCTTGTGCACACAGAACTAGTTGTCTTAACTATTTGCACGACGGCTTACAGATACATGCACAAGACTCATTCGTGAATTTCTGAAAGAACCAGTTGCTTGGTTCATAAGGTTTTAGCCAAGTAAAGTAAACACAGTTATTAATACAAAAATATCAACACAGGCAACTAGTCCTGCATAATGAGGGCAACTTTGGCCTGTGCTTGCCTAACAGAGCCACAATGCCATAGGGTAAAAATCTTGTGAAACTGAAGATAATTTTTACAAGAGTTTCAAAGGAAACATGCCAGTGAGCAAGACTTTCTGTGCACCTAAACAATTACAGCAGCATTCAAAAAGCTAACAACCATTTAAGTGTGACCCTTTAAAAGGAAGCTTTGTTAAATGTAAAAGCAGCACTAAGACTACATCAGTTGTGTAACTCAGTTAAAATTAAGTTAAGCTTACAATTTCAACATTTTCATCCCCAACCCCACCATTCCCTTTTCTTTCGGCGTTACTGTCTTCACCTACAAACATTTCTTACTTTAAAAACTGTTCCGAATATATCCATGAATACAGAGAATGATCACTTCATGTATTGTTTTGTTTCAAGCAGGAGCAGGGAGGTTACATCCTATTCTGTTAATTAATTTTGGTTTACAGTCTTGGGGGAATAGTAGGAAAGTAGCTAGATTACTAAAAACATGTTTCCTCAGATGTAGATGGTCTCTCTTTTGGACTACCACATTTGGCCCCTAGTTACACATGTGATTGTTTCAACAATTAAAATGACGCTTTAGCAGGACAAGAGATGATCTCCCTGATGAAAACAAACAGGTAAGGCAGGAGAATCTGTTTATTCCATTTCCCAATTTATCTACCTTCCTAACTGTGGCAACACTGAGATGCTTACCATGTTGTACAGCAGCAAGTCTCTCATTTTACTCAAATGCTTACTACCTTTTGCGGAATTGTGAAAGGTTAATATTCAGCTAGTTCTGAGGGCACATGTGTTTCTATTTGAGAATAACTTATTGTACTATAATGAACAACACAGAAAGTGACCCAAGTCTGTTGGCCTCCTAGATTGATCCAGAAGTAGTGTTCAACTACATATTGCCTATTTTCATGGGGGGGGGGGGGATGTTCCACTGAAGACAATAGCATGGACCCAAAGGTTCCCCTTCCATGAATGGCAAGTGTCTGTTTTGGAACAAAAACATTGCCCTTTTCACCAAGCAAGTGTGCAGTTTAGTTGTAAAAAGTTTAAATACTGTGCTGTTGGTCTATCACAGTGGTTCCTAAGTGGTGGTCTGTGTAACCCAGTGGTTCCCAAGCTTTTTTTCTGGCCATGCCCCACCTAAGCATGTCGAAAATCTCGATGCCCCCCATGACATATAATTCTTATTATTCAAAAAGTGAACTTCTTTAGGAAGTTCTTTAGGAAGCCTAAAAGGCCATTAACTGTTAATAACTCATTCTCAAATTGCCCCCCTTAATAATCAAACTTCCCCGCTGCGGGGTGTGTGCTCCACATTGGGAACCACGCGTGTAACCCATTCAGGGGTCTGTGGCACCATTCACATAACAAAAACTACCATAGAGATATCCAAATTTTCAAAAGTAGGAGGTCCATGGCTTGGCTTTTGAAAAACAGGAGGTCCACAGTACTTAGAAAATTGGGAACCACTGCTCTATCGCATTCCCACCAATAATAAATGTTGCCTAAAGGGGTACCTGAATTTAAACTAATTTTTAAAAACAATTCTACATTGGGCTTGGAAATTACAATAACAACTTTCATCAATGCCTGAACACCTTGTTGAAAAACACTAATTTTAATTAGACACCTTCTCAACATAAATGTGCTCAGGACTGTGGCCCTTGAATGTGAGTGGATTTTTAAGAGACCAGAAGCATTCAGTAATGAAAATACAAAACTGAATTCTTTACACAGGCCAACCTCAAAAACCTGTGTCAAATTTTCTTTCTTGCCTCCAATTACTGTGAAGTTATCATGAGTCTATGATCATAAATTAACATGTTCACTATAATAGATGATCATAAATTAACATGTTAAGTATAATAGATGTTAAAAAGAAATAGTTAGTTGAATAGAACTACTCTGGAAAAAAGGCATTTTAGGAAGTCTTTTATGTTTTAGGCTCGATATAGGCCTTAGTACTTCCCCTTTTCTTCAGTGCTAACAGAAAAGATGATTTTAAGATAATTTCTAACTATTTAAGCACTGTTTTAAATCAATCTTTTAACATACTGTCTATAATGCATGTATTGTGTTAGAGAATAGACAAGATATATAATTAAAAGGCATGGATGTGTTAGAAATAGCTAAAGCTAGATGCCACTGGGGGTTACTCTTAATTTAATCGTTAACCCCTGCTTGTGTGTTTTTTTAAATTATAATACTAGCATATTTTGCAAGGGCTTATTTGTTTTAAAGCAGAAGTATCTTATCACATGCCACCTTCCATAGACACAACTGAAAAATTTAAAGGAGCAACAAAGTGAAATGAAATAAGAAAAACTACAAGGACTGATTGCTGGGTGGGGTGTGGGGGACAGAAACAAATGCACCCCATGAAAAGTCTTTCAAGAAATCCTCATCTTCTGTATAATCTTTAGAGCTAGAGAATGAGAGCCAAAACCGACACATCACACTCTTATTATCAGGCCTGACTTTTAAAACATTTGAATGAAGCTAGTAAAAGCTCAAGCTACTTTCAAGACTGCTGAGGTATGGGGGCAGTTAAAATTGACAAAGTCTAAAGGTTTCCTAAGCTCCAACAGCTTAGTTGAAAGGTCTCCTTCCATACACTGAGACTCGATTAGCATTATATAAAACAGTCCACAACTAACTCGCTGCGTAACCAAAGTTGCAGTTATTCTTTTTATACAGCATCTGAAAATTTCACACCCCATCAACGCACGTTCAAGCTATTTTATCTTGGCAATTAATTTATTATTTTTCCCCCGGAACACAGTGAAGCCTTGTTTTCAAGTCATTCATAACTTTATAAATCAGCCCTGCGCATGAAACCATACATCTGTGAACCGTAGAAAATCCTTGCCACTCAGGCGATTAAGCTCCTGACACCTTTGCTGATTAATAATCGTGGAAAGAATAAGATCAGAAGCAAAATAAATGATCATTTAATAGAGAAATGCACAAAACAGCCCTTTAACTTACATATTCCATCATGTTATTCGATTCACATTTCCTTTTGCTTAGCCTCCAATGCAAGCACAGCTAGACAACAGGGAGAAAAATGGGGAAGAAAAATGAGCTGTGTTTTATCGCCGGCACAGAGACTAGTCCATTTGTCCAGCTTTCATATTTCGCGTTCAACAAAAGCATCTGTTTCCATACTGTGCAATTCAGGCCCCAGCAGTACGAAGCTGCTCCCTGCGGCACTCACCTTGTGGTATAACCTATTGTTTTCCCATTCTAATAACTTCTCAATCGATCTTCGTGTCTGGAAGACAAATGAGAAAGAATTTTACTCTTGAGCAGCTTTGGAAAAAAGTTTGTTTTGCAGCTGCCTTTGTGTGGAAAAGGTGGCTGGGGTGGAAGAGAAACGTGGTAAAGGACAGCAACTTCAGTACAGGGTGGTCTGCCGTACTGAAAATTTTCTGGTATTAATTATAGCTAGGATAAAGAGGTGTGTTTTTCAAAAAATGGTTTCAGCGACCAAATAAAAAAAAAACCACTAGGAAATATTTAAATGGCTGGAAAATTTATTTATCTACAAAGCTGTACATTAATAAAAGGTTTTTAAAAAACCCAAAAGTGCTTTATTCACTAACACTGTTAAGTGAGTCAATTTAGATCCATTGAAGTTAATGGAACCAAGCTACCTCATAATTCAAGTAACTTGAAACAAACAGACTGCAGATCAAGCATGGGATAGTTTCCACATACTGTGCGTAGACGTTATGATAACTATCATTCATACAAAATGCCGTGCTGTTGACTAATTTCACATACTGGAGCTCTAAAATGTTAATCTACGGTTTCTCATTAATGCACAAATTGTTCCAGAATATTTGGAAATCTGCACATTGATAAGTCCCTTGAATTTAAGTTATCCAGCTTTAAGAGGACTATTTAAATCCCCTTGCACTAAATCTGCTACTCTGAAGATGCAGTTGGTATTCTGATTTAGAAATACGTCCTGCTGCTGTTTATGGTCACTTGACTGGCGTATCATCGACTGCTCAGTAGTAAAATGGGATTTACTAGTCCTTATGAATAGGGAGGATAAATCACAACACCAGGTGTTGAGATGAGACCAGAGTTGCAGGTGCAGAGGCATGGATCACTGAGCCTTGTGGCAAATTCAACTTCATACAGCTGCAGCTTCCTTACAAGGCAAAGAGAAGTTGGGGAGGGGGAAAGGGGGAGCTGAGAAGCATCTTGCACTTCAACTACTGCTAAACAAGAGGTGCTACAAAATGCACACTGGTGCAGCAAGTGAACAAGCATGTTTTTTTTAAGAACTACTTAAAAGCATTCATCATCAAACCTACTGAATATACACGAAAGGCAAAAAATACATATAGTGGTTTCATTTATAACAATCACAAGAGCATAAACCTGAACTCTAGCTACTTGAAAGAATCAACTTTGTTAGGCATGAATAATTATTAGGATTTTTTTTTTACCTTTCATTATATTTCGAAAATAGAAGGGATTCCCAAGAACCCTGGGGCACATTTTAATAGCAAGGACAAAGTCATTACATTGTTTTTTAAAGTTCTGTTCCTTTTGGCCAATACTTTTTATTTTATTTTTATTAAAGACAGTGCCTGCCCTCTAACAATGATCAGCAGACCTCACTTGTTTCTTTGTCAAGATAGCCTTTTAGAGTCTGCTCTCCTTTTAAATGAAAATAGGGCAGCAGTTATGGTCACACTTTTGTTAATTTAGTTGCCAGTCAGCTCCAAATCAAAAGAAAATAAGGCTGCAGAGTGTAATTAACATTCAGTTCAGTCGTTTTGTCCCTTGTCTAGCCCCCTAAGCTTTGTTAAAATTGCCATCTGAATGCTGAAGGCTGTAGGGAAATCGATTTGATTCTAATCGCACCATGAAAAGAACATGATCTAACTGCTTTCAGCCCTCCGTAAATCTGTACTAGGTCTTTAGCACAATGCAACTTCCAATTTAAAAAGCACTGAATGTCTCGTCAATGACTTTGTGAAGAAAAAAGAACAAGGAGCAGACATAAAAATTCCAATAGTTGTTTAAGCATTAAAGCTCATTTGCATCACAGCAAACCTGAAAAGGGCTGACCTCTCAAACCGCCTCTCAGGTCTATGAAGTTGTAGCCTTGACAAGCTCACATTGACAGAGCTCATTGACTCTGAAAGGCTACTCTATCAATGGTGAAAAATGGCAATAGGTTCTACTCCGAGCAGGCATCTGCCTGCCCACCCGCTGCTAAACCAATGGCAAAACCGATTCAAAAATGTGAAGCTACCTTGTAATCTTCCTTGCTAGAACCTTTTAAATAATAGATTAAGACTGCTGTACAATTTAAATTTCACTGCCTGCACGGAGGGGAAGGAGAAAAGACAGAAAAGAAACCAGCTTCCCAAATACTAGGGGAGTTAAAACACTTTGCACCCTAGAAAGGAAAGTGAATAGAGAAACTTAATGCAACACTACGAAGAGACATCTTTTAATGAAACAAATTTTAACATTCAACTATTGTTACTCTTATTGAGGGAAGGAAGGACTTAACTATGAAGTTAGAAAGGGCACTGAACTTGAAGGAAACATATTAGTCAGCTTAAAACAAATTATTAGCAGTTAGTATTAAGCAGGCAACACACATGTAGAAGACAAATTGTGCATCACTCGTATTTCAGTTTTAACACACTCTATTGCCAAAGCCTAAGTGTAGGTAAAACTGTTGTATACCTCAAGCATGTAAGATTTTTTTTCCCTACAAATACTAATTTTGTAAATTATTATTTGTAAGTCGTTGAATGTACAAACGGCTTGCAACATTTATAAAACCACTCAACAATACCCAACCCCGTCAGCCATACAAAAGGTGAATGAAAGTTTAAATGAAACATTAGCAAGTACCTCTCAGCCGGGGGAAGAAAAAGTGAATTAAAGAGCGTCGCACAATTCTCGACACCAAGCTTCCTTTTCCCTACTTGACAGGTGAAGGGGGGGAAAGACTTGCACGTGCAGCTTAATTAATCACCGCACTTGACATCTCAATGATTTACAGTGAGGAGCAGGTGAGGACATTCAAAACCCAAAAGGGACTCTTGATTTGAGTAACTTTCCCAGCTGACGGAGATGACAACCCTGTAGATTTTCCATCAGTGGCATACTAGAGAGCACATTATTTGCTAACAACAACGATGCAAAAGTTAAGTGGAAGAAAGTTTACTAGGAAAATTTAAAAACTAAACGTGGCGGTTGTTTCTCCTTTCAACATCATAGTTAACCATGAAATTTATTTTTTAGTTAAAAACCACTCTTGTTGTGAAACTATACACAATTATTTATGTAAGCTGCATCAAACAGGGTTTGATACAGGAACTACAGAGAGATATGATACACTTGTACATGATACACTTGTGGATTTATCCTATGCATGTTTGCTAAAGGAGTCTTACTGAGTTCAGTGAAACTAACTCCTAAGCATGAATGCACAGATTTGCAGCCTTTTCTACCTATTTTCTATTGAGTAAAAAGCTAAACAAGCCTAATGTAACAATGAAGGAGTCTTTTCCCTCGCTAGATTAAAAAATTTAAATTTAAATTAAATCATTTAAAATTCCAGATTATATGTAATCCTTATACTAAATGTAACACTTTTCCTTCAGCAGTCACCTGCATTATATGAAAATCCTATGTCCCCCTGCTAGTAAATGCAAAACGACCATTTTCAGATTTGGTGCAACCCATTCTAAAGCACAAAGTCGGCATTAACTTAAGCAATTCAATTGCTAAAGAGCTCAAACACATAATACATTAGTCTTTAAGAACAATGTGTAATGAAACTTTAGAGTGCGCCAAAAACTTTTTTTTAAAATTGTTCCAGCTTTATTTTGTAATTGCATATAGATGAGACTAGCTGCTAGGATTTAAATACAGTGGTACCTTGGTTTAAGAACAGCTTAGATTATGAACAACTTGGATTAAGAATGATGCAAACCCAGAAGTAGGTGTTTTGGTTTGTGAACTTTGCCTTGGAATAAGAACATGTTTCGCTTCCTGTTGAGTGTGTTCCATTTGTAAATTGAGTCCCCCGCTGCTATGGGAAAACATGCCTTGGTTTAAGAATGCTGTGGTTTAAGAACGGACTTCCAGAACGGATTAAGTTCGTAAACTAAGGTACCACTGTACTAGGAACTGTGAAAAGCCTTCATCCCAGGTTTGTGCATGAGGAAAATCTGTGGACATCATGTCAATGTTGAGTGGCAGGGTGTCAACAGAATTTAGAGAGCTTGTTTGGTGGCTAGTTATATATGAAACTTTTCCATGTTCATTCACTTGTTAGAATTCCTACCCACCCTTCACCATAAATCCCAGGGCAAGTTACGGAAATTATAAAATATTCAAATCAATTAAATTACAGTCATGGTAGATCCCCAAGTGGGCAACGATATGTCTAAGCAACTTTTAAAAAAATAACAAAAGCCTCTGCTGGAAATTACAGTACCATTCCCTCAGTTCAACAGTTACATGAAGATGCACTAACACAAAATAAATATAAAATCTTTATATTCATATTTAACAGTTGAATTTTCCACAGAGGCTAGTGTTAGAAGTCTTGAACTTGGAAGCTAAGGTTATGTGGCAATGAGTATGATCAAACTTACTCTTTTACTGAGGCAAATCACTGGCCACATACTACAACCTAAAGTGCAGCAGCAACAAAGGCAGCCACAAAGCAGCCATCGGACATTGACTGGAAGATTCTTCTTAAGACAGCTATTCACTCTGCTGATGCTGGCTTTAAACTCCTCAGGTGCAACCTACAAGAAAGAACCATGAAGCATTGTGATAAATCTAATGTCTGATTTACATTAACAAATCTGTTTCTCTGTTTTAAAAGCAACATTAAACTCACAAAATTAAAATCTCTGTCAGATCTCCTTATGAATTTCATTCACAGATACTTACTTTTCCTGTTAAGGACGAAGGAAATTCTGCTTCAAATTTGTTGCTCAGTCCAAACCTGCAGACAGAAAATGAACATATTCTTTAACTCTACATGGTATGGCATGCTTTAGAGGGTAATTTTATTTGCTTTGGTAAGAAAAATAAAGTCAGGGAACTACATTGCATAACCATAAGCTCACAAGTGTTGGAGGGAATATATTTTGTCTCCTTTAATGTTATGTATTTAATGTGGCAAGTGCTGTAACAGCTACACCAAACACTATTGATGCATAAAGTTGTGAAGCAAGTCTCACTGAAATGTCAATAATCTATTTGGAAAGTGCACTACCAACTCAAAGTAGCTTATGCTTTAAAAAGCTATGTTTGCGTGGCATAAATATAGGTAAAAAACTGAGAGCAAAGATTCCAGAAGAAAGGACAAAAGTTAGGGACCATGAACACGTTCTTGTGCGTTTCCAAATTGCTATGGATCTACTACACAATCCACAGCATTATTGACTTTTTATCCTGCACAGTCTTCCGGCCTCATCTTAGTTTGTTGATTGGGTTTAACACTTTTCCTCATTCATTTAAAATAAAATTTATCTACTAAAAGCAAGTGCAACTGAAGGGATACCCGCATGCATTCTGACATTCAGGAATAACCCCATATTAGGCGAGTAGAAGAGACAACCGCTTGCAATCCCATTATTCAGCTGACTGCATCTTTCTGCTGTTGGATTTGTCTGTATAGGCATCTCCCCACTTACACGGGGGTTACATTTCTGGTACCGCTAGTATACTTGAAATCGTACATCATGGGGAACACCATCTAAAAAGTCTGTAAACACTTTCTAAACTTCACCAAGCACCACCAAAATTCCACTAAACTCCACCACAATCACTCTCGCCAATCCTCCTTTCTCAAACTCCAACTCTCCACAGGCCTTAAAAGGTCGGTTCAAAGACTCATGGGATCACAGTTGCAAAGGCTCCTGGAACTGCTAGTTGTTTTCCTGCTCTTTTCAGGCCTTTTTTTCTGCTCTTTTTGAGCCATTTTTGCAATTTAAATCAGTTTACTTCCCATCACTGCACACATACATGGTTGTGCACAACCCAAACACATCTACGTGGGGAACCTCAAGCAATATGCAGTCCTCTACAAAACTGGTGGGAAAGATGAGATTATTAATGCATGGCCATTCTCAGTGCCATACTATGTGAGAATGGCCATGCAACATTGTTAGGGAAAACTAGTTTGGCATGCATATGGCTAGCATCTGCCAGGGAACTACAGACAACTGAAATTCCCCAATATGTGCCCACTACCTCCTGGGTTTTTATGGACAGGCTTTGCTTCGAACAGGGAATCCCTGGACCACTCCAAGTTGCACTAGCTGCCCATTATTTTCTAGCTCAATTCAAGGTGCAGACCACCACCTTTAAAGCCTTGAAAAGTCTGGAACACTACACCTGCAAGAATGCTTCCCCCCACACCGGCCAACCTAGGCAGGGAAGGCCTGCTACGTAACATCAATAGCAAACTCAGGCGATTCAGTGACAAAAGGCTTAAGTCAAATTGGTGCCCCTGCAAAATAAGAGGGATACATCAGCAAACAAAAAAACAAATAAAAATCCAAAACGAAAACCACCAACAGACCAGCAGGTATGCTATGGCTTCCAGAATGTTAAGCGTCAGAAAATAAAACTGGGAAAGTGTGTGCATGTGTACACAAATTTGAGTGAAACAGTGATAGTGAGAGAATTGGCCCACGTAAGCCCCTTACAGATTACAGTATCTTGAAGGCTTAGTAATGCAGAACTATGGCTGACACCCTGAGCACTCTTGTTAGGGGGTGAGGATGCACTGCAGCATTGTGTTGCAGGTCCTATTTGATCTACCTGTTGAGGAACTACATTAAGTGGCAACTTTTCCATGAACATTCAAAGTCTTTTCAACACTTTTTCCCAAGAAACACTACTTGTCTTCAGTTTTAGGGGAAAGTTAAAGCGCTATAGTTCTGATTAAGCAACCGAGCCACTTTTTTTACCATTTCTATTGCTATACAGTGGTACCTCAGGTTAAGTACTTAATTCGTTCTGGAAACTGTTCTTAACCTGAAGCACCACTTTAGCTAATGGGGCCTCCTGCTGCCGCCGCACTGCCGCTGCACAATTTCTGTTCTCCTCCTGAAGCAAAGTACTTAACCCGAGGTAATATTTCTGGGTTAGCGGAGTCTGTAACCTGAAGCGTATGTAACCTGAAGCACCACTGTATTTGTATTTTAGTTATTGTACTTTGCATTGTTTTTATTGTTGACTGCTATATTTGATATTTTATTGCAGCCACTTTGAAAAAATAATAAAGGACTGGCAATGTATTTACGGTAAGTATAAATAATGGTGTCTATTGCCAGACATGGTGCCACAGAGTGCAAACATGTCTACCACATAAACTGTGAAGTGACCTACTGTGGAATATGTAGTGTAATAAAGGGCAAGAAACTGGGATCTCAACTTGCAGGTATATTGAGAATCTTGCAACCCTCGGTTCCAAGCCAGAATGTCATAACAGTGTAAATTTACAGCTGGGTTAGAAAGCAGTTTGCAAGTTCTTTAGTATATGTGTACCTCAAAAAGGTGTACAGAGGAAAGAGAGCCACTGGAACTCTCCCATAATAATTTAGACACTTTTGAAAGTATTGAACGAGTATACAAAATGGACCAATTCTTAGGACACTTTTTTAAGAAATGGAAAAAAAGAAAAGAAAGGCAGCTACTGTATGTGTATGAATGTTTGACTGATGCAAAGTTACATCAAATAAGCTATACACTTCAATCACATTCTAGTTATTAATCAGATTTATGAAGAGAAGATCTAAGTGTAAGCCAAGGAACTTCGGCAGAATCTCTGGAAGTAATCATGTCATCCTTAACCATAAGTGACTCTGCAAGGTCAAGCGGCTGCATTTGAAATATCTTAAGCTCTTAGGGCATGTGTTATTCTCTCATCTTGACCTCTTTCTTTCTAGTAGTCAAAAAAGTCTGACCTTTTGCTCCCAAGAACACAATTAACTGTGGAGAAGAGATTACACCATAAAAAAAGAATCATAATGAACCATGATGGCCTGATAATTAGCCACTAATAACTCCCATGCAGAGAATAAGAACATAGGAACTGGGATAAGTACTCTACAAGTGTTAAAATATGTGCAAGACTTCAGGAATTGGTCCTGTGGTTGTCCTACCACATCTAATTTCCCCCCTAAAGTCACTGGAATAACTAGTGGTCCAGACGTACTGGGGACCAAAATCAATTTCACGCTGGGAGAAGCGAGGTTCAAAGTTTTGTATACTTTATCCATAGGAACCTGGGCCTCGCTCTCTCGCTGACAGGGATATCAAAAACTTCCACAACACACAGAAACCTGAAGCCAAATACATTCCGAACACTACAAAAGCCTTAAAAACAGAATGTTTACTTTTCTTTCTTGAAATTTAGAACAAAGGTCTACCCAGCTGAATGAATAAAACCAACTGATTTTTTTCTATTTTTATGAGAGAGATTTCTGATCATTACAAATACAATGCAGTAGGCCGTGTATCACATTTGCTGTTTTGGCAAATTATGAAATTTATGATTAGCATGGAAATTTATTTACATGTTATGGATGGAAAAATACTGCTTTTGCCCAATTAATTACCACTTTTGCTTCTAGGAGGTTTGGTATGTTTGTGCCAAAAAAACAACACACTTAACTCTCTATGGTCTATTTGTTCAAATAAGTGATACAGTGGTACCTTGGGTTAAGAACTTTGCTTCAGGATGAGAACAGAAATCGCACGGCAGCAGCGGGAGGCCCCATTAGCTAAAGTGATACTCAGATTAAGAACAGTTTCAGGTTAAGAACGGACCTCCGGAACATATTAAGATCCTAACCAGAGGTACCACTGTATTGAATAGTGTCCTGACATGCAGAAACCCAAACAATTTGATAGTTGTATCTCTTTCACTAAGTCCTTTATGCTCCTAGGTATTCTGCATATAAGCATTCCTTAGCTGCATATCAGTGTGTTTTAATTATGACAGCAACCAATGAGGCACATTTATTCAGCAAATGCCCAATTTACAAGACAGGAAATCTGATTTAAATCAATCCATCATCACAGCTAGAACTCCAACAAGAACAAGTAAAGACAGATAAGAAGCAAGTTTCCTGTTCTCATACTTTAACAAATTTCCATTTGTAGAAAGAGGCACATTTGCCAGCAGCCAAGAAGTATCTATGCTTGCAGAATGCTCACTCACATACACAAAGTACCCTTCCTTTTCACTCCAAGGTCTTTTCTATTATGTCCAGCATTCCAAAGCTCTCTTGCATAGACAAGTTGCATTTATCCAGCAACTTAAAAAAAAATGCTACAACTGAGGGCAGTGACAGCACACAATACATGCTACCCCTCTAGTGTCGCATCTGAGGCTGCCCTATTTTAAAAACATTTATTCTCTACCAGAGCAGCTTAGAGGATCAACACAAAGTTCCCTTTGAAGGAAAATCAAGGATGCATGACTGAGAGGTCCACACTTCTATATGTGCTGCCATTTCAACAACAAACTTGTCAAGGTGAAACCTTAATAGCTATTATCACTCAGTACACACAAGTGCTATATTACCACCATTTGAAGAATTCATAGTTATTGCCTCATGTGAATTATTCATGCCTTGAGGCAGAAAAATAAGGGGATGGGTCCAGAATAATAATACTAACAATATAATTTTATTATTTATACTTCGCCCATCTGGCTGGGTTTGCCCAGCCACGTTGGGCAGCTTACAGCATATGTAAAACATAGTAAAATATCAAACATTTAAAACTTTCCGATACAGGGCTGCCTTCAGATGTCTTCTAAAAGTTACATACCGTATTTTTCGCTCTACAGGACGCACTTTTTCCCCTCCAAAAATGAAGGGGAAATGTGTGTGCGTCCTATGGGGCGAATGCAGGCTTTCACTGAAGCCTGGAGAGTGAGAGGCGTCGAGGAAAATTGGCTTTCAGGTGGAAAAATCAAAACTGGAAACAGAGCTGTTAGAATCCAATACCAAGAATTTGTCAAAAATGTATAACTTGCTGTTGAAATGGAATACACAGGACGAAACAGTTAAATCAGCTATGATTAAGTGGGCTCAAGATATTGGTCATAACATTATGTTTGCTGACTGGGAAAAGTTGTGGACCACCGGTATGAAATTCACGGCATGTAATGCCTTGAGAGAGAATATTATGAAAATGATCTATAGGTGGTACATGACCCCAGTCAAGCTTGCAAAAATTTACCACTTACCAGATATCAAATGTTGGAAATGTAAAGAAAATGAAGGTACATTTTTTCACCTCTGGTGGACATGCCCAAGGATTGAGGCTTTCTGGGAAATGATATATAATGAAATGAAAAAGGTATTTAAATATACTTTCTTGAAGAAACCAGAGGCCTTTCTCCTGGGTATGGTAAGCCATGTGGTGTTAAAGAAGGACAGAACTTTTTTTATGTATGCTACTACAGCAGCAAGGATTCTCATCGCAAAGTATTGGAAGACACCAGATCTACCCACTCTGGAAGAATGGCAGATGAAGATGACAGAATACATGGGACTGGCAGAGATGACCGGCAGAATCCGAGACCAGGACAAAGAGACAGTGGAAGAAGATTGGAAGAAGTTTAAAGACTATCTTAATAAACATTACAAAATTAATGAAGGTTAAAAAGATATGGGTTTAAAAATTAGTGGATTGCAGGGGCACTGATTAAGGAAAAAGAATAGAATTAATAAAAACTATGGGAAATGTGGGAATGGATTTACTGATAAGATAAATGAGATTAGAATACAGAAGGGGGAGGTGTGAGGAGGTCGGTGAAATTAGGTTCAGAAAATATGGTTTGAACTTATACTTGTTTTTGATTTGTTTGTTTGATTGTTTATGTTTTTATTGTCTTTTGTGTTTATATGTGTTTATGTGTGTTTATTCAAAACTTTAATAAATATTATTTATTAAAAAAAGAGAGAGAGAGAGAGTGAGAGGCGTCGGTGCGCACCGACCCCTCTCGCTCTCCAGGCTTCAGGAAGCTATCAGCAAGCCTTGCGCGCCCGGTGGGCTGCTGCCTGAGAGCCTGGCGGCAACTCCCGCCGGGCACCCAAGGCTTGCGGGCAGCAGCCTGCAGCCCGAAGCACGGGACGCCCTCCGGAGGGCGCCCCGTGCTTCGCGCAGGTGTCCGCAAGCCTTGTGCGCCCGGCGGGAGTTGCTGCCAGGCTCGCAGGCAGCAGCCTGAAGCCCAAAGCATGGGGCGCCCTCCAGAAGGCTTGCGGATAGCAGCCTGTTCTGGGGTTCCCCCGGCCCCAGCCCAGCGGCTGGGGGGAAAATAATTTTTTTTAATTCATTTTCCCCCAAAAAACCGAGGTGCGTCCTATGGGCCGGTGCGCCCTATAGGGCGAAAAATACGGTAGTTCTTTATCTCCTTGACATCTGAGGGGGGGCATTCCACAGGAAGGGAGCTGTAATAAGGCTGTAAACCTATACCTGCCTAACTGAGAGTAAGCCCCACTGAACTCAATGGGATTTGCTTCTGAAAAGACATGCCTATATTGCCTTATAAGTTAGTTACACTTAGGTCATATAGAAATCAATGTGAAAAATTCAAGTCCTGCTGATTTCACTCATTGATTTCCCTAGTACAACTAACTTTACTAGAGTTGTTCTGTAAAAAAGAATAATCACACATTCCAGGAAATGAGTCCACTCTACTACATTTTATAATAAGAATAACAATAACAATAACAATAGCAATAATAATAATTTATTATTTCTACCCCACCCATCTGGCTAGGTTTCCCCAGCCACTCTGGGCGGCTTCCAAAAGAAGGTTAAAAATATATTTAAAAACATCAGTCATTAAAAACTTCCCTAAGGGCAAATTTCTCCTCCTTCCCACACAAACCCTCTAGAATAGGGGGATCCAACTACAAAAAGGGCCACAAGAGTACTTAGACATGGAACCCGTAAACCACACGCCACCTTGTCATGCAGAGGGAATGGGAGGGAGGCCAAAATTTGACGCAACCCAGTCCAGCCCTCACACTGCCCTCCCAAAACTGGCTAAGCAAGGCACCGGGCTTTGGAAAGGAGGCAAAAGGCGCTGTCAGGGTCCTAGAGCCCTCCCACCCCCTTCCTAAAGCTGGGAAAGCACTAACTATGCTTTGGGAAGGAGGTGGGAGACCCTGTCAGAGCCCTCATGCCTCCTTCCTAAAGCCCAGTAGTACACTTACCCAGCTTGGGTAAGACAGCACAATAAATGGTAGGGGTGTCAAATGTTTCCAAGGGCTGTCCAAAAAGGCTTTGAAGGACACATGTGGCCCTCGGGCTATGCGCTGGACCACCCTAGAATCACTTCTAGTAGAAAGAAAATTTCAGGTTTTTTCAAAGCAGAGGTGAAAGTCATATGTCTGTGGTGACTGAAGCAACAGGTGTGACTTTTACCTTTGTACGGCAAGCTATGCTCCACCTTCACAAAAATAAGAGGTTTCTATACCCAAACTCCACACACTTTTCTCTATCTTCCATCTGAGCAAGCAAGAAATATGAGCACAATTCAAGGAAATATTCCAGCCAGGCATAAGCCCTTGAGGAAAGCATGGAACAAGGCTGTTGAAAGCTGTTGCCTGGACAGAGGTGATGTAGCCTGGAAGAGTCCCATGGAGGTTACCCTTGCAAACCCTCTAAGATTAACAAAAGGAATTCTGTATTGAAAAACCATCTGTATTTGGCTCCTGAGCCAACACCAGTCCTCATAAATAGCGTTCATGTGATCACTGGAACCAAGTTGAGTCTCTTCAGAAGACATTCCTCCAGAAAGATTTCAAGCATGATAGTGTTGGGAAGAAAGTCAGGTAAATGAACTATAATGGCTGCTTCCGACAATACAGCTGTTAGCAGCAATACCTATGCAAGCTAATCTCTTGACAAAAAGGCAAAACAACTATCCCACCCCATCCTCAAACAGAATACCAGCAAAAAAAGAAAGCATGCCACTCAACAAGCAATTAAAATTGGGAGGGGTGGGAAGCCCTTGGCAGGCACAAAGGGGTCCTGCTGCCCAAAGACAGCATCCTAGATCATACAACTGCAGTAGTTGGAAGGAACTGCAAGGGCCATCAAGCCCATGCAATGCAGGAATTTCAACAAAAGTATCCATGGCAAATCCAACCTCTGCTTAAAAACCTCCAAGGAAGGATATTCTACCACCTTCCCTTCCACAGTCAAACAGCTCTGTCAGAAGGTTCCTTCTGATATTTAGTCGGAATCTCCTTCCTTGTATCTTGAAGTCATTGGTTTGGGTCTTACCCCCGGAGGAGAAAACAAGTTTGCGCCATCTTCCATGTGACAACCCTTGAGATATTTGAAGGTGGTTATCCTATCTCCTCTCAGACTCCACTTTTCCAGGCTTAACTTACACAACTTCCTCAACCATTGCTCATAAGCCTTGTTTTCTAGACCCGTGATCATTTTGGTCGACTTCCTCTGCACATGTTCCAGCCTGTCAATATCCTTCTTAAATTGTGGTGCCCAGAAATGGGCACAGTACTCCAGGGCAGGGTCTGACTAAGGCAGAAAAAAGTGGTACTATTACTTCCCTTGATCTGGCCACTATACTTCTGTTGATGCTTATTCATGTTACAAACTTATCCATGTTGCAATTCTCACTGAATGTCTTGTGGAAGTGGTCCTACAAACAAAAGTCTGTTTGAAAACAGTGTTGAAACATACTCAATTTTAGACAAGTTGATAGAAGAGCCAAGTGTCAATGCTGATTTAACACTGGAATTAACTATGTATCCTGAAACAATGCATGATACTGCGAGTTATCAGTGTTTTAAATGATATGACAGATGTGTTCGATAAACTCATGTCTGAAAAGAACTGTGATCTAAAACTAAGTCATAAAATGTACTATATTATAAAATATTGATGCTTCGAAATGAAACTATTAGTGCAGGTGGGGGTGGGTGTTTCTGACAGTGCTGATCAGTCTACAGCAAGCCTCATGGTAGTGCTTCCAGGTATCGCGACCAGCTAATCATCAATGCTGCCAAAGATTTCAAACCATGAGGCAAAGAAAAACGGGTTGCCTGATGTCATTGTGACATGAGGCGAATGACAGACAGTTGGTCCCATCAACCTGTCAAAGTTCACCTGCAGAGAGGGAAAGAGATAAGGAGCTGACCCACTGGCCAAGTCCTGCTCTTCCCTCCATATTAAAGTGTTGTTGTTACAAAATCTTTATTTTATATGAAAGACATATGCTCTAAAAGAGAAAACTATCCTGTTCTAAGTATAGAAATATTAAACAGATTCAAAGTTATGATACAATAAAGATAAAAATTCAGGCTGTAAATGAATGTTATATAAATATTAAATGCATGTTTTGCAAAAAACATTCAGCCTGATTTAAAATAAAATATGCTAGTTATTCCTTTTAAATTGTATAATTACCTAACACTTATTATGTTTGTCAATTAGGTCAACTGAGCAACATTCCATACCTTAATTAACCATTTTCTAATCTAATCAAATTGCTCTACTGGAATGGCTAGGAAAAACAAAGAGTATTGTATTGTTGAAAGCTAACAGATTTTTTGTGGCATAAACTTTTGTGGATTAGAGTCCACATCATCGATGAAGTGAACATCAGAGGAAATAACACAATCTTCTTTGCTTGCCTATGCTATTTTCACACCTGTGCTGGAAGAGAAAGTGTTCTGCTTACTGATCAAGCTTTCCCCTTCCACTATAGCTGTTAAATTAGCAGGTTGGGGTTATTGCTATTACTGCTGTTTTGCATAGTCACTTTGAACAGTGGGGTCAAATGTCCATTAAATGGTCCTCTAAATTCACATATCTTTTTGTAAAGCGCTTTGAGGTGGTTGTTGTTTTACAATCAAGCAGTGTACAAATTTCATGAAATAAATCTCTCTGGCAACTTGACGACTCCATTTATCTGATGTAGGAGGCTCTCGTCTATGAAACTTCTATGCCACAATCTGCTAATACTTTAGGCCAGGCATGTACAATCTGCACCTCCTGGCCGAATTCAAAAGCTCTCTGCAAGCTACCTCTTTGGACATCTGAGAAGAGTCATCTGCCCACACCCCACAATCCACTAAGCCAGTGGTTCCGAATCAGCTAAGTACTGCAGATACCCTGTTTTTCAAAAGCCAAGCCACGATACCTCTGTGGTAGTTTGTGTTATGTGAATGGTGCCACCATACCCTGCAACATGTCCCAGTGCAAAACCCAGGACACACATTTTCCAGGCCGTGCAAGAGCATAGAAGGTGTGGCAGAAGCAGAGAGAGGAAATGAGAAGCCCTGCCTACTAGCAGCAAGCAGCTGACAGATTACCCTCAAGGGAATACGGTGTTCCTCACCCCCCCTACAAGTTTTCAGTGCTAAAAGACTTTTGTGCATGTTTGCTGTAATTAGGAAGAGACTAGCATAGTTACTTCTCTGGAATTTCCTAAAACAGTGCACTTTTATACTGGGTCTCCTAGGCATGCAGATTATTGGGCACTGTATACGGAAGCTAAAACAGAATCAGCAGTACAGCTCCAGAAGATACTCTGATGGTTATCAGCTGGTGTAGATCATGCAGGAATATATTCCCGAAGGCCAGAATCCCTCCTGAGACAAAAGCTATTTTCTGTAACAACAGCAACCTCCAAAACAAGCCACCTTAGAGAAATTCAAACAATACAGCAATGGGTTGTTTATTATTTTTGTTCTCAATGCACTTTGTAAACTCTCTGCTAGGGATCAGATCATTTCTATGTTTTAAAGACGGCCAAGCACAGTTCTGAGACAACATAAATGTTAATATTAACATTTAACATGTCTTTGTCATTTTATGGTAGGGATTTTTTTAAAAAAAAAAGACAAAGGAGTATATTTATTTAGGTTGCTATTACTTATCATTAAGGTTTTGATATACGATCTGTTATGCAGACGTTTCAAGGCAATGTACAGTAGGATCATAAAATGCAAACCAAAGATATACAGATACAATTAAAATCAAGTGATCAGCATTCTTCACTTTGCTATTATATCAGTTCAGTTATGCGGACACAAATAGACACTAAGCTATGCAAATCCTTGAAGGTAAATTTGCAGACATATATTTGATCACTGAACTGATATAGCCATAGATACTGCTAACCTAGCATTATCATACCACACTACACAACTTCCCTAAAGCAAATCCAAATGGCAAGCACAAGCTTAGTCTGTAAGCCAGCCTTCACTAACCTGATATTCTCTAGCTGTTTTGAACTACAATTCCCATCAGCTCCAGCTGGAATGGCCATGTTGGTTAGAGCTGATGAGAGTTGTAGTCCAAAAATCTGGAGGTCACCAAGTTGGCAAAGGCTGCTGTAAGCAAATGTGCCTGCACGTGACCTCAATTGCAAACTATGGAATAGACCTATAATGATCAAAAAGACCTTTAATTAGACAGATGACCCCGAAGGGGACTATACTTCTGACTAGAATTCTATTAAAAGAGGATTAGACAATTTCATGGAGGAGAGAGCTATCACTGGCTATTAGCCATGACGGCTAGGCTCTGCCTCCACAGGTGGAAGAAGCAAGGCTTCTGAATAACCAGCTGCTGGAACTCACAAGAAGAGAGAATGCTCTTGTGCTCAAATCCTGCTTGGCTTCCCACAAGCATCTGCTCAGACACTGAGAAAACAGGATACTGGACTAGATAAGTCTTGGCTCTTACGTTCTTATTAGAAATAATTCTCAAACCACTAGACAGTCTTTTTAGGGTATCTAGACCAGTACTAGCTAGCAGGGCCAGTGGAATGCAATAAATCCAGGAGGTCTAACTTCAAGGGCCATTCTAGCCTTTAATTCATTGTGCAACCTCAATTCCTCATCTGTACAATGTGAACCATAACATTAAAAGTTGTAAGGGTGAGCACAATATCACACTTAATTAAACATGGTATAGAAATGATAAATAATAGGCTCAATAGCAACATGATGGATAACTGATTAATTTAATTTTCATTGTAGAAAGTCTCTCTAACAGTAACTGGTTTACTATGAAATCAAAATTTAATACCAATGTGTTAAAACATACACATTTCAAACTGAAACTAATATCCTTTTAATAGGCATTAAAAAAGAAAAAAAATGTTTACGTAAGAGCAATAAACTGGGATGAGGGGGAGAATCTGACACCTGAGGTCAGATATTATAAATATAAAATAGGCCATATCCCTCTTGAACCAAAGAACTGACAAGCTTTTAAAAGAGATAGTATTCAGGTATCCTGTATCTCACCACAATCATCCACTTAAGCTTGGTGATCTTGAATTTCTCAATAACTACCCAAATTCTACAGTGTGTTCAGGTTCTCAGGTTCTCCAACCAAACCAGAAGACTGTCATGAGGGAAGATAAACCAGACACCAGAAGTTTGATGCCATGAATATTTTGATGATATTCAATTTGCCTGATCCTTTCCTTCTTACCCTAGGGAAACTGTAAAGGTTCTAAACCAGTGTCTAAAATCAGTGACTGGATGTGGATAGACAAATTGAAGCTTAATCCAGACAACACAAAACACAGATCAAGTAGTGACAGTTCAGCTTGTTTTGCATGGAGGTTATGCTATCAAGTCTACAGTTAGGGAGACCTCCTTGGCCTAGCCTTGATATTGGAAGTTGAGATGGCAGCTGAACATATGAAACAGGTGCAACTGGTGCACCAGTCTAGAGACACATGATAAAACATGCCTTAGTTATCGCATAACTGGACTACTGTTGATGCACTTTACATGGGACTGCCTTTGAAGAGCACCTGGAAACTTCTGTTGATACAAAAAACTGTAGCAAGGATTCTGACTCTAAAGCAATTAGTTCCTTTTGCTCCTCCAGAGGCACTGCCTACCATTTCATATCAGGATCAATTAAAAATGCTGGTCATTACATTAGAAATCTTGAATGGTTTGTTAAGGCAGCAGAGAGCATTGTTGGCTGCCCACTCTCCACCTTAGAGCAGATTTATGCCACAAGGTGCCATAGGAAGGCACTGGACATAGTAAAAGATCCATCACATCCTGGTCACTGTCTCTTCGAGCTCCTGCCATCGGGACGGAGATACAGGACGATGAAGACAAGAACGAGCCGTCTCAAGAACAGCTTCTTCTCCAGAGCGATCTCGGCCCTGAATGGGAAACCTGGACTTTGAAAGTCATCTAATCTTCCTTGCTGTATTATACTGTATTGTTTTAATTAGTGTTTTTATAGTTGTTCTGATTTTGTGTGGAGTGCCCTACCTGGGTGGATGGAGCAGCCAAGTAATTTTCGTTGTCCCCGAGAGGGGGCAATGACAATAAAGATATCTATCTATCTATCTATCTATCTATCTATCTATCTATCTAATGGTTTAGGATCAGGATACCTAAATAACCTTTTTAATTTTGTTTGGCCCTGCCAATCTTTTGAGATCAAAGGAAAGAGGCCCTTTTGCACAGCCTGCCTCCATCTATGATACACTTGTTTGACAGAGATGCATGAGTGAGCCTTCTTGATGGCTCTGGTGTCCTTCTTGACCTTAATACATTTTTATTCCAGCAGGTATTCACCTGACTTATTAAAGATTCCTACTTGTTTTTATGGATTGTTTCCTTTTCACTGTTCTGTCTTCATTTTGCTTTTCAATTTGATATTTAATCGTTAGGATAGAAATTCTCTGAGAGAGATATCAATACATACATTAATGTCTCTGAACACATACAGAAAGCCAAACAGAAAGCCATTAAGTTTTGCAATTCTACCTACCACCAACCATAGCTGAAAAGAAAAATCTGTAGTATAAATTTATGCGGGCTGCATGATCAAAGTATTTTGATCATCATTAAGCAACCAACTAGTATACACACACATTCAGGAATGACAGCATAGGAAACTTCACTTAAATAATTAATTTAAATTAATCATTCTCAAGGTGATTTAAATCAATCCATTTCAAATAGCATTACTTGTTTGTACTACTGGCTATATCCCTCAACATCCTGGAAATACTCCATGTCAGGAACACAGGACTGCATACTCAGTGTAATCCTAAACTTGTTTCATCAGAAGTAAACTTCACTGAGCTCAATGGGGCTCATTCACAGATAGCTATAGAATTTGCAACCCTTATAATATGAAATGAGATCTAGTTTAGAAAACAGCAAAGTAAGTGACCCAGATCATATACTGTACTATAAATGCACTCATAGTGCTCTAGACATGCCTGTCATTTTTGTTAACTGCTGTATTTTAAGGGGAGTTTTTCACATCATAACTACTTGGCGGAAAGCTGAAACATGTTATTATACGTGTAGGTTGAGACTATGACTAATAGAAGCATTAACAACTTACATTCATCTATAGCACAGCTGGTCATGTATAAAAACACACACTTATCCAAATCCCAAGTGTTCTACTTCCTGACATGTCATAATTATTTGGTTTAGTACTTTACATTCTGCTATTAGTCATAATGAATCTCATTAGCTTAGTTTCCCTATTGACCCAATGACGAATTGTGTTTGTATGGAATGCTAGTAAAAAGTGGAGTATGCTCTACATACGAGCATAGCAATAATGGACCTGAGATCACATCCCTTAGCACTAGGGGATACAATTACATCTGTGAGTATGCAGACATTTTGGGATTTCCCAAAATAGGGAAGTCTATGTCCAAACTTGTGACAAGCACAAAATGACATTAAACTTCCCTAGACATACATAATTCTTCATAACAGACTATTCCACAACAGAGCACCTGACCTGCCAGCTGTACTTGTAGGTCCAGAGAGACAGAAGAGCAAAAAGCATGAATAGTTTGGAAAGCTTAAAGCTGCCTGACATTCACACAGCTTGATGAACAGGGCTGAAAGTATATAAACAAATGACTATAAGAATATGGACCAAATTTTAAATGATGGGTTGAATCAATTTCATTTATCTACTCTATGCATCTAAATACATGGGGGAGGGGCGCAGGAAGAGCTGGAGCTCCTAGCAAATCCTAGATGGAGCACACTGGATCATAGAATCATGCAGTTGGAAGGGACCCTGAGGATCCAACCCCCTGCAACCTTGGCATTATCAGCACCACACTCTAACCAACTGAACTATTTGGGTTTTTAACTGTTAAACAACGTGAAGAGAAAAGAGCCTGGATAATAAACACAAACCTCTGAAAGGTGAGTAGAGGAAAGAGCAAGACAGCTGAAAACCCTTATTCTAAGGATATTGTTCAGAAGTACTATAACACTTTATATTACTTTATCACGACCTTCGACAATACACCAAAACTATTCTAATGAGGAGCAAAATCAGTCCTGCTTCACATCTGGATCCACTGAGTGGACTGCAGAAGCACAATTCCTTTACCTCTCAGTTCATCCTTCCTTCCTTCATGATGACCTACCTCACAAAGCTAAAGCAAGAGCAAAAGAAGTAATATATATATATGCACACCACTACACTGTGGTAGCACAGCAGCTAAGGAAATGTGAGACAGACAGGCCTGAATTCGAATCTTACCTCGGCTTATCTAAGGGCCCTAAAAAAAACAACCAGCTTCAGACCCCACCCCATTTGCAACACGGAGAAAACAGGCCTATCTTACAGGGCTGCAACAAAAGCTTGCAGAGACGGCATAGCAGATTTTATATATTATATTATACACACACACACACACACACACACACACACAGAGTTGCTGCAACCCTAAGCGGGATGTGTGCTTTCAGCAGGCTTTGAAGGCGGAAGGGTTGCAACGAAACTGGACTGCAGCAATCCCCCGCGGAAGGTCAGAGGTGTCTCGACAGGAAGGTGCCAGTTGGGCCCTGCCGAAGCAGCTCCTCGTTTCCTCTTCCCGCCGCCCTCCATCCCTCTTGGCCCACCTCGCTCCCACGTCTCCCTGCTCCCTCCCTTCCTTACACAGTGACATGGCCGGAGCCGCGCACCACCACCGGGTCCGGCGAGTGCTTGAGCAGCTGCTCCTCCAAGGCCCGCTCCTCGTCCTCCTCTTCTTCGTAGATCTCGTCGAAGTCCGCCATGGCCGGGCCAGGCCGGGCCGCGAGGAAGAGGAAGAAGCAGAAGAAGAAGAAGAAGAAGAGGCCGGGAATGAGAGAAGGAGGGAGAGAGAGAGAGCCAAGAGCAGCAGCAGCCGCCGCCGCCGCCTCCTCCTCCGAAGCTCCGAGCGAAGCGGCCACCGAAGCTTTTCCCTCTCAGGGCCGCCGGGAGGAAGCGCCCGTCATGGTCCCAGGGAGGGGGAAGAGAGAGACGGACAGGAACAACAACAATAACAACATCCGCTCTCCGGCGCCGCGGCAGCCACTGACTGGGAAGCCGAGGGCGCCAAGCCCCGCCCCTTTCCTCGCCGCGCGGCGCTCTCGCAGGAGCACGCACGCGCGAGAGCGAGGGAGCGAGCGCACGCACGCACGCCGGCCTGAGACAGCGAGGCCGCCGCGGAGGCCCCCGAAGCGCACGCGCCGCGCTCGCGCTGCTGTTTGAATAGAGGTGCGGCCAACGGCGGCCGCGCGGCTGGTAGCTGCTGGCTGGAGGGAGGAAGTCGGCCTCCCGGGTGCCATCTTGGGAGGGGCAGAGGCGTCGCCTGAAGCCGGATCGGTCGGCTTCTTTGTGTGGTCGGCCTCGGCTGCGAAGCCTTGGGTGCTAGGGGGAAAGGAGGCCCAGGGGACTCGTTGGAACTTCTCATTGGTCAACAAATAAAACATATCCCTGAGCTGGCTGGCAAGTTAAAGTCTTAGCTTTGCAGCTGGAAGCCCATTCATGTGGTGGGTCTCTAGGGTAGCTGCTTTTGTTTAGGCAAAATAAGAGGTTGGGGGGGCGGCGATTCCCCCCCAAAAAATCTCTTGTTGAAGTGACTTCAGAGCAATCAATGACAATCTGTTGCAGCCTAACAGGACGGCCCCTCTGGAATTTGTCACACGTGTGCACATGTACACATGAATTTGTAGAATTCTCTGTGCTTGGTCACCCAGAGCTTAAATACATGACCTTCCACGTGCCCTATTGTACACATACATTTGGAGAGGATCCCTGACTTGGCATACAGAGAAAGAGAGAAAAAAGCTCAACAACTTTGGCTAACCCTCCCCACCCCCACCCCCCAGAAAAAAGCTCAACAATTCTAGAAATACTGATATCTTAATTCTTAGTTCCCAAAAATAGGGGTTGTCTTATACATGGGCTCATCTTATACAGTGGTACCTTGGATTAAGTACTTAATTCGTTCCGGAGGTCTGTTCTTAACCTGAAGCACCACTTTAGCTAATGGGGCCTCCTGCTGCCGCTGCGCCGCCGCTGCACAATTTCTTTTCTCATCCTGAAGCAAAGTTCTTAACCCAAGGTAATATTTCTGGGTTAGCAGAATCTGTAACCTGAAGCGTATGTAACCTGAAGCATATGTAACTCGAGGTACCACTATACAGAAAAATAGTCAACTTAAGATCGGGCATGTTAAGGGTAGTATGGCTATAGATGTAGTTGCTGTCGATAAGATTTACTTCCGAGTAGCTAGCTAGTTTAGGTTTGCAACCATACACTGTAATCCCAGTTCCCTAACCAGGTTTGTGCAGAAGCAAGTAACATTGAGCTGGATGGGACCAAATGTCAAACGGCATTTAAGGCTGCTATCTAAACCATACTTGGTGGAGAGAAAACCACATTTGACACTGGGGCTCACTTCTAAGCAAACGTGCATAGAATCAGGTTGCATAGCTACAATGCTATGCACACTCGTTGGAGAGCAAGTCACACAACAGCATACTACAGAGTAAAAATGGGACTGCCAAGGTGGGTGCTTACTTCCTGGGAGTAAGACCAGCTGAATGCAGTAGAACTTACTTTTGAGTGAACATATGTAGAAGCAGAATGAAAACATAAAGTGGTGTTTTCACTCCCAATCAAAGACATGCCTGTGCTTTCCTTAGCCGTTTGACTGTCGAAAGTATGCCATGGGTATCTTTCCCACCAATGCCTTTGGCTACTGCATCAAACCATATCTGTGATGTTACCAATGGTCACACAATATCCACAGCCTAACTGCCCTCTCTCAGGTGGAAGGGGCCAGTTCTTCAGTGATGTTTGATAATGATGTTATCCTTTTCATTTCAGTGGCTTGGATTTCATGATCAGTTTTTCCTCTATGGCCTTTTGTCTGCAAGTATCATATGATTAACACCAATAGGAAATGCATTATTTACAATGAATTGGGGAGGGACAGAGTGAGAAAGCAAGGGATAAATAGCCCCTTCTTCAAACCATAATTATAAAAGCATTATAAAGAATCAGGCCTTCTAGCTTAATGACTGCTAAAACCATGGATGGGTGCAGCTGGATGCTACTCTGAAGGACCACATGATACAACTCATTATTGAGGGTAGAATCCCTTAATCCAGAAAGAATTTGTAACATGCCGGACTTAAGGAACTTCTTGTGTTCCGCATTCTGCTCTGCCAAGAAAAACTCTTGCATGCTTTTGAGCATTTCATAGACTTCTCTTTCTCTCAATCCTTCATTAAAACAAGGAATGTGTGTGGTCATTTGTTTTATACTTTCCTCCTAATATAAGACAACTGTAATCTTGCCTTCTTTGTTTGTGATCATCACTCCTTAAATAGTAGGCATTTACAGTTGGTTAAATAGAGAACACCTGTATAGGGTGCCTGTCTAAAATTCCATCTCTAACATTGAGGGAAGTCTATGGGTGGGGGGAGGGGTGGGGGAAAGGGATGTATGCTTATTTTCCTACGTGACTTATGTTAATGGATTATGCTGATTAAATTGTAAAATTCAATTTAAAAATCTTTTAAAAATAAAAAATAAAATTCCATCTCTAACATGGGAATTGTAGCACCTTTAAGACCCCAATATACAGAGCAGCATTTCCTTGTATAAATAGTATCCCTTTAATAAACCAACAATCTTATTTACCTTATTTACACTCCGCCTTCCTGCTGTTCCCCGACCTGGTTTGGAGGCTGGTTTGGAGCCCCACAAGCTCGGGGGACAGATAGCCGCAAGCCTGGGGAGACCGGTGCGACTTCCTACCAGGCTCCCTAGGCTTGCGGATAGCAGCCTGTTCTGTGGGCTGGGGTCGGAGGAAGCTCGGGCATCCCCCGCCCCAGCCCCGTGCCTGGGAGGGAAATAAATTTTTTCCCCTTTATTTCCCCCCCCCCAAAAAAAACTAGGTGTGTCCTATGGGCCGGTGCGCCCTATGGGGCGAAATATGCGGTAAATTCTTCCTGGTGTCCATCTCACACCATAGCCTACTGTACCAGCTATAAGGAGGTTTTGAAAGGATTCTGAGTAAACTGGTGGCAGCGGAAAATTAAAGAAGCACAGATACCTAAACTTGTGTTTATACAAGTGAGGCTGAGGGAACTGGTTTCCCTGACAGTGAGGTTTGCCTGAAATGATTATAATTATAATTCATTTACTACATATTATGTTAAGTGCATGCTTTGATGTGCCTGCTTACAGCTGGCCACTGTTGTTGTTTATTAAGCAAAAGCAGCTGCAGGAGCCCACACACACTCCCCCAAATGTAGATCAAGACTGGGGAGGAATGTGTGCGTTCCCTTTCCTTTCTCTGCACTGATTTTCTACCTCACTTGCAAGGCCAGCCCTACCATTAGGGAGAGCAGGTGTGGGGAACCTTTGGCCCTCCAGATGTTGCTGAACTCATCTGATCGACACTAGCAAGCGTGGTCAGTGGGTGATGGGATTTTTAGCTTGGCAACGTTTGGATGGTCAAAGTTGAGGTAAACAGGCAGCTACTTCAGGTGGTAAATGACTGGGGGTAAGGAGAGGCAGCAAGGTGCTTTTTTCAGGGGGTACTCAGGGGTACACAGTACCAGCACACCTTTTTTGTTAAAAACAGAGACACTTACTGTAACAACTTCATGGTAAATACTGGCACCTATTTTTCTACCGGCACTGGTATTGGACAATAACATTGTGTATAGTATACAACCTTCCCTTTCCTTGCCAAACTAGACTGCTGCCCCCAAGTGCATTGGAGAAAGCTATCCCATCACCAGCGTGGTTGGATTCTGTGCATGGAATAGGACTGTGGGGGCATCTTTCTTTCACCTCAGCAGCTGCTAGGTGCCCCCAGATGTCCTGCTTTTCCTGCATATAACAAAAAATATTTGCCTCTAAGTAACAAAGGCTGCCTAAATAGTTCAAAGGAAACTGTATTTATGTAGCACATGTCAATGTACTGCATGCCTTTTCTTAAAAAAAGAAAAGAAAAATGTATGTTCATTTTAGCATACATAGCTCCTGTCAGCTGGAAAAGCCCAGAACTATGCATTCCCCCAATGAATTTGCCTGTCAAATCACTATGATAAGTTATAATATCCTAACATCTTTTCCATTAATGATTGTGGCAAATTTTGATCAAGAGAAAATAACAAAAGACAGCTAGTTTCAAAACTGTCAAAACATTCCCATCTATTATTTTTTCATGGGCTTTCTTAATTGTCTGTTAATGTTTGGAAATACAAACATACCTGCAGTCTTTTAATCTAAGCCATTTCGGTTCACCAATGAACACCTTCTTTCCAGAGGCAGCAAATAAAATTATTCTACACATATGGAAATCTAGCTTTTTCTTATAGATTTGTTTTAAAATATACTTTATTAATTTTCAAGCCAATGTTCTATAGTTTAACTACAACATACAGTACATCCAAATAACATGCACAAAGCCCAAACAAATGTGATATAAATTAATTGGGTCTTTCTTTTTTCTTTTCAGCTAGTAAGCAATATACCACCTGCATATAGTCTTGCATTTTGCCATAGCGATCCATATAAATCCAGATGTGTCCAGTTGTTCCTTTTCCTGTCCTGTTCACAAAACAATAAATTTCCTTCAAACTCTACTGCATTTTATTGTCATTTAGCCTCTTGAAATTTTCAATACCAGGTTCTCAGGAATGCCTATATTTCATACTAGTCTCCACAATTTGAGATACAAAAAAGTGGAATGGAATGAAAATCTTTCTTTAATTACTACCAACAAGTAAATCAGCATCTTCTTTGTGCAAGGTCTTCATTATCTCCTTCAGAAATTGATAACAGTGCTGTTTTTGGGTTCTTCCGAATAGTTGGTTTTTTTACATTTATTAAATATGGCACTCCCACTATAAGAGAAAGTAAATCCCAACTGCTTCACAGCCTTTTCAGCAGTGTGTGTCACTCATTTTATAAATTAGACTTGCCCTCTGCATTCAGCCCTCTGGACTGAATAGGTTATGAAACCCACTGGTGCTATCAGGGCAGGACTTGGGGGTAGAGTCCAAGGTCCTACACAACAGCAGTGTTGGCTGGTGCCCATTGGGAGACCAACAGTAAGTGGAGTCATCCTCTCCTTTGCTGAGGTCTACAAGGGCAACACGGAAACTAAGCAGGAGGAAGGTGCCCCCTCAATCCCTTGGACTGAGTTTAAGTATGTGTTGCAGAGCTACATTCACCCTCCACTGCTAACAGAATGATGAAGAGGTGCCCCCCAGATGCAGCAAGACTTTTGAAGAACAACCACCTTTTGAAGTAAGCAAAGTAATACACATTTCCACCTAAAGGAGGACAACCATTTCTCCCTATTATCACCTAGCCGCATCCTGTGATAATGTAGGACTTGGGATTTATCCTTATAGCTACCATAATGGGCCTTAATTTCCATAAAGTGGAGGGTGGAAGAAGATAAGCTTTTTCAATCCTCATTTTGAAATGGCGGTCCACTGTGTGGCTATTCAGATGGACGTTCTACACCAGGGGTAGGCAACCTAAGGCTTGGGGGCTGGATGCGGCCCAATCGCCTTCTCAATCCGGCCCATGGACGGTCCAGGAATCAGCGTGTTTTTACATGAGTAGAATGTGTCCTTTTATTTAAAATACACCTCTGGGTTATTTGTGGGGCCTGCCTGGTGTTTTTACATGAGTAGAATGTGTGCTTATATTTAAAATGCATCTCTGGGTTATTTGTGGGGCATAGGAATTCATTCATTTCCCCCCCCAAAAAAAAGATATAGTCCGGCCCATCACATGGTCTGAGGGACGGTGGACTGGCCCACGGCTGAAAAAAGGTTGCTGACCCCTGTTCTACACATACCCAAAGGCATTTTAAATTATTGCTCAAGCTGAAGTCTCGCACAATTGGACACAAACAATTTCTCCACCCTTATTTATTTTCAGGGCGGGTGGAATCACCCTACCTTTTATGCTTTTGTATCATTCAAGGTAGCTTATCTAAATCAAAATTACATTCACTCAATAAAACCACACCCACCCATTGTGAAGACATTGTAATTTGGCGGGAATGTTCCCCTTTAAATAGGAACATGGGAGGTGCACATTCAAACAGCTGTGCACACGCTAATGTGTACATGAGTTGTGCAGATCTCATTTTTCCATGTGCATTCACACAAGTGCTTTCAGCTGAACCCTGTCTCAGTGTTTCCCATCCACACAAGGAGGTGGCGCTTGACAGGATGTGTTTGCATGTAAGGGACAAGATGGAACTTTTCAGTACCTCAGCAAGGTGCCAAATAGAAGCCCCCTAGCACCACCTTCTGAAAAGAGCCCTGTGAGGGAAACCACAATATGACTGTTCTCCCAGCTGACAGAGTGAGCCCAGAAAGATACCACAGCCAATGGGAATTGACCAGGTCACACTCCCCTGCCCTCCTCCAATGTAGGTCACCCATGAGGTTGTATCTCTGCCATAACCACAATGATTTGTTTTTACATCATCTGTCTCAACCAAGTGAGTCCAGAATTGGGCAGCCACCACTCACTTAAGTATGTCTGAGTATATCTGAGATGGTGTGGGTCCATGGCAGCCATTTTAAGGAGCAACTGCACCACTACTAGCTTCAGAAGGTAATTGGAACCTCTCCCTTTCTTAATGGGGCATTAATTACTTCCTGGAGCTACCAAGTCAACAGGGCCAGCGCTATAATGAGCCAAGAGGAGGAGGGTGCATCAGTGGCAGAATGAGAGGGCCAGCAGATCTAGATCAGGGTCCTAGCTTACTTCCCTTGCTGGAAAGGCAATCTGCTGCCACAAAATGTCTCACCAAACAGCACACCTTATCTCTCTGGCTCCCATTGCCTCATGGAAGAGCAAGCTCTGGCCCCATGGGTGGGTGAATGCAGCTGCTGACTTGGGAGTAGCCAGGATTTTTGTTAAGGAGGGCAGGCTTTTGTCAGAGGGGGCAGAACCTCAGATTTGTACAGTGGTACCTCGGGTTACAGATGCTTCAGCTTACAGACTCCGCTAACCCAGAAATAGTACCTCGGGTTAAGAACTTTGCTTCAGGATGAGAACAGAAATCGTGTGGCGGCGGTGCGGCAGCAGCAGGAGGCCCCATTAGCTAAAGTGGTACCTCAGGTTAAGAACAGTTTCAGGTTAAGAATGGGCCTCCAGCTTTTTCTCCGCCTCGCTCCTTGCTCTCACCAGGTGTCGCTGCCCAGCCGCTCCACTCCCCGAGGCCTCCTGCCTGCCCGCCCGCTAGACCCACCACCACCCAATGATGCCTCAGCCATGATCATCTACCGGGACTGCATGAGCCAAGACGAGATGTTCTCAGACATCTACAAGGTCAAAGAAGTGGCCAGCGGACTCTGCCTGGAAGTGGAAGGGAAGATGGTGAGCAGGAAAGAAGGTGAAGTAGATGCTTTAATTGGTGGAAATGCATTGGCTGAAGGTCCAGATGGTGAAGTGGCAGAGGCTACTGTTGTCATCGGTGTTGACATTGTAATGAACCACCACCTTCAGGAAACAAGCTTCACTAAAGAGTCCTACAAGAAGTACATCAAGGACTACATGAAAGCAATCGAAGCAAGACTTGAGGAAACAAAGCCAGAGAGAGTAAAGCCGTTTATGACTGGAGCAGCTGAACAAGTCAAACATATCCTTGCAAACTTAACAAATTACCAGTTTTCTGTAGGCGAGAACATGAATCCAGATGGAATGGTGGCGTTGCTGGATTTCCGTGAGGATGGTATCACTCCTTATATGATTTTCTTTAAGGATGGATTAGAAATGGAGAAATGTTAACAAGAGACCAACCCTTCTGGATCATCTGTCATCATAATTGGCTGCTGTTCTTTATTCATCAACAAAACATCATGACTCAGCATTGTTTGAAAACTGGACTGATGCCATCTTGAGCATAATTTGATTTATTTTGACCCTGAATTAATTGGAGTGGAGGCATTGGTTTTTAAAAACTTGTCATGTAGGCTGTCTAAAATAAAAATAAAAACTCATTTAAACCCGGGGGGGGGGGGGCGGGGAAGAATGGACCTCCAGAATGAATTAAGTTCTTAACCTGAGGTACCTCTGTATTGATTTTTATTGATTTGGGAAGTAGCCATCCCCTGCCCCTCACTAGCATAGCTAGGGGGCTGCAGGGGGGGGCACTGGGAGGCCACTGACAATATGAGTGGCACTTACCCTGGGGGGCCTGTAGTGCTCCCGAGCCATGGATCTTTCTTCGGAGTCACACAGTGGCTCAGGTGCCTGCAGGGACTGCACCACCCGAAAAGGAGGCCTGGGGCTTGCGTCCACCCACCGCCTCCCCCTCAGCCGCCCAGCAGCTGATGCAGGAAGAGCAGATGCCAAGCAGGCTTTGGCTCCGCTCAGCGTGCCCTGCCTGGTTCGCCGTGCCCCATGGACAGCTTGCCCTGCCCCCTGGCTAGCTACGCCACTGCTGGTCCCCCTTGGCTATGCCCATGGCTGCTGGTGCATTCTAAACTGCAAATAAATAAATTGAGTAGGCATGCACACAGCAGGACACCACTGGCTTGTCTTCCCTCTCCCCTCTGTGCGCTTGCGCAAAATGGCATTCTTGCACTGCCTAGACTGGCATTTCCTCTTTTTTGTTTTTGCTGCTGTATCACACAGTTAACTCATTAAGTTTGTGATCCACACAGACCCCTAGATCCTTTCCACATGTACTACTAGTAAGCCAGGTGCCCCACCGTCTTATATTTGTGAAGCTGGTTCTTCGGGCCTAAGTGCAGAACCTTACATTTGTCCCTATTCAATTTGTTAGTTTGGGCCCAGTTCTCCAGTTCCATTTTTGTAGCTATTTTCCCCAGGGGAAAAGTGGATGGGGGTGGGGAACCTGTGCCCCCCTTCTTCCTCCATAACTTTTATTTAATTTTCTGCTTTACATTTTAGAATATTCATTTAAACAACCTTAAAATATCATTGACTTCCCTTCTTCTCTTTCCATGGTTCATTTTGCATAACATATGCATATTTTATATAAACCAAACCATTCAGTATTCCATTATTACATCCATCAAAACTTATTTACACTGTTGAATTTATCTTTATGCTGCCCACGTTTTCAAGTGCACACAATTTCCTCCCATATATTCAATAAACATTTTTCAATCTTCTTTAAATGTATGTTCTTCTTGTTCTCTTATTCTATATGCTAAATCTGTAAACTGTGCATATTCTGTCAACTTAAACTGCCACTCTTCTTTGGTTGGGACCTCGCTTGTTTTCCATTTTGGGCTAACGAAACACGGGCTGCAGTAGTGGCATACATAAATACAGTGGTGTGGGATGTAAACACAGGAGCAGTCAATGACAACATTCCTAGAGTGTACATGTTAGAACATGGGGAGGGATGTCTGTCCAGCAAGCAGGTAAACTTCCTGGGGACGGACTTCCTCCGCATGTGACCAGAGGTGGGTGTGGCCTCACCTGTGCAGGTAATGATAAAAGCACAGGGCAGGCAGCCACTCTCTCTCTTGCCTCTTGCCTCTTGCCATCTTCATCTTCTGAAGGAGCAACATGCCCTCTTGGCTCCCAGCCAAGAGAGGACAGTACTATCTTGCTACAAGATAGATTCTAACTGCATGTAACCTTTTTAAGCCTGCCTACCTTCTGGGATCATATTGTGAACAGAACGTGAGTAAACTCTTTTATACTTTTATAAAGACTGTGTCGTGTCTTGTATTTTAAGAGGGAACAAAGGGGAAATTACCAGAGTAATTATTATAGAGGTTCTAGCGAACCTGTGCAAGCGTTACCGTTGCGAACTTAAAGGGGAATGTCTATAAACTCTGCTGATATTTTGGGAACTTGTTAGCACAAGTTGGATAAGGATATAATTAGTCAATATATCCTCTCCTGCACCCCAGAACATTCCCACAAAGGGTTATTGGCCCCAGTATTGCATATTTCTGCGTATTTTTGAAGGATTGCATTGGATTGTGATTTTGAATTGAGTAGTATTTTTCTGAGTTAACTTCCTGGTAAGCACATGGTCCTTTGTTCCATTGTGCAGTGGGGATTGAGCAACCCCCCCCCCTTCCCTCAGAGTTCACAGTGACCCAAGGCAGTGAAGATTTGTTTTGAATTTTGAGATTTTTGAGATTTTGATTTTGAAATTTTGAAGAATTTTGAAATTTTTGGATTTTAAGATGGCTAGAGCAGCTTTTGATAGTGATGCAAAGCTAGGAATGCCTGTGCTGAATGAACACAATTTCATACACTGGAAGCAGCGCTTGATAGCATGTTTAGATTATAAGCACATTTTGGAAGCTTTAAACCCTCAGCCTACAGGATCGTCTGAGGAGGATTTAGCCAAGATAAATGCTTGGAAACGCATGAACAGCGAAGCTAGACACATAATTTTGAGTGGACTTCGTGATGAGCAGCTATCATTAATAAATAGTACAGATGATGCATCTCAAATCTTAAGAGATATTGAGCGCGTGTATGGAGAATCTAGCATAAACTGCTTCAGAAACCTGGTGTGTAAATTAACCAGAGTGAGGATGAATTCAAAAGAGGAATTCACAGAGCACATCAACAAGTTTACTGAGATTATTCAAAGAATTGATCTGACTCCCAAAGCTTTTGATGAAGATACAAAGATAGCATTTTTGTTATCATCACTTGGACCACGCTTTAGCGCATTTGTAAGTTTGATGGATCATAGACAAGATCTGACTTTTAAAGACTTGATTGGTTATTTAAAAGAAGAATGCAGAGATAGAGCTGAATCTCCAGTGAGAAATGCTAGAAGCAAGGACAGCAGTTATGCATCTAGGCAATGTACAAAGTCCAAAGAGATGCCTAAGAAAGTGATTTGTTTCAACTGTAACAAAGAAGGACACATTGCAAAGAATTGCAGGGCTCCTAAAGCCAAGAAACCCCACCCCTTTCAGCCAAAAGGAGAAAAGAAGGGGAAATGTGAATGCACATGGCTACTGCAAGAAAGGAATTTAACTGTCCAGAATCGTGAGAATAGACGTAATAAATGGATAATTGATTCAGGTGCCAGCTCACATTTTTCATATAAAAGGGACTATTTTAATGAGATAAATGATGAAGAAGGATCTGAAATTGAAATTGCAGATGGGAACATTGTTAAAGCAAAAGGTGCAGGTTCCATGAGTCTGAAATGCAATATAAACAATGAATGCATTGAGAACACAATCTCTAGAGTTTTGTATGTACCAGAGCTGAGCTGCAATTTAATCAGCGTGTCCACACTGGACAAGAAAGGTTTCCAGATCACATTTGGAAATGGAGAATGCAAGGTGACTAGAAATGGCAAAGTGTTTGCTCAAGCAGAGCTAATCAATGGTGTATATGAGCTTGATCTTTCAGAGAATCAGTCTGCAAAAGTGGCACATTCCAGCCAGAAGGATGAAGCAGATCTGGACCTATGGCACAGAAGGCTTGGACATAGAGACACCAACGTCATTCTGGATCTACAGAAAAGAGATCTTGTAAGAGGTTTGCAGGTAAAGCAGAGCAACAAAGCTCCAGCAAAGTGCATAAGCTGTATTACTGAGAAGGCTGTAAAACCTTCATTTCCACGTTGTGCAGAACAAAGAAGCAACAAAGTGCTTGACATAGTGCACACTGACATATGTGGACCCATGAATGTTCCCTCACTGGGAAAGAATAGATATATTTTAATATTTCTGGATGACTTTTCAAGATTTTGTGTTGTGTATTTCCTCAAAGAGAAGAGTGAGACAGTGGACAAGCTCCAGGAATACATTGCCATGGTCAAGAATAAATTCCAAAGAGCTCCAGCTGTGCTAATGAGCGACAATGGAGGTGAGTACTGCTCAAATGAAATGCAGGCTCTCCTGGCCAAGGAAGGAATTGCACATGTAACCACAATTCCTTACACACCACAGCAGAATGCCATAGCTGAGAGAAAGTTTAGGTCCATTATGGACATGACAAGGTGCATGCTAAAGGATGCATGTTTGCCACAGAAGCTGTGGGCCGAAGGAGTGTACACGTCGGTCTATTTGCAGAATAGACTGCCAACTAAAGGTGCAGAGCGCACACCATTTGAACTTTGGCATGGGAAAGCTCCCAATCTGTCGCACATACGTGTGTTTGGAAGTCCATGTTACTTCCACGTGCCCAAGGAACACAGACACAAGCTTGACTCCAGGGCAAAAGCAGGTATCCTTGTGGGATACGCCTCTGGAGGCAAAGGATACAGAATTATGGACTTACAAACTGGTAAGACAAATGCATACCATGCGGTTTATTTTGATGAATATGGAAAAGTAGACACTAGGAACACTGTTGTGGATTCTTCAGATGAGTCAGAAAGGACTCAAGAATTTGTATATTTCCCTTTTGAGACCCCACAAAGTAATAATCTGCCTTCAAGTGTTACAGCGCCCCCTACAGGCGACGCACCAGAAGACGCAGAGGACCAGAACCCTGGCGGCACCAGAGACGAAGATGAGGACTCAGATGGGGACATGCCTACGTTGGAGGAGGATGAGGAAGCTGATGCGGTCGCAGAACCAGAGGTCAGGCGCTCGTCCAGAACCAACAAAGGTGTCCCACCATTACGGTTGTCCTACTTTGCAGGGTCGGCGTTTCCACAGGAACCTTCCACTTGGGAAGAGATACAGGAGATGCCAGCTGCAGAAGCCAGTCTCTGGAGGAAGTCCGCGCAGGAGGAGATGGATGCACTGCATCAGAACAAGACCTGGACACTCACTGAGCTGCCTCCCGGTAAGAAGGCCATTGGCAGTAAATGGGTTTTCAAGGTTAAGAAGGGGTCAGAAGGAGAAGTGCAGCGCTACAAAGCTAGACTTGTAGCACAGGGATTTTCACAGCATTTTGGTGAAGATTATGATGAAGTTTTTGCACCAACCGTGAGGTACAGCAGCGTAAGAATGCTTTTAAGCATTGCAGCCTCCAAGAAAATGAGAGTGAAACACATAGACATTGCTACCGCTTTTCTACACGGGCAGATTTCTGAAGAAATCTATATGAAACAGCCCAAAGGTTTTGTGAAACCACATGAGGCACATTTAGTGTGCAAACTGCAGAAAGGACTTTATGGACTTAAACAGGCTGCTAGAGCCTGGAACCAGAAGTTGCATAAAATGCTGACGCAACTTGGGTACAAGCAAGGCGACGCTGACAAGTGCTTGTACAGTAAGTCAAATAATGGACAATTCTCATATATCTTAGCTTTTGTCGATGACCTGATTATTGCCACAGCAAGTGAGAAAGACTATACACAGATAGTAAAACACCTTAGCAAAGAGGTGGAGGTCAAGGAGCTAGGAGATGTCCAGTACTACCTCGGGATCCAGGTGGAAAGAGAAGAGGACGGCTCATTTCTTCTCAGCCAAAGACAGAAGATCCACGAGCTAATTGAGCACATGCAGATGCAAGACGCACATCCAGTTGCTACACCGATGGCTACTGACTTCCTGAAGAATCAGCAGGATTCGAAGCAGTTGCCAGACAACAATGACTACAGGTCGGCGATTGGTAAACTTTTGTATTTAGTTACCACATGTAGACCTGACTTAGCTAATGCTGTGGGGATTCTT
This sequence comes from Podarcis erhardii, assembly GCF_964252035.2. Taxonomy (NCBI): domain Eukaryota; kingdom Metazoa; phylum Chordata; class Lepidosauria; order Squamata; family Lacertidae; genus Podarcis; species Podarcis erhardii. The sequence goes on along the minus strand of NC_138512.1, from coordinate 26,078,222 downwards.
AGCAGAAAAGTGAATTCTCCCACTGAGCATGATTGGGCAGGTGTAAAGAGGGTGGTGCGATATTTGAAGGGTACCATGAATTGTAAATTAAGGTTACCAGCCGTCAGAGACCCTAAGTTGGTTGGGTATACTGATGCGGATTGGGCTGGGGATAATGCTGATTATAAATCAACAAGTGGTCATGTTTTCATGTTTGGTGATGGACCTGTTTCATGGGGCAGTTATAAACAGAGCTGTGTAGCATTATCTTCCACAGAATCAGAATACGTTGCAGCAACAGAAGCCTGCAGAGAGATCGCCTGGCTTGATCAACTCATAAAGGACTTTGGGTTGGTGAGAAAAGGGCCTGTCAGCTTGCTAGAGGACAATCAAAGTTGCCTGAAGCTGACGCAGAGTGAGAAGTTCCTGGCCAGAACAAAACACATTGGGGTTAAATACCACTACATACGCCAGATGATCCAGGATGGACTTGTGGAACTATCCTACTGCAGCACCCAAGAGATGACTGCTGACATCCTGACGAAACCCCTACCAAGAGAGAGTTTCCAGAATCTACGTGTCAAGCTGGGACTCTCGGTGGTTGAATAAAGTTGTTTATGTTTTGTGTATGTTGTATTGCCTGAGAAGGGGTATGTGGGATGTAAACACAGGAGCAGTCAATGACAACATTCCTAGAGTGTACATGTTAGAACATGGGGAGGGATGTCTGTCCAGCAAGCAGGTAAACTTCCTGGGGACGGACTTCCTCCGCATGTGACCAGAGGTGGGTGTGGCCTCACCTGTGCAGGTAATGATAAAAGCACAGGGCAGGCAGCCACTCTCTCTCTTGCCTCTTGCCTCTTGCCATCTTCATCTTCTGAAGGAGCAACATGCCCTCTTGGCTCCCAGCCAAGAGAGGACAGTACTATCTTGCTACAAGATAGATTCTAACTGCATGTAACCTTTTTAAGCCTGCCTACCTTCTGGGATCATATTGTGAACAGAACGTGAGTAAACTCTTTTATACTTTTATAAAGACTGTGTCGTGTCTTGTATTTTAAGAGGGAACAAAGGGGAAATTACCAGAGTAATTATTATAGAGGTTCTAGCGAACCTGTGCAAGCGTTACCGTTGCGAACTTAAAGGGGAATGTCTATAAACTCTGCTGATATTTTGGGAACTTGTTAGCACAAGTTGGATAAGGATATAATTAGTCAATATATCCTCTCCTGCACCCCAGAACATTCCCACAAGTGGTACCTCGGGTTACAGATGCTTCAGGTTACAAACACTTCAAGTTACAGACTCCACTAACCCAGAAGTAGTTCCTCAGGTTAAGAACTTTGCTTCAGGATGAGAACAGAAATTGTGCAGCGGCAGTGCGGCGGCAGCAGGAGGCCCCATTAGCTAAAGTGGTACCTCAGGTTAAGAACAGTTACAGGTTCAGAACGGACCTCCGGAACGAATTAAGTACTTAACCCGAGGTACCACTGGAACTGTTTTTGACACCTGGGAATTTCTGTCTGAATTATCCCCAACAAAAATGCCTCTCTGGTTTTTTGGGGGAAAGTACTTTTTTCAATTCATTGTGAATTATTTCCCAATTCTCTTTTACCCTTTTACAGGTCCGCAGCATATGATAGAATGTACCCTCAGTCTCATTGCATCTCCAGCACTTATCTGATTCAGTCTTATACATCTTAGCAAGGGGAACCTGTGGCCTGCTCAACGATTTTGGACTACACCTCCCATCATCCCTGATTGTTGGCCATGCTGGCAGGGGATGATGGGAAATGGAGTCCGTACGTTTGCCATCATGTAGATTAAGTTTGGAAAGCCCTGATGTGTGAGTGTGAATGGGGTGTGTGTGTGTGTGTGTGTGTGTGTGTGTGTGTGTGTGTGATTGAGAGAGAGAAGTGTTGATGCATGTTGTCTCTTTATGGTGCGGTGGGGAGAAAACTTGTTTTTCCACCCACCTCCAGCAACCCATCCTTACTAACAATCAGGATCTTTACAAAGTCTTTTTTTGAAAATAATAATAAGGGGGGAAAGATGGGGGAGGAGGACCTCTTGCTCCGCTTTCTGCTGAATGAACTTCTTAGTTCCTCTAATGCAGTGGGCCTTTTGATGTGCTACAAAGCGCGTTACGCCCCAAGATTGTCTCTTCGGTCTGATCGACAAAACGCTCGGCTTCTGCATCAAGGGCTGCGAATGAAATGGACAGCGGGGCTGTCGAAACTCCCACGCTTGCTTGAACCCACTGGGACAATTCGCTACAATTTCCGTGAGAGAGAGAGAGACAGAGTTTAGAGTTTCCAGAAGTGAACCAGGAGAAATGGAGGGGTGCAAAGGAAAATAAAAGGGGGCAGAGATTAGGATTCTTCCCCCCCCCCGCCCCTGCTCCCAGCCCAAATCCTTGGCAACATTAAACTAACCAACTCTTTCCTCCGGGATGACGGTCTTGTACCTCTCAGCCTCTAAAAATGAAGTCAAAATTTATGATTATTCAAATGTTGGGAGGTGGGGGCAGGTGGGGGGGGAGAGAGAAGACTTTGAAAAGAGAGGAAGAAAGCGAGAAAATTAATATTGCAGCTGTTCTTCTGATTAATGAGAGATAATTGCTCTTGAAAAGTCACCCCTGTGGCATTTTGTTGTCTCCTGGATCTTTGTTCTTTTCCCCACTATTATTGAGGACTTTCTTGAAGACTAAGCGGTTCTTTTCAATTTTTGGTATTCAGAAAGTGTTGCTTGGTTACGGAGAATGGAGAGATCTGGGGCTATATTGGGTAAGATGTGCCACAGGCAGGAATATCACAATGCCACGCTCGGGAGAAAAAGGATGGATACAAGTTAACGATGCGCTTTCAATAAAACATTCATAGGCTTGTTCACGCTTTTAGAATGGCCTCATTAAGGGGAGCTGGGGCAAGCCCCGGCTTCTGTTTGCCTTTGCTTACACACACACACACACACACACACACACACACACACACACACACACACACACCCCAGCGCTTGCTTTGGGAACTTTTCGAGGAAAGCGAAAGATAACGTGAAAAGGAAAGCTTAGATTCTTTTGGCGCTCACGCGATGGTCCTCTTTGCCGTTCCAAACCAGCGAGCCACGGTGGGTAGGGCGCATCAGGTTTTGCCTAGAGAGCAGCTTGGGTTTCCGGGACTGAGATGAGCGCACACTTTGCATTTGGAAACTGGAGAGTTTCGCGAAGTCACTGACTGAAATCCTCGCCAACTCTAAAAGGGAGACACCCACCCAGAGAGTCTTAAGTGCACATAGTGGGAAGTTAAGTCCTATTCTGCATTCTGTGGTTTTCTCAAATGCAGAGTTAGATGCGCCTCTAAGGCGATGGAGAGCCTAACAGGTTGGGTTCAACGGGACCACAAGGGAACTTCTATAGCGAGGATCGATCCCACAAGTAGGACTTGGAAACTAAACAGAGGAAGAAGGGTATTTTGAGTGTCAATGATTTGAAAAGATTGGCAGCGGGGTGGGGTATCCAAACCTTACAAACAGCCCTCTTACTCGGAAGTAAATTGCAACTGCGATCAAGGGGGGAGCTATTAATCTATGCTCGCTCGAAACCCCATTGAATATTTTCGCACAATACTGCCATCCTCTACAAATTCACCAGGGAAAGGCCTGTTGGATCTCAGAGTATTTTACTTCTGAACAGGCATGATTCGGACCTCCAGCGTGGGGAAGGGAGACACGGTCGCTCCAGCTTAATCCCATGGGTTTCGGGAATTCTTCTGGAAGACTAAACCCAGGATCATGTTGCTTGCCACTTAGACTCGTCAGCCCATGGACAGGAATCTCCTACGTATGTTTATTCATTCAGAAGTAAGCACCATTGAGTTCAATGGTCCTTAATCCTGTCCACTACGTGCGTTTAGGACTGTATACTTGCTTCGAGAAAAGCCTTGTTTCATTCAAGTGAGCTACTAGCCCAGAGTTATGTTGTTGCTCCGATCGCTTTGAGAAGCGCCGTGATAAGCAAACACACTTGTAAACTGGGTTTCAGATTTCTTTATTTATGTATTAGAGGCGGTGTATTTTGGATACTTAAAAATAAAATAAAACGCAAACCCAAACCCAAACCAAGCTTCCATTGTTTGATAGCAAAACACGACTAGGAATACACACATTTCCAATCCTAAAAGTTGCAGGGAAGAAAGGCAGAGGGATGGGTGTGTGTGTGTGTGTGTGTGTGTGTGTGTGTGTGTGTGTGTGTGTTGTCGTCTCTGATGTTCTTTTTGAACAGCACTGGCTTAAAAAAAAGTTTTTTAAAAGGGGGGCAATTTTGTTACATTCCCATTTGTTACACTGTCTTGAACTAAAAGCAGACAAAGCTATACTCTGTCACCCCGAGCAGAATGAAGGGAATCAAAGGATTTTCCCTTAAAAGGACTAATTTTCTCCTTGAATTATGAAAGTAATGGCAAGGTAACAGCCCGCGCTCTGTACCCAACCGCTTAATACCTTCTAAATCCTTCCACGTGGCTCGACTAGTCGTGGCAATTAGAGCTCATTATAGGCTCATAAGAGCTCTCATTTCGGGGATTACTTAATGGACAATGAAATTTTATCGGACAGAATTATTGAAAAATAAAATTGTAACGAGGTCGATGTGATGCGGGCGCACGCCTTGCATTCATTCCGCCTGGGTTGGGATATCTTTGCTTTTGAAATCGCTGTGTTTTTATTTGCTCTCTCGTCTCCCCTTCTCGCTGCACTCGGTTTGTTAGAACAATTACAGGTTCAAATGCTGATCGGGATTCTTGCTGCCTCCAAGCTGGAGGGCATTTCCAGGCTGCCCAAGGCCAGCAGCTTGATCACACACCCTCGAATTCGCTTCTTACACGGACGTAGTTCCCATATGCAAGTTCCTCTCTAAAGGCTGCCCCCAAGGCGTCTGTTTCGAAGTGAGGTCCAGGGTAGAAGTAGGGTTGTCAGCTCCTTAGCTGGAGCTGCTCTTGTGCAGAAACGGAACAGTCCAACCCGTCTCTCTACGTCGAGTTTTTGAGACTGAGGGCGTCGAAAGCGCAGGAGCTCAGCTAGGAGAGGGGCAAAGTTGGCTGCTGTATCTGGAATCCATGGGACCTGCTTTCATCTAAAACCAGAGCTGCAGGAAACCTGGTCCCCACGTGCATACTTTCAAATAATGTTCTCAATAATACTAAGTTTCTAGTCAACTCTTAGTCGTGGCTAATGGAGTCACTGAATCGGGTCGTACGCTGAAACGCGCAAGCAGTATTTCCACCCAGGAGTTCACAAGCTCCAGTTTTCTGGCCAATGAAGGAGGTTGTGCAAAAATGGCTTGCAGTCGTTCATTCACGCAGGCATGCCCTAATTGGATACAGTTTTGAGAAGGTTACCTGAAAGAACTGGAGTTTCCTAAAAAAACCTTCTAAATGCAGGTGTGTGTGCCTACTAAAAACAAGTTTACCTGTCTTGTACTATCCAGCCCCCTTATAGCTACTCTTAACCCCCACTGGTTTCAAGGGAACTTGAGTGCGCCTGTGCTAGTTTCACGGTCCAACAATAAATTCTTTCACACAAGCCCCATTGAAACACCGCTGCCTTCTTTACCACATTGGAAGACAGTGAAGTGGCAAATCACATCCTCCGCTTCCCCTGTTAATGAGCAAAACATTGGAGAGACTTCACCTCTTCTCGGCTTATATATCAGACCGCCCAAGTTCCCTAAATATAATTAGTCGAGACTAATCCACAACATACTTTTAAAGCACTCTCATGCCATGGTCATGGAGAATTCTGGGAATTGTAGTTTGTTCAGGGTGCTGACCTCACAGAGCTGCAATTCCCAGCACCCTCAGCTACAGTTCCCCGGGATTCTCCACAACTGTCTGAGAGGTATAATGGTGCTTTACATGTACCGTATGGATGTGACATAAGACTGGGGGCACAGCACATTTAAAGTACATCATTACTCACAAAGAATTCTGAGATGAAGGGTGCTGGAAAATGTAGTTCTGTGTGGGGGTTGTGAACTACAGTTCCCAGGATTTTGGGGGGGGGGGTGAAGTCATGTGTATTAAATGTAAGACGTGTCTGTAGCCTAACACCCATTCAACTGGTTGGATTTCAGCTTCTGGTTGGAACGCCCTCCCATCAGATGTCAAGGAGATAAAGAACTACGCAACTTTTAAAAGACATCTGAAGGCAGCCCTGTATTCGGAAGTTTTAAATGTTTTAAGTTTTATTATGTTTTTGTATTTTGATGGAGGTCCTCAGAGTGGCTGGGGAGGCCCAGCCAGATGGGTGGGGTAACAACAACAACAATAACCAACCAACCAAGGCTATCCTTGTCCTGTTTTCTGAAAGGTAAACCCCACTCCCCTCAAATGAGTTGATTCCACGGAATGCACTTCGCAGTCCAGACCTACATTTCTGAAAGGACACCATTCTTTGCATGTTTACTCTGACGTTTACTGTGTTCAGTGGGGCTTGCTCACTACTAGGAAGGATACTTAGGATTGCATTGCAGCCTTCCTCCCTACAGAAAATGTGTCTGAGATTAGACGTAATTTTAGCGATTTCCAAGCACAAATGTGCTTATGCAGAGGTCTGGACAGAGGGTGGTGAGCAACCTCGAGTTGTCGAGGTTAGTTAGCGTGTTGGACTAGGACCCTGTGGACCCGAGTTCGAATCCCAACTTGACCTCGAAGCTCACCGGGTGACCTTGGGCCAGCCACCAACTCTCCCCCTCCCAGGGTTGTTGTGGGGGCATTCTTGAGAAGGGGGAGTCGCCTGCAGGCACATCCTTGGTAGAAAGGCTGGCTAGAAATGCAAACACGCATAAATGACTCCAAAGAGTCCAGCAGCATCCGGACAGCCGCAAGCATCCCTCCCGGAACAATCCACTGCAAAGGGTCCTTTAAAGGAGGACCAGGAACCTTGACCAAGGACTAAAATCAGGTGGCAATCCGCTGTGCGCTGCTGGGAACAGAGTCCCCTTTTACCCAATGGACTTTCCTCCCAAGGATCGGACGACAGCTCGAAAGAAACTTTGTCTGAGGCTTATCTCTCTTGCCCTCTTTGGAAATGCCACGTTCTTGTCCAGTAAACTCGTTTTCTTTTGCTCTTTCCACCACCACCGCCACCGCCAGCAGCAGCAGCAGCAGCAGCAGCAGGAAGGCCTCGGCAGCGCTGACCTGCCTCTCCCTTGGTTGCCTAATTGTTGTCACAAGACCTTGGATTAGCACATTTCTGGAATAGCTGCCTGTTTACCCTCCAGAGACCCCACCGTCCAGTAAACACTTTCTAATTGAATCCTAATCGCATTCGAATAGCGGCATCGCGGGTCTCAGCTGCAATTCATAAAACTTTAATTGCCACCCATAAATCCTCCTCAGACGAGGAAGTAGACTCCCGACGACCCGGCGATCCTTCCCTTGAGACGACGCGACGGCAAGCAAGCAAGGCACGCCGACGGCCGCAGAGGTGGCCATCGTACCTTCCAGACAGGGACGAGCCTAATCCATAGAGCTGCCGCCCCCAACGTGGCGCCCTCGGGATCTTTCGGGATACAACTCCCATAATCCCTGATCCATCGGCCAGGCTGGCTGGGGCTGGGGCTCCAAAAAGATCTGGCGGGCGCCACGTTGGGGAAGGGGGTAACCGGAGGGCCTTTCGTTAGCCCTTGAGGTTGGGATGGTGTTAAAATCCAGATAGCCCATATATCATTTGATCCCATTCACAGTAGCCAGACAGTAACGTGGTTTTAACAAAAATGGCGCACCTGAAAGATGAACCACAGCGTTATGGTGGCATAAACTTTCGTAAACTGCAGATGTATGGACTGTTATTCTGAGCTACAGCTCTCTCTCTCTCTCTCTCTCTCTCTCTCTCTCTCTCTCTCTCTCTGTGTGTGTGTGTGTGTGTGTGTACTCACACACATAATGGGACTGGAGGGACAGAATAACATTTGCATGCTACTGATAAAAGTGGACTACTGTATAGTCTATAATCCACGAAATCCTACACCATAATACATTGGTTCGTTCCTAAACTGCCACAAGATTCTTCGCTGATTTTGCTGCAAATTTAAGAGATGGGTATAAAGAGAAATTTGAGAAGAGCTGAAGAAATCGACCTGCAGAAATGCCAGCTTTTTCCTCACCCAGTAAGCGCATCGTGTCTTCTCTTTAAGTCTTTCTGTCAAAGCAACTGGTCCCTTCATTGTACACGTCAATGTCATCGACGGACCTCATAGGTTTACCTCTTACCTTTCTGTCCACTACTATACCTTCCAAGAGAGGCTACAATTCCATGTACCTGAAGATGCGGACTCTAGTTCACGAAAACTCAATATGAATATGTGAGTGCCACAAGAATCTTTGCTGAGGGTTTTCGCTGCTTGGGTTGCTATCCCACGCCTTGGATGCAAACCCTGTTGCATAGGATTGCACTGCCCATTGCATGTTGTACCGGTGGCTGCGAGTCGACGTTCTCTTCTCTTTCTTAGGCTTGAATACAACCGAAGAATCCGTTATTGTCTGGAGTGGGAGGAAAGGTTGAGCATGGAAGATCCGTGGACCCACCTCGCAAGGGAGGAGGAATCGGCTGGTATGGATGCTGAGCTGCCATCGAACTTAATGGATCCACCACCAGTCCAGAACAACGACCCGGGTGGAAAAAAGACGGACCCTAAGTTAGGTTAATTACGTTTTTGTCAACCCCTCTGAAAAGCTCTTTGAGTCCCTGACAGTGGCGTAGCGTGGGGGGGTGCAGGGGGGGGGGCGGCCGCACCAGGCGAAACATCTGGGGGTTAGGGTTAGGGGGCGCAAATCCACGGGTTAGGGGCCGCAAATTACTTGCCTTGCCCCGGGTGCTGACAACCCACGCTATGCCACTGGTCCCTGAGGCTGTAGTCCTTATAATACTTACTTGGGAGGTAAGTCCCATTGTATATAGGTATGTACTGTATAGGATTGCGCTACTGAGTGAAATCCATACCAATTTTTAAGCGGTGGGGTGGGAGAAAGGAATCACGTCTCCTTAAATTAGGAGACAGGTTGAGATTATACCTGTCTTTTCAACCCGTGTTAGTTTAAGCGTCTTGTGATTCACATTTTAAAGATTCCGGTTGTCTCCAAAACACACACAGCTGATTTCGTCTTTCTCTCTCGTAATATCCTTTCCTCTATGTACTCGGATAAATGGCCACCGAATTCAGTGGAAGTGACTCCTGAGTAAGTGTGCACAGGATTGCAGCCCGATAGTTTCTCCTCCACTCCACTTCGGGTTGTGGGGGGGTTACATATTCATGGTTTTATTAGTGCTTTCAATGGCAATTTGTCGACTTCTGCCGGCCCCAAGTTGAGTGGAAATGGATGGGCAGCTCTCGCCTCAAGAAGGCTGCAGCAATCTCCCCTCCATTAACTCTATAAGCCGCTTCTTAAACTCCCATAAAACAGGTCATTGGGAAATCGCGTAATATGCTGCGAAGTGTCTCTGGCTGTCCTCTAATGAAATCTGAAAAGCTCAGGAATCAGCGAGCGCGCCTTTTCGCCATTTAGCCAATTTCCCTCGGCCTGATCGCCTCGGCGAACTTGGAGGAGATCAAAGCATCCTTCCGGCCGGCGTTTTCTCTTTGCATTAGGGCTTCGGAGTGAAGCCCCGCAACCATCGCCAAAGTTTGACTTGAAAGTCTTCCGTTTTGGCCCAGAAGCATCCAGAGGAGTTTTAAGCCTTTGTGCCTTGAACTAATTGCCAATTTGACAAAATCCACTGCTTGCTTGCTTTTAAAAGAAAAGCTCCTAGAACCAACTTTGCGGTTTACTTTGAAGGAAGGCTGAAATCCTAAATGACTGGGGGAATAAGGCGTCCCACTGAATTCACTGAGGATCCTTAGGCTACAGTCTTAGGCACACCTCCCTGGGAATTACTACCAAAGGAAACTCGCATAGGATTGGACAGTTAGGATTGCGCTGCAGGAAGCTTCAGTTTCAATAGGACTCTCCTCCAGACAAGTAGGCTTGGTTTGCAATCATAGGCGCATTTGACCGGAACTGAATTTCACAGGATCGTGCCGCAAGTCTGCCTCACTCTTCCAACCAAAATCACTTCTGCACAATGTTGACCAATTCCTACTGAGTTCAATGACACTTGTGCGCACTGAGTTAAGTGTGCGTTGGATTGCATCCTGACTTGGCTCTCGGGTTCCCAGTATCGCTTTACAGAGGATTTAAAGCAAAGCAATGTGGGGGTAGTCTTCATGTGGAATGTCACCAAATGAATAGAATCAGCTCCCCCCTCCCTTTTTTAAATGCACCTAAAATAGGAAACAGACGGAAGTGGCTGGGGTGTAAGTCGTAAGAAGAGCAGGTGGGGTCTGCAGCAAGAGTTGCGCCCCTTTTTAAAAGAAAGCTCTCTATTCCCCTGTAATCTTCCTCCTCCCATTCACGCTACAAACTCGCTTCTCAAACTACTATTAATACATTATACGACCATGCTATGCAAGCTTATTCGGAGTCGTAGGGTTGCTCAGTGAGACTTATTCCGCAGTAAAAGTGTTTATGGTTGCAGAGAAGGATATTGCTATACACGTTTACTCGAAAGTAAATCGCACGGAATTTTATGGGACAATGTGTATAGGACTGCAGTCAGAGGTACTCAGGCATCAATAGCACAGAATGGCAGGTGGAGTACTGGCATTTTGGACCACCGAGAAGTAAATTCAATTCAGACTCATAGTAGGAGGGGATAAATATACAAACAAGCACACACAGAGAGCGAGCGCAAGTGCGAAAGTGACCTCGTTTAAAAATTAGAAAGCAAGGGTTTAAAATACTAAAACCAGCTTCATATTATGCAGGGAAGAGCTGCTGCAAGGCGGCATTTTGAAGTTACATAGTTGGGGTTATGGCAACAAAAAGTTATCGCTACATTTACACAGTATTCTGTGATCAGTGGAAACGCGAGAGCCGCTAACTGAGCAAGCAAACCCGATCCTATGCGGTTTAATAGCGAAGCAAATCCCTCGGAGCTCAGACGAGCTTTCTTCCATGTTAAGTATGGATCGTAAGACCAGAGCTTTCTACGTATGTATGGATCGTTAAGGCACGGTTCTCAAAACTATGAAGCGAAGAACATGAAGCAACAGTTAGAAGCGCCTTCCATTAGGGTCCATGGGAGCCAATGCTCAGAGCAGAGCGCAGGAGAGGAGAGCTGCGCAGGAGCTGGGCTCTATGTTGAAACCCTAGAAAAGGGGAGCTCGTTGCTTCCAGTAGCCCAGCCGGGGCAGAAGCCCAGAGCCCCACTCAGCAGAAGGAGCAGAACGGGCCCCAAACCAAGCAGGGCTCCTGGCTAACATCTTTTGAACTAATAAAACATAAATCTCAAGGCAGGGTGGTCATGGTGGTAGGCTGTACCACTAAGCCTGGCGTCTAACATTTCCTAACTGCTCCCCTGGAAACAGAGACTCTTCTGGAAAAACAGTCCCGTTGCACCTGACAGTCGCAGCGGCAGGACCTCTTGCCTTGGACACCTGCGAGGGCTTACAGGGGCTCAAAGAGAACAAAACGCGAATGGAAGATGAAGGACGAGTGAAAATGGGAACCAAATAGATATAACGCTGGGTCCTATAAGGGAGATAACGGTTGTTGTGTTGAAACAAAGTTGGCCCACCAAGACGCAGAGGTAATCGGACTTTTTTTTTTTAGGGCTGCGAACTGGAAACTTGTAACTTGCGCCCAAGCACTTGCTGTTTTTGCCTGCCGACTGAATCTGGTGATGGAGGAGGACGAAGAAGAAGAATAGCCGACAGCCCTGGAGTCCCTATGAAATGAAGGAAACGCACACGCGCTTCTTGCCAAGCAAGCTCCCCTCCTTTCTCTGCCTTCTTTTTTCCCCCAGGCGGTGGGGGGGGGGGAAGAGCTTCTCCCCTGAAAGGGCTCCCAAATAGGAAGCCCAAGGAGCCTCAGATGCGCATCGATTTCCAGGCATCACGTGTTAAATAGTTGCTATAAATCCCCACACCCGCAGTAGAGGGGGCGGGGGAGAGATCCAGGGGAGGTCTAGAGAGAAGGAAAGGGGGGTTGGTTGATGGTGTTTTTTTTTTTAAGACCAGCCCTCTCCAGAGCCCCCCTTTGTTCAGCTCTCAGACTTAAGCACCTTCCGGGCTCGCCCAGGGGCTTTTGCAGAGGCGACTCGGCCCCAGGAGGACCGGCTCCGCAGAGCGCACGGTGAGAGCGCACAGAGCCAGAGAGCGCCACCGAGAGTCACTGCCAGCCAGCCAGCCAGCCCGCTCGCCTCCGATCCTCAACCATGTCTCGCTCGTTCTATGTGGATTCGCTCATCATCAAGGACCCGGCTCGGCCGGCTCCCTCGTTGCCGGATCACCACCACCCGCCCCCCGGGCAGGACTTCCTCATCCCGCTGGGCGTGCCGTCGCCGCTGGTCATGTCGGTGGCAGGCGGGCCGGCGTGCCCGTCGCGCAAGAGCGGCGCTTTCTGCGTGTGCCCGCTGTGTGTCAGCTCGCACCTGCACGCCTCTTCCCGGGCGGGCGCGGCAGGAGGAGCCGGAGGAGGAGGAGGAGGAGGAGGAGGAGCGGGCGCCGCTGCCGCCATCCCGCTCCTCAAGGGCCACTTCCCTCCCGCTGCGGCCGGCGAGGGCCAGTATTGCCCCCGCCTGAGCCATGCCCAGCAGCAGCCAGCCCCGCAGCAGCAGCAGCAAGCCGGCTCGGTGGCCTCCGCGGCGGCGGCGGCAGTGGCGGCAGCGCACGCCCTGGGCCACCCACCTGTCTGCGCAGCGGCCGCCTACAGCATGAGCGACCCCCGGCGATTCCACTGCCTCGGCATGGGTAGGAGCTTCCTCCGCCTCGTCCCGCCTTTGGGGGACAGGGAGGTGGGGTTGGGGATCCAGGGGGCAGCGGGGTGGTTGAAAGGAAAGCTGGGACAGGTCCACTAACAGGTCGGCTCTCCAGGTAAGGCGGAGTCCAAAGGCGATCCTTCTGCAGCCCTTCGTTTCCGGAGTGGCTCCGGATCGTGTTCGCACCGGTTGGTGCCGAAAGAGTTAAGCGGGGAGAAGAGACCTCCTCTGTGGGTTGCACCTGTGTGAGCCCCCAACCTGAAGGAGCTGTAATCAGTTCAGCCGGCAGAGCATGAGATCTTTGCTCTCAAGGTCGTAGGTTCGAGCCCCACGTTGGGCAAAAGATTTCTGCATTGCAGGGGGTTCGGCTAGATGACCCTCGGGGTCTCTTCCAACTCTACAATTCTATGATCCTCTGGAGTCTTTCCGTTTGCTCCGACGGGGTTGTGCCATAAGCCAGCTCCACCACCGTCCGTCGTCCTGTCACTTGCCTACTCCGACAAGGGACATTTGATTCCGCTCCCCGCCGGTGTTGGCAGCTCACGCGTTTCCAAGAGTGAGCCCCACTGACTTCCCAAAGCATCCTCAAATCCTTCCAAGGCAACCCTCGCCCCCTCCGACTCCCAAGGAGAGCAAGGACCTCCTTAAACGCCCCTCTGACTTCGTGAGGATCAGCCCATCATCAAGAGCCCTAGGCTCTTAAACTCACTCAACCTCTTCTACTCCGGGGGGCCTTCAGTGGGGAAATTCAGAAGCTAAGAAGTGCGAGGACTGGCGCGTTAGTTTAGCGGGCTTCTTTTTTCATCTTCCCTAGACACGAAGGTGAGAAGTTGTTAAAGTGAGATCTGGATACTGTAGGTAATGTTGTGAGGCGGCGGTGCGGGTGGGCACTAAAGTATTTCCGCACCCTATAGACTGCAGTCCTCCCTTTCCTCCTGGCCAGATTTGACGTGAGTGTGATTATCTCGCAGAAAGCAATTTGAGGATTGGTATTCCACTTAATTGAGGATAAGTGGTCAGAAAGATGCGAGGATGGAGCTGCATGGCTCCCAGAGAACAGGTGCAGAGGCCGGGCTGGCTCCGACTCAGAGCAACCCGAAGAGAGCCAGATGCGTGTCTTTGATTCTGAATGGAGCAGAGCGCGTGTATGTCACAGGCTGAACCAGAATCAAGCTACGGGGTGCGCCTCTTCTTATGAGAATAGCGGCAAACCCCAAGCCATTCTCTCGCGAGTAGTCCCATTGGCTTGAGAATCCCAGTCTGAGCCTACACCTTCAGACCGGATCAACGATAAGTTCTGTGAAATGTGCTTTTTTCGGAGCAATAGGCTTGACGGATACGAGTTGCACATTCAGTCTTAGAATGGACCGTTTTCTCAGAGACACGGATGTGAAGGATGGATCTGACCCACGTTGCGATCCTTAGCAACCTCAGCCAATCAAGGCTTGCAGCCAGTCAATGAAAAGAGGCAATAGCTCGAGGAAGATCCTATTCTGATCTTAGCTGCGCACCAGAGTCCAACAAGACGGCTCTGAGATTCTTAGTCTACACTTGCAATCCAGGATCAGGACAAAGGGTTACTTTGAGTAGATTTTAGGTGCATGCAGCTCATTGGGACTGGCTTCTGCAATCCGCATAGATGATCCGGATCAATGCAGGCATAAACTGGAACCTCTGAACGGTTCCTTCTAACTGGAGTTAATAATACCGAAGTTAGAATGAAGAGTTTGAAAGGTATCCTTCTGCGCGCGCCTTTCCTTCGAGCAGACACTTTGACTTTGCTTCTCGTGTGCTTGTCAAAGGTGTAAAAAATAATAATACTGTAAAGGTCTGCTGCCAAGAAGGGCATAAAAGAGTTCTTCCCTCTCGGATAAAACGAAGCAAAGATTGACGAGGTGTAGAACTGTAACCTCTCATTTCCAACTAGAGAGACTTGAAAAGAAGTAGGCTCTTCTCTCTGAAAGCTTCGAGCGAGCCAGAGGAAGTCTAACAGTTGAAAGTAGGGCTCAGCTATGGCCAATGCAGCAATTTGATTTTCATTTAAGAACAGTTGGAGCAGATGGTTACCACTTACCATTGAGTAACTACTACTTTCAGAAGAAGAAATTAGGATAGGAGGACTTCCAGTCCAGAGGCGTGGCTTGCAGGCAGTCTTCCTGACACTTCCTTAGAGTAAAATAATAACGTGATATCAGTCAACCGCGGAGTGTGCAAGCTTCTGGAGTTTCGGTTTCACCTGGCAAAGGTGAAGAGGAAAGGCTACATTGGCTTCCACCTGGTTTAGCTGCTTGGGCAGAAATAAATTGCCACACATAGTGCTAGAATTCTGAGCCTTCCAGCAGAGTGGATGGACTGTCGTTCCATCACAGGGTCATTCTGCACAGGTGCCTGATAAATTTGTGGAATTTGCTGCCACGTGGTGATGACCTTTGGTTAAGATGGCTTGAAAAGGGGGATGAGACTGAGTCACGGAAGACAGCTCTGTCGGTGGCTACTGGGCATCATGGCTGCCTATCCCACTTCAAGGAACAGAGGCTCCATGTCTGTGAACAGCAGTCGCTATGGAACAAAAAAGGGGGTGGGGTATTTTCCTCATGCACTGCCGCAGTTTGCAGGCTTCCCATAGTCAACTGTGCTGGTCTTGATGGTCTTTTGGTATGATCCAGAGGGGCTCTAACAGTATTATGTTCTGATGTCTCCTGTTTTTTTGGGATCAAACTAGTCAATGTTCGGTGCTCCAGCGCTTCTAGTTAAAGACCTCGTGTTTCATTTTCCTAAAACGAGTGACTCCAAATTCTCAGCGGATTGCTGGGGGAGCCACCCTACTTGTAGCTATTCCAGGCCAAGCGAAAGGCTCCCTCTGTGTTGCACTTGGTTCTTTATTCCAGGACTCAGCCCGGGTTTTGGAAACATATTCCAGGGCTCAGGCCCAGCATTTTAGCATTTCCTTTCTGTCGGTTGCTAACTGGGTCTTTTTGTGTGTGTGTGTGTGTTCTCCACCTCCCCCCCCCCCCGCAGGAGGCTCGGATGCCAGCCAGTTGCAAAACGGCAAGCGGATGCGCACGGCCTTCACCAGCACGCAGCTGTTGGAGCTGGAGAGGGAGTTTTCGTCCAACATGTACCTGTCCCGGCTGCGTAGGATCGAGATCGCCACGTACCTCAACCTGTCCGAGAAGCAGGTGAAGATCTGGTTCCAGAACCGGAGGGTGAAGCACAAGAAGGAAGGCAAAGGCACCCAGAGGAATCCGCACGGCGGCTGCAGCTGCACCGGCAACCCGGGACGTTACTCCAGGTCCGAGGACGAAGAGTCGCTCTCGCCGGCCTCGGCTAACGAAGACAAGGTCTCCCCTTTATGAAAAGGCTCCCCTTGGACTTCTTGACGGGCGATCGCAGGCAGAGGCAGCTAAGTTGAGCCGGCGGAGCCTTCTGCAAAGAAGAACAGACTCCTAAGGGCTCTGTCCACGGGCCTAGTGCTAGATTTTGTTGAATGTAAATGAACGTTCAGTTGAAACGGTATTTATAATGTAACACAAACAGCTGCAAGGCTGTTCCCCGCCCTCCACTCCCAGTTAACACACAGTTCTGCCTTCCCCTCTGAAGGGGGTGGGAGAGGAGAAACTCTTTTTCTCTTTCTTCCTCCCCCAAAATATCAGTTCCTTCTTCCTTCCAGGGTTTGTGGGGAAAAGTTTAGAAACTGGAATTGGGGAAAAAATACTGTCTGAGACTCTCTTTCTTTTTTTGGTACAGATCTTTATATGAAATGGAAAATAATAATAATAATAATAATCCGAATTAGAGTTGTTCGGTGCTCTCCTTTGTATGTGAATAGTTTTATATTAAATTTATATTTATATTTATTTAAATAAAGGAGTTCAGACAAGAAGTGTGGTGGCTTTCACTTTTTAAAGGATTTATTCCCCTCCCCACCCTCTTGCCAGCATTGAACCTGAAGCTCTTTGTTTCTATAGAAAGGTAAAGGGACCCCTGACTGTTAGGTCCAGTCACGGACGACTCTGGGGTTGCAGCGCTCATCTCGCTCTACAGGCCGAGGGGGAATTGTTTCTGGAGAGTGAAAAAGGGACCATTCAAGCCACCTTAGTCTGTCGCAGCAAAAGCAAGGAAGAGTCGTGTGCCACCTTAAAGAGTATCCATTGCATAATGGCATACGCTCCTGTGGGTTACTTCATCAGATGTGCAAAGCTTTGGCCCAAGTGAGGAAACTACATGCAAAATGTTGTGTATGTTTGTGAGGGTTGTGAACAGTGTCAGAGGGAGATGCAAAATGCCAGGAAAATGCCATATAGTATTTCTAAACTCATGGTACATGCCTTTCTAATCAGAGTCCCTATCCAGGATTGGGGATGGACAGTGCATGTGTTTCTGAAGAGGAAAATGTATCCTTCTCACTTTACTCTCACTCAATTCCTTTCTGTATAATGTGGGAAGGATTTTTTTATTTAAAAAAAATTCAAAAAAGTGCAATTTTACTCCTCTAGTTTTGAGATGGTTACTACATTCTCACACACTTGATTTTATGTGCTGTGTGGAAGCTCGGAATACACAGATCTGTGGGGGGTTGGGGCACCAATTACCACTGCAGGGTTGTGTTGTTGCTTTAAAGAACTGCTGTTTCCCGTTGCTCTTGATGGAGAATGAAGCAAGCAGCCTCACCAAAGTTTTTCTTCAGTTTGCATGAAGCAGCTTGAGGAATGACAGCCAACCAAACAAGCTGTCTCCTCTTGCCTTTCTCCCTGTGTCCATTAAGGTGAGCAGTCAGAACCATATGGGAGCTGCTTTTCTATAGCCTGATCACACATGGCTAAGGGTATGCATCGGAAAGAGACAACCTACATAAGAATTTCCCTATTTCTCTATACCTGAAGTCTATAGTTGTGCAGCAGACACAGGCAGTACCATCTAGGGAAACTATTATTGCCCCCATTATACATTTTGCAGTATTCTACTTAGAATTCAAGCTTTCTACTCATCCTAGTTATCTTGGTATTTGAAGAGAGTTGAACTTCATCCCTTTTCTACTTCCCCCACCTTCCCCCCTACTTCTAGGCTACTTCCAGGATAAGCAGGTCAATTCCCTCTCCTGAACTCTGTTTCCCTTTTCTCATCATTGCATTGCTCACTTACTCTTCCCCATTTTGAAGGTCCTGGAAGCTCACAGTTCCTAGCTAGAACATTGTGTACGTGTGTTTGAATTTCCTTTCCTTTTCGAATTACAAACTACTGGGTGGTATTCAACCAAGTGTTACTCAGAGTAGACTCATTGAAATTAACAACTGTACATTAGTCATCCGGGTTTACTCCGAGTAGGGACTAGCACTGAATACTATCTAACATCTTCTGGCCACTTACAGAATCCACCAGCTATAGAGAAAACCCTGGCTTTATTTAGGGTTTTGCTCCCAGATTGATAGGGATGGAACCACTCAGGTTTGGTATCGGGGTGGGGACCTGCAACAATACATTGCCTTTATTGTCCTTAACAATAATGTTCCTGTTCAGGACTCCAACCAACCTGGAACAAAAGCTTTGAAGCCAATGGTGTTTGGAACTCATGGAGAAGAAGGAAAGCCTCATAAGTAAGGGAGAGAAGAAAGGTCATTCCTTTCCTTTCCACCACCCTTGTGAGACTTTGTCATATAGCAACAGGACACAGGTTGCATTCCCTGCCCCAACCCTAATCTCCACCTTCATTCTAGGCTGTTGGGAGCTTAAGCAGACCAATTCTGCCTCACCCCACCACCTTTCCAGCTGACTCTCTAAGCATTGTGTGGAATTATAAGCATTTTCAAATGCGTTGTAAATGAGAGGTGTCATGGTAGCTCTGCAGTGCCCAGTGTGTATATTGCGTATTGTGGCCTAAGGCTGGTTTGGGTTTCCATCCGGAAATCACCTGTGCAAGGTGCTCCTGGGGTTTCCACAAAAATCAAGTTGCTTAAATTCCTCCTCAGGATGGCAACCCAACCCCCAATCAAAATCAATTGCTTGGTTCCAGTAGAACATACCTTGTCAATAGCATGAGGTCATGTTGCATTATTAAAGCTATACAATCTATCTAATTTCCTTTTTCTTTTGTACTCTTTTACAAATTCTGACCAAATTGAATGGGTTGAGAAGGAGGAGAACTAAAGTGCTTCATATACAATGACACTACAGGGTTTCATCAATGCCCATGGGTTTGGGTTGAAAACTGTCTCTGCCCGAAACTGTACTGGCTCGCACTGCTGAGACATTAGGTTCCTTGCTTTTAGTCTTTATATTGCATGTGATTGCCACACATTTGCTTCCAACCAGGCTCACAGCTGGCCCAAGTCAAGGAAATAGGCCTCACCTTCTCCCAACATCTCATTCCCTACATTATATCTATCACCAGGGACACTAATTGAGAAGACTTCACTGTCTCACCAGACCTGCTTCTGGAGCTTTAGTCAAAGACTGGGATAGGATACTAGCCAACTAGTTTTTGTAAATTGCCAGTTTGAGTAGCACAGACTCTTCTCCCCGCTCTGCCTATATTTTGTCTTTGGGCTGCCAATTCAAAAGCCACTTGGAATTCCACAGAAAGCCAGGCTTTTGTTAGGGGGGTCAGAACCTCAGATTTGTATTGATTTGTATTCATTTTTACTTATGGGGGGAGCTGTCCCCCTGCCCCTCAGCTACATCCATGGTGGGGCCACAGGAAGGGAACAAGGTTGAAAGAGGGCTATGGTCAGAAAAAGGTGTGGGAATGTTCAGGGAGGCAGGAGATGATATATTGTTTAATTATATCCTTCCCAACTTGTGTTAACAAGTTCTACAATTTAGCAGAGTAACATTCCCCTTTTTTAAATTTTCACAGTGGATAACATCTTTGCCAGGCTTTCATAAGCCTGTAAAATAAGTTTCCTGGTAAATCTCCTTTAGCCCCTCTTAAAAATAATAGACACAACACAGTCTTATTTAAAGTATAAAATAGTATACTTACACACATTCTGTTCACAGATGGATCCCAGAATGCAGACAAAATATATACACCTGGAATCTATCCCATAAGGAGATAGCTCTTTTGTCCTCTCTTGGTTGGGCATATCAGGCTAAGGAGATGTTGCTTCTTCGAGGAATGGAGTCAGAGAGCGAGATGGCTGCCTCCCCTGTGCTGTTTTGTTACCTGCGCAGGTGAGGTTGCGCCCACCTCTGGTCACATGTAGAGGAAGTTTGTCCCAGCCCAGGAGGAAACAGGAAGTTCCGACTGGCTGGTCCAGACATTCCCTTTTTATGTCCACTCTAGGAATGTTGTATTTGACTGCTCTGTGTTTTACACCCCACAAAAGGTTGGAAAACACTGATTTAACTTGTGCTGACCTTCCCTCAAGTGTTAGACTGCTACTCCTAGGGTTGTTCCTCCTTCTTTCATCTGTACCATGGGAGAAAACACATATTTGTGTGCTTCTCCTGCTGAGAACAAAGAGCAAGTATGGCTCTTTGTGTCTCCACCTTAGGTAGATAGGTCTTTCCTATCAAGTATTAAATAAACTTAGCTTTCTTATTTTCCAAATAAGTCTTGGTGTGATTATACCCAGGGTAAAGTGTGCTTCTCCAGCAGGGATACAGTATTCAGTTCAACTTGTGTGTGTGTGCGTATTGACACCAAAGACCATCATGTATAAGGACAAACTTTATGAAGTTTCCTCCTGGAAACAAAAATACAACTAAAGAGCTCATTCTTTGAGGTTACCTTTGATGCAAACACCTCTCTTGTGAAGATAATTTATTCTGGTACAAAATCTTTGTACCTCACCCCTTCTGCACTTGAATACCCTCAAGTTTAAAGACAATAGAATTTGCTTGGAAGTAAATGAGATTAAGGGACGCGGGTGGCGCTGTGATCCAAACCAGAGCCTAGGGCTTGCCGATCAGAAGATCAGCAGTTCGAATCCCCGCAACGGGGTGAGCTCCCATTGCTCGGTCCCTGCTCCTGCCAACCTAGCAGTTTGAAAACACGTCAAAGTGCAAGTAGATAAGTAGGTACTGCTCCGGTGGGAAGGTAAACAACATTTCCGTGCGCTGCTCTGGTTTTGCCAGAAGCGGCTTAGTCATGCTGGCCACATGACCCGGAAGCTGTATACTGGCTCCCTCGGCCAGTAAAGCGAGATGAGCACCGCAACCTCAGAGTCATCCACAACTGGGCTTAATGGTCAGGGGTCCCTTTACCTTTTTAAATGAGATTAAAATTCTGGTCCCCCCCTCCAAAAAGCTATTGGATTTGATGACCCATAGTTTTATATTCAAATAACAATTGGCACCAGGCAGCCACAACCAAACACTTTTTAGCCCCCACATTTTTATAATGGAAGACATTTAAGAACGTAATTAACTCCCACTTTGGCATCAGTAGGACTTGGAAGTATCCCTTTGGCTTGCTCATGAGCATCTTGCTCATAGGTTTTCCACAGGCAGTTTATATTATGAACTGCACATGAAAACAAGCTGGTAATAGAAGACAGTTTTGAAGTTCAAGCTGAATGTAATCATGAGTTGCAAAATGCCTGGTTAAAAGATAGGAATGAAGATCTGCAAATGGTAAACTTTGCTGCAAGCATTTCTACGCAGGCTTAGGAGGAAGTAGGTCTCATTCAACTCATTGGGCTTGAATCCAGAGTAAATATGGTTAGGAAGACTGGGCTGGAAAAGCCCAATCCACTAAAACTCCAAAGATGGTGCCTCAATACCTTCATTCCACCGATTTTAGCCAATTTTCTGACTTCACTGGGAATAAATGGGTTTAAATCCAAGTATGTTAACTGGTTTGGGATTGACCTGAAATGAAACATTTTTACATTGGCTAGAGTTTGCCCATAGATTTTGGATTATTATTGTTGTTTTAAAGAGGAGCTTGCTCGACTAAAAAAATATAGGCTATTTTATTTGTAGATCTTCAAAAATTGCCGGAACAGAACCAAACATGATTTCAATGGGTAATATTTACTGCCAGGTTTTATGTACATTTCTCAGAAACAAGCCTCTTTGAGTTAAAGTTGTGTTACCTTGAAGTAAAGATACACACAGGATCGCATCCTTAAACCCTACAATCACCACTGAAATAACTGAGGGTGCAGGGATGTCCTAAGCACTGTTACTTGGAAATGACTCCCTAAGCCATGTGTTTAGGAATTTGCCATTTGCCATGGCGATTTTATGAGTTTGTCCTCATACTAAAAACAACCTCCTTGGGCATCCAGCTGCCAAAAGACTGGATATACATAATATGAAAGAGGTTCCAGGAGGCATTAAGGCATCCCTTAAGGTTATCTCTGTGTTACTTAACCTGATTGCAAGAATATATCCAAAGAGGAGCAGCAAATAAATATCTAAACAGGCACCCCATCCCCCACCACACACTTCCCCATGTGGAACATAACTAGTTCCAGATTAATTAAGGAGTGACAATTTCAATCTGCTGTGAGGCCGCAGTTGGCACTGCCCAAGGCTGAGAGTGGGGAGCTTGCCAGGCTTTGCTTTTTATTGTCCGCCTTCTTCTCTGAAGAACAGACAAAGATGGATAGAGGGACCCTGAAAAACAGGAGGCGTATTTCAAGCAGCCCAATAAAGGAGGCCTGTCACTTCAAGACAAGAACCAGAGGGCTTTGATGACTTTGTACTGAGCATCACCGTTTCCAATAAGTAACTCCCGACTCCCTTGAGACTGGAGGCTGAAAGGAAATTTAAGGGGATGACACTTCAAGTGAAGCTACTTTAGCCAGGGCACTCCAAGGCGAAAATCCGCTTAAGGGAAAAGAAAGATACTGGATGGACGACTTGACCCGGGGTGTGTGTGTGCTGTTTTGTTTTGCTTGCCAAAGTCAAACAAAATGTAGGGATTCAGAGTTGCAGAAAAGTGGGATGCAGATTCTTAAGCTGCAAATAACTGTAGGGACTGCTCTGGAGAAAAGGGAGCAAAGCTGTCTGGGATCAGTTAGAGGAAGGAATCCTTAATTCCTCATTTGAGGAGAATCATTTGGCTGAGTGGAGCACATGTTTTAAAGGAGTCTTAATGAAGGTTTGGGACTACTATTGGTGCTTGGATTCTCCTGAATTCTCTTTTGTTTCTGACTCTTCGTACCTCTTAGAGAAAGACCAAGCTAGACTCAACCCCTCAGAAACATTGGCAGCATTATAACCCCATATGCATATATGGGTCAGCGTTTTAAGTCAAAACACTTGAAAAATCTTGACAAAGTTAAACTGCTCGCGTATTCTCACACACAAAAGCCCTGTTGCCTTTCCTTTCTACACTAGGCCATGTTCACAAAACACATTCTACTCTGTACAAACTGCTTTGGACCCACTTCTTTACACGGCTTTCCCCATTCCCACATGCCTGGGCCGACTTTGGAGTCCCACCCTGTGAAGGGAAGTGGCCTTTTCCTGGCCACCTCGCCACCGACGCGTGGTCAGTCCTGAGGGCCAAACGGAGCCGAGGGACGAGAGGGAGGGTTTGGGATGGCGGCCGAGGAGAGCCGGCGAGGAGATTAACCCTCGCTTAATTTAACGCGGGGTTATTGTTGTTGTTTTCTTCTGCTCGCATTTTCGCCACCTTCCGAGGCAGGTGAAAGCGGAGCCCTCATGCGGGCCCATTCACGGCCGGGAATCAATGGCTCTTTTTTCAACTCCCACGTCCACTCACACAATATGTCCCCGGGGGGAAAAGGCAGGCCATGAATATGTTGGTTTGAATCTCTCTCTCTCTCTCTCTCTCTCTCTCTCTCTCTCTCTCTCTCTCTCTCTCTCTCTGAATAAATCAGATGAACGTGTCAGGAGGATGGATTCAAAGCACCAAAAAAATGAGGAACAGGGAGATTATTAGATCCCCGACAGAAGCTCCAGAAAGCAGAGGGGCTCGCTAATTAATAATTAGATAAACATGATAATTAACAGCAATTATCAAGCAAAACCGGAGGAATTACTCCCGAGTAAACGTGTCTACTATGACTGGGCTGCGAGGCAAGGAGCATCTCGCTTGGAGCCAGTCGTTGCCCTAATAGAGGGTTTCGATTTTATTAAAGTACTGAAGGAGTGGCTTCCTTGAATCATCATCATCATCATCATCATCATTCATGCATTGCAGGGGGTTGGACTAGATCACTCCTGGGGGTCCCTTCCATAGAACCTACAGTTCTGTGATTCTGTGATCATCATCATTTTTGAAAACCTTCCTGGCCGCAAGGGATCCAAGGCACAAAAGGCATAGAATTGTAAGAGTTGGAAGGGTTCCCAAGGGTCATCTAGTAGTCCAACCCCCTGCAATGCAGGAATCTTTCACCCAAGGTGGGACTCGAACCCATGACGTTGAGATCATGAGTCTCATGATGGACCGACTGATTCATTCATTCATTCATTCATTCATTGCATTTATATGCCATCTTTTCTCCAGAGAGCTCAAGGTGGCATATACATCCTCGTTTAACCTGCGGGGTAGGTTAGGGCTGAGAGATTTGTGACTGGCCCAAGGTCACCCAGTGAGCTTCGTAACTGAGTCTCCCAGCTCCTAAGCCAACACTCAAAAGCAAGTTGTTGGGTTTTGTGTGTGTGGTTTTTTTAAACAACAACAACAACGAGGGATCCTTAATAAAATGGGATTTAATATAATGGAAGCGGAATGGAGTCGTTGATGGTATTTTCTTTTTATAAAAAAAATAAGTACTGTAAGGAAGCAGAAAGCGTGTGACATCGTGTGACATCTCGGGGTGGGGGTGGGGCGCTACCTGGGTCTGGCAGGCGAAGAGGTGACCCATGCAAATGAGCTCGTGCTAGCCGAGAAAGAAATACACTCCAAATCTTCCAAAAGCTGTTTCTCTTTTCTCCCCCTTCCCCTTCGCAGCGTTCCCCCACCCTATAGAAAAGGGAGGTATTCTGCATGACAAAACACAATTAAGCTTGCTATTCAGGAGTTTTGCAGCTGGTAGCCCATTGGGAAAGTGGGAGGAAACGCGAATATATTAATTGTTGTGTGCAAAAAGTTTCTCTTTTTTGTTTTTGCAGGAGGAGGAGGAGGGGGGGAGAAAACGCTCCGACACTTTGGAGCCCTGCCCCCTGAACAATGTCGCCTCTTCCCACGTTAAAAGGCACGCTTGTCACGGATCAAGGACCTTTCGGAGTGAACCCTGCGACCTTCTTCTGCTACAAAGGCTAAACGCAGGAGGGAGATCCCTCCGGGGGGTGGGGCAGAAAAGGGCACACGTGTAGCATCAGTTGCAGATTCAGAGGTTGGGTGCGTAAAAAGATCCATGTAGGTGAGAGCGCGTGCGCGCACGCACACAATTATGCCCCAAGAAGCAACAGATCACTCGACGCCTGCTTGTAAAAAATATTCAGCTTCAGGGATGTGAGCCATTAAACAGAAGGCGAAGAAGCGCAGCTTTGCACACGGGGTCGGTGCTGCAAAGAGCCCTGGAAACACGGGGCAAGGGGAGGGCTGCAGCTGGGCAGCTGATTTATGGTCTGCAGATTGCTGTACCCTTGAAAAAAACAACGACCAAAGTCTACGACTGCTTTGGAATGAATCTTGTTCTGATCAGGGAGAGGGAGGTTTCCTGTGTTGTCACCTAGCTACTTTCAGGCCTTGGAATAATCAAAATAGCCAAAGGCGCTTTTCACAGTTTCCCTTTCTTCTCGCTTCTTTTTCAAACGGTTGAAAAACAACAACAATCAACTTTCCTAGATACCATGATGAACAGCATCACGGTTCTAGACCTCATGATAAATGTTCGGTAATCCGTCTGGTACCATAAAGGCTGTGGAAGGGACTTCACAGCAATCCAAGGTATTGGTGGAAATGGTTTGAAAGCTGAGAAGAGCCTTATACTTACTTAAAAACACAAAAAGTAGATAATTATGCAGTGAAGGCCTCTGTGCCTGTTTGCTGCTGAATCTAACCCTGTGCTATTAGCACTACTGAAGAAGTGGGTGAATCACTAGTTAACAGCCCTTCTAACTAAGCAACATAATAAAATTAAGAAATTTTACAATATAAAACTGTAAAACAGTTGGTTTACTATAAAGAGCAAATAGTTCAATAGCAAGTAACTTCGTATTTACTCTTTTCTGTAGAAATATAATTGGAGATCCCTTTCTGGTCGTTTATTGTGGACATCAATAACTAGAAATGGTGGTGCTAATCTCACAAGTACCTACCTACATGCTAGCCCCAAATTTTCATAATTTCTATCTGTCATCATTCTGATTATTATTTTTCTAAACTGAAACACACATTTTTGCAGAGGGAGCTATCATTGTGTTATATTTTTGTATAATAAAGTCATTCCACACAGTGAAATAGTATTCTGGTTTCACTTTCCCTGTCATCACACTACGATCTGCTAACTTCCAAAAAATTACGCAAATCTAATGTGCTTTCGAATCTACTGAGCACCTCAATTTTCAAAACCTTGAAACCAAAAAAGTATTTTCTGCTGCCATCAAATCTAATGCACACCCTAATTTTCATGATGTAATTTGGCCAAAAAGGGTGTGTGTTATAATTGAGTAAATATGGTAAATACAGCTGTGCATAACCTTTCCAGTTTTGTGTAATAGCAAGTCTGGTCATAACCAATATAAAATGTACAAACACTTTTGGTTTCAAATGTGTGCTGACTTCTTCAAAAGCAGAAAGCAATATTAGTTTTGGAGTTTTCACTGTCATGAGCCCTGCAGTGCTATCAGTATCTGGATTGGGTTTGAAGTTGCTGATGCATGAGGAAGAAATTGGGGGGTGGTCCTGAATGATGGGAACCTAGGTTAGAGGAAGGGGGCTCTCCCATTTCTGCCCTGATTTGGAAGGGGGAGCAGGGATGTTGGTTCTCCCCCTTGAGTTTCCTGTGGAGTGCAGAATCTTAGCTGAGGTTGGGGAGGCCTTGGAACAGCCTTGGGGGGGGGGAGGCAGAACTGGAGGCTGCAATGACTGAACAGGAGTAAGAACAGAAGGGTGCAGTTTGGCACCTAAAACCAGACACTGCTTTTGCAGATGGGAGCAGACTTACCCACCCCAAGGAAATACAAGTTTGCAATCCCAACATTCCTTGTGTCTGCTGCTGAGCTTGTACAGTTATATGGCTGAATAAATATCTCTTTCTTACTTACAAGTAAGAGACTCTTCTTGTGTGTTTTGTGGCAAGAACTAGGACATTCACAATCATTTGTCCTATAATTCTAGACAGCACTCTATTCCAGATAATATCTACCTGTAGACATTGCCATCAAAGATGTGTATAAGTTCCCTTTCCCCCACATCCTTTCCAACAGTTTGGGAGGAACTTTCACTGCCTTTGTCTGAACCACACAGTTTTAAACAGTTTTTAACTGTCTTTAATTGCCTTCAGACTGTTGTTTAGAAGGCAATTAATAAATCAATGATAATAATATTTATTTATTTATTATTTATACCCAACCCATCTGGCTGGGTTTCCCCAGCCACTCTGGGTTGCTCCCAACAGATTAAAAACAGAATACAACATCAAGCATTAAAAACTTCCCTAAACAGGGCTGCCTTCAGATGTTGTCTAAAAGTCAGATAGTTGTTTATTTCCTTGATATCTGATGGAAGAGAGTTCCACAGGGGTGTGTGCCACCACCGAGAAGGCCTTCTGCCTGGTTCCCTGTAACCTCACATCTTGCAGTGAGGGAACCACCAGAGGGCCCTCAGAGCTGGTCCTCAGTGTCTGGGCTGACTGATGGGGGTGGAGACACTCCTTCATGAATACAAGAATAAGATCAGTGGTGACACATTTTCATTCTGAGGAAAAAACCCTCATTAAAATAAACTAGATTTACTTTGAAGTAAGATGGTTAGCAGTGGAATAAGGCCTTATAGCTTGATGCTGTTGAATGTAAGGTCTATGTGTGGACGTATATCCCACTGATTTGAGTGGGACTAGCTCTTAAGCTAAGTGTGCATATATGATTTCAGCTTTAGAAAGATACTAGCCTTATAGTAAAAGGCAACTCATCCCAATAAGATAATGTCTAACAACTTTATTCCCTCCTTTGTGGATTCAGCAAGAAATGTGTTAATCTATGTGACATTGATATGCTTTAAACATTAATAATAATTAAGGAGGCACATTTTAGCAGATTGATAAGTTAGATCAATCAGTTAAAAACCTTTTAATGAACTAAAAATGTGTTTGACTAAGTTGGCAACATATTTTTGAAAAATAAAAATTATTAATGCTAATACTTTCTTAAAAAGAGCCATTTCCCATTTCACCATCTCACACAGGATCTTGTTAGATGATGCCTGCTGTTACACACAGTTTAAATCAATGGATGCAAATGTATATACAAATGTAATTGCATAATTAACTACAATGGCAAACTCTGGGATATCTCGTTTTTAAAAAGATCAAGGAGTGGGTGATATGACAGACTAGACTAGTAGACAGAGCTACTGCCTGTTATAGTTGCCAGTTCTAGACTAGATGAACAAATCCTGTGACCCTCCGCATTGTGTCAGATCAGATTCTTGTGAATTGATGGAGGTTCTGGGCAGTGACAGCCTGGTCATGGTTTTCTAGGCTCTCATTAAGATTAGACTGCTGCATACCTGGGACTGCCTTTGTTGCCTTCAAAGAAACTACATTTATATGGAATGTAAGTTAATAACTGGGATCAGTGATAGGGTACACTTCTCACCAGTTCTTAGACTACTATACTGACTACCAGTCCGTTTCTGGTAGCACCAATTTAAAGTGCCGTGCAAACATTTAGAGATCTAAACTGCTTGGTAGCAGCTTATGGACCTGTCCAAATAATAAGTTAATCATTGGTGTGTGTTTTGAAGGCTGTGTTTTAAACTGTCGGCTGTGTTTGCTTGTGTTTTTCTTGCTGCTGCATTTTTCTGTTGTTCCTTTATCTTACTATTTATTGTAAAGCGTCTTAACCAATGCATGTGTATTGGAAGGAAGGGCTATAAATCTTTATAACCAGTGGATTACTCAATCTTCTTTCGCCGAACTGAGTCAAGTGGTAACTGGAATGTGGCTCTTTTTTTACCAACCCACATGTAGAATGCCCTCCCTAGGGAGGCTTCGTTTTCTGGCAGCAGTTTGATGTCCTTCAGGAGCTGGGAGAAGATCTTTTTGTTTACCTGGCCTTTCCAGAATACTAGCTGGTTTTTATCACTCGACTCTGTTTTTGCTTGTTCTGCCATAGTTGTTGTTGTTTTCATATCACTTATGACTGTTGCGAGCAACAGGCTGAAAGGTGGTAGAGAAACAATTATAAAAATAGTGACAGTGCTACTAGCAATAGATCAATCTTTTTTGGTGGGGGGAGAGCCTATATGTTGCAGGGACCCTGAGGGGGTACAAGGGATGCTCTTTGTGGAGCTGTATTGCAGCCATGGGGTCTGTTGCATGGAAGCTGGGCCACCCAGTGGCAGGGGTCATGGTTTGTCCCAGTAGCAACCCCAAGTAACTTACATTGGCTTTCCCCATAAGATGGAATAATACCATATTTTTCCATCTATAAGATGCCCCCTATTTGGGGGGACTCAGATTTAAGAAAATGGAGGGAGATAGCCCCATGTATGACGCCCCCTAATTTTTGACATTATTTTTTAGGGGGGAAAACCTAGTCTTACACACAGAAAAATATGGTAACTGTTCTTTTATGCAGACAAAGTAACACCATTAGAGTGGAGGTTTCACACATGTGGGGGTCAAAGCCTGTCTCTGATTATCTCAGTTTCTTAGAGGGAACAAGATTTGTTCCCTTCCCATCTGCCTTGCTGGCCACAGTCATCCTGGTGAACTCAGTAGGACCCACTGGGAACCAAACTTGAACCTGTCTATGAAGTGCACAGATGTTGTGTTTGATTATATTGAAGTTCATCCCCTCCAGCATTGTACTTCCAAACATGTCCACTCAGGGCATGAAGATGATGGTCATTCATTTTTGCTTTCCCCTAACAGTTGGCAATCAGAAATAGGCTGCCTCTGAACATGAAGGGTCCATTAGCTGTTACGGCTAAGAATAATGAATTCATTTACCGTATTTACTCGAGTCTAATGTGCCATTGAATCTAATGCACACCTCAGTTTTCAGAACCTTGAAACAAAAAAAAAAAGTATGTGCGAATGTAAATGTGCCATCAAATCTAATGCACACCTTAATTTTCTCAATGTAATTTGGCCAAAAAAGGTGAGCATTAGATTCAAGTAAATATGGTGATCCTTTTATAAAGTCATCTAAGCTTGTGGCCATCTTTCTGTCACATCTTTCAGTCCTTAGCTTAGTAAGTTAATAATGCATTGTGGGGGAAAGTGCTTTCATTTGCTTTTATCAACCGAGCCTGCTGCAATCAATTCCATTACTTTGCACCAAATTAGATCGAATCAAAGAGCTGTGTTTATATTATATAAAAATCAGGGTACAATTTTACATATTTATGGAAGTTCAAGAAGTGAAGCAACACCCTCAACGACCCTTCTCTTTTTTAAAATTTAAATTGGTTGGCTTTTGACTGAACTATAAGAAAGGGAAAGAGGGATTCAGATATTGATTTTCACCTTGGTATTCAGCAGACTGTCTGAATAAAAATCTGAATCCCTGAACACATTATTATCCTAGTCATGTATTTACAAAAGTGGCTCAGACTGTGAAGAAAAAGTAAGCAAGCAAACAAAACAAGCAAACTTGCACTGGAAGGGATGATAGATCATGTTGGATTAATATATTTGGCATATCAGCTTTGTTTAATGCAACAAAGATCACTGAGACAGTGCATGGCATCTTGTTCATGAAGGCACAAAGACTCTCTAAGTCTGTGGGGAAGGGTCATGGCTTAATAACTGGGCATATGTTCTGCAGCCAGAAACTTCTGGGTTCAATCCCTGGCATACCTATGCAAGGCTGAGAAAGACTTATCTGAAATCTGGGAAAACACTGACACTCAGTGTAGTGCTCTTCAGACATTGTTGGACTCCAACACCCTTCAGCCCCAGCTAACATAAATTATAGGGGCTGTAGTAAACAACATCTGGAGGGCTCCATAATGTCCACCTCAATATAGATGAAACTGAGTCTGATTCAGTGTACAGAGGTCTCATGCACAAAGCAAGAAGAAAGCAAAAGAAATAACACATTAAGAATAGCACAAACCTGCCAGGCTATAGTTGCTAAGATGCAATCAGTAGCATTCAGGAAAAAAACATCTGGGCCCATGAATGATGTGGGGTCTCACTCAATGATAGTGATTTACACAAAGACCTTCGAGAACTGTGCAGTGACTGCCATGTTCTGGGACCTTTGACCGAACAACCCTGTTGCAGTCTGGTTGAGCTTTACCTGGATGAAGCTAATAAAATACCAGCAAAGATACATTTAGGGCTTCACCAAATATTCACCCATTTCCAGGTTTTTTTCAGGTTAAAAGGTTTTTTATTTTTTGAAACATTTCCCCTTAAATATAATCTTTTTGGAGCCTGCTAGCTACCAGCTTTAACACCCATTTTTTATTTCCCAAGTTACTGCAACCTCTTCTAGATGTTATCACATGGGAGATCCCAGATATTTGGGAACCACAAAGGGAACAAGGGGGTGTCATTGAATACTTAGCCAATCAGAGCAGGAGACACACTGACGTCACTGAGCTTGAGGAAGCTTTCCCTCACTCTTAATGGATGAACACTTTCAACCTATCTCAAACCAGTTCCTTAAAACCTGTTGAAATGTGTGTGCGCATGGTGGGGAGATTTTTTTTTTAAAGCTATCCAAAAGCTTCATGGGAACATTTCTCTTTGGGTTCATATCTACCAGAAACAAAGCAGGGTACTGTGGCTGGATGGGCATGAGGAACAAGCTGCTAACTTCCTTTCTGGATCTGGAGCCATCTAGTGGCCTGAAAAAAATGATTATACAGTAGATACCATGCAATGTGTAAACAGATTTTTTTGGGTTTTTTTTTTTTTTTTTTTTTTTTGAAACTGTAAGAAGTACTAAAGTTAATACAATTGGGGGGTTGTTGTTTTTTGTTCGCTTATTTCTCAGAGTCATTAGAGATACTGTGAATGGGAAAGGTAAAAAAGGAAAAAAGTAGGAGAAGGGAAAGAACAGAAATCAAAGGACAAAACTTTCCTTTCCAAAAGTGCATTTTGACCCTCTGACAATTTCACTATTTCAGGTTGCCAGGGCTTCATGAAAGGGAGTACAGGAGGAGTGATCAACCAATCAAAGATTGTATGTGGATTTAAATGCTTCATTCTTAGTGCAACTAGAGCAGAAAATGGCACAACGTGAATCCATTCTAGTGGCACTGATTGTAATGAGAATGGGAATGGCACAAAGGTAACCCATTACAGTCTCAATAAAGTAATCTTGTGTGGTCTTCCTTGCATGGCCTAACACCCTTGTGCTCTTTATTTTGTGCAACCTTCAAGTTTCTTTTGCAGAATAACTGCATGCTACATAGCCATGGAACTGCACTTTCGCGAAGCCTTATTCATCCTTAAAGGCTATCAGCTCCCACTTTAATCAAATGGATGTTGACCAGTAAACTTCTTGCAGCTGTATTATTACAGCATCATGAAAGTGATATCAGAGTTACTAAGGAGGCACTCATCATTGCAGACCTATTTCTAGGTACTTAGGACTCTGCAAAATGTAGACTATTTGTCCGGACAGAGAAAATGCCTCATTGCTCTGTGTCTGGTTTGGCCATGTGCAAGCTCCATTGATTACAGAAGCAAACCCTAATGCAACAGTGAAGAGACATAATGCTTTAGTGGGACTTGTGTCTGCGCACTAACGTTTGCTTATTTGCAAATCTACGAATACAGCTCATGGCATGCAATTAATTCAAATGAAAAGAAGGCTTTGCATTTTGGGGGGAAATAAACCACAATGGGCTGCAGGTTTAGAAAATGGATTTTTAAATAGTGGATATAGCTTAAAATGGAAAGATATTTAATGAGTAAGGATGCAATAAAAAAGCATAATTTTTTAGGCGAAAGCCCAACTTGGGCTGAGAAAGAAGAAAGAGATAAACACACAATTATTACAATATTCTGTACAGGCAAGACTCAAAGTTTCAACAGATCTCAGAAAACGAAGATGTTAGAACATACAAAAGCACATGTCTTTCGGCACTGTTAAAAATATAACTTTGAGGATTTCACCCCTAAAAGTAGTTTTCTTTGGGCGGCATTCAACTAAGTTTTACCCAGAGTAGACTCATTACAATTGATGAACATGACTAATTTAGCTCCACTAATTTCAACAGGTTTACTCTGAGTAAAATTTAATTGAATACGCATCTTCAATTATCAGTTCACTGTTACTGAACAAATGTTTTAAATCATATACTTGCAAGCTTGGTGCTGTAGGAAATACCGGTACTTATTTGCAAACCCAGGGACTACTTTTAATTCCAGTCTGCAACTATATATGAGTGTGTGTGTGTGTGTGTGTGTGTACCATTTGTATTCCATCCTCTCCCCTTCCTTCTATCTTCATCTTCTCTTCCACTCTTTTTGCACTCCCTCTCTCCAAAACCTAATAGTGGTTTCACTGGTATTAATAATATTAGGCAGGTTGTTACCCAACTGTAGATTCAGAGTGAACAGCCAAATACCAGCAGTTAAGGAAGTATCTGCTGCAGTGCCAAATAATCATTAGTTTGGTTTATGCAATTGCTAGTCATAAGCAGTTTTGTTCTAAGTGGTTCTTATCAGCATCACATCTTCATTCTTATGGAAGAGAGAGGTGGTAATGATAGTAAGGTATTGGTCTCATAATTGCCACCAACTCAATTGGTAGCTTGAAGTAGCCCCAAATCTGCAACCTTACACTGTTGTTGTAATTAGTGAGATAAAAGACGTGAAGTGTTTTGAACATTCTAAAGTGTGGCAAAAATGCCAAGTAGTATTTAGTGCTCAGGCTTATTACAAAAACAGATATACTCCAGATTTCAAATAGCTGCTAGTCAAAAGCTCTTGACTGCATTGTTATGTGTTACTTGGGTTTTCAGCTTTAGGATGTGATAACAGACAATTAAATTTACTTGGCACGATAAAAAATGCATGGTTTCTTTCCAAATGTAAGTATGCATTTCAAAAGGATTGCTGACTCTCCTTTAAACGTCTGGTGGAGGAATACAGTTTTTTCAATGTTCTGTGCCATATTGTGCAACTCATCCTCTGGTTCCCCCCATCATTTCTTCACTGTAGTTTTGTTAAAAAATGAGCCAGTCATTCATTACAGAACAGAGAACCATTACACAGCACTCTTTCTTTCATGGAGATAACTTTACAAGATGTATTGCACAAAGGAAGTGTTATCATTAATAGTTGGCTGGCTAGTATCCCCCCCCCCCCCAGTGTAAGATAGGCAGTTTCAAAAAGCTTCTGGATCTGTTTTCTAAAATAGCGTAAATACCGAGCTGAGCTTAATGCAAAACCAAAAACCTTTGAGTGCAATCCAGAATTAAGTCTTCTTCATCTTCAATGGAACAGAGATAAGCAACTGATGGGCTTTAACTTTGACTAGATTTCGACATTTTATTATGGCAATTCTAAATGGAATTAGCATGGGCTAGGTCACTGGTATTAGGTAAATGTGGTAAATGTTTATACTTTGGGGTGGGGGGAGTGGTAAATCACATGGAAGAACTTCAGATAAATTCCAATAAGTGGGTGGAGCTATATTGGGCATGCTTTGGACTACAAGCTAAGCTCAAGCATTGCATGCAACTGTGGCAGATGATTGCTCCAGTTGTAAGAAAGAGAATGATAGACTGATTTTGGCTGTGCCCTGTTGCCTTAAGAACACAATAGCATAAGAATAGCCTTGTTGGATTTTAAAAAAATATCCTTCCAGTAGCACCTTAAGGTAAAGGTAAAGGGACCCCTGACCATTCGGTCCAGTCGTGGCCGACTCTGGGGTTGCGGCGCTCATCTCGCTTTATTGCCTGAGGGAGCTGGCGTACAGCTTCCGGGTCATGTGGCTAGCATGACTAAGCCACTTCTGGTGAACCAGAGCAGCGCATGGAAACGCCGTTTACCTTCCTGCTGGAGGGGTACCTATTTATCTACTTGCACTTTGATGTGCTTTCGAACTGCTAGGTTGGCAGGAGCAGGGACCGAGCAATGGGCGCTCACCCCGTTGCGGGGATTCGAACTGCCGACCTTCTGATCGGCAAGTCCTAGGCTCTGTGGTTTAACCACAGCGCCATCCGTGTCCCTTAGTAGCACCTTAGAGACCAACTAAGTTCGTATCTTCATATCTGAAGAAGTGTGCATGCACATGAAAGCTCATGCCAATAACTAACTTAGTTGGTCTCTAAGGTGCTACTGGAAGGAATTTTTTTATTTTGTTTTGACTACGGCAGACCAACACGGCTACCTACCTGTAACTTGTTGGATCAGTCAGCCTAGCCCAGCATCTGGTTCTCACAGAAGCCAGCCAGATGCCTACAGGAAGGTTGAAGCACAAGAGCACTCTACCATCCTGTGGTTTCCAGTAACTGGTATTCAGATGTATACTGCCTCTGACTGCAGAGGCAGAGGATAGCCATCATGGCTAGTAGCCACAAAGGAGTCAGCCTCACTGGAAGTCTTATCTTCCATGAATTTGTCTAATGCTCTTTTAAAGCCATCCAAGTTGGTGGCCATCACTGCCTGTTGTGGGAGCAAATCCCAAAGTTTAAATATGCATTGTTTGAAGAAGTACTTTCTTCTGTCTGTCCTGGGATCTCCCAACATTCAGCTTCATTGAATGTCCTCAGGTCTTAGTGTTATGAGCAAAGGAAAAAACCTTCTCCACACCATGCAAATGTATATGAGCTTCTATCATGTCAATGCCCCAAATGCTGTAACCTTTCTTCTTAGTGGAGTTTCTCCATACCCTTTATCATTTTGGTTGCCCTTTTCGAAACCTTTCCCAACTCTACAATATCCTTTTTGAGGCGAGGTGACCAGAATTGTACAGAGGATTTCAAATGTGGTCACAAGGTAGTTTTGTATGATGGCATTATGGTGCTGGCAGTTTTGTTTTCAACTCCTTTCCTAATAATCCCTAGCATGCAATTTGCTTTTTTCACAGCGGTCACATACTTGGTCAACACCTATGCTGAGCTATCTGCCATGACTCCAAGGTCTTTCTCCTGGTCAGTTGCCACCAGTTCAGACCCCATGAGCTTATGTGTGAAATTAAGATTTGTTGCCACTATATGCATTGTTTTGCACTGATTCCAGGGGTTCCAGGCACTTACCAATAGTTTAGTTTCCTTGGAACGAGGGACAGTAGACACTGTAGTGTCTTTATGATATATGGTTTATGTGCACACATATACAGCCCAAGCCTAAGATGGAGTGGCTCACAGCGTTAACAGCTCAGCAGATGCTGATTCTCCTATAGTCATAGCTTGGATTCAGCCCCAAAGCAAGCATGCCTCTGTCCCTCAGCTTCTCAGTCTGCAGTCTGCCTCCAGCTGAGCTCTCACACACTACACTCTTATTGTTCTCTATCTACCATCCTGATGAGGAGGGGAGAAGGCCCACCCATTTGTCCAGAGGGCACCATCACTGTTGCCACCCAACTCATTCTTTTGGGATGCTGATGAGAACACCTAAGTGGCCAGCTAGGTCCTTATCTTGCAAAGAATCTTGACTGACTAGACAGACAATAGAATCCTCCCACAGATTTTTACCCTCACTGGGTATAAGACCCCAAGAATTGGAAGAGATTCAGAGCAGACTGACCCTCCAAACCTGCAATGTCCAGACATTGAAAATGTATAAGCATACCAATGAACCTTGACTCACATTTAGCCCTGATCACATAATTCTTCTTCATGGTTGAAACTGCCATTTGGTTTAACTATATGGTGCAAGTTCCACCCCCCCCCAACCCAAACCCAGAATACTGGATATACATTGCTTGACTATGCAGTCAGTTGTCTTTGAGATCACAACAGAAGAGACACAATCTTGTGAAAACAAAAAATTATCATCAGAGCCTGACAGGAATGATATGTTTCACTTCCTGGAATTTGGGACTGTGTAGTTTTATATTTTGCACATTCTTGTTGTGGAAGGCACTTGAAACAGGGCAAGATTAAATCATTTGCTCATAGCTTTCCCAGACAAAGCCATCTGTTTTTCAGTAATATTAACACATGAGCCTGATAGTTCCATGACTCACAATTCTGTAAACATGACTTTTGGAAACACTATCAACTCTGAAACCACTAACTTAGTCTGAAACCGCTCCAAGGATATTGTGAATGTCTGTTTGTTATGCTAAAAATGTCTTCGGAATTTTCACTCACAATTTTGAATAACTGGATTTAAAACTGATCAATCTGAGGTAACTGGATAGCAAAAACAAGGATTCACATACTGGATCCCTATTCTCCTCTATTCTACAGTAGTAGCTTGTGGTAGTGTTGTAACTGCTGACACTTCCAACATGGTTGTTCCCTTGTTTCATCAGTACAGAAAAGGAAGGCCTACAACCAACTACCGCATTTTTCGCTCCATAAGATGCACCTGACCATAAGACGCACCTAGTTTTTAGAGGGCGAATGCAAGAGGGGAAAAAATTATTTAAAGGGAGCGCTGAGCAGAGCCTGTATGCATGCCAGGCTCTGCTCAATACTCCCTTTCATGAGCCGTGAGAAGCGTGTGTGTGGCGCTTGCAGGCTTTTCCCCAAGGAGGGAGAAGGGCAGACCTCACTGATGGGCTGCCCTTCTCCCTCCTTGGGGGAAAGCCCCCAAGAGCCCACACACGCTCCATGCGGGTCTTGCTGGCTTTTGCAGGAGGTGGGGGAAGGGACAGAGGGCAGCCCTGTGCCCTGAAGGCTCCCCGTGCCCTGAAGAGGCTTCGCGCGGCTAGGACAGAAAGAGGGAGCGCTGTGCAGCGATCCCTCTCGCTGTTCTGGCTTAGATGCTCAGCCTGCATTCGCTCTATAAGACGCACACACATTTTCCCTTACTTTTTAGGAGGGAAAAAGTGTGTCTTATAGAGTTAAAAATACGGTATATGGCATATACACGTACCCACTTCAACCATTTGATATTTTGTACTGAATACATACCACAACACCTTAAAAAATTTCTGGCTACAGTTCTCCCTGAACTGTCTTCTCCTTGAAATGTGTATGTGTGCCTAGAGTGAGCAAACTAGCTATTCTCAGAAGTCTTAAGTGACAGGCTTCATCAAAACAGCTTAGAAAATCTATTCTACAAAACTACAGTGCTACAGCAGTCTAGTGAACCCAGAAACCTAAA
Source organism: Podarcis erhardii (assembly GCF_964252035.2). NCBI lineage: Eukaryota > Metazoa > Chordata > Lepidosauria > Squamata > Lacertidae > Podarcis > Podarcis erhardii. The sequence goes on along the minus strand of NC_138512.1, from coordinate 26,040,111 downwards.
AAATGGCAAAAAAGGCAGGACACAGAAACTCTCCCCTTCCCAAAACAGGGGACACTACAAATGTTTAAACACCCACCCAGCTATAAAACATAAAAGCTCATAACTTCTTCAAGTTAAAATTATTATTTGTAAAAGGCCACCACATTTCTTAATAAAGAAAAGAGCAGCATACAGATGGACATATAACATCTATGTCATTCCAAAATGCAACAAAACAAACCCATTCTGCATAACCACTCTGTATACAAATTGAATAATAATTCCAAATGATTATTTTGGACATTTGTCTTAGCTCCCTTGATTTATTTTTGCATTTGTTAAATTTCATTTATGTTGATTACCTTCTAATCCTCTGGCAAGGAGGCTGATTTTAGGGATATGTCACATATTTTAATATGTAACCATTTCAGCTATGTATTGTTTCTGAACTTTCGAGGGTATGCTATATGGCACAAAGGGGCCTGAGACATTTTGGCACCTGAGGCAAATGACAAAATGCCCCCCACCAGGGAAGAGGGGATGAGTAAAGATCTAGGTCAGGAACAAGGGGAGGGGGATAAAGATCCTACACCGGAATCTGTTGCCCCTGTGGATCCTGCTGCCTGCTTCACCTTGCCACATGGGTGGGCTGGTCTTGTCTGGCACCAACAACATGCTACTTTCAACATTTTGAAATATTTATTCTACCAACTAAAACTTCATCCTGGGACACCTCTGTCTGATACAGTTCTTAACAAGCATTGCCCTAAAACAATGGTTTGACAAGGGCAGCAAAGACAGAAATCATTTAAGCATCTCTGCAATTTCCTTACTTTTTTACACCCGACCCCCCCCCCCCGACTAGGGGAGGCTGAACTTCATAAATGAGAGGCATTTTCTCCCTGTATCAGACCTTGCCACAGCTGATATCGTCAGCCAGCTAGAAACAGGATGCTTACAGTGTTCTTTTCTTGATTGCGTTAATCAAGACCATTCAGGTCGTACAAGGAGTACAAATGATGCTGAACTGAATCATCTATTTTACTGAAAAGGTCAGTGTGACTAACAGTAATCCTGAGCTCCCTACGAGGAAGTACATTCACCCCCAAATCAATAGGACTTGCCTCTAAGCAAATATGTTTAGAATCAGGGTGTAAGGAGACAGCAAAGTTTTGGGCTTTCCCATAATTACTTTCTGAATGTAATGGCAATGTGCAACCTCCAGTAACCAGAGGTTTGGGAATCGCAAGAGAGAAGGGTGCTATTGCACTCACGTCTTGCTTATGGGCTTCCTATAGGCATATCATTAGCTACCGCGAGAATAAGATGCTGAACTAGGTGGGTCTCTTCTGATATTTTACTTTATTAATGCAAAAATAAAAATAAAAGCAGAAAGTTTTAACACATTTGTTTGCATAACTTAAAATGCGCCTTACTTATGTTTGATTGTTGTCACACAGCTCTTTTCTAATTGACACAGTTTGGTCCTTTCATGGGTGTGTCTGTTGACAATTCCAGATTTAGTATATTTGGGGATTAAAAGTCTTTTCTGAGCGATTCCAGCTGCGAAACTCACACGCACTCATGTTCTTACAGAACCATCATTTTCATTTCAAAAGGAATTATTCCTTTCTATGTGCTAGCTGTTTCCCAGTGCCCCTTGAATGCCAACACATCTCAGGATCTATTAACTACAGCCTTTTTTTTCAGAAAGTGAAATACAGTGGTACCTCAGGTTACATACGCTTCAGGTTACAGACTCCGCTAACCCAGAAATAGTGCTTCAGGTTAAGAACTTTGCTTCAGGATGAGAACAGAAATCATGCTCCAGCAGCGCAGCAGTAGCGGGAGGCCCCTTTAGTTAAAGTGGTGCTTCAGGTTAAGAACAGTTTCAGGTTAAGTACAGACCTCCGGAATGAATTAAGCATTTAACCTGAGGTACCACTGTAGTGTAGGAGGGAGCCCAACCAGCCGATGCAAGCCTTGCATCATCCCAGCCTTGCAAAGTGGTTCGGGGCTGACAGGGTGGCATGAGGAGGACACAACAGACATGCGCCTTTTGGTCCCAGCCCTGCAAAGCAAAGGTGAGACTGGGATCGAAGGGAGCATGACTGTTGTGTCCTTCTCATGCTGTCCTGCCAGCCCTGAGCCTCTTTGTGACGCTGGGACTTCTTTGCCTGCAAATTCCATCCACTTCTGTGGAAAGAAAATACATGTAGCCATTTTTAGATTCCCCATGGTTTCAGTTTTAACAGAATCGATCTGTACCCAAATAATAGGTTCCTTCCCAACACAACCGACACATATACAAGGCAAAACTTGCGACTGGTGCAGATCCTTAACATTTCCTGCCCTAAAGCATTTATTTCTGTTGGAGCAATCAAAAATTGCTTAAACTGATGTTACTATTCTCAAAGCTAGGCCAGGCAGTGGGTCTGCCAGAGTACAGGACATAACAGAGCAAGTTATTTTAAACTTTCTTCTTTCTATGTCAATATTGGGGTAGACTGAAATGAAAACAAGAAAAGAAAAGGAAAAAAGAGTAACGCATGGAAAAGAACTTAGGAGGCATTTTAGAAGCAGTGACCACACAGGGCAAAGAGCAATTAAAAGACACCAACAGGTGTAACTGGACTGTAGGACCTCATATTTACAATAGCTTGTATCTATTGGATTTGTCCACTTATACTTTTATATTTTACACAAGCACAATTCTATTCCTGTGACACGTCTGGTGTTATATGACAGTTACATTCATAACAACAGCGTCATTTCTGCCATTCTACATGGAAATGGTTTAAAATAAGGTCACTGTTGCATTTATTGTATTAATTAGAGTTTATGAACCAGATATTTCCTTTAGTTAGTTTTAATCCAGCAACAATACGATGCAACTTCCCATAGTCTTACTGTAGGTAGGACACTGAACAACCTGTGATGTATCAAGGCAGATAGAGTGCGTCAACAATGTATTTTGGTTGCTTGATTATCCTTTTTGTCTCCTTGCCCTCTCCAGTGTTTGCAGCCCATAGCATTAAAACAATGAAGTTTACACTGACACATCATATGCTACACAGGCTTGTTCTTTAGTTATATATGTGCAAGCAGCTCCTTGTTATTTGACTTTACAGGGCATTTTTAAAAAATAAAAAAGCACAATAAGCTCTATAAGCTCTATAATGGTCTGCTAGGTCAGGCTGGGAAAGACAAGGCCACATTTGGAAGTAATTGTTTCTAGTTCTCCCTAGAGACATTGTCCTATTCACAATACTTACATAACAGAGGTTAGCTAAAACCAACAGTGTTCTTTGGGACAGTAAATAGAACATGTTCATAAGATGGAATTGGCTGGAGATGAGAGAAGTTTTCCATTGTAGGGATGTTTGAGTGATTTTTTATTTTTAAAGAAAGAGTCAAATCTTGTTCATTGTATAAAGTTAACAGAAGTGGCGCACACACAAATACTCCATTTACCCCGAGTGGGGCGTGTAGTTTCGTCCAGAGGTGAAATCTGAATACCTCATCCACAATTCAACTGATTTTCCTTGGACTCCTGCCAAGCTGTCTTGAACTAATTTTGTTGTGCTCTCCTGGACTCGAGTGCCCCCTAGTGGCTCTGCTAAACGCCACTGGGGAACTGTACTGCTCTGCGACTTACACTCTGCATCATTTTTCTTCTTATTAACTCTTGCACGCTACTAAGGCAATGGGATGCTGCTGTGGTGGGGATGGAAGTACTGCTGCATGTGTGCGTGTGTGTGTGTGTTTAATGAAATTGCAGACAAGCCTTTTTGACGTTGCTGGAACCAGCGCCATAGCAAACCAAACTATTTCAACAACAGCTAAACCCAGCCCACATTGTGCAATATTATATAGCCAGCAGCGCAGTCTGCAGAGGAAGTCTCTCCTCCCTCCCCCTGCCCTCCATCGTCTAACAGATGTTTGCACAGTGACATTTGGAAATCCTTGCAGCACAAAGGATATTAATAATCCTGTAGTTGACTAACAATCCATCTCAGGTCATTAGGATTTAATGCCCCATGCACAAAACCACCTGGAGGGCTTTCGTATCCAATACCTCTCTGTTTACCTTGGGGGACATTATTTGGCTGTTATTGCTAGACATGTGCTGTGTGCTGGCCCACATCTTTCCATCTGATGCATTTGCAGAACATTTAACTCTCTGGCCTAAACTTCACCTCTGCCACAGATTTCCTGCCGGGCCCTGACTTAAGCATAATTAACAAGTTAACACTGAAAGCATGGCCCTTTCTAGGCTAGAGATGGTGATTCCACAAAACAACAGGATCTGGAATTAATTAGTATTTGGGGAGAAAGTTGCCATTCTCACATTCCCTTGCTCAGCTCCACAAATTTGACAGGAGGAGTTCAAGAATTAGTTACACTTGGGGAATGTGACGTAGGGCATTCTAAAACTGGGCAAACATAGAAATAAACCTAGCAAACACGTATTATTGCTTTTGCTTACTTTTGTAGCAGTCTATAGGGACTATTGGGGGACGCGGGTGGCGCTGTGGGTTAAACCACAGAGCCTAGGACTTGCTGATCAGAAGGTCAGCGGTTTGAATCCTTGTGACGGAGTGAGCTCCCGTTGCTCTGTCCCAGCTCCTGCCAACCTAGCAGTTCGAAAGCACATCAAAGTGCAAGTAGATAAGTAGGTACCGCTCTGGCGGGAAGGTAAACGGCATTTCTGAGCACTGCTCTGGTTCGCTAGAAGCGGCTTAGTCATGCTGGCCACATGACCCCGAAGGTGTACGTCGGCTCCCTCGGCCAGTAAAGCTAGATGAGCGCTGCAACCCCAGAGTTGGCTATGACTGTACCTAATGGTCAGGGGTCCCTTTACCTTTACTTTATAGGGACTATCAGAAACTAGTCCAAATGTTCTCTCCCCAACAGGCCACTCAGCAGCACATCGTTCAGTAGTAATGAACAGGCACACAGATGCACATAATTTCTCTCTCTCCTCCCCAACACATGAACGATCAGCTGAGCCCTGCTGCTTGTCAGGGTAATTCAGTTTCCCCTTTATAGAAGCCAGGAGTGCCAACTTGGCCTGGCGGCCATGGGTGCCCTGGATTGTGGATGCTATGCAGCATGCATGGTCCTGGTACTGAAATTTGTGGGTGCCTGGCCCCTTCATGGGGAATTTTGTGGGTGCTCAGGGCCCCAGGGAATTGGCACCTATGGTAGAAGCCTTTCTGTCAGTTGTGTTCTTGGTGTCATTCAAGAGATATGTCTATTCAACTTGTAAGCCCTACTCAAATAGTACAAACTGCTGAACTCTGCCTGCCAAGGCCGGTTTAGAAATTTTCTCTATGTCAGAAATCAGGGAAATGTGGTGGTTCCTTTTTGCTGCCAGAAGAAAAGCAGCCTAGAACTTCCCTCTTAGTGGCCATAGGTTGGGCTGATATGCACAACCAAATTGTCAGAGTGGATTGAGCATGCAAATGGTGGAAGAGCTTTCTGGGCGCTCTGCACAGCCTCCCAAATAAAGCTGGACTCAGAGCTTCTGAAATCTACTACAATGAGGCCTGGAAAATTGACTCCTCATTCATTGTGATACAATGCTCAAACAAGGTCTGTATAAGTCAAGCCAAGGGTGTTTGACTAGGACTGGGGAAACCTAGATTCAAATCCCTCCTGAGGTTATGAAGATCACTGGGTGGCCAGGTTTTTGTGAGTACAAATCTTTATTATTGCCAGCTTTCAGACTGCAAGAAACAAAAGTTATGAGTACCAGGTAGACCACTGAACATGGCTGGTAACTTCCATTCAACTCTGCGGATGAAAAACTGTGCTTCATGGCTTCCTTGCTATGATTATGACTTAAGGTGCAATCCTATGGTGTGTGGGAGGGCATTCCAGGACCATAGGACTATATTTGCCCCAATGACACTGGATAGAGAGAGCCAATGTCAGAGCCTCCCTTTCCATTGCCAAGGACTCCTCCCGTGCTTTAAGCAGTGGGCATGCTGGGGACATGCCAGGGTTGAGCCAGGAAGCAGCTTAGATCCAAAGCCATTTTGGTTCCCCAATGTGCCCCAAACTGTGGGAAAGGTAGACACACTTTTATTATTGTCCGATGAGATAGTAAAATACTAAATGGGAAATGGATGAAGGAACACAAGAGCGTTCATCCACTTGCACTTCTCCCTTACCAGTTTCAGCCTTTCAGAACTTTGAATCAAGTGGTAGAACTAACTTCATATTTCTCTGCCTCCAACAATTATACTATAAGATGATAGTCCTATGCTCAATCACTTAGGAGCAAGCCCCATGAAGCTCTGTGGGACTTAGAGAAAACATGGATTGCACTTTAAATCCTCTCCCAACTTAAAACATGCCCATACTGAGGTCAAGTAATTATTTTATTCTTTTTATTTCTATTCCTTTTATTATTATTATTGATGTGCATGTGACTATGATGATGTATGGAGAACTGGCTTTAGATCTGGTCTTCAAAACTTGAAGTTCTCAAAAGCTGAATATTTCAATCATAGTTAAGTACTATTTTTTATTTGTTTGGCCATAAGGCAAAACAAAACTTTGAATTTTTTACAGATTAATTTTTATTTGCGAATTTAACAGAAAGCAAAAGAAAAAAGAAAAAGATGAAATGAAATTAATGAAGAAAAAGAGAGAAGGGAAAAAAAAAGATAATGATAAATAATACTATTGATGGTAGGTCACCATCAGTTCACATTGCAGATATAGTGATCATCAACACATGAATCTTACATTAAACTTGTAAGTTCATATAAGCCCTCCAGATGTCCCAAATGAAGATGTTTATACAAAATTAAACACAAGAACGGTATTTAGATTCAGAGAAGCAGCACAAGCTCTGCCCTGGTCATCCTTCTCAACTCATATTTTAATGTATATTTTCGGGACCTGCATACACAATGAAATTATTGACAGTGCCGAGTGCCAAACACTGACAATATCTTATTTGTCATGGACTTCTTGCTTTTTGTGATTCCTTCCTTGGGGTATTTTAAGTGAAGTTAGCAGTGGCCTCCACTAGATCTCCCCCTTTTCTCCTTTGATCTTCATGGCCCTGGGCTGGGGACATTATCAATCAAGTGGTCCATCTTCATTCTGTGACATGTTCAGAGGCCCAAATTGTGTTTTTCTTACAGTGAAACAATAGTAAGAATCCCTGCTCCAAACACATTACTTGTACCCAAGGGCCTTGTCTATCTTTCTTCCTGCCTCTTAATTAACTGGTTAAATAACCTTCTTTTACAATTATACAGAACAGGTGACTCAAAGTGTCAGGGTGCTCAATAAAGCTCTAAGTGTTAGTAAGTGTTAAGACACACAGAAGTAAACACTCAGATTTGTGAGAAAGTTGAACAACCTGGTGCTGTTCTTGCATGCCAAGTGGATGTTAAACATATCTTTAATGGTCCATTAGGCCAATTTTGATCGAAGATGACTGGATGTTATCTTAGAACCCATTGTAGAAGGCACCTGAAGCCACAGATGACTCTACTCCAGTATTTAGTGTGGCCAGAGTAGGAAGGAAAAGGCACAAGCTTAGACCAGGCTGGCTTTTTAGGATCGTAGGAACTGATTGTGCTTTGGAATCTGCACTTCTGCCTGTATGCCTGCTTGCTTCCCATCTGCTCAACCTGCATATTGCTAAATAAACAAACACTTACAAAAACACAACAAGCCTCCAGTAAATTTAACTCTCTTGCTGCTTTAAAGGTAATTGACTCTTCACAGGTTCTTGGAGCTTCCTATCACGTAGGGAACAGGGAGTGCCAGACAATATAATAAAAGTACAATGTATTATTGTGTTTTACCAATCTATTTTTACAGCTTGCCAGTTACATGAGGCAAAATGGTTACGGGAAGTAAACGAGGGCCCCCTTTTTAAGCACGATCCCCAAACTTCCACTTGCACAAACTCCACACATGCACACATGTGTGCACACTGAAAGCCACAGCAATAACATAAAGCTTTTGGCTCCATGACCTCATTCCAAAGTAGAGATGCTAAGTCTGCCTAAGGGCCAGAGGCAGCCTCACTGCCAGAAGAGTCAAACCCCAGGACTATAGAAGAAAATGAAACTTGTTTCCAGGAAAAATATGTATGCCATATTTAACTTCTTTGGAGGATTGCTGGGGGAAAGGGGGGAAGAAACCAACATTTTACATTAAAAGCCAAAGAAAGCAACGATGACAATAACAACAGCAAAGAAAATATACTGAGACTGCAACAGCAACCACAGTGAAACAAGCAAAGAACACAATCAATTATCTTAAGTTAAACAGCCATGTTTGAGTAAAACAAAGGTAGGGGGAGTGAAGGGGTGGGAACAACTAGTCTTTAACTTCTTTTGTCTCTAGCTTAGTTCTCTCTTCCTTCCCGCCCCTCACTGGAGCCGTGCTATTCAGAGCCAAATTCTGTTGAGCAAACAGAATGAGTAGGCTGGTGCTGTAGAAGAAAAACAAGAAGCCAAAGAAACCATCCATGTCAGCATGTCAGCAAAAGAGCTGCCTAACCTTGTCAGGCTTAGTGCAGATGATGGTTGAGATCTGGTCTCTTTCCTCTCTGTTCTTTTGTCCCCTCAGTGGAGGGAGTCTTTAGGGTCTCTGGGAAGAGAAAGATTTGGAGCTTCACTTACATGCTCTTCCCATTGTTTATCTCGGCAGAAAAAAAACATTCCCTGTATCTGCCCTGTCAAAATATGGTGCCAAAAGAAAAATGGAGATCACGATCTCTCTTATTCTCCTCAGACTGAGCCTGAGACTCCCAGACACTCTTTGGAATGATCGTTGTGTCATCAAAATAACTATGGCACCAACTGCATTTGACTGAACAAAATTGTCCTTGCTCTGCTCAAGGCTGGCCCTGCCATTAGTGTGCCTTAGGGGCAGAAGCTGAGGGTTGGTGCGCAGTGGCAAAGTACTATAGGACAGAGCTGAGTACACCATGGGGTGCCCTGTCTTGCACTGCCCAGCATCAGGTACACTGGAAGATGCCTGTTGCCACTTGTTAATCATTTTAATTTCTATGTTCTATCATTGTTTGGTTCAGACAGTGGGATGAACATCAGTGGACTCCAGGAACACAGGAGGGTGAGATTCATTTTGAGGAATGTTAAGGCCACATCTGGGAAATAATTTTTAGACAGTATTGAAGTGTGTGATTTAGCTGTCTTGGCCTGGCTCTTCTGCAGTAGTTGTTTCTAATCTCACTCCTCCGGTAACTTCAGTGGGAACTGTTATGGGCCTGTCTCACACCCATGCTGTCTCATAACTGTTCAGAGAGTAGCAATGATACAATGTTCCTTGGCCCACTTACTGAGGTGCAGTATAGACCGTTGCAGCCATACCATGTTAGTCCCATGGACAAATGCACAAAGTGACATCAGGTTCTACCTTTTATTAGACCAAGTGGTGGCGCTAACCCAGGATACCTAATGTGGCGATCACACAGGGTCCCCAGACATTTTACCATTTATTGATCCCTGTGCCACCACTTTATTTCTCGCTGCCACCACCCAGGCCCTACCTGGTACAATTCTGAGTCCAGTCAGGGTTAAATTGGAACATAAACTTCTGTTTATTTATTGCAGTTTAACAAGCGTGTGGTTTCATAAATGGAATTGGTCAATTACAATCATGGGGTACCTATCCAGACCTATAACTTCTGCCACCTGCTCTCACTCACTAAACCACCTCTCAGATATTTACTTGTCTTCCTAGCCCCTAACTGTTCCTGACTCAGCTTATTTCGCTACACTAACTCAACCTACCCACACTCTATCCCAATTCACTCCCACTCCAACCAACCACCCAACTCCCAATGAACTCTCCTTTCACCCCTCCCAGAGCTGGTTTTATAGTCCCTCTGACTCCACCCCCGGGTTCTGATTGGGTAACTTGTTTAACTATTTCACCTCCAGCACTCTCATATGTTAACGTCACACCTGATTCCAGCATTTTTTTCCACCCCAATACCCCAGATTTTGGGAGTAGTGGTGAAAAGCAAAAAAATAAATTGGACATGGTGCTGATGTGAGTGGAAAGGTTTACACCTCTTTGACCAGCCCACCAGCCCAAATGGTATGCAAATCAACCCCACACTGGTCATCAGATCAATCATTTGAAGAGCAGGGCCCAATTGATAAACCTCCCTCCTTAGCTGACCTGCAAGGATCAGCTGAGAAGCAGGGTTGTGTGGGTGCGAGCATGGGTAGCCACACCCTGTGGCATCATGTTGCCCCTGCAGGGTTGGCCAAGGGTGAACATGGCCCTTGGGACCAAAAAGGTTAGCCTTCCATACTACATATACAAAAAAACCAAAAAACCCACTATTGCATCATGTCTGATCTCTCAGATGAGTGAGTGTTGCAGAACAGATTTGAGCAGGCTAAGTAGGAACAACCTGGCATAAGACACCCCCCCTCTCCCCTCTCTCAGCTGCTAACACTGTTTGGAGTGCCTGCCTGGTTTCTTCCAAATGCAGGGTATAAAACAATGGAAACATTTGCATAAGTGAACGACTAGTTTTGCTGATGCCATTGACTAGGTTTTCCCCCACTTGTGCACACAGGAGTGTTTTGCAGTTGCAAAAGAAAGAAGGAACACATGGATGAGGGAGGGGGTGCTTGTGGACCTAATTCTACCTATGTAGTCCCTGGGAGTCAAGGGACTGGAAGGGAAAGTGAAGCTTGCATGCCCTGTGTCACTGAATAGTTGCCACTTCCCATCCACCTACTTGAGCAATGACAGCCTCCTGTATGTGTGGCTCCTCAGGTAAGGCTCCAGAAGCCTCTGTTTCTAAAAATGTGTCTCTGCGCCAATCTTCAGCTGCTAGCTGGAAACCACAGGGAAAAAACCAGAATGAGATCGGTGCTGTGTGTGTGTTTTTCTCTCCACCCAGCCCCCTTTCTCTTCGCAGCGTTTGCCTCTGGTCTGGATCAAAGAAGAAATCTCCAAGCCATTTCCTGCTGCTCGGAAAAGGATGGACGTGCTGCTTCGTCGGTTCTCTGAGATCGCCAGAAGAAATCGCCGGGGAAAAACTTTGATGTTTGCAGAGAGAGAGAGAGAGTGGAAAGACTTTCACACCTTCCCGAAAGACCACTTTGCTCCAGAGAACGGATGGTGCCTTTTTGTAAACGTCAAGGGGGGGGGGGGTGTTTCGAAAGCGCGCGCCCACTTTTCTTTTCTAGCCAGTTTTGAATAAGGGCTGGGGGGGGGGGTTGGGGGAAGCCAAAGAAGAGGCTCTAAAATGGTTTGTAGGGCTGAGCAGAAAGAGAGGAGCTCGAGGTCGCTGCCCCAGACTTTTAAAAAGCCCGCCCGTTTGGAGGGAGACATTCCGTAAGGCGGGACGCAGAGGGGCAGCCGAGAAGGGTTCCAGATGAAGCCAGCGAGTCTATTTGCTGCGAAAAGGCATAAACACGGGCCACCATAATTGAAGCCAGACCTTCCATCGAGCAAGACAAAAGACTCCAGCTCGCCTAAGGGACTCGTCTGCAGAGTTTTCCCCTCCCCACAGCCGGCTCCCTCCTCCTCCTGCTGCACACCCACCCACCCACCATTTACGAAGTTAATAAAATAATAATAAAAAAAAGATAATCGACCATGTCAGGGAAGAGGGCCAGGGAAGGACTCTGAACCAAAGGCCAGCCCAAGAGCAACACCTCCCCTTGGCTGCAGTCAAAACAAAAGAGGGCGAAATGAAGGAAGAGGCCGCCTCGGCTGGGTTTGCTTCCCCCCTTTGGGATGAGGCGGGAGAAAAGGGCGCGAGGGGAGAGGAAACGCGTCTGCGTCCATGAAGGGCGAATGGCGCGCAGCTTGAAGGAGGCGGGGGGGGGTGTTGGAAAAGCCTGCCTTCCCAGACCCTCGACTCAATAAATGGCAGAAAACTTAACGAGCAGCTCTGGAAAGGAAGCCCCTGCCGCTCGCCCCCCTCTCCCCTCCTCTCTCAGAGTGAGTCCCTCGGACTCGACCGCTTCGCCACTTTTAGTCAACGTGGACCCGCGCGGTCTCCATTGTGGTACATGGACGCTGTGTGGGGCGAGGGAGGAGTGTTTAATGTATCTGGGCGTCTGTTGTGGGACAGAAGAAACGACATTCGCCTCAGCGACTGCTCCGAAAAGCGGGCTTGGGCGGCAGATCCCCCCGCCACCCGCTCCCTCAGTTGGTTTGCGAGGGGAAATCCTTCCGCCAGTGACAGAGCCCGGCGCTCGCCTGAGGGAGCTCGGCTTCCCAATGGCTTGCGAGCGCTTCTTCCCTCACGCGTCGCCACAGCACCACACGAGGCAATAAAGGCGGGAAGTGGAAAAGCTGAGGGTAGAGACGCGGGCAGTGGTCGAATTACCCTCTTGAGGGCGCGCTTATATATATATATATATATATATATATATATATATATATATATATAATGCTCATTCCCTTAGTTGTAGGGGACAGAGCTAGATTTGGGTAAAACTCGGGAAAGGGAGAGGGGCGGACTCTGGAGCCACGGGGCAGCCTTATAACTGCCCTCAAGAAGCTTATTTGAAGCTGCAAATCGCGTGTTATTGGATCCATTGCCGCTGTGGGTTTTGTTTTGACTGATGCTTGTGGGGCTCTGCTTCAAGTGCCAGAAGAAACGGGCTGGAGTTGGCTGGCTTCCTGTCTTGACCTCAGAGGGGGGGACGGGAGCCATTTGCAGCACGAACGCCTCGAGTCCTCCTCCCCGCTTTCCTTTCCCGCCCTTCATAACACGAGCTCTGGACGTCCCTCACTTCCAACGAGGAATATTTATTTAGCCCTTATTCACGGGAGGCAGCGGGGAGGAGAGATATGAAATGGCGGGGAATGAGCTTTTTTGAGAGGTCTGAAGAGATACCAGGCTGGAGGCTGGGATGGATGAGCTAAGAAAGCCATCCCGCCATCCCTTCATGCTGTGGCGAGAACCAAGCCGCCTCCATATTCTCTCTCTCTCTCTCTCTCTCTCTCTCTCTCTCTCTCACACACACACACACACACACACACACACAGACACAGACACAGACACAGACACAGACACAGACACAGACAGACAGACACGCACTTTTACAACGTGCCAGACGCAGAAACTGAGCCATAGACGGGATCGCTGTCACATTCGCTGCAGAATTGAGACGCAAGGACGTTTGAAATAGGCGGTTCTCAAGCTGTGGGTCCCCAGATGTTGTTGGACTACAACTCCCACCATCCCTGAGCTCTGGCTTTGCTAGCTAGGGGTGATGGGAGTTGTAGTCCAACAACATCTGGGGACCCACAGCTTGAGAAAGGCTGTAAGAGCTGATCTACTTCGTTTTTTGCCCCAAAACCTTAAAGAGCCACAGCTTTAAGGGACACCAGACTAACACCTCGAAGAAATGAGACACGATATATTATTATTACTATTTATGAGACACCCCTCTCTATAAGTGACCAGCCAATCAGATTTGAGAGCGTGTGTGGCAATCGCATGGCTGCCCAATGCAGCGAGCGCGCAAACCAAACCTACTTTATCTTTTATCTTCTTCAAAAGAACTATTCCTGCTCCGCCTGTCCTATCTCCATTAGATCCATTAGCTTTTGTTGTGAGCGCTGCGGATGCCTCAGATCTGTTCCCATCGGTCCCAGTGGGATGTTCAGTCTTTGGCTGCGTACTTTTGGAACCCTGATCTCTGGACTAGATGGATCTTCGATTTGATACAGCAAGGCAATTTTTTTAGCGTTTCTCTTTCAAAAGAAAAACTGCTGCCAAAAAATCTATATAACTGAGAAATCAGATTTGAAACGCGTCCTAAAAAAAACAAAAACATTACAAAAATATGGATCTACTAAAACCTAGTGGATGTTTTAGCCCTCACTCAACGCTTTCTTTAAAAAAAAAGATATAAAAATAACTGGCACACGGAAAGAACAGGAAGCTTGCCATAAAACAGGCACTTATGGGAAATAATATGAATTTGTCAAGCTATTAAGGCCACAACCTGGGAGAGTCTCGTTGAAGGCCATGTAGATTCCTCCCGAGTAGACATAATACTTTGCAATGAACAGTGTTTTATGCTGCCAGCCCAAGTATATTTGCCTGGCTGTAAGCGTATGTGCCAGGCAAGTTCTGTTTCAAAATGCCCAAGTTCCTCCTCTTTGTATTTGGGAGGAGGTGTTAATCCATTCATTGCTTTGCTTTTACTCGATTGATGTATTGATTAAGCGATTGGAATCCAGAGGGGTTAAAAAAAGGCAAAAAAAAGGCACTTCCTTTATCTGCGTTAAATACGACGCTTATGGGAAAGTATTTTTTATGGGAACATAAAAACATATGCATATCAGAAATATCTATATATCTATATCTATCTATCATCTATCTATCTATCTATCTATCTATCTATCTATCTATCTATAAAGATAGAGAGAGAGAGGCTGTTTAGACAATACTAGCATAAGTACACTACCTTCCATCAAGGAACAGGACTGATTGAGAAATATTCAACATTAGATTCTTTAATTAATTCATCAATCAATCAATCATCACGAAGAATGTATCAATCCTAGCTTAATGGCAGTCAGACAGAGAGGGATTAAAGAAGGGCAGTTTCAAATATAACGAAATACATCCCCTCAGGTAAAGGTGCAGGGATTTAATGCAGGATGTGCACATATGTTTTACACACTGATACCCCATCACTTTGATGACTGCATCAATGCTTGCACGTGTGAATCAGCCATCCTGTGAATGAGCCATTTGCAGACCCAACACACCACAGCAATGATTTTCTTCCAGACATCAGCCCGCCCCCATACACCAATAGTCTCCCTTGAAGTGAGGCCACCAATGTGACAAGCATGCACGTGTGAAACAGCCCTCAGGTGTAACGATCCTGTAATCCACTGTCTATACACTCTTCGGGAAGCTGTGGACTGGACTCTTCCGCTGGTTTTCACAAAGTATGGCAATTAATCCCGACAACAACAGTGGTTCCCAATCAGTGATCCATAGACCCCAGGGGGTCTGCATAACCCACAAAACGGGTCCGTGCACCATTCACACAACAAAAACTACCATAAAGATAATTCAAATTTCATGGCTTGGCTTTTGAACAACGGTTCTTGGCTAATTGGGAACCACTGGACCATAACATTAATGAAAACTACACTGGTGCTGCATTCATAGACACATTTATCTGGGAGTAAGTCCCATTGATAATCACTTTTGCGCAGCTCCCTATGGAATGCGCTGTAAGGCTAACTTTCTGGTAAGAGTCTAGTTCCCTGTTAGGATCTGATAGCTTCCCAAAAAAGGATAACTGAAGCAGGACAGACACTCTTCTTCACAGACTGATGCCTAGCAGAGGAATACACATTCGCCCCTCCTCTGACACGCCGGCTCCAGTTTGTTCTGCATATATATGAAGAATGTGGTGCTTAAAGGAGACGTTGCAAATCGCACGAAGCTTAAAATGGACTAGCTCAGTGAAAAACAAATGTCTTTCAGACTACTTTGGGGGAAAGAGGGAGATGACGGTTCTGAAAACCCCCAACACACACACGCACACACATGCGCACGAACAGCTTCTGATCCGATGCACGCGAAGCTTGATTCCGCGTCCCCCCCTGCCCCCCTCAAGGCAATTCTCCCATCCCTCTTCCCTGAAGCATCCTGGCTTCCCAGTGGCCACACAGTACCACACAGTCGACACGCAGGATGGAAAGGGCGCCGGTGGCACTTTCCCTTTTGGGCCAAGATAGCCACAGTTCACCGATCACAGCACACCCTTGCCATTAACGAGAGCTGGCTGGCTCCTGAGCACAATAGGATAGAGAAGGAGGCGAAGGATGAGAGAGAGAAGGGGGGCGCGCAGTTGACTTCAGCCCAGCGGGGCTCCCTTCCCAGCAAATGGCGAGGAGACAGCTGAGGGCTGGTGGGAGGGGGCCAGGGCAACAGTCTGCTTACCCAAGGGCACATATGGTGTGAATATTCTCTGCTTTCTATCAACCCCCAGCTACTTAGATAAGGGGAAAAAAAATAAACACCCAGGCTTTAGAGGAAGGGGGTTGGAGGCGGGGAAAGCGAGGATTTCTCGCCCTGTTCCCAAGCGCAGGAGGACCACACAGGGATGGCACCTCTGCTCCTCTCCGTCCAACTATCTTGTAGGATCTTAGAATAACATCGCGGGATCAAAGGCCTCTCTTGGCCTCTCTTTAGCGCTCGCTCCCTGCAAAGTCGAAGAAAGGGTGCTGCTGCTGCTGTGTGTATCTGTGTGTGTGTGTGTGTGTGTGTGTGTGTGTGTGTGTGTGTAATACACCCCCTCTCCTACTATTGATAGATGAGCTGCCTTCATATTAAGCTGGCCAATGTCAGTCTGTCATCCATCCATAGATCTGTCCATCTATGAACTGTAGCATCAGAAGAAGGGACGTGTGATGATGCCCTCTGTCCCGATCTCACTTGCAAACCCTCCGTTTCTCCGGGCTTACAATCCTAACAAAGGCATTATTCAAATCAGGCACCTAATTACAAACAGAATACGCTTTCCTCTTCCCTTCTCCCCCACTCGCTCTTCCCGCCCCTTCCCCCTTATCTTTCTTCCTTTCTTTTCTGTTTTCCAGAGCAGTAGCTCCGTCTTCACATCTGGCCCGGACTATACGTCCTGCAACAAAAGTACCCATTATCAGTTCTCCAGGCTTTTTATCTGCACAGAGAAACCCCAACCCCCGCTTTCCCGCCCTCTCCTCTCCTTCCCTGCGCGCTGACGACGCACGGGCAGATCCAGCGGACTAGGTTAGACTGTAGCAACTTGGATAGAAGCAGACGCAAGCCCACCGACGACAATGAGACTTGATCGGCTTAAATCCAAAGGATTTTACACATCTGGTCGTGTGACCTCCCGACCCCCCACCCCATGCAGGAGGGATATTGCCATAGCTGCCAACTTTTCCCTTTTCTTGCGAGGAATCCTATTCGGAATAAGGGAATTTCCATTTTTTAAAAAAGGGAAACGTTGACAGCTATGGATATTGCCAGTGGAGCATCTTTGCCACTGATCATTGTTATTTACTGTGTGCTGCTTCGCTTCACACTCCTTTTCTATTATTAAACTGCTGATTATTATTTCCCTCCCTTCTCTCCATAGAGCTTAGCTAGGCTTGCAGTCCACAAACCAGGTACACCAAAGCGCTCTTTTTGGAGTCCAAACTCAACCCCCACCCCCGGGGGCCTCTGAAGCAATTGGCTGGTGAGTTCTTGCAACCGGTCAGTTTCGGGAGATTTCTCCCCCCCCCCCCATCTCCCCAATCCATAACATAAACCTGTATTTCCTGTATTAGCTTTTCAGCCATAATCAACTCCGAGAAGTAAATTACACACATAGGATTTTTCTTCCCTGGCGCTGAGCTGCAGATTGCAGAGTGCCGTTCCTCTCCAGGCAATACGGTATCCTGTTAGCATTCCGAACAAGGGGCTGTTCATAGGTTTGCCTCCAATGATTTCCTGAAGGAACATGTGGAAGCAATAGGCCAGGGCTGCGCATTCACCCCAGTTGACGATGCAGTCGTGGAAAGAGAGTCGTGCTAAGGGGGCTGCAGGCAATATGAGCCCAGAGAAACGCAAGCTGGAAACACAACCAGAGAAACAACCAGAGAGGATCCTTGACAGGAGCAGGGAAAGTCTGCCCTGAGAGCAACGCAGCCAGTTCCTCTGCCCCCATCAGGTCCCTTAGAATTGCCCGATCCCTTCAGCCAGCTGCTCCTGATTTCAGCCCCAGAAACAAACACACGGTGGATGGACACGTGTCATGGATGGAGAGCCCGGAGGGGAAATAGCCCTTCCCAACCAATTTATAGCCCGAGCGATCATTTCTCTGGACTATAGTTCTTCTTCCAAGCAGCATCTGGGACCCACCACGGCTCTCCACAGAGAGGATAAGGGGTGGCAGCAACCCGCTCACTATAGAGATAGAGGCAGTGCGTTTTCAAGGATGGCCAGAGAGCAACAGGCAATATCTGGCAACCGAGTGATGAACTGAACTGAGCTGAAAAACCCCTGCAGGAATTTTCCATTGGAAGGAAGGGAGAAAGAGAGCAAAAGCAGTTTGCGGGGGAAAGGAAAAGAGTTTACGCCAGAGGACCCTCGGTTTTTTGGTTGCTGCTGCTGCTGCTGCTGCTTTTTTTCTTTCCAAATTTATTATTCTAACGCGCGCCTTGAAATGGAGATGATCAGCGCTTCCCCGCAGCCTCCACCTCCCCGCGCTCTTTCCTGGAGCTGCACTGCCCCCTTGGCCACCAAAGCGGAACAGCTCCGAAGTTGCAAAAAGCGGCGCGTTCTGATGCTTCATTTCCTACGAGCTAGACGGAAAATAAATATAGCAGCCTGTTCTAACTCCCACGATGATAGCGCCCAGATCTCCTTGTCCCACCAAAATTTCTCTCTCTCTCTCTCTCTCTCTCTCTCTCACACACACACACACACACACACACAACACGCCAAAGTAAGCTCACAGCATCTCTTCCTTATCCAGTCACCAAACTCCAATCTGACCGGGCTATTCTGGCACTCCAGTTCAAAACAGTCTTTCGAGTTACACTTGATGCGCTTCGGATCGTCGTAAAATCACAGAATCGTAGGGTCATCTATAGCCCAACTTCCTGTAATCTTTTGCCCAGGTGAGCCTCGAACCAACGGCCCTTAGCTTAAGAGTCTCATAGCTCTACCAACTGAGCTATTCACAGATCATTGTAGCCCTCCTGCAGTTTCACGCGGAATGTCTTCCCGGATAGAAACTTAACTCCCTGGTTATCTGCCTTGGGAAGAAGAAGACCTTTACATGGTTCTTGTGACTGTGCGCTCAGCAAAATATCACGAAGCAGTAGAATGCCACCATTGTGGAAAAGGGATGGATGGGCATATTCCCTCCCCCCTTCCTCGCCAAACCTCCCATTCTCCTTTTCCCGTTCATTCACAAATACTCCGTAGCAACATGGGCTGCGCTAGCGCTCGCTCCCGGAGCCGCGGTCTGATCAGTCCGCAACAACCCATCTCAGCTTTCCCTCCACACAGGCTGGCTGCAGGGCTGGGGCCAGTCTGTGAAACGACAGTATCATAAATAAACCAGCAAGTCAGGACGACCGCGATTGCGCCTCCATCAACTTACATGGCGAGCGTGAACCCAAGTCTAGGCAGCTGACCGACCCACCGTCCCTGGGACTGTGTGAGGAGCGGAAACTTCTGTTCGTTCATGAAATTGGGACCATTTGGGAAGAAGGGGAAATAAAGTCACCCCCCGTGTCGTGCAAATGTCCCCCTCCCACCCCCAACCTCTACCATATGGTCAAGCTCTCCCCGTCGCCAATACACACACACACAGAGAGAGAGAGAGAGAGAGAGGCACGCACGCACTTCTCCGCCCCCGTCCCAAATGAAGCCCGTAAGCCAGGGCTGACCCCCCTTTCCCGCCCCCCTCCAGCGTAAGAGGCGGGCAGAGGAGCTCAGGCGCCCAACAAACCAGGGAGGCTCTTATTATGAAGGAGCGCGGGGGGGGGGGCCTTCATTTCCTGACAGCTATTTACTTGAAGCAAATGATTAGTTTGGGCAGGATGGTCTCTAGCATTGAATCAATTACAGGACTCTGTTTCTGAGGCCATCAGAGAAAGGGAAATAGCAGGAGGGAGACTGGGACCTTACTTGGGGGAAAAAACAAAAACAAAGTTTTCGTTCTCCTCGTACTATTTTTTATGGATTATTAACACAAGAAGGTAAGGGAAGGGATTTCTTCCTTCTCTCTCTCTCTCTTTCTCTCTTTTTCCTTCGGGACGTTTTCGAGGTCGGATTCTAGCAAACGGAGAGCTCGGTGTGTCTGGGTGGGATAAGAAAGCGCCTTGGGGACACAGGCGCGGTAGGAGGGAGACTTTGCCAAGCGATTTTATGTGCGCAGAAGTAAAGTAACCGAGCCCCCTCCCCGTCGATCAAGTAGGGAACTGAATCCCAAAAGCGCAGCCTTCTCCTGAAACAACGGTGAGCAGCAGGAAAGTTTTGGGATTTGATGGCAGCTTGTCGCAAAGAGAGGGGGGCGGTGGTGGAAACGGAGCTTTCGCCTCCTGCCAAGGTGAGACGCTCTCTTTCTTCCTGGCGCGGAGCGAGAAAGAGGCAGAGCTCTGGAGCAGAGGGGAAGATGGAGAGGTGGGGAATCTCCGAGGACCGGGTCTGGGGATGAGCTGGATGGGACGCTGGGGGAAGATACAGGAGAGGACAGAGAAACGCCTCGGTTCGGAGAAGCAAACACCTCAATTCGGAGTCAAGCTCCAATTCGGATTCCTGCCCGTAAGGCAAGTGTCCCCAGCCAGTAGCCAAGGGATCTCTTCTCCGCGATCGGGTGTTGCTCTCCGAGGAGCTGTGAACTCGGGTCTGAAGGGAGGCTGCGGCGCTGGCGGAAAGAAAAAAACCTCTGCCTGCTTCTTGGCAGCGTTAATGACAACCAGATTCGGCGGAGCGCGCAGGGGCCACCGCGCCGCATTCCTGCAGCTGGGCTGGGAGGAGGGACTGGGGAAGGGGGGCAGCAGCAGAAGGGGGGGCTCCTGGAAGGGAGGGGAAAGAGGGGCGCGAGTGTGTGTGTGTGTGCGCGCGCGCGCCTGCCCCAAACTGGAGTGAAGCCCCTTTTGAGTGTATGCGCGTTTAAACAGCGGGGATAATCTGCAGATGAATCACGGAGCAGGAAGAGGACTGGGGAGCTAGCCATGCAGCTTCGGCTTCTCCCTCCTGCCTGTGTTCAGCAGATGAAGGGAGGTCGGGGGACAGCTTAGAGCCTGTTGCGGAAGGTAAGAGGCAAGAAACCGTGGCAGTCCTAAAATCCAGGTCTCTCTCACTCTCTCTTCTCTCTTTCCAATAACTACTAGAACTCTTCGTTCCTTGCGCTTTCCTTTCCCTCTAAACCGAAGCCCCTCCGAATCTGGTGATCCCAGTCTACCAGACCCAGGGGGAGATTCCGCCCCCCGTCCCTGTTTATCTGCCCTCTTAATTCGAAGAGCGCCCAGTGGCACTCTAAACGTGGCCAGAATATCCTTTCCAAAGCAGATACTTTCGCCCTTTGGGGTGACTGGCTGCCGCTACACCCCCTCCCTGCCCTCTCCTCCGCGTCCCTAAAGACGCGCATTTACTTCGACCCATCCTAGCCTTGCGCGCAAGCTGGACCCGAGGAACCAGGCGCGAGGAAGAGGAAACTTTTGGTTCGGGGACTGCAGACGCTGCTTATGGAAAACCCGACGGGGCTGTTTGTCTGGCGCTGCCAACGCTGCAAGGCGAGCCGAGTCGCCTTGGAAAAAAGTTCTTGGGCGGGCGCACCAGGAAATGGCTCTCTCCTCGCTCGCTTGCTCAACGTTTTCTTTGGACCGGGATCGTCCATCCAGCAGCTCGTGGGCGATCCAAAGAACACGGCCGGCCGGGACAACCCACTGGAGAGGACAGAAACGGATCTGGGACTGGGCGGGGGTGGCGGAGGGGGAGCACGCAACCCCCAAAGCGGGAGTTTACTCTGGATTAGCCTCCACAAACACACTCCTGCGGAGAGGTTTTTTCTTCCTTGCTTGCTTTGAGAGAAAAAAAAAGTCCCTGAAGTCCTTTGCAACTCCGCTTCAGATCGCTTTGGCTCCCAAAGGGCCACAGAACTGGGATGTATCTCTCTTCGGAGCCTAAGAATTTGTCTTCTTCATTTGTCTCCATTTGTCTTCTCCGTTTCTATGGACATTTCATCCCCCTCCCCTAAAATGGTGAAGCGACTTGGAGGACCTTAACGAAGCGGACTACCCTGACTCTCTCTTTTTGCCTCGTTTCTTGAGGGGCGGACCTGGAGTTCCACTTGCAGCACCTTTTCCGCGGCACTTTGTTCCGAGGTGAGACACCATTTGTGAAATCTGGAGTTTCCCGGAGAAGGCAACCAAAGCTCAGCACCCGCGCGCCCTTCTGCCAGCTCCCCCTATTTTCCCCATCACAGCCCCGTCTAACTGGAATCGCCTCCATAGGCCACCGTTGATTCGAGAGGCTTTTATTCTGAGATTTGTTTATTTTTGCTTCCTGATGCTTTGACCGAGGGGACTTTTGGCAGACGCGGGTCTATTCTTGCCTACCTATACTAAAGGGCTGCATCACAAGGATTTAACTAATTTTCATCTACAGAAAGGGTGCCATCCCAAAACCCACACAAATCAACTCTGAAACACCGCTTGAATCTACTCCACACAAAGAATCCGGAGCAGGAGCCGGGAGTCCCTTTCATCTTCGACAGTCACTACGGCCCGGATCTCCCTGAAACCTGGAGGGATCCTTTTCACTAGGTGATCTGATAGCAAATCCTCCAAGAAGACCATAACCCCTCACGGGAGGGGGGGCACAGAATAATAGGCTCCCCTTTCGCTTCACCCCGCCCCCCAATTTTTGTTTCTTGAATTTGGTCCAGACAATCCTATTGTTTTCTCGCAGGGAAGGAGTAAAAGCGTAAGGGTGATCTTCTCTTCTTAGTCTAAGCTTTTCTTTCTGTGCTCTCTTTCCTCATTCACTCTTCTTTTTTAAACGAGAGCCCCGATGGGAAGTCCTTGGTCTCTGCGAGGAAACAGATCCTCGAGCCATTTAAGCCGCAGCGCTGCTTTCTTCTAAGGCTTCCTTCAATGGACTTTCGAGGCCAGCGACTCCGGCTTAACAAGGTGTGTGGACAGAGACCCACCAAGTCCTGGCGGGCATTAAACGGGCAGGCTGTGAAAAGCGTGTGGACGTAAGCAGTCTCCAAGCTAAACAATGAGACAAGGTCTTTTTACAATGCGCATTTATCTTGGATTGGAAGCTAGCTCGCGCCGCTTATTCTGGAAAGGATCCCTTAAGTGGAGTCAGGCTGGCTGATGCCTGACTTTTCCCCTTTGCTCCATGGGTTTATCGAATATGGGTGAAGTCCGAGAGCACATTCACACGTGCATGGTCATCTTCTGATCGCACGCGTTGGTGACTCGCAGTTGAACGTGTGAACAGACCGGGGCTGCAAAGCATGGCTTTTGAAGCGGCATATCTTTATGGTCTGTGTTGTCTCATTCACACATGCAGTTCTGTCTTTTGTAAGCGAGGAAACGGACGCAAACCAGCGTCCAGATGTTGTTGTTCTTCAGCGACCATCTCAAAATCTAGGCCTCATGCTAAGACATGTCAGAGTGCATAGCAAGGAGATGGGGGAGCAGGCAACTGGATTTTTTTGACGTGGTTAGAATGTCCCTTCATAAGTTACGTTTTGCCCTGGTAATCTTATTGCTAACACGTGAAAGGCGCTCCTGGTAGCAAATCGAAGTTCTTGCGCGCTGCCAGATATTCGGGATTCGAACCCGCGCCTGAGTTTCCTTCCTTGCCCAGAAGGCCACAATGGCTCTGGAGTCTATGTCTCAATATTGCCGCTTTTAAAAACACGGAGAAAAGAAAGAGGCGTCTGTTATGTGCTGGCTTTAGGAAGGGGGGTGGTGGTGGCTTTTAAAATACATGGGACTCCTCAGGAGAAGAGGGGAGAGAGGGCGGGGCGGAGGAGCCTAGGAAGACTCCAGCTTGCAAACTTCGCTTTGTTTTGCTTTCCCAGGCAAGGCCTTGGTGATTCCTATACGGATGGAAAACAGCGGTCTCCAAATCGCTGACTGGGGCTGGGGCTGGCGAGAAGTCATGAATGCGGTTTGCTGCTCGGCTACAGAATCACATTCTCCCTCCCTCTAAAACTGTCGAGTCCGCAGGTCGCCCCCCCCCCCCGCAAAGACTTCGCGCGATAAAGTTGAGCAAGGGTGGGAGGGAAGACAACTAGCGAGGAGTCACGTACCCCTGATCTTGACGCGCGACGTGCACTGCAAGGGGTTGGGCTAGATGACCCTGGCTCCCTTCCACCGTTACAATTCTATAATTCCGTGATCTGCCAAGAAGAGTACGGGGTGGTGAATTCATTAATTACAGGGAAATGGCAAAGTCCATGATCAGCACCACACCAGGAGTTTGGGGGTGGGGGGAGGCGGGGGATATGAAAGAGAGAAGAAGAAAATTTAGAATTTAAGACCAGGCACTAAAAACGCTGGACACGTGTGTGTGTGTGTTTGTGTGTGTGTGGAGAGAGAGAGAGAAGTAGTGGAGCAATCGCTCAGATTTCTTGAATGCTGCTGTGTTGACTGTGTGATGTGGCGGGGTGGGTCGGCTTGGACCGTGCCAGATCTTCTGATTTCCCAAGGGAAGAGGCAGCAGTAAATTATAGCCGCGAGGTCAGATTGGTCCTCTGCGCCGTTTTGCAACAACGCACAGCAGCAGCGAGGCGTTGAGGTTGGCGGTGCTCTGCTGCCCCCCAGCGATTGTTTTGGCGAATTGCGAGCGCCTTGTGCCAGAGAGTGAGGGGGATGTGGACAAGGAGACCCCATTCATCGCTAGTAGTGAATCTGCTTTTGAGCACTCTCCCTTCCTCACATTATAAGGAACTTCCTGCGGGGACGCACGACGGACTGAATGGAAAGCCCTCTTGCTTACAAGATATGTGGGGACCCTCAGCTGCTGCTATTCTAACTCCCGGGCTTTTCTGGCCACGCTGCAAGTAGTACCCTACAATGAGCGAAGCCTTAAGATCCATTCATTCACCTAATAGTTGAGCATGATTTAAATTTGGAGGGTCCTGCGTTGGTTGCTGCCCTTGGTTTCAGAGAAACTTGATCTTGTAGCCAGGAGTTTGGAACAGATGGCTCTTCCAG
The DNA here is from genome assembly GCF_964252035.2 of Podarcis erhardii. Classification (NCBI taxonomy): domain Eukaryota; kingdom Metazoa; phylum Chordata; class Lepidosauria; order Squamata; family Lacertidae; genus Podarcis; species Podarcis erhardii. The sequence continues at coordinate 26,015,394 of NC_138512.1, read as the reverse complement.
TGCCCTAATTCAACATGTATACATTATTATAATTTGTTATCCCTCTCTCTAATTTTGAACTCATTGTCCCTGAAATGAAGCTGAAATGGAGTATCTGAGAAACAAATGGGAGTTGTTTGTATGCTTGGGGGAGCTTGGAATGTTTGCAGAAGTACAAAAACCCCAACCTTAACAAACAAACAAACAAACAAACACAATACCACAAAGTGGACAAAGAATACCTCTGAACATGTGCAGAGTATATTTCTTTTGACATTGGAGTGGTCACAGGTCCACAAACAGTCCCAGGTTTTCAGAGCAGGGAATGTGGCGTCTCAACCCAGACATCTTTTGCTTTAAATATTAAGAACTAGGAGAATACCCTGCCCCTAAAAAGAAATCCAATTTACTACTTCTTATAGATTCCGCTTACTCTGGTTGAATCAAATTTTGACCCTAGAGAAGTCAATGTGGGCACTGTTGTTTTTGCGTAAAGTGAGAATAACAAGAGCAATAAATCCTACTTCAAGCGGTTTCTAGCGCAGTGGTGAATTCATATGATGTACCGTATTTCTTTCAACAGAGTTGATAGTTATCTCCCACTTGGACTACTGCAATGTGCTCTACGTGGGGCTACCTTTGAAGGTGACTCGGAAACTACAACTAATCCAGAATGCGGCAGCTAGACTGGTGACTGGGGGCGGCCGCCGAGACCACATAACACCAGTCTTGAAAGACCTACATTGGCTCCCAGTATGTTTCCGAGCACAATTCAAAGTGCTGGTGTTGACCTTTAAAGCCCTAAACGGCCTCGGCCCAGTATACCTGAAGGAGCATCTGCACCCCCATCGTTCTGCCCGGACGCTGAGGTCCAGCGCCGAGGGCCTTCTGGCGGTTCCCTCATTGTGAGAAGCAAAGCTACAGGGAACCAGGCAGAGGGCCTTCTCGGTAGTGGCGCCCGCCCTGTGGAACGCCCTCCCATCAGATGTCAAAGCGATAAATAACTACCTGACATTCAGAAGACATCTTAAGGCAGCCCTGTTCAGGGAAGTTTTTAATCTGTGATATTTTAGTGTATTTTTGGTTTCTATGGAAGCCGCCCAGAGTGGCTGGGGAAACCCAGCCAGATGGGCGGGGTACAAATAAATTATTATTATTATTATTATTATTATTATTATTATTATTATTATATCTGCAGTCAATTTTGAGAGTGTGTGGATATGTGATTCTGGTTTTGTGAGTGGACCATTCTAAAGACATGGTGGGTCAGACTATAAGAAGTTCTGAAAGATCTCAAATGTGGTTCTCCAATGAGCTGGACAGAATGGTTGGGGGGAAGAGAGTCTAAGTCTAAACATATTCTCATGACCATTTCTTCCATGTTGAGTATAAGCAGATGTTTTTGAATTGTTCTGCATGTTCTAATCATCCTGCCTGTGTCTGCTCCAAGTCATTTCCAGGGGAACAGCCCAAATCTTTCTGGTTAAACTTTTTTTGGGGGTGAGGATATTTTCCAGGTTGTGTTGTGTGGCCAGATTCCGAAGTCAAGTTGTGTGGATTTAGCTAGTCAAAGCAATTGCTGTGACAACCTGCCTGACATTCATTGAGCAAATTAGCCTGAATGAGGAAAACCTTTTAAAATGTGGTTGTGCAAATTTATCATTAGACCCTGAACCCTGTGATTTTCAGTTTGCAGAATCTGACGGAAATCAATATATTGCCACTTAAAAAATACAATTCCACCACAAGTGACTGACACACACACGAAAATGGACTGAAGATAATGCAGGAAAAGTTTGAACCCAGTTTAGATAGCCTGGAGTTCACTTTTCAAGTATTCTGAACAGAACTTCATTTATAGATAATAAAAATCACTCAGTTGAGAAGTAATGTTGAAGTCCCACCTCTCCTGCTAGATCTGTTGTGGCTCCTTGAGTACAGACCTCATGGCTTGACCTTGTGACTTTCCGTTGACCCTAATAAAGGCATCATGTTACTGCTACTACCTCTGAGATCAGTAAGGTGTGATGAATATTAAGCTGGTGTCTAGAAATAATGATTTTTAAAGGCATTGAGACTCCAAGTGACTAGCTCAGTTGGTTAGAGCGTGCTGCTGATAATTCTAAGGCTCATGCAAGACACCTGCATATTCCTGTGTTGCAGGAGACTAGATGATCCTCAGGATCCCTTCCGACTCTGTAATTCTATGATCTCCTTTTCTTATGGGGTTGCTGTTACATGGCTACTAAGAAATGAGGTGGCTTGCCACAAAGCACCAAGCAAAAATCCATTTGTGTGTGTGTGTTTGTGTGACATTGTGGGTTTTACTCAACTTTAAGGATTCCATGTGTTGAACTGAGAGAGACTGGCTCTCCCCAGTTCAGAGTGGATTGTGACTCCAGAATTCTTTTGCTTCACCATATAGCTAGCAAAACAGCAACAGTTTGCTTGCTTAAGCCACCTGGAACTGCTCACCAAACTTATTCTGTTTCTGGCATGTTGTACCTGTGCTTCTGGCGCTCTTTGACTGGAAGGTGTGTATGAAATGTGCAATGGATAAGGGGAACTGATGCTCTTGCCTCAACACTGGGTTAGCTTACAATACAGTGGTACCTTGGGCTACAGACGCTTCAGGTTACAGACTCCGCTAACCCAGAAATAGTACCTCAGGTTAAGAACTTTGCTTCAGGATGAGAACAGAAATTGTGCTCCGGCAGCGTGGCGGCAGCAGGAGGCCCCATTAGCTAAAGTGGTGCCTCAGGTTAAGAACAGTTTCAGAACGAATTAAGTTCTTAACCCGGGGTACCAGTGTACTGGAAAAGCTTTATACTGCACAATGAGCATAGAATTCATTTTATATTTTTGTAACCCACTCCTAGGCATGTTTACTACTCCTGAATTCAGCGGGGTACATATTATTGTATTTTATTTTATTTTATTTACATTGATACCTCACCTTTCCTTCAAGGAGCTCAAGGTGGTGTTTGTGGTTCTCTCCCGACCCATTTTATCCTCTCAACAACCCTGTGAGGTAGGCTGGACTGAGAGACAGCGACTGGCCCAAGGCCACCCAGTGAAGTTCATGGCTAAGTGGCAACTTCGAACCCCTGTCTCGCAGGTCCCAGTCCATCTCTCTAACTTCTGTAGCAAAAGGGTGGATGGCAGCCTTAAGTATCCTTCAGCTGCTTTAAGGGTCAAAAGGATTCCTTAATGGTTGGTTTACATATGCTTCACATTCTCTTTCCTTACTGTGTAAGTAGCAAGAAATCCTGGATGCCCTGACATTAGCGACCTACAGCTTGGAGTTTATGTTCAGAGAATCTGAAACCGTTTTGAGTTAACACTCCTGTGTTACACCAGTGAGGCACACATACCATCCTAGAATCTCACTCAAGCAAAAGGCAACAGATGTTATCATGCTAGGATCCAGCAATCCTTTACTGACATAACATATTAATGTCAAAAGGAAGTCTAGATGCCAAGATAGGAGAGTCGTAAGTGCACATATTTGGGCTTCTTTAGCAGAAAGGGTGGGATAGAATTAGAGTTAGTTTATAGTAGTAGTAGTAGTAGTAGTAATTTATTTATATGCTGGCCATCTGATTGGGTTGCCCCAGCCACTCTGGGCAGCTTCCAGCAAATTAAAAACATTAAGTACAGTAAAACACCAAACATTAAAAACTTCCCTATACAGGGCTGCCTTCAGATGTCTTCTAAAAGTTGTATCATCACTTATTTCTTTGACATCTGATGGGAGGGTGTTCCACAGGGCGGGTGCCACTACCAAGAAGGCCCTCTTCCTGGTTCCCTGTAACTTCACTTCTCAGTGAGGGAACCACCAGAACGCCCTCGCAGCTGGACCTCAGTGACCGGGCTGAACGATGGGGGTGGAGACGCTCCTTCAGGTATACTGGGCTGAGGCCATTTAGGGCTTTAAAGGTTAGCACCAACACTTTGAATTGTGCTCGGAAACGTACATGGTAGTAGTATTTTTACATTGGTAGGGAAACAAAGGAGCAGTTCACACATGCATATTCATCACTCATGGACTTCTGCTCAAGCACGGGCATAACTCCCCCCCCATCAAGTAAATACCGTATTTTTTGCTCTATAAGACTCACTTTTTCCCTCCTAAAAAGTAAGGGGAAATGTGTGTGCGTCTTATGGAATGAATGCAGGCTGCGCAGCTATCCCAGAAGCCAGAACAGCAAGAGGGACTGCTGCTTTCACTGCGCAGCGATCCCTCTTGCTGTTCTGGCTTCTGAGATTCAGAATATCTTTTTTTCTTGTTTTCCTCCTACAAAAACTAGGTGCGTCTTGTGGTCTGGTGCATTTTATAGAGCGAAAAATATGTTAAATAAAAATAACTGAGCAACTGCATTGAAGATAACTCGGTTCTGCCTCACCCCAGCATAAAGCCTGTCCCCCTAAAATAAATCATGGCTATGCCCATCACTTCACGTAACAATTTGCATGTGCCAATGACCCATCACAGATTAGGTACAGCAGACAGCATCTTTTTATCACAGGTTAGCTGAAACTTAAAACTTGTTCACCCTTTAGTAGGTGAACAAGACTTCTCACAACCACAGGTTGATATTTCACTCCAGCCAGTGACACTTATCCAAAAATAAGAGACCACACTTAGAACGAGTAGATTACATGGTAGCTTGTCACTCCAGAATGCCAACCCTTTTGGGGTGCTGATCCAGAAGGCTCCCCATATTCTCACTTAATCAATAGTTTGCTGCTTTTCTGTGTTACAATGATAACAGCAACACAGGACTGCGAATGCATATATGTTTAGTTAGAGATTTTTTTAAAAGGTGGCGGAACCCTCCACCACATGAAGTTTCAACTTGGGCCAATACAAAGCTCACTGGCATTTTCAAACTACACCAAGCATAGGTAAAGGGACCCCTGACCATTAGGTCCAGTCGTGACCAACTCTGGGGTTGCGGCGCTCATCTCGCTTTACTGGCCGAGGGAGCCGGCGTACAGCTTCCGGGTCATGTGGCCAGCATGACTAAGCTGCTTCTGGTGAACCAGAGCAGCGCACGGAAATGTCGTTTACCTTCCTGCCGGAGTGGTACCTATTTATCTACTTGCACTTTGACGTGCTTTCAAACTGCTAGGTTGGCAGGAGCAGGGACCGAGCAACGGGAGCTCACCCTGTCGCGGGGATTCGAACCGCCGACCTTCTGATCGGCAAGCCCTAGGTTCAGTGGTTTAACCCACAGCGCCACCCTATGTCAAGCATACTTTACCACAAATGGGAGGCTGGCGCTCAATAGTAGACCTGTAACTTAAATGGCCCCGGGTCACATGTGCCTCACTCAATGTATTTGATGCAAGGTTGCAGCAAGGTGGTGTTCCTTCCATGGGAGCAGCAAACTAGGGAGGCATTAGGAAAAGACCCTTCTCGTCTTTCTTCTCCTCTGCTCTTTCAGCATTTCCTTGGCTGGGAAACAGTCCAGGAAATGAAATACTTGCAGTGGGTAATGGGCCAAAAGGGGGAGGCGATATCCATCAAACCAAGGAGGAATCGACATTTTTGGAAAGCAATCTTGGATACGGGCCTTGGATGGAGAATTTGATCCTGTAACTCATTCAGGTTTTACGCCTGTGAATTCATCATCTTTAAAATGGATCTAGGAAGCCAATTTTTTTATTGCCTGCTCCTCTCTCCCCTGGAGTCACTGAAAGCTGCAGAATCTCCTGCTATTCCTTGCACTGGGAATTTCTGCTTTCGGTAGAACTTTGCTAGGAAAAAAGCCAGCAATCGTGAAAACTTGCAGGTGGCCCCATGAACATGTTTCAGTGAAGCTTGCAAAATATAAAGCTTTCTTCAAAATGTGTTTCTTTTTATTGGGCTTCCTTGAGGCTTTCTTGGAAAAGTGCAACATTTCTTTGGGGAGACTATAGGCTGATTAGCATCTGATGACCCTCAAGGAGGTTTTCAATCCTTGCAAATGTTGGACAACCTTGCGATTATGTAACTGGTTCCTTACCTGGTTCTAATAATGCTTGGGCAGTTTCTAGGACTATGGGGTCATGGCATTTAGCAAAAGCAGAGCAGAAATACATATTTTTTTTTCCCATTTGAAAATCAAGGTTTTCCAGCAGATGTTATTTAGGTAATCTGGATTCACTCCAAAATTGATCTGTCGCCTCTGAGGCTAAAGTTCGCATCAGTCAAAAGTAATAGAACGTTGCTGTATCAGCGTGAATCAACAGTGCCGCCAACTGGCCTGTTGGAGTAATGCAGCCAATTTACACCACAGGAGCGTCATAGCAGAGATCAACGGTGTTTTAGGAGGAGGAAAGATGGGTGTTCCATTCGCTCTTCTAAAGCTGGTCCCCTGACTACTGTTTATCCATCACTCACACTTTAACATGCCATTGCTTGAGAGCGGCGGACAAAATTTTTTAAACTGGCTATTTTATGGCAATACAGTGAAAGACTGTACTTTAGAAGCAAACACCTAAGAACTTGTGCAGCCCACTCGTATGCATGGTTACTTACAGGTAAGCCCCATTCTGTTCAATGTGGCTTCCTCCCAAGCATGTTTGCGTAAGATTTTGCAGCGATAGGCAGCAATTTTATGCACATTTTTGCTCGGAAATACCATGACGCAAGCAGTTTACTTGTATTTTGTATTTTTTAATAAACATGAATACAATTGAGCTGTTACTTTGCTTCCCTTCTGAGGAACTGCAGAATGGATGGCTTGGTGTTGTTTATTTTAATGCCCACTTACCAGTGTTTTAGAGGGACTTGGGTGGTGCTGTGGGTTAAACCACAGAGCCTAGGACTTGCTGATCAGAAGGTCAGCGGTTCGAATCCCCACGATGGGGTGAGCTCCCATTGCTCGGTCCCTGCTCCTGCCAACCTAGCAGTTTGAAAGCACGTCCAAGTGCAAGTAGATAAATAGGTACCGCTCCGGCGGGAAGGTAAACAGTGTTTCTGGTTCGCCAGAAGCGGCTTAGTCATGCTGGCCACATGACCCGGAAGCTGTATGCCGACTCCCTCGGCCAATAAAGCGAGATGAGCGCTGTAACCCCAGAGTCGGCCATGACTGGACCTAATGGTCAGGGGTTCCTTTACCTTTACTAGTGTTTTTGGTCTTAACTTTTCTAACAAAGAAGGGAGTAGCTCAAATTTCCATTTGCTCTACAAACCAACATGCCAACATCTTTTCTCTCTCTGCCCGCCCCCCCCCCCCGTATTTTCCAATTTGATCATCATTGTGGAGCAGCTCTCTACCCGGCCCCAAGCTGAATCAGAGCAAACAACAACCTGGGGAACCCAGAATTTGCTCCAATTGAGTGCTAGAGAGTGCATTTACACTGAGAAACCTCCAGGTCAAAAACAAAGCAAAAATTCTTGGACACAGAGCTTTAAATGTGAACCTATGTCAGGAAAGAACAGGGCAAAAGTGTGGATAAGCCCTGAATCCTGATGTGGTTTATTTTAAACATGAAAACTTTATCGTAGAATGTTTCTAAGCACACTGATCTGGAATATTTTTCACTGAACTCACTGCATTTTCTTTCTCTGTAAATAGATGGGAGTTGGTTGCAAGAAATAGACAGCAGAGGCAGCTTGAAGCACGAGAGGTTAGCTAATCAGAGAAGATTATGGGATATTTTTTTTCAAAAAAGATGTATGTACTGTGGATTCTTTATCTAGGAAAAATACAGGCTAGAACTGTGATTTAAAAAAAAAAGATGAGGGGAGAAGAAGGCTGGAAGGGAAGACGACTTTGATGTCCAAGAGCCTCTTATCAGAGGGAGGCACTTTACATAAACACATGGCCATTATTGCTAATTGAAAAACCAAGGCAGATGACTTGTTTCTGCAGGAATGCCATCTGCTGAATTTCTGGAGTTGTTGTGCATGTTCTGGTCATCTGTCAGTCCTGGTGGGGGAATGCAGGCCGCTGCTCATCCCTCTACTTACAGAAGGGCAGCCAGATTGAGATTTCAGTGGTCAGTAAATCACTCCTTTGGTTTTTCCTTGGTATTGGTTTAATGCTCCTCCCTGATATGCTGTTGCAGTCCCTATGCATGTCACAAGTACAGTCTGTACACTGGTACCTCGGGTTACATACGCTTCAGGTTACATACGCTTCAGGTTACAGACTCCGCTAACCCTGAAATAGTACCTCGGGTTAAAAACTTTGCTTCAGGATGAGAACAGAAATCGTGCTCTGGCGGCACAGCGGCAGCAGGAAGCCCCATTAGCTAAAGTGGTCTTCAGGTTAAGAACAGTTTCAGGTTAAGAACGGACCTCCGGAACGAATTAAGTTCTTAACCAGAGGTACCACTGTATTTAGGAACATAGGGAGCTACCTTATACAGAGCCAGACAACTGGCCCATCTAGCACAATATTGTCAACTCTGACTGACAGAGGTTTTCCAAGGTTTCAGACAGGAGCTTTTCCTACCCCTATCTGGAAATGTCAGGATTAAGCATGCAAGGCCAATTCTGTACCATGGAGCTCTGGTTCTGCCCCAAGGAAGGACCTTATTCATAGAATCATAGAATCTTAAAGGTGGAAGGTTTCCTGAGTATCATCTAGTCCAACCCTCTGCAATGCAGGAATATGCACCTGTCCCATGTGGGGATCAAGCCTGCAACTTTGGTGTTATCAGCACCATGCTCTAACCAGCTGTGCTATCCAGGCTCTAAGCCGATGGCACCCAGTATTCTCAAGTGGTCTCCCATCCAAGTACTAACCAGGCCTGACCCTGCTTAGCTTCCAAGATCTGATGGGATGAGGCGTGTTCAGGATTGTATAGCTGTAAGCTATTTATTTTCTATCATATATGGAAAAGGAGTTTTGGTTGAAGCTGCTTAAAGCTAATTCCCTTTTTCTACAGATGGCGACAAATAATAGTTTAGCAGGGATGGATAAGAATGCGACTGGCAGTCCTATGGATGATGTTTCGGGAGCACCTATGCTTGTATCGTACCTTTGTCCAGTAGAAGAGGTGGATGCTATAAACGGCAGAATCCTAAATATCTTTATTAAGTCTTTTGAGTAAAGATGCTTAGGGTCATGCTGTAAATTTGTGTTGATAGAACCCACTTCTTCAGCTGGGCAAAGGTAAGACATAAGATAACATCTGGTATGAAAGCAGCACGTGCTGCCACTTGTATTGAACTGTGCATGTTGTGTAAGGAAACAGGTACCGAGTTGTCATTTATAAGACAATATTTCTTGGCCTGTTGAGGTCTTGCTGCTATATTGTTTCAGGATCATCTGTTATGTGAGTTGATCTAGCACAGTGCATCACAGACTGTGGCCAGGATCCCAAAAGCTACTTTTGTACACTCAGGACCATGTGCAGTGGAGTGTTTTGCCATATGGGTGTGTGTGTTTTGTGTGTGTGTGTGTGTGTGTGTGTGTGTGTGTGTGTGTGTGAAATTGCCGTTTAACCCTACCCTTAAACTGCTATTCAGAATAGCTGTGTGGGTTTCATGGTGACTGCATTTGCAAGTTTATATCAACACTGATGCAGAATAACCAGTGTGCTACAGAGTACTTTTTTTAAAAAAAAAAAAGAGGGGGGGGGGGGGAGAAACTGCATTTTAGGGCCTGGTCCACCAGCAACACCACTTACAACACACTACAGCAGGGGTCAGCAAACTTTTTCAGCAGGGGGCCGGTCCACTGTCCCTCAGACCTTCTGGAGGGCCGGACTATATTTTGGAAAAAATTGAACGAATTCCTATGCCCCACAAATAACCCAGAGATGCATTTTAAATAAAAGGACACATTCTACTCATGTAAAATCACGCTGATTCCCAGACCATCTGCGGGCTGGATTTAGAAGGTGATTGGGCCGGATCTGGCCCCTGGGCCTTAGTTTGCCAACCCATGCACTACAGATACCGCCACTGCAACCATGACAGCATTTATGCCTGTGCGTTTGTTAAAAACTACCTCAATTTAAAACAAAAAAACAAAAAACATGTAATAGCCAGCCCTGTGTGTGTTTGTATGCAATTTGGAGCAGCGCATGGGGAGGAAAGGTTTAACCCCCTTATTCCCGCTGAAATTCTGACAAAAATCAAAATGGGATTATGTGAAGTGTTTTGAGCACTCTAAATACAAAGAACCTCAGCATTGGCAATGCAAATATTTTTAGACTTGGGAACATTTTTCAGTGACGCTGATTAAGGCTGGTGTCAAATATGAAATCTCCCATGCTGTCAACTGTCAAACATGACATGCCATTTCATGTCATCTATTCAATGCTGTCGGTAAATATACTAAAATGAAATATCTTTGGATACCAAATAAAGTGCATCAAATAGTCAGGAAGTAACTGGTGCATGCCTGACATTAGAATTTGTAAAGGACTGTTTGGGGGAACAGATATACCGGGTCTACCTAGTCCATTATTGACTACTCTAATCTGCAGTAACTCTCCAAGGTCTTGGGCAGAGGTCTTTGATGTCACCTGCTGCCTCACCCTTTTAGCCAGAGATCCCAGGGACTGAACACGGGACCTCCTGAATGCAAAACTACAAGAAATTATAATTTCCTCATAAAATGCAAAAATGTTTCTGATCACGTTTGTTTCAGCCACAGACAATTGCACGCTGACATGTATTTTGTGTATGCAACTTAGCACAGATTGAGACCAGCTTGCTAAGGCAGACAGTACCTGCTGAATGTTCCTAATGACCTCACCCATGTTTTCTTTGTAGAGCCTTCACCAAATCACACCGTCAGCCAGACCCACCTAATCCCAGAGTCAGTTCCAAGACTTCCATTGGGTTCAAAGGCAATTTCACTTGAAAAGAGAGTTTGGTGTTTGCCTTTTAGATAGGAGCAGGTGGGCAGCTTGATTACCCAAGACTGTAAATTACACATGGCACATAGAGAAAAAGCTTGTTAGTTGTTGTGCTTGAGAGATTAGCCATTGATTTACAGCCATTCGCTCTGCCAAACTTAAAAGAGAATGCAATGATAGTAATAATGGATTGCTTGTCTTGCTCTTCAAGAAACAAAATACAATATGAACACGGACCCAGTCTTATATCCCTTTTAGTGTATAGCAAGAGAGTTTCGTCATACATTTAGAATCTAGGTTTTAGATGATCAAGGATATTTATTTTACAAGAAAAATACATGCCATATATTTATATAAAATGGAAATCCTGACATACTAAAAGCCCAGCAAAGTATGATAACCATTTCCCCCCTCACTCTCAGTGGAGTGATGTGTATCCTGATCTTCTGCATATTTACCTTTGGAGTATGTTCATTGTACTAACTCCCCAGATATGTGTACAGAGGATTGCAGCCTTGCTTGTTGCGAATGGTGAAGATCTTTGAAATCTGTGTATTCAGCACTGAACAGAGATGGGTCAAAGCGGAGCCTGTGTTTCTCTGGGGCTGTTTTCATAAGAAATTCCTGCAGCTTGAGGATAATGTTTTCAATGAGCCAAAGGAATTTGGAGAAGAGCATAACTAAATGGATGCGGTCTTTGGAATAGGCTAATCAAGATCAGGCTTTCCATTCCTGCTCTCTTCCTCCCAATACTGGTGCTTTTGAGAATTGCATGTGGCATTTACTACTCTATCCTCAAGATCTTGCTTCAAACATTGAATGTAAGAGACCGAAAATTTGCAAGTTCCACTTGGCATATTTTTGAAGATATCGTGTCTGGTTTCAGTAGTTGGAGAAAGAGATGGGGGGCAAAATTTGCAGCAAGGTTCGAAAGCATGCTCTTAAATACATCCAAGATTTAAGACTGCAGCCTAATGCACACTGGCAAGTCCCACCGATGTCTGCAGAATTTCTGAGAAAATTTGAAAGGGATTGTGCCGTGTGCATTTGTTGTGGGTATCTTTTTTCAGTTCGCAATAAACAGAAATGCATGTGCTAATCTGCCAAATGGTACCCCTGGTGAATTTAACATGGATTTGAATGTAGCAGACCAAAATTGGTACTTCCAGGACTATTTGTCATTTTTGACAGTACAGAATGATTAATGCCATCACTGCACATTTCCAAGGTGCTAATGTGCATTGCAGATGTAGCGTTGTCATTTCCTATACCCTCACTAACTAATCATGCCTTGCCTTTGTTTCCTGTTCTTGTTTCAGTTGATGATCGCCATGGGTCCTTCCCGAAGAACAATTCTGATTGTGGGCTACTTCTTGACAGGTAACTACAGTTGAAATTATTTGTCAAGCTCAATATTCTTCAGCAGAGAGCTGATAGTTAAATCAAAATAATCTAAGCCTAGACCCAAAGACAAAAATAAACAGCTGAACTACTTGGAATCTCTTTTTTTCCCCACTGGCCTGGGCTGAAGAGGTATCATCAGAAAGCTTGGAGAAAGGAGATGCTAATAGCATGAGTTTGGTCTATATAGAAGACCAACAAAATTGCCTGATTTGTGCAAGGACTTCCACTTGCACAATGAAACAACTTCTCCTTCTCCTTCTCCTTCTCCTTCTCCTTCTCCTTCTCCTTCTCCTTCTCCTTCTCCTTCTCCTTCTCCTTCTCCTTCTCCTCCTCCTCCTCCTCCTCCTCCTTCCTCAGTGCACCCACAAATCTGTTCTGGGGGTTCCTCCAATTCTCTTTAGCAGAGTGGTCAGGGAGAGGAAAGGAAGGGGAAGTTCTGCTGTACAAGCAGAAGTCCTTGCATGAAAGGGATGGCTTCATTGGATATGTGTGTGGCTTCATAAAAAAGGATCGTACAGAAACAATCACCTTAAAACGAGTCAACCGTGCTTGAAATACGGTCTCTTCCTGGCCCCCAGCTGGGTTCCCCATCTCTGGTGTTCTGGTATTCTGAACTAAAGATGTAGCCTGCTGTACTAAAGTGAGTGCTCCATGTCCCGCAGAACTATGGTCCTCCCCCCAATAGAAAGGGCCATTGTTCAGAAATTTCAATGTGAAAATGTTATACTTTTATTTTCACAGGGCCATGGCTAGCCTCTTGCCAGTCTTTGCTTCCAACTATTCTGCCAAACAATGATGAAATGGTTGTGCAGCTGAATTCCCCCTTCACCCTGAAATGTTCTGGAGACAGTGAAGTCAGCTGGGAACATCCAATACCTGATGGCAACCATACCATTGACCTCAAAAGCGAGGAGAACAACAGCGGCCTGTTTGTGACCGTCCTTGATGTGGCAAATGCTTCTGCTTCTCACACTGGATTGTACACTTGCTACTACAATCATTCTCAAGAGGAAGATGGTGAGGTGGAGGGGAAGGACATCTATGTCTTTGTGCCAGGTGAGTTGATACCTTTCACTGTATCTATGATAAAGCCTCCATGATAGTGAAACCTCTTTGACAGAGAAGGTTGTGGAGCAACTGAACATTACGATGCTGGTCCTTTCTGTTGATCAAAACACACAGTTTTAGAAGCTGTATATAAATCCAGTTCAGAGCCTTTCCTCTGTTTAGATTTTCAAACCTCACCTGGCCACAGGTCACAGTCAAAGAGCATGCCACTAACCAAATGGAGATGAATTTTGTGGAATTAGCCCAAATTTGACTCGTTGCAATGGAAAGTAACTTCACACTGTTCTAACATTAGGGAACGCTTTCCATATCAACTTTTCTGCTGGCCATTCCTGCATGCAAATTCCTGTGTGTACAGTGGTACCTCGGGTTACAGGCGCTTCAGGTTACAGACGCTTCAGGTTACAGACTCTGCTAACCCAGAAATAGTACCTCGGGTTAAGAACTTTGCTTCAGGATGAGAACAGAAATCACGTGGCGGCAGTGTGGCGGCAGCCGGAGGCTAAAGTGGTACCTCAGGTTAAGAACAGTTTCAGGTTAAGAACGGACCTGTGGAACAAATTCAGTTCTTAACCACTGTCCTGCAAAAGGAACTGAACAATGCTCAGTTTGCAGGTCCCAGAATCTGCTATGCTTCATTTGTACCCAACAGAATACCCAACATTCCTCTGTGGCTGTGCATGACATGTGAAGGTGAATAATGGACAAATGATCTTCCAAGAAAGCTTGATGATATTAGAGTACTACTAACATTCTCATCCATTGAGGAGCCTTTGACAAAGCTTCCTAGGAACCCCAGGATTTTCTGGACCACAGTGCAAAAAAACATTCCCTTAGATAGCTTTAGAATCAGAGAATGCATCTTGAATCTTTTCAAAACTATTTGGGGTATGTGCTTGAAAATGTTTAATTTAGTTTCACTTTCTGAAGGCCACTGTTTAGTTTCACTTTCATTTCGTTTACACTCGTCTCATTGCATGTTGGTTATTCTCAGTTTTCATTTCATCTTCATTTTTACATTGGTTTCAACCAAGATGCATCCTCTATTCTGCTGCCTATGACATTGGTGAATCTGATCCAAATGGCAGAACATTCGCAGGCATTCTGCTATGCCTCTGCCTACAGCATCATACCTGCTGGATTTGGTACAGATTGGCCAAAGGGGATCCCATTTTATAGGCAATAGAGAGATCCAACTGCTTTTCTCTTGTTTTCCCCCCATGCAAATATCATGACAGTTGTGGGTATTCTGTCCCCCAAGCCATCAGACAGAGGACAGTTTGGAAAGGGGTTCTGTTTGATCATTGGAGACTTCTTGTTCTAAGCTTCAGATTGGAGAGTTGGCATGTCTTTTCAGTTCCACAGTTTTCTCCCTCCTCTTGTTCCTTGTACCATTTCAGGAATATTTTCATTTTCAATGCAATGCAATGCCTTCTAGGTAAAACTAACATATGAAACTTTTTTTTTTTTTTAAAAAAAGTGTACTCTTGTTAGTTTCTCACATTTAAATTTTTGCATTGAAAAGTAATGTGGGGTAATTAGTCTCACATTACTTTCTGAAACTAAGGCACACCCCAACCATCCATATAAACAGGGGACTTAGTAGTAGTTTGAGAACCACAAAGCATATGCATTGCATTCCAAAGTTTGTCTTCCATGAGTAGAACAACCAATGAATGAATCACGATTGATTGGCCTGACAGACAGAGATACCCAGGGCTTCATCCTGCCGAGTTTAGGGCAGCCTTCTTGCCCATACAAAATCAACCAGCAAATATATGCTGCAGTTTTGCCATTGTTTAATGGGGTAGTTACAGCGGGAATGATTGTGGCATTTCTCCTTGCCCAAGTGATTCCTGCTTGACTGAGATTTCCCCCATAGACTAAAAAACGAGCTGCCAGTGTTGCAGATCTAAAACTTCTTCTTTCTCTATTCTTCAAATTAAAATGTCTCTTTCCATCATGAACAGTATATTTTCTAAGAAGCCCATATATTCCCTCCCCCCCCACATAAGAATTTTGAAAGCACAGGTGGAAGCCATTTTCTTTATTAGAAGCAGAAAGCATTTAAAGTCTGTGCACTGGATCAATCCCAAGGCAACAAGGGGGGGGGGAGCTGTGAGAATCCCATTTGTGGGGGGAAAGCAAATGCATTGCTTTTGTGGAATGCAAGTTTATGTGCTGCTAGGTTTGAATGATTACTAGAAGGTCTCACAGCGCACATTACAAATTCCTTTGTCGGCTGCGTTTGGATTTTCTATATAGTCAACTGCCTGCCCCCCAAAAAAACTTGATATAAGACATCCCAGGCTTGTAGTACCATTTTCTTTATTTTTACAAGATAGATTTCAATAAGAACTGGATTTCTAAGCATAATACCGTTTTATGGTAAAATGTGAAACAATGGGAGATGTGGTTTCTTTCTCTTTAGACCAAAGGGTGGTTTAAAAGTTAATAGCCTATAAACTGGGCTACACATACCCTGCACTAAGGGCCAGTTCTGTCACCCCCATTTCTGTGGCAAGAAAAAACTGGATTCTGATTTGTGTAATTTCTCAGACATTGCATTCTTCATTCTGAATTTTTTTACCATGTGTTGTTTCTGAGAATAGTATGCAGCTATCCAGAGAGATGTTGAGCTGAAAGTTCTTCTGTGGGAACTTTCAGCTTGTATTTCAGGACTTTGGTGTGTGTGTGTGTGTGTGTGTGTGTGAGAGAGAGAGAGAGAGAGAGAGAGAGAGAGGGCAGCCGAACCCCCTCTTTCCAATTTGAGAGAAGGGAAAATTCAGAGGTGAAACTCATCACTGCCACCCAGAGTTCCTCCTTGCTCCTACCATTTTCTTTCCCCCAAAGTCCCCAAGAGTGACACTACAAAGGCCAAGTTTGCACATCACACTAAACAATGGTTGGTGCAGCTTTCGTTTTGCACTCCAGACATTTCAGACTACATTTCCCATCATCCAGTGCCTTGATTATGGTTGTAATGTGATTGGTTTTTTAAAAAATGTTGTTAGCTACCTTCAACTCCTTTGGGGGAAAGGTTGGGATTGGAATTTAAATCCTCACCTTGAACAATGGCAATGGCAGCTGAGGCTGAAGGAAGTTGTGGTCCAAAACATCTGGAAAGCACCAGTTTGGAGAAGACTGGTTTAGTTTTATGAGGACAAGCCTCAATGTGCCTGAGCAAAGCATCAGACTCTCACACTCCCCTTTCCATCTAAGATTACCTTCACTTCCAAAGAAAATTGGCTTCGTGTTACATACGGACTAGGGAACTAGCTTTGAAACAAACTCTGGGTAGTTTAACAAGCCAGCTTCATGACTCATGGTTTGAGTTCCTTGTGGCCACTATTTTGTTCAGCCTTAATACAGGGCACTACAGCTCCACCCTCTGGCCACTGCAGATCTTATTCAGCAATTCTCTGGCTTTTGAAGTATTTTCCAACTACTTTCAACCATGCCTCAAAAATAAAAAGAAACCTATTAAAAGCAATTGGCTGGCTGTTCTGGAAAACAGGATGCTGCCCTAGAAAGACTTTGATCTGATCTAGAAAAACAGTTCCTAATGGCTTCAAGTTCCTTCCTTACAGCTGCTTGCCTCTGTCCGTGACTGACAGAAATTGTATTATTCAAATAGGAAAATGTTTTGCAAAATAAACACTTTGCGAAAGAAAGAAAGAAAGAAAGAAAGAAAGAAAGAAAGAGGAAGGAAGGAAGGAAGGAAGGAAGGAAGGAAGGAAGGAAGGAAGGAAGGAAGGAAACTTTGCACATCAGCAATCAAAAGGGCTAGAAACCTGCTTGCGGAAAAGAAAAGAAATAAAGCTGTGATTCTTTGGGATCTAAATTCAGTAACCTCTACCACATCTGCAGTGTTTCTCTGGAATTGCAGCATGCGTGCACACACACACACACACACACACACACACACAATTTACAGTCTGGAACTGAAAACTTTGGCTGCTACTGAATTTGGACATGTTTAGCAAATGAATACATCCTTTCCCCAATCCTTTCCCGACCAGAAGGAAGGGTTGCACTGCCATGTTATAACGTGAATGCTTTTGCCCTCTGAACAACTGTTCTGTATGGTAGCAGAGGTCCCATTCCCGCTCAGCCATTGGTGATGTGCATCTCTGAGACTGCATCAGTTTGCATGAACATGATAACGACGATTTACGAGACCACCTAAGATTGTTGCTGGTGTTGTTGTGTAAGCTGGCATATTTATAGCAGCTATCACTGGAATTTTAAAGCGACACTTCTCCCTGTTATGCGTGCAGTTTCAACCACATTCTGAGGATGACTGAATGACCATAGCTCAGTAGCACAACATCTCCTTTGCATATAGGAGGGAGGGCTAGGAGGGCTGCCTCTCTGAAATCCTGGAGAGCCACTGCCAGCCTGTGTAGACAGTATGGAGCTAGATGGCCTGATTCCAGCAGAGCAGGAGACTCTTAATCTCAGGGTTGTGGGTTCAAGCCCCATGTTGGGCAAAAGATTCCTGCATTGTAGTTGGTTGGAATAGCTAACCCTTGTGGTCTCTGCCAGCTCTACAATTCTATGGTTCTAGCTTCCTATGTCCCTGTGTCAGCAGCTTGCCAGTGTAGGGGAGGGTTTTAACGGAGACCTGTGGGAGCTGCTGAGCTCCACACACACAGGATACAGGATTGAGTTACCAGATATTAAAGTCACTTACTCCTCTAGCCTGGTTGATGGTTCAATATATCTCCCTCTTCACAGATCCAGCTGTTCCCTTTGTTCCGACATTCCCAGAAGATGAGTTCATTGTCATCACCGAAGAAGAAGAGTCCTCCACCATCCCTTGCCGGACAAGTGACCCCAACACCCAAGTAACTTTGATGACCAGCGAAGGGAAAATCGTGTATGCCTTTTATGACAACAGGCAGGGCTTCATCGGAAACTTCTCCGCAGGCTCCTATCTGTGCAAGACCACCGTTAAGGGAGAGGAGTTCCTGTCCAGTCAATTTGTCATCTATATTTACAAAGGTATTTCTTTTCACCTTTTCTCTATGTAAGGGACAAATGAGTTTTTCACTCACGCCCTTGAAGCATGAGTGAAAAACTCATTTGTTCTTTCCATAGATCGCTGCAGTGCATTATATGTGGGGCTGCCTCTAAAGATGTGGGATGTAATCCACTGAGAGCAGTCAAACACAACATTCCTTGTTTTCCTAGAGAAGACATGCAGGGGAATGTTTGGTCCAGCCAGTCAAAAACTTCCTGTTTCCTTTTGGCTGGAACATCCTTCCTTTGCATGTGACTAGAGGTGGGCATGACCTTACCTGTCCAGGTAACAAAAGGACAAGGCATGCTGCCACACACTCTCTTTTTCACTTCCTCCTTCGTTGAACCAGCTTCTTAGCTAGAAATGGGGTATTGGGACCAAGTCTCCCATATGGAGTAGATCCCCATGTATCTATTTGTAACTAAGTCTGCCTTCAGGGATCCAACTGTGAACTGATGTGAGTAAACAACTTTTATCAACTTTAAATAAGATTGTCATGTGTTTATTCTTTTATAAAAGGGGACTTACCAGGAACATACAATTCAATACGGAATTGTATAGTAGTGAGAGGCTTACAGAAGCCTGCAGCCAGCTATCTGCTGTGCGTTTAAAAGGGGAATGTAAAACTCTGCCAAGTTATAGAACCTGCTAACACTAGCTAGGAAGGATATTAATAAACAATATATCCTCTCCTGCCTCCTTAAACATCCCCACAAAAGATAGTTCAGAAACTTCAGCTTTTGCAGAATTCAGCGGCCAGGTTGCTCACTGGGACAAGACTGTTTGGGCACACAAGGCCAATCCTACTGGAGTTGCCAATTAGTTTCTGGGCCCAATGCAAAGTGCTGTTTTTGACCTATAAATCCTTAAACAGCTCAGAACCACAATACCTCAAGGACCGCCTCTCCCCATACGAACTGACCTGGACCCCACCACACCCCCTGGTCTCTGAGCTGCTCCCCACCCCCTGCCCCAAGAGAGGTGTCTCCTCATCCTGCCCCACAGGGGCCTGGAAAGATGATGCCCCCAGACTTAGCGGTCTGACAGAGACCGACCAAAGGTGAATGTGAGGCCAGCAAATTACCTCACCTCGGGAGGCAGCAGTGACAGCAGCGGACGTTGCTGGGCCAGCTTGGTGGAAAGGCTCTCCTTCAGTGCTGGACACTCAGCTCCCAGGCAGGTACTTAGCTCCCAGCAAGCACAAGAAAGGCCAGCACAACGCCTGCCTGCCTGCCTGCTCAGCCTCCTGGTTTTCTGTCCATTCCCAACAGCAAAGGCTGGTGCACTGGCTGGCTGGCTGGCTGGGCTCCCTCACCCACTTGCCTGTTTACTCCGAGGCCACCTCAGTTCCTGGCAACCAGAACCCCCTGGCCAACCCAGGAGGCACTATTCGCCTGGGGAGCTTGTAGCCAGGGCTGCTGCAGCAAGCAGCCACACAAATCTTTGGAAGGCAGAGATGTGAGAAGGTATCACAGGAGGAAGGGAAGGAAAAAGGAACAGAGGGCAGTGTTGCTCACAGCACCCCTGAGTATCATTCAAGCCACCCGAGGGTGCCACGGCACACTGGTTGAAAGCCACTGCCTTACATTATGGAACACCTGACAATAATCATGTCATTTGTTGAATGCTGGTTTCTGAAAGCACCGTGGTTTATTTTAACAGACTTAGTGCAAAGGTCCCCCTCAACAGTTACTCAGAGCAAATTGTTCAAAAGAACCTCTGTGATGTGCAAAATATTTCTTAAATGTGCTAATTCTCTTTTTCCTCTTCCAGCTACATCACATCTTCATGTTGAGATTGAATCCCCCAAGACCGTGTATAAGACAGGAGAAACCATTGTTGTAACGTGTGTGGTCTTGGATAACGAAGTCGTGAACTTACAGTGGAATTATCCAGGGAAAGTGGTAAATATCTCTCCCCCCCTGCCCAAATACTTGTTGTTGAATAAGTGACCAAAGAAGACTGTGGGTGGAGTTTTAGGGGGATTTTTTTTGGTAAAAAATAAAAATAACAAATAGAATAAAGACAGATGAGAGAGCATTTTCTTGTTGCGTTAGCTGGGTATCATGAACCAAGACTTTATTGTTAGTAGACCTGCAGAACTTTACAAGATGTTAAGAGGAGATGAGTAACATATGAGGTTGACAGGAAGTGGGACAGTGGTTATAAAGTAATAACACTCCCCTCAAACCTGGAAAACATAATAGAACAAAAAATGGAGTGTTTCTGGAGCTGCCCACATGTTACACTTCTGTACATGTGAGAATATGACTCTCTACAAATGACTTCAAGTCATAATCAGATGGGCTGATTCTTCTCTGAAGCACAGCACATCAGAGTTAACTGGGAGCTAGTGCAGCAGAGGATCTTAAAGTGCTGGATTGGGACTAATTCTGCTTCAGAAAGTTATTGCAGAGATAAAAAGAAAGAGTGGAAGAGTAGAGAATAAATCACAACGGGCTGGAGCCCAATGGCGGTAGTCACACTAAGGTCCCATTGATATTCATGACTACCTGAAGTCCCATTGATTTTGATGGGAAGCAAGTGGATCCAACTTAGTGTTTATCACAGCTACCTCAGCAGAAAGACAAGAGAAGAATAAATCTCATAAATTGTCATATTGGGCCAAAGTGAACTGAGAATAGATCCCACGCATAAATTTATGATAGTGTATTCCTAGTCCCATTCATTCTGATTCTGCTGCTAAGATTTTCCTTTTCTCCATGTCCGTAATGTGCCATGTGATTAAGCAGATAAATGAGCAATACCATAAATAGGATTTGGGTTTTTTAAAAAATGTTTTGCTCTCATTCTTGGCATCTATCAAACCCGCCAACTGGCCTGTTTTAACCTGGACATCACGGATTACAGAAGCCAATCCTGGCATCTGTTTTGATTCCTGGATGTCTCTTTTTCGGTCTGGCTCTCTCGCGCTTTCAGAAAATAAAAAGTTGGACAGTGTGCTTCTACTTAACATCAATTTTAGTTCTCAGAAAAAGTCTTTATTTCTGTGTAGGCCCCCATTTTGTTAGTTTCCATATTCATCAAGAGCTCTAGCTATTCCCACTGCTTTAGATTTTTTTCACCACCTTTGAGGAAGGCTGTGCTGTGGTTTGATCTATTAGATCAAAGAATCCTTCCTTTGACAATTGCCTAAATCACAGAAACTGAGGTGCTTGGGATGGGTTTTTTGGAGGGTTTTTTGTGGTGCGGGAGGTATTATGAATTAATTTTGCTTTCTGAAAACCTGAATAAGTAATCGGAACAAAAATCAGTAGCATTGCCACTCAAATGGAAATAAATTACTGTGATCCCAGTTTGCTGACTTCCTTTTCAACCTCATTAGCATTCAGCACTGTGGACATGTTGTGGATTTTCAAATGTACTAATTCTAGGTTTGGGCCCAATTTTTTAATATTCACAGTATAAAAAATGATTTGTAAGTGAATTCCTTTGGAATTTGCTGCCAAGGTGTGTGGTGGAGTCTCCTTCTTTGGAGGTCTTTAAGCAGAGGCTTGACAACCATATGTCAGGAGTGCTCTGATGGTGTTTCCTGCTTGGCAGGGGGTTGGACTCGATGGCCCTTGTGGTTTCTTCCAACTCTATGATTCTATGATTCTATGATCCTTTGGCTGATATAGAGAGAGTGTATGACTGCAGTCTTTAGCATTCTCAATAGGTTATGCTCAGGGTCACTTGATTGAATATTCACACAACCACTGTGTTCCAGACAGGGCCCATATGTGCATATAAGCTGTCATTAGTATATCCTTAGCTAGATGATGAATTTCACAGGCAAGCAAGGTATTGTGTGCACGGTTATTCCCAATCTGCAAAGAAGAGGTGTATATGCCTCCTGTGATACAGATATGGAGCCACCACCAAAAGTGCGCTGTCTACTAGTGAAAAAGTCTTTGACTCTGTCCATTTGACCTTGAGATGAAGATGGGATCCACTATAGGGCTTTCTCTGAGGGTCTTTGTGAAACCTGGAAACTGATAATGGATCTTAAGGGTGAAAAGTTGTTTTCTGTAGCCATGTTGTTTGACCAAGTTTTCTGATCCTTTAACTATGCAGAAGAACAAAGGTACAATTTCACTTGAGGACATCAAAATTCCAACCCAGAAGCTGGTTTACAACCTGACCATTCCAGATGCTTCAGTGAAGGACAGTGGAGATTATGAATGTGCTGCTCTTCATGTGACCAAAGATTTTAAGAAAACGAAAAGAGTCGTGATCACAGTTCATGGTACAGTCTGTTTCTAGTTTCCTTTGTTGTTCTCAATTGAGCATGCTGACTATCATTGAGAGATACTCATGGAAACCTTTGTCCTCCTACAGATAAAGGGTTCATTCATCTGGAACCCCATTTTAACCCCATGGAAGCTGTCAATCTTCATGAAGTTAAAAAATTTGTAGTTGATGTGCATGCATACCCAGAGCCAAAAATGTTTTGGCTGAAGGACAATGTGACTCTGATGGAAAATCTCACGGAGATTGTCACTAAGTCCAAGCAGATCCAGGAGACGAGGTAAAGAAAATGCTTGCCAAGGAATTTGTAGGTTTTAGTTGTCCAGTTCTCCATTTGCAAACCAGAGTATCTCCTTGGAAACAGATTGATCTCTCCTCTAGAGAATCTGCAGCCTGTTCTGTATCTATATGAAAATTCCACTTGGCAGATTCTTGGTTCTCCAGTTCCTCTACTATTCCTATCTTTGCACATTTTTCAAACCTTTATTTGGCTTCATACAGGTTTTAAGAATTATTACTTGCTTCTCCTTCTGATTTATTATAAGATGTGCAGGATGATTCTATGCATGTTTACTCAGACATCTCTTCAGGTGACTTCAATAGGGTTTACTCCTAGGGTTGCCTGCTTACAGTTTGTTGTGTCCTTGTCTACTCAAAAGCCAAGTCTCCTTGGGTTGCATCCAAGAGTGTCACTCAGCTGACAGTAGGGGTGAGTGTATCTGCTCTGGAGACTCTCCCACCCCTCCAAGGGATTGCATAGGGAGGGGGAAATTGCTTACCTCCCTATTCCATTGTCAGAATCCTTACTGTCAGCTTTTGCAACTCTGTTGGATACAACCCACTAAGTGCACTGGGCTTACTCTCAGGTAGGTATAATAAAATAAGGCTACAATTCCATGCATAGAACCAGGCTATTAGAGAAATAGGGAGTGATTCAGAGAAATTTGAAGATTACCATGTAAAGTGTAGCATACATTTCCCCCCGTCCCATAGTACATTTGCTTTATCTACTTAAGTTTTACTGAATTAAAGTATATTCTTTAACACAGTAGATTGCCTTACATTAAACATTGGTTTAAAGCATTTATCTCATTCTGAAAGAGATAATATTTCATACATTTTTTCAGTTCTCCCTCCAAAAAGCCCGCAGAAGAAAATGGAATTTCCCCCCCTCCTGTTAAATTTTGCTATACCCCTCGCAAGGCCTTCACTAATCAGATCACCTCATAAATGTAAAATGTTCTGGTTTTTGTTTTGTTTATTTGTTGCTTCAGAGTATTACACACACACACACACACACACACACACACACACACACACCCCATAGCTGTCAGCGTTTCCCTTTTTAAAAGGGAAATTCCCTTATTCCGAATAGAATTCCTCGCAAGAAAAGGGAAAAGTTGACAGCTATGACACACACACACACATCTTCTCAGGCAAGCAAAAAGGGGACAGAACTATCCTTGCATTGATAATGTGTGAAATTAACACAGGCCAAATTTAGTCTGATCCATTTGTCCTTACCATATACTGAGCCTGTCTTTCACACACAGAGAGATTGATTTCCAACAAAGCTATCAGTTTGTTTTGCTTATATTTGTACTGTTCCTCTTGTTGGAAATGATCACAATGTTCTCTTTCAATAGGTACCAGAGCATATTAAAATTAATCCGTGCCAAGGAAGAAGACAGTGGATATTATACTTTTGTAGCACAGAATGAGGATGAAACTCAAAGATATATTTTCTCCCTGCTCATTCAAGGTAAACCTGTAAAATGGGTAAGATCAGTATAAAACTAGAGGAGTTAGGTAGATGTGGAAGTGACACTACAGACACTGATCCATAGGCCAACAAACAAGTATGAACTACTCTGGGTTTAGCAGAAAGTTTAGAAAGCTAGAAAAACTAAACTTGGAAATGGGGGTGAGGGGAATCCAGAAATCAGCTGTGAAGCTTGCTGGGTAACTGTGGGCTAGTCATTTCTCAGCCTAATCTTCCTCATGATGTTGTTGTGATGATAAAATGGCAGGAGGAACATGTGTGCTCTGCAGATGCGGAGGAATTTGAACTGTGCTCTCCCAGTTGTTTAACCGCATTGACTTTCAGGGAGAGTTAGGTAGCCTAAGGCCTGGTGTACACAGACAAAAACAGATGAGAGGATAAGATTGTTCCTAGCTTGAACCATTCAGACTGCAGGTGGTAGTGCAAGCTGAGACACACACACATCTGGAAAGTAATCACCGCACACAGAAATCAAGCATGGTGGGGGAAAGGCAAAACTGCAGTTATTCCCCCCTGGGGCGTGGGATTCAGTCATGTGATTCCCACCCATCTATCTGAATTGATGCAGCCCAAGAACAGTTTGGCCACCTCATTTGCTGTTTGTGTAGGCCACATTTGGGAACCTGTAGCTATCTACTATGGTCAGTGGTCAGGGGTGGTGGGTGCTGTAGCAACTGGAGAGTAAGAGTTTCCTAAGCCCTGGTGTAGACCAAGCCTAAATGTGCAAGCTACAGCCTAGATGACTAAATCCAGGTTACTTCTTTCATGTGACCCCGGCCATATTATTTGTACATTGAGTTCTTGCTCCTAGAAGGAAAGTTCTCTTGCCATTCGTGTATCCAGCATTTGCAAGAAACAGCATATGGTACGAATAATTCTTCTGAAAATAGGAGTCAATAATAAGGCAAATTATCTAGGAACAAACTCGCTTGCTTGCCGCTGTCCATGGAAGATACTTTGGAGATTAGTTCAGCCCCAGATGCCGACAAACTTAAACATCTGCTGTGCCTGGCTGAGAGTCAGAAATGGTCCCTTCCACATGGATTTGATTTGGAGAGAGGAAGGGGTACATAAAAGGGATGAGGAATCGCAGCACAAAATGTGCATTTAGTGTAGAACTTATCATGGCGACCATTGCTCAGAGATATTTTGAAAGAAGAATTTTGGATGTCTACTCCACCCACCCCCATCTATCAATCACTTATCCTAATTTATGTACTGTACTTGTGTGTAACTTTTCTCCTGAGCTGTTTACATATGGTTCCCAAGCAGCCTCTTATCCAGACCTGCTTAGCTGCAGCAGCAGAATGGCTGTCATGTCATCTGCCTTTAAAGCATTCTCTCATAGCTGGGAGAGTAGCTCTGTGTTAGAGAACATGGTTTGCTTGCAAAAGGTCTCAAGGACAATCCCTGACACCTACATATAAAAGGATCAGGTAGCAGGTGATGTCTAAGACCTCTGCCTGGAACCTTGGAGAGCCACTAAAAGTCAGAGTGGACAATACTGAGCTAGATGGATAATCAGTCTGACCCAACTCATAGGAAGGCCATGTCTCCTACTTTACAGAGGACAGTCCTCTATTGGAAGGGCTTCCAAGAACCGGAAGAAGGGAGAGTAGGGACCTTGGTGATGCCTGTCAGTAGCATGTGGACAGTAGACTGAGCAGACACACCAGTTCACCACTATGGTGAAGACACAGTGTATTTCTGTTTTAGTTAATTACTTCTAAATTTGCATGCATCGATACATATAAATCTGCATATCCACATTGTATTCAAAACACGTGGTAGACACCAGGTTGGCAAAAGATGAATGATCCAAGTAACAGTCAAAGCATGGCTTAAATTAGTCAATCAATCAACTCAAGCTTCAATTGATTAATCTGTGAGAGTCAGCTTACTAAGTGCAGGCCATTTTGGTCTGTGGGATGATGAACTAAGGGCTGGGCTTTTAAAGGCTGTTTGGGTTGTGATATGCTGCTGTAACAGAATGAAAAATTATCTTGGAAATAATCTAAAAATGCTTCAGCCTATTGACAGCCTTAACTCAAAGAGGAGTTCTGAAATGAGCAAAAGAAGAGTTCATTCTTCTCTTGATCGTGCACCCCCAGCTTGCTGTGTAGCTGCCTTGTTGTGACTGGATTCCTTTATTCCACGTCCCAAAAGTACTGCCATATTATGTTCTCTTGAAGCCAGGACCCTGCTAAGGCCCTACAGGATATGAGTCCCGATTAAAGCCAGTGAACTAGTAATTCCCACTGAAAACTAACCTTCCGTCTGATCCTATGCATGTTTATTCACTTGAGTTAATTGGGACTTTCCTCAAGAAAGTGTGCAAGGTTTTGCAGTAGAACAATTCCATACTATCCATCTTTACTCAGAAATAAGTCATACTGAATTCAGTGGAACTTACTCCAAGGAAAGTGTTCTTAGGATTGCAGCTAACAGCCTAATCTTACCTATGTTTAGTAAAAAGTAAGTCCCACAGAGTTGGATGGTGCTTGCTTCCAGTAAGTAAGTACAGGTAGTCTAGATACAGGAGAGGATCATGTGTTGGTGAAAACAAGCAAAGAACTCCAGAAAGTCTGAATCCCGATTTCCCAAAGGAATGACTGAGTTTGCCAGGCAGATGGGAGTTCAAAACTATGCTTCTGTTGCTTCTTTTCAATAAACAGAATTTCTTCAGCGCTGTAAGGATCTGACATGCTCTTCCCAAATTACCCTTTTCAGTTCCAGCTTTAATTCGAGATCTGGTGGACAGTCATCACGACTCTGCGGGGCAAACAGTAACATGCTTGGCAGAAGGGACACCACTCCCTGATGTGGAATGGCTGGTTTGCAAGGACATTAAAAAGTAAGGAAAGTTGATTCTGACCGTCTTAGAATATCATCTGTGTAATTATAAATGGATAACATGATTATAGATCGATAAGCTTATAAATTCTTTATAATACTTGCATTTTTTGAGATGGAGGGGATATTATTTCAGGTAATAATAAACCTCTGCAAGTTACTGTATATTGCTGTTGTAACATGGTCTTCTGAGTGGGTAGGTGTGATGTTAAATGACTTCAATGTGTCTTTTTATTATTATTTGGGGGAGAAACCACAACAATCATGTGACTACCCAACGATGACTGGATCTCAACATATGGGCAGGGAGGGGGTCCCAGCAAAATTACCCCCAGCTGCTGTTTCCTTTGGGAGGGAAGCTGCCAGCTTCTACTACAGTATGATTTATAACTAGCACCCAGGTGTAAAGATTACTAATTATCTGGTCATTATCAGTTGTATGTAGTCAATATTTTCTAAGCTGCTTTGTAGTCACTGGTTATCATCACTGGGCATGACCTTTTCTTGAGCCTTCATCCTCATTTGTTTGCCGGGAGCATCCTGTTTGTTTAATGAGCATTCGTTCTCATGCGTTTGTGGGGAGTTTAAATGATGTTGCAGAGTTCATCTTCTAGTGCATTTTTGCATGTTGGGGTCATGGGAAGTGGGTTTGTTGTACAAGACCTTCCATCCAACTGAATTTGATGGTTTATGTTTGAAGTCTATCTGAACATGGCAACAGCCTGGAATTGCCCAGTGAAGTTTCCAAGGTGGTACCTGTAATCAGCATGAAAAGCTTGCGAATTCTTCAAGGACAGTTTTTTGTTTTTTTTTAAATAGTTTTTATTAAATATTTTCTTGTGCTACAAAACACACAAATAAACGGGAAAGTACATCTGTCACCTCCGCTTTCAACTCATAGAGTCTTTTTCACAGTTCGTTTACACATAGTGAGAGACACTTTTGTCATAGACATCTTGCAGTGGAAGGAAAAGAGGGGAGAGAGGGAGAGAGACGGGGTGTCGTTCTTCCATTCTGTTTCAAAGTGTTAGCGTAGGAGTTTGTGTCGGCATCACATGGCCATGTTGTGTGTGTGTGTGTGTGTGTGTGTGTGTGTGTATGTGTGTGTGTGGAGAGAGAGAGAGAGAGAGAGATTGCAGGAGGTAGGAGATTGAGAGCTTGGTTGATTGTGTCCAGTTGACATTTCTAAGGCAATGTGTCTTCATACAAGGGGTTGCCAATGTTCTGGACTTCATTTCACCACATCCCTGATAATTAGTCATGCTGGCTAGGGCTGATGTGAGCTTGAGTCCAAGACAACACACTGGCCACCCACTGATGTATGTATATAAAGTTGTTTGCTCACTGAGCAATTCTCAATAAAAGGGAAGTGTCTGGCAACCCTCATTTATATCTATACTTCTCTTCAGGTGTAGTAATGACACCTCGTGGACCTTCCTGACGAACAATATCTCTGATATTACCATGGAGACTCACCTTGATCAGAAAAACATGGTAGAAAGCCAGGTGACCTTTCAGAAGGTGGAAGAAACACTGGCTGTTCGCTGTATGGCGAGGAATGACCTTGGCACTGTGACACGGGAACTGAAGCTTGTGGCTCCCAGTGAGTAAACATTGTATATGGTGGGCACAGCTGCTATTGGCTCCATCTCCTTAAAAGGGACCCAAGGAGTCATGAAACAATTTATGCTGTGTGGATGTGATCTCAGACCTTTTAACATGGCGGTGCCCTCAGGGCAGCCGTTTAGCTCAGAAGTCCAGGGCTCCACTGCTATGAGAAAGAAGCTCCTCAAATGCAGTGAGGCAGGCTTCACACTTTTTAAAGTAAGTGAATGGATACACATTGCCATCTAAAAGACCACATGATAGGACGATTAAGTCCAGAGTGTAAAATTACCTAGCTGCACCACTGTTTTAACAACCAGATAATATTGAAAACCACAGTCTTGCATGATTTAGTGCATCTTTTGGATTTACCATCCTGGTGCCTCCAATCTATATTCTGATGGCTTGGGCAAGATATGCAATATTGTTTGTCTAGTGTGAAGCTGTTTAGAAATATTTTCATGTTGCCGTATCCGAGATCACAGAAGCCACTCCAAATAATTCCCCTTAGTTATTTGCATTTTTGCACTCAAGGGCCTCCAAGCGACTGGCACGGTGAAAATAAAATAAAAGGGCATTAAAATCAGATAAAAGCAGCAATGAACAAAAAACTAAAATACTCATATGACAATATATTTAAAAGTCCTACCCATTTAAAGAACATGCCTATTCAGTATATGTAAGTATAATGGTATGTATATTAATATCCTGAGTGGGACGAACCTGTAATTGCTTAAATAATACTTAGAATATTGAAAACAGGAGTTGATGGAGAGTTGTGTGAAATATGGAGCCTTCTCTTCACACTTATGCCCCCCTCCAACTTAACTATAGCTGAACCCACAAAGAAAGGGTGTGCGAGAGGAATTTACAGAGGAAATAGTGGTATCATATGGATCTTTAATCTCAAGGAAGACAGGAAACAGCAACTGGTAATTAAAAGATGGATGCATACAAATCAAAAGAAGGGCATAATTCAGCTAGAGTTAAGGAGTTTTAATTTCCTTTTATTTCAGTGGGAAAGACTTAAGGCATGCACATAACTGATTTATCAGAAGTCCATTGAGTTGAAAGGGATTTACTTTGAGATAACTGTGTATAAGGAAATCCCATTGAACACAGCTGGACTTACTTTTGAGTAAGCATGTGTAGGGTTGCAGTTCACTGCTCGTGCTTAATTCTATGGAATTTTCTGCCTGTTATGCCAAAATAACTTGGCCAGACTTGGATACTACACACCTTGAATGAGGAAGAAGCACAATTTACTGTACTGTCCCTGGCCAGCCTGGGATCATGGCCACCGTGACTGCTTTTGAAAGTGAGCTCCTACCAGTGAGAGAAAAAAACTCTGAACTATACATTTCCTTTCTCCTACAGCTTTACGATCAGAATTGACGGTGGCTGCTGCAGTCCTAGTGTTGCTCGTAATTGTAATAATTTCGCTGATTGTCCTGGTAATCATATGGAAGCAGGTAATGTAGAAACACACTTCTTTAAAACTGTCTCCATTCACGTGTTCAGTAGGGATGAGTTTAACATGCTCCGTTCCATTCCTTGTGTGCTGCAGAAACCAAGATATGAAATAAGATGGAGAGTCATCGAGTCCATCAGCCCGGATGGACATGAATACATTTATGTGGACCCTATGCAGCTGCCATATGACTCAAGATGGGAATTTCCACGAGATGGATTAGTACTAGGTAAGGCCTTCTTGCTGCTACAGAGATAGCAGCATTCATTTAATGTAGAATATTAGTATCATTGTTAGCAATGTTTGCATAGCCATTGAGAAAGGATATGCTTTGACTGTGCGGCTAATAGCAAGCTCCTTCTCTGCATGCAAATCCTTAATGTAGCCAAAATGGCACCATCCATGTGCAAGAGGGAGCTATCAGCAGGCTTGGGAGAGCCCCAAGTTTGGCAGAAGTGTGGGAAGAAAACCCAGATTTGTGGGGGAACCAAAAAAAATGGCCCAGTGCAAAACTAAGGATGTTCAGTGGCCACAGAATACAGCTGACAGCTGAAGTGAGAACGGAATGGCCTATTCTGCATAAGGGCACAGCTGGCTGGAACCCTGAACAGGAGCAGTCCACACTGCAGTGGACATTTTGGGTGCTGTGATCTTGCATGCTGTCGGGCTGTGTCTAGTCACCAAAAGGTGCTTTGGGGGGGCTAGAGTGTGACACAGGCAATGCAACTTGTCTAGAAATGTGTCCCCGAAGACATGGGTCCCAGTTTCGGATCCGCAAAAGTTGGACAGTATGACATGGTCAGTTACTGAAAAGTCACAACCAATTGATTTCTTTCAACCCTTTAACTTTGTTTCAACCTCTAATTTGCTTACAATGTGTTATATATGCAGGCATTGTGGGCCAAAGCCAGGCTGTATGCATGCAGTGCAGGCCTAGGCGTTCAGGTCTCCTGGAGCTCAGGAGCTTCATCTGCATAACAAAAGACAGAGAGGGTTCTAAAACCCATCAATGACATTGTTAGTAGCTGGCAGGCAGCCAACCCCTGTTGAGATAGGGCCAGTGTTGTGATTAGCTAATTGCAGCATTAAGGCAATCTATCACAGGTGGTGTGTGTGTTTTGCCTTGGTCAGCTTAAGGTATATATACTGGGCCAAGTGCTCCTGTTTGTCATTCTTGCTCCTGATGTTCCAATAAATCCTTTCTGAGGATCATGGGTCATGCTCAAACTATTGAGGGTAGAGGAACACTCGTGGTTAATTATGAGTTATGCATATGAAGAAGGTTGGTTTCATCCTAGCCAGGCATCACCAGAGGCCAGCCCTGGAACTGGCTTTCAGTGCTCGGAGTTCAGCCATGGGACATGCAAAACAGTGCCTGTCACTGTGTGCAGAGGGCTTTCCCCTCAAAAAGATAAACTGTGGTCTGCAGAGACAAGCTGTGGATGGAATCATCTGATTCCAGACATTCATGTTGTAAACACCTGGTAAACAAGTCTTTTATCCAAATGAATGCGCATGAGTGCAAACAGGAGACCTACTAATAAACCCCTGACATCCAGGAAGTTCTCCCACCTACCCTACACATACGGAGCAGAGGTGTGGGCAGAGCAGGAAGTTTTTCTCATGTTGAATATATATACAGCCATGACACTGAGTAGAGTGGGCACTGGATGATGACTAGATTGAGCCACACCAGCAAATGTTTATGAGAGGCTGCATCCTGCCATGTGGTCCACAGACCTCAAGTCACAAAAGGCCTTTGGGGGTTTGGTAGAAGCTCAACATGTTGGCGTGGGTTTGACATGTCATAGGAAGCTTTCTTCATCCTGGCTATATCACAAGAAGCCAGATCAAAGTTTTGTTGAACTGCAAGAATTTCCTTGTGGGATTTTCAGAAATGGACCTGACCATGCTTGCACTTTAATAGGGGAAATATTAGGTGAAGCTTCTCTCCGAATCATCTCTGAATTTTCACACAGGTTCCAACAGTTGCATTAAAATCCCTGAATTGTGACACAGGCTTGAAGAGCCTTGAGTATACATGCACATTAGACAGTTTTAATAATTACCATAGTCTCTTTTGGCCAGACAAGTGGGGGACTAGTGTGGAGACTGATTAAAGTCTTCATGGAACACAGAAAGCCAGAAGGGAAAATGGGTTGCAGGTGGTATAATAATTGAGAAGGACCACAACTTTTGCTAAGTGAGAGAGCCCCAATCTGTCAGTCTGAAAAAGCTGTCCACCTATTTTCAGAGGTTTCTCTATAACCATGAGGTGCAGAAACTTGCCCTTTTAAGTGAAAGTGGTGGCATTGAGGACCCTGCTAGGACAGATCTTTCGTGCAAATACAAAGTCTTACAAAATCAGTTTAAACTTCTATGTTTTCAGTTAGACTGAATTGTCAGCTAACTCTGGATGTTGTAGCTGTTCAGGGTGCTACCATGTCTTTGTTATAGACTGTTAGACTAATCTCCTCATTGAGGGATCCCTGATCTGCTTCATTTCTTGGGTCATATTTTGAAAACCACTGCTCTGAAGACTCAACTGTATAAGCAAAGCATTTAATGCAATATTGCTAGGATAAACCAAACTGCATTTGACTGACCAAAGCTGTTTGCTTACGAATGATTTACTCTAGAACAATGCTATTAATGTCTTGGAATCATGATGTTGTAAGGCTGTAGAAGAAATGGGTTCAGTCTAAGAAATGGGTGTCAGAACTCTGATACATGCTCAGATTTCTCATGTGAGTAGGTATCTCCCATTCATTCAGTTGGAGGAACTGGCTCATCATGTGTTAAAGGAACACATGCCTTCCACTCTCAAATGCATGCCAGCAGCAGGATTTCAAGAATGCAAGAAGCTGTGAAGTAAGATATGATAGGTTGCCTCTCAGTAATTAGCAACACTCCGTTGTTTACAGGACGAATCCTTGGCTCTGGAGCTTTTGGGAAAGTAGTTGAAGGAACTGCTTATGGATTAAGCCGGTCACAGCCTGTGATGAAGGTGGCTGTGAAAATGTTGAAGCGTAAGTGTTTCTTCAGGTTGTAAGTACTCCAATCCATCTCTCTGGCTCATGCCAAATCGTGAGAATGGCTGAATTAGAACTTAAAAGCAAAATTAATGGGCATGATATTTACCATGACAGTTTTCCTTCTGGATGCTTTTGATTCCATCAAGTTGTGTCTGCTTTTATGTCTTTATTGCCACTGTGCCCATTCCGCTGCTTCAATCTGTGGAGATGGCACTGTGAAATGTACCACATTCCGTAGCTGTGAGAAATTGATATTTTAGTGTGGTGGCACTTTGGTGCTCCCTTCCTAATGACATTTCATTAGCCCAAGAAGGACCCACTTTTTGGCACCTGCTTAAAACATTTTTGTTTAGGGAAGCCTACCCAAAAATGTTCATGTTGACGTGCTTTAATATTTTAAACACTTGTAATGGTTTTTTAAACTGCTTTATTGATAATTTTAATATTTCTTGTAAATGACTTGGACGTTTAACTACAATCAAGTGTTGTGTAAACCTGGTTTAGGCCTGGTTCTGGCACAGAAATTGTTTTGGTCAGCCTGAAAGCATCATATGAGACCTTCCTTTGAGTGGTCCTCTCCATGAGATGTCTGGAGGACGTGGGAACAGGCCTTTTCTGCAATGGTTCCCCAGTTGCAGAATGCTCTCCTTAGAGAGGCTCACCTGGTGCCTTCATTACATATCTTTAGGCACCAGGTGATAACATTTCTCAGTAACCAGGCCTTGGGCTGATTAAACATTCCATGACCAAAGAACCAGTTGCCCTCCATCTGTTGTTGGATTCCAACTCCCATCAGGAACTATGGGATGTGCAGCAGAATCTGAAGGACTGCTGGTTCTCTTGCCCTTGACATATTCTGCAATACTTAGCATGATAATGTTATTCATTGCTTCAAAGCAATGCTTCAGTTCTGAGCTTATTTGTTTGGAATGGAAGTAGATTCAATTGATTTCAACAGAACTAACCCCAAAGTGAATGAGTGGAATTCAAAGCACCCCTGAGGCATTTGTAAGAAAGTCATGCATGCTACTGGAGTGGGTGTCACTGTCTTGAAACTCCCGTAACAAGTGATCAGAAGCTTCCCTTCACTGTGGGAGGCAAACTCAGTTAAGACTACAAAGCATACTTCTGTCTTCATGCACGACTTACTCATACACACATCCACAGTTCCTTTGGAACTTGTCCACGATGCTTAGAATCATCAGAAGCTGTGATCCTCAGAGACCATAATGCTAGAAGTTGCCGGTGATAAAGCCAATGGGTCTGCTTCAAAGGTATGCCCTTATAGGACCAGAATACAAGCTACTACTCATGGTGGCTGTATGCCACCTTGACGATCCCAGCAGTAAGTCTCCAGATATCAGATTCTGGAGCTCAAGGGCAGGAGAGTGCAGAGGTTTCACAAAGGCATGTGGTTGACCAGGGGTGAAACTAAGCTTTATTTCACCTGGGTCAAAGACCCAGTTTGGCATCACCCTCACACACTTTTGCATACACACACACTGGATGGGAACCTCAATGGTATCCCTCTGGAGGCTTCACCCAGGGGGAAAACCCCTCCCCCCGTAGCTACAGTACTGTGAGAAACAGGATCATGGTCTAGATAGGCCTTTAGTTTGATCCATCAGGGCTCTTCTCATGTTCTTAAGCCTTTTGCTTATTTACTATTAACTTAAAGAAATGTCAACTAACATGTTTCACTATCTGTGCCCACTTCTTGTGCAAGTGAATCCTATAAATAAATGGAAGGGTTTGTTGTGGGCTGCTGCTGTGCACTCTGGCTAAGGAAGACACAGGAGCTTTGATAGAAACAAAATTAAATAAAATTAGCGTTCAGTGCAATTTTGAGTTTCTGTGCTGTTCCTCCCAACCCCATAACATTTTAACGAAACCCCGATGTTGCAATGTTTGACACGGGTAGTAGCAGAACAGAGAACAATCTGTAACTTAAAAAATGTGATGCTGGCATAAAATGGTGCCAATTAAACCAAACCAGACTGAACCCAAGCAAGTTCAAATTGGTTTATCTTGAAATTAGGCTCGTGTTAACATAAGCTGATTCAGAAATTGACCCAGTTTGATGAATTAAAAATGAATCCTCATCATACAAGTGCACCATTGTTTGTTTGTTATACAATACATGCCTTCTAGTTGAGAAACCAGTCATTTTAGGCTGCAACGCTATACTCATTTACCTGAGAGTAAGTCTCATTGAACTGAGTACAAGATCCGTAGGTTCTACTGTCTATGTATAATTATTTTATTTCCTGGCAGCTTTTACCCCTGACAATACTTTTTCCTCACAAAAACCCGATCATAAGACCATAATTAGCAGCATGTTACTGTAATTATGTATTATCTTATCACTTTATTATCATTTGTATCTTATCTGTTCAATGCAAATTCTAATTAGCTGCTCTATTCATTTTTCCAACAGCCACTGCGAGATCCAGCGAAAAGCAGGCTCTTATGTCTGAATTAAAGATAATGACCCATCTTGGACCCCACTTGAACATAGTGAACTTGTTAGGAGCTTGTACGAAGTCAGGTAGGTTTGGTTAAGAGTCTTCTCACACCACTGAAATAAGGAACTGAGCAGCTCCTTGATGTTCTGTTTGCTTGATCTCACTGACCTAGTATTCCGACAGGGAGGCAGACTCCATAATTTGCCAGGTCAGAAGGTAGCTACTAGACTAGATGGCTGCTGAGAGTCATTCCACCATAATTGATCTATACTTATTTTCCCACATCGTATAAACATCTGCCTGCTGTAGCCATCATAGCATCTAGGTTATCAGGCCTACACAATCTGTGACCCACCAAACCAAACACATAATGTTTAGCCCTTGATGGAAGCCCACCTGGACCTTAAAAACAGCAGGGTTCTTGTGCATCTGGAGTGTCACAATTTACAGCTGATGGGCCATGAATTGCAAAGGCCTTATTCAGATTGTCAACACTTCAGGACAGGGTTTTATAGGTGTCAATGCAGGAAAGCTTAGATCATAGCTGGGAATTAATTAAAATGCATTTCCTGGCTCCAGGATTTGGAGGGCCTTCAGGCAAGGACCCTCCACAGCCTGCTTTAATCTCAAAAGATGGGGCATGCATCCCAGGAATTCTCTCAGGCCATCTCTGAGACAGTGGGGGAGTGAGCTTCTTGCTGATTTTAGACCCGACCTCACCATTCTGTGGAGATGACCCTGGCAAGAGGCTAAGCGTTTTGATTCAATTTTTTTTTGCCCTTTTTATCCCGCCTCCATCAGGTCCAATTTATATCATAACGGAATATTGCTTTTATGGAGACTTGGTGAACTACCTGCATAAAAACAGGGACAACTATCTGAATCGACATCCCGAAAAGCCCAAGAAGGACCTGGACATCTTTGGGATGAACTCAGCTGATGAAAGTACTAGGAGGTAGGGTTTATTTTTCAGGTCTGGAAATGGTTCTTTCTTTGGGTAAGTTGCATAGAATTGGGAAGTGGGGCGCAGTAGGTCATGTACCTTTTGTGATGGCAAGAAAGTTGAATCTGATGTGAAATTGGGGGGGGGGGCATTTTGCCAAATATTAATGGGGGGGGCAGTGAAATTGTCCAGCAGTTTTTCTCAGAATTCCCTCCCCCTGGAAAATGTTGGTTTGTTTAATGTTGAATGAAACACTATTGTGGGTTCATGTTGGAGGATGAAATGGGCTGAGGAGAACTGGAAGGTATAGACATCGAACCCACTTAGTATTCAACTAAATTTTACTCATAATAGACCTATTGAAATTAACTAATATGGCGAAATGAGGTCAATTAATTTCAGTAGGTCTGCTCTGAGTAAATACCAATTTCCTGACAAGAGTATTAAAGTAGATCCACCTTTGCACTCAGAATTCATGGGTGGCAAAATTTGCCTTTTCCACCAAAAGAAAGAAAGACTGAAATTCTCCAACAATTCAGGGGAAGCTCAAAAAAACAAAGAGTGCTATTCAACTAAGAAGAGAACTGTTGAAATTAAGGGACCTAACTTACTCGTGAATTTCAGTGGGTCCACTCTGATCAAAACTTCGTCGAATACTACTGGGAAAGTTTTTAAATTTGACAGAAATTTCTTTTCTGAGAAATT
Source organism: Podarcis erhardii (assembly GCF_964252035.2). NCBI lineage: Eukaryota > Metazoa > Chordata > Lepidosauria > Squamata > Lacertidae > Podarcis > Podarcis erhardii. Next base: position 25,977,997 of record NC_138512.1, on the reverse strand, counting down.
TCAAGTCATTCTTAATTTTGAGGGAAAGGATCATATTATAACTACAGTCGTACCTTGGAAGTTGAATGGAATCTGTTCTGGAAGTCCATTCGACTTCCAAAACCAAAGTGCGGTTTCTGATTGGCCACAGGAAGCTCCTGCGGCCAATTGGAAGCCCCACAAGCCCCGTCGGACATTCGGCTTCCAAAAGAACGTTCGAAAACCGAAACACTCACTTCCGGATTTCGATCGTTCAGGGGCCAATTTGTTCGGGAGCCAAGGCATTTGAGATCCAAGGTACAACTGTATATCTACTCTGTTTTGTGAGTAGAGATGAATGTGGCACAAATCCCCACCGTAAACTTATTTCTCTATATTGCTGTTCCGCTTTCATTCCAGCTATGTAATCCTATCCTTTGAAAACAATGGTGAATATATGGATATGAAACAAGCAGAGACCATGCAGTATGTGCCAATGCTAGAAAGGAAAGACAGATCGAAATATTCTGACATCCAAAGGTCATTGTATGATAGGCCTGCTTCATATAAGAAAAAATATGTGTCAGGTAAGTTAAGGTGCATTTCTAATATAAACCTAACATTCTGCCTTAATCCCAAGTAGTCATGGAAGGCTTCCCACGTGATACACCACTTATTTTTATCTGCTTTTTCAGTGAGATGCTGAGCTGAGTTTGATTATTTAATGGTTTCCTGCTGCTAGTTTTTACATTGTTTCCCTCTTCACTGATTTTTGTTATGGGAGTGTGGAGCTAGTCCATGCCATATTTTAGGCTGCTGATTTAGTTCTATTGTAATGAGGTGTTTCTGTTTTTATGCTTTTACTGTGTATGTGAGCTCCCATGGGGAAGCTTTGCCCTGAAAGACAGGACAGAGGGGCAGGGGGAGGAAATAAATAAATAAAAATAAATACATCCTCTTGAAGTAGAATGCCCTTGTAATGTTTCTGTGACAACTGCATTTAGCCGGTACTGCTATTTTATTGATTCCTCTTGCATAAAATTGTAGCTCACGTTTATCTTGTTGCGAAAAGCGTCTTTATTCAGACTTCACTTTGGTTCCTCGAAACTGAAAACTTTGACACAGAAAATAAATCATTAGATTATTATTTCCATTATTCTAAATAAGCAGAGTCCAAAAGTAAACTGAGTTGTTGTGGGTAGTGATGGAGGAGATATTTGATTTGGTTCACGTTGAAAGGTGGATTTTTGTACCCAGTATAAAATTACAAGTTCACAAGGTAAGATAAAACATGGGGGGAGATTGTTAAGATACACCCGTGTAAAAAATAAAAAAATTAAAAACCTTATAAACATTACATGATTGTTATTGTATTTTGACAATATTTATTTATAAACACTGCATTAGGTTAAGTTTAGGATAAGTACAATAACAAACACAGCCAACCTTCCAAATTCACACTGAATTTTGCAGTGCACTTCTCCCACCAACTAATGCACACTATAATGCATGTACTGGGGTAAAATGTGCATATAAATGCATATATTACTGAAAATAACATAAACAATGCATTATGTTAGGGAGAACAGCTGTGCCAAAAATATGTATATTGGGCAAGATTTCATTAAAAAATGTGAATATTGGGAGAAATTTGCACTTAAATGTTGATGGATTTTCATGAGGCCCTTTGCAAAAAAGAATCACAAACTGATGTGGAATTGAAAAAATGAGAAATCAAAATTGATATATTTGCCTGGCCCTAGTTGTGGGCCCCTTGGGACTCACACCCAGCAATGCAACTCACCTTGCCAAATATACTTGAAAACCTGAAAGAAGATAGGTTTTGCAAGGAGAAGAAAACTTGAACTATGGGTTTCTGCAAGCGGAATCAATGAATGGGCCTATATCTAAGTTGTGGGAGTGGATGACAGGGCAGCGCAGCAGGGCCTACTCGACCTCCAGTTGGTTAAGTTGCTATTGCTTCCTTAAGAGGTAGAGGGAGGCAGTAGATTTGCTGCACCTGTATGCAAAAACATTGGTGAAGATCCCTAAATAAAAACGCTGCAGGGATTCAGAGATCCTCTGAAAGTAGACTGCTCCTTTCACCTTGCCACCACCACGCAGCACCATAATGACCATTCTTGCAGATATGAAGGAAGTTGGTCGGTGGAATGGTACCAAATTATTATTATTATAGCTAGTAAACAGCCAGTGTCATACATGGCACTTGTAGTAGCTTTGATACTTTTCTGGATTCAGCAGAATTTTGAGCCATTTGGCTGGGCTATTTGTTAGGGATTCATTTCCAGCAGCCTCACTGCCCTCATATAGAACACTCCCAAATGATTTGTAGAGTATTAAATTGAGGGTTAGGAAAGGCCCATATGGCTAACTCATCCCTTTTACTGTCCTTTGACTAAGAAATCTGATCTGCGGCATTCAAAACAGGTTGGGTCACTCCTGGCTTGTGGTCTCAGAACCTGAATCTTTTCCAGACCCAGGCTTAAGAGGCTAGTCAGCTCTTGTATTTCACTGAGCCAAGAGGGTAATTGAATAGCTAGGTTTTAGACAGTTTGATGCCATCATTTTCCAGGACAAAAATAAGGATAACTGCCCATAGAATCACTGGTCTTTGGATGGCATTGAATGGTCCCCATCAAATAGTTAACCAAGGAACTTGATAATTCTGCAGGGCTAGAAGAGACAAAAATGGATTATATATATAAAAAAGTTGACAAGACTATGCCATCTCTAAATCATTGCTTTGGGTATAAACCACAACTGGAATAAAGTACAAAACAAGCTGTATAATATGTAGGTGGCACTTTTTTAATCCTACAATTTCTTGGAAAAAGTCTATAATCAGTGGAGAAAGGACAGCTATATTTGGTATTTGTATCATTTTTTTTATGGCAGTGTCTATCGCTGATTGATGCAAATGTACAAGTGAGCCACTTGTTTTGAAGAAATGTTTTGGAAGGAGATGTTGGAGTGCTGGTACCAGGGAAAGCGGAGAAGAATGCCATTGGCTATGTGTAGGAAGACAGCTAGAAAATACACTATCTGTTTATTCTCTGATGTCAGGGGTGGACAGTATGATGCCCTCCAAATATTGTTGGACTTCAGCACCTATCATCCATGACCACTGGCTGTTGGAAACTGTAGTTCAGCAATATCTGGATGGCACCACAATGGCTGCCCTTGCTCTGCATAGTTTAAAAACAAACTTTTCCTCAGTTCAAGTGAGTTCCTTGCAAACAGATATGTTCTGGAAAGATGATGGACTGAAACAGATTGCCTGTTCGATGTATGCTTTCAATGCACCTTCATGTTTCAGATGGTTTTTTCTTTTCATCTTCCCTACTCAGAACTAGATGTGAAGAACCTCCTCTCCGATGACAATTCAGAAGGCCTCACTTTGTTGGACCTGCTCAGCTTCACTTACCAAGTTGCACGGGGAATGGAATTCTTAGCTTCTAAAAATGTGAGTGTCTAAAAGGAAACGGTGAAGGGATTGCCTAGCTTTAAACGATGTTTGTTTTGTTTGGGGAACTTTTAAAATGTGTTTGATAAAAGAGCAGCCTACAAAGTTTTAGGGTTTAGAGTTTTAGGGTTGCAATACTGAATGAATCTATCCCAGGGTATTCCAATTAATCTTTTTTTCTTACACATGCTTTCTGAAGTTCCTTCCAACATGAAATATTACGTATTCATATTCTATGCCTACATTCTACTCATGTAATTTATGCATCCCACAGTGTGTTCACCGTGATTTGGCAGCACGGAATGTCCTTCTGGCTCAAGGAAAAATTGTGAAGATCTGTGACTTTGGTCTGGCTAGAGACATCATGCATGATTCAAACTATGTGTCTAAAGGCAGTGTATGTACCTTTACATTTATTACCTTAGACTATATCATTAGAATATAAACTAATGCAAGCAGTGCTTTGGGATCTTGTGTGTGTGTGTGTGTGTGTGTGTGTAAAATGAAATTAACTGACATTCAGATAACAAACACCCATCCAGTGTCTCCAATCAACCTATTCATGCCAAACACAACCAGCATCAAAGCACTCTTTACACATTACGGAAAAGTTGGGTTTTAATGTTGTCACCCATCCCAAGCTTTTGAGATATGCTAAAAATCAAATTAAAATATATGTACTGGTGAACATCTCCTTTTATTATTGTTTTGTAACTACTCTTATTGATTTTTTGTATTCTTGCAGACCTTCCTTCCAGTGAAATGGATGGCACCTGAAAGCATTTTTGACAACCTGTATACAACATTAAGTGACGTCTGGTCTTATGGCATTCTGCTGTGGGAAATATTTTCTCTTGGTAGGCATCCTCATTACTTTGGAACATAAAAAGAATGGAACTTCAATGAATAACTGGAGATTTGCCAATTGTGCTGTGTAGGCATGTGGCTAGAGGCTGGTCGAACCCCTTTAAAATGTTTAAATCCAACGAGAAGACTGACTACAAAGATAAATATAAAAAAGCAGAAGGTCATATCCCTAATGAGGCAGAAAGGAACACCATGCTCCTGACTAGATGATACCTTGCATATCCTGATTCTTATCCAAGCTACAAATGATATAATCCCCCCACTAGACAATGTTTCTTCTAAGAGATGTTTAAGGGCAGGTCTTGGATTAAACCAAATTTCACCACAGGAAAAGAATAGATTTGGTGCCCCCCATTTGTTCAATATTGTTTTTTTTTAATTACATTTGTAGCCCCATTTTATAACTTGGATGCATGGTTTGCAAACATGATTTATCCCTGTTGTTTGAGGTGATCCTGAAAAGTAACCCCCACGTAGGTTGCAGGCTTACTGTACTTAATTCTTACATCTCACTCACTAACTGACTGGCTGGCTGCCTCACCCTTATGTACATCTGAAAGCTTGACTGAGAATATTCTAGAAGGTTTGAGGAACATGCAGTTCTCAGAAAATCTTGAAAGGGTCTATATGGTCCTAAACATTCAAAAAACGAATCCATGCATAGAATTTATTTTACTTCAACAAACATTATAATGACATCTATTTCCCCTTGACTTTCAGGTGGGACTCCATATCCTGGCATGATGGTTGATTCTATGTTCTATAATAAAATTAAAAGTGGCTACCGAATGGCAAAACCGGACCATGCTACCAGTGAGGTGTACGTATTCTTTTCGTCTCATTCTCCTACAGCACCTCAGGGAAATTATGTACAGAGCACTTGGACTGATCTAGAAGCGCCCTCATAGCATTCAACCCAAACATACCTAAACCTCTCCATCTTAAACTTGGGAAGCAGGCAGGCACAGCTCTGCAACTTTGCAGCAGAACCTGGCTGTGTATGATGCTGATTAACTTTCCTCTTACAATGCGTTCTTCTCCCAGGTGATGGGTCTCAGCCAGATGGGGATCTAGCCTGAGCAGGGTGGTCAGATGCTAGGCTTCTATAAAAGGGAAGCAAGGCAAACTCAAGCACATCCGAATTCAGGTTCTGGTAAGGCAACAACTAGGAGGACAAGTTTTAGGCAATGTCAAACAGAGGTCAGGTTCCATTAAGGCAGGAGTGGGGCTCTGCAGAGGCTGCCCTCACCATTGGCTATACTGGCTGGGTCTGACGGTGTCTAACTACATCTGGTGGGTCCCATAGATTTGGTTCTGGTGAAGCAATATCCAAACACTTCTGGTGAGGAAGACCAGGGACATAGCAGGAGGCTCAAACATGGCTTCAATGGCAAGCAAATACAGACCGAGATTTAAATATTTGAGTAACTAGCTCCATTGGGTTTGAAGGGCTTAGCCAGCTTCAGAAGCTGTCAATTCTGGTGAAACCGGGGAGGCAATGGGTTCTGCTAAGGCTTCTGGGCTGGAGTAATCAGAGCTCACAGATGGCAACACAGTCTCCTCAGGCTGGAGAGATGTTGAAGGCATGGGCTCCAGCTCAGATATTCCTTGGCAATGGGGACATGAGGCAAGTCTATTTACCACTCCAAAACTTCTTCCTAATCTCCAGCATTGGACCCCAATATCATGCCACAACATCGCTCAAAAAAACAACACACTTTAAAAGAAGTTTCCTTTCTAAAACAAGGTGACAAACATGCAGATAAATGCATGGTTGGTCATGTGGCACTTTTAAGAGTAAAAAGGGATAGACAGTCCACCCAAAGCATGGGGAACGGAGCAAGACTGATGGCTAAGCCAATCCTCAGTTCATCAGTTTGCACATTTGTCACGGCACCTGCAAACTAGGCTTCCTCTATGGCTCTCTTTCCCCGCATTATGTCTGTCTTTATACTGTCATCAATTTGCTTCAACATCACAAATCATTAAGATATTCCCTCCCGCCTCAATACTGTTCACAGGTATGACATCATGGTGAAATGCTGGAACAGTGAACCCGAGAAAAGACCTTCTTTTTACCACCTGAGCGAAATAGTTGAGAACCTGTTGCCTGGAGAATACAAGAAGGTTTGTCCTTTTGGAAACTGGGTTGCTTCTAGGATTTCAGAAGAAGACATTGCTTGGTTGTGCCATTGACTCTTGGCTCTTAAGTGGGGGTAAATAAAATGTTGTTTCATGATGACACTGCAGAAAATTGTGAAAATGTGGAGACAGAAAACCCCACCATAATATCCTATTTGATGCTTGACCTATCTCAAGCAGCAGATTTTGAAGGTAGCCTAAGAGGGTGACAAATTGTCAGTCCTATTCCCTCTCTTTTCAGTTTGGCCCTGTAGCTTCCTCGGTCCTGCGCCTGATGTCATGTGATGTCAGGACAGGTGGGTGTGGTTTGGGCCTAACCATGCCAGAGGGCAAATGGAGAGGCCTAGTGGTTTTAATTAGGCTCCTGAAGGCCAGAAGTCCCACCCCACTGCCTTAAATGATGCTTCTGACCCCATGTGACCCAAACCACTACTCATGTGCAAAAAATTAATTGAAAGGAAATCTTACCAGGTTTTATAGAGATTTAGAAATATCCTATTTTGGGGGAGTATGGGATGGAGAGCCTTAAACAATTCCAACCAATTTTGTTATATATATATTTCAGAGCTATGAGAGAATTCACTTGGACTTCTTGAAGAGTGACCATCCCGCTGTCACACGCATGAGAGCGGACTGTGACAACACCTACATTGGAGTCACTTACAAGAATGAAGACAAACTGAAGGACAGGGAGAGTGGATTTGATGAACAAAGACTCAGCGCCGACAGTGGCTACATAATCCCCCTGCCGGATATTGACCCTGTTTCAGAAGACGAACTTAGCAAAAGGAACAGGCACAGGTACACCTGATTAAAGTTCACTGTGACCTAAATCCCGACATCATTAGCCACTAGGGCTGGATGGATCAGTCTATTTCTGTGCCATTATTAATTTTATGTCTGTCACTGTTTTCGCATTGATCTGCAACTTAAAAGAATATCTACAACAATGTACATATTTAAATAACCATTTCCCACAAAGCATGACAGAGCAGTGTAGTCAGCATCACGTTTGTAACCCCAAATGCCAGTTGGGGCAGAAGATGGAGGGGAGCTATGCAATGCCAGTGACTGCAGTGGGGCTGGATTGTGATCTGTCCCTCTCTGCTCCCTGAGTGCCCAATTTGGGTCTTCCAATGGTGGAAATCCTTCTGACTGTGTTTCCACTGGTTCACAAGTTTGGCACAAGTGGAACAGGGAGCTCTGTGCCAGAGGATTCTTGCTGGCACCATTCTGCTGAAAATCCCTACCCCACCTACGTAATCCCACCCACCCACTCACAGCAGACTAGGAGTCTGGATTGAAGCCTAGATGTATTTTTTCTTCAAAGTATGCATTTCTAAATGTACTTTTTTATAATAAAATGCCAACATTTTGGTTGACCATTTTGGTACCTTGGTTGAGCCAAGAACTCTGCAAAATTCAGTGTGAGCTCTGAAGGATAACCACATTGACATTAGCCTGGGAACTGCAGATCAGGTCACTATTGCAAAGAAGAAGCCCCTCAAATATCCCTGTTACCCACTCGAGGCAGCGTATCCTTGATTTAAAACGTGTTAAGTAATTTGTCCTTGATTAGTGATTTCAGTGCTGAATATAGGCAGCTTTTTACCGTTATAATTTATCATTATGTGCACAGAACTAGTGGCTGATCTGATCTTCTGTACTGTCCAGCAAGTGGTGGAGTCCAGATAGTATTTTACTATTCTCACGCTTCCTCAGATTTATGATTTGGGGAGCTATGTGCTCTATTCATCCCTTGTTTCCTGAGATTTGTCATCAGGTGTAGACCTGTGCTAGAACTCCCTTTAGTCCCACACATGGTAATGGTGAACCTCAGCAAGGCTGACCTGCATGAATTTAATGTGCTACCTGGGATATGCTCCCAGAATCCTTTGCAATGAGCAGTGGTTCTGTGACAAATGCACAGGGATTCCTCAGCAAGCAAGCTGATGTGGAGAAGTTTCCCCAAAGGTAGAGAGCTTGAAACACTGCAGCATTAAAACATTTCATGTAAGAGTGAGTCTCTTTGGGGAACTTTTCTTTTGGACTCCAAAATTATGTGGCATGTGCCTTCTGATGAATTCCTAAGGAGGATTTCTGTCGCCCCAAGACAATTGAAGAATGTGTTCTTCACAGTGTGTTTTTAAGTTCCTAAATGTTTTCCCCTGTGGTCTTCTTACACAGTTCCCAGACTTCTGAAGAAAGTGCCATCGAAACTGGTTCCAGCAGCTCCACATTCATAAAGCGAGAGGACGAGACCATTGAGGATATTGACATCATCGATGACATTGGAATGGATTCCTCAGAACTGGTTGAGGACAGTTTCCTGTAATTCCCGAAGGAAGTAGTGGACATCTTTTGAGGGGTGCGAGACAAGAAAGAAAGAAAGAAAGAAAGAAAGAAAGAAAGAAAGAAAGAAAGAAAGAGAATCTCAACACATAACTCATGGATTTTTGACTCCCTAAGGAAAACCACTTTAACATAGATGGTCGAGACTTGCAATCCTAAGTGTCCCCACAAGGGACGCAAAGATCTCACCCGGATTTGTGAAACAAGAAGACATTTAGAAACCAGCTTTTAAGCACTTCCATAGCATCTCAGTAACACCTGCTGTTCTGATAGGTGAGTGGATAAAGGAAAAGGCCATGGACAGTCCAATTTGTGTTTCAAGGGCATTCACAACTCAGATGAATAACATTTCCACTATGGTGAAACATCACCCATGTAATTATGTAAATACCTTACCAAGATGTTTTGTGGCATATGTGGAATAGGCATTTTTTTAGAAGACCACTCAAGACTTCTGTGTATTTTCTTCCTTCAGTCTCATCATAAGCTGCTGTTGAACTATCACATGAGATGAAGTACATGCAAAAAAAGAAAGAAAACCACTTTTGAAACTCAAACTAATTGGTACTAGGAAACCTTTTTACCTTTTTTGCAGCTAATACAAATAAAACGGAATTACAGTAATTTCTAACCTTATACAATAGCTTAGTAAATCAAGTGAGACTCTTCATAACCATAGAAGAATAATTGTTTACCTACTGCTGTTTTCAGTATCACTAAGTATAGTTTATAACTACTCCTTGCCCTTTCTTAAAAACACAGTACTGAAAAAACTAATGAACTAAAGCATTTTAGCATTTATACATTTACAAGAAACAACTGTTCTATTTGATAGTTACTGTAATGGCTTTGGTAAATTAAAACTAGTTTAGGAAGTAGGGAAAGCTAATGTATTCTATGGCATCCACCCTTAGCAGAGTAGCTATCCTAATGCAATGAATTTATGTGCTGGTGAATCCTCCTTTGATTCAGTGGAACTCTTCAGAAATTGAAGTTTATTTTTAAACCTTCGTTTGCAACCAGGTTCCTCAAGTTATTGCACAAAATATGTGTGGCTAATCAATCAATGGATAGGCTGCTTGGAGCGGTTGAGAAAAAGAGCACATCGGGAAGTTTGTTTGGGGTTTGCATGTGACAAATGGATTGGATGCACCAAATGCTCTTTCTGAAAACGCTTCTTTCCGAGCCTGAGATTTCCAATTAAGTATGTAGCTACTTTGAAAAGAAAGAAAGAAAGAAAAAGTTCTACTTTTGGTATAACAGAAATGGAACCGGATCCTCTTGCCCTTGTTTTAGCTATAACGTTGGACGTTAACAAGTACAGCGGACGCTCAGGTTGCGAACGTGATATGTGCGGGAGGCACGTTCGCAACCCGCAGCGCTGTGTCTGTGCACACGTGGGTTGCGATTTGGCGCTTCTGCGCATGCGCAAAGCACAATTTAGTGTTTCCGCACATGCGCAAGCGCCAAAACCCAGAAGTAACCTGTTCCGGTACTTCCAGGTTCAGCGCGGTGCGCAACCCGAAAACACGTAACCTGAAGCGACTGTAACCCGAGGTATGACTAAAGAGTTTTTTCCATCCACACCAATGGGCACTGAATTGGGAGTGAAGCAATTGTTTCTAAACAATGTTGCATTTTTGAAGGAAATACATTTAAAATATAGGATTGGCTGTGACCTCTGTGGTGTGTGTATTCAAGTGGCATATCTGTCTCTGTAATGTGTAAAATGGCCCCAAGCAGTTGCTGATCCTTCTTTTAGTCATTCTCACACAATAGTTTGAGATCAGTCCTTCCTTAATCTGAATATAATGTGTCTGGCAGTGTTTCTGTGATGATTTACAATGCATTCCTGGATGAGCCTCATTCAGTTCTGGGGGACTTATTCCCAGCTAGGTGGGCACAGTTGCAGCCCTAGGCTGTGATTTTCTCACAGTCTATGGAAATCATGAACTGGAATCAGTCAGTGACATACAGGGTGCATGAATGTATGGTGCACAAAAAGAAATTCCATGTTTTTCATAAACCCAGAGCTTGAGCTTCATTAAAGAGAAATGTCACAGGGTAAACGTGCAAAAGAGCTGTGCCATTAGCTCGAAAATTCCTGTTCCTTAATCCTAGACATGTATGTGGCAGGCAACAGTGGCTCACTTGTGGGGAAAAAGGAACTTGACATATTCTTGGCATATTCTGTGTAGTTATAATAAAACATACCAAGACTCAGACCTGGGTGGAATCTACACAAATATAAAAAAACGTTCCAAAAATGCTTTTTTTAAAGCGTTTTTAAAAAATACATTGAATTTTCCATAATGCTCACCATCCCCATCTAGTGTCACATTGTATATTACACTTAAAACATGCTTAAAACATTTTATTTGCAGCTGTATAGCTGAGTCCCTGGTATTGAAACCAGATGGTAGAGCATTAATTGATGCAAATGTGGCCCAATGTGGATGCTTGCTGGATTTCCTATTATATCACTAAGAGCAGCACAGGGTAGCAATTGGCCAGTGGTGAACAACCATTTTGAGCAATACAACTTTCTCTGTGCCAAACTCGCAGGCTTACCTACCATTACAGCTATGGCTCCCTACTTTGCTGATGTGATAGTTAAAGGACAAACAGATGAAGGCAGCTTGTGCTGGAGACAGTGCTGTGTTGGAACTAAGCTCCACAGCAGTTGATAAGCACCTAGCAGGATTAAAAATGCAGTGTAAATCAATGCTTTGCAACGGACTCAGAAGTACACAGCCATCTCTTTTGATGCTAAATAACTAACTAAACATGAAGCAACAAGTGATGCTTCAGTGCATTGAGTGAAAAAGAGCTCAGTTTGATCTCCCAAAATAAGTGCGGAACCATATCCCATTAAAATTAATAGGACTTAAATGTGCACATAGGGATATCTGTGGTAAATAATTATTTGAGGTGCTGAATGCCAAAACGCAATGGGCCCAGTATAAATCTGTGCAAATACTTGGACCAGATGAGTAAGTCCAAGCCTTCGAGATATTCTTCTCTGCTAGATCCAATTTATTACAAATGTGCCAGTGCAATGGATGGAAATTGCAAACACCTTACTTGCACGCGCGTGTGTGTTTTGCATTACTTCACACGGATCAGGTCTTCTCATGTTTCGCAGGCTTTCCTGTTTCACTGGCTACTAAAGAATAAGCTACAATAATTCGTACCTTGGTTTTTCTTTTTCTTATTGTACTTTTTGTTATGTATCTCACAAAACAAACTCATGCTAATCCCATATCTTGCTTCAGGTGAACACAGATCCCATTGCAATGCACATCTGCCCATACTGCATGCCATAGATGGGGCTCCATTTTAATTTCCTGTCTACGTTGCAACGTGGATGAGCGCATTTATCGCCACCTACCGTACTCTCTCATGTTAGTTATGCCCAACATGTTTTGGGCAAGGTAACTATAGCTGGATTGGGACCAAGTTCTAGTTGTGGACCAAAATATGCAGTATATTTTTTTAGATTTATAATCCTATGAAAAGTTCCTGACACTGCAATGGACTGCACATCAGAAAACTTTACAAAGGCAACACATTAATGCAGAAGGTACCTGTTAGACTAAGGCTTGCAATCTTGTATTCACTTACCCTATTGAATTCAATGGGACTTACTTCTGAGTAGACCTATATAAGATTGCAATGTTAGTCTTTCAGTATTAGCCTGGGGAAAAACCCCTGGATTTTGTTACTGTCTTGATTATTTGTTTTAGGACAGACTTCTTCAAACTCAGCCCTCCAGATGTTCCCATCATCCCTGACCACTGGTCCTGCTAGCTAGGGATCATGGGAGTTGTAGGCCAAAAACATCTGGAGGGCCAAGGTTGAGGAAGCTTGTTTTGGATCTTAGTGACTATTTCTCTGTGACTCAGATTTGAGAAGCTTTCAGAAAAGATATACCCAGCTTTTGTCTGTTCTGTATTTGTATCATGACAATCGAACCTTGCCTGTGAAACACAACTTTCTCATTTTGAATGGCCCTGTTCCTTACAATGTGGTCTGCAAATGTACAAACAGTCCTATGGTATAATGAGGGACATAAGATAAGGTGATGTTATACATCAATATGTATATATGTATTTTTGTATCAACTTTGAGAGTACTGCCAAAACATTTATGACAAGCTGTATCACTGCCTTTGTTTATAATTTTTGTTTTGTTTTTTGTTTTTACTGTGATATACTCCACAGGCACGCTAACTGTTGCACTTTTAAATGTCCAAAATTTATATTTTAGAATGATAAAGAAAAGCGAGAAAGAGTTTCCATAAAGGTGGTATTGTGAAGTGTTTGAGAAGAACCAGTTGGAATGAGTGACCATAGGTACAAAATGTAATACAAGTGCCCCTGTTCTTATTTTTGTCTTTTTTAAAAAACCATGTAAATTAAGATCTTTATATTTCAATAAATGATATATAATTTAAAGATACCTAAGAGAGTTTTTTTTACTCTTGGCTCAGAGCAGGGCCTTTCCTGTCAAGCAGGCCTCTCCCATGCATGTCTCAGTTCAGTTCGTCTCTTCTTCTTTTTTTTAACATAATTTTTATTGGATTTTTCCATATTTCATTTTAATTCAACACACATATTCACAACATCTTATTTGCTCAAAGTGAGCTTTGACTTCCTTCTACCTCTCTTTCTGACATCCCTATAGCCTATAACATATCTTTCGCATTCCCATAATCACTTCTTTGTCTATAATCACCTTAAGAAATCACATTCTTATTTATAAATCAGTATCATAATTTCACATTACAAAACATTTCACGTTAATGCTACAAACGTTTTTAAATGAGTACAGTTTTCTTTCAAGTAATAAATAAATTTGCTCCAGTCCTTTTGATATTTTTCTTCGGGCCGATTCCTAATTCTCCCCGTCAGTTTGTCTCTTCTTAAACAAATGGTAACTGGCAGCATCACTGTGTGATCCTATACATGTCTACTCGGGAGTAACTCCTATATTTGAGTTCAGTGAGATTTACTCCTAGTTAAGTGTGTCCAAGATTGCAGTTTCAGAGTACAATCCTAAACCCTTGTGCCTATTTCTGAGGGGGGAGTTGGGGATACTGCAGATTTCTGTCTTGCTGATGTCTGCTGGTGGAAACAGGGGTCCAATGTGACAGAGGCCCTGAAATGAGGTAGGAGGTAAGTGCTGGGATATTTCTCACACCGGACACTGGACAGGGAAAGCCTCAGAATGAGGAGTTGCAGGATACTAGATACTTTGGATACACTGAATCTAAGGTCCTTTGGATCTGCTGAGGGGCAGAATCCTCGGGATATGGCAAAAGAGCTACAGTGAGGGGGAAAAGTATTTGACAGGTGTCTTTTGTACAGGTACTGTTAACGATTACAGGTAAGACCTCAACCCTTACAGCAGGTGCTTCTAACCTCAGCTCGTTACATACAGTGAAGATACCGGGTAGCCTGACATCTGGCTGGTTGATAGGGGATCAAATACTTATTTCACTCATTATAATGCAAATCCATTTCTGACTTTTGTCTTCTGGGTTTCTGGGGGGTTTTCCTGTTCTTATTCTGTCTCTCACAAGCTACAATAAACCTACCATTAAAATTATGGGCTGGTCATTTCTTCGTCAGAGGGCAAATGGGCAAATTTAGCAGGGGATCAAATACTCCCCCCCCCCTCACTGTAAAAGCAATAGAATTTTACACACACACACACACACACACAAACAAACAAACAACTTTAAAAACTGCAGAAGAGTAAGAACCCAAAATCCTAGCTTCAGCAGAAGCAAATTGGTTTGGGAGAGAAAATAAAAATATCTTAGACAGGCAAAAAAAAAAACAAAAAAAAACATAAGAGGAGAAGCTAAGCAAACCTTCATGGGGACAATGTTCCAAAGCCAAAACTAAAAAGGGACCCCTCCTCCCTAGCAGCCATCAACTTGACATCGAAGGACAGGGATGTCCCATTGTGCAGACAGGTATGTGTAGAAAGAGCCAATCCTTTTGTTGCAAAGCATGCTAGAGCTTTGAAGGTAAGTAGTAGCAGTTTGAATTGTACTTGAAAATGAACCAGGAGCCAGTGATAGGGCGGCCATGTCTCCTCTTTTACAGAGGACAGTCTTCTGTTTGATGGTATCCTCTATTGAAAGGGCTGGTCTAAGTTCCATTTTGAAGAAGGAAAGGTGGTGGTGGGGAAACCTTGCCACTGTGCTAGCAGAAGCCCCTTTGCGAATTAGTTTAACTCTGTCTTCAATCCAGATTGTAGTTTAGAAAATCCCTCCGTTTTTCTTAAACACAGTTCCCCCCACTTCCATCACTTTTCCATATCCAGAGGGATTTATTATGCACATTCCTTGAGTTGGGTTTCCAATTTGAGCAAGGGGGCAGAAAGAAATTTTATTTTCTTCCGCCTCCAAGGCTGCTCCCACCCACTTCCCCTGAAATGACCCACCTCGTCTCCACTTCATTTGAAGTGAGATTCAACTACCAGTCGAGTCGTCGTCTTTACAAAGAAGGGAGGGGAACATCTTGCCTTCTGCCTCAGGAAGCAAAATAGCTTTGGCTTGCCCAGTCCATGTCCTTAAAAAATCTTGAACAGAAGCAAACATTGGTTAGTCTGATAATAATGCTATCTCTGTTGCTTGTAGTATGTGCCTCAGAATGCCTATTGATGGAATCACAGATGGAGAGAATGATGCTGAGCTTAGGTCCTGCTTGCAAGCTTCCCATGAGCCTCTGCTTGGCCATTTTGAGAAGAGGGTGCTGAACTAGACAACCCATTGGCCTGATCCGCAAGGCTCTTTTTATGATCTTAGCTTTTCTCAGAGTCGGCCACAAGGTGGAAGTATTGTTCAAGAATCAATTAAGCTTAAGGCACTAATTCAGTTTTTCACCGGCATCTTCTTCCCCACGGCAAAGAATTCTCTGGAAAACAACTGGTGGTCTCAGGACTGCAATTTATTTCCTATTACGAAGTATTTCCTGGCTTGCTCAGCGTTCTGAAACCATTTTTCATCCGGACTCACCATTTTGATGCAGTAAAAAAGTGTGTGTGTGTGTGTGTGTGTGTGTGTGTGTGTGGTTGTTTTTGTTGTTTTGCTAAGAGGAATTCAAGGTATCAGAAATGGGGAAAGAGCAGAAATGGGGAAAAAGAGAATTAATTCAAAAGTTGCACATTTTCATGTGAAAAGATATGTTTAGCTTCTGAATGTGTACTTAAGGTCAAACCCAACTGATTTGGACAGAATAAAATGCCTCTCAAAAACTCAGGCTTATGGGCTGGGGGTTCTCCTGGGGCCAGCTTTGAGCATGAATTTTCGGGTGACAGCAGTGGTACAATTACAAGCCCGCACCCCAGTAAACCAGTGGACCCGTAAACCCAGTAAACCAGTAAACCACCACATGGCATGAACACGCATGCTTTTCCTACACAACTATGGTTCTACCTCACTGTTTGTACTCCTGACCTGAGGCATTGGCCTCAGAAGAGTCATGTTGTGTTGGACAGTCAGCTCCAGCAGCTGTTTCATTTTTCTCCTCACTGTTCCCTTGTTTTTCTCCTGCCACCTTTCTGTCATCTCCTCAGCAGTCTTGAATCTTCTCTCACAACACCTTCCAGCAACAGCCTTCAACTTTGTAATGGAGAAAGACACTTCTCTTTCAAAGTAATGGCTCTTGGCCTTTTGCCTTTTTTTTAGGTCTCCACCGCATCTACCATCATCTTCTTTCAATGAGTCACGCCCGTTTTGAGTAATTCTCCCAACATGCAGAATCAGTTGGCTCTTCTCTCACCACTGAGCCTTCTTCAGAAAGAGCATGCTCATCTCACCTCTCATGCAATCACCCACCTTCGGACCTTTCAGATTCTCAGTTTAAATTGTAATACAATTGCCAACCCGGTTCATTTGTTGGAGGGAAATCATGGCGCAGTTATACTACAACTCATTCTCTTGTCAGGGAACCCCGGGGATGGCAATTTCCTGAAGTGTTGGGAAAGGGATTGCAAGAGAAAATTGTAACTGCTAGGATTCTTTCAGAGAAGCCATGGCAGTTAAACTGGCGTGAAACTGATAGGAGCTTGTAAGAGAAGTATGTTGTCCTCAGATCCCATTCCCTCCCAAAGCAAAAGCAACAATAGAGTGTGGCGCCTTTAAATTCTAAGGCATTTATCATACTATGAGCTTCCACAGGCAACAACCTATTTCATCAGATGCATTTGATTAATGAGTGTAGTTTTCCCCCATGCTGCTCTCCTGCAGCTCCAATTTGCTTGTGTTAGATATATAGGTTCTGAAGCAAGACTGTTGATTGGTTTCATTTGGGCTTATCCTCAGAGCTGTCTGTAGTTTACCAAAATACTACTGCTAATACTACTACTACCACCAACAATAATTCTTCTCTGAAATTCTACAAGTTTTGCAACTCAAACAAATTGACACAATCTCTACTGTTTCTGCAATTAATGAAGAAGAACAATGAAGCAATGACACAAAAGCACCTCGCCCTTCCTACTAAATCCTGCACAAGCCGCCCACCTGACTTCTGAGATTTAGCTGGACAGTTGACCAAAGTTACCACAAGGGCTAGAAACTGGATTTAAAAATGAAAACCTGAGATTCTCATAATGCTGAATTCTAGATCCCACACTTATGGAATGCGCACATCCCTGATATGGCTGGGATTTCTACTCCCTTCCTCCAAAGCAAGTTACATTTCAGAACTGGGAAGGGACTGCGTGATGGAGCTTTAAAGACTGAGATGGGCATCTCTTAATACCATATCCCTTAAAAAAAACCAATCCCACCCTATTGCATTTCAGTTCCATGGACATTAATCTCATATAGCATTCATTCATAAGTGTCCTTACTGGAAATGAACAGTTTGAAGAGCACAGACAATCTTCTTATGTGTAACCTGACACAACTGCCAATAATTAATGGCCCTAATAGCAACATATTGTCCCTTGAGTGACAGAAAGAAGTGTGGTCACTGTGCTTGTGTCTTTCAATCAGAAAGAAAATTAATAATTAGAGATGCTGCAAAGCTGCTCTAGTGTCACAGGCCCTTTGCCGGCTCTCAATGCGTATTTTAATATCCGTGTTCCTAAGCATTTGAGAAAAAGAAAAACATTATAGTCCCAATCATTTTCCTGGCATGAAATGTCCGAGGCAGAAGTGATCATACCTTAACAGGCCAGTTCTAGGCATGTCTACTCAGAAGCAAGTCCTACTGAGTTCATTGGTGCTTACTCCAAGGTAAGTGAGTAATGAATGTCAGCCTAAGTAGCCTTGGACTAGAACGGAAGTTGTCTCCTTGTATCAGTTCAGCCAAGTCATACCTTGGTATTCAGATGTTTTGGCTCCCGAATGCCGCAAACCCGGAAGTGAGTGTTCCGGTTTGCAAACGTTCTTTGAAACCTGAACGTCTGACAGGGTTTCCATAGCTTCTGATTGGCTGCAGGAGCTTCTTGCTGCTAATCAGAATCCACGCTTTGGTTTCTGAACATTTTGGAAGTCGAACAGACTTCCGGAACGGATTCCATTCTACTTTCAAGGTGCGAATATATCAGTACAAGGAATGGGTAAGGCTACAATCTGTATTCATACTTGGAAGGAAGTCCTATTGAGCTCACTGGGACACACTTCTGAGTAGACATGTTTAGGATTGCCACCATAAGGTTGCGTTCCTAAGCATGCTTCTTAGGGAGTAAGTCCTAATGAACGCAGTAAAGTCAAGATTTATGATGTGCTGTTCTTCAGCTAGGCAATTTGCGTGAGGAATAGGGCCTAATCTCCAACAGATTGCCAGGAAGACACTTTCTAACACAAAAAAATGTTGAGCAAGATGTGCTCTGTTTGCAAAGCTCCCTCTTATCCCCTCGACTACTTCCCAGCATCTCAAAAGTCTCCCGGAAAGGCACTCTGTGGAAAGCCCCCTCCTGATCCTTTTTTGTCAGTCATCCTGTTCTCCCACTTATGTTCTTATATTTAATAACATAAGGGGCCTTTCCTTTTTGGAAGGATTTGAAACTGGGATGATGTGGCATTACTTTAAAAGATGCTCCATTTAATATTAATTCAGAGGGAGTTTTATAGCATTTTTCCTGATGATTTATTGGTTTTATAACCCCACTGGGGATATGCGTTTACAGAAAAATGAGGAAGAAATATACCAAATTTCTGCCTCCATCTCCCTCTTTCTCCTGAAAGATTCCTTGTACTCACGGAGGTAAGGAGAGAAAGTTTTATTATTCTTAGCCCCTTTTACCTGCATAAGCAGTGGGAGAGCAGGATAAGAACTGTGGCATAGCATAGTGGGTCTTAATCCTTTGTCCATACCATCTTCTGAATAAGAATCACTCCATGCCTTCTATTTTCTGTGAGAGCTTTCCTCCCATTGACAGCAGTTGGCATTGGACAGCTCTGATTCCAGTCAGAACCACATTTGCAGTAGAAGGAAAGCCTCTCCGGTGTTGAAATGAGGACAGTATATTTCCCTGATATTGTCCAAGTGGCCAACAATTTGGGACGAGGGGCCCCAGAAAAAAGAAGAACAAAACACCCTAGCAAATTCTCGTATGAGAAACTTCAGTTCACTAAATACTGAATAAAACTATGTTGTTAATTAAAGCTCAGGGATGAAGGAAGCTAAGAAATAGCTAAAAGAGGAAGATATGATTCCATTGATTGATTCCATCAACAATTGTATTAAAATGTGTTGTGCCAGATCCCCATTGTGAGGCAGCCTCCTCAGGTGGCATCTACTGTGGGGCAGGGAGTAGACAGAGCTGTGTGTGTCATACGTCACCTGCCCTGCGTCCCCTAACATACTGCTGCCCTCAGGAGTAGTGGAGGGCGCCGCCCCATTGCCTATGTTGAAATAACTTGCTTTGGTACGTGGAATTTTGTACATCTTGCCTGTCGCCTCAGGCAGCAAAATGTCTTGAGCCAGCTCTGCTGTGATTCTCTCTGTCTCTCTGGGTTTCGGAAGGACGTTGCTTCTGAACTTGGCTGTTAATTACATGTATTGATCATGGATAATAGTCACTGGCAGATCACGATTCTCCCTGTCTAATCCCCTTTTTAAAAGACATCGAAACCCATAACCATCTTGTGGCAGCGAATCTCATAATTAATTGCATGCTATCGGAAGTATTTTCTTTTGTCTGTCCTGAATATGCTGCCAATCAGTTCCATTGAGTGCTGCCAGATTATTAATCAGAATACTCATACCAGAATCTTTTTTTTTTTTTAACCACTCATACGTGTTTGGGGTTTTTTTGCGAAAAATCCGAACTGTTTTTTCCTGCACCATCTCCTCGTCCTCCTTCATAGATAGCAGCTCTAGATGACCATTCAGCTTTTGTAGAGGTATTTTGTAGAGGTATTTGTAGAGGTATTTTGGATGAAAACAGTTGCCACTCGCTACAGAATGTCTCACCACAGGCCAAAGTGACCTCCTCAGGGACATCTTCTGTCCCTCAGACCAAACCTGATTCAACAGAGAGCAGCTTCTCCTCTTCCCTTGATGTTTGGCAGAGCCCTCAGCCTCTTCAAGACCACTTTGAAGCTCCGCTGCAAGAGGACAGTGGCTCACTGCTTACCTAGACAGAAAGAGGCAGGTGCCCTCTCTCCTAGAGATGGCGGATCCATCAGGACAAGTGGGGCACTGCCTCACCAAGCTCAGTCTATCTTCAGCTGGTCCCCACCTGCATCTTCTCTCATTACCTCCTTCCTTACAGCTATGGACCAGGAGAAACTTGATTCAGTTCACATTTAAAAGTGAACGCTACCTAAATGGCATTTTCCAAAACAGTACAAAAACCAAAATACAGCCACTCTTCACAATTTGCACTTATCCAACTTTTACAACGCAGTTCGCCAGCCAAGGGATGTGTACCAAAAATGCATTTACTAGGGCAAAGGGGGCATTAAGAACACATATGTTGGTGAAAATGCCGTACAAAAATGCATTGTATTAGGGGAAATCGCTTTGTTTTGAATATCAGCCAACAAACAAGCCTGGACACAAGGATCCAGTGACAAGCATCAGAAAAGGGGTTGTGTGTGTTTTAAGGATAAAACCATTATTATCTAGAGGGGATGATAAAATTGTGTATCTCCTTCCCTCAACTCCGGAAGCAACCAAACTAAGCTGCTCTTAGCAGACTCCCGGTGTTAAGTTGTGGGTGAACATATCAGAAGACACAGCGATTCTTCAAACAGCTCTTGTTTATTCACAGGCCAGAACAGAACTGAACTGAAGGGTTCAGCCAGCCTGCTTATATAGAGCTCCACTAGAACACAACAGTAACCATTTTCTATAACTATCCAATCACTGAACGTCACTTTCAATCCCTTATTTGCATATGTGGACCTGAGTGAAAACTATCTACAGCATCCCCTTGCTGGCCCAGGGTGAGAACTTCAGTACATAACACCGAGCAGATATTTCCAGCTGATGCTCCCCCTCACAAATCAAATCCCATGAAGAACTTCTTGGTTTGGTTCCTGCCCCACCCCACCCGTTTTAGATAGCAACAACTTGTCCTGATCAGATTGCTCAAATTGGGGCAAAGGGTCCATGTGGCTGATCCTCATTCTTCTTCTCTCCTAGCTATTGCTGGTGATCTTTCGAAGCTTTGTTTACAGTCATCACATTATTTGTCTTGCATTCCAGGCGAACTGGAAGATAAGCTGGATAAAACTAGTCGGACATGTTGTCAAAATCAAAGCCAAGGCAGCAGTTGGGCTTCATTCTGGCTATGCATCTGCAGCACAGATATGTAGGGATGGGGAAGGCTCCCTCACCTGCAGATCTACCTGCGCCACAGCTATTCTGCGCAGACCTACCTGTTCTGCAGTTCAGTGGCAGAGCTCTGCATGTGGAAAGACCCAGGTTCGATCCCCGCTATCTCCTTTGTCTGCCCCGCCCCCAATTTTTAATTGATTTTTATACAATTTAATAAATTCAATTCAGTTTCAATACAGTATTCCCTTAACATTCTAATTTACCATCCTTACCTCCATGATGTTCCTGTTCAAACCCTTTATCCACTGCCTTAAATGTAATACCTATTGCTATAACAGTACATTCCTTTATCATTCTCATTCCTTTGCTTATATTTCCAGTCCTGCCTGCGATTTCATTTGTCTATACTATTATCTCAGATTGTCTGAAAAGGATCTCCACTCTTCCACAAATATTTCGGCTTTTTGTCTCTTATTATTTTGCCATCATTTTCACCATCTCCATATACAGTGGTACCTCGGGTTACATACGCTTCAGGTTACATACGCTTTAGGTTACAGACTCCGCTAACCCAGAAATAGTACCTCGGGTTAAGAACTTTGCTTCAGGATGAGAACAGAAATCATGCTCCGGCGGCGCGGCGGCAGCAGGAGGCCCCATTAGCTAAAGTGGTGCTTCAGGTTAAGAACAGACCTCCAGAATGAATTAAGTACTTAACCCGAGGTACCACTGTATAGTCCAATAGTTTTAAAGCCCACTCCTCGTAGGAACTTTTCCTTTCCATTTCTGCACATGCAAAATTCTGCCTGTGGTGGTAGCAGACAATTTATCCAACTTTTTCAGGACCTCTGTACCTATTCCCCAAAGAAATGCTTCCAGCTTTTGGGGGATGACTATTTTAAACAGGCTCTCTCTCTCTCTCTCTCTCTCTCTCTCTCTCTCACACACACACACACACACACACACACACATTACCTTTGCTTTCCCCCAGAATGACCCTCACAAAGCTACTTAAAAGAATTGGCTGCACCATTGCATCGCTGGGCTGTAAAGAGGGGTAATTTTATTTAAATGGGTGAGGAGAGAGGCTTGATAAGAGGGTGCTGCCTGGCAGTTCAGCTGCTCGGAACGAAACTGGGTTGCCAACACAAATAACAGTAGTGAAATGGACATCCTTTACCATCTGTCAGCTGTTCAACCTATGGGGAGTGAATCATTGTCTACGTCCGATATTTTTGGAGCAGCCATCACTGTTGTTAGTGTGCAGATGTCTCTGTCTCAAAGTTGTTTTCACTTCCAGGTAGGTAGCACATCCCCATGTTCACCATCTCGGTGTTTACAGTGATGGGATGAGTCTTTGTTTAGTGTCAAAGCATTATGTTAATCCCAGTGCAGAAGCACAGCAGAAGTACCCCTCAGAGGAGCTTGTCCATTGCAACTCTGCATGAATATGTGCTAGTAAAGGTAAAGGGACCCCTGACCATTAGGTCCAGTCGTGGCCGACTCTGGGGTTGCGGCGCTCATCTCGCTTTATTGGCCAAGGGAGCCGGCATACAGCTTCCGGGTCATGTGGCCAGCATGACTAAGCCGCTTCTGGCGAACCAGAGCAGCGCACGGAAATGCCGTTTACCTTCCCGCCAGAGTGGTACCTATTTATCTACTTGTACTTTGACGTGCTTTCGAACTGCTAGGTTGGCAGGAGCAGGGACCGAACAATGGGAGCTCACCCCGTTGCAGGGATTCGAACTGCTGACCTTCTGATTGGCAAATCCTAGGCTCTGCGGTTTAACCCACAGCGCCACCTGCGTCCCTTCCGAATATGTGCTACCCTGCTTCTAATCAGGCTGTGTGTCAAGTATGGTGATTCGCACAGAACCATAGGCAAAGGCAGTGGTGATATCAGGGCCACACTTCGGAACTGAACTCCAGGACTCTGCTTAGCAGAATGAGAAGGAGGTGGGGCCCAACAGAACAAGGTTGGCTGATAACACTTTGAAGTGTAAGACTATTAAATCCAGAGTCTAAAATTACATAACTGCATCAGTGGGTGAATAAACAAACATAACTGTGAAGGCTGTGAACAGGAACAAGCAGATTTCCCCCTCCCAGCTGAGTATTGGGTTCTGTTGCTCTTCCACCACCTCTGATCCTATACAGTGGTACCTTGGTTTACGAACTTAATCCATTCCGGAAGTCCACTCTTAAACCAAGGCATTCTTATACCAAGGTGTGCTTTCCCATAGCAGCGGGGGACTCAATTTACAAATGGAACACACTCAACAGGAAGCGGAACATGTTCTTATTACAAGGCAAAGTTCACAAACCAAAACACCTACTTCCAGGTTTGCATCATTCTTAATCTAAGTTGTTCATAAACAAAGCTGTTCATAAACCAAGGTACCGCTGTACATGGAAATGCTGTGGATCAAATCCTGATTGTCTCATATATATATATATATATATATATATATATATATATATATATATACACACACACAGTCATGCTTCTGTCCATAGCTGTCAACTTACAGATTTGAAAAGAAGGGACGCTGTGATAAGGGAGTTTCCCGCCAAATAAGGGACGGTTGACAGCTATGCTCCTGTCTGCTTTGTTTGTTTGCTTGTTCTTTGAGTGCCTTGCATGTTTATGTGGTCAAATGTTTGCTCAGTGCTCAATTTCATTCTTTACGGATTTAAAAACTGTTCAAAGGAAAGAAGGTTTGGCATTGTGGTTGACACAGGCCAATCCAAACTGTGCACAGCCCAGCTCTAGGGCATCAATATGTCCTGCTTTACAGAGAGCAGTTCTCTGATTGAAGAGATGTCCAGTCTACATGCATTTCAAAGATTAAAATAAACTCCTAAGGAGGGTGAACAGGGACCTTGAAGTTCGCATGTGGGCAGCAGACTGAGGAGGCACGTAAATCACCCGATCACAGTCTTCCCAGCGAGATGTTCTGCATTTTGATTTAGATTATAATAATTATTTCTATATTTGCATCCGTACGTACGAATTGGCATATTCAAATAACATGCAAATTGGTCCTCTTTCATCTTCTTTTTCATGGATGCCCTTCATCTTTTTTGGCGATGCAGAAGTGGCCACCCTCGTGAAACAAAAGACTTCACGAGAAACGGCCCTGCCTCTTCTGTGCTTTCTTTTTCGTGAGCTCGGCTGCACATCCATGTGGCATTCAGACTGGCTCTGGTTCAGCCCAACAGAGGGTGAGCATCATAAAGGCTTGCCTGGGGGCCAATATCATGCCATGTGTGTTCAGTAAACAATCAGCAGAAATGTGAGCGAGTGCTGGGTGGGTGGCGAGGCTGGCTTTGGAACTGTGCAAAAAAAAAATTAAATTAAAAATGTCGCCACCTGCCCGCCATCTTGCCACTTGTTTAGTAAATAGGCAGGGCTTGACAACTTGCCCCAGGAAATTGCACCCATACAGAAATGCAGAGTAAAAAGTCACTTTAAAAGAGTTTTTAAAATTAAAATTAAATTGAATGTAGGCCTCTAATGGAGTTGTTATGAAGACAAACTACAGTGGTACTTCTGGTTACGTACTTAATTCGTTCCGGAGGTCCGTTCTTAACCTGAAACTGTTCTTAACCTGAAACACCACTTTAGCTAATGGGGCCTGCTGCCACGCCACTGGAGCACAATTTCTATTCTCATCCTGAAGCAAAGTTCTTAACACGAGGTACTATTTCTGGGTTAGCGGAGTCTGTAACCTGAAGTGCATGTAACCTGAAGTGTATGTAACCCGAGGTTTCATTCTGTCATTAGAGTTTGTGTGGGACTTCCACTGATCTCTTAAGCATTAAAAAGTGGTGCAGTAGGAAAACCTTTCTGTGTGAAGGTTTGTCTGGCGCCTCCATTATACACCTTTAGGCGCCAGGCAAAAATGTTCCTCTTTAACCAGGCCTTTGGCTGACTGACATCCAATTCCCTTTTAAAATGTGTTGGGGTGGGGTTATTGGGTTGTTTTGTTTTTATCATGTATTTTGTATTTTTTATTGTGTTTTTATCCTGTGAACCACCCTGAGACGTGCGGGTATAAGGCAGTATACAAATTTCAATAATAATAATAATAATAATAACAATAATAACAAAAGTTTTTGATGATCATTAAGTTATTTACAAGTAGTAACCGATCATCATCATAATACTGATAATGAAGAATATTACCTATATAGCACAGCAGACTGTTCAGCACCTTATACAGCATTATCTCAGTGATCCTTGGAGCAGCTTTGCAGGATCCGACCCCCTGTTCTAGCACCCTCTCTCACACAGTGCCTCACTTGTACTGAAACACGTGTTAGCAATTATTCCCATATTACAGAAAAGGGGCTGAGTAACAACATAATGCCACAGGCAACAGGTATGTTTATGGCAGAAACAAAATTTGAACTATGGGCTTTTCTGCTAGCACAGTCTCTTGGCAGCCACTCCAGTTCTTTAAACACCTTAAAACAAATTGATATGCTTGATCTCTTCTGGGGTCGGCAAAATCGCATGCCAGTGGCTGGCAGCTGCACCTGAGGAGCTGAGGAAGTCCTGCTAAGGAGTTCTTAAGTGTAAAATACCAACCAGCAAAATGCTTGTGGCTTCAGGTTATTTAAAATAGCAGAAACATGAAACAGAAATATGGAGTCGCAGTCATTTTTATTAGCTAACTTTTTGATGTTTAACCTTTCAACCAGAGGCCCACGCGGTGGGCCAAATCAGTTTGAACCACTTCTGTGTCCCAGGCTGCAGGTGCAATGATTCACTTGTCCTCAGAGCTGTTATTGCTCTCGAGGGCATAGCTGGAGTGGGTTCCTCCTGCGCTATTTTCATGTTAAAGCTGGTCTGCCTTTGAAGACATGCTTTCTGTTATGTACTGAAGTTCTCACCCTGGGCCAGCAGGGGGATACTGTAGATAGTTCAGGTCCACATATGCAAATAAGGGATCGAAAGTGATGTTCAGTGATTGGATAGTTACAGACAGTGGCGTAGCATGGGTTGTCAGCACCCGGGGCAAGGCAAGTAATTTGCGCCCCGTAACCCATGGATTTGCGCCCCCTAACCCATGGATTTGTGCCCCCTAACCCATGGATTTGCGCCCCCTAACCCGTGGATTTGCGCCCCCTAACCCTAACCCCCAGATGTTGCGCCCGGTGCGGCAGGCCCCCCCTGCACCCCCCACGCTACGCCACTGGTTACAGAAAGTTGTTACTGTTGCTTTGTAGTTGATCTCTATATAAGCAGGCTGGCTGAATCCTTCGGTTCAGTTCTGTTCTGGCCTGTGAATAAACAAGAGCTGTTTGAAGAATCGCTGTGTCGTCTGATATGTTCACCCACAACTTAGCACTTTCCTCATTCCTCTTGATTTCACTCTGAAACCATGTGACCAGAGCTGTCTTTCCTATTGGGCTTA
Source organism: Podarcis erhardii (assembly GCF_964252035.2). Taxonomy (NCBI): domain Eukaryota; kingdom Metazoa; phylum Chordata; class Lepidosauria; order Squamata; family Lacertidae; genus Podarcis; species Podarcis erhardii. The sequence continues at coordinate 25,951,016 of NC_138512.1, read as the reverse complement.
CTGGCGCGTTGCGCCAGGGCGCTGGCCTCTCCGAGGCGCCCCAGCGAGTGGGGGAGCTGCGAGGCTTTGCCAGTGGTTTCCCCTTTCCCTGCATGCCCACTAGCTGTGCCCCGTCAACCATATGGCTGGCAGAAGTGCAGCTTGCCTCCCAAGTACAGGTTGGTTTCTAAAATGGAAAAAAAGAAGAGTAGAACCTTCCAAACTTTTACAGTTCTCTTAGATGCTCTCCAATATAGATTAGAACTGTCCACTGATGAAAGATTTTTGTGCTTGATTAACCTTCCCTTTAACCAGTTAATTAGACAATGGGCCTTAAATAAATGTGGATCTTACAAAAGTCTCAATCCTCTGTGAGATATCAACAGATGTGCGAGAGAATGTCCAAGTTAATGGGGAGAAACTGCCACTCCTCGTTAGGAAGGAAAGCCAGCTTCAAAATATATATTTTAACAAGCATTACTTTAGGGTACAATAAACCAAACAACTTACAAATGTTGTCTGGATGTAGACCCCTAGGTAACCATCTTGGAGCTTATAGATGTTGGGGTGTGAGGCTGGGGTCATAGAGGTGCGACCCTGATCCATTTCACATGTTTTTACACATAATTAATATTTTGCAAATGCAAATGCCCTGTTCTCTTGTTCTTGAAATCAGCGGAACAAATTAGTTTTGATTAACCTAAGTCCAATTGATTTCAACACAGCCATGATTAACTATCTCTGGATTAGAGCCAAACCATATATTTCTTAAGATTTACCTTCAGCTAGCATTTATAGGACAATAATGTGTGCCTTCCTCTATTAAAAATAGCACACCTTAGTTTTGCCAATTGGAGTTCTGCCACGTTTTAACCATATCCCATCCACATGATTTATAGGTTGAGGTGTTTCTCACACGTGCATATAAAATAAAATAACAACTTCCCGATGGTCTTAAGTGAGTTACAAACAACCTGAGGAAGTTTAGAATGTATTTTAAACACTATTCGTCAAGTTTCCTTCTCACCCATTGCTGTAGCCTGAGCATGGATTTATTGTATACTGTCTTTCCATCCATCCCCAAAGCATTTTTTTGGCAGAAATTTTCTGGTTATTCAGGATTAGATGCCTTGCTGGCATTTTTATTTTAAATGAAAGGTTCAGCTCTCTCTCAAAAAAAGAGCACCCCAGTACTCTATTTTGGAAGTGAAACACGTATGCCCCAGTTCAGAGATATAGGCAGTAGTTGGCAGTTGAAAAAAAGACAAAAACTAAATACAGTCACAAATCTAGAGATTGAAGGGAGAATGGTTCAGAAGCCTGAAGAAATTAGGAAATGTTTCCAGAGATATTTCAAAGATCTTTATGCACAAGGGCCGCAGAAAGAATCTGAGATGGATCAATTTATTAAAACTAACGGATTACAAAAAATTTCCCAGGAAATGAGAACAATCCTGAATATTAAAGTTTCACAGCAGGAAATCGAGAGTGCCATACAGAACCTCCAACTAGGCAAATCTCCAGGCCCTGATGGACTTACCTCCAAATATTATAAGGTTTTGAAGGACTATTTGATACAACCCTTGATGGAGGTATGTAACCAGATCATGGAGGGTAAGAAGGCACCAGAAACGTGGAAAGAAGCTTTCATCACATTGATTCCTAAAACAGAAACTGAAAAGACTCAACTTAAGAACTACCGTCCCATCTCACTCCTAAATGTGGATTACAAAATTTTTGCAGATATTTTGGCTAATAGATTTAAAAAAGTGTTGAACGAAGTGATTCATAAAGATCAAGCAGGCTTTCTCCCGGGTAGGCATTTGTTTGACAATACGAGAAACATTATTGACATTTTGGAACTCTTACAAACAAATATTAACACTAGAGCGGTGTTAATTTTTATTGATGCGGAGAAAGCCTTTGACAACATTTCTTGGATGTTCATGAAGAAAAATTTGGAAGGGATGGGAGTGGGACGGGGGTTTGAAAATGGTATAGAAGCAATATATTCAGATCAAAAAGCTAAATTGATAGTAAACAATGTGGTGACGGAGGAATTCAATATTGAAAAAGGGACACGACAAGGGTGCCCTCTATCCCCATTATTGTTTATCTCGGTCCTGGAGGTGCTTTTGAACATGATTAGAAGGGACCGGTCAGTTCGGGGCATTGAGGTTGGAGTGAAACAATACAAATTGAAAGCATTTGCAGATGACTTGGTATTAACACTACAGGAGCCAGTTCCTAGCACAAAAAGAGTTTTGGATTTAATTTCTGATTATGGTCGGGTGGCGGGATTTAAGTTGAACAAGCAAAAGACTAAGGTCTTAGCAAAAAACCTAACGTCTACAGAAGCAGATGAGTTTTTGAAAGAGACAGGATTAAATGTGGTTAAAAAGGTAAAATACCTAGGGGTGTACCTGACTTCTAAAAACTTGAATTTGTTTAAGGACAACTATGAGAAATGTTGGTCAGAAATTAAAAGGGATTTGGAAATTTGGACAAGACTAAAACTTTCCTTGTTAGGCCGAATAGCAGCTATAAAGATGAATGTTTTGCCGAAAATGTTATTCTTGTTTCAGACCCTGCAGATTGTGGACAAAGTGGTATGTTTTGGAAAGTGGCAGAAGGATATCTCTAAGTTCGTTTGGCAGGGCAAAAAGCCCCGAATTAAGTTTAAAATACTAACAGATGCGAAAGAAAGGGGGGGATTTGCCCTGCCAGACTTGAGGTTATATTATGAATCTACAGCCTTCTGCTGGATGAAAGATTGGTTTTTGTTAGAGAACACCGATGTCCTAGATCTGGAAGGGTTTGATAACGCTTTTGGGTGGCATGCGTATTTGTGGTATGACAAGGTTAAAATTCATAAAATGTTCAAAAACCATATTGTTAGAAGAGAAATTATTATGGTCTGGACAAAATATAAAGACTTATTGGAGAGCAAAACACCAAGGTGGCTTTCACCGGCGGGGCACGTAAGAGACTTAACATGGAGGCCTACTGGCCAAAATATTGGGAACTAATTGAAAAAGATGGTGACAATTGGAAGCTGCAGAGTTTTGAAAGTGTAAAAAGCAAGGTGCGAGACTGGTTGCATTATGCTCAAATTCGGGAAATTTTCAAAACAGATAAAAAGGTTGGGTTTCAGGTGGAAAAATCGAAATTAGAGACAGAATTGTTAGAACCTAAAGACAAATTACTTTCAAGAATGTATAACTTGCTGCTTAAATGGAATACACAGGATGAGACAGTCAAATCCGCCATGATAAAGTGGGCACAGGATATTGGACATAACATTATGTTTGAGGACTGGGAAAGGCTATGGACCACCGGATTGAAATTCACGGCATGTAGTGCCCTGAAAGAAAATATTATGAAAATGATATACCGGTGGTACATGACCCCAGTCAAGCTTGCTAAGATATATCACCTGTCTGATAATAAATGCTGGAAGTGTAAAGAGGCGGAAGGGACGTTCTTTCATCTCTGGTGGACATGTCCGAAAGTGAAGGCCTTTTGGGAAATGATCTATAATGAGTTAAAAAAGGTATTTAGATATACCTTGCCTAAGAAACCGGAGGCCTTCCTTCTGGGCATTGTAGACCAGAATGTGTTAAAGAAGGATAGAACTTTTTTTATGTATGCTACAACAGCAGCAAGAATTCTCATCGCAAAGTGTTGGAAGACACAAGATTTACCCACACTGGAGGAATGGCAGACGCAGTTGATGGACTATATGGAACTGGCTGAAATGACTGGCAGAATCCGAGACTTGGGAGAAGAAACAATGGAAGAGGACTGGAAAAAATTTAAGGACTATTTGCAAAAATATTATAAGTTGTATGAATGTTAAGAAAATGCACTTTTTAGGAAATATTAGCCCCAGCAATGGTAATCAGGTGAAATGAAAACTAAGGCACAAGATGATAGAGGTGAAATTAAGAAAAATTTTTATTGCATTATGTTTTAATCACAATACATAAGATCATGGTTATAATAATTTTGACTTTGGTAACATGATGAATTGAATGATACAATAAGTAATGAAATAAGATAATAAATAGCTGAGGACTTTGTATTATGAACATTGGGTTACAAATATACTGAAATGGGTAATATGACAAAATGAAAGATACAATAAGTGATGAAATAAGATAACAAAATGCTGAAGTTGGTATTATAAATAATGCAGATTCGGGAAGATGTGGGGAAGTCCAAAAGATTCTGTAAAAGAAATATGATTTATGAAACTCTTGTATTTTATTTTTTGTTCTTTTTCTTATTCTGTAAAATTAATAAAAACATTAAAAAAAAAAAAAACAGAGATATAGGCAGTAGTTGCAACAAGGGCCAGTAAGGTGGTACCTTGGGTTAAGAACTTAATTTGTTCTGGAGGTCCGTTCTTAACCTGAAACTGTTCTTAAACTGAGGTACCACTTTAGCTAATGGGGCCTCCTGCTGCCACCGCGCGATTTCTGTTCTCATCCTGAAGCAAAGTTCTTAACCCGAGGTACTATTTCTGGGTTAGCGGAGTCTGTAACCTGAAGCGTCTGTAACCCAAGGTACCGCTGTATATAGTACAACAAATGAGTAAGATCAGAAGTCCCTAATTCAAATGTCACGTCAGCTATGCACATCACTGAGGCAAACCACTCTCTTCACTCCAAATAGATATGGGTGGGAAATGCTGTGCTTCCACATTGTGAGACAGATGGGGGGTGAATTCAGAAGTACTTCTTCATCCTGTCTGTGGTCAGGTGTAAAAGGTCATGCTTCCTGGGAGCTTGCTGCTGCTGCTGCTACTGCTGCTGCTGCTGCTGCTGCTACACAGGGTAGAGAAGCCGCTTCCCAGAGAATGTACATCAGATGGCATAGGGCTTGTGCTTTGCAGCCATTTCTGGCATTTTCGATCACTGTGGCTTTGCATCTGCAAAATTAAGATGATGGGTCTCAGTCTCACTAACACCACACATTTCACTATGTCTTCTATAAGTAGGGGAGGAAACTTTTATCTGACTGAATACAGTTGTACCTTGGTTATCGAACAGCTTAGTTGCCGAACAAACCGGCTCTTAAACGCCGCAAACCCGGAAGTAAGTGTTCCGGTTTGCAAACTTTTTTTGGAAGCCGAACTTACCGACACGGCTTCTGCTTGAGTTCAGGAAGCTCCTGCAGCCAATCAGAAGCCGCGCCTTGGTTTTCAAACGGTTTTGGGAGTTGAACGGACTCCCAGAATGGATTAGGTTCTATAATCAAGGTACGACTGTACCTGGCTTTAATAATTATTTTCACTGTGTAATCAATTTTATTCTGTTTTGTGTATTTAGTTTTTTTTGTAATGGCTTCGGCTACACAAATAAATAATATCCATGTTCATATAAGTGTTTTAAAAAAACAAAACCCAATAATTTAAATTTAAAAGGCAGAAGATCCGGGACCTTCCACAAAAGACCCCAAGGACTTATACCCCTGCATAAGATTGTATTGTCTTTAATTTTTATTTTGTAGAGGGATACTGTCAGAATGCAGGTGAGATTGGGGTGCAAGCTGTGAACAACATCTGTTCCCACTAAAATAAATATATATCAAAACTCCTATCTACATTGTAACGCAAAGTTCACTGGGCTTTCTCCAAATATCCATGTTGGACTAATTCTACCTAGGTTTAGGAAAAAGATGGCGGAAACATTATGAATATTCAAAAGAGCAGAGTGGTTGCAAGTTTTATGTTTTACTTTCAATGCAGACCCATGCTATTGACAAGGGAAATCAGGGCTCTTGGAATGAATGTTAAAAGAGCCCTTATTACAGGCAAAGCAAAGAAGCTCGAGAGAATGGCAAAGGGTTATTTCTACTGCATTTGTATCATGTCTCCTGCTTTGCCTGAGCATCTGCCTCTTGTGTCCTTTAAGAGAAGAATTGCTCTCAGGAGAAATACCGGTCTTTTGATTTTTGTCACAAGCTCCAACGGAAACCATCCTCTATCTCTTTAGGAGTCCCTTCCCCTGGGCATTCATATCAGTTGAGGTAATCATTTCCAAATACAGCAAAGAGCATAAATCAAACCATAGATTAAAGGGGGGCGGGAGAGAGAGTTGTGGATTCAGTATCTCCAATGCAGAAAATTCAGTTCAGACTTCCTGTGAGATTATGAACTATCTCAAAGGATCAAATGTTATAGTAATCAATACAGGCCGAGTCTCTTTCCAGGCTTCCTGTGCTGCTTATCTGCTTTTCAAGTAGCAGTAACAAGTATAACTCAGTAGCTCAAGATCACAGGGCTATGAGCCACAAAAACAAAACAGGACTGTGGAGCAAGTGGCAGAAGATATTATTAGGAAGGGAAAGGCTAGACACTACTAACGGTCAAGTCCTAGCCCTAGACCCTTGCTAAATGCAAGACACGGATGGGAAACCTAGATATTGTTGGACTACAACTCCCATCATCCCTGAGGCTGGGGCTGATGGAGGTTGGAGACCAGCAACATCTGGAAGGCCACAGGTGGGAATGGATGAATCTGTCCATTTTGGTTTCTCTGTGTTTCTCATTTTTCCAGTTGTAAATTCCATTCTCTACATTTTCACATCAATTTGTGATTCTGTTTGTTTACTTGAAAATCCACATGAAATATCACCAGGATTTTAGGGCAAAGTTCTAATATACACATTTATGTGTACAATTTCCCCTAATATACACATTTTCCCCCCAAATCAGTTTTCTATAATTATTTCGGTATGTTATTTTGACTAAAGTGGGCATTCACCTGCACACTTTGCTGTAGTCTATGCATTTTTGTACATGTCATTTGCCGGCGGTGGAGTGGGGAACTAAGCTAAACAAGCAAAAACAAAACAAACTGGCAGGAGCACTCGACTGCCTCCGCTGGTGCATTTGAACCGCACCAACCAGTAGCAGATCATATGCTACCACTTTCTGGGGAGGGTCACGGAGGAAGCCCGCTGCAGTCGCACCATCTCAGCCCTCACCTGGAACCTAGCGGAGGAAAGGGGATGCAATGCTGCCGTTGACTCTCCTCCTTTCCGCCCCTTGGTCAGGCCTGACCCAGGAGTGGAGCTGTGCCTAGTTGGTGGAGTTGTGCCGCAACAAAGGAAGCTGCCTCCATAGCTCCCTTCTGGGCCAGAGTCAGGCCCTGAAGGCACAGCCTTCCTTCCAGCGTGGTGTAGTGGTTAAGAGCAGTGGACTCGTAATCTGGTGAACCGGGTTCACTTCCCCGCTCTTCCACATGCAGCTGCTGGGTGACCTTGGACTAGTCACACTTCTCTGAAATCTCTCAGCCTCACTCACCTCACAGAGTGTTTATTGTGGGGAAGGAAGGGAAAGGAGATTGTTAGCCGCTTTGAGACTCCTTAAAGGGAGTGAAAGGCGGGATATCAAGTCCAAACTCTCTCTCTCTCTTTTTCCTGTGGCTCCAGCCTTGATGAGGAAGCCTGTTGTGGGGGCGCCTGGTTGCTTCCCCTCAAAAAATGTGCCCAGGGCCATGGCCCCACAGTCCTCCCATGCTATGCCCCATTCCTTCCCAGTAAGCAGCAGCTGCAACTCAACTGTCAGGAGATCAGGTGAGCGGGGCCACACCATCATGCCATCCGCTACTGCACATAACCCCCTGTTTATCTTAGAGATTGCCTTGTATGTCTCTGGAATTCCCAATGTTGCCAGGGCAAAGTAAAGGCCCAATCCATTAATTTATCTGCCACTGTTGGGCACCCTCCATCCATCCTGCACAGGAATGGAGATCACATGACAGCTGGGTGTTATGGCCAACCTGAGCATTCTTATTGGGGATTATCTGTACAGTGCAAGGACCCATTCAGCCTGCGGAGATGGTGGAGTCTGAATGGGGGCCATTTCACTCCATTTCACAATGGTGGTTAAGTTTCAATCACTTGTTTGACTAAGAGCGTCGCAGAATTAGCATCTAAAAATACATTAGATATAAAGCAGACTCCGTTATCTTAAATATACATCCTTTCCTGTTCTTTCTGTAAACTCAGGTCACACAATCTAGACACAAAACGGACTTCTTTCATTGCGGCTCTTCTGCTTAGCTTAAAGAAAAATACCCTTGATATTATATAGCTCCTCAAAGTATCACCAAATAAACTGAACAAATCCATAGATTCCTACGTACACCCTGAGTCTAGTAACGTGTTTGATACAGTGCAGTTGTCATTTTCATATAAATATTTAAAGCTGGAAACTTTTCGCGTTGCTTCATTTTACATTAAAACATTGTTTCGGTGGATTGTTCCCAGGACAAAACCAACCCTTTTTTCACCCGTAGAAAAGAAATATCAAAACATCCTACATAAAGTCTTACATAATCAACTGTATAATCGCCGCAGCTATTTCGTTTTTTCTCAAATAGCTAACAATTCCATAACGAAGCTTAATTTGGTTCAATGCCCACTGCTATATAGGACTTTGCCACTGTTATTACGTTGACAGTTTATTGCTTGCTGGTGTCTGTATCACTAACAGCATAGCTACACCACAAAGTTGTTTAATGGACATTGTATGAGAAAGGGCAGTAGGTCAGTGGTAGAGCATCTGCACCAGTGTGGTGCAGTGATTCTGCACCTGCACCAGTGGTTCTGCATCTGCACCAGTGTGGTGTAGTGGTTAAGAGCGGTAGACTCGTAATCTGGTGAACTGGGTTCGATTCCCCGCTCCTCAACTTGCAGCTACTGGGTGACCTTGGGCTAGTCGCACTTCTCTGAAGTCTCTCAGCCCCACTCACCTCACAGAGTGTTTCTTGTGGGGGAGGAAGAGAAAGGAGAATGTTAGCCGCTTTGAGACTCCTTAGGGTAGTGATAAAGCGGGATATCAAATCCAAACTCCTCCTCCTCCTCCTCTTCTTCTTCTTCTTCTTCTTCTTCTTCTTCTCTGCATGGAGAGTCCCAGATTCAATCCCCAAAATCTCCAGGTTGGACTAGGAGAGACTGCTATCTGAAACCCTGGAGAGCCACTGTCGTAAACAGTATTGATTGGAAAACAAACGAGGTCCCAACTAAAGAAGAATGCCAACTTAAACTGATGGAATATGCACAGCTTACAGACTTAACATATAGAATAAAAGAACAAGAAGAATATTAGTTTAAAGAAGATTGGAAAATGTTTGTTGAATATATGGGGGGACACATCGTGTACGCTTGAAAACGTTGGCAGCATTAAGACAAATTCAACAGTGTAAACAAGTTTTGTTCGATGTAATAATGGAATACTGAATGGTTTAGTTTATGTAAAATATGCAGGGATTTATGATATGCAAAATGAACCATGGAAAGAGAAGAAGGGAAGTCATTGATATTTTAAGGTAGTTTAAATGAATATTCTAAAATGTAAAACAGAAAATTTAATAAAAATTATATAGCGGGGAATAAACAGTATTGATCTATGAGAGAGGCTGGATAGTTCCAATGGAAAATTGTGAGGACCTTCCCTAAACTGTAGTTTGTACAGATCATTGGAAAAAGCTATGACAGTTAGGTAATATAAAGCCAATATTTTTTTAAACATAGATACACCTTGAGGGGAATCCACAAAATCCCAGTGACTTAGGTCGTTCCAAGTGCTGCAAGGCAGGAGAGAACCACCTTCGTTTTTCTTCAGACAGCCAAGTTGGTGAGTTCTCTCCCATTAAGATACCGGTAGTTAATAAGGGTGGTATTCAACTAAGCTGTACTCTGAGTAAACCCACTGAAATTACTAGAACAAGTTATCCGTCTTGTAGCTGAATACCACCCCCATTTTACTGAATTTATTGATCGCCTCTCACAACAGGCCGTTCCGAAGCAATTTACAGTCATACCTTGGTTTTTGAACGCCTTGTGACGTGAACGTTTTTGGCTCCTGAACGCCCCAAACCCGGAAGTAAGTGTTCTGGTTTGCAAACATTTTTTGGAAACCGAACGTCTGATGCAGCTTCTGCAGCTTCCGATTGAGTGCAAGAAACTCCTGCAGCCATGCCTTGGAAGTTGAATGTTTTAGAAGTCGAAAGGACTTCTGGAACAGATTACATTCAAGAACCAAGGTACGACTGTGCAAGAATAAAATATGGTGATACTTGTGGACTTTCCATTTGAATCTGGTTGCCTACTTTGGGAATATAATATTTGATGTTTTACTGTGGTTTTAAAATGTATTGGAAGCTGCCCGGAGTGGCTGGGGCAACCCAGTTGGATTGGCGGCAAACAAACAAACAAACATTTATTTACTTACTTACTTTGCTAGATGAGCCTCCAGTCTGATCCATTAGGTTAATTATAGTCTTATGATGTGAGCTGGGATCCTGGTGGGAGACCCAAAGATTAAAAACCCCAAACCTCTCTGCTAGAGTTTATTTATTTTTATTTTTATTTTTATTTTATTTTTAAATTGATTTTTGCAATCGCTATATGATGCAGCAACTTTGCAAGAGCTAAACAAGGCCTGGATTTGTGGCTACCTGAAAACTCTACATGTGCCACTTTGCATACCATGGAAGAAAGGCAAGATTCATTGTAATAATAAGTCCTATATTTCTTTATTTCTTCACTATATTAGATTCAGGTGCAAACATCAAACATGCAATAAAACACAAAGGAAAGATAAAGAAAAATAAAGCTTCATTCACTGAAGCTGTAACGATGGCTATAAATATTTGTAGGTAATGTAAAAAGGAAGCGATTCCTGCTGATTAAAAACCATGGACATTGGTACAAACTCTTAAATGCATCTGAGGAACAGAGGGAGATATTTTTGAATGGAGTCCAAAATTTATAAACTGCACAAGCCTCTTAATTCTTGACACTTGGAATTAAAAATTAAATAGCAAAAGTTTAAGCAAGCAAGCTCTTCTTGTTTAACTAAGGCTTTGCATCTTTTTAAATTGGCTTTTCTCTCTAGCATAGTTGGAGACTCCATGTGTATTAGCTTATTTGCTTTACAGCTTGTGGCTTTAGTAGTTTAGGCCTGTATTTTAAGATCATTGCCCTTTACAGGAAAGGGAAAGGTATGGAATGAAAAAGATTTAATAGAAATAAATACCACCTAACAAAAGCCCAAATGATTTAGTGTTTGCATGCAAGAAAGACAAGGGCCTCACAATTTCAAAATACACACCAAACAATCTCAATAGCATTTTTTTTTCTTTCCCGGAGAAGGATAGATACATGGTATCAATATTGATTTGTTGTGCTTATCTATGCTGCGCCTTTATGTAGCTGTCAGCAAACACTGAACTGCAGAAATTATACTTTTAATGTGAAGTTTCTGGTTTTAACTCGTCGCCAGCCCACAAACCACCCAATAAATTGACACAAGTCTATCCGGCAAACCAATCACAGCTGCAAGGAAGAACAGGGCAGAATTAGCAACACTTGTCAAATAAAATAAATATTTATGGTCTCCCTGCTTCAAGTCTCTTACCCACATGTTACTTGGCCCCGTGCGATGGAAATGTTTTTCTTGGAATGGATAATTTGCTAGAGGAACTGAGTGGGGTGACATATATACACACAACACATCCTTTCAACACAGTTCCCACAGTCTATACTCACAGAGGGGCCCTGTTGTGGCAGTGGCTATTCATGTAGCAGGTCCAACTCTGGCCATACACGGAGGTTTCCTTGCACATGGCTGGGCAAGGCTTTTTTTTCAGCTGGAACTCAGTTCTGGCACCTTTCGGGTGGGCACCACTGCCATTGTTGTTATTGTTGTTTAGTCGTTAACTCGTGTCTGACTCTTCGTGACCCCATGGACCAGAGCACGCCAGGCACTCCTGACTTCCACTGCCGCCCACAGTTTGGTCAAACTCATGTTAGTAGATTCAAGAACACTGTCCAACCATCTCGTCCTCTGTCGTCCCTTTCTCCTCGTGCCCTCCTTCTTTCCCAACATCAGGGTCTTTTCCAGGGAGTCTTCTCTTCACATGAGGTGGCCAAAGTATTGCAGCCTCAGCTTCGCGATCTGTCCTTCCAGTGAGCATTCAGGGCTGATTTCCTTCAGAATGGATAGGTTTGATCTTCTTGCAGTCCATGGGACTCTCAAGAGTCTCCTCCAGCACCGTAATTCAAAAGCATCCATTCTTCAGCGATCAACTTTCTTTATGGTCCAGCTCTCACTTCCATACATCACTACTGGGAAAACCATAGCTTTAACTATACAGACCTTTGTTGGGAAGGTGATGTCTCTCCTTTTTAAGATGTTGTCATTACTGTCACTGCCAATACTGTATACAAAAACAAGGGAGATGTTTATGGTGAGTTCCAGCACCTCTTTGTTTAGAATAGCACTGGGATGGGGAACCTGACGCCTTTCCAATGTTGTTGGACTCCAACACCCATCATCATCATCATCAACATCATTATTTATTGAATTTACATACCGCCCTATACCCGGGGGTCTCAGGGCAGTTCACAGAATAAAATCAAGATATAAAACCACAAAATACATAATAAAAATGAAAACAACAACCCAATAGCCCCCCCAAAAACACACACACATTTTAAAAGGGCATAGGATGTAAATCGGATCAAGCAAAGGCCTGGCTAAAAAGGAACGTTTTTACCAGGCACCTAAGGTGTATAATGAAGGTGCCAGGTGAACTTCCCAGGGGAGAGAATTCCGCAGATGGGGAGCCACTGCAAAAAAGGTCCGTCCTCGTGTTGCCACCCTTCAAGGAGGAAGCACATGAAGATCAGAAGATGATCTCAGAGTCTGGGTAGGTTCATATGGAAAGAGGCGGTCCTGGAGGTATCGTGGTCCTCCACCCATTGGCCCTCCTGGCTTGGGCTGATGGGAAGTGGAGTCCATCATTATCACGGAGCAACAGTGTCAGGTCTGTAGGGGGTTGCTTGCAAGTAAACAACCAGGACTCCGACCTGTCTTTTCCAGGTTTTATTTATTGCAACTATGTACAGTTCAGAGTTCCAAAGTTCATGACTGTGTCAGTCACTCGCAGATTCCAAGAGTGGGTTCTTCCTGCCATCCATCCAGCATAAGAACTTCGACAACCCCAGTCTCCTCCTCCTTTCCTTACATTTGACTCCTTTACGAAAACTAGGTGACGGAAGCTGCATGTCTGTTTCCCTATCAGCCTGCCTGGGAGCGGTGCTCAGGCTCGCAGTAACCTCTGTGAGCCTTTGCCTCCCTTTCCCCCTCTGTTTCACCAGAGGCTTCGCTCTCACCAGTCCCTGATGAGGTGTTACTGCTCAGCAAAGTCGGAGGCTCCCTGCACGCTTCTGCCTCCCTCCCACCTTTTGAGGGCAGTACCCTGACAAACAGATTCCCCACTCCAGCTTTAGGGATTGTTTATTTATTTATTTTGTTATGTATTTATTTATTAAATTTGTGTAGCCCTGGTGGGAGCATATTGCAGATATTAATATATAGTCCGTGGTAAATCTGGCAATGGAAAATTTATGTGGTGCCCCCTATTCCCTTGATGCCCTAAGCATGTGCTCATTTTGCTCAGCAGTTAATCTAGCCCTGCCTATCAGCATGGTGATAGTTTCATCCCATTCGGTCACCCCAGTCTATGAAACTGGTTTGGCTCTGTTACAGGCACCAAAGAATACTTGTTCCCACTTGTAATATATCAGAATTTTTGCATGCGGCACCTAAATGGAACTCCCTGCCTATGGGTGTCAGGCAGGGGCTTTGCTGTCCTTTTTTGGTGCCCCCATTAAACACCACTGTACATTTTAACAATCTCTTGAATGCTTTTATATACTTGTTTTTGACTGTTTCTCGCCTGAGAATTTTAATGTTTTATTTTATATTTTTTGGAAACCGCTTATGGGTGAAGTTTTTTTATATATATACCCTCAATCAGTGTATGCATTATGTGAAACAAAAAATATAAATAAAATCCTATGGTGAGTAGCAGGCTAGACGAGATGTCCTCTAAGGCCCTTTGCAATCTTATGATCCTATGTCCTTGCGCTGCTCCATTCAAGAAGGCTTGCTCAGAAAAAAATGTCACCAGAGGATTGTGCCTGATATAAATCAAGGTTTCCCTTAAGAACAACATGCCAGCGCAATCCTACGAAAATCTGTAGCCAATGATACTGCTAATTCCAAGAATAAGATTAAATGAACATTAGTTGGGCCATTTCCGGCAGAAATAACCTCACTTGACCTTGGCATTCACCTTGTGAATGATCATCCCATGTGATTATGCCCACCTGCAGAGCAATCCACATTTTCATATAAGTTCCTCTGGGATGCCAGTTTGAATAATTAGACTTGACATTTCACTGACCAGCAAAAGAGAGGTCTTTTATTTCCTAAAGGAAACCACAAGGATAGCAATATCTTTATACCAATCTGTGCGCTGCCGTCAAAATCATCTAATTTGTTTTTTTCATGCATTTGCAATGTCGTTTGGCCATCAGGCATATCCTTTTTCACTAAAAGTGAAGTACAAGCGAACCCTCAGAATTGGCGTTTGCCTTTTAATACTTCTTTTTTAAAAATGTAAATAATAACATGCTGATTACGTATATTTCTTTTTTTTAAAGATATTTATTAAAATTTTCCAATTTAATACAAAAAGAAAAACAACAGACAAAAAAGCAAAAATACACAGTTAAAACAAACAAAACAAAACAAATATAGTTCCCATTTCTTATTTCCATTACCTTGTATCTCGGACCTCCTCTCACCTCCCCCTTTTGTATTCCAATTCAGATTCTTAATTCAGCAAATCCTTATTATAACTTAATATAACTTATTTTAGCTTGTTGTTCAACCTTTACATTACAGCTGGTAACCATTTAATTTCTGTCCAACATCATTCTAACATTCATGATTACGTAGATTTCTCCCCCCTGTTTTTGGCCAGTATTTTATCACTTGAAACATCTATGTCTTAGATTCTCATTTTCCTTTCTTTGTTCATGGCTCAAATGTAACTGTGGAGTTGGGGCACCCGTTTTGAAACTGAAGAAAGATAATTGCTGCTGTTCTGAAAGTTCATTTACAACGTCCTGCAACCAGACATCGAGCTTTTAACAGTAAGAGTTGATGAGAACTGATAAATGTGCAGAATATGTGAGTGGAAAAAATAAGAGTTATGATAGCCCAATGTTATTAGGATTTAGCCCATCATGAATGTGCACACATTGTAAAAATGAAGGCGGTGTATTTTTCGTGAATAAATCAAAAACCCTAAGTAGAAGCAGCCTGCTCTGGAGATATTTGGATCCCTTTGGATCCAACCAAGGCAATGTGTGATGTCTGTTCAGACTTCCAAATAAAGTCAAATCCACTATCCAAGCCAATGAGCTGGGTTCTGAAACATTTTATAGCACTCTAGGTATATATGCACTGAACAGTTCTAGAGGATGATGAATTGTGCCTTCTGATTCATCACTCCACATAGACATTTAATTCTGAAAGAGGCTACACATGTCCAAACCAGGGGCAGCCTGTGCAATAGGCGAATGAAGCCATTTGCTTCAGGCTATAGATCCAACTGCCACCATTGGGCTGCTGTCAGACCCATCAAGGCTTTGCCTGGACCACAAATACAGCCCCGCCATCCCTCACTGATGTGTTAGGCAGCAGTGCAGACATGACAGAGGGGGCAAGGTGGGGCCCCAGATCTGTAGATGGGTTGTGGGGGCAAAGGCAGCATTGGGGTGTTCTGCCTATAGTGGCAAAACTTCTTGGGCCAGCCCTGTTCCAAATTATATGCATGTAAATAAGAAGAAGAAGAAGAAGAAGAAGAAGAAGAAGAAGAAGAAGAAGAGGAGTTTGGATTTGATATCCCGCTTTATCACTACCCGAAGGAGTCTCAAAGCGGCTAACATTCTCCTTTCCCTTCCTCCCCCACAACAAACACTCTGTGAGGAGAATGGGACTGAGAGACTTCAAAGAAGTGTCACCCAGCAGCTGCATGTGGAGAAGTGGAGATGCGAACCCAGTTCACCAGATTACGAATCTACCGCTCTTAACCATCACACCACACTGGCTCTATAACAACAGCAACAACAACAACAATTTATTACTTATACCCCGCCCATCTAGCCAGGCCTCCCCAGCCACTCTGGGCGGCTCCCAACAGAATATTAAAAACACAATAAAACATCAAACATTAAAAAACTTTCCTAAACAGGGCTGCCTTCAGATTTCTTCTAAAAGTCAGATAGTTGTTGATTTCCTTGGCATTTGATGGGAGGGTGTTCCACAGGGCGTGTGCCACTACCGAAGAGGCCCTCTGCCTGGTTCCCTGTAGCTTCACTTCTCACAGTGAGGGAACCGCCAGAAGGCCCTCGGAGCTGGACCTCAGTGTCTGGGCTGAACGATGTGGGTTGAGACCCTCCTTCAGGTATACTGGGCCAAGGCTGTTTAGGGCTTTAAAGGTCAGCACCAACACTTTGAATTGTGCTTGGAAACGAACTGGTAAAGAGATGATAAGGCCAATGAACATGAGCCAGCTTCCTTGCTATCTGGGTTCAGTGAACACAGTTAAAATGCATATAGTTGTCTTCTCTGCTATGGATTAGGATGAGACATTAGGGTTCCTGGAACTTTCCTTCAACGCAGAGCACTGATCAAATAAGAAATGCTTTCTTTGAGCGATAATATTGAACAGCGTAAGATCATTTTGCAACTGATGAAAAAGATGTAGTATAAGTTCTCACACGGAGGCATCTTCATTAGTGTCTTATATTCTGAAGTAATGTTTTGAAGTGCTGGAGTATTGAGCCCTGTTAATGCATCATTACTCGTGTGTAGGGTTCAATACTCCTGCTGAAGGTGGAGTGGGGTTGTGCTTTCAGCTGCAACTCCTTCCTGCAACAACCACATGTTGCTTTTGTGTTCAAGATAACTGAGAGTTTGATTCCGTGGCTATTGCAAGAATTTGGAAAGGAACAGAGGAGGTAGCCTGTCTCCACCTCCAAGAGTGTTAGGTTGACCTTTATATAGCAAAAATCAATCACACTGACCAGGAAATTGGGAGAGAAGGACTGACACAGCATGCTCAAATGAATGAGTAGTGGAGCATTGCTAAACCTGTTTGACCTTTGCCCTCATAGAACCCCTGCAATCCAGGAATATGCAGCTGTCTCTGATGAGCACTAGAGTCTTTTGATTATTTACCTACTTGGAAATGTGTAAAAATATCCAAGCAGTGGATAAAATATTTAATTACATAACATGTACATTTAAAATATCATTAAAAATACTAAACAATATGTATAATTCCTTCATATAACTGTACTAGCTGCAAACAAAACTATTAATAGCTCAGTTGACATCTCCTTTGTTTCAACATGCAACATGTATTGGGCTGGTTCTAAGTAAATGGGTATTTTTAAAACATCTGCAGCTGCATGTACACCATACTACATTTAAAGCACATCATCTCAGTTCCAAAGAATCCTGAGAACTGTGGCTTGTTAAGGGCGCTGGGAATTGTAGCTCTGTGAGCGGCAAACTACAGTTCCCAGGATTCTTTGGGTGGAGTGTTCTTAAAATGTATGGTGTGCACACACATCCCAAAAAAGTGGGAAAGATGACAGTTGGAGCAGTACCATCTTAAGGCACCAAAACACAGCTGTTAGTAGACTCAGAAAGAACACTTCTATTTGTTCTCCAAAAGACAGCCAGCCATTATCAACAGAATTTGTAACAGTTGTAACATGTTGGTAATACCTAAAAAGGACATGAAAAACTAGTGCACCCAACCATCTGCTGTGGTCATCATGACCAAAACCCTTTTATACAAACGGAGAAGATTTGGACGTTCAACTGTCTATTCTACTTGCTGACACAGATAAGTAATCTTGGATAACTGTAATATTTTATACATGGGTTTAATCTGCCCCTCTAGAATAATTCCCACAATATACTGAAACAAACAAGCCAACCAGCCAATAAAGGCCAGCATCAATGCACTTGAATTCCTACAGCTTTCAGTTGTGTGATTCTAAGTTCCCACCGTGAAACCTGTGCATAAAAGCTTTGTCCCTCAACGGCAACCATATTTGCTTCCTGAACTCATTGTTCTTCACATTTCTTTATTCTTGAGGCTGCTTATTTCCCCTGATCTTAGGGTATGGATGTGTGATTTACAGTGTCTTGAAACCGGATTCCACTAAAGACCCTTCTGCTGTGCAAGATGGCAGCTGTTTTCTTTTTTTCAGAAAGAAAATCTTTGAATGAGCGTCTCAGTCTCTTCCTGCACGCAGCTATCCAACGGAAAGTTCTTAGCCTGTCTATATGAAAGGGTGCTTGTATATTGAGTGTTGTTGCCTGCAGTTATGTCCTTCACAGATGGGCCACTGGGAAATTGGTGAAACCAAGAAAATAGGGGCATTTAGCCAGGAATTTTTGTTTTCTCTCAATACACACAGCTGTAACATCGCTAGGTTGTTATTTCCTTCGGAACCCATACATGTCTGTGTTGGCTTCTTAGATGCAAGGCCTCATTCAAAGTACAATCCACCCTTTCTTTCTGCAAAAGCAAACAAGAAAACTGCCATCAGTTTTTCATGGAAACTACGCGAAGATGCTTTCAGAGAAGCTTTTTAATTAAAAATATGAATTAAGCAGACATATGTTATTGTCTAATCTGACTGAATGCAAGGGCTCTTAACAATGTGTTGTTGTTTTTCAAGTTTGGATACCTGAGCTCTTTTGAATTGGAAAAGCAAGAGGCTGAAGGTGCTGTAAACTTCTTGGGAACTTTTGAGGGGTGTGGTAGAAGCTTCTACAGAATGACAAATCCTATTTGTTGTAATGTGACAATCATTACAAGCCTACCTCTCAGAAGGGCATGGACACACACACACACCGAGAATCTTCCACTCCTCACTAAAATGTCAAATGATGACTTCCCAAAGATGACACTCAGAGGTGTCAACATGCCATTTCTTGTGGCTGTTATTCCACTGAAGCCAATGCGAATATCAGGAGGAGGAAGTTTGCAAACTCCTAACCAAGCTTGCCTTGCAGCTGGTTCTGAATGCGGAAAACAGTATATGCAGATCAGCTTTCCTCCAACTGGTACCTTCCAGATGTTTTGGATCACAACTCCGATCAGCTTCAGCCAGGTTGGCCCAAGGTCAGGATGATGGGAATTGTAGTCCAAAATATCCAGAAGGCAGCATGTCGGGGAAGACTGATATAAATCGTATTTTCTTCAAATGTAAATTGGTGCATCGCTGGCCTGAATTTTCCTATACCAGTGCTTCCCAAACATTTGAGACAGAAGGGTGGTTTCTTTGGGGGGTATTTGCTGCTTCACGTGACAGTATAATGTAGCCAGCCTGGATATTATTTACCTTATTCTACTCAGGGACATGTGGAAGGAACCTCAGTTGTGGTTCCTTCTCAGGCACCAGAATGTTTTCATCATCCAAGACATTGCTTTCCTTAAGTTGCTTTCAAGAGTTCTCCAAAGGTCAACACTCATGAAGACAATAAAACTGTCAATTAATTTGCAGCAAGCAGACTGAATTATTTAAGGCAAGAGATTTTGTGCTGTTTGTTGAAGATAGCCACATGCTCAGACAGAACGATGTTGTATACAACCAACAATATTGTTCAAAAATGGAATATTGTGGAATAGTATGAAGGGAAGTATATAAGAGATTAATGACTATCTTGCAGTTTTATTATTATGGGGCATTTTGGATTCCACTATTGGATGCATGTAAACCTAACAGGAAGACACCTTGCAAGAATGCTGCAATCCTAATCCCAGTGATCTGGTGGTAAATCCCACTAAATTCAATAAGATTTCCGGCTGAGTAGACACGTTTAGGATTGTGCTGTTCTGATTTTCAGAGAAGGTGATGTGCTGCTGCTGGAATCAGCTTTAGGCCAAGAATTGCTGCGTCGGGATGTTGCCCAGACGTGGTCCAGATGGTTTGGTGCCTGCTAGGACAATTTCCCGGAGTGCAAAAGAGACTACAGTACAGAGAAATAGGAAATTCATACACAGATCTGCTTCAACTCAAAGCTTTCCACTGGCTCACAAGGCCAGATTGCAGCAGCACCTAACTGTTTAGTATCGTTCCTTCATTCTTCCCTACCTAAAACACTACCAGTTCTAAACGGGAGATGTACCATGGTGATGACAGGCCTTGCGGTGAACTGGACAATAAACAAGAAGTCCTTGTTTGACAGGAAACACTATTTCTATGCAGAGATATGCTGTGAATTGGAATTTGCCGTACATTCTGTGCACAGGGAAAAACCAGAATGAAACGGTAACCAGAAATGTGAGGATCAAGCAGATTTTCAAGGGATTGATTAAGACTTAAACCACAATGTGAACAAAGAGGGTCGCAGTTAAAAAAATAGTCCCTTTCCCACAAAATTACAAAAACCCACTGCATGGAGAAAACTAGCATTTCAGAGATCTAGATTAGAACTTGGGCAGCCCAAAAAGTTTTATCATGTGATGAGTTGTATGGTGAATTGGGCTGAAATCAGCTATATTAGCTGCAGTTTGGTTATGCCATGTCATTAAATATTGCAAGAAAGGTGCCTGAATATTGAGACAGACATTTGTCGTAGAAATATTTATTCCACACAAACCTCACTTGATGCGAAAGTTGAATCTTTATCTTCTTTCATTTATTTGTGGGTTTAATATTTGATTTCATCATTTGATGTGCTTAAGAGGTGAATAATAATAATAATAATAATAATAATAATAATAATGTAGGTTTTGCTGTTTTGTTTTTAATCATTTACTTGTTTTTATCCTGTATTTTATTCTGTGAACCACTCTGAGATCTTACGATGAAGGGCAGTATATAAATCTAATAATTTTATTAGATGAGGTGTGTAGATCAGCAAGAATAAGCCAGTCATAAAGCAAAGCAAAGAGACAGCATTTGTTCTATTTATTCACAGTTAAAATTCAAATTAAAACCTTCACAATGTTGTATATATTTTATACATTAAGTTGCTGTGCATCTTTGCATGCAGGATTTGGGGGAAGCCAGTAAGCCTTGACAGACAGCACAATGAGCATTTAAAACAGATTGCTCTTCCCACATGAAGATTTGTGAAGGAGTCTTTTCAATGTGCTTAATCCTATTTACACCCCCTAATTGGAGTAATCTGTTTGTTAAAAACACCAAAGTCTCCAGTCTTCAGGCAGGCTCATCAGTTTCAGAGGAAATAAAAGTGCTATTTGTTTTTATCATCCATCAAACCCAATCCCAAAAGAACATCATAACGATGTCAATTTTAATGATGATCTATTTCATCTTAAATTAGAATAAAGCTAGCCTATGCTTGGCAAAACGACAATGGCAGACTCTGTTAAGAGACCTTGTAAACACAACCTAGCAAAGTGATTTTGAATCCTTAGTCCCTTTCTTCAACTGGGAAAAGAGCAGATTACGCACACCTCCTGATTTTCCAATTCAGTTTCAGTGCATGTAAAGCACACATAAAAGGATGGAACAGTATAGTACACACAGCTCTAGGATAGCTCAGATGGTAGAGCATGAGACTCTTAATCTCAGGGTTGTGGGTTCAAGCCCCATGTTGGGCAAAAGATTCATGCATTGCAGAAGGTTGGACTAGATTATTCTAGTGCTCCCTTCAAACTCTACAATTGTATGATTCTATGACAGATCTATGACTGAGCACCACCAAGATTGAAATGGGACAGAATCAGCTGCTCAGTCCGTCCCTATCTACATTTGAAAGTATTTTTTGGCCACTTCTATTTATTAGAGGAGGGACACAGGTGGCGCTGTGGGTTAAACCACACAGCCTAGGACTTGTCGATCAGAAGGTCGGCGGTTCAAATCCCCACGACGGGATGAGCTCCCGTTGCTTGGTCCCTGCTCCTGCCAACCTAGCAGTTCAAAAGCACATCAAAGTGCAAGTAGATAAACAGGTACTGCTCCAGCGGGAAGGTAAACGGTGTTTCCGTGCGCTGTTCTGGTTCGCCAGAAGCGGCTTAGTCATGCTGGCCACATGACACTGGCTCCCTCAGCCAATAAATTGAGATGAGCGCCGCAACCCCAGAGTCGGCCACGACTGGACCTAATGGTCAGGGATCCCTTTACCTTTATGACAGATCTATGACTGAGCGCCACCAAGATTGAAATGGGACAGAATCAGCTGCTCAGTCCGTCCCTATCTACATTTGAACTGGGCCAAAGTATTTTTTTGGCCACTTCTATCTATTAGAGTAGTTTCAATGTGCAGAGCATACTTAACAATCCTCCTTAGCAAGTCAATTTTCTCCAGCATTTCCAGAAATGATTGATTAGCATAATAGCATCTCCATCTGCATCATT
Source organism: Podarcis erhardii (assembly GCF_964252035.2). Lineage (NCBI taxonomy): Eukaryota > Metazoa > Chordata > Lepidosauria > Squamata > Lacertidae > Podarcis > Podarcis erhardii. The sequence continues at coordinate 25,928,747 of NC_138512.1, read as the reverse complement.
CTGTATGATTAAAAAAGCACATTTTGAGTCTCTCTCTCTCTATCTCCCTCCCTCTTTGTATAAGTATATACATGAATATGTGAGCCCTAGGGTTCCTGTGGCATCCCTGGGGCTTATTCAAAAAAAAAAAAGTGTGTAGAGTGTCCATTGACTTGTAAGGAATTCACCATTTCCTTCTGTTCCCTTAGGAACCACAATGCAACTCTAAGGATTCTAGGAATATCACCTATCCCCACTTCAGACAACAGAGGAGCTGAAGAGTTTTTCAATAAGGGATATGTCTTTAAAACTGCATATGTATCCTGTTATCCCATGTTACCTTTGCAAAAATCCTGTGAAGTAAGGAAGGCTGAGAGATTTCCCAGTACTATCCGGTGACTTTCAGAAGACCTTCAAAAATTTGAACCCTCAACACCACCACGTTGCCCAATCTTTCAAACAAAGAACAGCCCCTTATACCATAACAAGAAGAAAAGGGATATATATATATATATATATATATATATATATATATGCTTTCGTAGATTTTCACGGGTACAGGAATGCAGGTTTTTATATATATATATATATATTTTATATATATATATATATATATATTCATTAAATTTGTTTCCTGCTGGGTCAAGTGTTATATCACTTCTATTCTTGCTAAGATTTCTGAAACAAATGTGGTATATATGAATAGAAATTACTCTCTGAAATGGTTTCATCATGGTGACAATACTAATGGTTGAGCTTCTAAAAGTGAAAACGCTAGACTGTCTATGAATCCCGGGGAAGAAATGGAACCACACATTGAAGTGCAAGTTGAACTTGAGGTTAAGCATGAGGTTTAAGTGCGTTGTTGGAAAATCTTTTGTTGAACTTAAGTGCCTTGAAACAGGCTCATTGTCTCTCAGTGTGTCTTGCCTGTTGCCTGGGAGCTCTGGGGTGCACAATACAGTTTCTCTAGCTAATTCTAGGATGAATGAGAGATCGAGAGATCTGGCAATTCTCTCCATCTCTGTGAGCTCCTAAAGTGGGGGGTTTATAATTAAAATTGCAACTGAACAGGCCAGAAGGGAATGAAGTGCTCAGGGTACCCTCCAATTAAACTCCTCCTAAAACGGGACTCAGCTGCTGTTACACTTCTTCCAGGCCAGAGGTGACTTCTTAGTAGCCTTGCTGGTAAATAAAGAATGAGGCTGTACTGCATGAGTCTGATGTGCTATGTAATTGGCTGTGCACAAGTCGGCTGTGATATGTAAATGTTCTCCTGACTCAGTGCTGTTTTGTATAACGAAAGGAGAAATCCTTGCATATCCTATTGCAGTGATTGGGACTTATTAGTCTATGACGGGCGTCTTCTAGGTAGACTGACGCAGACCAGGGCAGGACAGGGGAGAATCGCATGTGGGGTTTTCTGCCACAGGTCCATGTCTCCCCATATGAGCCTGCCAGGGCTTGGATATCTTCTGGGGAAGCTTTTCTCTCCATCCTATCACCTTTGCAGGCATGTTTGGTAATAACACAAGAAAGGCAGCTGCTCCCCATTTGTGGAACTTCCTTCCACAAGAAGGAAAGAGGAAGTCCCCTCTCTGCTTTCCTTTCACCAGCAGGAAAATACTTATATTGTTCCAACAGACCTTTGGTCACTAATAGCCATGATTTCTGATAGTTTGATATGGTTATAGGATGAGAAGATAGTAGGTCTAATAGTAAGATGTTTAAAACAAGTTGGAAGAAAAATTAGGAACCTCTTGTTGGAATCTCATAGAGTTAATGGTTTTAGGAGACAGAGAATTACAGCATATCTTTGCAGTAGCTGGACAGTGGTATAACTGGCTGTAGAATACCTCTTGCTTCTTGGGAAAGTGTGTTTTAAGGGAAATTAACCGACTCAATTCATGCGGTTCCTTCTTCCTCTCCCCTCCTTCTTCCATGCTCATTCCTTCATCTACTTCCTGTGGTTTTGAGTTGTTTTGTGAGGACATTAGAACTGGCAAACTATGGTTTGGGATAATTTTTGATCCTGCTTCAAAGCATGGTTTCAATTTGCAGTTAGGAGGCAAAACACTTAACTTTTGCAGCTGAAGAATGAGATAAAAAGGCTTTAAATAAATAAATACCATAGTTTGCCAGTTCAAACAATACAGCAAATGATGCTTCGTGGAAACCAGGAGGGGAAGAGGGGAACCAATTAATGTAAGGGTAGGTGACTGGGGACAGTGGGAGGGAGCTTTGTTTTGCCATTCCATCTGAATTAGCCTTCATTGCCAATATGAAGCATGCCTCTACTTTTGCTGGCAAATAAGAGGTGATATCCAATTTAAGTAATACAGTGGTACCTCAGGTTACAGACGCTGCAGGTTACAGGTGCTTCAGGTTACAGATGCTTCAGGTTACAGACTCTGCTAACCCAGAAATAGTACCTCGGGTTAAGAACTTTGCTTCAGAATGAGAACAGAAATCGAGTGGCGGTGGCATGGCGGCAGCGGGAGGCCCCGTTAGTTAAAGTGGTGTTTCAGGTTAAGAACAGACCTCCGGAACGAATTAAGTTATTAACCCGAGGTACCATTGTACTTAGAGTGGACCTATTGAAACCAATGGATTTACTTAACAATGAACGCTGGATATCATTCATAGAATTTATATAATAAGCAGGAACTTACTAGAATGTCTAATACCAAAAGAGTAGGCAAAATTGGTGACGGGTGAAAAGTTCAGTTTCAATTGGCTCAGAATCAGCTTTGTCATCCCTCTGGCAAAAAGCTTGTTTATTCTGATCCAATTGGAATCAAAATTTGCTCTGTTGCCGGGTTGGCAGACTGTTCAGGATATGAACAGTTGTAGGTTTAGGGGGTTAGTCTGGATGATGCTCCTTGCCCCTTCCTGTTCTTTGGGTCCTTTACCCAGCAAGGTTAGAAGCTGACAAGAGGAGTTCCTGGAACACCAATACAGTAATTGTGGGTGCCATGAAGCCTGATCCCTTCTCTGTTTCCCTGTGAGTCACCAATCCCCTTCCACCTAAGCCCCTCCAAATCCCTACCCACCTACCTGCAAATCTCTAAGCCTCTTCCACCCATATGTTTACCTGGCTGTGAGGAAAGTTGGAGGTCTATCTCTCTTCTCTGGCTTCTGGTCCCCGAAGCAATGTAACAGAGCACATCAAACACAACCCTCCCAGGGATACAAATGCCTGCAGTGGTTGTGGAAAAATTAAATTTCCTAGTATTAATTTGTGCTGGAAGGAGAAAGACCAAAACAGAAGTAGGCAGGTGTCAGCGAGAGGCTAGTGGATTTCAAGGGGGAAGGAGTTGTGTTCTTACTTGGTTCCGATTAAAATCTAAGCTGAAGAAGAACTGGGTGTGCTTCATGCTTTTCATAATTATGGCTAGAAGCAGATGAGCATAAAACAAATGTACTGGTGGCAAGTAATAAAACTCCCTTTATCACAGATAGGAAACAAAGTGAGCAAGTATGGGAAGCATAATAAATGAAGACAGAAGATTCAGAAAAGATAAATAATTTCATAAGAAGAAGCACATGCTAGCCTGAGGAATATTTTTCAGTGCTGAAAAACAAATATACCCACACACACACGCATAGATATGGAGCAGAGGCTCATACAGATGTTTAGCAAAATGGAAGAAAGGAGACTTGAGGCTTTTGAGATGAGGGTCTGCAGAGAAACACATAAACTTTATTAGATGTAAAAGAAAACTAATAAAGGAATATTGGACAGGACTGGAGAGGGACGAAGGCTGCTGCAAAATGTGAAGAGGTGAGGTGATGAAATAGGATCAAGGTCTCCCTCCAAGACACAGGCTGAGGGAAGGTTGCCATCTCACAGGGAAGTGGGCAAATCCAGCAGCAATCCACACTTGGACAGCCCCCACCTCCATGCCACGGTCACCCTACCTTCCTACCTTCATTTGCTAGACCCTGGCAATTTTCTGGGCTACATGGCACCCATTCTGGACAGAGTCAGCTGTCAATAAGAACGGACCTGGGTGACAGTAACAGTAGTGTAGGGCTTGTGGTGTTGTTTGGTTTCAGTTTAGTTTGCTAGGACACAGATGTTATGTACTGAAGTTCTCACCCTGGGCCAGCAGGGGGATACTGTAGATAGTTTTCACTCAGGTCCACATATGCAAATAAGGAATTGAAAGTGACACTCAGTTATTGGATAGTTTCAGAAAGTTGTTACTGTTGCATTGTAGTGGAGCTCTATATAAGCAGGCTGGCTGAACCCTTCAGTTCAGTTCAGTTCTGGCCTGTGAATAAACAAGAGCTGTTTGAAGAACAGTGTCGTCTGATATGTTCACCCACAACTTAACAACAGAGATGGCTTCTCAGGTGTGCCAGAACTTTTGTGCTGACTGCGAAGCTACCTTGAACCAGCTAGTGAATTTGCAGCTGTATGCTAGCTATTTCTATCTGTCCATGTCCTACCACTTTGACCGTGATTATGTTGCCTTGGGTCACGTGGCCAAGTTCCTGAAGGAACAGTCCCAAGAAAAGTGGGAGCATGCAGATAAGTTCCTGAAATATCAGAACAAGAGAGGAGAGTGCATCTTGCTGAAGGACCTCAAGAAGTCAGAGAAGGATGAGTGGGGCAACAGCTTGGATGCCCTGCAGAATGCCCTGCAGGTGGAGATAAAGGTGAGCCAGCCTTGCTGGATCTGCACAAGGTCACAACAGAGAAGGGAGACCCTCATCTGAGTGACTTCCTGGAGTCTGAGTACCTGGAGGAAGAGGTGAAGGTCATCAAGCAGCTGGGAGACCACCTCACAAACCTGAGGCACCTGGGACTGCTGCAGAACGGCATGGGGGGGGTACCTGTTTGACAAGCTCACTTTGAAGAAGAGCAGCTGAATGCTCTCATCACTTTAGAAAAAGAGTAAAATTTGTAGTCAAGTTTGTGTAGTGTTTTTTCAAGAATAAGAAAGAAAGAAAGAAAGAACCTGGGTAAAGAGGCCTTTAAATTGTTTGAGTTGATATTTGCTTCTTGCCTTTCCAACAATAATGTCGACTGCAAAGCGGCTCACAATAACACCATTAAAAATTAACAAATATTACAGTCACTATAATCATATCAAAAACACAGCAGCATAGAAATAAGGCAGAAAACAAACAAATTCAGCCAGCGATATACAATTCAATGCAAACTCAAAGTAATTCAGAATATCAGAAATGGCTGCCAATCGTCTCCAATCTCCATCCAGGCAAGCAAAAGTCATTATTAACAGAGTCTAAGACACATCCCAGGCAGGCCAAAGCACTCAAGACAGATACAAAACATGGCTGGTGAGCGGTGTGGCCTGGAAAAAATGGTGCAATTAGGGTTGCCACCTGTCCTGTATAATACAGGATTGTCCTGTATTTCAATGTAAATCGCTATGCCCTGTACTGATACAGTTTTGTCCTGTATTTCAGGTCTTCTCTCTCTCTCTCTCTCTCTCTCTCTCTCTCTCTCTCTCTCTCTCTCCTGCCCCCCCCCCCCGCCAAGTTGGGGATCCTCTCCAAATGCATGTGTTTGAAAGGGTGTGCAAAAGGTCATGTATTTAAGTTCTGGACAGCCAAGCACAGAGAGATCCACAAATTCATGTAAATCAGTGAGATGGGTGGGGTACAAATAATAAAACTATTATTAGTTGTAGTTGTGTGTGTGTGTGTGTGTGTGTGTGTGTGTGTTTGTGTTCATGGCAAATTCCAGAGGGGCCATCCTGTTAGGCTGCCATGGGTTGTAATGGATTGCTTTGAAGTCACTTTGGCACTGGGGGGGGGGGCATCTCCCACCAACTGCCCCACCCCGCCCTGTCCAGTATTTTGCCAGAACAAATGTGGCAACTGTTAAGTTGTGGGTGAGCATATCAGACGACACAGCGATTCTTCAAACAGCTCTTGTTTATTCACAGGCCAGAACAGAACTGAACCGAAGGATTCAGCCAGCCTGCTTATAAGGAGCTCCACTAGAACGCAACAGTAACCATTTTCTGTAACTATCCAATCACCGAACGTCACTTTCAATCCCTTATTTGCATATGTGGACCTGAGTGAAAAACTATCTACAGTATCCCCTGCTGGCCCAGGGTGAGAACTTCAGTACATAACAGCAACACTAGGTCCAGCAGGGGAGGGGGCACCTTGGGAGAAGCCTAAGAGAGGCTCTGAGGGATACATTTGGCCTCTGGGTCTATGGTTCCCCACCCCTCCTCCAGATGCTTTCAGTCCAGGCGCTGCAAGCTAACAGCAGATTGACACAGCTTCAGTTCACTATTAACTCATAATAAAGTTTCCAGTTGTATTTAAACTGATTTTACAAAGGCAACGGCAAAAAAACCCTTTAGCTAAATAATTATGTGTCATACTTCTTGATTACTTTTTTTTTATTAAAAAAAATATGTCATAGGGTTGGTTTTTGTTGGGTGTTTTTAAACCACAGGCAGATCAGAACCTTTCAGTGTAAGTTACCATGGCAAACCACTTGCTGTTATACTACTGAACTAGATAATGAATTAACCACAGCACCATCCGTATCTCTTCAACTAAGAACAGACATTGTCTGCATTATATCGTTTACTGGCTGGCCACGTAATACAACTGTGATCGGCAAGAAAATACGTTATCTTGCGCTGATAGGACATTAATATCTATTTTTATGCCGTTTCTTCGACAGAGGCCCCCTTTCTTAACGATAAGAAATAATTATCTCCCTTGAAAGTAAGTCTTTGTGTTCATGTGGAGCACATACACGTGGTTTTTCAAACAGAGTTGTCCCATATTGAATGGTGCTTGGTGCCCCAATGAGGCCAGGGAGAGGGATCTATGGTTCGATCACAAGGGGGCACTCGACGTTAGTTGTATCTGGGAGCAGTCTGGAGTTTCATATGCCGTATTTTTCGCCCTATAGGACGCACTTTTTCCCCTCCAAAAATGAAGGGGAAATGTGTGTGTGTCCTATGGGGCGAATGCAGGCTTTCGCTGAAGCCTGGAGAGCGAGAGGCATCAGTGCGCACCGACCCCTCTCGCTCTCCAGGCTTCAGGAAGCTATCCGCAAGCCTTGCGAGCCCAGGGGAGTTCCCGCGGGCTCGCAAGGCTTGAGGTCAGCAGCCTGCAGCCCGAAGCACGGGGTGCCCTCCGGAGGACGCCCCATGCTTCGGGAAGGTGTCCGCAAGCCTCCTGCGCAAGGCTTGGGGCGGCAGCCTGCATCCTGAAGCACGGGGTGCCCTCCAGAGGACGCCCCGTGCTTCGGGAAGGTGTCCGCAAGCCTCCCGCGCCCGGTGGGAGGTCCCTGATGGGGCAGCAGCCTGCATCCTGAAGCACAGGGTGCCCTCCGGAGGACGCCAAGTGCTTCGGGAAGGTGTCCGCAAGCCTTGTGCACCCGGCAGGAGGTCCCGCCGGGCTTGCAAGGCTTGCAGGCAGCAGCCTGTTCTGGTGGCTGGGGTAGGGGGAAACTAGGTGCGTCCTATGAGGCGGTGTGTCCTATGGGGCGAAAAATACGGTATATATATATATATATACAGTGGTGCCTCGCAAGACGAAATTAATCCGTTCCGCGATTCTCTTCGTCTACCGGTTTTTTCGTCTTGCGAAGCAAGCCCATTGACAGCTTAGCGGATTAGCGCTATTAGCGGTCTAGCGGCTTTTAGCGATCAGCTGAGAAGCGGCTTATCAGCGGAACAGCTGATAAGCGGCTTAGCGCTTAGGGAAAGGGCGAAAAAAAGCGAAAAAAACCCGCGGGAACTCGCAAGATTTTTTCGTCTTGCGAGGCAACCCCATAGGGAAATTCGTTTAGCGAAGCGCCTCCAAAACGGAAAACCCTTTCGTCTAGCGGGTTTTCCGTCTTGCGAGGCGTTCGTCTTGCGGGGCACCACTGTGTGTATATATATATATATATATATATATATATATATATATATATATATATGCAGGTTATATATATATATATATAATTTCCAACGTATCATTTCCAACAATCATTTAGCATACATTCTTATCTTATAGAATATTTTAGACTTCCGTCAACCATCTCTGAAGATTTTCCATTCTTTATCACTTAATCTGCATTTCTTAATTTCTCTATTACTTTTAATTGTCCTTAACTAATAATTCTCTTCATAGTCTTCCTTGCAATATTTTGCATAGTCCTCCCTCCTTACAAAACTTCTTGCAGTAATCTGTTTATTACGATTGTTTTTCATATAGTTAAAATATTTACTCCAGTACTCTAAGAATCTCTAGTCCCGCAGGTTTCGATTCCTTCCTGTCAGTTTGTCTAATTCTGCATAGTCTATTAATTTCATTTGCCACTCTTCTTTTGTCGGCAGTCCGGAGTTTCCTGTACGTGTTTAAGTAAGAATCAATAAAGTTATTGCCTCAAATCCTTACAGGGTGTGTGTGTGTGTGTGTGTTGCGTGGCTCTTGCCTGCCATTTCTGCTCTGGTGTGAGGCAGGTTCCCAGACAATGGCTGTGTACACATCGTACATTTCAAGCACATCCCTCAAAGAACCCCAAGAACTGTAGTTTACCCCTCACAGAGCTATAATTCCCAGCACCCTTAACAAAGGAAAAGGTGATAAAGCTCCAATACCTGCAGCCGTTAACTGTTCATCAGCTGCTATAGCCTATGTCTTACTACTCCTCCTCCTCTGTCCAGCAAGGTTTGGGCAGCAACAGCAGCAGCTTCAAGGCAATTCAAGGCAGTGGCATGCTGGCCACATGACCCGGAAACTGTACGTCAGCTCCCTTGGCCAATAAACCAAGATGAGCACCGCAACCCCAGAGTCGGCCACAACTGGACCTAATGGTGAGGGGTCCCTTTACCTTTACCTTTAAGGAGTCTCAAAGCAGCTAACAATCTCCTTTCCCTCCCTCCCACACAACAAACACTCTGTGAGGTGAATGAGGCTGAGGCACTTCAGAGAAATGTGACTAGCCCACATGTGGAAGAGCGGGGACGCGAACCCGGTTCACCAGATTACAAGTCCACTGCTCTTAAGCACTACACCACACTGGCTCTCTCATGGAAACAACTCTGATTTCCTGCTAAAACCTGCAGGGCATGTACAGGCAGAGGAGCAGAGGGCAATTGAAAAGTTGGCAACACTTTTAACATGCATGAGGGTCTCCTTCTGTAGAAAAAGTTCAGGAGGCTTAGAGGGATGGTCTCATCTGACTATCAACATGCAAATTCGAGCAACTACTCCTCCACTTGCATTTGCGCATAGGAATAAATATATGCGAATCTTTTGCATACCCTCTTCTTTAATAACATGCAAGTGACCACTCTAACCCTATGCTTACTTTGCTTCCAAGGAAAATGTCAGAGAGAGAGAGAGAGAGAGAGAGAGAGGGAGAGAGAGAGAGAGCTGGATTGATATATCCCCCGCATTCCCTAGGAGAGGATTGAGAGCTTTCCAATCCTCAGCAGACACTGGGGCTGAGCCACTGTTGTAAAGTGAGTAGTGTGGGTATGTGAAGTGGCAGGCATTAAAAAGGAAAATAAGAAATTGTATCCCAGTCAACTCTTTATTGTTGAATGTGCTATTGTTATGCTGCTCATCATGAGATATAACGCAAGATTGGGAGACAGAACGTTAACATGCCTTTGGCAACAAAATACCTGGGTTCAGACCTGGCCTATATAATTACAATAAAGCAAGGCTAGACGTTTGCATGGAGACCTCACTGTTATCTAGTGGTGGTTCTAGGCTAAACTATTTCACAACAAAGTAAACCAGTGTTTTGCAGAGTTGTAAGGTAAAAAGGTAAAGGACCCCTGGACGGTTAAGTCTAGGCAAAGGCGACTATGGGGTTGCGGAACTCATCTCACTTTCAGGCTGAGGGAGCAGGCGTTTGTCCACAGACAGCTTCCTGGGTCATTTGGTCAGCATGACTAAACTGCTTCTGGCGCAACGGGACACCGTGACGGAAACCAGAGTGCACAGAAACGCCATTTACCTTCCTGCCACAGCAGTACCTATTTATCTATTTGCACTGGCGTGCTTTCGAACTGCTAGCTTGGCAGGAGTTGGGACCAAGCAACGGGAGCTCACCCCATCACAGGGATTTGAACCGCTGACCCTCTGATAGGCAAACCCAAGAGGCTCAGTGGTTTAGGGCACAGTGCCACCTGCTGAGTTGTATGCTAATAGAAAAGATGGAAAGCCAGGGAACCTTCTCTCCAGTTTAACTTCTGGGCCATCTTAATGTACCCTAGTTTAAAAATAGTGGGGTAGACTTGAAAGAGGATTTACTGAGTATCCAAGCTCAAGGAATTTGGCTGCAGACTTACTCTAGTCATGTTAAAAGTGTTCAAATGGGTAGCATAGTTTTTTGATTGTGTGTGTGATTTTTCATCTTATGATTTTCCATCCTAATACTCTAATCCCATTCTAAAGTTAAATAATTAGCGGTTTCCACCCTCATGTTTAGTGTTTTTGAATCCGCTTCCTTTTATCCTTATAAAATGGTTGATGCCTCTGACTCCGGCATTGGAGACATAAAACGCGAAAGAGCATTTGAAAGACTCGGTGGGCATAAATGCTTCACTTTAATCCTCCCAGGCCCTTTGGCAACCAATAATGTCACAAGGGCAAGTGGACAATGAATGCTTTTAAACTTCCTCGTTTCCTCCATCTGTTTAAGCGAAGTGAGAACCTACAAGGCTGCCCATAAATATAAGTCAGACTCATGCAAGGGAAAAAAATAAAGGAAGTTTGTAAGCAAACTCTGTCTGTAACCACAGCAGATGCTCTTAAAATACTTTAGGTTATATCTAGACAAAGGTGCACATAGGTTCTGCAGAAATCAACCAGAACAGTTGGCCATGGTTAGCACTGTAGCCTTTGCCTGGATCCGGCCCATTACTTTTAAAAACAGTGTTTCCTTTGAACTGGCCTTTGATCATAGAATCCAACCCCCTTCAATGCAGGAATACAGCCACAGCCAGCCTTCTGGTTCACAGCCAGCCACACTGACAAATTTGTTGACATGAATCTTGCCCCCACCCTGTCCTGACATCTCTTCCCCGCAGCAGAAACTAGGAATGTTACCTTTGTTAAGCAGTGAAGCACAGCACTATAAATATTTGGAAAGTAATGCCGAAAAGGTGCTGGATATTGAAAATTGCTGTTACTGGGTTCAAATGCAAAAAGGTAACATTTGGGCATTTAGAAAATCTACAGGTGTGAGAACCAACAAAACACTGCAGTGTAGATTGCTGTTCAAGATTCTAGCCTTTCATTCATTCTCCCAACTCTATGCTCCATGCTCATTTCCCTATATTTCTTTGTACTTTTGCAAAACTTGGAGCCTGTTGATACCTGCTGTTTGTGAGTTGTGCCGTTTTGGTTACTTAAGCAACAACACTCAGGACCTGAGCATCAGAAACCCATCTTACCAGAATAAGGCAAGGGAACCCCATTTTCTGAAACCCAGAAATTCACCCCAAATAGCCAAATAAATGGTTTTATTTAGTTCCAAAGGTAATAAAGATGTTGATGGAGGGGAGGAGACCTGAGTAGCCATGTGGGTGAGTTAGGGTCAGCCATCATCCCCGAGATGTGACAGCCTGGACTCAGGATCCCCCTTCTGACAGGCAGATTGGGCAATATCATACATTAGAAAGGGCCAGACAGAAGCCCATCATACTCACAAGATAGTGTATGCAATTCACCAGGCACAGCAAGAAGAGATAGTGCCAACTGATTCAAGATAATAAAGGGGAATGTAAATACTTTCTTTAAATACTTTCTTTAAAAGGTGAAAAACAGATGTATAATCGCTGCCTTTAGGTATGTCTGGGACTCACATTTATGCTTGTCACTACACCTCTTTCCAGACATATTTTCTAACATGTTGATGATGCTTTTTAAAATGCATTATGGGAAACTTTAAGGTAAAGGTAAAGGGACCCCTGACCATTAGGTCCAGTCGCAAACCACTCTGGGGTTGCGGCGCTGATCTCGCTTTATTGGCCAAGGGAGCCGGCTTACAGCTTCTGGGTCATGTGGCCAACATGACTAAGCCACTTCTGGCGAACCAGAGCAGCGAACCAGAAATGCCATTTACCTTCCCGCCGGAGCGGTACCTATTTATCTACTTGCACTTTGACGTGCTTTTGAACTGCTAGGTTGGCAGGAGCTGGGACTGAGCAACGGGAGCTCACCCCATCATGGCGCCACCTTTTAGGAATTTTTAAAAGTAGATGTTCAGGGTGCTTCTTCTTTGCTTTGCTTGGGAGTAGAAACTTTGTTGCAGCAAATAAAATTATCAGGCTTATTAGCCACTGTTTTGCTTCTTTAACTTGGCTCTCTCTCTTGAACCTGACTGGTTTTGAAGCCACAGATCCTGACAAAGTTGGGAAACCTTTTAAGTAGGGTACCCCAAGTTTTGATACTTCCTTAACAGCATCATCCTTCAGTCCAAAGTTTTTGTACCTTGTACGAACTGAGAAGGTAGGACAGATAGGATACCTGAGGCGCACACAGCTCCCGTGGAATGAAGACCTCCAAGCAGTAGCAGCTGGTACATGCATGGGGCTGCACCACTCTTTAGCCTTCCAAACACCATTTAGCAAGAGGGGAGGGGGGCAAGGCAGTGGGGCTCAGCATGGTGTGGGGGCAGCATGGTCACAGCAGCAGGATCACTGGGTTGTCTCTGCCACAATGCCCCCGTTGCAGTCCTCCTCCACTGCCTTGCCTCTCAGTAAGCAGCAGCACCATGACAAAGCAACATAGCCCCACTGTCTGCTATAGCCGCCAAGTGACATGTGACACATAGCTTCTGGGCAAAGGGCCTTCTTGGTGGTGGCACCCTAAGTTATGGAAATCCATCTCCAGAGAGGTTCTCCTGGCACCTTGGTAGTCTTTCCAGTGCCACATGGAGACCTGCGAACATTCCAGTCCACAGATTGGAATGGCTTGCTCTTTGGCACGGAAAATTTTACCCCGAATCTGTCTACTGGACTTTGAATGCTATTTGTATTATTCCGTGATTTATTTATTTTTTAAAAATGATATTTTAAAATGGTATTCCTATTGCTCACAAGCGGTCTGGAGAAAATTGAGCAGCATGTACGTGCTGAAAATACGTCTATAAAATAAAGGCCAGCACTACCTCTCCAAGTTCCTTCCTGCTAACTTTTATATTTGTAATTAGTCATATATTATAGAACATACACTTTCCAATGGGGTCTCCTCGCAAAGGACATGGATCCTTTTCATGACTGCCTTTGAAAACTTCTTACAACCCAGAAAAATGGAGGGTAGGAGGCAACATCGTGTAAGACCAGAAACTGTGAACATTTGGCTTATTTTCCCTATTTATTTCACTGATGAACTGACCTTCTTCACTTGGAAGAGACTAATATTGTCTGGATCAGAGATTATCAAGTTTCCCGGCTATTTTATCCCAGCCATGGGTGACTCTGCTGAATTTTAATCAATAGACACAAAAAGAAAAGTAATCTGTCAAGATGTAAGGCCAAGACATAGGTTTGGGTCGTAAGAACAGTTAACTAAAGGAAGTACTCTCATCCCTGCAACTGCCCTGAAAAAGGTATTTATCTTAGTATCCAAGACATAGTACAGTGGTACCTTGGGTTACATACGCTTCAGGTTACATACGCTTCAGGTTACAGACTCCGCTAACCCAGAAATAGTGCTTCAGGTTAAGAACTTTGCTTCAGGATGACAACAGAAATTGTGCTCTGGCGGCGCGGCAGCAGCAGCAGGCCCCATTAGCTAAAGTGGTCCTTCAGGTTAAGAACAGTTTCAGGTTAAGTACAGACCTCTGGAACGAATTAAGTACTTAATCCGAGGTACGACTGTACACATTTCCACATATTACTCTATGGATTTTCTACACACTTCCCCAGTTCATAAAGACTAAGAGGCCAGTTGTGTGGCAAATGTATCTATGACCCTCCAAAACCAGTGTCTGAAGAACAGTGGGCCCCCCTAGCCTAGACAGTAGCACTCATCTGCAGCATGTCCTGCCATTAATTGAAAACACAATGTTCTCTCAGCTGTGCCGATGTTTATTGTGAAGTGCTGTATAGCACAGCAGTTAAGCTAAACCCGCCCGTCCTGTAATTTTTAATATGCCTCTGTAATTAATAACTGCCAGCCTCTTATCTTGTGTTGCAGTTGAGAAATATTTTGATTATAACTAACAGCAAACTGAAAAATTGGTTGTTTTGCTTGTATGCTGCTACAATACCTGTGACGGCAAAATATACAACCAGGAGACTAAGGGCCTGTCTAAAAATATATATACTGTTGGAGCATCCTACAGTTTAAACAAGCTAGCCAGTAAAAGATAGAAAGTAGTTTGGGAATCTGTTAATTTCAGGGAATAAGAAAAAACAAAAAACAAACAACAACAACAAATAAATAAATAAATATTTTTTTAAAAAATTTGTACTCTGCCCTCCCCAGCCGGAGCTGGCATCAAGGCGGCCAACATCATAAAACTAACACAGTATACAAAGAGTAATAGTAGTATTTTTTTAGAATTATACTAATACTGCTTACTTTACTACTACTACTAATACTATTTACTTGACTATTGTTATGGAAAAGGCCTACCAAATGCTGCTTTAGCCGCAGGTATTTCCAGTCTACACTCTTCAACAACACAGCCTCCCCCGCTTTATGCTTCTTGTGTTTTGCATTTCTCATTTGTTCTTCTCAGTTGTGAGTGTTAAGCCTGTTCCTCTGCTAATTTTCTCCACGGGGCTGGACTTGTGAATTAATGGATTAAATTGTAGTATACCCTCCAAGTGTCCCTATTTTCCAAGGCCCTCCTTAATTGCGAAAAGCCATCCCGGTTTCTGATTTGATCCCAGAATGTCTGCTTTTCCTTAGGATATCTCTATTTTCATTGGAGAAATGTTGGAGGGTATGGAATTATCCATCCTCCAAGCTGTCTAAAGGCAATCCTGTATAGGGCAGTTTTTTTAAAAAAAAATCATATATGCTGCAAGCTGCCCAGAGTGGCTTGGGCAACCCAGTAAGATGGGTGGGGTATAAATAGTAAAATTATCATTATGGAACGGGACGTCCCTATTTTCACCAGAGAAATGTTGAAGTATGCTAGTAAGAATCTCCTTCCAGGGTAGTCAATGTCCTCCATATACGATCGCCAAATGCTTACTGTACAAGACAACACTCCTCTCTTTGAAGGAGCCCAGTCCAAGTCCACTTGAAAGATAATGAACCAGAAGAAGGGAAAGTAGAGGCCTTAGAGCTGGCACACCCATGAAGTTGGGTGAGGTGGTCACCTCAGGAAGCACCTCCCAAGGGGTGGCACACCAGTTCCACCACCCAGCTCTGCCACTGCTCTCCCCAGCCTCCAGGGCAGAGAGGGACCGGTGGCAAAACTCCACAAAATGCCTCCCCTCCTGCTGAGTTGGCAAGAGAGGAGGTGCTCCACCATCCAGTGGTATGGTGACGCCAGGGGCTTTTCCTGCTGAACAGCAGCCTAAAGGTAGAGAAGGAGGAGTGAGTCCACCTGCAGCTGATCTGTCTCTTCAAGGACATGGAGGAGAAGGAGCTGATGAGAAGCCTTCTTAAACAGAGTTCTCAGCAGCAGTCAGATGATAGAAACAACGCTTGTTGTTCCTAGCCTGACCTTGCTTCTTCTTGCTCCTCTTGACCTTTGATCACCAGATTCCCTGACCCCATGCTATGTAAATTGCTGTTCGTCTAACCCTACGGCTGGACCTGACATCATCTTAAAAAGCAGAGGCATCACCTTGCCGACAAAGGTCCGTATAGTTAAAGCTATGGTTTTCCCAGTAGTGATGTATGGAAGTGAGAGCTGGACCATAAAGAAGGCTGATCGCCAAAGAATTGATGCTTTTGAATTATGGTGCTGGAGGAGACTCAAGATCAAACCTCTCCATTCTTAAGGAAATCAGCCCTGAGTGCTCACTGGAAGGACAGATCGGGTAGCTGAGGCTCCAGTACTTTGGCCACCTCATGAGAAGAAAAGACTCCCTGGAAAAGACCCTAATGTTGGGAAAGATGGAGGGCACAAGGAGAAGGGGACGACAGAGGACGAGATGGTTGGACAGTGTTCTCGAAGCTACCAGGATGAGTTTGACCAAACTGCGGGAGACAGTGAAAGACAGGAGTGCCTGGCGTGCTCTGGTCCATGGGGTCACGAAGAGTCGGACACGACTAAACGACTAAACAACAACAACAATTAGTTCCATAATGATTTGGTATGGTAATTGTTTAGCTATCCATACAAATCAGCACATTTTATGCAGATCTGTGGTTTTTTTTGTATGATATGCTAAGTATCCATCATACCTGCATATGCTTCTGGAATCAATGTATCCCATAGTTGGGGAGGGTGTAAACTATTCTTTTGAGTTTCCCATTTGGAATACAAGGTTTCCACCCTATTCAGTAACGAAGCTCAGCATGAATAGCAATTTTAACATACCCTCTTCAAGTAGCTGGTGCATATCACTGAAATGCAACAGACAAACACGACCTATTTATTTTGGAGCAGAATGCCACAGGCTGACATCTTAATAGAAACTGTGTGAGAAAGAACAGATTAAACAAAGATTGCCCGTTACTGGCCTTTATTCATCTGTTGACAGGATCTGGGTATATTTGCATAGCCGGTATTGCCAGCTACCAATATCCAGCAGGATCCTGTTGTCATTAAGCCCTACCTGACTTATGCAAATATTCTTTCATGCTAAATAATCTCAAGGCAGCCTTACCAACCGTACTATTGTTGTGTCTCTTGTGTCTTAAAACAAAAGCGCAACGTGTGATATAAAATTATCTGGAGAGGAAGAAATTTGCAATATTGTTCAACAGATGCATAATAAGGCCTGACTTGAAAGGCAGCTATTTTTGCCAGTGTTAAAAAGTGTCTTTCCATTTTGAACATTCTTGGAGAATTTCTACAAAATGTGACAAAAGTGTTGTCCTAGTGCACTCTGAATAAGCCTTGTTGCTTTCAGGACATCGGTATGGGCTCAAATCTTGGTTACAGAATAGTGTAAAATATTTTCCGTGTCCTGCTAAGCCAAGAGCAGGTTCATATATCCGCTGTCTCTCTCCCGATATGGTGAGGAACCACTTCAAAAAACAAGACAAAATTTCATATATTTGGGGTGTATTTTTTCCTCTTCAGAAAATATTTCTGCCTCCTTGTGTTTACTACTTTTAACTTTAAGCAGATAAGCATCTGAGGTAACCTTAATTATAAGCGTGCAATATTTATGTATGGAAATGCTATACTGAAATCTCAAGGGCAAAACAAGGATCGGTTTACTACTATTATAATATGCACAATATTATTAGAATAATTATGCAAAATAGCCACTGCTTTCTCCTTTTATCAGCTGGAGAACAAAGGCTGTGAGAGAATGGCTTTCCTACTCAGGGTTAGCCAGTGAGGCCGCAGCTAAAATGGAAGCCAGACTCAGATAGGTAAATGTAAAAGGACCCCTGACCGTTAGGTCCAGTCGCAGACGACTCTGGGGTTGCCGCGCTCATCTCACTGTATTGGCCGAGGGAGCCGGAGTACCGCCTGTGGGTCATGTGGCCAGCATGACTAAGCCGCTTCTGGCAAACCAGAACAGCGCATGGAAACGCTGTTTACCTTCCTGCTGGAGTGGTACCTATTTATCTACTTGCACTTGGACATGCTTTCAAACTGCTAGGTTGGCAAGAGCTGGGACCGAGCAACAGGAGCTCACCCCATCTCAGGGATTTGAACCGCCAACCTTCCGATCGGCAAGCCCTAGGCTCAGTGCTTTAGACCACAGCGCCACCCACTGGAAACCCAACAAATTAGACCATAACTGGTTTGAGGTCCATACTGTGATATCGGCTTCATAAGTTTTGACATAGCAATATAGCGTGAATAGTGTACTATGCAAAAATCACAATGTGGGAAAAACCATAAAGCCAGCCAATGTTCTTCTCAATTCCTGCCACCTCTATTAACTCTTTCGGCTCAACTGTCCTTTGCCTCCCGCAGACGGCAGCAAGTCACAAGAGCAGGCACTGGCATAAATCACGAAGCAGGAAAAACCGTGAAACCAGCCCATCCTTATTTCAGACATTGTGATATATGGCAATGTTGAAAACCAGCTGGAGGGCCACAAGATTCCCATCCCTGGTGTACAGATTAATATCAGTTATTCATTTTGTTGAAGCTTGTCATTCATGGTTAGCAGCTGGCGACAAACACTCTTGCATCACAGGGAGAAATCTTTCTCAGCTGCAAGACCCCCTCAGCTGAAGTTTCTGGGGAATGCAACATGAGGATCTGAGCGCTAGGATGCAGCCTGCCCTGTGAATTTGAATTGTTGCATTTGCAACCCAACAAAGAGATCATTTAAAGAAAGTGCAAGCGTATGCTTTTCTCTGTCATAGGTTATATCTACATTTTACCAGGGTTGATTATGCCACTGAGATCCAGCCTGACCATCTGTTCCTAGGAGGCCTTTGATGAACTTTTAGTTCATATGCAAATGTCCATAATTCTCAAGTGTTTGCAATTATATAAATAGAGCCCTAAGGACACGTATCATTTGTCAGGTCTCAGGATAACATGCGTTGCTGAAATACATTTTTCTTCACCCATATGCTTATATTTCCATTTTGCAGTCCTTCAATATTGCAGAAAGTAGCCTAAAGGCAGAAAAATAATGAGACTCCAATATAACATGAGGTTGGTTTTAAATTCATTAGATTTCTCCCACCACTATCTTAATTTAAAAAAAAAACACAAAAAAATTTGGGACTCAAGAATTATTTACAATTATAAGACTAAGAACTAGAGGAGGGTGGGACTGGTGATCCTGCAATTTATACCTTCATTCTGTCTAGTGACGTAATCCCTGGGAGAGAGTTCTTTGTCTCACAAAGTACGGGTGATCTGTATTGTTAGCAAACTTGACATGACTTTGTAGGCTGGCAAAGTGGTAGGTCTCAAGGTTCATGACAGATCATCCAGGAGACTGCTGGCAAATCTTACATCACTATGGCTTGCTGAAAAATAAGTTGGGGTAAAACGAAAACAAAAAACCCTTCTGGGAGGGAAGGGATCAGATATCAGATATGGTTTCTCGTGCAAGCTTAATTTTCAATGCAAGTTTCACATTCTAATTCCAGAAAATAATGTTACATGCCACCGCAATCTCAGAGCAGTGAGAGATTCCAGGCACTTAGTCAGGGTTTGCGTTTCCTTTGGAAATGAAACACAGTGGAGACTGTGGTGTCTTTATGATATATGGTTTATTTACACATATATACAACCTGAGCCTTTGATGGTGGGGTTCAAAGCATTAAACGGCCATCACAGATCAGACACCATAGACACATTAAGGACAACAGGTCTCTTCTGACTCTGAATTAGGGTCTGTATCTACTAGAATATTTTCCTAAGAAAATAGAGAATCATGTTGCCTTCAAGGCACTAGGCTAGTTTTGTTAGTAACCTTTTCCTAAACTTCAGTTTTCAATAACAATATCAAACTTTTTTTAAAGTTGTGATTTATGATGTTTGTAAACCACTTGGAGATTTGGATTGGAATGGACTGTATCTAGTAAGCAACTGCTGCTTTAAAAGAAAGAAATAGGCAGGCCTAAGATTTAGTCATATGATCCACTGCTGAGCATCCAAAGATAATGAAAATTAGGCTATGTCTCCTTGTCTAATGTGTTCTTTGGAAGGGAGTGTTGAGGGCACAACGTAAAGTTATGATCATTTTAAGTAATCATGTTTTTGTCATGCTTCATGCTTGGTCTATTCTGCTGGTATATTAGTCAGGAAGCTACATTCCAAACAAATATGGGGATTTATGTATTGCAACTGCTCAGGAACTGCTTGAAGGTATAACAGCAAGCAAAAGAATCATTTCCATCAGGATACAAGACATGGTGCCTGATGAGGGAAAATTTTATTAATGGTTGATAACCTGTCCATTTGAACTCTAGGGGACCTTCATGTAGTTTACTTCTAGATATTCCTTTCAAAAATTCTCTTTTCACTTCCAATCACTTATTCTAGGACTCATCCAGACTTGTACTTGCCCCACCACTTTCCCCCAAGGAAACTCGATCTTCACTGCTGAATCAGAGCCAACATCACTCAGGTTTCCTCCATACTGATGTTTGCTCCCATTTATCACTAAATAGTGGGTTTTCCCAAGGAAAGGAGCAAACCCACTCAGACCCATGTCTAGAAAGCGTGGGACAGGTGGGAAACTGCTTGGACTTGTGCACAGGATAAGTGGAAGTGGGGATGAGCCCCTAATTTAGTTGCATACTGGACTAGACTACTGGTGCTACCAAAACTCAAAATTGGTTGGCTCCTAAGTCAAATATTGAATGTATCTTGAGTCATGACTTCAGTCCAACAAAGTTTGTTCCATAATTCAAACCAAGATCGATTACAAGTTGAGTTCTATTTCCTGAACCTGAACAGTAGGCAAAGGTTAGCTTCACTTAGCAGCCAAACTGCCATCTTTACACATGCTCAGTTGTTTGTTGCCATAACTTTATGCTAACTTTCCTGAGGAAATGAAAAAGGCACATATGCGATGCACATTAGTACCTGATCTACTTTGGCAGTTCCTGCCTCCAACTGTTGTTCCAGGTCCAGGTCCACCTTCTATTGTAAACAAATCACATGTGATATTAGAGAAGAATACATCACGACACAAGAAGATCATTATATTATATACAACATGTTCCCAGTATGCACTTTGGTGACATGCCAGCACAAGGATTAATTGAAATCTTGTAGTAATAGTGTGCCATTGTCTCCTCACTAAAAAACACAAATTATTCTCTTCACATCTGTGGGCGGCAGAAGAGGTTCCATGTAAGAGATGCCACGTATGATTTGTAAGCCATGCCTCTTATTCAGAAACTAAGTCACACCACAGGACATAAGTTTTTGAATGAGTGTATTCATTACACCTTTGTCTCCAAACTAAACAACACACAATTATTTTTTTAAAAAAAGGTGAGGAACATTTGCTTCCGGTTGCATGCAGTATTCATCCCGTCAAAAAACAAGTTAACTTTTCATTATCATTATCCAATCCACTTTCCCCCCCCTATCTAAATCGAAAGAGCAAAGGATTTCAAGCAACAGACACACACACACAAATAAAGCAATTGTTTCATTTGAGCCAGAGCATATTTGCAATGCATGGCTCAGCCCTGAAAATGTGAAGTAATAATCTGTGCTCTTGTGCAGAGTGTATCACACCCATGAGTAATCATCAGTCCCTTGAGTGTGAGATTATGGAGAATGTCTTCCAAGGTCCGGAGAAGGATGTGGAGTCGGACAGGCATTGAGCCTAAACTTTTCATTGTATAAACTCGTCAACAAATTTACAAAAGAGCACGTTTGTTGTGGTTGTTCTTGCCCAACTCAGTGTTATTATAGTCCAGCTTTGGGGTCTGTATATCAGAATCTCATGCAAACACTACATAGGTAGTGGCACTAGAGATATGGGATACTTCGTGAGTATTATCTGAGCCTAGAGCATACTGAGGCACCTAACCATAAGCCTGCATTTTTATCAAAGCTTCTATATATTTCAATCAAGGCTTGTATTTAAAAATGAGCTTAAAAAAGGATTTTCAAATGTTTCATGCCAGGCAGAAGAAACCTTGGCCATTCTCCTAAGACAAGAGGGCCCCATTGATTTATAGTAGAAAAACAATTCTCAAAGTCATAAAAAGGGAGAATTACATATGCTGCCCCAAGGCTGAGAAAACACCATTAGGAATGGGGTAAGATAATACTAATGTGCCTCCCAGTAAAATGAGCCAGATCTTCTTTCTAAGGTTGAAAGGCCAGGAGCAAATGGAAAGAAAAACATTTAGCTAGAAGAAAGAGAGCATTTTTGGGGAAGTCTTTTTCTAAAGCCATTCTTTCTTAAACTGAAGAGGCTTCTTTTAAGAGCTGTTTTACTGAGTTTCTTCCTTTTTACTTTGAAAAGCTTTATTCTTTTAAGAGGCTACCTATGATAAATGTATGAAATATATTAGCTTAAATATATTGGCTTAAATGTAATTATGCAAAGGATTTAAGAAATGCTAGATTCTTATTTCATAGAGTCATATTGCAATAGGAGACCAGAGGGGCAAATGAGCCTAGCCCCCCCCCCCCGCCAGACAGAAGACGCCATCCAAGCAGTCTTGATATATAGTTGTCAGGCATTTGTTTAGAAACCTTAAATGAAGGAAATCTTTCAATGTTGATGTGAAACTCAAGATCCTTGACATCTGTTGAACATAAAAATGTAAGATTAAACATTTGTTTTAGAAGGCAATAGGGCAAGAAGGGCAAGAGGTGAGCTGGTAATTAAGATTCCATGTAAGATATATTATTACTTATATGTCATATATATAGCTCTTTGTCTCCCTTATAAGGGCAAGGAAATGGGTGTATCTTTTGTGGGTGTATTTTTTGTGATTGGTTCTAGCAAACAGCCAATAGGAATTTCAACCAGGCTGATTGGACAGAGGCAGCCACAGGAGGAGCAAAGGGGGCTGGATTAAGGGAATATAAGTGCTGGCCAGAATGGCAGGAGGCCAGGCCAGAGCTTGGTAACCATGTACCACTGTGCCTCTTATTTATTTGTCTGACAAATAAATTACTATTTTAATTTCTCTATTGCTGCGTTGAATATTTCATTCCAGCTAAGCGTTAACCACAAGCAGGGTGCTACATTTTATGGTGCCCTGTGACTCGGATAAGTGGTCTGCTGGAACGCAGCCCCTTCGCCCTACTGGGCAGGGTACAAGAGAGAGGACAACTGCTTACCCAAAGCGCGCACTGGTAATTTTTTCCAGGGGGAACGCAGAAGACTCGTCTGTCTGATACCCTGCTCACTGGCGGCGACGGACCGGGGGAAACAGGGAACTAACCAAGGGTAAGTGCACAAAGGGATTTTTGGCCCTCCAATTAATTAGGAGGAAGAGAAGTCTTGATCAAACTTCTGCGTCTCAGTAAGGGGAAACTGAGTACGCTAGGTGGTTGGGTACATCAGATGGTGATCTGGTGTAGGGAAAGGGAAGGATTGGGAGGTAGAGTGTGGTGAAGTATCCAGCGCATTGTATGTGTGAGAAAGTACAGAGCAATCTGTAGCTGACCTGAGTGTGGAGTGGGCAGTACTTCGGTTCCTAGTAAGGCGACTTCACTAGGCAAGGAAACCCACGAAGCGCGTCTGTGAGTGACTGAGTGGATACTTCACAGGGCCATACAATGGGAGTTGGGGGTTCAAAGGGGGAAAATACACCTCTTGAGTGTATGTTAAATAATTTTAAGAAAGCCTTCTCAGGGGCATATGGAGTCAAAATGACGCCAGAGCGCTTGAGAACGTTATGTGAACTAGAATGGCCAAAACAAAATACTGGATGGCCATCTCAGGGAACTTTTGATATAAATTTAGTGAGCAAACTTTGGACTGATATCGCCAAAGAAACTGGAGGGTGCCCAGAACAATTTCCATATATAGATTCCTGGCTGAGCACATTAAATAAAAATCCTCCATGGATAAGGGAATGCAAAGTCAAACGATGCAAATTATTGGCTGTAAAAGCCGAAGCTAGGAAAGGAATCTTGCCAAATAAACTCAAACCCATTTTTGAGGGGCCAGAGGAAGAGGTGCTTCCACCTCCACCCTATGCTCCACATCGAAGGGAGCTTAATCCAAACACTCCACCAGTTGTAACCCCAAGGCAAGAAACTGGAATGAATAATGGGAGTGGAGTCACAGAGTTTGATTCCTTGATAGATTATGATAAATATCTTCAGGAGGCATTGGAGTCCTATAATAAAGCCCAAGCAGAAGTGGTTATTCCACCTGTGACTCCTAATAGACCTCCATCTACAGTCTCCTTTAGTGGAACAACTGATTGCCCACCCCAAACCCCTGTACATCCAAGTCCCAGAGAAATGTTACAGAAGTTACAGGGAGACCTTGCTCGGTCAGCAAGCAATACAGCCAGGCGTATAAAGCTGCTAAAAGAACGCCTTGCGACAGATACCATCCCCTATGATTTGAGGCCCCTAGAGCAAAGTGAAGAGAAAGGTCACGTAGTAGCCCCTCTTAGAAGAGTATTTGATGCACTTGAGGAGCCTGCGCTGGTTAATGGGCAACCCGGACCACGGCCACCTCGAACTTCGACCCTGCAATATATTCCATTCACAACTACAGATCTGATGAATTGGAAAACACACACCCCATCTTTTGCAGAAAAACCTCAGGCTATGATGGACTTGGTGACTTCAATAATAAATACTCATAGTCCTACTTGGACAGATTGCCGCCAGCTCCTGAATACTCTGTTCACCACTGAGGAAAGGAGAGACATAATTGAAAAGGCACAGATATATTTGCGTGAGCAGGCCAGAGGGGGAAATATTTATAATATTGACCGTCATCTCCAAGATAACTTTCCCTTGGAAGATCCTAATTGGGATCCAAACAATGCAATTCACCTGGCCAGACTTACCACCTACCGCCAGACACTTGTGCAAGGTATCCGCAGGGCATGCCAGAAGCCCACTAATATGTCTAAAGTCTCAGAAGTAGAACAGAAACCAAATGAGAGTCCGGGAGACTTTTTAGAGAGGCTGCAAGAAGCCTATCGTATATGGACTCCTTTTGACCCTGAAGCCCCTGAAAACAGTAGAATGATTACTGCTACATTTGTGGCCCAGTGCGCTTCTGACATTCGTAAGAAAATTCAGAAATCAGAAGGATGGGAAGGGATGCTGATGAGCCAAATTATGGCCATTGCACGCCGAGTTTATCGGAATAGGGATGAGGCTGAGAAGCAAGAGAAGAAGAAGTGGCAGAAGGAAAAGATGGTAATGCTAGCCACAGCAGTGAAGCAAGACCACCGCCCCTTAAATGGAGGGCGAGGGCGAGGAAGGAATCCACCACTGGGAAGGAATCAATGTGCAAATTGCAAGAAGGAGGGTCACTGGAAGCGGGAGTGTCCTGAACCCCTGAGGTTGGAAGAAGTACGCCCAGGCCCAGGCCCAGGCTCCGGCCCAAGAAACCAGGGACGGGGACGGGGAATGATCCGAGATGGAAGATATCAGAGACCAGGACAGGGACGGAGTAGAGACAATTTCATTGGACTGGCAGAAGAGGATTTTACTCAAGACTAGGAACGACCGGACTCCATAAAGTTAGGCTTCCAGGAGCTCACGGTCACGATTCAATTAGGGAGCCATTTAATAGACTTTATGATTGATACTGGGGCTGAATACTCAGTACTCCCAGAACTATTGCAGAAAAAGGCATCCAAAAGTGTAATCATTAAAAGTGCCACTGGACAGTCAGCTAAGAGGTCTTTCCTCCAACCTTTGGAATGCCAGATTGGGGGACATCGTTTAACCCATCAGTTTTTGTATATACCTGAGTGTCCAATACCTCTCTTAGGCAGAGATATGCTGTCCAAATTGCAGGCCCAAATCACTTTCACTCCTCGAGGTCCAGAAATGAAACTGCCATCAAAAGCAGCAGGAATAATTACCCTCTCAGTACCTAAGGAACAATCATGGCGCCTAATGTCAGCCTTGCAAGTCCAACCCACATTGGATACAGAATTAAACAAGCTCCTCCGAACTCTACAGGTGCCACCAGGAGTATGGGCCGAAAATAGCCCACCAGGAATGGCTAAGAATATAGCTCCAATTGTAGTAACCCTAAAACCTATGGCTACCCCTGTATCTGTAAAGCAATATCCCTTACCCCGGCGAGCAGCGGAGGGCATCCAGAAACATTTGGACCGCCTATTAAAATATGGTCTGCTTAAGCCTTGCCAATCAGAATGGAACACACCCCTTTTGCCTGTTCGAAAACCTGGGACAGATGAATACAGGCCAGTGCAGGACTTGAGGCTCGTAAACCAGGCTATCGAGACCTTGCACCCAAATGTACCAAACCCATATACCTTGCTGAGTTTGATCCCACCAGAAGCAACATTTTTTACTGTATTGGACTTGAAAGATGCATTCTTCTGTTGCCGGCTGGCACCACAGAGCCAACCTATATTTGCCTTCCAGTGGGAAGACCCTTTGACAGGAACAAAAGGCCAGCTAACCTGGACAAGATTGCCCCAAGGATTCAAAAATTCCCCAACTTTATTTGGCACTGCCTTGGCGAGGGATCTAACAAGTTACCCCTCAACACCGGGAGAAAAGGTGGTTCTGCAATATGTGGATGATCTTATACTAGCTGCAAAGGATTTTGATACCTGTAAAGAAGGGACAGAGGAACTGCTCCACTTGCTCTGGGAAGCTGGCTACCGAGTTTCCCAGAAAAAGGCACAGTTATGTTTAGAAAAGGTCAAATATTTGGGCTTTGACATCTCACACCAACAACGAGCATTGAGACCAGAGAGGAAAGAAGCTATTTGCCTCATCAAGGAACCTACCACAAGAAAACAACTTAGGGGATTCCTGGGAACAGCAGGGTTTTGTAGACTATGGATACCTGATTTCAGTAGTCTGGCCAAGCCCTTACATGAAAGCACTCGAGGTGCAGAAAAGGACCCATTCGTATGGGGACCTGAGCAGAAACAAGCCTTTTTAGTTATCAAACAACGACTTATGGAGGCACCAGCCCTTGGATTGCCTAATTCGGAAAAACCCTTTCAGCTGTATGTACATGAACAGAATGGGATTGCAGCGGCAGTCCTGACCCAGAGATTAGGAAGTTGGAACCGTCCAGTAGCTTATTTGTCTAAACAATTGGACTCAGTAGCAAAAGGATGGCCTCCATGCCTAAGGGCAGTAGCAGCCACTGCGAGCCTTGTCAAAGAAGCTGATAAATTTACCTTTGGCCAGACGATGTATGTGAATGTACCTCATGCTGTTCTGACACTCATGGAATATAAGGGTAGTTATTGGCTAACGAACCCAAGGATGGCTAGATACCAAGGCCTATTGTGTGAAAATCCCAGGATTCATCTACGAGTAGTGAATATGCTCAATCCAGCGACTTTGCTGCCCCTACCAGAGGTAGATGATGAAGAATCACATGATTGTCTCCAAGTAATGGATGAAGTTTATTCCAGTAGACCTGATCTGAAAGATGAGCCATTGAAAAATCCAGATGTTGTATATTATACGGATGGTAGCAGTTACCTGCATGAAGGTGCCAGACGAGCAGGATATGCTGTGGTCACCAATGAGGAAGTTGTGGAAGCTGAGGCTTTGCCTGCTGGCACCTCAGCACAAAAGGCTGAACTTATAGGTTTAACTAGAGCTCTGCAATTGGCAGCCGGATGTAAGGCAAACATCTATACTGATTCAAAATATGCCTTCTTAACCCTGCATGCACATGGAGCTCTATGGAAAGAAAGAGGTCTAATCGGAGCCCACGGGAAGGCTTTGAAATATGGACCTGAAGTAGAAATCCTGTTAGAAGCAGTATGGGCTCCAGAACAGATTGCTGTAATGCACTGCAAAGGTCATGGACGAGGAAGGGATCCAATAACCAGAGGAAATCATGCTGCTGACAAAGCAGCCCGAGAGGCAGCCCAAAAGCCTGTGGGAGGATTTATAGCAGCCCTCATACCAGAGGTAGTTCCAGAAGATGTTAAACCTCACTATACCCCAGAAGAGAGGAAGTGGGCTGAACAGGAAGGAGCAGTTGTGAAGGACGGTTGGATGATCCTGCCGGACAATAGGATTTATGTACCTCATCATCTAGCAGGCACAATTGTAAGAAATTATCATGAATCTACTCACCTTGGCGGTACTGCAACTAGAGAGAGTCTCAGTCGGAAGTTGTATATTATTAATCTATCACAATTAGCAACTTGCATTTCACAGAAATGTGTTCTTTGTGCTAAAAACAATCCCAGGCAGGGACCGGTACAACCTCCTGGAATTCAGCATGTGGGATACGTCCCCATGGAAAGCCTAATTGTGGACTTCACAGAGCTGGTCCCTTCTAAGGGATTCAAGTATCTCCTTGTGTTTGTAGATACTCTTACCGGATGGGTTGAAGCTTTTCCCACCCGAACTGAAAAGGCACGAGAGGTAACTAAAAGACTCCTCACTGAATTGATCCCAAGGTTTGGATTACCTAGATGCATTGGAAGTGATAATGGGCCAGCGTTCATTGATCAAGTAGTACAAGATGTATGTCGAGTCCTACAAGTAAAATGGAGACTGCATACAGCATATAGGCCTCAGAGTTCAGGGAAAACTGAAAGAATGAATCGGACTCTGAAAACCCAATTGGCAAAATTAACCCAGGAAACGGGATTGGGATGGGTAGATGTGTTACCCATAACACTGTTTCGTGTTCGGTGTGCACCCACAAAAAGACTTAAGTTGTCACCTTTTGAGCTCCTGTATGGGAGACCGCCCTCCTTTGTTCAGGATATTCCAGCTGACCTTAAACAAATAGGAGACCATGTGACACAGGAACAAGTGCAATCTCTCTCCCGTGTTTTTGTTTCTCTTAACAGGTGGGCCCTCGAGCGCACGCCGTGCAGCATTGCCGAGCCGATTCATCAGTTCCAGGCTGGCGATAGCGTATGGGTGAAAGAGTGGAAACGTGATCCACTTGCACCTAAGTGGCGTGGACCTTACACCGTCTTGCTCTCTACTCCAACAGCGGTGAAGGTAGCTGAGGTGACCCCCTGGATTCATCACTCTCGTTTGAAGAAGTCTGAAGGCAGTTGGACGTGCAAAGGTGACCCCTCTAATCCTTTAAAACTAACTCTCTCCAAAAACCCCTGTATCTAGCCCTACCGGGAACGGGCTAGGTCACGGGCAACATTTGACGACCGGCCTGCTGCAGCCACAACCTGGAAGCTGGCTGACCTGCGCACGCCTGAAGCTTGAGGAGCGTCTGAACCAGCGACTGTGAACGGAAAGATTCTCTAATACAATTGATTGACTGCCCCCCTTGTGGAACAATTATCAGAGATATTACTCATTGGGGATCCTCGGGATATATGTTTTGGTCTTGGTGGTTCCCCATTTCTGTCACTGGGGGAATTATATTGGGGCTAATAATTATTTGCTATCACAATAAGGTAATCTTTTGTGGAAGGAATGCATATACTAGACATCAACATGATTTTATTATTAATCCTGATCCCTTGGGAAGGGGAAGGGTCCTTGAATCTGACCAAATTGGCTAAATATGGATTCAGCCATGACCACAATATGTGGGTAGGTTTAGCTGAAATGGTAGCTAATGTTGCAAATAGGACCAATTGCCTTGTTTGCTCTCTTGGGCCAGATGATTCAGAGGGAGGTATGCCCTTATTACCGATACCATTAGATGCCATTGGTATGGTAAGCGAAATGCCACACCAAACTGAAATACAGAATTTCCCCGGATGGAACTCAACTAAACCATTACGAGTTATACCTGTACAAGGGGAATTCTGTGTACATAAATCATCAGATGCAGCTGATTCTCCCATGATAGGCTCTTCTCATTGTCACTATACTTGGGATTATAAGAAGAATAGTCATACCTGGGCACACGGTACTACCTATCGAACTCGGAATACCTTGCCCTGTGCACCTCCTTTTATTCATGCATGGAAAGTGGTGTGGAACATAACTGTGACAGAGAAAGGCAATCTAACATACTGCACTGTAAACTCTCTACCCCTTTTGGTATTTCGCCTTCTGTATTCCCCGTACCAAAAACCTCAGACCCGATGGTTGTGGTGGATATGTGGAGAATGGGCGTACAAGAAACTCCCTTCCAAATGGAGTGGGACTTGTTTCTTGGGTTGGGTATTACCACCAATGTGGATTATGCCCACTAGTTCGGCCAGGCGAACACGAAGGAATGCTGATATTTCTCATATAGCAGGAGGAAGTACCCAAAGTTGGAGCGGTACTGATGATTGGCCACCAGAGCGCATTATAGCCTATTATGATCCTGCCTCCTGGAATCCTGGTGAGCTCATACAAGGGGCACGGGATCCTATTTATAATCTAAACAGAATAATTCGATTGCAAGCAGTAGTGGAACTTGTAACCAATGCAACGGCCCAGAGTTTGAGACTTATTGCACAACAGTTGGATGAAAGTAGAGCCGCCATTTTGCAGCTGAAAATGGGAATGGATTATGTACTTGCCAGGCAGGGAGGCCTATGTGGAGTCTTGAACTTGACAGGGAATGCCTGTTGCTTTAACATTTCTGATAATGGTGAGGCAATCCGTGTGTTGGCCACAAAGATGGAGAATATAGCACATGTCCCAGTACAAACATGGGAAGGATGGGATATGGGATGGCTCACCAATTGGTTACCTAATGTCACAGGACTCAAAGGGATACTATTGTCTTGCTTGTTTTTCTTGACAGTAGTAGTATTGGTTTTATGTATGATGCCATGTATCATTTCATGTTTTAGAAGTACAATTAGCAAGATGGTTTCAAATGAAACTCTACCTCATATCATGGCCCTATACAGAGCTTTACCTCAGGAATATGATGAAGGTCAAGCTATCAAGGACACTTGGGATGAAGGTCCTTGAGCTTGAAAGGGGGGAATGAGGCACCTAACCATAAGCCTGCATTTTTATCAAAGCTTCTATATATTTCAATCAAGGCTTGTATTTAAAAATGAGCTTAAAAAAGGATTTTCAAATGTTTCATGCCAGGCAGAAGAAACCTTGGCCATTCTCCTAAGACAAGAGGGCCCCATTGATTTATAGTAGAAAAACAATTCTCAAAGTCATAAAAAGGGAGAATTACATATGCTGCCCCAAGGCTGAGAAAACACCATTAGGAATGGGGTAAGATAATACTAATGTGCCTCCCAGTAAAATGAGCCAGATCTTCTTTCTAAGGTTGAAAGGCCAGGAGCAAATGGAAAGAAAAACATTTAGCTAGAAGAAAGAGAGCATTTTTGGGGAAGTCTTTTTCTAAAGCCATTCTTTCTTAAACTGAAGAGGCTTCTTTTAAGAGCTGTTTTACTGAGTTTCTTCCTTTTTACTTTGAAAAGCTTTATTCTTTTAAGAGGCTACCTATGATAAATGTATGAAATATATTAGCTTAAATATATTGGCTTAAATGTAATTATGCAAAGGATTTAAGAAATGCTAGATTCTTATTTCATAGAGTCATATTGCAATAGGAGACCAGAGGGGCAAATGAGCCTAGCCCCCCCCCCTGCCAGACAGAAGACGCCATCCAAGCAGTCTTGATATATAGTTGTCAGGCATTTGTTTAGAAACCTTAAATGAAGGAAATCTTTCAATGTTGATGTGAAACTCAAGATCCTTGACATCTGTTGAACATAAAAATGTAAGATTAAACATTTGTTTTAGAAGGCAATAGGGCAAGAAGGGCAAGAGGTGAGCTGGTAATTAAGATTCCATGTAAGATATATTATTACTTATATGTCATATATATAGCTCTTTGTCTCCCTTATAAGGGCAAGGAAATGGGTGTATCTTTTGTGGGTGTATTTTTTGTGATTGGTTCTAGCAAACAGCCAATAGGAATTTCAACCAGGCTGATTGGACAGAGGCAGCCACAGGAGGAGCAAAGGGGGCTGGATTAAGGGAATATAAGTGCTGGCCAGAATGGCAGGAGGCCAGGCCAGAGCTTGGTAACCATGTACCACTGTGCCTCTTATTTATTTGTCTGACAAATAAATTACTATTTTAATTTCTCTATTGCTGCGTTGAATATTTCATTCCAGCTAAGCGTTAACCACAAGCAGGGTGCTACAATACTAGTTTAAGACCAATGAAACATAAGCTAAACTCACTCACATTGAGCCACATGAAATGGAAATCCATCAACCTCACCATATATAAGGGTCTGGTGACTTCTGTTTCAGTGTATCTGAAGAAGTGTGCATGCACACAAAAGCTCATACCAATAACAAAATTAGTTGGTCTCTAAGGTGCCACTGAAAGGAATTTTTTTATTTTGTTCTCACTTAAATGGCTTTGGGAACTACATTTCCCTTTTACTGTTTCAAAGCTGGAAGATGTAAGGATCATCTGTGAGGTATGTGAATATGATGAATGGAGAGAGTATGAGATATATTAGAGTCTCAAGCCTCTCCCCCCAAGTTTCCCTATTTTTGATGGACAGTCCCAGATTTACAAAAGCCGTCCCGGTTTCTGATTTGATCCTGGAATGTGCTGCTTTCTCCTATTTTCGTCGGAGAAATGTTGGAAAGTATGGAGTAATGCAACCTGTGAGCCAAGGAGATAAGTATCCATACAACTTTTAGAAGGCATCTGAAGACAGCCCTGTATAGGGAAGCTTTTTAATGTTTAATGTTTTATTATACTTTTATATATATTGGAAGCTGCCCAGAGTAACTGGGGCAGGCCAGTCAAATGGGTGGGGTATAAGTAATGATGATGACGATGACGATAAATTAATTAATAGAATAGGATGTCCCTATTTTCATCGGAGAAATGTTGGAGGGTATGGAGTCTCCTCTGACCAGAGAACAGCATCACTCTGGTCTGCTGTTATTTAAAAAATAAATAAAATGTCAGAACTGTATGATGATTCACCATTCTCACTGATAATTGTTGGAAAGTTTAGTTAAAAGCTATTTTAAACTTGAAGCAATTTAGAGCAACAACTTAATGGCCGTTGCAGATCCTGCATCTCTTTTATAAATGACATCATAAAGCGACTCTTTACAATATTTGTTGATGTTTTTGAGATGAAGGCTAAGATTCTAACGGGCAACAATGAGAAATTATTAAAGGTGTAGAAGTAATGAAAAGTTGCAGCCAAAATGTTTGTTAAAAACAACAGGGTAAAATTGGGGGTTTTTTTTGCAAAATCTGTTTATCGTAACTAATAGCTGATCCCTCTAGAAGCAAGCTTGGATCCTACTGTATCGATTCACTTAACGGATCTGAGCATCCCCCAGGCCAGATTTTTTTAAAACAAACAAAATTGACAAAAATGTGGTCCTTAAATTGATCTGCCTTTTAGGCTTTCCAAAACGCAACAGTAGAAGAATCCGCTAGTTAGATAATTTATGCCTAAACCTGCTTAATGCCATTTTTTCCCCTGGGGCATGATTTACACATCTCCAATTTCAGATGTGTGTTGTCTTATTTATTTATATGCAACTTAATCTT
The DNA here is from genome assembly GCF_964252035.2 of Podarcis erhardii. Lineage (NCBI taxonomy): Eukaryota > Metazoa > Chordata > Lepidosauria > Squamata > Lacertidae > Podarcis > Podarcis erhardii. The sequence continues at coordinate 25,895,629 of NC_138512.1, read as the reverse complement.
TAGCACATTTTCTGTAAGATTTAGAACACAATGCGTGCTCTTTTAATTCGGGTTATTGTTTTGGTGACATTTATATTTACTTCCTTGCTGTCTTACGCTGATCAGTTTAAAATGCCCTCCAGCAATTTGCTGTGTGTTTGTATGTGTTGTCATTCCTCTGTGTGCCTTTCCTTCCAAGAACTTATTTTTTGAGGGGTAGTTCAGGGAAATAACTCATCCCTAGAATGTTAAGCTTATATGTCCAATAATAACATTTGTATAGCATTTTCGAGTGCTCAGCACACTTGATATGTTTTATCTAGTTGTAGTTCTTACAACAACCCTGCAGGGCAGCAAGGAACCACAATTGTTCACTGTATATGGTGTTGTGTTTGATATTATAGTGACTGAAATGTTTGTTGCTGTTTAATGCTAATGTGATTACAGTGGTACCTTGGGTTACATACACTTCAGGTTACATACGCTTCAGGTTACGGACTTCGCTAACCTAGAAGTATTACCTTGGGTTAAGAACTTTGCTTCAGGATGAGAACAGAAATTGTGCAGCGGTGGCGTGGCAGCAGCGGGAGGCCCCATTAGCTAAAGTGGTGCTTCAGGTTAAGAACAGTTTCAGGTTACAACTTCCGGAGGCGGCGCGAAACAGCGATGGCGGTCCTCTTCACTTTCTGAAGAGGGGCTCCGCAGGAAAGGGTCGTTCGCTGCGGCATAGCGACGACCCGTTAGGAAAAACCACGGGCAGAGGGAGCCCGTGGCCGTGGGACTCGGCGGGCGCCAGGAACTCCCCCAGAAGTGTTGAAGGGACCCCGTAAGGGGCTCCGGAGCGCGAAAGGGGGAGCGGCGCTGTGAGTTCATCGCTCTTTCTGCGGGAGGCGAAGCCGCACGGCTGCTGCTGATGAGCGCCGACCTTTCTTCCTGTGAACATCAATTTGGCAAGCAACATACCCGTGAGTAAAGTGAACTACAATTTGGACTCAAAATATCTCTTTTCCGGGTTTGAAAACGGGAGACGAGTAAAAGGAAGTCCGTCTCCCGATACTGCTTACAAGATCAAAGCATAGATACAGAGAAGCGCTGAGGCGTTTAATGGGAACTTTGTAAAGTGGAACTATTGTGCATTTACAGAATTTACAGTCCTCTTATTTAAAAGACCAAGAGAGATCTTATTTTTGCCTATGGGACTTGTATTTGGGACTTTGTTCTAAGAACGCAAGTCGTTGGGCTGTCAGTGCGTAACTGAGCTGTCAAACTGCGGACTATAGTAACAAGATTTTAAGTCGCTACATATATTGAGACTTTAAATGTTTAAAACACTGTTGCAACTACCACTCTGGCTCCTAGTGGCTTTAGTTTAAAAAGTAGAGGACTCTGCGAACCTTCCTTTTGTCTTGGAATTACAAATTAAAAAAAGAGATCACAGAAACTTTAAATGGCGGAAAAATTCTCTCCTTCCCTGAAACTTTAAGATACTCCCCCTAGAGGATTGTGGAGTTACAGAGGCCTGGGAAACATACTTTGTTTGGAATTTTTGTGGTTTAATTGTTTGTACTCTGGACTTGCTTTCTCATGGAATAAAGGATAACTTGACCTTGAACAAGAGGCAGGTGTGGAATGAGTGGCACAGGGAAAACAAGAGCAGCCAAAGCTAAAGAAAGAGAAAAAGAAAAAGAAAAAGAAAGGAAGCCTGTGCAACTTGTCCAAACTTTAGCTCATCATCGTAGATCATCTGTTCCAACCGTCCTGACAGCACAGGAGGTGGAGGCCGAACAGCCTGCTGAAGAGGACATGGCAACAGGAGGATCTGACACAGTTTTGAAACAAATTTTAGAACAATTAGCAATTCTAAATCAAAAAGTGGACAATCAATCATTAAAAATAGACCAAGCAACATCTACTATTGGTGCATTATCTGAAAAGGTTTCTCAGAATACACAGGCAATTGAGAATTTACAAGGAGCTACAGCTGAAAATCATAAATTAGCTGTGGAAGCCTATCAAAAAGCGGAGCAAGCAAGTAAAAAAGTTGATGAGATTAAAGGTGAAATCAAGCCTCTGCAAAGACAGGTAGGGGAACAACAGGCCTACCTGTCGATGGTGGAATTGAGAAACAAGGAGAATAACCTTAGGTTGAAAGCTGTCCCAGAATTGGAGGAAGGCAACTTGGAGGGATTTTTGACACTTTTATTCTCCAAATTTTGGGGAATAGAAGAGGATAAAGACTTTAAAATTGTGACTGCATTTAGACTGGGCAGATCGGTGAAGAAAGACAAGTCCAGAGACTGTTTGGTTATTTTGAGATCAAGAGAAGAAAGAGACAAAATACTAGGCCTACATTTCAAAAAATCTCTAGAGATAGAAGGCAAAAAGGCTGAAATTTACAGAGATATACCCAAATTGTTATTGGATCTTAGAGCCTCATATATAGAACTGGCAAAGCTGTTGAGAAACAACACAATCCCTTATAGGTGGGAGTTCCCGCAAGGACTATCATTTAGTTATAAAGGAAGGAAAATAAGAATCAGAACACCAGAGGACCAGCAGAAGTTTCTTCACGACAACGGGGAAGACCTCCAGAAAGGAGCAGTTGCGTCTTGGCCACCTCCACTACCAGAAACCAAACAGCCTGGAGCTGGACCATCACTGCCACCGCCGGGAATGGGGGACCTAGACACCCCATTGTAAGGCCTATAAACTGATTCAGGATGTCTCTGCAACTTCTTAGCTGGAATATAAATGGCGGAAATTCTCCAGAAAAAAGAAGGAAAGTATTTCACATTTTGAAGAAAGAACAATTGGACATTATTTGCCTGCAAGAAACACATGTGACAAGGCTCCATCGGAAAGTGCTAATTAACAAAAGGCTAGGCCAAGAATTTATTTCTTCGGACAGAGTTAAGAAAAGAGGAGTAGTGATATATGCAAAGGAGAGCCTGTCACCGAAATTTCTATTTAAAGATGAACAAGGCAGAATCTTGGCTATTGAAATTTATACACATGGAGAAAAAATTTTGATATTAGGAATCTACGCACCAAATGATGGAAAATCGGAATTTTTTAAGAAGCTGCATGAGACTTTACTGGACTATCTAGACTATAACAACATTATTATGTTGGGAGATATGAATGGGGTTGTCTCTGTAAATATGGATAAGTCGCAGAGTGCAAATATAACAAAAGAAGGCAGACTACCTAAAACTTTCTTTGAAATGACAGACAATATGGATTTGATTGATATATGGAGAGTCAAGAACCCCCTAGGAAAAGAAGGAACTTTCTTTTCTGAAGCTCATCTGTCATGGACACGAATCGACCAAATATGGACAACTAAAGGACTGGCACCTAAAACTAGAAAAGTGGAAATTTGCCCAAAAACTTGCTCCGACCATAATGCTTTGAAAATGGAATTGAGACTAAACATAACCGGATCCTTCCGATGGAAAATGAATGACACTTTATTTAGAGATCAGGAGATTGTGAAGAAGGCCCAAAAAACTTTGAAAGACTACTTTGAGATAAATCTAAACACTACGGTGGAAAAAAGAACAATCTGGGACGCAAGTAAAGCGGTCATGAGAGGGTTTCTAATACAACAAAACACCGTAAAGAAAAGACTCTGGAATGAGAAGAAGCAGAAGATACTGGAGAGAATAAGTGAAGGTGAAAGGAAATTAAGATCCAGGCCCAAGTCTAAGGAAGTGCTGAGAGAAGTGAAATTTTTCCAGGCCCAATACATGAAACTGATAAACCAAGAAGTGGAGTGGAAAATTAAACAAATGAGACAAAGATCTTTCGAATCAGCTAACAAGTGTGGGAAGCTGCTAGCATGGCAGTTGAAAAAAAGACAAAAACTAAATACAGTCACAAATCTAGAGATTGAAGGGAGAATGGTTCAGAAGCCCGAAGAAATTAGGAAATGTTTCCAGAGATATTTCAAAGATCTTTATGCACAAGGGCCGCAGAAAGAATCTGAGATGGATCAATTTATTAAAACTAACGGATTACAAAAAATTTCCCAGGAAATGAGAACAATCCTGAATGTTAAAGTTTCACAGCAGGAAATCGAGAGTGCCATACAGAACCTCCAACTAGGCAAATCTCCAGGCCCTGATGGACTTACCTCCAAATATTATAAGGTTTTGAAGGACTATTTGATACAACCCTTGATGGAGGTATGTAACCAGATCATGGAGGGTAAGAAGGCACCAGAAACGTGGAAAGAAGCTTTCATCACATTGATTCCTAAAACAGAAACTGAAAAGACTCAACTTAAGAACTACCGTCCCATCTCACTCCTAAATGTGGATTACAAAATTTTTGCAGATATTTTGGCTAATAGATTTAAAAAAGTATTGAACGAAGTGATTCATAAAGACCAAGCAGGCTTTCTCCCGGGTAGGCATTTGTTTGACAACACGAGAAACATTATTGACATTTTGGAACTCTTACAAACAAATATTAACACTAGAGCGGTGTTAATTTTTATTGATGCGGAGAAAGCCTTTGACAACATTTCTTGGATGTTCATGAAGAAAAATTTGGAAGGGATGGGAGTGGGACGGGGGTTTGAAAATGGTATAGAAGCAATATATTCAGATCAAAAAGCTAAATTGATAGTAAACAATGTGGTGACGGAGGAATTCAATATTGAAAAAGGGACACGACAAGGGTGCCCTCTATCCCCATTATTGTTTATCTCGGTCCTGGAGGTGCTTTTGAACATGATTAGAAGGGACCGGTCAGTTCGGGGCATTGAGGTTGGAGTAAAACAATATAAATTGAAAGCATTTGCAGATGATTTGGTATTAACATTACAGGAGCCAGTTCCTAGCACAAAAAGAGTTTTGGATTTAATTTCTGATTATGGTCGGGTGGCGGGATTTAAGTTGAATAAGCAAAAGACTAAGGTCTTAGCAAAGAACCTAACGTCTACAGAAGCAGATGAGTTTTTGAAAGAGACAGGATTAAATGTGGTTAAAAAGGTAAAATACCTAGGGGTGTACCTGACTTCTAAAAACTTGAATTTGTTTAAGGACAACTATGAGAAATGTTGGTCAGAAATTAAAAGGGATTTGGAAATTTGGACAAGACTAAAACTTTTCTTGTTAGGCCGAATAGCAGCTATAAAGATGAATGTTTTGCCGAAAATGTTATTCTTGTTTCAGACCCTGCAGATTGTGGACAAAGTGGTATGTTTTGGAAAGTGGCAGAAGGATATCTCTAAGTTCGTTTGGCAGGGCAAAAAGCCCCGAATTAAGTTTAAAATACTAACAGATGCGAAAGAAAGGGGGGGATTTGCCCTGCCAGACTTGAGGTTATATTATGAATCTACAGCCTTCTGCTGGATGAAAGATTGGTTTTTGTTAGAGAACACCGATGTCCTAGATCTGGAAGGGTTTGATAATGCTTTTGGGTGGCATGCGTATTTGTGGTATGACAAGGTTAAAGTTCATAAAATGTTCAAAAACCATATTGTTAGAAGAGCAATTTTTATGGTCTGGACAAAATATAAAGACTTATTGGAGAGCAAAACACCAAGGTGGCTTTCACCGGCGGAGGCCAAGGCACGTAAGAGACTCAACATGGAGGCCTACTGGCCAAAATATTGGGAATTAATTGAAAAAGATGGTGACAATTGGAAGCTGCAGAGTTTTGAAAGTGTAAAAAGCAAGGTGCGAGATTGGTTGCATTATGCTCAAATTCGGGAAATTTTCAAAACAGATAAAAAGGTTGGGTTTCAGGTGGAAAAATCGAAATTAGAGACAGAATTGTTAGAACCTAAAGACAAATTACTTTCAAGAATGTATAACTTGCTGCTTAAATGGAATACACAGGATGAGACAGTCAAATCCGCCATGATAAAGTGGGCACAGGATATTGGACATAACATTATGTTTGAGGACTGGGAAAGGCTATGGACCACCGGATTGAAATTCACGGCATGTAGTGCCCTGAAAGAAAATATTATGAAAATGATATACCGGTGGTACATGACCCCAGTCAAGCTTGCTAAGATATATCACCTGTCTGATAATAAGTGTTGGAAGTGTAAAGAGGCGGAAGGGACGTTCTTTCATCTCTGGTGGACATGTCCGAAAGTGAAGGCCTTTTGGGAAATGATATATAATGAGTTAAAAACGGTATACAGATATACCTTGCCTAAGAAACCGGAGGCCTTCCTTCTGGGCATTGTAGACCAGAATGTGTTAAAGAAGGATAGAACCTTTTTTATGTATGCTACAACAGCAGCAAGAATTCTCATCGCAAAGTGTTGGAAGACACAAGATTTACCCACACTGGAGGAATGGCAGACGCAGTTGATGGACTATATGGAACTGGCTGAAATGACTGGCAGAATCCGAGACTTGGGAGAAGAAACAATGGAAGAGGACTGGAAAAAATTTAAGGACTATTTGCAAAAATATTATAAGTTGTATGAATGTTAAGAAAATGCACTTTTTAGGAAATATTAGCCCCAGCAATGGTAATCAGGTGAAATGAAAACTAAGGCACAAGAAGATAGAGGTGAAATTAAGAAAAATTTTTATTGCATTATGTTTTAATCACAATACATAAGATCATGGTTATAATAACTTTGACTTTGGTAACATGATGAATTGAAAGATACAATAAGTAATGAAATAAGATAATAAATAGCTGAAGACTTTGTATTATGAACATTGGGTTACAAATATATTGAAATGGGTAACATGACAAAATGAAAGATACAATAAGTGACGAAATAAGATAACAAAATGCTGAAGTTGGTATTACAAATAATGCAGATTCGGGAAGATGTGGGGAAGTCCAAAAGATTCTGTAAAAGAAATATGATTTATGAAACTCTTGTATTTTATTTTTTTTTGTTCTTTTTCTTATTCTGTAAAATTAATAAAAATTTTTTTTTTAAAAAAAGAACAGTTTCAGGTTAAGAACAGACCTCCAGAACAAATTAAGTTCTTAACCTGAGGTACCACTATACATAACCAAAGGTACCACTGTATTAGCAGCCGCTTTGAGCTCAACATTTGTGTTGGAAAAGTTTACTGATCTCCATGGCTCAGGGGTTGCATAACTCCATAAGGTAAAGGGACCCCTGACCGTTAGGTCCAGTCACGGACGACTCTGGGGTTGCGGTCCTCATCTCGCTTTATTGGCCGAGGGAGCCGGTGTACAGCTTTCAGGTCATGTGGCCAGCATGACTAAGCCACTTCTGGCGAACCAGAGCAGCGCACGGAAACGCCGTTTACCTTCCCACCAGAGCGGTGCCTATTTATCTACTTGCACTTTGATGTGCTTTTGAACTGCTAGGTGGGCAGGAGAAGGGACCGAGCAACGGGAGTTCACCCCGTCACGGGGATTTGAACTACCGACCTTCTGATCGGCAAGTACTAGGCTCTGTGGTTTAACCCACAGCGCCACCCGCGTCCCCACATAACTCCATACCGTCTAACATTTCTCTGATGAAAATAGGGATATCCTAAGGAAAAGCAGGACATTCCAGGATCTGGGACTGTCCATTGAAAATAGGGTCTGTTAGTAAAGCTTGCTGGGATCAGTCTAAAAAGGAAGTACTTCCTTGGCTGGCACATTGTGAAATCAAACCCCATGGGCAAAGGAACTGTTCTCCTTTGCAGACTGGGTCATGGTGATACTTCATAGTTACATTGGATGATTGGCAAGTGGCTCACTAGCTTGATTCAAGTCCCCACCTCTGCTGTAAGACAAATCACTACTATTATCTCACCTACAGAAGAGTTGTGAGAAGAAACTAAGGCCAGGAGATGGCTTGCTTAAGGCTGCCTAGTGACGTCATGGCAGTGGCAGGATTTGAACTGGGAACTTCATGATTCAAAGTTCTCTCTCTTAGCCGGTATGCTACATCAGCTCTCAGTCAGTTATGGGTTGTAAGTATGGGCGCCAAGCCTAATTTTCACAATCTATTTTCTCCCACAACAAGAAAAGACATTCCGGCTTGTGGCGACAGATCAGAAAAAACAAAACTCTTTGGTATTAAAGAACTCTCTATGTGACAATATGACTGAAATCTTCACAAGAGATCTAGATTTCCTCAGGCTGGTGGTGAAGGAAGAGAAGCCAACTCTGTTGACAAGCTCCTTCTTAGTCTTTAATTTCCTCAGTAGTCAGAATCACATGAACCCTCAAAAGGACTGGATCGGGGATGATTATGAAATCATTATTCATTGTAACGGCTTACAGAAGCACGAAGCAGGAAAGGCAGACTGAAATTTTTTAAAAAGGAAAATAGCATTTTCTCAGTGAATAAAGAAATGTCTACCACAGTGATCATAAGCAAATGACTGATAATTCTCCTCTGTCTCCCAAATGCCTAATACAGTGGTACCTCAGGTTACATACGCTTCAGGTTACAGACTCCGCTAACCCAGAAATAGTACCTCGGGTCAAGAACTTTGCTTCAGGATGAGAATAGAAATTGTGCTCCAGCGGCGTGGCAGCAGGCCCCATTAGCTAAAGTGGTGCTTCAGGTTAAGAAATGCTGCCCTGGCGATGATATTATTATCTTTTGATGGATAAAAGCTGGCCTGTGTCAAACTCAGACAAAGAGAAATAAGAAGCCCTGGTGGGTAGAAAGTTAAAAGAGCCCTTGGCTAGCATCTCGGAGTCAGAGTGAGGAGTTCAGGCACACATTAAAGGGAGGGTTTATGGGACTAACAAGGCTTTTGCTTTTGTATCTCCATTTGGAGCAGCAGTGTTTGTGTGTGGACATCAGCGACACTGCTGTTTTCCTGGTTGGGGCTGGGCTGGGGGAGGGCAGCAGTGAGGTCAGGGCACCATCACTTGGTTGTAGTTCTTGCAGCCCATCTCATTGTTTGGGGATGCAGATCATTGTGGCTAACTACTCCGCCACAGCTATTGCCCCTAGACCAAAATGGTTCAACGAGACCTGGGAGACCAGGGTCCAAAGTGGCTATGAAATTCACCATCAAGGTGGGATACAACTAATGAAGTAAATAAATAGGGCCTCAGAAGAAGAACATAGCAAATCCATGAGAGGATTTGTATTTTTTATCCCATGGCTGCTCAGTTTGGTATTTACCAAAGAAAATTCAAATCAAACAAAGGAACATGTCCATTATAACAAAATTAGGTGAAGGTAAAGGGACCCCTGACCATTAGGTCCAGTCGTGGCTGACTCTGGAGTTGCGGCGCTCATCTCGCTTTATTGGCTGAGGGAGCCGGCGTACAGCTTCCGGGTCATGTGGCCAGCATGACTAAGCCACTTCTGGTGAACCAGAGCAGCGCACGGAATAAAAAAATTAACAGAGCACAGTTATGCAGGGTGGGGAAAAGCACTGGGATTTCTTAAAGAATATAATTTCTTTAGACAGCTCAGATGGAAGAAAAAGGGAAATATCCAGTGTTGATGTCTTGTGAAAGCTCAGAGTGCTTTCAGAGCCCTTTCAAAGACTAAAGAAAAAGGCCACACCTGAAAGGACAGTAGGGTTTGTTTACCATTCCCAACAATTGTCAACAGCACCTCAGGGTTGATGGTATCAAGTAGCAGCTGCTGGGTCTTCTTATCTCTTCCCAGGGATCACAAGGCACAATAATGTCTGTGGAACATTACCTAAAACTCTGACATAGCAAGAGACAATGATGTTAGCATCCAAATTTGCATGGTACCTGAAAGTCTTTTGGAATGGATTTTGTAAGACCGGACTCTAGGTGTTGCTAGGATAGTTTAAAACGCCTTAGCGTGATTTTAAACTATTCAGAATCCAAGAAAAGTGGAGAGTCTTGTTCTGGTGTCAGAGTTTCACTCAGAACTTCATTCTCAGTTGAGTTGCTCTTTCTATCGTGATTGTGGCTGTTATTATAGCACCATCACTGACAAGGAAGGAAGGAAGGAAGGAAGGAAGGAAGGGAGGAAGGAAGGAAGGAAGGACTACCCCTACTTTAATGGGGAAGGGACAGGGAGAGTGTGACCTTGCTGGTCCTCCATGACCTTTCAGCATCTTTTGACACTATTGACTATGGTGTCCTTATGGAGCAACTCAAGTACCTAAAAGAGTGACTATTCCAGTATCAACCATCATAGAAATGCAGAGTTGAAAGGGATCATGAGGGTCATGTAGTCCAACCCCCTGCAATGAAGGAATCTCTTGCCCAACATGGGGCTCAAACCCATGACCCTGGGATTAAGAGTCTCATGCTCTACCAACTGAACTAAAGCTAACGATCTGCAGGTGAGGCCTTGTTGGTGGTTCTGCCACTGGGGACTCCCCAGTTGGTGTTGACCTGTGACAAGGCCTTCTCAGCGGCAGTTCTCCATTGGTGGAATGCCCTCTCTGATGAGGTGGAGTTGTCCCCCTTATTACTGACTTCTGGGAGGAATTTAATAATATTCTTTACCCAGGCATTTATCGGCTATTTAAAAAACCCCACACTTTTGCTCAAAGTAGACCCATTGAATTTAATGAACCTAACTTAGTCTTGTTCATGACTTTCAATGGGTCTAAATTTGAGTAAGAATACCACCCACAATTCCTGGTGGCTGTGAAATCATTGGAAGAGAGAATGTGATGGTTTTAAACTGTTTTAGAATGTGTTTAATGATAATTTTAGTTATATGTTGGCTGATATTTTTATTTATATGTTTGCTGCCCCTTTGGGAAGAAGGGCAGGATATAAGTGTAATAATAATAATAATAATAATTAATAATAATAATAATAATAATGGCTTGAAAGCTAATATTTGTCAGTGGGAAAAGAATAGGTTGATTTGAGGAAAGGTCAGTGTATCATGGGATGTTTGTCCTCCTTGCCTCGAAAAAGATGTCTCACTTCTTCCTCCTTACCACTGAGTAGGGTAACTTAGTCAGCTCAGCTCAGCCCATCAACAAACTTGTAGAATGAGTCCTCATAAAATCTAAAGATTGTTGATATGTCTTCTTGTATGCTGTTTTAAAATTCCATTGGGGAATATAGTATATATGAAATACACAAGCTGAACATTTAATAACTCCACAGTCAGGAAATTAAAAAAGTAATGGTTCCCACTGCTGATCCATTGCCACTGCACACCTGATATTTACAAGCACATAAAATATGAAAATAGATTTAGCAGTTGCTGAAGGAAGTATACTTCTGAATTTCCTGAGAGTTGCGCGCTTCTAGTCTCAGGCATAACTTTGCAGTAACTGATTTTTCAGAATGGCGTCTTACCTTTCTGCAATGTATTCGGTTACATAATCACACAAAATGTTGTTTTATTTTTAAAGGAGAGAAAAATCCACTGCTGCCGGGTTTGATTGGACACAGGAATTAGAGACACACTTATTATTATTTTTTTAAATATTTTTTATTAAGGATTTTCTTGTTAGAGACACACTTATTGAAAAGAAGTGCTTTTAAGCTGCTGCTCAAGATAGTTTAAAATGCCATGCAACATGGATGTCACGCTGCAAAAATAGTTATCTACTCTGAACCCTGAAATTATTAGCTTGAACTGCAAATCATTATAGCTAATTAGCAAAACCAAACAACGTTAAAATAAGTGAGCCATTTTGATATATGCAATAAGCGACTCTTTGATTACAAAGCCATCCTGTAACATTCTGGCTCCTTCCAGTACACCAGAGTCTTGCTCTGGAACAGTTGCATCTCCATCCAAAATGGATGTGATCATTACCCCAGACTTTTTCATTAGATTACTGTATAGAATACAAATTATAGAATGCAAAATTTTCCCAGAGTCAGTGACTTTTGAAAACTAGACATCCATAATCCCAGACCAATTTTGTTACGGTTGTAAACCAACCGTTATTCTACTTATCTGATCTGACCAATGAAACTGTGTTTTGCTCTGATTCACCAGAAGCGGCTTCGTCATGCTGGCCACATGACCCAGAAGCTGTACGCCAGCTCCCTTGGCCAGTAAAGCGAGATGAGCGCCGCAACTCCAGAGTCGTCTGCGACTGGACCTAATGGTCAGGGGTCCCTTTACCTTTTAGTGGTATACTGTATTTTGAAGGACAAGAGCATCAGCGACTGTTAGCAGCCTTGGGTATCTCAGAGATGCAAAAAAGGTGGGGTAGAAATATTTTAAATAAGTAAGAGTAGCAGAATCCTACATAAACCACAGAGCCTAGGGATTGCCGATCAGAAGGTTGGCGATTTGAATCTCCGTGACTGGGTGAGCTCCGGTCCCTGCTCCTGCCAACCTAGCAGTTTGAAAGCACGTCAGAGTACAAGTAGATAAATAGGTACCGCTCCAGCAGGAAGGTAAACGGCATTTCCGTGCGCTGCTCTTGTTTGTCAGAAGCGGCTTAGTCATGACCCGGAAGCTGTACGCCGGCTCCCTCGGCCAATAAAGCGAGATGAGCGCCGCAACCCCAGAGTCATCCGCGCCTGGACCTAACCATCAGGGGTCCCTTTACCTTTACCTTTAGGCTCATATTGTGAGTTGTACCTCATTTTAGACCTCTGCAGAAGAATCCCCTCAGGAGGGACTCTAAGAAAGAATGAGTCTCACACCCAGCTCTCACAGGCCTGAGCTGCACACCCAAGCAAGTTTCGGTACCCTCCCCACCACTCAGCTTTCTGGTTATAGTACTTTATTTTGATGTTTTCCCTGTACACAATGGAAAAAAACTTAAGGAAAGAGATCTTACAACCTGATATCATACCCTCCGACATTCCTCCGGTGAAAATAGGGACATTTCTCATACCCCACAACTGACCCTCCTTCACACACACACACACACCATTTTTGGCCCCCTACCCAGAGCATTGCCACTACCACAAACCAACGGGACACACATACACACACACCCTCCACTGTCCTGAAAACACCCCTTAATCTCGATTTTATTATTTGGTAGATTTACAAAAAGAAAAGCACACACCAATAAATACATTTTAGAAAGGGGCAAGGTTAGATGTGGGCACGCAAAGCATTAAAAACAGCAAGACCTCTGGTCCTCTCCCCCTTTCTTTGTGCCCAGGGCAGGCCTGTGCTCTGCCTGTCCCTCAGACCCACAAGCTGCCCAAGGGAGGAGGCTGGCAGCAGAGGAGAGGCAACCAAGAGGCAACAGGATGCTTCAGTGCAGCTGCCACTGCTGCTGTTGCCGCTGCCGCCACTCAGAACAAGCACTGACTCATCCTCTTCCCCATCTCGGTGGTGGTGGTACTGGCAGGGGAAATAGGGACATTCCGGGAATCAAATCAGAAGACAGGACAGCGTCCATAATTCCTGGACTATTCCTGGAAAACAGGAGCACGTGGAGGGTGTGCAATATAAGCGTGTCTGTTTCCAGTTGCGCTTTCCGCATCAATGAATTCCTTAAGGCCTGGAAATCTGATTGGTCATGCGTGCCTTCCATAAAATAAAATAAAAATCTGCAGTCCTTTAAACCAGGCATGTTACAACTCACAGGTGGGCCACCAGCCATATATTGACCTATAAGGGATGGACAACCCCACCCTTTTCCTTTGCATTCCCAACCAGGCAAGAAAAGGAGGTTTGTTGATTCCCCCCCACTCTACATTTTTTGCTTGGTTGGTCATAAGTGGTGCTGGCCTGCTCTAAAGAACCAAAATCACTAAAACACCATGTTTTGCATGGTGATTTGTGTGTGTTGTTTCTTGTTTTGCATCTGACTTGAATTTGCAAAATAAAATTAAGTGAAATGTGTTTGTTAAAATCTTACCAAATGAATAGATCTGTGAGGAGATATTTCTGTCATCGTGATGTGTGTACCACAGGCAACTGGACTCATGGAGGAACTTTGAATGATTTCCTTATTTCTGAACAGATTAAGTCATATCCATTCTGTAGAATCTAGGACAAATAACCACAAAATGTGGGCTAGTCATGACATTTATTTTATTTTTTTGTAATTTTTTAATCCCCCTCTTCTTCTCCTCCTCTTAAAAAAAAAAAAGTATGATGAGATTGACCCTAATGTGAAATGAGTTTTGAAGTACTCTATCTGATGTAAATATATCAATATTTTACTTTGCAAAGAAGGATGGATCCACCAGACAAAAGAGAGTCCCTGTCAAAAAATGAAAACGAGCAAAAAAATGGCGAGACAGACAGTTTCTACATACAAGGCAAATCTTTCATCTGATGCTGCCAGACTATGTGGGATAAGGACGTTAACCTTTGAAAAAAGATTTGCAGTTTGGGACAGCAACAAAACTAACATCTCACCACTGGCAATTTCTTTCAAGTATCTGATGGCCTTGAAGAGGGAGGAAGAGAAATTCTCTTTTATCCTGATAGTGGCTGCATTGTTATGAACAGCAATATGTCTTTCTCTCAATCTTTGTATGGATTTTTTCTGGCAAGTTGTTTTGAATTCTTCCATCAGTAAGCAATGTGCTACCTTCGGAATATTATACTATGAATGAAGATAGGACTTTTGTATACATCTTTGCTCTCTCATTGTTGATACAGCCTTTCGAGACCCATCTACTCCTCCCAATACATAAAACTGAGAGCCATGGTGTGTACGTTAATTCCTGCCTCCCCATATTTTAGGCCCCATGGAATTATTTATCAGGGCCACCGATATCTCTGGACAAATGCCTGCTCTAATAAAGCCAGAAGGCCCTCGGCACTGGATCTCAGTGTCCGGGCTGAACGATGGGGGTGGAGACGCTCTTTCAGGTATACAGGACCGAGGCCGTTTAGGGCTTTAAAAGTCAGCACCAACACTTTTTATTGTGCTCGGAAACGTACTGGGAGCCAATGCAGATCTCTCAGGACCGGTGTTATGTGGTCCCAGCGGCCACTCCCAGTCACCAGTCTAGCTGCCGCATTCTGGATTAATTGCAGTTTCCGGGTCACCTTCAAAGGTAGCCCCACGTAGAGCGCATTGCAGTAGTCCAAGCGGGAGATAACTAGAGCATGCACTACTCTGGCAAGACAGTCCGCAGGCAGGTAGGGTCTCAGCCTGCGTACCGTAAGTTTCTGCTTCCATTTTAGCTTAATCACAGTTTAGTGTTACATCCTAACTTTCAAATTATGGTTAATCGTAACTACGGTTTGTTGAAAGGAGCTGTTTTCTTAAGCTATGGAAGGCCTCCACGTCTCCACCTGGAAGGACACACGTTTCCCATCCCTGTTTTTCTTGTTTGCTGTTTCTTTGGAAGTGATTGGAGCAATAGTAAGAACAAGCACAAGCCAAAGAGCATAAATTGGGTTTGAATCTAAGCAGAACTGGAATGTGGTGCAGTGGTGTGAGAATAGTTAACCATGAGCCGGATTCACAACGTTACTCACATTAATTTCCTAAGGTGGAACAATCTAGCCCTCACTTCAAAGCTGTCACACATGCATACACACAAACATCTTTATATCATATCACATACCAAACTCTGCATCCATTCCCTCATTTTGCCCTGATATGCCTATTTGGTGCATGTGTGAATTGGCTATTCGTCAGTAAAAATATTATAACAGCAATGGTTCATAATGCACGTGATTTAGCCTAACTCAAGCCCTTTTAACGTCCACTGATTTCAGCCCTTCCATTGCAATCCATGCAACATAAACATGCTTAACTTGGGGCAGATCAAGACCTTTTCCCTTCTGGAGATGCACAACTTCATGTGTTCTGCACACCTGGGTGCTAAACAACAGAAGAGGGCTCATGTTTTGGCACAACATATCTCATAAAGAACAGCTGACTCCATAACAGCAACTGTTATAAATGTTTTCTTTGTAGAGTTTTGAAGGGAAGTCATGGTGGCTTTCATTGTTGGAGAGCTACTTCTGCACTGTCTCTTCCCCTTTCCATAAAACAACTACAGTACTACCTTCTTAATTAACACCTCTCCCTTGGAGTGTCTGGGAGACTTGGAGGGGAGAGAGTGGTTTGTTTATTTATTTATTTTTTCCAGCTGAAAAGGGAAAGGATTCCTCTCTGTACGTTAGAACGCTTCCAGAAAAAAAACGGAGAGACACGGTAATTTGCTAGGTCTGATAGGCTCCCTTCAGCCCTCAACATTGCAACTCCCCCCCTCCCTACCCCGCGCCAGCCCCTGGAGTTTGTCGCGGGAATATTGTCTGTCGGAGCCAGTGGGCTGCTGGAGAGAGAGAGACAGAGGCGTGGCCGCAGGAGGCGAGAGGCAGTGCGAGTCGGGCTCCCCGCGCGGAGGTGGCTTTGCTCGCGTCTCTCTCTGTGTGTCTTTACGCGCGCAGGGGACCCTTCTTCCGAAAGGTCAGCCTGGAGAGCCTCTGCGCTTGGAGGATCGGACGCCGGGCAGCGGCACCATGGAAGGCTCCCCAGCTTTCTGGGCGGTCGCTTTGCTGGCTCTTCTTCTGGGCGAATCAACAGGTGGGAAGCGAGCGGGTCGGATCCCTTCTTAAACGGCGGCGTTCCGGGAAGCCACCGGCGGCACCTGGCGCGCAGAGGACGGTTGCGCACGGCAGCCGAACGAGGGGCGCGCGCGGAGAGGCACAAACGGTGCCCGGGTGGGAGGCGCGTCCTTAGGTTCGCGCCTCTCCCTCGAGATCCGTGCCGGGGATCTGGGGATCGAGGAGCACAGAATATGCACACGCCTGAGGGTCAGGCGGAGAGTGGGGAAATTGGGGGCGTGGGAGGCAGAAGGGATTGTTTGGCAACCAGCTTGGGTGGGTTTGCGAGTTTGGGTGAAACAGCTCGGCCTCTTTTTTCCCAGAGGAAGGGCAGTTGGAGCTCGAGGTCAGCTTCACCCGCTTCCCATTGGGAAGGGATCTCGAGCCCGGTTGAAGTTGTAGGCGGCCAGTGGGTCAGTGTTTGCAGTCATGCCAATCACGGGATGCGCCGTCCCTTAGGCTCCAGCGCTCGGATCCGCAGGCGCGTTAAGCGTCAGGAAAGGCGCTGCAGGTTTATTTTGCAAGCCGCGATACTTAAATGCGCAACTTTAAAGTTATGATATTTTGAGGGGTGGGGATGGTAACAAAACAAAACACAACGTTTCATTGATTGCGAAGGAGCTTTTCCAAATAGCGTGTTTTAGTGGGATTCAAATGACCGCCCCAGTGAATCCTGTCCTAAAGTCTCTGGAGAAACGGGTATTCTGCAAGGAGCACTTCCGTCCTAGAGGGAAAATCAAGTTATGTGGCAAAATCAATGGGACAACGCAGTCACATCCTGTGCACCTTAGAGCAGAAGCAAGCCCATAGGACTTGGAATCATGCCACTTTGTCCCATTGATTTCAGTGGGTCTACTCGGAGCATAACTACCCTTTATAGAAAAATGTTGCTTTGAAAATGCAGGATGGTGTTTTTTTTTTATTGCATAAAAAGCAAATTGTAATTTCTACAAATCTTTTGATATTGAGAAATAATTTTCGTCATGTTAGTAGAGCAGACCAACCCACCAATACTTGCAATAGTTTGTGTTGATTCCCCCTACCACTTGGTTGTGTAGCCATTGCTGAAGAATCTTGCTCATCCCAACTCACAAGCCATGTCTCCGCAGGTCATATGTATCCACTATCACACGCAAGATTTGTCTTGCCATTGCTGCTGCTGTTTTTTTTTAGTGTCAGACAACATGTGCTGAGAGCGGAACCTGCATATGGCATATAAAACGACCTGTTTCTTTGGGGAGCCAACATACTGAGTCTTAAAGTGGCAACTGCTGCCATGTTGTTTGCCGGATCATTCCTTTTCCCCATCCTCATAAGGTGATTTTGGCAGGTGATTCCCACCCTCTGCTGGCACCTGTCAGTGAGAGCCATTTGGTACATAGAAAGGACATATTATATAGTGAACATGCGTTTTTCAGCCTTCTACTGGTGGACGTACCTGTTGCTGGTAGTTGCATGTCAGAAGCCACTCAAAGAGCCTTAATTGTATTCGTACAGCAGTGAAACCTAAGCAGAAATGTGTTGTTAAATCTTGCCAACCACTCATTCCTACCCGAAACTCAGTGCAGCTGAAATCTGTGAGTGAAATCAACTGAGATGCGGGATGGCTCTGGACATCCACAGAGCAAAGGTCCATGGATTGCCACATGCATGGTGTGTTATTCTGTTATACAAACTGTGTGAAGTGCCTGTCTCACACATAAAGAAACAACCCTTCATTCACTTTGTAGATCTGCTATTGTGATCTTTTAGGAGTGTTATTTACTGAAATACAGAACACTGAAATGTGTTTTGGAGCAGGACGTTAGTCAACAACAACAAAAAGGAGTGCTGAGATGATACTTTTTGGGGAAGGGGGAGTTTCTCTATAGAGTAGTGGCAGATAGAAAGCTTGTCTAGGATTAGTAAGGCTCTGTGTTAGGAACACCATGCAGAAGTCACAGCATTCCCTGGATATAATTGTAGAGGCATAATAGAGTGGTTTACAGTGCTGGTTGCACAGGAATAATTGCTTAAATGTTCTCAACTTGCTCTATGTTGGCTGCAGCTATGGACTTCCAACATGATGGTTTTGTTGCTCTTAAAATACCTTTTTAACCCCCCCCCCCTTTTAATACCATTTCACAAGGAGTCTGAGCTGCATCCTGCGCAGGTGCAATATTAGAATTTGCCACTGAGAGGAGACTCCAGCAACCATATACAGTTCTCACTCCCGAATGCCTGCAAAACTGCCTATGTGAACAACTTTTGAAACTTCTGCATTTTATTTTTTGTAAGCAAGTTGATGGGTTTTTCCGTATCGTGTCTGTCATGGGGGAGCGAGTGTTTTTGAGGCTAACTTATCTCCTAATCAGTACAGCGTGCCTTTGCGGTTGAAATGAACGTTGCATAGCGTACAGCGGTGAAATAATGCACGAGATTGAGGGCTGTGTCCAGCATTTTTCTAGTGAAGGAGAAACCAGAGCTGTTTATATCTGTTCTTGGTTAATGTAAATGGGTTTGTTGGGTCTACATTTGCCTGTGCAACAGAGACGTTGATGGTTTTGTGGCCTAACCCAGCACACCTAATTCAGGGTTTCCCCAATGGCTAATTAAGGAGCCCAGCAATGTAATTTCGTTCCTTTGGTCCCAGTTGCAGTTCTGCATTGACCTTGTCACAAATCCCTCTGCTCTGTTCTGTCAGTTTGCATGGAGCCATCTAGGTAAAACATGGTTTGCATTGCAGTTTTAAAACCAGTAACTTGGAGGTATAAGAATCAGCTTGCATGGCACCTTTGGTAACCTCAATCCTTACGTGATTTGAAAACAGCTGCAGCTGCACCTGTTTCTTATTAGGTGTTCCTGGTGACCAGCTGCAGCTTTTGGCAGCAAAAGACACATGCCCAGTCTTTACCAAGCTACCACTCACCTGTCTTTTGCCAGTGGACTCCCACAAACGTGCACTTGGCTATTTGATGTAGCATTGACTGTGCGCACAAACAGCAGTTTATGAAGCAGAATCTTAATAGCTTGATCCCAAGAGCAACTGCACACAGCAGGAGTAACGCAAATTGCTTCACAAGCCCAGCATTGTATTTACATTATTGTTGTTTACCACCTTGAGCGCCATTGATGAAACAGTGGGAGACAGCGTATCATAATAAATAAATAAGCACACACCACAATTTGTGCCGCAGAAGTGTTGGCAATGCTACACTGGCAAAAGCTGCCACTGCCTTTCAAGAGACAGTTAAAAGCCATAGACTGCTTGAATCAGTCTATGGCTTTTAACCATGATAGCTTAACAATGTGAAGAGGCTGCCTGGTTAGCCCCACATCCTAGATATCTGTACATGTATTGACCATATCCACAGCTGGCATTTGATTGGCATCAATGTGAAAGGAGGCATGCCTGTAAGGAGATGTCTTTGTAGAGCTGTCCCCACAAGGAGGAGAACTCTAGGCCATCAGAGATCGTATCCTCATGTGCATGGACCCCCCATTCAAACTGGCACCAATCATGCATCTAGGGCTAGCTGCCATTTTCTCAGAAGAACCTCCATGTGTTCTATACACCTGAGTACAGGGCTGAGTACAACGGAAGAGGGCTCATGCTTTTGTGCAATACATCTTGTGAGTACCGGATTATGTGAACTGCCCAATGGCAATAAGCAAATAAATAGCCAGGAATTGGACATAGTGCTTGGTGGTAGTGGAATCTAGAAGTAGGAGAGAGAATGGGCTTATCTATCTGGTGTCCTGAAGGTCTTTGGACACTGCACATTCAGCTATGTTTGTTAGTGATTGCAGTAAGAGGGCTGTGGAGTTGAGCTATTGTGGCTAATAGCCATTGATAAACTGCTTAGTGTCTGCTGTATTGTTGCAAAATGCTATAATTGAATTGCAATTGGCAGGTGGTATGGGGAGAACAGATTCTGATCTTTCAGAGGATGGTGCGGCAGCAACAGCTGCGTAATTAGAATCAAGACAAAGCCAGGGACACAAATTGGAGGAAGTTGAAACAATACTTTAGCCCTGTTGAAATCATTGGCTTAAATTCACACACTTTAGCATCTATGTGTCATTTATTTCTATTGGGCTTAGCACTATTCATTAAGGGTAGACCTCCAGATGCATGACTTAGAAATGGTGACTTTTGTGGTCCACAAAATCTGATGGGGACCACTTTGGCTACTGATGAACTTTAGAATTGAACTTTAGGTGAACTTTAGGCTTTTATAATAGTCAGATTGAGCAAAACTACTTGGAAACAACCTCTTAAAGATGCTGAGGTAGATGCTTTGTTTCAGGGTGATCTCAAGTTGTGCCATGCGAACATAGAGAAGTCTTAATATTAGATCAGGTTGCACACTAATACCCGAGGTTGTACATGCCTGCTACTGGAATATGTGAGGTATGTTAGTGACATCTTTACTCTTCTGCCCTGGCAAAGGACATGTCTCAGAAGAAGGTGTGGTTTGTTGTGAGCAAAGTTGATGGAATCAGTCTGATAGAGTGATCCAGGGAGTTTTGTTAACGTGCACAAAAAGAAAGACAGAATTGCTGGCATTCTTAACCCAGGAACAGGGAGTGATTGGTCCTGATTCCTTGCCTGAAACATTGCTTAGAATCACCGTTATCAGCTGGGTACTTCTTAAGAAGGCATCAGTACATCTCTGAGAAGCTGTAACCTTGCATCATTAGGTTCTGCTTACCTGGAGCAAGTAGCAGCTATCCCTTGAAAGGAATACAGGTGGCAAACTGCTGCACCTAATACAGCACATTCTGTCCCCGCAATCACATGGGCAGGCTGCATAGTGCAGCAACATATTGTGCAAGTCTTGGCCCAGTTTACATGTTTACAGACCAGTTCTATATATTTCTTGGTTGGAGGAGTGGGTCGCAGTCTCCATATACAACACATGTAGCTGTGTGTGTTCGTGTGTGAAAGAGAAATCACACAAATTGGATTTCAGTGCACATAGCCTTCCAATTTGGAGTATCCACTTCGCACTGTGTGTGGGTATTCACTGCTGTGGAGAGGAAGGGTATATATCTGTGGCTGTGCCATGCGCACCTGCAGATTGCTGCACAGTCTTCCCAAAATGTAAGCCAGGCCTATGGCAGTACTGTGTGTGTGTCTCTGTGTATAAGAGGGTCACTAGACAGCAGGTTTTTAAGGTGAAATGAGCTAGAAGCTGATCTGCTTAAATCCGTCATCTCAGCAGTGCCGTCCTATTAACACAGAGAAACAGTGAGCTGGAGTTCTCCTTCCACGTTCTGCCCCCTGGGATCTACCAGCCAGCCCACTAAGGGGTGAATCAGAGCTGCCTTTCTGTCATGGTGGTGATGACAAGAAGGAGGAGGATAAAAAGCAGAAGCAGGCAAATGGAGCTAAACCAGGGAGATCACCCCCTAAACAAATACAAACCCTGCTGTAAGCTTGCTCTTTCCACCTGTTGACCTCCATATTAATAGTGAAAGCCACATCCATTTTTAATGCATTTCTGAACATTCTACCTCAAAACATGGTCTCCATTATTGACATCAATGGTTTAATTGTTGCAAAGATTAAATACTAGGCCAGAGATAAGGCAACTGAGCTTTTCTTGGTTTTCCCCACACACATGTGATGGGTGCCTCATGATTTCTGTTGGGATGTCTTTTTTTCTTCAGGAAAAACCTGGGTTGGCCTTACAGGGTTGGCCTTACAGCTTCTTTGGAAGGTCAACACACCTCTTTAAGCGTTGGTGTGCAAAGGACAAGAGGTTGCTGGAGTGATTATTTCTGCCTCCTGTTTCTTTGTTTAACTATATTCGGGCATTGGGTGTTCTCTGGAGCCTCACAGAAGAGAACGTTTGTTTGTTTTTGCTCTGAGTGACACATTGGATTAATTTATTAATATGGAGGAGAAGCATGAAGATACAGAAGGAGACACACTGCCCTAATGGATCTCTACCTAGGCAAACATCGCACAGACATTTACATTAGGTTTAGTTTCTTTGTTTACTGTTCTGCTTCACGCTTTTCAATAGAGGGGAACTGGCACAATACCTAACTTTAACCTTCCTATGAAACTGAGCTATTAACACCTTCAACTCTTCAAAATTTTCACATTTTGCATCTTTGTGGCCTTGGCTGGGTGGGCTTCCAAACTTTCCATACAGTTTTTTTCCTTTCCATTTTACACCTTAACTGGAAGGTTGCATACTGTGGCCTTCCTTTCTCCCTCAAACCATGGAAATTTCGGACTCGTTGAATTCCCAGTTGGTCATGAATTTCACGGGCTGACCTTGATCAAGTCACAGTCTCTCTGTTTAACATCCTGGCAGGGTGGCTGTGCTGATGAGGTTGGGAAAAACCCATGCATGCCACCTCCATGAACCTTTTGAATGTAGCTGCCACCTTACTGTTTTGATTTCATCTGACCTGCTGCATGAGACGTGGTTGAGAATTGCAGATGAGGTTTCACAACTAGAGACTTCTGTAACACCTTAAAGACTGATTTTATTACAGCGTAAGCTTTCATAGGCTATGACCCACTTCATCAGATGCATGCTGCATCTTGGAAAGTTGTCCAGTAATGCACAAGCATATTATAGAAATATTATAGAAATATATATTATATATTATATTATAGAAATATAGAATTTCTCAAGCTTGGCTATATAGAATCCTCTTGTCTCCATAATCTCATGTCTTGGGAACCACTTTATGGACTACCTAACATAGGTCTACCTTTGAAGACAGTTCAGAAACATTTAACAGGTACAAAAGCTTTGTGGAATGCTGCGACATGGTCTTAAAACAGGTACAGTGGTGCCCCGCAAGACGAATGCCTCGCAAGATGGAAAACTCGCTAGACGAAAGAGTTTTCCGTTTTGGAGGTGCTTCGCAAAACGAATTTCCTATGGGCTTGCTTCGCAAGACAAAAATGTCTTGCGAGTTCCTGCGGTTCCCCCCCCCCTTTTTTCCACCTTTTTCTAAGCCGATAAGCCGCTTATCCGATAAGCCGCTAAAAGCCGCTAAACCGCTAATAGCGCTAATCCGCTAAGCCGTCAATGGGCTTGCTTCGCAAGACGAAAAAACCGCTAGACGAAGAGACTCACGGAACAGATTCTTTTCGTCTTGCGAGGCACCACTGTATAGCCAAACTCGGCCCTCCAGCTGTTTTGAGACTACAATTCCCACTATCCCTGACCACTGGTCCTGTTAGCTAGGGAAGATGGGCGTTGTAGTCCCAAAACATCTGGAGGGCCAAGTTTGCCTATGCCTGTCCTAAAAGATCAGCACCTGCTTGTTTCTGGGCCAATTCAAATGGATAGTTTTTCACTTTAAAGCCTTATATAGCCTACAGTAATTCTTCCTATCACCTTTTCCTGTATATTTGCCCACATGCAGTATTAGAAACTGGGATAGAAAAGCTAGGAGCCAAATGGCTTCTGGGACCTGAGTTGTGGGTGCCAAAACAAAATGGCTAGTTATCACTGGGATGTGTGTGTATGTGTCAGCAACCCTTTTTATTTATTATCTTGATAAGCATGAATTAATACACAATTCACATAAGTGACACATTGTTAATACCACACTTTTGGCAGAAATTGTTAATAAATGTTTAATTTGGTGTTTACAATAAAAATAATGGTACCATACTTCAGTTTTCAACACACACTACTCTTTATTGTTAAACTCCTTCATATATTGTCTATTCTTAACATATACTTCAAGGCTTCAAAGCACATACATTTCAGTAATCCTTGAGTGTCAGCCAGGCACACAAAAAATGGCACCCAGACTTTTGGAGGTGCTCGCAAATGGAGAATCCTTAGGTACGAAATGCGCCTGGCACTCTGCTAATTTTGAACCCTGCCCACATGCACTGTACAAGGATTGTACAAGGAGCTTCTCTTGTAAGCACCTCCATCATCTCAACTATGTGTACAGGATTGCAAGCCTTACCACCACAGCTGTGAATGTCCCTGCCTAGAGAGGTTTGCTTGGAACCCTCCCTGTTGACTTTTAGATTGCAAGTGACACTTTGAAAAAGAATTCAGAGAGATTTTAATCAATTTTTTTAATTTTTTTGCTTGTCTTGCTGGCGTTCGTACGGAGCCCCCAGTCGTCTCACGGACTATTGACCCGTACACCACTAATCCGCTGCCACCAACCAGGTCCTCCTTGGTACAATTACTTCAGTCTCAGTCAGCTTCTCAATTAATAAAGAAGAGTGTATTTTATTTCAGACACAAACAAAACTTTTACAGCATTCCAAACGTTGTTGCTCTCTACTTTCTTAGTCTTATTTTCCTCTCTCTATCTCTTCTACCTCACCACACTCAAGAACCCACGGCCCTAACTGTCTCTCTATTACCAACTGCCTTTCCCAACCAGCCAACCCACTAAATCCCACCAACTACCCCCCAACAACTCCTAACGAACTCCTCTCAGAACTCCTCCCAGAACTGGTTTTATAGACCCACTGACTCCACCCCTGTGCAACCTATTTAACTATTTCCCCTCGAGCACTCTCTCATATATGTTAACATCACAGTATTTTACCTCTTACTACTTTTACCTCTTACTATTTTTTAAAAAAGTTGGGTATGCTATTTTGTTGTCGCTTATTGTAAACTTCCCTCCCCAAATCTGCTCCAGAAGGTTATTCAGGGGTGTGGGATCATCTCCAAAACAGATTTGCCGGAAGGTGGGGATACACAGGGAGAAGAGAAGTAGAAGTTCCATGGTGTGGCCAAAAGTCCTTGCACTAGTGGAACTGGTTTTTTAAAAATATATCACCCAGTGTCTACACTGCAATTTATTTTTTCCCTGTCCAATGCCATGCTGAGCCTTGAAGATCTCCCAGATTTGATGACCTAGAATTATAGAATTTTACAGTTGCAAGAGTTTTTGGAAGTCATCCAGCCCAACTTCCTGCTCAGGGCAGGAATCTTGCAGTTACAACATCCCTGACGGATAACCGTCCAACTTCGACTTCCAAGGAAGGAGAGCCTGCCCCCTTCCTGAGGCAGTCTGTTTTCTGGTAGTTCACGAAACATTATAGGGGAAAAGAAAACACTGGTTCAGAGGATGAAATAATCCACACAGAGCAAAGAATGACAAAAGAACAGTGCAACATAAGACACCTTTATTCTCTCTTACCAACTCTTCTCACTGTATGATCATGGAAGGTGTTCTGAATTACAGTCCTTTGTTGAATAGCATAGCGTAAACAGAAATATTGCACTATTTGGAACTGGCAGCATGGCAGGTGTTTTGGGTGGGGTGGAGATATTTGCATTATTGTGCTCTTCCTCCCTTACCTATCCAGTAGTGGAAAAATATTTCAAAATATCTAGAAACCAATGTCAGATTTTTGATATGTCAAGAAAAAGCGAAGTAAGTATTTCAAGTTTGTAGGTACCAGCATCATATTTCTTGGCGTCCAGACAGCCACCTGTCTGGGATTTTTCCAGTACTGTCACCGCCTTCCTAATAATAATAGTAATTTATTATTTGTACCCCGCCCATCTGGCTGGGTTTCCCCTGCCACTCTGGGCGGCTTCCATAGAAACCAAAAATACACTAAAATATCACACATTAAAAACTTCCCTTAAGATGTCTTCTGAATGTCAGGTAGTTGTTTATCGCTTTGACATCTGATGGGAGGGCGTTCCACAGGGCGGGCGCCACTACCGAGAAGGCCCTCTGCCTGGTTCCCTGTAGCTTTGCTTCTCGCAATGAGGGAACCGCCAGAAGGCCCTCGGCGCTGGACCTCAGCATCCAGGCAGAATGATGGGGGTGGAGACGCTCCTTCAGGTATACTGGACCGAGGCCGTTTAGGGCTTTAAAGGTCAACACCAGCACTTTGAATTGTGCTCGTAAACGTACTGGGAGCCAATGTAGGTCTTTCAAGACCGGTGTTATATGGTCCCGGCGGCCGCCCCCAGTCACCAGTCTAGCTGCCGCATTCTGGATTAGTTGTAGTTTCCGAGTCACCTTCAAAGGTAGCCCCATGTAGAGCGCATTGCAGTAGTCCAAGCGGGAGATAACTTCCTCCTCCACTCATCGTTTTTGTCCACAAATATTGACTTGGCTTACTAGTTCTTCCCTATTTTTATGGCTGGGTTCACTGCTGCCAGCCCTTAGAGCCCTGGCATGCCTGGGTGTGAGGCAGAGATTGTAGAAGGTAAGATAAAGTGGGAAAGTGCTCCAAAATTCATTGCAAATGAGAGCCATGGGGAGGTGTGCTGCTGGGCAGCCTTCTTACAAGAGGGCCAGCAGTATATTCGATGAGCTGGTGGCTTGGTTTGTGGCTGCCTGCCTTCGTCCACAATAAAATCACGTACCCACGTGTGCCTGTTCCAGCTGGGGTGAGTGTCTTACGTTTCTTCCAGGTGGATTTTCATATAGTCAAACCTGCATGTGCAGGTTTTTGAAGGTTCTCCCTGTCCTGTTGTGCAGTAGGAGGATTCTCACAGGATCTGAAACTTGCACGCGAGAGAGATGCACGTGGGTCTCCTCCATGCCATTGAGGCTGGAAGGCAGGGAGGCCAACACTAGGTGGAGTCAGAGGCAATGTAGCTGTGGGAACTATATGAATCGTATATGCTAGATTCGCTGTGTTGCGTACTTAAGATGCAACGCTTAACATACTTCCCTATAAAGGTTGGCCACCACTGTTTTACTAGATTGTGAGACCTTTATCAACTATGGATATGTAAAATATACCAGTATTATACTCAACTGTTCTGAAGTGACCTCCATTGAATTGTCTTAGGCTGCAACCCTCAACACAGGTGCTTGGGAGTAAGTCCTTATGAACTGAGTGTGCCTTTCTTAGTAGATCTGCATAGGATTGTACTGTTATCCTCATCTTAAGCCCTCATGCTAGGGAAGGAAGCTATCTGCATATCCCCTCTTATTCCCCCCCCCGCAAAAAACCCCCAAGTTTTTAGTATGTATAACTGAATTGAATATATACTCTCTCCCTGTTTGTACTCGATTCCTTTCTCTACAGTGGTACCTCAGGTTAAGTACTTAATTCGTTCCAGAGGTCCGTACTTAACCTGAAACTGTTCTTAACCTGAAGCACCACCTTAGCTAATGGGACCTCCTGCTGCCGCCGTGCCACCGGAGCACGATTTCTGTTCTCATCCTGAAGCAAAGTTCTTAACCTGAAGCACTATTTCTGGGTTAGCGGAGTCTGTAACCTGAAGTGTATGTAACCTGAAGGATATGTAACCCGAGGTACCACTGTATTACTTTACATATGCCAGATGTGATTTTGTAAACCCTTCGGGGACAGCGACCTATCTTTTGGATGTGACCATTGTAAATGATATAGCCTTACCCAGTGGTTTTCAACCAGTGTGCCATGGCACCCTGGGGTGCCTTGAATGATAGTCAGGAGAGCCACAGGCAACACTGGCCTCTGTCCCTCTTCCCTTCCCTTCCTCCTCTGATGCCCTTTTGCATCTCTGCCTCCCAAAGGCTTGCACACCTGTTTGTTGCAGCAGCCCTGGCTACAAGCTCCTCAGGTGAATGATATCTCTGGGACTGGCCAGGGGGTGCTTCGCAGGCCCTTGTGGGCCTGTGTGAGGAGGCACCTCTCTTTGGGGCAGGAATGGGGCAGCTCAGAGGCCAGAGGTGGTGGTGGCGGCGGCGGCTCCCAAGTAGAGAGGAGAGGAGTCTCCATTAAATCCAATGGGATTTACTTCTGAGTAGACATGTCTAGGATTGTGCTGTTAGGCTCCAATATCATGCCCACCTAAGTCCCACTGAAATCAGCATTAACTTAATTCCCAGTAAACTTACATAGGATTGTGTCATTAATTTATGAGATGCATTTTGTAAGCAGAGGCATTGAGAAGTCAGGGTGAAACCTCTTTAGGCAGGTTCTTTTTTTGTCCTCCTGTCATTTTCACTCCTTGAGAAGTGCTATCTCACGCAGTGTTTCCCTTTACATTTGAGCGCTGTTTTACAGATGTTGTTTGTCTTTTTAGTGTAGTACAAACATCTTCCAGGATTTTGACTCATTTCCTCAAGTCTCTCTCAGCTATTCTAAAAGGACAAGAGGAAATTAGCTCTAATATCCTGAAAGCGATTGATTTTTTTAAAAACTCTGTGTAATACTCAGTTTAGTGAAATCTCAGTTTGTTTCCAACTTTCCCCTCCACCTATATTTCTTTTTTTTCCATCCAAGAGAGGGACATCCTACATTTATTCTGTTTCCCTGTTATTCCTACTGGACAAAAACCCCATTCAGAGTGTAAACTTCAGGTTCATTCTCATCCTCTATCATCCTGGCCTTCCTATTCTGAAAACTGAACTATCTAAACAACTGGAGTTCTTCTGTTTGAAGTATCTAAACAAAAGTCCCATTGTTTTGATTTGTATGGCCCTTTAATGTGTTGGGGTCAAGCCACATCAAACTGTTTACTTGCCACTCACTTCCTTCAAGTAACTGGCAATGCCTGCCACCATGGGCTGTGGTGAATTTGTTGAACCCTTTTGATCCTCACCCTCCCTTTCTTCATCCTTTACCTAGTTAAGGTTGTTTACGTTTATAGGAATCTACCTTCGACAGTCCAAACGTTGGTCCATATAGCTCAATATTGTTTAAACCACCCTTCCCCAACCTGGTTTTGGACTATAATTCCCATCATCCTAGGATGCTTGGGTCTGGTGCAAGTTGTAGTCCAGAACATGGAACTAGATCCACAAATGAAACTAATAACGACAACACCTGTAGGGCACCAGGTTGTTGTTGTTGTTTTAAATCATTTTTATTGATTTTTCCAAATTTTTACCAAATCGGCCACATTAAAACAAATTTAATACAAACTTTCCAAAAATTGGTTTCGGACACTCCGTTCTTGATGCGTCTGTTCTTGTTCCTGCATTATTTCCCTAGTTATTTCTAATTAACATTTCGTTCCTTATAATAGCTTTTTGTTGTTTTATTATTCTTAACCACCACCTATCCACTTGCTAATTCCTGCATGTACAATATTTTGACATTTACAATATCTGCACGTGAGGTAAATCAAGTAGGGCACAAGGTTCAGGTTGGGAAGACTAGTCTATTAACAGTTGGCAGAAGTCACACCTGGAGTTACCCAGGATAGGGATTGAACTTGGAACTGTGGCATGCAAAGTATGCACTTTGACAGTGGGCTACACCTCTTCCCCGCTGCTCTGCTGGATAGTTGGGATGCGAAGGTGGACCTCTATATGCAGGCGGGCTTCAAATTCCATCATTCCTGTCTATTGGCCGTGATGGCTGAGGCTGTTGGCAGTTGGGAGTCCTATAACATCTGGAGGGGTGTAGTAGAAAAGGCACTTTGAGGATTGCATCACCACTCCCTTCTTGTCATTCAAGTTACAAGACTGCCAGTATCCAAGATGCCACACATCAGACTTCAATCTGCTGAAATCAATAAGAACTGAATGGGACTAGCTTTTGAGTAGGCATGTATAGTTGTTGGCACCCATCCTGTCTTCACCTCCAGGGGTGAAGTCAAACCGCTGGAGAATGACAGCACCTGCAGAGACCGGTAACTCATAACTGTTGCCTCCAGAGTTGTTTTTGATGCAGCAGTACCAGGGCGCAAGCCTGGCCATTGTGTATAGAGGTCCTGGGCTGCCTAGATGACAAGACCTCACCCCGCCCCCCCTTGGCTTGCTGATGTGGTCCAAAGGAAAGGAAAGCAATATATTTGGCACTAGCTGGGCTGCAGGAGTTGCCAATAGAAGGCATACCAGGCACCATCCAACCATCTTAGGGACTCCACTCAGTATTTGTGTAGGGCTTACTCCTTAGTCTTTTCATCTCCCAAAGATGTCCCACAAGGTATGTATAGAATTGGCCTTTTAATTGTATCCCCCATCCTTTTGCATCTTACATTAAAACTACGCCTCTTGTTTTGTGCATGTTCAAAACTGTTAGCTGCAGTTTTATACTGTTTCAAATGTGTTGTATGGTTAATAATAATAATAATAATAATAAATTAAATTTATATCCTGCCCATCTGGCTGGGTTTCCCCAGCCACTTTGGGCGGCTTACAACATACACAACACAACAGAACAAAATATCAAACATTTTAAAAAAGATATCCTACACAAGCAATAAATCAATAAAAACCAGTAACAATAATAACAAACAGTTTACAGTTAGACCCAAATTAAAGTCATTGCCAACCCCAACTAAACATTTAACCAACACCAACCCAACAAAAATGAAAGAGGGGAACCAAAATTAGAACCGTTTAAAACATTTTAGCCAGTTGCCCCCACCCAAGAGTTGTTCCAGCAATGTCCCAGTGGCCTCCCAGGAACCTTTTAGCTGTTCAGGGTGAGTGTGGGCCCTGCCCCCTAGGCCAGGTGGAAACGAGCCTTGCAGCAGGGAGCAGGTTTCTCTTCCAGCACTCAGGCGGCATCCGTGGTTGGGGGTTTTATGATTGTTTTATTGGTTTTAACATTCTGTGGACTGCCCCTAGAGAATGCAGATGGATAGGCAGCATAAAAGTATAACTAATGACTAAGAATAATAAATACGAGCCAATATTGTAACTTCTGTATAAAAACAATGTAGTACGTTTCCGAGCACAATTCAAAGTGTTGGTGCTGACCTTTAAAGCCCTAAACGGCCTCGGTCCAGTATACCTGCAGGAGCGTCTCCACCCCCATCATTCTGCCCGGACACTGAGATCCAGCACCAAGGGCCTTCTGGCGGTTCCCTCACTGCGAGAAGCCAAGTTACAGGGAACCAGGCAGATGGCCTTCTCGGTAGTGGCACCCACCCTGTGGAACGCCCTCCCACCAGATGTCAAAGAGAAGAACAACTACCAGACTTTTAAAAGACATCTGAAGGCAGCCCTCTTTAGAGAAGCTTTTAATGTTTAACAGACTACGGTGGTACCTTGGGTTACATACGCTTCAGGTTACATACACTTCAGGTTACACACTCCGCTAAACCAGAAATAGTGCTTCAGGTTAAGAACAGAAATCGTGCTCTGGCAGCGCGGTGGCAGCTGGAGGCCCCATTAGCTAAAGTGGTGCTTTAGGTTAAGAACAGTTTCAGGTTAAGAACGGACCTCCGGAACGAATTAAGTACTTAACCAGAGGTA
Organism: Podarcis erhardii; assembly: GCF_964252035.2. NCBI lineage: Eukaryota > Metazoa > Chordata > Lepidosauria > Squamata > Lacertidae > Podarcis > Podarcis erhardii. The sequence goes on along the minus strand of NC_138512.1, from coordinate 25,864,176 downwards.
CCACTGTACTTTATTTTAATACATTATTATTCTGGCAACTCTGCTCATTTTGCTGACAGCACTATTGTTGTGGTCTCTCTGCAAAGATATGTACGCTTATGTTTCCCTAATAGGAAGGAGGCTAACAATGGCACTTTGAAGTACACTGTCCAATCTGTGTAAGTACCCTGAAAACACATGAGTCAACTGACTACGTATGTGAGAATGACCCCCCCCACACACACATTAGTTTTTCATGGTGTGCAAAGAATACTCATGCAAGTCAGTCACATTATGTGTATAGAAATAATGTAGGACGGAATTGTACAGGTTAACAATGCAGGAGAAGGACATATGTAAACATCATCTTCGGCACCCTGATTGCAATCAGTGGGACTACTTCAGAGTAGATGCGTTTAAGATAGGAATGCCAGTCTTGGGGATGATTATGGCTTACATTGGGGGGGGGGTTCACAAAGGCAGGTTGTACAGTAGACCCAAAATAATACTCCCGTCTCTCGGCTTATGGTGAATCTTTGTAAATGAACCAATTATACAAAAATAGAAAAGAAAAAGATTCAAGCTTCCTTTTTCTTCACATGCAGGTACAAAGAACATGTCGATCTATCATTCATGGTAGTTTTACTAAAATGATTTTAATAACGTAAAGTGATTATGAACAGTACTGATTATGTTCCGTTGGTAACATAATCAGTTGCACATTTCAAGCTCTGCGTTTTACTTAATTAATCAGTGTTACTACTAAGCATCCGGGACCTGCAGAGTGGTGGTTGGACAAGTGTTTACGTCTTTTTTCCTGTTTTCCTCTATCTGAACAATTCTTAGAGCTACCCAGCACTGGGAAAATCCCATTAGGCAAATCTCATAGTCACACCTGCAGCTGAGTTTGGGAAACTAGAACTGTGAATAATATATTCTTTTAAAAAAAATAAAAAAATAAATCTGACTTGATTTGAGAATGGCAAGCTCCCTGTGACTGTCGCTGAAGACTTTAGCTTTCTAGAGTCTAACAGTTCCAAATCTGCTTCATTTTGTGGTTGGCAGCACCAGTGGGATGTTTGATTTTGGAAGCCTGAGAAATGAGTTAACGCTATTTGAAAGGAGAGATAACAAAGGTATTCGGATGTGTTGTGCCTTTTCTTTCCTGTGAGTAGTAGACTTCGCTTGGCAGCGTTCGACTTACCGAGAACGGATGTCCCTCGTGGCATCAAGTGAGCTATTACAAACAAAGACTGGCTGGGAATAAAGAGGAACCAAAACTCATCGGTTCCGATATCTAATGAAGGCTAGAGTGTTTTTCCCCTCTCTTTTTTTAAAAAAAAGGAAATAAAAAATTCGGATGAATGACAGCAGAAGCTGAATCATGTTGCTTTGATTTCCTGTACCGTGGAAAGATGACTTCAGAGGAATTTGTTTGGGATAAGGAAGCTGGAATTGGGAAATTTCCTAGGGCATGGAATGCTGAAAGAATGCCTGCAAGCACACACACCTTTTGGTTGCTTCCTCCCCATCCTAGCAGAGAGAATCTTTGACACACATAATTCACTTTTCCATGGTTCTGGGTAAAAGTCAAATCTAGTAGAATTTGAACAGACCCTCTTCCACAGGGATGGGGAGAGTCAGGCACAGGGGGGCACAAATGTGGCCCCCACAGGCCTCAGACCACTCCTACTCTTTTCCTGCACCCTAACTCACAAGCCCTAATACCGTATTTTTTGCTCTATAAGACTCACTTTTTCCCTCCTAAAAAGTAAGGGGAAATGTGTGTGCGTCTTATGGAGCGAATGCAGGCTGCGCAGCTATCCCAGAAGCCAGAACAGCAAGAGGGATTGCTGCTTTCACTGCGCAGTGATCCCTCTTGCTGTTCTGGCTTCTGAGATTCAGAATATTTTTTTCTTGTTTTCCTCCTCCAAAAACTAGGTGCGCCTTGTGGTCAGGTGCGTCTTATAGAGTGAAAAATACGGTAATTGTTGTTCCTGGAGAATGTGTTCTTGAACTCTTGATAATGCCTCTTCATTGGCTGCATAAACGATAAGAGAATGGTACAGTGGTACCTTGGGTTAAGAACTTAATTCGTTCCGGAGGTCCGTTCTTAACCTGAAACAGTTCTTAACCTGAAGCACCACTTTAGCTAATGGGGCCTCCAGCTGCCACCGCGCTGCCAGAGCACGATTTCTGTTCTCATCCTGAAGCAAAGTTCTTAACCCAAGATAATATTTCTGGGTTAGCGGAGTCTGTAACCTGAAGCGTATGTAACCCAAGGTACCACAGTATGTCAGTGTTTGTCAAAAGTAGTTTCCTGTCCAAAGGTAACATTGGTATTATAGTTGCTTTGCCCATTTCTGCCTCTCACCCCATCTTCAAAATCTCACCTCCCTACCAGCCACCTACATCAAGTGTCATTATGAGCCAACATTTTAAAATGTGTTACGCAATTAGTAGAAATTATAAAAAGCGTGTTCGTGAGAAATGAGGAGATCCATGATATTCATATGGAGTTGATGCCAGATACTGGGATTTGATTTTTTTTTTTAAAAAACTAAAGGATAATTAAAGAAGGCAGGCATTTCCAAATGGTGATTCAGAATCCATGCATTTAATCACAGCAGTTTAGACGGTGGCTTGTCAGGCTACACAGGTGGTGTGTAGTTAACAAAACAAGCAGAGGGATTTTAAAGAAAAGTACAGTTAGAACTGAATATGGAACAACTGATTGGTTCAAAATTGGGAAATGAGTACGACAAGGCTGTATATTGTCTCCCTGCTTATTTAACTTATATGCAGAATTTATCATGCGAAAGGCTGGACTGGATGAATCCCAAGCCAAAATTAAAATTGCCGGAAGAAATCTCAACAACCTCAGATATGCAGATGATACAACTTTGATGGCAGAGAGTGAGGAGGAGTTAAAGAACCTTTTAATGAGGGTGAAAGAGGAGAGCGCAAAATATGGTTTGAAGCTCAACATCAAAAAAACGAAGATCATGGCCACTGGTCCCATCACCTCCTGGCAAATAGAAGGGGAAGAAATGGAGGCAGTGAGAGATTTTACTTTCTTGGGCTCCATGATCACTACAGATGGTGAGAGCAGTCACAAAATTAAAAGACGCCTGCTTCTTGGGAGAAAAGCAATGACAAACCTAGACAGCATCTTATAAAGCAGAGACATCACCTTGCTGACAAAGGTCCATATAGTTAAAGCTATGGCTTTCCCAGTAGTGATGTATGGAAGTGAGAGCTGGACCATAAAGAAGGTTGATCGCTGAAGAATTGATGCTTTTGAATTCTGGTGCTGGAGGAGACTCTTGAGAGTCCCATGGACTGCAAGAAGATCAAACCTATCCATTCTTAAGGAAATCAGCCCTGAGTGCTCACTAGAAGGACAGATCCTGAAGGCTCCAATACTTTGGCCACCTCATGAGAAGAGAAGACTCCCTGGAAAAGACCCGGATGTTGGGAAAGATGGAGGGCACAAGGAGAAGGGGACAACAGAGGATGAGATGGTTGGATAGTGTTCTCGAAGCTACCAGCATGAGTTTGACCAAATTGCGGGAAGCAGTGGAAGACAGGAGTGCCTGGCGTGCTCTGGTCCATGGGGTCACGAAGAGTCGGACACGACTAAACGACTAAACAACAGCAAACCTCTTCCATGTCAAGGGATTGTGATCAAATGATTAGTGGCTTTTCTTAGAGGCAACTTCTGTGGGAAATTTGGGAACCACTAAAGCATGATGTCCTCACAGTGGATGAGCCCATTCAAAACTTATTGTTTTGCTTTGGTTCAGATAATCGTTGCCGAAAGCCGTGGTATTGCTTGACCTTCAGGTTGGTTTTAATTGCCATTTTGTGGGTTCTGGTTGGAACAGAGCACTTTTTGGAGTGGAACCGGGAAGCTCAGAAAGATCATCGACATAAACTGTGTGCAAGGCGAGGGTCTACCTGGCTTGGGGACATTCCAGAGCATTGCTAGATCTCCACTGCACATACAAACCCTTACCTGCTGCATTAAGACACCTCCAGGTATGTGCAGTGGGGTATTGATGTGGGGCATAAGAGCCTGCTGGATCAGGCCATTAGTCCAGCATTCTGTTCTCATAGTGGCTACCCAGATGTTTGTGGGAAGCCATCAGGCAAGAGTTGAGCACAAGAGCACTCTCCCCCTTTGTGGTTTCCAGCAACTGATATTCAGAAGCAGACTGTGGAGGCAGAGCATAACCATCATGGCTAGCCTTATCCTTTGTTGTCTAGACCCTAAATGGCCTCTGCCCAGTATACCTGAAGGAGCGTCTGCACCCCCATCATTCAGCCTGGACACTGAGGTCCAGCTCCGAGGGCCTTCTGGCAGTTCCCTCACTGTGAGAAGTGAGGTTGGAGGGAATCAGGCAGAGGGCCTTCTCGGTGGTGGCGCCCGCCCTGTGGAATGCCCCTCTCATCAGATGTCAAGGAAATCAACAACTATCTGACTTTTAGAAGACATCTGAAGGCATTTTTAATGTGTTTATAATATTCTGTTGGAAGCTGCCCAGAGGGGCTGGGAAAACCCAGCCAGATGGGCGGGCTGTGTGTGTGTGTGTGTGTGTGTGTGTGTGTGTATAAATAAATAAATAAATAAATAAATAAAGCAAGCTAGCTTTGGGGCATGAAAAAATAAATCGAGCAATTCTACTGCAGGTTGTACTGTTCACTTTAGGCTCCAGGTTGACATTTCCAACAAAGTTCTTGAGAGGCTCCAAGGAGTTCCTCTTAGCCCTAGCTGAGATCACAGCATTAATGTGGGTGCTTTCGAACAGAACATAAGGAAGGCAATTTGGGGGCTTCCATAAAAAGTGTGGGCTTAGAAAATGCTTTTTACATTCACTGCCTGGTCAAGAAGTTTAATTGCTATCAGTGCTCCAGCTGGCTACGTCATCACTATAGAGACAGTCATGTTCCAGGTTTACTTTAGTTTATGCATAGAAAACAAGTTCCACAATGTATTTATTGTTTAAACTACTGAGTGTGGTGAGATTGCAGATGTTGCGGTGAGATTGGGAGTGAGCCATGAACTGCCTTGTTCATTTCCCAAAATAATGACTTGTCAGTTTCCCAGACTAAAAGAGTGTAGCCTTTGACGACGTGACAGGAGAAAATACCCACAAAGAAGATGTTCTCAATGGTTGGCTCAAACAGCGTTTGAATCCTTTACGTTTTCCTCAGTTGCACTTCGCAGACAAAGGCTGCATTCTGATCTCTGCTATTTCAGTGAAATTTTAGAGCAATCGAAACAAACATGGCGCTTACATATTGTGCAACTGGCATATGGATTGGTGTTCATCCCACTCCTTCGTTGATTGTGTAAGAGAGAAATGTGTACAGACAGGTTATTCTTCGCATCCACAAATAACCGGAAATGTAAACATCCTGAGTATGGAATTTTATTTTAAAAGACAATATTGAAACAAGTGTAATATTATTTACAATGGAAAACTATTCAGATATGAAATCCTATTTGAAGGGAATCAGGCATATGGGCCAAAACAAACATTTTACTGTGTGTTCAAGGACCTTATCAATCAGACTTTCACAACTTGTAACCAGCTAAGCCAGTTGCAACCTACCAAACATGTATGACTGTTTTTGTTCTGTGTTGTTTTGCTGTTTCAGACAGGCAGCAAGAACAGGAGGTCTGTCAAGTCCCTGGTGATCTGATGGCATAATCGGGGCCAGATTGCTTTGGGTAACAAGCTGTATGGACTTCCTATAAGTAGCAAGAGTTCTCTATAAATTGAACATAAAGTTATTAGTAAGTCACGGCTACTGCTGTGCCTCAAATTGAGATTACACTTCGTAAAATTTAGTGGGCTTGCTCAAGCTTGAATCATTTGAGGACCACTTTTCTGGTATCTCTTCAGTCCTAGAACCTTAAACCATCTATGTCTGACAGCCAGCGATTAATTTAGCATCCTCATTAGGGATTATTCTCCCCACCGAAAGCAACTGATGATGGGTGAAATATTGCTTCGGTTTGGAATTGGAGTTGGCAAACTGAGCAATCCCTTACTTCTGCAAAAAATAAAGAAGATTGTAAAGTAATTAGAGGTTGTGTCCAACATTACTCCTACTGTGACTATTATGTAGTTAGAAACCCATTTTGGCAAGCCATTCTGTACTGCAGATTGAAGGGTTCTTGGACTCGGATGCCCACACAGACTCTAAAATGGCTACCTACTTTTGGACTTCTTAAATGTCTATGCAGGTATTAAAGATGTAGGAGGCCCTTTTGGGGCCAGCCACTGTCAACTAGAGTTGAGATATAATATTAACTTTCTTTCACCCTCAGTTTAGTTGTGTAGATTATTTTAATCTGCATGTTTTATTCATTGTTGCATTTTTCTCAAAATGAGATATATTGCAGAGGGAAAAACCCAGAGATAACAAAATAGCAGCAGTAGAATAATTATGTAGTTATTGCTATTTTTTCCCCCTTTTTGTAAAGGCTTTATCTAGGAGACTATCGGAATATCTTTAATGAAACTTCAATATCTTGATTAAATTGCTGCCAGCCCTTGAAATAATTAGCATTCATATTACCAAGAAAGCTGCACTTCAGTTGAATTTGGTGTTTTCTAAATGGCTGGTGATTCAAATGGTGTTATGGGAGAGGAAAGCTTTGGGGCTCTCCAGATTTCCTTTCTTTTTATTGATGCTACTTTCTTAAAGAAATCTAGAAAACATCATCTCACACCCTTGTGGCACATTACAATAAACACTTCTTTCAAATAAAAAAAGTAAAGAGATAATGCGCTTTTGGAAAGTGCCTCCAAAGATAAGTTGAGGGCTGGAGTGGGAAAGCAAAACCATTAAGCAAATTGTCCTGTAAAGGTTGCAGTGAATGAAAAAGTAAGAACTCAACACATTTGAATGATGAATTTTCCATTAGTGTTAAGTTTTGATCTGTTTTAATTGTTGCAGCTTAATTATTTTATATTTTGCATATGTAAATGTACAGTGGTTGGGAAGGAAATTAAGAGGGGGAACAATTAGTTGATTAGCAGTTTTATTAATCTGGAACAAAACTGAGTATATTCCAGAAAGTAGCATCAATTTTGTAAGTTTATATGAAATCAAAAATTTCCACGTGTTCTCAGTAGGCAACATTTTGATTGAGCAAAATGCATGTGGTGTCGTGCTGCGAAAACCCACCACAATGCTCAGATAGAGATTGTCAGCAAGGCCAAAATGGGGCCTCTGAGAAACAAGAGAGATGCAAGTTTGGGAGAACCTGAGGTTTGCAGAAGTAGGTTTCTTTGGTGGATGGGACAAATGGAGAAATCCTCCCTCCCCCCTCTGTCTGGGGTGGAAAAATCAAAAGAGAGTTTAGCATATTCATTCAGGTTAATTGGAGAGGGTAAAAACAGGTGTATATGTGTGGGTGTGGGTACGTTGGTCTCCTTGAGCTTTTTAAAGTACCCTGTCTGGAAGGAACCCAGAACAGGAACATTCCTGCCAGAAGGTGAGGATCCACTGCAACCTTTTGTCACAGATCTAGTATGGATTGTCTAGTCAATAAATATGGCCCTGAAATCAAACTAACTCACATTTTGATCCAAAGCTTTATCTTTACGTCCAGTTCATGAGCTCTAGCCAAATATAGATCTACTTTTGCGTTTCCTTTCACATCCTGTTACCTGTTATTGCTTACGTATATCCGTTTTGACATGAATACCCTCAAGACGACTTTCAAACTAATCATAATAAAAATAGTAAATTCAGTATCAACACTAAACATCAGTAAAAACCGCAAAATAAAACCAGCGGACAAAGCAGCTAAAAGCAGTTTAAAACCAATACTATTAAAAGCGCAAGCATACCTTCCTCACGCCACATTTAATTGAGTTGTGTCCAGTACAAGTTGTTGTCTATAATGAGCAAAAAGTTGAGCGCATTAAATTTTCTCACTTCACTATAAGCTCCTCTCAGTAGGGGCAGATAGAAGAATCCTCAGCCGAATATAGCGGCCGCAGTGTTCAAGTTATGTCATGGGTGTGGGAAAGCTTGTTGAACCAATTTGGCATCCATTTTTGTTATTCTATCCCTTGGCTAAATAACTGCCAATTCTTCTACCTTTTGTATTCCTCCAGGTTTGCTATAGGGTTGGTTTCCCCCCTCCCCACTCCGAATATGCAGTACATGAGGATTGAAAAACATTTGAGTGCTTTGTGTGCCTTTTGTGACCACATTTATATAAACATATATATGCCTGCACTGAATTAAAATCGCTAACAGGACTATGGAAGTCTTCTCTGTCTACAGCTGAGGACTTTCTGGTGCAAGTGAAAAATGATCCTGGCTTGGCCATGGCAGCTCTCACACCACAGACACTGGCACACAACCTCAGCTGCATTTCGGTGGAGTCGGTTCTCCCATTCACCTACCTCCTGTCCTTTTTATTCTGGGTGCTTTGGTGCTTTGTGTCCCTTATGTAGCAACGTGGCCATACTTGCCCTCTTTCGGCCTGCCCCTTCGACCTCCTTGCTTTGGTGGCTGCATTAAAACTCCCTCATGGACCACATCTCATCCACCATGCCCTGGGAGAGTGTTTTTTTCATCATAGGAACACTACTAGAAACTGGCATAGGTCCGTCTAACTCCATATTGCCTATCACTGACTGGCAGAAGCGGCTCTCCATGGCTTCAGGCAGGGAACCCTTTCCAGACTTTCTTGGGGATGCCGTGAATTGAAAGTGGAACATTCTGCGTACAAATTTGATGCTTTTCCAATGAGTTACAGCTCTTCCCACAAACACCGTAAGGGATGTCTCCTGCAAGAACCATCACCTTTATTTTATTTTACTTTTTTTTAAAAAAAACCTTGTACTTTCTGAGGTAAACATCGATTGTCCCAGCTACCCTCCTCAGCTCTTTGCATTTTGGCTTGTTGCTTTTCAGAGTTTTTAAAGATAAAAGGATTAATGTTAAAAGAGAGTAGGAGATTATCATTATCACATTATCTCCACAGATGGTACAAACAACCCATTTGGTAAACAACAGAGTCCTTGTTAATCCTGTCTCTCTATCTTCCCCCAGTTTTAAGACTTTCCAAAGAAACCACTATTGATCTGAAAACCTTTGGGATATTTAGCTCAGGAACTGTAACTGAAGGATGATTGACCTGTTTTTATTAAGCCTTGCTAGGCTATGGTGTCAGTTGTGTTTAATTGTGGCAACAAAGTGCTTTGTTCTGCAGGGAGACCTTGCGGAGGTACATATCTGCCACTGTAAACAACAAGTAGGTATTGTGGTCATTGTTGTTTCCCCCCTGGTGTTGCGAATCCAAGCAGGAACAACAGGGACCTGAACTTTCTGTAGCCCCTCATTGACTCGAATGAGAAATGCAGGTGATAATCGCCTCTGATAACATTGTTCTTGGTCAGCCATGTGCAAAATGCACCACAGGTGTCAGTTGTGGAGCAGAGGATGACAGCGTCAAGTCACGGGGAGCTCAACAGCTCGGCTGAAAGACATCCGTGTAGCCGAGCAGCTTCCGTGCTATTTTATATTGTTGGTGTGAGCAGTGAAGTGAAGTACTTTTGTGGTATCCTACCCCTCCCCAGTTTGGAAGAAATAGGCTGGGTCTTGCTGGGTCTCCCCATTGTAGGGCAGGGATATAGGGGTGATTTGCCTTCCCACACGAAGCAGGCCAGCGGCCTTTGAGGAACTGTTGTGTTCCCTTTGCTTGTGTGGGCCTGACAGAGCTGCTTGCCATGAAGGTGGGATACAGCCCTGAATTTTGAGCTACCCAGCTTTAGGGTTTCATGATTGATGGAGGACTAATAGGAGACCTAACAAAAGGACTGGCTTTGCATTACTTGCCTGTTCTGTGTAGTCTTAAAAGAACTTGGGCAAAATCAAAAAGTGTCACCGGATTAGAAACTGTACATCTGTTTTGGGGAAGCCCTGACCCACAAGTCCAGTCTGGCCCAGCAGGGCTCCTAATTTGGCCCACAAGGCCCTTGCCCCAAAGTTTTGGCCACCTGCCCTGCACCTGATGCCATATATGATGCCAGGTGTGCGGCAGGTAAAGTTGTGGCTGCAAAGGCACAATCAGGAGTGTGCAAACCAGGGATTGCATTGGGTGCCTTTTAAATTTGACACTCAACGCAAGCTCTGTTGAAAGTGAGGGTTGTACTGCAAACTCCACTTCTTTTTTACCTGCCCTGACCACCTGTCAAAGTAGCCCACAGGAGTGGGGGGAGGTCAACATCTGCTCCCCACCCCTGCTCTACAGCAAGAAATCTCAATGTTGATTAAAAAGGTAATTTTGTTCCTATTATCCAACGTGCTGTTTTTCAATAGTGAAGCGCTATTTAATATAGTAAATGCTCCTATTGCAGTTCTGAGGTACAGTGGTACCTTGGGTTACATACGCTCCAGGTTACATACACTTCAAGTTATAGAATCCGCTAACCCAGAAATATTACCTCAGGTTAAGAACTTTGCTTCAGGATGAAAACAGAAATCGTGCAGCAGTGGCGCAGTGGCAGCAGGAGGCCCCATTAGCTAAAGTGGTGCTTCAGGTTAAGAACAGTTTCAGGTTAAAAACAGACCTCCAGAACGAATTAAGTTCTTAACCTGAGGTACCACTGTATTGCAGCAGCCAAAGCTGCAATCCCACAGCAACAGCTGGTACCACCAAAGGTTCTTCAGGATAGTTAACTCCTTGTTGTCTAAGGATGCACGTTCCCATGGGCAAGAAGCTGATGTCACCAGTATCATGATGTCACCTCTAAAACAAGGTGGCCGATGAAGGGGGAAAGCAAAGCGATTCATCTGGGGCATGTTTATTAAAGCGAAGCGGCATTTTACTTCAGCTTCCAACCCCAGGTTGAATGGCCACCCATTGAATGTACAGCGGTTTGCCTGTAACATCAAAAGCAGGAGAGCTGACAGACACTTGTCAGGTTACTTGCATGTCCTTGTTCAGCTTGGCGGGGCACACATTGTGTTCCAATAAACGCATGTGTGATTTGTGCCATTTTGAAGGCCCGTAGTTCAGTGGTAGAGCATCTGTCTTTCATATAGGGTAGACATTAGTGAGCTAGATGGATCGCTGGTCTGACTCAGTAGAAGGAGGCTTCCTATGTTCCCATGATGTGCAGTGTGTGTTTCTTTTAATACCATAAAGTGGTTTTTGTTGCTGTCTCTTCTTGGGAATCATAAACGGGCACATGATGAACTGCAAATGCTGCTCTCAGTCCTGTGACTTTGGATTCATTCTTGTCAGGGGGACGTATGCTGAGTACCTTGTTAGAGGTGTATGGTGGCTTAGAAGAGAAGATTCATTGTAAGCCAAACAGAAGCCTTTGAATGTATGACTTAGAAATTACATGGCTGCACAGAGTGAAAGAAAGCTATTGTTCCCTATGGATGCCAAAGCAAGCAAATAAAAGGAATGCATGCATGGAAATAAAAGCAAATATGCATATTTTTTGGGGAGGGGAGGATTCAAAATGTTTTACTGTGTGCATGTGCTTCTGTTAAACTTTCTCAAAAGAGTAAAAGAGTTTAAAATGAATATAGAAATAATAAGAATGATACATACTTTCCCACATATATATAACACCCCCTTAAAAACTGACTTTAAAAATATTCTCTTGGCAACTCTGTGAGGTGAGTTAGGTTGAGTGATGGGCCCAGTCTCAGCCAATCCTGATTCACGCATTCATAGTGTTTCCATGTACAGTGGAACCTTGGTTCTCGAACACCTTGGCGCTCGAACATTTTGGCTCCCGAAGTCTGAAAGCCCGGAAGTAAGTGTTCTGGTTTTTGAACGTTTTTCAGAACCCGAACGTCCAATGTGGTTTGTTGGCTATTGTTTCCGGAGCGCCTGCACCAATCGTAAGCCATGCCTTGGTTTTTGAACATTTCGGAAGTTGAACAGGCTTCCAGAACGGATTGCGTTCAAGAACCAAGGTTCCACTGTAGTTGTTGTTGAAGTTGCCTATGGAAAAAGGCTGGTTGTTGTTGTTTAGTCATTTAGTCGTGTCCGACTCTTCGTGACCCCATGGACCAGAGCATGCCAGGCACCCCTATCCTCCACCGCCTCCCGCAGCTTGGTCAAACTCATGCTGGTAGCCTCGAGAACACTGTCCAACCATCTCGTCCTCTGTTGTCCCCTTCTACTTGTTACCTCAATCTTTCCCAACATCAGGGTCTTTTCCAGGGATTCTTCTCTTCTCATGAGGTGGCCAAAGTATTGGAGCCTCAGCTTCATGATCTGTCCTTCCAGTGAGCACTCAGGGCTGATTTCCTTAAGAATGGATAGGTTAGATCTTCTTGCAGTCCATGGGACTCTCAAGAGTCTCCTCCAACACCATAATTCAAAAGCATCAATTCTTCGGCGGTCAGCCTTCTTTATTGTCCAGCTCTTAGCCTCTCTAAATATTAGGGAGAGATTGCAATACCAGGAGCTTCCCAGGATCTGCCATCGGTTCATAACACACACACCCCATTGTAGCTATGGTAATGGAGCTATTCCACATGTGTTATTGAGTGTATGAATTGGCTCTATGACCTTCATGACTTGGCAGAAATTTAAAACCTAGTCCTATCCAACATGCTACTCAATATACCACACTTAAGGTCAAAATATGTTGCATGCTTAATTACAGCTATGGAGGTGGAGGTTTTTTGGGGGTGGGGATTCGAAACACACAGGGAGAGGAGGTTTTTTTCCTTTACTCCCTAACCAAAATCCTCCAAAGTCACCCCCTTGGGGTGCCAGTAGGATTTTTTTTTGGGGGGGGGGGTTGGTGTTGGGTTGTGGACAGAAGAGGGAAGAAGTCTTACCATCCCTGCATGCTGTTATTTTTGTCACAATCCCTCCCGCCCCAAGCAACTGTAATTGATTTAAGGAAAAAATAGAGACATAGCATCATGCTACACGTTAAGTGTAACATGTAGTTTGACCCCCAATCTTTGTTGATTGGGAGGGGTCTCTATTGATTGGGTTGATTAGATTCTGTAGAGTATCTGACCTTCTCTCTCTGCCTTATCATCTGCATTTAACTACCTTTGGATTTCTCACTAGCTGGAGTGTTTATCTGACACCCTCTTAATCCATTGTACTTCTAAGTGCTGCTAAAGTTGCCAGTTAAATAAATTTGGTACTGCCCTATAATCCTTGCAAACTTCATTTGCAGGCTGAGCCGATGGCATTGTCCCTAATGCTGAGAGAAACCAACTTTCCCCCCCAATAATTAATTAATTGAATTGTTCTTACCGTCGGTATCAAATGAGCACACAGTAAGCCAAATGGGGCTACACTGGTTTTGTTTGTTTTTTAAACTTTGTGGGCATCTACAAATCATAAGCAAACACTAATACATAAGCTGTCAGATTTAAACTATCTCTAGAAAAGAAAAGAAAAGAAAAGAAAAGAAAAGAAAAGAAAAGAAAAGAAAAGAAAAGAAAAGAATTCCCATAGCATCCCCTTCTAGGGAACATACACTGTTTGTGTGGCTTAACTGTGATAAGACATACACCGTAGCTGAACTCAGGTACCTGAACTTAGACCTCCCCAAGATGGCCAGAATTAATTTAACTCCCTTTGATTCAGAGCTGTAGCTTAGTAGGAGAGCGTATGCTTTGAATTCAAAAGGTCCCCGGTTCAATCGCTGACCTCTCTGGGTAGGTCAAGGGAAAAGAGCCACACAGCATCAGAAAGCATATCTTATAGATGTTCTCTTCCTGTGCAAATGCCAGAAGAGGAAGCTGGAAAGCTAGATTTCTTCCTCCTTTGTTAGCATGTAGGCATAATGCGAAGATAAAACCTTGAGGGACACATACCACTCTTCCATATTCAGACAAAGAAAGACTGGATGAAAGAACAATAATTTGGATGTCTTTCTAGATAAGTCCTCTTAATTGTACATAAGACTAGCAAGGCTTAATAAAAGGTCAGTTTGAGATTCACATCATACATTTAAAACATATTGCTTTCCCCCAAAGAATTCTGGGAATTGTAGTTTGTTAAAGGTGCTGAGTATTGTCACTCTTAGGTGTAAAGTACAGTTCCCAGGGTTATTTATGGGATGCCATGTGATTTAAATATATGGTGCTGATGTGACTATATCTCTTAGAGCTCATAATTGTTTATGTTTCTGGATTTCTAACAACCTGGCCTTGAAGGAGGAGCTGGAGAAAAAAAATCAAGCTATATTAAAAGTCCTTCCTCACCTTCACAGTGAAGGTGGGAAGGCACTTTCTAAAACATTTCAGTGTAAGGGAGAGATTCTCATGATTTTGTGGCAAGAGGGATACTGTCCAGATGAAGCAGCAGACGATACGTTTCTTTTCAGTTTTTTAAACCAACAGCAGATTTTTCTGCAGCTTTAACTTCTGGCAAGATTGTTCAGCCGAGCAACATCCATCTTCATTAGTAAACAGATGCACAGTGGGAATAACTACATCATGAAAAAACATCATTACCATGGGAACTGAATGGAAAAGAAAATGGCTGCCCCCATGGGCAGCCCATGATGGCAGCCATCTTTTCCTTTTTCAGCATAATGTCCGGAGTAATGGTACCATGTTGTGATGTAGCTTCGGGGCATCTGTTTGCTAATGAAGACTGATGCTGAAATTTTTGCCTTGTCCGAAATGATTTAATCCCACCCCAATTAAGATACTTCCTTTCCACACCTGATATATCAGGGACTGTCTTCATTGACACCCCCCCCCCCCCGCTGTGGGAGCACCAAAAACAGCCTGTTTTAGCAGCCAAGAAATTTCAGTCATCAGCCATGAGGGAATACTTGAATCGTGTTTTGAAAAGAAGTTAAACTACAAAGCAAACTGACGCAGGCTTGCGCAACATGATTATTTTTTTTTTTAAAGACCAATGAAAGGAAATCTACGAAACACTAAATGCTAAATTTTATTTTTGGCAGGTGGTACCAGACCTTCTATTATTCCAGCAGTTTCCACTTGGGCTGTGAATAGTGGACAAGAGTTAAAGCTGTTGTGTAGTGATGGTGGACCTGTGACCTGGGATTTTCGGAGTTCGGACCCATCAGGAAAGCCCCTCATTTCAAAAATGAAGGAGTTATACATAAGTAAAGCAGAAGCAAGCCACACAGGAACATATACATGTACAAACACAGAGAGATCGAACAACTCAATTTATGTTTTTGTTAAAGGTAAATATTATTGTTTTTTTTTCCCTCCTCCTTACCTGAAAACTTGGTTTGTGCTTCCATTTATATTGATCACATTGGTGCTTTTGATGGGATGTTTTCACACCCTAAGAAACCACTGTATCGGATGAACCCTTCAGATAACTGCTGCACCACAAGGTTGTCTGAACAAATGCTTAGGTGTGTTAAACTATCACTGAAATTTAGGTGTAGGCTACTTGCTATCCATTATTCTAGGATGGGGCAGTCTTGATCTAAGACCACATTACCCTCAAACAACTGCTCCCAAGAAGCATTGCGGAGATGGATGTGGCATAAAACCTTTGCTTGTCTTTCTGGGAACTTAGGGCCATGTCAAAGGGCATATTGAAATGAACCTTTTAGGCTGCAATCCTAAACATGCTTTTTAGGGAGCATGTCCCATTGAACATGGTGGGATTTCTGAGCAAATGTGCTTGGGATTGTGGTGCATGTATACTCCTATGAAACATGGGCATTCCTCCCCTCCACACACACACAAAAATAATCCTCCCACATTTTTACATTAAAAAATGCACACTTTTTGCTCTTGAGGCCTGCAAACAGACATGCTCAATAGATAGACAGTTTGAATTGTTGTGCTTCCTGGCAACCAGTTGGGTGGCTGGATCTATGCCAACAGGGAAAACGTGAGCTCAGATACCGGTTGGGAGCAGCTGGATCAGTTTTAGTTCCATCCTTCTCCACAGTTTTGTTTATGCTTGTTTGCTTACGACATTTGTATGCTGCCCTATAACATAAAGTTCTCTTGATGACCGAGTAAATAAGTAATGAAAAAATGAAAATGCAAAATAAGTCAAGAAAATCAAAAGTTTCACAGCAAAGCAAAAACTCAGCCTACCTGCTAAGTTAAAACACAGATTTAAAAACAGAGAGGAAGAGACAACATGAGGTGAATCAAAAAGTCTTCACCTGCTGACTGAAAGATAGTGACTGGCCCTGGGAAGGCTGTTCCACAACGAGGGTGCCACCACCAAAAAAGCCTTCTCCCTAGTAGTTATCCAACTCTCTTCATTCAGCGCTAATGCTGAGATCTGGGCCTCAAAAGAGGATTGTACGGTTTAGGTAGGTACGTATGTTCATAGGTATATAGTTGTGGAAAAGAAGAGTAGATGTAGTTCAACTAACCATGTAGCGACCTGTATCAGGACTGGACAGTGAAGATCCACCTAGAGGCCAAGCTGTTTTCCTCAAGATGTTTCTGAACTGCAACTTCCAGCAGCCATAGTCAGCATGGCTAATAGTAAGGGATGGTGGGTGTCATTGTCTAGCATCATCTGGAGGGCCACATCTTAGCCATCCCTGAGCTGTAGGGTCAGAGAACTTACTTGTAGTATCACCTACCACAAGTAAATTATTGGATCCTGCAGTTGGGGGCCAGAGTCCTTTGCATCTCTCTTCATTATTCATTCCTGATCATGTGGCTACTGCTGTGTCTCCTCTCTTTCAGGGTAATCAGGCACAGTTTTTTCTCATTGTCATTTGATGAGAAACCCCATAGTTTCTATGAAGAAGTATCTGCTCTGCCGATTTCCTTAAGTGAGCCACTTTAGGGATTTCTGTACACTTTGTTGACTAGATGTCAAAAGGAGCTGACTCCATTGACAAACATTGCAATGGAGGTAATGCCAAAAGGTACTGGAGTTCATCTCGGCAGTGAAATACCTGTGATGGTTGATTCACACATGCGTACAGTGGTGCCCCAGACGAACGCCTCGCAAGACGGAAAACCCGCTAGACGAAAGGGTTTTCTGTTTTGGAGGCGCTTCGCAAAACGAATTTCCCTGTGGGCTTCCTTCGCAAGACAAAAGCCCATAGGGAAATCTCCGGGACAGCGGGGAAGCGCAGCGCGTCTTCCCCACTGTCCTCGGACCTCCTCCGAAGGCTGGCGGTGGGGCGGAGAGACCTCCTCCCGCTGCCAGCCTTGGGAAGGCTGCTCCGAAGGCTGGCGGTGGGGCGGAGAGACCTTCTCCCCGCGCCAGCCTTCGGATGGCTGTCCTGAAGACTTGCGGTAGGAGGAGGGTTTTCCTTCCCACCGCCAACTTTCAGAATGCTGTTCTGAATGTTGGCGTGGGGAGGAAAAACCCTTCTCCCACCGCAAGCCCCGGGAACAGAGGAGAAGCGCTGCGCGCCTTCCCCTCTGTTCCCGTACCTGTCCTGAAGGCCTGCAGTGGGGAGAAAAGCCCTTCTCCGCACCGCCAGCCTGGCAAGCGGTCTCCATAGGAACACATTAATTGATTTTCAATGCATTCCTATGGGAAACTGTGCTTCGCAAGACGAAAAACTTGCAAGAAGAAAAAACTTGCGGAACGAATTAATTTCGTCTTGCGAGGCACCACTGTATGATCTAGTAAGGTTGTAGCCATCAAGTGTTGAAGATGTACATCTGAACAAACACTGAGGTCCAGGTGGAAACTGCTGAACCCTGCCCAATAGTTTTGACCTCGGTATTTATAGGGTTTAAACCAAGGATCAACGCTGAAACTTGTTTTGAAGGCTAAAACTCAGTATATATGATCTCCGGGTTGATGGTTTTCCGAGATTGATGGAACTATTGCTAGGGGCCGAAACCGGGGAGGGGAGTTGATGAAAGAAAATTGGGAATTTAAAATGTATATATTAGAATTTGATTTTTTCTTTTTCTTTTAATGAGAGATGGGAAAATCGTGGAATGGATTTTTTTCTGACCCTAGGGGAAACATTTCAAGAATAAGTTCAGATATATAAGTTTTAATGAGAAATAAGATTAAATAAAGTAAAAGTGGATGGTTAATTGGTGAAAGAAAGAATGGAAAATTACAGTATAATAAGATAAGATATAAGGATAAAAATAAGATGAAGGATTTGCTGAAATATCTATATGAATTAGAATACAAAGAGGGGAGGTGTGAGGAGGTCAAGGAGATAAGTTAAGAAAGGGAGTTATATTAAGGTTTAACTTGTTCTTTTCCTTTTTTTGTTTTTTGGATTGTATTTTTTTTCCTTTTTAGCTGTTTTTGCTTTTTCTATTTCCCTATTTTTATTTTTCTCTTGGATATGTTTGGTTTTTATATATTGTGTTCTTTTTTGTAACCTTTTAAAACTTGAATAAATATTATTGGGGAAAAACAACAACTCAGTATATATGATAGTCATCAGAGGTACATCTGAGCAGCATGCTTTCCCCTTAGTACTGAGTAGCCCAAGGCTGTTACCACAGAGCTGAAACTGGAAGCAGGACTGAACTTCCAGTAAAACTTGAGGTCCAGTAACACTATTTTGAAACACTGGTTTGGGGATTTGTTCTGGGCCAGAAGGCTCCAGAAAGATCCCTTTGAGACAAAATTGTTCCTGTTGTTGATTGGAAAGATGCCCACGTATGTCAAAAAGCAAAAGAAAGAATTAAAATCCTGCAAGCACAATTTGCCACAATAATTAATAGAGAAGTGGAGTGGAACATTAAAAGATTAAGACAAAAAAATTTCGAGTTTTCAAATAAATCCGGCAAGTGGCTTGCATGGCAAATCAAAAAGAGAAAGGAACAGACTACAATAAACAAAATAAAAGTGGGAGACGAAGAGAAAACTGACCATAGGGAGATTAGGAGAGAGTTTCTTAACTATTACAGAAGTTTATATTCCAAAAAAGAGAGAGTTAGCTTAAGGAAAATAGAGAGATTTCTGAAGGACAAAGGAGTGCAGAAAATCTCAATGGAGGATAGACAACGATTAAATACTCCCATTGGAAGTGATGAAATAGAAGATGTAATTAAAGACCTAAAGAGGGGAAAAGCCCCGGGTCCCGATGGATTCACTGCAGGTTATTATAAAGAGATGAAACCCATTTTGGTGGGACCTTTAAAAGAAACTATAGACAATATTCTAAGGAAAGGAGAACTCCCTGAGACCTGGAAAGAGGCATTTATTACATTCATCACCAAGCAAGATGCAGATCTAACCCAGGTCAAAAATTATAGACCAATCTCACTGTTGAATATAGACTATAAAATATTCGCAGGGATCCTGGCAAAAAGGTTGAAAAGGTTGTTATCAGAAATTATCCATAGGGACCAAGCGGGATTCCTGCCAGGTCGGCAGATGAGAGACAACACAAGAATTATAATCGACATGTTAGAGTACCTATCTGCCAGGATTGACAAACAGGTTATAATGATGTTTGTAGATGCCGAGAAGGCATTTGACAATGTTATTTGGGACTTCATGCTGAAAAATATGGAACATATGGAGGTGGGAAATGACTTCTTTAATATAATAATAATAATAATAATAATAATTTATTATTTGTACCCTGCCCATCTGGCTGGGTTTCCCCAGCCACTCTGGGCGGCTTCCAACAGAGATAAAAAATACACTAAAATGTCACATATTAAAAACTTCCCTGAACAGGGCTGCCTTCAGATGTCTTCTGAATGTCAGGTAGTTGTCCATCGCCTTGACATCCGATGGGAGGGCATTCCACAGGGCGGGCGCCACCACCGAGAAGGCCCTCTGCCTGGTTCCCTGCAACTTGGCCTCTCGCAGTGAGGGAACCGCCAGAAGGCCCTCGGAGCTGGACCTCAGTGTCCGGGCAGAACGATGGGGGAGGAGACGCTCCTTCAGATATACTGGACCGAGGCCATTTAGGGCTTTAAAGGTCAGCACCAACACTTTGAATTGTGCTCGGAAACGTACTGGGAGCCAATGTAGGTCTTTCAAGACCGGTGTTATATGGTCTCGGCGGCCGCTCCCAGTCACCAGTCTAGCTGCCGCATTCTGTATTAGTTGTAGTTTCCGGGTCACCTTCAAAGGTAGCCCCACGTAGAGCGCATTGCAGTAGTCCAAGCGGGAGATAACCAGAAACTCTGAAATTCTTTAATGGAGTGAAAGCCATATATACAGATCAGAAAGCGAAGTTGATTATCAATAATATAGTAACAGAAGAGATAAAGATACAAAGAGGAACAAGACAGGGTTGTCCACTCTCCCCGCTTCTGTTTATAATGACCCTAGAAGTTTTATTAAATTCTATAAGACAGAACCAAAGAATAAAAGGAGTGCAAATTGGAAAGAACGAATATAAGATCAAAGCCTTCGCAGATGATGATGTAATAATGACAGAAGAACCAACAATTGCGACAGGAGAAATACTAAAAGAATTAGACCAGTTTGGAGAGGTAGCAGGGTTCAAAATAAATAAGTGTAAAACAAAAATAATAGGTAAAAACTTGGATCAGAAATCAACAGAAACAATTCAACAGCAAACGCAAATAGAGGTGGTTAAAAAAGTGAAATATTTAGGTATCTGGATAACACCTAAGAATATAGACTTATTTAAAAACAATTATGAACCGGCGTGGAGGGAAATAAAAAGAGATCTGGAAATTTGGAGAAGGCTGAATTTGTCATTCTGGGGAAGGATCAACACGATCAAGATGAATGTGCTTCCAAGACTGATGTTTTTGTTTCAATCCATCCCTATAATTAAAGGTAGCCGAATCTTCAAAGAATGGCAATGAGTGCTCTCGAGATATATCTGGCAGGGAAAGAAACCTAGGATTCAGTTTAAATTATTAACAGATATAAAGGAAAGAGGGGGTTTCGCCTTGCCGGATATAAAGTTATACTATGAGGCGGTTTGCCTATGTTGGGTCAAAGATTGGGTAAAGTTAGAGAACAGGGAACTACTTGACCTGGAGGGCCACGACAACAACTTCGGCTGGCACGCCTATTTATGGCGGGATAAATGGAAAATATATAAGGGTTTTAGGAATCATATCTTTAGAGGGCCATTAATTGAAACATGGGAAAAATATAAAAATCTGCTGGAACCGAAAACACCACATTGGCTTTCGCCTCTGGAAGTCATGTGTGTGAAGACTACCAATATGAGAAGTAACTGGGCAACATATAATCAGTTAATAATCAAAGAGGAGGGGAATTGGAAGATACGACCATACGACCAGGTCAAAGAATATGTTTATGATTGGCTACACCATCTCCAAGTGAACCAAATGTTTAGAAAGGATTTTAAGGAAAGAGGTTATGGAGAGAAGGAATCCAAGTTTCAAATAGAGATTATAAATAAAGAAGAGAAAATTATATCGAAAATGTATAGGATATTGTTGGATTGGAATCTAGGAGATGAGGAAGTGAAGTGTGTGATGATCCGCTGGGCAAAGGATGTAGGACATAATATACTATTTGAAGATTGGGAGAAACTTTGGAAGGAAGGACTTAGTTTCACGGCATGTATAACGATAAAAGAAAACGTAATGAAGATGTTTTATAGGTGGTATTTAACACCTATGAAACTATCGAAAATGTACAAGGTGGATAACAAGTGTTGGAAATGTAAGGTTAGTGTGGGCTCCTTCTACCATATGTGGTGGGAGTGTGGAAGAGTGAAACAGTTCTGGGAAAAGATTTACACGGAATTAAAGAAGATCCTAAAATATACGTTTTCAAAGAAAGCAGAAATCTTTTTATTAGGTATATTAGGTCATGAGATAAAAAAAGAAGACTGTAGATTAGTATATTATGCAGTTGCAGCGGCAAGAGTAATGCTGGCCCAGATGTGGAAAAAGCAGGAAACTCCAACGGTGGAGGAGTGGAGATCAAAGCTGTTAGATTACATGGAACTGGATAGACTCACAGGTAAAGTAAGATATATAAAAAACCAAAAGTTCACCAAGGATTGGGGAAAATATGTAGATTATCTGGAATTCATTAACCAAGGGAAAATAACGCTAAAGGGATACAGAGACGTACTGTGAAAAAATAAGAGTTATTGTCGAAAGATAATAGGAGACTAAATAATCTATGAGGATAATATAAACTAAGAAATGTATATGAAGAGATATAATGACAATATAGACTAAGAAATGTGTAACTTAAAGTATCACTTCGAATGATTCTGGGAGTAGCTAAAGGAAGTCTAGAAAGCAAAGATCAGGTTATGTGGTGGATGTAAATACTAAGTTTATGTATATATATATCTTTTTCTTTTTTATTTATTTTACTTTTACTTTGTCTCTCTATATTGTACTGTACTTTTATTTATTTTTGTTTGTATGTGTGTATATATATATTTTCCTTTTCTTTTTTATGAAGCAAAGCAATAAAAAACAATATGTAGTTGGAAAGATGCCCACGTAAACCCCAAACATCTTTAGAATATCGTGAAATAAGGGGAGCTGAGGATCTGGAGTATGAGTTTCTAATGTGTTCTGGGCAGCTCTTCTGTGGTCCTTTATCTTACTAAAGGGATTTATGGAAGCACTGCCAAAAGCAAAGTGCATGTTTTCCCTAATTTCTATAATCTGCTTCTGGTAAAACTTAAGGACTGGTTCACACATGTGTACAGATCACTAACTTTTTCATTAATTGATTTTCCAATAATCCCAAAGGGCAGTTGAATGTGTGAACTTACTTCATGGGAAAACTTTGCTTCTGTGATGTGAGATGGTTCGAAACATAGAATCATAGAATCATAGAATCATAGAGTTGGAAGAGACCACAAGGGCCATCGAGTCCAACCCCCTGCCAAGCAGGAAACACCACCAGAGCACTCCTGACATATGGTTGTCAAGCCTCTGCTTAAAGACCTCCAAAGAAGGAGACTCCACCACACTCCTTGGCAGCAAATTCCACTGTCGAACAGCTCTTACTGTCAGGAAGTTCTTCCTAATGTTTAGGTGGAATCTTCTTTCTTGTAGTTTGGAACCATTGCTCCGTGTTCACTTCTCTGGAGCAGCAGAAAACAACCTTTCTCCCTCCTCTATGTGACATTCTTTTATATATTTGAACATGGCTATCATATCACCCCTTAACCTCCTCTTCTCCAGACTGTATTAGAACTGTGATACTACATTCATATATGTAAGACAGGAAGTGATGAACAGAAATACATGTGAACCAAGAATCATTTTTAGTAGTGCATTTCTGGTACTATTCCTACCACTGTCTGCAAGACTTTTCTGAGGTGCTTGGTTGTGTGTGCTTAGTTGAACAGAGAAATTCCTCTTCATCTATGGGTTGATGTTATGTAGTGAAGTTTCACCCTGGGCCAGCAGGGGGATACTGTATATAGTTTTCACTCAGGTCTGTAGATAGTTTTCACTCAGGTCCACATCAGTTATTTTAGGTGGGAACTCTGGGCTGTTGTTGCTACAATGTTGACAGCCGGCTGCCTATAAAAGCAGGCCGGCTGAGCTGTTTGCAGTTAGTTCTATTCCAGCTTACAAAATAAAGAGCTACTTGGAGAAATCGCTGTGTCGTCTGCTATGTCAACCCACAACTTAACAGTTGATGTCTTTGAATTACTTTTGGCCTTCAATTTGTTGATTTCTTCTGCTCTGTGAAGTTGCGCAGAAAGAAAATGTATCCATGCTGCCCATCTGTCACTGAGAGTTTATTTTCTTTGCAAAATGTTCAGTTTGTTATTTGGTGGTAGTCAGGGAGTATGGAGTGTCTGTCCTGTTTTATTACATTTATATCCCATATTTATTCCATTGTGGAACCCAAATAGGCCTTTGGTTCCCATTAAGTCTCTCATCCAAGCTCTGACCAGACTAAGACCTGCTTAGCTTCAGCAAGGTGGTAAGTGTAGAGTGGCTGGCTGCTGCATCCTTGGGACAGATCATACGGGAAATTCTTCTGTTGCTGCTACATCTCTCTCTCACTGATATGTCCCATGTGTTTTCATCATGCAGATGCTACCAGTGTGATGCAGGTTCCATCCACAGATAGGAAATCAATAGCCACCCCACATTAGTAACATAGAATCAAACTTTTCTCAGCGTTTTACCTCAAAAGTACTCCCAAATGAACACAGAACGCTTCCTGCGTTAGGTGGCTCCCCTGTTTTCTGGAGGGGGCAGTTCTGCACATACATATAGATGCATCGTAAAGCCTTTGATGGGAATAATGAATCCTTCTCATGCAAGTGCTGTGTGCCAATCAGAGTGGACTCAAGCCTGTGGATTGTGGTGGGAGGGGAGGAGTATGTCTGTTAAGGTGTTTTGAGGATTGCAGTAGATGGAATAAGCCTTTGCTACCAGTTAAAATAATTTTTATTAAAGTTCTATTCTGTTATGGAGGGATTTCCTAACAGTTTCCGTAGGAATTTCTGTTTGTGAATGAGATGGAAAAAGCTATTCATGGTAATGTACTGAAGTGTGAATTTTACTGTGTGGGCTCCCATTTCATACTGAAATCCAAATAAACAAAAGGAAATTGTACTATGAAAGGAATTCTGACATTCTGTGATCTTATTTCCCCCATTAGGGCTTGCTAACACATAGTAGGATGAGCTGGAAAGTATAGCTAAAGTAATTCCATTCACTGAATTCGCTCTGTTCTCCTGGAAACTTAAAAATACCTCACCAGTTTCCAGAAGGAGACAATTTTAGTATTTCCTTTGGCCTCACAGTTTGCCAATAGTGAGCAACAACTAAGTCTGTTTCTGGCTAAAAACCCAATCTATCTATAGACTTAATTCAAAATCCCTCATCACAATCAGAGTGTTATAAGACTTTAATTTTGCGGAAGTTCTTTTTGCATGCTTTTGGGAGATTTTTCTCATTTCCCCCAAATCTGTCTGGTCTTAAAGTTAGTAGCCCTTTGAAGACATTAGGACAAATTGAGCCAATTACAGTCAGCTTCTGATGTGTGGGTACCACATGTGACAGTAAGAGGCCCACTGTAACAGAGAACTGATTAGCCAATAACATCAAGATCTAAGACAGGCAGAGAGATCAGAGACCTATGAGATGTTTACAAGAGCAACATCTGGGGACCTAAGGTTGGGAAAGTCTAATCAGGAGAAATGTTCACAGAGGCTCTGAACCCACTCAGCTGACAACCCATTAGTTAATATCCTCATAATTTTCATTCTGTTATTTTCAAGTCATGAATGTCTGAAGTATACTTGGAGATGAATTTATAAAGTTTGGGGGACAGTCCCAGCAAAAATTAGTCCCAGAGGAGTTTTTTCTTATTTTTCAATTATGCAAGAAAGCATCATAATGATGATTAAAATGGATAAGGGTTCTTTAGTACAGAATTCTTTAATTGCCTATATTTCAGAAAAAGGAGATTTCAATAGTTCCAAAAAATTCAGACTCTGTGACTGCCTGAGTCTGTAGCTCTGCATGTAAAAGGGCTAAGTCCACATTTTCACAAACAAGTAGAATTACAGGGGACCACAAGACAATAGAATCCAACAAGCACAAGACTATTCACTCAGTATATTCATCAATTCTCAATGTTCGGGTGAAATACATATACCTCCTATGTATCAAATGATGGGAGCAAACAACACTGGGTGGCTATTGCTTTTATGCGCTGCATGTGAAATTCCCATTGGCACCTGGCAGGCTATTGTTTGCTTGAAACTGAATCCTCTTAGCCTAAATCAAGGTGCACAACAAGCAGAATAGATGCCTTACTCAAAAAGGTTGGCTCCAAATTTGATCAGAGTGGTATCCAACATTAGACGCTGAGTACAGTAGACACTTCCTTTCTCCTGAGACCAAACAAGCTCCCTCCCTACTGCACTTCAGGTACCATCTGAATACTTTTTAAAGTCCCAGCAGGCATTTTAAACGAGCTTTCCCGATGTTATGGTTAATTTTAACCGATTTTATCTATTCTGTTTATTTTTTTTACCTCATTGTACACCACTTGGAAAACTCGATATTAAGAGGTATATTTATTTACAGAAATATTTATATACGCCAGTGTATCAAGATATACCACTGCAGTTTACAGCAATTAAAAAATAAATAAAACCGAACAATAAAATCATAAACAGCATAAATTGTTGGAGGGTGGGAAATACTTGTGTGAAGATTTGTGTTGTACTGTGTTTTCGATATTTTGTTGGGAGCCGCTCAGAGTGGCTGGGTTAACCCAGTCAGATGGGGGCGTATAAATTATAAAAGAAGAAGAAGAAGAATGGTAGTAGTTGTTGTTATCATTATTTAATATATAGTCTTCAGGAAAAATGTTTTTGTTTTCATTTCAGACCCAGCGGTCCTGTTCTTTCATGAGCCTGTCACATACGCGATGGAAGATAGTGATGCTCTCATTCAGTGTCCAGTGACAGATCCAGACATTTCAAGTTTCACTTTGAAAAGGTGTCACGGGAAACCTCTGCCTGGGAATATGGAGTTAGTTCCTGATCTTCAGAAAGGAATTACCATAAAAAATGTACAGAGATCATTTTCTGGTTGTTACCAGTGTGTGGCGTACCAAAATGGAGAGGAGAAGGTGTCAGAATTTATCACACTAGTTGTGAGGGCAGGTAATTCCTCTTTACTGGAATATCTAGTAAAACCATATTGATGACTGCTATTATTGTGTACAAACTTCTTCCTGCAGCTCAGGCAGCCATTATAGTTTGTATACCTTTATATAAGATTGCATGTTAACAAGGGTAAAATAATAAGATAATTATTTCTTTCAGATGGTACACTCAGCTTCCATCAGTGGATGGAAAGGCCTTTGGGTTGTAACCTTATAAAATGGTCATGGAATGAGTTTCCTGATTATGCTTCAGTCTTTGCAGGATTAAATATTATGTGTGCTTATCTGTGCATGCTATATAGTGCCTATAAATGTTTTCATACTTTAACTAAGAGATGTACTTGGCATGAAAGAACAATTCAAATACATTACAGAAATTTAAAATACCTCTAGGAGGTCTAATATTTTATTAGGAGGTTAATAACTTTTGATTTTTTTCCCTCCTCTCTCTTGGAGGCACTGCATATAATGAAAAACAATGCACATCTAAATTGTTTTCCAGTTCACAAATCCCTTCCAGCCATCTCCTTATCCAAAACCAACCAACTTCTCAAAGAAGGTGAAGAATTTGAAGTTACATGCACAATCAAGGATGTAGATAGCACTCTGCAAGCTAATTGGATTTTTCAAGGCAGCGCGGTGAGTTCATTATACCCCATCAGTCTTAACTAATGTACTTGAAAGAACAATCTTAAAAACACACCACAGGATCACATTGGGGGTGCGTTCTTCATTAGTTATGACAAAACAGTATTCCTGAGAAGTGTCGTTACCCAGAGCAGTAGCCTTGACAAGTCTCAAATAAGATACCTCAATGGATTCCTAGCCTTTCAGTGGATTTTTACCCTTTCTGCCACACATGGCATGACAACAACCTACCTGGAATTGCATGATCTGTCTCTTTCCTTCTGACTGACAGCAGCTACTAGACGCTACTCACAAAAATTCTCATCTGCTTCTTAGGATTTATTTAAAGTAGGAAGTCATTCTCTCCCAGTAGGTACCATAGGCCCTCTTGCAACTTCAGATTTCATTCTTGCTTTATCCTTCTTCCTCCCTGCTTTAATACTTCTTGCTTTGTTTTGTGCCTTCTGGCCATCCTTGCGTTTCCATATTTTCAACCCTGCTGTCATTCATTCTTTTTGTTTTATTATTATCTAGACAAAAGACCCAGTTTTGATATAAGCCCATGTCTCTGAATGCATTTGAAGTCACAAGTGCAGAACTGCTTAAAAAAAAAAACCCTGCCAGACCTCACAGGGACTTCCATTTTCAAGGGGTAAATACTGTACATGTTACATGTTAATACATGAAAGGAACCTAACACAAACATACTTTTGTTAAGGTGAAGCACGCTAGACTCTGAAGCTCCTTTGCTTTTGGGAATTATTGCATTGGGAACTTCTTAAATGCATTTGTATGCTAGTTAGCATCCCAGGAACCATTTTATAAAGGGAAAACTATTCAGCGGCTGCCTGGGAAGCAGGTTTCAAGGGCAGGTCTGAATCATGTAGCCAGTCCATAAGGCAAGGAGGAATGAGAGTTCAGGGAGAGGAAGCGCAGTGGCTTTAGGAATCGAGGCAGTGGTTGAGAAAGCTCCAAACTCATATTCACAGGTTGCTGCAGGTTCCTGAGGCTGGTAGTGCTTCTGTGAATTGCTGGCATAGGTGAGAAGCTGATCCAGTAGTTATCCCCTATCAGGGCCCTGTTATTCATGAGCAAGAACCAGTTCCCAGGAGTGGAACCCAGCAAAGTTCAAATGCATAGAGGTTCCCAGCCAAGAACTTTTTGAAGTCGAGCAAAGACTGCAGGCTGCTGTTGAATGTGGTCATGACTTTACCAAAGAGCAACAACGCAGAAAAGTAGGTCAGGCTTTAATTTGAGAAAGCCAGACACATGAGAGAAGCCTGAATATCTAAAGCAGCACTACTACCGCATGAAAGGCCTGGATGTCAAGTCACAATGCCTCTGAAGTTCACAGTTCTTTGGCAAGGAATCACTGATCTCCGTGATTCATAATCTGAATCTCAGCTTCCAGAGCTCCTCAATCCTTCTCTCTCTCTCTCTCTCTCTCTCTCTCTCTCTCTCTCACACACACACACACACACACACATTCATTCACTCCCCCTGGGACCCACTTGCCTACGGCTGTTCCTTTTGTTCTGCTGCTACTACCTGGCTGTGGTGGTGTTTATTTCTATTCTATTTTTAAAATTTCCAAACTGCCCTTCACCTAAAGACCACAGGGGTGGTTTACATATAAAAACATGAAAATACATACAGTGGTACCTCTGGATACGAATGGGATCCGTTCCAGAGCCCTGTTCGCATCCTGAAGCAAACGCAACCTGCATCTGCGCGGGTCGCGTTTCGCCGCTTCCACGCATGCGCATGATGTCATTTTGGCCGTCTGCGCATGCACGAGTGGCGAAACCCGGAAGCAATGTGTTCTGTTACTTCCGGGTCGCCACGGAGCGCAACCCGAAAGCGCTCAACCTGAAGCAACTTCAACCTGAGGTATGACTGTAATGTTGTAAAAAACAACAGCAACAATTCCCCCTTCATAGTAGAAGAGTTAGCCTGTGTAACAAAGACCCAAATGCCAGGGGACAATAGAGCTACCTATAGCTCCAGCAGCGGCCAGCTAAGAATATATGGTGGGATTGAGGCTAATGGGGATTCATAGCAGGAATTCCAACCCCATAATGCTCCTGATAACAATTGTTAGGTCTAATGAAGGT
This sequence comes from Podarcis erhardii, assembly GCF_964252035.2. NCBI lineage: Eukaryota > Metazoa > Chordata > Lepidosauria > Squamata > Lacertidae > Podarcis > Podarcis erhardii. Next base: position 25,834,935 of record NC_138512.1, on the reverse strand, counting down.
TGAAAAAAGCTCTTTGGGGGTTAAAAATTACTGACCTGTTTTCTGATTTTTAAGGGGATGTTGCTTGGTTAACTGAGCCCACTTCCAATTTGAGCTTGGTCATTATGAGTAAGAAGTCGATGAGCAACAAGTAGGCCAGAGTCAGTAAAACAAGCAGGCCAGGAAGAGTCATCCAAGAGATTTGGTCCCAGTGCTGCTAGGCCCCTTACCTATGTGGAATTGATTTTTATTTTATTTTGGGTAACACCCACTCTGCTCTGAATCACTGGTAGTGGCATATCTTGTAATTTAAGCATGCATGGAAAACTTCTTAGAAGGTCACGTCTAACCTTGCTGAGTACAATCCCACGTTTAATTGTCAACTGTTAATGGCAGTGATTAGAATATATAATCAGTGATTCATGTGTACCCAGAAAAGGACTAGGGCAGCACTGTAATGCTAGATAAATCGCACAGCCTCGGGGGGGGGGGGAATACGTCCTGGGTAATCTGTCCCTGGAGCCCATTCTTAGCAGAGCTGCTGACTCCTAAGTGCTTATCTGTTGGCAAATCGCAACTCACCCACTCCAAGGGTGAATTGAGCCTCAGCAGCATGCGGTCAAATATGGGACCTGCAGATGGGAGATCTGGGACAGTTCCAAGAGCATTATAAATTTTTCATACAAAAGCTTGTTTTCGTATGTACTCGGATTCATATTCTTTAGTTTTGTTTGTTCATTCTATTTCCCCGCCCCACATTTGCTTGAAATAAATGCTACTGAAATATTAGGGAAGAGTTGATTCTTTCAGCCCTTTTTTTAAGAAATAGTGTTAGAGGAGTCAGTCAGCTAAATTTGGAATGAGAAATGGAAGAGTATTGGCATTTAGCTGTGGAGTGGTAACACGGATTCCCTGCTAAATGTGGTTAGGAAACCAGGAGCTGGTCTCAAAAATGGATGCTCCCTCCCTTGGCCAGAACGTGCATTCTCTGCTGCTACAGTGATGGTTAATCAAGCAGTACATTGGTGCCCAATTCTGACCCTAGTTACTGCCAACCAGTGGCCGGTGGACCAGAATTACATGATCAAAAATTTCAATTGTTGGAGATCCAGGTTTCCCTGATGTGGAATTTTGCCAGGCCAAGACTGAAATCCCTCCAGTGCTACCTCAGTGGTGATGAAAGAACCACTGTAATGTCTCTGGACCACATGGGAGGAGACATTGATACGGCAACTTACCAAAGCAGTGTTTCTGGGAACTGGGGCTATGTCATCTCAGTGCTGAGAAAGAGCGGTGTTGTAGGCTCCGCCCCTACCGCATGACCCATGTTCCCCATGTGTATTGAAGCAACATTGCAAAAAGACAAGCTTTTGTAATGCCTTTCATGCTGCTGAGGTAAGACTGGGAAGAGTCTACAGAGTCTCCTAATTAGAAGGCAGACTACCAAGAATGTAGGAGTGGATCTGAAGAAAGGAAATAAGAAAAGGGGGAAAAAGGGTGGGGGGGGGAGTGAGTTCAGCTTTTTTTAAAGAGAGCTCTGAGAACGTAGTTGTTTTGTATGGAGAGGTTCCAGTGACAGGTTTGTCATGATGGCTTATTATTCTGGTTTTAAGTTATGAATATTAATATGGCAAAGTTATAATTACATCTATTTTTAATTTATCTAGGAAAGATGCTGTATACACTGTATCTTGGATGTTAATTTTTTTCCTCTCCCCCTTGCCGACAGACTGTTACAGGGAGAAGCAGGAATACGGGCGCTTATGGATATGAAAAGAAATTAAAGCTGAACATCAGTTCAGTGGGAGTTAATGATTCTGGAGCATTTGTGTGCCAAGGAAGAAACACTTTTGGAACAATCAATTCCACTATAACCTTGAAAGTACTAGGTAAATAGTAATACTGCAGATATATAAGATGTCTGTGCCATGGGGAGAATATAACATACAGACCGAGATGGTTGGAAATAAATAGATATATATAATACTATATTATGTTATGCCAAAAATCAAATAGCAAGTTTTGCAATGTGTGTACATTACAGTGTGAAAACAGGTGCACTAGCATGTGGATACAGAAAGTCCTGATCCTGGTCAACAAAAGAGAGCACCCTTGGGTTTCCCTATGTGGTTATGTGGTTACCACCCCTTTAAGAAGCCACTAGGATGTCCTTTGTGTCTACACTCAGCTGGCACAATACAAATAATGTGATGGCATGGTTGATCGTATAGACCCTTCTCACAGGATCAGCACCTTCCTGACAGAAGGATGCTACTCCATAGGAAAGGCCCATTCAGTTGACCCTGGATGACTCACATGCATACATGCATGCACACCCCTTCATTGTGGAACTGCGGACCTGTGTGAGCTGTTCTTGTTTATCTTGCCATTGCAACCTGGCTCCCTGACCTCATAAGAATGTCTTATGGGGGTGCACCTGTTCTGCAAGATGCAAAGTGTGAACTGGGCCTAAGACACAACTTGTGAGTGTAGGAAGTGTTTCTGTCCTTCAGCAAGAGTACTGCTGCTTTCAAAGGAGAAACTAGCCACAGAGACCCTTAGCGGTGCCCTAATTAAGAACTAGGACATTCACAAGCATATTATGCATGTGTATTGTAGGAATGCAGCACCCTCAGTCATTGTACATTCTTATTTCTCCTAAGTCATAGCCTCTATGCTATTTTTAAGTAAGGTACAGTGGTGCCTTGCAAGACGAAATTAATTCGTTCCGCGAGTCTCTTCGTCTTGCGGTTTTTTCGTCTTGCGAAGCACGGCTATTAGCGGCTTAGCGCTATTAACGGCTATTAGCAGCTTAGAAAAAGGGGGGGGGGAAACTTGCAAGAACTTGCCCGACGTTTCGTCTTGCAAAGCAAGCCCATAGGGAAATTTGTCTTGCGAAGCACCTCAAAAGATGGAAAACTCTTTCGTCTAGCGAGTTTTTCATCTTGCGAGGCATTCGTCTTGCGGGGCACCACTGTATTCTAGCTTCAGTAGTTTTGGGCCCCATGCCTGCCTATGCAGGTTAAGAAGAAGCATTACACGGAAGTGACTCAACAGTTGGGGCAGAGCTGCTATGTTGCTTGCCAGCAGATGGGTCCTTGTTGCTCACCGGGACTGGACAAGGAGGTTGGTGCAGTGAAAATGCACCAGTGGAACCAATTTGGTGCTCCTGCCAGTGGATGTGCACCACACCAGCTTTCCCACCACTTCACTTCTCTCTCTCCCAGTTGGCAACAGTGACCCACCTCCCAGTAAGCTAGCATAGCTACTTTTGGCATTACATGCTGCAACAGCCTGAGATCCACAAACCCAGGTATTCTAATTTTTCTACATCTCCTTGAAGTCAGAGGGATTGTTTCTGGAAATTGTGGATTTCATCCATTATCTTTTCATCCATCTTTCCCCTGACCTTTACTTTATCTGTTAGTTAGTCAACCTCGGCCAGTTTGTCAGTCAATCCTCAGTCAACATGAAAAACATCTATGGCCTTACGCCATCTATGTGCTGTAAATGGGTTTGGCACTGCAAAGGTATATGGCTGTGATCCAGTAACGCATTCCTACTCTCACAAAGCTTCATTTGCCGTAGATGACCAAGTAGCTTCGTGTAAACCATTTTTTGAATTTCACACTGCAATAGGCTCTCCTGTAGTATACCGACCTGATTCATGCATAACACTTAAGTCAAAACATGACTTGGTGTGATTGAGAGAACATGGAGGTTCCTGAACCAAACATCATGGATGTAGCACCTCTCCCATGGTCTTGCTGCTGATGCGGTACCCAGGACAAACTCATGGTTTGGCTTCACATTATGTCTATACCTGGGTTCATGGTTTGTCTTGCTCCAGGATGCGAGCTATAACCAAGGTTTTTTCACCATAAACATGAACTACGCTACTATGTCAGAGTATAGAATTGTAACCATGTTGCATCTTTATGTAAAGTTCACTAACATTACAGAATGGGGGATTAGTTACAGATAGGTAGCCGTGTTGGTCTGCCATAGTCAAAACAAAAAAATTCCTTCCAGTAGCACCTTAAAGACCAACTAAGTCAGTTCTTGGTATGAGCTTTCGTGTGCATGCACACTTCTTCAGATACCTTCTTGGTGAGGTTGATGGACTTCCATTTCATGCGGCTCAATGTGGTGCCTTCCATAGTTCCAGTTACAGATAGGTAGCCGTGTTGGTCTGCCATAGTCAAAACAAAAAAATTCCTTCCAGTAGCACCTTAAAGACCAACTAAGTCAGTTCTTGGTATGAGCTTTCGTGTGCATGCACACTTCTTCAGATACTTTATCTGAAGAAGTGTGCATGCACACGAAAGCTCATACCAAGAACTGACTTAGTTGGTCTTTAAGGTGCTACTGGAAGGAATTTTTTTGTTTTGAGAATGGGGGATTGATTGATTGACTGATTGATTGATTGATTGACTGACTGACTGACTGACTGACTGACTGATTGGTTGCATTTATAAATCTCCTCTCCACCAAAGGCAACACACAATAAAATAGTTATGTACCGGCCTTTGCATGTTATATAGTTAGGCTGAAATTCTGTACACGCTTACCTGAGAGTACGTCCCATTGAACTCAGTGTGACTTTTTGTCTGAAAGGGTTTTCACAAAGAGTATGCAGTGGCTGGACTTGGTAGCAATTTTTGAAAGGCTAACTTGGTGAAATGGGCACTGCAGCGGAGACGATCCAATTTCTATACATTAGCAGATTTTTCTACTCTACAAATGGAAAACGCAGGAAACAAGTTTCCATCTGGTAATTGACCATATGATAGAGAAGCTGCTCCCCAAAGTGTCTGGAGTGTGCCCAAAAAGTACATTTTAGCATGAAAGGTTTGATTTCCAGCGCCCGCTAAAAAGCCTGAACCATTGTGTCTCATGAACTCAAGATGAGTTCTGCCAAGCAGCCACCAAAGGTGCTTACATTGCCCTGTTTATTAACATACTTTCCTGAAAAGCAGCCCAGAGTGTGGGATTGCAGTGACATGTAGTACTTTTTAAATATTAAAATTACCATAAGTGCTAAACTGATTAGGAGCATATTCATGTACTGTAATTAGCAGGAGTATTCTGAACATGTCTTTATCCGTAATTGGCGAAAAGGGTGGGTACCCCCCCCACCCCCACCACCACCACTCTGCTTCGTAGACCTTTTAATTTCACACACAAAATGAATAAAACCTAGCTGTTACATTGCAGCATCTCTTGATTCTGTGGATATTCCACTGGACCGAATTCATTATCAGCTGCAAATAGGATGGGAACACGGCACACTTGGGCAAAAAGAGATTTATTGATTGCTGGATGCAATGCAAGTTGCTGGTTCTCACTTATAAAGTCCTATTGGCCCAAGAGCATCTTATTTTATTTAAAGCATTTATAACCCGCTTTACATTTTCTGGGGGGGGAAATCAAAGCGGATCATGACATCAAATTAAAAACATCAAATAGAATATTACAAAATATCGGCATAAAACATGACAAATGAAACTCAGATACTGAGTACAATAAAGTTCCATATTTAAAGCGGTGGAATAAACAAAAATAAAATATTCTCCTAAACATAAAAATACATGGAAAAATAAAATACAAATGTACAATTAAAGTTTGACATATAAAGCAACATTAATGGCAAAACAAGATAACTGTTTCAATAAGCTTTCTGTTTATTTGTACTATTGCACAGCCCATTTTACCGATGACTCATTCATGTTAGTGTTGTAGATGCATTTATTGTTTATTGTTTTATATTTGCGTTGGTTGCATTCTTATGACATTTTGTGCTGTGGGCTACCTTGAGATCTTGTATATTTTTCAAAGGGTAGGTTATAAATTAAATCCAAGAAATGCATAAGTAAATAAATAAATAATGTCCCGTGGACATTTGCGTCCCACTCAGTGGCTACATCTAGGCCTGTCATGCAAAATGCCTGTACAGAAGTTCAGGATCTCTTTGTGAACCTTAGAGTTATTGTTCACCTCACTCAGTAAAATGTCATTGACGCTCAGTCTTGCATTTAGCTGATAAGACCTGCTTTTCCACAGGTTGCAATTTCTGCCATACTTGTCAGTAAAGTTTGCTTATTCTCCTGACCTTGGTTTAATTATACACGGTTTTAAAGAAACCCAGATAATTATTATTACTTTTATCTTTCCATATGACAACCACCAGGTAAAGGATATGTCAATTTATCAACTTCGGCAAACACAACAGTAAATGTAAATGATGGAGAAAATCTGGATTTAATTGTGTCGTATGAGGCATATCCAAAGCCAGAAGAAGAAGTATGGATGTATATGAATGAAACCTTGCAAAATTCATCCGATCATTATGTGCGGGTCACAAACATAGACAAAAACAGGTAATGTAATACATTGCAAAGAAGCATGCTTTGACAAAGCTGCTGGGATCTACCCCTTTTCTGGGGAGGGAAGAGCACCCTAAATCTTTCTGACAATTCCCAGCTGCCTTTCGATATGATGTACAGGAAGGTATGTTTCGGGGATTTCCTACTTAGCTTACTGACCGATGACCACTAAACCCAATGATCAAACCCAGGCTAGGCTTGTTTGCTGGACTTCTACTGCTTCCTCAGCTTTCTGGACCCTCTTCCTCCATTGGTTTTAACCAGGGGTCAGCAAACTTTTTCAGCAGGGGGCCGGTTCACTGTCCCTTAGACCTTGTGGGGGGCCGGACTATATTCTGAGAAAAAAAATATGAACGAATTCCTGTGCCCCACTAATAACCCAGAGATGCATTTTAATAAAAGCACACATTCTATTCATGTAAAAACACCAGGCAGGCCCCACAAATAATCCAGAGATGCATTTTAAATAAAAGGACACATTCTACTCATGTAAAAACACGCTGATTCCCAGACCACCATCCATTGGCCGGATTTCGAAGGCGATTGGGCCGGATTTGGCCCCCGGGCCTTAGGTTGCCGATCCATGGTCTTAACCATGGTAGGCAGCTGCTGCAGCAGTAGGAAAGCCAGTCAAGTCATCGTGCTGTTGCTGCCGCCACGTCTATCCTTCCACAATGCTTCTGGGGCCCCAACATAGCATTTATCTGGACCAATGTCACATCAGGACCACAGAAGCAATGTGTGTGTGGAGTTGGTTTAAAATGTTCCCAGTCACAACCACTTAGGCTCTGGTGCTCAGTGGCTCGTAAGTTTCCCTTGCCTCACCTTGAGACAACTGCAGGGCCTGGATTGCTGCAGATGGCCTTTGGGGTTAGTGGTGGGCCCTCAGGGCTTGGACAATTAGCAGCTGTGCCAACCTCTGTTGCTGGACAGAGTAAGTGAGCTGTCATACTGCCATTATTGCCTGAAGATTCCAAGCAGCAACTCTCTTCCAGAGTTGGGGAGACACAGCCTTCTGCTTAAGGACACACTTTTGACAACTCCCATCAGCCATAAGGCGTACGTACCAGAGCTGAGAGAGAAAAAGCGATTTGCCATAGCTAGGTTGATGGGTACAAGCCTACATTTACCTCAGGAAACGCTTGAAATGATGATGAAAATGCTGCCCTGGCCTCCTTTGGGAGGAAGCATGGGATATAAATTTAATTAAATCAATCAATAAATTAGAGGGCAAGGTGGGTGTTACTAGATGTGTTTCTGTCCCATCTTGGATCCAGAGAGTGCTTACAGTGTGATCCTACATGTTTGAAGGGATGCGGGTGGCACTGTGGTCTAAACCACTGAGCCTCTTGGGCTTGCTGATCGAAAGGTCAATGGTTGGAACCCACACAACAGGGTGAGCTCCCGTTGCTCTGTCCCAGCTCCTGCCAAGCTAGCAGTTCGAAAGCATACCAGCGCGAGTAAATAGGTACTGCTGTGGCGGGAAGGTAAGCAGCATTTCAGTGCACTCTGGCACTCATCATGGTGTCCAAAGCTGTCTGTGGACAAACACCGGCTCCCTCAGCCTAAAAAGTGGGATGAGCACCACACCCCATAGTCAACTTTGACTGGACTTAGCCGTCCAGGGGTTCTTTACCTTTACATAAGTTTATGAAGTAAGTATTAGTGTGTTCAGTGAGGCTTGCTACCAGGTAAATGCACTTTGGATATCAATCTTAGTGTCATCTTAGCTACCCAACATCTCTTGGAAAAGTTAGTCTGAGAAACAACAACTGTTGATATAAAGTGACTATTTGAAGACCGCCCAGTGAGCTCCATCTTGAATAGGATGCAAAATTCACATAGCCATGCAGTATGAAACTGCCTGGCACTGAGATTTGCACATGCATCTGTACCAGAATGCAGAAGCAATGGTCTTCTGATTCAGGATCCTTCAAGCAGCCTTCTGTTGCCTTTGGCAACATAGCAAAGTGTGGTTGTCCAAAAGGAACAAGCAGACCGGATTGGTGTCCTTGGTGGTTTTAAGATCCCACTTGTAAGCACAACCTGTTTAGTTTTAAAAAATGTCTCAGGATAGCGACTGGCCTTTCTGTTTGCGCTGTGAATAATATGAGTAATAAAACTTCCTCCTCCTCTAGGTATTCCAGTGAGCTTCACCTTACTCGACTGAAGGGAACAGAAGGAGGCGTATACACATTTTTTGTGTCCAACTCAGATGCCAACTCCTCTATAGCATTTAATGTCTATGTGAACAGTAAGTAGAAAAGAGCAGTCTGCAATATTTCTTTATCACAGTTCACTGCATTTAACAAAACACATTGTACGTGCAAGGCATCACAGTGATTAATGGGCACCTTGTAAAACATGGTTTTGCAAATTGGGAGCTAGCCCCAGGTGTGAGCGCTCTTTCCTTTCTCTCATCTCAAGAACAATCCCTCCTCTCTTCCCTTCTTGGCATTAAACGTGTTTTTAGTTTTCCATGCCAGCAGTGTTCTCTCCAAACTCTGGTTTTCGATTCTCCTCTAGCTTCACTTCTTTACGTTAGCCATTGTTTAGCTAGACATGGCTAATCATGTTCTCTCAGAGTGATGGTTTGCAGACCATGGTTTCAAACTGTGGTTTTAGGGATACCATAGGAAAGGAAGGGGAAACAGAAAAGAGTGTGCATTGTTTCTTAAGACTGTTTTCTGGTTTGCAAACTACTGAGTAAATCTTGACTAGCCCTATAAATGTTTTTTTAAAAAAAGTTCAACATTCATAAATATATAATGGAGGAATGGGTTTCCCAAACCCCAAAACTGACTGTGCAGGCAGTTTGAAACTGCACCAAAATCCCTATTTTTCCTTAGCTAAAATGCTTTAACTTGAGCTTTTGAGCCAAAACCCAGCTGTATAGAGCTGTGCTCGGAGCCATCTCCTTTATCAGTTTGTGACGGCAAGTATGGCCTTCACTGTACCAGTAGAACAGAGAAGACATGTCTGTGCCTTATCTTATGTCCTGACCACAAAAACGCACAGACCCAGTCTGGGAACAGCGCCAGAGTGTGTTCTCAGAGATGATGACCTCTTGGTCCACGATAAGAGTAGGAACAGGAAGATCCTTTTGTGGTCAGAAGTACAGGAAGGAATACCCTTTTATGGTTAAGAATACCAGAGCAGGAACATATGTGATGTCAACCTGCGTACATAGGCTGACATGGTTGGATTCCTGGGGAAGGAGGGAGAGGGTGCCTGGAGGATATATATACTGCATGAAATTTCTCATTTCTTTGACTTGCTGTGGACTGACCACGCAAGTGCCTTCTGCTATCCGGAGAGCAGAATAAACTCTTTCTTTGAACCAACCTCGGTGTCATTTGACATCCTTCCTCCTCTCCGGGAGCAATGCAGACCCAATCGGTGAACTCCAGTAAGGCTACAATACTGCTGCAAATTGGGTAGCTAATGTGGTGCCTTTTAGGTGTTGCTAGACTACAATTGTAGTCAACTCTAGCCATTGGACATGCTGGCAGGGGCTGAAGGGAGCTGTATTTCAACAGCTTCTGGAAGGGGGTCACATTAGGTATCCCTGTCTTGAATCAACTGTATATCTCATTCATTCTCAAGGGACAAGTTTTCCCTGAGCTAAATACTTTATAAGCTATAAGGCCTGTAAAATTCAGAAAACATTACCTCCCCCCCACCCCCCACCCGCCTACATATTTGGCAGAAATGTAGTGGACTACTACTAGGTTACTTAAAGCGAACAACCAGCTAACCTAGTTCTGCTGTCAGAATAAGATACTTAATGCTAGCAGACATGCCATTCTCTGCATACACAATATAACTCTATAAACATTTGAATCACATTCCCCTCTCTCAAAGAATTCTGGGCACTGTAGTTTGTCAAGTGTTGCTGGGAATTGTAACTTTGTGAGGGCTAAACCACAGTGCCCAGAATTCTTTGAGATCAATGTGTGCGTTTAACAGATATAGTATGTAGGCAGATTAAAAGTCTCAGAAATGATATGTTGCGCAGTGTTCAACTAAATTCAGGTAGGTAGCCATGTTGGTCTGACGCAGCCAAAATAAATTTTAAAAATTGTCCCCCAGTAGCACCTTAGAGACTAAGTTTGTTCTGGGTATAAGCTTTCGTGTGCATGCATACTTCTTCAGATAAACTGAAACAGAAGTCACCAAGAGTAGACCCATTGAAATGAGTGGACCTAACTTAGTCACGTTTCCTTAATTTCAGCGGGTCTATTCGGAGTACATCTTAGCTGAATACCACCCTACTGTCTGTTCTCAGCCGGCAAGGCTTACATGGTCTAAAAGGTTTTTGTAGGTTGCAGCTGTGTTTCTCTCCTGTGCAGCTGCCTTGCTTCTTCTGACTGACAGTGTTTTAGAATCAACGTGTAAATTAAGGAAGGATTACTTGGTGCACTTGTATCATAGCCAGTTTCAGAGTGCACACAGCCCATATCCACATATTTAGTGTTCATTATCACCTTTGTATCCCAGGCTCCAACCAAGGACTGGATTATATCGTTTTGACTTCAGTCTTGTGGGGGAGGTTAGTGGTTCTCAAACTTTTTTTCCTCTGGGCCACACTTTCAGAATAAAAATTTGCTCGCACCATGCCATTTAAAAAAAATATATTGAAATACTTTGGGGAGAGGGGAGAAACAACTAGCAGTGCTTAATTTATAACATAGAACACAACTGCTGTATGATATGGTCATGGGACATCCAGAAAGTATAAAACAATAAGAACATGAATCATTCCAAAAATATAATGATAAACAAGCTTCTTACACATGTACCTTAAGTATATATGTAAGCTCGATGAGAGGCGTGAGCTTGCTTTTGCTAGGTAATCTCATTTATATTAGGTCTAATTTGAGACATGCAAACTCTCATCTTCTCATGAGCACAAAGAAGCCTTTCTGTTTTTTAATCTTTCATGTTGAATCTTCCTGCCACATTTGCCCTCCTTTCCTGCCACGCCAGGGTGGTGTGCCACAGCCTTTGAGAACCACTGGTCTAAGACATAGCGAGTACCCCAACGTTATTAGAAATCTACATGGGTGATCAGATTTTTGAATATTACTGCTAGCCCAAGTCCTAGAATCTCCTCCTCCTCTTCTTTCTTTTCTTCCTTTGCTGATGACATCATCAAGTATAGCCAAAGGAATGTAATGAAACACTGATCCAAACATGGACCAGTGCTAGCAAGTGTGGGGAGAGATACCCTCCCATACCGTTGCATTTTTCAACTTTCAACTTCCAAAAATGACGGGTGCTAAAAAGTTGTAACATGACTGGGGAATTCAAAAGATATTTTGGTTAAATTAATACAATTTGGCATAGAAATCATTAAAAATGCTTGCCAAGTACTTACAGATTTTTTAATATCAATGTAATTTTTATTATTTAGCATTATCTGACATTTTCAGAAGGTAAAATTATTTGGTTTCCCAAAAGCAGTTTATGTGCTTCTTCATCAGACTTACCAAGCTAAATGTTGTCCAGTCACAAAAATAAAAGCAGATTTGAATACCTCACACTCAAAAACAATATTTTTAAGACCCCTCACTGAAGAAATTTTCAAAAACTAAGTTTCACCCTCTAAAATGACACTCCCTACTCTCACAACCTCATTCTGGGAGCATTTTTTAAAAAACAAATTTTACAGGGACTGGCTTGATTCACTCCACTGTTTTTAATTATCCCCAATATCAGGAAAAAAACAACAATGATGCTAATGGCTATGTATTGCTCACTGCTTCAGCTGCAACAAATTAATTATTGAACATTTCATTAAGCTGTTTTGCATAGTTCCATCCTCTTGTCAATAATCAGCCATAAAGCGCTTTAAATCTCTAATTTCATTAGTTTATTAAGTGCTATTGAGCTACCAGCAAGGCAGATTCCAAGCACGGTTGAAGAGAGCTTAAAGAAGTTACTTTCCTACTTTTGCATCTCCGTAGTCGTCACTTCAGCACCATTGAGTCAATTTGCGTTACTTTTATTGCCAGTTTCCTTCTCCCTCCTAATTACTAGAGGCAAATAAATATTTAAGTTTGCATGGTGGCAATATGTACGTTCTCACCATCGCACTCTGGAGAGGAATTTGTCACCCACAGGCCCAGAGCTATGCACTGCGGGGCTGACAACTTCGGTGCGTACATTGGATAGAAAGACTGGGTGTGCCATTGCCACTCCAGTTTGCAGCACACAGAGAGGCACATTAGTTGGTGCAGAAGGTTGCACCAGAAGCTTCTGCTCTCATGTAACAGCTAGGAGCAACCAGTGGAGAGGGTGGGTGGAGTGGACCTGGCCTCCTGGCAGGGCCATCACCACTGCAGAGCATTTCAGGGTGGTGGTAAGGTGTGGACAGTGCTGCCGAACCAATCCAATACTCCCGTCATTGCACCCAAACCTTGCCATCCCCCTTGCACCCACACCATCTTAGTATATGGCAGTGATGTCATTGCTAGGAGACCAGGTTTGTGGTGCTGCCCCTCTGGCAAATAGCTACTCTATCTGCCCAATGTGGAAATGTTCAAGCAGGGTTACCGCTGACACTGAACCCACTGGACATGAAGTTGCATGTCTTGTTTAGCAGATGCCATCTTGGGATAGAGTCATTATATATGTCTCTCTCCAGCTACCCTTCTTTTGCCCATGCTCAGTATCCGTCCACCCACCCTTGGGTGACAGTATAGGATTTTTTATATTTTTTGGTCTGCCAGCTATGTTGGCACTGGAGGAATTACGGTTTTTTGCTTCTTCTGCACTGTTAACCTAGCTTAGACTTTTGGCAGCATTGATATGGGAAGCTGATTACAGTGGTACCTCAGGTTACATACGCTTCAGGTTACAGACCGCTAACCCAGAAATAGTACCTCGGGTTAAGAACTTTGCTTCAGGATGAGAACAGAAATCGCATGACGGCGGCGCAGCAGCAGCAGGAGGCCCCATTAGCTAAATTGGTCTTCAGGTTAAGAACAGTTTCAGGTTAAGAACAGACCTCCGGAACGAATTAAGTATGTAACCAGAGGTACCACTGTAATTAGAACAGAGGGACGACATTTTTTTGCAATGGGTACAATTGCTAACAGCAACATTATCCTACTTATCAATAAATAAGAGAAGCTGATATTATTTTACTCGCTTAGGGGTATTAACAGAACCACACAATTCCTATGCTTAAAATATTTATTTACCCAAAGTGGTTGACGAAGGATTAAAATGGCTTTTATGACTCGGCAAGTGGGTGTAAAACTATGAAAGAATAAAACAATTAGCTGGTTTCGTTTAATAAAGTTGTAGACCTGGTTTAACCCACTGATGAGTGTCTGGTCCCCTTATGTCGTTCATGCTCGCATCACGAATAGAAGCCGTGGCCAAGCCTTTTATGTAGCTCAGAAATGAGCAGAGGCAGAAACAGAGTTCACCCCAGCGTTCTCAGAGTCAACACAAAAGCAACTGGAGATACTGGCAAAAGTCTCTTGAGCTTGGTTGGGCTTGGAAACTGATTTCAGGGGCATATAAAAGCCCACCTCAAAGGAGAGGTGACCTTTACAATTCCAGCTGAACTCATTTCAACAAATCCTGAACTCATTTCATCCCCCAGTTTGTTTACATACCCAGGAACGAATCAAGAGACTGAAAATGAATTGAGTAATCTTAAACAAAACTCCCTTGGCTCATCTCTTTCACCCCAGGACCAACAAAGCTGAAGGGGTGGCTCTTCAATAAGTAATTTTAATGAGGCATTTAAAAATGTATTCTAAACTTTGGAAGACTTTTCATCCTGAAAATACATCCAGTTCTGTAATTATTTGAAATCCATATTTGCTGCCAAAAGCCCAATGAATAAACAGTTGAAACGGTTTCCTGGGAATATATTTGCAGAACACCCATTAACTTTGGTGACAGTTCCACAAACAGGAGAGCCAAACAGAACTTGGCCCTCAGTCCTTACGCAGATAGGTACATTCATTATGTATCAAGTAATGGCTGCAGCTGCTTTTGGGTAGAATGGTATCTGAAAGTGGCCTGTGTTGCAGTCAGTGACTTGTTCAGTCGTACCTGGATCCTGGTGGTAGGAATGGAGGACATAAAACTAATTTTAAAACAGACACGCACTGCGTGTGTGAAACACAGCAGACCTCAACATAGTAGTTAAACATTCAGTTCCGGCAGCCTCCTTCAATCCATATATATTCTGTCTAAATTGACTTGCGTCTCAGATGTCTGTGTGCATGTTATCTTACCAAGGCTAGTTGCAAATGAAAAAGAAGTAATGAAGGGAGTACCTAGGTTCTGAGTTTGTTTAGTCCCGTATATGAAAACAGGTCTCGCATCAGTTTCAATCCAAGTACCCTGGCATAACTGAATCAAGGAGTCATATAGCCTTAAGGCATATCTGCACCAGCTTTTCATTGGAACTAAGGAGGAAACTGGATGAGATGCTATGCATGCAATTAGCAATATTTCAGTGGCTTTTTAAAAGGTAAATAGGAGGGTGGGCAGCATGACCCAGATTGGGATCCTGGGGGAGAGGGTGGCTTTAATCTGTTGTAATCTCAGGGGTGTGGAGCAAAATATACATTAGGGGGCTTAGTTTGGTCAGAATCGAGTATACACTTCCAGAGTTAACACTTAAATACATTACTTCTGGTAAATAAGCCAGGGCTGTTAAAATTTGTGTCCCAAATTTTATTGTCTATGCCCTATCTGAAACCAAAGGGGTGCAATGGTTGCCAGATGTGAATTCCCCCCCCCCAGCTCTCCTACCCCACTAAGGTTAGTATCTACAAAATGCCCTCTGCTGCAGAATGCAGGAATCACTTGGTTACAGGGTTGAGTAGGCAAAGAGGCAACCTTTTAGGTAACCTGGTCCCAAGCTGCCTAGGGCTTTGTACACCAGTGCATCCTGAATTTAGCCCAGTAGCTCATTGGCATTTAGAAGGCGCTGGCTGAAGTTCCCAAACCGTTGTCAAGGGCAGGCAGTTTTAGATGTCGCTCTGTAAACTTGTGTTCCCAACCCAGCATAAGATCAGGCTGCAAAATCCAGTAAACAGTCAAGTATCTTAGGCATGATGGGGGCTGCAAGGAACAGTATTCATGAATGCGATTGCTTGGGAGTTGAATAAATAAGAGAGCTCTTCTCTTGCCTGAAGCTGTTTTTTTCCCTTGACGCTCCCTCTGACCAGGATGTGCATGACCGGCGAGTTCGGCACTCAGTTGAGTCAAGTTGCGAATCCAGCCTGGCGATTTTGCAAAAGGGTTGGTTGGTTTGCTATTTTGACTGAAGTGTTGCATGCAAATACAGAGGGGAAGAAGGATTTTCAGTTCCTGTAACATAATCCTTGGGCGGGGGCGGTTTCCAAAGAAAAGTGAATACACACAGAAGCTAAGGCCCCTCTATGCATAATCTCAAGACATATAAATCATCCAAGTGTTTAGAAGTTATACACCTGGTGAAGAGCTGACCTGTTGCGTCTCGACTATAGTTTTAAAAATTTGTAACCTCCATGGAGGCAAGAACACTTCCCTTGAGTGTGTGCTTGGCATGCATTGGCTCAGACAGTGGCTTATGGATGAATTCATGGCTGAGAGTTGTGCTGGAGATCTCCTGGCTCATAGCGGATGCCATTAGTCTGCTACAGCATTTGAGCAGGCTGCTCTGCTCCCCTCAATCCTTCAAGCACTTCTGCTGCCTCCTCCTCCTCCTTTCTCTGTCCATAAGACTCCATTAACCTTCCTTCAGCAGTGCAGTGGGTTCTATCAGGCACAGGCAGTGGTTTTCCCCCACTGAGGATGGGACTATGTTGAAGGGCCTTCTCCCTTTGGAATTGACAGAAACAGAGATTCTGGGGCCGGTAGTCCCAGTCTCTTGCCCAATGAAGATGTTCCAACACGGACCAGGAAGAATCTCAACTGCCTACCTTAACCTTCCCTCTGGCGCCAGTAAGATTCTCAGCTTTTGAGAGGGAAAGGGAGGCAGTAGCAAAGGGCACTTTGCAATCATCCTCTGGGCTTTCGGCGAGTATTTGAATTGAATGCTCTCAAAAACCCGGGGCTTTTGCAAGCATTACTCTGAGTGCTCCCAAAGTCGAAGTCTTTGTTTTGTGCTTGAGGATTTGGAATGAGTGGGACTGTCAAAATTGCATTGGCCTCAGTTCCTGCTAGAGCTGTCCAGGTCCTCCATTAAGTAAATCCTTACAGGATGTTATGGAAAAGTTTTGTCAAAAGTCTTTTCCTTGGTGTACCTGTTCTTCGGATGCCTTTTCAAAGACAGCTAGAACAAATGTCTGTAAATCCTATTTATTGCTGCTGTCTTCCCCATGGGCTCTGATAATAATCTTTTAAATGCAGCAGTGCTGCGATTTCTTAAATGTAATAAAAGAAAGTGTCATGTCTTGGAAAAGGAAGCAGAAGGCCACAGACCTTAATCGACGGAGAAACTTACGTTAGGTATGTAGCAGCGTAGCAAGCCCGTAATATTCATTTCCCTTCATGGGATGCCTCTTTGTAAAAAGCAGTTGAGCAGTTGCCCTGAAATCTCTTTAAGGTACCTTAGCTCTACTCATGCTAAATACTGGACATAATTAGTAGTCTCAAGCATCAGCCTTTTCCCCAACATCTCTGTTTCGAGTAGAAACAAGAGGTCAACTTGAGACCAATATGAACCTGCGGGAAGACTATACAGTGGTACCTTGATTCTCAAACTTAATCCATTCCAGGAGTCCATTCAACTCCCGAAACGGTTTGAAAACCAAGGCGTGGCTTCCAGTTGGCTGCAGGAGATTCCTGCAGTCAAGCAGAAGCCACATCAGACATTCGGCTTCCAAAAAAAATTTGCAAACCAGAACACTTCTGGTTTTGCGGCATGCAGGAGCCGATTTGTTTGGGAGCCAAGCCATTCGAGAACCAAGGTACCACTGTATAGGTTTATGAAAATCAATGGTATTTTTTTCTACTTCCTGTTTTAACTTATTTACATTCCTGTTGAGATTGACTTGGTTGTTCCCCCCTTCTTCTTTTTTGCAAGATTTCTTTGTAACATGTTGGCGGCAGGGGGGTGGATCTTGCAGAGAAGCAGCACCCATGGTTTCCGGACACAAAGCGGCCATAGAACACCTAGTTCTGTCCTTCGAGTGCTGTTGACTAGCAAGACTTGCTGGGGTAAACACTGCAAAATGCTTTGATGCGTGGGGAAAACGATGGGCGTTTCCAAAGATGAATATTATGTTTCTTTTTGCACAGCCAACACAGGTTTACTCAGAAGCAACACTGTGTTCAGTAGGGCTTACTTGTAGGGAAAGCATTTGTCGGTGCCTTGGGGGCAGATGCTTAATTTATTGGCAGACGTTTTCAACATATTTCTAGTATTTGGGCCAAAGTATGAATGCACAGTCATAAGGAGATCTAAGGAATGACTATATATCTGTCCATTTTATTTTCAGCCAAACCGGAAATTGTTACTTCAGACAGGCTTAGCAATGGCATGCTTCACTGTGTTGCTGCTGGGTACCCTGCCCCCAAAATAGACTGGTATTTCTGCACAGCAGCTGAGCAAAGGTGAGTGAGCCAAATCATTTCCAGCGTGCATTTTGTCTTTGGGTTAGATCTTCAGCGCAGTAAATTAATATGCTCAGAAACAAATGTTCAGATGAGTGGCGTGTTTATATTGGTAGAAGGGCAAGGGCGATACAAATGATAGTATTTTTCTAATAAAACGAAATAAAGAAATGCTCTGCCTGTACATCATGTGCTCCACAGCTCTGAATCAGCCACTGGAAAGTTGCTTGAAAAGTGAGGAATGGGTTTGATGGCTTGGTTTCCCAACCTTGCCTGCCCCCAGTGCCTAACAGAGGCTGTCAGCCAATCGTGTTGCCACAAAAGTGTCATTGAAATTCTACTCAGTATTGATCCAGGGTAGATTCCAATGTATAGTTAGCAGAGTAACAACTTGAACACATTGCAGGATCCCCCAAAAATAGACCAGAGGCAATTACATTTTATCCAGCAAAGCTTTACTGCTACTGAAGGCAGATGAGCATAATGGTCACAAATCCAATACATTCAGGATTGGCACTGTCCATAACAAATCCAGTTGCAGCAGACTTAACTTAAACTTACAATAACTTATAGTAAGTCTAAACCTTAACACTAAGCATACCATGTACTATAGTTGTCAACTTTTCCCTTTTCTTGCGAGGAATCCTATTCAGAATAAGGGAATTTCCCTTTAAAAAAGGGAAACGTTGACAGCTATGGCATGTACAGAACACCACACCTGAAGGAAACGAGATAGAAAGAGAAAGTGAAGCCCAGGCTCCTTCTGGCCTTCCTTTTATAGTCAGCATGACCTTGACAGAGGTAAGAGAACCAGTTTAAGCCAGCTCTACTCAGCTTTTCTGAAAGAATAACCCAAACATCATGAACCTGCTACTTGTTTCTTTCACATACAGAAACTTCCAGAACCTTCTTGAAATGGGAAAGTTCTCTACATATCAGATCAACACTTTCTGCACTAAGAAATGCAAACTGACAAAAAATCCCTTTCTCCATAGGACTGTTCAGGTGGAAACATACGTAGGAGCTATTCAGATGAACCTTTCTACACACAGCCTCAGGGAACACCAGAAGTGAGCAAAACCCACCCCTGCTAGCAGAAGCCAGCCATGCCCTTCCAGTAGTCGTGCATGGAGCTATACACAAATACAACTCTTCGTGATTGTTTTTTTAATAATATAATTTATATTGAATTTCCTTTTTTTTTTTTTTACAAATTAACTTCAAATGGAACAGTTACATCGTTTCATGTATTGACTTCCCACCTGTGCCTCCAGTGTTTTTGTTCAAAACCTTTTCTACTGCAGTCTTTCAAACTCTTTGTCTATTACAGAAATCTGTCTAATACAATTACTTTATCATTTTTCTCCCACTGCTCCCTATCTCAAATCCTGCTCATTTGACTGTATTTTTTCAGTATTTTTTTTTTCAAATGCTCCACAAAAGCCCTCCATTCTTCTATAAAAAGTCCATCGTTTCGATATCTTGATATTGCTGTCAGCTTTGCCTTTTCGGCATAGTCCATTATTTTTTTAAGCCATTCCCCCATCGTTGGAACCTTCTCTTCTTTCCATTTCCATGCATATAACATTCTAGCTTCTATTGTCACGTACCTAAGTGATTTGGTCATTTTCTTTGGCATGTCCATCCCTATTATCCCTATGAGAAAAGCTTCAGGTCTTTGGGGGATAAAGCCCATTTAAACATCATCTTCATTTCATTATATATCATTTCCCAGAAGCCTTTAGTTTTTGTGTTTTGTGTTTTTTTTTTTACATATCCACCACTACTCTTTGCCTTTGGGAGCAGTTCTCAAAGATAAGCCCTAGACATGCATAGCTGTACACATTTAGGTCCCTTTCACTGCCCCTATGGCCCTTGAGAAGCATGGCACGTGGATTTGTCAGGAGCAGGGTTAACAGGTCTGGTTCCTCCATGCATATTTGTGGGAAGGTTCATTGGAATAGGTCCCATGTTTCCTTTGCCCATCGGCTGGCAACTGAGGGACCAGTCAGCATCTCTCAGCAAACTGGCTTAGGCTAGGAGGACTCCGCATTCTAACACACTCACTATCCTAAGTAGCCTTACTTACGACAGGACTTTTCAGTGGTTCGCTTCTTGCTCTTTTCTTGAAGGAGTCACTATAATTTATGACTAAACATTAAGGGCCAAACATGGACTTCAGAGGGCTTACTCCCACTTGCAGCCGGGCTGTTCTTGGCCCTAATGATTTAACCCCGTAGAATGACAATTACAAAATAGCTCCCGTGTATGGCTATTATCTTTTGGATTTATCATGTAATAACACAATTTTCCAGGACACAGGGTAATTAGATTTTCATTTACACACAGTAGATTATAGGGTAAATGTGTCTTGTAAGCTTGTGGGGGAAAAGAGAATTAACTACAAAGGTAATTACCAAGTTTCTAAGAAGATTGTATGTACTTTCAGTGCAGGTAGAGGATTTGCAAACAAGATTATAAAGCACTTGCTTATTTTGACAGCGTTCTAAAGACATTCTTGCTAGCAGATAATGTGTTTCCTATATGAATCATTTTTCACAAGTTATTCTTTCCTAAGTTTATTTTTGAGGTGTGCATTTTTCATCCACAGCAACGGGCAGCGTTTCTCAACTCTGTATATATGCTCCATCCTAAAAAGGATTTTAAATTGCGACCTTGTAGTAGATAATGAAAAAAGAGTATTCTGCCAGCTAAAAACCACTTTTAGGACAGCCTTAGTTTTCTCTGTATCAGAAACAGAGGTTTCTGCAGAGAGCCTTCAGGCCCAGCCGAAGACATTTTGCTGCCTACAGCAAGAGACAAAACAGCTGCCCGATTCCATTCCATATATAAAGAAACTGACTGGACAGTCAGTCAGTTTTTATTGTATATAGCCAGAGGCCTTTGCAATGGACGACAGAGAAGAAAAGGAAACTTTCATCTTAAATCATACACATAACCTGTAGCAGTTTGCAACATGAAAAGAAATTTACAACATTAAGACTCAAGATTGGAGTGCATTCACATAGCTGGAACAGAACTTCTTGGCTGCAGGTGCAAATCTGGCTACCTGGTGTGTAATATATAGATGTTTATCTGCTAGGAGTTCAACAGTCACTTTTGGTATGAATCAACCTGGAAGCCAATTAAGAATTGGCGATATAAATTTTCCTCTCGGCGTTGTATGCAGGGGCCAAATCAGCAGGTAGTGTTGGGTGTCCTCTACCGTACTGCATCCATGTATACTTTTGCAATCCATATGGGGAATTCCCCAATATCTCCTCTCTAAATATGCCGAGGGCATCTGTCGGAATCTTAGTTCTACAAAGGCCCTGCATAGTTGTGGGAAGGTCAGGGTCTCAAGGTAACGTGGCCTTGAGTGATTGGTCTTAATTTGCTCAGAGAAGAGATTTCCTAGAGAATGGTGCCTGCTGCCATCTTGGCTGAAAGTGCAACATGGCACAAAGGAAAAAATAGCCACTGGGAATTCACCACCATTTATGCTACTTTGAAATCTGACATTAAATATATTACCCTTTGGATTATTGTAACGTTTTTAATGAATTGTCATAACAGGCTGTGAGCATTTTGTTGACACACTTTGTTTTCCTGTTATATGTATTCTGAAAATTAATGAGAAGAGAAATGTGATAAGATCATGAAATCTAAAGTCATACTTTGTAGAAGATGCAAAGTAGGCTTTTAAGCAGATTTACATAATTTGGGGCATGTTGTGTTAGACAAATTTGACATTAGGCGCTATACATGCACTTCAGGCCTCATGTGGGTGGGGGAGACAGACCAAAAATTAGAGCAAAAACGTTTTTTCAAGAGAGATTTTGTTTCACCTTTTTGGAAATGCTGAACAGTATGAGATATGAGATATTTTCCCTCTTAGAATGGGCAAAGCTTTTTAAGATGAGGTTTTACTCACTCAAAATGTATAGTACATGGGAATTTCCTGGGATATTTATGTATGCCACTACTGCGGCCTGTGTTTTGTTAGTCCAAAAATGGAAAATGAGTGAGGTCCCAACTAAAGAAGAATGGCAACTTAAACTGATGGAATATGCGCAGCTTGCAGACCTAACATATAGAATAATAGAACATAAATTTAAAGAAGTTTGGAAAACGTTTATTGAATATATGGGGGGGGGGGAAATTGTGTACACTTGAAAACGTTGGCAGCATTAAGATAAATTCAACAGTGCAAACAAGTTTTGTCCGATCTAATCATGGAATACTGAATGGTTTAGTTTATGTAAAATATGCAGGGATTTATGATATGCGAAATGAATCATGGAAAGAGAAGAAGGGAAGTCATTGACATTTTAAGGTTGTTTAAATGAATATTCTAAAGTGTAAAACAAAAAATTAATTAAAATTATATAAAAAACAAAATGTATAGTACATAGATGTTAATGTTAGACAGTCTAGTACAGCATTAGGGAATGCTAATATAGATAGATATAAACAAGATGCATTTCTTCATCTGAAGCTGCGATGGCCAAACTTGGCCCTCCAGCTGTTTTGGGACTACAACTCCCACCATCCCTAGCTAACAGGACCAGTGGTTTGGGAATTGTAGTCCCAAAACAGCTGGAGGGCCAAGTTTGGCCATCACTGACCTAAAGGATGCTGCTATTTTCCTGGCATCAACATTCTGGATATTTTCTCTCTTGTCCACCAAGTTGGCTCACCCGGGTGAATTGTTCCTTCCAGGTGTTCAGATTCACCAAACATTTCACCAGTAGATGTGAAGACCAATTATAAAGATTCACCTTTTCCTCCTTTTGGGAAGATAGTTGTTGAAAGCACCGTGGATGCCAGCATGTTCAAGAATGGCACTGTTGCATGTGAAGCTTCCAACGACATTGCCAGGAGTGCTGCTTTTTTCAACTTTGCCATTAAAGGTAACTGGCAGCCCGAGTGATATTTGAAACGGCATACTGTGTTTATGCTGTAATCTCCCTGAGACGGAGAACACACCTTTTGGCTCATACCTGTGTTCCTTGATGAGTCAAGGGCCAAGTCTCTTAATGCAAAAATTTAAGCCAGGCTTCTTTTGTGTGTGTCTTTCCAGAACAAATAAGCACCCACACCCTTTTCACTCCTTTGTTAATTGGCTTTGGAGTAGCGGCAGGACTGATGTGCATCACAGTCATCATTCTTGTGTACAAATATCTGCAGGTAAGAATCATGCATGTGGCTATACCACCCATGATCTTATTTTTTTCCTTTACCTACGTTCACGGTTTTATGCACTCAACATGGTTGTATCTCTCTTCCAGAAACCAAAATATGAGGTTCAGTGGAAAGTAGTTGACGAAATAAATGGAAACAACTATGTTTACATAGATCCCACACAGCTTCCTTATGATGACAAATGGGAGTTTCCAAGAAACCGGCTAAGTTTTGGTTAGTTTACATGTATTTGACCTAAGAACTCTGTGTCAGCAGAATGGCATTGTTCCTGGAAGTGGGTGGGGAATGTAGGACCAGTACTCCTTTTTAAAGAAGTCCTTTAAGGAGCTTGTGTCCTCTTCAGCACAAGGTTAGACAAGCTACCTTCTTTGCACATAACCAGGGCTTGCCAAGAACAAACAAGCGTGTGATGACCTGCTCCTTCACTACCTAGAGCTTAACTATGGTTTGGCTTAATGTTATGTGAGAACCTGAGCTAATAGCATGTCTCCTGCAGATGAACTACAAGTAGTAAACCAAGAGCAAATCTTGGTTACAGCTCATGGTTTGCTGGGAGCAAGACAAACCAAAAGCCCAGGTTTGGATGTAACACAAACCAAACCATGGCTTAGCTCTGGGTAGCATGGCAGCAACAGGACTGAGGGAAGATTTTTTTTTTACTCCAGGTATTTGTACATTAAACCATAGTTTGGCTTGTTGTTATGTGCGAACCAGGCCAATATAAAACCAGTCAAGAGTTCTCCCTAGCCCACAGACTGGTCCCCCACTTGACTTGCATTGTGTTACACTGCTGCCTGTCACAAGCTGAGGAAAATGGTAGGGAACTTTCCTGGAGGAAAAGGTCTGCATTAATTGTGCCATGTTCTAAGTAACTCTGCTTCCATAATTTGTTGTTCTGCTTACAGTCACCTCCAAAGTACGTCACACATACAACTAAACCTCAGTATGCATTTTAGATGCCTGTACAGTGGTACCTCTGGTTGTGAACTTAATTCATTCCTGAGGTCCATTCTTAACCTGAAACCATTCTCAACCTGAGGTACCACTTTAGCTAATGGGGCTTCGCGCCACCGCCACACAATTTCTGTTCTCATCCTGAGGTAAAGTTCTTAACCCAAGGTACTACTTCCGGGTTAGCAGAGTCTGTAACCCCAAGTGTTTGTAACCAGAGGTGTTTGTAACCCGAGGTACCACTGTACTTTGTTACTGTTTTTTTACCTGTAACTGTTGTCAAATAGCGAAGACATAGAGACAGGAGAGATAGAGTCAAAGAGGGAAAGGTTAAGTCAGATGTGCGGAACAAAGGGGAGCTGAGGGAAAATAAGGAACTGTAACTTCGGGCCCCAAAATATTAACAATAGTGTTGGACTTTGTGTAACAAATTTGCTGTCCCCCACCCACCCTCTACCTAGATTCATGAAATAATGGAATTAACAGCTACTCGGTGGAACACTATTTGTGGATCTTACAATGGCCTATCCCTGCTTTACATTTCTTTAAAAAATAGGAATTGGATCAGGTTGCATTGCTAATCTGTTTGGTAGCAGCTCAATGTTTGGTTGTTGTTTTTTAAACACTCTGAAAATCCTTTAGGCAAGACTCTTGGAGCTGGAGCTTTTGGGAAAGTCGTTGAAGCCACTGCCTATGGTCTCTTCAAACCTGATGGAGCAATGAGAGTAGCTGTAAAGATGCTCAAACGTAAGTTCCCAACACCTTCATTGCAAGTTTTACTTACCGTATTTTTTGCTCTATAAGACTCACTTTCCTAAAAGGTAAGGGGAAATGTGTGTGCGTCTTATGGAGCAAATGCAGGCTGCGCAGCTATCCCAGAAGCCAGAACAGCAAGAGGGATCACTGCTTTTGCTGCGCAGCAATCCCTCTTACTGTTCTGGCTTCTGAGATTCAGAATATTTTTTTTCTTGTTTTCCTCCTCCAAAAACTAGGTGCGTCTTATGGTCTGGTGCGTCTTATAGAGCAACAAATACGGTATTTAAAAATAGCTCTCTTGCCCTGTCATCCCAAGGGTTCCCAAAGCGGCATACACACCAAAAGACGAAAACCATACCTCATCGCTACACATTGCCTTCAGCACCAAATTCCTGCATAAATTGCCAGCTTCAAATATCTGAAGAGCTGCTATGCAGGAAATATTAGGACATTCGTTCTCTGTTGTTCCAGAGGACAGAACTAGAATTGGTGGGTGGAAATTGCAGGGAAGTGGATCTCAGCTAAACGTTAGGAGGTGCTTCCTAATGGTATGAGCTGTTTGAGAGTGGAACACGGGCTGCCTTTGGAGGTAGTGGGTTCTCCTTTGTCAGAGGTATTAAGCAGAGGCTGGGCAAGCATCTGTCAGGGATGCTACAGCTGCGTCCTGCATTGTAGATACTTGATTGGATGCTGGGTTGGTCTAGATGACCTGGTATCCCTTCTGGTTCTGTGATTCTGACTGGTAGAGTGTGAGCCTGGAAGCACCTCCTTGGGAAGGAAATTCCATAATGAATCTTCAGGAACGCGACTTCCCACACACACACCAGTAGCCATTTTCCTAACTTCAGGAGGGAGTTTGAGGTGGAGTTGCCATCCAAGGGTCTCCAAAATATGGAGCACATTGTGTGACCATAAGAATGTACCCCATGTGTCAGAACACTGACACATCAGATTAAAGAGAGTCCCCCCCCCCCCAGTTATTGTACCCCTTGCAAGTAAATGTTCCTAAGATCACAAACCAGCGTGGCAAACCTAGTTTTAAGCAGAGACTTCTTGGAAGACCTGAAAGCACATTGGGCCAGGAAGCAACCTGGAACACCTTGAGGCATGTTCCTTTGCGACTCCCTTCTCCCTTTTTATGTTCGCTGAATTTCTCATCTTTCTCTCTCCAGCCAGCGCCCATTTCACTGAGAAGGAAGCCCTGATGTCCGAGCTGAAAGTCCTGAGTTACCTTGGCAACCACATTAACATTGTCAATCTACTTGGAGCCTGTACAGTTGGAGGTACAGTTTGGGGAGGCTTGAGGGGAAAGCTAGTAATGTTCACACACAGAGAAACGTCCTATTCTGGCATTCAGGCATCTTGTGTGTCGGCAAACAAGTGAGGAGAAGTGGGGAGCGGTCTGTGCCGCCAAGCCCTGCACCATAGGGCAGTTCAGAGCCCTCCATGAATTTGAGGGAGAAGGTGTGAAGCAGGGAGCCTCCTCTACCCATGGATGGTCCTCACAGGACCAAATCAGTGCTCCAAATTACACTGGGAGCTTCCCTGCTTCAGGGCATCAGTCTTAAACTTTAAACCAGGGGTTCCCAACTGGTGGATTGTGATCCCCAGGGGGTCTGCGTAACCCACCCAGGGGGTCCATGGCACTATTCACATAATGAAAACCACCATAGAGATAGCAAAAATTTCAAAAGTTGGGGGTCCATGGCTTGAAAAACAGGAGGTCCACGGGACTTAGCTAATTGGGATCCGCTGCTCTACACTGTGTACAAGTGACACATTGGAGGGAGCTTGGTGGAGCAACCCATCCTTGCTACTCCTCATGTGTTTGCTTACTCTGAAGGAGATCAAACGCTCCATTCTACACACAAGAGGAGGAGGCACCTGCAGGCTCAGGGGGACCCCAAGGTTTGTAGAAGTACACAAAACCCACCGAAGGGAAAACCCACAGGAGGGCAGGAAGCAATGGGCGGTTTGATGACTGAGCACACTTAGGGGCCGCCGGATGTCCATTGGGGGTGAGTCAAGAAGGCAAGCTTTGCTGGGGTACAGAAAAGGAGACCTCACAGCCCCAAGAGAAGGCTTGTGCTTTTGTCATAATACCTCACCCAGCATAAACGACTGTAGTTATTGCTATTATGGAAAATAGTTCTGGTTCTGTGTGAGTGGGGAGGGAACTATCCAGAATAAGTAGCACTGATACAGAACCCTATATTTGAAATCTCAGGCATCCAGTTCTTGAAATGACTTAGAGGCAGCCAGGCATTCAGAAAAACACATCTTTGATATAAAAACTTTAGAACCGTAGACGATTTGATTCTGCCCTTAAATTTCCCTTTTAATCATTTGAAAAGTCTGGAGCTTCTAGCTTTCTGTCTCAGTAGAGAGTTCTATCTGAATGGTTCTCCCTCCCTCCCCCCCCCATTATGTTGAAGACTATAATATTTTATATCATTTCCAAAACATTACTATAAGAGCGAGAAGTCTACTGTAAACACGAGTGAATCAAAAGGATTAATGTTTGAAGCTTACATTTGGAACAGATAACTTCCTTCAGGAAGAGCTCCGGAATGAAACAGATGTGTCTGGTTTGCACCATTATCACAGGACTTGCTTAATTTGTGTGTATGTGTGTTTCTTAACACTGCAGCCCTATTGATGTGTGAAAATAATTAATTGGGAATGACATCGTCTTAATTGGAAATAAGGCTCAGTGCCTGAATAGAGAATCCGCTGATGTAATTTCACCCTGACTTTTCAAGCTGAAACACTACTCTATAGTGTGATTTGAAATGGCCCGTTTTTGTACATGTAGCCAAATAATCGAGGGGCTTTTTGTTTGTTTGTTTGTTTGTTTGTTTGTTTCTGTTTTTAAATATGCCTGAGCCAGAATGGAAAACTCACCCACTGCTTTTGACTTCCTCTGCATCTGCAGGTCCTACTCTGGTCATCACAGAATACTGCTGCTATGGTGACCTTTTGAATTTTCTGAGAAGGAAACGTGACTCCTTTATTTGCCCAAAGCATGAAGAAACAGCTGTCTACAAGAACCTTCTCTATCAAAAAGAACACATGTAGTAAGGATGTGGTGCCAATATTTGTGGTCATTGCCAGGAAATCACAGTGTACCTTTTGTGCGCTTGTGCATTCGGGAGGGGAGTTGTTTTGTTGCTTTTCACAGCTTTGTACTCATTTTGTGTGGGGGGAGGGAGCTTTTATTATCACATTTCTTCTATTTCGTGCTTCCGCTGAAGAATTCAGGATGGTGTACACAGAGTCTGTCCTATTTTACTATCACAACTACCTTGTGAGGTAGTCTGGGCTGAAAGATAAGGGGCCTGCCCAGGACTACTCAGATAAGCTTACAAGCTTTAAAGGAATTTGAATCCTGGACTTTGTGATTCAGTCTAGTACTCCCATTCTGGCTGTCCTTTAAGAGAGCAGTCAGATTATTCCTCGCAAACTTTTGACTGAGTCTCCACGTTTCCTGTGGATTAGATCAGTGTTTCCCAAACTTGGGTCTCCAGCTGTTTTTGGACTACATCTCTCATCATCGCTAGCAACCAAGACCAGTGGCCAGGGATGATGGGAATGGTATGGGATTAAGAACAACATAGCCAATGAATATTTGTTTCCATTGGACATTCCTTCCCATTGTCTTGCAGCCTGGCAAAGTTCTGTGCTGTACAACTACAAATTTGTCAGCCAACAATCTAGAATGCTAGACTGTGAGACTGTTGATAATACAGTGGTACCTCAGGTTACATACGCTTCAGGTTACATACGCTTCAGGTTACAGACTCCGCTAACCCAGAAATAGTGCTTCAGGTTAAGAACTTTACTTCAGGATGAGAACAGAAATCGTGCTCCAGCGGCACGGCGGCAGCAGGAGGCCCCATTAGCTAAAGTGGTGCTTCAGGTTAAGAACAGTTTCAGGTTAAGTACGGACCTCTGGAACGAATTAAGTACTTAACGCGAGGTACCACTGTACGGATTAAATAATTCTCTCTCAAATAAAAAAATTATATGTTCATTCAGGTCATCTTCTCTATATAGCTGAAAACCTTAGTCACTCCTCATCATACAAACTGCTACGGGTCCAGTGACCCAAGCCAACAGATTCCCCATATATTATCCAACCTCATAGTTCTTCTGTTTTCCACATAGTGATGCCACTGATGAATACATGGACATGAAACCAGGAGTTTCTCAGGTCATCCACGCCAAAGCCACTAAAAGGAGTCCTGGAAGGCCAGGTAAGCTGTCATGCAGGATTGGAAAGGAAAGAAAGAAAGTTCCTTTTTGAAATGGCCCATACCTATCAGAACATGTCCATTAAAAAACAGCAACACCAGCCCTAATTCAGTGTATTAGAACTTTAATAATCTACACTAAAACGGAAAACAATTTTGCAGTTTTCCATTGGGTGGACACATTCAGAATCGCTTCATGTTTCAAGAGCAGCTTAGGGGTATTCCTGTGTTAATTAAGTGCTGTGCTCTGTTAATAGAAAAACTGCTATCTTCCCAAATGTCCATAATTAATCCATTTATGTATTGTCCCTACTTGTGTTGCATAGGATCGTTTGCTAATCAGGATGTCACCATTGCCATCTTAGAAGATGATGAACTGGCTCTGGATATTGAAGACTTGCTAAGTTTTTCTTATCAGGTGGCAAAAGGGATGAGCTTCCTTTCCTCCAAAAATGTGAGTGGAGAAGTTGGGAAATAATAATTTGTTCACCTAGAGGAGCACTAAATTGAGCATCTTTTTCACTGCTGAGTAATTTTTGAAAGGATGGGAAACCAGCTGTTGTCGGGGGGGATGTATTTGCCTCCTGCTCTTGATGTTTTTACACCCCTGCTCATGCCACCTTGGGAGTGTAAAATAACAGTTCTCCCCCAGCAGGTACACCTCCCATGGGGAAATAAGGGGTTGTGGAATATGGGCAGGGAATCAGCTATGTTCTTCAGCCTGGAGAAACAGACCCTTACCAATCCCAGGTCACAAAAGCATCATATATCCTCTCTGTAGATTAGCAGAGCTGGCCTTCAGTACTATGACCATCAGTCACAGGAAGTGTTTTAAATTGTTGTGATACTATGGGCACCTGTAAATACTACTTTGTACAGTCGGCCTTTTTATATACTTTTTAAAAAGCTCTTCACCTAACTTTATCTGCTTCATACTAAATGTTTGTACTAAACAACACCATAGAACAACCCCTTAAGCCACTTGGTGGAAGGCATCCCTTTCTGGCTTCCTTGTATCATGGTGAACAAGATTAAGTAGGTGCAGTGGGTGGAAACCCCAATGGAAAACATTCCAGTTCTGAAGACATTACTTGAAAGCATATTCCATTGATTTCCATGGACCTTTCCTCCAAGTCACTGTGCCGTGAACAACATTCTGAGTTGGCAGAATCAAGAGAACTAGGGAAGGAAAGCTGTCCCCCCGCCCCCCTTTGTGGAATCAAATAGAAATAGAAACAGACACAAAGTAAAGCAAGGCGAGCTTACTAACTGTAGGATCTTACTGTAGCTACCTTGGTACAATCCAGTCTTTATCCAATAAGATCCTGGTTCTCCTATCCTCAAAAAGTCATTTGGCTATAGCCACAGGACTCCGACCAGTAAATTAAGACCAAGGTGCCCAAATATAATAGAAGTGCAGTTCTGCACAGTTGTATATTGGTGGTGTGCAATGCAAAACAACCATATTTGGTGTGGGTGTGGGTGTGGGTGTATTTATTTATATGTGTGTGTGTGTGTGTGTGTATATATATATATATATATATATATATATATATATATATATATATATTTATTCAATCCCTTCAGTGCATTCACAGAGACCTGGCAGCAAGAAACATACTGCTTACTCATGGGCGGATTACAAAAATATGTGACTTTGGCCTTGCAAGAGATATCAGGAACGACTCAAATTATGTGGTCAAAGGAAATGTAAGTATGTTTGGATGCAACCTGCACCTCTGTGAAGTGTGTTGTGGAACTGCATTTGATTCTTAGTGGCTGGAGTTCATGCCTGTCAGCGTCTATGTGCCAAATAGCCTTTGCCTAGGGGGGGGGGCCAACTTAGAATAGGAATGGAGAGATGGACAGTGGAAACAAATTGTGCTGATTTTCAGAACAGAAGGTATGGAGGAGGTCCCTTCTGTCATAGGTTCGCTTGTTGCAAATGGCCTCCCCTCAGATAAACTTCCTCTCAACTAAATCTCTTCATTAAACCTGTAATCTCTTCCTGTGTGACATGTGTGCGGTTGAAACTGTCTCCTGGGATAAGGAGAATCTGACTCATCTGAGGCTCAGGCAAAGAATATTACATTCCTTCCTTCAAGTTTTACCATCACTCCTTTTTCCCTTGAAAAATTCAATGTGATATTCAGGCACGAGCTGTAATGACAGAATACGTGCAGCACAGGCAAGCAAACAAGAGTATGAAAGCCCCTTAATAGCATCTATATGTGCGAAGAAACTTAAGTGAGGACCAGGTTTAATTTTGAAGCCTCAGACTAATTATCTGCATCTAGGGTTTTTAACATACAGGGCAACAGCTTGCAAGGGGGGCAGTAAGTAATTGAATTTCATTTGCCTAGATTAAGGGGTTTCCGTGTCCTGAGTTGCCTGATGTTTCATAGTGTGAACGAGTCAGGAGACGAATTGGCTGCAGCTGTTAGGAGCTGGTGATGTTCCATAATTGTTTCTGGCATAATATCAAAGCTGATGCTAGGGGAACTCCAATCACCCCGAAGAGTGACAGCAGCCAGCACCTACCTCTGCCTCCAGCAAAAAACAATTCAATCATCCTCCGGTGATCAAAGATATGGTGGCTTTTAGATTATTGCTCTAATTCAAGGCTACCACTTCATCTAATTACACTAAACAGTAACACTAATTGGTTTCCTGAACCCAAACAATGACTTGTGGTTGTACCATACAATGGCAGCCATTTGATGAAACGTGATCCTTTGAAGTGCAGTGATTTTAACCTAAGATTGCTCTCTAATGCCCAAAACCAACTTAAAAGGGGTTTCATTAGAGAAAACGAACTGCCTTGTGATGAGAAAACTAGAAACGTGTAATCATTTAGGAATTATGTAGGCTACAGCAACATTAAGAGTTAGACCGACTTCCAAGGTGCTGCTTTAATCAAGCCCATTGGAGAATCCATTGGGACGTCTGACTTAACTCTCTTTTAACAGAAAGATCTCAGCTATATCACAAAATGTTTTGAAAAGTCCCTTCAGATTCAAAAATGGGGTGCCTGGGGCCCTGCTGTTCAAGATACATATCTAAAACCCACTTGAATCCATAAAACTAGTAATACAGCTCTTAGGATACTGGCCTTAGGTTGTTTCTATTTTATAAGATTTTTTCATTGTATTTATAAGCAGTTTCAAACGGTTCAACTACTCTGAACAAATAAAAACACAAAGTACATTGTAGCATAGCCGTGGGATACTATAAAACAGCATTTGGATAAATAGGATCATCATCATGGCTAAGTGTGTTGTGACTCTTTTTTAATCAATACGTTGTGCACTCTAGATGATGTTGAGAACCTCCCATCATCCCTCACTAGTGGCCAGGCTGACTGAGGCTGATGGGGGGAGTCCTAGACATCTTTAAGGCACCACTGCTATAGGCAATATTGAGTATGTTTGGTTGCCATGACTGCCTGATTTGTCTTTCCTTTAGCTGCCTTTAAATGCAAAAGATGTAGAAGTTTGGCTACATTTTGGTAGAAGCAGGCCAGGGATTTTCCTCTAGGTGGGTTTTATGCATTTCAGAATATAGTCAGTCAGTTTTATTGCGCATAGCCAAAGGCTCCCGCAACGTACACAGAAACATTCAACAATTAAAAGAAAATATACTGGATTGATACAAAAAAACTTAAAACATTTATATTATCAAGACGTTACCTACCCTAAACAGAGCTATAAAAGTACCTTAATATACAAATTAAGACATTAAACAATAAAATTTATAAGCTAAAATTATCACATGGCCACTAATATATTAAAAAATAATGTTAATTAATACAATGTGCGATTATATTCCGAGTTTGGTGATAATATCACTTCCATCTTTGTTACCTGGATTAAGCTCCTACCTAAAGGGTTTTGAAATGAACTCTTTCCAGTGCCTTGGTGGCATTGTCTTATGGCAGTGAATGCCCATCTCTATAGCTGCTATTTCTGATAGGAATGACTTTTTCAATGAGCTGCTCAATCCTATCGCTGGCTGCTGGCGGGGCTTAATGGAGCAATGCAGCCACATCTGCAGACCAGCCAGCTGGGGCAGAAGTTGAAGGAGCAATCAGATCCCTGAACCAGTCTGGAGGTAGCACAGTGAGTGGACCCAAATCAGGCCTGATGTAGTCTTACAATGGCGGTGGGGTTGGCTCAGCCCCTGCCCGCCCACTTAATGCACTCATTTTTCATTTTCCCTTCCTTTCTCTGTAAAGGCACGACTTCCTGTGAAATGGATGGCACCTGAAAGCATTTTTGAATGTGTATACACGTTTGAGAGTGATGTCTGGTCTTACGGAATCCTGCTTTGGGAACTGTTCTCTCTAGGTAAGACGCATATGACTATCAACTCTTGTAGTTTATACAGAGCTACAACAATTACTTCTTGGATCTTTTGTTTCTCACATTTAACCAAACCTGATATGATATATTAACAGACAGCTCTGTGTTAACAGGAAGCAGTCCCTATCCTGGAATGCCTGTGGATTCCAAGTTCTATAAAAGGATTAAGGAAGGATACAGAATGTTTACTCCAGAATTTGCACCTGCTGAAATGTGAGAGGCCAAATTTATAACAACGTTGAAGTGGAAAATGTCAAACTTCTAGATTTAAGCTTCTTGATTTAAGCAATGTATTTGTGTTCTCCTGCTCAAAGTTGTACGTCATGAAATAAACTACAACTGCAACTGAATATTTACAAAATCCCCCATCACTGCCGTAACTGCTGGTCCTAGATTCATTGACTTGGAAGTTTGCCCCAGTGAAATTAGTACGATTGATGTCCCACATACATGCATGTATGATTGAGATATTAGTTTGCATTATGATCTGTACTCAAATTTCTTTAAAAATAGAAAAACAAAATCTAGCCACAGTATGACCCAAAGCATGCACCCAGAAAATCTGGATTTGGCAGTGTGAGTAAATGAAGCACATTATCTGTGAATTTTGATCTGGGTAGCCCAAGCAGTGGTCCAGCTCTCTAGGGCCACATGTTCTAGCATTAAGGTGATGGCCCCTTCCCAAATTTGTTTATTTTGAACAATTGCACTTAGATTTTGGAGAGGTGAAATGACATAGACTGGACTCCTCACTGCACTGCAGCCCCTAGAAGTCTTGCTCAGATGACACCCCACATGATCTTTTGAAATTTTGGAAGCCATTGCTGATGAACTTCCAAACCTGTCTTGAAACTTGCAACTGGTGCAACATGATCCCAGAAGCATTAGATCTATACAACTGACGAATTAAGCAAATGATGATGATGATCAGAGAAAACAAACTTGTGGAATTTTGTGTCCCAAAGTTAGCTAGTTTCAGTTTGATTTTCTCCTCATAGCTGATGGGATGTTGTTGATAGCCAGCAGGCCACGACTGTCAGATGACCTTAGCAAAATAACAACAAACCTATGGTTACGTGAAACATACTCAATAAACACACAAGACGTAACCGGCTGTACTTTCGAATAAATAAGGTATACTATTCATTGTATCAAATTGTGGATTCGAATGGAAGTCTCATAAAGTTCAACGAAAAAAGCAGAAGACCCAAGTAGATCAGTACATTCTCTAGAGTGCTCATAATCAAATTTCTATTTGCCTATACCTTTTTTTTTTTTTAATCTGTTTATTAAATTTTTACAAAATACACCATACAAAAGACAGACATATAAAAAAAATCAACAACAGGACATACATAAAAGAAAATGACAAGACAAAAGATAATAAACAAAAAATCAGGAATTACGAACACAATGACCTCCATCCGACCCGGTTTGGGCTAGAAACTCTTATAACCTTCTCACAGATTATATTACCATTACTATAATCCAAACATTGCAGGTATTAAATTCCATCCACTGTGACTTTAGTAATTCCAAAGTTAACTTCAATGTAGCCTAAAAATTTATTCCAATCATTTTTTAATTTACTGTTATTTTGATGCCTAATTCTTTGTGTCAGTCTCGCTAGCTCTATATATTGGAACAGTCTCATCTGCCACTCTTTGATCGTGGGGGTATTAGGCGTTTTCCAGATTTGCGCCAATGAGATCCTGGCCGCAGCTGTAGCGTACTGAAAAAAAATTTCATCCTCTCTTTTGATCTCCTCTCCTACCATACCTAGGAGGAACGCCTCCGGTGTTTTAGGAAAACTATACTTCAATATTTTTTTTAATTCATCCTAGATTTGGTCCCAGAATCCTCTCACCACCTCACAAGTCCACCACATATGGAAGAAGTTTCCCACCTTATTTTTACATCTCCAGCAAGTGCTGCTTCCGGTTTTGTACATCTTCCCCAGTCTTGCCGGGGTGATGTACCAGCGAAAAAAAAAAAATGATCTATTTGCCTATACCTATTAGACTCCGTGAAAGGATTCTGTGGAACTGTAACAACCCTTCATGTGGATTATTGCACTCTATGAACAGACAAGTGAAATAGGCACTTATACATGTATGGACCTTATGCATGAATTGACTAGAGAATGAACTGATCCACTGGGTCTTCTGCTTTTTTCATTGAACTTTATGAGACTTCCGTTGGAATCTACAATTTGATACAATGAATAGTATACCTTATTTATTCAAAAGTACAGCTGGTTACGTCTTGCATGTCAGATGACCTTGACAGCAGGGTCTTCAAGATTTGATGTTCCTATAAGTCCTGCTCTTTATTTCCCACCGACAGTGTGCTAGATCATGGATATAGATCTAGATGGGTAGCGTCTCTGCTCAGAAGCAGAGAGCATGAATGGAGAAGGTGCACTAAATAAAGAATGAGGATGGGAACAAAGGGCTAGGGCTACTTGATAGCAGAAAAGTGAGGTGTCTATGAGAGATAGGTTTTGAAAGAAGTTGAGATGTTCAATAGACTGTCCTTTGATGACAAAGGCAGATCAACTCACAGTACCTGCATGGTTGAATATAATGGGGGGCTTCTCAAATATATGGCAAGGCAAGATCGGAACTGAGGACATAGGCCACCATACAGCACCAGGTTGTTGTTGTCTTTTTAGGATTCCACACACAATCACTATATTTTTTAAATCTTTCTACTTATTCCAGTAAATGTGGTTTGCTTTAAAAACTGTGCAGTAAAATAGCCATATTTTGATGCCATATTGCTCATACTGCATTTTGATGCCATATTGCTCATCGTTGCTCTACATGTTACTTAACATTTCACCGACTGCTGAAATCTCAGTTGATAAATTTCTGACCGCATTTGCAGGTATGAGATAATGAAGAGCTGCTGGGATGCTGACCCCGTGAAGAGGCCGACTTTTAAGCAAATTGTACAATTGATTGAGCAGCAGATTTCAGATACCACAAACCATGTAAGCACTGAGCCTTTCAATCTGCCTTCTTGATGGAGATGGGTGCTGAGTGCCCTTGTTTAATGTCGTTACACACCGTAAATGGGTCTCCCCCCAGTTTCCTCTGCATTAAATGCCTTTCTCAGTTGCTTGAAAGAGTAGAAATGAAAAAAAGTTGTCACCAAATACCGTTCCTGTTTTTGTATATCTTGATTCAGGAATGGCACTTGGCAGATTTTGGCTCAAAAATAGAAGCCTTGTGTTGTCATATTGGCTACTTGCAGAAATTCCAGAGTAGAGGGGAAGTACACAGCCAGACAACTGACCAAAAAATCAGGGAGAGCAAGTGGGATAAAATTGGAAGGGAACAGCCACAGTTTCTTAATGAGAATTGAGGTTTGTGGAGTGGTGACCCCAGAGCAGTTAGATGGCATGGAAGCACTTCCAAGGCACTTTTAAACTTTATGTAAGTCACACTGGAGATCCTTACAGATCAAAAGAGATCAAATAATCTAGACTGAAGAGAGAAGCCTACGAATGTTGCCATCTAATGATGTTCACTGTGCTTTTTTACTAAATCCAAAGCTTACTGGTTTTTTAAAAAATGGAACAAATTTGAAAGCCATTTTTGGTTTGTATCAGGGTTGGGGAACCTCAGGTCTATGGACAAAATGGAGCCCTGGTTCTGATCCAGTTTTCGTGTGTGGCTGGAAGGTGTCCTTTAATTGCAAAAATGCCTCTAGCTTAGAATCATAGAATGTACAGTCGGAAGGGGACCAAAGGGTCATCTAGTCCAACCCTTGTCTGGATGGGGAGATGTGCCTTATAGAAACCCCTGACACTTTCACAGATGGAGTGAAGCGATAAGTGAAATCCAGGCAAGATGCTTGGAAGTTCCTGCAAAGGTGCAAATAAATAAAATAATAAAGTAAGTTAAGGGATACAGTGGTACCTCGGGTTACATACGCTTCAGGTTACAGACTCTGCTAACCCAGAAATAGTGCTTCAGGTTAAGAACTTTGCTTCAGGATGAGGACAGAAATCGTGCTCCGGCGGCGCAGCAGGAGGCCCCATTAGCTAAAGTGGTGCTTCAGGTTAAGAACAGTTTCAGGTTAAGTACGGACCTCCAGAACAAATTAAGTACTTAACCTGAGGTAACACTGTATCTCTACAATTGTAAATGGGAGCAAAATCCAATAACAAACAATTGGTCGTGACACAAGTTTTTGTAATGGCGATCCATGGGGCAGGTAGTTTGTTGTCATTGCAGTCGTTCAGTACTGATCGCGTTGTTGAATCTTTCTCCAGATTTACTCAAACGTTACAAGTGGTGTTTGCACTCAAGGAAATGCTCCAGATCACTCGGTGAGAATAAATTCGGTTGGCAGCAGCGCTTCATCGACTCAGCCCTTGCTCACGCATGAAGTTGCTTGAGAGGAGACTCGTCCAGCCTTGATGAAGAAACTACTGTTGTTGTTTTCGAAATGACTACTGGTTGTTCGCAGCGTATTCGCTACTACGCTGAGGGTAGTGGGAACATTGCAGTGATATTCTTGCTCTGTCCCCCCTTTTGAAAATCACATGCTGTTTTAAAACAAAAGTAGGTTACCCATCACGGTTAACAATGTTGTTACACTGTTTGCTAGAATCTGTGTATAGTTGCTATGTTAAATGCGTTTGTAGTGTAGAACCAGGTTTGGGAGTGGGAAAACAACCTGTTTAAAATCTTTGGTATGGATTAGAGATGCATCCGGTGGCATAGGAAGAGGTGGGTGGGGGGGGGGGCGGAGTGCCCCGGGTGCAATCTCTGAAGGGATGACAAGAGGGCACCCTGCGGGGGTGCCATTGCGCCTGCAGCCACGGGCAAAGGATCCTCTGCGCGGCAGTGCCTCATGGTCTCTCTTGCACGTTACAAGCTTAGGTCACATTTCTCTCCCCCTCCCACCTATCGGGCTTTTACTTCTTGTGCTGGGTAGGAGGGTGGGGGTGGCGAAATTGCAGGCGCCCTCTTAAAGGCACAGTGCCGATTCTTGCTGTCAGGCCAGAAACGAAGAGTAGAGCGCCTTGCCTCCCTTGCGGCTGCACCCTTCGCTGCCGGCGAGCAGCTCCTCTTCTCCCCACCTTCCCCCTCCTGGCTCTGGATACTTGGGAGTTGCGTTGGGGGGGGGGCGGCATGCCGTTGGCCCCACTCCTGAGTCCTGTCTGGAGCCTGGAGGAATAGGCAGGAGGCGGGGAGAGGATGAGATTTGCTCGGCTTTGCCGGCAAAGACGTGCAGCTCCCACACACACACCCCCCTCTTTCTTTTTGCTCAGCGAAACTTTGGAGTTCTTACTTTTCTTCCATTTTCTTTTTTGCAAAAGTGTGTGGGGCGTCTGAAGGCTGGAAGCACTTGTAAGAGGGTTCGGGGGTTTGGTTTTACCTTTTGCAAAACCGTGACTGTTTTCTCAAAGGCAAACCAGGGGCAGGGGGAGGGCGGTGGAGGAGGAAAGAGTTTTTGTACAGAGAA
Organism: Podarcis erhardii; assembly: GCF_964252035.2. Taxonomy (NCBI): domain Eukaryota; kingdom Metazoa; phylum Chordata; class Lepidosauria; order Squamata; family Lacertidae; genus Podarcis; species Podarcis erhardii. Next base: position 25,795,989 of record NC_138512.1, on the reverse strand, counting down.
TGGAGCGCCCTCGTTGAGAACTGGGTGGTGTGTGTGTGTTGTGTGTGTGTGTGTGTGCACGGAGAATATCCGATCAGTGTTTGCAAAAACACTTCAACTTTGCCCCCCCAAAAATAAAATAAAAATTCTAGCGGGGAGTGGGTGGGAGAGAAGAGGGACAAAAAAGCACCACGAGGAAAGAAGCAAGAGGAGGGCAGAACAAAAGTGTTTTCCAGGCACTCAGCTATGGAAAAGCAAGCAAGAGGCGAGGGAGTTGGGAAGAAGATCTTTTTCCCCGGTAATGTTCAGTGCAAAATTGCGAGAGAGGTCCAACTTCTTTCCTGCCTTTTCTCTCTGAATGGAGGTGCTTCTGCTGCCCCCCCCCCCCGGGTCTGGCTTTCTTTAAAGGACACACACACACACAAACCTTTTTTTAAAAAAGTTTTCGAGGGTTTCTCCTCTCAAACCTTCTTTCTTTTACTTTTACATGCTTCTGTTCCCTCTTGATCCCAAAATGGCAACTTTCCCAATTTTCTCTTGTGCAAACTCCTCCCTACATCTGCTCCCCCCCCCACAAAAAAAACCCCTAGCGATTTTGGACTCTGTAAATTTAGGTTTCTTTAAAAAAAAACCACCACAGAAATAAAACCTGATTTCTGTAAAATGACAGCTTTTGGGGGGAGGGGATGGATTTGTTTGGAGGAAAGCCGGGGTAACGCGTGCTATTGGGGGGAGAGGGTGAGTTCCTGTTTCTTTAGGAACAAAGAGAAATCTGTCTAGGCATCTGTCACTCAATGAAAGAGACATGAGAAACTTTTTGCGAGCGCTTTTCTTGTCTCCCCATTGCTTTCAGCCCTTGGGTGCTGGGGACCCCTCTTTTTTGGGGGAAGAAGTCTCTGCTTATTTCAAGTCTCGCTTGAATTCAAACGGAAGAAAATAAAATGTTTGGTCTGCCTTTTCTTCTCCATACCCCTTTTCTGCCCCGATTCGGTTCCATTTCCAATTGCATTCTCTTTATGTAGAAATGGTCACGGCGGAGGAGGCACCTTGTTGCTGTTTTAACTTCCTTTTGCGGTGGGTGGGTGTTTTGACAAAGTGGACGATACGTGGGGCAAACGTAGCTGACCAAAAAAACCCCAAAGCAAACCAAAAACAACCCGTGCTTTTAGCCTGACTCTCCTCCCTCCTTCCCGAATTGTTTGCATTTTTTAAAAAAATATTATTATTTTTCTCTGGGCTGGATTGTGTTGTTCCCATGTGCAGCTGGCGGTGTGGGCAGTTCAGGGCCAGGAGAAAATGGCAGCAAAAAAAGAGGCTCCTCCTCCTCCATCCCTGAGGAGTTGCAAACTTGAAACAGGAGAGAGAGAGACTCCTTCATTTAGCCAGCAGCTCCTTCTGCACTGGCATTGCTTGGAGGAATAGGAGAACAAGGATCCATTTGCTTTTGCAGATTTTTTAAAATAGGTACAAAGTCTTGCCCTTTTCTCTTCCTCATGGGTGAGGGGGGGGCGTAGAGGAGAGGCAAATGCGCGCTTGCATTTCAATGCACTTGAATTTGCCTGGCATTTTTCTTCATGTGTGCGCTTGCTGGGGGTGGATACGGATATGTCGATCTCTTGAGTGCCTTCCTCCAAACAAACCATATGGCACTGTCAGCGGGATCCCAACCGCTGCCGCTGCAGGCACATGCAGAGGATCCCGCCACCGTACATACAGCACGCGCATATGCCGTACGGATGGCCAGGTGTTTTGCCCTGCCCCAGGTGCCAGTTCTGCTTCCTCCGCCGCTGGATGTATCTATCTGTATATATTATATATAATGCCAGACATCAAGAGCTCTGATTCTAGAAAATAGGTGTTTATGTTTGGAAATGAATAAATGCAGATATCTGAATCGATTTCCATTACTTTCCCAACCCCAGAAATGTTAGAAATGCAAGCAAAAAGCAAAACATAACAATTCAAATCCTGGAGCAAAATAGACCACTTGGAAAGACCCTGAATATTGTAGCACCTCAGCTTGAGCACCTGAGATGTTGGGCCACCTCTTAGGACAAGGGTGGGGAACCTGCGGCCCTCCAGATTTCCAGTTCCTATGATCATAGCCAATGGCAGAAAAGAGAAGAAATGGCAGAAAAGAGTCTAGCAACATCTGAGTGGCAGTTCTCACCTGGTTTGTCCCCCTCTTGGTGCTTCTGCATTCTAGGTAGAAGATACGTTGGGGCATGGGTGGGTGAGGCTGAAGGAGAAGATTATGTTCATGCTTCATTTTTGAATGCATATGTTCACATTCATGTACATGTATATTTTGTAACCTGTGAGTGGCTGTCCTGTGGTTGGTTTTAATTATTTTTCATAGCTTCATCTACTTTGGAAGGTCTCTGCATCCCATTTCTTTCGCGGCATATGCCAGGAAGAAGAAAATTCTCTGCTGGGTGGCTATTTCCAAGTGATCAAAATAATTGTGTCCCCATTGACTACTGCTTCTCAATCTGGTGAAGAAATATGTCTTCTTTGCATTACACAACATACAGTTTTATGTTCTCTGTAAAGCTCTTGTAATGCTGATCAGAGACTAGGCAAGGTGTTAATGGTATGAACTAGGTACCTTCTGAAGAAAGCTGCTCATTTTTCACAGCTTTTCTTACCATCAACATGATTATTGTTTGTAAAAGCCCTTTTCTTTCCCTTCTTATTCTTCCCCAAGTATCTCCTGGTTGCATTTTTCTACACAACCGTGAAAGCTTTCTGTACAGGCCCACATAACCACGTCCTGGAGAAGGGCTTATCCCTCTGTGACATTATGTACTGCAGGGATGGCAACACTTGATAAATAACTTGCTTGAGGTTTGTGGATTTTCATGTTAGAGCCAAGCGAAGTATAGCAGGCAGGTAAATTTAGGAATGGCATAACGATATTGCTACTGTTGTTCCAGAATACATCCTTAATGTCCTAGACCATGAAAAGATGCTTAAACATTCTAGACCCTTTGTTTTTCTCTAAAAGATCCAGTTTTCCCCAAAGGAGCGAAAATCTAGAAGAAGGCATGTGGGTAATAGACCAATTTTGAAATAGCTATTTATTTATAGTGCACCAGCATTTCAGCACCCTGTTATTTCAGCACTCCTTTGTTGAGTTTACATTGTTTTGTTAGAAGTAGCTATTCACCCAAATGCAAGATAAGATTCCTCAAATTACACTGAATACCACTCACTTTTACTGTATGATCTGATCTATAGCTACATTTTCCTCCATGTCACTTGGGGCTCTATTTAGAGATGTTTGCTAGCCAGTGTCTACTGTGAAGACACTTGCACTGGAGTTATTTACGCTGTTGCACCTTTCCGAAGTTTGGGGGAAGAAGGGCTCAGTCCAAAATCCACATATGCAGGGGTTTCCCATTCTCTTCTGTGAAGGGAAACTCTCCCGAAATGCACCAGGTGTTCCCATTGCACATGCAGGTCATCTTCCTGTTCTGAGAATAGGGAAGCCTTGGCTTCTATCCTGCACCTGGCCCCAACTTCTAAGGATATTTCCAACACCTTTTTGGCTCCCATAGCTGTTGGAAGGCATAATAATTTTCCACACCGCGGTACTTCATTGGCACTTAGATGGAAGACTTTATTCCTTTAAATGTTCTAAAAAGTTATATTTTTATAATTTTTTTTGAAAAATTAGTTTTGCAGCAGCTTGATATTTTCAGGTTTGTAGCAATAATGTCTCCTCAACTCCTTTAGGTTCTTGAAAAATATTTTTATATAAATATATATATATATATATGCAAAGCAGCTGTATGTATAAATATGTGGATGTTTGAAAAGTTGTATTGTTAAAAGAGTTTAAATAAAAGTGTAAATAATATACATTCATTCATAGCCGTGCTGTGATATACTTTGCTAGTTCCATCGTTGTCCTGTGCTTAATCAACCTGCTTTTTTATGGTCTATTTGAGCTTACTGAAAACCTATATTGGAGTTCTGCAATGTGAAAGAGAGTAGGGAAAGGCTCAGTAGTATGGTTGATCAACTGAAAAATGTGTGAAGGATTGAAAAGCCATATTTAATTGCACACATGTGCTACTGCAACAAACGTGCACCAGCTATGGAGATGGATTATATGCAAGCCAACTCAAAACCATCTGGTTTTGAATTAAGTTCATTCACCAGCACCCCATGACTGGCCTGTGCATTCCTGATACAGGGAGCAGTGTGGTTGATCGATCTTACTATAAAGGAACTAGAATGGATAGGCCCGGTACCAGAAGTACTTTCATATGTGGTGGACCTGTGACAAGGTTAAAAAATTTTGGGAATCAATTTATAATGAACTCAAAAAAATAGGTATACTTTCCCCAAAAGACCGGAAGTGTGTCTATTAGGTTTAATAGGAATGGAAATCAAAATGGGAGACCAAAATTTGTTCATGTATGCTACAGCCGCCGCAATAACCCTCCTGGCCCAAAGATGGAAAAACAAGACATACCAACTATCCAGGAGTGGCAGGTGAAGCTGACAGAATACGCAGAACTTGCCAAATTGTCAGGGAGGATCCGGGACCAGGAAGACCAAAGATACCAAAATAATTGGAGTAATTTATTGAATATTTAAAGGACAATTGTAAAGAGGTCAAGACACTAGCAGGATTGACATAATACCTTCAATGTAATACCTTCATTTTGTGAGAATGATGTGCGCGACAGAAAGGGGTTAAATATACCAATTGCAGGGAGGGAGGGGAGTCGCGACTCGGCAGAGTCAAAGGAAATGTATGGCATTAATATGGTTTGTTGGAAAAGAATATGTAAGGAAAACAATAAAAATTTACTTGAAAAAAAAAAGAAGTACTTTAGGTACTAGAACAAGGGAGGAAACCCCTCACTCACTGGCATGTAGGTTTTCCACATCACCAATCCGCTAACCTGAAAGTTGACTGCAGGCCCATGTAAGGCAGACAGCATAATGCAAAAGTAGGAGATGTCTAAAGGAATGGCAGAGTTCTTATGTGAGTTAGGCGTCGGTCGCAGTTGGCAATTATAAGTAATGAAGTTCCAGTCAATCTCCTCTTGACCTTTTCTACCCTTGTGGTCTCTCCACTCAAAGTTTCTTGGGGGATTCTGCATCCATGTGATTGGTGCCTTTTCCAGACTTCCATCCTTTTCTGTTTCAGATCTTGTTTGGAGGTTGACTTGGACCTCAGATTCAAGAGAGTCAGTCTTAAGAGTGGAGGCTTCAGATTCATTCCCTGACAAATATAAGCTATGGGGACAGGGCTTGTACACCTTTTAATAGTTGGGTACAGTCTCCCCCATTTTGGCGTGCACACAAACAATGTTTTGGACTTCAATTTCCATTAGGTCTAGCATGCGTAGCCAATGGTCAGGGAAGATGGGAGTTGTGGTCCAACATCTGGATAGCATCAGACTGGTGAATATTGGCTGTGTAGAAGAGGGAATTTCAGCAGGAGTAGTTTGCCATGAATTCCTTCTTCTGCACTACTTTTCGATGTGCCAGGAGTCCTATATACCAGCTTGCATTTGCTGGAAGTGAACAGTCATGTACCATATTTCTCCATCCCTTACAGATGTTCCACATTGGGAATGCCTGTACTAGCCTTCCAATTTCCCTTCTCTCAATTGCCATCATTTTTAATATTTGGGAGCCTAATGTGTTTGACTTTAAATTAAAGAATCACAAGCATAACGGCAACCCCTATTAAATAAGGAAAATTGCTCTCAAAATGGTTTATAGATTGTGAAAGGAGAGTAACTTCATATCTGTTTTGAGGTTGAAAAACGCAGGGGCTCAGAAAGCATCTTATGGTAATGATGCAGCTTAACTAGGACTCCATTCTGAGTTTTAAAAATGCAGTATTGCAAATGAAGACATTGAAAATCCAGAGTCAAAAAGCTGCAATCGTGCTAAATCATATGACTCAATAATATCCCATCATTGGTGACTGTTATATGCAATTAATTATTATCATTAACACTTACTTAATAGTAATCTGCTAAAACTAGGTCAAGCCACTTACAAAATATGTCAGCTATATATCTACTTGTGGGTGAAAAGGGGAAACACTAAGACATCCAGGCTTGAAAACACAGTGATGGAGGAGACAGAAGGCATGAAAATTAGATTAGTAGCTATGAGACGGGCAAAACAACAGGGCTTGGAAGAGAATCATCTACCCAAACAATACACATGATTACGCCTACATCTTACCATTTGTTTGATTTCTTTTTTCCCTTTTTTGCTGCACATGGGTTTTTTACTTAATCCAAATTTGGGCATATAATAGGATTTGGAGGTCTCTAGCACAAACATATGGTCATCTTTAACATCAGTTTATCTCCAACACTCTCTTTGAGTATATAGTAAATCATATTTTTTGTTTTCTCTCTGACCCAATGCATTTTTCCATTTGACAATATTGCATGAAGACACTGGACCTAATTCATTGGATTCACTATGTGGGCTTAACACAATGATCTTTTCTTTCAAGTTTCTTGCTGCTAAATTATAAACACTTATTTGTTCTTTCATTTCAAAACAACAGTTAAGGCAGGGCTGGTTTGGATGCTAGGCTAAATCAATGTTTAGCATTCCAAGGATGAACCTAGCCTCTTGCCAAACTCATATACTACTCCTCTTTCTCCAGTCTGATGGGAGGAATTCAGAATCTTTCTCTTCCATCTGTGGTGAGATGAACTTTGTTGTGCCTCAAAATCCAGACATATTGCTGTTAGTCTTAACTGATTGGTGGTATATTTATAAAGTCATCTTGCTTTCGCTAACCATGATTAACGTTAACCACAGTTTAGGATTCAGATGACACACTAAACTGCTGTTATTCTAAAACATATGTAGAAGCTTCCAATCACCTCCTTGCAGCAGCACTAAAGGAGAAGAAGGGGAGTGCTTAAGCCCAGTGGACGCGGGACACGTTCTTGTAACACTAAACAATGGTTTGGTGTAACAACAGAACTGGGCAATTTAACAATAAATAAATACTCCACTCTAGAAGCAGATTTGTGCTCTTACAGAAACTAATTATTGGGGCAGAATGCCGTTTACTGTGAACTTCAGATATTCAAGAAATACAGGGATTTCCTGGATACAATTTTATGCCAGACATTCTTCAGAAATCATTGCACAATTTTATAAATTCTGTGACTGGCTTGCTGTGTATAAAATTGTGTTTGGCTTTAACACATGTGAAAGTCAGAAACGCTGTAAGCACATGGCTGTCTGCCACCCTTCCTGTTCTACATATGTGATTTGCCATGGTCTTGGAGAGCCAAGAAACAGTATCGGGATTTTTCAAGTTTTGTGCTACTGGTAAGTAGAAGCGCACAATAAGGCAAACACGTCATCTGGCGGTAATCTTGCCTACTGCCTCTCCTGTATTAAATTTTTAGACTGTTAATTCCTCAGAGCAAGGATCTCTGTCTTGCTGTACACACCACACACACAAGTACACGTGCACATGCACACAAAATACAACCCTACACATTTTTTAAAAAAAATTAAGTCTTTGGAGAACCAAGCAGGTAGCAGATGTGCAGTTTTTAGCTGCAACGCTGTTTACGGACTCTTCGTTCCCTCTTGCTACTGCTTCATGCACTACATCTAAAGACAGTGGAGCATTTGAACAGTGGTTGCTTTGAAAGGTTTGTTAGAAGAATACCAAACCACCGTCATATGGCTCGGCCCCTTCCTGCATTGCTTAGAGGAAAAAGAACTGACTTCAGCAAGTGACAGAAAATGAGCGAAGTTGTTTTGAGAGATAAAAGTGCCACAGTTCTAATCGATGCACATGACTATCATACGCATAGCAAGGCCACATTATTGCTTCAAGGGCTCGGAAAGTGACGTAAAACAAACAATTGTTGCATCTGCAGTTTGGAGGAATGTTAAGGGCTGTTCCTGATACTGTACTAGCGTTATTCAAAAAACCTTGTGATTTTCCTCTCCGGAAAATATTGCAGCAGACCATTGCCTCTTCTGAATGATGATGATGATTTTGTCATTGCCTGCTATTTGTCAACCTTTCCTCATGAGTTATTCTCCATTTTATGCCTTCACTTTAGCTTTAGCTCACCTGAATGCAAATCCTGTTAATCTTCCCATGGTACATTGGGAGAAAGAGAGAGCTGTGGATCTATAATTATTATTATTATTTGTCAGGGGTTCAGGGAGAGAGGCGCAGATGAGGGAGGAGACAGAGAGCGAGGGGGAAGGATTCCAGGGTGACGAGGAAGAGGACGACAATGACCCAAGATTGTCCATGAGTCCGTCCAGTGAATCGGAGGACTCCCAAAAGGGAGCCCCCCTGGTCAAGCCAAGGGGAGCTAGAGGGGGAAGCAGTCAGGAGCAAGGGAACGAAGGGGGAACCCCCAGGGGGAGTTGGAGATCGGGACCGGCTTCTCCGCCGGAACGGAGTGAAGGGGGTGGAGTGACCAGTGTGTCAGAAGGAGCAGAACAGGAAGCAGAGAGGGGAAGGAGATCGGGGCAAGACGTCCTGCCGGAAGGGGCGGAGAGTAGTACCGAGAGCAGTGTAACTGTCGAAGGGAAGGTCAGGAGCAACGTACACGCGCCAAGTTCAAAATGGGAGGCGCGCGGAAGTGAAGAGAGTCCTGGGGAGGAGCCTGGTCCCAAAGCGCGAAGGAGGGGGGAGCAGGCGCCAGAGGATTCAGCCTCTGGAGAGTCCCGAAGGGAGAGAACACAGGGGGGCAGAAAGGCCCTGCGGAAAAGGAAGGAGAGGAAGAGGTGGACCAGTACAAGCCTCTTAAACTGGTGTAGAGGCGGGACTGACTCAGAGGGGACTTCAGCGGTCTAAGCGTAACGGACGTAGAGCCACGGAGCTCGGATGTAAAGCTAAGAATGTTCTTCAATAAAAGCTTTTGTACATAAGCCGGACTGGACTTTGGTCTCTTGTGAGCTGGGACCACGGGTGGCTCTGACATTATTATGATGATGATTATTATTATTATTATCATCATCATCATCATCATCATCTATATACCGCCCTATACCCAGGGGTCTCAGGGTGGTTCACAGAATAAAATCAAGATATAAAACCACAAAATACATAATCTATGGCATAGCTGTACCCACCTCTCCTCTGTCTCTTCTCCAATATCAGCTCCATCATCAGAGACGAACTGGCTGTAGTCCTTTTGGCAGTCTCATGGGGGAGATAGCCAATATTCGATCTCCTCTCCACCCTCCAAGAGGGAAATCCAACCAATTCTAAGATCCTTGAGATCCTTGAGATGGTCTGCCGTTGGACCATTGGATTGCAGCCTGCAACTCCTATCTTTCAATGCTCCAGCCACAAGTATTGTGTTAACTTTGCTCATTTAAGGAAGGGGGGGGGGGATAATCACAGGCAGGTACAGTGGTACCTCGTGTTACGTACTGTCCCGCTTACAAATGCTGTGGGTTATGCGCTCCGCTAACCCGGAGGTACAGTGGTACCTCATGTTATGTACTTAATCCATTTAGGAGGTCCGTTCACAACAGGAAAACACATGTAACATGAGGCGCACTTTCTCTAATGGGGCCTCCAGCTGCTGCTGCACCGCCGGAGCGCGACTTCTGCTCGCATCCCAGGGCAAAGGTCGCAACAAGGGGCATCTACTTCCAGGTTAGTGGAGTGCGTAACCCACAGCATTCGGAAGGGGGGGTGATACGTAACACGAGGTACCACTGTAGATGCTCCTTGTTGCAAACTTTCCCTCTGGATGCGAGCAGAAATCATGCTCCAGCAGCGCGGCGGCAGCGGGAGGCGCCATTAGAGAAAGCGTGCCTCATGTTACAAGCAGTTTCCTCTTATGAACGGACCTCCGGAACAGATTAAGTACGTAACACAAGGTACCACTGTATAGGGCAATGCAACCGATTTGCCCACTGAGGAGATCACAACCGGATTTTGGCATCGGACAGAGTGCAGCTGAAATTCGAAAGACCAAAGTCCACCTCTGGAAATAATCTTGCTGTGATGCTATAGCCTTTTCTGGGGATGGGAGAAGAGACAGGTTTGCTTTATGTATCTGGTGAGACAGGCACCTGAGCGCTGGAGAGGAGGAAGACACAGCCCCAGAAAAGAAAAGAAAAATGAAAAACCAGGGCACTTTAAACTCACAAAATGGAACTGGCAGAGCCTTGAGTATTGCATGTTGCATTGGTGTCATAGGCAGCACCTCTTCCTTTTCCTTCCTGTGTGGTCTCATAAACTCTTGCAATGCAATTGTGGCCTTGGCCGTGCCATTCATTTCTTAGGCCTCTAAGCCACCAGCTGCAGAAATAAGGAAATGCTCTGGTTCCAGCACAAGTTTGGGTGGGAAGCCAACCAGGAGGAGAATCCACAGGGGCCCTGGTTGGGCATTCAGTCTCCTCATGGGTAAGCAAACACCCAGGAATGGGCAGATCTGCAGATTTTGGTTTCTGCCAGTTTCTCATTTTTCCAGGCTAAAATTCAGTTCTCCACATTTCTGCAGCAACCAGTGCACTTCTGCCCTCATGAAAATTGGCCACCATTTTAGTGCAAATTTCTCCCAGAGTACATGCTTTTGCAGGCAGTTTTGACTAGCAGATTTTTGCAATCAATTCTCCCTGTTCTAATGCACTTTTGTGTGCTGTTTTAAGTAATGCATACACACTTTCAGAATATGCATTTTTTGTACTCATTGGAGAACTGCACTGCAAAATTCAAGGAAGTGTACGTTCTGAAGGATAGCTGTGTTTTGGTTTGTGCATTGTTCCAAGAAGCGTGAATTAGATAGATTCTCATTAAAATGCAAACCAAATTGAATTTCTTCTCCATCTCTATAAACACATGAGTGGGAGGCAGAGTCTCACAGATAAGGACCCCTCCTCACCCTATCTGATGCATCACCTGAATAACATTTACATCCCTCCATGAGTTTGAGGGTAAAGATCTGAAGTGGGGAGCTTCCTCAACTTAGTGGAAAATCCTTGCTCGATGCAGAACTGTGCAGAACTGTGCACAGTCAAGAAAAAGAAGAAGAGGAGGAGGAGGAGGAGTTTGGATTTGATATCCCACTTTATCACTACCCTAAGGAGTCTCAAAGTGGCTAACATTCTCCTTTCCCTTCCTCCCCCACAACAAACACTCTGTGAGGTGAGTAGGGCTGAGAGACTTCAGAGAAGTGTGACTGGCCCAAGGTCACCCAGCAGCTGCATGTGGAGGAGCGGGGAAGCGAACCTGGTTCCCCAGATTACGAGACTACCTCTCTTAACCACTACACCACACTCGCTCTCCCACTACAAGACTCTAAATTGTGTGGAAAGCTTTGACAAAGAGAGGATGCTGTCCAATTCCAGCCTTCATTTGTGGAGGCTTGTAAACATGACCAGAGGTCCAACCAGAAGTCTCTCTATATTTCTTTTTTAACGTGTCACAACCTATTCAGGTTTCTTAAATTCTGTCAGTGCAGAAGGCACAATGCTGCACACACCTCCTCTTCCACATCTGACCTCTTCACCTTGTGTGGGATGTTTCCAAAGGAGGAGTTGTAAGTACATGCAGCTGAACATGGTTACAACCTCCCCAGAGTGGGAAAATTCGGATTGCCAACTGAAGGAAGGGTGGTAGGGACATTCAGCCCACATGGGAACATGGGAATGGCAGTAGGTTCGGCATGTACAGTCCCCACCCCACCCCAGTTAGCATTTAAACATGTATGTACAGGACTACAGTGGTACCTCGGGTTACATACGCTTCAGTTTACAGACTCCGCTAACCAAGAAATAGTACCTCAGGTTAAGAACTTTGCTTCAGGATGAGAACAAAAATCGTGCTCTGGTGGTGTGGCGGTAGCAGGAGGCCCCATTAGCTAAAGTGGTGCTTCAGGTTAAGAACAGTTTCAGGTTAAGAACAGACCTCCAGAACGGATTAAATACTTAACCTGAGGTACCATTGTATAGCATTTGGAGTTTATGGGTTTTCACATACTCATTATTCAGCCAGAAGGGTTTAACTAGGTCAGCAGTGGCCAATTTGGTGTCTTCCCAATGTCATTTGACATGTGGAACAAGCCTTACGATATGTTTAGCCTGGAAAAAAGGAGACTGAGATGATATGATAGCCACCTGCAAATATCTCAAGGGCTGTCACATGGAAGAAGCTTGTTTCCTCGTGCTCAGGAGGGTAGGACACAAACCAATGGCTTCAAGTTACAAGAAAGGGGATTCTGACTAAACATCAGAAAGAATTTTCTGACAGTAAGAGTTGTTTGACAGTGGGACAGCCTCCCTTGGGAAGTTGTGGACCCTTGTAGGTCTTTAAGCAGAGGTTGGATGGCCATCTGTCATGGATGCTTTAGCTGAGATTCCTGCATTGCAGGGGGTTGGACTAGATGACACTTGGGTCGCTTTCCAACTCTACCATTCTATGGTCTTATGATTTTATGCTCTCCCGATGTTTCTGGACATGCCTCACAATTGGACCTTGCTGGCTGTGCCTGGTAGAAGTTGGTCTCTCACCTCACATGGAAATCACCACACTGGCTGCCTCTAAACTAGGCCATACAACGAGCCCAATCCTACAAAATGATTGTAGCTGCTTTCCCTCCAGTCAGCCTCTTCCCTTGTCTAACTTGATCTGCTTGTCTCCCACCATCTTGTTCCAAAGAAGCAGTTAGCTGCGCTTTTAAATCAGAAGGAGAAAAAAGGGGCTTCTTTGTTTCCCTCATGATCAAAAACAGCCTTTTATTGGCTTTGCTTCGATTGTACCACAAATCGCCCTCAGCGAGAAAGCCTTGAGAATTTAAAAGACGCATGAGCAATTAAATATGAGTTTTGGATACAAAGTGGCAGGCAACAGTAAACACAGTCACGAGGGGTGAATGAAAACAGGTTCCTAGGCAAATTTTCCCTGGAGCATCCTTATTTTATTTAGAAGCTTCTAGCAAGCTTAGACAATTAGACGTTTTTACTGACAGAGATGGATTTTCTAAAACCTAACTGGACCCACGGCCATCTCAGATCGTCACTTCTTGTTGATGTTTCAAGACTTCTCAGTGCTCACCACTTCATAGTTACCAGAAAATTTGGCCTCTCTCACACAGCTTATGTTGTTTGCCCATCTATTCCTAAACAAGAGTCATGCTTTTGAGACTTCCTGTCCAACCCTCCCAATATTTCTGGAATCCTCTTTCCCTTGATTTAGCTGACTCTGGCAGAGGTCTTCAAAGAACTTTTCCCACATCAGTTGGTCTGCTGAGGAACACTTGCATATCTGCCACAGGAGCTGGGATAGCTCACACAGTAGAGCAATGAGACTCTTAATCTCAGGTCATGGGTTCAAGTCCCATGTTGGGCAAAAGATTCTTGCACTGCAAGGGGCTGGACTAGATGGTCCCTGCGGTCCCTTCAAACTCTATGATTCTATGAACTTTCCCCTGAACACAGTAGGCGAACTCGGGGGTAGGGGTTCAATTGTATGTACTACTCAGCTAATGTGGGGCACCTCTTTTGCCAGTTTGCCATCTAATGACATATCAAGGAAGAATGTATTGTTGTGCACCACCCCCATCTCTGATCAGTGCAAGATTCCAGGAGTTCAAAACATGTGCTTCCTTTTGGAAATGTGGCACAGTGGAGACCGTAGTGTCTTTATGATATATGGTTTTATTTACATAAAATAAATATGATGAGCCTATGATGGAGGGGTTCATAGCATTAACACCCCCAAGAGGGTCTTGCTTCTCCCATAGCTGCAGGCTTGGGTTCCAGCAAAAATCAGTCGTCCCCCCCCTCTCTCTCTCTCTCTCTCTCTCTCTCTCTCTCTGCCTTTCCATCCTGTATACCTGAAGGAGCGTCTCCACCCCCATCATTTAGCCCGGACACTGAGATCCAGCGCTGAGGGCCTTCTGGCGGTTCCCTCATTGCGAGAAGTGAGGTTGCAGGGAACCAGACAGAGGGCCTTCTTGGTAGTGGCACCCACCCTGTGGAACACCCTCCCTTCAGATGTGAAGGAAATAAGCAGCTATCCTATCTTTAAAAGACATCTGAAGGCAGCCCTGTTCAGGGAAGTTTTTAATATTTAATGTTGTACTGTTTTTAACACTTGATTGGGAGCTGCCCAGAGTGGCTGGGGAAACTCAGCCAGATGGGCGGGGTATAAATAAATAATAATAATAATAATAATAATAATTATTATTATTATTATTATTACTACTATTACTATTACTATTATTACTATTATTATTATTATCCTGTAGCTTTTCTTCCACATAACAGCAAACTCTGCTCTAAAACTCAGGCTTTGTCCTGTTAACTATCCAAGAGTTGAAGAAGGGATCCCACCCATTTGCCATCTGGCACAGAGCGCCCCTTTCTGTGTTTGGCACCCAGGTAATTAGCTTATCAGGAAGATAACCTGGCATATTAGATTTTAACTCTTGCTGAATCCAGGGATTTAGAGGGGTCTGGCACCCACAATCTCATAACAGTATTTCAGATTGCTGGGAAAGAGTGGCAGTGAGCGAGTTGTCTCTCAAGGGAGCCTGTCCGCCCTTCTTCAGCTTCTTACTGAGAAACTTGGAATTGTAGCTCTGTGAGGGATAAACTACAGATTCTTTGGAGTGGTTACTTTCAATGTATGTTATATACTCAGAGGGCTACTGTCAGGGCTGCCTCTAGGTCCCAGCTCACAGAGGACCAACGCCAGGCTGATATTATGTACAAAAGTCTTTATTGAAGTATAATTTCCATTTTAAAGCCAGAGCGTGCAACCCTACGTCTAGACTCTAGATCGGCGAAGTCCTATCTGAATCACTTCCCCTTCCGCACCAGTTTAAGATCCTAGCCCTGCTCCACCTTCTGCGCTGTTCTCTCCTCCTCTGGGTCCTCCTGCCCTCTGGGGCATTGCCCTTCCTAGACTCTTCCGACGCTGAGTCGCTTAGCTCCTCCCCCTGCCTCCGGCGTGCTTTAGGACCCGGTTCCCAATCCTCACTCTCTGCTGTCCCGCGCTCCTGTACATTTGAACTTGCCTCTCGCGCCAACCCAGTGACCTTTCTCCTAACCGTTACACTACTTCTGTCACTGCTTCCCTCTTCCGGGACACTAGCCGGATCTGACCCCCCCTCCGTTGTACGACTCTCTGAGGGAGGTGTGGTCAGCTCTGCCTCGTCTTCTCTCCCTGGTGGGGGAAGTACTGGTCCCGATGCCTGGGACCCTTCCCCCCCACTCTGCTCTGGTGGGGAAGCTGGTCCTGATTTCCAACTACTACTCTGGGAGTCCCTGCTCCCCCCTTGCTCCTGGGGCGTTCCCCTTGGGACCCCCCTACCCCTGGCCACTGGCGCTCCCTTCTGTGAATCTTCCGATTCGCTGGAGAGGCTCATGGAATCCCTCGGACCACTGTCTCCTCCTACACTGCCCTCGTATTCCTCCCCCTCGCTCTCCATCTCCCATCTTCCCTGTGCCTCTGCTCCTGAGCCCCTGACAGCTACGTTCTGATGTGCTTGTACTAACCTTATGCAAAGGTTAGATTACACCTGGTCTTTTCTTTATTGGGTATTTGCTGTGATTTGCTTGTGGAAAAGTTATGTGACAATGAACAGTCACCCTGCATTCATCTTGATTTGCTTGCTTTGTTTCCTGTTAATCACTTGCTCATTCCACACTTTCCATGCATTTCATTGTCACTTTCCTAACCGGAAAAAAGTCTGTTTTCTTTTTTTGGGATTTGTTTTGCAAGGAGGACAGGGTGCTTTAATCTACTTGGAGCTGTGCAAACTTAAATTTCTCATTGTGCACTTGACTCCCTCATGCAAAATTGTGACAATTTAGGGATGCTCTGAGTCTCCCCTCTCACCATGACAACATTACCAAGTGGTAAGTCCACTCTGGACATTCTACAGAAAAAGCAACCAATGGGAGCCTCTCGGTATTTATTACTGTGGTGTGTATGCCCTCCATAATTAACTAGGGTGTATTTTATTTTTATTTACCCAAACAACAACAGCCCAGACTGCACTTTACAAGACCAAACACTACAGGCAGTAATAATGCAGACGTTGGTCTGTGTATATATGAGGCCTTTGTCTTCAGCTAACACCACAGCGAACCTACTAACAAGAATTCTGGTTGTCCTGATATATAAAACCTCCACGGAGTTCACGATTCATTGGAGTCATCACATGCCTTTCGTTTTCTGTCCAACACTTGCTTCTGAGTCAATATTTTGTTCCCCTCTGTGCGCTTATTGATATTCTTTTTTTCTTTTAATATTTGTTCTGTCATTTTATTAGGCAGTGAAGCCAACTTTAACAGGTGAGTAGAAAATAATTATCTGAAAGATATTTTTTTTTGTCTCTCTCTTCTGAAACCAGCATCCTAATTGCTTTTTTTTGTAATTTTTGTAC
Source organism: Podarcis erhardii (assembly GCF_964252035.2). NCBI lineage: Eukaryota > Metazoa > Chordata > Lepidosauria > Squamata > Lacertidae > Podarcis > Podarcis erhardii. The sequence continues at coordinate 25,779,616 of NC_138512.1, read as the reverse complement.
TAATGTGCTTCTCACACCATTCTTGCTCAATCAATTAATTCCATTAGCTGGCATTCCAATTCTATGAGCTGCTGGACCAGCAAATAGTTGTTTAGGGAGGAAGACAAAAAACTGCTGTGTCGTGGCAACTTGGGAGATTGGGGTATTGCACTGGAGCCATTAACCTATGTTTGGCTGGCCTCTGTTGAAAACTGAACACAAGATGGAGATAGACTTGTGGTGCAATCCAGCTGTGTGCAAGTCTTATGTGCCCGCATAGCCGATTCAGGAGGTTGTATGAATTAAGAAGCCACCATCAACAGATCTATAATGGCTGCATTAAACAAATGTCTTGTATGGCTTGGCTCTATAGGGAAGAGAGAAACCAGTGAAAGCTGATCTATTAGGGCAAGTGGGGCGCTGCCCCACCAACTTCAGCCAGCCCCCTCCTGTCTGCCTTCTTACTTATAACCAGCCCAGGGTTTGCCAACTGCCTGTCAGCTTTCTCCATCTTAGTCTCAGTGTTGCCCTTGTAGGGCTCAGCAGGGAGGAGGATGAGGATGCAGTTAGTATTAGTTGTCCCTGCCTGTCATTTCCTCTGGCTCCACCTACTGTTGGCCTCCTTGCCTTCTGCCCTACCTTTCCCAACTGGCACCAGCCACCACCAAGAGAAACTGGGAATGAATTATAGCAACCATAACCAGGTTGGGTGTTTTTTTCAGCCAGAACTTGCCGGAACTCTGTTCCGGCACCTCTCAGGTGGGCACCATTGCCATTCTAAGAGAATGAGGGGGGTATTAATGGTGAGTTCCGGCACCTCTTTTTCTAGAAAAACAGCACTGACCATATTTAGGTGCTGTGATGGGATGATGAGCTGCTTGTGCGTAAAAGCTTAGTCCCTCAGAGCTTGGGCATGCTTCTCAAGGCTCTGTCTTTAGCGGAGCCCCCTTAAACATGACTCCCTTAATCGCTGGCAGTATCCGACAGTGGGCGTTTACAGAATCTACTCCAACATAAAAGCTCCTTAACGGAAACGCGTCTTCAGGATTCTCGGCGCGACAGTTTCCGGCGAGGAGTGGGTGTACCTATAGGAGGTCCTGAGACTTCTCCACTGTTTTCGCTGGAAGACTCCCTGAGCCATCCCTTCGACTCACTTTCTCTCTGATCTCCCGCACTCCCCCTGCTGGTACCTTCCTCTGCTGCCGAGTCTCTCCTAGCTTCCGAGAGCCCTTCCACCAACTGCCTTTCCGATGGCAGTTCCCTGACAGGTGTCATCATGTGTGAGATTGCTGTCACGTGAAGGAGACAACAGCGACCACACTCCCTGGCCTCATTCCTCCTTCATGACTGCTTTGGTGGCCATTGGCAGGGAATGTTCTGACATGGAAAGTTCTGCCCTGGGCTCCTTCAGGAGGAAGGTGAGATAGAAAATTAATGAATATTGCAGGGTTCTACATAGTGCAATGAGGCCACATATGTGCAGCTACTTCTGGTTTTCCCTCCAGCATGTGGAGGGCAGTAGTAGTGCATTACCCCACCATGACAAAACAGCAATGTGTGTGCGGATTTTGTCCAAATTGTTAAGTTTATATGCTACCTTCCTTTAAATACATCTGAGTGGGGAGGGACCTACAAGAACCAGAAGCCCTCAAAAAAACATCCCAGAGAGCTGTCCTTTCTCAACCACCTATTCCAGAAACACTTGTTTCCCTTCAGTTGTGATGCATTAATTCTCGTTTTTGACGTTATCTTTAGCCTGACCATAATTCATTGCTTGTTTTTCTGCTTCACACCTTCACGTGGCCAGAGCAAGTTCCTTTTTAGCAACAGGCTTGGAACTATCCTTCATGAAACCAAATTGACCACTTCCTGGACCCAGCATTTTCCCTTTACACCACAAAAGCTCATTTCTGACTTTAATTACTAGAGGGCTTTGATGTATTCTTAATTCTTCTTCTAAGCTTCGGCCTTTTAAATGCTTCTTCCAATGTGCGCTTGAAGGATCAGGAGGTTTCTGCAACCAAACAGTCTTTGTGTATGCAAACTGGTATTAATGACCTCATCTTCCCTATTCCCTTTCCCCAGTGATCAGAAGTGACCACAACTCAACTAGGTGCCCGGCAGACTTGACCCAATTTAGTGTTGAAAATGCTGGGGAAGCAGAAGAAGTGAGGCACGAGATGGCCACATGTCATACTTCAGAGATTATACTCCCCATTTGAAGAAAATCTAGCCCGAGTCCAGTTTAAAGATAAAGAACCATCAAAGTTGACGGGAGGGGCCATCATAAAATCCTCACATACTGACTTATAAGTGCAGGTGCAAATTTAGAAATATAATTTAAATAAAAATACATCTCACTGTGGTGGGGAAGACTATGACCAGGGGACCTGTGCGCCTGCTCATTCTGCTCTCCAGGCAGTTGATGGGCAACTTCAAGGTTCCTGCTGTCCTTTCTTTTCTTTTTCTTTTTAAATCTTTAAATCAGACCTTTAACAGGATGGTCTTCAAAACAGGAATCCTTTGAAGACAGGGCTGGTCTCTGACAGCCTTTTAAATAGTTTGTCCTCTGTAAAGGGACTCTCAGGTCCTTAATGGGGTAACTGTGCCCCTGAAGGACCAGGTACGCAGCCTGGGAGTCATTTTAGACTCACAGCTGTCCATGGAGGCGCAGGTTAATTCTGTGTCCAGGGCGGCTGTCTACCAGCTCCATCTGGTACGCAAGCTGAGACCCTACCTGCCTGCGGACTGTCTCACCAGAGTGGTGCATGCTCTAGTTATCTCACGCTTGGACTACTGCAACGCACTCTACGTGGGGCTACCTTTGAAGGTGACCCGGAAACTACAACTAATCCAGAATGCGGCAGCTAGACTGGTGATTGCGAGTGGCCCCCGGGATCATATAAGACCGGTCCTGAGAGATCTGCATTGGCTCTCAGTACATTTCAGAGCACAATTCAAAGTGTTGATGCTTTAAAGCCCTAAACGGCCTCGGTCCAGTATACCTGAAGGAGTGTCTCCACCCCCCATCGTTCTGCCCGGACGCTGAGGTCTAGCGCCAAGGGCCTTCTGGCGGTTCTCTCACTGCGAGAAGTGAGGTTACAGGGAATCAGACAGAGGGCCTTATCTGTAGCGATGCCTGCCCTGTGGAATGCCCTCCCATCAGATATCAAAGAGATAAACAACTACCTGACTTTTAGAAGACATTTGAAGGCAGCCCTGTTTAGGGAAGTTTTTAATATTTAATGCTGTATTGTTTTTAACACTCGATTGGGAGCTGCCCAGATTGGCTGGGGAAACTCAGCCAGATGGGCGGGGTATAAATAATTAATAATAATAATAATAATAATAATAATAATAATAATAATAATAATTAAGATCTGCTTTGGAGGAAACAGACAACTGAGTTGCAATCCAAAATGGGAGTTACCAAATAAACATACCTCTAGCATGTTTGAACTCCCTGCCCAACCCATATGTATTCAAGTACAGGGAGAAATCCTGTCAGAGTTAAGGACTTCAAAATCCCATTGGTTTCATGGTAGACTTAAGCATGCAGTTCATCCTCCTTAGCTGAAATGGGTGGGATTTACTGCAGTCTTGTGCATGTTTACTCAGAAGGAAGTTTCAGTAAGTTTAATTGGACTTCCTTCCACTGAAATGCATACATAAACATGGTCCTCAGAGGAGAGGGTAAAAAGCAGGAGTGGGAAGAAATGAGGTGCTTTATGATTTATGGGATTTTTATTTTATTTTTTGGTCCACATTACTCAGTGATTATTAAGCAGAGGAAATTGTTCTCTTCATCCATAAATGGTACATAGATTTTCTCCAAGTGATATAAGACCATTTATGCTGTGATTATTTTTAAAGTCAAATTAGGTGCTTGGAAAGGTTGAAAGTAATTCTAGTTCAATTTAGCGCTGCTTTCTGGACCATTACAAATAGATGAGCATCTGCTTTTTTTTTACCCCCCTCCACCCCACTTCCCAGCCCTTCAGACACACCAAATTATACAAAATGCAGTCACCATGTAGAAATCAAACGTCTCAGAAATGATTCTTTTGGCTACATAATCAAGCAAGCAATTATTGCATTATCTTCAAATTATGGTTATACATTATTAATACGTATTCAGTGGGGAGGGGGCATGTTTCTGTAAAAGCATCTTTTCTGGCGTGTGTGATAGCCCAGCCTCAAAGGTGAAGGCACATGAGGAAGAAATGTTGCCATATTCAGTTTTAAAATTCCATTGGATTTGATGGGAAGGAAGGGAGGGGACAATAGATCTGGATTGATCCTGCACAGGCCTTTTCCAATCGACCGTTTTATCATGCTACAGATACGTGATAACTGCACAGGATCCAAGCAAGTATTTTCCAGAGCACTGTGTTTGCTGCCACCTTCAATATACACTTTTAGGTGCCAGTCAAAAATGTTCCTCTTCTACCAGGCTTTTGACTAACATCCCATATCATTTTAAATGTGTTTGTGAGAGAGGGTGTTATTGTTCTGTTCTGTTCTTGCTTTTATTAGGTATTTTGTGCTTTTATCTTGTATTTTTATGCTGTGAACTGTTCTGGGATCTACAGGTGAAGGGCTGTATACAAATTTAATAACACACACACACACACACACACACACACACACCTCCCCAACAATACAGCACACCAGCACCTAACTTGACAGGATTTTATTGCTGGGAAAATGCAGCTCTGTGGACCAAGCTAGTACATTGGTGTCTATGCTATGCTCATTCACGGTTCTAAGCTACACAAGGAGCCTCCACATATTTGCATATGCAGATTTTATGCAAAGCTGCTCTTTTTTGTGGCAATGCACTTCCTGGGCTTTTGGATGCTAACAGAGTCACCCTTCTCTGGTAACCTGGCTTTCTAATGACTCGAGGTATTTATGAATGAGCAGGAATAAAGGTTCCCCCCTGTCCATTAAATCGTATTGCCAGAACAGTGTTTTTACCACATACTGTTAAGCAAACAAAGTCATGGTATAACTGTTATTCTACTGAGCGTAGCAGGAGCTTTGCTGATATTTTAATGAAAAAGAGGCCCTCACTAGGAGGAAAGCATTTTTCTTTTAGTGGTCCATGATGATGATGCTTGAAGCATCTTGAAGCATCCTGCACATGAATGCTACCTTTGATAGACTCTATATATATATATATATATATATATATATATATATATATATATATGTTCAAAGTCTTCTTGTTGAACTTGAAATGTCATGTTACTTCACCAGTATAAAGAAGGTAATTGGGGTTTTTTAAGAGTTTCTTTTGTAACCTACATATATCCACATATGAATGTCAAACTGTCACTCCAAACAGAATGGCAGTCATATATTGATATATGTAGGTTACCAAAGAAACTCTAAAAGAGGCTCTCACTAGGAGGAAAGCATTTTTCTTTCAGTGGCCCATGATGATGATGCTTGAAGCATCTTGCACATGAATGCTGCCTTTGGTGTGTGTGTGTATGTGTGTGTGTGTGTGTTCAAAGTCTTCTTGTTGAACTTGAAATGTCAAGTGTAATTCTTTATCTCCTTGACATCTGAAGGGAGGGCGTTCCACAGGGAGGGTGCTACTACCGAGAAGGCCCTCTACATGTTTCCTCCCGCCAGCCCAAGTAGCCAGCCCAGTTACAGCCCCAAATCAATTCAGGATGGGATGAAATTTTCTATTTTTAAGCCTAATTGAACATACGGTCAGGACAGGAATAGGAAAGGAAGGAGAGTATGTTTCTGCTTCTGCCATCTCCTGCACACTGCAGAGAAGACAAGACTTCAACCCTACTGGCTGCTGCTTTACCAGAGAGTTGCCTGCAGCCAGCAGGACCGAATCCTCTGCTAGCCAGCTGGTGAGCAGAGGATTCCATTCTGCTAGGCTCTGCTTTCCCAGACCCCTGCAATCCTGCTCTGTTTGAAAGCATATGTGTGTTCCCTTGCTGCGAACAGGCGCATGCAGCCAAAATGCAGTGCGGCTTCACGAAACAGCCAATATGCTGCATGGCTGCAAACAACCAATATGAATTTCTCCTTTTAACCAACCTGTACCTACTGATATCAGGACATGGGTGGCGCTGTGGGTTAAACCACAGAGCTTAGGACTTGCTGATCAGAAGGTCGACGGTTCGAATCCCCGCGACGGGGTGAGCTCCTGTCGCTCGGTCCCTGCTCCTGCCAACCTAGTAGTTCGAAAGCACGTCCAAGTGCAAGTAGATAAATAGGTACCGCTCCGGCGGGAAGGTAAACGGCGTTTCTGTGTGCTGCTCTGGTTCGCCAGAAGCGGCTTAGTCATGCTGGCCACATGACCCGGAAGCTGTACACTGACTCCCTCGGCCAATAAAGCGAGATGAGCGCTGCAACCCCAGAGTTGGCCATGACTGGACAGGGGTCCCTTTATCTTTAGCTTTACCTACTGATGCTTTTAATTTTATGCTTTATGGATATTTATGGACTGGTTTATATTCTGTTTTGCGTGTTGCAAGCCACACTTATCAAAGAGTGGATTGTAAACATTTAAATTAAATAATTTAAGTCAACGGCAAGTCTGGTTGACTTCTGAACATCAAATGGGGAGATGGAGATGTCATCTTGATCTTTGCCTCAGGCAGCAAAATGTCCTGGTCTGGCCCTCATCCTATGCTCCACCTATCTGTACAATCTCCTTGCACCGCCTCCATCTCCATTATTTCAACTACTCACTGGGGCTTTCCCCCTACCTGACAGGATGAGACTTGTCTCCAAAAAAGCAGCCACGAGAGCATCCCTCTGCCTGTCTGTCGCTAGGCTGTATATTGCCGCAAATCACCGGTTTCTGATCTCTGAGAAGCGGCTGCTTTGAAGACTTCAAAGACTTCAAAGGCAAATGGACTTTGCCATGCTGCTTCACTTTGAAGTCCTGCATTCAAGATGCAAGTGGTTTCGTAATAAATTAGGAGCCTTGATTTTCCTTCTCTCTTAGGGAACTGACGATCCTGCCTGGTTGGTTCGTCGATGAATCCTAAATAATAATAATAATAATAATTTATTATTTATACCCCGCCCATCTGGCTGAGTTTCCCCAGCCACTCTGGGCGGCTCCCAATCAGTATTAAAAACAATACAGCATTACATATTAAAAACATCCCTGAACAGGGCTGCCTTAAGATGTCTTCTGAACGTCAGGTAATTCTTTATCTCTTTATCTCTAAATGGGCTTTCCTTAACAAAAAGAGATCTTATCTGTTCCATGTGAGTAGCAGATAATGTAATTTGTGCACATTATCTGAGTAGCTGGTGAAGTAATTTGTATTTACTATATATATATATATATATACACAGTGGTACCTCGGGTTACAGACACTTCAGGTTACAGATGCTTCAGGTTACAGACTCTGTTAACCCAGAAATAGTACCTTGGGTTAAGAACTTTGCTTCAGGATGAGAACAGAAATCGTACGGCAGCAGCAGGAGGCCCCATTAGCTAAAGTGGTGCTTCAGGTTAAGAACAGTTTCAGGTTAAGAATGGACCTCCAGAACAAATTACCGGTAAGTTCTTAACCCGAGGTACCACTGTATTAGGAGTGGTAAGACTTTTGTCTTATGATATATATTTTGTTTTGGGAGTTTTTTTTTGTTTTTATTAGATCCCTGAGATCCACCAACTGGAGCCAAATGTTTGAATAAGGGGTAGGAAGTGGCAGCCCATAAATTGGATGCCAGCTTCTGTCCCATTTCTCCTGCAAGACTCACACACGCTGGCCAGCTTCTGTTTTGACTTGAAATGCTCATTTTCCACTTCTCAGAAGTATGTAAAGGCAAGAAGGGGGAAGGCAGAGTGCCGGCCCGCAATGGTGCCCACCTGAGAGGAGCCAGACCAGAACTATGCTTCAGCACACTCCAGCAGAATAAAAAGCACTGGTTATACAAATAATAGCTAATATTCCACCAACCAAACTCATGAATGAACCACATGATGTTGTTGAGGACATCTTAATTAAAATATCATCTTCCCCAAGTCATACAACCGTGGGATCAGTTCATGTGACTTGGGGAAGATGATATTTTAATTAAGATGTCCTCAACAACATCATATGGTTCATTCATGAGAACCAACATACGTGAGTGGTCAAACTGCTGGACCAGTGACTATTCAGTCTTGTGGTTCAGCATCATCAGGCTTCTATGGCATTTTGAACGTTGCAAAGTGAAATGTGGCCCAACTGAAGCTACCCTTCCATTTCACACAGGCTTCTGCAATCTTGCACCAACATTGTAGGTAGTTTTCTATGTTCTGAGTTGACAAGAGAGGAAGCTGGAGGCCTCCACGAGGAAATCTAGGAGGCCTGAAGGTGTCATGAAGCACAGATGCTCAGGAAATGTGGCACTTGTGTGGGTTACTTATAGGGAACTTCTGAGCTAATATATTGTCCTCTCCAAAAGGAGGGTGACTTCACTCACTGCTTCTGTGCCCAACAACAACAACTGTAACCCAGCAGAATCCCAGTTTATCTAAGGCTTTGCCTGGTTTCCTCGTCCTCTCATGTGACATGTGGCAATTTGACTCTTTGTTGCATAACAAACCACTTACCTCAGAGGATCTTAAGAAAGGATAAAATAATTAACAGTACATAACTGCCACTCCATGCGAAAGGCACAGTTAGAGAAGTCTGGTTATTGTAAACAGTTTTTAAATGAGGGGAACTGGGGGTGGGGGTGGGGAGAGAGATTTGTTCCTTACATGGTCCATGACTGATTTTAAAATCCTGCTTAACATATTCACAGATAACACCTCCCTCTCAGAAAAACAACAACTCAGAACTCTAATTATCTGAGACCAGAAATAGTCATGTCCTGGTCAATCCTCTATTTTTAGCAGTTGTTTGACTTAATTGGTAGTTCTGCATTGCATACCCATTCATAAGATATTGTTCTTTGAAAGCAAACTTTTTATGCAATCCAAAAATGCAAAAGAGTATTCAACATATTCCAGAAGATTTGCTTTCATACTTGCAAGCATTCTGCTTTTGATCCTAAAGTTCTTTTACAGAATAACTACCCAGAAAGAACAGAAGAATACCAGAAGTTCTACTTGCAAAAATAAATGAATAAAAATAAAAGTGCATTTTGGCACACAATCTGCGTCCAGATGCAAAACACTGCTGGCGGGACTCAGTGAGGTTCACCTAATTTATACCAGCTGAAACAATACACAAAACTGAAATGTCTCACACTGTCTAATGGTAGGGCTGGGGCCAGATGCTTTTGACAGCAAAGGACATGGAATGGGGACAGGGAAACTCAATGTGACAAAGGTGTGTCACCTGGTAGGTACTCTTAGCCATTGCAGCAGGAGAGAGCTACCTTGATGGTATCATGGCTCTAGTGGTATTGTGAGCACTAGGAAGAAGGCATCTCAAACAGCTGTATACACCATAGTTGAGAGAGCTATCTCCCCATGATAGTAGGGAATGTTTTTCCTGTGAACCTTGGTGAAAACCTGCGGAACTTGTTTCAGCAGAGTTTCTGGGAGATGGAGTAAGGGGTCAGAAGACATCTGGAGACAGTGATGATGCTATCAAGTCACCTTCACCACTCTTATAATAGTACATCTGTCTCCAGTCTAGAAGACAGGGCCTTTTTAGAAAACTCCTGGCATGGGTACCAAATATGCATTTGAGTTAGCTGCCAGAATGATTCCTCAGGGAACACTGTGTTAAGCATCACTCACTAAAGGCTCCAGGCCTTCACTTGGGTACCATTCATAGGACTCCTGTGTGCATTCTCAAAGCTAAGTATGAGTTCAGTCACTACCCAAGAATTTCGCATCCGTAAGAGTAGAAAATGTTAGATGACAAGAGGGAGCTTGTGGCAGCTGCCAAGAAAAAAAAAAGATATATTTGGCAAACCTTTGCAGATAGTCATACACAACTTCATAGAGAAGCTTGATGGCTTTAATTATAGGCGTATTAGGAAAGCTTTTAAACCCCTCTGAAATCAGATGCTCACTGCCATTTCATCATTGATCTCTTGGTAATTGATTCTGACATTATGTATCATTTGTGGCTAATAAGCTTTCATGTGCGATGGAAGTGTGATGCTCCACTTTTTAAAACAAACATGTAATGCTCACCTGAAGTCCACATCTAGTGGAATCAGCTGAAAGGTCAAGATCCAGTACTAAATCCTTCTGTGAAATGAGCTGTCAGTCCAATAATGTGTATGCATTGCTTAGATGTTACGCCAGTAGTGCCCAGGTCCCGAGCAGTAGACAAAAGCATGTCCCTAGATCCGAGCTTTCCAAACTTTTCATGTTGGTGACACACTTTTTAGACAGGCATCATTCCACGACACAGTAATTCAGTTTTACTAGCAAACCAGAGGTTAAACTAACCCCTTTCCAGCCTCACACACACCTACATACTGCAGCTGACCCACTAATGTGTCACAGTGCACAGTTTTGGAGAGGTCTGTCCTAGATAAATGTCTGGCCTCTCCGGGCAAGTACAACAGCAAGGGTGGCTACTTACACATCACCGAAAATGAGGAAATGCGCCACAAAATAAGAGGACAAAAATGGATGCAGGTTTGCATGAAATTGACCACTTACCCAGTACGAGGGATGGGCGGTGGCTGCGACCTGGCATGGCGCTTTCCCTTCCTCCTGGAGCCACATCATTTTCCACAGCCGTTGTTCTTCCTCCCTGGTTGCTGGGAAGCCTACTGGTTTCCCGCCTAACCCAGATTCAAATTCTGGCAAATCCGTGGCAGGGCAATAGGAGCTGACCGCATTGCAGGAGGCTCCGCTCCTCAAGCTTAAATTGGGGCTGCTCACGGCAGCGCAGTCAACCCAGAGTATCATCCATCCAGCCCACCATCTAATCTCATTCTCTTGCAGGCTAACCTTCTTCTTTCCAGAAATGCGCGCATTGCTATGGTCGTATGATAGTTGCTGTCTTCACAGCCAGGAAGGAATTTTCCCTGCTCTGCAGATTTTGCCTTCCCCATAGCAATTGTCACAGCTTTGGCAGTTTAGGCCTTGGGTGGACTCCTTTAGTCTAACATCTGAAGTTGGGGGTGAAGTGGTGACTCACCCACTTCCTGCAGCAGCAATAACAGGGTACCCCATTAGAGGGGTCATGAGGGGAATCTCTGTCCAAAGTGCATGGTGGGAGGGCCACAGAGCTCCCCTCAGCGATTCGGGGAGGGACCAGCTGTGTAAACATGTGTTTTGTGTTGGTGCCATCTTCCCCTAACTGGCCCTGCCATGCCCATGCCCCCAGCAGGGGGCTAAGAGGGATACCCACCCAATGCCTATGCCAAAGTTTACCTGCACCTGAATTCAGTAAAGTTGCGGCCATTTTAATCCCAAATACGTTGTCATGTCTTTTCCTTTCATGAAGGCTTGGCCCCCAAGCGAGGCTTGCTGTGTCTGAGTACGCAATTGCACGTGTCGATTTGTGAGTATCGCTATTTATGGGTATAGATGCAGAATTAGAAACTATCTCTGTAATTTAAATATGTCTCATCATAGTGTGGGGAACTTTAACCAGCAGACCTGTATGCCTACTCAGTCTGCTATTCGGGTGTAACTTCAAGGCTTCTGTTTTAGAGTCCTTTTTCTTTAAGCTAGGCTTAAGACGGAACAGCTCTTCAGCTAGAAAAGCCCCTCAAATAGAGGTCTGTCCTTTGCAAAGTAGGACACATGGCCACTTGAACAACAGCCTTTGCAGGATAAAGCCCAGTTTGTCAATCCAGGACCAGACCAACCAGTTGAACCTCATTCCTACCCTTCAGATCAACAGACCAGGAAACAGATAAGAAAACTTAGTGCAGTCAACTAGCTCAGACAAACAACCAGACAGGAAATGCAGGCAGGCAGACATCAGATGAGGAATCAAGGCAAGGTGGAGAGCCAAAGAAACGCAAGCAGCCTGGGGGGCTAATAACCACAGAACTCCTAAGAGTCTGGGATTGCTGATCCAAAGCCTTATTGGAAAGGTGAAGTAGGCTGCTATATTATCCCTGCAGCAAATCTGATCACCAAGAAGAAGAACAGCAGGAGGCACCAACGGGATGAGAAATGGGCAAGACAAGGTCTCAGTTCTGCCACCTATGTGCAGTGACGGCCCTATAGGCAGTCCACACACAGTCAAATATGGCGACCTCAGGAGGCTAGTTCTGTCCATGTATAAATGGTAGATTGCAAAGTCTCTCTGCAGAGAGAGAAATAGGAAGCACATGACTTGCTTCATACTTCTGTTTCTCTTCCGCTCAGCAATCAGCAATGATAGCCTGGCTAGTAAGCATAAGGTAAAGGTAAAGGGACCCCTAACCATTAGGTCCAGTCGTGGCCGACTCTGGGGTTGCGGCACTCATCTCGTTTTATTGGCCGAGGGAGCCGGTGTACAGCTTCTGGGTCATGTGGCATGACTAAGCCGCATCTGGCAAACCAAAGCAGTGCATGGAAACTCCATTTACCTTCCCGCCAGAGTGGTACCTATTTATCTACTTGCACTTTGAAGTGCTTTCGAACAGCTAGGTTGGCAGGAGCTGGGACCGAGCAATGGGAGCTCACCCCGTCACGGGGATTCGAACCGCCAACCTTCCGATCAGCAAGCCATAGGCTAGTAAGCCACCCTAGCTAGTAAGCATGAATGCTGTCAAAAGCCTCCACACTATTTCTGTCGCCACCCCCACCCCCCATGCCTGGAGAACCTATGATTGTGGTCTTGGGTTGTCAACCTTGCTCTCCCTCAACCAATACCACGTGGCGTGGCAGAGGCTGTTGCAAAAGCTGTGGTTGGCCACCATAAAATGGCATAGACCTGGTCAATGGGACAAATCAAACCCATTCCTGTTACGAGGAGCAGCTGAGATGGGAGTTTTGATACAGGTGTTTTGTCCTTTGAGGTGGCAAAGCAGAGCTGGCACACAGCTATTGGCATTTGTCACTGGCCTGTGGCAGCCACTAGAACATTTGAGAGGGTATTTTGGAATTTTGCCTAAGCAAACTCTGCAGAATGGTAAGCGCCGACAGTCTAGAGAGCTGCAGTTTTAACTCAGAAGATGTACAGCACACCAAACCAAGTATTCTCTCACACCTCCATTTTGCCTTTTGCAACCTGATGGTGCCACTTTTGGACTCCTTTGAAATACACAATCTTCCTAACCTCTGGAAATAGTCTCTCCAATTCCAGGATCACAGCTGCAAATTTTTCAGCAGCTGCAATCCTGGAAATGGTTGACGAACACCTTCACGAACACCTTCTGTTTCACAGTTACCTTTCTCAACATGATCCATGGATACATGCAAACTACAGAAATTTAGCAGTTCTCTCTTGGAGATTGGTGCAGATTCCCATGGCACTGCATTGATGCAGGAAAGAAACATGCCACAGGGTAGTGCTTTTAGCCTTCCTCTGTTGACCCTGATCTGAGACTTTAGGGTAGATGGCAAAGATCCTAATTTGATTTTAAACAGCTGCACTGTGAAGTTGCACAGCATGGGATGCAGCACGTACATTCCCTGAGAGAAAGTCACAGAGCCACAGTGCTGGACTTTACAAATTGCCTTTTGGAGACGATGACACAGTTCCTTCTGTTTCTATTGAAAGTGTCCTGCTTTCACTGCCATCTCTCTCGCCACTAATTTTAGCACTAATTTAATAGGGTCTGGAATTCTGATTCTCTGACACGCAGGAAATTTGGGTCTAGTTAGAGTATCCAGCTCTTAGAAAATTGTAGGGGGGGGAGGTTTTGAAATCGCATCTCATTCTAATTACTTTCTAGTATAATGAACACTACTGGGTGCAAACTGAGGTGGACTGCTTCTTTGTTTTGTATCTTATTATTTCTGACCACTTAGGGAAGGCACGATCATCCTTTTAAAAAACCATATAGAAAACAAGATAACTCTTTTGAAGACAGTGCATAAGAGTCATGTCCTCATAGAAAAGTTTTGCTCTTCAGATATCTATCGTACCGGAAGAAAAATTCTATAAATGTCTAAGGCAGCAGTAGGAAACATGTGGCTTCAGATGTTTTTGGACTGCAACTCTCATTGCCCCAATCAGCATGGACAACACTAAAGGATGATGGAAGATTAAGTCCAATAACATGAGGAGGACCACAGGTCTCTCCATCCCTGATTAGATAGATAGATGATAGATGATAGATGATAGATAGATAGATGATTAGATAGATAGATAGATAGATAGATAGAGAGAGAGAGAGAGAGAGAGAGAGATAGATAGAGATAGATAGATAGATAGATAGATAGATAGATAGATAGATAGATAGATAGATATAGATGGTATATCATGTTCTACATCTTTTTCTGATAATTCTACAATTTCACAATTTTCTCTTTGCAATAATGAGGGCTAGAAACCTTTTTTTCCCAAGAAAGAAAAAGAAGTACCATAGTGATAGTTTAAATTATGATAAGGCCTTAAGAGCCATGTGTAGCTAAGAGATATGTCTCAGGTGTCACCAGATACGAAAGCTCAAGAGAGCTTTTGATACAGAGTTTTAGAAACTACTTGGGAAAGGTTCATTGATCAGATGTGATGTCTGTTTTTTCCAAGGTATATTGCTCATAATCACAGCTCAAATATTAGTCCCAATGCTTCTCCAGTAATAGTAATTGTTTTATACTAGTGGGAAAGCAAAATTGCTTAATTTCCCAGCTCAACATTCCAAACTGTAGTTTGCCTTGTGTGCCCTTCTTTTCATTTAGCAGAAGCTGCTTCCTTCTCATCAGCTTTCCCCAATTTTCTGTCGATGCCCAAGCTCACATCTGAAAGGAATGATTTCTAGAGTGATAAACGTCACCATCAGTGAGAGAAATTGCTAATTGCCAAAACCTTGTCTTTTTGAAACGGTACTGTTTGTGCCGAAAGCCCCAGATTTCACAGCATATGGCGGGCCTGCCAATTTTGTGGAAAGCCGTGTCACATGTCAGTTTTCTGCCACATCGCTCGGCATCATTCCCCAGCCAAATATGCCCCCACCTGATCTGCCTCTCACAAAACGGAAGTGCACGTCCTAAGCCACGTTCTCAGTTTCGACAAGCAGCATTCATTTACGTGTTGCTAGGAAGCAAATGGGGAGAAACGGTGTCCTAAGGAGACGTTGTGTGGGGCACGTGGCTGCTGCCTTCAACCTATTTGTCTCCCTTGGTAGTGTCTAGGAAAAGAAACATGTGGTGGGATGATGTCACTGCATCCAGCATCTCCCTGTTCCTGCTCCAGTTCCAGCACCTGGGATTCTTGGGCAGATTCCAGGGCTGATTATTTTCTCTAGAGATTGATGCTCCGAGCGGTTGGGTCTAGGGGACATTTTCCTTTCCCACAATACCCCTAAATGTAGCATCACTCTGGGGCATTGTGGGAAATTAAAATGACAAAGCTCAGCCAACCCCTTGCTACTTGCTGCATTGCTGCGACCAGGTAAGCCCAGCGGGGCCCACTGACAGCCAAGGAGGCCTATCAGAAGGCACCTTGCCAAGGGTTCCCTCCAACCTGGAGTCAGCCCAGTTCAGTTGATTGGTTGCTCTCCGAAGGGGGCGGGCAAACCACAAACTCAATGGCATCATGTCACAGACTTCTTTTAGTAGGCATTACTGGGAGGCACATGTTCCCTGTAATATCTAGCTGCACCCTTTTTGTGGTCAATTCATTTCTCTTTCATGTCTCAGCTGTATATCATTCTGTATTTTCATTCAGATTAGTCTGGACGCTCTGCTCTCTGAAAATTTCCCTCCTGACAAATTTAACATGGCTAATCAAAGCTCTTTTTGCTTCCCTCAGAAGCCCTCTGTGCAGGAACATCCTTGCCCTACTCAGCAAACCTCAGCAACAATTTAGGGAGTGCCCTAAATCAGAAATATCAATACAGTGGTACCTCGGGTTATGAACTTAATTCATTCTGGAGGTCTGTTCTTAACCTGAAACTGTTCTTAACCTGAAGTACCACTTTAGCTAATGGGGACTCCTGCTGCCGCCGAAGCACGATTTCTGTTCTCATCCTGAAGCAAAGTTCTTAACCCGAGGTAATATTTCTGGGTTAGCGGAGTCTGTAACCTGAAGCGTATGTAACCAGAGGTACCGCTGTAGACCTGTGTAAGCTGCGCTTCTATCCCTTGAGATCCCTCAGATGCTTCACCTGAGTCAAATTCACCTTAAAATATTGCTTTAGCTGCAATTCACGGGAACTTATTTGTTTATTTTAGACAGTTATACCCTCCCCTTAAAGGGGGTGACAGGACTCCAAATGTCAATAGGGAATTTCAATCCATCTCACTGGCTAATCCAAAAGACCGCCAGTTGTTCACAGTGTATGTCTACTCAGAAGCAAATCCTAGTGAGTTGACTGGGACTATGCCCCAGGTATGTATGCATAGGATTGCAGCAGTGGTGGAAGTCCTCAAATGTGGTTGTCTTTCAGAGACCTGAACATAGAGCAGGAATGGGGAACGTAAGACCCAAGGGCCAAATCCCATCCTCCTTGGGGGCTCCATAGCTGGTGCCTCCCACCACTCCTCAGCATCCAGCCAGGCCTCCCTCCAGGCCACACCACCTCCCTGGCCACCCACTCTCTTCCCAGGCAATGCCTCTCGCCAGTCCTGCTTTGCACCCTCCATGAGTGGTTTTGCCAGGCTGGAATGTGTCCTTGAACTCTGATACCTCTTGCTTTCCTGGATGGATGGTGGAAAGGGATGTGAGTGTGAAGAAAGGCATTATGGGGATTTCTTTAGGCAAAGCAAGTGAGCTACCAGCCTCCCCCCCATCAGGATGTTGGATAGCTTCTTGTATGTTCAGTTTTGGCATGCAAAAACTCCATCAACGCCCGCCTCAGTAAATCTGCATGCCTAGGAGAAAACAGATTGACACACACCAGTTATAGAGATGCTTCCAGAAAAGCAAACTCCTTGCCAAGTCAGACCTCTCACCTCCATTGCAGCGTTTGTCAAGTCAGACAGAGGCCAAGCGAGCAGGCTCAAAAGAGGCCTGTTTATTCTTTTGACTTGGCAAAGCAGAGGGAGGCGAGGGGGCCAAATGGGAAGATGCTCCTAAGTTTCTCATGCACTGCTCTTCACCTGGCCAGCTCTTCACTTCCAGTGCACTTGCAGACCCTCCAAGAACCCTAATTTTCCAGGGACATCCCAGATTTACAGAAACCGTCCTGGTTTCTGATTTGATCCTGGAATATCCCACTTTTCCTTAGGACATCCCTATTCTCATTGGAGAAACGTTGGAGGGTACTGAGTTATCTGACCCTTGAGCCGCCTGAAGGTGATCCTGTATAGGGAAGGTTTTTTTTTTTAATGTTTTCTTATTTTTATATATACAGTGGTACCTCGGGTTACAAACGCTTCAGGTTACAGACTCCGCTAACCCATAAATAGTACCTTGGGTTAAGAACTTTGCTTCAGGATGAGAACAGAAATTGTGTGGCGGCAGCGGGAGGCCCCATTAGCTAAAGTGGTACCTCAGGTTAAGAACAGTTTCAGGTTAAGAACGTACCTCTGAAACAAATTAAGTTCTTAACCAGAGGTACCACTGTATGTTGGAAGCCACCCGGAGTAGCTGGGGAAACCCAGTAAGATGTGTGGGGTATAAGATTATCATTATGGAATGGGACGTTCTTCATCAGAGAAATGTTGGAGGGTATGCACTCATGTACACCAGTTTCAATTGTGCGTAAACAATGCCTCTAAAATCTGCAGGGTAAGCTCTTGTGTAGCTCTCTCCATCTTCTCACTCAGTGACTCGCTTCCACTCCCCTGCTGTGGGATGAGGCAGGAGGGGGCCTGGGAAGGAATGAGAGTCGCCTTGATCGGTGAGCAAAATGGGAGTAAGGGGCCTCATTTGATGTGGTGAGGCATGTCAGGCTTTCCAGACTGATGGACGAGCAAATGGGTCCTTTGTCCTCATACAGCATGGTTGAACAAGCAAATGGGGAAGCTGGTTTTAAAATTGCTGGTTTATTAACATCAAAAGTTGTTGCTTTCTTCCGGAGAACTTATAGCAAAGTTTGCACTTGTGTCAAACAAATGGAGGACCCCCCATTAAAACTTTTGGTGTAGTTTTCTGGTATCATTCCTTTAAACCAGAGATTCTTAAACTGTGTCATTCTAAACCTCTCTATGAGTCCAAAAGAAATAGTTTGAGCCTTCTCAAGCATAACTAAAGGCAGCTTTGTAGCTTATGGTGGAATTGTGGAGATTACGAAGGATCAAACTAGATGTTACACAGAGATGGTCTATGATGCTTTCCTCCACATTGCTTTTCACCAAAAATGACTTCAGCAAACTGCATGTTTCAGAGGAAGGACTGAGAGCATGAAGAGGGTTAAGGCTCTCTCCTCTGGTCAGCTGTTACATATTATTATTATTATTATTATTATTATTATTATTATTATTATTATTATTTTATTTATACCCCACACATATGGGCAGCTTCTAACACTCTGGGCAGCTTCTAACAGAATATTAAAATACAATTTATTTATCTTTTTCATTAAATTAACAAGTCACTTAATAAGAAAATATTCTTTAGGTGACAATCAGACACACAGAGAAAGAAAGCTGCTCTTTCATGCATGGGGGGAAGGAAGAAAAGAAGTTTGAGGAGGGAGACTTTGACGGAAACTAGAAGGGGACAGAACTAGGGTTGCATTCAACTAAGCTTTACTCAGAGAAGACCCACTGAAAATAACAGGTGTGACTAATTCCAATAGGTCTGCTCTGAGTACAGCCAAGCTGTCTGTCACATCCTAAGAGGGTCCTGTTTCTCCCATTGCTGCAGCCTTGGATTCAAAGAGACCCCGAACATCATGTCTGCCCTCTCTGCAGCTTTAAACTTGCCCAGTTTGCAAAAAGGGCACTTTTTCTTTGTTCGCTTACCTCACTGCCCAATGCAAGTCTGGAAACTTCCCCCTCCCAACACTAGGATTGTTTTTTGTCTCTGCTAACTACATACCCCACAAATGTCCCAGGAAAAAATGGGAATCCCATTTCTCACATGAGAGCACGGCGGCCATTTTGGGTGCCGCGATCTCGTGCGATTTTGTGCCATCATGTCACCTGGAAGAAAACGCTTCCCTCCAAAAAAGCACATTTTGGGGGCTCTGTGATTTCACACAGGTCACGTGACTCACAAGGGAGCACAGTCGGGAAGCCTCATGTCCAGGTTTTGGGTATGTATCTCTCCCCTCAGGGAAGGGCTTTCCCCATTTTCTGTCAGCCCAGGAAATATTTGTCAATGACCTTCTTAATGGTGCTTCTAGCGACCCCCATCCCGCTGGCTCTGAAAAGCTAGCCTGGCTCCTTAGCAGAAACTGAATCCATGGTTGGCACAGTTTGATCAAACCTTGACTGGGCGATGGGCTTCGTGGGGTGGTGAATGCTTCCCTCCGTGAGGGAGCCTTCCCAGACCCGCTGAAAGAGGCGGTTATTAAACCGCTTCTTAAAAAACCATCTTTAGATGCGGCCACGATGGCCAATTATCGCCCAGTCTCAAACCTCCCATTCTTGGGCAAGGTGATTGAGCGAGTGGTTGCTGAACAACTCCAGGCACGCCTGGAAGAAGCGGACCATTTGGATCCCTTCCAGTCGGGATTCAGGCCTCATCATGGGACTGAAACTGCCTTGGTCGCACTGGTTGATGATCTCCGGCGGGCTAGGGACAAAGGTGAGAGCTGTTTCCTAGTTCTGCTGGATCTCTCAGCGGCGTTTGATACCATCGACCATGACATCCTTCTGGACCGTCTTGAGGGGCTGGGAGCTGGGGGCACTGTCATACAGTGGTTCCGCTCCTTCCTCCTGGGCCGTGTTCAGAAAGTGGTGGTGGGGGATGAGTGTTCAGACCCCTGGCCGCTCACTTGTGGGGTGCCTCAGGGTTCTGTCCTCTCCCCCATGCTTTTCAACATCTACATGCAGCCGCTGGGAGCGATCATCAGGAGGTTTGGGCTGGGTGTTCATCAGTATGCAGATGATACCCAGCTCTACCTCTCTTTTAAATCAGAACCAGTGAAGGTGGTAAAGGTCCTGTGTGAGTGTCTGGAGGCGGTTGGAGGATGGATGGCGGCTAACAGATTGAGGTTGAATCCTGACAAGACAGAAGTACTGTTTTTGGGGGACAGGAGGCGGGCAGGTGTGGAGGATTCCCTGGTCCTGAATGGGGTAACTGTGCCCCTGAAGGACCAGGTGCGCAGCCTGGGAGTCATTTTGGACTCACAGCTGTCCATGGAGGCACAGGTCAAATCTGTATCCAGGGCAGCTGTTTACCAGCTCCATCTGGTACGTAGGCTGAGACCCTATCTGCCTGCGGACTGTCTCGCCAGAGTGGTACATGCTCTGGTTATCTCCCGCTTGGACTACTGCAATGCGCTCTACGTGGGGCTACCTTTGAAGGTGACCCGGAAACTACAACTAATACAGAATGCGGCAGCTAGACTGGTGACTGGGAGCGGCCGCCGAGACCATATAACACCGGTCTTGAAAGACCTACATTGGCTCCCAGTACGTTTCCGAGCACAATTCAAAGTGTTGGTGCTGACCTTTAAAGCCCTAAATGGCCTCGGTCCAGTATATCTGAAGGAGCGTCTCCTCCCCCATCGTTCTGCCCGGACACTGAGGTCCAGCTCCGAGGGCCTTCTGGCGGTTCCCTCACTGCGAAAGGCCAAGTTGCAGGGAACCAGGCAGAGGGCCTTCTCGGTGGTGGCGCCCGCCCTGTGGAATGCCCTCCCATCGGATGTCAAGGCGATGGACAACTACCTGACATTCAGAAGACATCTGAAGGCAGCCCTGTTCAGGGAAGTTTTTAATATGTGACATTTTTGTGTATTTTTTATCTCTGTTGGAAGCCGCCCAGAGTGGCTGGGGAAACCCAGCCAGATGGGCGGGGTACAAATAATAAATTATTATTATTATTATTATTATTATTATTATTATTATTATTGATTAACTCTAACCCTCTCCAAAAATCCTTATCACTGTACTTTCTACCCTGATCAGCAGTGGTTTTCCCAGGTTTGAGGTTGTGTTCTAGCCCTATCTAGAGATGCCAGTGATCCAGGGATCTTCTGCATGCAAAATAGATGCTCTACCACTCTACCCCTGAAGCTTCATGTGGGACAAATGTTTCACAGAGAGTTTTGTACATTCATAAACCCTCTTGTATGGTTTTCCCTACCCTCGTTTTTTTGGATAGGACACACAAACTGGGCCTTCAGATGCTGAACCACTGCATGAATCACCTCACCCCACATTGTGAGGGGTGGGAACATCCCTGCTGCTTCACTGCATGAAGTGTGTCGAACATTCCCTTGTGGGAAGCCAATCAAACACATTCTAGCAGCCACATGAAGCCCCTGTCACATGTATGCATCCATTCGCCCGCCACAGATGAGAAGAAAGGTTATTATTTTGTCTTATTATGCTTAAGGGTCAGAATGTCATGAGCGATCACAAGCTAATTATATGAGCTTCAGACTGAGAGGCCCAGACTGTGGCATGACTCCTGCCTGACTAAACTTACAAATCACTAATGAGTGTGGAAACAAATGCATCTGTGATTTTGTGTAGCTTGCTTGTCCCTGGTTTGTGTACTAGGTTTGTTCTTTAAATAAGGCCAGGATGTGGTTGACTTTTAAAAGGAGAGGCATACTAATAAATTGGGGAACTCCAAGGCCCAGCCAGTCACCACCTCCTGCAGGTCTGACAGGGTGGCTGCTGGTGCACTAGGTGGCCGGTACACCAGCCAGACAGCCAAGCTCTCCTCGGAGCCCCACACCAGGCCGACACATTCAATGCCAGGGATTGACGGCAATGGCAGAGCCCTGAAAGAACAATCTTCCCAGTTTAACAATGCCACCCCTTCCCCCTGGTCCGTGACTGGTGGAGGATGGAGAAACGCGGGGGCTCCATCTCTTGTAAGGTAACTGTTTCCCCTTGGTGCGCCCAGCTCTCCATCACGCAAGCCAGGTCAACCCCCTGCAAGGTAAAGAAATCCCGCAGGGTGGCGGTTTTGTTGCCTATAGACCTGGCATTGCACAACACCAGTGACAGAGGTGGGTAGTCCTTGCTCACCCTACCTTTGTCCCTCGAGATGGGGTGCAGATTGGAAGGGATACGAGCATATCCATATATCATATCCCTTCACCTATAAGATCTGCCCCCACCACCCTACCTCCCTTGCTCTTCCACGGTAGTAATTCCAAGCCCCATGCTTGCGTCCTTTGATAGCATTGGTGTTATTATTAGAGCCTTACAAGCTGTGGTTGTGAGTATGGGGCCCGCCCCCAGGCCCAAGGTGGAAAATGGGCTTCAAGGGGGAGCAGTCCTCCCCAATACTCACAGGCAGAGCAGCAGCAGCATTGACAGGCAGAACTCACAAAGCATTGTCTAGAAATAGTTTTCAGCATGATAACTTGAGAAACATGGGACATTCTTCAACTAATTACTTAAACTGGGCAATGATCACATCATGCAAAATCGAGCTGGCAAATCCACAAGGGAGTTTTCCCCCCCTAAAACTTTTTCCTAAAAAGACAGATTTAAAATTTGGTCTTCGAAGCAGCACCCTAGTTGTATACTCAGTATTGTGTATGCAAGGCACTAATTGTTCGAGTGACACGGATTATGACAAAGCAGGCTGCTTATATTTTCAAGTTTGTCCCTACAGAAAGATGCAGAAAATGGAATGCATATTCGCTCTTTTTTATTGTGCATCCCAAAATACCTGCTTCATTGAAAACCACTCTTGGTTTTGACCCTGCTATTCTCCTCCAGACATCATCAGTGCTTCTCCCTTTCTCTACTCCCTCTCTCCAGGCTATTTGTATGACCCTGTCAAAAACCTTTTCTGTGGCTTCAGATGATAAGGAAACTTCAGACTACCTTGTACTGTCAGCCAGGAAAATCCTGTAATACTTTTCAATATGGAAAGAGAAGCATGTATTCTCTTTGTCTAGGATATTATGCATGGCGCTTCCTGCTTGCTGGCCTTGAAGAATCCCCTGGGTCTCTTTCTTTGAAACTGTTGCATATTTCGAAAGAAGGCTTGTCACTATTCAAGTCCAAATGCATCTAGCTAACTTACAAAATGCTTCAGAAGGAAAACCAATTGATATTGATTTGTGAATATTAGTAACTTCTTGAGGAGGTAACATTTTTACATGTAACTGTGTGTTTTTGTGGTCTTTTGTTTAAATTGTCTGTTGTTGCTTCTGTTTTTTAAAAATATATATTGTTAATATATTAAGTGCTATAGAAATTAAATAATCAAAATGTCAGTTGTAAGTACTGTGGAGTTGTGCTGGCCATGTGCTTAATATGACTTCTTGTATAAATTGCTATGGAGGGTATTTCTTCGGCTGTGTACACACGGCATTTTATGCTAGAATCAAGGAAGACAGAGTACTTTCCCCCCTACATATTGTTTGTCCCCATCAAAAGCTCTTTTTGAGAAACTGGCCTCATTCCGAAAACAGTATTGGCTTCCTGAGGAAATGCGCTGAGAAATACCTGCAATTGCCACACTCAGTGGTACAAAGGACAGTGTACTTTTATGTCACTTGTTTCTGCTGTTGAGAACTCCCATCCCTATCACTATTCAGTTGTGTTCCATTGTGATGAAACAACATCTGGCAGCTAATCCCTTTTGTTGCACCACTTCAGTTCACGGTGGCAGGCCGTTGCAGTTCACTTTCATGTCTGAACATCAATGTAATGCCATACTCTTAAGTGCACCGGCATTCACTTACAAACTATGGAAAGAGGCTATTCCTTGAGGGATATGCATTACAGCAGAACTGTACTCCAAGACTGACATCAGGTATTTGTTGCCTAGCCCTGTCTAGGCTTGGCACACAACACCCTCTTTGGTGCCCAGCGATAATCGCTCACTTAGGTCCAGTCCAAGTCCTACTGAATGTCTTGGAAAGGCTCCAAATGGCTTTAGTGAGAGTTGCGTCAGCTCTCTGTATTGCCAGAAATTGTTTGGTACTTTGCAGGGGAGAAAAGGACCTTTCTGATTATTGAAACATGTTCATAGAAAGCTACTACAGATGTTGTCAGAGTGTTGGTTTTTACATGACTAGTACAGTGGTACCTCGGGTTAAGAACTTAATTCGTTCCGGAGGTCTGTTCTTAACCTGAAACTGTTCTTAACCTGAAGCACCACTTTAGCTAATGAGGCCTCCTGCTGCTGCCACGCTGCCAGAGCATGATTTCTGTTCTCATCCTGAAGCAAAGTTCTTAACCCGATGTACTATTTCTGGGTTAGCGGACTCTATAACCTGTAGTGTCTGTAACTTGAAGTGTATGTAACCCAAGGTACCACTGTACAAGGAGGCAGCAAGGTGGGTGGGGGCAGTTACTGTGCCCCAACAGGCAGTCTTGGGGCCTAGTGCTAGTGTTATCTGTTTCTCAAAGGCCACATCCATAGCCACACCACTTATTATTATTATTATTATTATTATTAGAATTTGCATACCACCCTTCATTCAAAAGATCACTGGGTGGTTCACAACATAAAAACACAAGACTATCAATCAGAATTGCCTAATCATGTTTTGCAGCTCTTCCAAATGTCTCTGTTATAGCATTTTGCAGGGGGAAAACAATGGTTTCAGCTACAGTTCAATTGGATCGAAGATGCGATTAAGCTTGAGGGACTCTGCAAACAAACAGCTAATCTTTATAAAAAGCACTCTGAAATTCAACACTGTTTCAGTTGCCTACGGCATGTTAAAGCGGACGGCATGTTAAAGCCAAATCAAGTGGAGTACAATGCCAGCCAATTGGCTTTGATATTTGTGGGCTGTCAAATTAATTTCTGCAGGCCAGTATTGGTTTCCCAACCACCGTTGACCAGGGTTGACCTGCTGCATGCTCCAAAATGCATCGCTGTAATCCCTTTCCTTTGCAAAGAGGAAGCAACTGAGCAGGACAAGTAGCAACTGGGAAAATGCAGAGTCCGGAATCTTTAAAATAAACTTGCCGGCTATTCATTGACATCTGCAGCGACAAACACTTTATAATACACAGCACAGGCTTTTCTTAAGCCTCAGTAACGTGATAGCTTTCAGAAAAGTTTTAAGGCAAAGTCATTTTTATTATTATTATCCGAATATGGTTGCATTTCCAGGCTTTGTTATGTTATCTACACAAAGCGAACCAGTCTTTCTCAGGGAAGTCAGCTGATTAACCCTAAGGCAAAGAAAGCATTTTGCATCTGTCTGTCAGCAAGAACACATTCCTAGGAAGGATGCCCAGCTTCACAAAGCTCTGCAGACATTTTCAGTATTTCTCATTCCTCACAACCTTGAGATAAGAACAGTGTATCTTTACTAGAGACTTAAAAACAGGTTTTACACTATTTTCTTCACACACACACCCCAGACACCCTGGGAATTGGGGAACCTGCAACGCTCCGGATCTTTGTTGGACTCCAATTCCCATCATCCCTGTCCATTGGCCATGCTGGTGGGGGCTGATGGGAGCTGTAGTTGAACAAGAACATGCTCCCTCCCCATGCAAAAAGGGCATGAGGCTCTCACCAGAGAACTCTCAGCCATTTTACTACAATTCCATAGATTGTTCAAGGAGAACCAAGGCAGTCCAACTGCTATGAAATGGACATAACATTTGAGGCACAGATAAGCTCAGAGTATTCTGAATGATCCCGCCTCCCAAATTCTCCCACTTTTGTTGAAGTCCAAAGTTGAAAATGCCACGGGAATGGAGTGGGTCTGTAAAGAAATTGGTGCTCTATTTATGTGACTCGAAAGATATGAGATTCATATGATGAGTAAGGTGATTTATTTACAGCAATGGCTTCTGAGGATGGATGATGGACAGTTTTCAAAGTACACAAAAGCTTTTCGTTAGGCAGGTTAACATCACTCCTATTAACAACGTTAACATCCTATTAATCCAGCATGTCAATGTCCTGAGCCAGAGGTTGACAGGGCTATTGAGAACCTCTACGTTTTTGAGGCCCACCTCTTTCCAAGGCAACAAGACAGTGTCTATTTGCTTCTGCCAGCAGTGTTATCCAAAGAAAAGAAAAGAAAAAAGGATGAAGAGCTACTTTTAGGTCATCAGAATCCCCAACCAATAGTATAGTGGTACCTTGGGTTAAGAACTTAATTTGTTCTGGAGATCTGTTCTTAACATGAAACTGTTCTTAACCTGAGGTGCCACTTTAGCTAATGGGGCCTCCCACTACCGCCGTGGCCGCCGCCGCACAATTTCTGTTCTCACCCTAAAGCAAAGTTCTTAACCTCAGGTACTATTTCTGGGTTAGCAGAGTCTGTAACCTGAAGTGTCTGTAACCTGAAGCGTCTATAACCCGAGGTACCATTGTACATCTCTAGTGTTTAGAATTAACAGCAATTTGTCCACTGTCAGGGCGGAGTCAGATGCAGGTCAGCACCAAGTGGCAGAGTCAGTTGTTAGCAAAGTTAACTCCTTCTTCAAGGAAATGGCATACAACTCAGCAACCTTTTCCACTAGGTTTTCCCCCTATAGAGCAGTTGCCAGGACTGAAGGTTGCTGCCTTCCACCCTTTCTAAGGCTCATCCTCTCCTTGATGTTTCTCAAGCAGTTTTTCAAACTGCACCTGCACACCTCTGGTCCGCCCTCCTCATTATCCTTGCTGTGGAGGGTAGCTTGTCACAGCAGGAGGAGAGTCCCTGGATTCTTGAGCAGCCTCTAGACCCCCCCCCCTCCTCCTCTGCTTCAGCCTCAGAGTCTGAACTGCTCCCTGTCACAGGCTCTTCCTGCTCACTAAACCCTGTTGCCCCTTCAGCACCCAGCCCCTCCTCCCAATCTTTTCCTTCAGTGTCCCACCACCAAACCCCTGGCTCTGAGACTTCCTCTTCTGGGGGTTCTCCAGCCGGTGCCTCCCACCCCTCCTCTTCGTCCAGCCAATCCCAGACATCCACTTTCTCTCGTTCCACTCTTTCCAAACACTGTTTTAGACCACCCATTGCCCCTCTGAGAGAAAATAGCTACGCGTGTGCTAACTGTTCCTTGCTTCCCACCCCCAATGAATGAACTGAGTCTAACTCATATAACTATGTACACAGAGGATGGAGGCGGGGAACGCTACCAGCTGATAACGCTTATCTCTATATTGTGAAAGCATCACCTGGTGGTTTTTGCAGACTTCACTGCCCCTAAAGGCAGAGGACAAACCAAGGACCCCGGTTTGTTAAAGTGTGCAATCCCATCAACACATTCACTCCCTGCCTGCCTCCCCAGCAACTTAATTTAAAAACCAGCAAAGTCGTTGAATTCCACAACATCCTCCCCCCATTAATAAAATTTTGGCAGCTCGGTGACCTATTGGCAGGTTTTTGAGGCAAATAAATAAATAAGAGCATGAATGAAACTCAGAGAGACCAGATGTTGCCAGAACGAAGAAGAGGGGGTTCAATTCACACCATTGTTTCGCCGGCTCTGTTTTCCTGCCTGGTCTTTTCCTGTAGAGGGTCGGATAGCGTAGCTCACAACTGTGATCTGGTTACTTAAGAGGCATCGACTGGATCCGCACAACACATCAGCGAGAGAGATGGCTAACAGTTTTCCTTTTCCTGTGCAGCTGGTGTTTGCTGAGAGGGATAATTTGTATGTGGATTTATTTACCTAGCTTTTTTTTTTTAATCAGTGGACATCAGCGTTCTGACTGTGCCTTGTTCATTCTGAAACAATGAATGAACCTAATTGGTAACATTATATGCATGGAGGGGGGGGACATCCTTGCTTTGCAGGTGGAAATCTAAGGCTACCTCCCCCCCCCCTTATGAATGAAACTGAGTTCCCTTAAAAAAAAGGATGACTCTATATGCTTAATCATTAAACAATATCAGTAAGAACAAAAAGCATTATGTTATTCTTCCTGAGTTTAGATTTAAAAATAAAAATAAAACGCAGGCCCTGATTTTTAGTACTTAATCCAACCATGAGAAACATCTACATGAAGGACGATCAGCTTCTGGATTCTAAGGCACTGACTGCGGCTGATGGGAGTTGTAGTCCAAAACCCCTGACCTAGAGGACACACATGGATAAGCTCTGGAAGTGCATTTTCACTAATAAGACCCCTGGGAAGAGCTTCAGCTCAGTCATAGAGCATCTGGTTTACATGCAGAAGTCCTCGGGTTTAATCTCCAGCATGCCCAGGTAGAATTCTTTGCCAGAAACCCTAGAGAGCCTCTGCCAGTCAGTGTAGACATCATCATTATCATCATCATCATCATCATCATCATCATCATCATCATCATCATCATAATTTATTATTTATACCCCACCCATCTGGCTGGGTTTCCCCAGCCACTCTGGGCGGCTCCCAACAGAATTTTAAAAACACCATCAAAAATCAAACATTAAAAACTTCCCTAAACAGGGCTGCCTTCAGGTGTCTTCTCAAAGTCAGATAGTTGCTGATTTCCTTGACATCTGACGGGAGGGCATTCCACAAGGCGGGTGCCACCACTGAGAAGGCCCTCTGCCTGGTTCCCTGTAACCTCACTTCTCACAGGGAGGGAACCGCCAGAAGGCTCTCAGAGCTGGACCTCAGTGTCTGGGCTGAATGATGGGGGTGGAGACAATACTGAGCTAGATGGTCCAATCATAGGAGCCAACTTCTAGGGGCCGAGGGGTGTTCATCCCCCCCCAATAAAATATTTAAGGGGGCCAGCCCCCCAGGTTGATGGGCATTGGCATTCAAATGGTGATTGATTAGTGGTCTGGGGCTTACTTGGGCCTCTCCAATATTTTATTCAAGTTGGCACCCCTGGGACCCATGTTATAATCCATATAAAACAGCTTCCCGCCCCCTGTCCTGGGTGATCCGGCTCTTTAATAAAGTCTTCTGGCAGTTATTGGCTGGGGCATTACATAAAAGGTAAAGGGACCCCTGACCATTAGGTCCAGTCGTGACAGACTCTGGGGTTGCGGCGCTCATCTCACTTTATTGGCCAAGGGAGCCAGCGTACAGCTTCCGGGTCATGTGGCCAGCATGACTAAGCCACTTCTGGGAAACCAGAGCAGCACACGGAAATGCTGTTTACCTTCCCGCCGGAGTGGTACCTATTTATCTACTTGCACTTTTATGTGCTTTCAAACTGCTAGGTTGGCAGGAGCAGGGATCGAGCGACAGGAGCTCACCCCATCGCTGGGATTTGAACCGCTGACCTTCTGATCGGCAAGTCCTAGGCTCTGTGGTTTAACCCACAGCGCCACCCGCATCCCTGGGGCATTACATAGACCCCTCAAAAACAGATGCAACATTAGAAGCCTTATGAGGAAAGGTTGAGGGAGTTGGGTAAGTTTATCCTGGAAAATAGAAGATATCATGGTCATCTTCAAATATCTAAAGGATTGCATGTGGAAGATGGAGCAAGCTTGTTTTCTCCTGCTCTGGATGGTAGGATCTGAACCAATGGGTTCCAGTTACAAGAAAGGAGATTCCAATGAAAGATCAGGAAGAACTTTTTGACAGTAAGAGCTGTTCGACAGTGGAATGGACTCCCTCAGGAGGTAGAGCACTCTCCTTCCTTGGAGGTTTTTAAGCAGAGATTGGATGGCCATGTGTCATGGATGCTTTAGTTGAGATTCCTGCATTGCCAGGGACTAGATGACTCTTGGAGTCCATTCCAGCTCTATGATTCTATAAGTATGTAATAATCCTATCTGACAACTTTCTCTTTTCCTTAGGCATATTTCAGACCACATCTCAACTAAAACTTGAACGGGGGCACAGGACCATTGTAAGAGCAGTCGATTGAGCAATGGGATGAGGAGAGCATCTCTCATTGCTGTGAACCAGGCACGATCTCCAGCTTTATATGTTCCACTTCTATGTCACATAAGTACCTAACTAATGGATGGAGAAACACAGCACAATCTGAGACACGTCTACTCAGAAGTAAGTCTCTTTGAGTTCAATGGGGTTTACAGTGGTGTCCCACTGAACTGGAGTGAATTGAAGAGTTCTTAAATGGAGACACAAACTTCCAAGTCTCTGTTCATGTTTTTAGGGTCATTTCTGAATCTATGGGAGGAAGGGCAGGATAAAATTTAAGAAATAAATATATGAATTATTCACTGCTGGCAAAGAAGAGTGAGTGGTTAATTATTCCTTCTATGTGAGCTAGTATTTTGAATTCTATTACCTATCGAGGAGACATCAAGTACTGACAAATATGTGGTTTAATAAGGACTTCTCAGTTCTTATTTACAAAATAAGCATTTACAGTTAACAACTTTATTTGAAGGTTTTTTATTTACACAGGAGGATTACATTAAGCACTTGCTTCCAACATAATCACTGATTTTTTACTTGTATGTTTGCTTTTCAGATTCAGCGCAGATCTACTTCACTGAAAGTATAACCCATAATATACTAAAAATCACTATCTATATTATGAAGTGGAGTTTAGCAAGCCTTTTATACATACCCTGTTTAGAGTTGACATAAACCAGAAGTGGGAAACATTCCCCCTAGACATTGTATTTGAAATTACGGTGCAGAAAGCATCCCTAGTTTGCATAAATATATTGTCCATTATGAACAATTCCCTTAAGTTTTCAAATGCCCCTTAACAGGTGCGTGGGAAACCACTGGCCCTCCAGATGTTACTGAACTATAAACCCCACCATCCCTGGTCATTGACTATGCTACATGGGGCTGATGGGAGTTGTAGTTCAGGAACATCTGATGCTCAAAGGTTCCCCTTCCCTGCCTTATCCATCAGTAGGTGACCTTCCTGAGCTTAACTTTCATTCAAAAAATATATTCAGAAAAACAGAGAAATGGGGGTTGTTATATTGAGATACTAAGCTTACAAATTTCTTTGTTCTATTGTGAAGGTTTGAATAAATAAAACATGTAATTTCCTAGCCTGTTGTGCCTAAGAGAATTTTTCGAGATTCTGCTGGAAAGCCTTTTAATGATTTTCTCCCAGCACCCATCATAATATTACCGTACGTGAATGCTTAGTTCTGAGAGCCCTCAATCAACAAGGAAGATCTTTTAAGAACAAGATGGCCAGGTGGGGAAGAGCTTTTCTTGCTACAAAATGATGCCTCCATCTAAATCCAGCAGACAAAAGAAGTGCTATTGTAGGTTTCGTTTAAGAAATGAAAGGATAATTAGATTACAGGTCACGGCCAAATCAACATTATCCCTCATCAAGGCCAGTGCTGGAGGAGGCCCTGGCAAGGAGGTACAGTGGTACCTCAGGTTAAGTACTTAATTCGTTCTGGAGGTGCATTCTTAACCTGAAACTGTTCTTAACCTGAAGCACCACTTTAGCTAATGGGGCCTCCTGCTGCCGCTGCACCGCCAGAGCCCAATTTCTGTTCTTATCTTGAAGCAAAGTTCTTAACCTGAAGCACTATTTCTGGGTTAGCGGAGTCTGTAACCTGAAGCGTATGTAACCCGAGGTACCACTGTATGTATTTTCCTCCCTAAAATCCAACTTTTTAACATTTTACAAAAAAAGTATCAATTTAGGTTTTCTACCAACAGGAAAGCCAATAGTTATGGGGCCAGGATAATTTTAGAACCCATCTCAGGATATATTGATTCATGCATTGTATTTGACAATTTTACTCAAAAGGTGAGGATGAGCTTCTGAAAAGAGACTACTTCAGTAAAAAGGTAAAGGACCCCTGGACGGTTAAGTCCAGTCAAAGGTGACTATGGGGTTGTGGCACTCATCTCACTTGCAGGCCAAGGGAGCCAGCGTTTATCCACAGACAGCTTTCCGGGTCATGTGGCCAGCATGACTAAACTACTTCTGGCACAACGAGACACCGTGACGGAAACCAGAGTGCACAGAAACGCCGTTTGCCTTCCCACCACAGCCGTACCTATTTATCTACTTGCACTGGTGTGCTTTCGAACTGCTAGCTTGGCAGGAGCTGGGACAGAGCAATAGGAGCTCACTCCATCGTGCGGATTCGAACTGCCAACCTTCTGATCGGCAAGCCCAAGAGGCTCAGTGGTTTGGACCATAGGGCCACCTGCATCCCTGCTGTTTCAGTAACTGTGGATGTAGCAATTTTATGCACTAACACAGGCTTCCTCAACCTCATCCCTCCAGATGTTTTGAGACTACAATTCCCATCATCCCTGACCACTGGTCCTGCTAGCTAGGGATCATGGGAGTTGTAGGCCAAAAACATCTGGAGGGCCGAGGTTGAGGAAGACTGCACTAACATAATGAGACTAGGCTGATGCTAGCTAAAACCTGGGAGCAACATGTGGATTTGGGTATCTCTATCTCTGCATCTTCTTGTGATCTCTGGACCATAGAGACAGTGCTGGGAGCTTCTGTCGCCATTCATCATATCTGATGTCCTAAGAGCTCTGGTTGCCTGCTGCTGTCCTCACTGTTCTCCTTCCTTGCTGCAGCAATGGCTTTTGTAGTGGTTAGTGCAATTTTGGGATGCTGAAGTCTTGATCCCACATCACTTCTGGCCTGGCTGTGTTTACATGCAATAAGACTGATCATGTTGTGGAGTCACCTTTGACATGCAAAATAATTCCTTTAGGTTCAAGGGTTTTATCTTCAGACAACTAGGATAGCTTTTCCTGCCTTGGCTGGATGGGAAAGGAAGACATTCTGAATGATGGAAGTGCCTGTATAGAGGTAATATGGTTTTGTTGTTGCATCAGATAAATAGCTTTTCAGGTGGGTCTTTGAATAAATACCATCCCATTCTCCAATAGCATTTTTATATTAATATGAGCAACAAATGTATTTTTCCCCCAGTGCAAGGAGATTGGCTATTCATTCTTATAACGTCCCTGATAAACATTCTTCACTACATTATAATATCTGTCATCCGGTGTACCTCAAGTGAAACCTAGCAGTTATTCAATTTCTGTTAGTCAAGATTGCTATTTAACGCATTAACAGTCTTTTTAAAAATAATGCTATTGAGATTATTATAGTAAATTAAAGTAAAGAAGAAAGAAGAGAAATGAAAGAATAGGAAAGGGGGGAAGAGAAGAGATAATTATTATTATTTTGAGAAGCAGAGGAAAACAGCAATAATGAAGGCTACAAAAGTATATGTAGATGGATAAACTTATTGTTTCTATCAAGTATATGCTAATCCATGTGTCATTTTGGTTTTGACAAATACATTAAATTTGTCCATGCATAATCTTCGTCTGAAGGCAATCTGTTCCTGGGTTGCAATAGTTGTCATGTCTTGACACACAAAAGTTATTACACCCCCCCCCCAACAAAGAATATTATCGGCTTCAGGCAAGATTTAGGCAAGATTGTGGATAAACAGGAACTCCTGAAAAACAAGGAAAACAGTTTACAAATAGAACTGTGTGCAGTTTAGATGTCACACATTTGGCTGGATGTGTAAGATGCGTTGGGACACTGGCATCTTGTCCAGTCTAGTGGATCTGATTGGCTATAGGATCACTACAGGATTTGAAGGAAGATTATTATTATTTATTGAATTTATATACCACCCTATGGGACGCGGGTGGCGCTGTGTGTTAAACCACAGAGCTTAGGACTTGCCAATCAGAAGGTCGGCGGTTCGAATCCCCGCGACAGGGAGAGCTCCCGTTGCTCAGTCCCAGCTCCTGCCAACCTAGCAGTTCGAAAGCACGTCAAAGTGCAAGTAGATAAATAGGTACCACTCCGGTGGGAAGGTAAACGGCGTTTTCGTGCGCTGCTTGGGTTCGCCAGAAGCGGCTTAGTCATGCTGGCCACATGACCCAGAAGCTGTACGCCGGTTCTCTTGGCCAATAAAGCGAGATGAGTGCCGCAACCCCAGAGTCGGCCATGACTGGACCTAATGGTCAGGGGTCCTTTTACCTTTACCTTTTTATATCACCCTATACTCAGGGGTCTCAGGGTGGTTCACAGAACAAAATCAAGATATAAAACCGCAAAATACCCAATAAGAATAAAAACAACAACCCAATAGCCCCCACCACCACAAAAAAAAAAACTATTTTAAAAGGGAATAGGATGTAAATTGGATCCACCAAAGGCCTGGTTAAAAAGGAATGTTTTTGCCTGGCACCTAAAGGTGTATAATGAAGGTGCCAGGCAAACTGCCCTGGGGAGAGCATTCCACAAGCAGGGAGCCACTGCAGAGAAGGCCCATTCTCGTGTTGCCACAGAAGATCCTTTTTAATGGTTTTGCTGCAGCAGTTATTTAGGGCTGCAGACATATTTTTTTACATATAAATTTGGGGGAGAAAGAAGTGAAGGGGTTTGACCATATTAATGCCCCTGAAAACTTGGCAAAAGTGGGTGTCTAAGGGGTGGGGGAGAGAGAGAAAATGTCCACAAAGACCACCTCCCATTTTGGATCCAAAGTAATCTCAAAGAGCATACCTGGAAGTTCCATGGCAATAAATGGCATTTATTTCCAAATAAATATAACCAGGGGCGAGGTGTGGGAACGCTGATTTCCCTATGACATCTGGGCAACTTGATTGTGTATTATGATCTGTTTGACGAAGGGCAGGTTTATAAATCTAAATAAATAAATACAGATGCTTCCAAAACATTTGCTTAAACAAACCACATGGAGTTCGTTTCACCAGCCGTGGAATTTTTCATGTATGTGTTTCTTCCAAGGCTCTCAGTTGCTACCACTTCACACTGGTAGAGACTGCCTCCTTGTGGCAGGATCTTACCTAAGACACACAGTAAAGTCAAGAAAATGCTCTTAGGGACCCTTTGATCCTTCTGCTCATTCTAGGATCAATGCATATGGAGTTAGGTGCTATTGAACGAGTAAGTACCTTTCTTTGAAAAACAAATAAATACAGGCACAGCTGAAATCAATGTGACAGCAAGCACTTCAACAGTGACCCTTAACTGATGTCGCCAATATATATCGTAAGCACTTAAACACCTACCACCTATGTTATGAGTCTGTTCCAAAACATAGCACATAGAGAGAGTTAAAATTCAATACCGAATTAAGAACACAAAACCCCATTGACTCAGGGCTCTTCCATACTGTATTTGTTTTTCTACTGTGTTTCTAGACACAGGTATGCCCTTTAAAGCTCCATAGACTCATAGAATTGTAGAGTTGGATGGCACCACATGATGCTCTCTTGTGAGATAACAATACTTTAAGCCCAATCTTTTTTTAAAAAATGTATATATTTATGTATTTTACATATCTTAGTGGTACCTTGGTTCTCAAACTTAATTCGTTCCGGAAGTCTGTTCCAAAACCAAAGTGTTCCAAAACCGCTTTCCCATAGAAAGTAATGCAAAACGTATCAATCCATTCCAAACTTTTAGAAACAACCCCTAAAACAGCAATTTAACATGAATTTTACTATCTAATGAGACCATTGATCCATAAACTGAAAGCAATAAACAATGTCTTGCAGTCACACAAGCAGTAGCTGAACTGGGTTCTGCAGTCACAAAAAGAAACAAAAAAGAGCCACAAAAACGCAAAATAACAAAAACAGACAGACCTCAATGTAACACTCAAAACGGAAGTGTGGCACTCAAAATGTAGCACATTCGGCTTCCAAAAAAGTTTGCAAACCGGAACACATACTTCTGGGTTTGCAGTGTTATTTTTAACCGCTGCTCATATATCTAACCCTACTTAGAAGTTCATCTGATTGTTATATTTCTTTAAATATTCGCCAAAGTACCATATTTTTAGCTCCATAAGACGCACTTTTTTCCTCCTAAAAAGTAAGGGGAAATGTCTGTGCATCTTATGGAGTGAATGCATGGTCCCTGGAGCCATATTGCTCAGGGGCAAAAAGCAGATCGTGCTTTTTTTTTAAGAAAGCGGGAAGGGGGTGTTGAAACAAAGCTGCTTAGCAGCTGATCAGCAAGCAATCGGGAGGGGAGATAAGGGACTCTAGCAATAATGGAGGCTGCCTGGGAGAGGGGAGGTAAAGACAGCGAACTTGCAAGGAGAGGAGACAGGAAGAGTAAAGCAATGAGGAGAGAAATTAGAAGAAAAGGAGAAGCAAAATACTGCTCCAGCTAAGGAAAAGACACTAAGGCAAACAAGAGGGAAGGGAGTGTTGAAACAAAGCCGCTGAGCTGATCAGCAAGGGATCGGGAGAGACATAAGGGACTCTATAGATAAAAGAGGCTGCCTGGGAGCGGGAAGGTAAAAGCACATGGATCCTCAGGATTTTTGCACTGGGTCACCCCAAATTCACCATCAGATCATATAGCATGTCCATGCTACAGCCTGCACCAAAAAATCAAGCATCCACTGTTTCGTGGGGCCGCAATAGCGCAAAAACGTGGTTACAAAGCATGGATCAACATGGATCCTCAGGATTTTTGCATTGGCCTACCCCAAACTCACCGTCAAATCATATATCATGTCTGTGGCTACAGCATGAACCACAAAAACCATACATCCACTGTTTCGTTCAGAATATTTTTTTCCCTTGTTTTCCTCCTCTAAAATCTAGGTGCGTCTTATGGTCAGGTGCATCTTATGGAGCAAAAAATATGATATTCCCACCTTTCTGCTTTAAGTCAAATCCTATGCAGACTTAGTCAGAGTCAAGTTCCATTGTATTTAGAGGAACTACTTTAAGCGTGTTTAGGATTTCAGCCTAAAGCATATGCTAAACAAAGCTGTTGACAGAAGTTCCTTTTTGTTTGGAAACAGCCTCACCAACACGAGCATCATTATTCATATTATACTCAGGCATATTCAGCATAGCCTCATAATGACTCAATTTGAGCTACCCCTCATTTAGAAAATTTAATCCAGAATTTGTCCTAGGGTGGCCACATACAAAAGAGGGGAAATGCCCCATTGATTGGGGAGCTTGCTTTGAGTCCATTGTCATGGACATGCCATTCCCTGCTAAGATATGGGCTGAATGCAATTACTCTACTCTGCAAAGGTAGAGGACCCATTGAGTTGGTCTGCCCTCAGAGGCTGATGGAATCTGATGGATTCCTACTCTGGGGGATAATATATTTTTAATTTCTTGCATGTGTGCATGTATTCATCTCCCAGCTACCTTCACTGGAAGATAATAATATCTACCATAGTCCTGCCCTTAATTAATTTCTCTAGACCTTTTAAAACTCAATTATGTTACCAGCAAATGAAGACTAGGACTTTTTTTATACATGTTGTGTGTTCTGTGAATCAGGATCATATTGCTGCCTCTGTTCCAGCAGGGCTCTTGCGTCTTTAAGAACTATATTGCAAACAGATATTCAACAGGTGAAGCTTTCCTGGCCTAAGAAAGTGCTCTACTAGACAAATCCTTTATCTGTTGCGTTCAGCTTGTTGTTTGGCTATTAAAAGGCGCACAATCACTGCCCTTTAAAAGGTGGCAACCAAGCAGCAGAGTGGGGTGGCAAAGACTCTATGCCACTCATTAATATCCCCCAAAGAGCACTAAAAGGAAGCAGTAGAATATAAATAGATATAATTATATGCACGTGCACTTGAAGCCAAAGTCTTGGTAAACAACAACATACAACTGAACTCCTTAATGGCTTTGATTAGCTAATTGGTGATCTAGTCACTAGCAAGCCTTCTGTCTCATCTCACATGGTGCTTAATTAGTTTTGTGGGGGGTTTTTTAAGTTCTAACACGTTTGGGAATTTATATTATCCAGAAGATCTCTTTCCTAATCTCAGATCAGTATGAGCAAGTTCTGGTTTCCTCATTCATGAGAAGAATACAGTAGACCTTCTGAATACGAATGTATTTCATTCCAGGGGTCCATATGTACCCCAAAAAAATCTGCGAGTAGAGGTGCCGCTTCTGCACATGTGCACAGCATGATAGAACGCTTCTGCACATACGCGTGTGGTGAAACCCGGAAGAATACACTTCCGGGTTTGCCGCGTTCACAACCCGAAATTTACATAACCCAAAGGTAACATAACCCGAGGGTCCACTGTACTCTGCTTATGTTTGTGGACATTAGGGATGGAAGGATCTGTGCATTTCAGTTCTCTGTTTCTCATTTTTTCCAATCTTAAATTTGGTTTTCCACATTTCTGTACTGGTTTGTGGTGTGTGTGTGTGTGTGTGTGTGTGTGAGAGAGAGAGAGAGAGAGAGAGAGAGAGAGAGAGAGAGAGAGAGAGAGAGAGAGACTCTCGTGAAAATTCATCAGCATTTTAGCATGAATTTCTCCTCATAAACACATTTTAAAGGTAAAGGTAAAGGGACCCCTAACCATTAGGTCCAGTCATGACCGACTCTGGGGTTGCGGTGCTCATCTCGCTTTATTGGCCGAGGGAGCCAGCGTGACTAAGCCGCTTCTGGCGAACCAGAGCAGCGCACGGAAATTCCGTTTACCTTCCCACTGGAGCGGCACCTATTTATCTACTTGCACTTTGACGTGCTTTCAAACTGCTAGCTTGGCAGGAGCAGGGACTGAGCAATGGGAGCTCACCCCGTCACGGGGATTCAAACCGCCAACCTTCTGATCGGCAAGCTCTAGGCTCTGTGGTTTAACCCACAGCGCCACCCGCGTCCCTGTAAATGTAAAAAAAAAAGAAAAGTAAATTGTAAAATGTAAAACACATTTTACATGTAGTTTAAACTAATATAGGCTGGATCTAGACACATCAAAGAAGTGATTCAGTTAAACTTCATACAGGGAAATCCCGTTGGCAAAAGGCGGGACTCCACAGCGCCAACTGGTGCCACAATGTTATAACACGTATAAAGTGCTTTATCTTTACGAATGTAGCTGAGCCCATATTTTCCCCCTAATATAATGTATTTTTGCATGTTCTTTTTGATGCCTAATTCCCTCAAACATATACATTTTTGTGAACATGGTTTGGTTGGACAACTGCATCACAAAATTCAGATATCTGTGAGCGAATCCTAAAAGATGGCTCCGTTTTGGTTCATGTATTATTTCTGGAAGTTCAAATTTGCCTGTTAATATGAACTGAATCAAGTCTTTAGTAAACACTCACTTTATTATTTGCTTGGATGTCATGGGGGAAAAGGTACCCAGCAGCCAAGGAGGAGGTGGCAAAGCACAGTGATGAATATTGTAGTTATGTATTGTATGAGGTGGGGGAAAATAATGTTTCCATGGTAGTTATCCCCTTGAGTAGGGTTCCTGTTCTAAATTTTACAGTTTCCAGGTAGGGACCTGGACAGAGAGACACAAACACATCCACACGGTTGTTAACGGCAGCTTGATTTGCAGATATCAGCAGGTAAATTTGTCTGTGCATGGACCCTGAAGAATCGAGTTAAGGCAAGATGACTCTATTTAAAAACAGGCCAGATTCTGACCTGTTTTCCACAAGAAGCAAACCACACTATTTCAGAAGAGAAGCTCTCAGCCGATGATCACCTCTATTAATTCAGGATGATGCAAGGTCTTGATTGCTCCTACTTATTTTGAAACAATCAGAGCACTCTGGTGTAGTAAAATGAACGAACCCTCGCTTTACCATTTGGGTTGGAATTATTATCGGCTTGATTCATATGCATTAGCTGTTGACATTGAAAGCCAAAGATTTCAGTGTTCTTACTACAAACTTCTTTGACCACAGTATCATGTTGGTTTGCTGGGGAGCAACAGAGCTTCAGGGGACTGAATAAGTGCTTGAAATTCTTTAATAGTCAGTGGTCAGGCTGTCAGCCACATCTATTGTACAGAAAGTGATAAGTAAAGATGTAAAGGATTCCTGGACAGTTAAAAACATGGCTGCAAAGCAGAAAATACATGTTAAGAGTTCATAGCTCTCATTAGCAATGAATACGTTTGTAAAACTGGAGGCATGGATCTTTCATGCTGTGGAATCAAACTAAATTTTCATCTCAAACACTAGGTGTCTCCATAACCACAGAGTTAGCTTTTGTCTCCTCAAGTGGCAAACCTCCACATACTTAATTCCTCATAACTCCCCTTGAATTGGTCTTACCTCTGTGTAATCATGTAGGATCAGAAAAACAGAAACCTCCCATGGTTTTCTTCTTCCTCTTCTTCTTCTAGCAACTGAAATGGGATAACACTTCCACATCTGATTCTAAATTGACTCTCTTCCGCATTAACCATTAACATCAGTCACCCTAGCCTAAATTGTGGCTCTGACATCACTTGCAACATGGCCTAAGGTGTCTTCCTCCTTACCCAGCTACCCAAAGCACCCTCTCCTATTGCTTCACTACCTTGTCTCCTTCAGTTACAGATAGGTAGCCGTGTTGGTCTGCCATAGTCAAAACAAAACAAATTCCTTCCAGTAGCACCTTAAAGACCAACTAAGTCAGTTCTTGGTATGAGCTTTCGTGTGTATGAGCTTTTTGCATGCACACGAAAGCTCATACCAAGAACTGACTTAGTTGGTCTTTAAGGTGCTACTGGAAGGAATTTGTTTTGTTTTGTCTCCTTCAAACATCCTTCCACCATCTCTTGTGTTTTACTCCATTTTGCTTTTAACCATATTAGTAAGGAAGACCTTCTGCATTATCATCTCAAGGTGGTATGCAAGCAAAACAGCAAAACAAAACAACACAAAACACAAAACCCTACTAAAATACAAAGAACTGCTGATACATTCAAAACAAAATCAAAACAAGTAGAAATAGACAACCCTGGCAAAGACCTATTTACTCAGCTGATGGAACCTGATGGAACATTGACTTTATCTATGGCCTTGCCTGATATTAATCCGCGGGCAGATGAACGCTGATTGTGGAAGGGCTTGTTCAATTGCTGTTGTTCATGAGCAACTGGCATTCAGACATATGGTGCCTCTGGTCCTGACCAGCTATTATGACTAGGAGCCTTGTCCTCTGTGAGTTTATCTGATTTCCTTTTAAAATAGCCTAACTTGGTGGCCATCGCCAGCCCTAGAGGAAGCAGATTCCATAGTTGAGAATGCAAATATTTCCTGCAGGAGCGATAGCTTTACTCTGAAACAATGGTTTGTAACTGCTCTATACATTTATTTCTCACCAGCTGTGGTTGCTCACTTCCCATGACCACGAGCTTGGTGAATGGGAAAATATTCCAGTTATGATACATGCAATTAATTACTGTCAAAAACGGTGCCCAGGCACAGTTGCCTTTTGCTTTAGTTCAGCTGCCTCTTAGGCGTAAGTAGGAGAAGTTTAATTAAAAATAGCTTTGATGCTGTGCATCAGAGTGAAATGAGGTAGAAGAATGCAATTAAAAGCAGGTGCTTATGACAAAGCAAAAGGCAGGCGGCACGGTTGGTAGTTGATGGTGTGAAAGTAGCCAAGGTTTGTTTTGTGTGAGTGGTTTTTGTTTTTTGTTTTGTTTCTTTTTAATAACCGAAGCGCTTAAGGAACTGATTTACAAAGAACACAGGATGGCAAAAGAACAGCAAAATGGAGCTCTGGCAAGCGAGTTCATACTGCTATGTTCCTCTATGAGGCAGTGCGTCCAGATGTTTGTTTATTTATTTATATAACATTCTCCTGGCATACCTTGCAAAGCCAGTTTCATTCAAAATTATTGAAACGTCAAGCATCATTTGAAAATATGTATATGATAAAATGGGAAAGACAAACAACGGGGAAAGGGAACATGTTTGTAAACCTGACACCACACACACACTGCATTCTCTTAGCCCTGCTGTGGTTATTAAAGGAGGGGGAAACCCTGGTAACTGGGTGGTAACAGGTCACTAAACTGCTGGAGAAAAAGCTGAACTGAATTACATCTGAAATCTGATTTGGTTGCAGCGTTGTTTGCTCAGACAAGAGAGGTGTTGCATCCAACAAGTGTACAATCTGCACGCCTTAGGTATGTGCACAAATACTTGAGCTGTACACTGCACGTGTCATGCTCAAGAAGTGCATAGTCTGTTTACATGGTAGTTGAGCTATAAGGCAACAAGCCTTTTCAGGGGGGGAGAGATTTATCCCAATGGGTATTGGTATTGGATGCATCATGGGAAGTGGTCGGTATATCAGCAAGTTAATACACTTTCACACAAACACCTGTAGATGTGTCATAGGTGTCTTATACCTGTGCTCAGTCCAATGCGTAAAGGAGGTCACAGAATGTATTATCATGCCATCTGTTGATCAGATGGCCATGTTTGCAGAGGTCAGCCCCTTAGCCAAGACCAATTTCAAGATTAAGAACCACAAGAACAGACTGCTTCTTGACATTGCCGATCAACAGCCAACACCCAGACAGCAGATTGAGCAAGCACATAGGTAGTCTGACAAGTCTTTCATGTTATGGTGAGATTTCTGCTTACCAAGTATGTTTATCCAGTATCTGGACAAGTAGAAAGCTAAAATATAGTTACCGAAGATTGCGTCAGGGTTCTAATATTCAACTGATTTTTAATTGT
Source organism: Podarcis erhardii (assembly GCF_964252035.2). Taxonomy (NCBI): domain Eukaryota; kingdom Metazoa; phylum Chordata; class Lepidosauria; order Squamata; family Lacertidae; genus Podarcis; species Podarcis erhardii. The sequence goes on along the minus strand of NC_138512.1, from coordinate 25,737,287 downwards.
CTAGAAAAACTAAAGCAAATTGTTATGTACTGAGTTGAATAGGATCCAAAAGGCAGCAGTCTGATTGGTCCTAGAACAATAGGATTCAGAATGCAGCAGTCTGATTGGTCCACAGGAGCCACCCAATCCAGCTCCAGGTGGAAGGGAATCCGCAACCTGATTGGCCTACAGGAGAATCCTGGAATTAGCCAATCACGTGGGGCCCATAATGTATACAAGAGCATGAAATCCACTCTCAGCTCCGAGTATATTTCACAAATATTATTTTGTTCTTCTTGCACCCTCTAACTCTTCTTACTATCCTGTGGCAGCTTGAAGTACTCAGGACTTACTACTTTGTTGGTTTATGGAACTACAGGCTAATATCCCATGAAATCGACTGATGCTCTTTTACCTAAATTGTGGTCTTCACACTTTAGTTTGGATAAACACTGGCTAAAGTGGTTCATAAACTAAGTTTGTTTACCTACAGAAAGATGATCTTTAAAGTAACTCCAGTCCATAGGAACGCAACTTTGAAGACACATAGTGCTCTCTCCCCCCCCCCCCCAAGGGTCCTTCAACAAGCAGAGGTTAAAGGAATTGCTCTGGAAAGTTTGAAGCTTAATTTTGTAAAAGAGTCATTGGTCTGCTGCCATTAGTTGCAACCTTTCCCGAGTCAAAATATTTTCTCAGAAAATATTATCAGTCACACTGAGCAGATGTCAGAGCTCAATCTGTTATTTTCCTTAAGTATGTACACAATAAAAAATGGTTTAAAACATCCAGGGCTTCGATTCAGCATGCAGTTTGGGTCTAAAGTTACTTTTAAAGTGACTTGAGATTCATGTGAACAGGAAGATTCATTTGCTTCCAGGCGCAATTCAGAATGTTTGTGATAACCTTTGAAGCCCTGAACAGCTTTGGTCCAGGCCTTTATCTGTAACGTATCTGAGGTGGACATTTGAGAGGGATGAGAGGGAAGACCTTCCCAAAGGCTGCACCCAGTTTATGAAATTATTCTTTAACAAAGCTAAGTGCAAAGGGTAGGACCCAAAGCAACGGACTCAAATTACAAGAAAGGAGATTCTAACTAAGCAGTAGGAAGAACTTTCTGACAGTAAGAGCTCTTCAACAGTGGAAAGGACTACCTCAGAAGGTGGTGGGCTTTCCTTCGTTGGAGGTTTTGAAACAGGGGTTGGATGACCACCTGCCAGGGATTCTTTAGATGTGGTTTTTGCATTGCGGAGGGTTGAATTAGGTGAACTTTGGGGTCCCTTCCAACTCTACAGTTCTGTGATGCAGAGGTCTTGGACACATAAGGGATGACTGCCTCTGATACCATCCTACCCATTCCCTAAGATTAGAAGGAAAGGCCCTTCTATGACTCTCATCTAAGGTGGAGGTTTAGCAAGATTATTTTGAGTGCTTTGCCCCATAAAGCATGGGTGGTTCCCCTCCAGATACTGGAGGTCTATTATGGGCTTGCACAAGGTATTTGCTTACCTGTTCATGTGCTCCCTTTTTTTAAAAAATAATGAAAGTCTAGTTTTTCAAAATACCAGATTTGCACAAAGGAGCAGTAAAAAAAACAACAACCCAAAACTGCATCATTCCAGACTGGGCACATGAAAGTCTGCTGTTTCTGTTCCTTTCTTTATTCTTTCCTGCCTCCTGTACCTGCAAGGGCAATTTTACTTTTAATACAGCTATTTTGTGTAAAAGCCACTCTGCACAAAAGTGCTGTTTTCAAAATAAAAATCTCATGAGTGTGCCTTCAGCAACAACTAGTCAAAGAAGGAGGCTGCATCTTTTCCTTTGGGTTGTTGAAAACAAAATGGACGCCAGGGGTATAGCAATAGATGACACCTGGTGAAAGGAACCCTGCCCAAACAATGTGCATCTGTATATCTGCAGTTGGGTAACAAGCAGTTTTATACTGGATCTTCTTCCCTTATTGGATTATTGACAGATTGGAAAAATCTTAATTTAGCCAGGGGAAAGTGTGGGCTGCCACTTGAATGAGGAGGAGCTTGTATGGATGCCGCAAAAATAAATCTAGAGACACAACCAACTTCAAGTCCACATTCAATTCCAGTATGGACAAGTCTGTATTATCTTCACCAGTGAATTGCTAGCAAACAGGATCCTAGGCTTGTGTCATTGGGGATTCAGGACAAAAAAGAAGAATGAGATGGGAGAGTGCCATTTCCAGATTCAAGGCTAGATATAAGAATTATGCAGCAGCAAGCACAAAATTATATTGTGCATCTCCTTAGGAAAAAGTGTGGAATTCTGTATCATAAGCAACCAAGGGTCTTGTGGCACCTAGAGACTAATGCATTTATTATGGCCTAGTTTTTCATGCGCTAGAGTTCATTTTGCCAGAAGTGTTGCCCTCAGTTGGCACTCGGGTGCAGAAGCGGAAAAACGTAAGTCAATGAGGTCAGAAGGAAAGGAAATGTAAACAAACTGTGGTGATTTAAAGCTTAAATGTTTATAAAACCATTACAGCAAGCCTTCACGAAGAAGCATTGATGACAATGTAAGCATCCTGGTAAGCTAATTCACATTTGCAGTTTGGGTAAAAAGACAAAGGCCATAGGAGAAAACAAGATGGTAGATTGCCCATTGTCATAATGCAGAGTGGAGCAAAATTTGAGAAGGTTCCAGGAAGCAGTAGAAGGAATGGCAAAGCGATGCTGTTCACTGGCCTCTGTCTGGCTGTGGCATACTGGGGGGAGGAGGAGGAGGAGGAGGAGGAGTACAGTGGTGGTAAGGTCAGCATGGTGCAAACACGCCGGCAGAGCCAGCCCAGCACTTTTGCCAGCACCTCTGTACTGTGTTGACCTTCTCTCCATCTTGGTATGCTGCACAGGCTCAGCCAGACAGAGATCCGGTGTGCAGCACACATTACCACATTGTCCACTTCTGGCTACAGCAAAATAGATAACCAACAGGGTTGACAGCTGTCCAGAAGAAAAGAGCCTTGCCTACTCTTGCTGTGAAAATAATCCACTTGCTTATTTTGCATCTATTACGAGGCTCTTTAAAGGAGATACTGTGGGACCTGGGAGAGGAGAGAGTTGAAGAAGACTGGAAGACATTCAAGATTTACTTTAAAAAATACTGTAATTTGGTTGAATGCTAAGAAAGGATGCTAGATCATAAATAATTGTGCACCACTAAATTAGCGAGAATTAAGATGATAAGTAAATTTGAGGAAAAATTATAAACCTTTTGGAGAATTTATAGATTATATTTAAATGAATTTGACATAAGAGTGTAAACAAGATGATAAATTGCTGGCAAGAATTGGCAATGATGCAAATGGGAGCGGGAGGCGCGAGGAAGTCCAAAGATGTTATGAAAAGATGTTATGATATATGTTATACTGTTTTTTATTTTTGCATTTAAGTTTGAAAAATCCAAATAAAATATTATTAAAGAAAATAAATAAATAAAGGAGATACAGTGGTACCTCGGGTTAAGTACTTAATTCGTTCCGGAGGTCCGTTCTTAACCTGAAACTGTTCTTAACCTGAAGCACCACTTTAGCTAATGGGGCCTTCTGCTGCTGCCATGCCGCCGGAGCACGATTTCTGTTCTCATCCTGAAGCAAAGTTCTTAACCTGAGGTACCATTTCTGGGTTAGTGGAGTCTGTAACCTGGAGCGTATGTAACCTGAAGCGTATGTAACCTGAGGTACCACTGTGTGGACTTTTCACTTGCTAACACCAGCTTATTACAATTCTGCTTATTACAATTCTGCTGAAAGGCACAGCTACTGTGGCAAACGTAACAACTTTGCTCTGCTCTGGTAGTACGAATGGTTGTAATGGTAGCACGTAGACGCCATTAAAGTACATTTAAAGCCAACCTCAATTAACACCGACAAGCACACTCATTTTGGCCATGATATTGAGTAAGAGCACTGCAACAACCCAATTAAAATGCACTGCTCTGCCATTGGAGGACTGTACTGACAGCTTTGTTTTCAAAACAAACAACCAGAGGCCACGAATCAGGTTTCTGAAGGGGGTGGGAATAAGTCTCTTGAGACTTGTGCAGTACAGAGGCTAAATGTCCAACAAATAAACCAAACAAACTGCAAAGGGGGCTGTGATGCTCTTATTTCAGAAGATGACAAGGGGGTGCAGCCACTAACAGCAGGCTCAAAAACAAAGACTTTAGACGGGGCAAATCCTTCCAACTAGAAGGCCACTCCAAAAATTCTCAGTGGTTGTTTTCCCAAGGCTTAAATGAAAATGTTAAGCAACCAGTCTCTTCAGGAAGTTATGAGTTGGCAACTTACATGGGATTTATATCTGCTTTTCTATGTGCATGCGTAAAATTCTTACACTGTGAATTAAAAAAGAAACTTCAGCGCCATACACTTTTCCCATTTAGTAAACCCCTTAGCTATTTACTATTGAAAGCAATAAAGAGGTTTTATTGATGACCATTTTTTAAAAAAATGCTAAATGACGAGAAAGCCAAGAGATATTATAAAACTGCCTCAGGAACTGCTACGTGAAAACCAGCAAGCTGCTCTGCATCCTCAAATAGATTTGGGTGGTTCAATGTTGTAATTTAGTTTCCGTGTGAACCTCGGCCTTTTATAAATACCAGAAGCCTTTTCCTCTAGTTCCTTAGTTCACCTTCGTCGTCTTGTTTGTGTTGCTTCCTTTAACTAGATAGGGAAGTGCAGGGCTGTTTGGGAGCAAGAGCACTTAGTGTATTGTTTTCCAGCCCACATTGTTGTTTTTTCCACTGAAGATCCCCAGTGGGATTCCGCTGCAAACAAAAAGAAAACAACTCTACCCAATAACCCAGTAGGGAAAATTTCAAGGCGGGGAATTTTTTCCACATCTGACAGATAAAAATATGCCACAATTGACCTTCATCGGAATGAATAACTCCAAGGAATATGAAGTCAGACTATTGGTCCATCCAGCCTAGCACCGGATGCTCTGATTGGCAATGTCTCTGACACAGAGCTTTCTCATCACCTGGCCCTTTTAAACTGGAGCTGTCAACACCTGGGACCTTCTGCACATGAAGCATGTTCTGTATGGTTGCCCACCACCACAAATAAGCATTGCAGTGGAGGCTGGTCCATGAGGATGGATGCAGCACTGCTCCACGAACCTCATTTTGTCCTCAGCTAGCCTCCACTTGCCTGCTTTCTTCCTCCCATCTAGCCCAAGAGATGGCAGTGAGTGCCCATCAGCTTTCTCCTAAGTCTCAAGGTTGCCCCTTAGCCTCAAGGTTGCAGGAAGGAGGACAGGGGCAAAACTAGAGTCAGGTGGCTCTGCCTGTCATTGCCCCAGGCTCCACCTCCTGTTGACTTCTCTGCTTGCTGCCCTACCGGTCCCAACAGGGCAGGGCAGCCAGCACTGGTGCATTGGCATATATGCAAGACTCAGTATCTCACCACCAATTGCTGAATGTGTGAACAGTGTTGCAGCTGAAGGGAGCTGGTGTTTAATCTGTGATGGTGTTTTGCACACGAGTCATCCGTTGTAGTCGTTGACCTGATCGTGTGCATGTGTGAACTGCTCTATGGGACATGAAAGCGTAAGCAGTGGTGTCGCAAGGGGGGCAGGTGGTATGCCCCGGGTGCCATGTCTGGAGGGGGGTGACAAGAAGGCACCCAGTGGGGTGCTCTGCCCACTGCCCCCGGGAGCGGTGGCGCAAGCAGCTATCGCGCCGCCGCAGCCCCATGTGGAGGGTCCTCTGTTCACCGCTGCAGCCGCAAGCAGAGGATCCCGTCACTGTCCGTACGGCGCTTGGGCTGCGCCAGCAGCAAACTGCTATGTACAACATATGTGTGGCGCCACATGCATGCACTATGCATAGTGATGCCGCACATGTGCTGTACATAGTGGTTTGCTGCCAGCGCCGCCCAAGCGCCTTACGAACGGTGGTGGGATCCCTCCGTCGCGGCTGCAGCCACGAGCAGAGGATCCTACCACCTTCTGCACGGCACTTGTAGCAACACCGCACACGTGCCCTATGTAGCGATGCCATGCACGCATCGTACTTAGCAACGCTATGCATGCATCGTACATAGCGGCACAATGTGTGTGCAGCCGGTAGGTTTGCCCTGCCCCGGATATCGGTTATCCTTTGTTCGCCCTGAGCATAAGGCTTTCTTTGGGGCATTTTGGTTGCTCATTCTGGGCAATTTTGAACCTTAGTGTTTTCATCACTGCCAGGACCTGAACAGGTTGCTAGCCCTGATAACAACAACAACAACAACAACAATTATTTATAGCCCACCCTCCCCAGTGGAAGCCAGGCTCAGAGCAGCTAACAACAATAAAAGTAACACAGCATTCTCAAATCAATACAGAATCAAATTAATGGCAACCATTGGGCTAGAGTTCTATGAGGATTACCGAAGGATGGGGTCAGACTGTGCCTTGGCCAAAGGCCTGGTGGAACAGCTCTGTCTTGCAGCCCCTATGGAAAGATGTCAAGTCCTGCAGGGCCCTAGTCTCTTGTGACAGAGCGTTCCACCAGATCGGGGCCACTGCCGAAAAAGCCCTGGCTCTAGTTGAGGCCAGCCTAACCTCCTTGTGGCCCGGGATCTCCAAGGTGTTTTTATTTGAAGACCGTAAGGTCTTCCGTGGGACATACCAAGAGAAGCTGTCCCATAGGTACGAGGGTCCTAGGCTGTATAGGGCTTTAAGGGTTAAAACCAGCACCTTAAACCTGATCCTGTACTCCACCGGGAGCCAGTGCAACTGGTATAGCACCAGGTGAATGTGATCCCACAGCAAGGACCCCGTAAGTAGTCTCGCCGCAGCATTCTGCACCCACTGGAGTTTTTGGGTCAGTCTCAAGAGCAGCCCCACTACAGATCAGATGGGGGAAATGGTGAGCCTAGGATGGGCTCCAAGGTGAAATGTTTGGTTAGGGGTGTCCCACACACTCTTAGAATTTAACCTCAAGCGCTGAGTAGAAGTGGGGTGGGAGGGAGAAAAACTCCTGCCTATAGAAGACCTAAATTAGATATTATTGGAAAGAAAATACCTGGAAATGAGGAGCATTGACATTATAAATAAGCTTATTGATTAAAAACGTGAGTTTTGAGCTCCCTGGCTTAACTTTTTACTCAGCTGTGAAGTGACTGATTGGTCTTAGGAAGGCTGTTAGATCTGCGCTTCAGCTTTTCATATTTAATATGGAGATTATGATGATACAGTCTGCATTATAGGCTTATTGAGGTAAGTGCACTCGGGTAATCTTGAGCACCCAGGAAAAACATTCTATAAATGCTAATTCTTATATTAATTAGTTGCAAGGAATGAGACTCTTTGAAAGAAATGGGAGTTTGCCGGAGTTAGAATGCATCTGTGTCATTCACCTTTGGGGAACTAGAATTTTATGTCATGCAACAGAATTGTACATTTTCTAGCAATACTGTACTTCACACAAAGAATTGTGCCAATATTTCTGGTGTTTAAAATCTACAAATGAAAATGTGGAATGGGTAGCAGAGCAATTTGTCTACCAAATTCATTAAATAATGGTTTTGTTGCTCCCTCTCCAACCTCTTAATATATATATCTATATATATAATAGCATTGCCAAGACAGTAGAAATTTACAGGATATCTATAGTTAGAACAATTGCTTTCTTCCCGATCTGTTTAGAATGCATGGGAAACTTAGTGGTTCCTGTATCTGTAGTAGGTTTCCTTTTACATCAGTTGTTGAAGGTTGTTGATGTCCTGATGTCCTTGCCATATCTCTGAAATGTTAAGAATGCATTGTTCATTCACAAATAAAAGATTGAAAACCATGGGCTAAATTCTTTTCCAGATGTACTAGATACACCCCAGTCAAAGAAAGAGAAAGAAATCATTGGGTACTTGGTAGCCACCTAATGGAATCTTGTAGACATTTTTTCATTTCTGTGTCCAGTTCCAAGGTTTTCTGTTTTACATTTTAGAATACTCGTTTTTAAAATATCAATGACTTCCCTTCTTCTCTTTCCATGGTTCGTTTTGCATATCATAAATCCTTGCATATTTTATAAAAACTAAACCATTCAGCATTCCGTTATTACATCCATCAAAATTTATTTACACTGCTGAATTTGTCTTAATGCTGCCAACATTTTCAAATGTACACAATTTTTTCCCATATATTCAATAAACGTTTCCCACTCTTCTCTAAATGTATGTTCTTCTTGTTCTCTTATTCTATATGTTAAGTCTGCAAGCTGCACATATTCTGTCAGCTTAAGTTGCCATTCTTCTTCAGTTGGGACCTCGCTCGTTTTCCATTTTGGGGCAAACAAAACATGGGCCTCAATAGTGGCATACATAAATAACCTTTTTTAACACCTGGGAATTTCCGTCTGAATTATCACCAACAAAAAAGACTCTGGTTGTTTTTTTGGAAAAGTACTTTTAAACATTTTTTCAATTCATTATGGATTATTTCCCCATTTTCTTTTACCCTTTTACTACGGTTTGTTTTCTTCATACTGCTGTCTCCACCAGCAGCAAAGGCTTTGATGTGTGCCTCTAAAATGGCAAGGCACTGCATGTGGCAAGCAGAATCCGCACTCAGAACTTCATGCAGCTGAGAGTGGGGATTAGCCATGACTCCCTGCCATGCAGCTCTGTAGGTTTTGTAGATCTCAGACACAGCAATAATAATAATAATAATTTATTTATTATCAAACATTAAAAACTTCCCTAAACAGGTCTGCCTTCAGACAGTCTTCTAAAAGTCAGGTGGTTGTTTATTTCCTTGACATCTGATGGGACGGTGTTCCACAGGGCGGTTGCCACTATCAAGAAGGCCCTCTGCCTGGTTCCCTGTAACCTCACTTCTCACAGTGAGGGAACCGCCAGAAGGCCCTCGAAGCTGGACCCTAGTGTCCAGGCAGAACAATGGGGGTGGAGATGCTCCTTCAGGTTTACTGGAAGCAGGCTGCTTCCAGTGTTGAAGTCAGATTAAACTTCCAGTCCAACTGCCAGATGGGCAGGGTATAAATTATTATTATTATTATTATTATTATTATTATTATTATTATTATTATTATTGGAACAGAGGAGGCTTCCCAAAACTGAGTCAGACCTTTGGTCCTTCTAGTTCAGCAATGTCAACACTGACTAGAAGCCGGTCTTCAGGGTTTCAGGCAGGGATATTTCCACCCCTACTTTGAGATGCTGGGAATTGAAGTTGGGACCTTTTGCATTCAAAGCAGCTGCCCTGCCACTGAGCAATGGCCCTTCATGCCTATCAGTTAAGTACATAACATAACATTGTACATATCATTAAGTACATCACGCTATGAAGTGCAGCAGAGCACCACAACATGATGGGACCAAAGGAAATTGGGAAGAAGCATCTATTTTTGAAGCGATCCATAACTTTTTGAAATGGCTATTCAGCCTGCAGTTCCACCTCTTCTCTTCCAGAGCGTCAATATTTCTCAGCGTAAATCTTCACGTTTAAGATGGCGTCGGCCAGGTTATAATCACTGTGGCAAATCAACGTTATTATACAGCTGCACTATCTGCAATATCCATAAAATTAATGTGAGCTGCAAATTGCTAATAAGACCTAATTATCTTCATCAAGGAAATAGCAGAGTTAATGTGAGGAGGTGGTTGGAAAAGCCATTGATTTAATAATATGACCGGTCTTTGTGTTTATAATTGCATTTGCCTTATCTGCATAAGCCATGCTGGTTTAGTACTTAACCAAGCTGTGACACTAAACAGTCACTGGCAGTTTAATAGTTTTATCAGAAAATGTATAGGAATCTTGGCGACTGTAATTTAAAACTAAACATTTAAGTGCTCCCCAAGAGCTGTTATTGTAAAATTATCTCCTGAAGGCTCCCATGTAGCCAGTGCATTAAGTTTTATGCCGCAAAGCAAAGCTCATTGAACAAGCTTTAGTGCAGACTAATAGCTGCATTTCCCCATCCTAATGGTTTGTGCTTCCCACTTTGGCCCATGGTGAGGTGGGGATTTATCAAGGCCTGCTAGCATTCGGGTGGTTTGTGCTTTATCCTATTATCATGGAATGCTGAAACGACTCACCAGTCAGGAAACCAGAGAAGAACTTTTATTGTCTCTCTTGAAACAAGTACTGAAGAGTGACAGAAGACTCCTGGCTCCACCCAGACACAACAAGTCCAGAGCTACCTAGTGTATGGTTACCAGACGTCCCCCTTTCCCAGGGACAGTGCCTGGATTTACAAATTTGTCCCCAGACAAAATCCATCCTGGGAATGTCCCCGGAGTTCATTTAATGTCCCCAGATTTGTATTTTAAGTGGTGTAGATTTATTAGTGCTTTTGAATTCTGGTGCTGGAGGAGACTCTTGAGAGTCCCATGGACTGCAAGAAGATCAAACCTATCCATTCTGAAGGAAATCAGCCCTGAGTGCTCACTGGAAGGACAGAGCCTGAAGCTGAGGCTCGAATACTTTGGCCACCTCATGAGAAGACTCCCTGGAAAAGACCCTGATGTTGGGAAAGAATGAGGGCACAAGGAGAAGGGGACGACAGAGGACGAGATGTTTGGACAGTGTTCTCGAAGCTACCAGCATGAGTTTGAACAAACTGCAGGAGGAAGTGGAAGTCAGGAGTGCCTGGCGTGCTCTTGTCCATGGGGTCACGAAGAGTCGGACACAAATAAACGACTAAACAACAAGATTTATTAGTAGGGAATGAATGTTGCATGATTGGTTCAACAGCACAGGACACATCATATGGGGACTTCCAGCAAGGCAAAATGGCGGGCATCACAGCAGCAAGCAGCTCCTGAACCCAGCCAGAGCAAACTGCTCTACCAGGCTGGCTCCAGGCTACTGAGGCTGCCGCTGCCACTGCCGAGGGGGAACTGGGAATGCCCAGAGCATAAACTGGGGGAACTGCTGACCCACCCCCATGACCCAAATCGAGCCAGGAGCGAGAGCACCTGACCACCTGGCCGACTGCCCAGTGGCATTCCAGGGCCAGGAGAACCCCAGAGCTGATGCAGGGATAAGGAGGAGAGCAGAAGGAGAAGGAAGAGAGAGAAGGAGGAAGGAGAAAAAAAGGGGGAGCCCCACTGCCGCTGAGAAGGAGAGGTAGGAGAGTACCAGGCATGCAAGGACACGTGGCTGAGCCCAGGCCCAGCCTGAGCCTACTCCACAGTGGTTAGCACTCCAAGAGAGCAGGCCAGGGCCCAGAGGAAGGCCATGCGACAGAGGAGACCACAGAAGAGAAGATATTACTTCTTAATTTAAAAAAAAAAAAAATAACTTTCTCTCTCTTTTTTTTAAAAAAAAAAGTGTCCCCAGATTCTTTGGAAAAAATCTGGTAACCTTAACCTAGTGATTAAACTACATCTGACCACCCATTGCTACCCTGTGAAACTAAGAAACATGTGCTTTTCTGTTGTTTTAAAACAGCCAGTGGAATTATGTAAACTGGAAATAAATTGATGATTTGTGGGCATGTCTCTCTTCCCAGCTTCCCAAGTCTTGCTCCAAAAAAAGTCTGGAACAGAGTGCCGTGGCTTTAGTCTGATTTGACTGAGCAAAATTAAGTCAAGGAGCAACCAAGAACTCATCACTGCAACATCAACAATAAGTCAGTTCTATTTTCTGCCATTGATCGGTGTTATCTGCTAGGTGGGCATTTCTTACCAGAACTGGGCCAAGACATTTTGCTGCCTAAGGCAGAAATGAAAATCCCCCAACTCCAAGGGATGGGGGGGGGACCCTCTAGGTGCATTGTTCTCAAAGCTACATAACTTATTTTGGCACCTGAGGCAGAAAATCCCACCTGTGCCTTTCTCTGCAAGTAAAGTTCAACGATACAACCTTTAGAAGACATCTGAAGGTTGCCCTGTATTGGGAAGTTTTAAAATGTTAAATGTTTTATTATCTTTTTGTATATGTTGTAAGCAGCCCATAGTGGATGAAGTAATAACAACAACAACAACAACAACAACAACAATATGAATAAGACACCCCTATTTTAATCGGAGGGTATGGAAATGGGGTTATGACAGAACACAGACAAAACTGACATAAACCAGAGGTATAACTTTGCATAGCCATTTAAGAACAGTGGCTGATAAGCCTGGACTTCTTGAGATAACTCATCAGTCAATGTTCATGGTTCAAAACATTTTCAAGTATGAAAATGATGTATCAGTGGTATTTAATACCTATAAAATTAGCAAAGATGTATATAACTGCTTCAAATGGAAATGTAAGGAGAAGGAAGGCACGTTCTACCACATGTGGTGGACGTGCAAGATAACAAAAGCATTCTGGGAAATGATATATAATGAGTTGAAAAAAATGTTTAAAATATTGTTTGTGGAAAAACCAGAGGCTTTTTAATTGGGAATTTTAGGTGCAGAGATACCAAAGAAAATTGACCAGGAAAATCAGAAACCAGGAAGAGAAGAACTTTAACAAGGAATGGGGAAAATTTACAATGTATTTAAGAGAACACTGTAAACAACTAAAAACTTTGGCAGGATTTGAGTAACGTTTGTAATGTACTAAAAATAAAGGGGGGAAATGGATTATTTAAGAAAAACAGAGAAAATAAGTGAAGCAGTTGAAAAAGATTAAAAATGGTAACCATGGAAGGATGGAGGGGAGTCAAAGGGTTCAGAGAATCCTAGAGGATTGTGTTGATGTTTAATGTTTGAATTCAAATTTGCAATGTAAAACACAATAAAATAATATTTTAAAAAGCAAGCAAAACGCTTTCAAGTATTCCACTTTGCACTGTGTGTCACATGACTGCCTAAATAAGATGCTAGGTTGTAATCCTTTATGTTTGGGGCCCATCTGACCTGTAACTTGTGAGTTAGCAGAATATATCTCATTGTGATCCTGATAGGGTTAACAGCTCATTACATCTGTGTGAGGATTATGTTTTACACTGCACAGCTTTGTGGTTACAAAAGCCAAACTTCCCATAATCCCATTAAACAACTTCTTATCTCAGAGATGCTGAGATGTTTATCAGAACCAACCATTTGTTAAAGAGCTCCTGCTAGTTTCCAAAATGACCCCATGGAGGTATTCCCAGGACTCAATCAGCCTAAGATGCTGGATGCTGTGAGATTTAAATCACAGTTCCCAGCCCAGCAAAAACCCAGCCCTAAAACTGAGAATAATATTATGAGGGTGTTCTGTCAGAGGTTTTCTCTAACCAACTGGGCAAAGTGTCCGTGTTCAGCACTTTGTTTAAGTTGTTGGGGGAGGGGGCTGTTTTTCCTTTTTGTATATTTTTATTTATCGTCAAGAATAATATCTAGCTACAGAAGAATAAAAATGTCCTCAGCAGTAGAGGTATTTGTCATTTTTGAGTCAATAACAATCAATAGCAGGTTGATGAATGCAATACATCAGCTAACAATAGAACAAATAAATAGGGCAGCCCCTATTTCACTCTTTTAGTGATGATTTTGTGACATTTTGGGGTCACTTCCAGATTTGGCACTGTGTGCACGTGCATGATTGCTGTCTATCAGACACGCATAAATCGGTTCTTGCCTGTATTAATACTGGGCTACATGGACTCCATATGAGACACCTTCCTATGTTCTTATGTGCCGATCTAGAACAGGAATAAATACCATAGTTCCCTCCTGTTGACATTAGTCTACAACTCTTATCAACTCCTACAACCATGACCAATGGTCAGGGGATAACAGTGGTTGTGGCTCAACACATCTGGAGGCTACCACATTAGTTACCCCTGCTCTAGAAGTAAAATCTCTAACTAGGTGTGAGTATCTGCATTTTGTCTATACTGTAATGCACACAAATGTAAATGTGTGTGCATGGCTATAGTACCACATGATGCACACTTCCATTTCCCAAGCTACGGTTGGAAAGGTACATTTCGAACTGATTATATCATATTACACACCTAAGTAAACATACATAAACTAGAGCTGTGAGAGTCAACAATCCCCCCCTCCCAAAGCTCCAAAAGCGTGTATCATATGACCTAAATCTCCATAGTTAAATGTTTAAATTACGTGACAGAGGGCTAGCTAGTCTATTATGAGTCAAAATTCTTTGGACTGAGTTGAAGTTGCTTTACATTTCATAATAAAATATTGTATAATCTGACACCTGCTGAGCCAGATGTGACCCAACAGATGCTTTGCCAAAAATATTGCATTGAGAATATATATGTTTTTATTGAAAGGCCAGGTGCCTTTCCATGAAAATGCCTAAGAAAAGAACTGCAGATGAGTGCTAAATAGATCAACACATTTTCTGACTTGTTCCTGATGTGGATTACATGTCAGACCGGAAGTAAGACCAACTTCCTTTCAAAACCAGGTGTTAGGTTATTTCAGTGCTGGTTCTCAGCTACAGCACCTTCAGTGGAAGAAGATGGACAATCAAACTGAGACTCCTCAGGCTGTATCTAATCTTACTGAATACTCTGCCCAAAACGAGAATGACAGCACCATTACAGCAGTGGGCCCTTGGCACACGCCCAAACTTGCAGAAGGACTATAACTCAGTGGTAGAACACTTGTTTGCGTGTAGAAGGTCTTTTTTTCATTTCCTGGCGTCTCCAGGTAGATGTCTCCATCTTGAAACCCTGAAGAGCCAATGCTAGTCATTGTAGAGAGCAAGATGGACCAATATTCTAACTCTGTATAAGGTTATATAACTGTATAAATATATATAATTCTATATTTCTATGGTTATCCTCCATGGAGGCAGCCATGATTCTGATGTAAAAGTGAACCTCTTACACATTTTAATTCAGGTCTTCTCAAATTTTACAGCATTTACCAAGAACATGAGGCAGGACAAACAGAAACCTGGGAATCAGCCCTAACACATATATATTCACGACAAGTTTTCAGAATATGCTTGAAGCCAACAGCACATTTTTCATTATATATAACATATATTTATTTCAACAATATATTACATTTCTTTCTACGCAACCAGGCTATAAATACTCTATGTGCCACTTCTGATAACTCATAGCTTCCCAAGTTTTGAAATTTTATACAAGTATTGAATTAAAAAAATACAAAAGGTAAGAGCAGTCAAAATAGTTTCACAATGTCTTTTTTTAAAAAAAGGAAATATTGTAATTTACAGCACGTGTTAAAAACTCTGGCATACAAACACACAGAAAACTTTCTAACAACTCCTAGATTGAAAAGCATCAGTCAAAATCTGAGCAGCTAGTTATGCAACATGTCTGCGATACATGTGACCTTACTGATAATGCTTTTTGCTGGGCTACATTGGCACTACATCAGGATTTCCCCTCTCCCCAGCAAGAATCATGGTTCTGTAAATCAAGAGCGACCAAATAAACAAGGATCACAAAAATATAAGGTAAAACTCCAGGATCATTTAACTGAGCCTATATGTACTGACCAAGCTAAGACAGAATTGTCTGTTTCAGTGTGAAATATTCACTGATAGAACCTCAGCTACAGATAGGTAACCGTGTTGGTCTGCCATAGTCAAAACAAAATAAAAAAATTCCTTCCAGTAGCACCTTAAAGACCAACTAAGTTAGTTCTTGGTATGAGCTTTCGTGTGCATGCACACTTCTTCAGATACACCAGAAGAAGTGTGCATGCACACGAGAACCTCAGCTGATCAAGGACCACACAGCAAAACATGACCTCTTTCAGTAAGAGGGATAGTCCCTCTGCTTTTTGCCAGTATCCACCAGGAAGATTTAGACTGAAGGCCCCTTTAATTGAAGAGAAATAAATGAAAATAGTTCAACGAGCCCAGCAAAGTAGCAATAGCACCTTCCTGAAGACAGATGCCCAAAGACAAGAAAGGCACTGGCGAAATGGAAAATCCAAATGGTTCTGGCCAAACACTATTCCATGTTCATATCATTGCATAGAAATGTAGTGTATCAATATTCCACTTCATGTACACCTCACCAGTTCACAACACTGTCACCAGGTACTCTAAAACAGGCATAGCCCTGGCAGTGCTTGGTGGTGACTGATGGGCTTCTTGAAGAATAAGTTTGGATCCAGTATTCCACAGAGCACTTTGGGTCCTTCTCATCAAATAAGATGCAGTAAAAGAACACATACACTTTCCAGTCCAGTGAATGTAGATGTTTTGGGTGTCACATGCCACTGGCTCCAGAAAAAGGCCGTGTTTGGTGCAAGTTCCAGTTATTCCTTCTTTTGGAGGATTTCTTAAGCGGAAGGTGAGCTAAGAGGCATCCCAGCACCATAGGCCAGTGCACTGCAAGTCTGAGAAGCATCTTTCCGGAGAGTTAAAAGTTCTGTTTCTTCACTACAGTACGCCGTAGTGTCTGTATCGTCTGAATGATATCCTGACTGGTAGCCACTTGTTGGATCTGAAGCTTCAGACATAACAGACTCGTTACTTTTACTGGAGACCAGGCTACTGCAAAATAAAAATACAGAATTAGCAATTGCACAACACGCTCTGCAATTTTTTTTCCAGTTCAATTTTTGTTTTGTTTTGCAAATAAGCATATACCACCAATGGTAATGGTAAAGGACCCCTGGACAGTTAAATCCAGACAAAGGCGACTATGGGGTTGCGGGGCTCATCTCGAGGTAGCCAGCGTTTGTCCACAGACAGCTTTCTGGGTCATGTGGCCAGCATGACTAAACCACTTCTGGTGCAGCGGAACACCATGACGGAAGCCAGAGCACACGGAAACACCGTTTACCTTCCCGCTACAGTGGTACCTATTTCTCTACTTGCACTGGTGTGCTTTCAAACTGCTAGGTTGGCAGGAGTTGGGACAGAGCAACAGGAGCTCACCCTGCTGTAGGGATTCAAACAACCAACCTTCTGATCTGCAAGCCCAAAAGGCTCAGTGGCTTAGACCACAGTGCCACCCGCGTCCCACCACCATTGCATCAGGCACTGGGAGGGGTGGGAGGCTCCACTGACCCTGCTGAGATACCTGTTCCCAGTTGGCTCCTCTTCTCCCCAACATGAAGTTTGTCACTATATGTAACTTTTAAGTATAGGTGCCTGGGTTCCCTTGTTACCTCCTCCCTACCCATCCCTCTTTCCTTCTGGGCCATGTCTTTTGGATTGTAAGTCTGTGGGCAGGTACTGTCTTCAGTCTTAAAAAAAATAAAATCTTCAGGTGGCCACTTCTGTTCTAAACCATTCTGAAACAAACACATACATTATTGCTCACTTGCCCCTTCTTACCTAAAGGGCAACATCAGCTGTTTAGATTTATCTTCTAGTGCCTTTAGCTCTTCTGAGGCAAGAATCATCCCACTGTCTGTCTGGTTATCCTGAAAGACATGTGTCAAATTGATCAATAAATGGCAAAGTGCAATGAGGACTGAAGAGCACAAGCAAATTCAAAGACTTACGTCATGAACCACTGTTGTTACTGTTGGTTCTACAGGCACGTCTTCAAAGGTCTTTACACTCACAGGACGGCTTTTTCTTTTACTTCCTTTGCGGTGCTGACTGGAAAACAAATATATTGCCTTTGTCAGTGTTCCTGTAAGTTCAGGGGTTGCTAATGTTTAGGTGGGCACCAATGGGCACTTTTTGTAATTATGAGAACATATTACAAAATGGCTGCCATGGTGGAGTGGCATAACGGAACAGCTGCCATGGGGCATGAAGTAACACAAAATGGCTGCCATGCCTAAGAGTATCACAAACAGTGTTGGCTGGTGGCCAAAGGCCCTGGTAGAGTGGAAGGCAGGGAGATTAGTACCAGGTGGAGCCAGAGTGAATAATAGGCAGAGTCATCCCCTGAGTTGCTGTAAAGAAGATGGTGGTAATTTGGAGGCCAACTGAGGGCAGACAGAAGTTGGTGGGGCACTACCCCATTCACCCGAGTAGACCAACCAACCTCCACCAATCACAAAATGAGAGAGACATCCCTCCCCACTTGCCCATCAACAGGAAAAAGGCACTGACATCAGCCACCATCACATTCATTCCCAGGAAGCAACTCTTGGCACCTCTGTTCTGTTCAGAATAGAAGGGAGGGTGCCCATTCCTGCAATCTAATGAAATGTGGGCATGTTTAAGAAGGGGTGTTTGGTGGAGCATAGGCCCAACCAATGCAAACAGGAACTGAGGAGGAAGAGCAAACAATATCTCACACATTGTGGATTCTAAGGGGTTATTTACTGAGACCCTTGCAGGCACTGAAGTGTAGGTGGGTTCCCATGAGGCAAGACACAGTGATAACAGCAAGAACTATGGACGGGACCATGTATCATCAAATCTTGGGTGAGCACCTCCTTCCCTCAGCCAGGGCATTGAAAATGGGTCAAGGATGGGTATTCCAGCATGACAATGACCCAAAACACATGGCCAAGGCAACAAAGGAGTGGCTCAAGAAGAAGCACATTAAGGTCCTGGAGTGGCCTAACCAGTCTCCAGACCTTAATCCCATCAAAAATCTGTGGAGGGAGCTGAAGGTTCGAGTAGCTACACATCAGCCTCGAAATCTGACTTGGAGAGGATCTGCAAAGAGGAGTGGGACAAAATACCTCCTGAGATGTGTGCAAACCTGGTGACCACCTACAAGAAACGTCTGACCTCTGTAATTGCCAGCAAGGGTTTTGCCACCAAGTACTAAGTCATCTTTTGCAAAGGGATCAAATACTTATTTCACTCATTATAATGCACATCAATCTCTGACTTTTGTCTTCTGCTTTTCTGGGGTTTTTCCTGTTGTTATACTGTCTCTCACAGCTACAATAAACCTACCATTCAAATTATGGACTGGTCATTTCTTCGTCAGAGGGCAAGCGGGCAAATTTAGCAGGGGATCAAATATCCGCCCCCCCTCACTGTATCCATGAGTTCAGGGAAAGCAATATGCATTTGGTTCTGATGAGGTATTTCTCTCCAACCCATAGCTTTGACCATGCTTTTGGTAACCTGAACTGATCTGGAGTCATTTGTAGCGAACTTTTTGCATCCCACTTCAAGTCCGTAAGTAAGGTTTGAGCAGAGGCTGGCAGGCTTCCGGTTTGTGTTTATGGCAGACACTTCATCATAATCATACAGTGGCACCACTGGTTACGAACTTAATTCATTCCGGAGGTCCGTTCTTAAGCTGAAACTGTTCTTATCCTGAGGCGCACTTTTGTTAATGGGGACTCCCACCGCGAGTGAGCCACTGGCGCACGATTTCCATTCGCATCCTGGGGCAAAGTTCGCAACCAGGAACAGCTAATTCTGGGTTAGCGGAGTTTGTAAACAGAAGCATTCGTAACCAGAGGTACCACTGTAATAATTTCAGGTGATCCATCTGCCACAATCATGTGCAAATCCAGGCGGGGGGGGGGGGGGAACCATGGCTGATTACAGGACAAAGTGTCTATATGAAACAGTCTCTTTTTTTACTTTTGATTCTGAAAGCAGTTCTTCTGAAGAAAACCTAAGAGACAATCTTTTCTAAAAATAAAAAATAAACTTCAGTGGCTTACTGTTTTTCGGCATCTTTTCTCTTTTTCAAGATGCAAACTAACAAAGAAGTCTGGGTCACGCTCATAATTCTTTTCATTTGGACTGACTCTGCTGGAGACGGCAGCAGCAGCTGACTCAGCAAACTCACGCACACACCCTCCGCCCTCCAAGCAAATTGTTGAAGTTGGCACCGAACATTCCACAACTCCCCTTCGCCAAAGAAAACCATCTGAGCTGGAAGCATTCCCAATGCTCTGACAATCAGCGCTCCATATTCTCCTTGCAGAGGGCCTCAACAGCTACCTCCATCGCCAAAGTAAGGCACTGAAATTGAACGCTGAAAGGTAGCCTAAAATGGAAGTTGCCCACGGCAGATTTGGTGGTGATCTGAGAATGGCACCTCTGACAGATAAACCGGAAAAGCTCTTTCTAGGAGGCAGAACATTTGAACAAATGGCATATTTACGTTGCTAAAATATTATCTTGGGGCCTTGATGGCGGGGTGGGGGGGAATAAATGCCTTCAAAAGCAAGGATGTTTCATATACTCTACCGGACATCACTTAAGGCAATAGTTGGTACAGCGTGTGGCCAATTTTTGGTGCTTTACAGATGAATAGTAAGTCTTGCAAATGCTTACTGATTATTTCTCTCACCTGAATAAAAAAGTATCCTGAAGTTCCTTGTTTGTTTGTTTGTTTGTTTGTTTGTTTAAAGGGACTATTTTGGCTTGCTGGGATCTTATGCAGCAGGGTCAATTTTTTTCATTTCTGAAAACTTTTAATGGAGTTTACATTTCCTTGGGTACATATTTTAAGTCTATGGAATTAGTATGTTGATTGTTAAGTTCCACATTGACCATTTTAATGTTTATGTGAAATTTATGCTGAAATTTTTGTATGCTGGTTGTTTAGCCGTAATAATAAATATTCATGCTATTTTTGCATAATTGTTAATAATAATAATAATAATAATAATAATAATAATAATAATAATAATAATAGCAGCATGGGACTGGCCCACCCTAGATCCCACATGAGGGCAAGAAGATGGACCCAAAGATCTGATTGCTAGGTACAAGCACCAGGTCCATGCAGCACTCATCCTGATTAGCTCAGGCTGTGCATGGTACACAGGTGTAGAACTTCCCCTTTTTTCTAGTATGGGGTTTGAGCCAGGGGCGTCCATTTTGTAGAACATATACTCTTCCAGACACAACCATGCTGAGCATGACGACTGCCTGTGGAGGCTGCAAGACTCGGAGAGCTATATGGCTCCCTTGTTGTGTCCCTTCTTCCTTCCGAGTTTTGCTCCAAAAGCTTCCCTTGCGAGAGGCATTAAGGGATCTGAACCTCTGCCTGGGATCATTGGTGAACCGTGGGCAGCATTTCTGTGGATGCCTGTCATTTTTACATTTTCAATTTGGGTGCTTCCTTCCTCACCTCCTGAGCTGGATGCAGTGACCACCCTCCGTTGGCGTAGCGGCAACACACCCCTCTGGTCCCAGCGAAATCAGAGTATGGAATTGCTCTACAAATATTGCAGCCTAGTGAACATGGCTAAATATAAAGACACAGCAGCACAAACTCCTTCCTCTTTCTCACCACGATCCCCACTTTCAAAGAAAAATCTGGCAGAGAGGGAAATGCCTAGCAGTCCCTATGGGATTCTCATTAGGCTACAAACCTCAGTTCTAACGTGCTGTCATAATGGAATTGAGAATCGCACACTTCCTCTTCTTCCCTGCAGGAAACAGGTGAGGTTGGCAGGGACAACCCAGAATCCTCTTCTATGTTCAGCAGGGGAGTTTGCGGGAGGACAATATAGTCCTTACCATCCTGATGTAGAAAGACAGACAAAAATAGGGTTTTTTAATATATATATAGGATTTGTGGCTGCAGGCACATCCCCCCCCCCAGTGAGTTTAGTTTTTAGAGCATGACTTTACCTGGCGGACATTTGCTTGCAATACGTTTCCCAGATGTTCCACCAAATCTGAAAAAGTGGGCCTTTGTTTGGGTTCCCCATGCCAGCAGTCCAACATTGTCTGATACCTGGGAGATATAAGAGAATGGTAGCAGTGTTACAAAGCAAAATATGCCCCAGGACAATATCATATTCTGCTATTTAGTGGTGGGTAATAGCTAAGAGCAACAAGTTGGTCAATACTGTACTGCCAGAACAAGAGAAAAGTCATATTTATACCATTAAAACACATTTAAAGGACACAGGTAAAGGTAAGGGGACCCCTGACCATTAGGTCCAGTCGTGGCCAACTCTAGGGTTGTGGCGCTCATCTTGCTCTATAGGCCGAGGGAAGCGTACAGCTTCCAGGTCATGTGGCCAGCATGACTAAGCCATTTCTGGCGAACCAGAGCAGCGCATGGAAACGCTGCTTGCCTTCCTGCTGGAGCAGTACCTATTTATCTACTTGCACTTTGAGGTGCTTTCGAACTGCTAGGTTAATTATTATTATTATTATTATTATTATTATTATTATTATTATTTATTTGTACCCCGCCCACTCACTCTGGGTGGCTTCCAACAAAGATGAAAAATACACTAAAATGTCACATATTAAAAACTTCCCTGAACAGGGCTGCCTTCAGATGTCTTCTGAATGTCAGGTAGTTGTTTATCGCTTTGACATCTGATGGGAGGGCGTTCCACAGGGCGGGGTTGGCAGGAGCAGGGACCGAGCAACGGGAGCTCACCCCGTCACGGGGATTTGAACCGCCGACCTTCTGATTGGCAAGTCCTAGGCTCTGTGGTTTAACCCACAGCGCCACCTGTGTCCCATAGTGGTAGGTAATAGCTAAGGGCAACAAGCTGGTCAATACTGTACTGCCAGAACAAGAGAAAAGTCACATTTACACTATTAAAGCACATTTAAAGGACACGGCCTCCCGCAAAGAATCCTGGGAACTGTAGTTTGTTGAGGGTGCTAGGAATTGTAGGTCTGTGAGGAGTAAACTGCAGTTCCCAGGATGCTTTGGGCAAAGACATGTGCTATAAATATGCCCTGAATGTTCTTTAAATGTATGAGCTGACTGTGACCAAATATTTGACTTATTGCGCTTCCTTCCTCCCTGCCATTAGTAAAAGAGTCCACTGGCCACTAGTGGCTGAATTAGAATGAGATTTTTTTTTCTGACCCTCTCCTAAGTAAATTATCCATTTCTGAGACAAGGCATGTTTGCATCAGTAAAAATTCTTACATTTCAGGTGTTGTATAGTCTGGCGCCCTCATCCTCGTTCCCTCTTTCAGTCTTCTACAGAACTCCTCATCAATCTTGACACCAGGGTAAGGCGAGGCTCCTGAAATGACAGATTTCCTTTTAGTAAGGTGCTTAAGATGCTGCTGTTGATTTTCAGCTGAATATATGTCAATTCACTGAAATAAGAGCTAACTAAAATGATAGCAGCTCAATTAGACTGGATCTAGAGAGACTCACTTACATTGGACAGGAAAATAAAATGACTTTTTGCATGAACAACAGTCATAGAATGTCCCTGAGATGTGCAGATATTTGATCTGAGTTTCATATTGCCAAGCTCTGATTTTTCATTATTATTATTATTAATTTGTAAATTTTAATTTGCAAGGAAAAGAAGGGGGGTGAGATTAAGTAAAATTTGAGGAGTGTCACCATCCTTATCATCATCAAACAGAGAACTGTCCCGAGACCTCCGGGTACAGAGTGGTATATAAATTCAAACAATCATCATCATATTACTAATAACAACAGTAAATCACCATCAATGAAAACTATCCAATTTCCAACCAGGAAAAGGATGCTTATTGCCAGAAGTGAGAACTGTTGAGAACTGCAGTGGCAAAGTCTCCTTGAGTTAGATTGGGTACATCAAGAAAATTATACAACTGCTTATCCATAGAGAATATCAGTATGTTTTATTAGAGCAAGATTATAAGCAATTCTTTATCTTGATTAAAAAGAATATGGAATATTGGTAATGCTCATTTAAAGCCCACTCTATATCCCCATCTTGCTTTCTCACTGAGGACTAACAGAGTGCAGACTACAAATACATTTTCTACTCTGTAACTGAAAAATACAAAATACCCAAATACAAATCCGTTTATTGTGAGGACCATGCCTGTGCACAAAAATCAACACTACAGTAGTTAAAAATTGTTAAAATTCATTACATACTATGCCGACAAAACCTTCTTCCCACAAAATAGAAAAGGAGGGAAAACGAGCAGCGAGTCAAACAGACGATGGAGGGGTCTTTACATTGTCGTTCATAAATCTTTCCCTGGCTTTCATGGCCTTCATCACAAAGACCGCTACCACATGGGTAATGCGTGGGTTTGCATCAACTAACAAAAATTTTACTCTATCTTCAGGACTGGTTATAGAGTTGGGTATAATTTGCAGCAATGCATCTCTAAAGCCCGAATAAATGGGGCAATAGAGGAAATAATGTGTAAGGTCCTCTTTAATTTTCATAAGGCAAGGACATAGACGATGTTCTACTGGGGTTTTTGTGTATCTACCGGTCAGGTAAGCAGTTGGCAATGTTTGAAACCGTGCCATAGTAAAAGCTCTCCGAAGGGTGGGATCAGTGATCTCCACCAAGTAGTTGGCACAGATTTTGACTGCTTTTACTCGGGGGAGCCAGTAGGAAAACCCAGAGTTTTTTATCTTGGTGGAGTCCAGAAAGGCGTCTTTTTCAAAGATCCTTTCCCGAACTTTATCAGGGCTCCACAATTTGAGAGTATTTAACTCAGGTAGATTGTATCTGGATAGAATGTCTAGTAGGCTTTTATGCCAAGTGGTATTATTTTGTAATGATACAAAGGCTTGTTTAGCCAATAAGGTGTTCGGGGCATCTATGAGGTTCGTAAAAAAACGCAGGAATCTTAAGTGTGCCCTGGCAGACACAGAAAGTAATCCTACTTCCACTCTTAGGAGAGCTGCCGGAGTACTCTGAGGGAGGCCTAGAATTCTTCTGAGATAAAAATTTTGGAAGATTTCAAGCCGTTCTAACGGCTTCTGATTCCTACTCCAGAGTTCTACTCCGTATAACATCTGTGGAATCACTTTTCCAACAAAAATTTTTAGTGCCGGGATCACCAATTGCCCTCCCCTCGAATAAAAAAAGCTGAGCAGAGCACCAGTTGTCCTACGTGTTAGAAGGGCTACAGTCTTGAAGTGGGCAAGCCAGCTAGATGTGGCTTGGAAAGTGATACCAAGATATTTAAAGAGGAGACATTGTTCAATTTTGTGTTCATCTAGAGGCCATCTAAATGTATGTCGAGCTCTAGTAAACACCACAATTTTTGTTTTATCATAGTTTATCTTTAGAGAGTTTTGAGAACAATAAGCTGCGAGCCCCTCCAGCATGCTGAGTAGGCCCCTTCGAGTGAGTGCCATGACCGCCATGTTATCAGCATATAGCAGTATGTAACTGAAAAACATGAACTAGTTTGCCTGCAACTTATGGAGACATAGGTAGGCATCTAAAGGAGATTGCATTCATGAACTCTGTTATCAAAATGTGAGAAGTATACCATGAAATCCTATGGCAAGGAGGGAGGGGATGCAAAGGTCGTTTAACCAGCCATCTAAAGCCTTGCCAATGTTGCTCTGTTTTTGCCTTGTTTTTCTCTAAGCAGTTTCTCTCCCACTGGGAACAATGGTAGAAAAATTACCAGAAAAGACTTAGCTGCTAAGCTGGTTTAAATGTCTCCCTGGCCTACTGGGGAACCGAAATGACTCTGAATCCAAGCATTTTCATGTGCTCTCCTTCAAATGACCCTGAACCACCTCAACAAACATTTTTTGGCACTTCCAACAATGGAGTTCTGACACCTGGTTTGCAGGATCTCCCTCTCAGAAGTCAGGGTTCTGCCTCTGATGTTGGGGGCATCCTATGGCCCATGAGATGCCCTCCAAGGGCCCATGGGATTTTACCCTGGGTACCCAAAGTAATGTGACTTACCTAAGGAAAATATCTCCCACAGCAGTACACCAAAGGACCAAACATCACTTTGAATGGTGTATACTCTGTCAAAAATGGTTTCTGGTGCCATCCACTTTAGGGGTAGTCTAGCCTAAATGTTTATTAGCAAAGCAATAGACAAAAGGAAGCATTAAATATATGCCACAATGTCATTGTTAATATCTTTTTCAAGTAAACATCCCACTATTTCGGAGACTTCGGAAACTTACATCTCCCTTCCTGACATAATCTGGATCTTTGTAGATATCTCGGGCCAATCCAAAATCACAAATTTTGACCACGTTGTTCTCCGATAAGAGGATATTGCGAGCTGCCAGATCTCTGTGGATACACTGCAAGGAGAGGAACAATGGGCCTGTTATTTGGGTTGTTCCAAAGAGCTTTGTTAACCTTGTCTTAATTGGTATCTTCCTTGCAAGGCTCAGCACTTTGTGGGTTATTAAAATGAATGTCCCAATAAGGCTTAAATGAAACTCAGAGTTCATGTTGAGACACAGTCTTTTGCACTGCCTTAGAAGATAAATGAGAGAAGATAAATAGTTGAAAACACATCCATAGACCTTCCACTTGACATGAGAATGCTTTCAAACAAGCAGGACCAACTGTGGAGGTATAGTACATGTAACACAAACAGCTCGAAATTATGGGGTAGGCATGGCAAGAGAGACAGACGAAGAAGACTTCAGAGCCTGCTCCACCTGGACTCTCCCTTCTTCACACATAGAGAGACATCTACCAACAACTGCTCTGTGGAGTAGAACATTAGATGCTGGCTCTCGCTGCAGTGGGGCCAATTGTTTTGTTTTGAAGGTGTGTTTCTTGGTGAATCCAGTGTACAGTGGTACCTTGGTTTACAAACTTAATCTGTTCCGGAAGTCCGTTCTTAAACCAAAGCGTTCTTAAACCAAGGTGTGCTTTCCCATAGCAGTGGGGGACTCAATTTACAACAGGAAGTGGAACGTGTTCTGCTTCCAAGGCAAAGTTCACAAACCAAAACACCGGGTTTGCAGCATGCTTCATCCAAGTTGTTCATAAACTAAGCTGTTCTTAAACCAAGGTACCACTGTATTTTACAGATGATGTGAGTTTGAGAACCATCACCCCACCGACCACTTGAAAATTGTTGATAGTCTTGGTGGTCCAACTTAATGATTTTTCTGACTGTTTTAGCAATTGTAATGTTCTGCATTAGATGCTGTATGATTTTTTTAAAATTGAATTTTATAGCTTCTTTTATTTCTTATAAACTGTATTTTATTGTATTACAATTTGAATTCCGTAGGATTCAAACCACAATACAATAAAACATAAAGAAATAAAAGCAGCAGCAACAACAAAAATCAATATGAGTATTTGAAGCGAGGGATTTGCCATCTCCCCATCTTTAACCGTAAATCCACAGACATGCTGCAGAGCTGACAAATGAAGCTCATGGACCACGTCCTCAGACAACAGTTTGGAAACCCCTGTTGTAAGTAAGGCACTTAAAAAACTCTGAATTAAAGGCCAGTGTATGCCTGGTGACAGGTGAATTTACACGTGCTGACATCTTTACCAAAGAACTTTACAATATCAACTGCTTTAAATCAGAGTGTACAGCACTCTGGCACTATCCTTATCACAATCATTTCCAGTGACATGCAGTCATCCAACAAATGTCATTTCCCCCCAAGAGGAATGCCTTACTTTCCGCGAGGCCAGGAATTCCATCCCCCGGGCCACCTGGAAGCTATAGCAGATGAGGTCCTCCAAGCTTAGTGGGTTCTTGCAAGGATCTTCAGATGTTGCTGCAAAGAGAAAGGTCAATGTATATAAATGCATAATACACTGCACATCCTGATTAGCACCAGGTAACACTTAGTATACAGAAACCCTATCCTTCAGATTCCTTCCTTCATTTCTGGCTTCCAGGTATAGGGATGCTTGGAGCTGTGCAGCGGGAGTCACCCTCAGTGATTCAGCATGGAAAAGCAAGTCAGAATGTCATATTGTTAGAGTAAACTTCCATGCTGCACCAATAGCTGCACAATGAAGGATATAACATGTGGATTTTAGATACAAAATACATATTTTATTTTAAAATACATTCATAAATTGTGTATTTTATCAGCGAATGGTACAGGAACACCTAATCCTATAAGAATGGGGAAGCCAAGGAAACACACTTTGATCTCAATATTCTAAAGCCATGGATAATGATGTAAGACAAAAACCCACCATCCCCCTCTTCTAAATCGCAGAGAGATCGCTCCTCTCCAAAGCCGGAACTGGCTGAGCTCTGGCTGCTTGCAATGCTGTCCAGGCGTTTCTTCAGGTCTGCAGAGACTTCACCATTTCCTTGCCTGTACCGAGCATGATTGGCCTACAAAGTTTTTAGAAAGAAAGAAAGAAAGAAAGAAAGAAAGAAAGAAAGAAAGAAGAAAGGAGGGAGATAACAGAACTTGCATTATTCGATCATGACAGAAAATAAAGGGGTGAAAACTCACACCTTATTAGAAAGGGAATATGGATGAGCAGAAGGGACGCGGGTGGCGCTGTGCGTTAAACCACAGAGCCTAGAACTTGCTGATCAGAAGGTCGGCGGTTCGAATCGCCGCGACAGGGTGAGCTCCCGTTGCTCGGTCCCTGCTCCTGCCAACCTAGCAGTTTGAAAGCATGTCAAAGTGCAAGTAGATAAATAGGTACCACTCCGGCGGAAAGGTAAACGGCGTTTCCGTGCGCTGCCCTGGTTCGCCAGAAGCGACTTAGTCATGCTGGCCACATGACCCGGAAGCTGTACACCGGCTCCCTTGGCCAATAAAGCGAGATGAGCGCCGCAACCCCAGAGTCAGCCACGACTGGACCTAATGGTCAGGGGTCCCTTTACCTTTTATGGATGAGCAGTGGGGTAGGAGAGCTGAAAATAATACCAATATATTTCACATCTGGCAACCAACGTGCCCTTTTGGTTTCAGATAGTACATGGGTAGACGAGTCTTAAAAACCCAAGGCACAAATTTTCAAGGCCCTCTAGCAGCTATGGCAGCTCATTTACCAGAAGTAGTGTATTGAGTGTTAACTCTGGAACTGTATACTCGATTCTGACCAAACTAAGCCTCCTAGAACACTGTATACATCAGGGTTTCCTAATGATAGAGTATAATTTAGTAATCTACCATGAGAATAATGGAAATGTCCACACAGTAATTGCAAATGTAAAGTGTTAAGGAAGGTATAAACCCATGTTGGCCATGATGCAGCCTACAGAAGTGTAGGTTTCACTTAGAAATGTTAAATCGTTATTTTAACTCCTATTTTTTAAATATTTATATTTCATTGAAAATTTTCAGTGAGAAAATAAAGCAACAGACAAAAATGAAAGCAAAAAACCAAAACCAAACAAAAAGAATACTTGAAATTGTGACACAATACAAAATATAGGTATATAAGTAATAGTTTTTCCAACTAATGAAAAATTACTAATGAGACATTATAATTTTTATAACTGCCTTTTGATAGCTGCATTCCAAATATCATTGTATTTATCCAGTTATTTTAACTCCTATTCACATCCAAAAGATCTCACAGTAGAGAAGTCAAAAGGATCTTAAAACTGAAAAGCAGAGCATCCTTCCCCCTACATTTCATGCAGGCCTCACCTTGTACGGAACAAAATCACTCCGCTTGCTTCTCAAGTACACCGACAGATTTCCAAACTTGCAGTACTCAACAATCACCATGAGTGGCCCTAAAGGAACAAAATGGGAACAAGATTTAGAGGACTTTCTCACAGCCTTTCCTCTAGCAATTGCCTATATCAGGTGTGGCTAACCTGTAGCCCTCCAGATGTTGCTGAACTCTAAATCCCATTGGCTCCAAGCAGGATGGTCAATGTTCAGAGAGATGGGAGCTGGAGTCCTGCAACATCTGGAGTTCCTCACCCCTGCTCCATATCATGCCTGGAAAATGTGTGGTCCAGCAAGCAGAATAAGACCCTCCTTACCATCACTGAAAACGCACCAGGGATGAATGAAAATACCTGTTCTTGCCTTTCGTTTTGTTTGGTAGGTGTCAAATTGTGCAGGCCTCCTCTGTACATGTTTTATTATATAGTTGCTCTCACTTTCCCATGCAACATTCTTGTAAGTATTTTAAATATTTGATCCCCACCGGAAAGACACTTATTAGCTTACCAGAAATTATTAATAATAATAAAACAGTGAGAAAATGTATAAAAGGGGGGGGGGACCCAGTGGCAAAATATTCAGCATTAAAATGGGAGGGCAAATCAATAGACCCAGCATAATTCTGCGGGATTCTATAAATCTCCATTGTATCTTTCTCAACCTAGAGCTTCTTTTTAAAGTTAAATACCTCAAAGGCACAAAGAATCAATAGGTTCTTTGCCTAGTGAAACTTCCCCTCCTGAACCTGAACCTTGGCTTCCACCTTTCACCATTATTTCAGCCAACTTCCGGGTTGGCGCCATCGCCGAATGGCGGACTCCCTCCAAGCTCCGGAGGGAGCCTGCTCGGCAGGGGCTGGGTTCTACCGCGCCGGCGACGCAGGGACCCTCAAAAACCATGGGCGCTGAAACCCATGGGCATGGTGACTCGGCGGGCACCGTTTGCGCCCCCCGACCACGCGAAGGAGCCTTTTTAAAGGCTACGGAGCGGGTGACAGGGGGGGTGCTGTGAGTCCTCTGCTTCCCCTGCCGAGTGAAGCCGCATGCCGTTTGGCGGAGAGCGCTGACTTCTTCCATTGAAAATCTGGACTTAAAAGAATAACCCGTGAGTAATTGGAACCTGGATTAAAAAGGGGAACAATTTTTTTCTTAAATTCGGAGCGAGCGGGGGAGGTGCAAAAAGGAAGTCAGCCTCCCCCCTGTTGTAGAGGAGCTAAAGCAAAAGACCTGACAACTAAGATCGAGTGCAATCTTTTTTTGATAAAGTTATTAATTTCGCGATGGAAAATTATAAGCTGGGCTGGAGGAGAGAAGTGGAATGTGAATTAAAATACAACCCCCCCCCCAAAAAAACCCCTGGGAGCGATCCATGAGAGCGCCGGGAGAGGAGAAATAGAGGTTTTGACAGCTGTCAAAGGAGCTGCCAAAACTGAAGTACAAAAAGAGAACTTTGTTACGAGGACTTTGCTGGTTACATTTGTTATAAATTGGATATAAACTGTTTAAAACAAGGAATAATAAGTTACTTTGACTGGTGGGTGTGATCGGGAAGGAAACTGAGTTATTATAATCCCTCTAGAGGAGCTGTGGGTCATTACAAGTATTGCTGGCATGGAATTTGAATCGGACTCTTTATCTCCTGGGAAACTGCAGAAATGGAACACTATTTTGTCTACAGAGGTCTACACACTAAAGGAGACAATAGATTTATCTATTGAAGAATGGAAGGGACTTGACGTAATGTTTTGTTCCTGAATAACAAAGCCTCTGTAGAGGAATTACAAGCTTTTTGGAATTAGAACATTTGTGCAGGAGAGCAGGGGGAAGAAAAAAAAAAGAGGAGAAGAGAGAACAACAAGAACAACAAGAATAACAAGAACTGGACAAAGTTGGAAGATAGACCCCTTCCAAGATTGGACATTCGAAATCAAAGATGACCAAAAGACGGCAAAGACTATTAAAAAGACGGCAAAGCGGACTGGTGAAGGATTATGGTTTAGATGTGGGAGCTCCAGGACGACAGTAGACATTGACGGACATTGGGAACGCAACCGGGAAAGGGGGGAGGGAAATTTGGAATCCAAAGGGTGTTAAATTACATTTTATTCTTTTTTCTATTTTTTTATGTTAATCTGTATTGTATATTAAAGAGGGGAACTCGTAGAAGGGAACAGGTCGATTTTAGGGGATGGGAAAATATTTTTTAAATTGGGTTAATGATAATAACTTTAAAACTTGGGGTAAGAATTTGCTGAATCTATTTGAAAGAACTGGAATACAAGAGGGGGAGGGGAGGGGAAGTCCTGGAAAGATGACATTGAAAATAAGGCCTTAAATTTGGATGTTTTTCTTTTCTGTTATATTTGAAAATTTTTAATAAATATTATTTAAAAAAAAAATTCAGCCAATGAGAAACCGGGTTCATGCATTTGCTGCAATAAGGCCTAGCTTTGCCATAAAACAGGCCAGGAATGGGCAGGGTGAATGCACGCTACCCCACATACACATTGCAACCAAGGAAGGAAAGCTCTGATTTGTTGTTATTTGCATTGCTGTTTTACGAAACGTTGTGCCTGTTGTTGTTACACCAATTTTTGTGGCTTTTTTTTCTTGATTGCTGACCTCCAGTTTGTTGACAGAAGTCTCTGCAGGCCTAGCTGCTTGAAACCCGTTAATGGCAGACTCTGGGGGGTAAAGCAGTGAACACCACTGAGCTATGCCCTCTCCACAAAGTAGCAAAAAGCAACACTTACCTCCCGGTTTTGTACAGGCCCCAAGTAAATTGACCACATTGAGATGATGACCAATATGAATGAGGATTTTGAGCTCCGACATCAATGCCCTATGTTCACTGTGTGTTGCACCCTCTATAAATGAAAAAGAAAGATAGATATTGTCCTGTCTATAGAGTAGCAATAAAGGTCCGCTTACCATCTTCCTTCCAAGTAGGATGGGAAGGGACTACACAATCCAACAGGTCCATGTGGCTTCTTTATTAACTAAAGAGCAAAATCTTGCGTGATCGAACTTAAAGCCTATGTTCATTAAAGCGTTTTTATGAACCTAAGAAGGTGCTTTATATCAAATCAGACCAGCTCATGGTCCATGTAGCTCAGTGTTGTTTATATATTGACTGCTAGTGGCTCTATTTCCCTGGAAAATAGTGGCTCTATTCCCTCTTTTCCCTGGAAAAGACCCTGATGTTGGGAAAGATGGAGGGCACAAGGAGAAGGGGATGACAGAGGACGAGATGGCTGGACATTGTTCTCGAAGCTACCAGCATGAGTCTGACAGGAGTGCCTGGCGTGCTCTGGTCCATGGGGTCAGGAAGAGTCAGACATGATCTTGGAAATATGGTCAAGATTGAAACTTTCCTTGTTGGGCCGGATAGCAGCTATAAAGATGAATGTATTGCCGAAAATGTTATTTTTGTTTCAGGCCCTACAGATCGTGGACAAAGTGGAATGTTTTGGAAAGTGGCAGAAGGATATTTCCAAGTTTGTTTGGCAGGGCAAAAAGCCCCGAATAAAGTTTAAAATACTAACTGATGCGAAAGAAAGAGGGGGATTTGCCCTGCCAGACTTGAGGTTATATTATGAATCTGCAGCCTTCTGCTGGTTGAAAGATTGGATCTTATTGGAAAACACTGATGTCCTAGATCTGGAAGGGTTTGACAATGCTTTTGGGTGGCATGCATATTTGTGGTATGACAAGGTTAAAGTTCACAAATTGTTTAAAAACCATATTGTCAGAAGAGCAATTTTGATGGTCTGGACAAAATATAAGGACTTATTGGAGAGTAAGACTCCGAGGTGGCTCTCACCGGTGGAGGCCAAGGCACGTAAGAGACTTAACATGGAAGCCTACTGGCCTAAATATTGGGAAATAATTGAAAAAATTGGAGACAATTGGAGGCTGCTGAGCTTGGAAAAATTGAAAAACAAGGTGCGAGATTGGTTGCATTATGCTCAAATCCAGGAGGTTTTTAAAGTGGATAAAAAGGTTGGATTCCAGGTGGAAAAATCGAAACTAGAGACAGAACTGTTAGAGCCAAAAAATAAATTACTTTCGAGAATGTATAATTTGCTGCTTAAATGGAATACACAGGACGAGACAGTCAAATCCGCCATGATAAAATGGGCACAGGACTTGGGGCACAACATTATGTTTGAAGACTGGGAAAGGTTATGGAACACCGGAATGAAATTTACGGCATGTAGTGCCTTGAAGGAAAATATTATGAAAATGATATACCGGTGGTACATGACCCCAGTCAAACTTGCTAAGATATATCACCTGTCTGATAACAAATGTTGGAAATGTAAAGAGGCGGAAGGGACATTCTTTCACCTCTGGTGGACTTGCCCGAAAGTGAAGGCCTTTTGGGAGATGATTCATAATGAACTAAAAAAGGTACTTAGATATACCTTACCTAAGAAACCGGAGGCCTTTCTTCTGGGCATTGTGGACCAGAGAGTACTTAAGAAAGACAGAACTTTTTTTATGTATGCTACCACAGCAGCAAGGATCCTGATTGCTAAGCATTGGAAGACACAAGATTTACCCACGCTGGAGGAATGGCAGACGCAGTTGATGGACTATATGGAACTGGCTGAAATGACTGGCAGAATCCGAGACTTGGGAGAAGAAACAATCGAGGAGGATTGGAAAAAATTCAAAGACTATTTGAAAAAACATTACAAGTTGTATGAATGTTAAAAAATGCTCTTTTTAGAAATTCTTGCTTCAGCATTGGTAAACTAATGAAATGGAAATTAAGGTACAAGAAGTTAAAGGTGGAATAATGAAATAACTTTATTATGTTTAAGTTAAAACATATAAGATTTGGATTACAACAGTTTTGAAATTAGGAAACATGATAAAATGAAAGATACAATAAGTCTGGAAATAAGTTAACAAATTGCTGATACTTTGTATTACAGAGAATGCAGGGTTTGGAGGATGTGGGGAAGTCCAATAGATGGAAAAAAGGATTATGGAAATTTGTAATCTCTCTATTGTATTTTTCTATCTATGCCTTTATTTCTTTTTTCTGTACTTTATAAACTTAATAAAAATATTATTAAAAAAAAGGAAGAGTCAGACATGACTAAACGACTAAACAACAACAATAACAATGGCTCTATAATTTTAGAGAGAAGTCTTTCACAGCCCAACCTGGAGATGTAGAGGATCGAACCTGGGACTTTCTGAACAGGGGCATAGCGTAGGTTACTGGTGCCTCAGGGCAGGGAAAGTGTTGCACCCCCTGGTGGACCAGGCAGTGGCCAGTCCCTTCGCCAGCCAGCATCTAATCAAGTGAGTTTCTCTTTGCAAACTAGCCCCAACCTGGGAGCAGAGATAAGGCAAAGAAATGCGAAGCCAAGAGCGCTGCTGTGTCGCCTCACATTCCTGTCCTTGCCATAAGGTGCTCTGGGCAATGCATGTGGCTCTGGCAATGCTTTCCTGCTTTCCTCTTCCTCCCTCTCTCCCTCTCAGCCAGCCAAGGGGTGGTCATATGCAGGCGTCCCTTTTCTGGCCACAGGTAGAAGGAGGAGGAGACACCCCAGCCCCAAAGACCCAGGCCAAGCACAGCTTGCCTCCTGGCAGTTCCAGTCTCAGTGAAGGACCCTGTCATGGGGGCACCTGGTTGAACCCCCTCGGAAATTTGCACCTGGGCCCATGTCCCTCCCCACCCCTCCCTCGTGCTATGCCACTGTTTCTGAATGCAAAACTCTTCCACAGAGCTACTGTGGGGGTCAGCTCCTTGCTTGAAGGAAGCCACAAGAGGGAGCAAGATGGTATTTTATCTTAGTTTAACAAAGAAAGCATAGTGAATTTAATGTGCTTAATGGAAATATAACAGAGAATAGGCATAAACCAGGCTCCCTCAACCTCGGCCCTCCAGATGTTTGGAGACTACAATTCCCATCATCCCTGGCCACTGGTCCTCCTAGCTAGGGATCATGGGAGTTGTGGGCCAAAAACATCTGGAGGGCCGAGGTTGAGGAAGCCTGGCATAAACAGTGGGCAGAAAGCATGTGTGGAGTTCAAAATATCTAACCAAGTTCAAAACAATCTAATGAACTGGGAAAAGAAACTCATTGCTTAATTGATATAATAAAATGAATATACAGTGGTACCTTGGGTTACACACGCTTCAGGTTACAGACACTTCAGGTCACAGACTCTGCTAACCCAGAAATAGTACCTCAGGTTAAGAACTTTGCTTCAGGATGAGAACAGAAATTGCACGGCGGTGGCACAGCAGCAGCAGGAGGCCACATTAGCTAAAGTGGTACCTCAGGTTAAGAAGAGTTTCAGTTTAAGAACGGACCTCCAGAACGAGTTAAGTTCTTAACCCGAGGTACCACTGTACTCTATTCTATTACTGTTATGAAAGTTTCTCACCCCCTCGGTTGAACTAAGTGAGAAAAGATTGGCAAGTTTATATCTTGTAGCTATATCCAATAGCTACAACCATTTGAGGTCTTACAATGTCATCAACAAATGCTGATTGCCCAGAATATCCTTCACAGGTGAATTTTAGTTCTCAAGCCTCACCTTTAAGCATTTTGACTGCAACAGTCCGGCAGGTAGTCATTTTATCGATTCCAAATGCATCTGCTTCAATCACTTGGCCAAAGGCTCCCCGACCAAGCGGCTTACCTGGAGACAAAATTAAACAAAAAGATAAACTTTTTGAATATTTCTACTGTCCAAGCAATTGAAGGGAGCTGGCTACGTATTTAGCAAACAAGGCTGGTGGATCGCGCTGCAATGAAGGCAGAGAGCGCCACAGCTATAAAGGGAGCAATCATAAAAGCAGAATCCTGCCTCCTCACATGTTGTGTTCCAGCAAAACATACACCTCAGTGTCGACCAACGTTTCTGGAAATGGCATCAAAACAAGAAGTCTAGAGCACAGGGTTCCTAATTGTGGTCTGTGGTCCACCAAGAAGCGTTTGGATTTGATATCCCGCTTTATCACGACCCGAAGGAGTCTCAAAGCGGTTAACATTCTCCTTTCTCTTCCTCCCCCACAACAAACACTCTGTGAGGTGAGTGGGGCTGAGAGACTTCAGAGAAGTGTGACTAGCCCAAGGTCACCCAGCAGCTGCATGTGGAGGAGAGGAGACGCGAACCCGGTTCACCAGATTACGAGTCTACCGCTCTTAACCACCAATGGTCTACACCACCAAACCACCAATGGTCTGCAAGCTTCATTTAGGCCCTTGACCTGTCTAGGGTTTTGCAGTTATAGAGAGACGATGGCACACCTAGTAAATTAAATGCTCATATTCAGTTCTTTGCTTCCTAGAAAAGGAGGTGCCGGTACTCACTGTGAAGTTGTTACAGTAAATGTCACACTTTTTAATTGAAAAGAGAGACTGCGTAACCTTGAGTACCCCTGGGCGGGGGGAGCACTGCTCCTATTGATTTTTAATTGTCTTTTTTATTGCTTCTTTTATTTCTTGAATTTTAATACACACAACCTGAAATCCATGGAATTCAAATTATAATACAAAACATCCAGTACATAAAAGCAGCTATATAAATGCAATTTTTTTTTAAAAAAATCAAACAGCATTGCATTGCAACTGCTACAAAAGGCAGAAAAATCATTATATGGTCTGCCAAGACTATGTTTTTTTTTTTAAAAAAAAAAAAAGTTTGGGCACCACTGGGCTCAAGTGATTTTGTCTCTAGGCTGTTGAACTGGGGAACAGTAGGCAGCACAGTTCAACAGAATCAGGGAAACTAGGCCCTCCAATTTGTAAGCACTGCTTCATCGCCCCAGAAGTGACGCTCTGAGACAATGGAATGTTACTTTGCATACACTTATGATTACTCCTTTATAAAAAAAAATTACAAAAAATCTTGTGTTCCCAAGACCTGGTTGGAATCCAGTGCTGAGGTCTGGTTATGAAATTAAAGCCTAAGGAATCTCCTGGGAAATTCCAACTCCACTCTAGGTATTTCTTGCAAACCTGAAAGTTTCAGCGCATACATGGTGCTCTCCAGTGGATAGTGAACCAGGAGTTCCAAGCTCCAATCAGAGCACACAATGACCTCCATATTAGATATTAGGATAGCTCAGATGGGTTAGAGTGTGGTGCCAATGTTGCAGGTTCGATCCCTGTATAGGACAAGTTCTGTATTCCAGCATTGCAGGAGGTTGGACTAAATGATCCTCAGGGTCTCTTCCTATACAATTCTATGATTCCATCACACATTTCCAAAACCAGCGTCTATAGGACGCACCCGAGCAAAGGACGCACCTAGTTTTTAGAGGAGGAAAACAAGTAAAAAATATTCTGAATCAAATCAGTGTCGGGGCTGAAGGGGGAAGCCCGGGGTTTCCCCATAAAGCCCTGGCATCCCCAAGCTAGAACAGCAAGACACTGCACAGCACTCCGTCTCTCTGTTCTGGCTTCGGGGACAGCCTTTCAAGCCGCCTGTGGAGGCTTTGCGCAGCTAACCCCAAAGCCTTTGGAGTGCAGCCCGAGGTCCCGCTGTGCTCCAAAGGCTTCAGGCGGCTATCCCTGAAGCCTGGAGAGCGAGTGGGGTCGGTGTGCACCGACCCCTCTCGCTCTCCAGGCTTCAGCGAAAGCAATGTGTAGCCTCCGGAGCATGGAGGGAGCGCTCCCTCTCCGCTTTGGAGGCTTTGCGTTGCTTTCGCTGAAGCCAAGAAGCCTGCATTTGCTCCATAGGACGCACAAACATTTCCCCTTCATTTTTGGAGGGGAAAAGGTGCGTCCTATAGAGCGAAAAATACGGTAATTAAAGCAGTCTCTGATTTTAAGTTTGAAGGGACATTTCACTTGTTCATTCATAAGGAGACCCACCTAGCTTTAGCCTATCTCTGGGGAATTCCCATGTGTTGGCATCGTAAGGGAGACGTTCACATTGTTCATCCATAGGGACTTCATCAGGATCCATGATGATAGATAGGTAGCCAGTCTTTAGTTCTCCTCCATTGGCCTGAAAAAATAAAAGCAGTAATAGTGCAAATTAAATATAATTATCCTTATGCTTGGGCAATGAACGGTGGGTCACATTTACTGGCATTATGGAAGTCTGGAACTTTTTTTGTTTTTTTGTCCACAGGAATGCAAGTATGCAGTTTTGCCCCAGAAACATTGCAGGACATGTGCCCACAAATCATTGTTAATTACTTGCTTTATTAATTTCTGGAAAAGGTCTTCTTCTTCTTTTTTCCCTCCACCAAATGCCTGGTCAATTAAAAAGCACAATTTATGTGCCCTCAAATTCCAGGAAAGAATGTGATGGTACCAAGAGGAAAAAATGCGGCTGTTGATTTAAAGACAATGCAAGAAACAACACAAAAGAGTCCCCATCAGTTTTCATTTGCCATGCAAGATTGATGCTGATGGGACAGTGGGAGAATGGTTTCATTACCCGCTTAACGGTCCGGAGAATGATTACGAGGAGCAACCAGAAGAACATGGCAATTACCGCCGTTCCAACCAGAATAATGAGCTCGAGGTTCGTTTTCTCATCAGTGCCTGGGAAGAGACAATCGAACAGTTCATTGATAGTAGCCCAGAGCTTATTGGGGCAGGTCATCAGCTGAAGTACTGAAAGAGGTTCCTTGTCTGAGAACAAAAATGTTAGGAGTCCAACACGTAGCAAGTCAATGAAGACAAAAATGTGTTAAAGGGAAAGTGTATGTAGGACACTTCAGTACACAGCACAAATCCCTCCACTGGAACTCGAGGTGAATTGACCCAAGAGCAGTCCATAACACTAGTCAGTCAAGGAATTCTCTGATTCATCTCCTCACTCTATGAAATAAACCAAGTTGTGCACACTGGTATGTGGTAATATTGGTCTCCCAGCAGGGAGTAAAGAACTGAGCAGA
The DNA here is from genome assembly GCF_964252035.2 of Podarcis erhardii. Taxonomy (NCBI): domain Eukaryota; kingdom Metazoa; phylum Chordata; class Lepidosauria; order Squamata; family Lacertidae; genus Podarcis; species Podarcis erhardii. The sequence continues at coordinate 25,698,320 of NC_138512.1, read as the reverse complement.
TCTAGCCAAAGTTAAGCACTTTTAGACGTAATCATATGTTCCCACAGAAAGCCCTGGGATTTAAAAAGTGCTTTAATTTTGTTGGATTGTGCCTTTTGTCTCCAGATAAATTTTCCAAAATATTACTTATTTATACTGCTCTGAATTGATAGAAGCCAACAAGCAGTATTATATCAAGAAAGGTTGGGTAACTAATAAGGAGGAAGGAACACATCTGTTTATTTCAGGTCTCTCAGTTTCTCATTTTTATTATCTTAAAATTTAGTTTTCCACACTTCTACATCAATTTGATTTTCTTTTTTTGAAAAATTCTCCATGAATTTCTCAACATTTCAGTGTGAATTCTCCTAACACATTTTTGACAATTATACACACATTTCTGCAAGGAATCTCTTGCAATAAAATGCATTTGCTTTCACCAACATATGTATTTAAGTGTATACTTTATACATGTGGTTTTTGTCAGCATTACTTGGCTAGAGAACTGCATGGCAAAATTCAGAAACATGCAAATATTGAAGGACCGCTGTGTTTTGGAAAGTGTAAATTGGCTAAGTTTGCTTTTTTAAATGCAAACTGAAGTGAATTTATCTCCCATCCCTACTAGTAAGTGATCAGTGGAAGCAAATGGGAAAGGTAATCCCGGCTGGGCATGAGATTTTGTTAAATGAGGACTCAATTGCTAGAGGAAGACAGCGCTCCTTGGGAGTAAATGAATCAAGATCCCAGAAGGTTGATGGCTGACCTCACCAGCATAGGAAACAGATGTAGGATCTATACAAAGGAACTTGACCAGGTGTAAAGATTAGAATGCCCAAGAGTTTCAGTATCTGATATAGTGTGAGACTCCATCTTAATATTTTCTTAGGATGTCAAAGTGCCTAAACTTGATTTTGTTATAGACAAGGTGCTATAGCTCAGGGAAGGTGATGTAGGTCCAATTCCCACCATCTTCAGGTAGAGCTGAGAAGATTCCTGCCTGCAATACTTAAAAACTGGTGTCTATCAATGTACACAAAACTAAGATAGATGGTCCAGCAGTCTTATTTAAGTCAGCTTCTTGTGGGGCAGTTTACCCTGGAAAACACTGATTAAGCTTATCAGCACCAAAAACGGTTCTGCAATCAACATCAAAAGAACTCATTTCTACCATGAAGTTCACTCTTCACCCCATGGCTGTATATTTCAGCTCTTCCATCACGCAATCTGTGCCTCACGTTGGTTTATTGTTTTAACATCAATCGAAAGCCTGCGATGAGGCAGGTGATAAATTCCCTCATTCGAATCACTCTCTCACAATCACGTTTCAATTTCTACAAGCCAAAGTAGGCTACGCTCCAGCAAGTCATGTTTGTTGGATAACCGAAAGAACGTATTTACATGGAGGCCTATTTACAGGCACTTTCCATCCCACAAAAAAAAAAAAAAAAAAAAAAATGTCACATGGCACATCACTTCAATATCCTGCTGCGGACTGTAAGAATAACAGGATATAGCTTTGGATTGCTTGGTTAAAATAAAAATAAAAACAAAACCCTCAGCAGGTCATCACGCTGGGGCAAGGTTTCTTTCACTAGCTGACAACTCTTTTTTAAAAAAATATGTGTCTAAGGGTGGCTTGTTAATATGCAAAACAAGAAATTTGATCAGAGATTTTAACAGAAGGGTGAGATCTTTGATGAGTGAATGTGATTCAGTGGAAATATTTATTTTAGGGGGACCACTTACACATATGACTGCTCCCACAATTTACTTCAATGAAGTCAAAGGAGCCACTCAGATATCTTGTTGCGGTCCATTCGGTCTACCTAGCATCCTCCTAGTCTTTTCTATTTGGATTTTGACACTTCAGCTTATTTGTTTCTTGGCTACCACACAGTTTCTAGTCTCCCTGACTGGTCTACAGTTCTTACAAACTTATTTCCCTTCAGCCCTGATTCCACTCAACAAACCATGTAGGTCTCAGTGAGCTCAATGGTTTTCTGCAAGAAGAGCTTGCAACATATATTTACATTTAAACCGGGAGGGAAAGGACTATCGAGACCCTGCAGTAACTGATTTTCTGCATCAACTAGATGATCTCTGAGGTACTATCAAATTTTATGCTTCTATGAGAATGAAATATAAATGGAGCAGAAAGCAACACTTTGCAAAACCCAGAGACCCGTGGTTCATACCAACCTTCTACTTCAAAAAACGCAGCTGCTTTTGAACAGCCCAGGATATTACAAGCATGGCAAGTGTAGAGACCTTCATCTTCCTTCCTCACCCTCCGTATAGTGAGAGTTCTGTTCCCATCTTTCAAAACAATACCTTATTAAAAAAAAAGACACAGATACAAATGTTTCTTTCATTGCCTTTGTTAATTTGACTTGGTCTTTGTTGTTCAGACAAAGACGCCGATAAATGTGGAATTTTGTAAAGGTTTTCTTATCTTTCATGAGGCTTGTACAGAAGCTCTGTATTTTATACACTCCAAACCCCCACTTTGACTCTTCCATCCAGCCATGAGCCTGGTTTAATCTCAACCAGAGCTCACCAGGATTAAGCCCAGAACCTGCTTTCAGTGATAAGGATTAGCCAAACACCCCAATGATAAAGAGGGGAGTTCCTCTGAGAATGTGAGCAAGGAAAGCCTAACCACACATTTTGCATTAGGAAAGGGCTTTCAGATCAAAGGGCATGTCTTCAGCACAGGCAAAAGCTATCTCTCTATATATTCCCTTTGGTTAATTTTACAATGGCTGGATGGAATTTTATTATCAAGGCCGGCCCTACCATTAGACAGTGAGACAACTGCATCAGGTGACAGATGCTGGGGGCCAGCAGTGGCAGCTCCCCGCTTTCCCGAATTCCCCTGATCAGAGGCATTCAGCCCCTAAAGTAGCCTGCTGTCCTCAAGTGCACTGGAGGACATTATGCCATTGCATTATCCCACTGACAGTCCAGGCAGCTGAAATGGGATGGCTGCCTCAGGCAGCCAAATGTATTGTGCCAGCCCTGATCTACCTGCAGAATTCCTCATATCCAGTGCACTTATAAAGCTCTCTAAGAACCAAAGAAAAGCCTTGCTGGACCTACCAAACCCAGCTCTGTTTCTTATGATGGCCAACCAAATGCCCATGGGAAACCCAAAATCAGAATAGGAGGGCAATGGTCCTCTCCCACTGTTATTCTGGGATGCAGAGGCATGATGCATCTGATCCTCAAAACAGTATAGGGCCAGGGCGGCTAATATTGAAACGAATGTGCACAGATTGAAGCAGGATGTTTCAAAACCAATCTAAGCAGGTTAGTTGAATGCATGTACAGGGTCCTCCACTGTACACACTGAAGGGTCTGTTGGCAGAATCAGAAACCCTTCCTCTGCTGGGCTCTGAGCACACAGACAGAGCCCTCTGTGCACATAACTGTATGCATGGAGATCTTGCCCAGGCATTCAGCGCATATGTGTAGATTGGGGGCACAGCCTAAAGCCACGCCAATGCTCATTCACCAAAGCAACAGGTATGGTAAAAATAAAGGCTGATAAAAGTAATAGTGTGTCCCACCAAATATGAGGAGCACAGAAAGCACATTATGCAAAATGTACTTCTTGGTCAAGGAATAAATTAGGAATTACAAAATCAATAGAGAAATGTAAAACTAAGCAACAAGGGTTAGCCACAGAACAGAACACTCAGCCTCACCTGAATCTTCAACAAGGGTTACGTTGTTTTTAAACCATGTGATGAGTGGAGAAGGAATTCCATTTGCTACACAAGATACTTCTATAGTTTCACCAATATTTGTTGTTTGATTCTCAGGGTTTCGGGTGATGGCAGGTGCCACTGGTTCTGTTGCGGTGGTGGGGGATAAAAAATTCAGGATTTAAAAATGCAGCTTATGAATTACAATTCTGAAGCAGCTGGTAAGTCATGGTGCTGTTGGAGCATGAGCTACAAAATGAACATCTATAGCAGATTGGACTTTGCACTTCCCAACTATTATCAAAATACATTTTAAAATGAATTATTTTGAGGGGGAGGAAATACATTTGAATGTTTAAACTAACATTTTTATGCAGATTTCTAAACCTGTAGATTAATCTGGAATTGAGCTATTATGACTAAACTCATAAAAATGAGTTTTTTATGAGTTTAGTCACAATCATGACACAAGAGAGTTTCCATGGGTTACCTTGAATAGCGAGGTGTTTGACAAGGCAGTGCCGTGTTTTGGTCTTTTTGTCCTGGGCTATGCACACATAATCCCCGCTGTCCTGGAGGGAAACATTACGGAGCATGAGTTCCATGGTGATGTTCTCTCCATTGGCTCTCGCAACTGTGGCATTCAGCTTCTGAAGAGCATCCAGGTTCTTGCAGACAGGCAAAGGCAGCCTGCCAAGCCGCACCATGGAAGCGCGAGGACTCAGCTTAAACCAAGTCAGGTTTTCAAAAGTGAACTTGTCTGCCATACACTGCAAGGAGACATTGTGCTTCTCAGTTGGCTGACTCTTAGGCTGAAGGTTAATTTCAAGTCCTCCTGCAAACACAAATGGAGGAACTGGGATCAGTCATGCTGAGAAACATTTTGTATTGAGATGTGCAGCTAACACTTTCATTCTGGAAGCGGCTAGACATCAATTTCCAGCTCATTACTATATTTATTTTAATTGTGTCTATACTGTTTGATCATCAAAAACTCTAAGCGGTTTTCTTAAAGCAATATAAAATAGACATTAAACTACCAATAAAATCAGATGCTAAAAAGAAGATGAGCTAAAAACTAATAATCTAAATATAAGTAAAATCAACCATTTTTAAAGGATATGCATAATAAAAAAAATGGCAATCAATGAAAACAATACAGTGAATGAATCTTCACAATGTGAATTGCCTAATATGATTGGTTTGTATTGGTGCTGACACAAAGCAATCCAAACTCAAAATAAAAAATACCTGCTAACAGAATGCCCACTGATTGTCATTTGGAAAAGACTGATTGATTGAATCAAATGTTCAGGAAATATAACATTCTCCTCTGTACTCATTAATGAATAGTGTAGTACCCAAAACAGTCGAAATGGATTTGCCCTTCCACCAAGTGTTTGTGAGAAGACTACATGTAAAGACAGACAACCACATACTTCTAATCAGGCTCCACCCCTTGGTAACTCCAATCATCAGATCTTTCCTACCTCACACAAAGGCCTGGTATGAACGCAACAATAAGCAATGTCTGGGGATCGTCCATCCTGCTCTCCTCTTTTAACCCATGAGGAGATGGGAAGCTTTTGGTTCTCATTTCAATGAACCACAGTTAATAGCACTCTACCTCTGAACTCTAAACTGTGTTAAACCTTAACTATGGTTAGTTAAGACTAACTGTCTGAGTTTGGATATGAGTTAGTTTGTCTGAGTTAGGATATGATACCTAACTGTGGCTGTTTTAAAACAGATGTGAAAGCTTCCAAACTCCTTTTCTTGGCCACACCAGAGTAGTAAAGGGGAGAAGGGGATTGCATGAGCATGAGTTTTGCTGCTGATCGTTTCCATAACAATAAACTCTGACTTATCATTCTGTCCAAAGTGGGCAGTGAGTGACTGAACTCCTCTCTGGGGAGAAAGGGGCAACTGGATCCATGGTCAGCACTGACTATAGCATTCCTGGACTTGACAGTATATCAGAGATACTGGTTGGGTTAGATCCAATCCTGTTCTACCTCTGCATCTGTACCATGGATAATTTAGGAGTAAAAATCGGTTTCCAATCCTGGATTACTCTCACTGAAGTTACGCCAGCTTTAACATGATGGCTCATATAAAAGCACCGTTTTCTGTTTTGCCACATCAAAAGCATAATTTTAGTTGACGTTTCACATTTCACAATCAGAATAGGAAGTGAGTGCTCTAAGTTCGGTTTCCATCTTAAAAGAGTAAAAATGATCCTAAAGACAAACAGCACTTCCACAGAACCATTCTAGGATATCATTATTTTTAAAGGAAATCATAAATAGCACAAGTTTCAAAAGAAAATCTAGTGCAAACGTTGAACATCCCTGCACATATCCTAGCCATCTTACATATATTTAGGAGACATTTTTATTTTCCTGCAGCATTAATGAAACACATATCCATTTTGCAAACGGCAACACATTCATTGAGCTATACTTACTGGTAACATGAAAGGAAATGACCCTCTCGCCTTCTCCAACTTTGTTACTAGCCACACATCTGTACAAAGCAGATACATTTGCTGCTTGAATTGTGAGGGTGCTTACAGTCTACAAGAGAACAAGTCGAGCCATTACATACCTCACAGGCACTAAATGATTTGGTTAAATCTCACACAGTAAGTCAGCCGAATACATCACCATGGAGCTATAGGCTATCGTGTCCCAAGGCAACACAGCCAAACCATTGTTTTAGGTATCTGAAGCTTCCTTGCCCAGCTGGTTACCCATTTTGGCAAACAAAAATGAAACTGTTTAACCTCCCTAAACCATCTTCCTACAATGGCCAACACAGATCTTGTTGTCAGTACAGATATTGAACCAAGTAAAACTGAAAATAGACAACTTTCTCCAGCATTCTTTCTGTGATATGATGGTCATCACTAAGCTTATTTATACCAAAGTCTTCAACAAAATGTACTGCCTTCTTAGGATTTCAGCCATAAACGTCAGCCCTAATCACACTTAGGGGGAGGTCTGTAAGTTCACTGGTAGAGGATTTGCTTTGCATGAAAAAGCTCCCAGGGTGAATCCCAGGCATCTTCAGATAGGACAGGGAAGTCCTGGAGAGCCACTGCCAATCAATGTGAACAATACTGAGCTAGATAGACCAATGGTCTAACTCAGTATATGGCAGCTTCCCATGTTCCTTGAGGGTTCTTAATTCACTCACAGGAGCACAGACAGAGCAGGAAAAGAAAAGGAGCAAAGCAGCTGCAATCTCCTATTCAGGAACCACCACTTTCACACTGTCATACTTTGCCTTAGCATTACATGTGTGAGCCTGGTCAATGGGAAGAGGCCTAGGATTGTGCTGTTAAGTCTTCCAAGGAAGGGTCAAATGCCGTTTATCATAGTTTCGCATGCCGTAAGCTGCAGTTAAATCACTTTGAAATCCCTCCTGCCATGATTTAAACATTTCCACCTCCGAAGGCTTTTATAATTTGCAATTCTAATTCTAATTTGTAATTGTATTTACCTTGTCTTCCCCCAATTTGTTTGCTCATTTTTATCGTGCATTTCAAAGCATGTGTCTGTGTCGACACATTTTAGGGATTTATATTAAAATATTACAGGTGCAATCCTCTGCATGCTTACTTGTGAACAAGTTCCACTGAACTTAATGGGATGTACTTCGGAGTAAATACACACAAGATCACGAGGTATGCCACTATCAGTCCCATTTTACAGGTGAAAAATTGAGGCTGAAAGAGAGAACCTGAGGCCACCTTGACATATAACAGGGCTTGGATTTACACCAAGTCTCCATTGTCCAAGTCTCCCTCACTGGACCACACGGCTCTCAGTTTCATGACCACACTCCTTCATATTCTGTATTTCAAACACGAGCTAGATAATGACGGCCTCACCTTCATTTTCCCTGCAATAGCGACAAACTGTGTTTTTTCTGTTTCAATTCGATTTCCACCTCTTCTGTCGTTTATGTCTTTCCACTTCTTACAGGCGTAAGGATTGTTCCCCAGTCCAGCTTGGCTGAGTGGAAAAGAACACATAAACAAACACGACCCTTCAAGTTTCCGTTCGTTCGTATCGTCAAATGCCCAAGATGTATGCCCATAAGGTAGAGACAGGTACATCGGGCACCAGGACAGAACTTTCTGATACTGTAGGCTTGGATTACAGGCCACTAGACTCCCTATGAAAGCTGTGAAGGAGGAGTGAGAAATGAACATCAGTCCCTCTTATATTGAACTCAGGTGGCTGAGTGTCAACAAGACAGGAGCCATAACGGAGCTGATAAGAAATAAGAGGGGTAGATCAGCATGGTAGGTGAACTCTGGAGTAAGCAACAAAGGGAGTACCATACTCAAAAAGAACAGCGAATTGAGGCCTTAGCTAGACCAGTGGCTTCCTAGGACCATGGACTGTTGAGTGTCCATTTGAAAAGAAAACCCCCCAACTGGAGGAAGGGTGATTCCCATCTAGCTTCAAGTGGTGGGTCGGGACCCATTAGCCAGTCACAGCGTGATGCAGGAACATTAGTTTACTATGGAAGAATATTAAGAAATGGGTCCCCAAATACATGTTTGGGTTAAAAGTGCATCCTGGGTCTTAAAAGGTTGAAGCTACCTGCTTACAATGTCTTGAAGGAGGGCCCAGGCTGGCTGGCCAGCCTCCTGAACAGAAGTTCTTCTACTCAGGAGGAGATGATACACCGCAACTTTTTGTTGCATATCCGATTTGTAATAAAGAAGATATCAAACTACATATATACTCAGCCTCCCAAGATGTTGCTGCTGGCATAAGAATAGAAATTCCCAGTGCCTAGACTAGAGGTAAAGTCCCACATGAGACCACTAACTAGGTCAACTCAATCAGGATACTGATGGGAGGGCAAGAAGCTATTCTGGAAACAAACGTCGATTCATAACTTTGACCATTTGAGTTGATTCCGTTCTAAAGGCAGACAGAGAGCAGCAGAGAAATTACTGGATTCCTTAAAGTATTTCTTTAGGATTCTGGGCCTTGTGCAGGAAATAACTAGCACCAAAGGAAGAAGATAGTGGAAGTCATTTTTTAAAACAACAACAGGAAAGCTGACTCCTTTTTCTTTCTTTCTTGAAAAAATAATAATAATCCGAAAGGAAGTCTGGCCTTGTGTGAAGCTCAGATAAGGGAAGTGGAATGGCCCTTGGTCAGAAGCTCTTTCTATCATCCCCAACATCAATCAAGGCACTTCCTCTGAGATGCCCTTTCACAGAGATAAGGCACAGTGTCAAATTCAGCAGTGGGTCGCCATAAGGGAAATCAGAGAAAGAAAACAGACAGATTTGTCACGAGTACAAACAACAACAACAAAATTGCGAGTTAGCTGTTGTCCAGAGTTAAAACCCTATACTGCATAAATACAATTGACAGTAATCCTATAGACACTTACCTGGGACTAAGTCCCAGGGAGCTTAATTACTTCAGAGTACACACATATATATGATTACACTATTAACTAGAATGTAGCCAGACCCTCCAAGTGTCCCTGTTTTCCAGGGATGTCCCAGATTTACAGAAGCCGTCCCGGTTTATGATTTGATCCCAGAATGTCCCACTTTTCCTTAAGATGTCCCAATTTTCAATGGAGAAATGTTGGAGGATATGGAGTTATCCAACCTCTGAGCCGTCTGAAGGCAATCCTGTATAGGGAAGGTTTTTTAAAATGTTTATATATATGTTGGAAGCGGCCCAGAGTGGCTGGGGAAACCCAGTAAGATGTGTGGGGTATAAATAGTAAAATTTTAATTATGGAATGGGACATCCCTATTTTCATCAGAGAAATGTTGGAGGGTTTGCCATAGCCCAGGAGGACTGTGGGTAAAAGCGTAAGAGTTCTGCTTATTAAATGCTAACAGCATTGCTCAGGAACTCTAAGAAGCCACACACAAAAATCAGTGTAGAAATAAATGCTTAACAATAGTAGAGTTTTGAAAGGTTCAGCCTGCCATCTTGATTCAAAATGGTTTCCCATTGTATCCAAACAGACAACAATCCACTCCTTGATCTCAGGAACCATCATGCAAAATTTGGTTATGATATCATAAGAAGTGTCCAAACACACAGGGAACAAACAACTTTCCTAAATATTTAGTAGCTTTTTATCTTTTTAAAACAATTGTTTTGTGGCGTTTATACTGTCAGCCATCTTGAGCAACTTTGTACAGAAGGCTGGGATATATATATATAGCTCAGCTTAAAACAAGCAAACAAATAATCCTAACAGTGCACTAAGCCATTCGTTAAAAATAATACTTCCCAAACTTAACAGAGAAGCGTGTGATAGATAGATACACATTTAGAGACTCCTATGATGCATGTTTTGCCCTTGAGAGTGAAAATATTTGGGTGTTTAGCTGCCTGTGTTGCTGGAACCAATTCCCAAGTGCTTCACATTCACAGAGTCATAACAGAGCTGGAGGAAGTTGTGTCGACTGCCAGGAAGGGGTGGAAATGAATATTTTTATACAGCCTCTGCTCTTCCTCCAGTCTAGCCCAAAGTTAGGTTTTACTTTCCCGCTTCACTGCACCAAAGAGCTATTTCAGTGAATAAGGTACAGCAAAATAAATTGAAAGAAACATCTTTGGCCAGAAGTCAGGGCTGTGTGCATTCTAGGGATGAGGATAAATAGGAGGTGAGAGTTTGGATTTCACCAGACACTGTGGTTAGGGTGAAACCTGAAGCAGATGAAAGAAGAGGCTCGCTAAAGAAGGGAAATGAAGAATGCACCAATCCAACACTCACTGTGACTTGCTTACCTAGCTAGAAACCATGATATCCTTTCATGTCTGAATTAGGCTGCTGATGCAGCTAACAATGCCCAATGAAATTTGGGGAGCCAGAGATGGGTCTGATAACACTGCCAGTGCTTCTCAGAGATTTCTGATTTGGCATACAGATAGCATTACAAGAGAGAGCACTCCCAGCTGATCTTATGGATTGTTATAAAGGGATAAGGCAGCCTCTTTGGCATACTGGATCCAAACCAGGAAAAATAGATACTAAAGTAAGGTAAAGGGACCCCTGACCACTAGGTCCAGTCGTGGCCGACTCTGGGGTTGCGGCGCTCATCTTGCTTTATTGGCCGAGGGAGCTGGCGTACAGCTTCTGAGTCATGTGGCCAGCATGACTAAGCCGCTTCTGGCGAACCAGAGCAGCGCACGGAAACGCTGTTTACCTTCCCGCCGGAGCAGTACCTATTTATCTACTTGAACTTTGACGCGCTTTCGAACTGCTAGGTTGGCAGGAGAAGGGACCAAACAACGGGAGCTCACCCCGTCGCGGGGATTCGAACCACCAACCTTCTGATTGGCAAGTCCTAGGCTCTGTGGTTTAACCCACAGCGCCACCTGCGTCCCTTAGATACTAAAGTAGTTGGACCCTTTTTAGAGAGTCTCCAAGCAATACCAACTTTAGGGTTGAATCAATGGCAAGTCGTGTTGTACTTACTGTGGGTTGAAAGTACATTCTTCCTCAAACTGCCAGTACCACTGAATCCTGGCCACGGCTGGAACAGCGTAGACTGTACATGTTATGGCTTGGGTGGAACCATACTTATATGAATCCACAGGGGCTAGAAGGGCATTCTCTCCAATTTGAGGTGGAACTGCAGGAGGAAAGGATAGGCAATTACATTTGTGGGTTCCGGCAATCACCAGTGATTCACAGTGAGCAGTTACGAAAGAAGGGAAGGGTATTCTTCAAAACACAGGACACAAAACTACCATCACTGTTTGACAATAACCCAAGGGATAAAGGTAAAGGTAAGGGGACACCTGACTATTAGGGCCAGTCGTGACCAATTCTGGGGTTGCAGCACTCATCTCACTTTATTGGCGGAGGGGTACCTTCCCGATGGAGCTGTACCTATTTATCTACTTGCACTTTGGCGTGCTTTCGGACTGCTAGGTTGGCAGGAGCAAGGACCGAGCAACGAGAGCTCACCCCGTCACGGGGATTCAAACCACCAACCTTCTGATTGGCAAGCCCTAGGCTCTGTGGTTTAGACCACATCACCACCCACGTGCCTATAACCCAAGGGATACTATTGTGCTAAAAAAAAAAAAATTGATACTTTTGATGCAGCAGGCAGAAATATTTCCTGAGCAGCCAAATGAAGGGGGAATTTGAGGAGGTGAGGCTGAATGGGGCAGTTGGGGGGTGTCAGGAAGGATGGGCGAGACGCAGGAGGACAGCAGGGGAAGGACACGCGATGTGCGGAAGTCAGGGAGAGCAACGAAGACAGGAAAAGAGCAGGACACAAAGACAACTCCTACATACACACAGAGTGCGATGGAAAAAATAATCTTTTTGTGAAACAACTGGATAATCAAAAGTCTTCCAAATAAATAAACTGAGGTGGATGTTGGAGTCAAGCAAAATAAGCGCAATGAATGGCAGCCCACCTGCGGTTTGAGAGACCAACAGCTTTTGTTGCCTGTCTGAGGCAACACAAAGAGAGGTGTGGTGAAAAAATAGAATAACAGAAGGCTTACTGAGTCAATGCTTTGGCACCCAACACTACTGCCAATGTGCTACTGGGCACAGTTCAAGGTTCTGCTTTTAGCAACTTGGAACCCAACTTGACCACTGTATCTCTGGCAACTGTGCTCATCAGATGGGGCACTGCTGAGAGTACCAGATGCCCCAGAAGTGTGCTTTAGCTTGTACTAGAAACTGGGATTTTGTGTAGCAGTTCCAGCTCTCAGAAATCAGTTACCAGCCAAAATTAGACAGGTGCCTAGCACAATGTTTAGGCACCCAAATTGATGACTTTTTTGTTGTTGTTCAGAAGAGCTTTCTCTGAGGTGCAAACTGTGTAGTTTCTAGAAGATCAATTTTACATCTGACAATTTTTTTTTTGCTGTTTTCAGAGTTTGTTTAACAGATTAGAGTTTAAGTTTCTGGGTTTTTATTCCGTTCCGTATACCACGTATACTGCTTTGGTAGATTTGGCCTGTGAAGTGGGGCTATAAATGTGTTTAAGAAATAAATGAAACTGGATTGCTGTGTTTAGAACCACTCTAGAAAATGTGTTAATGGGATGGTTATTTTAATATATATGTATGTTGCTGTTCCCCCTCCCCCAGGCGGGGAAGAGGGGGGAAATTGGTTCGCTCTGAACTTTAATGCAAATCTACCTAATTCCCACTTCCCCAAACAATGTGTGAACCAAAGCACCACTATTCTTTGAAATTCACACTTCTCCACACCACACCCCTCCAAAAAGGTAGGAAAATCCTATTAGGATTACTAATGCACAAAAAATGTATTTACTTGGGAAAATAGCATACAAAAATTCTTTGCATTAGAGGAAATTGCTTAGGGAAAAATGAATTAGAAAAAATTGCATGCAAAAATTGTATATTAAGGGAAATGCATGCCAAACAAATGATTGGGGGTGGGGGAGAAACAGAGAGAAATCAAAATTAAGAGCTGCATCCATCTCTGCCTTAGGGTAATAATGATTGGCAGCCACAGCTCTGTATTCCAAGGGGCACCATTCCAACTTTTTGACCTATCAAGACATGCACATAAAAGCCACTCCCCACAGCACCTGATATAAACAGAGCAGGCCCACACATTGGCAGCTTGTCACTGACTTCAGTGGACGAAGACTTTCCCTCTGAAGAAAACAAGGATTTAGGAGAGATGAATTTACCATTCACAACCAGATGAAAGGTGTGCTTCTCTTGCTCTTTGTTAATGGGATTGGTCAGAATGATGGTATAATTCCCAGCATCTCTCTCGCTCACTTCGGTGATTGTCAAGGAGTAACCAAGTTTAAGAGTTCGGTTTGCAGCTATGGGTTTTCCGTTTTTATACCTGCAAACAAACAAACAAGCAAAGACGTAAGTGTTTACTTGGCGGGCTTTAAAAAATAGAATGCAATTAGGCAGAATAGATTTACTGAATTATTTCATCATAAGAATACTTGCCCACTCTTCATAAGGTTCCAGGCGTGAGTTACAGAATTATTAAATAGGGTTACAAAAACATACAAAACAATTACAATTATAAAAACCAGTAAGCTCCATAAAACCATTATAATAAGCAAACAGTATAGAGTCATCAAAAGGAGGTGGATCCCAGAAAGCTAAATATCTTAACTATCAAAGGTCAGGTTAAAAGCCTCTGTCGATATCCTACATTTTTTTCTGGAGATCTCAGGGATAAAGTATCAAAGAAACTCTTGATTGTAAAAACAAACAAAAAACCTTCAAAGCAGTTGTATAAGTAGCATTCTGCAAAGCAGTGTCTTCTTCTGGACAATGTATATCCAGAGGCATTATACAATTTTGGCTCTCTTGTTATAGATAAACCTGCTCCAATTCTTACCATTTTGCATCTGGAGGTGGGTACCCTTTGAATATCACAGGAATCTTAGCCAGCTCGTTCAGTCTTGTCTCCACCAAAGATTGCATTCTGCCCGTAACAATGAAAGGTTTTTCTGTCGGAATTTAAGAAGGCAGCAAGAGTTTTTAGATAGCAGATTTCTTCTTTTCCAGAAGTAGAGGTTTTCTTATTGTATGTAGATTTTTTTTAAAAAAAAAATGAGACTAATGGCAACATCTATTGAACAAGAGGAACCTTCTGTACTCTGGAAGCCAGAGTACAGAAATTTGGGTCTGCTTCTCCTGTTCATTTCAACCATGCGTGGCAGCAGTGAAAACAATAGTTGGCTGAATAAAGGTGAATAAACAGGGATTGGCTTCAATTGGAAAATGACCACCGATTGTTCCTTTGCAACTATGGCCTTGCCTGCCACACATTAGGTGTGCATGGCTGTCAGTGGGATGGTCTGGTGGACTAACTTGACCCAATGGACAGGGGTTCTCCCTGCTGAGCCTATAGGATTGTACTTTACATCTCCATTGTTTCCAGCTCATTCTCCTCCAAAAACAAAGCAGCGTAATTATAAAAGATTGAGGAAATCCTTGGACTTTGGTTTAATAGCTATCTCAATCAGCATAGTGGTCCTGCTCACCTCAGGTCAGCTGTGTCACCTACTGTTTACCAAGAGGCAGAAGGGGAGGCTAGCAATTTCAGCACAGTGCAAACACACCAGCAGAGCCAATCTGGTGCTCCCGCCAACGTGTTTGCACCGCATCGACCTTGCTGTCAACTCATCCCCTCCTCTTCTACCTGCCAGCAGCGACTCAACCAGCTAGCGATCAGGCAAGTGTTGTCACCCCAACATGTCGGTTTTTACTGGTCTTGATTTTACTGTGGTTTATTTAAATCAGAGTCTCTTCTCCCTCAGAATCTTCTTTGCACAAGTATCAAATCCAGGGGGATGCCTTACCGTGGACGATGACATAAATACTGTTTTCCTTAGTCATACTGCTGCTGGAGGCGGTGCAGCTGTATTGACCGCCATCATTTACGGTCACGTGGTCTATGGTGAGAGTGCTCACAAACGTCTTCTTCACTTCGCTACCAGATGAAGTCTTTGCATCCCTGATTACAACATGGCTTTTCTGTAACGGAGTGCAAAGGGATTGATTTCAACATCACCTCTTTAGCTTCCTCTCACCCATGTAACATAAAATGTAGAGGACTTTTTCTACTTTGAACAGACGGGGTGGACGACAGTGTCTACAGATAGACAGATCTGTAAACAGCTACTCACCCGGGTGAACAAAGATTGTTCCCAGGGGAGTAGGTACGGAAGCTTTTGCAATCTGGATAAAAATGGGTTTCCTGTTGGCATGCCACTAATGATTTATATTGGAAATGCACATCCAGGTGGATTTGCAACACCAGTAACTTTTGTGAACTTACTGCTACCACCATTTGACAACTGTGTAGGAAAATCAGATTTCTGCAGAAGGTACTATGTTTGAACATCGGCACTTGTGGGGAAAAAATGGCCTCAACAGCTATTAAACAACTATGAAACATGTCCTCTTTCGCATTTGGTTGCCCTTATTCTTAGCACCATGTGCTTTTCTGAATATATCTTCTCCAGCACTATGATGGAGCACTATGTTAGTAGGGATTATTGGCTACCCTCAGGAAGGAAAGGAATTCCTAGCATTACTGGTGCCGCTGAGAAGGCAGCAATGGAGGAAGGACGTGAATCAGTCATCCCTGTATGAGTGTGTGGTGGTTGCCAACTGTCTAGCTGTCTCTGGCATGGGTGCAGACTGATGATGTCAACAGAGCAGCTAGCCAGTTACCAACTGCACACTTGCATGGGGCTGGCTGAGGTGCTCCACAGCTTCCATTGAGGAGGGCAGTCATTCCTCCCACCACGATCCTAAGGCAATTCCTACTAGAAAATGATTCAATGACTGCCACTAAGTTACATACAAATCACTCCAAAGTTGGGAGCTCTAATCATTCTTATCCGTGCATTTCTGAGAGCTAGACAGCAACAACGCAAAGGACTAGCAACCCTTTGGGCTTCAATCCATGAGTTTTATCTTTAAAGGGAAGCTACCTTGCTTGCTGTTGTCTTGCTTGATGGGTAGGCCCATTCAAACACAATTGCCACGTTCAGCTCGGTCCTTGCGGTACAGTTTAGCGTTAACTTCTCCCCTGCAGCCAGCTCAACCTGGTGAGGAGGGCTCATAATAAGGTCATGAATTTTATATCCTGGGTAGAAAAGGGAAAAATGAAGGAAGAACAAGTTGAACGAAAGACACATAGTAAAATTATCTCCATTCCTGGAGGCAACCAAAACAGTGAAATTTCAGATAAATGAGGGGGTTTGGGAAGTGGGGCCTGGAATGATCTTACTGCTGATTATTTTCAGTTATTTTCAGAGAGGACACACTGAAATAAAAAGCACTTGACTAAGTTTGTGGATTTCAGTGGGTCTTCTTTGAGTTTGGCTAAGTTTGATATAACCCAACAAATCGAATGAAAATAATCAGCTATAAAATGGCTCACTTCCCAAAGCTACCACTCTGCCCACCTGCCACACACCTGGTGTCATAATTACACCAGGAACTCATTTTTGCCTCCATGGTTTAAAACCATGTGCCCTGACAGAGCACATGCAAAGCAGAGTGCATAGGCCTTTGCTTTGATAATAATTTTTATTAATTTTCAACTACCATCCAATAATAGCCTCATTATAACAGTACCAAATTATAATACAATTACTAATACCAATCATTCAAATACGGAATTGATGGTTTGATATTTTCTTTATTTCTGCGTTCCAAAATCTTATTAATTTCAATTACATTCCCATATACAACATAATACATAATCCCTTATACAACAACTGCAACATTAATAACTTCTATTCATGTTAACACATTAAATGATTTATAGAACTACAAGTGTGGCACTCAAACAGTGCCTAGGCCTTTGCAAGCCCTGACAACCAACTGATCCTCAGGCATACAGCAGGTGGTCATCGCTTGGAAAAAAACAGCGTCAGCCAAATCGGAAGACCTGGCAGACCAGAGATTCTCCTCTGCTGGTTTTCACATTAATTTAAGGAATGTGGTTGGATTCAGTGACATGCAGTGAATTTTTCGTAGGGGAATAGTTAGGGCTAGAGGACCAGCTTGAGAGGGTGATGGGGCGGGGAATGTTTCACATGCGAGCATTGCACCTCCCTCCCTAAGCTGGGCAGACGTTTCCCAAGCTTTGGGAATGAGGTGCCAGAGGAACATTTAGGGGACTAGCCTAGTCCACTGACTGCACACCACTGGTTGGGTTTTGTCAGATGGCTGTGGTGGTTGCTCATGAGTAATCAGTCGGGACTCAGACCTGTCTTTTACAGGTTTTATTTTGGTGCAAAACTATTTACAGTGCCGAGCCACAAGTTCATGTCTGCCTCAGTCACCAGCAGAATCCGGGAGTGGTTGTTTCCAGGACCTCCCCCAACATAAGAGCTTCGTCACCCCCAGCTTTTCCTTCCTTCTTTGCGTTTTACCTCTGTGCAGGGTGGGCGATGGAAGGGACGTGCTTCCCTCCTGGCCGGCTTGGCCAGGAGCGGTGCTGAGGCTCCCAGCAGCATCCTCTGGTCCTTTCCCCTCTTCCCCACTGGAGGTGGGGCTTTCCCCACCACAGGAAGAGGAACTGCTTCACAAGATTTTCAGAAGTTCCCTGTAACCCAACTGCCCCTCTGCTTCCCTACCCTGTTCCAATGGCAGTACCCTGACATGTTTCTTCCTCTGACTCTCACCCAGACAGTATTGGACAGCCACGTTAGTTAAAATCCATACCATTTTAGTTTTAGAAAGATGATGGTTATGTTAAGCAACACAACTTCATGCTGTTCTGCTGAACCCTCTTCCATTAAGCTAAACAAAATGTAAGTAACAAATAAGATGGCCACAGAACGGCTTACCTACAACTACCACAATGTACATCACAGATTGGTAACTTTTGCCATCTATCTTCGCTTTGCAGTAGACCATGCTCACATCGTTGATCAAGTTGGTGGGAATAGTGAAGCCTTTCTGACTGTCCCATGTAATCGATTTGCCATCAGGGACAAATATTTTCTCCGGGTACTTCTGCATGGACACCAGGATATATCAATCGGTTAAACTGTCTCAGAGGATTGAAAGGATGTCCAAGTTGTCCACCACATTCTCATCCCACCCCCCAACATAGTCTCTTGCCATCAACCCCTCCTCCAAATGTAAAGAAAGTGTGAAGGTGTCAGCAGCAATTAGTCATGGGGACAGCAGATGCTTTTCTGGTGGCAGCACTGCATTTGTTGGAAGAAGGATGGGACAGGTCAAGGAGGAGGTCAAGGGTTAGGTCAGGAAAGCTCTAGGATGACAGTGCATGTGAACATGTGGGGCTACTGCCTCCTTGCCCTACTCCATCCCCACTCCAATGAGCTCAGCATCACTGGGAGGATGGTAATGGCTCTGGTACCCTTCATGATGCCATGAGTGAGAACTACTAAAATAATGGACAAAAGGCAGCAATTCCTTTGTCTTACCGCATACAGAGATACGTTCATATTTGACGTGGAGCCAAGGCACGGTACCACCACAGTTTTGTTTCCAGTTAAATATACCACACCAATCTGATCACTAACGGAAGTCACAAACGGAGACCGGCCATCGGGAAGGTCTGTAACATCTGCAGGGGAGCAGGGGTGGGGATCAGATAAATACAGTACAAGCAGTTTGCAAATACTTCTTAATTTGAAAAGCAAAATGATATACAACAGTGTAAATGAGTGATTCCATGTTAGGAAGCTGGAGTCCTAATACAGTGGAACTAATGGCAGGTGGAACCCCCAACAGATCTGTATCCTGGTCATAGCACGGGGGCAGATGGGCATGTTTCAAACTCTCTGCCCAGCTGAACACAATGATTAGGACTGTGATTACCTCATTCCCCTGCTAACCAGATGATTGATCTGAGGATGAGAGAAAGAGTGATCTACATCCTGTCTGGCCAGAGGCATCCTTGCTCTCTTGCCAGAGGAGCTGAGCCAGAGTGGAGAGGCGTGATTTTTGTGCCCCACTGGGCCTGCACAACTCCTAGGTAGGCCTTGTGTCTGGCCTATGTCCATGTGTGGTTGATGCAGACACCAGCATGTTTGCGTGCTCTAGTGTGTGCATGTGATGTGTGTGGCCTTTGCAGCAGCACACATGCTGTGGGTTTGGTCACATCTACCACCTGGTGGTGCAGCCTTCAGGTCCAGAATGTTTACCCACTGCTGCTAAACCCAGCTACAGTATTTTGGTCGGCTATGGCTCTTCCAGCTTACTGTGTTAACTGCTGATTACGAGCACCAAGGAAACAATTTATTTTGATACCGAATAATTCCTGCGATTGGGATATGTATCTTTTATTGAATTGTTTTTATTGGGTATGGAATTGTTTTTGAATCGTTGCTTTCTACTGAGTGGTTTTATTGTACACCATCTTGGTATTATTTTAATATATAGAAACTTTTAATAAATTTAGTGAGCCTCAATAGCTCTGTTGGTTAGGGTATAGTGTTGGGACCACCAAGGTTTGGTCCCCGTATGGGATTGCTGCCTATTTCTGCCTTGCAGGGCATTGGACTAGATGATCTCCTTCCAACTCTACAATTCTATGATCATCAATTATAAACATAAATATAGAAAGCCCCAAGCACCTATTATCTGCCTGGAGAATGGAACCTGTAGTCCTCTCTATAGGAAATGCCAGGGTCAACAAAGAAGTTTCTTTGCTCACAAGAGAGTGTGGGTATGTGAGGCTCTATGAAGCCCCTTAAAACTTTATGCATGTTTACTCAGATGTAAGTCCCATTTCTCCAACAGGACAAGCAAAGGTATAGAACTGCAGCTTTAATCTTCAATTTTCCAAACAGTTAAATAGGGGGGGAAACACCACTCCGGTCAGCACCTACCTTGTACATAAACATACACACTTGACATTGTATGGTTGTCTTGGTAAAGGCACTTGTAGGCTCCCGTGTCGTTGCCTGTTACTTTTGTAAGAGTGAGCATCTTACAGTAGACATTGTCTATACAGTCTGTCACCGTCACTCGATTTTCAGCACTGGTCTGGTTGTTAGGCCAAAGCCATTCCAAAGCTCTTTCACCACTAAGGTGGAAAAAATGAGAGGTATGAGTAATGGTAGACTCTGACATGATGAGGAATTTATCATGGCAGACCCCATAGCAATGCCCCCAAGGGAGTCCATAGTCACGCACCCTAAAGAAGAGTCTCAAACTGCAGGGAGCTGTGTTGACCTACTCAATATGGGGATCAGCAAGAGACATTATCAGTTAAAAGACACATTCCAGCCACGCAAAAGTGCTCAAGGAAGGGGTAAACCAGGGCCAAGGAAGGGTGTGGCTAAGTGAGAATCTTGAGAGCCTGCAAGGAGATGCCTAGAGGGCTACATGTAGCCCCCAGGCCTCTGGTTCTCCATCTCTGTCCTAAAGCTTTAAACAGGTGAACCAGGAATGCTTAGACAAACTTGGATTTTCCTTGGTTCCTTGTTTACATTTTTCTCTTTTGGTTATCATCTATTATGCAAAGATAGCAAAGAAAGTCACAGTAAAAGGGGGGGAAAGGTGATTCAGAAAAACACACATTTTATAAACACAACCATCAATGTGATGCCTCATCCTTACCTGCAATTAATTTGTAGCGTATCATTGGCTGTTACAGTGATAACAGATTTTTGGATGCTAAGGGATGGTGGATCCAATGAAACAGATGAGCCTGCAAAATAACAACAATAAAAGTAACAATTTTATTATTTGTACCCTGCCCATCTGACTGGGTTGCCCCAGCCCCAGACCAAAAAACATGCCAAATTACACACACTCAACAAAAATGTGATTATATGTGTCATACATAACTCACTCGTATGAAAATTTTGCTCCCATGCCTGATCCACGCAGGTCAATGGGATAGGGGTTGTGCATTTGAAGAGTTAAATTAGGAAGGATTTCACACATCATACAGAAATTCATGAGCTCTGTCATAACAGGAAGAATGGGCAGATGGTCAGAGGCTAGCAACTCAGCTCTGCAATTCATACAGCAAGGGTGGAGTTCCTGTTTTGTTGCACCGCTAACTTCAAGGTCTAACTAAAGGATGTGGGGCATTGAAACGAAGTGAACTTGACTCTACATGATGATCTCATTCTCTCAGGAACAACTTAATTCTTTTCTTACTTTTTTAAAAAAACAACAACAACCAATTAATTATAAATTCATCATTTGCCAGTGCTTCCAATTAATTAGCCTCATTCAACATTATTCTGAGGAACACATCAATATAAGCGTTAGACCACTGACTTAAATAAGGGGTCTTTAAACTGGGAGAGTCTGGTGTGCAAAATAGCTGGCTGATCCCACTGCAGCTATTAACAGCAAAGTTTGTGTATGTGAAGATGAACATACAGTGGTACCTCAGGTTAAGTACTTAATTCATTCCGGAGGTCCGTACTTAACCTGAAACTGTTCTTAACCTGAAGCACCACTTTAGCTAATGGGGCCTCCTGCTGCTGCCACGCTGCCAGAGCACGATTTCTGTTCTCATCCTGAAGCAAAGTTCTTCACCTTTCTGGGTTAGCGGAGTCTGTAACCTGAAGCGTATGTAACCCGAGGTACCACTGTATATGAATGTGGTTTGGATTGCAACTCCTATCAGCCCCAGCTAGCATGGGCAGGGGGCTGGTAGGGGTTGCAGTCCAGAACAGAAGTTGATGGAAGCTGTAGTAACTCCTCTCGAAGTTAACTTAATCCTATTGCTCAGATTTTTAGAGGATGCTTCTTTTGCTACCCAAGAGCTGAGAATTACACGGAGCTTAAAATTCATCTGTTCCTATAAAATAGGGCTGCCATCTTTCAAAAAGTGAAAATCCATACACAAAAGTTGAGGGTTTTTTTCCTTTTTTTTTTTGCAAAAACTCTAAAACAAATGACGTTTTTTGAGCTAGACTTCCGACATGTGTTGCCATATGTCTGGATTTTCCCACACATTGAAGCAATTTTCACCCAGTCACTGGTTCCGAATGATGTATTTCGGCTATGTCCGGGAAATATGGCAACCTTACTATAAAACCTATTTCAAGGAAGATGTTCTAAGTGTTTAGGTAAGATGTTCCAAGCATTCGTTGCACTAATTGTGTGGGTTAAATTAACAAGTGGTTTTCAAATGATGCCCCCTCAATGGAATGGCAGGCAAGCTTTTTTTAAAAGGCAACTATTGATCCTTCTCCCACAATATTCAATAAAGTGGAAAATAACTGGGCCCATTCTAGGGCACACAGTCAGCTCTCATGGCAATGGCAAAGTCCAGCAAGCCAGATTAGTGCCCCACAAGAATGAAAGTGCATCCATAGTTCAATGATGGCCATAGCTCAGTGGTCAAGGACCTCATTTGCTCCAGTTCAATCCCTCAACATCTCCAGGTAGGTCCAGGAAAGACTCCTGCTTGAGTCTCTGGTGAGCACTGCCAGTCATTGTAAACAATACTGAGTTAGGCGGGCCAATTTTCTGACTCAGGGATGAGACAGCTTCCTATAATGGAAGTCACATTCTTACATATGGAAGTCAAGAATACGGCTTTCCAGAACTGACGCCCTCGTTTCTAAATACGCTTGAGATTCCAAAACGATGCTTTAAGTAATTCATATCTGATATGTCACTTGAAACAGGAGCTCTGTTCCATGAGCAATACCAAAGAAACACTCGAGACAATTGGAAATTGCAGAGTTTGGAGAAAATGAAGGATAAGGTGCGAGACTGGTTACATTATGCTCAGATTAAAGAAGTTTTTAAAAATGACAAAAAGTTAGGTTTCCAGGTGGAGAAATCGAAGTTAGAAACAGAATTGTTAGAACCAAAGACCAAGGTACTATCTAGAATGTATAACTTGCTGCTAAAATGGAATACACAAGACGAAATGGTTAAATCGGCTATGATAAAATGGGCACAGGACATTGGGCATAACATTATGTTTGAGGACTGGGAAAGATTGTGGACCACTGGGCTGAACTTCACCGCATGTAATGCTCTGAAGGAAAATGTAATGAAAATGATATATAGATGGTACATGACCCCAGTTAAACTTGCCAAAATATACCATTCGTCTGATAATAAATGTTGGAAATGTAAAGAAAATGAAGGAACATTCTTTCACCTCTGGTGGACATGCCCTAAGGTGAAGGTCTTCTGGGAAATGATATATAATGAGCTGAAAAAGGTATTTAAGTATACCTTCACAAAGAAACCAGAGGCCTTCCTTCTGGGTATTGTCGGCCAGAAGGTGTTAAAGAAGGATCGAACATTTTTTATGTATGCAACAACGGCAGCAAGGATTCTCATCGCAAAAAACTGGAAAACTCAAGATCTACCCACACTGGAAGAGTGGCAGATGCAGCTGATGGACTATATGCAACTGGCCGAGATGACTGGCAGAATCCGTGATCTGGGAGAAGAGAAGATGGAGGAAGACTGGGAGAAATTCAAGATGTATCTACAAAAACATTGTAATTTGGTTGAATGTTAAGAAGGATGCTAGATTATAAAAAATTGGCCACCACTAAACTAGATTTAAATTTGATGATAAGTGAGACTAAAGAAAATATAAAATTTTTTGGAAGAAGTGCTAGATTATATTTGAATGAGTGGACATGAGATTGTAAACAAGTTGATAATTTGTTTGGAAAAAATTTTTAACGATGTAAATGGGAGCGGGAGACGTGAGGGAGTCCAAATAAGTGATGAAATTGTTGTGATAAAAGTAAGATCGTTTATTATTTGTGCATTTATATTTAAAAACTTTAATAAATATTTATAAAAAAAAAAATACCAAAGAAACACTCAAACACAAGGAGAGGAAGGGGAAATGCAATGTACCGTAAATTTCGCTCCATAACACGCAGATTTTTCCTCCTAGAAAGTAAGGGGAAATGTCTGTGCGTGTTATGGAGCGAATGCCTACAGATGGCGGGGGAATCTGCTGCAGTTGTGAGCAGTCCGTGGCTTGCTTTGAAACAGCAAAGCAGGTGTAAGCGGCTCCTGTCAGCGAGCCGAGCCGGGAGGAGGGAGAGAAGCAGAGCGGGCTTGGCTGCTTTAAAAAAACCCGTCCTCTATGTTCCTCTCTCCTCCCCACAGAGCTGCTAAGTAGCAGCGAAGCTTTTCAGCCAGCCTAGCCGGGAGGAGGGAGAGAAGCAGAGCGGGGTTGGCTGCTTTTAAAAAAAACCGTACTCTCTGTCCCTGCCTGCAGTTTTTTGCTGTCCGATTTTGGATTAGCCACTGTAGGGGCTGTGTGTGTGTGTGCTTGAGCTATAGTTCTCCTCCTCCTGCTTCCCCTTCGCTCTCCCTGCGCCCCTGCACTCTCCCTCCGACTTTAGAATTGACACTCTGTGTCTGTGTGTGTGAGAGAGAGGGCTCCTTCTCCTCCTCCTGCTTCCCTTCACTCTCCCTGCACTCTCCCTCCGACTTTAGAATTGACACTCTGTGTGTGTGTGTGAGAGAGAGAGGGCTCCTTCTCCTCCTCCTGCTTCCCTTCACTCTCCCTGCGCTGTCCCTCCGACTTTAGAATTGACACTCTGTGTGTGTGTGTGAGAGAGAGAGGGCTCCTTCTCCTCCTCCTGCTTCCCGTCACTCTCCCTGCGCTGTCCCTCCGACTTTAGAATTGACACTCTGTGTGTCTCTGTGTGTGTGAGGGCTCCTTCTCCTTCTCTTGCTTCCTGTTCACTCCCCCAGCGCCCTGCGACTTTAGGGCCAGTTCCCTCTCTGCGTGTGTGTGTGTTTTGACCTCACTGCGCTTGGGGGAGAGTGTTGGTCGCAATTTTTCTTGATTTGTCTCAGAGTGGTTACTATCATGGTTTCCTTGCCGGGGAGGAGGGAGAGACGCAGAGCCTGCTTGTTCTAAAGGAGCAAAGCTGGAGAGGAGCCTCTCCTGCATTATCAGCAGCATCCTTCTCCACACCCCCCACGCGAGCTCCTTGTCCCTTGAGTTCTTTTCCTTCCCTCCCCACTTAAAACGTGGTTACAAAGCACGGATCCACATGGATCCTCAGGATTTTTGCACTAGGTCACCCCAAATTCACCATCAGATCACATAGCATATCCATGGCTACAGCCTGCACCAAAACACACACGCACCCACTGTTTCATGGGGTCGCAATGGCGCAAAAACGTGGTTACAAAGCATGGATCCACATGGATCCTCAGGATTTTTGCATTGGGCTACCCCAAACTCACCGTCAGATCACATGTCTGTGACCACAGCATGAACCACAAAAATCATATATCCACTGTTTCATTTAGAATATTTTTTTCTTGTTTTCCTCCTCTAAAAACTATGTGCGTGTTATGGTCAGGTGCGTGTTATAGAGCGAAAAATACGGTAAATACGCTGCTATAAAAAACTGTAATTGAAAGACAAAATGGAATGTCATAAGGTCCACTGGCAAACCATTATTCTATCATTATTAGGCTATGGCAGTAATATTTCAATCATGAGTTGCTTTTCATCTGAATGTATGTCACTCGGACAGATTTTATAATCCGTTTTGGCAGCCACTGGCTCAAAGGGGAAAATGAATGCTAGAAAACAGCTATAGGATTGTTAGCATGTCTGCACAGAAAGACTTACTCCCAGGTAAGTGTACGACTAAGATTGCAACCTCACATTGTCCTTTCATCCTAAATTTATTATTAATATGAAATTACTTCTCTCATATTAACTTATTTTTTGCTAGCATTAAAGTAAATATATTAATAAACATTCTAAATTATCAGCTCTGTGGTGAAGTCGGCTTGCATTTCTCTTCTCCAAGCCATGTGACTGCCGGCACTACATCTATCATCTTAACTATTTAATTGTTGTTTCACTGATTCCTAAAACTCAGCAGCCATCCAGCAAGAACTGTACAGCTGCAGCCCTAGGCCCACTTACTGTGATTTACTTCTGAGTAAACAGGCATAGGACTCTGCACTGCTATCTGCCATTGATTTCCACAAAACATTTGCTAAGATTGTGCTCAAAGTGTATCCCTCAACTCAGGTAACCTTGGAGCAAACCTGCCAAATTCACATATTTATTTGGGTCACAGAAGCTCAGAGAAGACAGGAATGGTGCCAAGCATAGATTTATCTTCCCAGTTGGGTATCACCAGTGAAAGCCAAACAAGCAATAATGGGTGTGAGAGGAGGGGGGGATTTTGAAAAGAAAAAGTAAATTATATGAAACCTAAAGTTGTTCAAAATAGTCAAGAAGTCTAGCTCTTCCTTTCTGATCTTACCCTGAATATCAGTCACTGGTGAATAACCATGAGGAGAGACCCAGTGGTTTTGCTTGTGGCCTTCTGAAAGGCATCTGATCGGTTCCTGTATGAAACAGAAGCCTGGACTAGATAGACCAGGCATAGGCAAACTCGGCCCTCCAGCTGTTTTGGGACTACAATTCCCATGATCCCTAGCTAACAGGACCAGTGGGCAGGGATGGTGGGAATTGTAGTCCCAAAACATCTGGAGGGCCGAGTTTGCCTATGCCTGAGATAGACTTTTGGTATGATCCTGCAGGTCTTTTCTTAACTTCTTAAAACAGGCTTAATGGGAAAATTAGGGGGTGATATTCCCAGAGCCTTGATCCTCTGCTCACCAATATGAGAAAGCACCTATTTTAAGCACAGCACATACCATACTTTATGCGGCACATAGAACAGCACTGCAACAATAACACTCCAGTTATCCAGCTTTCAATAAGAAAGCACCATAAGCAAGCCAAAAGAGTCCTTTAGCAAAGGCAGTTCAAGGGGAGCGTGACTGGTCGGTTCGCACCGAGTGCTGAACTCTTGGGGCTTTGCAGCAGACACCGCAACTATGACACCCTAAGGAAGGTGAGAGGCAGGGGTGCTGGATTTTGGTGTTGCACAAGGTGTCACTGAAATTTGAGGAGCCAAGGTCTGCCACTGCCTTTAGCCCTTCAGACCATTAACAGCACGAGTGGTTTGCTCCTTACCTGCAATGCTCACCACCTCACCATTAGCACCAACAACCTAAAACTAGAGGCCACTTGGTAGACCTCAATCTACCTATGGCCACAGACGCTGTGTCCTGGGGACCTCCTTCAAATAATCACGGTCCTTCTGTTTTGCTGCTGCTTTCTTTTGTCATTGTACAAACCTCATTGCAGTTCGAATGATTAGTTCAAATCTCCCAAGAATCTCCTTCCGCCAACCCAACTTGCTGGGTTAGCATTTGGTCAGTGGTATTGTAGAATTGGAAGGGACCACAAGCAGTGCCCGATTTATGTATAAGCTAAGCAAGCTATAGCTTAGGGCCCCGCTCTCTTGGGGGCCCCCAACAAATTTAAAGGGGAAAAAACCTGGATGTACATTTCCAAAATATAAGATAAAAAACAAATAAAATAAAACATACATAGAGCAACAGTGTTTTGTATTGTGTATGCTCCTATGATGTAAGTAATGGGCCCCACCTGCTATATAAAGGGCTCCGTCACCTTCAGTAGCTTAGGGCCTCATCAAACCTAAATCCAGCCCTGACCACAAGGGTCTTCTATAGTCAACCCCCCTTGCAATGCAGGAATCTTTCACCCAACATGGGGCTCGAACCCACAATCTTCAAATTACAAGTCTCATGCTCTGCCGACTGAGCTATCCCAGGTAGCATACTGCTGTTTGGCTGAATTTTCCCTTGTTGCGTTCTCTTTTGTTTTTTAACTCACACCACTGTCACCTTTGCATGTGCATGGCGCTAATGGTTTAGAATATGCAAGTGCATGCCCTTTGTCATGGACTTTGCTGCCATAGGATGTAGCGCTCAGTGAAGGCTGGCCCATTAGGGCAAATGGGATGTTGTGCCACAAACCTCAGCCTGCCCTGAGCCTGCCCCACCTGTCTGCCTTCTTACCAGCCCAGAGATTGGCACAACCTGTCAGCATCCTCATCCTTAAGTCTCTTCTTAAATTTTATTTTGCATTTTTGCATTTTACAATGTTTCAACAATAGAAATTATTCCCTTACCTTTTCTGGGACCTCCCTCCCTCCCTGCAGTTTCTTATTTTACTGTATATCATATTTTGTACTGCATCACCAATTCAAACCTGTTCATAAATGTATCCTTTATACTTCCTTTAAGTTCTTTCTTACTGCTTGGGTTTATGTCACTCCTGCTAATGCTTTTAATTGTCTTCATATATTCAACACATTTTCTGTTTTCTTTAAAAAGTCTCTCAACTTGATCACTTATTCTTCTGGTAAGTTTCGCCATCTCTGCGTATTCCATCAGTTTTAGTTGCTGTCATCCTTAGTCTCAGTGATGCCCTTTGTGGAACTAAAGATGGGAGATGGATGGTGGTGAATCTAGAATTTATTGTCTCAGCCTGTTGTTGGTTCCGGCTCCATTTATCATTGCATCGTTCTCTCTACTACTGGTGGGCTCCCTGCCTTTTGCACGCTCCCTGCCCCGGGTCCCAGTGGTATCACTACTGGTATCACTGGTTGCAGTGTCAATGGGTTAATAATCCCAAAGGGTTAGGTAAAGCAAGACTGGCAAGGACTTTGGGAGGTATTTCACAAAATGAATGTCACCTCTGAGCCAGGGAAAAGATGTATAAAAAGCAGCACGTCACACACACTGATGATAATAACAACAACAACGATAAAGCTCACCAACTTAGTCCCCCTCCTTCCCAAAAAAGCTCACCAACTTAGCCAAAAAACGGTCAACAACTTTTGTGTCTGGATTTTCACTTTTTGAAATATAGCAACCCTGTGATAATAGCATCAATTATTAAGGATGGTGTGAAGACTGCATGCATGTCCATCCCTGCCCCTGTAATTGACAGTGGTTCCCTGTGGTCCGTTGTTTTGTTTTTTTAACATACCAACATGAACATGTGCAGACATGCACATTATTTGCAAATGATGGCGTAGTGCCATGGTCAATATTGCACCATCAGTGTGAGTGGTACTTTAGGGAGGCCAAAGAGGGCGGGCTCCTGTCCCAGAAAAGTTAAAATCTATTTAAAATATTAAAATAGATTTATTTATCTGTTGAATTTATATACTGGCCTATACCTGCAGGTCTCAGGGCGGTTCACAGAATCTAAATATCGATTACAATTTTTTTAACCCTTACACAAAAAAGGATTGGGAGGGGGGCACTTGTGTGAAAAGGACCTGAAAGTGGGTTTCTTGGAGAACCCATGGTGATCCTTCTGGAGGGGCAGGAGGAGATTTGGAGCCAGGGCCCTAAATCCTCTCTTCCTTATTCCCCAACCTCAGCCTCTCTCTGCTGCTGCTAAAAAAGACCCAACAAGGAGTTTGAGCCCTTCAGCCAGCCACATCCTTGCTCAGCTGAAATACGGAGGGGAGGGGGGAGACAGAGAAAGCCCCCAAGGCAGGGCCACTCCAGCTCATCCAGATAACCAAAGTAGCTTCAAGTCAGCTCTCTCAGCCCGGTGCATACAGCACAAGGCTAAGCGTTGCCTGTTCGGAAATCACTCGTCCTGAATTCAATGGGGCTTATTCCCAGCTACGGGGCGTCGCCGCCTTGGCCGTCGTTGGCTAGAGCGCGGTGCTGACAACGCCAAGGTTGCAGGTTCGATCCCCGAGTCAGGGTCAGCGGCATATTCCTGCATAGCAGGGGGTTGGACTAGATGATCCTCGGGACCCCCTTCCAATTCTATGATTCTATGACCAGAGAAGCCAACATGTGGCTGAAGGGTCGGGTCGCCAAGATCACCTGCTCATTTTGGATTCGGCTCGCTCCGTGCGCCAGGCGCTGCGCAAGACAACGCGGAACATCGGCGCTCAGCAGAGCAATCCCGGCCACGTCTACTCGGAAGTAAGTGCAGCTGAATTCGGTGGGGCTTAGTTCCAGTGGAAGGGGCTACGCTTCCAGCTGGTTCTTGTCACCTTTCTTTGTGCAAAAAGCCCCCCACCCACCCCCCGCGCGCGCCAAATTCATCTATCCTTCGACAGGCTATTTCTTCCCCCAAACCCAGGGAATTCCTCGGCACCTGGGGAGGCGGCGGGTGGGGGGGGTGTGAGTGTGATCTGTGCCAATCTAGCTTGGCTGAGCTGATTCCCTGGATCCTAGGGAAGGGGAGCCCCTAGGAGATCGGCTAAGTTATCCACCAACCAACCCAACAATAAACAACAACAACAACACACACACACTCATGCGCTCCTCTTACCCGCCTCAACCAGCCCGGGCTCCGCGGCAGCCCACAGCGCCAGGATCAGTCCCAGTCCCGCCGCCAGCTCCATGTCTCCTCGGAGCAACAAGAACCACAACAAAACGCGGTGGCAGAGCAGGTCAAGTCCAGGGGAAGCTACCCAACCCCGGGTGATCTCTATTATAGTCCAGACATCAGCTGCGGGGCCAAAGCCTCAGCCGCTTTGCCTTCGATCCGACCGCTTCAGCTAGCCAGAAAATCCGCGGAGCAGGCGCGACAAGCGCACTTCCTTAGGCGGGGCAGAGAAACAATATTTCTGCGGATTCTCCTCGAGGCGCTCCGATACCCAAGCAGCCTGGCCAGAATCTTCCCCGCCAGGCGGGGTTTTGCAAATCCGTGCTGACCAATCCCCGGGCCCAGCGCTCCTTCGGAGGAGGGGCTTGACACGCTAGCCCCGCCTCCGACCCTGATGTTTCTCCCCAATGCGCCCCTCTTCTTCTGGGGTGCATTTCTTGGAGCTTCAGCCGCAAGACCCAGAGGCAAAAATAAAATAAAATAAAAATCCTTTTTGGGAGGTGTACTTCTGAGATTCATTTCCACGCTTTTCTAGCTCCCTCTGGGACTACACGTGTGTCAAAGTTCTGCTTTCTAACTAAATCGAAAGTTACTGGCTTGCAGTTCAACCACATGTTTCTGCAAACTTCTTCCCCGTTGTGATGGATAGAGAGGTGTGAAACTGACCTATTTTTAAAGTTTTCAAGCAACTGTGTGGCCAAAGTCCAGTTGATAGGTTGTACCCTGGCAGTTTTGATACCTTCCTGAGTAAGACTGAAACTAGTTTCAGTAAAAGCATATTTCTATATATGAATGACTACAAGTGGAACCTGCAACAACTTTTGTGTGTCCAGATATTCACTTTTGAAATATGGTAACCCTACAAAGCGCACATTAAAAAAAGGGGGACTGTTTGCAGTTAAGAAAGTGATGGGGAATCATTCTGAAAAGTATGGGATGAATTCATGGGAAGATGTATAAACACCCTAAAAGCAAATCAAAACAAATGTTCCATATAGACCGGACATAGTCTAACCAGCGCATTTTATGCAAGAGAATTAGGATGAATGCTAAATAAACATTCCTCATCTAGTGAAGCCCAACAGAATTATTGTGGCACATTAGTCAGTGGGTGATATCTGGTTTAAATGTTTTGCCTGCTTTTTATTGCATATATGTATGGGTTCTTGTAACCTGCTTTGATATTTTAAATGAAATTGTGGCATACAAATATTTTAATGAATACAGTGGTACCTCGGGTTAAGTACTTAATTCGTTCCAGAGGTCCGTACTTAACCTGAAACTGTTCTTAACCTGAAGCACCATTTTAGCTAATGGGACCTCCTGCTGCTGCCGTGCCGCCAGAGCACCATTTCTGTTCTCATCCTGAAGCAAAGTTCTTAACCTGAAGCACTATTTCTGGGTTAGCGGAGTCTGTAACCTGAAGCGTATGTAACCTGAAGCGTATGTAACCCGAGGTACCACTGTAAATAAAAATAATAAATAATGTTTTGTGGACTAGAGCCCAGCTCATCAAATGCATGAAGTGTTGTACTCTGGTTGAGCATGAGGAGACCATCTTAATCCTGCTCTCGGAATCAGGAGTGACTTCCTGCGTGTTAAGATTTGTTACTTAAGACTCATTTCCAAGATCTCTAGCTTGACTTAAGTCTGTTTAAAAAAAGAAATGAAAGACCTGCACCTCTCCCATTAACACTGGAAACTCAATCTCTGCTACTCTGGTGGCCCAAATCTCATTAGACGCAACTTGCAAAAGCTCTGCTCTGAAGGCTCTGCAGGGAATGAGGGGAGAGCGGACCCCTCCCAGCCATTCCCAGTGCCCTTCTTCCGCTCCTGCTGTTCCTCTGCATCAGTCACGATTTCTCTTCCTCAGACCTGCCACAAACACCTCGTGCAGACAGGCAGGAGGGTCTGGTTGAAGGAGTCTGGACAGGACAGGAGGCAGCAGGAGCCCAGGACAACAAGTTGCCTTTTGTTTCCTTGATTGTTGAAAACAACAAGTTCAGAAGTGAGATCCAGGCAGAGAAGATCCTAACTTGCCGTCTGCGTTATCATTTCTGGCATCTGTGGGCAACATGAACAGCTTCCTGTTTAGCCCTCTGAACTCAGAAAAAATGGTAGAGCCATTCCCTTTCCTCTGTACTGTGCTTATAACTGTCCTACTTAATGAAGTTACAGAACTGTTGAGGCATGAGGAATGTGAAAGCCACTGAAGCTGGCATCTTACATTTCCTTGGGAGTAAAACCCATGGAACTCAATAGGGCTTGAGTTTTGCTTGGACTTTGAGATTTGCTTTTGGTCATACTAGTCATCCTGCATTTCTCTGCAGACAGCTTTCCAAGTCATGTGGCCAGCATGACTAAACCACTACTGGTGCAACGGGACACTGTGATGGAAACCAGAGCCCACGGAAATTCCGTTTCCCTTCCCGCCATAGCGGTACCTATTTATCTACTTGCACTGGTGTGCTTTCAAACTGCTAGGCTGGCAGGAGCTAGGACAGAGCACAATGCATGGTCATACTAGTCATCCCCTCACCCCAGAAAATAGGATTTCCCCCCCCCCCTTTGCCTTGAAGACTTTGGCTTGCTTGCTTCAGCTTCCAAAGGACTTCCATATAACTTCATACAGGGAGAAGTGGTGTTGCAAAAGGACATGAAACATGTTTGATTCATACGCTATCCGGGTGCTGACATATCTTCCACCTGGATTTACATCTGTGCTGCTCTTAGGTTAAAGTATAGATATGCATATTTTTACTGCTGCTTTGCAACCTGCAGCGATAATATTCAAGGGAGATAATGTAATTATTTTTCCCCTGGTCCAACCAGCAAAAATATTTTGACTTTGGAGGATGGATGGTGCAAAAAATAGAAACAAATCTATGCAACCCAAGGGAATGGGCCCTAAAAAAGGTCTGGGGAATGTTATTTCTGTACTGCTATGGATAAACAGGTTTATTAAATGGAAATATAGCAGGTGGGTTTCACATAATAACCTTTGGATGTGATAGAAGCTTGTTTGCTATGGGGCAATTGGGGCTACAATTCTATATGCAGAGACCTGAATGTAAGCCCCTTTCAATACAGTACGACTTACATCTGAGTAAACATGTATAGGATTACACTGTATGAAGTAAATTTAGCCATTTCCCCAAGCGTCTTGCCGCTTATGTACTCTTAAGATTATATAGGATCACTTAATAGTGATTACTTATGCTTTAACAATTAAATGATCATGAGTATACTCCCTTGCTTTGTAAATTTAACATGTATTAGTGGCTTGCGGGATTTCTAGAGGAAAGGAGAGGAAAGAAATAAACCACAGAAGAAAACTGAGGTTAGACCACCGCTGCCGAGACATGGATGAACTAAAGTTTCATCATGACTGTGTAATGTCCCGAATCAGTGAAAGTCGTTTTCCAATGCCCCTTGCCTTCTTTTTAAACAGCCCTGTCATCAGGAAAATGAGCTGGGAATCCCTCCTTTCACTTCCTCCCCATTAGATCCACATGTTTCCTGACCTGTTGGCTTTTTCAGCAGGGAAGCTTGCCACCTGCGCTTCAGATCTGTCAACACTACAACGTCCTGTACCTGTCACATGTCCAGAAATTGTTATTTCAACAAAAATGACCATGCAGGACTACTCTGGTTATTCAGCAGGCGGGCATTTATTGGATTTCTGGTTCCTTCACCTTGGGCTTGATGCTCGTGGTGCCCTTCCCATGCAAATGAACTAAATATCTGGGCCAAAAAAATGAGTTTGTTTTCGCGTTTTAGGAATAAAAAAATGAATCCAGCAGTTTCAGACTGGTCTTGTTTTTCAACCCAGGGACATTTTTATTTCAGTCTCCATTCGTATGTGCAAATTTTCATTGCCCCTGTGAAATTGAGCTCTGGCGCTTGATTTGCATAATAATTTTTGGCACACTGACTAGTAACATTGGCACCAATAGGACATGGCTCAGGCAAAAGGTGAAGTCTGTGCCATAGCTAGGGAAAGCTGGGCAGGTCAAGTGACAATAAAGTTAAGGTCCGTTCACGTAAGTGAATAATGATGCGGCAGGTACCTGAACTGTAAAGAAGGCAGTCTCACATGGCAGACTTTTCCTGCGAAGCAACTTCTCATGCAAATGGCTTGGCACAGAGGTGGGAGACCTTTTCCACCCAGAAGACCACATTCCCTTCTTGACAGCCTTCCAAGTGGTGGGTGAGACTAGAGGGGGGAAAGAGGGGGAGCAAAAAAATGGGCATTTTACCTTTCTGCAGTAGGATAATTTCTAGGTAAAAAGGTAAAGGACTCCTGGAGGGTTAAGCACTCATCTCGCTTTCAGGCCGAGGGAGCTGGCATTTCTCTGCAGACAGCTTTCCAAGTCATGTGGCCAGCATGACTAAACCACTACTGGTGCAACGGGACACTGTGATGGAAACCAGAGCCCATGGAAATTCCGTTTCCCTTCCCGCCGCAGCGGTACCTATTTATCTACTTGCACTGGTGTGCTTTCAAACTGCTAGGCTGGCAGGAGCTAGGACAGAGCAACAGGAGCTCACTCCATTGCGGGGTTTCGAACCACTAACCCTCCGATCGGCAAGCCCAAGAGCCTCAGTGGTTCAGACCACAGCGCCACCCACGTCCCTATTTTAGTATCTATACACAGTTGCACACCCCTCTCTGTCTTCCATCCAGGGAAGCAAGGGTCAGGGTCAGAGTTCAAGGACACATTCCAGCTAGGTAAAAACACTTGAGCTGTGAAGCAGGGACCGAGAGGGGAAGACTTCTGAGAGCCAGATAGAGAGGAATTAGCCCCCTACCCCAGATTGAGGTTCTCCACCCCGGTGTAAGATGTGAAACCAGCAGCGGAGTGAGTTTTCATAGTGCCTGGGGCACACACACATGCACCAGAGGGGGCGCAAGGTGCCAGGTGTAGAGGGCAAACACAGCCCATCCTTCGGTGCTGCCATTGCCACCGGAGAGACGCCAGCCCTGAGCCCCTTTGTAAGGCGGGGATCTGATCAGATCCCAGCCTTGCAAAGCAGCTCGTGGAGGGTGGCGTGAGAAGCACGCAACAGCCATGTGCCCTTTGACCCCAGCCCATCGAGGACAAGGTTGGGGTCAAAGGGCATGTGGCATCCTTCTTACACTACCCTCCTCAAACTACTTTGTGAGGGATCTAGTCAGATGCCAGCTTCCCAGGGCTGCACAGGGCTGGCAGTACGAGCAGCGCCTCCCCTCCCCAAAAATGCTCCCGGGGCCATTGCCCCAGCAGCCCCCACTCCATGCTATGCCTCTGTGTGAAACTTCCTCCACCCATTGCCTTATTTTCCCAAGCGCCACTCAGGTTGTTCAACATTACATTCCGTGAGTGCGAGGTCTTTGTGCCTGTGCACACACGTAATTGAGCTGCAAGCTCATACTCATAACCTTCAATGAGTGTACAATCTGGGCACACAACGGCTGAGCTATAATTGTGGGCTTTCTTGCACACAAACGCTTTTGCATGTGCGGAGACACAGGTCGGGCCAGCGTCCACTCTATTGCAGAAGGAAACCCGTTATCATGCAAGCAATTGTATGTGAGAACTGGATCCCAGACAAAGCTCGGACACAGCCTGCTAGCTGTGGCGAGGATGCATATCTGGTGGAAGAAGCCTGTCTCCCGCCACCCAGCAGACCCTAATGCTCACGACTCCTTAGCCTGCAAATGACAAATCCCCTGAAATTGTAATAAACCCCCTCTTTGAAGACTGACACTGATTTATTGCTTTCCAAGTACAATGTGCACAGCTCGATAGGTGGAAGCCCATTATGATTAGGTTGGCCAGACATGCGTATGGTCCAAGGATGTCCTCTACGTCAAGCGCGCACCAGCTCTGCAGTAAAAAAACACACCAAAAAACCATTTATTTATTTATCTATTTATTTATTTATAACTATATAATCTGCAAAACCCTAATTGTGTTTACATAGAGGGAGAGCAGTAGCAGAAAGTAGAGGTTTAAGATAAGACAGCCAGATAGTGGATTAGCTGTAATCTGCAGGTCTAGGTCTATGGGCACGTCACAAATCATACGCTTGCACTTTATAGCACAGCATCTGGTAGACTTTTTCAGCATCTTGTGCCTTGTTTTACTTTCACCCCCCCCCCCGAAACAGCAGACATTTAGCCTTCATAGTTGAAATGGGAAAAAACACATTAAAATAGGAAGGTCAGCAGCCAGGGGGGCAAAGGGGGGGGAAGGTCCAGAAACTGAAAGTAGTTGAATTAGGGTTTTCAGTGGCCTGGAAATAAAATGACCTTCTCTCAGCAAATCTAGCACATGTTTAGAATCATCCCTTATTTCTTTTGCCTTATGTTGAACTACAAATCCCCTCCTTCAAAACAACAACAACAACAACCCCTAAACCCAAGGTGCATAGTGCTCAAAGCTACCCATTTTATATAGGTATCACCTGCCCTTCCCCACTGACAGCTACTGCATATATGGTCAGGTATGAACCCATGAGGGATGTGGGTGGCGCTGTGGGTTAAACCACAAAGCCTAGGACTTGCCAATCAGAAGGTGGGCGGTTCAAATCCCCACGACGGGGTGAGCTCCCATTGCTTGGTCCCAGCTCCTGCCAACCTAGCAGTTTGAAAGTACATCAAAGTGCAAGTAGATATATAGGTACCACTCTGGTGGGAAGGTAAACAGCATCTCCATGCGCTGCTCTGGTTTGCCAAAAGTGGCTTAGTCATGCTGGCCAGATGACCCAGAAGCTGTACGCTGGCTTCCTCAGCCAATAAAGTGAGATGAGTGCCACGAACCCAGAGTCAGTCACGACTGGACCTAATGGTCAGGGGTCCCTTTACCTTTATGAACCCATGAATCTCCAGGAGAAGAGTTGCATAACGGTGGAACAACCATTAGTGTTCTTTCCTCATGTGCTAATGTCTGCAGGAAGGAATACCAGTAGGCGCTTTATAAGAAGTGGGTGGTTGTGTGGAAATGAACATATGGGAAAATTGTATCTGGGATACAGTGGTGTCTGAGCTTCTCACCAGACACAGAAGGGCAAATAAAGCCATAACAAATAGAGACAATTTCCAAGAAACATAGACCTCTTACTTTAACTACGTCAGGGGCGCTATTTAGGGGGATGGGGGCCATGCCTCCCCAAAAAAATTCAAGGAGGGGTCTGCCCCCCCAAAAAAAATGTGATGACCATGTGCACCCTCTGTGCGCACTACGTAGCATGCTTGCATCATTTGCACACGCCATGCATTGTGCTCTCATCACGCGACATCAGCACATTGTGCATGCACGGCTACACATGTCGCACAGTGCCAGCCCCTCCCAGCCCCTGAATCATAGGGACAAGCCAGCACACTTGAACCATGTTAAGGACACAAATCAAGACCTTGCTATACCAACCACTCAATATTCTCAGTGGAGAGGTTACATTAAGTAATATGTTTGAATGTTGAATGTGCAAATTTATGTCTAATGTCAATGAATAGGACAAACTCAATTAGATGTGCTGGTGGATAGGTGTTTCATGGTTCTTGTATTTGTTTAAAAACATATATATATATATATATATATATATGCAGGTAGATATGGTAGTATGGGTCTGTACTATAGTCAACAGTTCCACAGATCAAGCTTATATGTGCTGAACTCTGGATATGGAGAACATACCCAAACATTGTCCAATGCATGAGAGTTTACTACACATGGCAGCCCCATGTGCGCAACTCCATTGTAGAAACACCCACAAAAGTATTTTGAAGATTGAGATCTTTAAGGTTCTGCTTTAACCACACTGAAAATACCAGGAAAACATCCAGGAAAACACAAATTCACCTGATTGAGTAAGTGACACACACACACACCCCTTGACTAGAATAATTAGGATGCAGTATAAAATTGTATGCCTGTCTTTGGGGATTCCAAGGGACTTTGATGCAGAAAGTGTTTAAATGACAAATGTGTATTTATTTTACATTACGTTCAGCATGTTTACTTTTTATGATAAGGTGAGTTATCTATAGCTTGCATAATCTTTCCCTGTCACTCCTAGAGATTAAGCACCATTTTCTCTGTAAACACGACTTTCCCTCCTCTTTCTCATTTCCCTAAAGGGAGCGCCAGTTCAAATGGCTCCTTCACACAGTGAGCAGGCAAGGTCTAATAAATATATCACAACGCATAAAAGAAACCCTGTGACAAAGGAGTCTTAAACCCTTCTGCTTATCTGAAGATATTTCTGTTTCACTTTTGTTTCCTGGATTCCCCTTCTCCTCCTCCTCTTTAACGAGAAGCTACTGAAAACAACTAATATTGAAAGAAATGTTGGAAGGGTACTTTTTCAAAACCAAAAACATTGATTAGAAAACCAGTCCCATTCTCCTGGACACCATTATTAACTGTTCACCCCAGGGAGAAGTATTGCAAACATATTGACTGCAGACTTTGTACTGCATTCTGTCTTCAATCTTTTAAAGAAACAATATTTGATTTAACTTCTCCATACTGAGATAAAGGTAGAAATCTATCCAGATCTGTTACTAAAGAGATTAACAGCTCTAGAGTATCGCTAGGTTAAGATAAATTTACCTGTAAGGTAAAGGTAAAGGGACTCCTGACCATTAGGTCCAGTTGTGACCAACTCTGGGGTTGCGGCACTCATCTCACTTTATTGACCAAGGGAGCCAGCGTACAGCTTCCGGGTCATGTGGCCAGCATGACTAAGCTGCTTCTGGCGAACCAGAGCATCACACAGAAACGCTATTTACCTTCCCGCCAGAGCGGTACCTATTTATCTACTTGCACTTTGACGTGCTTTCTAACTGCTAGGTTGGCAGGAGCAGGGACCGAGCAATGGGAGCTCACCCCATCGCAGGGATTCGAACCGCCAACCTTCTGATCGGCAAGTCCTAGGCTCTGTGGTTTAACCCACAGTGCCACCTGCATCCCAAATTTACCTGGGACCATCTCAAATGTGATAAAAGCTGCTGCATTAAAAGTTACCTTTATGAAGCAATCTACAGTATCATTGTGGCTAGAGCAAGTATATCTGTATGTTCCAAAAATCCAAGCAGAAAATGTAGATCAATATTTAAGAATAACCCCCCCCCCCAAAATGAACATTTCTGTTTCCCAACAAAGCTCAAATACAAGTTACATGAGGATTTAACCTGGCAAGCTACTCTCATTCTCTCACACTCACAAAATCAGAATGACTTTTGTACTTGAATTGCCTGTGAAATTTGAAATACAATATACAAAACTGGGGCAGGGGATGGAATTTAGTTCTCATTTAAAGGCAAATCCACCTGTTTTACATTTTGCAAAACAGTGTTAGAACTGAAGCACAAGCATCCTTCAAAATTCACACTTCTCTGAATTTTGCAGTGCAGTTCTGCAAGAATGCATACATGTAAATTCTGTGTAGAAATGCATATATAAGAGGAAGCAGCATACAAAAATCCACTGTACTGTATTAGGATATGTTGGTTTAGACAAACATGTATATTAGAGCAAATTACACACCAAATCAGAACACACTAAAATATTGAGGAATATTCATGAGGACTTTTTAAAAAAAGCAAACCGATGTGGAGATGTGGAGAGCTGAGAAACCTGAGAAACTGAGAATAGCCAGTGCTGCCCAAACCACAGCAAAGCCTTTGAATAGATATTTGAACACAGGAAGAGGAGGGGATGGTATGGGTGTTTCCTGTCCTGTTGAGTGAAAATTCGGTAACCTCAGCAAGTTTATAAGAGCTGATGGAGGCCTTTTTTTCCAAGGGCAGCAGCTGGAGAGCTGGCTCTAAAGGTGTCATCCTGTGCTGTGTGATGCTCTTTGACCACAATCATTTTGAACTCCAGCGGTTTGAGTCAGGGTAACTTTTACAGGTAGGTTGCTGAAAACAGCGAGAAGAACATAGCAGTAGAACTTCGAAAGGTCCCTGCAGACACAACAAAATCTGGAAACTTTGCTATGAAACTCCCCCGCCACCCCAAATACAACATGGTGTTGTGCTAAGGATGTGGAACTGTTGTTTCCAGGTGGATCCTACGGCTGCCAGATCATGAAACCAGAAATTCTGGGATCCGGAGTAGATCAAAGGGTGGAGGTGGGAATGGGGCACACGTTTCGTTGGCAGATTGGGGAGCGGAGCAGAGGCCAGCAAAAAGAAAGAAAGAAAAAAGCTGCCTAATATTTTACAGCTAAAACAGCTAAAAAAACCAACAACAAACCTGAAGTGGTTTGTTCCACTTCCACTTATAATATATGTTCTGTTTGTAGTTCTCTGTAGCCTACAAGTATTTGCTTTGTGTGCATGAAAGGTCACCAAAGCTGTTTGCAACCAACAAATCATTTGCCAAATTGTAAACGTTTGTTCATCTGAAAAAAACTTATAAATAAGGTCCTATATTTATCATTTGAATTTAGTGACTCTGATTCTTTTAGTATTCTAAAAGGATTCCTTCACAGAAAAACAAGACTTGACTTTCCAAGTGCAGGGAAACAAGGTTATGTTTACTTCCAGGAGGAGAAAAATAGATTTCAATGGGTGAAGTGTTGAACTAAGGGATAAAAATACATCAAAGAACCACTTTAGCATGTTCAGAACCCATAGAGAACTTTTGTCGTCAAATGAACGCTTGAAGGTTGGAATATCAGTTGTTCAAAAGCAGCATGGTTAATTTTTGTTGACTCAGGGATGTTTGCTATAACATGGAATGCTTCCAAAAATCTGTATCTTTCTGTGTGCGTGGACCTCAGTATCAATGAAAACTTTCAGAAGATCATAAACTGTGGATTTTTTAAATCCAACCAAGAGTAGCTTTTTCCTACCGCCTATCAGCAAAGAGCAGTGTGTTAAGGAAAACAGAAAGGAGGTGAGTCAAGGTAGCTTGACCCCTATGTTAGGTTAGATTGAACAGCAATCATTTTGAGACATTTTTGTCTTGAGACAAACTGTGGATTGGCCAGAGGCTATTTAGAGAAATGGTTTTTTTGTTTGTTTTTGGGAATATAATTTTATTAATCTAGATTTTCAAGGCAGTCTACAAAAGAGAACCCCCAAAAAACAAATATAAAACAGATCAAAAACATCAGAAACAAAAGTAATTATCATAGCAACATAAAAAATCCAAAAAGTAGTAGATACAAAATCAGTTAAAATTCAGAACAATCTTTTTTTAAAAAAAATGTCTAAAACGTGCCTCTCAGGGCAGAGTTGCACAGAGAAATGCTATTTGAAATCTGGTCTTTCTGAGATGCCCCCACGGAAGTTAGATTTAGACTTCCCATTCAAAGTAAATTAGGGCTGGTACCCTTTTTATAATCACAGTTTTATGACCAGATTCATACTTCAGTACAAGCTATTCCCATTTTTAAGAAGAAATATGAAATAGTGGATTCTTTTTTGCGAGAAATTTGCTTATCCTGGTCACATGAATGCACTAGAGAAGGAACTAACTATTGCTTTGTGAGTTTCCGCCCTAGGGATACAATATAGGAAGTTAGGGCTTGTGTGAGAAACATCCAAAGCTCTTACTTCATATCCTGTAAGGTTTGGGTGACATATTTCTATATGCAGAAGCATTGGATCAGGGTAGATACACCGGAAAATGTCAAAGGCTAAAATGGAATGCCTTCCATTGGAAATTATGGCAGCAATAGTAAACTACTTGTAACAATTTATTCAGCAGTTCACAAGACCTTAAGCCTCAAGCCTTGTTAGAAGAGCATTGTTCAACATCTGGATAAGGTATAAAGACTTACTTGAAAGTAAAACCCCAAGGTGGTTGCCACCTATGGAAGCGAAGGCTCAGAAAAGGCCTAATATGGAGGCCAAATGGCCGAAGTATTGGGAGATTTTGGAACAGGAAGGTGACAAATTGAAATTGCAGAGCTTTGAGAAATTAAGAGACAAAGTATGAGATTGGCTTCATTATTATCAAATAAGGGAGGCTTATAATTTGGACAGAAAAATTGGCTTCCAGGTGGGAAAATCAAAATTGGAAACAGAACTGTTAGATCCTAAAACTAAGGTATTATCAAGAATGTATAACTTGCTGTTGAGATGGAATACTCAAGATAAATCTGCTATGATTAAATGGGCACAAGATGTTGGACATAACATTATGTTTGCTGACTGGGAACAGTTATGGACTACAGGTATGAGGTTTACGGCATGTTTTAAGAGAGAATATTATGAAAATGATTTACAGGTGGTACATGACACCAGTCAAGCTTGCAAAAATATATCATTTCCCCGATAATAAGTGTTGGAAATGTAAAGAAAATGAAGGTACATTCTTTCACCTTTGGTGGACGTGCCCAAGGATTAAGGCTTTCTGGGAAATGATATATAATGAAATGAAAAAGGTATTTAAGTATACCTTCCTGAAGAAACCAGAGGCCTTTCTCCTGGGCATGGTCGGCCAATTGGTGCCAAAAAAGGATAGAACTTTCTTTATGTACGCCACAACAGCAGCAAGAATACTCATCGCAAAGTACTGGAAGACACAAGATCTACCCACCCTGGAAGAATGGCAGATGAAAGTAATAGACTATATGGAATTGGCGGAAATGACTGGCAGAATCCAAGACCAGGGAGAAGAGTTGGTGGAAGAAGACTGGAAGAAATTTAAAGATTATTTGCAGAAATATTGTAAAATTAATGAAAGTTAAAATGATGTTGGATTGAAACGAAGTGGTTTTAGCAATAAGGTTAGAATGAATTTGCAAAAATAGATTGATAACAGATGAAAATATAAAGTTACAATGTGTTAAGACATTGGATTAAGATTAAAACAAAGAGGGAAAGGATTTGCTGAACTAAATATGTGAATTGGAATACAGAAAAGGGAGGTGTGAGGGGGTCAGGGAAATAAGTAAATGAAGTATAAGCTATGAAAAGATGGATTTGTTTTTAATTGTTTTTTCCCCCTATTTTGTATTTCCTAACTTCTTTTTTGTATCTTTGTACTTTTGTATCTTTTCTTATTTTTTCGACATCTATTTTGTAATCCTTTTCTTTTTCTAAAACCTTAATAAATATATTTTTTTAAAAAACAAGTCCCTTTTGTGCTATATGTAGGAGCATTTATTACCCATAAAGGCACTTGATGCAATCAGTTAATTAACAGCTATAATAATTAATTTTCTTATTCAGGTCTCTTTTCATCTGCTTCTTGCCAGCTTCTCTTCTCCCTTTGTCACCTAGTACTCCTCCTAGCAGTTCGAAAGCAACGCAGTGCAAGTAGATAAATAGGTACTGCTCCAGCGGGAAGGTAAACAGCGTTTTCGTGCATTGCTCTGATTCACCAGAAGTGGCTTAGTCATGCTGGCCACATGACCCAGAAGCCATACGCCAGCTCCCTTGGCCAATAAAGCGAGATGAGCGCTGCAACCCCAGAGTCGTCCACAACTGGACCTAATGGTCAGGGGACCCTTTACCTTTACCTTTACCTTCTCCTCTCTCTCTTTTCCATCAGATGTGGGTGAGACTGTGGATGTCATGAATCAAGGCTTGGGCATAGAAATGGATGGGATAAATCCAAATAAACTGGGGGCTTGTCCACACTAGGGTTTACTGCAGTTTGTAAATGTTCACATTCTTATCTCACTGGCACAGTCAATACATCATTCTTGATGCTTTCCCCCTGTGGGTTGCAGACAATTTGTTTTGGTGTGGTTTTTTTTGGGGGGGGGGATATATTGTCAGTTTCTATTCGCCTTTTCATGACCACAATTTTGTTTTTAAAGAGTGACTGGGGAACACCCAGCGAGATGGGCAGAGTATAAATATTATTATTTATTATTATTATTATTATTATTATTATTATTATTATTATTATTATTATTTACTTCAAAATGTCTCCCTATATTTACTCAATGCAACATTCCTCAAACGTTCTCTTCTCCCCTCTCCCCCTCCTGCCCCCTTACTTCCCCAGCCCCATTTAAACAACAACAAAGTTCCTCATGTATCTTTTGAATCATATCACTTGTGCCAAGTCTGAGGTGCTCATTTCCACTTAACACAGACTCTCAGCTTCTGGCTTCCATAATTAGAAAGGGTTCTTGCATCCTTAAGGAGTTCATGTTTTCAGCGAGACAGAACCAATATTTCCTCCACCCAAAGACTACAGCCCATATCTGTTCCCAAGCTAAAGAAGGAAACAAAGATTTCACACAGCC
This sequence comes from Podarcis erhardii, assembly GCF_964252035.2. Taxonomy (NCBI): domain Eukaryota; kingdom Metazoa; phylum Chordata; class Lepidosauria; order Squamata; family Lacertidae; genus Podarcis; species Podarcis erhardii. Next base: position 25,653,720 of record NC_138512.1, on the reverse strand, counting down.
TTCTTAGTCACTTAACAAGTTGATGTTCTCCAGGTACACCATGTTGTACTCACGTATTTATTATTGTAACAGCGCGAGAGTAAAACAAGCTGAAACTGAAGACTTGCAGCAGCCAACCTTTCTTAGAGAGTAGGCAAAGAATAGTGTTCTGAACCCCTAGCCTAACTGGCAGCAAGTCATTATACGAAACCCAAAGGCAATCCACACAAGAAAAGTCCAAAGTTCAGGAAACGCAGTCCAAGATCAATTCCAGTAGCCAAGTCCGGCAGTCAGTCCAGAGTAAAACCCAAAGCACAGTCCTGTAGAGATCTGGGAACAACCAGGTTCATGTCTATCAACATGGGCAGTTGAGCAGACAAGGCACCTCAGCTCTGCTTCCCTTTTGCATGCTGATTGCAGCATCTGGGCTTAATGGGTCATGTGACCCTCACCTGTTCTAAGTCTACTCCAGCTGAGGAATCACACACCTCCTCCCAGAGCTAGCAAGCCCTACCTGGCCAACCAGGGAGCTGGACTGTGGGCCCTTGCCTGCCCCAGCCTCCTAGAGCGTGCCTTCTGCTGCTCCCTATACCTTAGAGGCCATCTTGTTCGTGGAGACAGGGGCCCCTCCATCTCTGGTGATGGGTCCTGCTGCTCTGGTTCCTGCGCACTGACCCCCCATTCCCTCGCCATCCTCCGTCACCCTGCAAGTACTTCCTTCTCCACCCCCTGCTTGCCCCAGTGTGTCCCAGTCCCAGCTACTCCCCTCGCTGGGATCCTCTTCTTCCTCCCCATCGTCTTGCCGGTTCATGACATCTAGTCATCGACATCATGCGTGCATGCTAATTCAGTATGTAAGAACCAATGGGAACCCCTATGGATTCGGTCAACCTCCAGTTCTCACAGTAGCCAAGCAGATGCCTTCGGGAAGCCCATAAGCAAGACCTGAGAGAAACAGCACTGTCCCCCCTTCTGATTCCCACCAACTGTTATACGGAGACATATTGCCTCTCACAGTGGAGGGAGGATATAGTCTGTTAGTCATTGGGGCCATTTATAGTCTCATCTGCCACAGGGGAGTGGCTGGTGCCTCTTCAGACTGGCAGGGCAGGAGCCAGGGAGATCAGCAGGAATATAGATTTAATTGACACAGAAATGGGAAATGTATGTGTATTAATGAAGGTTTAAAAGGGGGAGAAATGGTTCAATGTGTATTGCTAACATTGTGGATTTCTCCGCCCCCAACCAGTTTTCTAAGGGATCCAAAGCTGCTTGATGGGTTAATGAATAACTGTCGATTGTTTTCTACTCTGTGCTGAGAGCGAACCTTTGATCATGTGATGAAGGTATTGAGTTGCAAAATTCCATTTTGAAAAGAGTTGCCTTTGAGTCTTTGTCTCCCAAACTCCGTGGAGTAAGGATGCAAAGGAAGCTCTCTGGAAGGGAGAGTAAACAACCAAAGGACAACGGAGGCTGGAAAGCAGGTTGTGGGGAGAGACAGATCTCTGTTTCTAGGTCTGTTTGGATTATTTCATCTTTTCTAAGATGCTGAGCCTGTGCTGAATAGCACAAGACATTGTATGGGTGTTTTGGATGCATCGTTTACTGTGTTCTGTTTTATTTTGAAGAGCTCAGCCTGTAAAAGTTTGAATAATACTTTTATGGGCCTGGGCAACGATTTCTTCCCAAAGGAGTCCATTCATATGCTTCCAGTTGCTTCAAACTGTGCAATATCAATAATCTGCAACAAGTTGATCCAAAAGCCAATGACACACAGAGCCAATGTCATTCTGGTTTGGACCCCATCTTCCTCCCTGCTAAGTTCTACAATGGGGCAACCTTGGGGAAGAGGAAGCTGACTGCCACTGCCACCACCTGGACTGCTTCAAAGGTAAGGAGGTGTGGCTGGTTAAGTGCAGACTGGTATTGGTGGGGAACTGGGGCAGTGCCTCCTTTGCCCTAGTGGAGCTGCCCCAGAGACAACATTAGACATGAAGCAGAGCATCTTTGTAGCAATGGAAAACATCAACACATCCTCGGTTGTTTTAGTGCCTGCAGTCCTGCCCTCATGACAGGTGAAACTGACTTGATCTTCTGATTTATAAAGACAGATCAGTTGCATAAAGACACCCACCCTCCCCTTTTTAGGACTGAGGTGTGGAAATGTTCTAGTTATAGGTTGTCCCTGACAGCATCCCCCATCTTGTCATGACACTTTACACTGTTTATGTAACTTCAGCAGAGCAAAGGAGAAGAAGAAAGTGGAGGCAAACGCTTTTCAGGACTGGTTGAATAATGAGGAAGAAAATGCCGCCTTTTTTATCTCTCACGTCGAGTGAGGCAAAGGACTTTATCGGCTACAGTCTGTGGCTGAAATCACCGTCTCTTTCTGGCTGCTTTTATAGTCTGATTAGGCTATTACTTCCTGTAGTAAACCACTACCAAAAGTCAGAACATTAAAGGGAAGAAACAGAGTCAAGGACAGGCTTTCAACTCCAACTCTCCAGTCATAACATTTGTTGAATTTGTGGTATCAAGGTATATCTGGGTGTAAAATGCAAATGTTTCATGACCAAGAGTAAAATGTGCCTATAATTTTCAGTGGCATCAGGTAGAATTAAGGATACTCAACAGTTTAAAAAGGTCAGTAATGCTGCAATCCTATGAACACTTACCTGGGAGTAAGTCCCATTGGTGGGGCTTACTTTTGAGTAGGCAAGTATAGGATTGCACTATACATGTACTATATATGTATGAGAAAATAATATAGAGAGACAAATGGCAAAATATTTATAGATATTTTCCCATAAACTCTCTTCATTGGCCTTTCAAAATTATTGTTCCCAGTTAAGCACCTGAGGAAGTCATGAGCCCAAACTTTTCTAATACATTCCAGGCACAATTTATTCAATGCTTTAAGAATTGCTAGGTGTAAAAAAAAAAAAAATGTAATCCAAATTAAAAGCAGCTGCTATTTTGGATCAGTTATCTTGGCTGCATCTACAGATCTCAAAATAGAAAGTAAATGAAAAACAAAGGTCACGATTCATTTCCCACCATGTTTCCCTTCCTGCACATGCTGTTTACCATGTGGGGATCCCAGGCTGCCATTCTACACATAGCTGGCAACGTTTCCCTTTTTTTAAGGGAAATTCCCTTATTCTGAATAGGATTCCTCGCAAGAAAAGGGAAAAGTTGACAGCTATGATTCTACATCAGCAGCCCTCCCACACACGATTGGCCCATTTTTGTTTTACAGAATATTCAAGTAAAGGATGTAAGCGAGTGTAAGGGCACAATATATTCGAAGCTTGGCATATGCTCTCCAAAGAGCTCAAGGTGGTGGCACACATTATTCTCCCCACCCCCACCCCTCATTTAATCATTTAATTTGACTGTATTGCCACATTCTTCAAGATGGGGGGGAAGGAGACCGAGATTTCGATCAGGTTTGTAAGATAGCAAAAGTTGTCAGTTTTAGGTTGCCTCCGGGCTGTCAAAATTTTGTAGGAGGGAGTGAAGTGCATAGTGGGGAATTTAGGTTTTGTGTGATTAAAGTAGGTTATAAAACACTCTTGCCCTAAGCACAATAAATCAATAAAACACCCCCACACACACCCAAGGCCACTACCAGTCAGTGGAGATCAGGGAAAGCAAATGTGATGTTGTCGTTGGACTCCAACTCTAATCATCCCTGGCCATGATGGCTGGAGCTGTTGGCAGTTCAGGTGCAACATATGGAGGGCACCGTGTTAACTACCACAGAGTACACAAGGCTGGGTTAACTGGACCCATATTCTGACTGAGTATAAGGTAGCTTTTAACTTTGGCTGGTATATGGTGATGTCTATTTCTTAGGTAAACAGTTTAGGATAAGTTTAGGATAAGACACTGCTTATTGACAAGAGACACAGCGCGCTGTTTGGGAGATTATGTGTTGCGTGTCAGAAACAAAGCTGGATGCTAGCTGAGCCAAAAGTTATGAATGTTGCTTCCGAAATGTCTTCCTGCTCATGACGACGCTTCCCTGAGTTTCCCAAAATGGACCGACACATTTTTTTCCCCGTTGCAGATTTGTTGTTTATAATTATTTCATTTATTTATTACTTCTTTCGCATTTGAAGCTTTCATGAGTTTGTTTGTTTTTAAAAATCATATTTTTTTATTAAAGATTTCTCGGTATACAAAAGTATGTGCAATGTCTTTTTTCAAGTTACATTTTCTACAGATCAGTTTCATTTGTTGAGACATTAGTGTTACATTATGAAGAAAAGGGGGAAAGAGGTGGAGGAGGCCATGGTGAGGGGGGGTGGGGTCGGGTGGCAATGTTTCTATTCTACTTGATGTGGGGGGGGGTTGTGTCAGCGTTACTTGTGCAGGTTCTCTTTAGTATTTGCTTATGTTCCTTTGGTGGTGAGAGAGGTTGGGGTTGGCCTAGGGTGTGGTTGTTTGTTTGTGATTGGCTTTTATAACTATTTTTAAAAGCAAAAAAAGCAGACCCTGATATACCGTATTTCTCACCTGGATTAAACAGCCGAGAAACTCTGCAGAAACTTCTTCTGTAGGACTGAACAATTAAATCAGTTATATGGAAGTTCTGTTCGTGCAAAGAATGGTTCATGTTTAGATGTTTGTCCCCAGTGAACAAGCGTGTCTTCCTGTGCATTGAGGGGGGGGGTTGTGTCGGGGGGGGTTGGGATGATGATTTTAAGACATCCCCAAGAATAATGTGCAATGCTCGGGGCAGAATTTCATCCAGCTGTGCAGCCCAGCAGCCCACACCATTTGAAGATACTGTGACCTGCCTAGAGGGAAAGAACTAATTTTAAGGTAGTTTATTGTAGAAACATTTGCAGAGAGAGAGAGAGAGAGAACATGCAGGGGAAAGGACATTGCAAGGAAGATTGAGGACGAGATCTGTGCCAGGGTTCCCCAGAATTTAGCCCTTGGATCTGTTTTCAATACCAGGCTGGGTCCTGGAATATGTGAAGTATTCATGAACAACAGTGCCTCTATGCATGTGCAAGGATTTTGAACATCCAGACAGAACAGAACATTAAATGGTAGGCCCAAGGACAGACAGTACCAAAATATTTATCTGCCTTTTTCCAGCAGAAAGGACACGATTCAGATAAGACGACAGAAGCCAGTGCTATTTTTCTAGAAAAAACGATGCCGGAACTCACCACGAACGCCTCTCTTGTTCTCTTGCAATGGCAATGGCACACACCGGAGAACTCAGTTCCAGTGAGTTGCAGCTGGGAAAAAAAGCCCTGGTGAAAACTAAGGTGGAATCAATTAGCATTAAACCTGTGTAATTCAACAGAAGAGAAAAATCTTAATGAGGGATACCCTAAAAGGGGAGAACCCCTCAGGATGTTTGCTCATATGGACATGGTTAGTTACACAAACAGAGGGAAAAGAAGATAGTATTACAGGTGAAGTCCTTCAATCTTTCCAATGAAAGTAGTTTCTGTCCCTGCTGCTGCTGCTGTTGTTGTTGTAGTTAAAATATTTTACCTCAGTCACACTTTTACATGAATTGAGGGTGGATCCTGTAATGGCCATTGTCATCTGGTTTCCTTTTGTCATCTGGCTTTCAAAGCATGTTGCACTGTTGATCATTTTCCTATCTTATTTTGATGGCCCTCTCCAAGGGAGACCTCCTTTGACCCTGAAACTGAAGCCACTTCAGGGGCCAATGAACAAAACGAAACTTAGAGATCAAGTCAAAACTCCACTTTCCAAAAAGAAAACATACTTTAAGAAGCTGTTGCTTACAACTGACCTTTGACTTCCTTTTATAATGGGACCAGGGGAAATAAGGTTCAGCACTGAAGGTCTAATAAGATATTTTTGTTTCTATCTTGGAAAAAAGGAGGATCTTTTTCAGATCCAAGACTAAAAAGTGGGAGTGTGATTTACACCAAAAAGGGCAAAGCCATGATTTAATGAGGTCAAAGGGAGTTTTGCTTTCAGCATCAATAACCGTACGATTCTACTCAGAGTTTTGAAGCTTTTAATAGTGGATTCAAATGGCCACAGATCACATGCAGACTTGCCTCTAGTTGACAGATCCTCCTTTGATGTTACAAGAAGGCTGTGTCCATGGTAAAAGTTCAAAACCAGCAGGTTGGTACAAGATGGTTTGTATCATAGGAACATAGGATGTTGCCTTATTGGCCATTGACTGTCTAGCTCAATCTACACTCAGGACTCAGCTACATTAGTAAAAATAAAATGTTATAAATGCGATATAACACTGTGACACCAGAAGGCGGTGTAGAGCTGAAATCAGAACTCTGAAATTTTCCATTGTGAGCTTTACAACTTTTTTTCCCAAAGCATTTTTATAGCGTTTTTTAAATAGCTGTGTAGATGCAGCCTCCGTGGCATTGGCTCTCCTGGGTTTCATGCTGGGATCTCTACCAGCCCTGCCTGGAGATGCCAGGGATTGAAACAGTAATATATTACAGTAATATATTTTTTATTTATACCCTGGGTTTCCCAAACCACTCTGGACAGCTCCCAACAGATTATGAAAAACACGATAAAACATCAAACATTAAAAACTTCCCTAAACAGGGCTGCCTTCAGATGTCTTCTAAAAGTCAGGTAGTTATTTCCTTGACATCTGCTGGGAGGGTGTTCCACAGGGCGGGCGCCACTACCAAGAAGGCCCTCTGCCTGGTTCCCTGTAACCTCACTTCTCGCAGTGAGGGAACTGCCAGAAGGCCCTTGGAGCTGGACCTCAGTGTCAAAGCTGAATAATACGGGTGGAGGCGCTCCTTCAGGTATACTGGGCCAAGGCCATTTAGGGCTTTAAAGGTCAGCACCAACACTTTGAATTGAATTGTGCTCGGAAATGTACCGGGAACCCATGTACGTCTTTCATAATCAGTGTTATATGGTCTTGGCGGCCACTCCCAGTCACCAGTCTTGCTGCCGCATTCTGGATTAATTGTAGTTTCCGGGTCATCTTCAAAGGTAACCCCACGTAGAGTGCATTGCAGTAGTCCAAGATAACCAGAGCATGCACCACTCTGGCAAGAGTATGAAAGTCAGTGTGGCCTGATGGATTTTGGGTTGGATGGGGGACCTGCGAGACCAGGGTTAGAATTTCCATTTAGCCATGAAGTTCATGAGTGACCTAGCCACAGTTTCTCAGCCTAATGTACCTCACAGGGTTGCTATAAGGATCAAATGGGGGGTAATCATGTATGCTATCCTCAGAGAAAGCTATAAATACTATAAGTATCACAATTTCATTTTATAAGTTAATTTTTAGTGTGGCATGTCTAATTTATAGTAACATGATACATGGAAACCATTTACCAACACTACAAGGTCTGGCAGAAATATGAAGCCTGAAATAATGATATGAAAAGAACACTTTTAAAGGAAATGAAAAACTGGTATTATTCCACCAAATCATGCCTAGTACAATATCTGAACTTTTTATTGTTTCCTCCTAACCCCGTAATCTTATCCCATCTACAGTTATTTCTTTGCAAACCATGAAAAACGTTTTCAACCAATTACACATTTCTTTGGGGAATTCCTATTGAATTCTGTGATAACATAAAACAATAGATTCCCTCACCCCAAAGCACATGGAGTTGTAATAAAAATACAATAAAATATGCTGCAAATATCTCATCACTTCAGATACATTTTTCTTTAATTAATCATGTCAGTTCCTAAAGGAAAAAGAGCTGAACCCATTGTGAGCTTTTAAAATTAATTATCCTGTTAAAACAGCAATGGCAACTCAGAGTGGGACCAGGAAGCCAATAACTGCCTTAATTTCTCTTTAAAATCATTCTTGGATGTCACCAGGAAGAATGAATTCAGAATAATGCAAATCGTATCTTAACTGTGATGAAAGTAAACCAAATATAAGATGCATATCTTATATGATCAAAGTGTATAAAACTACAGTATTCGTAATATGGAGAAAGTGAATTAGGATAAGTTGATCTTCCTCTTTCATAATACAGTGGTACCTCGGATTACAGACGCTTCAGGTTACAGACTCCGCTAACCCAGAAATAGTACCTCGGGTTAAGAACTTTGCTTCAGGATGAGAACAGAAATTGTGCTCCGGTGGTGCAGCGGCAGTGGGAGGCCCCCATTAGCTAAAGCGGTGCTTCAGGTTAAGAACAGTTTCAGGTTAAGAATGGACCTCCAGAATGAATTAAGTTCTTAACCCGAGGTACCACTGTACTAGAACTTGGGGACATCCAAAGAGGATTTTTAAAAATAAAAACCAGCAGATCCTTCCTTCCATAACTGGGACCTTGATATATTGATGGTAATTTCATAAGCTCTATCCAATAGAGCAGGGATTTTCTAACTCTGTCGTGAAATGTTGGTGTGTTGGCTGCAGTGTGTAGGTGTGTCATACAAAAGCTCCCTGCACTCCTCCTGGGGCTGGAAAGGGGTTAGTTTAACCTCCAGGTTGCTAGTAAAACTGAATTACTGTGTCGTGAAATGATGCACGTCTAAAAAGTGTGTCTCCAACATGAAAGGTTTGGAAAGCTCTGCAGTAGCGGCAAGCAACCTCATTCCAGATATCATTTACAATTGCAACAACTATGGTAGCTGGTGTGGGAAGGGCAATTTCTCTGTATGACAGTTCAGGGTCCTGGGGGAAATGCAAAAGCACCACAACAGAAGTTCTTTTTGTGTGTGTGTGTATAATTTTTATTAAATTTTGTGTTAGCAATTTAGAATACTCATTTAAACAACCTTAAAATGTCAGTGACTCCCCTCCTTCTCTTTCCATGGTTCGTTTTGCATAACATAAATCCCTGCATATTTTACATAAACTAAACTGTTAAGACACAGCGATTCTTTAAACAGCTCTTGTTTATTCACAGGCCAGAACAGAACTGAAGGGTTCAGCCAGCCTGCTTATATAGAGCTCCACTACAACGCAACAGTAACAACTTTCTGTAACTATCCAATCACTTAACGTCACTTTCAATTCCTTATTTGCATATGTGGACATGAGTGAAAACTATCTACAGTATCCCCCTGCTGGCCCAGGGTGAGAACTTCAGTACATAACATAAACGATTCAGTAATCCATTATTACATCCATCAAAACTTGTTTACACTGTTGAATTTATCTTAATGCTGCCAGCGTTTTCAAGTGCACACAATTTCCCCCCATATATTCAGCAAACATTTTCCAACCTTCTTTAAACGTATGTTCTTCTTGTTCTCTTATTCTATATATTAGGTCAGCAAGCTGCGCATATTCCATCAGTTTAAGTTGCCATTCTTCTTTAGTTGGGACTTTACTCATTTTCCATTTGGAGGCTAACAGAACACAGGCCGCAGTAGTGGCATACATAAATAACCTTTTTTGACACCTGGGAATTTCCATCTGAGTTATCCCCAACAAAAAGGACTCTGGGTTTTTTGAGGGAAGTACTTTTAAACATTTTTTTCAATTTGTTATGAATTATTTCCCAATACTCTTTTACCCTTTTACAGGCCCACCACATATGAACGTACCCTCTGTGGGACATGTGGATTTCCCACAACAAATAGGTAACAACATTTATCACACCAGGATGGTGCCGGTGGAGATCATTGTCAACATTGCTTACACTGCAAAGGTTATGTGTGCAATCTTAAACACACTTACATGGAAGTAAATGCTGTTGATCATCTCAGCGGGGCTGAAGAGAAAGATGCTTCAAAGTGAGCTGAGTGTTTCGGAAGGCTGGCTATGTCTCATGCTTAAACATCTTCAGAAAATTCACTCAAACACCTTGCTTTGAACGGAGATTGCAGAAAGGGGGCATCTAGCAGAACACACACAAAGTTGTTTTCTCTCTTTTAATTTGACACTGGTGGTTTTTCTGCATTTCTTTATTATACCATGAAATCCCCTGGCTTCCAGTCTGCAGTGAAACAGATCTAACCAGGACAGCCAATTACTGAACCTTTATAATTAAAGGCACAAAGCTCATTCACCTTATCCACATTAGTTGTCACGGTAAGATCAATGCAAGTCCTCACATGAGGGAGATGAGCAGGAACTGGCTGTCTGTGAGCCCTGCAGATAGCATTGTCCTGTCAGTTTTCACTCCCACCAGCAACAAAGCCAGATAAATGGCTTCCTGCCATATGGTGTAACCTCCATTTCCAACTGCTCTTGTTCACACTAGAGCTGGCCTTCCATTATGCAAAACTCCATTATTCTGGGGCCAGAAATCAGGACACTGTTTATTTACACTCACATCTTTTGATATTGTGAAGACTTCTAGCATGCAGAAAGAATGAGAATGCTTACCACAACAAGAAGCTTTCAAACCACCAAGATATACATCCCAAGCATCTTCAGAGTTGATCGTAGCAATATGCATGAACTCATTTTTCCCCCTGATCATATGGCTGTGAGATTGTTTAAGGCTGACAGCAGGGATCTGAACTTGGGTTCTCCTCGATCCAACCCACTATCCATTGCACCATACTGGCTCTGCCTAACACAGCTACAGCTTCTTGTTGCACACCCAGGAACATATACAGTACATGGAATCAGAATGCTGAGTAATTGCTTTCCTTCACAGCATCTTGTTTCTGAGAAAGGAACAATTTCCATCTCCGTAATCAATTTTAAGGGTCACTACGAAAAGTATGCTTGGCACCAAAACAACAACAACAACAACTCACAGCCCTAATCCAGATCAGGACTACATTGCATGACAAGAAGATTAACTCTCTCCTCCCCCATGCCATTTTCCTGCCCAAAATACACCACAGCTGCTACTTACCTCCAAAGGGGCCATTTGTAGGGGGGGGGAATGAGTATCCATTAGTCAGATCTGCATGAAAAGATAATAAAATGTTGGAAACAGCAACACTGTTAGATAATCTTTGGTTATTCCTTATAAGAATCATGACATTAAGTGGCAAACTATTGGATGATGAGTAGATATTTTCAGCCCCTTCCACAGCCACTTCTCCCTAATTTACCCTAACAGCTATTTCAGGGTTAACCACAAAACTGGCAAGCAATACTCCCAAGGTTTCAGGCAGAGAACCTTCCTGCTTCCAAGAGTGTCTGTGCATCGGAAGTAGAGAAATATCCGTTAGGACAATGGGAAAGCAGGCAGTTTTCTGTCCCCCCCATATAGCCAAGGTTCACCTATTTCTGAAATTATTAAAGTTGTGGCCAATTTTAATCCCAAAGAATGTTGTCTGGTCTTGTCATGTCACCCTTAATGACCTGGCTCCCAGGGAAAGGGTTGCTGCATCTGGGTACGCAACTAGCCCACTGTTGTTGTTGTTTAGTCGTTTAGTTGTGTCCGACTCTTTGCGACCCCATGGACCAGAGCATGCCAGGCACTCCTGTCTTGCTTGCTGGGTTAAGTCCCCCAACTCCCAGGACAGAAGGAACAGTGACCTGGGATGATGTGCTGCTACACGGTCCGCACCACCATCCCCTATTGTTGTTTAGTCATTTAGTCGTGTCCGACTCTTCGTGACCCCATGGACCAGAGCACGCCAGGCACGCCTGTCTTCCACTACCTCCCACAGTTTGGTTAAACTCACGCTGGTAGCTTCGAGAACACTGTCCAACCATCTCGTCCTCTGTCATCCCCTTCTCCTTGTGCCCTCAATCTTTCCCAACATCAGGGTCTTTTCCAGGGAGTCTTCTCTTCTCATGAGGTGGCCAAAGTACTGGAGCCTCAGCTTCACGATCTGTCCTTCCAGTGAACACTCAGGGCTGATTTCCTTAAGAATGGATAGGTTTGATCTTCTTGCAGTCCATGGGACTCTCAAGAGTCTCCTCCAGCACCATAATTCAAAAGCATCAATTCTTCGGCGATCAGCCTTCCTTATGGTCCAGCTCTCACTTTCATACATCACTACTGGGAAAACCATAGCTTTTACTATACGGACCTTTGTTGGCAAGGTGATGTCTCTGCTTTTTAAGATGCTGTCTAGGTTTGTCATTGCTTTTATCCCAAGAAGCAGGCGTCTTTTAATTTCGTGGCTGTTGTCACCATCTGCAGTGATGATGGAGCCCAAGAAAGTAAAATCTCTCACTGCCTCCATTTCTTCCCCTTCTATTTGCCAGGAGGTGATGGGACCAGTGGCCATGATCTTCGTTTTTTTGATGTTGAGCTTCAAACCATATTTGCTTCAAATATGTTGAGCTTCAAACCATATCTCCTCTTTCACCCTCATTAAAAGGTTCTTTAATTCCTCCTCACTTTCTGCCATCAAGATTGTGTCATCTGCATATCTGAGGTTGTTGATATTTCTTACGGCAATCTTAATTCCGGCTAGGGATTCATCCAGCCCAGCCTTTCGCATTGTACAAAGCCCACTGTATAAAGGTGAAATTTACACTTGCTGCTCCGGCCACTGTTGCCTATGGCCCCACCCACCATGTGGCCCTTGGGAGGCTGCCCAGAATGGAATGTATCCCTTGGGCTTAAAACATTTCCACACCACTACATTACCCCAGAGTAAGGCAGTCTGCATATTAAACCTTTAACATTTCCACACCACTACATTAAAGGTTTATTATGCAGACTGCCTTACTCTGGGTCTGTGCATGAACCAGCCTAAAGGAACATATTCTGACTTGGTAAATCTACAGGGCAACACAGCGAAGTGATCCACAAGTTATGCCAAACTTCACCAAGAAAGATACAGTAAGTTTGAAAATTCCTGCTAACAGTTAATACCTGAGCACGTAGCAGCAAACCTTTCTTCTAGCATCAGTCCACACAGCTATAAAGCCACATTAGCATTTACAGTTGCCAGACCCAACATAGCAGTTCCTCTTTTCTTAAAGATAACTCAACTGATCAGATGCAATGCTCAATCAGATGTAGGGATTGTGATTTATCACCCTTAAGGCTTATCAGCCACTGGTGGGCTCTTTCCTCTGTCTTTCCTGGTGGCAACCTCCAGGCATCCTTGATTCCCTTCCAGGTTTTTTAGATGCTAATCAGGAAATACAAAACTTTCGGTCATCTTACCAAGTGTTCAGTCAGCAATTTAATTAAAAAACACCAGAGCATAAACATCCTACCAAGTACATCTTCCAGAGCTCATTGGCTAGGAAACAGAATTAAAATTGGCATCATCATAAAAAAAAAAATTACTATGCTCACTACCAGTGCAATTATTTCGCATGGTCCGACTTGCTCACTAATGCTACACATGAAAAAAGGATAATTACTTAATTTGAGCCAGAGCATCACAGAGTGGCTTTAGCCACTTGATCTCCTCATGTAGTTTAGCCCTGCCAAGACCTCCAGATGCATGACAAATCGCTCACCCTATGCACTTGAGAAATGTGAGTTACTCTACAGATCCTCCAGTCTCTCTAGAATTGCTTTAACAGTCTCACAGATGGACAAGCCTTTCTTCGAATCATAGCATTGCAGAGGTGGAAGTGAGCACATTTATTTCAAACCCCTGCAATGCAGGAATATTTTGCCTAAGCTGGAACTCAAACCCACAACCCTGAGATTAAGAGTCTCATGCTTTTCCACAGCTCCATAGACAAAGCTCTTCCTCTCTTTAATTAAGTCCAGTCAAAGGCAACTTTTTTTTACATATGTTCAATGATCCTGAGTGAACCACCAGTGGGGACTTAAATTATGTCCTAAACATTAGGAAGAACTTCCTGGCAGTAAGAGCTGTTCGACAGTGGAATTTGCTGCCAAGGAGTGTGGTGGAGTCTCCTTCTTTGGAGGTCTTTAAGCAGAGGCTTGACAACCATATGTCAGGAGTGCTCTGATGGTGTTTCCTGCTTGGCAGGGGGTTGGACTCGATGGCCCTTGTGGTCTCTTCCAACTCTATGATTCTATGATTCTATGTGTGCTCTCTGCTTCCAAGTAAGTTGTCCCTTCCATTTCTATCACCTTTTTCAGTCTGAGGACCACATTCCTTTCTAGGCAACTTTCTGGGACTCATGTGCCAGTATATGAGCCAACCCCTAGGGGCTGAGGTCCCTTCGCCGGCCCGCCTCTCCAATAAAATATTTGAAGGGGCTGGGACACCCACACAATTTAATGGGCATTGCCATTCAAATGGTGTTTTTGTGCCATGTCATGTGATCAATTATGTTGGAGGGGACTTACCTGGGCCTCCCAAATATTTTATTCAAGTTGGCACCCCTGTGTGCTAGTGATGGACACAGCCAGAAGCAAAAGTGGATAGAGCAGTGAATGTTAATTTTACCTTTGTACAGTCGGTTTCTTTCTACGCGCACTGACACATCCCTGTCTGCCCTGCATCCAAGCATGCAAAAAAAGCATTATCAGAGATTAAGGACCTATTCAACCAAGCATTAACACTCAAGGAAGATGCAAAGGATGGTCTGGGGGAGAAGGTGTGTTTCTGGGGAGAGTCCTGTGAGCCAGACAGAGAGGTAAAGGTAAAAGGTAAAGGACCCCTGGTTGGTTAAGTCCAGTCAAAGGCAACTATGGGGTTGCGGCACTCATCTCGCTTTCAGGCCAAGGGAGCCGGCATTTGTCCACAGACAGCTTTCCAGGTCATGTGGCCAGCATTGATGAAACCGCTTCTGGTGCTACGGAACACCGTGATGGAAACCAGAGTGCACAGAAATGCCGTTTACCTTCCCGCCACAGCGGTATCTATTTATCTACTTGCACTGGCGTGCTTTCAAACTGCTAGGTTGGCAGAAGCTGGGACAGAGCAATGGGAGCTCACCCCATCGTGGGAATTCGAACTGCCGACCTTCTGATCCACCGACCTTCTGATTGGCAAGCCCAAGAGGCTCAGTGGTTTAGGCCACAGCGCCACCCACATCACATTTAGCTCCCAGTCCTGGGTTTCTCCACCACACCTTTGGTCTGTACCATACAGCTCAGGGCATTTACATTTCCTCAACTCTTACTCAAAATTATGAGGCCATTTTCCAGACTGATGTCTTCGCAAAACCAGGAATTGGTAGCAACCCTATGTCCTGTGGAACATCTAAAACCCACAGGCGGATACAAGAAGATCATGGGAAGCGAACCTTTAGTCCCAGGTGTCCAGAGTAAACTTTTTATTCATTTACATCCTGACAGACACCCCCCCCCCAGTTAATTACTGGTGAAACTATAGGGTCAAGTTCAATCTTTTGGCCTTATCCAAATGTATAGGAAGACCAAGGAGATACAAGCAGATATGTTTATCTTCCCAGAGCACGCTCTCTGCAGTGGGTCGTGTGCCAGATGTAGCCACAGCTGCAGGAAGTTGTTTATTTGGCCTCCTGACCTTTAAGAAGTGTCTGGAGATGGCAAAACCATGTTTTTTTATTGCTGATTTCTCCTCTCTAATGAGAACCTTCTGGCAATCAGTTACAAACATATCAAAACGCATAAGAAGGTCAAACAACTACAGTTAAAGAGATCTGTAATCCAATAATGTCCTTAACAATGTACTTGCTGCAGTGATTTATAACCGAGGCCCATAATGGTTGATGTTTCACCATGGACATTTGTTTAAGCGATAAGGAGTTTGAACACCTGTATTATTAAGGGTGGAAGTTTATGTTATGATAAAATGTGGCATTGCCACTGAAAATACACCCACCCTGATGCTGAATTCTTCTGCTTCTCCTCCACAACTTGTGGCAAAAGTTACCTCATGGTTTGACCTCATCATCTTGTGCATATCCCAAATCCTCCAACATTTCTCTGATGAAAATAGGGCTACCTTATTCTGTTGTTGTTGTTGTTGTTGTTTTATATCCTGCCCATCTGACTGGCTTGACCCAGCCACTCTGGGAGGCTTCCAACATATATAAAAACAGAATAAAACATTACACATTTTTTTAAAAAAACCTTTCCAATACAGGGCTGCCTTCAGATGTCTTCTAAAAGTTGTATCTCCTTGGCTCTGGGGTTGCATAACTCCATACCCTCCAACTTTTTTCCGATGAAAATAAGGATGTCCTAAGGAAAAGGGGGACATTCCGGGATCAAATCAGAAACCAGTACAGCTTCTGTAAATCCAGGACTGTCCCTGGAAAATAGGGACACTTGGAGGGTCTGATAGTCCCATAATGCACTGTGCTGCTCTAATACTTGAATCTTCAAGAACATATTCATACGTCCTTCACTGAAATTTTTACTGCAGACTTTTGACTGCAATTCTGCTCCATGTTTACTTCAGTGGGAGTTAAGCAGCTGAGGGTTGTCCAGGATTGGAGTCTTGGTCTTGACTTTCCCTCACTTATTACAATTTATTATTATTATTATTATTATTATTATTATTATTATTATTAAAAATAGATACAATGGAGGAGGAGGTGTGTGTTTGAAAAAGTTATTTTTCTTAGAAAGCAAAGTGAAAGGCTGTTTAAAATGTACCGTATTTTTCGCCCCATAGGACGCACTTTTTCCCCCTCCAAAAATGAAGGGGAAATGTGTGTGCCTCCTATGGGGCGAATGCAGGCATTCGCTGAAGCCTGGAGAGCGAGAGGGGTCGGTGCGCTCTCCAGGCTTTGCGAAGAGTTGCCTGCATGCCAAAGGCTGGGTGCGCTGTGCTCAGCTCTCCCTGCGCTGGGTTCCCGCAGCTCTCCCTGCGCTGGGCTCCCGCGGCTTGCGGAGAGTTGCCTGTTCTGGGGGCTGGGGTCGGGGGAAGCTCAGGCTTCTGCTGTCCCAGCCCCGCACCTGGGGGGGAATACTTTTTTCCCCTTTATTCCCCCCCCCAAAAAAAAACCAAACTAGGTGCACCTTATGGGATGGTGCGTCCTATAGGGTGAAAAATACGGTAATTGTTTCTTCCTTTCATTCCCAATACAGTGGTGCCTCGCAAGACGAAATTAATTCGTTCCGCGAGTTGTGTTGTCTTGCGATTTTTTCGTCTTGCGGAGCGCGGATTCGCTGGGTATTAACGGCTTTAAGAAAAAGGAAGCAAACTCGCAAGACGTTTTCGTCTTGTGAAGCAAGCCCATAGGGAAAATCGTCTTGTGCGTTTTTCGTCTTGCGAGGCATTCGTCTTGCGAGGTACCACTGTATGGGCAAAAGGATAAATGCGGATGTGCAATATGGTGTCAGATGTGTACATGGGGTTTTAAAGAATAGTGTAAGGCAAACAGGTTCCTGACCTCAAGGGCCCTTCACTTTAAATGTTGACAGCAAGGGAAACACCAGAAGGGAAGACTGATGGTAAGCACAAGAATAGCAAATCAGTTGGAGAGGATGGGGTAATGGAAAGAATATTCAAATGAATTTTCCTTCAATGAGAAAAGCAAAACTGATTTTACCATGCTCTCTAATTTCTTACATCTCTACATAGGCGTTTATGAACCACTCCATCCTACCTACACCTGGGAGTTGGGGATCTGGCAAGCACAAATGTGTAAGGACCAAAACGACTCATTTATTCCCCAATCCCAGTGTAGATTTTGCATACACCAGAACGAAGTAGTCACATAACATGTCATGAGCAGATCCTAAATTACACCGGAACCAGCCTAACTGCATAGATTCGCTGTCTCTATATTAAGGGCACAAG
Source organism: Podarcis erhardii (assembly GCF_964252035.2). Lineage (NCBI taxonomy): Eukaryota > Metazoa > Chordata > Lepidosauria > Squamata > Lacertidae > Podarcis > Podarcis erhardii. Next base: position 25,636,227 of record NC_138512.1, on the reverse strand, counting down.
TCTGGAGCAAAAGGATTAGGCTACCTACAAATGGCATAGATCTATCAACCTTATCACTCAGGAGAAATGGTATTCGTGTCATTAGCTTGAAGTTTCTGAAAATAACCACTTCCTTCCTGGAAATCAATCCCTTCAGAAACCTGTTAAGCCTTAGCTTTGTTATGACATTTCACCGAAATCTCAAAGGTTCCGTTGCTTTTTTTTCTGTCAGTGTCGGCATGCTAATGGGAAGTCGGTGTGATCAAACAAAAAACACCTTTGCTTCACATGTGACTGTGATGATCAATATAGTATCTCCAGATCTATAATGACAAAATAGTTTTTGAAGATTTTCATGCGAGCATTTTCTATGTCGCAATGTATCTGAAGATGCTGAAAAACTTGGTTCTCTCTCCTGTATATGGCATTTGCTTTCATTAGGCTGCCTAACTATGCTGAATTTATTGGGTTACCTCCTGGGATATGATTTCATAAGTCCTAAATCCCAGCCTTTCACAGTAGCAGCTCTTAGTCACATTTATTAGGTGTACATGATAACATTACAGCACTAGAAGCACTTAAGGATTCACACGGATCTCTGTAAAAATGTAGAAATCCTGGAAGATTTGAGATCGAGTTAGTGTGTTATTCCAGTGGAAGTTAATCTGCCCTAGCCGGGACCTGCCTGCCTGCCTGCCTTCTTTTGTATATAACAGAAGAGTGGCACTGTACAACAAATAACACAATTTCTGGGTTAAAGGGCAGATTCTGGTCTTTCAATTTTCAGCAACGCCCTGTGCAAGGTCAAGATTTGGTGCCCCCACCTCTTGCTTTCTATTTTGCTCAGTTCACTACATTTGTAGTTGTGACACCCTGCAGTACCCACTAGGCTTGACACCCAGTACGGGGGGAACCAGTCAAACTACCCTAAAATCCGCCGCTGACTGAGGCAGAATATTGCCTACTGTTGGTCCCTAGTGGCTAGCTTTCAGAAGCACACTGCTCAATTGGGAGCAAGCCTTACTCCATGTTCACCCCCTGAACCCCACCCTGAAATTTGCATACTACACACACACACACACACACACACACACACACACACTACTGCAGCCCGTGTTTTGTTAGCCCCCAAATGGAAAATGAGTGAAGTCCCAACTAGAGAAGAATGGCAACTTAAACTGATGGAATTTGCACAGCTTGTGGACCTAACATAGAGAATAAGAGAACAAGAAGAACATATGTTTAATTGGAAATTGTTTATTGAATATATGGGGGGGGATTGTGTACATTTAAAAACATGGGCAGCATTAAGATAAATTCAACAGTGTAAATATGTTTTGATGGATGTAATAATGGAATACTGAATGGTTTAGTTTATGTAAAATATGCATGGATTTATGTTATGCAAAATGAAGCATGGAAAGAGAAGGATGGAAGTCATTGATATTTTAAGGTTGTTTAAGTGAATATTCTAAAATGTAAAACAGAAAATTTAATAAAAATTATGGAGGTGGGAGAGTAGGAAATGGGGCTCTGTAGTAGCGCCCCACCCCAACAGCCAGTCCAGCATACTTCAGAACAAACATGCAAAGAACTGCACTGTGATTTTTTCGGTAGGTGTGCCAAAGCAGAAATCCATTGGGTTAATAAAATCATAGATGCACTGAAAGTCAACTGCCTTCCACTATCCAACCCTTTTGCCCCCTTTGCCCCACATGCCGTGGCACAAGCAGCTCTCTTGCCTATCCTTGCATGAAACAGCACATAGATCTGCACACACGCAGACCAAATCAGTACCCGTCGCTATGCGCTTAATTCAGTCAAGTGTTTTACTGAACGGGTCGGTCTCTTCGGAGCAAGAAATATGAGTGCTGCTGAATGAGATCAAAAGGCATCTCAGCACGCACAATTGACCTCGATGGTGGCTGAGGATAAATCAAGGCCGCTACTGAGCCTCACCTCACTTCATACAGCTGTCAGCTCTAATTGTTCGTGCCGCTGAACAAATTGACGCGCCAGGGAGCAGCGCCATTTCATCCTCCTACTGCGAGGACACCTCACAAAAGCAGTTACGTGGCAGGGGAAAATCAAATGTTATGGCACATCTTGTTGTAAGGAGAAAAGGAGGAGAGAAAAGGGCAAAAGTGGCCTTTAACCAGCTGCCTGGTTATGCCATAGTTTGTCTTGCCATTTATTGACGGATTCTGTTCCAGCTTTGCAGTACACTAGACAGAATGGTAAGTACAGAGGTTTTGAGAAGGGGCTAGGTCTAGGAGGGAGGAAGCAGCCCCCGGGGCTTGGAGGTTATTTCATAAAGAAAAGCAGGGTATTAATGCCTAAGGCTGCACACACAGTATATGTTGAAAGCACACTGAAAGCAGATGATTTCCCCCAGGGGTTCTTGGGAACTGTAGTTTGTTAAGGGTGCTGAGGATTATAGCTCTGTAACTACATTCCCCAGGATTCTTAGGGGGACATGCTTTAAATGTATAGTTATATGTAGCCACACATAGGCTACAAACTGGAGCTATCCACTACTTACATGCCCCTCAATACCCTTTTGAATCTAGACATCAAATTATCTCACACACACACACACACACACACACACACACACACTGCACCTGTCTTTTGCTCGTCCAAAATACACACTGATTAAATACAACAATGTCTAAGTTGTTGTGTTACTCTGCTGATTTTAAATAGATGGAATGTGCTCCCAGACTGGGGCTAAATATTGCGAACGGATCATTCGTACATCAAAAATGGGTCACTGGCCATAGTTGTGTTCTCTTAACTTATCAGAGCAGTTTTCTGCTTGGCTTGCACTTTATTGGCACAGGTCCAAGTAGTTCCCCCCTTTCCCCACGTCTTTCCCAGGGGAAACCTGCTCTTTAGTGCTAAATCGAAGCAAACAGCAATCCAGAGAAAACCCGAATTGTTGTTTGCTCCAATTGAGCACTAAAAAGTGTTTTTTTCCCAGTGGACAAGCCCTTAAATGGAGCTGGAGGATATAGGTTAGCATTTGAATGCCAATGACTGCAGTGTATGCTGTGAAAAACCCGACATGCACCAGCAGCACCAATCCCATATTAAAGGTCTTTATGGAAACACCCAGTCTTTGTTTTGAGTGCATACCGATTAATAAATACTATCTAAGAAGACGCTTTAATATCCCAGCTGTGCGCAACCAAAATTGGCAGCAGTGCTAGAGTTCCTTGAAGTATCTAAACTATACGGTCTAGCAATCATGTGTTCCCAGGATCACTGTCCAACCACAAGCCAACCTTGCTTTCCAGAATGTTTTATTTTTCTAGCTTTAAAATTCATAAAGCTAAAAATGTGGCTTACAATAAACACAGGGCTCAAGCAAAGCTCCTACGAACACTAAACTTGCCACAATTTGATCCGTATCATTGCTAAATCAGTGTTGATGCCAGGAATAAACAATGGGAATAGTATTTCATTGTGTGTCTATGAAGTATAAAAGAGGCCATTCCCAAATTTATCTTTTTCTTTCAGCAAGATTTTGAATTTATCTTTGCGACAGTGTGACCAAAAGGACACACTGTGTTTTGGCATTGTAGAAAGTGCTTCCACTCCTGTTAGTTGGGACCTGCAGGTTTTGTAGCTCTCCCCCAACCCATTTAAGCCCCATCTACCCACCCAAGAGGCTCCTGAAGCTTGCAGGATCCTCGATAATAGAATGGGATAAAGCACAGAGGGTCACAGCAGGAGGGAGAGGAGACAAGCCAAAATTGAGTGCCCCTATCTGCACAAGGAAAAGCCCTTTCGGCTAAGTCAGGGGTAATAATAATAATAATAATAATAATAATAATAATAATAATAATAAATTTTATTTATATCCCGCCCTCCCCAGCCGAAGCCGGGCTCAGGGCGGCTAACAACAATAAAACAGTACAAATGTACAGCACAAACAACACTAAAATCATTCATTATAAAATTAATTAATTAATTAATTAATTAATTAAATTCAAGCCACTGGCCACCATTGGGTAAGCAAACTCTGCTCCATAAGTGTAATTAGTTGCATTAGAATTCAGAGATTGGCCCACCAGGATGTTTGGGAAAATCACACCCTTCCCTGTCCTGATGTAACAAATGTCTTTGGATGCAAGGAAGTTCAAGCCATGGATTGAAACTTCCAGGTGTCAGTTAAAAAAATTCTTCCAGTAGCACCTTAGAGACTGTTAAGTTGTGGGCGAACATATCAGACGACACAGCGATTCTTCCAAAGCAGCTCTTTATTTGTAAGATGGAACAGAACTGACTGAAGAGCTCAGTCAGCCTGCTTATATAGAGCTCCAGAACAATGTAACTGTTGCCATTTTCTAAAACTATGCAATCACTGAACGTCACTTTCGATCCTTCATTTGCATAACTATCTACAGTATCCCCCTGCTGGCCCAGGGTGAGAACTTCAGTACATAACAGAGACCAACTAATTTTGTTATTGGTATGAGCTTTCGTGTGCATGCACATTTCTTTGAGATGACAAGACAGAATCATCCATCCATCCATCCATCCACATTTTTCAAGGAGGCCCAGGCCCATTTCTAAGCTTTGTGTAACAACTGCGAACATCACATCTTTCAGCTCTTTGCCCACCTATATTTCCCAACCCCTCAAAGCCAGTTGCAAGCCTCTTCTAGCTCAGCGTTTCTCAACCTGTGGGTCCCCAGATGTTGTTGAACTACAACTCCCATCACCCCTAGCTAGCAAGGCCAGAGCTCAGGGATGATGGGAGTTGTAGTCCAACAATATCTGGGGACCCACAGGTTGAGAACTGCTGCTCTAGCTGGTTTATTTCCTGTTGCCTGGAATGAATATCTGCAAGGGTTAGTAAGGACAACTGTTAGCAAATATTTATTGATAATCATATTAACCCTCGTCCAAAAACCACAACAACACACATTTGCAATAAATATTTACAAAGTCATTTCATGAGAGGAAACACATGGGGATTTTTTAATATATATATAAAAAGCATAATAATAAGAAAGACAGGGGGAGAAACCCACCCTGCTACTACAAAAATAAACTCCTAAGCAAGTACTTGGCAGACAGAGGTTGAAAACATTCGGCCCATGCCAGGAAGGGAAGGACTACTTGCAGTGCAAACCTCCTATCTGCTGATCAGCCACAAAGGAAGCGGTGGGAGAACAAAAGTTCATGGGATCAGGACAGAGGCTAGAGGTGGATGAGGAGCATTTACCCGATCCATGTAGCCAAAGGACTAAGAACATAAGAATGGCCATGCTGAGTCAGGCCAATGGACCACTGACCATCTAATGTTGGCCAGACCGCCGTCACAGGGAAGTTCAAACTTAGGGCACAATGGCGGTATCCATCTTCTGCTGTTAATATCTCCAGGATCTGAGGTATGCTGTGGTGGTGTGGAGACTTCAGGCTTGGGAACACAGAAATGCAGGAAGCTGTTTCGTACTGAGTCACACCAACTGATCCATCTAACTCAGTAATGTCTGCACTACTGGGAGCAGCTCTCTAGAGGTCTTCCACAGCTGTACCTGGAAATGCTGCGGATTAAAACTGGGAACTTCTGCATCCAAAGCAGATGTCCTGCCATTGTTCAGGCCTTCTACCAAAGCTTGTGGGGTCCGCCTTGGCGTTGTGCAAAAACCTAAGATTAGAGTTAGAATTAGAGAAGACAGAGCCCAGGAATTTGTTCTGAGCGTCAGGACTGAACCAAGCCCACAACACAAAAATGGCTACATACCAAGCTTTATTCATGTCAGTAGTAGAGTTTAGGGGGAAGGTGGAGTAATCTTGCAGCTGCTATTGTTCAGTTTTTGGGAAGAGGGAATTCTTGCTCATCTACTGCAAATGACTTCGAGAGCTAACTTCTGTGTGGCACTGGTGTACTTCCACTCCACGATGGAAGCTATCTCTTTTTTTCATTTTTTGGCATTCATGAACTCAAAAACTAAACTGAATGAAGAAGTCAGTGACCCATCTTGGGCTTCAAAACTGCATGGAAGAGCTTGCATCCGTACAACTGTTTCCACATGGCAAGTCTCATAACACACACCCCACTGAAGGGTAAAGGTAAAGGTAAAGGATCCCTAGACGGTTAAGTCCAGACAAAGGCGACTATGGGGCACTCATCTCGCTTTCATGCCGAGGGAGCCGGTGTTTGTCCACAGACAGCTTTCTGGGTCAAGTGGCCAGCATGACTAAACCGCTTCTGGTGCAATGGAACACCAAGACGGAAGCCAGAGCATACAAAAATACCGTTTACCTTCCCACCGCAGTGGTACCTATTTATCTACTTGCACTGGCATGATTTCGGACTGCTAGGTTGGCAGAAGCTGGGACAGAGCAATGGGAGCTCACCCTGTCACACGGATTTGAACTGCCGACCTTCTGATCAGCAAGCCCAAGAGGCTCAGACCACAGCACCACCCCTTCTCTCCCTTTCCCCAGGACATAAAGGGAAGGTGTGAATAGGTTTCAAGTTAGTGTACATGAAGATTAAATCATTCTTACACATACAAATTATTATTATTATTATTATTATTATTATTATTATTATTATTATCCCACCCATTTATTATTTATATCCCACCCATCTAGCTGGGTTTTCCCAGGCACTCTGAGTGGCTCACACACACTTTCCTCTGTCTTGAAGTACCTCTCTGAGTTGCTTATAGTTGCTAAAGGAGATGGGTAAAAAGACAGGCACTACATTCAGCTTGAATGGATGGCTCTGAGTTCTAGTATTATGAGAGAGGGAGGGAGATTCTCCCCATACAGTTTCTGCATAATTTCATATACCTCTATCATTTATCCCCCTTACTTGCCTCTCACCAGCTTTTAACTAAGGGAAATTTTCCAGGAAATATAATTATAGATCTTCCTCATGTTACATCTAGTGTGGCTCTTAAGTGTTTGACAGTAGAAACAAATTGGGCAAAGCTGTTCATTCACACCTCTAGGAAATGCAGTTTTGGGGAAGGAAAGGTAAAAAGGTAAAGGTAAAGGGACCCCTGACCATTAGGTCCAGTCGTGGCCGATTCTGGGGTTGTGGCGTTCATCTTGCTTTATTGGCCGAGGGAGCTGGCGTACAGCTTCCGGGTCATGTGGCCAGCATGACTAAGCCACTTCTGGCGAACCAGAGCAGCGAACCAGAAACACCATTTACCTTCCCGCCAGAGCAGTACCTATTTATCTACTTGCACTTTGACGTGCTTTTGAACTGCTAGGTTGGCAGGAGCAGGGACTGAGCAATGGGAGCTCACCCCATCGCAGGGATTCGAACTGCCGACCTTCTGATCGGCAAGTCCTAGGCTCTGTGGTTTAACCCACAGCGCCACCCGCATCCCTCTGGAAGGAAAGGTACTTGCTCTTTTTTTCTCTTTGTCAAACACAAACAGCAACAAAGGTATCAACTTGAAGCAAGCCACCTTCTTAGCAGCAAGTTCCCTAGCACTCCTCCCCCTGTATATTCTGTGAAGACCAGATACTGTCATTTTTGAGTGTCCAGGGCAGAGGTCACACAAAGTAAAAGGAATCCCGTTGATAAGCTCCCAGCAAGAAAAAAATTCATTTGGTGCTGAGAAAATAAGATACTCATACAACAGAAGATAGTCTTTGGTGGAAGATGTCTAGATCCATGTCATGTATGAATGACAAACTGAGTATTTACTGCAATAACTGTAGAAAAATATTTGGAAGATAGGGGCTTTTTTTTAGACAGAACTCACCAGAACTCAGTTCCGGCACCTCTCAGGTGAGTGCAATTGCCATTATAAGTGAACAAACAGGGTGTTTATGGTGCGTTCCAGCACCTTTTTCCCTAGAAAAATAGCACTGGGAAAGATCCATAATCGAGTTTTTTGTTGCTGCTAAAACTAAGCATACTGATATGCAGAGAGGGGCCAAGGGTGGGTTATGCAATTAAGGACTTTGTGAGTGATTGCAACATCTTGTGGAGAAAGTGACATTTTTGGTGCCTCTCCGTATTTCACAAAAAGATTAGCAGGATCATATGCATCTAGCTGATAAGTTCACAAGGTTTACAGTTCTGTGTATGAACTGCTGCCCTTATCAGAGACTTCTCCTTTCTAGACAGAATTTTAAAGTAGGAGGAATCAAAGAGTTAGGTTGTTGTCGCTAGATGTTCTGTCAGTATTGTCAGTGGATTTTGATAGCAGAATAACAGCACAATGGAGCAGCACCTCTCCCTGTATAAATCAAGTTGTGCTCTGAATCCCTAAGCTAAACATCTCCTCCTTATGGCAGCTCCAACTTTCACATGAGAGTTAAAGGAGTGTTTCTGACAGTAAATACATAAACGTGTGGTCACACAAATTTGTGTATATACATATATCTTTAAACAGTTGTGTAATTGTGCTTGGGAGATCCAAATGCACTGGTGTGTATGTGTAAAAATGTGAGTATGTAGGGAAAAGGAGTAACTTATAGACTTGCCAAAGGGTCACTGTGAAAACAAGACTGGATTTGTCCCACTACCACTCAACCTGACACTCTAAGGCCAAAACTAGCTACTTGCCACAACAAGGACGTAGGCTGCTGAATACATCTTAGGATCTAAAATGCAGGGGTTGTTTTTTTTAAAAAAAAAGGAATTGCATCAGGTGGGTGGGATTATAATTAATAAGATCAGAGAAGGCATTGAGAGGGAATTTAACTCCATGCCTGCTCTGATCCCATTTGTCATCCTATACCTCCATGCAATTTGCATTTTTAAAACCTGCAAGTTTTTAACACCATGTCTAATTTGATCCTTAGTCTCTGCTAGCACTGCAAGGAAAGAAGCCACAGGCTAGAATTTAATTCCCTTTTCCACTAAAGGTTCTCTGCATAAATTTAGGATGCAGTGTTAATCTGTAAAGTACCAAAGGACTCATACTGTGGTCCAAGCTAGAACTGATGGTGGGAATGAGACCCATGATTGGATCACTCTATGTTTTATTCTGGATATAAACTTGAAAGCAGTCAAGATTTATTGCAACAGCGGGGGAAGGAATTGCATTGGCTGGGGTGCTTGGGGGCAAGGGGCTAATGCTATCTCCCCTTGAGGTTTCTGCAATTACCTTCCTTCCACCTCCACTGCTATTAGTAACGGAAGGGGAGATAGTTGCCCTCTGTAATCTGCATAATTTAAAGCTAGTTGTAAAAAATAAATTCCCGATCCATTGACCTACTGATAACAACACAGGTTTTCCTTCTACAGCAACTACAAGAAAAATGTAAGAAATTATTAAATAAATATTGGGAGAAGAGCAACATAGTTTTTCTTCCCTCACAGAATTTCAGTTCTGTATACGAGAAGGAGCCTCACCACCCACATCATTCACCCGGACACTGAGGTCCAGCTCCGAGGGCCTTTTGGCGGTTCCCTCACTGCGAGAAGTGGGGCTACAGGGAACCAGGCATTGGGGCTTCTTGGTAGTGGCGCCTGCCCTGTGGAATGCCCTCCCATCAGAGGTCAAGGAAATAAACAACTATCTGACTTTTAGAAGACATTTGAAAACAGCCCTGTTTAGGGAAGTTTTTAATGTTTGATGCTTTACTGTGGTTTACTGAAAGCCTCCCAGAGTGCCTGGGGCAACCCAGTCAGATGGGCATTATATAATAAATAAATGGTTGTTGTAGTTGTAGTTGTTGTTAGGCAAATGTGAATTGTAGTCCAAGACATCTGGAGAGCATCTGGTTGGCAAAGGTTGCTATGGGGGCTTTTATATTGAGCAGCAGTCCCCCTCCTTCAATGTCACACACAGAAAAACGCATTTGACATTGAAAAGAGTTTCAAAAGCAGTTTGTCAAATGCCTGGACATCTCTTGTTTACAGGGGAAATAGTTTAAAAATTGCATTGGTCATGCTCAAACTGGCTCTTTGGATCCCAGCCAGAGTATTTTAGAGGACTGTGCTACTATAAAGTTTTTAGTAAAGGTTTTAAAACAATATTTAGCCAACAGTATATTTTATGGTGTTTAATGATGAATCAATGCACAAGTTCACCTAAACTTCCTTTTGCACCGTGCATTTCAGGCACGAGTCCACACTTTCAAGCTCCATGTCCACACAAGGTTTTTCTTTTCTTTTTATCCTAGTGCTTTCCCTGCAAAAACCTGTGTTTTACCACTGAATTGGAGCAGACAGCCATCCATGGAAAACCCACCTGCTGTTTGCTCTGATTCAACAGTGAAACACAGGTTTTCCTGGGGAAAAATAAAACCGTTCAGACACGGAGCTTTAAAGCTCAGACTTGTGCCTAGAAACAAAAGGAAGTATGGATGAGCCCCATCAAAGGACTGCTTGTACCAATCATCTGATCAAATTAAAGTCCACAGCAACTAGACTCCAGAAAACAGATACCAATAAATTATTTCTCAAACTCTATGAGATACTAGCTCCCTTTTAAAATTCAAATACAGGGATTTGGTACCATCTAGTGGTGAGGCATAATGTGTAGTGTCATTTATGCATCACCATACAACAGAACAAGACTTGTTTTTAGCGTACATTATTGCAAGCGCCATTCATCTCAGCCGCAAGGACTGTCTCAAGAAAAGGTGTCTATACCACATGCAATGTTATCACTTATTAGCACTTCCCTTTTGAGGCTGAAGGAAAGTGGGCTCATTTAAAACAATGTGAGATGCACAGGAACCACTCATTGAATGCTGGCGGATCGGAATAGTCCATCTTCTCAGGAATATTGATTTTTCCAAACACATTCCTTACAAAACAAAGACTTAAAGTGCAGGTTGCAATCCGGCAAAATGTAAAGAAACATGGGTAGGGGTTTTGAAGGATAGATTGTTGCAATGCACTTCGTCTGGGGCTTTCCCTTGTGCTTGATTTGGAAGCTGCAGCTAATGCAGAATCACAGTGGCTGAGACCATTCAGCACAGGACACCTGTGCTCAAGAGATCCGCCACTGGCTGTCAATTCGTTATGGGGCCAGGTTCAAGGTTACTATTGGTACATAAAATCTTTTAGTGGCTTGGAATCCATTTAACATGTGGGATCACGTGCCTTACCCCATAGATCATACTTATGGGGCAGAGTACAGAAAGTAGGATTGGAGAGTGGTCTGCTTGACCAGTCTGTGGAACTGGCACACAATACTTGTTCTACGCTTAGAAAAAAAAGTTTGTTTTTGTTTGTTTGCTTTAGCGTGGCACTGCCTACACTTTTGAACTCCCTGCCTATTAACACCAGCAGGTCCCTTCCCTGTATTCTTTCTGGCAGCTGCTGAAATCGTTTTCTTCTGAGCAAACCTAATTATTATTATTATTATTATTATTATTATTATTATTATTATTATACCCCGCCCATCTGGCTGGGATTCCCCAGCTACTCTGGGCGGCTATCCAGAAACTCATTTCAATCTCTTGTTAGTTGATGCTGATTTTAAACGTTGATTTTATTTATAATGTTGATACTTCTTGTAAACCAGGTAAGAGGTGCCGTCTGGTTAAATAAATAAGGATGGAGGGCACCTTCCCGGCTCTCTTTGTAAGCTGTTGGTTGCTTTTTCCTTCCTCGGGTTGAAATATTTTTAAAAATAAGCAAACTTTAATGAAGACGGAATAATCCTGCTCTCACCGGGCGCACAAACACTCAAAATACGGGAAACAGCTTACGCCGCTCTTCACTTTTACTTATCTCTATGAGCTGAGCGGCCGGAACCTTAAGTGACAAATGGGAACGCCAATTAAAAGCCGAATGGCGAAACAAATAGCGAATGTAAAGCTTTCAGAGGCGGGCCCAATGGATGATTTGGCAGTTATGTAGTCTTTGAGGTGACGAACACCCCTCATTTCTATTGGCTGGCGGAGGGGCAATAGCTGATTGGTGCCGGTCCTTTAAAAAAAAAAAAAACGCACCATGTGACGGGAGGGAACGAATAAGGAAGTGTGAGGGTTTTTTAAAACAGCTTTTGCGGCTGCGCAGTTGCTGGAGAGATGGCTGAGCTGTGGCTGGTGCTGGCCGCCAGTTTCCTAGCGGCGCTGCTGGCTCTGCGGCTGCCTCGGCTGAAGCCCCCTCCCGGGCGCCCCTCGCTCAGCCTGGCGGCGGTCTTCCAGGATCTCCTCCGCTACGGCAAGACCAAGAGCGGCTGCCAGCCGCGCCCGCCCCAGCTGCAGGTCTTCGACGTGCCCAAGAGGTGACCGAAGCGACCCTATGAATCGGGGGTCAATGCAGTGTTCCTGGGCATGTGCAGAGTGCCTGATGAGACGCATGGCATTGTAGAGCTGGAAGGGGAACCCGAGGGCCATCTAGTCCGGCCCCCCTGCAATGCCGGAGCAGGGTGGATTTGATTTACATCAAATCGGTTTAAACCACTAATCAGTGAGGAAGTCACTTAACAGTGTTACTAAGATTGGATTAAGTACAGTTAAGATGTATGTTTGTTTGTTTAAAAATTTTGGAAAATCAATTAAAAAAATTGAAAAAATATATAAAATAAAGCACTAGTCAGTAAGACTTGATTTAAATCATTTTTTTTAACAGAAAGACTCATTTTTTTCCTGGTATAATCTTACTGTTTACAACCAGATGAAAGTTTCGTTTTTGGAATGATAATTTTTCAGAGTAGTTTTTACAGTTATATCAAAAATTACTGATTTGGTTATACAGTACTATTAGAGATACATAGATAATTATTAAATGATGGGGTTTAATGAGTTAACTATTTATATTTGGACAACTTTTCTGCTGTACTTTACTGAAAGGAGAGAAAAAATCATTTCCTTAATAACAATTTAAACTATTTTACTAAAACAATAACATAGCATATGCATCCATGTTTGTTAACTGATGTGCTACAATATTTTTTTTTAAAAAAAATACCTTACACAGAGTTTAGCACACATGAAAAACTTAAAACAAATCCTTATTTCCTGATGAATAGCCTTTGGACTATAATGTAACTTAAATAGAGAACTATCTTTAGAAAGACTTTTCCTCCAAAAGCATTTTATTTTAAATATCCAATTTAAATATTTAAAAATCCAATTTATTTATTTTAATCCATTTTTAAAAAATAATAATTTTGAAATCATTTATTTTTATCCACCCTGTTCCTGAGTAAGATGCATATGGTTGCAGCCCATGCAGTATGTTTTAGACAAAATGAACAAAATCGGAATTGTAATTTCTTATTCAGCAGAATAATGAAAAAAAAATCTAAGGCATCATTCCAAGCAATGTGGACGAACTTAAAATTATGTTTTGAGTCTGCTGTTGTTCCAGAAATAGTCATTCAATTCAGTATATGGTCTTGCCAATCTCATTCTCTCTGAAATTAAGGCATGAACTAAAACATTAATTCTAGGCTGGGTGGGTGCCGTGGCTTCCTATTGTTAAATGGGCAAAGCCAATAAACATGACAAAAAGATGTTTTGAAAGTTGCTACTTGAGATGGTAATGAACATATTACCCTGGCAGTTTAGTGAAGGAAGGAAGGGAGTATTGGGTAAAATATTTTTGTGAGTCGCCCATGGCAAATGAAGGAAAGGCAACAGAAGGTTAGAATACAGTGGTGCCCCGCAAGACGAACGCCTCGCAAGACGGAAAACCCGCTAGACGAAAGGGTTTTCCGTTTTGGAGGCGCTTCGCTAAACGAATTTGTCTATGGGGTTGCTTCGCAAGACGAAAAAATCTTGTGAGTTCCCGCGGGTTTTTTTCGCCCTTTTCCTAAGCGCTAAGCCGCTTCTCAGCTGATCCGCTGATAAGCCGCTTCTCAGCTGATCGCTAAAAGCCGCTAGACCGCTAATAGCGCTAATCCGCTAAGCTGTCAGTGGGCTTGCTTCGCAAGACGAAAAAACCGCTAGACGAAGAGAATTGCGGAACGGATTCTTTTCGTCTTGCGAGGCACCACTGTATAGGGAATGTGGTTGTATGGAATAAAACAGTAAACTGTCAGTGCTTCCTTCTACAGGTGGTTCTACCACTTCTATGTTGTGTCGGTGATCTGGAACGGTTCCGTGCTGCTGTTGCTTCTCCAAAGCCACCTTCTGTCAAAGCCCTTCCCTATTTGGCTTCAGGACTTCCTCAGCATTCTTGATGGAGTATCGCAGGACCAAGATGGAGGTGTGTTGACTCCTGAGAATTTTATTTATTTATTAAATTTGTATACAGTGGTACCTCGGGTTAAGAACTTAATTCGTTCTGGAGGTCCGTTCTTAACCTGAAACTGTTCTTAACCTGAGACACCACTTTAGCTAATGGGGCCTCCTGTTGCCGCCACGCGATTTCTGTTCTCATCCTGAAGCAAAGTTCTTAACCCGAGGTACTATTTCTGGGTTAGCGGAATCTGTAACCTGAAGCGTCTGTAACCCGAGGTACCACTGTATCCAAAGATCGCAGGGCGGTTCACAACCTAAAAAGACAAAATGAGAACGCAAACTACATTAAAATAAATAAATAAAAACAAAGCAGTAGCGCACACACACACATATTTCAAAGGCCATAGAATATTTAATCAGCCAAAGGCCTGGTTATAGAGAAACATTTTTGGCTGGTTCCTAAAGATATGAAATGAAGGTGCTGGACAAGCTTCCCTGGGGAGAACATTCCACAAGCAGGGAGCCATTGCAGAACAGGCCCATTCTCGTGTTGCCACCCTTCAGACCTTCGTGGAGGGGGGTGGCACATGAAGAGGTTGAGGAGAATTAACAGGGTCACAGTTCCCCATACGCCCTCCCAACAGAGGTCATCATATAAGGCTGTTTTCTTCTTGTGGGATCCTTTCCTCAGGTCTCTATCTGCTCCACTTAAACAGTGTCTTAAAACTCAAAACTATTTCCCCTGAACATGTATATCAGTGCATGCTATAATTTTTTAACATATCTTCACAGTTGCACCACTGGCAGTAGAACGACTTCCTTTACTTTCCCCTGTCATTTACAGATGCAAGTTTCCCTTGAGCACACATTTCAGGGTTTGGGTTCTTCTGCAAGTGTACCACTTGAGAATGCAGGTGGAGCATTTTTTTGTTTGAATGTTCCTTCATGTAAAAGAGAAAATCCTTGCATGTCTGAAAAATGGCTAGGGTGGGACCCTTGTATCAGACACATTAGCTTTTCACAGGCAAGAAATTCGCCACCTAGATCATTCAGATGAGCAGCCTTGCACTTGAATCTCATAGTAGGTGGATGTTTTGCAATTATGATGAAATACATTATTCGCTGCCCTGATGAGATGAGCCAGATTATTCATAAAGTAAATGAACAGTTTTGAAAGTGCCTGATGCAATAATGGTTCTACCGATATTGCTAAGTTCTTGGAATTCTGCATGCGAATATAATGCAATGTGTCTGAGTTCTTGTTTTTGCAAGCATTTACTTTCTCTTTTGCTCCTGCTGTTCGTCTGCCTTTTAATGAGAATCTGACATGTCTGGCGAAAAGAGCAGTTGTTTTACACCGTAACCTGTGTTGGATTTCTAGGTGGTGAGTCCCTGTCTGTTTTCCTGGTTTGCCTCTTTGTCTGGTTAAACAGCTGTAGACGGCTAAAAGAGTGTCTTCACATCAGTGTGTTCTCAGGAGGTGTCATCCATATTGTACAGTACTGCTTTGGACTCTGTTACTATGTTCTGCTGGGCTTAACTCTGTTATGTCAAGTGCCAACCAATGTCCAGGAAGGTAAGTCTCTTATTTAGCATCAGTATCTTATATAATGCTTCTTTGTTTTTCATGGGCTAAAGCCTGGTCAACACACAGCAAAATGGAACATAAGAGTATAGAAAGCTATCAACTTATAAGAATTTTAAAATGCCCCCTTTTTTCAAATGAAAACCATAGTAACAAACTACTCCTAACATCAAATCCTTGATCTGGTTTGGGGACATCTTACTCTGAGATACATTGGGATGTAGCTTGCCATTGAAAAACCACCCCAGAAGTATTTTTATTCAGTTTTTTTAATATAGGTCTAGATTAGAGATAAGTATCTTTTCACCTTAAAATTTGAGGTGTCCATTTCTTTTAGTTCCCCAATACTAGCAATGCAGAGACTTGTTCAATGTAGGAAAGCACAGGTCAAACATGTTGTTGTTGTTGTTGTTTAGTCGTTTAGTCGTGTCCGACTCTCCATGACCCCATGGACCAGAGCACGCCAGGCACTCCTGTCTTCCACTGCCTCCCGCAGTTTGGTCAAACTCATGTTTGTAGCTTCAAGAACACTGTCCAACCATCTCGTCCTCTGTCGTCCCCTTCTCCTTGTGCCCTCCATCTTTCCCAACATCAGGGTCTTTTCTAGGGAGTCTTCTCTTCTCATGAGGTGGCCAAAGTATTGGAGCCTCAGCTTCCCGATCTGTCCTTCCAGTGACCACTCAGGGCTGATTTCCTTAAGAATTGATAGGTTTTGCAGTCCATGGGACTCTGAAGAGTCTCCTCCAGCACCATAATTCAAAAGCATCAATTCTTCGGCGCAGGTCAAACATAATTACAAGGATAATAAAGAATGCATTTACTAGGGCAAGCTTCTGTTCACAAATCAGAATGTGAGCTTTTAGTTTACGCAGAACTCTTTTGCAGACTGGATTGAAATAGTTACTGAAGTAGAACTTTGTGGCACATACTTGCATGTAGTTTTGTGCAAATTTATGCCATAAGTGTTTTTATAAATATTTGTTTCCCTTATTGTAGACCAAAGTAAAATGCCTTTAGCTCTTTTTTTGTGGGGGGGGGGGGGAATTAAATCAAACAGAATTGGGAGCAGGCAGGGACAGAGATATTTCTGTTGCCTGTGTGAGTTCTGGGATAGTACATACTGCAGAGCTGGGATTTTAAACTAGTTCCTGTTGATGAATCACAGAAGTACAGCATATTAAATTTGCTGTAAGTGTCTATAAGTTGTTGCTTTATTAAATTCATTTGCTTTTATGAAAAATTCCCCCATTAGTTATCAGATCTATAGAAATATGCCATAATTTATTTCACTTCTGTGCAATGTTCCTTTAAATCAGGGTTGGGGAACCAGGAGGACTGCAGCTTCCATCATGTCTGACCATTGGCCATGATGACTGGACCTGGTGGAAATATCTGGAGGGTCACAGGTTCCTCATTCCTGCTTTATGTGTTGATTTGCCAGCTCTCCTAGCTCAAACACTACTTAATTTTTTGCCTCTTATGTTAGTAGGGGATATCATAGAAACTATAAGCATGACTTTATGCCAGATCTTTAGAATAAGGACTGTAGAGAAGAATTTGAGACTCCTGTATCTTGAACATGGTATTAAGAGGGTCATCCAAGATGAGACATGCAATTGAGAGAAACGCCTGAGCTAGCTGCTAGAAGAAATATAGATTCTGATTCTTTTAGCATCTAAACATACCCTCTTTCTGCATAATTCAGGGAAAGATCACAGACTGACTGTCTGCTGGTACCACGTCCTTGGAGTCTTGATGTTCATTTGGGCCTCTGTTCATCAACATAGATGTCATGTGATTCTAGCTAATCTTAGAAAAAATAAATCAGGTAAGATATTTTGCTGTTTGTTCTAGTCTAGCTTTTGCTCCTGCAGGTAAAAAAACGTTACAATACCTTGCACATCCATAATCTTGCAAGTATTGTTGCTTTCCCCACAACACTAATACCCACAAATTAGATCAGTGCTGGTGAAAATGGGATGTATTTCAACATTATTCCTCAGCTAGACAAGGCTAACACCTGTTTACTTTTTGCTATTTCAGGGAAAGTACTAAATTTGGACCACAGTATTCCTTTCGGCGACTGGTTTGAGTTTGTGTCCTGTCCGCATTACTTTGCCGAACTTCTAATATACCTGTCGATGGCCGTCATGTTTGGGTTTAACAATTTAACGTGGTGGCTAGTTGTGACTTATGTGTTCTTTAGCCAGGCAGTGAGTGCCGTTTTGTGCCATGAATATTACCTGAGCAACTTCAAACACTATCCAAAGTGTCGGAAAGCCTATGTACCCTTTCTTTTTTAGGCTGTTCATCTTAACTTGGGGAAATGGAAATCTTTTTCTAGGTGTCAAGAGGCTGTTATAAGCAGAAGATTTGACTAAAACTGCATTGATGCAGATTGGTCTGAAATCCTTTTACCACTTAGTTTTAGAATGAACTGCTGTGGTATATGGAAACAACCAGTTTATGAATACTCAAAAGGAAGTATCATTGAGTTGAAAGTGACTTACTTTCAGGTAAGCCCGTTGAACACAGCGGAACTTACTTCTGAGTATTCTAAGATCATACTGTGAACAAAGAGATTCTGTGTGTGTCCATCTCCCCCACCAAATGCTCAAACCTGAAGCCATATTTGTTATATACGGCCTTATTGAGAAGGAATTATTTACATAGTAAGAGTGAAGGCGGTACTATTGAACATGTATTTATTTTTCTGCACTCGTTCTGTGCAGCAAGCAGAACTGAAAGAAACTGCTGCACCTTCAGTCCGATTCACATATTCATGCACATCATTTGAATAACGAAATGGTGAAAAATTATTTTAATGGCCGTTGCATATGTGAATGGACTCTTTTGAACCACATTGCTAATAGTTACTTGGAACAATTACCACACATGTGTAAATTGGCTGTTTTCCTTTCTACACTTGAAAATTATACTACCTTTCATTTTGAGTTTGAATATTTAGAAGCAGAAATCTCGACTGCAGCTTCTTCTATAAAGCTTGAAGGCAAGGCGCAACCTAGAAAATTAAATAACTCGGTTGCTGCCATTCCTTTATAAGAAAATTGTATGTGAGAACTGCTCCCTGTAGTACAGAGAATAACATTGTCGTGTTTCTCACAAACGCCTATGTTTAAATGGAGACTTTGCACTGTGTGAACCATTCTAGATAAACGCATAGGTGTTCAGAACAATGCAAATATAGAAAATGTAGTTGCACATCTTGGTTTCGATCCAAAACTCAGGAGACCGCAGCCATGTGATGCAACAGTTTTCGGGTTCAGGCTTCCTGACCCAATGCAACTTTGCAAGTTACAGCGCCGGAAGATCATTGCAGGCCCATGGCCATGCACAATTATTTCCTAAGGATGTAAGGATTAGAAATTCTGAATTCAAAAAAAAGGAAGCCGGTGGGGGAGAATATCTTATGCTTCCAGCAACCTGTTAATGCTTGAGAAGCATTGACATTTCATAAAATAAGCCTTCCCAATAGCCTCACATACGTGTTTCCTCCAACCAAACAAAATATGGTTCTGGGTAGCTCAGTTCGTGTGCTCTACCTCACTCCAGCTACACTGTTTGTCTTTTTCAGCTCACAGTGAAGTGGGTCTCCTTGCACAAGGGTCTGGAAACCCCTGGTAATGGTTTTGAAAAAAATGCTTTTGGAAATCCAGGTGTCCCATCAGTGCTCTCCTGAGTACTGTTAATCTGAACAACATGTACTCTACCCCCACCATATCTCTCTTTCTCTTTCTTTCTTTCTCTCTCTCTCTCTCTCTCTCTCTCTCACACACACACACACACACACACACACACACATGGAAGATGTGATGTTGGTTAACCCTGTTAATGTCTTTCACACCAGGGTAGTTGAACATATAGAACTACTGTACTATCATCTATTTTATTATTTATTTTCATATGACTTCATGGGAGCAAAGGCTTAAAGATTTTCTTCATAATGTAACAAGCCCAAGAAAGCTAGGGAAAGACATTTGGTTCTCACAAACTTTCCTTAGGATCAAATTTTGTCTGGTACAGCAATGACTTACGTTTTTATAAAACTGTTTAAACTGGATGGTGTATATTTTGTACTATTTTATCCATCTGTTGTATGTAGAATACCCAATGTAATATTTACATATTTAATAAAAACCTGAACCACTGGTCTGCTTTGAAAGAAGCAAATACATACTGTCCTGCTTATTTTCTTCAACCACAATAGAGTAACGTGGCAGAGTAAAGTACTTAAGGAAGTATTTTTTTTTTATAAAAAACACATAGATACAGAGAGTACCCAGAAGGCTGTGAGCCGATTCTGGTGGGGAAAAGAAAGTGCTGTTAAGAAAAGCTGAATGCTGCAACATGTAGGAGCATTACTTATATAAAAATTTGCATATAATTGCACAATTTAAACTTGGTTTGTTATATATGAGGAAGAGCAAAGTGTTACACAGGCCACTGAAGCCCTGCCTTTTGAAGCTAGCAGTCCTGATGGGTGTGGGCTTCTACCCCACTCCTTGCCATTCTTGCTATTTTATTAGGCCCACAGAATTTCTATAAATTTAATTAATAATAATAATATACTGCACTTGCAGACAGAAACGTGAGAATCTTGTTGAAAGAGAACTAACTACGGTCTTTTGTTCAAATCTGTGCTTGGAACTGCCTCCCAGGACAAAGATACTTAATCTACAGTACAGGAAGTACTTTTTTGATTTAAAAAACAAATGAGGTGCCAGTACAGTGGTACCTCAGGTTACAGACTCCACTAACCCAGAAATATTACCTCAGGTTAAGAACTTTGCTTCAGGATGAGAACAGAAATCGTGCTCCGGCGGCAGCAGGAGGCCCCATTAGCTAAAGTGGTGCTTCAGGTTAAGAACAGTTTCAGGTTAAGAACAGACCTCCAGAACGAATTAAGTTCTTAACCCGAGGTACCACTGTACACTCTATATAAAGTGTGTTGGGTGCCAGAACAAAATGGCTGCCATGAGCGGGGGGGGGGGGGGTGCAGGTACCCTGAACTGGTGAATACTGTCACACACAAAAAGCACTGCATGCAAGACTGGGGAGAACTTGTGACCTTTCAGATGCTGAACCACCATTCCCATCAGCCTGACCCACCATAGAAGGCCATGGGTTCTCCGTTTCTGCTTGAATAAATGTCCATAGGATTGTGCCCTAAGGTGGTAACTCACAATGAATTCAACAGAACTTCTGAGTATACATGCCAAGGATTTTGCTGTTAAAAAGGTTGAGGACCTGATGAGGATGCTGGGATAGAGCCTTGAGGCCTCTAGAATAACTCACGCCCTTTCCACATATTCCAGAACTATTTCAAATACAGTATTTTATTATTTCAAGTGGATACCTTAAATTTGTCCAAAAAAACCCCCCAATGTTCTCCAATCTCTGCTCAAAATGCCTAGTAACTCTACTTTGTTCCTTTCCTTTCCCTCTCCTAGAATAATGGAGAGTGGTGATAATGACCACTTGAAGACCAATGCTCCCCTGGAATTTTTAGTTGATGCATGTGGTATAGTTTGGTTAAGCCATTTATTTTATTTTATTAAATATTTTAGTGATTAGCAGACTGTAATCTATGCCATCTCATAGGCTCATCCGATACCATGCAGTTGAGTCAAATGAGCTCATCACCCAGTTATGATGTGGACACTCTGCCACAGGACTGAGCCAAAAGATTTTCAGGTTAACCAGTTATTGAATTCTATGTAAGTATCACAGTAAAACAAGATGGCTTCCAAGCGTTCTTTATTTTTCAAACTCAAATGTCTAAGGTGGTGTAATCTTAATAATGGCACAAGAACAACAGTAACAGTTGGAGGTTTTGTTGTTGCTGCTATGCAATAACTTTTTAAAAATAACCCAGCTTTGTTTTTATTTCTCATTTACATTTGGCACTTCCAGTAACAAGAACTGGGCTGCGTTCCTAAAAGGACACCTGGCTTTGCTTCAAGGCTATTTATCCCTGGCACTGTTTCTGGGTGTAAATCAACAGTCTTGTAAACAGAAAAAAATTACTGATTCTGTCAAGTTGTTTGGCTAAGGTTGGCAGGCAAAGATGTATGACGAGACATCGACAAATTAAGGATCCTCCACCCACCTTTCTGGTCAGAAATGTATTGCAGCAGTAAGTGAACAATCCAGTTTGTCACTCAGACTCTATGTCTCCAAAATAAACTGTCAGGGAAGTTGCTGAAGTAACCAAGCTTATGTCAACGTAGCACTTTGCACTCCATAGCCAGAATGTCGGAGCTGCTGAGACCACTCATTGAACTGCATACTTCATCACAATAATGAACAGACAGAGATGTCAGTGGGGCTACTTTAGAGTAGGTAGAGTATTACTGATGGATTTACTGTCACCTCATAACATGGGCTCTCTGGTTCGCTTATACACAAACACAAAATTAAAGCAATATAAAGCAATAGCAACTAGGTAATAAGTCAATTAAAAGAACAAGGACACAATTTAAGCACAATGTTTAAAAACAGTAACATTTGCAGATGGATTGTGTAGCTGCTTACAAGTAGTAACCAAAGAGAATTTGCAGCCCAACCAACCTGTGTTTACCATGAGGTAAGTCTCACTGGCAATATAATTCAGTTCTAGTTATGAATCAATCAATCATTTTATTTGTATGCCGCCTTTCCACAGTTAAAACTGCTCAAGGTGGCTTACAACATATTAAAAACAAACGCATAACTGCAAACATAAAACCAGTTATATATAATAAAACAAAACTTCAAAAAGTACACAACCAAACTGAACAATTTCCAGATCTCTTTCTCTTTAGCGATCACTCATAGCCAAGTAAGATTGTCTTCCATAAACACAGTTTTAACAATGAGTCCGTAAGTGACTGTGGAGGCCAATTCTGGATCCACACATTCTTCTACGGTGGGAACATTGGTTTCTGGGCGGGAGTTGATCACTGTGTGGATTTTCCAAGCATGTCTTCCTCTTAGCACGTTTCTCCCTTGCGTCCTGAGTTTGAGTGTCTTTAAAGCCCATGACACCTTTGGTAAAGGCTGTTCCCCAACTGGAGCACTCACAGGCCAGTGCTTCCCAGTTGTCAGTGTTTATACTACATTTTTTTAGATTTGCCTCAAGACAGTCTTTAAACCTCTTTTGTTGACCACCAGCATTACACTTTCCATTTTTAAGTTGGGAATAGAGTAGTTGCTTTGGAAGATGATGATCAGGCATCCACACATCATGACCAATCCACCAGTACCCCCTCCAACAAATAGCTCTCAACAATACCCCAACCCAAGACGAAGAAATAAACTGTTAGCCTGCATCTGTTTGCATGCATATTTGAAAGCACCTCAAAATGTGCATTCCATGCAAAAGAGTGTGGTGCTGATAGACGGGGTACTTATTCAGAGGTGCATTTATGTCCATAGTTTGCCATAAATATCTGTTTCTCTTATTTGCCATACAAGATGCAGATCTCCTTCACAGGATCAGGGCAACTGAATGCAGATGTTGCCGAGCATCCTAGAACTCCCAACAGCCCCAAGGAAGGATGGCCAATGGCCAGGCATGATGGGGGAGATGCAGCTCCACAACATCTGGCGGAGTCAATGCTTCCCCACGAGACGGGGAGCTGCTTCGAGCAACTTTTCAGAAACTATCCTAAGCCGACGATGGTGCTTTGTCTTCCCTGCTGTTCCTTATCTGTATTGTAAACCTGTCTTTCCGCAAAGAAAGCACCTTGCTTGCTGTTCCCCAGGACAGAAGGAACAGTGACCTGGGATGATGTGCTGCTACACGGTCCGCACCACCATCCCCTATTGTTGTTGTTTAGTCATTTAGTCGTGTCCAACTCTTCGTGACCCCATGGACCAGAGCACGCCAGGCACGCCTGTCTTCCACTGCCTCCCACAGTTTGGTCAGACTCATGTTTGTAGCCTCGAGGACACTATCCAACCATCTCGTCCTCTGTTGTCCCCTTCTCCTTGTGCCCTCCATCTTTCCCAACATCAGGGTCTTTTCCAGGGAGTCTTCTCTTCTCATGAGGTAGTCAAAGTATTGGAGTCTCAGCTTCAGGATCTGTCCTTCTAGTGAGCACTCAGGGCTGATTTCCTTAAGAATGGATAGGTTTGATCTTCTTGCAGTCCACGGGACTCTCAAGAGTCTCCTCCAGCACCATAATTCAAAAGCATCAATTCTTCGGCGATCAGCCTTCTTTATGGTCCAGCTCTCACTTCCATGCATCCCTACTGGGAAAGCCATAGCTTTAACTATACGGACCTTTGTCGGCAAGGTGATGTCTCTGCTTTTTAAGATGCTGTCCAGGTTTGTCATTGCTTTCCTCCCAAGAAGCAGGCGTCTTTTAATTTCGTGGCTGCTGTCACCATCTGCAGTGATCATGGAGCCCAAGAAAGTAAAATCTCGCACTGCCTCCATTTCTTCCCCTTCTATTTGCCAGGAGGTGATGGGACCAGTGGCCATGATCTCATGGATCCCAAGGTGCACAATTTACATTCCACGCCCGGCTCTTTATTTCCCACCCACTTAAACTACCAGAATTCTTGACGAGTCGCGCGGCCCCAGAGGGAGGGGCGGGTTGGAGGGGAAAGCGCCACGTGACCCAGGTAGGGTTAGATAGGTTCGCTCGCTCGCTCTCCCCAGCCCCGCCCCCTTCGAGCGCAGCTCTCTCTCTCTCTTTGCATAGCGGAGATGTTTCGAACATGCTGGTTCCGGCGCCACCAATCAGAGAGGCGGATGCGGAGCAAGGGGGCGGGCCCTGCCTCTGAGGCTTCGGTGGCGTGGCGGAGGGAACAGCTTCGGCGTTGTTTGGTTGAGGGGTCGCGGAGGAGGAAGCGGCTATGGCGGCGGGGAAGCGCCGCCTCCGCTCTCGCTGCCGCCGCCGCGCTTCTTCCTGTTAGCGGGAGAGGACTCGGCGCCGGGAATGGCGGGCCCCGCGCGGCTCCTGCTGCTGCTGCTCCTCGCCGCGCCCTTCGCCGCCTCGGAGCCGGAGAATGGCCAGGACCGGGGGGAGCCGCCGCCTCAGCAGGAGCAGCAGAAGCCGCCGCCGCCTCAGCAGCCGGCGGTGCAAGGGCCGGAGCTGGCCAAGGCCGAGGTGAGGGGAGCGGGCGGCTCGGGGGCCTGGAGGGAGGCTGGCTTCGGCTATTCAGAGCATCCTCCGACTGCATCTCCCCTTTCCCCCCCCCCCAAAAAAATACACGTGTGTGCGCACTCACACGAGACGTTCTTCGGGGCGCGGTAAACGGAGGGCGCTCTCCGCTCCTTGGCGGAGCCCTGACGTGGCTCTCGTGTGTGTGTGGGAGGGAATGAGGAAGAGGAAGAGATCCTGACGGGAGAAGCCAACCTTCGTTTCGGACACGTGTTCGTTGGGGAGTTTCTCAGTGAACGCGTGCTTGCAGCAGCTGCAAGGGGGGAGGGGGAAAGGCTTGGTGGACTTCACTTCATCAGGTTCAGGGAGTGTTATTCCTCCCCATCATGAGTTTACTCGAGGATTTCGTGGTCTTTCCACCCGGCTGTTTTGCTCCTCTTATTCCCTCCCCAGGCCTGTGTGTCTGCCTGCAGGTGCATGTATAAAACCACAGTACCTTTCCACCCAAACGTTTTATAAACTTTTGAGCTGTCTTTGGTGTCCTGCTAAGGCAAGCATGGGGGGCCTTTCGCCCTCCAGATGTTGTTGAACTATAGCTCCCATCACCCCTGGCCAATCTTGCTACAGCTGATGGGAGTTGCAGTTGAGCAACATCTGGAAGGCCAAAGTTTCCCACCACATCTGTGCTGAGAGACTCGTTCATAAAGTTAGGTAATGCATCTATGGGGCTGGGAGATGGTTAAAATGAGTTTTATTGAAAGCCATAGGGATACAATCAGGTACAGAGTACCAGCATAAAATTTCATAATTGTATCAGATTATCGTATCGCCATAATTTTGAAATTTAGTTTCGAGAAGAAAAAGTGGACTGTGTTCCCAGAGTGTTGGCAGGGGAGGTGGGAGCAGGAATCAGTCTTGAAGAAAAAGGTGCTATGGCTTAGACTTGCATAGGAGTCCTATATCTACCAATAAAATCATGGTTGGGGTGCAATGGTTCAACAGAGAATGGAACATATGTTGCATTTGTCCATAGAATTTTCTCAATTATGTAACCTGCATACCTTTGTTCACAAAAGGAGCATGGCCACAAATGGGAGCAGGAGGTGTTAAATGGTCAGATTTTATTTCTGATTACATTACTGAAAACTAGCAGTCTGTGACTGTTAAAAGTATTAGAAGTGTGAGACTTGCTATTTGGCAGTCACTAATGTGCATTAGAACCTCCCACTTTTCCTCCCCACAAATTGATTTCTGCACTGTAGACTTCATTTTGCCACTGTGACCTTAACAGGGTGGTTAAGTAGGGAGCAAGTGATTAATAGTGAAGTGCTGCACTAAAATTGGGATGGGGGATAATTTGCCTGGAAGTTTTCTGTGACTCCACCCTACTTTACGTAAGGAAATTTCAAAGAGGTTGTCTCATTCAATGCCCTACCATTTCAGCCCTTTGCTATCCCTCTCCCTGGAAAGGCTGCTGTGACTTTTAAAACTGGGTGGGAAGTAGAAATTCAAAATGCTAAAACTTTTCTCCAGGAGGCAGGTTTTGTGATGATGGTGGAAATCTTCTCCTGCAGCACTTCTGCTTATTATGCAATGATCTACAACACAGGAGCCTTGCCTGGCCACTTTGTTTGCTAGGAGGCTTGCTGCCCTGAAGAAGTCACACAAAGAGACAGGCAGTTTTTCCATTTTACCTTGGCATGGGGGTGAGGAGAGCTGACTTTGAACCTCTCCTGAAAATCTCCATTGCCTTTCTCTGTTCCCTCTGGCTTTTAGGTAGTTAACACTCATGTTTCGCTCTTTTCTTATAATTTGAGAATGTCTCTACTTCTAGCAAATGCTGCTGTTCTGGTTCCACAGTATTCCTGCTTGATGTGGAAACCATGGCAGCCAGATATTTCTAACATAAATATTGCTTAAGGGCACAAAACTATTCTGTATTTCAAAGATGGAGAATCTGTGACCTTTCAAATTTTGTTGAACATCAGCTCCCTTCAGCCCCACCCAGAATGGGCAATGGTCAGATACAATGGCAATAGTCATTCAGCAACACCTGGAGGACTGAAGTTTCTGCACCCTGCTGTACTTGCAGCAAGTTCAACTTAATGCTGTTGACTATGGGCAACAGAGTTCCCTACTTTGTGCAATCTTGGTCTTATAGGAGCAGCAGCACACACTGGCATATAGAAGCAAATTCAGGTCCTTTTCTGCGCTCTTCTCACTTCTGTGCTTCTGGATAATTTGAAATGACAGGCACTTACGGTACTTCCTGAGCCTATTTTCTCTGTATAAGAATGCTGACTGCCCAAAGGAGGCTGCACGAATTGTTTAACAATCAATCCCTCTTCACAGCGAACTCTGCGAACTAGCTGTGTGAGGCAACTGTCAGCACTCTTAACAAACTGCAGGTCCCAGAATTATTTGGGGGAAGCCATGACTGTTTAAAGTAGTAGGGTACTGTATGGTATAACCTGGTGTAGGTACCATCCTATTCTTATAACCATAAAACACTGTGGCCTCGCTGTTCTCGCTGTGCTTTTAATCTGTGGTTAAATCACAGGTCCTCTTAGTGAATCTCTTGCATAGATCAGGGATAAAGCATGCATCTCTACTTAATAGATACTCTGGTGAGACAATGGGTATTGCTTGCCTTGAGGCTTGTTCAGCTCAGAGACTTAAAATGTGGTGTCTTGTTCTCCAGGTCAAAGAGGAAGCCTCAAGGCAACTTCTCCCTTGCATCAATGAGGAAAATTCAAAGATCTGCCATGTGTACTGTATTTGTTGTTGGTCTTCAGGATGCTTGCTTGGATTATCCATTGAGATCCTTCAGAATATAGTACTACCTAAGTTATTCATTTTAAATAATGTATAAAACACAGGGTACTTAGGGCCACTTTGCACTTTATACTGGAGTGTGCTTGCCACTGGTATGTTATGTGCATTCTATCAGTGTTTCATGTCTGTCTCTGTTGACACTTTGTGCATGAGCTGCCACAAACAGTCAGGGTAGCCGCAGCAAAAACAATTGCAGTCTAAAGTGTGAAGCAAGCCTTACAAATATTGGTGCAGGTTCAGTTGAAGGAGTGAGCTAAATGCATTGTTTTTGTTTAGCTCAGTTTGGCATCCTGGAGACTAAAGTGTTGCCAAACTGCACAATCAAGATGACAAGCCTTCCTCATTGTCTCAGACCACTGTGACTTCTTGGCAGCCTTGAGGGGTGGAGAGGTTTTGGTGAACTTTTTGTCACAAAGTTCACAAATGGTAACAGTTCAAATTCTGTTAACATAAAACATTCCTTCTCCATTTTTTCCTATCGACAATTGATTAATAAATTCCTGAACATGTCTAGTTGGTTCTGCTTGCAGGGGATGTCATAACGATTGCTTGTGCTTTTTATTAGACTATCAGTTCATTGGTAGGTTGATGGCAGGGTTTGAAATTAGCAGGGCGCAAGGTGCATTTTGCGCCTAAAGATTCTCTATTTGCGAGCACTTTAAAAAGTCTGGGTGCCATTTTTTGCACCTGGCTGACACTCAAGGATTACTGAAATGCATGTGCTTTGAAGCCTCAAAGGATATGTTAAGGATACAATATGTTAAGGAGTTTAACAATAAAGAGTAGAGTGTGTTGAAAACTGAAGTATGGTACCAATATTTTTATTGTAAACACTAATTTCTTTTGTATTAACAATTTCTGCTAAAAGAGTGATATTAACAATGTATCAATTATGTGAATTGTGTATTAATTCATTCTTATCAAAATAATAAATAAAAAGTGTTGCTGACCACTGCCCCCCAGTGGCGACTAGACATTCTGTTTTGGCACCTACAACCCAGGTCCCAGAAGCCATTTGGCTCCTAGCTTTTCTGTCCCAGTTTCTAACTGGCACTGTGTTAGGAACCCTGTCACAATTCCCATACAGTGCTGTAGCCATTCAATAGCTCTTGTGGCACAATTAAAACTTCTTGTTGTAAAATAGAAAATGTCATTTATTGTGTTCACTTTAATCAAGGGATTAGTAATTAGTAAAGCACAGTACAGGTAAATTCCCTCAGGCTAAAATTAACCCTTTAATAAGGTGAGAATAGTGTGCTTAAGAGAAACCAGTAATTTAGAAGTTAAAATTGCTTGAGCAATGCAAAAATGACTCAGGAGCAATGCAAAAATGACTCATAAAAAGAAGCTGAGATTCTATAGCTCCACACTGTATGTGACTTAAAGCTTTCATGCCCCTGAAATACAGCTTAAACATGATGCAATTTATCTTTTTGGAAAATACGGCTACTGAGTCCAAGCAACCCATAAGTATTATCTTTATCTACAAATCCAGTTTTCCGTGTTACTCCTGATTTTCACCTTTCCTTGACGGTTGTGTCATCAGTGACAAAGGGCTGGTAGGGTGAAACATTTTCTACATACATCCTGATCTTTATTTTTATTTTTTAAAGAAAAGAGAGCTTTACAGTTTAAAACTTCATTCATATTAAGAGTGAAATCTAGGCAACTTAAATTTTACCTTGAGTTCTTTGAGTTCTTCTGAGTTTGAGCAATAGGATAGGATTTGGACTTGATGGATCTGTTAGATTCAGAGTGTATGGGGTCACTGTCTTGATCTTACCTTCAGTGGAATTTAAAATTTTTCCCTGTAATATCTGATAAGGGATGTTGTTTTAGAATCTCCTGACCTTAAAGGAATGCCACTTTCCACACTTGTCTGTACACTCCAAGTACCCGCTTTATCAGACGTAATATGGGTGATTCATAAGGTTACAATGAAGTGCGGTATAGTAATTCATGAAGTAATTCATAAAGTACGGCAAATCTGGGGTTGCTGAAGTGGTTGAAAAGTTGTACGTGGGATGAGTTTGGCATAGACGTAAACAGAAATCTCTCCAGGGTGACTGGAACCTAAGCTTTGTAATAAGGGGGAGAGATGGCAGCTCAAGGTAAAATACCACAAATATGTGATCAGCTGAGTGTAGATGACTCAAAGTCTGAAGTGCAAAATATAGAGCTACTTCAGGTAGCTTGCAATGATAAATTATAACTGAGTGATTAAAACATTAAATATTAACAGGAATGCCAGGGCACAGAAAATATGCTGAAGTGGTTGGAAGTCTTGAGGTCAATTTTGAAGTGATCTTTGTGTACTTATGTATGTGAAGCAAGATACAAAAAGTGGTGTGAAGTGCTCTTAAGTTTTTCACCCAAAATTACCGGTAGTCCATAAATGAACAGTTGTCTTGTAATGCAGCACAATGTCTACTGGACAACACTGTTCTGATCTGTTGGTGTCTACAATAGATTTAGCTACATATGGTCTTTACTTCTCTTTCTCACATATGTGTTAACTTGATGTCACATTCCAGCCATTTAAATGGCATCATTTAAAACTCTTGGGTAACTGTGATTGTTGCCACAGTAGTACTGATGTGTTGATAATTGTAGCAGGAGTACGTTTTGACATCACTTAAGTCAGGCATGGCCAAACTTTTTTTTTTTTTAATAATATTTATTAAAATTTTCCAGAATAACAAGGAAAGATAGAAAGCAAAGACAAATATAGTTTTCCCTTAATTTCAATGACATCTTTCCCGGACTTCCCCCTCCCCTCCCCCTCTTGTATTCCATTTCCCTTAAATTGATTCCACAAATTCTTACCCCAAATTTTAAAGCCTTATTGTAATTTTAACTAACCCATTTATTCCAAATTAATTTATCTTATTTATCTTAATTAACCATTTCTCCTTATATTTTATATAATTCCCTAAAATCGACCCCAATTCCCTTCCACGAATTCCCCTAATTTCAAAGAACAGACAAGAAAAAAAGAAAAGAAAGAAAAAATATGTAATTTTACAGCTTTTGGGTTCCAGATCTCCCCCCCCCCCATATTCCCCGGTTCCGATCCCCAAAGTTCATCCATTGTCTACTGCCAGCCTGGTGTATCCACGTCTATATCTCAGCTCCACTTTGCCGTCTTTTGATAGCTTTTAATTTTAGAAAGTCCAATCTCGGGGAAACTCTCAGAAAAGATCATTCTTCTTCCATCCAGACCTCTGTATTTAAGAGTCTAAGTCAAATTCTGTTTCCTGATCCTTATTAAAGTCTGGATGTTCCAAGTACTCCAACTTCGAATTTAGTCCAGCTCTTATTACTCAGGTTGCTTTTTCCTGTTCTGCCACAGAAACCTTCTAATTCAGAAACTTCTTGTTCTCCACAGAGGCTTTTGTTATTCAGGAACATAAACTTACGTCAAGTCCCTTCCTTTCTTCAATAGATAAATCCATTGTCTCCTTTAGTATAGAAACCTCTGTAGACAAAATAATTCTTCATTTTTGCAGCTTTCCCAAGAGATAACAAATCCTGCTCAAATTCCTGGTATTTTCCACTTGCTGCTACTGTTGCAATGTCCCGGCCTCCCTCTAGAGGGAATATGGTAACTTAATTTCTTTCCAGATCAGACCCAAAAGTCAAATAACTTGTTGCCTTTATTTCCAGTAATTTATGTCCAAATTGTAACAAATCTAACCAGCAAAGCCATCGTAACAAAGTTCTCTTTTATTTTCCTGCTTTGACAGCTACTTTGACAGCTGTCAAAGTTTCTGTGTCTCTTCGCCAGTCTCTCATAACGGATCATTCCCGGTTCCCGGGGGGGGGGGTTGCACTTCAGCTCCCACAAACCAATCTTCTCCTCCAGCACAATTATTGTAATTTCCCTTCGTGAAATTAAATTCTTTTTCAAATAAGCAAGTTCATCTCTCGATCTTAGTTGTCAAATCCTTGCGTTAAGCCATCTACAACGGGGGGGGGGCGCGGACTTCCTTTTTGCACCCCCCCCCGCTCGCTCCAAATTCATAGATCAAATTTCCCTTTTAAGTCCAATGAATTTACTCATGGGTTGTTCTTTTTAATCCAAATCCAAAATTTCCGAAGAAGTCGTTGCTCTCCGCCGAATGGCATGCGGCTTCGCTGGGCAGGGGAAGCAGTGGACTCATAGCACCACACCCCCCCCCCGTCACCCGCTCCGCAGCCTTTAAAAAGGCTCCTTCGCGGGTTGGGGGGGCGCTAACGGTGCCCGCCGAGTCACCAAGTCCATGGGCATCTCCGCCCATGGTTTTTGAGGGTCCCCGCGTCGCCGGCGCGGCAGGACCCGACCCCTACCCAGCAGACTCCCTCCGGAGCTCGGAGGGAGTCCGCCATTCGGCGATGGCGCCGACCCGGAAGTCCCAGGCATGGCCAAACTTGGCCCTCCAGTTGTTTTGGGACTACAGTTCCCATCACCCCTGACCACTGGTCCTGTTAGCTAGGAATGATGGGAGTTGTAGTCCCAAAACAGCAGGAGGACCAAATTTGGCCATGCCTGACTTAAGGGATCATCAAGTCTGATGCAATTAAGAATGTTGCAGTTCAATTTGGAAGACCTGGCTATGTTTTCATTTAGTCCTGAAGATCACTGAGGAATGTTGGGCACTAAAGTGTTTCCCTGAACTACACCAGAGGCTAAAATGAGGTGACCCTATATCTGCCATTCCAGGCTATCTGGAGGAAAGTTGGCATGCAAATATGACAAAGCAGCAAACTGGTAAGCAGGGATGTGAAACATTAGTACAGTAGTGTGTTCTAATGTATGTAAAATCTAGTTTACCAAATACAGTATCTGCCTATGGGCATCTCTTCAACTGCAGTCTATTGTCAAGAAGAACATAAAAATGTTTTTCTTTACAATTCTGTTAACTATTCAAATTGATAAAAAGTTAAGACCAACACATTGTTAACCTTCAAATTTTCCGCTGAAGAAATTACTGCATTTGGGGTGGGGGTGGGGGGGTGGGATGGCTATTCTTCTGGTACAAAATGGTAGCTCTGCAACTTATCTCTCAGCTGGTGTAATTGACATCAGTATATAATCATGAAACATTTCATTCTCAGGTTCAAGTTTGTTGACAGTCTCAAGTGGTCCTACCCTAAGGAAGAGGCATTTTAGTAGTGGGGCACGAGAGCTGAAAATAATGCCAGTATATTTCACATCTGGCAACCAATGTGCCCCTTGGGTTTCAGATAGTACATGGGTAGACAAGTCTAAAAAGCCCGGGACACAAATTTTCACAGCTCTCCAGTGGCTATGGTGGCTCATTTACCAGAAGTAATGTATTTAGCATTAACTCTGGAAATGTATACTTGATTCTGACCAAACTAAGCCTCCTAGGTTTCCAGGTGTGATTTTTTTTATATACCCCAGCTCTCCTACCCCTCTGTATAGAGAAGGCTTCAAAATGCCTTGTTGTGCAGCAGAATGAATTATTTTAATTACTGATAAGCGCATATACTTTGAAAAGTCTTGTATCTGTATCCATATATGACAGGCTAATCATGCACTGTACTTGAATAGCAAAATTGCAGAGTTTACATGAATCATTTGCCAGAATATTGGGAAACATGGGCAGCTGAAGATTTAAACACTAGTATCATTATTAACTTCAGTTCTTTTTCCCTTGTTTGTTTCTGAAAAATCATTCCTTAGTATAATATTTACCCCAAAAAAATCATGATTAAGCAGCTAAATAGCATAAGTTAGTTAATAGAAGACATAGTTTGCAGCAAGTAGCAAGATATGAAAACGTATTGAAGTAAAATGTACAGGCATTCACCCTAACATGTGATGGATTAAATTGAGGCCAAGAGCATGCAGGCAAACCCTTCCCCCACTGTCCTCAGGTGAACTGGCTTCTCTGTGATAATCATGCAAATATCTGAAAAGTTCTGAAGAGTTTTTAAAATGACATTGAGTGAATGCTCTTAGAGACTGTCCTTGTAATCAGAAATTCCGATAAATCAGGTTTCCCAGTCTTTGGAAATTTTTAAAGTATATTGACCTGCTTTTTGAAAACAACAACAACCCTTCAAACCGATGCACTTACTGTGCCCTGGGACTTTATGGTGAAGTGCAGCTAAGAAATCAATAAATAATTTGATTTCTTAATCAGTTAGCACACCCAAGGTTATTTGGGTTGTGGCTTACGTGCAGGTTTCTGTCCCCGGTTTAACCCAATGCAAGTTTAGTTTACTGACCGCAGCTAGTGCAATAAGAAAATCTATAGAATAGATGGATTTGGGTGAGAGAAATAAAACTTTTTTCTTTCCTCCCCAGAAAGGACCTACTCCAGTGGCTCCCATCCATTCTGTTAGTGAAGACTCCGGGGATAAGACGAACCTGGGATTTATCCATGCATTCGTGGCTGCTATATCGGTCATCATTGTCTCTGAACTTGGTGACAAAACTTTCTTCATTGCAGCCATCATGGCAATGCGTTACAACCGGTTAACAGTGCTCGCTGGGGCTATGCTTGCCCTGGGGTTGATGACATGTTTATCAGGTAGGTGCTGTAGCTTCTCTGTCCTGGAACATATGTAGGAAAACTGCAAACAGTGACACATATATGTGGAGAAGACAGTCAGGCCTTGCTTTTGTGTCTTCTGTCCTACAAAAGAATTTCCCCTTCCTCTGCTGCCTCCGAAAATATGCTCCAGAGAATTGGAGGAACCTCCAGAACAGCATGACATGTGGCAATAGGAACTGAAGTGGGGCTGGTGGGATCTGGGTGTGGGACGGGGATGGGGACCCTTCTATCTGTATCCAGTTTGCAAAATGGGAGCTTCCCCTGGATCTGACTGACTCTCATGAATGGAAGGAATCCTTTCATTTGTGGAACGGTGGACATGAATCCACCCCATTGTGTTTTTGCTAACGTGTTCTATTTAACTAAAATCATGCCAATGTTACTGTCAGCTATTGTGTGAGTTAAAGTGTCTTGGGTAGCAAGGATGGGAAATATTTCTGGCCAAGGAATTAGAGACCTGCTGCAACCACTCACATAAGACATTTAATCCAATTCACCAAGGCAACTTCTTATATAAATGGTTTGAAAAATAGATTGTGTACATGAAGAAAGCAACTCTTAAATACTGCCTTGCTAGACAGTGGTTCATGCCTTATGTTTTGCATCAAATCTGGCAGAAAGATGGCAAGTTAGACCTAAAGGAAGGTGTATTCTGGACGAGTTTCATGAATTGCCCTAGAATGGGAATGTAGTTTTAATGGTTCAGTATGTTGTATCTTTTGATGTTAGCTGCCCTGGGCTCCTTTTTGGGAATGAGGTATACATCCGACCAAATAAATTAAGAGCTCCCTGAATTAGCAGAGAATCTAATTTTCTGTTAACCAGCTTGCAACCTGAATTAGGTTTAGGGAGTGAGCAAAGTCAACCTCACAGGTAGCCTGAAATATTTTTGTTTTTCCACTCCTAGTTTTATTTGGCTATGCCACCACAGTAATCCCCAGAGTTTACACCTACTACGTGTCGACAGCACTCTTTGCAATTTTTGGCATCCGAATGCTCCGGGAAGGCTTGAAGATGGGTGCAGATGAGGGTCAGGAAGAGCTGGAGGAAGTTCAAGCAGAACTCAAAAAGAAGGATGAAGAAGTAAGTTGAAGTATATAGAGCATGTGTACACCCTGCAGAGTATCTTTGTGAAATCAGGAAGTCTAGGGAAAGTAGCCAGATATTTAGCTACACCTGTTCCCAAATGGAATTGATACACCAGATATATAGCTCTTGCATGATGTAGCAAAATATATCCTCTGCCTCCTGCAGTATGTTTAACAGCTGACTAAAACAGAGTTGTGCTACAAGAGCAAGAGAAGAAAAACTCCTGGATACAAATTTCAGTAAGAAAGAAATTGAAGTATTTTAACTGAGATTGTTCTACTAACCTCTGTAGGTTGTATGTTCTTAGTTTTGGTGGTGAGAACCTATTAGTAGGTTATTGTGCTATATATTGTACAGTCCTTCAATGGTTACTTCTGGCTTGGTTTCAATACAGTTTTTGTATTCTAAGAGCCAGAAGTTTTGTTAAGTTGTTTAGATAACATCTCCTCATTTCAGGATATTTTCATTATTATTATTGTTGGTATATAAGTGCAGAACTTCAAACAGTAAACATTATCAGAATTGTTGTGCTTTATTAATCATTTCTGAAATCGCTAGTACGAAATAGATTTGGCATTCTGCTTTAGCTCTCATTTTAAACTCATTACCATCTCAGAATGGTCATAGGAGAACTATACTGGTTCTGACTTAAGTGTTAATATTTATTCACCCAAATTGCTAATATATATTAGTCACTAGGCCTTTCCAATAGATTCTGGGTGAACTGAATTGACTAAGTCTTTGTGATAAATGCTGCCATCTGAGTTATATGTAAAAAAATTTAGTGTTCTGATAATTGATGTATGTGCTACTTACACGTAGCTCCTTACTTATACATAGGAGCGAGTTAGCTCCTATTCTTTTCTAACATCCGCCTTTTGCTTCTAGCTCCAGAGAACAAAACTATTAAATGGACCTGGAGATGTGGAAACAGGAACAGGCCCTGCTATACCTCAAAGAAAATGGCTGCACTTTATCTCTCCAATTTTTGTGCAAGCTTTTACTTTAACGTTCTTAGCTGAATGGGGCGACCGCTCTCAGTTAACCACAATAGTTCTTGCAGCAAGAGAGGTGAGTGAAATGCATAAGATGTATCTAATCAAAGAGCAACATTCTCAAGAACCAATAATAGAACCATAGAATTGTAGAGTTGGAAGGGATCTGAGGGGGTCATCTAGTCCAGACCCCAGCAATGCAGGAAACTCAATAAAAGCATCTATGACAGATGCCCCCCCCCAACCTCTGCCTAACAGCTCTTATTGCCAGAAAGTTCTTCCTGAAGTTTAGTTGGAATCTCCTTTCTTGTAACTTGAATCCATTGGTTTGGCACCAGGTTGGGGGAGGCTGTCTTCAAGAACTTGTTTTTAGTGGGGTAAAACTGCTAAGCTTACTAAATAAAATACCGTATTTTTCCTTCTATAACACACAGATTTTTTCTCCTAAAAAGGA
Source organism: Podarcis erhardii (assembly GCF_964252035.2). Lineage (NCBI taxonomy): Eukaryota > Metazoa > Chordata > Lepidosauria > Squamata > Lacertidae > Podarcis > Podarcis erhardii. The sequence continues at coordinate 25,599,529 of NC_138512.1, read as the reverse complement.
AGGGGAAATGTCTGTGCGTGTTATTGAGCAAATGTGTGGTCCCTGGAACCAAATGGCGCGAGGGGAGGCAAAATAAATCAAGCAAAAATCAAATCACACGTCTCGGAGAAGGGAAACCTGAAAAGAGGAAACGGCTGCTTTCCTGCAATCTGCCTCAGGGTCTTACTGCCCACCCACCTCTGTTTCCTTGCTGTGTTTGCTCAAACGGAACAAAGAGCAGGGAAAGCCCCTCCCCTCCAGGCAAGCAGAGGGGAAAGCAGAGTGTCGTCTCTGTGCTCCGTGCTGCTGAAAACATGCAGGAGGGAGAGAGAGAGAGAGAGAGAGCTAGCTGGCTGGCTTGGGTGGGTAGGTGAGGGAAAACTTTTGCCTTCCTTTCCTCCCTCCCGTTATACCCCTCTCCTGCATTCTTAGCCAGCTGCTTCTCTGCACACCCCTCTCGTGCTCCTTGTCCGTTCTGTGTTTTTCCTTCCCTCCCCACTTAAAATGTGGTTAAAAAGCATGGATCCACATGGATCCTCAGGATCTTTGCATTTGGGTCACCCCAAATTCACCATCAGATCACATAGCATGTCCATGGCTACAGCCTGCCCCCCCAAAATCACGCACCCACTGTTGCCTGGGGCTGCAATGGTGCAAAAACGTGGTTACAAAGCATGGATCCACAGGGATTCTCAGGATTTTTGCATTGGGTCAGCCCAAATTCACCATCAGAGCACATGTCTGTGGCCACAGCATGAAGCACAAAAATGATACATCCACTGTTTCATTCAGAATGTTTTTTCCCTTGTTTTCCTCCTCTAAAAACGATGTGCGTGTTATGGTCAGGTGCGTGTTATAGAGCGAAAAATACGGTAGGTGCAGGCACACATATTAATGTATCTGTATTTATATTTTCAGGCATTATAAAGTAGAATGGGGTTGAAAGTTTGTCCAAAGGCTAAATAATCCGAGGTTGATTTTAGACAGTAGCCTCTGAAACAGTCATTATATATGCCACATTCCAGTCACGGGTGTAGCTCAAAGTTGGTCTGGACACCCTGTACAGGTTCATCCTCTCTCTCATGGGACACACTCTGCTGATCTGTGCAAATCTGTGCCTCCTCTGCTGATCTGTGCAAATCAGCTTAGGAGGAAGGCTAACACTGCGGCTACCTTTTCCTTTTTGCTTCCACCAGCAAAATTGGTAGGAGCACATGGGACCAGAGAGGAAAAAATTGCCTAGGTGCTATATCAGCCCCTAAACTGGGAGTGAGCCACCACTGCTTAAGCATTATCACGATTCTATCTTTAAAACAGAAGTGGGTATTTAAATGAGTTGGGGAAAAAACAATTATCATTTAATGAGGGGGTGAGTGTTGTATTGGCAGTAACTGGAAATGGTCACACTTTTTTGCTTTTATCCCAGGAAACAGCTGCCCAATAAAATCACCCTGGTCATTAACCCCAACTTTTGAAGTGGTTGACAGTCTTCTCGTAATGTGGCTTTGTCTGATCAAGCCCCTTGAATGCATTAATACCTCCTTGATAAGGTGCTGTAGAGAGCTGTAGCTTTTAAACTGCATTGAAAGTTGACCGTGTGTATTTGTACAGGATCCCTATGGTGTGGCAGTAGGTGGAACAGTTGGCCATAGCTTATGTACTGGCCTAGCGGTGATTGGAGGAAGAATGATAGCACAAAAAATATCTGTTCGGACTGGTAAGTAAGCCCTTGATTGGAAGCTGATTTGCCTAATAATTGCAAAGCGAGTGGAATTTCAAACTTGGATTAATTAGGGGCTGAAAGTAGTGAGAGGGATGTGTTGAATGCGTGTAATGAGTTACTATGTTCTACTTACATTTGAGCTAGAGGGTTGCATCAAAACAACTGTTTTTTCCTGCATGAACACTCAAGACAGCTATAGTCATGCTTGTGCTCATAGGCACCAGACAATATGCAGCCTGCATGCTGCTGATACTATAATTTTAGTGTCTGCACCCTATCTCTCTCTTTTTTTAAAAAAAACTTGTTACTTGAATGGTGTTACAGATTTTAATAAGTTTACACCAGCAGCTGCTTCAAATATGATCTGGGTGGCCCTCTCCCTTTTAAGAAGTTTGTGTTAAATGGCTCCTCACAAAATAGTGGCAGTTTCCATTATGCAAGTACAGAGTGGCAGCTACAGGGAGATAAAGCCACATAACATTAGCCATACAATAATACTTTTATTAAGCGGCCATTGGTTTAATCTCTAAAAGACAAGGCTATAAAACCCAAACTGAGTTGGGTAGGGCCAAATTTCCCATTCTCTAGAAGCAGGGTTGCGGGTGGCGCTGTGGGTTAAACCACAGAGCCTAGGACTTGCTGATCAGAAGGTTGGCTGTTTGAATCCCTGTGACAGGGTGAGCTCCCGTTGCTCGGTCCCTGCTGCTGCCAACCAAGCAGTTCAAAAGCACGTCAAAGTGCAAGTAGATAAATAGGTACCACTACAGCGGGAAGGTAAATGGTGTTTCTGTGTGCTGCTCTGGTTCGCCAGAAGCAGCTTAGTCATGCTGGCCACATGACCCAGAAGCTGTACGCCGGCTCCCTTGGCCAATAAAGCAAGATGAGCGCCACAACCACAGAGTCGTCTGCGACTGGACCTAATGGTCAGGGGTCCCTTTACCTAGAAGCTCACAGGCTGTGTGAGGAACTTTCCACCAGTTCCACCTTGATGTTAGGACATGAACTGCCCTACCTCTTTGTCATGTATACTGCCCGCTAGAAAAAAGTATGTTCACTTTTCAAGAAAATGAAAAGCTGCACTGTCAGAAGTCAATTTCTCCTGTCTGCTGGTTTTGCTCCCTGGTGTGAGCCCAAAGGCTTATCTTTAAGAACTTGTTCCATGTGAACCACATCATGGGTACTTCCAATTGTGAGCAAGCGTGCTGGTCTGCGTACAAGCATGCTTGTGACTTCTTGAGTCTGAACATGCTTGAATTGTGTGTGCAATACAGGGGCCATGTGGCGTCTCTTGGCTGAGGGCAGTGAAAGACTTGTCACAATTCTGCAAGATCTGGAAACAGCTTAATGGGTGCATCAGTGCTTTAAGGCAAATGGGTGCTCTAAGTTGTTTATGGGATGAAAGAGAGCCCTTAGATACAGAGTGAACTTTGTCCTTCTGATCTAATCACCATCTCTCTCTCTCTCTCTCTCTCTCTCTCTCTCTCTCTTACAGTGACAATCATAGGAGGCATTGTTTTCTTAGCATTTGCATTTTCTGCACTATTTATAAGCCCAGATGCTGGTTTTTAACAAGAGATTTCCCCCGTTCCTTGAAAGAGCAAGAATTAGGAGCAACAAACCTACCCTTGTATTCCTGTATATAGTGTACAGCTATTAGTGAAACAAGCACTGAAGATGGGATGCTGTAACTTTTATAGTAACATTTAGTTTGGTATACTTTGTGGACACAATCTGTGCTGGAGAACATGCATAATCTATATATTTGGGACTCAAATAATATGTTTGCTTACTGTAGCTGACTCAGGTAAACTGAGATCCACCTTCTGAAATTTTATGAGGTTTGCTACTTCATCTGCGGATCACCACTAGCCATTGCTGAAAGATCCCCATTCTGGACGAATTGCTGCTGCCTTTGGCTTGCAGTTATGCCTTACCAAGTGTCTAGTACAAAGTATTGCGGAGAACCTTTTGCCTCCGACCTTGCAGCCCAAGTACACCATTCCACAATCAATAATGAATACCAGGAAATCTGAAATCTGCACTTAGGACTAACTCGCTTCCTCAAGGATTTGTGAATTCAGTTTGTAACTGAATTGTAGAAAAATCAGGATGTTTTGGTATCAAGTATGCTGATTCAGAATTCAAATGTATTCAAGTACACAATCTAGCCAGAGAGTAACCAAATAAAATTCCTCTTTTTTTTGTATTTATACTAAACATTCACTGCTTTTTCAGATTAAAGTACTTACTAAGGTGTTGATTGTTTTTCTTTTAGAAATTAAAAAGGTAAACAGGGAGAACATGAATAAATTTAGGTGTCTTCTGTTTTAGAAATGTAGTTGCTTTGACTGCTTAGCTTAATTCAGAGGAAGTTATTGTGTAGTATTTCTACTTGGTTGGGGGGGCACTTTTATCCTACAGGCAATCATTTTGGCTACATTCAGTGTCTAGTCTGGACAAATATTTCTGTGATTCCTTGTGGTTGCTACTGTGTTTAAATCATTCAGTCATTTCTGTAATGATTCTTAAGCAGATCGTTTGAGGAGTTTCAGTCGTCTAATACTGTGTCTTTGACAGACTGCTGTGAAGACAATATAAATATCTCTGGGTACTGAGTAAGTGCAGTAGTTCTCCATTCTTCATATATAAGCATCATGTCTGGAATAGTAAACTTGTGCTTACATATGAAGTATGAGGAAATTATTGCAGAATTAGGAAACAAAGCATCATCCAGAGGTAGTCTTAGCCCTTAAATGAGAGAGGTTCAAGCACACGTTTTACATCAGCTAGCTAGAAGACCAGATGAAATAGCCAAAGACTTAAGAATTACTGTAAGTAATATTTTATCAGGATGGAAAGATTACTTGAAACAATAAACTGTATAAAGGTGACTTGATTATTCTTGTTTCTATTCCTATGGTTCTCCAAAGCAGTACAGAAATTTAGCCCACGGGCCAGAAGCGTCTAAATTTTAAGAATAGCTGTCTGCTCTCTCTAGTCCATGGATGGTGACCTTTTTCAGTCTAGTGGCAGCATTCTCTTGAGGTGTGTCCTAGTTCAGTGACCCATTCCTGGCAGCTCTCAAGGAGCAGCTAGTGTGGGCACCTCTCTGTCTTAAGTGGGAAGTACCTCTCTCAGACTAGAAGTTCAGCTGCTGTTCCTGAATAAAAGTTTTTGCTGCTTCAAGGACAGAATTGATGTCTAAAACAATTATTAAGTTGTGTGCACTTTGAAATTGCTGCAACCTCCAGATGATGATGGATTCCAACTCGTAAAAGTCCCAGCTGGGATGACAGCAACACCCAGAAGACCAAAATCTCCCTACACCTGACCTAGGACAAAGACTTAGCTGCAATTTGCAATGTAGCCACCGTTGCTAGTTTTCAACATGAGAGGCTGCTAGAGCAAAGGTATAACCTGGCATTCCATTTATTTGAGGGATGGCAGACAGGCATCCTTTGCTTTGCTGATTTTTACCTGCAATGTACAGCCACAGTGTCACATTTGATGTATTCAGAGGCATGTATTTTAACTTTTCATGGAGTGTCTGTGAGATGCCTCTTAGTCTGAACTAAAATAATGGCATCCTAGAATGTAACTCTGGAGTTCAAACACTTGGGAGGACAGGGTTGTTGGGAGACATGTGCAAAAAGGACGCCAGCGTGATTGTGGAAAAGATTCCACAAAAGGAAGTTTGAAAGCCATTTGTTCATATTATCAAAACATACTTCATTTAGCTTGTTTGAAATGCATCCCCTGCATAGGATTTTTAAAATGCCCAGAACATTGAGAAGCAACTTCCTCTTTAGGAACTATTTTTGTTCATTCCTAAATGAAGATCGAGGGTAGCTACAGAAGATTGTGGGCATTCTAAAACACTTCCATGAGCATATCTGGATATATTGGAAGAGGCTTAAATTAGAAAATGCTGCCTTAGAAGTACCTTGAGTGCTAGGCAGACTGAACTGGAGCTGCTCAGCTCTAGTCCAAGGGGTGTTGAATATTTGGCCCTCCAGGTATTGCTTGACTATAACTCCCACTATCCTTGGACATTGGCCGTGCTTGCTGTTGCTGATGGGAGTTGTAGTTCTGCAACATCTTGCGGGTAAAAGATTCCCCACCATGTACTAGTTCAAAGAGGCCGGCAGGACTAGTGTAGATTCACTGAAGGTACAGAATCACCAAACCCACGGTATTTGATGCCTCTTGTACCCCACTCCTGACATCGGTCCTTACTTGGAGCTACTGTTACTGAGGGAAAGTAGCGCCAGATGGAACAATACCAACAAAGCAGCAGCCAAGACATCGAAATGAATTCAAACCAGGACCTTAAGGCTACAAGAAGCAGAAATTTCAAATGTTATATTTATTCAGTTAAAAACTGACACTTGGTAATGGTCACATGAACACTAGGGAACCATATCTACATTTTCCTGAAGTTAGATCATGAAAATTGCACAGGTTGTTCTACATATACAAATCTAATGCCATTTTTTTTTTAATGCAAAACCAAGACAATGTGAAATCAACACTGAAAAGTATCCAATTAGACAATTTTAAAAATAAATACTCCTTTTAAGAATAAAAAACACTTTCAAAGCAGCTGTATCTTTAAGAACATCCCTCCCCCCTCCCAAAGTCTTCCCTAGATTTTGATTGTCTACTAGTGCAGCACCTCTCGGTCAGAGCTGGGATCTGTAGATCAGGCAACACAGTATTTTGTTCATACACAGTGTTTTGTTTTGCTTGTGTGTGTTACTGGTAGATACAATATCTTTAAGCAATATAACCTATCATGCTGCTGGCAACACCCATGCAGATGAAAAAGCATGAAGCATAGCAACACTGACTGTAAAGTACTTGTTTATTAAAAGACAGAGGAATGTAGTGTTAAAAAAATATATATTGACAAATAAACTACCCAGTTTCATAAACAACCAAGTTAAATTTTAAAAAATCTTATTTCGACGCTTGCCTCATTTATTTATGAGCCAATCAACATTCATTTTCAGACATCTCTATATACTTCAGTTCATTAAAAATGTCTCCAACGCTTTTTACTGGTAAGGGGGAGAAAGGAAAGAAAAATAAAAACTTTTCCTCCCTTTGAAATCCAAGCTGCTCCTGCCAAGCCGCTCTTCCCACCACATACAATGTTTCAGCAAGAAATTTCCAATGGAGACGATTTATGCGTTTGACACACATGCAGACAGCACATGACACCATAACGTTAAAAAAATAAAACCCACACACGAAAAAAACCTGTTCTCTCTAAAAATACAAACTATTCTATAATTGTGACTGAAGCAGTCTACTGAAGGCCACATCTGTAAACCCTCTACACATTTTAATCCTAAGGACCACTTAGAATCATTTTAAAGGCTCTAACAAGCCTCCTGTTGATATCTCTCTGACAATTGTGCAACATTTTTTTTTAAAAAAAAAGCTCTTCAAAGAGCTTAAGTGTGTAGATTTATCCGTTTCCCACAAAACCATCCAGTATCAGATGCCTGCATAAGCTTGTGTTCAGAGTCTCAAAGGATCCCCATATTGAGAAACATTTTCCAGCAATGCCTCTTTTTGACAATAGTCTACATTCCGATTCCTTTGGACACCCCCCTCTTATTGTGAACAGTTCCATTGCCTAAAAATAATAAACTGTATTCCGAATGAGGCCCCCCACCCCCCTCAATAAAGTGCTTTCATCTGCACACATCTTTCTACCCTAATTCAATAGGATACTCAAGTATGAAACAAGGGCAACCCACCTTGGAGAAGATAAGAGCATGGCACTTCAGAGAAACAAACAAACAGATTTGACTTGCCGGTCTTTCAAGGTCCAACAACATAAACACACTTCGGGGCTGCTCTCTTGGCCAGAAGAGTGCAAAGGCCAGTGACAACATTCCTCCCCTTGCTCAAAACTGTTGTTACCCTTCCTATTGGGAACCCCCAGGGGCTTACTGATCATATATGGCCTTAAGCATCTAACTGAATTAGGATGACCTGAATTAGGATGGCTTTGTACTTGCTAATCTGGTTGTTGGGTCATTTTTGTTGTCAGTTGGCAGCAGGCAAGCAGCCTGCAGAAGTTTTGTGATACACTGGAGCCCCAGCCCCAGCCAGTAAACTTCTAAGTAAAAGTAATGGAAGGCATATGGAGAGCTCTGACTATAATCTTTTAATATGTGTACAAATATAGTATATATATATATATTAAATATAATATAAAAATATTTATACAATTCCCTCTAGAGACCCATTTTTAAATCGTCTTCCCTCTCCCCTCCCCCAATGTAAGCAACCCTAAACTGCATTTTCTCTTTTTCAGCAGCACTCTGTCATACTTAAGTGCCGGTTACGGTGTGGTTGTGTTAGCGCTATTTCATTAGCGCAACATTCACTTACCAGTCCCCATGCCCACCCACCCTTTCTTCCCAAACAGAGACATTTGGCCACATTGAATTCAAGATGGCAGAGCACTCAGTCCAACAGCAACTACTGGGCTAAGACCAGCCATGAGAAAGCAGCATTAGCACAAGCCATCTCCCCATTATTGAAAAGGATATACCAAGAGCTCTGGCCAAAGGTTTTAATACAAGGAATAATTCCTACTCGAGAGTTGAATAGAAAAACGTGTATATTCTGCTAGGAATAACAGTTTTAAACTAATAGTAAATTTGAATACAATGCATATGTGCGGCAGTTTTAAAATAATAGTAAATTTAAACACAACGTTTAAGTGCAGAAATAATGTAGTTTCAAATATGCACAGAGAAACGCACAGAGAAACGCAAGAAAATTTGGATTCATTTATCCAAGACGCATGTTGAAAAAGAAACACAAAAGAATTGAATGATACAGACTTCCAACAGATTTATATTCCTTAAAAAACCGAGCTGAAGAAGGCATTCACTCCGAAACAGGGCCCTGTCCTGGTCACCACTACTGAGTCGTACATCTAATTCATACTCCGGATACTTCTTTTTAGCCCTATTTGATTCTTTATTCCGACTTTATATAACATGGACTCTTTTTGACTGCCATTGAGACTTGTATAAAACAATTGTCGTGTATTGGCATTTTATGTACCTTTATACTATATCACTGCATATTTGAAACTACATTATTTCTGCACTTAAACGTTGTGTTTAAATTTACTATTATTTTAAAACTGCCGCACATATACGTTGTATTCAAATTTACTATTAGTTTAAAACTGTTATTCTTAGCAGAATATACACGTTTTTCTTTTCAACTCTCGAGTAGGAATTATTCCTTGTATTAAAACCTTTGGCCAGAGCTCTTGGTATATCCTTTTCAGTGTACTTCTAACAAGATCTCTCCATTATTTACCGTATTTTTCGCTCTATAAGACACACCAGACCACAAGATGCACCTAGTTTTGGGAGGAGGAAAACAAGAAAAAAATATTCTGAATCTCAGAAGCCAGAAAAGCAAGAGGGATCGCTGTGCAGTGAAAGCAGCAATCCCTCTTGCTGTTCTGGCTTCTGGGATAGCTGCGCAGCCTGCATTCGCCCCATAAGACGCACACACATTTCCCCTTACTTTTTAGGAAGGGAAAAAGTGAGTCTTATAGAGCAAAAAATATGGTAAGTGGGAAATGATATCGAACATTTCTGAGTAGCCAGCAACACCAGAGAAAAAGCATCACGGCTGAAAGAAATCCTTCCCCTCAAGGTTTTTGTTTCTGGCCTCTTTCAGTTAAGACTGCCCAAGGTGTGGCCGTTAAGTCCTGTTTCTTAAAACTTTAGCCATCGTTTTCTAGTTTCTCGCCATTTCTCCGCTATCTAACTTTCACAGCAACCTCCCGGAAGTCTCATTACAGAAACCTCGCGGCTACCATGAGCGGCATTTTCCCCCAAGGAACAGTCAAAAGGAGGTTGGTATCAAATAAAAAAGTCCAGTGATTATGCTCTGCACTCCCAGTAACTCCATATACAAAAGCCTTGCTGTCCTGTCCTGTGAGCACAATGAAAGCTCCCCTGATTTCTCATTCAGTGCTATTATTGTTTCTGTTGTAAATAGCTTAAAGCCCAAGAGGATGCCTATTCACTAAAACAATGCCATTAAAGCATGGACCTTTGATCAACACAGCCTAATTTGGAATTACAAGCAGCATTGGTATGGCAAGACAAAAGCTATCTGCAGTTAAGTTAATGCGACTACTTTCCCACAATGTGCATTTCTTTGAGACTAGTTTAGGGAATGCCATAAAGTCCCTTTAAAGAATATAGCTAGGAGATTTCCTAGACAAGTGACCTACTGGTTTCCAGTCGCTGCCAAGAGGGAACGGAAACTAGTCCAATTCTTTGGTTCTTTATTTCTTAAAACTTTGACTCCTGTTATTATGGTTCTACTGTTAAACTACTGATTGTGGTGTGTCACGGGAGGATCATGCAAGACTATGGCAATGAAAACGACTCTTTAAGAGTTAGTCTCAAAGATAAAATTCTGCTATCATTTGCTACTATAGTGTTGGCTTTGCTAACCCAGCATTACATTCTTAGCATCTCGCCATACTTTGGTTACATTAATAAAGCTCCTCTACAATACTCCATCTTTCTTGACTCTGATATTCCTTCATCACAATCAGATTCTTCTTCTTTGAAGTAACAAATCTAGCTTTGTATTAAAAACATATTTTGCTCTGCAGATGTGGATTTTAAACCTAGTACCATAAAATCTACTCAGTGTTTACTTTTAAAACTGTACAGAATTTCAGTTGAATCTTTTTATTAACTTTATTAAGTGAACTTGCCATCTGAAGTCTTAGTGCATCAATATCCCTTTTGGAAGCTGTGGCCCTCATGATCTTTAATCTGTTTCCCTATTAAATTTCAGTAAATTTGAATTTGAGCCACCTTACAAAGTGATCATACTTGATTACTATGCAATTCTGCTTTGCTATCATTTAAAAGAACTTAATTTCTTGGTAAACAAATACTTCAAAAGTAAGTCATTACATGATGTATATCCCATGGTTAATGGTTAAAAAAGGGTGTGCCAAAAATTCAGAACTTCATACCCCAATTTGTATTATTCTCTCTCTCTCTCTCTCTATATATATATACAAATACAGTGGAGAAACAGCTATGAAGGATGCTTCGTTAACAATGTACTAAGACTTCAAAAATGGTCACAAATTCCAGATAATGTAATTAGAGATGTTTAACACTATCACCTGAATCAAAATCAAGGCACTATGGGGTTTTTTTGTTTTTGTTTTTTCAAATGACCCTCAATCATTTCTGATTAAATGAAGGTCAAAATGTTCAAAGAAGAATAAAAAGATTCCAACAAATTCTGAGAAGTTGTATTTCTCACCACAGAGGTTAAAAAGTGCCTACAATTATTAAATTCAAATATATTTTTCTGTGCAAATTACTCCTATATTTGAGACATTCTTGAAAATTACTTTCATATTTTTAAACCTTATTTTTTTTACATAAATATTTCCAACTATGTATTATATCAAAAGATAGCTTTGGGGGAGTAAAATTCCAAACCATCCACAATAGAGCAGTGCAAATTCCTATTTTTTTCCCAAAGAAAAAAATTTGAGTATTTATGAAATGACAAATGATATATATGAATCTTAATGCCTTGAACCCCCCACAAGTTCAAAGAGTTTCATCAATAATTTAACTGCAAAACTTCCACAAACCAGCACACTATATTACCTCATTGAACTAACTCCGACAATCACACATAAAGCACAAACAGAAGACTTGTGCCCACATTACAGGTGAGAATAAATGATGGAGCATGATGTAGAAGACAAACAAGTATAAACGGATGAAAATAGTAATCTGAGCATTGTGTGAAAATGTAGGGGGGAAACATATTCAAAACAGCTTCATGCATCATATAAAATATTCTGCTCTCTCACCTTTTATCCAGACATATACATAGTATTTTACAGTATCTGTACAATGAAGACTGATTCCACACAATATTTTGAAAATATTTACTGTCCCAAAATGTGAAAAAATTAACTTCCTTTTGGAGCATAATTGCAGGCAAACAATTTAAAAAAAAAAAAACCCAACTGCTGTCATGACAGCTTGTCCATTGTAACACTTAATCTGAGAAAATTGCTAAAAACATCAAGATATTTAAGTGCCCTATTTAGTCCACTGAACATTTTGAGACCTGGACAAGTTAACTGATGGCAGTGCATGCCTTTGAAGGAAAAACAAAACACAGAAACCAGAGTAACTAGGTTCCTCTCAAAGGTAGCCATGTCCCTGTCCCCATCATCTTTTTTGCAGATTTATACCCAATATACCTCCAACAGCATTTTGCTTTGTTTTCCTCAGCACAACACATTCCAAGCGGTTAGAAGAATATTCAATACTGTACTTCACAAAGTCTGTAGGCTTCTTTCTCTAACACCAGGGCAACTGTTAATGGAGCAGCTACTCCTCAGCATTGCTGCTGGAAGCAAGAGCCTCCATGCTACCGCGGCTGAATTTTGGAAACCTCTGTCATGCTGTCAGTTCTGTGTCGTGAAATTTGTTGCTGTTGGTGCTGCTGCTGCTGCTGCTGCTGTTGCGACTGATGCTGCTGGTGGTGTGACTGGGTAAAAGTGCTTTGTTGTAGTGGGAAAGCAGCAGAGAGAATAAGCTGAGTTGACTGATTTCCATGAAGCAACCTGGAGGTCTAAATACACAAATAAGATAGTTAAGGCACCTCTTTCATGAGAGTAACTGGTATACAGTCGTACCTCGGAAGTCAAATGGAATCTGTTCCAGAAGTCCATTCAACTTCCAAAATGTTCAGAAACCAAGGCATGGCTTCCAGTTGGCTGCAGGAAACTCCTGCAGCCAATCAGAAGTTGCGGAACCCGCACTGGACACTCAGGTTCCAAAAGAACATTTGCAAACCGGAACACTCACTTCCGGGTTTGTGGCGTTCGGGAGCCAAAACGTTCGAGAACTAAGCTGTTCAAAAACCAAGGTATGACTGTACTGTGTGACAGGGGCCTTTACTGTTCTTATGATGTCATTCCTCTGTCCACAGAGAAAAATAACTTTGAACATATAAGCAGTTTGGTCCTATTTCCCACTTATTCCATCCCAACGTCCTTGATTTGCATCACTCAATACAGACTGCTTTTAACACACATACATGCACACACACAAATTTAAAGACAGGCAGACGGAAGGATAATCTGGTTTATTGTTTTCTGAAATGTGGCCACTGGCTCCCCACTCCTACCATTGACACTTAAAACAACTGACATCCAGACCATAGATAGATAGACAGACAGACAGACAGACAGACAGACAGAAAGACAGAAAGACAGAAAAACTTCTCCTTGGCTCTTGCCAACCAAGACCATCTGGTATGAAGACATAAAGTTCTCTTGTATACCTGGCATAAGCTATGAAGGAAATATAGCCTTCCAAACAAACAGCTCTTACCATAAATGATGCATAGGAAGTTTGAAGAAGGACTTTCAAAGGAGGCATTTCCATTTGATTCCCTTTTTTGAAGCAAGCCATGTGGGAAAACTTTTTTGAGTGCAATGCACCTATTTCATCTTCTCCCCTACCCTTACCTGAATTCAGGATGCCCCCTCTCCAGGTCTGACTTAAAAACCCACATTTTCTAGGACAGAGGCTAGCATTTTTTACAATTAATATTACCTTCCCTGCATTGCTGCAGGGAATTATGTGTTTTCCAAAAGCCAAACATGTATAGCATCAACTATATACAGAAGAACACCCTTCAGTATAGGTTCATTAAGTTGCATTGTCCTATACGGCCAGCTCGTCGAACGTATGAATGAACATGTGGCTTTACCTGCAAGAACTGTTGTGGGTGCTGGGTCAGCGGAGTTTGAGCAGGTTGCTGAACTGCAGTGAGCTGCTGCTGCTGCTGTTGCTGTTGTTGCTGCTGTTGCTGTTGTTGCTGCTGCTGTTGCTGTTGTTGCTGCTGCTGCTGCTGTTGCTGCTGCTGCTGCTGTTGTTGCTGCTGCTGCTCCTGCTGCTGCTGTGTTATTGATAACGTCTGTGGCTGCTGCTGTTGTGCAGCAAAAGTGGGATAAGCAGTCACCACCTGTCCCATAAACATAGTACTTGGTACCATAACTGCTCCGCAAGCTACAGGGGCAGTGACTAACTTTGTTACAAGCTGCTGTCCCTGCGGAAATCTGTGAAAGAAAAGAAAGATCTGTTGTCTGTCTCAGGTAGTCTTAACCAACACCCCACAAATTAGCTTGATGGGTGCTTTTTGTACTTTCAATCTCATTTAAGACCTAACAGCAACCCAAGAGTCCCTCTAGTCCAGCATCCTCTCTCCATCAGTGCCCAGACTAATTTTATTTGCTTAACAGCTTTATGGGCAACACATCAAGTGTGGAGTAGCCTGAAGGCAGGCATGGCTGGCTGGAACACTGAACAGGAGCATTCTACACAGCAGCAAGTGTAGCAAGCCTCACTTGTCTCTCTTAACACTTACCTGATTTGTCTGTCTTGGGTAAATGTGGTAATAGCAGCATTCTGGTTATTACTTGGTGGCAAATTAGAAGGAATCTGGACCATGTTCCCTGTAGCCGGCTGGGAAATCACCATAGTGTTATATAAGGGGGCTGACAGTGTGCTCTGAGATGGCGTAGAAAGAGAAGTCTGCTGACTGTGCCCACTGAGAATATTTTGTTGATTATGCTGCACAAAGAAAATAGATTGTCAATGTGATTATTTAGCATGACGGAACAGAATTAAGGCAACCCCACCAAACTGCAAGGAACTACAGATTGCTGAGCAGCCTGGTTTTCTAGTTTTTTTAAATGCTTCTGCTAATTGTATGTCATCTATTTTGGGGGGCATTTTGTAGTGGTGCGTTATCTATATTATATTAGCTCTCTAGAAAACACAAGCCTTGTATTTGAAATCACTGACCATAAATGAGCTGTGGCCTGTGAAGGTGCAGGGGTCAGAAAAAGGTGAAATCACACCCTGCTCAGATATCTCCTTACCTTCAACTGAGACAACCAAAAGAAGATTTTATTAAGGAGTAAGGGGTCACCAGAAGAAATTCTTTCTGGGAAAGAGGGTTTGAGTTTGTTCAAAGGATGCAACGAGAGAACTAGAAATCATCTACTCTCCCTGCACAGGCTGTAATGATTCACCATCCTGACTGGAAACTAAAGGTGACCAATGTTAAAGTAGAAGACATTTTCCTTTTTTAAAAATGGAGAATATGTTTTTAAAAATAATTTAATAACATTCTCGGTAGTTTGAAATTTCACAAAAGATACATCTTATGGTATGTAATGATTGAATTGCCTTCCTTTCAATGTAGTAATTGCAATGCATGGGGTATTTTGAAATCATCCCGTTTGTTTTCTTTTTAAAGCAGGCATGCCAAACCCTTTTCAGCCCAAGGGCGGCACTGGTCGTGCCAGTAGATGCCAGTGGTGGGTGTGGTCGAAGTATGTGCCCATGCCACCCAACGCCCGCTGTCTCTTAAACACAGACAGGCAGCCAATCAGGTGCGCGTACACACACAGGAAGTCAAATGGGTAGACATACACTCAGACAGATGTGCATGCACAGACAAGACAAAGGAATCTTAAATGCATGGTTTGAAGTGAAAAGATAGCCCACAATTATCAAAATCAGGATGCGAGCTGTCAGTTATGTGGTTCGCTTTGTTTCAGCCTAATTATTATGCTAGGGAAGCTTACCATTGACAAAGTTGATTTGGAATTTACAACTGAACACACTTTAGACAAGGAACAGTTCCAATTAGAATTTGTTTAAAGGCCATGATTAATAGAGTGAATGGTTAAAGTAATTACTGCTTCAGCCATTTCTGAAAAATCAGGTCTACCGATATTTTGGTTGTGGCTATTGTTACAGCTGAAATATCTTCCTGAATTGCTGTCTATAGAGGCAGAAACAGCCTCCCAAAAAGAGAAAAAATAGGGGCTGGGAAGCCACACCTCTTCCTCCTGATGCAACTTATTTTTACACCCACTAGATGGCACTATGCGTAACAAAAGTAAATGTTGACTTGTCTATTAATCCTTGCACCATGGCAACAGCTCCGCAAATTCTGTTTGCCCTTGAACATTCATTTCCTTCCTATCTTCCTTTGTGCGATGACAAATTGTTCACTTCTGAATGGCCAAAAAATTGATCCACCAATAATCTGAACTCTCTAGCTTCCTGGATTGTCACGGTCTAGCTTCCTAGCCCAGTCACGTCTTGCTTTTTTCCTGTATTAAACAAAGTGTGGGACAGGTGTTTGGTTGTTGTTTTTTTGCAACAACCCACTCAATCCACCAATATACTTCCTAAAGTTGGCTTTGACATATGAGTCACACTTTCCTGACTCTAAGCCCTTCCCTACCCTCAAAGGCTAGGCTAGTAGAAGTGAGTGCTTGAAGAATAAATAACATCTACTAAAGGAGCACTCTCTCATGGCAACATAAAGACACAAAGGCTACATTTAAGAAACAATGGCACATAACTAAATATTATCTTCAAGTGTGGCATTACCTGTTGGGTAGTACTTTGCAAAGGCTGTTGCTGTATCATGTGTTGAGCACCAATATGCCCAGTGTTCATGCCACCTTGGATTTGATTAGTTTGAACAACTTGACCTTGCATATTTATTGGTGTAATCTGCTGAATATTTGATGGGTTTCCAGGAGTCAGCTGAACAGAACCAAAGTTTAATCCAGGAGTTGACTGCTGCAAGAACATCTTTCAGAAGAAAAAGAATACATGCCAGTGCTTAAAATACTAGTGAGCATTCAGAACACATAAACCATTGTTTGTTTAAAGGTCAGTGAATTCCCTATCTTAGAGGTGAAAATTATATACAGTATCATTTTGTCTAATAAGTGTTCTAATGGGCATATGAGGCTTAGACTGAACTCATTACTCATTTACCTGGGAGTAATAAAATTGAATTCAGCAAGTCTTATTTCTGAGTAAGCATGCATAAGATTATACTGTTAATCTGGTAAAGGGCAAAACCCTACCTACAACTAAACTACTGTAACCTGTATTTATATTTTATTTTACTAGTGACAGAACTTGCAGTTATATCACATAGCCCTTATTAGTAACTGATATGAACATCTAGGATTCCAGTGAAACGGTTGATCAAATTAAGTTCTATAACATTGAAGATATGCTTTTGCAGGAAATATTTTATCTATAGAACCAACTAATCAAAATATACTCATTGTATTTTCTTAATGTTGTAAGCTCCTTTAAGAACTTCAGTCAAAATGCAAAGTACAAATCTCCTGAATTAATAACTTATTAATGAAGTTATAATGGTATCTGAAGAAGAAAGCTTATACCAGAACAAACTTAGTTGGTCTACAAGGTGCTAATAGACAACATTTTTATTATTATTAATAATGAAGGTGTCTTTTATCAAGAATTTTGTATTCCAGCATGCAAAACATCAGTGTTAATATGTACATCACACATACAAACACACACACACACACACACACACACAGAGAGAGAGAGAGAGAGAGAGAGAGATTTTAAGTGTAGAATCACTAGCTATGTCAGTATCTGATCAGCTTTAACCAACCTGAAGTCCTTGCCCATGGACCATTTGGAGTTGTTCCTGAATCTTACGCAGTTCTTCTTGTTGCCGATGAATGTTTGCTTCTATCATTCGTGTTCTTTGCTCCAATTGGTCCTTTAAGTGCTGCATAGCTCCTAACTGAGCAGAAAACTGAAGCATGGGCTACAAAGCAATATTAAAGAAAAACGCAAGAAAGATTTGAATCAGTAGCAAACATACCATAGGAAAAGTAATTAACCACTACAAAAAAATTCTATCAACCCTGTGCATATGGAAGTAATTATCTGTATTTAGCTTAAAGTCATAAATTGACATTTCTGAGAAAGAAGACTTTTTTAAAAAAAAGTACTGAGGATGCTGACCAATTTAGAGAAATCTTAGACAAAGAGAAAACAGGACTTGATGAACCAAATGTCAGGTAATGGGACCTGTTAATAGCAGGGGACATTGCTTCCAACACACTCAAATTCAAGAACTGAATTCTAGATCAAACAAAGATCCGTTAAAGGATCAAAATGTAATTACTTGCTTTAATACAAATTAACTGCTTTAATACACATTCAGATTTAATTAGTACCTGAGACATGCCTTGCTGAATCTGTAAAGATGCAGGCTGGGACATCATTGGCTGCGTTAAAGGTTGTCCAATAGATTGTGAATTTAAAGACTAGGATTTAAAAAGAAATATACATACCATAGTTATCAAATCAAATATGTATTTTGGAGGCAGACAGAATAGAGGAGGAGGTTTTAAAATGACAAGCCCAAATGTAATCTTCCTTTCTTCCCTAACTACCTGAGAAGGAACGGGATAGCTAGAAAGAGTTTGGACCACATTAAATCATTTGCTGATTTCCATTTTTTAACTTTGATTTGCCCACATGAACATACACGCACATAAAAAGCCAAATGCAAGTGTTATGCACCCCAAACAGGTAGACAAAGATTAACAATCTACAGCAGAAGCCTCAGAGAGTTATTCTCTGTTCCCATGTACCTTCCTCTTCTGTTTCTGTGGAACAAGTAGCTTTTGTAAGCATTTCCAAACGCATCCACTGAGCTAATGCTTACATTTTATACAAAAGGCATGAAACACAGCAGTACTTTAAAAGGACACAAATTTTACAAACACATAGAGGGACGTATCCAAAGCTGCAGCTCTGATGACACAAAAAAGTTCTGTGTATGCAGCAGAGTTTCCTCTTCCCCTTCAGGACCCCCTTGTACCCTTAAAATCAGTTCCGGAGGGATGGTGGACCTTCTGAAGCATCTTTGTGGGGCACACAAGAATGAGAGGAAATGGGTGTTCTGTTGATACAGTGGAATGACACTGGTGCATTACTGAATACAATCCATAATACCTACCCTCCGGAGCAGATTTTGGGGTAAAATGGAGATGAAGGGGAAGACTGTTCTGCTCATGCAGGAGTACCACTG
The DNA here is from genome assembly GCF_964252035.2 of Podarcis erhardii. Taxonomy (NCBI): domain Eukaryota; kingdom Metazoa; phylum Chordata; class Lepidosauria; order Squamata; family Lacertidae; genus Podarcis; species Podarcis erhardii. Next base: position 25,580,802 of record NC_138512.1, on the reverse strand, counting down.
GACCCTACACTATTTGAAAGCTAATTTCTATTCATAGCAAAACTCTCCATTATTTTTAAAAAGCCAGATGACACTTAATGAAAAGCTCTCAGTTGACTGCTTGAGAGTAGAACTGTGCACTTGGTGGACACATTCAGGATAGTGACATTCTCAAGTAGTCAACTGAAAGCTTTAAAAAGGATGTTTCCAAACTAGGTGACTAACTGAAAGCATTTATTTATTTATTGTATTGTTTGTATTTTAAGCAAAAAGAAATCTAACGTTCACAAACCTTAACAGATAAATATGAGTTGCTATTTTCTAAAGAATTACCTGATTACCAAGCGATGCCCTCCTTTGTGCAGACTTTTCAAGAGTGGATAAATTTTGCCTTGGAGGAGTGCTAGTATCCATTGTCATCTTCGTTGGCGTTGCTGATGTCCCAGCAAATATAAAATTGAAGAGGGATACGTTTATTCATCATCACCATTCTGGGTTTGCCCAGATTATACTTAGGCAAGTGAATAGTTCATCACAATAAAATGATAGCAATGCATATTCAAAACAGCCTTTATTCCAATTGGTTAGGTAAAAATTGAGATTTATTCCGCACCAGATTAACAACTCTCTCTGTAGAACTGATAATATCACCAGGCTACAATTATCATGAATAGCATTAATTTTAAAGTCACAAGGCCCCAAAGTCAATAATCTTCTATAGAACAGGTTTTGATTTTGTGCACTCACAAGAAGGGTCTGAAACTGCAGTGTGAGAAGATTTCCTTGAACTCCTGGAGGCCGAAGAAGGTGTAGGGCTGTGATCAAATCTCTCCAAAGCTTCTTTGAGGCTTACTGTGCTTATATGATTCTCAGAACCAGAGTCTTGACTCTAAAACAATAAAAATGTTTTGGCTGGTTCATCACACACAAAATAATTAGCAAGATAATTAGCAGGAACTAACTGTATCTCACCAAATATTCAAGCATGGGGCTTTCATAATGAAAGCAAATTTCTTATACATGTGCTTCACCTTCCCTTAACTTATCCCTGCTCTGTTTGACATCTTAACGGTCCATCTTTCCATCTTACTTCTCCCTATGATCAGTGTTTGCTTCTCTTTCACCACTCTGACAACCCAAAAGCAAAACAAAAAATCCAAACCAAACTTATCACTAGGTAATTTACATGAAAGAATGAATAACTCTGGGTGGGTGGATTATTAACACCTGCTGAAGTGCAGGCACTGCAAACCCTACAAGCCAATTTTGAATGTATTATTTTTTAAAAGCTAAAGCAATGAACAGAACCAATATAAGATGATGGTGGAAAACTTACTTTATCTGCAGCTATTTCTGGTAGAGACTCTTCAATACCAAGTTCACGCCGCCTTTCTGCTCGAACCTCTGCATAACTACCGATAAATAACCCAACATTTCAGACAATTAGCATGTCCGTTCATCTTAACAGAATGGTAGCAAACATTTTATATACATTATTTAAATGCATTTGAAAAATAACATGGATGCATTAACGCATTAATATGCTTTTACGTGTGACTAGCTCAGAAGACTCTGATGACTTCTTCGTCAGCTGGGAGAAGTACTAAAATATAGCTGCAAAATCTGTTGCAAAAAACCGTAATAAAAATCACGCAGAATTCTATTACCTTACTACCGTGTGTGTACATACGATGAACTCTGGTCTAGAATTCCACTGATGGTAAGTGATATAGTAATGAGTCTGCAACCAAATCCACTGTTGACCCTTTGTGAGGAATCTGTAATAGCAGGATTTCCCTTTTCCATATTGCATTACTAAAAACAATGTAAAAATAAGGTTCTGCTTCAGAAAATGCCACTTCCAGAATGTGCATTTAAACAGTTTGCATCATTTCTTTAAACCAACACAAAACTTTCTTCATTTGATTCTAATATCCCAAATACAAAAATAAATTATTTTTAAAAGCTGTGGAACATATCATACAAGGAGAGAATAGAAAGCAACCCGAGAACTACTATGAATGCTTCCAGAATGGTAGCTCCTGATGTCACCAATCATTATTCTTATCTATTACTTACATGCACAACTAAAATTGATTTTCTACAGATAGCACAATGTTCCATCCACACTAGTGGGCAAAACCTAGTAAACAGGGAAGTTATAATTCTGAGTGTGCAATTTATTATTATTATTAAAGTGCTTAAGTGCTATTTTTGTTTAAGCACTACTTTGTGATTAAAAACTTTTTTAGAACATAAATTTACAAGTATTTTAGCCCTAGTTAAAAGATTTTCAAATATAGATACAGTGGTACCTCGGTTCTTGAACGTAATCCATTCCGGAAGACCGTTTAATTTTCAAAATGTTCAAAAACCAAGGTGCAAAGTGCAGTCTGTAAATTGCACTGAGAAAATGGAAAAACATGCAGCAGAAGCTGTTCAACTTCTGAGGCACGTTCAAAAACAGAAGCATTTACTTCCGGGTTTTCGGCGTTCGGGTTCTGAAACGTCCGTCAACGGAGATGTTTGGGAACAGAGGTACCACTGTAACTAGTTTGTATACATCACCAAAAGTTACCAATTCTATATTAGTATGGTTTACATAAAATTATGACATTTACTTACAGTGTTCATGACATTTTGCCAGGTTTTCTAGGTCATCAACATGATAATAATCATAGCCTGATGTCCCCAACACTTCAAATGGTAAATAACCTATTATTGGCGGTGCCCTGGATAATGACATAAGAGTCGTTATTTTATTTCTCAGAGTAGAAAAAAAAATAGTCACAGTTTCTAAACAGAAAATTGTGCTTATAATTACATAGAAACGTATTCAGTAAAAAGTAAAATTCATTTCTTGCTATAAACAGCCAATGAGGATTAGTGACCACTAACGGTAACAGAGTGCTACCGCTTAGTACTACATTGTAAGAAATGGCACCTGTGATCCAAGAAAAGGAACTTCCATTCTAAGCTATGTCTAGAGGTGAACTCTTCATTGGGTTCTTCAACAGTGCTCATTTCCTAAAAAATAAAAAAACGTAAGTCTCTCAGAACTGCTCTACTCTAATGTAAAAACTCTCATGAAATCCAGACTTCCAAACATACATATAAATCGACGTGAATGTAACATGCAAAATATTTCTTATTTTGCTGTTTCACTGCTGCTTGGAAGAGGAGTAATTCAAGCAACTTGCCACTACAGACCAACCCGTACTATGCTTATTTTACCAGTGTGAGAATGGCAAGTTCAGCATTCTGTGCAAGGAACTACCAGAGGAACCATCACCCTCAGAACTCCCCTACTTCTTTTTGACATCTGGGAATTGATACGGGAGGCAGTTGTGCTATTTTTTTTTACTAGCAATTCACATGGTATATAGCCTTTCTAAAAGAGGAAGTTCTTTACAACGAAGCCTTCAGCAAATCTAAATTTGCACCACAGAAGGACACGTTTCAAAATTCCTGTAGGAAAGGCACTGAACGTCAGCTACAGCAATGAGGAGAACTTGATTTGAGTCTTCCTAGTACTGCACACAGGTTGTTAACTAACAGCCCAAATCATCCTCTGGGGATGCATGCTTGAGCCTGATCCAACATATGTGCAATACAGTTACAGAAGCTGGCTATAGACCTTTTTTTTAACAGCACAAGACCCAATCTAGGAGGCAATTCATAAAAGAACATCTGCATCCTGGAGCAGATTACCTTTCCTGGATTGGAGTATGGTTACTTAAATGATTGTTCATTAAACAATAAATGTTTTGATTGGGAAATATACAAAAGAAAAGCAAATATCATCAGATTTTGAAGAGATGACGATCTTAACATACCTTGATAAACTGAGGTGTAGCTAACCTGACTGTAGCTACAAAACAAACTCTGTCTTCATAGGAAGGCCTATGTGATCGCTGAATGGTTCCTTCATAACCATTATGCGCAGAGTTAGACACTAAGGACAGGAGGAAGAGAAGAAAATTACTACTATTTCTAAGAATGACTTATAAAATCAAACATATAATTAATGATCCTATGAAACAAAGTGTTTAAAAAGTCACCTGGGAGAAAAAAATTAAAACTACATTCTTACAATATTTCATTTAATAACATAAATACTGCCTAAGCTGATATAAAAAGAAAGTAAAAATCACTCAACCTGTTTCACTTATCTCAGAATTTTTATATCCTGCCCTTCCTTCAGATCAAAGTGATTTTTTTAAAAAAAAAACTACAGTCAGTCACACAGAAGCAAAGTGCTCAGACCCTGAAATATAAGGGGAAGGGGCATAACACTGCACTCTGCTAAACAGAACAAAAACCCTTGAAATACCAGCAAATAAAATCAAAATAGAATGAGGGGCTACTAACAATAACTGGAAATAAATTGAAAAGCACAAGTAATCAAACAGAATGAAAGCGCTAAAGAGGTAAGTTGGACAATAGGAAAAAAGCAGGAATGAGAAGGACACCTCCGAAGTCTAACAGAACTCTTTCTGACGTTTGCTGCACTGCAGAACAGAACTTGCAAAAGAGCAAGAAACGACACAGAGAAAATGTATATTATATTATTCAGCAACATCCCTCCCTCAAACACTGGGAATGAAGAGTGCTAACAAAATAATTCCTCTGATTAAAAACTGACAGTTCTGAACAAGCTTTCCCTCCATCCTGGTCGAGAGTTTACCTTAAAATACAGACGTCAATTAGCCCCTCTCCTCCCCCCTGCTGTCTTCCTTATATGGTGAGCTTAGAGACAATAGTTTCTCTTTCTGCAGACACTTGTTTGCAGCTTTTTAAAGCATCTGAATCACTGAGGTGTCATTAGGCACTTGGGGAATTCTGCTTGACTTTGGTGTCTCATGCAGATCACACTTTGCCCAAAGCAGTCAAGAATCTCTCCAAGGCTTGAGATTCAGGACTCACTAGAACAGGCATCCCCAAACTCGGTCCTCCAGCTGTTTTGGGACTACAATTCCCATCATCCCTAGCTAACAGGGCCAGTGGTCAGGGATGATGGGAATTGTAGTCCCAACACAGCTGGAGGGCCGAGTTTGGGGGTGCCTGCACTAGAAGTTGCTACACTTCCCTAGTTTCTGTCAACAGACATGCTGTAAATTTACACTATCCTCATTTAAATGTAATCCAGTGCCTGTTTCCTTAAAAAAAGAGGTGCATTATTTTTCTTATTTCTTGTAACGTTTCACAAGTTAGTTGTAATCTAAAACACTTTTAAAAAATACTGTAACTTACTGTTACTCAATGATTTGAAGTTTCCTATAAATTTTACATATTCATATGTAGGTGGCTCTTTGGGGTCTATTGTCCCTCGGAGCATATGGCAGCAGAACTCTAGTTGGTTTTTTGCTAGAAGAACAAAACACACATAATGGAATATCAAAATGAACATCAAAACCTTACAAGCTGATATTCTTGAGTAAAATGTGCAAAACAATGGAAGAAGCTACCTTAAACATAGCCTTAACAATGTGCCATCTTAGATTCCTTACATGGGAGTAGTTCTTCAGTGCATCCAGCCTTTTCCTGCCCTGCTACCACAATATTTTTCAACTAGGTTTGAATCCAAGATCCTACACATTTAGAATATAATCTTTTACATGTCTACTCAGAAGTAAGGCACATTGAGTTGGTTTATTTATTTATTTATATCCACCCTCCCTCCCAAAGGAGCCTAAGTGGATTAATCCCAGTTAGGTATATCTAGGGTTGCAGCCTTAAAATATGTATCTACCCTGTGCTGCCCCACTCCCCAAAAGTATTGTGAGCAATATAAAATAAAATTGTGGATAATGATCATCACACCATGGTTTAACAAACTATGAGTGACAAACATTTAAGAAAGTTAAGCAGGCTTCTGTCAACATCCCAACTGCAGACAGTCCACAGCCCAGTACTCCTTCGATTTTCAAAGCTCAGAGTTGAGTGTGGCTCTCCAATATTGCATCAGTTACATTTAAGAAGGAAGTATCAGTAAGCCTGTGGGAACTGAAGATTTGCAGATGTGCAAAAAATATTCAGAAAAACAACTCTAAGAGGGTGAGAGCCCCTCCCCCTCAAAAAACCTGAAGGGGGAACCAAGTGGGAGAGAGAATGGCAGAAGGCATGGGACAGTATCATAGATGAGGACATGCATTTTACAATGCAGTGATCAGTTACCATTTACATTCATTTTATATATTGACAGACATTTCTGCAGACATTTCTGCAGACATTTCTGAGATCATGGTTTTCCAAGAAGTATTTTTGTCCAGGTTTGTTAATTGTCTTACTTTAAATGTTGTGAGGATCCCATGCCCTTTTAAAATGTGTTTTTTTGGGGGTGGGGGGTTATTGGGTTGTTGTTTTTATTTTGATTATGTATTTTGTAGTTTTATATTTTGATTTTATTCTGTGAACCGCCCTGAGACCTCTAAGTATAGGGCGGTACATAAATTAAATAAATAATTATAATAATAAAACTGCTAAAATGCAGCAGTTGCTGGCCACAGTTGAAACAATTCTTGATTCCTTACCTCCTGCATATATAAATATAAATAATATAAATATAATAATAGTGTTAGCCTTTTCATATACCTGGTATGTGAAAAAGATTTCAGGAAACTCTTAGTTTAACAGAATAAATCAGTGATTATATTTTCACTGTATTTTAACATGTTGAAGTGTTCAGGAGTTTCTTCTGAGAGATAATTCAACAGTGCAACTTACATTTTAAATATTCTGGGGTCAATGAATCACTTTCCAACAGATGAGTAGACAGTATTTTATAAACCTCTGAATGCTCCCCCTCCGGGACAAAATTAAATATACTCTGATCCACAAGGTCAGACTAAAAGAGAGAGAGAAATGAAATGAAAATGTAATCTTGTGAAATGTCACTTTTGAATACAAAGTAACTAACACAGCTGTCAGGGAGAAAAATATTATGCTGCTTGTAACACATAATCCTGATTAAGTACATCATTTCCAAATATTTTTACAACAATAAAAAGCTGGATTGCCCTAATTTCAGATGCAGTGAAGAAACGTTGCTATAATCCTATCCAAAGTATAAAAGACACTCCCCTGTCTTTTGATAATTGAGGTACATTGCAGTAATGAAGTATGTGTTTGAACCTAAGGAAGCAACCTCAGAATGAGGACTGAGCATTCTAAGCAGCCACAGGATATTGAGAAGCAATTGCAAAAGGTGGGAAACTGGGGGGGGGGGGGGAATACCCTGCTTAAGCTTACTACAACTTACAGTATCTGGGAAAGGGGTGTAATTAGCTGGCAGAAATCCTGAAGAGAAGCAATCCTGTTAGAAAGTGAGGACACCCTGCAATATTCTGGTGCTGATCCTACTTGATTTTGTGTGCAATCCAGAGATGTCTTGTGTGGGCAGAAAAGCACTTCTGTCTGTTTGCACAAGACATGAGCAGAGATCAGTTATGGATCCCACTTTAAATGAATGCTTTTACAATATATATACAAACCTCTCATCAAATTCAAGCAGAAAACCAGCAATAGTAAAATCAGCAAAATTATCTGTAGCATTCCAACAGTTTGGACAAAAGGAAAAGTTTTACCATATGCACAACTATTGTGGGTAAAAACCTCAATGTGCAGGATTGTTCAAGTCCCTTTCCTCCTTAGAGGAAACGAAGTCTGCAACTATTATAAACCAAATCTACACAAGGGTAGATTCAACTGTAATTGTCTCCATTTCTTAGTGCAAGAATAAAAATATTCTTTTTAAGGCAAGATAAAAACAAAATGCTTATACCCTTTGATAAGCGAGAAATAGGCTATATGGAAGGAAGATCGTGCACAGGCATATGTGTGTTATTTTCATATACCAATTACATCAGGGGTCAATGAATGTGCATACTGTGATGGCTGTGTGTATATGAGCAGAGAAAAATGTCTGATGCTCCTGATTCACCCACTGAAGTGCCTTATACATGAAACAGGACTAAGGCTGCTCTAATGGAAGAAAAAATGAAGTCTTTAAAAAGATATTATACTATTTGAGCTCCAGAATCTAGAATGGCACATGGTAAAGTGTCCATCCAGTGACCAAATAAATCTGATATCTTCCTGTAAGCAGCTCGTACTTACTGGCAAGTGTTCAAGTAAGGGGGTTACACTTTCTGATACATATATTATACTTCCATCTGTCATGATTGCTAAGAAAAAACCATCAAGAGCCTGAAATTAAACAGAAAAGACAGTTAAAAGGAGACAAACAGGGCACTGTACAATTTGATCAACATACAAAAAAGAGCCAGGACTGACTGCTTAATTGATCTCAAAATCTTAAACCTCCCTGCACCAGCACCCTGAACAGTGGAACTGAACACTATCTGACAATCAATTCATGGGTTGTGCTCTCAAACCCGGGAAAATGCACATTATGCACATTAAGTACATTGTGATGTTGCTCCTAAGCCAAAAGGCTCACAAAACTTAAAATACAAAAGAAAACATTTAAATACCAATTGCAAATTTGATACAAATTGTTTCAAATGAATTCAACACAAAACAGCAGGAGCACAAAACCAAGGCACTAAACTCATTGCTATAAAATGCCCAATGGACAACAATGGTCTTCACCATCTTTCAGACGGTGGGAAAAGAACAGGCTAAGCATGTCTCCCAGTGTGGTGTCAAAGTTTAAGTGCCACTGTAGAGAAGGCCTGGCTCCACATACCACCCAACATGACTACAGCTACAGATAATGGTGGGATGGAGAGCAAAGACCCTTCTAAGTTTCTAAACAGACAAGCATGGAGGTAGGTAGTGCTCAATTTACTTTGGACCCAAACCACTGAGGAATCAAAGGTCAAAGGGTTTCAAAATAGAGGGTAAATTAAGTTTCAAAGATACAGAATATTTTAAGTAACTGATCCCCCAATAACCCCCTGGCAGCAGCATTCTCCACATGCATCTTTTGAATCTGTTTTGCACATATTTTAACTGAATATTGGGGAAAGTGCATTTTAATTACAATACAAAGCTGAAAATATACCACACAACATCACAAAGCAATACTTACAATGACAGAATACTCACACATTTTACAATGAAAATAATTAAGTTACCTCTAACATTAACTGAGTGAATTCTTCATTACTAAGGAATGTGGGTTTCCAGTCCTGTCGGATTTCACTGGCATCTGATTGGGCAGTGATCTCTGCAAAAGGAAAGGAAAATTGTGCGCACACTGTAATACACACACCCAACTTTGGATGCCAACTTGAACAAAGGGGGGGGGCAGGGTATAGCGCCGCAGGTTATTTTCCCCATTCCATTGGAAACTATCATTCATTAACCGCACCAGCCCAGTCATTAAACATGCCTGTTTCAAAAACAAAAAAGATAGAGAACAAGTTGTGGTGCTGCATTCAACAGGACAGAGATAGGTCAGGGGAAAGCTAGGAGAGTTCTGGGTTGGCAGTGGCTCACATGTGCACACACACCCTTACCAGGTTGTTGGCACCACCAATCCAGGGCTCCCTTCAACCTTGCCACCACCCTGTCCCGGCAAATATAGCACCAACACCACCGGGCAGACAGACTAAAACTACCTGTGCATTATGGACCATTCCAACCCATATATACTTAAGTATCAAGAATTCAACAAAATTGTGACATTCCCAAATTACCTTTGTGCTTCTGTAAGAAATCAATGCTCTTCTGCAGTACAGTAGATTTGTCCATCTTCCGAGCATTGCCCGGAAGCATGGATCCCAGTTCTTTGATGAGTACATTAAACTGATCTCTGCGTTTCTTTTCAGACTTGTTTCTTGACACCCTTAAAAAACACACACAATTATGAAAACACACACAATTATGAAAATTCCAGGGGGAAAGTTTTATGCAATTTCTTAGGGGTTAGGAGGCTGTGTCCAATGCTACAGTTCTGTCAGCACAAGGGGCTTCCATCTGCATAACAGAATTTCCCTTTCCTCTCCCATCCCCTCCAGCTCCTGAACAGCTGGAGGGTTGGGGGCATGCAAGGGAAGAAGAGGGAACGGAAGCCCTGGAAGCAGTGGATACAACACAATGTACTGTAAGTTACAATGGTCAATAAAATATGCTCATTTCAAATGTAAGGAGGAGGAAACATTTGGCAAAACTAGCCATAGAAATACTTTCAGCACAATTCTAATCATGCCAGCTCAAAAGTTCTATTAAATTCAATGGAACTTACTCCCAAGTAAGCAGGGTTAGGACTGCAACATTAGTATTCCATTTTGGAGCCCTATACATGGAAACATTAGTGATGTGTTTAAATATCTTTAAACATCTTTTGGGTGGAATCCAAATAACTATTTTTGGCAAAAACAAGTGCTTGAGCATGCCCAGTGGAATTTTTTAAAACTCCACCACTCTTCCTCCACTTTCAATAGTTATGCGGCCTTGATAGGCTATTGCTAAAAGAACAAAAAGGGGTGGGGGAAGCCCCAAGCCCTTAGCCTGTGAAACAAGTTTTACTCCTGTTTGAATCTAAGCTTTTGTCTTAAGCATATTACAGTAGCTTTTCAAGAGGTCAATTGCCAGTCAAGACTCTTGGACTTATTTGGATGCCTGATAAAATTAAAAGAAAAACTAACATTTGAAAATTTAACAGTCTTATATCTGTACAGTACATAAATATGTTAATATTTTATTGCAATATCTTAATACTGTCTCCAAGCCAGAAAAACCAAGATCCCCATGCAGTGATCCTTGCACTCAGCAAGGGACTATGTGTTAGTATCTTCCCTTGAACAAACTTTAATTAATCTACTTGGTCACTTGTTAAGAGGGTGGGTGGGGAGAAAAGAGATGCTTTGAATATGTCCTCCCTTCTCTTCCCCCTTCCCCAAGTATGTTATCAGCATTGTCTGATAAGGCAGCTGACCACATGCCTGGCAATATATGCAAGGACTAAGGGCATTGTGCATACTTAAGGCCACTGGATATAGGGCTTTTCACAGGCTTCGTGATATAATCTCTGCAATCTATGCACTGGTCCAGATGTAATACAAAACCAGAAGTGGCCCTCCAGATGTCATTGAACTACAGTTCTCATCACCAGTCATCATGAGCAATGCTGGCTGAGGCTGATGAGAGATTAAGTTCAATAACAGCTGGAAGGTCACAAGTTCTCTTTCCCTGTTCTAAACTATTTACTTAGTCAAGCCTCAGCAAGTCCAAACAAAGCATTAGTCTCATATGCTCTCCTATTCACTCCCCAATACTCTCTCCTGTGCAGCCAGGAGAATTTTACATTGAGTTTCAAAGAATCTTTGCATTCTATGCAAATCAGAGCTCCTGGCTCACAACAAGGGAAACCCCCATGGTTTGAAGTTGGCTTTACCTAGGCTTGCTGAGGCTCATCTTTATAACACTGAACCATGGTTTAGCATTGTGTGCAAACTGCCCTATACATAAAGTCCCATTTCAATGCGCAGTTTATATACATCCTAACCAGAGGAAAAATGGTTGGTGCTAGCTACCTCAAAAAACATACCTCTTCGCTTTATCCTTGTCATCTTCTTCCACGAGACCATCAAAAATGCTACCATCATCTCTACAAGAAAAAACCAAGTCTCAGAGGGCAGCCACAATGTTAAGAACAGCCTTATATTGATAAGTATTTTCAGTCTGCAACATTACTAATTATATCAATCTTTAAAAAAATGGTATTTATAAGATTGGTTTCGATGTGAAATAAAATAAATTTTGTGAACATTACCTTTTCTACTGTACCCACAGATACAATTTAGGAAGAAATATTGAAACACCCTCATTGGATCTTTGCAATTCCGCATTACCATTAAATCAAGTCATTCATAGCAAACAGCTAATGAAGTCTGTTATGTTCTAATGGAGGGGTAGATAACCTTTTTGGTCTAAGGATCACACTCATAACCACCACTCCAAGGGCTGCAAGCCAACAGAGGCTGAGATCAATGTACATTTACATGCATGCACACATGTACTGCATACATCCAGACAAGCAGGCAGCCACACAGTCAGGAACATACAGGTAGGTGCTCTCAATCTCTCTCTCTCTCTCTCTCTCTCTCTCTCTCTCTCTCTCTCTCTCACACACACACACACACACACACACACACACACACTTTTTCAACAACCAGTAGAGATAGAACTCCTCTCCACTGTGGTGCTGGGCTAGGAGGAAAGGAAAGCCTCACTGCCTCATCTCCTTAGCTTCCAAAGGCACCTGTTTATCCTCTGGTGCAGTGATATTGCTAGGTCTTACTGCTCCTTCCTGCTTGCTGAGCATTTTCGTGCAATGACTTGCTAGCAATGGGGCTACACAAGAGGGAGAGGAGACATCTGGTGATTGGCAGTCCACCTAAAGCAGCTTGACAGCTGCAGGTTCACCTCTCCTGTTATAAAGAGACACTGTAACTTCAATGGCCTTCTTTGAAATTCTGTTTTAAACCATGTGCAACCATTAATAATGCACAAATAAAAAATAATTTACAAAACTCAAACATAGCATACCTGTCTGCAATGGAGCTCATTTTATGGGTGCTTATGGTAAAGAACATAACATATCACACTTTAGTCTTGTGGTAGACATTTGTACGTCTGCACTGTAGGAGAATAGAGAAAGAAAGAAATGCAACGTCACTCTCTTATTTTTCCTGAATAAAATTCCCTACTGGCAACAAAAGGAACAATAGGCAGAATCCAAAGAACCATGCAACTAGTTCCACGTGCCCAAAAAGCTTTGGGACTGTGTCTCTTGAACATCAGCTCCCTGCCCCAATTCCACATGGCAAACGGTATTTGAAACTGAGAGCACTGTCAAAAGCAAATTGCCATGTTGTCTGGCAATGTCCTTAAAATGAGGACATAGTTCTTTGGATTGCTACCACTATATATGCCTGTGCTTTTTGGTTCTGTGCCCTAATTATCTGAATATAATCCAGTGGGTTTTTACCGTTTATACTTTTCTGGATGATAAATGGCAATGTTCTAAATGACAGGTTCCAGAAGGAGCAACTTGGGAAGAGCCTTCAAAATGTATTCTCCGCAGAAGATCATTAATATCTTAATTCAGTACTGTTAAAAAGAAAAAGAAAGATAACAGTATTAGGATTCTGCACCTAATTATTTTTTTCATGTAATAAGTAGACACTTATTATTTTAAGTACAGGAACAGAAATATATATATATGTACACTGTAATAGCTTGATGTAAGAAAACAAACATTCATCTGTGATAAGAGAAAAGTCATTGAGCAGCTACACTTTAATCTTCTCTGACCAGAGCTGTCAACTACTGTACATGAATTCCATTACAGTGGTGCCTCGCAAGACGAAATTAATCCATTCCGTGAGGCTCTTCGTATAGCGGTTTTTTCGTCTTGCGAAGCAAGCCCATTGACAGCTTAGCGGATTAGCGCTATTAGCGGTTTAGCGGCTTTTAGCGGATCAGCTGATAAGCGGCTTATCAGCGGATCAGCTGATAAGCGGCTTAGCGGCTTAGGAAAAGGGGGGGAAGGGGGGGAAACCCGCAGGAACTCGCAAGACATTTCGTCTTGTGAAGCAAGCCCATAGGGAAATTCGTTTTGCGAAGCGCCTCCAAAACGGAAAACCCTTTCGTCTAGCAGGTTTTCCGTCTTGCAAGGCGTTCGTCTTGCGGGGCACCACTGTACTAGCCATATACAGTTCTATGATTCTATGTGAGTTACAAAGTAATTCTATATGTCTATTCTGAGGCAAACCCTATTAAATTCAAAGAGATTTACTCCAGACAACCATGTAAAGTATTGCTTCCTTAATTCCAAATATGCTGAGCAAGTTTTGGGCAATTTCCCCTCCCCACCCAGAGAAGCTATTCAGAGACACAGCATGGACAATGTACTGTAAATCTAATGACTGGTTGTGCAAGAACATTGTCCAATCTTGCAATCTTTGGATTCCACCCATAGCTCTGGAGGTGCTGTATCATAATTGTTTCTATTATTTTACTTATATCTGAATTCTTACTTCTTTATTCCACCAATGTTCCCAAATCTGTTTGTTTGTTTCTTTATACCAAAACTGCCTCCAACTGCTGGATAGTTTTATATTGCTACATCTATTTACAAAGCACAGATCTCTGCCAAGATTTTCCCTACAAAAATGATCAACTACAGTGGTGGAACATTTGCACGTTAGGCTTCCTCAAACTCGGTCCTCCAGATGTTTTTGGCCCACAACTCCTATGATCCCTAGCTAGCAGGACCAGTGGTCAGGGATGATGGGAACTGTAGTCTCAAAACATCTGGAGGGCCGAGTTTGAGGAAACCTGTGTTAGACTATGTCTGCAGCAGCACAAATTCAGCATGCAGTTTTTTAATATTGTAATGTATCATTAATATTATATATGTTATACTTTCTATGAAAGTGCAGTTTAATAATATTTAAATAAATAAATTTCAAAAAGTGTCTTCAAATAAATAATTGCAATGTGATTTTCTTTACCAGTCAGTTCTTGCTGATATGCTATCCATGATTTAACTGTTCTTACTGTAGCATTGTCTTTATTTTGTATGCTGCTTTATATTATCTATGAAATTGCAGTTTATAAATATTTAAATAAAGAAATAAACTATTGGGTGCCTGCTGGTGTACTCATGCAATCGGTACAGTGCTTAACCAACATTGGTTAACTTCACACTGTCAATGACCGCAACCGCAATATTGGTATCTGCACAGCACAGGCCAGCTAGCACAGGCTTATTTTGTTCCTGTTGCCCAAAAGAATGTAGATATGCCATATGAATCTTCTGTTCTAAACCCCAACATTACGTTAACACATTGGCTCTCCAGAATGAGCAGGATGCAAAAGAAAATCCCTCAAACATACAGACTAATTCATTACTCCAGAGGTTTCAACATTTTGCTGCTCTCAAAATGCAAAACAGTCCAAGATCTTGGGAACTGGGGAAAATATCTCTACATTCAATTCTCCTCCTCCATCCCACTCACTATCTATTTCCAAGCAGGAAATACTGCCCTTGTTCTGGCCATTCCATTCTCTTCCCCTATCAGCTGCAAGGAGTTCTGGAAAAGCTTCTTCAGTTGTAGAACTCCCTCCCTCCTAACTGGTATTTTTAGATTTCCAAGAAGCAAATCATACTGAGAGAACATGGAACTTTCTTTTAGAAGATTAATATATCCTCTTGCCAGTAGAGCTACACAAACAATAACGTTTACTTGTTTTTAAAAGTAACTAAAAAGAGCAAGAACTAAATACAAAGAAAAGCAATCTGCCAGAAGGAGTGGGGAGGAAAAGCAAAGTGAAGCATGACTCAGAGAACCTGCTTGTGTCTTTCTGGCCTAATAGCCTAGTGTCCTATTGACCTACTTTTCCTGTTAAGGTGGTTAAACCCTTATCTCCCATTTGAATAGTTCCCCCCCCCTCCTTTTGGGCAGAGTATCCACTAAAATGCGCAAAGAAGTCTTTTGAAATCTAGACTGCAGACGTTGTAACATGAAGCTTGTGTTTTTAAACTTTTGAGAATATGAATATTCTGCCAAACATTACACAAGTCCGGGGTGGGGGATAATAAATGACGCAAGTATTGCATCCAGTTACTGGTAGTCTTCAAAACTGTGTTTCACTCTCACTTACAATGCCTAGACTTTTTATTATTATGCCAGACACCCAAACAGCTATTCTAGGGGTTGAGCTAACCTAGTGGGAATTTTAAGTTTCCCTCCCCATTTTGAGCAGAAAGCTCCCTTAATTCTTCCCAGTTTCAAATGTGGTTTACCATTAGGCTTTAAGGGGTAGACACGGCTGCTGTTTGGGAAACAAATCCAAAACCATTCTGGGCACATGAAGCTATTTTCACAGTTCTTTGAATCCCGACCTATGCTTATAACCGGAGGCACGGAGGGGGGAAGAGAATGTTTAAAAAACGCTTAGAAAGACTTCTGAAATTAAAAGCAAACATGAATAGAATAGATGTTAAAGAAAAGAGACCATATGACTTATGCAGAGCAGAATGAGCAGAGGAAAATTATGTTGCTGGTATAGGACAAAATACAGATATGTAAGTCAGATATTCTGAACTGCACAAACTTACAGTCTTCAAGCAGCTTCCTGAGTTTTCTTAAGAAAGTCACATTACAGATACATACATTACAGAAGAGGCTTATGCCATGTTTCTTATTAGGAATATCTTTCTCTCTTCTTCCCTCCCTTGCCTCTATTGAACTTCAAACCAGGGAAGAATTATGTGAAACTTATAAGATAGCTCATTGCTTGGTGATATTTAGTTAATAAAGGTATTATGATACTAAAATGTTTCACTAACCTTCTGGGGTTCCATTGCAAACCTGTTCCTCCTCATTCATATCAAACTTCCCCCCAACACCCCCTCCTTGAACAGGTACACATATAATACAGATGATTCTTTCCATTTCTCTGTATAATAGATGAAATAAAGAATGAAATGAAATGATCTCTAGTGCAACCAAATTTTAATAATGAGGGAACTTTAAGGGATGGCATATATCCTGGGGAGGGGGCCTGTGTGTGCCAGGGAAATTCTCTGCAGGTACATGTGCACCTGTAAACGCCATGTGGGTAGGGTAATACTTTTAAGGAGATATGGCCACTATATAACACCAGGCAAGACACAAAATATTAGAGCAAGTTTTAGTTATCAAGCAAATGATAAGAGTAAAAACCATAATCTGGTTGGCCATCATGCACTATACAGTTTACCTCTTTATACTTGTGGGTTTCAGACCTTTTTTTTTTTTTTCTTTTTTTTTTTTGGTGCTTGAGTCTTCAGAAATAAATTATGTTTTATGTTTTATGCACTCATTACTGCAAGGCAGGTAACCATCTTTGTGCTGTAGAATCACCCAGGAAATGGTGGCACATCATAATGTGCTGCCTCTTCCAGGAGCTTTTTACTCATATCTTAACAATGAGTGTAGCAAGCACAACACTTTCTAGCTGCTCTAAACAGCTGTAACTGGGTGTTTTAAAGAAAAAAAAGAGCCAAATAAATCTGCATGGCCATTCAAAGGAACAGACTTACTAGACTACTCATGTTCAAGGGACAAGAACTGGATTATGACTGTTCCATCCATCCCTACTCATCTAATGTTAAATTTTGCCCAATACTTTTACTTTATGCATTTATACTATGCTTATAGTCACCTGTGACACATAAGAACCACATCTAGACAACCAAAAGGGGGAGTTTTACAACCATTGACTTATTTTTTTTCTGTTGACCTCAACAAGTGATACAAGAATGCATAGGGAGTAAAACCAGTATTTTTGTTTGCGAGTGCTAGTAACCTTAGAGCACTTGTTTGCAAATCTGGTTTGTTCACATAGCTTGTATTGAGGTCACACATTAAACAGTTTGGATATTTATTTTTAAAACAATTTTTAAGTCATAGAAATAAAATACAAGGAGTCATTAGAATATTTTTTGATCCTTATGAATACACTGAAAATGTAAGCTAGAATGACTAGAGTAAACAAAACAAACAATAGTAGCCAATAATTTCAGTCTGATAGTCTACATAAAATGAGCAACTGAATAGCATTCTAATAGACCTGACAAAGTTGATTTAGCCAAGCTGAATGACTCTAATAAAAGCTGACATAAGAAGAACAGCGACCATTCAAAGATACCCACTGAAGAGAACTTAATATTTTTTAAATGTAAATATATAAAGTACTCAGATATAGTTGATTGTAAATACCAGATGACAACTTACATAATCATAAAGCACCAAGTTGTTATTCCTTCTTGCCTATGTATTAGACCAGTCAGCTTGGTTATAACAGCTACCCTCAGCGTCTTCGTCCATTCTGATACCAAGAAAGACCCCTTAGATTTTTCAGTATATGGTGATAACTTTTGCTGCAAATAACAGATTTTTCAGGTAGCACCTTGAGTTTTGCCAGAATGTACTACTTTAAATATCATAGTAATATCATATATGGATTACGTTTCCATTTATGCCTAATAACCTAATAATGAAACAAACCATGCTTTCTTCCAAGGCCATGTATAAGGTGATATTCCTGACCCCTATGAAAAAAGTTGGTATCTGATGCTCAACACCTCTAACAAGAACATAAAATTCTGCTACATTTATGTGGGATCAATAAAGCACACAATGTGTCTCTCAAGTTCAAGAAGTACAAAGAAGTTCAAACAGACTAAAATATACAATCATTCTTTCTTTGTAGTCAAATTCCCCTTCTAACATTTTCTAATAGTATCCTCTCTTGGGGTTTCCTTTATAGTAAGACTTCTAGAGAAGACACTCTAGATTTTGCAAATTGCAAAACAGATCTTTATTAAGAAGCATACTCGCTTTTTTAAAACAACGATTACACACACACACACACACACACACACACACACACAAAAAAATTTTTGAGTTAAAAACTATCTTTCATATAGTGGAACTCCTATGCACCCTCACCTGGGAATAACCTTACTGAATACAATGGAAGTTCTAAGTGAATGTGCTGTGTTGCCAGTCTCTCAGTTAATAACAAACAATGGCCAGATTACAAAGAGCTCCTTTGGGCTCAGTGGGATTCTGGTTTTTTTTATTTTGTTTTGAACTGCAAACCCTTATGCCATGTTATGAATTATTTTTGAAAAGTATTCCTCAGTGTCAAAACTCTATTTGCCATGCAGCTTGGGGAACTACTGCATAACACATACACCAGGCCACAGTGTCCCAAACTGCACAAAAATGTTGTGAAGTTCTTTGGCTCTGAGCCCCATGCTAAATGAAAGCCAAATTAAACAGGATATCCTACGCAACCATAAAACAGATTGTTAATAAAATGCTTCCCCAGATGTGGAAATCCTGAAAGCCTTGCAACTATGCCCTCTTAACACAGGTACATTTTAGAGGCACAAGACGTCAGTTGGATTCCCCTACTTGTTTGAGACTGAACACTCTGAAGCCGAAGAGGGAGGGCACATAAGAGCAGCCCCAGAAAGCACTTCCATCAGATAAGCATGCAGTATCAGTGTCATTCCAGCTGGAAGATGTACTGCAGTGAGCTGAACATACATGCATTCAACTTCTGTGCATTCAGCTTTACATGCACAGCAAAAAATCAAAAGAGGGTGGAGTTTCAGAGGAAATGACTTTGGGAATCTCATCCACCACTGAACCCAATGTGTTTTGATTGTACATGATTTGGGATTTAGGTGCAATCCCCAGAACATAACCCCTACATAAGTTGTGGGCTTACTGCTTACTGATGGAGCAGGCTAGAGTCCTTTACATGAAAAGTGAGGGTGGGACTAGCAACAGGGATGCAGCTGCTATTTCTACATAGGGCCAAATCTCAGATTGACATTTGCTGAAGCAATACAGCTCTGCTCTATAGCACCGTTTATGCCTTGCCTTGCACCAGACCTTTCATAACAACACAATACAGAAGGTTACCTCATTATCCTCTGGTTGGTGAGAGAGCTAGATGTGAACCAGGGGGCACCAGCTGCCATGCCACCCATGTGAACCAGGCCAATGTCTGATCTACAGAATTACTGGAGATGGAATGAAACAATGTATAACTTTTTAAACTAAATATATATTTCTTAAAATCTACAACAAAATTATTTTCTATAATATAACAAATATCCTTATAATGTAACTGATACCTTGACAAGAATATGAATAAAGTAGTACTCTAGTTCTTCAAAACTAGTAATGTTTAAAAACTTTTACTTTAATTTCAAATTGAATTTGTAATTTCTTTTGTGAGAACTTTCGATTTATTATATTATTCAACAACCCGCTACAGAAAAATGTAGAATGGGACAAGCTGGTAGGCAGAATGCTACAATGATATTCTGCATGTTCCCACTACCCGCCATTTTAAAGTAAGCAAAATAACAGCATTAGTGGGATTGGCATAGATGTAATACACCACATTCATGTTTAAAAATATCTTATTTTGTTGCCCTAAGATTCAAATGCTCACTAATGAATGTTTGAATCTTGTTAATTTTTCCTTACTACTTACTAGTAGTTAATTTTTAAAGATAGCATTTATTAAACATCTGAATACTAACAAATAAGCACTGTGACAAACTTAAAAACTTCATGCTCCTTGGAGAAAATGCAGAAGATAAATCTAATTATAAATTAATGAACTATGGTAACCTGAAAGATTACTTTTACTATATTTGACAACAGTAACAAAGCTAGTGGAAAAACCAGGTTCCCCTCTCTTGTTTCAAACAGTCCCTGAAAAGGCTTATTTGCACCAGCAATAACTGGTATCAAAACTTCATTCCCACAAATTCTACAGATCATGATGCAGGTCTGAATACGTAGTGCTAAAGATTGCCAGTTATTTGACTGGAGTCTTTTGCATGTGCTTTGCACTACAGCTCCTTTACATATGCTTATATCTAGTGTTAGCCCTACTCAGAATAGGTCCACAGAAATGAATGAACATGACTAACATAGCCCCAGTAATTTTTATAGGTCTACTCTGAATAGAACTTGGTTGGATGCAATCCACAGTTATTACTGTCTCAAACTTATGACACTTCAGTGGGATATACTCTCAACTTCCACAGCTTTAACAGCTTACGGATGAAGAATTTACAGCTTTTTTAACCGCTACAGTCCTGCACAGTCCGCTACAGCCCTGGCACAGCAAATATATTCAGAAGCTAGCCCACTAAGGTGAGAAAAGCAAAACCTAGTGGTATTATCAACTGAACTAGACTGAAAATAAACAATGGTTCTTGATCATCAAAGTTTGAAATCATTAGAGCTCCTCATATTGCAATACTGGCTTAATCATCATGAAATGAGATTGTTGATATCTAGTTCTGGGTCTTGGCCTGTCATGTCTTTTATTGCTTAGCCAAAAGACATCACCAATTCAAACAATAAAAAGTACACCACTCAAAATATAATTTTTTTAAATGAACAGCACAATCAATTGCAGCATCTGATCCATTGCAATATCAAACATCTTTCACTACAAGGACCTGCAATGTTCACTTAAAAAAACCCCTACTCATTTACAATTCAGCGCTTTAACAACAGAGTCACCATCTTATTCTCTCACACATTTTTGACAAATGCTGCATTAATAAGCATTTTTAGAAATACAGCATTCTATTAATCACTTGTCTAAGAAAAAGTGCCTATAAGGCTTCATGTGAAACATCACAGCTCTCAAGCATTTGGTCCACCATTGTGCAGAGAGAAAGGAATTCCATGGAACTCAGCAACATTCCTGTCTCACCCACAGATATTCATGAAAGGCTTCCATCAAGAGAGAAGGCAGAAGTGATGTCTCTCTCACCTCAGCAGGGAATCTGTGGTGGCTAAATGTGATCTGGAACTGTTCAGTGCTGGGTACAAGACCAGCAAGTTTCTAGAATATTCTTTGGAGTCCAAAAAATGTCATGCTGTGACAACTATAATAGAGGAACCTTTTTCATCCCAAGGCCACATTCCCTCATATTCAACCTCATGTCAGTGTTGGGCAGGAAAAGAGGCAATAATAATAATAATAATAATAATAGGTGGAGTTTGTGGCAAAAGCAGACAGAGCAATAGTTATGACTCTTACATTTGTACCAAAGGCTGCATTTCAACCATGTATGAGTTGGAGATTTGTATGCACACATCTCTTCATCCTCCATACAGGCAAGAGGGAGGCATTATCACAGTCTAATAAACACACTGTAACCGGGCAGAAATATGCAAGAGGGGCATAAAGCAGGACGGGGGTGGTGTGGCCTTGGAAGAGTCCTGAGAACGTGATAGTGATGGATGGCAGCATTTGATCCTTGGACCTAACTTCTAAGACACATGTCACAGTGAAGAGCAAACTGGCAATAGCTATTCTATCTGCCCGTTATCTGACAACTATTTATCTTATTTATGTATTCATTCATTCATTCATTCATTCATAAGATTTATTCTCCAACCTTCATCATAAGGTCTCAGAACAGATTCCAACAATATAATCATACAATTGGTGTTTGTATTATTTTTGTTAATGGTGCTATTTGGCTGCCTTTGAACAGATAAAAAAATCTCTTAAAACAAATCTATAAAACAAAATAGGAGAGATGATCTTGGTTTGATAACTTGGTTTGGAGGGACATCTGGACATTTTCCCAAATTGGACATCATATGAAAGTGTGGCTTAAGAAAACAGGAACTTCACACAATTCTGCTTTGATTGAAGCAGCTTTATTGTTTTACTTGTTTTTAACATTGTAATTGTTTTGTTAAGAACTCTTCCACCATTCCTGCAATTTCACCTTGTTGTTTTCCAAGTCAGAATTTCTGTGTCACTTTTAACATCTTTATTCTCCTTCACATCCCTCCTGAAAGTTGAGACTTACTACTTTACTACTGTTCATTTCAAACTTTTAAACACTTAACAAGTTAATAATGATTTGTTCAGTTGCTTTAATGTTCCTCGTAGCAGGGAAATGTAGACAAAATTAAGCAAATAAACTTACACACTTGCCCAGTGCAAGTATAATCTCTTAAACATGTAAAAGTTCAAAAAGTCAAAGACTCCAGCTCTTTCCCCCTCTTTCCTTCTCTTTTTTGGTCTGTTGTGAATCCTTTCTTGCTTACCTATAGTTATTTATTTAGAGCATTTATATGCTGCCTTTCATAGCCTATATCCCAGGGCAGTTAACAGCATTAGACATGATGAATACTAATTGGAGTCCATCCTGATCAGAGCTTGAAAAGGTTTTGCAAAACCTTGTAAGCAAAGAACCCTAGTTAGCAATGATACACATATAATACTCAATGAACTTCTGCACTATTGGACCTCTAAGGCTAACAGTATAAAAATATTGATAGTGCTTATATTCTAGATAAAGTGTTAGGTCTTTATAATACTGAAAGGTCTGGCACTCAGTATGTTTTTATTGTACTTTAAAGATTAAAAAAAACTTAAAACACCTACAAAGTCGTACTAAGTATGACCTTTTAAGAAAATATTTAACTAAGGGTAATTGTCTGAAACACAGTTTACAATAAGGGACATAACTGCAATGTTAACCACTGAGATGTCACTAGTATAACAATTATTTGCACATACAGTAATATTTGAGATAAACTAGGACCAGGCCTAATTATCCAAATTGATGAAATTGGAGGAAATAATTCTAAAAATCTACTTTCATAATTCAAACAGTTTTAATAGGCTCTCCCAGAACGACTTGTTCTGTATATGTTTTCAGCTGTTTTTTTTAAATTGCAATCAAATGGCAATATAATAAATCAATTATGTTTTAGGACCCTGCATATGTCTTTACCCAATTGCAAACCTATGTTTCTCATGCATATGTTATATTTCCATATGAAATGGGCTATATCAAACATTTCTGTCCTTTAGAAATGGGGAATCCCACTGTTACATTTTGTTAATAATAATAATAATAATAATAATAATAATAGAAACAGGAAGTGGCAAATTTCCTATAATTAAGTAGATTTGATCAGAGACTAAAAGGACTGTATGTACTATACGAATGGGAAATGACATAAGCACAATGGATAACAAATGAAGAACTGAAACTACTTCTAAACCCACAGAAATAACGCAAATCCATATTTTGTTCCTTATATTTCAAAACATGAAAAGTGAGGCCACATCACTAATCCTCATCTCACCAGCATGCATTTAATACAAATCTTTAAAGATTTGGGGGGTGGGGGTGTCCTGAAACTAACCACCTCAGTTCAGAAATCATCAAGATATTACAAATTCTGTCCTACTCACCTTCATTTGGTTATAAAAGCCCTACAAACGTCTAACCCATTCAAGATTGAGATAGGTAGGATATACCAGCACTGGTACTGACTGATTTGCCTCCACCAAACTATTCTATTTCAGGCAATAAGTAGTATCAAAAGAATGCTTATTTCCATTACAGAAGATCTATTGTTTCATAATTGAGGCAATCCTAACCCCAATGATTTAGGAGTAAGCCTCACTGAATCCAATAGGATTTACTGCTAGGTAGTTTAGGACTGCCTAACTGCCAACCTAGCAGTTCCAAAGCACATCAAAGTGCAAGTAGATAAATAGGTACCACTCTGGCGGGAAGGTAAACGGCGTTTCCATGTGCTGCTCTGGTTCGCCAGAAGCAGCTTAGTCATGCTGGCCACATGACCCGGAAGCTGGACGCCAGATCCCTTGGCCAATAAAGCGAGATGAGCACCGCAACCCCAGAGTCGGCCACGACTGGACCTAATGGTCAGGGGTCCCTTTACCTTTACCTAGTTTAGGACTGCAGTTATGTAAACTTATCTTGGTTATATAGACCTGTGTTTTTTTGGACAGCTGATTAAAAAAATCAGAAAACAGAAAAAACCCACTGTTAACAGCAGTCCAGAATAAAGTACATACATCCCTGTGGTTTTTATTTAAATACAAAGCTGTCACAGGCCAGTGATAATGCATTTTCTGCATAAATGATCCAAGTGTTCACTGAGGTTCTGCTATGCCTGAAATTTTCCTGCCTACTTTGTCAACCTGCACTGCACTATCATTTCATGAAGTTATGATGTGGGCATGCACCAAACAGGGAAGAAGAGAAAGCAGGTTGTGCTTCTTATCACAACACAGCCTAGGCACCAGCCCTTCTGGCTTCCTCCACTGAAGGCAATGCTGAACAGGAAGGTATTCCTTTCAGACTAAGTATGAAAGGCTAAAAGAGATAACTACAGTCCTGTATACAATACGTCTATATTTTAAAAGTTTCTCTGTAGCTCTTTAAGTCTGTAAGAAAGTCAGATGAGCAACCCGCATATACTGTAGTATATACACAGTACAGAGCTGTATAAATAGGTGCATGGACAACTCTATCCCCCTCACCTAGAGGTAAAAGTCTAAGTCTATTTGCAATTTTGCAGTTATCATTGCAAGTCTGATTTAATGTGTGAGTAAGGAAGGATTGTACAACTATAACTTTTTAGCTAGTAACATAACGTTGTGAACCGCACTGAAATCTACAAGTATAGGGTGGTATACACATTAAATAAATAAATAAATAAATAAATGTTGCTATATTATTATTTATTAATTTGGGAGTGGTTACAAAGTTGGCATGCCACTTCAGCATCATACCACAAAGTAAGACATCATTCTGGTGTTTCAATTCTTTTAACAACAACATTCCAGGAGAACATGGCGGCAAGAACATGAGTTGGCATGCCACTTCAGCATCATACCACAAAGTAAGACATCATTCTGGTGTTTCAATTCTATTTAACAACAATATTCCAGAAGAACATGGTGGCAAGGAAACAGACCATGCAATTTTTTATTTGTGTGAATCCCTTCTTTTTGATGAAGATAGCTAAACTATTCTTGTCTTAAATGATAGGATACTGAAACAGCCTTTGGCAGGTAATGGAACACTGGTTTAACATTGCTGAAACTAGTGTGTAGACATGATCTGTACCTATACAGAAGGCTTATGGGAAGTACATGAGCTTTCTGATATAAAAGTGGGGCACAGGTATAATAAACACAAGCACTGTGTTCTATAAAGCAGCAATGTGGGCAATTTATGGTCTATAAAAAGTGTTGCCAACCCAAGAAACTGTGCAGCAAAGGCCATTTGAGCTGAGAGTCTGACAAGCAACTTTCACTCACTCTAGACTGAATGGTCAACTTCAAGGTTTATTTAAGCTGCAATCTATTCTTCCTAAGTAGATACTAGAGAACTATTTATTCCAGCACATCTACTCCACTCAAAAAGTCAAGGTTACAATATATATATATATATATATATATATATATATATATATATGCCATTATGTGTGCACAGAAAGCAAGTAGGATCACTTATAAAATGCCATGTATGGAGTTACGCACATTGCTACAATCTAACAATTTGTCTAAATTCTAACAATTGTCTAAATTCTAACAATTGCTAAAATCTAACAATTTGTCCTGTCACTTATGGTGTCCTTCACTCAAGGAGTGCTACAAGTGCTACCAACCAGAACAAAACCTTGTCTGCAAGTGCACAATACATCGGCACCATCATCAGCATGGTTACTCGGAAATCTTGCAGAGTTAAACAAGATTTACCAGCGGTATGCTTAGGCTTGCAGCCTTTCTTTCATGTTACTTAACAAAAAGAAGCACATTAAGAAATCATTACGTGCTGACTTTCCACTTTCTGCTAAATTAGATATTTTTGAAGTGTAATGTTTTAGTAGAAACTGAGCCAGAGACCTAAGAAACCAACGACACCAAAAAGTCAGATTGCATTCCTGACTCCCAAATGAAACCAGCTGGCACCTTTGAAGCGGGCTTGACAAATCAGCATTCTCCCCTTTGCTCTAAAGAAAGGGGCAGGGTCCTGATCTCGGCAAAAGAAACGAAAGTACGTGGGCGCTCCAACTTGATCTAATGCCCTAGATTCGCTCCTAAGCAAGCGGCTCCAGAGAGGCGAGGAAACCCCTCCCCGCCTGCATCATCAGTATTCAAATAAGGTTCAGGGCCGCTGTAGGAGGAAAAGAGAAAAAGGAAAATGCCTCTTCGCGCTCCGGGCTCGCAGGGCGGGGAAAGGCAGCTTTCTGACAGGACCAAAACGGCGCCGCTTGTATAAGGGATACCCCAAACCGGTGCCGCTCCTGACGCGGCTTTAATAAACCGGAGACGCCGGGCTCAACCCGGAGAACGGGATGGGCGCAGCCAAGGCCCCTCACAGCCCCCTCCCGCCTCGGTTATGAAACACCGGAGCTGCCCCGTCTCCGCCTCGCCACGGTGCCCGGGTTCGGGGGTGGGAGTCGGAGGAAGATAGGGGGAGCGGCCCCTCAGGCTGTCCCCCAATTCCCGGCCAGCCCCTGAGGGCCTGAATCGTCCCCGGCAGCGGGTCACGCGAAGCCCTCAACTGGCGGCGGGGTCGGGAGCCGGGGGGGGGGGCAGAGAGACTGAGATCATAGACCTGCGCCAGCGACCCAACCCGCCGTCGCGCCCGCCGCCTGTCAAAGTTTACCTCAGCCCACTCGCCAGCAGGACTCCGCGAGGCCCCCTCAAGGCCGGCGGCCGCGGCTCGCTGGCGTATCCTCCTTACCGAGCTTCCCTGCCAGCCTGCCGCCTCCCTTCGCGCTCCTCTTCTTCTTCTTCAGCCCACCGCCGCGACACGGATCGCTCGCCCCCGCTTCTCAAGTAAGCAGCCACAACCCGCCAGGCCCTAAGGTCTCCCTCCGCCACCGCGCATGCGCCGCCCTCGCGCTTACCGGCAAAACAAGCCGCGGAATCAGCCGCCGAGCCCGGAGGAGCCTTGGCCGTACTGCGCGTGCGCCGGTGGTTAAGGGACACCAAGCAAGCTGCAGCGGTATATCGGCTTGCCAAGAGCCTGAGCCGGCCCAGGCCCCTGTGCTTCCCTGGTCAGTACCAAGCATGCGCATTACTACCGCGCGCATAGATGGGGAGTCGACGGTGATTCCCCTTCTTCGTCAGGGAGCGGGCCGCGGCTTCGCTGCGCATGCGCCACGGAAACCTTCAGGAGGTGGCGGGGGGAAAAGAGGAAAGGGATGTGTTGCGCATGCGTCGGAAGAGGACAGGGAGTTCTCGGTGTGCTTCCGTGACCTCAGATTACCTTGTAGGAGGGGAGCAGCGAGGGAGGATTTGGGACTATGGGCGGGATTGGAGGAGGGTCCTCTGCCTCCTCCCAAAGTGGAAGCTTCTTACGTCGTTGCTGCCGCAGAGACGCGCTGAGGGATGGGGACTTGGGGGTTTCTGTCACTTTATTTTAGTGAAGGGGCCACGCAAAAGCTCCCCCTTAACCTGCAGTGTCGAAGCAGCATGGGCGCAAGTCCCTTTGCAAGTCAGTCCCGCCTCCTCCTGAGTAAACTCCTGCCCTTCTGCAAGTTCCATGTTTGCAGCAGTCAGAAGCTCTTTGAACTACGTATATGTTGCCCAGTGTCGTTATTTTAAAAACAAAAGCAAACACCACAGCTCCGCCGAGGACCCAAGCAGAATTAAAAGTTCAGTGTTTCAGAAGCTGACGCAAAGAATGAGGGTTTTTCAAAATAAAAAATTCAGGTGAGGCAAAAAGGTCAAGCAATACAAGACTGCCTCATCACCGAGCCTTGAGTTTTTGGACAAAGAGGAAGATGGCATTTCAATGGATTCAGGTTACAAAAAAGGAGAGTCAAGGAGAGTCAAGGACTTTCAGACAGTAAGCTGTTCCACCATGGAACGGACCATGGAAAGGGAGTCCTCCTACCTTGGAGGTTTTTAAGCAGAGGTTGGATGGCCACCTGTCATGGGTGCTTTAGTTGAGATTCCTGCATTTGCCAGGGGCTGGACTAGATGATCCTTGGAGTCCCTTCCAGCTCTACAATTCTATGATTCTTGGAGATGTCTCAATACAATCCACTGCTCAGATGTGAAGCCTGGTTCTGAAAGGTTCCATTACAGACGGTAAGGGGACTATCTGTCCCTCTGAACAAAATATCTGAAGAAGTGCGCATGCACACGAAAGCTCATACCTAGAACTAACTTAGCTGGTCTTTAAGGTGCTACTGGAAGGAATTTTTTTATTTTGTTTTGACTATGGCAGACCAACACGGCTACCTATCTGTAACTGTCCCTCTGAACGTTAGACTTCCAATTCTCATCAACATCTGGGAGCAGCAGGGATGACAGGAGCTGTAATAGCTGTCAGAAATTTGGTAGGCAGAGTAATCTGGCAGAAATGCAGTGAGCATGACTGAAAACTTTTCTTGTTGCACTTCTTCCTGGTCCAACCATTTAGGGTGAGCCTTGCTAAGGAAATGTAGCAGCAAAAATACATGCAGGCATGCTGAATTTTAAAAGTATACAGTACTAACTAATATGCATAACACTATACAGCTACATAACATGTGCCAGTATTTTACATGCTGTAACAAACAGAAATCATGCTAGCATACCACTCTTCCTCTATACCCACCATCCCCTTATTAGATATAGTATTTGTATAGAGGCCAATACATGCAAGTTTGGCTATCCTGCAATCTGTACACTGCAAAGTTGGGATCTTCAGAGTGTACATCGGGGCAGCCCAACTTTTCATACCAAGTGGGCTGCAATAATACTTCAACACATAACCCGCAGGCCACACACTGCCTTGTCATGCAGGGGAAGCGAGGCCAAAATTTGATGTCCCAGCTCTCACGCTGTCTTCCCAAAGTTCGAAAACGGCTACCTAGGCTTTGGGAAGTAGGAGGGAAGACTCGAAACCTCCTTCCTTAAGCCCAGCACCTCATTTACCCAGCTTTGGGAATACAGGGCAGGGGGGGACGTCAAATGTTGCTGAGGGCCATCAAAAAGGCCTTGTGGGCCACATGTTGGACCACCCTGGTGTGGATGCATTAGATCTACAGGTATAGGTTATTCTCCTCTGCAAATGTAACATCCAACATCTACCACTGAGTTTCTTGGAAGAGCAGGAACGGTGTAATCACAACACCCTCACAGTGCATAAGGGGGGGGGGGGCAATGTAGTGCTATCCAATTGTTTTGGGTCACAATTCCCATCATCCCTAGCTATTGGCCGTGGTGGCTAGGGCAGATGGAAGTTGACATCCCCAACATCTGGAGGGCACCACATTGGCTATCCCTGGTTTAGAGTTTATGGTTAAGCTACAAGCATGGTTAATATTGAAATCTAATGCAATTCATGTCTATTACTGTGGTTGCCATGGTTCACTCCTGAACTTGAATGCCATGTATTCACAGTAAGTTCTTTAAAACAATTATGAAACAGCTTTAGATCCCCTCTATTTTTATTATGAATGATGATTGAAATGCTGTTCCTTTGACTCTACATACAACAGATGGCACTGCTCTAGAATTTTGTTTTTTAATTGAATTTTTCTTCCCTTTATGTGAAAGATCAGCAGAGAAATAAAGCACAGTTGACATACCTTGTTCAAGCATTAGGTCTTGTAAATATATCACTGGTAACAATTTAGCCCTTGTAGAATGTGTTAATACTACTGCACACATGACTTGAGGTAATTAATGCCCAGTGTATGCCATTTATCTTATCTATATAAGTTTTGTAACTGAGGTTGCCAAGCAACTTACTAGGTGAGCCTTAAAACAGTTTTAGTTTCACATAGAATTGGTTGGCTATGTAAGCTGTATAAACAAACGCCAAGAAAGAGCATGCCCTTTTGTAGAAAAGCTTTGCCGTTAAAGGTTTACAAAAAGTAGTGTAAAGACCAACATATACATAACTACTGTAGCTTTAAGGTTTAATCTGGGATGGGCAAAAATTGATTTCAACTCAAGTAAGAATTCAGTAAGGTAAAGGTAAAGGTACCCCTGACTGTTAGGTCCAGTCACGAACGACTCTGGGGTTGCGGTGCTGATCTCGCTTTACTGGCCGAGGGAGCTGACATACAGCTTCCGGGTCATGTGGCCAGTATGAATAAGCTGCTTCTGGTGAATCAGAGCAGCGCACGGAAACACCATTTACCTTCCCGCTGTAGTGGTACCTATTTATCTACTTGCACTTTGACGTGCTTTTGAACTGCTTGGTTGGCAGGAGCAGGGACCAAGCAATGGGAGCTCACCCCATCGATCAGAACCACTGACCTTCTGATCGGCAAGCCCTAGGCTCAGTGGTTTAGACCACAGTGCCACCCTCGTCCCTCTAAGGTGTAGGGTAGCAATGGGCTAAAATATGCATAGAATTAAAACACCATGTTAAGTACTTTGCTCATCTATGGGAAGTGACTTTATCCCACATAAGGATACCCGCAGATTCCTTTATAGACCCAAAGCTGCAGCAGACAGGTCCAGTGAGAATTCCATATGTAACTTAATAATTGTTTTAACTGACCTGTTTATTTATTGTTGTCTTTATTATTTTTGGTTCTATCAGATCCTTTTTATGATATGGTGAGCCTCCTTGTGTAGGCTATATCCAAAATGGGGGAATAGGAATAATTTTATAAACAATTGTTGGACAAAGGGTAATATGGAATTTCAAAAGGCAATATTAACTGGGTTATTCTGCAGTTGCAATTAGGGTGTGTGTTCACTGTTCTGGGAGCTGCTTGAGAAAACATTTTATTTTGATTTCACGAGGGAAGCAAGTATTGAATAATAGTATTGTTAGTTTCTATCACCTGCTGAGACAAAGCCTTAATATGTGTAAATACAATTTGCACAAGGGAAAAAGAACTGGTGGTTGTATTTGATCTAGGGACACCTTTTCAAACCTATCCAGGGGAAGAAAGCCATATCAAGGCCATTTAATCTTGACAAACCCTCATCTTTTAAATAAACTTATAACTCCACGTGTTATGCAATACAAAGGCCAGATGCAAAGGACACATACGACTAGAAGCCAAGAGGACCCAGAAGAAGATAGAATACCATAATATTCTCAACGAACTGACTCGGAAAAGAAAAAAATCATGCTTTTTAATGGCAAACTTTTCTCCTTCACAGTGTAATCATACTCCTGCTGGGAATTGGCCCTATTGAATTAAATAGGACTTACTTTTGGATAGGCATGTACAAGATTGTTTTGCTATTCTCATTATTGTATAGAGTAGCACAAATACATTGAATTAAATAAGCTGTTGGTATGCTCCAAGATGTTTTCCAGAAAAAGTTGTCATTTATTAATATTATTATATTTATTATCTGCCCTTCATCAGCAGGTCCCAGGGCAGGTTACAACCATTTTAAATTCCATATTAAAAATTCTGAAAAAGAGCTACAGTCTCAGGAATAGAGTGGTTCCTGATAACACAGATCTCAGGTGTCAAAGGCCAGGGTAAAGCAGTGTGCTATCAGCACTATATGCTTAATGCTGTGGGAGGGAATCCCACAACTTAGGGGCTGCTACAGAGAATGCCATCTCCCATGCCATCATACAGTCACTTTGAATTCCCGAGGGCAGCAGAACTATCTAACCCTACAGCTCTTCACACCTGAGAGGGTCTGTAGGGAATGAGACTAGCTTTAGCTCTTGTGGAAATGAGTGCTTTCTTCATGCGATATTACTTTGCCAAGAAGATGCAGGGTTTTGGACAAACAGAGTGGGACAGGGCCCCTCTAACAGAGTTCCTGTAGGCTCAAATTGCTAGTCAGCAATGTAAAGGTTCAGTTAAATTGGTCTCTTATTGGCCTTGCCTGGATGTCTTGCCACTCAATGAACCACCCAGTCATCGAATCTTTTTGTTTCATGTGTCATTCTTAATTTAGACTTGTTTCTGAAATATACTCAGAGTCGAGTGTGGTTTTCATGCTCTTTATTCAGCTCATAGTGGTGAGAAGGAATGGAAGTTTCCCCAAAGTATCTGCTTTATATACATTATTTACACAATGGGCTGCACGTGACTGGCTAATTCTGGGATTCTCCTGTAGGCCAATCAGGTTGTGGATTCACTTCTATCTGGAGCTGGATTGGGTGGCTCCTGCAGACCAATCATACTGCTGCATTGTTCTAGGACCAATCAGACTGCCTCATTCTGAATCCTATTGTTCTAGGATCAATCAGACTGCTGCATTTTGGATCCTATTGTTGTAGAACCAATCAGACTGCTGCATTTTTGATCCTACTCAACTTAGTACATAACAGTTTCCATCTCATCTTGCCATAGTGTGTAGAGCTTCATTCACAGCAGAACATGCCACATTAAGAGACTAAACAGTAGGATGCTCATGAAATCCCACTTCCTCTTTAAAAAGAAGGATGGAGTTCATTGAGCTATAATCCATCCCAGAAACTGATCTGGGCCATGCCTGCCTGTTTTTCCAA
This sequence comes from Podarcis erhardii, assembly GCF_964252035.2. Lineage (NCBI taxonomy): Eukaryota > Metazoa > Chordata > Lepidosauria > Squamata > Lacertidae > Podarcis > Podarcis erhardii. The sequence continues at coordinate 25,548,014 of NC_138512.1, read as the reverse complement.
AGCGAGGCACACGGCAGCACCAATGCTCCTCTAACTATTCATTCGTTTAAAAATTATCTTGTAGTCATCCTTATTGTCATATTCCTTTCAGAATACTTGTCAGGTGCTGTTGCGGTTGCTCGAGAGTAAGCAGGCAGGACTCTGACCTGTGTTTTACAGGCTTTATTTGAATCATAGAATCATAGAGTTGGAAGAGACCACAAGGGCCATCGAGTCCAACCCCCTGCCAAGCAGGAATCACCATCAGAGCACTCCTGACATATGGTTGTCAAGCCTCTGCTTAAAGACCTCCAAAGAAGGAGACTCCACCACACTCCTTGGCAGCAAATTCCACTGTCAAACAGCTCTTACTGTCAGGAAGTTCTTCCTAATGTTTAGGTGGAATCTTCTTTCTTGTAGTTGCTCCATTGCTCCATGTTTCTGCTTCTCTGGAGCAGCAGAAAACAACCTTTCTCCCTCCTCTATGTGACATCCTTTTATATATTTGAACATGGCTATCATATCACCCCTTAACCTCCTCTTCTCCAGGCTAAACATGCCCAGCTCCCTTAGCCGTTCCTCATAAGGCATCATTTCCAGGCCTTTGACCATTTTGGTTGCCCTCCTCTGGACACGTTCCAGTTTGTCAGTGTCCTTCTTGAACTGTGGTGCCCAGAACTGGACACAGCACTCCAGGTGAGGTCTGACCAGAGCAGAATACAGTGGCACTATTACTTCCCTTGATCTAGATGCTATACTCCTATTGATGCAGCCCAGAATTGCATTGGCTTTTTTAGCTGCCGCGTCACACTGTTGGCTCATGTCAAGTTTGTGGTCAACCAAGACTCCTAGATCCTTTTCACATGTACTGCTCTCAAGCCAGGTGTCACCCATCTTGTATTTGTGCCTCTCATTTTTTTTGCCCAAGTGCAATACTTTACATTTCTCCCTGTTAAAATTCATCTTGTTTGTTTTGGCCCAGTTCTCTAATCTGTCAAGGTTGTTTTGAAGTGTGATCCTGTCCTCTGGGGTGTTAGCCACCCCTCCCAGTTTGGTGTCATCTGCAAATTTGATCAGGATGCCCTTGAGTCCATCATCCAAGTCGTTGATAAAGATGTTGAATAAGACCGGGCCCAAGACAGAACCCTGTGGCACCCCACTAGTCACTCTTCTCCAGGATGAAGAGGAACCATTGATGAGCACCCTTTGGGTTCGGTCAGTCAGCCAGTTACAAATCCACTGAGTGGTAGCATAGTCAAGTCCACATTTTACCAACTTCTTTACAAGAATATCATGGGGCACCTTGTCAAATGCCTTGCTGAAATCAAGGTAGGCTACATCCACTGCGTTCCCTTCATCTACCAGGCTTGTAATTCTGTCAAAAAACGAGATCAGGTTAGTCTGACATGACTTATTTTTCAGAAATCCATGCTGACTATTGGTGATCACAGTATTCCTTTCTAGGTGCTCACAGACTGTTTGCTTAATGATCTGCTCCAGAATCTTCCCTGGTATTGATGTCAGACTGACTGGGCGGTAATTATTTGGGTCCTCTCTTTTCCCCTTTTTGAAAATAGGGACAACATTTGCCCTCCTCCAGTCTGCCGGGACTTCGCCTGTTCTCCAGGAATTCTCAAAGATGACTGCCAGTGGTTCTGAGATCACATCTGCCAGTTCTTTTAATACTCTTGGATGCAGTTCATCTGGCCCTGGAGACTTGAATACATCTAAACTAGCCAAGTATTCTTGTACTATCTCCTTAGTTATTCTGGGCTGTGTTTCCTCTGCTGAATCATTCTCCAAATTATAGCTCCAAATTCTTCAGGTCGGGCATTGTTTTCTTTATCGGAGAAGACTGAGGCAAAGAAGGCATTGAGGAGTTCAGCCCTTTCTGTGTCCCCTGTTTGCATTTCACCATCTTCTCCTCTGAGTGACCCCACTGTTTCTTTGTTCTTCCTTTTGGGTGCAGACTATTTACAGTGAAGAGCCCCAAGGCTCATGTCTGGCTCAATCGCTAGCAGAATCCGGCAGTGGTCTTTTTTTGTACCTCCCCCAACATAAAAGTTTTGTTACCCCCAACCGTTTCCGCCCCTCCCTGCGCCCCAGACTACTGTGCAGGATGGGCGATGGCAAGGGCGTGCTTCCCCCCTCCCTGGCTTGCTCAGGAGCGGCGATAAGGCTCTCACTAGCATCCTCTGGTCCTTGCAACTGTGCTGGTCCCGGGGGAAGGTACCGTGGGTGTAAGCAGAGTCCACACGAAGAGGGGCGAGGTCCAAGACGGGGAACAGGTACGCGGGGAACAGGAGGCCGAGCTGGGAACTGGAACACCGGATAGTCAGGAACAGGAGGCCAAGCAGGGATCAGGAACACAGGAAGGTCCAAAGCCAACAACGACGTTGCTCCCGCAACCTGGGGCCAGGCTGACTGGGCTTTTATCCTCTTCTAAGGCCGGGGGCGGTCCCGACCCCCAGGAGCCCCGCCTCCTCTGGCCTTAAGGCGAGCACTCCTCCTGGGGGCAACCAGTTCCCTTCGCCTCTCTGCCCTAAGCCTCTGCAGATCAGGAGAGGCCGAAGGGTTACTGGGCCCTGGAGGAGGCTCACCTGTGGCCACTGAGTCGTCAAGCCCCTCTGGGGCCAGAAGGGCTTCACCTGGGGCCAGCTCCTGATGCTCTGTCACAGGTGCAGGCTCTTCAGCATCTAGGCCTTGCCCCAGTTCAGCCGGCCCTGGAGGCGGGGACTCCTGTGCAGGCTGGGATTCCTCTGGTTCATCCTCAGAATCGGAATCCCAGGCCATCACACCATCCCCCCTCCCAGGCCCCCCCCTCAACCGAGGGTCCGGACCCGGCTTGCCGGGGTACGTCGCATGGAACTCTCGGAGGCAGGCAGGTGCGTGGACGTTGGCCGCTGGTTCCCAGGAACGGTCCTCCGGTCCATACCCCTTCCAGTCAATGAGATACTGCAGCTTTCCCCTGCGGTATCGGGAGTCCAGGATGCGTTCCACCTCATACTCAGGCTCTCCCTGAACCAACACTGGCTGCGGACGGGGACGGTTCGGGTGGAACTCGTCGGGTGGGGCCACCGGACTCAGCAGGGACCTGTGGAAGACCGGGTGAACCTTCAGGGTTGCGGGTAACCGGAGACGGAATGCTACAGGAGAGACTTGGTCCACGATAGGGAACGGGCCGGTGAAGCGGGCGTCCAACTTCCGCGAAGGTCGAGAGGGGTGGAGGTGGCGAGTGGAGAGCCAAACCAGGTCACCGACGCGAAGTTCCGGCCCCACCTGGCGGTGGCGGTCGGCCTGGGCTTTGTACGCTTCCTTGGCCTGGTGCAGTTGCTCCACCAAAAGCTGTTCCTGGGACTGGAGCTCTTGAAGCCACTCCGTCACCGCCGGGACCGCGGATGCCGGCAGCACATCTGGAAACAGCCGTGGATGATAACCGTAACTGGCCTGGAACGGGGTCTGCTGGGTGGATGCATTCACCGCGTTGTTGTAGGCGAACTCCGCCAATGCCAGGTGGTCGACCCAGTCATCCTGCTGGTAGCTGCAGTAACACCGGAGGTACTGCTCCAGCACCGCGTTCGCCCGTTCCGTCTGGCCATCGGTCTGTGGGTGGTAGGCTGACGAGAGGCAGACCTCTGTCCCGAGGGTCTGGTGTAATGCTCGCCAGAACCGGGATGTGAACTGAACGCCCCGGTCGGACACCACGCGCTCTGGTAGGCCATGCAGGCGGAAGACATGCTGAAGGTACAGCTGAGCGGTTTCCTTGGCTGTGGGTACAGATGGGCAGGGGGTGCAGTGCACCATCTTGGTGAAATGGTCGGAGAACACTAGAAGGCAGGTACAGCCACGAGACGGGGGTAAGTCCACTACAAAGTCCAACGAAACCGTGTGCCAAGGGCACGGTGGAACTGGCAATGGCTGAAGTAGGCCGGGGGGTCGCCCGGTAGGACCCTTGGCGCGCCGGCAGACATCACAACCAGCAACGTAGCGAGCCACGTCGGCCTTCAGGCGGGGCCACCAAAACTCACGGCTGACCAGATGGGTGGTCCGATACCGTCCAAAGTGCCCCGCTGCTGGGGCATCATGGGCCATCCGGAGAACCTCCAGCCGCAGTGGCCCTGGCGGGATGTACAGACGGCCGTGGTGCAGCAGAAGGCCCTGATGCAGGACCAGCCCCGGATACTGTGGGCTGGACCCTTCAGCCAGCTCCCGGAGTCGTTCCTGGGCCCAAGCGTCGACCCGCTGCTGTTCCCGCACCCGAGCCTGCAGTGGTTCCGCCTCCTGGGTGGCCAGGAACGCAGCTGGAGGTAGGATCGTGGTGGGTTCTGCTTGCTGTACCGTGTCTGCGTTGTCTTCAGGTTTCCGGGACAGGGCATCTGCCTTCTGGTTCTGAGAGCTAGGGATATAGCGGATCCGGAACTGGAACCGGGAAAAGAACAACGCCCACCGGATCTGTCTTTGGTTCAGCTTGCGGGTGGTCTGGAGGTACTCCAGATTCCGGTGGTCGGTTCTCACCTCCACCGGATGTCGTGCCCCCTCAAGATGGTGGCGCCAGACCTCAAAGGCCACCTTGATGGCCAGTAGTTCCCGCTCCCACACAGTATAGTTACGCTCCGCTGGTAGGAGCTGGCGGGAATAGAAGGCACAGGGCAAGAGTGGCGCTTCAGGTCCATTCTGTTGAGACAAGACGGCACCGAGAGCCGTACTGGAGGCGTCGGTCTCCACCACAAAGGGTCGAGAGGGGTCAGGATGTTGTAAGATCGGCGCCCTCTGGAAACAGGCCTTCAACCCCTGGAACGCCTCCTCTGCCTCCTCGTCCCAGGAAAACGGCGTCTTTGGGCGCAGTAGCCGGGTCAACGGGGTGGTGCGATGAGCATAATCTGCGATGAAGGTCCGGTAGTAGTTGGCGAACCCCAGGAAACGCTGTAGGTCCTTGCGGTTCCGGGGTGCCGCCCATTCTCGAACCGCTGCCACCTTCCCAGGGTCCATCTGCACCCCATCTGGAGAGAGCCGGTGACCAAGGAAGTCCACAGTCCGCTGATGGAACTCGCACTTGCTGAGCTTTGCGTACAAACGGTGCTCACGCAAGCGCTGCAGCACGGTCCGGACATGTCCCTCATGGCGAGCCGGGTCACGGGAGTAAACCAGTATGTCATCCAAGTACACCACCACGTACTTATCTAACAAATCCTGGAACACGTGGTTGATGTAGCGTTGGAACACAGCAGGCGCGTTGCATAAACCAAAAGGCATAACCAAGTATTCGAACTGCCCGTACCGGGTCCCAAACGCTGTCTTCCACTCATCCCCGGCTCGGATCCGAATCAAGTTGTAGGCCCCCCGGAGGTCCAGCTTGGTGAACACCTGTGCCCCTTGCACCCGCTCCAGCAACTCCGAAATAAGGGGCAAGGGGTACCGGTCTGGGATGGTGATTTTGTTCAGGGCTCGGTAATCATGGCAAGGACGGAGTTCCCCACATTTCTTCTTAACAAAGAGCACTGGTGCCGCAGTAGGCGAGGTGGAAGGCCTAATGAACCCACGCTCCAGGTTCTTGCGCAAGAAGTCCTGCAAAGCCTCGCGCTCTGGCTCTGTTAGAGAGTATAAGCGACTCACCGGTAGGGGCGCTCCGGGCTGGAGGTCTATGCCGCAGTCAAAAGACCGATGCGGCGGCAGCTGGTCTGCCCCCCGTTCCTCGAACACGTCTTGGTAGTCCCGGTACACGGCTGGGAGCGTGGGTGCTGCCTCCTCCGTGGGTGCGGCCGCTAGCATCTGCGACTGAGCATGGGAACATGGATCTGGGAAGTGTACGGTCCGTTTGACCCAGTCAATCTGAACGTTGTGAGCCTCTAGCCAGTCCATTCCGAGCACCAGGGGGAACCGGGGCATGGAGGCAATGTCCAAGGTTCGCACCTCCCGGTGCTGCTGGAGACACAGGACCAAGGGCTGGGTCTCCCGAGTGACGGCACCCGAACGCAGGAGCCGTCCGTCAATTGCCTCCACCTGTACCGGTTCTGGTTTGTTCTGAAGTGGCACCTGATGATGCACGGCAAAGGCAGCGTCCATATAGGAGCGGGTTGCCCCCGAATCTACCAAAGCGTGGGTAAGAATCCAGGGCCCACCTGGAGGGTAGAGACGCACCGGTACCATGAGATGTCGCAATTCTACTGGTGAGGGCCCTTCTTGCATGGTTTGGGACCCCACGTTGCTAGGGCCTTCGACTACCGAGGTTGGCGGTTTCCCTGCGACTGGTAGCTTCTCGGGACAGGAACGGGCGTAATGTCCACCCCCACCGCAGTAAAGGCACAGGTTCCCCTCCCGACGCCGCGACTTCTCCGAGGGGGAGAGCCGAGGTCGCGCAGCCCCGAGCGGCGTTGGCTTGACTGGTAACTCGGCTGTGGGCGTGGACCTGCTGGGAAGGACTGGCGCCAGGAGTCGGGAGTGCTGGCGGTCCCGGGTCTGGCGACGGTCCTCCAACCGATCGTCTATCTGCAGGCTCCGCTGAATGAGGGTATCCAGTGTGGTGGGACGATCCATCATGGCCAACTGGTCCAGTATCTCGTCCGACAGTCCCTCAAGATACTGGTCCCGTAGTGCAGAGTCATTCCAAGACAAGTCTTGTGCCAACAGCCGAAATTCTGTGGCGTAGGCGGCGGCTGTGGACTTGTCCTGTCTCAACCGACGAATCGCCCGATTGGCTTGGCTCTCCTTCAGTGGGTTACCAAACGCAGTCTCTAAGTGGTTACAAAACCCCACATAGTCCGTTAGCAAAGGAGAGTCTTGCCGGAGCAGTGGCAAAGCCCACTTGGCCGCCTGGTCCTTTAACAAACTGATTAAAAAATGCACCTTGGTGCGGTCGTCAGGGAAGTTCCGGGCTCGCCCCTGAATGTACAACTTGGCCTGGGCGAGGAACATGGGAAAACTGGCCTGGGTCCCATCAAATTTCTCTGGCAAGGCCACTGGGTACTTGCCTGGAGCTAGGGCGTCGGCCCCAGGATCTGGAAAGGCTTCCAACCGCTGCTGAAGCGCCGCAACCACATCGCTTAGCTGCTGAACGGTGTGGGTCAAGGCCTGGTTTTCCTGGGCCAATGCCACCAGCGCAGCCGCCTGGTCAGCCATGGCCTCTGGCTCTTCCCGAACGCACCCCAACGAAGGGGGAGTGCGGGTGAGGCGGGAGCAAACTGTGCTGGTCCCGGGGGAAGGTACCGTGGGTGTAAGCAGAGTCCACACGAAGAGGGGCGAGGTCCAAGACGGGGAGCCGGGCGGGGAACAGGTACGCTGGAACAGGAGGCCGAGCTGGGAACTGGAACACCGGATAGTCAGGAACAGGAGGCCAAGCAGGGATCAGGAACACAGGAAGGTCCAAAGCCAACAACGACGTTGCTCCCGCAACCTGGGGCCAGGCTGACTGGGCTTTTATCCTCTTCTAAGGCCGGGGGCGGTCCCGACCCCCAGGAGCCCCGCCTCCTCTGGCCTTAAGGCGAGCACTCCTCCTGGGGGCAACCAGTTCCCTTCGCCTCTCTGCCCTAAGCCTCTGCAGATCAGGAGAGGCCGAAGGGTTACTGGGCCCTGGAGGAGGCTCACCTGTGGCCACTGAGTCGTCAAGCCCCTCTGGGGCCAGAAGGGCTTCACCTGGGGCCAGCTCCTGATGCTCTGTCACAGGTGCAGGCTCTTCAGCATCTAGGCCTTGCCCCAGTTCAGCCGGCCCTGGAGGCGGGGACTCCTGTGCAGGCTGGGATTCCTCTGGTTCATCCTCAGAATCGGAATCCCAGGCCATCACAGCACCTCTTCTCCACTGGAAGTGGGGGCTTTCCTCCTCTCCGTGAGAAGAACTGCTTTGCAAGATTTTCAGAGGGTCCCTGTAACACAACTGCCCTTCTTTTTCTCGCCTCTGAGCCGATGGCAGTTCCCTGACAATACTCATACCTGTGTTTGTAGTGAGTGAGGCAGATTGCTTTCCCCAAGTGGTTTGCAAGTAAAAGGGGGAAGAGTAAGGGTAACAGCAGATGAACAAGTGCAAATGCAGGCCTATATACTTAGGTAATGGTTCAGTATGAAGTGCCTGCCGGTGATTATGAGTAACAGCTATTAAGATTCTTCTCAGCTCTTTCTGCAGTTTTCACGCACCTCCATCAATATTTTTTTAGTCGTCACTGCTTCATTCTTAAAATGAGGTTACTGCTGAATAAAAGCTTGAAACTGTGCTCAGTTATCTGCAGTTTTTGTGAGTGTGCAACTCACAAATGACTTCGCCTTTTATTTCATTCATCACCCACACTATGAAACCATTCTATTTAAAGGTTAATTATGTGCTGTAGCAAACTATTTGACTGAAGCTGATGTAGGCAAATTCTCTTCCTTGAGAATGTACGGCAGCGATATATTTTAATGCATAAATAAATAGATGTGTAGATGTTCATTAAACATGAAATTATTATTGTTTTTAATAAATTCAGATTTTGAGATGGTGTTTACCTGCTCTGGGGAGAACAGTAGGAATCAGTAAGCTGCTGCTAAGGAATGCAAAGCTCACAACTCTTGTGCAGAGAAGGTGCCCCGCAATCTGTCTTTGCCAAATGATCCCTATTAAACACATACACCACGAAGTGTACTGCTTCATCATTCTCCTGCATGTGTTTTGTCTAGCTAGGAATGAATAGGGTATACACAAACCTCTAAGGTGCTAACAGAACATTGCATGTACAACACATGCTTTCAGAATTTGGGGTTAATTACTGATCTCTGGATCAGCTAATATTTTTTATTAATATTTTTAATAATCCAGTTCTCAGGAGAAATAACTATGAGTGTTTTTCAACAACTACTGGTATATCTGCTGTGGGAGTGGTTGTGAAACTCACTTCACCCTTCTCATGTATTAGCAAATTTCAAAAATTAACAAAGAACAAAGGCACTATAAATACTCGGCCAATTTTTTTTTCAATACCTTGAGACTATTTTCTCAGACAGTATGTTCTGTTGCTTCTTAAGCTTGATTTAATCTGAATGAGACTCTCAGCCCTGCATGTATTAACAAGATATGACTTAGAATGTAAGCCAGCAGGCAGGCCTGTGCTATTTCTATTTCTTTGTACAATGCCCAGCACTAAAAATACTGACTGATATCCAGCTACCTCATAAGAGTAGATCCATTTAAATCAGTGGATTTAATACCCATTGATTTCAATGGGTCAACTCTAACCAAACTGTGTGTCTGCACAATACTTTCCCACATGGTTTTGGGTGCTCACTATGGCATGGCCAAGGATACAGGCAGTGATCTTTTGAAGCTATTTCCTTCTGTTGAGTCCAGTTCTGCTTTTTACAAACCCATAAACAATAATTCCCAACACTAGTGACCTGGTGCTCCTACATATGTTCTGTACATGTTTTCAGGGTTGGGACTTTCCAGACCCATAGTAGAGGTTCTGAGTTCTAGCTTCTCATATTCTCTCATTTTCTGGCTTGACCCACAAGCTAAAGAATGATTTGATTAGGAGCCAGCATCTCAGAGAGTAAAAGCACATTTTTGCTGGATAAGGAGGTTGGAAGAACCATAGTATCCAAGTTTATTTCATGAAGTTTTCTTGTACCAATATTAGACAATTTTATAATTAGAAACCAAATTCTGTTTTCAGATGGATATCAGAGCTTTTAAAGGCCAGTATCTGATTTTTACAATACTTTTACCTTGATTCATTTGTCCTATGTTTGAGAGTGAGACCTACAAATCTCTCACTGGAAAGATGACTTATGAACAAATGAGTGACGGCTGCAATGTTGAACACACTTTTTTAGGAAGTAAGCCACCTTGGCATAGCTGTCAACTTACAGATTTGAAAATAAGGGACCAGCAGCCTCGAAAATAAGGAATCAGCAGCCAAAATAAGGGATTTTCCGGGCACAGGTATGTTCAACTTCTGAGCCCCTCTGAGCCAAAGGCAGAAAGTCCAGCCAGCAGCCAAACAAAGCCTCATCAATAAGGGACAGCAGCTGGACATGGCGCTGGGATAAGGGACTGTCCCGCCAAATAAGGGACGCTTGACAGCTATGCCCCTTGGCAGATAGTTGGGCTAATGTCTGAGTACACAGAGAGCTCTGGACTGGAGCAGAAAATACATTCTAAGTGTGAATACAGCAAGTGGGTTGCATTTGTGCCGTTTTTATTTACTTATTCTTATTCCTAAGCAGTGTTGATTTCAGCAGTAATCCAGCCAAACGTAAACACGGAAATGCCAGGTGCTTCTTCAAGTGTTCTTCTGCTCAAGCAGTGTTTGTGTCTTTACATGTCCTGTTAATGTTTGTCTAAACATCATTTATGGAGGCATTTCTAAGTGAAGATGTCATCATATCCACAACTTCCTTCTTGGGGTTTTCTTCCAAATCGGTTTTTAGAGCACCAACCTCTGCCAGTTTCCACTCAAGTTCTGAAATAACAAAGACTGTTGAGACAAACCGAAGTAGCAATATATTTAGCAGTAAATCATTTATATCCTAGTATTATGATCCAGTATGTTTGGGCCAATGGGGCACTGCCCCACCAACCTCAGTCTGCACCTGCTTGCCTTTTTATTTACATCCAATCCAGGGGCTGGTACATGAAATTTTTACTTTCATGATACAACTCATGTACATAGTGTTCACAGACAGAACTCATTGGTTAGCTAAAATATAGTGGGAGGGAGTTATTATTTTACACTGGATAGCACAACACTATTAGAGTAATTTAAAAACCAGCCTTGTAAATAAGTAGACAGAAATTATGAGCCCTGAATTGCCTACACATACCTTAAAGTTACCTTCACTAAATAAATAGCAAGGCAGCACATTCTAGTCCTTTTCTAACAAGCTATTTAATACATGTCTTTAAGTAAACAATTATTGCCTTTAGTTGCGAACTTACGCCAAAGCTTTTCGGTAAAGTTAACAGTATTCCGTGAATAGTTATCTTGGTTATTCCACATTGAAGCATTTCACACTTCACATGTTCTTTTATGAACTGCTGCAACATTTTACTGTAAAATTTATATTACAATACATTAAGCAATTCAGTGGCAGCGCTGGGGCGATCTCTCAGCTATTATGCCAGTCACTGGGAGACAGAACAGCCAGAAGAGTCTCCAGTGGCCATTGGCTCAGCAGCTGTAATCCAAAGAGTTGCCATTGGTGTTTAGTTGATTTCATAGATCTTAAGGAGGACCAGGGCAGTCAGATCAGGAGGTCTAGATAAACAGGAAAAGAAGAGGATTTGGAAATAGAGATTGAAACAAGCAATGGTACAGAACAATTTGAGAGAAGGGTTAAGGCTGGAAAGGAAGAGCTTGAGAGAGGTAAAACTTAGATAAAGAATGGGTGGAAAGGAGTCATTAATATGGCTAAGAACTGCAAAGATAAAGAAGGCTGCAGTTCACATAAATGTGCAAAACCAGCCAAATCTTTGTCTACTGGCCTCTAGTTTGCTGAAGTGTTTTGAGCATTACCTTCTGCTGTAAGATTTGTCCCTCCACATTCTCTGATTCCAATGAACTTGCCCTTTATCTCTCCATTTTCATACACAAATAATGTAGGTAAGCAACTGTCGTGGTAATTTTCAATACAGCTGTTTGCAATGGCTTTCACAAACTTAGTTTCTGGAAACTTTGTGGCCAGCAGACTGAGGTGTCGATTAATTAACACACACAACGGAATGCTTTAAAAATCCAAAAGAGCAAATGTGTTTGATGGTTAAGCTCTGGCACAAATAAGGAAATGCTAGATTAAAAAAAAAAAAAAAAAACATACACCAAACCGCTATCAACCATTCCACTAAATTCACACTCACATTTTCACATCAGAAGGACAGAATGCTACTTTGGGTTCAATTGTATGGCTGAGTTTCACTCCAGTTGTTTCCCTGCTCAGTTCAGCATGTTGCACCCAATATTTCTGAGCCCTTTACTGAGTACATTTCTAAGCCCATTGCACTAGCCCATTAGCCTGAGACTGATACCCATGACATGTTCCCATAGCTATCATCCTATGCATATAAAGCTGTGCTGCATTTTCTTGCCCCAAAACAAAACCCAATACGCCATTTGTATTCACACTCATTCTAGGATGCATCCCCTTCTATGTAGAGGTTCCTAGCACCCCACAATAGGTACACATATATATATATCCCAGACTGCAGCCCTACAAAATTCACAAATAGTCTATTGCTGAGGATGGCAACCTGTGACCCATGTGCTGGCTGTGGCTTATTGAGGTTGTCCCAAACATCTGGGAGGCAGCAGAGTGGGGAAGTTTGGACAATATGGTTCTACCTCCTTTCATGTGTATAGCCTAGGCCTGAGTTCTTCAACCTTGGATCCCCGTAAATTGATGGATTACAACTCACATCATCTCTGACCAGTAGTGAAGCTGCTTGAGGATGGTGAGAGTTGTAGTCCAAGATCATCTAGAGACCCAAGCCTGAGGAACATTGGCTTAGGCCATGTGTGAACTAGTCCACAGTCCTACTCTTACCTATTAAGGGAACCCCCATTTGCTAGTATGACAGGACATTGCAACTGCTGATAGCATATGAACATAGAGAGTTTTCATTGATGTTCCTAAACTGCAGATCTAGAAGAAATCTGGTACAGATATTTGCCTCAAGAAAACCAGTCAGAAATTATTAAGAACGGGTGCCTATTCAAGCCATAACCCAGAGTTAACTTTATATGTATATAGTTTTATTCTGCCAAATTTTAAAGCACCCTTTTTGAAATTCTCACTATTACCTTGATCTGTACAAATGGATGACAACCCAGACACCTTTTTGTGCATTTGTAACTTCTTTCACATACTGTTCTCCAGAAATTTCTATGAGTTCTCCAAATCTTTGTCCTTTTTGCAGTTCTTCTAAACGTCGTTTCCTAATTTAACAAAAGTCATGTGAAGTAATAACTTTTCATATGATTATTAATGGACACTGGAGAGAAAGTTTGACAGTGGGGGGGAGGGCTATGATCACTCCTGTTCCTTACAGGTTTGGAAAAAGGAGCATTGTTAGATGTGGGGAACGGTTTATTCAAATACACATGCAGCCTGTCAACATAAGTGTGGACAAGGTTACAAAATAGGAATAACAAGAGGGCAGAAAAATAATTTGAGCAATATGCCAACTTTGAGTAGTGAATACAGCATGCAGGAACTTTGGATATGGTAATCACTAGGTGGCACTACTGGCTCATGAAAAAGAAATTCTATCAACGTTAGAAATAAAATTTATTTATCCTGTAGTAAATGGATTTCAGATAGTTAAAGCAACAAAGACAGTTGTGATATCTTAAAGACTAAGAAATTTATTGCAGCAGAAGCTTTCATGGACTACAGCCCCCCTAGGAAACTAAATAAGTTAAATTATGCAGTAGTGTTTTAGGAAGGGGATTGGGGGGGGGTTATATGGATAAGAAGTGTGTCATTTTTCTATACTTAATCTCCAGTTTAGAATATTCTTACTCAGTATTGGCTTTGAGAGTGGTTACTAGTAGCTTGGCATACCTATACATTTCAACTGCTTTTCTGTCTTCCTCGTCAAATTCATCTTCAGCTTCTTTGAGTTGTTTCAGGTTCATTTTTTCATATGGCTTCACTAAAAGAAGAATTGGGGGGGGGGGGAAATGAACACGCATATTTCTGGGATTACATTTCTGGGATTAAACAAATTTTGAATCTGTTTCCAAAAGGAGTATCTGACAGAGGAACCTGAATGGGAAACTTCCATGCTTACAATATTCTAGTTTATGGCTATTGTGCAATGAGCTTTCAATAGAGGCAATTTCCAGATATATGCTAATGATGGCTGTTTATATATACATTCAGAAAAAGTGTATCTGCCTATTCTTCTGCACCACAGCTGCTTTAAAATGCAGGTTCAGGATCATATAGATGAAGTAGCAAATTTATTTTCCTTCCAGTGGGTAGGACACAAAGCAGCGAGTTTGAATTGTAATAAAGGCTGTTTGTTTAAAACTCACTGCTTGTAGAAAGTTGGACAATCAGGAAACGTCTAGGTTAGAATAGAATCTTTCCCACTGCGTATTAGCTTTCCATTACTTGAACAATGTCTTGGTGAACAATAGATCTGCTATCTGTCCTCTCAAATAACACAATCCCAGGAAGGCTGAACTATATGCCTTTTCTTAATGTGTAGATCAACCTTTATATTCTGCAAGGCAGGGACAACTTTACTTCTCTGGGGTTCTGGTTCCAGCAAGAGCCAATGTGGTGTAGTGGTACTATTCCACCTGGTACAGTGGTACTATTCCACCTGGTACTATTCCACCTGTACTATTCCACCTGGTACAGTGCTGAAATGATGGGTCTTAATTTTAATAATTGACAATACTTTTCACAACTACACTTACCTTCTGCTTCTTTCTGTAAACGTAAAACCATTTCTTCAACTTCATCCTTAACCTCTTCTTTTGGAGGCAGTATACCAAAATCTCTTAGTATGTCATTCCATTCTGTATCTTCGTTTGGATCCTTTTGCAAAAGGAATGCAAAATATCACCAATATACAGTAATCTGGCTTGAATCTAGAGAAGTACTATCAGAATTCTGCCCCTTCTTCTTCATCACAGCCACCTTGAAGGATGGGCTAAGGAACAGCTTAGGTTGATACTCCAGCAGCAAATGGAGCAGCAGAAACAGCAATTTAAGAGTCCGGAAGAGGAGACAAAAGCTATGTACCAGGAACACCCAGGAGCAAATGGGGCAGCTAAAAAGCTCCTTCGAAGAGAAAAGGGAGACTCCATGCGAGGAGCCGAGGGCCCTGCCTGATCAGCCACTACAAGGGGTTAAGATTGACCCTGAAGACCAGCGGCAGTATACTCAGGCTGCAGGGGAGGCTAAAGAGATCCACGGACAGAATGATTAGCTGAAAAACTTGGACTGTAAAGAGTTGCAGTCAGTACCAGAAGGAGAGGTTGATTGTCCAGGAGCCAGCCAGTGTGGAAGACACAGAAAGCTGAAGCCCCCAAAATTGGAGGGAGTCAGGCCAGAGAAGGAAGAAAGTGCCCCGGAGAAGAGTAAACTACAGGCTGGAGGTGAGGAGTGGATGATGATAGCTCTATCCCCCTTCATATTCCATCTGTGAAAGAAAAATTGCAGGAGAAGTTGCAGGCATGTGTGTATGTACATGAGGTCACCCATGGTCTTGTGAGTTTTGAGGGCCAGGATAGTTCCCTGACTCTGTTTGGGTACATGATATACTCAGGAGATTGTGAGAATGAACAGAGAGGTGTGGGGTTTTTTGCTGCCAACTTTGGATGGATTAGGTCAGCTAGTCCTGAGGAGGATGCCCCCATATAAAGCCTTGGGGCAGAAATTTGATTTGTAGTAAGGGGAAAGGGGATGAGGTGGGCTGGGCCAAGGACTCATTCCAGGGCAGCAAGTGGGGAAAATATACCCTCTCGAAGAGGTTTGACTCCAAACAGGTTTGACTGGCACCAGTGCTTATTGTCACAGTGTTGTGAGTTTGGGGAGTTAATCCGTATGACCACGTGATCACAGAAATCCTAGAGTTCGAAGGGACCATGAGGGTCATGCACTCCAACCCCATGCAATGCAAGAATCTTTTGCCCAATATGGGGCTTGAACTCACACCCCTGAGATGAAGAGTCTCGAGTGCCTTCTATCCCTGGGGTTCTGGTTCCAGCAAGAGCCAATGTGGTGTAGTGGTTAAGAGTGGTAGTCTTGTAATCTGGGGGACCGGGTTCACTTCCCCACTCCTCCACATGCAGCTGCTGGGTGACTTTGGGCCAGTCACACTTCTTTGAAGTCTCTCAGCCTCACTCACCTCACAGAGTGTTTGTTGTGGGGGAGGAAGGGAAAGGAGAATGTTAGCCGCTTTGAGACTCCTTCAGGTAGTGATAAAGCGGGATATCAAATCCAAACTCTTCTTCTTCTTCTAATGGAAAAGTTTCTTTGTGAGTTAAAGACCCTTAGTATAACAAAAGAAGTTGTTCTGTGCCAGAGGGCAAATGGGTGGGGCCCCCCTCTCACGTGGCTGGTAGTCAGTAGACAAAAGCTAGGGCCAGTGTTGTGCGAGAGAGCTGGAAGCAGGGTGTAGGCAGAAGTCAGTGTGAGAGCTCTGCCTGATTTTATGCTTGACTCCAAGGCTGTGGCTATGGGAGAAACAAGACCCTTTTGGAGTGTTAATGCTGCGAGCCCCTCCATCTTCGACTGTGTAACTAAACCATATATCCTAAAGACACCACAGTCCCTTCTTCCCTCATTCTAAAGAAACCAAACCCCAAGTTAGTGCCTGGGACCCTTCAGGTGGGAGACTTGGAATTCACTTGTCTGCTTCCTTATTCCTGAACAGACCACTGCATTTGTAGGCCTGAGGAATAGAAGACCAGGGCCTTAAAGTTTATTTTCCATAGTTGCACAAAAAAACGACTTTGGATACTAGCTGTAATCCACAAACCTCTCATTTTGTAGTACTCTCACTTTCAGTCAAGTTATCCCTTTGGAGAAATATTATTTGCATCGCAAGAGATTGGAAAGTGTTACTATGTTAAGATGATGTTGGATGTGGAGATAACATGGCATCAGTGATATAGTAAAAAGAAATATGCAAAAATGTTTTAAGGGGAAAAAATGGGTAAGACCAGAGTAATATTATTATGTCGAAGCTGAACAAATGATATAAGGGTTTAAGCTATAAAGAATATGTGATAAATTGAATTAAAAGGAAAGGGAAAACGAAGACATAATAATGTCTTCGAAATGTATAATATTAAATAAGATCTGAAAGAGGGCAAGGAACTGCTGAATTTGATTGTGTAAAGGGGAACACAGAAAAGGGAGATGTGAGGAAGTCAGGAAAGAAGGTTACAAAGATAGTAAGTTAAAAAGCGGATTTTCTTTTCCTTTGTTATTTCATTGTTATATATATGTTTTTATTGTGAAGTATTCTTTTTTATGTATGTTTGTTCTTTTATAAAAAATCTTAATATTTATTTATTTTTTTAAAGGAAAGTGTTACTATTAGCAGGAGTGCTTTATGCAGTGTGTCTCACACTTATTCGGAATCCCTGGCAGATTATTCCTCTAGTTGGGTTTCAAAATATGTTGTTGAGACAGAAGATAAATTAAATCAGAGGCAAAGGCAATAGCCTGTCTTTTGTCTCTTCTAATAAGGATTTATGAATCTTCTCCTGAATGCTGAAATTGGATTACTTTGAGATGAGATATGGTTTCCTATTACTCAAGCTGAGACAGGCTTTAAAGATGAAATACTTACATCCCAAAGGATTCAGAAACTATCACAGAATCTTCAATTAAACATGTAGTACATGTAAAGTATGTGGAAGAGCAACTAGGTGACACAATGGCAGTGTTATAAAATGAAATAGGGTGGACTGGATAATTATAAATACAACAAAAGGTTGCATGTGGAGAGGTCCTGTTCAGGGTTCCAGTCAGTGAACCATATCCTCTTCCAGGATACTCCATTCCATCTCCTTTTTTCTACCCCCACCTATAGCAATCAGCATTCTGTGTCCTGCTTGTAGAGCTGGGTAGGAATAGGTTAAATGGCTGTAATTCTGTAATTGGACTGAGCTGAAAATGCAGCAAGGTTCTGGAAAGCCAATGCTCAGGACCAAGGTAGAACATTCTGGAGCTTTGATTAGTTGGGTGAAATACATATTTTGAAAAGCTATAGGAAGAAGATAAACCAAACTACAGGGGAACATTGGTTCTCAAACGCCTTGGTACTTGAACATTTCGGCTCCCAAACACCAAAAACACAGAAGTAAGTGTTCTGGTTTTCAAAAGTTTTTCAGAAGCCAAATGTCTGATGCAGCTGTCAACTGTTGTTTCTGAGGCACCTGCGCCAGTTGGAAGCTGCGCCTTGGTTTTCAGAAGTCAAACGGACTTCCGGAATGGATTACATTTGAGAACCAAGGTACCACTGTATATTTGACTCCAAGAAACACCCAATACCCTAAGAGAGAGCCTGGAAAATCCAGGACACAAGGTCAGTTGTTAAGACCTAAATCTGAAAAATCCATACGATATTGAATCCTCTATCAGTTTGATAGCCCCAATCTAAAGGTAAAGGTACCCCTGCCCATACGGGCCAGTCTTGCCAGACTCTAGGGTTGTGCGCTCATCTCACTCTATAGGCCGGGAGCCAGCGCTGTCCGCAGACACTTCCGGGTCACATGGCCAGCGTGACAAGCTGCATCTGGCGAGCCAGCGCAGCACACGGAATGCCGTTTACCTTCCCGCTGGTAAGCGGTCACTATTTATCTACTTGCACCCGGGGCTGCTTTTGAACTGCTAGGTTGGCAGGCGCTGGGACCGAACGACGGGAGCGCACCCCGCCGCGGGGATTCGAACCGCCGAACATGCGATCGGCAAGTCCTAGGTGCTGAGGCTTTTACCCACAGTGCCACCCGCATCCCCAAGCGCCACCCGCGTCCCCAGTGCCACCCACGTCCCCAATCTAGCTGATGTTAATTGTGAGAACATCCCATTGAAACAAGTGGCATTAATCCCCTTCAACGGGAATTTGCTGGAGTGGGGCTGGTATACGTTCGCTCTCCTAAGATTAAAGCATACATGGAAGGTATGCAACACCTTTTTAAACCTGTTTTGTATTCATGCCTGCTGATGTTATAGACACCAAGGACCTGGTAGGGAGAGTGAACGCCTCACAAGATGGAAAACCCCGCTAGATGAAAGGGTTTTCCGTTTTGGAGGCGCTTCGCAAAACGAATTTCCCTATGGGCTTGCTTTGCAAGACGAAAATGTCTTGCGAGTTCCTGCGGGGTTTTTTCCCTCCCCCCCCTTTTCCTAAGCCGCTTATCGGCTGATTCGCTGATAAGCCGCTTATCAGCTGATCCGCTAAAAGCTGCTAAACCGCTAATAGCGCTAATCTGCTAAGCTGTCAATGGGCTTGCTTCGCAAGATGAAAAAACCACTATACGAAGAGCCTCACGTAACGGATTAATTTCGTCTTGCGAGGCACCACTGTACACACTTTTATTCATCTCTGCAATCTTCAATTATAAATTCACCAAATACCTGGCAATCATGCTGCATAAGTACATAAAATACTACCACACATTTGTCTTAAATGTAAAGGGTAAAGGGACCCCTGACTGTTAAGTCCAGTTGCGGACGACTCTGGGGTTGTGGCACTCATCTTGCTTTATTGGCCGAGGGAGCTGGCATTTGTCCGCAGACAGCTTCCGGGTCACGTGGCCAGCATGACTAAGCCGCTTCTCGCAAACCAGAGCAGCGCACAGAAACGCTGTTTACCTTCCTACCAGAGCGGTACCTATTTATCTACTTGCACTTGACGTGCTTTCGAACTGCTAGGTTGGCAAGAGCAAGGATCAAGCAACGGGAGCTCACCCCATCGCAGGGATTCGAACCGCTGACCTTCTGATCGGCAAGCCCTAGGCTCTGGTTTAGACTACAGCGCCACCCGCGTCCCTTATTTGTATTAAAGGGATGCACAAAAGCTGAAACACCATTTAAATATTTAAAGGAGCAAAGTGCTATACAGTTTAAGACATACTTTTTAAACTGATAGTTAGGCTGCCGATATCACAAACAGCAATTCACAAATCTGTGGCAAGACGGCACATTGGGGTTGGAAAAGGTTTCAGAAAGGGCAACCAAAATGATAAAGGGGATGAAGCAACTCCCCTACGAGGTTGCAAGGTTTTGGACGTTTTAGTTTAGAGAAAAGGTAAGAGGTGACACGATACAAGTATATTAAAACTTTCCACGGCATGGCGCAAGTAGCTAGAGAAAACGTTTTCTCCCTCTCTTGCAACACTAGAATGCAATGAAGCTGCATGTTGGAAGATTCAAGACAGATAAAAGAAAGTTCTTCATATAGTGTGCATAGTTAAACTATGGAACTGCCTATAGTGAACTGCTACGACAGTGGATTACATTCTATCTTTCTGACCTGCATGTTGTCTTGCTTGTGTGCAGTGATCCCTTGCCACCTGGCCCTGGAGTGCCAGTGAAATATGAGGCCAGGCCTGCGCCTAGTTGGCAAGCCGGGTAGATAGAATGACCAGGCAACTGCTTCAGAACACAACTTATTGTGGAGAACATGTGGGAGGAGCCAGCTATGAGATGCCAACTGCCATTGTGAGAGCTCCATCTT
Source organism: Podarcis erhardii (assembly GCF_964252035.2). NCBI lineage: Eukaryota > Metazoa > Chordata > Lepidosauria > Squamata > Lacertidae > Podarcis > Podarcis erhardii. The sequence goes on along the minus strand of NC_138512.1, from coordinate 25,527,868 downwards.
CTTTTGTAGCGGTGAGTCTCAGTGATAAGTTTACACGAAAGAGGTGGTAGGTAGGACATCCTTAAATTTATCAGTGCACTCTCAACTATTTATTCCCCATCCATTGCTCAAGTTCAGGTTAATGACATAAGACTGTCATGGGACACAATTGTTTGGCGCTACAAAACAAGGATGCCTGCTCTTTCACCTTTGCTATTTACAACAGCCATCAACATTTTGGCCAATAAATCAGTCAACCCTGGCACTGTAGGTTTAACATTAGAAAGAAGAGAAAAAGGAGGTAGGTAGGTGTAGATTATACACACACACACACACACACACACACACACACACAATGAAAAAATGTGTAATTGTTAAAGGTGCGTTCATTCTGCAAACTGGTATCGCCAGCTTTTTTTATATACATGGTGGGAACAATCTGAAGCGAAGATTCTGCTTGATTTTTAATGAGATAATCCAGCCATGCTTGGGTGGCTTGTCAGCTGGCAAAACTATTTCCCAATGCCCTGATGTATGGTGGTATATTGTGGTTACTTGGTGGTAGGAGAGATACACAGAACACATGAACAAAGGCACGTATTTTAACTTTATGTATTCAACAGCTATGTCATAACACTAATCATAGCCCCCAAGCCTAACCCTCAGGTGACTCCTAACACAAATTAAGCTCTGCACAATGACAAAGGGCTTACTTAATATATCTTTAAGGGGCCACACGGCTCTTGTTTTTTCTACAGTAAACTAAATCCCTCTGGAAATAACAGATCCAGTTAGCTGAATAACTGGCTATTGTTAGATGTGCTTTCTAAATGTGATTCTAATTCATGGCACCCGTTCTCCTCTTTGAAAGTTTTACCCACTGCTAAATTTCATTGACTATATGCACACGAAAGCTCATACCAAGAACTAACTTAGTTGGTCTTTAAGGTGCTACTGGAAGGAATTTTTTTATTTTGTTTTCATTGACTATAGTTCCACTGCTCTGTTGCTCCACTAGTATACAAGAAGGGCCCATTTGATTTCATGTTAGATATTAGCATGCTGGTTTATATAACAAAAGCACTTAACCATAATTGCAAACCATAAGACCCAAACCTTGAAAGTATGACATTAAAAACTGAAAAATTCTCATTAAAAACAACTCTCTACGGAGTGTCTTTATTTACAACAAAAGGTGGTGAGAGGGAACACACCACGTGTAGCAATACTGCTATGGTCGAGGTATTTTGCATGCAACAATCTTAACACCAACAGTATTTTGTTTTCAATTTTATTACACACATAGTTGCAAAGAACATGAGATGAGGAAACAGAATTATTTTAAGATACTTCGGAAAGAAACAACTGCACCTTAGGCTGCAATCCTATGCTGACTTATTTGAGAGTAAGCTCCATTAAACACACCGAAACTTACTTGTTAGTCAACATGCATAGGGTTACACTGCATTTTTTTAATTATAAGAAATGTACATAGTGGATGAAGTATCTAAAATAAAGAGAGAGAGAGAGAGAGCGCATTTTACATATAAAGAATGCCCATCTTGTCTGCAATCCTGTGATGATTTTAGGTGTGAGGCTGAAGAATCCTGAAAAAGATAAAAATGTTCAATTATATAATGGGTAGTGACTTTAAAAATTGTTACAATCCTGGCAAAGGACATATATAGACTGGCAGTGTCAGGAGATGGAAGTTCCATTTTTGAACTTGTTTAAACTCCTGAAATGTCTTAAGGGATCCCTTGCCATCACAGACACGTCCCACCCAATAATCACAGCCCAGAACAGCCCAGGAGAACTATGGCCAGGTGTGTCACTTCTCTCTCTCCCAGTGGCTGGTTCTATCTGTGGGTAGAGCATGGGGGCTCCAGCTTTGCAATCAAGTAGAGATGAAGACAGCAAATCCCTCTTCCTTCCAGCACCGTATGACCGATGTGAAACAAGCTGTTGAAGCCAGGTGGACGTGAGAACCAAGAGTCCTGAGGATACAGAGACTTCGTGGCATTTTGATCCACATGATCTCAGTCCCCAGAATACATTAAATGCATTCAACGTTGCACTCAGGTGGGCAGGGGCTGGACTTAAAACAATATGATCTGTAATTTTGTTTTAAAAGGGGGGCAAGTCACTATTAAATTTAAATTTTGGTAGCCTGATTCTAAGAAGTCATCACAGCAATAATGCAGATATTATTGCTAGCATAATGCTATGTTGGAAACTGTAATATAACATGCTGTTGGATCTCAAGGTGAAAGGTGGCTAATAAAACAAACTAACAAATAACCAAACTGCATACTGACCTGGCCATATGAATTCTGCCTAGGCTATGAGAGATGTGTAGGGCCAGTTCTATATCTTAGCCCAGGCATGGCCAAACGTGGCCCTCCAGATGTTTTGGGACTACAACTCCCATCCTCCCTCGCTAACAGGAACAATGGTCAGGGATGATGGGAACTGTAGTCCCAAAAATGGAAGGCCAAGTCTGGCCATGCCTGCGACTTAGCCCATGCTATAGATTCTGTTTTTGATGACACAACAATGCTTATTTCAGTGTTGACCATTTCTAACACAATAACACTGATCCTGTTGTACCTGCGTTATGTTGCTGGCTGTTCACGATCCATTTAATACAATGATTTAGGTCAGCAAAGTTATCAAACTGTTCCACCATAATTTGTCACCTTCTCAGAAGGGTAAGGAGGTGGGTCACAGAGATACATTGGATTTAATATTCAGCGAGGGGTTTCATTTTTGTTGCATGGCAAAAATTCTGAAACATTTGGTGTATATATTGATTGATTGACCCTTATCTACTCATTTATTGACACTTTCAGTAGAATAGTATAATTTTCATTTATAACTTTTCCTGGCACTACAACTCTATTGCTTGCTTTTTAAAATGTGGATTTTAGACAATTTTCTGTACAGATAGAATGAATGCTCAAAGTCTGTGCTGAGTGAAAAATTAAGGTTTATACCATTTTAACGAAATGTAGCAGATCTCCTTCCATTGCGTGGCTGGAAAAGAAATAATGTCAGATAAGTAGTATCTTGTTGAATGCTTTAAAAAGAATTTTAACTGACTAGCCCACTAAAATTGATTCAAAAATTAAAACAATTTTTTTATTAATTTTTATTAGTTTTTATTAAATATTACAAGAAAAGAAAAAGAAAAAAGAAATAGAAACAAAAATCAATACATAACACTGTAAACACATTTGTCTACGTATTTTCCAACATGCAGACTAGAAAAGAAGAGAGACAAAAGATAAAGAAAAAAAGGAAAAGGAAAAAGAATACTTTTTATAATAATACCAAATTTATACTTCAAACATTACAATGTATAAATCCTAGTTAAAATATTCTAAAAGACTTCCACTGCATTCACCACACGTCTCTTAGTTTCTAGTTCACCTGAAGATCAGAGGTGAACAAAAATATAAACAAATTTAAAGTGAATTCTAAAATGCTTGAATTTGTTTGTTTCAAAATCACTGGCATATTACAAACAAAAATTACACACCCGGAAGATAAAGTAGCCCCTACTTTGAATTCCTCCAGGTATTCGAAGTTCTTCCTGAAAAGAGAACAGATTTCAAAACAACACATACTTCAGTAGCAATGTAACAACAATTTATGCTGCAACACAAGTGGTCATAAACAGCATTGGGAATTTTCTTATTTAAAAATTAAAAAATAATATAATATAAATTTATAATGATTGCATATCTCTAGGATTTGTGCTATGGCTAGTGGCAGGGTTGGGTGGAGAGTCCAGCCTACTTTTGGTGACAGTTTAGAAAGAGGAATAAAAATAGGCAAACAAAAGAAGCTGTCAGTTACTTCAACGAATACATAGATTTGTGGAAAACTACATTTTGTTTGTCTGAAATTGGAATGAGAAACAGAGACAAGCTTCTTTATTACAGTGCCTTGGTATAATAAAATATATATACTTAAATCTTTTTAATTATTTAATGAATGAGCAACAAAGAAATGTTCACACACAATTTAGCTTTTTCTCAATCTATAAAGAAGAAAATAATTCCAGAAAAAGAGGTATGCAGGAAGACAACCCAATAAGAATAGCTATTAATATTGATATTAATATTAAAAAGCTCTTTGCCTTGCTTAGGGGAGCAGGTAAGACATGTTTGGTTGCCAGCTCTGGAAGGTAAGATTTTTTGTGCGGGGGCTATTCCAAGGTTTTTGTTTTACTATGTGTAATTCCGGCTTTATGTGCTATTCCCAGAAGACAACCCTTGCATAAGAGGCAAGTGATCTGTATAGCAAAGCACCCACACCAGCACTCTGTTATATTAGGTACAATATTCTCAGAAGTCAGGCAGTGCAGTTAATCAGTATACCTGCAAAAGCTGTAGCAAGGAAACGGAATGACTTTTAAAAAGTTAGGAGCATATGCCAAATAATATGTGAAATTCAGATATTCAGTGGGTTGAATCGAACTGTGCCATTCCATTTCTGGAAGGGTTTTTGATTCTCTGGTTTCCCAATTAGCTAAGTAGTGCAGACCCCTAGTAGTTTTTATTATGTGAATGGTGCCAAGGACCCCCTGGGTGGGTTATGTGGACCCCTAGGGTCCACGGAGCACCGATTGGCAACCACTGCTCTACATGAAGAAGAAAATGATTTTTGCCAGCTCTCTCTTCCCCTGCAACATTCTGTGCTCCCCCACCCAAAGTCTGCTTTTAAAGATTGGTGGGCTCTCCAGAAGCGTGTTGAAGGTACGGGGGGCAGCAGGGGGAAAGAGAATTGGCAAAAATTGCATGTTCTATGAGCAGAGGCCTCTGTTAGATTAAAGACTCTTCCACAAATATTGAATTCAACACATAAATTTCTAATATGATTATCTAAAGGGCACAAGCAGGACTCTTTTTCAGTCTTGCAAGTCATTCCTTATAAAATGGCTCGCTCTTTTAATTAATAAAATAATTTCAAATACATCTTGTATGTCTTGCTATTTCCTCAAAGGGCACTGCAGGTATTTTCTATTAAATTGTTAATGCATGCTAGCAGCCTGCCTTGATTCCATTATACAACTTTTTATCAGCTGTACATAGTGTTCTCTTCACAGTTTTAGCATTTGTGCTAAGCAGATTGCTTTCCTCTTTGCCTTCTAGTTAACTGCTTCCAATCAAAATCTGATAACCTCAGGCCGCGATAGTGTTAAGTATGTATTGGCTGTTTGCATCATTTTCCTTTCTGACATAGTAAAAGGAGTTCTGAAATATTTAATAGTAGGTCACATACAAAAGCATTTGTTCTGATTTCTCCTCTTAAAGGCAAGCAACTAAATAGAATCATCAAATTGTAGAGTTGGATAGTTCTTATTTTAGTTGTTTTTTCAGTACCTCATGGGATTAGAACTGACTGAATTTGAAGCTCTGAAAGGAGAGGAAGAAGGGAGTAGCTATTCATATACATCTGAAGTTTAATTAAATGAGTAGCATCTTAAAAATGGATAGAATGTGGCAATATTCCACCCAGTGTTTTTCTATGGTATCACACCTCAGGAAACTAGCTGGCTCTTGAAGATTCAAACTTGATGACTTGGTGAGGCTGTTATAGCCAGCAACTAGAAGGCACTCTTATTCCAAAAATGCATGCATTACAAAAACAAATTTAAATCTCTTTTTCCTGGTGATGTGATTCATAGTTTAAATTCTTTTGATTTAAAAGCAGCTATCCTGGCAGCAAGGGACACGGGTGGTGCTGTGGGTTAAACCACAGAGCCTAGGACTTGCCAATCAGAAGGTCAGTGGTTCAAATCCCCGCGACGGGGTGAGCTCCCATTGCTCGGTCCCTGCTCCTGCCAACCTAGCAGTTCGAAAGCACGCCAGTGCAAGTAGATAAATAGGTACCGCTCCGGCAGGAAGGTAAACGGCGTTTCCGTGCGCTGCTCTGGTTCGCCAGAAGCGGCTTATGCTGGCCACATGACCCGGAAGCTGTACGCCGGCTCCCTTGGCCAATAAAGCGAGATGAGCGCCACAACCCCAGAGTCGGCCATGACTGGACCTAATGGTCAGGGGTCCCTTTACCTTTTATCCTGGCAGCTCTGCTTTTAAGAATGAAATAAATTTGGATTTTCAATTACTGGACTTTTCTGTCCAAAGTAATATAGCTGAGTATCTCAGAAAGGATATTTCACAACTGACTGGCAGATCTATTCTTTAGTTGCTTTTCCAAGTAAAAAAACATATGCTAGATGAAACTTGTGGCCTAGAAAAGAAAAGAAAAGAATCTACCCAGTCCAATGCCCTCTAGCGTGGAATTGATTGTTCCCAGTGGACCCTATGAGAGTCATCTAACAAATTTGCATTTTGCTCCAAGGAAATCTAGTACCTATTCAAAGCTGTGGCAGAGACATCTAATTAGTGCAAGAAATTAAAAAGGATACTGACAAAACTAAAATTTGTACCAAGGTTTGTGCCTCCTACAGGTGGCTATGATAGGCAGAGTGGCCTGAAATCACATATTCAGGCAAGTAAGATGATCACTGTTCTGACTGATCACTGTTACTTCACTTCTGCTAGCCCTTGCCTCCCCCACTGCCAGTGGCTTTAATAAAATACTAGCAGGGATAAATCAAGGTTCAACAGTGCCACTTTTGCTGCTACTACCAGGGTCAAAGATCAGGTCACAGGACAGGCTGAAGAGCACCAATATTGTTCCGTGCAGCCTTGGTACCAGGATATTGAGCCTGATCCTGTAAGATGCTGTCCCCACATAGGACTAGCCCTTTGAATGACATTATTACAATCCTTAATTTTAACCAGCATAGCACAACCTCAAATCCAACCATTCAAAAGGAAAGATAATACAGTTGTTCAGATGTATAAAATGGTCAATTATTAGATTTTTCCAGTTTATGTAACTTTCTAAAATGACATAGAGCAACATACACATAACTCTTCTGAAGAGGAAGCATGCAGAATAATGCCGTGCTTTAAAGAAAGCACAAAGACTGTATCAGTCAATCTTGAAAGACGGTATAATGATACAGAATAATAAACAGCATGTTTTAGAAAGAAAAATGGATCATTACATACGTCCGCTTTGTATCTCTTCAGTCTCCTCTCATGCAGTTGTGGAACAAGTTGCAGTAAAGGATGCAGGACAGACGACTGAGAGGATATGAATACAGACACATGAAAGACAATGAAATCCAGGATGTATAAACACAAACCAACAAAACCCTTCACTGCAGCACTGACTCAAAAACAGAACACACAAAGCAAAGGATGGAAGATGTTTGATGGGACAATATTTTTAGACATTCCCATAGCTGTTTCTGATGTTGCAATTTCCTGCATAAATGCACACTGTTAAACTTCTTTGACGAGGAAACAACTAGCGTCAAGGAGTACCAATCCTGTGTTTGTTGCAAGCTTGACGTGGGTATGCAAGATGCACTGTTGGGAAAAGCAAATGATAGCTGAGTGTTTGTTGTCAGGGCCTCAGGTGGCAGAATCCATGGGCACACACCTTCTTGCCTCCGGAGAAGCGGCTACAATGGATTCTCTGTTCTGGCAAGATCTCACAAGAACCCTACAAGATCACACAGATACCTCCAGAGGCTTCCGTGACTTCTTGTGGGGCTCTGTGACCCCAGTAAGCGAGGCTTTGGCTAGGGCAGCAAGGAGGGCGGTGTGCATTGTGTGCACTTTCCTGTTTCGCCTCAGGCAGTGAAACGGGATGAGCTGCCTCTGCTTGTTGCCATGAGCCATCGTAACACCACAGACATTAGATAAAGCTCCCTATGGTTTCTTGCTAGATGGACAGTCTCAGGATAATGCCAAGTTCCTAGATATCCAAGACAGGAAAAGTTTGCAAACCCAGGAAGAACTCATAAATGCAAGCAGCATCCAACTGAACAGATCTTGTAGTGCAAGAACATTTGGCTCTGCAAAGGAACTTTCCCACCCTCTTCTCTCACCTGCATGTACACATACTCCCTAAATATGTTCTGCATGTTACGCCAAGGCTTTGGGGAGGGCACAGGGAGCACATAGGGAGAAGAGAGGAGAGGGGAATTTCTATTATGCATGCAGAAATCATTGCACTAGCATATCTGTTTAACAGCATTTCATACATAATTCTTCGTCTTGGTCACAAAGAAGAACTTGCCTCATTAATCAAGAAGTAGTGTCCCTTTATCCTACACAGAACCCCACAATCTATATGCCCCCTTCCAGAAGCCCTCCACAATACAAGGTACAATATTTAGGAGAAAAGTTGAAGCTGAAGCTTTAGTGAGGCCAACATACTTGAATGGCAACTCAATTTCAATATGCTAAGTTAGTCTGAAGGCACACAGCCAAGGTAGATATTTATGGAATTGTTGTTATTTTTATTTTTATTATGCATTTTGCGGTTTTATATTTTTATTTTATTCTGTGATCCGCCCTGAGACCTGCATGTATAGGAAGGTATATAAATTCAATAAATAATTATTATAATAATATTGCTTAAAAGTAGCAGTTGCTGGCCACAGTTGAAACAATTCTGGGCTTCTTTCATCCTGCTCTTCTTCATTCCTTACAGTGCATTCCTAAACAAGTCTGTAAGCCACACTGAGTTAAATGGGACACTCCCAGGTAAAGCTGTATAGGATTTCAACCTCAGTCTATTTTTGCTCTACTGCTTTCCTCGCTTCCCCCAGAAAACCTCAAGCCTAAATTTTTGTTGCCCTACAAACCTGAATCCCAAATCAGAATAAGCCGCTCCGCAAGTGCTCCCAATATACATGTTAGTGGTCAGGGCGTAACTGAACAGCACTGCGGTCAGGGCGTAATGTTTCTCAAAAATATTTCATTTATATTCTTGTTTAAAAAGTGTGAAACATTTCATACAGCAGATGTATAACCATTATTCACAAAACATATTAATTGCATAATGGTCTATTTTGCGGCCATGAGGCTCAAAGCTAAAGATAAAATACATCTTCTTATTCTGTGATTTCGTAATGAGTTAGGTGTGGTTTTAATTACAATTACTTTTAGCAAAAGATTTGTGTGGGGTTATTTAGTCAAATACTGTGATAAATCAAAAGCCCAGCTTATTTAATGTATGTTTTAAAATGTATTTGAATTTCCATTGGTGTATAAACTTGGTGATAAGCTAAACATAATAAAATGTACAACTTCTATGGGACTGCAACATTGAATTATTAAGACACAAAGTAGCTGCCAAGATATAAACCCCAAATAAATTGCAAATTCATGACAGCTTTGTCACTTTTTGCTACAAAATATTTCTATAATTATAACATTTTAGTAATATGCTGGCACAAAAAATCCATTATATTGTCTATTGGTATGAAGGAATCAGACAACAGTGGCAATAAACAAAGAACACTGATTATGTTACAAAATGAACAGTAAGTAAACAGATACAAACTTTAATGTAAGACACAGGACAGATGTGTGTGTGTGTGTGACTGGTGTTTTGGTGGAACTTTAAAAGAAAGACCTTATGTAAAATGTTATTCCATTATGTTTGCATATAGGATATTTCTTGTTTGTTGGTTTATGATAAAACCCCCAAAAAGAAATATTCTAAACTGTTCTTTCTGAAGAAAATTTTATTTTAGAATTCACACTATCTATATTTGTAGCTGGAATCCTTAATAGAGGAACTAGTATTAACCTTATTGCGTTTTAGAATAAAAACATTAATTTGTATTAGAAGACTATTTAGCTTTAACTCAGCTTTAACTTTATAATGTTTAGATTATTATTACCTCAGATATGTCTTGAGTCAGTACCATATATGTCTGTCACTCGGCATCCATTTCTTTCCTTTTTCTAATTATACAAGTTTTACTAAATTTAGAACTTCTGGCATTGACATTTAGCTTTCATCTTATGTAACTAGGCTATAAGCAAGATTGGTTCTTGGTTTTAAAAACTTTTTACAGATTAGGAATTCAATATCAGGTGGAATCAACTGAAGCCCCAAAAATGATGATAATATCATGTTGTCTTTACTCACAGGGGAATGGGCAGTTCAACTTACCAGAATGTCTGAGTTGCCTGTGTCATGGGTCTTAGAATAATGGAATAAGAACTGTTCAAAGAAATTAAAAGTGGATTTTACTTTGAAACAGATTAATATGTAATGATTTTTGAGACAGTTAACACACAATAAAAAAAACATTTTTAAAAAACAAGGAGCTTACTCTTTTGGTGTTGTCCTTTTCATCTGACTCCTGTGGAAATAATTGGCAAAGACTTTCAACAACCAAGGAGTGGTCATTTGGGGAAAACAAAATAGCATGGTACAGTACAGTGGTACCTCGGGTTAAGTACTTAATTCGTTCCGGAGGTCCGTTCTTAACCTGAAACTGTTCTTAACCTGAAGCACCACTTTAGCTAATGGGGCCTGCCACGCCGCCAGAGCATGATTTCTGTTCTCATCCTGAAGCAAATTTCTTAACCCAAGGTAGTATTTCTGGGTTAGTGGAGTCTGTAACCTGAAGCGTATGTAACCTGAGGTACCACTGTACTTACCATCTTTGGTATCTTTGGAATTGTTGATTGGGTCTGCAATCCTAGGCACTTATTTGAGATTACTCCGCTCCATTAAATTTACTTCTGGGATTTGCTTCTGAGTTAACATGCATAGGATTGCACCATTAACTGTTTAAGATTTTAATTATTTTATATTCATTTCTACTCCACAGTAGCTATACTCCACAGAAACTACACGGAATCAATATTTTTACCCAGAACTGTCATCTGGCTGTTCACTGCAATTGGTTCAGAGGTCTGAGTCTACATGGAATGCGACAACTGCTTTACAGAGACAGGCAATGGCATTAGATAATTCTTCAAGATATTTTGGGCCATGAAACTACAATCAAGAACGAATTATTACTGAAACACAATCATTTCATACTCTCCTTGTCGGTTATGGTTTCAGTTTCTTAAAGAATGCAATGGTTGCGGGGAATGGCACACTTTCTCAGAAAGTTCTACCACAATAATAACAAAAACTACAATGTGAAGTAGAATTATATCATGAAAGTATTCCAAGGATAATTGTAGAATACATCTTACCTCAGGGTAATATTTTGTCCTGGGGAGAACAAGCAATACAGGGCACTAAAGACTTGTCCCTAGAAATCTTATCCAGCTAACACCATAAGGATTCTGATATCTCTCTCTTGATACAGTCCAAATATACTAGCTTATCTTTGTGGCTGCCCTATATAGCCCACTAGCACCAGAAACCTTGTTTATAGAACGTGGTAACTGAGATAAGATTCTAAACTGCACACCAAGTTGCACCAGCATCTCAAAAAACGTTTAAAGAGGGGGGAGACACAAGATTAGTCTATGAGTCATATGAAGGTTAAGAGTTTGTTCTGTTTTTAAGCAACCAAGGAATTATTGAGCTGAAAGTACACACAAATTCCCAACTGCAAAATGTTAAAAGTATTGATTAGAAATAGCGGAGTCTGAACCGCCAGCTGGCACACATTCTGTTCTATTAGACTTTCTAGAGAAACAGCAGCACATAACTTTGCATCTGTACTACGTCTCAGACATCAAAGAGCAGTTTTTGCTACCGTGTAAGTAAACCTAGTTTTCTGCAAAGACCCCTGAAGCACTTGCTGCCAGAAAGCCACAAAGCTGAGAATTGTATCAGTATTTATTATACACTGAACTGCACAATTGCAATGCCCTACACTGTACAAAATACGCTGGCAGCCATGTTTCGGAAATAAAACGTTAAGTGGATTTACCTGAGCTTTGTGTAGAAGTTCCAGAATCATATAGCAAAGTTCTTCCAATGTATTAGAGGACTAAAGGGGGGGGAGGGAGGGAGAGAGAAGAAGAATCTGAGGGACGTGATAAATGAAGCAATAGCACCTACTTTGACAAATTTAGCATATTATTATTATTATTAATAATAATAATAATAACAACAACAACAACTGGACTGACCTGAGATGGAGTGTCCCTGACCATGTAAGTAGAGCACACATCATCTATCTGTAAATATAGACAAGAGAGCAAACATAGCATAGGATTGAAAAAGAAGCAAAATAGTAAAATAACATGTTGAATTTTATGTGAGGTCCCATCATTTTTAATATTAAGTTGACCGAGAACGAAGGCTTACCACCACCACCACCCCTCCGAAAGCCAGACAACTGGATACCCCTTCCTAAAGAGAAGTTTGCACCCAACGTTGTGACAAGCCTTCACAAAACAGCAACTCAGAGCTCACTCAAGCATTTTAGCATAAGATTAGGAGCATTTGGCAACACCAAGTCCTGTGTAATACACATGAGAAGTCCGTCCATGAGAGACACTAGCCAGATCTTAACTGACAGATCAGAGAACAGAACTTTTAACGCTAATATTAACACCCATCTTAAGTGCAGCACCAACAACAAATCTAACCAGAGTAAAGGTTTAAGCCTGAAAAGAGCTAATAATAATAATAATAATAAATTTTATTTATATCCCGCCCTCCCCAGCCGAAGCCGGGCTCAGGGCGGCTAACAACAATAAAACAGTACAAAAGTACAGCATAAACAACACTCTAAAATCATTCATTATAAAATTAATTAATTTTATTAGGCTAAGAGCCTAATTCCTGAAAGCATGAACATTAGTTGTTCTGTTCTTGTTAAATCTTGTCAGGATACAAGCTCTTTTACTAGCAGTATTCGGCCACAGCTGTTCTAAAGCGTCACTTGTGCTTCTTCAATCTGCACCGTGAAAGTATGATGCGCACACTATCTCACATTGCCAACAGCCCCTTACCACGCCATTCTTGTATTGGAAAGCAGATTGCTCCTTTCAAATAAAGATAACATATATTGTTCTTAAGGAACTATAGCAGGTGTGCTAATTATAATGATGATGATAATAAATGCCTTTTCTAAAATTAAAAAAAATAACAAACAGCACAGAAGATATTTCACTGTACCTCATTTGATAACTGCAAATCTGGTTGTCCTTGTAGAACATGGGGTGCCATCGGTGCACCTGGAAATTAGAAATAATTGCCTGTTCATAATATTATTTATAATACAGGTTCTCTGGGGTGTTAAGGGAGGGGTAGTACCTCTGGTGGGGGACACATCATGCTCCTTCTGGGGTAGTTTGTCCACCTTTGGTCCCCCAACCTGCATTCAGCTCTCACCTGTGGCTCCTAGAAGCTATTAGCATGCAACAATGGCCACACCCCAGGAACAACTTTGAGTGGCCCTCTAAACCAAGTGAGGGCAAGCCAATGGGTCTCAAACCCTTGGTAAGTTAGGGACTTCCCCTGCATGTGAAGACAAGTTCCAGTGGATTGAGTAAATGAGACCAATGGTGGGTCCAACATTCAAGAAGGTGGTCTCTGCACATGCTGTTAAGGGGCAGGTGGGGCTTGTCAACCTGGGAATGTAGCCCATTTAGGAGAAGGAAAACTCTGATCCTAAACCTCTGCTGCCTTGTTGGATGTCTTCAGCAGAAGAAGAGGCTAAGGAGTAAATCCTACATGAATCCAGAACGGAGTCCCTAAGGATGGTGACTTGTACACCTCCTTCCAGCTACTCCTGCTGCCAAGCTGGTGCCAAACATATTGTTCTGCTTCCCTTTGGACCACATCAGTAAGGTCAAGAGGGAGGTCTTGTTGTATGGGCAGCCCAGGACCTCCATACACACTGCCCAGGCTTGTGCCCTGGAGAGGTCACTTCAGAGCTGCTAACAGAGCAAAAGCAACATGGTTTGACTTCACCCCTGGAGGCACACATCAATATGGGGTTCTCTAGCTCTAATGTGTGAGCATTTGAGTGAAAACTAATGAATGTCACAAACAAGAGGATGATGTTACGATTCAACACTTAATAGCACCACAAACAATTTAAGCACTGAATATAAAGTTCTGAACTGTATCAGTTGGTCTGGTTTTTATTTGTAGCCAATGGCCATTTCAATGTAACTCACAAAACCAAGACAATTTGCAAATATGTTAAACATGTACATTTTCAGAAATAAATATTTCAAGCTACATAAAGAACAAAAATGAAAGATATTAATGATGTATCTCAGATACAAGGAGGGCTTCACGCAGAAAAGAGTTGTTTATATATATTTTTTTAAAAGCAAGGAAGTTTTCTGAAACTATAAAAGTATTATTATTTAAAGTTGTCACTAATTCTGTTTACTATTTAGCACCTTGTTAAATTCCACATAAAATGACAGGGAGACTTTGTATTGAACAAGGGGTTTTTCTTTTTGTTCAGCTAAAAAAAATGGAACATTAAGCTTGCTCAGAAAAAAAAATACTTCCTTAGGCAGATTGGTTAGAAATGAATAAGCTCCTATACAAAACTCCTGTTGGAACAAGACACTGTCCCAACAAAGGCATGTTCCAAACCTCCATTTTCTGAGACGATGTAAAAAGAGGTGGGCACCCCCAGAATTAAATGTCTGTCCACAAGGAAAGCTTTTTAGTGAAAATTTCAGAGCATATGAAAATTGTAATTATTGCCTTCAGTGGCCTGCACTTTTATAGCTAGTATAGAAATATATCTACTACCAATTCACGTGACAAGTGATCTTCACTGGCAGATAATAAGAACTGGAAGGGGCAGAATTATATTTAATATTTGGAAAGAGATTGTCTATTCTGACTTTTTAGCTGCTTTCAGTCTTGCAGTGTGTAATGTGAAAACAAAGGACAAAAATAAAACATTCCTTTACATTTTTATTGGCCCACAATTATACTATGCATAGCAGCTGTGTAAAATACTATTAGATTACTATGTTTTTCTTCTTTGCCATATTTATGAAGATTTTAAAATTATAAGTAAGGTGACTATGGAAATACACAGCAAGTATTGAAGGTTATTCTGTTCTGCATTTCATGCTTTCATTTTACAGATGCAAACTACATCTGTGTATTACATTCAAGTCAAGGGAATAAAATAGCTTTGTTCAGGACTATAAGCATAACTTCTTGTTCATTTCCCCATACCTTTTCTTTTTCTTTTGGTAAATCTAATGGACTAGAATAGAAGAAACGATTGCTAACTATACTCTGCACAAATTCCTCTGAACTTCGAAGTTGAAATTAAACTGACAGCTACTTTATTATTAAAATGTTCATTCAGGGTTGTGTATATCACCCTTTAACATGCCCATCCTACATGCAATCAGGATGATTAAAGAGTAGACATTTTCCATCCACGCTTAATAAGGGAGGGGAAAGTCTAAACCACAGAATGGATTGTGAATAGAAAAGAAGGACACTTGTTTTTTATCCTACTTTCCCTCCAAAAATCTCCCACATTAGTTTAAAATCCAGTAAAGAGCTGATGCTCAGGCAGGCGCTGAACAGAAAAATGCTACACATATCATTCACTGTGATTTTAACTAATCTAAAGTAGACGTAGGTGACTTTCAGTTATGTGCTGCAGAATTTACTCTGAAAGTGGGAACAACGACCTGTACTAAAATGCTATTGCTGGTCTACTTCTACTACAGGACAGGATTTTAAAATCGGCTCTACATCATTTTTATAATAATAATTGACAGTGGAAACCTGACCTACCACCTTATGGGACAATTCCATACAACATGCCTTGGAGTCTCGTATAAGCCAAAATGCAATAAATTACAAACAGACCTATATACCATGCCAAGAAATGACAAAACTGTTGTGGTCGGTAGGATGGTATTAAGTTGGAGTGAGACCACATTAGCTTTTGAGTTTCACATAATTCTTCATCAGGCACAAAGGCAAGACATTTTCGGGAACGGCATACATAGAGCCAACTGGATCATAACCCTCCATCCTTCTCCCTAACCAAAGATCTGCAGCTGTCTGCCAGCATCTCAATGGACCAGGAAAGAGCTGCTACCTGTTGGTGTCCGCCTGCCTAGCCTGCATCAACAAAATGCAGAGTCCAGAAAGAAGCGGGGGTCGCTTTGCTTCTTTGCAAAGGGCTGAAAATATTTGCTTTCCTAACAGCGCAGGATTTCTAAAGCTGCAAACCGTCGTGTGATTGCACGGTGGCCCTTTAAAAACAGAGGTTTGTCTCTCTTTTTATAGATCTTTGTTTTGGAGGTAACTAGCTCGAAATATGTTCACGGTGTAATTAAAAGAACTCCAAGGAAATACCTGGCTGAAATTGCATTAATTGACGACTTTAGTAATAAAGGTAAATGCATTTACTATCAATATTAAACCCAGTAAGAGCTGAATCTGTCATTCTACAGGGAAAACAAAATAAAAAAATTCCTTCCAGTAGCACCTTAAAGACCAACTAAGTTAGTTCTAGGTATGAGCTTTCGTGTGCATGCACACTTCTTCAGATACACACGAAAGCTCATACCTAGAACTAACTTAGTTGGTCTTTAAGGTGCTACTGGAAGGAATTTTTTTATTTTGTTTTTACTATGGCAGACCAACACGGCTACCTACCTGTAACTCATTCTACAGGGAAGTTGAACCAACATAAAGAAATGCTGTCCTGATATGCTCGGAAACGGAGCCCTTACCTTTGCACGCGCTCGCCCCGAAGGCGAGGAGGAAGAGGAGCAAAGCCCAGGCGGCTCCCGGGCCAGACCGCAGCTTCCTGGGGTTGGAGCGGCGGCAGGTGCCGCCGCTGCTGCTGCTGCTGCTGCTGCTACCGCCCTCGGCCGCAGGCGGCGCAGGCTGCTCTTGCCGCCGCCAGCAGGCGCTTCCCCTTTGCATGGCTTCCGTCCCCGCTTTTGGCGCGCGCGCGCGCTTTTCCCGCCGCTCTGCTCCCAGTCAGAGGAGCCCGGGCTTTTAAATCTCCCGGACATGAGGAAGCCAGGCAGGCAGGCAGGCAGGCAGGCGGCAGCCTGACTCACGGCGACCACGTCACCCCGCTCCTTCCCGCCCTTTCTGCGCAGCGAGACGCCGAGGAGTTGGGATCGTCTGCCGCGCGCGTGCGTGAGGCGACGGCGCGTGACTTCCAGCACGTGGCCAGAGGTGGCTCGTGAGGGGCGTTGGAAACCCCGGGGGAGGGCGGAGGTTCTCATGCCCAGCGCGTGGGAGGCGCCTCGACCTCAGACGCCTCAGGGAGGAGAGGGGAGCCCACGACTATTACAAGGAATAGTAATAATAGTTTATTCACATGCAGCCCGTCTGGCTGGGTTGCCCCAGCCAATCTAGGCGGCTTCCAGCAAATGGAAACATCACAGTAAGACATCCAACATTAAAAAAAAATTCCCTATATAGGGCTATCTTCAGGTCATAGAATAGTCCAGTTGGAAAGGTACCCCAACGGTCATCAATGTACAGTGGTACCTCGGGTTACATACACTTCAGGTTACAGACTCCGCTAACCCAAAAATAGTGCTTCAGGTTAAGAACAGAAATCAGGCTTCAGCGGCGCGGCGGCGGCAGGAGGCCCCATTGGCTAAAGTGGTGCTTCAGGTTAAGAACAGTTTCAGGTTAAGAACAGACCTCCGGAACGAATTAAGTTCTTAACCCGAGGTACCACTGTATTGCATAGTGTCCTTACATACAGAAACCCAAACAATTTGATAGTTGTATCTCTTTCACTAAGTCTTTATGCAGCTTGGTATTCTGCATACAAGCATTACTTAGCTGCAGATCAGTGTGTTTTAATTATGACAGCAACCAATGAGGCACAGTTATTAGCTAAAGTGGTACCTCAGGTTAAGAACAGTTTCAGGTTAAGAACAGACCTCCGCAACGAATTAAGTACTTAATCCGAGGTACCACTGTAATAGTTTATTCATATGCAGCCCGTCTGGCTGGGTTGCCCCAGCCAATCTAGGCAGCTTCCAGCAAATGGAAACATCACAGTAAGACATCCAACATTAAAAAATTTCCCTATACAGTGGTACCTCGGATTAAGTACTTAATTCGTTCCAGAGGTCTATTCTTAACCTGGAACTGTTCTTAACCTGAAGCACCACTTTAGCTAATGGGGCCTCCTGCTGCCACTGCGCTGCTGCTGCACGATTTCTGTTCTCATCCTGAAGCAAAGTTCTTAACCTGAAGCACTTTTTCTGGGTTAGCCGAGTCTGTAACCTGAAGCGTATGTAACCTGAAGCATATGTAACCCGAGGTACCACTGTATAGGGCTGCCTTCAGGTCATAGAATAGTAGAGTTGGAAAGGGACCCCAAGGGTCATCTATGTACTTTTAAAACATGGTTTTCTTTGACTACTGAACCAGAGACTCCCCAAGCCTGAAATGCTGAAGACCACCTCCCACACCGGCAGCACCAAGAATAAAATGCCAAAGTTCCTTGCACCTGGATCTCCCAAGGCTGCAGCTCCACAACCTGGTTCCTTTGCAGGGCCAGAATACTTGTTTCCAACAGCCTTGCAAACCACTGATTTAGGGCATGAGTGCTGGCAGCATGAGCTTGCAGAGTGCTTGAGTGCTAAGCTCCAGGTCAGAGGGCTGCCTTCTTAAGTCTTTGTATTCCTCATCAGGGAGACAAAGCCTGAGAGGTGACTTCAAGTTCAGAGAGCACAAAAAGACTCAGTTGAGGCCGACCCTGTTGGAACAAATTGTTTGTTCCTTGGGCTCTGTCCAGGGTCCTGAAGACCTATTTCCTTGTTTTCAGAAGATCTAATCTTGAACAAACCCTGCCTGTTTCCTGGATGCCCTCTCCTGCCTCACACCACTTGCCCGACTTGCACTCTCCACGGTCTCTGGTTTACCATAATAGGATATGTGCCAAATGCTGCTATAATAGACGAAGATCAGCTGTCAACATAATGCCACCTTGACATAGATTTTGCAACATCACAGCAACATCATAAGGCTTTCAACAATATTAATGTTTACCTGCTAGTCTAATGTATGATGAAAAGTTAACTAGTTTCTCAGCTGAAGTCCCCTGTGAATATGATGAGGATATACATATTTTCTTTTACATCCACCCGTATGTTAATTAATACCCTTTTCATACATTTACATATTTTTATACAAAACTGAATAAGAACAGATTTAATAGTCCTTTTTCTCTTGACCTTGATTACTTTCCATATAACAGTGAAATGTCTTAATGCATTAGGAATCATTATAGAAAAACTGAAATGATATGAAAAGCACTGTAATAACCCACAGGAAGAAAAAGCAGATCACGAGAAAATTAGAGGAGACTTATTAAAATGCTATGCAGCAAACACATAATTCACTAGGGCTGTTTTGTTCAGGCATATGTATCACAATTCATCATTACTTGTTTACTCAACTCCCGAGGCCATTTACCAACAAAGGTAAAAGTAAAACCATGTGTAAAGTTTATTTTGCTACACTTACCTATGTGTGAAAGTCATAGCATGGACAGGAGTCAATGTAAATATCATGCTTTGGCCTGACACTTGCTGAAAAAATTGCCCCATGTGTTCATCCTACTGAAACCAGCATTGGAATCACACAGGCATTTGCACCTTTCTTCTGGACACACATCTAATACTTCTTCCCAGTAAATGTTTCTAAAGGTCTTCTCTGCAGTTGTCTTTCTTGCTGCAGTTTAGCTTTTTCTTGCTGCAGTTTAGCTTTTTCAACAAAAAGAGACATTGCACATTCTCTTGTAATTCATGAAAATATTTTTTAAAAAATTATTTTTATTTTAAATGGAAATACTGAAGCATTCAAAAATGGGCAGCCTGAACAATCAGCCACAGACCATGAGCCTTTTCCACCCTATTTATATCATGGAATGCTACATTTCCTCTTCCTGCAATTCTCTTTATTAATTCAATTTACAGGCAGATTGTGGAACAAAATGATTTATTTGCTTTGTAAAGTGACAATAATAGCAAATGATGTTGCATATTTAAATTTAGTGGGAGACACAATAATAAATTGGGATTCTCAACAAGGATAAACCTACACTCAGCTCTGCAGTTCCTCTGGGGTCGCAGCATTGGAAAGAGGGGAACTCATAACAAATTCTCATTTTCTCCTTCTGAAAGGCACTGATGGGGGAGCTAAGTCACTTCATTATACCTGACCAACTATTGCCCAAACAAACCTGGGTATCCTTTGAATTTTGCCATCCTAAACTCAATGCAATGACTTTAGGTTTGGTCTCATTCCATTGTACAGCCCACAAACACAATCATCAGTTACATTCCTGTCACTGAGATTTTAATCCACAAGGTACCACGTCCTCAGAACGCTAAATCTGTAGAGATCTACCATGTTTTGGCATGCACTTATTAGAACTATGAGAATGTACTCTCAGCTTCACAATTAACCAAATTAACTTTTTGTAAAAGCATACAAGGGGCAGCTGCAAACCTTTTACACTGCCCTCTAATGAAAGCACACTGTAGCCGCTGATACTTTCCCAAGCCTGTTACTCTATAGCATGACCTTTTTATGTGCCTATCTCAAGCTAACAACTGTCCCCCAAAGTTACTACCCTAGAAATGCCTTAATTAGCGCACCTGTCCACACGCACCCATGTTGGTTAGTGTGGTGTAGTGGTTAAGAGCGGTGGACTCGTAATCTGGGGAACCGGGTTCGCGTCTCCGCTCCTCCACATGCAGCTGCTGGGTGACCTTGGGCCAGTCACACTTCTCTGAAGTCTCTCAGCCCCGCTCACCTCACAGAGTGTTTGTTGTGGGGGAGGAAGGCAAAGGAGAATGTTAGCCGCTTTGAGACTCCTTTGGGTAGTGATAAAGCAGGATATCAAATCCAAACTCCTCTTCTTCTTCTTTGTGGCTTTTCACTGCCTGCCACCAGCCAGGAGTTCTTCAGCAGGAGGCTGGTGAGAGCCTGGCAGGGGGACACCTCTGCATAGTCCGCCTCCACCCCAGCCCAGTGCAAAGAGGTTTTGGATTGTTCTACCAGACACCAAATTATGTATATAAATAAACCCTAACCTTCCTTGCAGAAAAAGCTGTGTTGTTAAAGATGTCCTAAATGGTATAAAGAACCAACACATGCTTTTATTATGACAAAGAGCCATGCATGTACTGTTTTCTAGACAGACAAATAAGGAATAAAGCTTTATAAAGCCTGAATTATTTTGTTTCACGTATGTGAAGGTTGAAAACCACACAGAGGTTTCAAGAATGACAAGAGCAGGTGGCTAATCATGTTTTTCTGCCCTTTGCAAAATGCTTTGCAATAATTTTCAGAATTCTAGTAACCACAAACTGTCATAGGCAGTGGGCAGATGATTCTTGGTCTTAGTTCTGCTGTATTTGTTTCTGCCTGTGGCAAAATTGCATTGACAGAGCAGACACAACTCATTACTTCAAGGGTTCAGGCTTCGGCATAGTTCTTGAGGAAGTGAACACCCTGAAATGTCATGACCTTTTCTAAGCAGAGGGGGGAAATGGCACTAAAAGGGGGGCACAGTGATGGGGACACAAGGAGGGAATGAGAACAGGAGAGAAACTCAAAAAGTTTTTGAAAGATTGCATATTTTCAGCACATCATTATGCTTTTATGTGGGTGCTACTGAATATGTCAAGGGAAAAATGCTCTACAAATTGTTGGGCCAGGGGAAAACCACTTAGCACTTCATTTTTAACAAAATGTTGCTAAGAATTTGGATAGTATTCACTGCAGCATGTTAAAAGGAGGGGGGAGTCTTTCTGCAGTCATAAAAAAATCTGATTGACTATAATGGGGGTCAGGATTTCACCTGAAGACATTTATGGAATATTAATAAAGTGATATGTCGTGAACTTCAAGCCACTTATTTCAGAGTATTGTTGTGCAAGCCCAAAAAAATTAAGTCTGTGAGTTTACCCAGAATAATTCTACTGCAGTTAATGTGACCGTTCTGGCATATGAATTGCAGCATAAATTGAGGGGAATTTATAATAGAACTAACACGCTTATAAAAGGAGACAAATTTGACGTACATTTCTTTATCCTAGAAGCCAAGCTCAATGTAAAAAGCAGGGCTGTAAGATCTCCTCATCAGACAACGCATGTAAGTCAGGCACTTTTTTGTCCTCCCTAATCAAATAGTTGAAATCAGAAGATTTCCCTCTTGTGTTTTCCCCTCTAGCTTTATCTCTGCACATTTCTCTTCATCACTCACATCAAAGGACTTCCATCAACTAGTGGCAATGATTGCCTACTCAATGCTTCATAAAGGATATGCTACCATTGCACATTTCTGTCTTCCCTAGTAGTTAGTTTATTTTAGCACTAAGCTGTTGATATTAATATTGCTTCTGCTGTTGCTTTGGCTAAATAGAATTGTTGCAATAATTTGATTTTAAAAAATATATTCTTTGGTATACATATAATCTTCACTGCATGGGCAGATCCACACTGCTTAGTAAAATCTTAGTAAAATCTGCAAGAGCAGTAAATAAGCTATTGGTTTATCACAGCAGTTTTGTCTTCCAGCTGAATGTGGGACCACATGTAGCAATAATATAAATCCCATCATCTTAGAGTGGTAATTCTATAGAGCCAAAGCTGTCAAGAGAATTCAGTGACATATTCCTAAAATTACTAGGACCACTATTCAAATGCAATAACCTGCAGTAAACATTCTAGATGATCAGGCAGCAAATATTCATTCAATGGAAATAGTAATGTTGGTATTGACAGCTGCTCAAATTTCCATTGCTGAAAAATGGAAGACATGGCATGATTTACAGTTGTCTTTGTGGTATAAAAAGGTCTGGAATTTGGCAATATCTGAGAAAATAACACACAATATAAAAGTCCTGAAAGGATCTGAAGACTTGAGATATTTCTATGCCAGTTGCTGGGGATTTATCACTTAGGCTACTGCAAATGATTTGCAAAGTTATCTGCCTGTTGCAATGTATGAAATGTGGACCTCATAACTGTGATTTATAAAATTTGTGCTCCTCTTCTGATCTTGTGTAACTGTTAATATTAGATGTGTGGCTCTGTAATGTGACAGTGAAAACAATTGTTCTTTAATGTGTATCCCCTAATTGTATTTGCTGTGCCTTTTTTTGTGTGCTTATTTTATAATTTAATAAAAATCTTTTTTTTACTGCTGAAGAGGCTATGCCCTTTCTAGTAGCCTTGAAAGAACTGCAAACAGATGGAAAATACAGAGACAGTATCTGATTATCATAAGGGCTGCAGTGAAATATACCAGGTCATCTGATGCGACAATGAAAGTAGTGACATAGATGTAAACTGCCTAAGCAGCTTCTCTGTGTAGATGTCAGCAGATGCTACCATGGTCCCTGTTTACCAGGATCAACCCCCAGTTTTGATACTTGTCCTTAGAGCAATTTGGGATGTGCCTTGGGGGGGGGGGGATAGTGTGCTTAGATTAATTGCTCTCAGATATACGGCTTTAAATGGTATCTGAGCTAGCTGTGTGCTTCTCAAAGACTATGGCAGAGATTCTCAGCCTGTGATCCGTGAGCTCCATCCAGGTGGTCCACTAAACACTGTGGAAAAATAGAAGACCTGTGAACTGGGCCTTGCACTTGATTTACTTTTTCTTACTATTGAGACTGAGGCTGTTTTTGACCAGGGCCAGATTGTCAAATAGGCTAACAAGTCTCTGATCTAGAGCCTATTATTTTCATCATACAGCATTGGTGTAATATGTTACTTTTCCCCTTTAAAAAAATTACCAAATAAAAGGTAACTTTGCTGACCTGAGCCTAAAACTGACAAACATTGCACTTGACTACAAAAACTTTGCTTTCCAAGAAAGGCACATTCACTGCATTAGAAAGTCAAGGCTATGGTTATTGCAACTTGAGATATATATCTGTGCTCTGGCCTGAAGAACAAACAGAAGCTTAGTAAGTTGTCCATTCCCAGTAATTGTCAAGCGGTGCATGGAAAAGAAAGCTTAAGAACTGTTAGCCTGAAGGATAGATGAGAGACCCTTCTTTCCTGTGGTTTCCCCACAGCCTGCTCCCCATCTCTTGGCTATCTGCTGCTGTTGTTAAGAGCCAGGATTCTGCCAGTGGGCCTAGCTGAACTATTACCCGCAAAAGCCACGTTGTGGTGAAAAGTGGCTTATAAATGTTATCAGGGGGAAAAATAAAAATGAATGCCTATAATCATAAGCACTATGACAAACTTGGGGAGCTCACCATCTTCCAGGTCTTCCAGAAGGATCTGGCTGGCTGCTGTTAGTACATTCACTATACTATACAGTGGTACCTCAGGTTAAGTATTTAATTCGTTCCGGAGGTCCGTTCTTAACCTGAAACTGTTCTTAACCTGAAGCACCACTTTAGCTGATGGGGCCTTCTGCTGCTGCTACGCCACCGGAGCACAATTTCTGTTCTCATCCTGAAGCAAAGTTCTTAATCCGAGGTACTATTTCTGGGTTAGCAGAGTTTGTAACCTGAAGCGTCTGTAACCTGAAGTGTATGTAACCCAAGGTACCACTGTAGTAGAATAGCTGAAGCCTGGTCTCCCCCAGGAAGGAAATTTTTACACTTCCATATCTGAAGTAGCTGGGGTTATTTTGTATGATCTGACCTTGTACAAACAAAAAATAGTAGAAGTTCACAAAAGGTGCAAAGTCTATTCCTTGTGGCAATGTATCAAGTGACCTTTGAGTTGTCAGAACACCAGTGAGCACATTAAAAATTTTTACAGACAGGGAGCTTGTCATGCTTAAAATGTGTTGGAATGGTATCATGCATTGTTGTAAGGAATAAAGATGTCCGTTGCTTTATGTTTCAACTGCAGTTTTTGTGTGGTCTGGACTGCAGTGAGACCTTTAGAAACAAAGGCTATGCACACATTAGCGGATTGCAATGCAGTGAGATCGTTCCCCCTGCCACTTTTCAAGTTGCATTCTTACATTGCTTTACACACCAGAGAGAGGGCAGAGATGTCTTCTGGGGTTTTCCCCAAAAACCTCTGGAGCAGATTTGTGGGGAGAGGAAGTTCCACTGCATAAACAGAAATTCTTGTGCAGATGGGGCAGTTTTGTCCGCTACAACCCAGTAATATAAATACCGGTGTGTATATATATATATATATATATATATCCCTTGCATTTAGATTGCAAACATTGGCACTGGCAAACAACAAAATGTCCAGTAAGCCACATAAGGTCTCAGTGGAGGAACCAGAACGCCAACCTATTAATGCCCCCATGCTAATAAGATTTCTAGGAACATCTGATCAGCATAGAAATCAAAGTGATTACTATATTGCCTTTCAGCTGGAAAGATATAGGTGGTTTCTGTTTATCAAAACTCATAAGAATATAAGAAGAACCTGTTGGACTAGCCCAATGGCCCATCTAGTCCAGCACACTTTTCACAGATGCCTGTAAGTAGGACCTGTGCATAAATGCATTATCACCTCCTGTGGTTTCTGGCAACTGTTATTCAGAAGCAATGCCACCTCCAACAGAGCCATTGATATCCTCTTCTTCCTTGAATTTGTCTAATTTCTTTTTAAAGCCATCTAAGTTGGTGGTCCATATAGTTAAAGCTATGGTTTTCCCAGTAGTGAGAGCTGGACCATAAGGAAGGCTGATCGCCGAAGAATTGATGCTTTTGCATTATGGTGCTGGAGGAGACTCTTGAGAGTCCCATGGACTGCAAGAAGATCAAACCTCTCCATTCATAAGGAAATCAGCCCTGAGTGCTCATTGGAAGGACAGATCGTGAAACTGAGGCTCCAGTACTTTGGCCACTTCATGAGAAGAGAAGACTCTCTGGAAAAGACCCTGATGTTGGGAAAGATGGAGGGCACAGGGAGAAGGGGACGACAGAGGACGAGATGGTGGGACAGTGTTCTCGAAGCTACCAGCATGAGTTTGACCAAACTGCAGGAGTCAGTGGAAGACAGAAGTGCCTGGTGTGCTCTGGTCCATGGGGTCACGAAGAGTCGGACATGACTAAACGACTAAACAACAACAACAACAAGCTGGTGGCCATTTTTGCCTCCATAGTTAACTATGCACTGTTCTGAATCTTCCAACATTCACCCCCATCACATGTCTGTGAGAGAAGGAGGGAGAAAAGCTTCATATACTTTCTACACGTCACACATAATTTTATTAACTTCTAGTATATCACTCCTTACTCACAGTCCTCTCGATCATTTCAGCAGACTTTTAGCAGAGGCATTCTGTGGACTTCTAGCAGAAATATTAACAAGCCTGTGCACGCACAGTAAATCAGTTCAAATTTTCAAGAGTGTTGTCAATTTTTCTTGTGCAAGATTCATAAGTGGGGCGGACAGTCCTTGGTGCATAGGGCTAATTTAGAAGGTTTTTGAAAAGTGCACTTCAACCCAGAGCTAGGTCTAAAAAAGAAGGACTAGAATAAAAGTACCCCTTCAAAAGATAGAAATTGCAAGATAAAGTAATGAGTCATCTCTGTTAAGTAGGAAGAGGATATTATCCTCTTGATGATAGAATCTTAGAAATTTTCTATAAGTGGTCTTTGCCTCTAAATCCAAGCTGAAAGCAGATTAAGGGCATCGGATTTCACTAGGAAGTTCTTTGAAAACACCAGTGGAATCGCTGGAGCTGCAGAAAAGTTCATGTGGTAGAATATACCACTTGTGTTGAACCTGCCATTTTCTGTTCCATTCGTAGCATCTCTGTGTGGAACATTAGAAAATCAATGGAGACTGCCCATAGGCTAGGAATGCGTACCCTCAATGCATGCACCAGATCCGCCAGACAGAAACAAAATTGTGAAGGTATAAATGCCGTCTGTGTGTTTAGGACTGGAGTGTAAGACAAATAAAACAAATATAGCTAATGGGCCTTCTTCTAAGGCCATTGTTTCCTTCCTTATGCATGATGTATCCAGAGGAGCAGTGAACTGTGCTCTGAAGAGGAAAAACAAACAATTATGCTCTGTCTGGTTATATCAGAATCTGCACAGACCTAGTTCATTATTTGTAAGCTTGATGTACCATAGTTTGCGTGTGCATTCTTCATTGACAGCAATGTAGTTTCATAAATTGCTGTTGTGCAGCCCATTAAGAAAGTATAGCAGAATGTACCCCAGTATTACTAGAAGCAAAAATTGTTTATCCTTTACCCATAATCAGAAGACAGGGGAGGGGCACTTATTGGAATTGACAAGAAATGTTTAACCTCTCATTTCTCATATTTACCCCCAAATGAGTCCTGCTGATTTTAATAGAACTGATTTCCCAATAAAATGTATTTAGAACCAGTGCATTAAATACAAAAAAAACACACAAACCAGAAAAATTTAACTTAATCCCCTTAGTGATATTGGAAAAATAAAATGGATTTTCTGATTTTCAAAATGCAAGGTGCAGGGAGATGCAAAATGTACAAGATGGTATTGGAACATCCTAGGAGCACCCTAACAAGGCCCTTAGCGCTGAATATTGCTAGGTCGCTTGGTCCATTGAGTTAAGACTCCCCTTAACAGTCCTCTCAACAACTAGCTACTAACATTTGCTGAGAGCATAAGGACTCTCCCTGTATATGTTTAATTTTGTATATCAGTACAAGATACTTGAGATGAGAGTTGCTTTTTCTGAATCCTCCCAGACCACTTTAATTTAAGAGCATTAAACAGGTTTATTTATAGAAAAGGATACTAGAACAAAATAAAGAATAACCAGTAGTTTTACAACCATAAAGCGTGTTCTTCAATAAATGAGAGCACGTGTTGCGGTGTGGGCCACCAGGCCAGGCCTCTTGTTGCCAGGCAGGTTAATAATTGTTGCCTGGCTTCATGATTGGGTAACCGGGTTGCTGGGGCAAATTGTATGTTGCAAATTGGGAGGGTGGGACCATAGTCTTTAAATATTGGTGCACTCTGGTTTCTCTTTCTCTTTGCAGAGTGCATCGGATCACCTGCCCGCCCGCCCTCTTTCCGGTTGACCTTGCTTTGCCTGTCATGGGGTCGTCTGCTTTGGAGCAGGGGCCTAGTAGGAATTTTGCCATTTGGTGATTGGCTGTGCCATTTGGTTTTTGCCTACTACTCAGCAATTCGTCACAACTTGTAAGGTTGCGGTTAGGCATTGGTTATAATATGCTGGTGGTGGAGGGGTCAGGCTGGGCCTGCCCCTCCTATTGCACTGAAGGGAATTCCGTTAAAGGAATCCTGGGGCTTGCCATGATTTCGTCCAGTCCCTGTTATGGGACCAGGGCCGCCCAATCCCTGTTATGGGAATCCTTGTTATAGGACCGGGCAGGCAAGCTTTCGGGGAGCTGCTGGGGTGAGCGGCGTGGGTCCGACGCTTAGCTCAAAGGACCCCCAGTTTGACTTTCTCTTCTACTGGCTACCGATCGGACCTCGGGATGTCAGTTCTGTCCCAGGCGGGGGGACAGATAGTCATAACCAATGTCTAAACAACCACTCACTGATTTTGTATTTTAATAAAGTTGTGGCCAAAAATAGTGCCCAAAAACCAAAACTAAAATTACGTGTTATGTGTGAAGTTATTTGAGGGGTGGCCTGGGGACCTACACACGCAACTAGACATATCTGACAAGCCTTTTTAACAGCTATCTTCTTTATCTATGCCATCATTCTCTCTCTCTCTCTTATTTCATTCATCTTCATTCTCTATACCGCAACTCCTCTTCATCTGCCATTCATTTTGACCCCACCCAGCATTTCACAACTCCCAATATGAAGAAGTTGCTAAAATTCTATTTGGGGCAAGACACAGAATCAGAAGAAACCCAAAGGGCTGAAGTTAAAATATCATTCATTGCCCTTGAAGCAACTCTGTGAAGTAGGTTAGGAAGACACAGTGATTTTCCCAAAGCGCAGCATAGATCATTATGGCAGAATGAGGATTTGAACTTCAGTCCAGATCTAGCATGCTGTCTGCTGTATCACGCCATTTCACCATCATGAACCAATCCCAAAATGTTTCTGCACTTTACAGACACATGTATTGCATTTCAGACACATGTAATGGCTTGGAAAGATTAGAGCCTTGTTGTGATAACCAAGGAACTGAAGACTTCACCTTAATATTTGTATTCTGTAAAGTTACCAATTTTCATTCCCAGATTTGTCATTTTAAAAATGTTGAACATATCACTTCTGAAAAGGGGGTTTATGGGCTGCCAATGGCTGCAATTTTCATAGTACTGAGCTAAAGGCTACAGGAGATGTAAAGTCCCCTGCTTCGGTCATATGTAGGTTTGGGTTCTGTGCCTGCTGAATAGAAGCACATTCTAAAGCTTTCGTGTGCTGTTTATCTGGGCACAAAGAGTGACCTAATTATTCATTTATCGCCTATGTTACAAAAATGCTATTACAAAAAAAAAGATTTTCCTGATCTCAAAAGTCAAAGGTTAAGTTGCCATGTGCTTTCTCATGCTTTCAGGCTATTGAATGGCATGTTATAAAACCTTGGTTGTTTACCTTAGAGTAGTGATTTTTTATGTATTGTAGTATGTAACACACACATCTTCAATATTCTAACTTAGCTGTGTAAAAAACAACAAGTGCATTAAAAACTGACACTCATGGGATTAAAATGTGCTCTGTTTCGTTGTGATCAGACCACTGAAAAGAGTTTGGCAACTGACCTTTCCGGCTGGTACATTTGAAATAAAAGGACTTATGTTACTTGAAACAGTGAGAAGAAATGTGGATGCCAAGATGAGTTTTGTAAAAGAAAAAGTGGGAAGATGTTATTATCTCTCATCGTAAAGCCCACAAAGTATGCCCATAACACTCATTTACAAATTACACACAATTCCATATAGTTTTACACTGCAATTTTGCTTGCAGAAAACGATTTTTGAAAGCATGGATAATTGTCACACCATGACCCTTCATAAGCTTTAAGAATAAGTTCTGGAATGTTAAAAGAAACAATAATGATTTTGTTTTATATTTCAGAATGGGTTTGGTAACTTTCCTTCTGCTAATGTGCTTCCAATTTTAGACATTATGCTGTTATTGCAATCACAATACGATGGTAAAAAGGTAACTTGGAACTCTAGTGCAGCCTCCAGAGACAAGCAGTCTCCGCTTTTTGATACTTGACTTGTTTGGCAAAATATTATACAAAAAGGCATATTGAAACTAAATTATTCTCATTCATGTAAACTCTTTGCCACCTCCCTCCCTCTCTACTTTATGTAGGCAAAAGATACCAAAACAAGCAACAACATTAGATCAAAGTTTATTATTTCTTCACCTGAATTTTCAGGAAATGCCTCTGTTACGTCTTAATGATAGATAGATCAATAGACAGACAGACAGACAGACAGACAGACAGACAGACAGGCTTTACTGGCCGAGGGAGCCGGCGTACAGTTTCCGGATCATGTGGCCAGCATGACTAAGCCAGAGCAGCGCACGGAAACGCCGTTTACCTTCCCGCCGGAGCAGTATCTATTTATCTACAGTGGTGCCCTGCAAGACGAACGCCTCACAAGACGGAAAACCCGCTAGACGAAAGGGTTTTCCGTTTTGGAGGCGCTTCGCTAAACAAATTTCTCTATGGGGTTGCTTCGCAAGACGAAAAAATCTTGCGAGTTCCCGTGGTTATTTTTCACTTTTTTCGCCCTTTTCCTAAGCCGCTAAGCCGCTTATCAGCTGTTCCGCTGATAAGCCGCTTCTCAGCTGATCGCTAAAAGCCGTTAGACCGCTAATAGCGCTAAGCCGCTAAGCTGTCAATGGGCTTGCTTCGCAAGACGAAAAAACCGCTATATGAAGAGAATCGCGGAACGGATTAATTTCGTCTTGCGAGGCACCACTGTACTTGCATTTTGAGGTGCTTTCGAGCTGCTAGGTTGGCAGGAGCAGGGACTGAGCAACGGGAGCTTACCCCATCGCGGGAATTCAAACTGCCGGCCTTCTGATTGGCAAGTCCTAGGCTCTGTGGTTTAACCCACAGCACCGCCCGTGTCCCCAGCCTCTATGGTACCCTGGTCCTAAATTGTTCAGGGCTCTGTGAATTGCTACAAGGACTTTGAACCTGGCTTGGTAGCAGATGGGCAACAGTGCAGATGTTTTCAGAATGGTGTCACATGTTGTCAGCCTTGTTCCCCCATCAGCAATATAGTTGCCACATTCTGCATCAGCTGGAGCTTTCAAACCAGCCCAAGGCATAGATAGATAGATGATAGATGATAGATAGATAGATAGATAGATAGATAGATAGATAGATAGATGATAGATATAGATAGATAGATGATAGATAGATAGATGATAGATATAGATAGATAGATGATAGATAGATAGATGATAGATAGATAGATGATAGATAGATAGATAGATAGATAGAAAGATAGATAGATAGAAAGATAGATAGATAGACAGACAGATAGATAGATAGATAGATAGATAGATAGATAGATGATAGACAGATAGACAGATCCAACACCACCAGCGAGATAATCTTGTTACCACATAGTTGAAGGATGAATGTTCCTCCTTCAATAGTTTTTCTTCTGGACCATGTATCTATTTACTGATTTTAAAATTATTGCAAATCTCGAGAGTTGTTTTTTTACCATTTGGAGAAACACGGTAAAAAAAGGAATTAAGTTTGCTCTGCAAGAAGCTGTTTGTAAGGCTCAGTGGAAAAATAATAATTTTGTTCTACGTTATTATAAAATCTTCCATGGCATTTTTTTATCTTGAGAGTAACATTACTGTAGTTTCAGTGTGACTTTTCTTACTGTCCTAGTTATCAAGAGCTATGAATAAAAACTAAATCTCTTTTTCAGATCTAGAGAATATGGGGGGGGGGGTG
This sequence comes from Podarcis erhardii, assembly GCF_964252035.2. Classification (NCBI taxonomy): domain Eukaryota; kingdom Metazoa; phylum Chordata; class Lepidosauria; order Squamata; family Lacertidae; genus Podarcis; species Podarcis erhardii. Next base: position 25,496,209 of record NC_138512.1, on the reverse strand, counting down.
TCTGATTTTGCCCACTCTAGTCATCATGCATTTTTCATTATGTTAAAATGTGGCTGCAGGAATAGCTTTTGGTAGTAACTTTTTTGCTTTTTAAAAAGACAAAATTATCCATGAGTAAGGACACATTACTGATTCATTGCAAAGAAAATTTGAACTTGAGCAACTTTTCTGGTCTATACCTTGGTTCTTTATTTTCTCTGGGAACAATCCACTAAAAAGCTCTCCTGTGTGATTGAATGTAAGCACTACTGTGCCCCCGAGCCAGTCCAGTTAAGTGGGACTTGTAACTTTCTAGGAGATTCACTATATGAAAACTTAGGAAATGTCAGCTTGTTATTTCTGCCTCATTACCATGTAGCTGTGTCACTCGGGGAAAGCAAACTTCAGCCTTTAAGGGCCATTGCTAAGGTAAAATAAAAAGAGACCAAAATAAAAGCAGGAATGAATAATGGTGAGTTGGATTCAGACTAACTTGGTCTCATTTAGTCCCGAAGATATCAATGGGATTAAAGTGACCTATAACTAACTTTTCACTTTGATTGTTTTCAACTAGTTCTAAATACAACCAACTCACTGAGGATATAGCTGTGTGCAAAGTTTTCTCTGCTCATCCATAAATACAGACTCCAGCTATACAGTGACCCAAGTTTACTACAGTTCTGCAGTCATTCGTGTCCCAGAGACTGTTGCATTCAAAACAATGCTTCCATGAAATAAAAAATGAAGCATGGCTTCGCTATGTAACATGTTTGTTAGTGTTGTCCTGTTGACAGATTCTAGGCCAGTTAGGGATTGCATGGTTGCTAAAGAATGTTGTTGATGCAGGGAAAACTAGGGGGAAATGACTTTGCTTACCTTAGCAGCATGTCCTTCCCCTAAATGTGGAAGGGGAGTTGCTAATTTAGACATGGTTAAAGAAGACTAAGTGTACAAGAAAGCAGCTACAGTGGCTGCGAGAGATTTATTTCCCTACTTACCCTTTCGGGGGTGGAAATGCTCTGTGATGCTTAAGAAATCAGTCTTTACAGAACTGTTGTATAAGGTGGTTTTACAGACCACGTCTACAATCTGTGAAGCTTTGCCATGTGTGATGGTTTTGCTGACCATTTCCACATTTAGGTAAACCCCCAGTCTAATGATCCTTTATGAAGAAGACAAGGGACAGGTCCAAAATAGAAGTAGAATTTAACAACTGATTATGCTTTAGTCCATATTGGTACATTCCAGACTTTAAAGGATACAACTCTCATCATCTGTGACTACTGGCCATGTTGGCTGCTGCTGCTGAGGCTTTTGAATCCAACATCTGGAGGACAACACATTGGCTTATGCTTGCTTTAGCCATAGAGCTGCTTTGGTTTATATACACTTGCTGACATTTGATCCCACTTTATCGCATGACCAAGAACTCAATCCCAGGATGGAGCTACAAAAATAGGAGCAAGCTTGGATTTTTTAGATGACTGAGATCACCAGGGACAGGGGGTAGGGTTGGCTTCAGTGTGAATAGTGGTGTTTCTTTTACATAGAATAGAGTGACTTGCCGTTCATTACTCTAGTGAAAAGCATAGAACCTAGAGAAAAAGTTGTTGTGGAGGCAAAGCTTGCCCACTACGCCTAAAACTGCCACCACAGACAACGATAACTTGGGAGATGAGAGGTGTCTTTTCACCTTCTTCTTAGAAGTAGCTCCAGAATTATAGGGAAAGGGTCCACACACTTCGAAAACCTCTCGTAATTCTCACTCACCAGAAGGCAGCTTCAGAAAGCATTATAAGCTTGCAGGTGGAAGCATATTCCTTCCTTTCTTCTCAGACTCATGACTTGTCCTATCACCATGTGATGACTGCCTCAGGCCACTGGTTGTGGGCAGCAAACTGTTAGCTACTTCATTTTTATTTTATTTATTATTTGTACTGCGAGGGAGAGGGGCACACTTATTTTGCCCCTCAGGTACCAGAATAACCTTGATGCTAAACATCTTGACTAGATCAGGGCTGTGCTTTTGCTGTTCTGCTTCAGGCAACCAAATGTCTTGGACCAGCCCTCTCAGGTTCTAGTACCACGTGGTGCGATGGTTAGAGTGTTGGACTATGATCTGGGAGACCAGCGTTTGAATCCCCACTCAGCAATGAAGTTCGCTGGGTGACCTTGGACCAACCACCATCTCCTAGCCTAACCTACCTCAGAGGGTTGTGAGCATGAAATGATGAGGAGGAGAACCATACACACCACCTTGAGCTCCTTGGAAGTTAATGATGGTATATAAATGTAATTAATAAATAGACTCCACTTCTAATTCTGCCCTTGATAGTGGGAGATGATGGATGAAGAACCCTCCAGCTCCCAATTTCTCTCCACCCAATCGATCACTGAGACCATTGTAGTTTTAAAATAAGGGATGGGAGAAAGCTTAGCTGTGTTTACAGCTTGTGGTGACAGTAAAATTTGCCCTCTATGTCTACATTACCATCTTTCCTCAACACAGCTCCCACTGAGGTGTGTTATATACAATCACTACCTCTTGATGGGCGCTTTGTGGGTTAACTAAAAATGCTCAACTGCACTTTGTTCCAAGAAGCTGTGAAGTTCCTGTCAAATTCTTGTAATGAGTCTGTAGGAAAGTACATTCTCTGTGTGTCAGAAGCTTGGTGTTTGGTATGCTGTTTTTCTTATCATTACTAACCAATTATGGAACGTTTTGCGGACTACATGACAGTAAGGTGGCACATTCAAATTGTTAGTGCCTTTGCATATTACTTTTGGCTACTACTTGCCTTTTTTTGCAAGTTGACCTAATCATAATTAATCAGAAGAGAGAATGTGGACTTCACAGAGTAATTTCATGCTTATTGTTCACTTACTTGGGGACCGCAGGCCTCAAAGATGCAAGCTTCCTGTAGGAGGCTAAGAGAATTGCTAAGGCTGGTGAAATCTCCTTTATTGAAGAGCTCCATGCTTAATTTTTAAGCATATGTGTGAGGGCTTTAACCTGATAGGTAGACATTCAGAACCCCAGGTGTGTGTGGATGAGCTATGAGCTAGAGAAATCTACATGATTTGTGTGTGGTGGTGATTTTGTTTGTTTCTTTGTTTGTTTACAAAAAAATAAGGTACTGAAATTAGGCATGCATGAACATTGCCATCATTTTTGCAGTGAAAACGGAGTCCTGATTCAACTGGAAAGCAACATTCCTGTGCTTTTTGTGGATCTTGGATGTTCTTTATCTGATTTCATGCCTTTCTTGGTTTTTATTTTCCCATCCTGGCACATACTGATGCAACTTTTTCTCCCAATTTCTGCCAGTCCGATGTAGTTTAGTGCAGCATTAGACTGTGAATAGGGAAACCAGAATTTAAAACCTACCTCAGCTACAGTATAAGGTTCCCTGGGTTACCTTGGGCTCATCGCTGTCTTAGCCAACCATATCTCACAGGGTTGCTGTAAGGATAAAGTAGAATACAACTAACAAAAAATCTTTACTATGCTCTCTTCTTCTGGGCCCAGGCTCCCTTTCTTTTCCTGCTAGGGAAATGTTGCCCATTGAATTGCTGTTTTTCAAGTGAGAATTAAATGCAGAGAGATTAGGGGGTAATAACCTTTCCAGACAGGAACCTCGGATGAAACATTGGTAGGATCTAGATCTGCACAACTTGTGATGTTCCATAGCTCATAGCCCCCATTTACAAGGGACTTAGGTAAACTTCCTGCTTTTGGTACCTGTCTGGTACCTGTCTGAGATGGAAAGCAGAGGCACAGGTAGGGAAATTGTCAAGACTTTAGAGGACTAGTACACATGGCTTGAAGGCTGCATTTGGCCTGGTGGGTTACAAATTAGGTATATTATTATTATTCATTTTATTTTTATACTGCTTTACAGTTTTAAGAAAAAAGATCTCAGAGCAGTTTACAACACATTAAATCATCAAAGAAAACAATCCAGAATGAAACATTACTGAAGAAAGTCAAATATAAAGTATACATTCAAAGCAACATAACTAACAGGAAACTAAAATATTATCTCAGTTATTTCAAAACAAAACATGACGAAAGAGGTCAGTTACAGAATGCACATCTAATGCAGCAAAGTTAACAAAAATGCACATTTAATGCAGCAAAGTTAACATAAAATATTTTAAATATTTCAGGAGAAACCTTGCAGTCAACTATAAAATTCACATTTAAAACAGCATATTTAATAAGGCCAAAAAAAAAAAAAATCATGAAGTTGCTGCCACTCCTGCCAATGGTGGTTCATGGTGGGCGGTGGCTGTGGAAGTTCAGGCTCATTAACCTGGGTTTGCACTAAGAGACAGCCCAAAATGGCCTCTGGCCTCTTCAGCAGCCTCGGCTTTTGCAGCTGGAGTCAGTCAGGGCCCCACCCTCCCTGGCCAGGTGGGAAAAGGCCTGCAAGGCAGGGAGCAGGTCCTCCAGAACTCACAGCCAAGATGGCAGCTTGACAGGATCTGAAGAACTGTTAGCAAAGAGGAGAGCCTCCTGTGTTCTCCTATATTAATAAGCTACCCTCCTATATTGATCAGCTTGGGGATTTAAACCTGGGATTAAAATTGATTTCTGTCTAAATACTCCGCCATGTCTGCATTTTGGACCAAGCAAGTCAATTCTTCATTTTGTTATTTAGTTGGAGTTCCTCTCTGTAGGGGACAGATGAAGGAAAACAGCCCTCCAGTCAAAACAGTAATATCAATTTCAGATTCATCTTCAGGTCATTTCAAGAACTATTCTCCCACTGGGCTTTTAATTTTCTTATTTTTAAAAGACAAAGTAGCCTGCAGTTTTGTAGCATCCTCACTTTCTATTGATTCCTGTTGTATCTATTGTAAAGGTACATTTAAAGTAGATTTTCTCCTCATTGTGAGTTTTTTCTTATTTCAAAATTCAGATTAGTTCTATACTGGAATTACTTTATGATGTTTAGAGGAACTTTGTGGAGCCCAGTATTAGTTTCTCTTAGTCAAATTCTTGTTTTAAAAAGTCTAACAAACTTCACGGGGGCAGATTTATCAGTCACTATTAGTCACAATTACCAAATGGAATCTCTTAATAGCAGGTGCTGGGGGATAAATGATAGGAAACGTTGTTGTTTTTTGCTTCCCAGAGGCATCTGACTGGCCACTGTTGGAAACAAAATGATGGATTTTTGAGCCAACCCAGCAGGACTCTCACTATGTTCTTACAAGTTGGGTACAGCCAACATCTTTCTTGAATGGTGCAAACACAGTTTAATTGCACAACAACTGTAAATGAACAGGAGGGAATAAAGCAGGGCTCAGCAAACTTTTTCTGCAGGGGGCCAGTCCACTGTCCCTCAGACCTTGTGGGGACCAAACTGTATTTTTTTGGGGGGGGGGGAGGGAATAATGAACGAATTCCTACGCCCCACAAATAACCCAGAGATGCATTTTAAATAAAAGCACACATTCTACTCATGTGAAAACACCAGGCAGGCCCCACAGATAATCCAGAGATGCATTTTAAATAAAAGAACACATTCTACTCATGTAAAAACACACTGATTCCCAGACCGTCTGCGGGCTGGATTTAGAAGGTGATTGGGCCAGATCCAGCCCCTGGGCCTTAGTTTGCCTACCCATGGAATAAAGGATGCCCTCAGTATCCTGTACCAAAACCCAAGGAAGCTGTTTCTAATAAGAGTCAGCGGAGGTCAGTGGAGTGGGAGAAGATGGTGATGTTGGCAATGCTGCCTTGGTGGTGGGACTGCCGTTCAAAGTTCCAGCAGTCCCATACGTCCTGCAAAAGACTGGACAGCTTTTGGATACCTTGAGACACTCTTTTTAAAAGGTGAGAGGAACTAGCCATTGAGGAGGTTTACCTGATGCCCCTTCAAGCCATTCTACAGGGTTGAGGTGAAGAGCTCTGGATGCAGGTCACCCCTTCTGAAATCATTGGAGGAGTCTAGAGAGGACCATCCTCCACCCACCCAAATCATGCTGATAAAAGAAGAACCAAAGTACATTCAAGGTGAGTGGAAACACAACCCAAGTTCTTCAGCATTTCTGCCTCCCAACCAGCATTCTTCTCTAGATCCATTCCAGTTCAGCAACATACTTGATAAAAGATAAAATTTCATCACTACACTTGCTCTTCCCTTCTGTTACTTTGCATGTAGTTTAAGGAGATATGCCTCTCCTGGTATGCCCCACAGAGGAACTTACGGTCTTCAAATAAAAACACCTTGAAGGTCCCAAGCCACAGAGAGGTTAGGCTGGCCTCAACCAGAGCCAGGGCTTTTTCGGCTGCGGCTCCAACCTGGTGGAACGCTCTGTCACAAGAGACAAGGGCCCTGCAGGACTTGACATCTTTCCGCAGGGCCTGCAAGACAGAGCTGTTCCACCTGGCCTTTTGTTAGGGCGCAGCCTGACTCCCTCCTTTGGCAATCTTTTCAAGACTTTAGCTTATGGTTGCCATTAATTTTGTTTTTAACTCATTTTTATAATGTTTTATAATGTTGTATTGTTTTAATGTTGTTAGCCGCCCTGAGCCCGGCTTCGGCTGGGGAGGGCGGGATATAAATAAAATTTATTATTATTATTATTATTATTATCTAGAGCGGATCCTGATTTTCTCCAATTTTTAAGCAATAACTGCACACAAACGTTTTAATTGAGTGCAGTATTTTTTCCCCCTAAAGTCATTTGTGCCACATTTGGCAACTGATCCTTTTCTCATTTTGTCAAAAATTATGAAGCATACTTGATAACCTCAGCGGAAATCAAGCATCTGTTTTTAACATAGGACAGATTATCTATTAGCTGGAGTGACAATATCTAAAGGGGGTTATTGGGGGCCTTTAAAATTATTATATTTGTATTTTTTTATCAAAATGCTATTTTAGGAGAGATAGAAATGGAAGGGAAATCATGAATACTGCCTCTCCAGATGGGAGATAATTGGGCACTGGAGGATGCCTCCCGGAAGCATTATACATTACGGAAACAGATTCACAACCATTTAGTATGGGCCACAACACTATGAGTCAAAGAACAACAAACTCCAGGTCTGAGTTGGGGAGCCTTGGAATAATAATAATCCCAGACCCAGGACTTCTGGGCTTTCTTTCTGGAGGAAATTCAATAACCCTGCACAAGGGAAACAGGCACTAAAACCTTCACATTACATGGGAAAGGCCAGCAAAATGTCACTCAAGTAATCAACAAATTAAAGAGTTTCTGCAAAAGAAAGGCTACAGTATATATTACAGTTTCATTATTAATTAAACTTGTTAGTTGCTTGTCACTGAAGGATCTCAAAGTGACTTACACTGCATTTATTCATAAGTATATTATACTATAGGGGACGCGGGTGGCGCTGTGGGTTAAACCACACAGCCTTGGCTTGCTGATCAGAAGGTCGGCGGTTTAATCCCCGCAACGGGTGAGCTCCCATTGCTCGGTCCCTGCTCCTGCCAACCCAGCAGTTTGAAAGCACGTCAAACTAAACCGCTTCTGGTGCAGTGGGACACCATGACAGAAGCCAGAGTGCATGGAAACACCGTTTACCTTCCTGCTGCAGCAGTACCTATTTCTCTACTCACGCTGGTATGCTTTCGAACTCCTAGGCTGGCAAGAGCTTGGACAGAGCAACAGGAGCGCACCACCTTCTGGCTGGCAAGCCCAAGAGGCTCGGTGGTTTAGACCATAGTGCCACCCGCTTCCCTATTGGCTAGTACCCCTGCATGACATTATGCATAATGAAGAAATTATCACCAAAAATTATTCTCAAAACCCTGACCAAGGTATAGTTACAGGTACTTTCAGGGGTGCTGTAGTAATCGGACACCCAGCCACTTGCCCCTCCCTCACCTGTCTTTGCTCTCCGGCCAGAGCAGGTTTCTGGAGCAAGGCTGGCAAGTCCTTTTACTTTTCAGAAACGGGACAAAATAGAACTGGTAAGGCTGCCACCACTCCCTCGTCCTAGGGTTACCTGAAGCCACAGCTCAAGGGAGCCAGCTGTGCTCCTTTGTTACCGGCTAACCCCAAACTACAAGTTGCTTCCACAAGCTTGCAGGCAGAAATTCTTTAGTAAAGCGCAACCAAGAAGTCAGGCATTGGATTCCCCTGGATAGGCACACACAATACATGAGAAAGTTTCTTTCTTAAAATTTATTTTAAAAAACATAAAGAACATGCTAATAAGCAGGCACTTCTTTTGGTAGATTACAAGTACAGAAAAAATAAAAATGTTGTTAATTATAGCTGACTACATACTCACTTCTATACTCTAAGGCAAAGTTAGGATAGTTTAGAGTCCTTCAAAGATCCGTATCCAGAGGTCTTAGAAAATCTTCAGCACAAAAGAGCAAAAGGACGAAAAGACGGCTGCTTTGGTGGACATCAACAGCCGGGCAATTTTTGCAGATTGCAGAGCGCGCGCTTTCAAACCATTCTCAAGATCTTTTATCCATAATTTGCACATGGAATCAGAAACCCCCAGGCCCAATCAGAACCCTTGATTACATTTGAATCCTCCAATGACGAGCTTGTGGGCTAATAATTCTAACTTGTGGCAGCTAAGCCAATTAAGTCTTCAGAGCCTAGATCAAGTTGTTTCCTCCCTTTCCATGGAAACTGGTGGAGCTTAGGCAGATGTACATTCCCAAGCAATCAAGAATAGATAACATTACAGAGGGTATGTTCATAGCTTTGAATGCAGGTGTTAAACCTTCAATTTAGCCCGAAAATTCCTTTCCCATAGTAATCCTCTCACACCCTTGGAGCCAACGGGCCCACGGATTAAAGCAACAGGTCGGCTCCCATAATTTTTACTGATTTCCCCCAAGGCCTCACTCTCCACTTGACCAAAGAACAGCTTCTAGGAAGGTACTAACTTTACTACAGGTGCCATGGCAGTTAAATCAACATTTGTAGTGTAAATATACACTTGTGATCCTGCATCAACCAATTGTTGTCTCTAAACTGGTAAAGCTATGGCAAGAGAAGCAAGAATTCCCATGCTAGGCTCTGTTGTCTTTCATAATCAGCAGACCTGTGCCATAGCCAGGCCATTGTACTGGGAATAGAGTATTGGCAAATCTGTTAGTTATAGCTGTGACATTTTGTCTAAATGCTGATTTTTATTAGATTTCATGTGTTTTTATTCAGATGCTGTGTGAAATGCTTTGATCATTAATTTAAGCAGAATGAAATATAATAACAAATTTTCTTAGCAATCCAGAAAACTTAGGGCTGCCCACTAAATATGCCAATTAGCCACTAATATTTGTTGAAGGTAGCCTAGCACACCTTTCAAGGTGTTGTTGAACAAGTTGCAACTTGTAGGTGCTCCATAGTTGTTGTATAATGTAGCTCTCCTGGATCATACTCTTTGTGGGGCAGCAGTTCGCCATCTCTAGAGCTATCTGCCTGGATTTAAGGGGTGCTTCCTCAAGAAAAAGTCTTTTGGGAATTAATATGCACTCGGCTCCTTCGCTGATCTGTGAAAGCAGGGAAAGCATTGCAGAATTCAGAATGAACTTCACACTTCTTCCGCAACCATACAAATAATTGGGCTGCCTTGGGCTCAGGTTCCTGGAAAAGTTACTTGTCTTTGGAACCCACCTTGCAATTTCGTGCCACTCAAGAGATTTGGGTGGTATGCAACTTCAGCTTTTCTTTTCAAAAGGGTTTTGTCTTCCCACTTGCAGAAGACTATATAAGAGTAAGACATTTCACAATGTGTAGTTGTGATACATTGGCTAGGGTTCAAAGTATAGTTACTCAACAGCATGGCTAAAACATATTCCATTAGGAAATGCACACAACTGAGGTTTGGGCTGAAATCTTTGGTATGTTCTGCTTTATTTGAATGTACTGCACAGCTTTTAATTGGATAAGGAAAGGCACAACTGTGACACTTAAGATTATGGTCTCGAGACAGTACCCCTTTCTATATTATTCTTCAGTACATTGCTTGCTCGTCATTAGTTTTCTAAAATTTATGAGACTCTGGGGGAGCAGTTACACGGTGTGCACTGTATAGATTTTATTTTGAAAAATGACAAATGTTTGATCAGTCAAATGTAAAACACAATGGGAATTCTTTATAACCGAGAAGTACAAAACAAAATGATAAGGGGTAAGGGACAGCTGGTCATTTTTAGAACAAACACTGCTGCCTGCCACAAAAATAATTTAATTCAGGAAGAAAATGGACTTCTGCTGTGAGCTAACAAGAAATGATGTGATACGGAGCAGACAAAGAAATCTAAGGCATATATTTATGATCGGCTACTGGTTTTGCCAAAAGGCTACTCAGAGAAGGAAGTGAGAAAGTGTAGGTTCAACCGCCCAATATAAATTGCTATAGTTCTGCCCACATCCTTCTCTCACTTGTAGATGGGCAGATGTGCAAGCAGGAGCACTACTCCGATGCTAGTCTTGTTATTCATAACTTAAATGTCAAATGTCCTTGTTTGCATTTCACCATTTGAGTGTTATTATGGACATCTAGAAATGTTCTCTGAAGGCCACTAAACCAAGGCAGGCTGCCTTTTCCCCTTTGAGTATTTCAGAAAAGCTTATTCATCAAGCAATATATAAATATCCAACGCTGTGTTTGCTTCACAAATTCCTACAAGAGCCATGTGTGTCCCTCCCAACTTCTGGTAAAGTGTTGAATAAATAAAATAAAATCAAAGTAGGAAATTGTAGGCTGGGGCCTCAACCCCTCAACATAAATAAAATAAAAATAATAACAACGCCCTGTCAATCAGCAAAGAACACACTGATCCTTGTGCACCTGCCCCATGCAGAGGCATCGTAACCTATTAGAAAGATATGCATCATATAGCAGCTGTATGTGATGCAACTCTGACGATACTTTATCCACACAATTTGTCATAGTGGGAGGGAAGGTGATTTGCCATTATAGGAAGGACAAGAAGATGCTTAATTATTCCCCCACCTCCTGCTTTTTCCTGAAAACATCCCTCCTTCAGCCATGTTTATCCCCACTGGGGTTCCAGTATCAAGTTTACTTTGGAAACACAGGTTTGGAAAGCAGTATTTAAAACAGAAAAGGGACATCAGGTGCTGTTTATTTCATTTGTATGTAATTTGTAATTCATGGTGTTCCACTTGTAGGAACTGGATTAAAACTTTTTGCATAGAGAGAGCTTTTTTCTGAGGATAAGACAACTGTTTCCCAGTCCTAATATTAAAAAGGTTTAAAAGCCTAAATAAAGCATATGGGGTTGGGGAGAGACAGGGCAACATGTTTTTCCTGCATTGTTCAAAATAATTCCTTACCAAACTGAGTTGAAGGTCACAGAATTTGTCCATTATTTCAGTCAATCCCTGTAATGGCAAATATACACTTTAAGACAGATGCGTTTATGCTGAAACAATTTACTTTCTTTCACATGTCAATCTTTTGGAGTTGTGCCAGCCAAATTCCCCCAGCCAACCCCTACAAAACAGTGGTGAGGAGGCTCTGGCCCATGGGAGAATTAGGCCCATGAGGCCTTGGCTTGGAAGTTGACCCAACGGGCTGCTTGGGGCAAGCCACACCCACCATTCTCACACCTGAGATCATGTGGTGTCAGATGGTGTCAGATGTGGGAAAGTTCCAAGGAAGAAGCTTCCCTTGCAGCTATAGCTTCAATTCAAGCTGCAACTGCAAATGAAGATTGGCAGTGCACACTCTTAAGTGGACTCCCATTGATTATTTTGCATCCCCAACTTGAATTCAAGCTGGGAACACAAAGGCGCTTCATTCACCTCTGTGGCTGGAGATGCAAAAGAAGAATTGCAGCTTTGCAGACACAGTTTGAGCTTTGAATAATGTCATATGACATCCTGTAACTGGCAGGTGGGCAGTGACCTTCAAGGGGTAGGTTAGGCAAATTCTGGTTCTAGCCAGGCAGGTAGCTCCAATTCCCCACCTCTGCTACACTTCAGAATTCAGGCTCCTGTCAGCCACTAAGAATGACAATTGCTCCATTTTGGTTTTCCATGTTGAGCAGATTAGCATTAAAAGAATGGCCATTCCATGTATTTCAGAAGAATTTGTACCAAGAACTGCATTAAAGTTTGCAACAAACCTTCAGCCCAAGTTCTGGAGGGCTGTTACCTTCAAAAATAAAAATGCACATTTCACAAAGTCCTCAGGTGACTATCATGGAACTAATTTTCTAAGCACATTTTTTAGTTTGTCCTGTAGCCTTTTTCTTCAGGCTTGGCCAATTGGAGCAATTTTTCAAATACACATGCTGTTTCCATCTCAACAAGGTTTGTGCCACTCAGATACTCACAAAAATATCACTTTGTTCAAGAGTCCTAATCTTTAGGAAACGGGGAGCTAATGAAGCTACCTGTTGTGAAAAGAAAAATGTGGTAAATGTCACAATGGGCTAGCAATTTACTCTTAATGGTGGAAATGTCAAGTTAAAAAAGGTTAACCACCAAGGGCTTTGCTTTGACTGGACTGAGGGAGAAGCAGAAAAGTTAACTAGAGCATAACTGAATACACTAGGGGGAAATTTGTGTTAATTTGTTTTATTTGCTGTAATTAAGAGAGAGGAAATGCCTTTGGGATAAAAGAGAGTAATAAAGCTGTATCAGTTTTCCAGGGAGGAAGATAAATGCAGTTGTAAGTAAGTCAAATTTATAATTTGTGTTCTCTGTGTTAAAAATATTAATTCTGTGCAAAACAAATCCAAATTGAATGCAAGGAAACGTAAATTGTGTGTCCTGTAAAACACAGCTTAGGCATGTTTATATACATGCCTTATTTTGTAGAACTGATTCTGCCTTTTCTGGTCACATGGAGGTTGGGGGGAGAGAACGTGAAAAAATAAAATAAAGAAAACCAGCATGCTTATTGTCCAAATGTTTGCGCTGTTAATGGGTGACTAATGTCCAGAACATACAATTAAAACGTCTGGAAATTGCCATGGCTCTAAGGGGCAGCTGTATTTTCAGAGTTCAATCAAGATGCCTGTCCAGCTTAGTGCAAAATACTGCTTCTAGACTGCTGTCAGAATATATTAGTTAGAATATATACACTGGTTCAACCTCAGAAGTCGAATGGAATCCCTTCCAGAAGTCCTTTCTGTTGCATATTGAGTCAAAGGATTTTATATCTGTATTATTATTGTCTGTATTTGCATTAGGGTAAAGTAACTGCCTTTTGGTTCCAGAGGGTACAGCTACTATTGGTTCATTTAAGCTGCTGTATTTGGATCCTCTGTCTTATTGGTTGCCTCCAAAAGGCAGGACTGTGATTGCCTGATATTGTTCCCTCCAAAATGTATCCTTTCTAGCTAGTTCCCTGTCCCTATAAATGTAGCTCTCCCCTCCTCAAGTCTCAGTCTTGTTGCTTTAATAAAGAAGTGTTACTAGAGAACTGTCTCCAGCATATTATGTCAAGAGAGCTGAAATCACAAACCCCACGTCACAACACTTTCGACTTCCAAAACATTCGGAAACCAAAGCACGGCTTCCGATTGGCTGCAGGAAGCGCTGGAAGCCAATCAGAAGCCACAGAAGCCCCATTGGATGTTTGGGTTCCAAAGAATGTTCACAAACTGGAACATTCACTTCCGGGTTTGCAGCGTTTGGCAACCAAAACATTCGACTTGCAGGGCGTTCAGGATCCAAGGTACGAGTGTGTGTGTGTGTGTGTGTGTGTGTGTATGCATGTCAATCTTTATTGGCTTTCAGTCTTTTTCTAAGAACAAAGCAAAGTATTGGTGATCAACTTTAAATGAAACAGATTGTGCCCAAGTCCAGGACATTTAAAGGAGTGTTTTCTCTTATATTATATTATCTTGACTTCTCACATAGGCTGTCTTCAGAAGCCCCACTCCACAATCACTGGTACATGATTGGTAGGAATGCAGTACAGTGGTGCCTCGGGTTACATATGCTTCAGGTTACATAGGCTTCAGGTTACAGACTCCGCTAACCCAGAAATAGTACCTCGGGTTAAGAACTTTGCTTCAGAAGGAGAACAGAAATCATGCAGCGGTGGCACAGCAGGAGGCCCCATTAGCTAAAGTGGTGCTTCAGGTTAAGAACAGTTTCAGGTTAAGAATGGACCTCCAGAACGAATTAAGTTCTTAAGCCGAGGTACCACTGTATAGGGCTTATTTCACAGATGTGGGTCCCCAAAGCACCCATATACGTATGCACACAAACTTCAAGGAAATAAAATGACTTCATTGTCCTACCTGTGGCCTTTGTTTTTCAGATGTATACCTATGTGTCATTCTCAGTGGAGCTGAGATGTCCATAAAGATGCAGCAAATTATAATAAAAGGAATAGCTTTTAAAAACATTTTAGTTTTCAGAATGCTTTAAAATATACGTATTTTTGAAACCATCACCCTACGTATCAGAATACATAATGCTTATTACATATCCAAGCTCCAGCATCATTGCCACAGATCATGTTACCACCTGGCCTTTCTTTTCCTTCTTTCTTTTAAAAAAGAAAACATGGCACTAAATTATGGCTTGCGAATTGCAGTGTGCAGGGTTCAGTTTGATGTTTGCAGAACTTGTCTTAATTATGCTTTAATTAAAAAGACAAAATAAAATCAAGCAGGAAACAGAGTTGGCTCATTCAGGTTGCATTACCATGCCAATTAGGGCAATGCGTGTAGAACTGGCTTCTTTAATAGGGGACTCTGGCCTCTAAATCATCATTCGCAATGGCTATTCTCATGTCTGTGTGCATGAATTTGATTAGTTATTATAGTAATTTGTTTGTGGTTTCAGACTAAAATACAGTTTATAAGAAAAACTCCTGCTTATCTTCAGTAAATACACTAAAACGAGATCAGAGACTGGTACAACAAACATTTATCTCCTCTGCATCTATCAACCAGTCATTCCCATACTAGAAAATAATTCTGATTTGACAGCAAGGTCACATATATATGCCATACATTTAAAAGACATGGCTTCCCTCAATGAATCCTGGAAAGTGTGGTTGCGTGGACAGGCGGAGTCCCCAGATCCCGAGCGGTCCCCCCCGTCATGTGGAATAATGACTCAAGACAACGGCTATGGGATTAAATTGGCCACAACTTTATTAAATTTCAAATGTGGGTAGACCTTGGCTCAGGCATTGGGCGTTCTCCCTCCCCAGTCCCCAGCCGGGGACCTAGGGAGCTTCACAGTTATCCAGTGTGGGGGGGGGATGGGCCGGCTCTGGAGAACATATGTTCAAGCAGAGATAGCCGCCCCCATTATGCCGCCGCCGCAGGGGAGAGCAATGACAACCTTTCGGCATACGGTCAAAGCCTCCCTTCAGAAACCCCTTTAACGGGGAACCCTGGTATCGCCGCCGCAAAGAGGAAGATGGACTAAAGGATTCCGCCCAAGGCCTGATACCGCCAAAGTTATGACGTTTTGCTACGGGAAAGGCGAAACCTGCCAATGCAGGGAAATTCCTTTCCGGACCTTTAGCAGCGCCCACATACATGTGAAGATAAGTTAACCTGCAAAAGAAGACATTAACTGAGGGTGGGTAGGGTGGGAGAAGCTCTGGAGCCAAGTGAGGATTCCCAGGTAAGATCCTCCCTCTATTGTGTGGGCAGGTAATCCCTCCCCTACCTGGCCTGGTCTCCTTGGCAACGCTTCCCCCAGGTGGGATTGGACAACTGACTGAGGTAGGCGGAGACCTCCAGGTATCCCACCTGAGGGAAGGCAAAGCCAAGCCTATGCTGATGGTTCCGCTCCAGATCTAGGGCTGCGCGCGTCCACGCAAAGGGTGCCCCCCGTTTTAAGCGGGGAGCAGTCATTGTTATAGGTTCTGGGAATCGTATATCTGTTAGGGTTAACTACTGTTCCCATGATTCTTTGGAGGAAGCCATGTGCTTTAAATGTGCCTTAAATGGATGGTGTCCTTGTTACCTAAGGGGATGCATGACACACTGATTACAGAAATCCATACGTATGAAAATCCTAGAAAAAGTTAGTAGAGCCGTACTTCGGAAGTCGAACAGAATCCATTCTGGAAGTACTTTCAACTTCCAAAACGTTCAGAAACCAAGGCATGGCTTCCAACTGCTAATCAGAACCTGAGGAACCCATGTTGGACATTTGGGTTCCAAAGAACATTCACAAACTAGAACATTCACTTCCAGGTTTGCGGCGTTGAGGAGCCAAAATGTTTGAGCTGCAAGGCGTTCGACTTCCGAGGTATGACTGTAGTAAATATTTCTGCATGCTGAAGAAGCTGCCCAAGCTCCATGTTCACAAAATGAGGACTGTCGGCTATCATCATGAACTTTCTTTGAAGAACAAAAGAGAGGCTTTGGTAGGTGCTAAAGAAGGGACATGCCAGAGACTAAGATAAAGGAATGTGCCATAATGGTATGTGTTTACTTCTTGATTTCACACAAAGACAAATCTGGCTTCTATTTTGTGGCACACAATGTAAGAGTGGTCACCAGGTGGTAGAGACCATTCTGACAGGTTGCCACTAGCAAATTAGAAGCAGTAATCTTGCAATTAGTCAGTCAGTTTTGAATCCTTACACTTGTTTTTATTGTCAGCAATTGCTCGATTTGTTGTTTCCAAATTAGTGGAGCCTGTTACTCTTTCCATGATGTACTGAAAATGTGCCCAGAGTATAGTAAAAGTTGTTTAATTCAGGATGTGCTTATGTTATGTAAGGAACTTAGTGAAATCTATCTTCTCCTTTGAATTACCGCATTTTTCGCTCTATAACATGCACCAGACCATAACACGCACGTAGTTTTTAGAGGAGGAAAACAAGAAAAAAAAATATTCTAAACGAAATAGTGGATATATGATTTTTGTGGTTCATGCTGTGGCCACAGACATGTGATCTGACAGTGAGTTTGGAGTAGCCCAATGCAAAAATCCTGAGGATCCATGTGGATCCATGCTTTGTAACCACGGAGGAGGGAAGGAAGGGGAACCATGGATCCTCTGCTCACGACTGCAGCAGATCCCCCCCCCTGCCACCCACAGGCATTCGCTCCATAACACGCACAGACATTTCCCCTTTCTTTCTAGGAGGAAAAAAGTGAGTGTTATGGTGCAAAAAATACGGTACTTCGGGCAAAATTTGATTAAGAAGATTAGAACAATCACCATCCCAGGTGCTAATTGTCTCTGGATCCAGCTTTGCTGCCTCCGTGCAACGACCCTACAAGAATAGACAATTTTTTGTATTATATTGTATTGCATTAACTATAATATTATTTCCTTAACTTTAACAATTATTCCCCTTTATTAGCTAAATTACAAACTGGGCATTATCCAAAGTTAAATACAGTGGTACCTCAGGTTACATACGCTTCAGGTTACAGACTCCACTAACCCAGAAATAGTGCTTCAGGTTAAGAACTTTGCTTCAGGATGAGAACAGATATCATGCTCCAGCGGCGCGGCGGCACCAGGAGGCCCCATTAGCTAAAGTGGTGCTTCAGGTTAAGAACAGTTTCAGGTTAAGTACGGACCTCCGGAACGAATTAAGTACTTAACCCGAGGTACCACTGTACGTCAATGGAAAAGAATGGCACACACATTTAAATCAGTTTGGAAAAGCGAAAAAATAGGGTTTGTTTGCATATCTTATGACAATGAACGCAGAACCTGGTATCTAAAGTGCAACACAACCTTTTTGGGTGTGGTTTTGCTACAAGAACAAATACAGCTAACCCCTTGGAATTGTTATATGGATATCCTAACTTTCTGAAGCCTCAAAAAGTGGCTTTTGGCATTCCAAAAATGTACATTTCATTTTCAATGTGGCCAATATAAATTCCATGGTGCAGTAACCTCCCACTCAGTATGGCATTGCTATTGGGTTAGCTTATTTTAAGATACTTACTGATTTCACAATAACCAGAAAGTAAGAGTTCAGGGTGTCAGCTACAACAGTTGTACCAGCCCTGCATAAAGTGAAAGAAATGAAATGGCATCGATTCAATACATATACATTTCGGATGCCCATGATTCAGATTAAAGTCCGACTCAGATACATACAAGTCTGATTTAAATGGACCCTTAACTTGAGAGACTTTTGTGCTTCTTATTTTTGGTTTTGTGCTATACTCAGTCTGAACTCGAGCCCAAATAGATGATAAAGAAGATAAGATTTTGCTCTAAATGAGCAGATAAGCTTATAAAAAGTAACCCCTGTAGAACCACTTATGTATTTTAACTTGACGAAACTTCTAAGATCACTCACACACAAATCTAATAACTCATGGAAATAGAGCATCTGAGACACAGGAAAATGGATGGGCCCAGTTACAGAAAAATCTACAGACAACTGTAGCAAATTTGCTATTCGTTATAAAAAAATTTTGCAGAGGCAGATTTTTTTATTATTATTGACAACCTGTAAAATTTCCATAGACAGCAATGGACAAGGTGGTCTATTTTTCCTGGTGGCCATGTAGAAAACAGTGGGAGGTTTCTGCAGAGGAAAAAGGCAGAACGTATCTTAGAACTGTTAATGAAGTATCTGTTCTATAGCTGAAATACACGAAATAAAACTACTTGATAGTAGCAAACTTGGTGGCCTTTCAGGTTGGGAAAATGACTGTTGTGGAGGAGACCACACACTTTGCTAAGGAGTAGGTTTGTAACTTGGGAGTGTTTCAACTGCTGTTGAATTCTCAGGCAATAGCTATGGCCTGAAGCGCCTTTAAACAGCTTAGGCTTAACTCAATGCTGGATAGAGAGCAGACTATTGTTATTCGGTAGGCTGTCTCCGAGGTTTAAACTGCACTGGCATCTCTGTTAAAGATGTAAATTGATATGTAGCAGCATTAAGGGAAACAACAGTGTTTTTATGCTGTCGTGCCAACAAAAACAGGAACATTGAGAGGTGAATGATGTCAGTTAATTCTGGTTACATTTCAGCCTTATAGCCCAATTTTAACCACATCTACTTGGAAATAAGGGACGCGGGTGGCGCTGTGGGTTAAACCACAGAGCCTAGGACTTGCCAATCAGAAAGTCGGCGGTTCGAAACCCCGCGACAGGGTGAGCTCCCATTGCTCGGTCCCTGCTCCTGCCAACCTAGCAGCTCGAAAGCACCTCAAAGTGCAAGTAGATAAATAGCTACCGCTCTGGTGGGAAGGTAAACGGCGTTTCCATGCGGCTTAGTCATGCTGGCCACATGACCCGGAAGCTGTACTCCCTCGGCCAATAAAGCAAGATGAGCGCCGCAACCCCAGAGTCGGCCACGACTGGACCTAATGGTCAGGGGTCCTATTACCTTTACTTGGAAATAAGTTTCAATGAGCTCACTAATGCTTATGCTCTTGAAAAGTCTGTCTAGGATAGAACCTCAGCCTTTAGTTTGTCATCCTGTGCTTGTGGCAGAACTTACCTTTCTAATATTCATGGGAACGGCGGGGGGGGGGGAAATAACTTATTTTTGCTGAACTAAAGTGCTCTTTGTCTTACGTGTAGTCCTCAAGCCCTACTTATAGGAATCGCACAGCTTCATTGCTCTGCGTTGGTGTTTAAATAATTGTGGAGGAGAAAAATTATCTAAATACAGTGGTGCCTTGGTTCTCAAACAGCTTAGTTGTCGAACAAATCGGCTGCCGAATGCTGCAAACCTGGAAATGTGTTCCGGTTTGCAAACATTTTTCGAAAGCCGAACATCCGACGCGGCTTCCACTTGGAAGCGCCTTGGTTTTTGAATGGTTTCGGAAGTCAAACGGACTCCCGGAACGGATTAAGTTCAAGAACCAAGGTACCACTGTACCTAATTTTCCTCTTTTTATTTTTTCAACGAAAAATTAGGAATCTCAATTTATTATTTACAGTCAACTTCCTCAAAGATTTGCATACTAGCTGATCACTCATTTCTCTCGTCTATTGAAGATGCTACACACATTCTTCTTTCACATCTTGCCTCCTAAACTGTGTCTTTCCCCCTTCTGTCCAAACAGTATTTTATTTGAATGTGCCCAGCACCATCTACTGGGCAATATCATCACAAAAATGCATTGCTGGGATAACTGAAAACACTGGCATGTCCTATAAAATCAAAAACATGAGATAAAATAAAATGACAGCATATACTGAAAATCAGAAAAAAACAGATTAATGTTTCAAACTGCGTTTTAATGAGCTTTGCAAAGTTTTAAAACCTGTTTCGCGTTTGCAGTTTGCAAACAAGTTGTTCCAATGAAAGTATCGCTCCCTTATGATTCCTGCCTCCCAATACAGGCACCTTAATAGGTAAAGTGTAAAGGGACCCCTGACCATTAGGTCCAGTCGTGGCCGACTCTGGGGTTGCGGCGCTCATCTTGCTTTATTGGTCGAGGGAGCCGGTGTACAGCTTCTGGGTCATGTGGCCAGCATGACTAAGCCGCTTCTGGTGAACCAGAGCAGCGCACAGAAACGGCGTTTACCTTCCCGCCAGAGCAGTACCTATTTATCTACTTGCACTTTGACATGCTTTCAAACTGCTAGGTTGGCAGGAGCAGGGACTGAACAACAGGAGCTCACCCTGTCGTGGGGATCTGAACCATCGATCTTCTGATCGGCAAGCCCTAGGCTCTGTGGTTTAACCCACAGCGCCACCCATGTCCCAGGCACCTTAAGTAGAAATAAAAAGTCTGTTAGTGTTGCTTGACTGCCGTTAACATTTAAGAATATTTGACAAGCTGTACACCTTAACAGGCATACATTAATTATGGACCTTAAGTCTTGAAGCAAAAATAACCCAGCTATATATGAAATATTAAACATCTCAGAAGAATATAGTTCAATGTGAAGAGAGTTGCTGTTTTTCTCCTTCACTTTCAGGCAGCAGTCATCTATCCAACTGCCAAGCATGGGCTACACATGTTATTAATCGCAGGGTTACAGTCATAATCTAAAGCACTGGTTTTTTTGAGGTAAAAAGTAAGTTACCTTAAAAAGAGACAAGTTGTGCGGTGTTGCTCACATCGTAAGTTGGCAAGAATACATTTAAAATCCTGTTAAATGAAAAACAAAAATTATATTTAAGGAAGTAACCTAAATTGTGTCATATATCTGCACCAAATTATATATATATATATATAAACTTGACTAGTAGAAAAACTATAAAACTTGAGACCTAGATACTTGATGGAACGCTTTCTCCCACATAGACCTGCCTATGGGGGACGCTCTTCGAGGAGTGCCAGTTATCTGAAGCTTGTTACGTAGCTGCCCAAGGCAGGACCTACTTGGTGGTGGTGCCCTAATAGGAAACTCCTCCTCCTCTGAAATAGAATTGGCACCAAGTTTTCAGCAGCAGCCAAAAAGACATGCTTGTTTACTCAGGCATTTGTTGGGGTTTAATGCTGTTTGCTCATTATTTTACTGGCGGTCAATATTGTGAATAACATTTTCTTTCTTGAGTTTCGTCTTATATGTATTTCAGTGGTACCTCGGGTTACATACGCTTCAGGTTACATACGCTTCAGGTTACAGACTCCACTAACCCAGAAATAGTACCTCAGGTTAAGAACTTTGCTTCAGGATAAGAACAGAAATCGTGCTCCAATGGCGTGGCGGCAGCATGAGGCCCCATTAGCTAAAGTGGTGCCTCAGGTTAAGAACAGTTTCAGGTTAAGAACAGACCTCCGGAACGAATTAAGTACTTAACCTGAGTTACCACTGTACTTTAAAGTTATCTAATGCATCCACTGTGAGACTGTTGTTACAACGAAGGACAGGCAACAAAAAAATTAAATCAGTGTGTTAAAATAATTTACCATGGCTTTGTTTCCGTATTTTGATAACAATGAACTTGGTTGTGTCAGGGTGATGTTTTGTTTTGTTTTGTTTTGTTTTGCTTGTTAACATCTTTTGTTGTTAGGCAATATGGGCCTCCATAGTAACAGGGTAAAGATATAACACGTCTCAATCTGTTCAACGTGGATCCCACAGATTGTACACCCCTTCCCTTCCACCTCCCCTGTGTGAATTCAAACTTGCTTCCCTTTTATGCATTATCTATGGAGTAGCCCTGTACACTGGTACCTTGAGTTACAAACACCTCAGGTTATAAACGCTTCAGGTTACAAACTCCGCTAACCAGTAAGAGTTACCTCGAGTTGAGAACTTTGCCCCAGGATGAGAACGGAAATTGTGTGCCCGCGGCGCAGCTGCAGCAAGAGGCGCCATTAGCAAAAGCACGCCTCTAGTTAAGAACAGTTTCAGGTTAACAACGGACCTCTGGAACAAATTAAGTTCGTAACTAGAGGTACCACTGTATCTGCAGTGGCTTTCCCATATGGCTTTCCCAGTAGTGATGTATGGAAGTGAGAGCTGGACCATAAAGAAGGCTGATCGCTGAAGAAGTGATGCTTTTGAATTATGGTGCTGGAGGAAACTCTTGAGAGTCCCATGGACTGCAAGAAAATCAAACGTATCCATTCTTAAGGAAATCAGCCCTGAGTGCTCACTGGAAGGACAGATCGTGCAGCTGAGGCTCCAATACTTTGGTCACCTCATGAGAAGAGAAGACTCCCTGGAAAAGACCCTGATGTTGGGAAAGATGGAGGGCACAAGGAGAAGGGGACGACAGAGGACGAGATGGTTGAACAGTGTCATAGAAGCTACCAGCATGAGTTTGACCAAACTGCGGGTGGCAGTGGAAGACAGGAGTGCCTGGCGTGCTCTGGTCCAGGGGGTCACAAAGAGTTGGACACGACTGAACGACTAAACAACAAAAATGGTTAACATTAAATCAAAATTTGAATCCAGGGTTTCTTAGCATCAGGCATGCCAACTCGTATGGGGCTGAGGTTACTCTGCCATAGTTTTCCTCTGGGAGTCCAGCCCTATGAATATTTGTTTCACCCTGCCCATTCCCCCAACGCTGGACTCTCCTTCCCCCGCTTGCATGTTCCTTTCCTCCGTGTGGTTTGGCACCAACCAGCTAAGCAGAAGCGGGCAGTCGGGAGAGCCAGGGGAGACGGCGCCTTCCTGCAGCAGGGCCAACCCCCAAAATACTGTGCCTGCAGCCAGAGTGCTGATGAGTGCACCTGGTTAGCGGCAGCTGGCAAAGGAGATGCAGGCACTTGGCAGCAGCTGGAGGAAGGAGGGAGAAAGGCAGGCAGAGCAAGCGCCCTGAGCATGCTGCCACTACCGCCACAAACCACCTGCACTTGCTGCGCTTGTCTGGGTGCATGACTCCGGGCTCAGAAGGAGCTTAGCATTAGCCACGGAGCATATGCAACATTACATCATGGATAATATGGGAAAGGGAAGGGGGGTTTTACATGGCAGAAAGGTGCAAGGAGAACATTGTGGATCACTCTCAATCCTTTAATAACGATTAAGATATTAGGAAACATTGTTACTAGTTACTGATTATGGACCAGACCAAAAAGGGCAAAGATACAAAGGAGCAGCTCTGATTTGATGGCAAAAGTGAAGGCAGCATTTCTCCCTGTTAACCTCAGCCACTGAGCCAGGTGATAGGCCTCTGCTTGAGCAAGGCAAAATCTTCACTTTCTAAAATGTGCCATAACTTCTATCAGCAAAAAACCCATAAATAATTAAAGTTAATGCCTGGAAGTTGGCACCAGCTACCAATGTGATGACTCAACCTCTTGTACCTTCATTCACTACAGATTCAGCTACAAAAGCTAGGAGTTATTAAAAATGCATGAAGAAATTCTATAAGTATTAATATTCCACTTCTTTAAATGTTCATTTTGACGTAAGCAGCGTTGTGGAAGGGGTGATCTTTTTCCAGAAGTCTTTTTCACATTCCTGACCTGATAACTCTTGTTTCCTCTGAGAAACAAACACTTAACACACATTAGAGGAGCCTCTCACTTTCTAGGGCATGGAATTGCTGAATACTGCTCTCTCGCCTTTTTGTTTCTGCTACACACATTCCCCGCCCCGGCATACTCCTATCAGAGTAAATTTCTGTCAAATGCAGTTCTAATTCCTCCAGCCATTATCAGAAGATTCAATATACAGTGGTACCTCGGGTTAAGTACTTAATTCGTTCCGGAGGTCCGTACTTAACCTGAAACTGTTCTTAACCTGAAGCACCACTTTAGCTAATGGGGCCTCCTGCTGCTGCCGTGCCGCCAGAGCCCGATTTCTGTTCTCATCCAGAAGCAAAGTTCTTAACCTGAAGCACTATTTCTGGGTTAGCGGAGTCTGTAACCTGAAGCGTGTGTAACCTGAAGCGTATGTAATCCAAGGTACCACTGTAATGCTAAAAAAAATAAATTGGTTTTTAAAGAAATGTAAGACTGCCCCATAAACAAACATATACCTGAGGTCTCTGGGATCAGGGGCAGCTGGTCTTTATGGGCTCCTCAAATCCTATCCACTCAGCCCAGCTGGAATTCAAATTAATCAGCTGGTGGAAAAACCTGGCAATCCCCAGTGGCCAGCCTGGGAATTCCCCAATCTGGTGGCTGCTGGTCCCCAGGCATTGCTCCCTGGGGGGGGGGGGGAGTTCTCTGCAACAGGCCACAACAGCTGCTCACCCCCTGACCAGCTAACCAGCCATTCCCATACTATGGGTGCCAATGAGAATGTCATTAGTTGGATCAACATCTTAGCTTGCATAGCCATGCATAGCACCTGTTGTGCCTTCTAACCCTAGTTACTATGCCAATGGGACTCAGGTGGTGCTGTGGGTTAAACCACAGAGCCTAGGGCTTGCCGATCAGAAGGTCGGCGGTTTGAATCCCAGTGACGATGTGAGCTCCCATTGCTCGATCCCTGCTCCTGCCAACCTAGCAGTTTGAAAGCACATCAAAAAGTGCAAGTATATAAATAGGTACCACTCTGGCGGGAAGGTAAATGGTGTTTCCGTGCGCTGCTCTGGTTCGCCAGAAGTGGCTTAGTCATGCTGGCCACATGACCCGGAAGTTGTATGCCGGCTCCCTCGGCCAGTAAAGTGAGGTGAGCGCCGCAACCCCAGAGTCGTCTGCGACTGGACCTAATGGTCAGGGGTCCCTTTACCTTT
The DNA here is from genome assembly GCF_964252035.2 of Podarcis erhardii. Taxonomy (NCBI): domain Eukaryota; kingdom Metazoa; phylum Chordata; class Lepidosauria; order Squamata; family Lacertidae; genus Podarcis; species Podarcis erhardii. The sequence continues at coordinate 25,471,242 of NC_138512.1, read as the reverse complement.
ACTATGCCAATTTAAGCATTAAAGTTTGGGACAGATACCGTACGCCGGGTCCAAGTTCTTCATCCTCCAGTAAGAGCCAGGACAGGTGCTAAGAGTCCAGAACCCCTGCCCACCACACCCAAGCCATGCCGTTTGAGCCTCATGCGGTCTTCCTGTCCACCACTGTGGATCTGACAAGGACTTGCGCGGTGTTCCTGCCACTCACTGCATGCTCAAAATGGTGGCCAGAGTGGTGTGTTCTGAGCCATCATATTTTGGCAGCTTGCGCCACCGCACCTTGCCAAGATAGCAGCCAGCTCTCTAAGCATGCACGCCTCTGAAGAAAATGACACGAGTGTGGTAAAACCCCAGGGCTCCCCAGTGAAGAACTGAGTCTTAGTCAGGTAGAGTTAACAATGAAGATTAAAGTTTATTTCAAACACATATATTTGAAACGCTGTCACTCTATTCCCTCTCAGTCTTGTCCCTGTCTCTCACTCACTCTGACTCCTCTATCTCCCCTCCCAAAAGAACCAACCGAACTCACTGTGAAAACCTCTTAATATCAGGTAGGCTCCACCTCTGGGCTTTCTTATTGGTCAACCTATTAAGCCTTTCTCTCCCCCAATATAAACGTATCCCCAAAGAATGGGCAAACACCACAATGAGAAATATATTTTTTCAAAGCTTTTGGCATAACGTCTCACAATCAACAGCTGAGAAAGAACACAGAAGACAAAAGTTGGGGAAGCAGGAGGCCGAGGTGCAAGGACAACGACAAACTGGCACGTTTGGGGTGGGACATAGCAGATAAATGTAAAAAAGGGAAGGACAAAATACAGACAAGCACAAGAGAGTACTAAAGAGGAGGCTGTTACTGAGGGAGCAATTAACACATAAAAAAGATGAGAGGAAACAGCGAAGTCGGGGAGTGGGGTGAGAATTTCACAGACATGCCCCCCCCCTTCAAGCATTGCAGGCACAACTGTAGACAGAGGAAGAGGCTAGAAGAAAGAGGCCGCATCAAATATGAAAAAATTATCTGCTTTGAGAGAAGGCAGGAAACAAACCGACACTCTATAAGAGATGGAGAGCAGACAATTTCCTTTTGAGTGGTACTTCCTTCCTTTGGCACCAGGAGGATCACAATCCCACTTTGCCGGCATCCTAGTGCCCAACAGAGAAACAGATCTGACAGGGTGCAGTTTTCAAAGCCATGGCTCTTCTGGCCTTATCCTGACATTTATTTTCTCAGAAAACTTAACTTGAATACAGTGGCACCTCGGGTTACAGACACTTCAGGTTACAGACTCCGCTAACCTAGAAATAGTGCCTCAGGTTAAGAACTTTGCTTCAGGATGAGAACAGAAATTGTACGGTGGTGGCAGCGGGAGGCTTCATTATCTAAAGTGGTACCTCAGGTTAAGAACGGACCTCCAGAATGAATTAAGTTCTTAACCCAAGGTACCACTGTAGTGGCTTTCCAAGCCCCAAATGTTACCTTATCTGTTTCCACAGCTCATGCCACGGGGGGGGGGGGGTGTTCCTAAGCAAACGCACTGTGTGAATGGTGTAGATGCAGGCAGCTCAACATGACACAAATGTTCCCAGAAGTTTTTGTTCCATTTAATTTTTGCTCCCAGAGATCAATCCTATCTCTCTATCCATTTGAGTTCAATGAGGCGTACTCCCTGGAAAGTAGGTGCAGGATTGCAGCCTTAGGCTTACTAGTATTGTGTTTCTTCACCACTACCATTCGCACACAGCACTTCTGCATGGAAATCATTACAGGAATATATGAACAATATGTGCTAATGGACCCTAAATGTACCCGCGTGCAAGAGAGAAACCACCAGCTTTCGTTTCCAGTACATTTAAGTGCATGTTGGATCCAAACCAGAATGGGATTAGAGACTGAAGGGAAGAAAATCCAACTCTTTGTTTTCCCTGAAAGCTCATTTTCATCTCTTGGAAGTATCTTTCCTCAGTAACAATCATAAAATTATATTGCCGATTCACAATTTGTAACTTGTAGTTAACCACAGGAAGATGTTTATCAGCTTGCAAGGTAATTTTTAGAATGCGGAACACAATTTAATACAAATTCGACATAAGTGTTGTATAACTCTCATTTAATTATATTAAACTCGCACGGCTTCCATTCCTGGTGGTTTATGCTGAATGTGTTGTCAACTCAAATCAGAACATGAACTGATATTTTCACAAACGAAAGTGATATAGGAATAAAGCATCAAAAGCCATGTAAGACATTGTGTATGTAAACTAATATATTGTCACATCATTTCCCTATGAGTAATCATGTTTAAATCCCATTATAGAAAACAATGTAAAACTATTCCTGGACTGTACCACTTCAGACCTGCAAGTGTGAGATCTCTAGTTTTAGTGCTCCTCTCATATTTTACACACAAAACTCTTAATGTCGGAGAAGTTAAGATACATGTCTTTATAACATCTGTTTTTCCATGTGCAAGCAACTTTTAAAAGAAGAAAACAAAACAAAAGGACTGCATTTAATTGTGATTTACCCAGTCTATAGTTTCCAGTGGCAAAGCCCTAAATCAGTTTTACGACACAATGAACTGCCTGTCCCACTTTCACTGAATCAAGCTACCGTATTTTTTCACTGCGCAGCGATCCCTCTTGCTGTTCCAGCTTCTGAGATTCAGAATATTTTTTTTCTTGTTTTCCTCCTCCAAAAACTAGGTGCGTCTTGTGGTCTGGTGCGTCTTATAGAGCAAAAAATACGGTATTTGGAATCCAGCTGCCATTAGGGCTAATTTGTCAAATCAACGATATACTGTAGGTCTTTTTGTGGGTATGCAAAGTTTGGAGGAGGTAGGGTCACCATGAGCATTTTGCAGTCACATCTTCTAAACATCAAAATTCAAAAGATGGAGGTTTTTTAGTGGCGTAAGAGAAAAAGCTGGAAAAGGCCAGTATTGTTATTCAACCTGATTGGGGTTTCAGAATAACGAGAAAGAAGCAAAACTAATTCATTTATTCTGTTAATCATGTTTCTGTGATTCCGTACGTCCTCCATTTGAGCTCAGCTGGCTTTCCTGGTTCTTTCCAGCTGCTCATTTTATCTCCTGAATAACCCTGCAAGGTAATTAAACTGAGAGGTGGCCCAGTGTAACCTGCTAAGAGCCGCATGAATTCAAGGAGCACTATGTTGGATGATTTAATCCGATTCATAGTGAGAAGACATGATAAATCCAGCTTTTACCATTTATCTTTTAAATACAGCAGGCTTTCCAAGTCCACAGGACAGGGATTTTATGAGATGAATCATAAAACATTAGTAAACAATTTTAGTTAAGTGTCTCTAAACAACTCTCCATCCAAATGTTTTGAAGAATAAACTTCCGGGATCCATCAAGCTCTGATTAATAGACCTCTATAAAACATACATCAACTTAATGTCAATCCAGTCTAATTATCAGATAGCTCTTCCTCAACTTAACAGTCAGCATGGCACGACATGAACTACTTACGCAAGACTTACTTCGAAGCAGGGCTGGTCAGAGCTCAGCCCCAGAATCTGTTTCAAAGCTAGGTCTCAGGCAGGGTTTTGAACATGTGAAACAGAGTAGTAGTATTATTTTGTACCACAGAAAAGCCAAAGCCAGCTCTCAGACAGCTGTGACTATGGAACAGGGTTTCCAGGCACGTAAATACAGTTTCCAAGCAGACGTCTGTCCCATGCCTTTTTAGAAATAAAACACTACACAGGAATCATATTTTCAAGCCAAGTGTTAAGGTGCTTTATCATTAAGATAGCGATTTGAAGACTGGACCTACCCCACACTTACAAAGTATCCCTGCTTTTCAAAGGTAGTTCTTTATGTTACAGTTCTTTATGTTACAGCAATAATATAATACAAAGCAATATTAAATTGTTAATAGACAACCCACTAATTTGTGGGAGAGGCTCAAGTGCATAATGCAACTTTAAAGGTAAATGTACCCCTGACTGTTAGGTCCAGTCGTGGACAACTCTGGGGTTGCAGCGCTCATCTCACTCTATAGGTCGAGGGAGCCAGAGTTTGTCTGCAGACAGCTTCCGGGTCATGTGGCCAGCATGACCAAGCCGCTTCTGGCGAACCAGAGCAACACATGGAAACGTCATTTACCTTCCCGCCGGAGCGGTACCTATTTATCTACTTGCACTGATGTGCTTTCAAACTGCTAGGTGGGCAGGAGCTGGAACCGAACAACAGGAGCTCACCCCATCGTGGGGATATGAACCACCGACCTTCTGATCAGCAAGCCCTAATGCAAGGGACCCCTGACCATTAGGTCCAGTCGTGACCGACTCAGGGGTTGCGGCGCTCATCTCGCTTTATTGGCTGAGGGAGCCAGTGTTTGTCCGCAGACAGCTTCCGGGTCATGTGGCCAGCATGACAAAGCTTCAGCGCACAGAAACACCGTTTACCTTCCCACCGGAGTGGTCCCTATTTATCTACTTGCACTTTGACGTGCTTTCTAACTGCTAGGTTGGCAGGAAATGCAACTTTAGGTGGATGCAATTAAACCAATTAAAGTGCTTTGTTACCCTAGTGCAACAAACCCACTTCAAAAATCAAAACAAAATTTCCCCCAGACTTTTTCCAATTAGGAAAGTGATGGGGAAAGTGCTGGAATGAACAAATGATTAACGGGAACACCCTGCAAGCAAATTATGTTGGATGCAAGATGACTGCTCATTGTTGTAAGCAAATCAGAACAAATGCTCAACAAAGACCAGAGATAGTCTCCCTGTCACGTAAGCTTTGTGGAAGCGAGTTAAGATGAATACCGAATTAATAGGTCATCTGGAGGAGCCCAGTGCTGTTCTTGTGTGGAATAGAAATGAATTCCTGAAATTCAGACATTGAGGGGGTTGTAAAATGCCAAAGGGTTGTTCTGTCTAAATGATAAATATGTTTCTGTTTTTAAAAGTGTTCCCTCTAGGTCAGGCTTAGGCTGTAATTTTGATGAACAGAGTAGCTCTAATCTACACCTAAGTGCCAGGATAGTAAATCATCTTGGGTAATACAGTCAACTTCCTTTAGAAAGCCCATGAATTTTGTTTCTGTGCTGTTCATTTGCACTACTTGCAGTTGTGAAGTGAAAACATTTATAGAGGCCTCCTCCTTCCCCCCAGCCCCAGGAGTTTAGAAGGCTTTTAAAGTACCTTTTTATTTCTTTATTCCATTATTCAATTCCCCTAAGTAGGCATATTCCTATAGAGTTTAAGCTTCAGTCTCTTGCAATATAAAACAAGAGGAATGAAGGCACTGCTGAGTCTAAAATATTAATAATACATAAAAGTTAGTGGAGCTAAACGTTCCTATAGGTGACTGGCAAACACTCTCCCCTTCTCGGAAGAAGATAACCTGCTAAAATCTAATTATTTGAGGGAGATATATTTCATAATGCAATAAATAAAGAACATATAGTGCACACAAGCCTTCATCTACTGTTGCTGCCGGACCGTCTCAATTTGTTTCTAAGTGGTGATTAGAAGCGAATACCACACAAGTTCCACTAAAATTTAAGGATGGATGTGTAACATGCTTGGAGGATTCTACCAACGAACACAAAATTCCAGTAGCATTCTTCTATGCCATTCCTCTGCTACAGACTTTGCATCAGACCTCTTACACCTTTTTTGCTAAAAAGAGAATTTCTGTTTTAACACTTGCATTGCTACCATCATGAACTATATCGCTCATGAAGTTCATCTAATAAAATACTTTTTACCCTTCTCTCATTTTTAAAAACAAAAAAGGACTCTTAATAGACTTTTTTTTTACAGATGCATGACAGTTTCAAAGTTAAAATACTAATGATTAGTATATCCTTTCCAGATTACCAGCAATTTCAAAGTGAGGTGCAGCTCAATCCTTATTTATTTGGATATATTCATTATATTGTATTCATTATGTTTATTGGGCCTTACCTGAAGGTAAGGCACAAGATTGCAGTATTCATTGTTAATTCATTGTTTTTCTTCCTAGAACTTCATAAGCCAGGAAAGTCAAGGAAGTTCTCATTCTTAAAATATTTGGAAAAGGTAATTCTCATTTCTGTTTTTCACTTCAAGCAACTGGAATTTGTGGGTATATAGCACATTGCTGATACTTAAGTGAAAAGGAGGGGGAAAGGCTGGCAATGATCTCCTTATTTGGAAAATTTGATGTTACCTTGTGTACATAGGAGTAATCAAAGATAATGCAATAAATGTGCGTAATTACTAACGCAGCAATGTGTTGTGAGTCGAGGACCTTCCACCCGCTTGGGATAAATAAGGCACAAGACACGTTTATTTTAGTTTATTGGGTTAAATAAGGCCACAACTTCATTGATTGCAGCATGTGAGAGGTATTGGCTTAGGCATTGGATTAACAATCAACATATGACCCCACCCCACACAGCAGGGAGTCATTTGAAGGTTAACACCCAGTGGGAGGAGCTTGTTGATGCAAATACAACTGGAAGCTTCCCCTGATGTCACCGGGGGTCATGCCATGTGGCATCGGACAGGACCCACAACCTCCAGATTCCTTTAATGGAATACCCAACAAGGGTGATGGCCACGACCTGCCCTCCAACACACGACAGACACTCCAATGCCTAACCACCAATACCTGAAAAGTTGTGACGATTTGCTACGAGGGAGACGAAACACCAAGAGGCTGGTGCCAATTTGCCAAATGGATAAAAATTCATACCAGGTCCCCTGGTCAACCAAGGCAACCAACCACGGTCCATAGCAAGGTCAAAAAGCAAGAATTATGACCTAAGGGAGGGCAGGCGGGTGATCTGAAGGTACCGGAAAGCAGAGTGAAGACACAAGGCTGCCGCATCTGCTTGAATGTGGCTCAACCCTGCCCACGAGCCAGCCCTATTGGCTGGCCCAATGGGCGAGGGCGCGGCAGCCAGGACAGTGACACGGGAGGCTGACCATGCCCCCCTGCTGGTGTGGGACTGGTTCCTACTCACAACACCTCCCCTCTGTGAAGAGGAGAGGCCTTTCCATAAAACACATTATACAGATACAATCTTAGCAATATTTACAGTTATTTTTAACCCTGTTTCTCTACTTTTTCTAAAGGAAACAGGCACTCAGTAGGAACGAGTAGCTGGCATAGATATGGTTAAGCAACATTGAGTTATACTGTACATTCTTTCATGAGTGGAAAAAATCCTGCAGCATTCCCTGTGTCCGTTAAAAAAAATCTAACCTGATAATTCTGTCCCTTTTCCTATCCCTGTTACTGCTTTAAAATCTTATGAATGTCCATTCAGAAGTCAGTCCCAAAGTGTTCAGTGAAGCTTGCCCTATGGACAGTGTGCACAGGATTGCAACCTGAACATAATATTCATAACTTTATATGGCAGCTATTAAAGGCGTGTTACCCTGTTACGTCCTAATACAATTAATACTACTCATTCCTCCTTCACCAGAAAAATGAAGAGTACAATGGGGAGGGGGGGTAGAGAATGGCAGATGCTTCTACATATGATATCAATACCCACAAATCACAGATTCATGACTTAAATACCTGGCTTGAGTAAGCCATTCCTATCGCCAAGAGAGATTTCTCACCTATTTCGCTCATGAAACTGAGTGCATAATGTGCCCATGACCCAGCAGTAAAAAAACCTGCTCTTGTAAAAACAAGCAAGAACTTTGACATTAGAGTTCTTCAAATGACAAAATGTAATTCACCTGCCAATGCAGATTAGATCATATGGTTTTCTACAGTACAGTATCATAAGCAGATGATGGGTGACAAAGACTCTCCTCCCTGAAAGAGAGGGGAGTGGTTGTGGGCGGGAGCCCGAGCACGGCCCAGCAGGGGGCATTTGCCCCCTGCCTCCAGCTCACCTGGCTGGTGCTCACGCCCCCCCCCCCGTGGCCATCCAACCAGGTGCCACGGAGGGGGCGTGTTCAGCAGCCTTTTGCTGCAGCGCCAGCCTTTCCCTGGCCTCATTCCTCGTCGTCCCGTTGTGAGTCACCCACCCTCCACTCCCTTTTAGTTAGGGCCTAGGTCATTGGCCTTGCTATGGACCTTAGGTTGGTCGCCCTGGTTGTCCGGGGGGCCTGGTAGGAGTTTTTCCATTTGGCATTAGGCTTTTTGGTTTTTTCGCCTACCTCGTAGCAATCGTCACAACTTTTGTGGTATTGGTGGGTAGGTTAGGCATTGGAATAATGTGTTGTGGTGTGTCGAAGTGCTAGGTGTGGCCATCACCTATGCCTTCAATGTTTAGGGGTATTCCCTTAAAGGAATCTGGCGGTCGTGTATTCTGTCCGATGCCTGCTTGGCGGGAGGCCATGGCACGACCCTCGGTGACAGCAGGAGGTGAGCCTATAGTTGGATCAGCATCAACAGGCTCCACCTACTGGTGAATAAACCCACTTGTTTCGATCCAATGCCTAAGCCAATACCTTTTCATTGCTGTAATCAATAAAGTTGTGGCCTTTTCTAGCCCATTAACCTTATATCACGTGTCCTTGTGTCTTCATTTCACTTCGCGGGGTCGGGTCCTCGAACCACAACATGCTGAAGAGAATTTCTATAGTGTCATCCTACGCATCTTTACTTTGAAGGAAGTCCCGTTTAATTTGATTTGGTTCCCATTTAATCTGAGGCTCTTGTATATGCCACAAAGGTTAACATTGTTTTCTTGGCCTATAACTCAATCAGTTTAAACTACATTTCTCCACCAGCTGTTGAAGAACCATCAGCACAGGTCAACTCTGCAAAAGAGAACTTGTTTGCAACTGAAAATAAGGTGGCATTTTGATAGCCGGTGCTAAGGCAAGACTGAACTGTGATTATCCTCATGTGCATGATTATCATTTGAATCTATGTGATGTTAGCTGACCTGCATTTTCTGCTAATGATAGATGCTCCTGTGCCAATTATGTGTTTTTCTTTTGTTCACCACCATATTTATATCTGATTATTCTATTTATATCCGCTGTCATGAGAATGCAAGGCTGCCCTGTCCATTGCTATTTAAAACCTTGCTATGGCATATGATGGAAACAAATATTCATAACTGGAACAATTTAACAATGGATTTACTCCTAGTAAGAACTGCTCTAGAACAGCAACAACAGAAGGTGACTATCTGTATGCTGATAGGGCGTTGAAGGGGTGACACTTGGGACAACCATTAAGCCACTTCTTTTAACGCAAAATGAGAGGGAACTTCTTGTTATGTACTGAGTTGAATAGGATCCAAAATGCAGCAGTCTGATTGGTCCTAGAACAATAGGATTCAGAATGCAGCAGTCTGATTGGTCTTAGAACAATGCAGCAGTATGATTGGTCTGTAGGAGCCACCCAATCCAGCTCCAGGTGGAAGTGAATCCACAACCTGATTGGCCTATAGGAGAATTCCAGAATTAGCCAATCACATGCAGCCCATTGTGTAAATAATGTATATAAAGCAGATACTTTGGGGAAACTTTCATTCCTCCTCACCACTATGAGCTGAATAAAGAGCATGAAATCCACTCTCGACTCTGAGTATATTTCACTTCTCATATCCTGATTGGGGCTGTGCCTGCCAAACAAGAATTGGAGCTCTGCATTCACCTGTCTAGAACCATTTTTCAAGCAAATCACTTGCAGTGATAGACAGGCCAAAAGAAGTACAAGAATCCCAGTTTGTTCCTTCTGCCTGCATCTTCCTGACTGGCTCAATCCTTGCAAGGACAACTGTTTATATATTGTTCTTTATCTAGTTTTGTGATATCACATCTTGCTAGTTTGTCTGGCATTAGACTCATCCCTGGCAACTTTAATACAGTAGTACCTCAGGTTAAGAACTTAATTCGTTCTGGAGGTCCGTTCTTAACCTGAAACTGTTCTTAACCTTAGGTACCACTTTAGCTAATGGGGCCTCCCGCTGCCGCCGCGCTGCCACTGCACGATTTCTGTTCTCATCCTGAAACAAAGTTCTTAACCCGAGGTACTATTTCTGGGTTAGTGGAGTCTGTAACCTGAAACATATGTAACCTGAAGCGTATGTAACCCGAGGTACCACTGTATGACCATATTATGAAGTTTATTTAAAGTCTTTTACAGGAAAAATCAGTTCGTTTCAATGTAAATCAAAATAAATGCATGTGCCATTTTAGGGGGGTGATTTGTGTACATACCTCCTTGTCAATCACAGCAAGTTCTGAATCAGATTTACATATAACTGAAGCAGGGCGTCTTGTATTAGTCAACAGGCAGGTTTCCTTTGGGGAATAAAAAGAGTTTCAAGTTTATCTTCATATAGGATTGCACAGAAGTATGTGCAAGAGTTTACTACCAGAATTACAGTATATTAGAATATAGAAGTAGCTACAAACAATACCTCCGACACCCAATTGAGAAAACATCCAGAAAACACGAGAGGTTACTTGTTATTTAAAACATATAATTAGAATTATCAGAAAAAGAAAAGATCACTGAAGAGCTTCTCTTTCATATCTCTACACTGCAAATCAGCACTTCCCACAAATTGTTTGACAATACATGGACAGCAATAGTTACCCCTATAAAATTTCCCTCTTCAATTTCATATAATGTTTCAGGGGTTAAAATCGTTGCATCATCTATAACGATTTTCAGTTTGCCAGACAACACTAAATAGCATTCCGTTGCTACGTGTCCTTGACGGATAATGATTGTCCCAGCTTCATACCTGTTTTGAAAATATAACAACATCAACAGAAATTACTGCAGGTAAAATAAAGGGATGCGTGTGCAGCTATTAGTAGTTTGGTGACCAAAATGAAAACCTTCATTAAGGCATGGATATCATTTTTAAAAATATTTATTATCCTATGAGTGGATCTTCCTAACCACAGAACCATCTTAGAGTGCAAGTAAAAGAATAAAAAATATTAGCCTTCTCACTAATGAAGCAATCCAATGACCACTTACTGTTGATATATAATTGATTTTAATAATAAGACTTCCGCTGGTAGGCATTTTTATATCAGCCAAATGAAGAAGTATATTGCTGTGGGACATTTTCAGGCAGGAGACTGTGTGTGTGTGTGTGTGTGTGTGTGTGTGTGTCAATCAGACCACTTATAGGGCCACTTACAGACCCCTGGAAGCCTGCATAAACCTCATTGACACTATCCATAGGCTGCTCCCACAACGCCAGCATCTATTACTGGTGGTTGTAGTGACTATATTGGTTAGGAACTAAAATCAACAGGCAGTGCTCATATAAAATTGCTCTGGCCCCAGTTCAGATTTGTAACACAGTACTGCATCAGTACTGCATTACTCACTGTTCAGAAATCAGAGTTACTATTCTTTCTTTCTTTGGCAATCACTCATATCCAAGTAAGATTGTCTTCCATGAACATGGTCTTAACAGTGTGTCCGTAAGTGACTGTAGAGGCCAGTTATGGATCCACACATCCTTCCACAGTGGGGACATAGGTTTCCAGGCGGGAGTTGTTCATGGTGAGGATTTGCTAAACGTGCCTTCCTCTTAGCACGTTTCTCCCTTGCGTCCTGAATTTGTGCCTCTTCAAAGTTCATGATGGGAATAGAGTAGTTGCTTTGGAAAACGATAATCAGGCATCCAAACAACATGACCAGTCCAATGAAGTTGACGTTGAAGAATCATTTCTTTGACACTTGTGATCTTTGCTTTTTCCAGTACACTGACATCAGCTCAGAGTTGCTATTAACTGTACATAAAAACCCTCAAGCATAATTCAGTCCTAGTTTTTTCCATCACTGTAATGGACTTTCAGTTCGGCCTGAGTCACTCTAGAACCTGATAAAGTGTTCCCAGACCCTCTTCCCATATGCTTAGTAGGTAATGGAAATGGAGAATTCAGAAATTTTAACAAGTCCCATCCTCTCTTTCTGACTGACCTTCCTTGTTCCTGACTGAATCCTGGAAATAATTAGTAACCCATTTATGCAATTTAGGAAATGGCTTAAAATAGCACCCCTGAATTTTCGTGGATATGTGAATATATACAAGTCACTTCCAATTGCTGAGTCTTGTTTACAAAGGCACGGCTGCAAGAATGGCAGAGGCAGTTTTACTGCTTTGTAAACAATTTTATTTAAGTGTGTACAGTTACGCAATGCGGTGCAGATTGAATTAAAAAGATACACCTTTGGAGAGAGCTTATTTGGTAGTGTTTGCAGGTTTGCAAGACTTTTCAAATAATGCATGTTTCTTTAAAAAAATAAATGAGTGATGAACAGATAAACATATATGGAATGGGCTTTTCTTTTTTTAGAGAAGGCAGACTATCTGAATACGAGTGGCAAGACTGATCAGTGATTTGTGCAATGGATATGTGTGTCTATCATGCAAATTACAAAACTAGGCTCACAGCACAGGTGCAGAGCCTTCCATGGCTTTTATCCTTAAGTAACATCTGTCTTCACCCCAACATTTTTCTGTGTATAAAATGAGGATTATTATTTCCCTTGTTCAATTAAGTGTGGCGAGAATTAAAAAGCATGATTCACATTTTACACAGTAAGGGCTGTAAAGCGTGCAATTTTAATGCAACTTTGTAAATTATTCTGTGAGAGCAGCAGTTCCTATTAACTAAATTGGATTTTGCTTTATTTTGTCTTAGTCACCAAAGGTCCAGAAGCTCTCCATTAGAAGGCTCCTTGTTGAAATCATAGAATACCAGAGAAGAATTATGTAGCTTCCACTTGTCAATATTTTATTTTAACAGGGCAGGGCATTTCTGAAGTATGATAAATATTTAATCAAAAGGATTTCAGCCTTGTTGAAAAATGTTCACCTTCTGACCCAGCTTTCTGAAGGAAGCGTATGGAATGGATCCCATCCTCAATACACAAGTAGCACCCAGGCTTCTTACTTACTCTTGGTAGATGAAAGCTTGGCACAGTTGGAGCTGTGTTTCACTAGGCAAGCACTGAAAGGCTCTGTTTGTCTTCAAACATGCTTGTATCTGGAAGAAGAGAATATTTTATACCGTATTTTTCGCCCTATAAGACGTACTTTTTCCCCTCCAAAAATGAAGGGGAAATGTGTGTGTGTCCTATGGGGAGAATGCAGGCTTCAGGAAGCTATCCCCCCAGCCCCGCAAGCTCCCAGAGCGATGCCAAAGCTGCGTGCAGCTTCGCCATCGCTCTGGGACCCGTTCTGGGGGCTGGGATTGGGGGAAGCTCGGGCTTCCCCCGCCCCCAGCCGCGCAAGCTCCCAGAGCGATGGCGAACGTGCACGCACCTTCGCCATCGCTCTCTGTCCTGTTCTGGGGGCGGGGGGCGGGGGAAGCTCGGGCTTTCCCCACCCCCAGCCCCGCAAGCTCCGGGAGCCACTCTGGCTCCTGTTCTGGGGGCTGGGGTCAGGGGAAGCTCGGGCTTCGCCCGCCCCAGCCCCGCGCCTGGGGGGGGGGAATAAAAAAAATCTTTATTCCCCCCCCCCAAAATCTAGGTGCGTCCTATGGGCTGGTGCGTCCTATAGGGCGAAAAATACGGTACTTAAAAGCTGGGCTCATGGACGCTGCTGGATTACCTGTGTGCTACGCATGCAACACTAGAAGCTTTCTGTCATGAAGACCGTGGCTCAATTTATGGGATAACCAGCCTCATATAACCAACATGCTTAAGTCTACTTACTACATGAAGGGGTTAACACCATAGAGTAAGCTGTCTTGCGAGGCTTAGCTGGCTCAATCCCACCCAGCTTGGGAGGAGCTAGGTAATCAGGCCTATTATTCTTCCCCAGTCTACATGAGAAACGTAACGTATAAAGAGGACTGAGTTGGTTGCTCCAAGCTGAGACAACATAGTTCTTACAAGCCACTCCTGAATTCCTAGAACAATCATTTACAAACTACCACCACTGAAACTAAGCCAAGTTTTATTGCCTGTGCAACTTTTTCTGAATGCTGTATGGAAAAGCACCTGAATCTGAGCTTTGGAGTGTTTGTAAATAAACCATTTTTAACTTCCCTAGTAGGGAATTTTGGAAGGTCATATTTTAAGGTCTAACAGCCTATATTTCCACATTTTAGTTTACTGTCTATTTTGTGATTTTATATCTTTGCTAGGGTTCTCTCTCATCAAAGAGCACTTGCCCCAAACTTGGATCTTGGCATCCAGGAATTCTCCTTTTTATATTTTGCTTTTTTCCCTTGCAGCAGGTACAATTCAGACATGAACTACACTTTAGTATTTCAAGAATGAGCCACAAAGAGCATTGGGCTTGCACTTCCATCTCTTCATTTAGACATGAGGGAGGTGTTTTATTTTGTTCTCATAGAGCCCACAGAGCGAGGCAGGTCAGTTATTGCAGCACCAAAGAGAGCTTCTTGTGAACAACTTGCTGCAGCAAGCACTGGAAGTGAATTGTGGCCTTTTGAGCCTCTGATTACAGCCCACTTTGTTTCAGAGAGCTAGAGACAAGAGCCAGCCTTCTGTCCCAGAGATGGGCACTTTTTCTGTGCTCCAACTACTGCACTCCCTGTGCTATCATACTGGGAGGACCTTGGTTCCTCAGAGCCTCAAGGAAGCTGCTGATGAGAGTACTGGTTCTAGTTCTTTCAGTCCTACTGCTGTGAGGTATAGTTCAGTGTTCTGCCAGCCAGCTCAGGTTTAAAAGGTAAAGGGACCCCTGACCATTAGGTCCAGTCGTGGCCGACTCTGGGGTTGCGGCGCTCATCTCGCTTTATTGGCCAAGGGAGACGGCGTACAGCTTCCGGGTCATGTGGCCAGCATGACTAAGCCGCTTCTGGCGAACCAGAGCAGTGCACGGAAATGCCGTTTACCTTCCCGCTGGAGTGGTACCTATTTATCTACTTGCACTTTGATGTGCTTTTGAACTGCTGGGTTGGCAGGAGCAGGGACCGAGCAACGGGAGCTCACCCCATCACGGGGATTCGAACCGCTGACCTTCTGATCGGCAAGTCCTAGGCTCTGTGGTTTAACCCACCAACATAAACTGTGCTCAGCTGGTAGCACTATAATCTCTGACTCAGTGTCCTGGTCATTACTGGACTCTGTGATCCACCATCATGTAAGTTACACCTGCTGAAATTATCTTTTCTATACAGCTGTTAAAGATCCTATCTTCCCACACTACTGTCCCAAATGGTGGTATTCTCTTTTATCTTTGAATAGTGTGCTATTTATCCCCACAGCATTTATGTAGAATAAAGGAAGTTCCATTGACAGAGGGGACGCTGAGGCAGAATTATAGAATATGCAAACACATCAAATTTAAACAAGCTGAAGTTCCAGATTTGTCCCCCAGAAGATACTGAGCTGTGAAATCCTTAATTGCACAGCACACCAAAACCACTGGTTTTAATGTGGCAAGGACCAGTCATATGTACAGTGATCCCTTTATCATTCAAACCCATGTCGCCGCTCTTTTATTCCTGCCTGCCAAAATCTTTTCAATAACATGGTCTCCAATTCACTGAGATTCTACTTTCATTTGCCAAAACAGCTGTCCATGCCTCCCGCCACCTCAGCCTGCCTGGCTAAATATACTTGTTTTTCACATCTCCTTTTTCTATTGACCGTAGGCTACTAACACCTTTTCCCCTTAACTATAGTTTATAACATTCTCTCTAACTCTGTGCTACAAGATTGTTAATGGAAAGGGGTAAGAAGCTGGTGTTGAGTCACATAGTAAAGCCATTAGTGTCATCCCCTATGCTCTGTTTAAAATCTTGTTTCTGAACTCCGGAGATTGCTTAATAATTTGTGGGGTATATTAGGGCTCACATTTCCTTCTTCCAAGGAATATCACAATGTGATAAGCAAAAAAATATCACTTAGTATGCATCTAACTGTTAGAATTCCTGCTCCATGTTTGCAGTCATGGGATTTTTGTCTTTCACATGATGGTACAACCAGGCAGAACCCAAGGTTAAAATCTGTCCAGCCTTGCAACTAATTACTCAAAGGGTGGCAACTTGCCCTGTTCTGGATGCAAGGCGCCCTATCCCTCTTCTCACTTCTGCTTGCCTCCTGGACCTGGGAGCAGGGCTGGCCCTCCCATGAGGCAAGCTGGGGCAACAGGGGCAGCAGATCTAGCCTTCAGAGGAACACATCCCATGTCGATCTTCACTCCCCACTCACCCTGTTCCTAATGAAGAGCTTCATTCCCCTCCCTTCTACCCTGATGGGTGCATGGTTCTTTGTGGTTTGCCTCACGTGCCAAACTGTCTTGTGCTGGCCCTGCCTGGTGTGATAGGAATTTTGAGGTCTTAGATATATGGTAATGTTCATAAGCGTACCAACCAAGCACGTACATAGATCAGCACAGGAAGACTGGAACCATTTTGATTCCTAAACTGAGCAATTGTTTTCTCTGCAAGGTCAAAGTGGGAAACCTCCCCATTGTCTCTTTCCTCACAAATCCTGTCTTAAGGGCACATTTGAGATATGAATAGGGTGGAAAGGAGGTGGCAGTGGGCAACTGGTTTACAAGAGTGGCTGGGGAAACCCAGCCAGATGGGTGGGGTATTAATAATAATAATAAAAAATTATTATTATTATTATTATTATTATTATTATTATTATTATTATTATTATTATATTATCTAATTATTATTATATTATCTAAATAACTGCATTAGCAACTATCAGTTGTATGGTTTGTTTTGTTATTACTGATAAAGGTAAGCACAACTACTTATATAAAACATGTTTAATGAGTCAAAGAAATACATATCTGGCATAGGATCTGATGCAAAAAGACATTCTAGGTTCTTGATTGCTGCCTTAACAAACAAAGCAACACTTTGTTACGCAACATTAAGAGGTAGAAAGTTTTGTCAATATTTGTCAGATGCCTTGCAATGAGACTTGCGTTCACAAAAAAGCTTTTTATATTGAAACACTTAAACAAAAAAAAAATCTATGAGCTCTAAAAGCCTGTTTATTTTACAGATAGCTAACAAAATGTTTCTTTATACATTAGTATGTGACAGGTGATTGTGCAGCTTGCTTATGGAGGAAGACATAAAACTATAACTTCCCCATAGAACCCCTTAGAGGATGGAGAGGAGAAAGACGCCCACCACTTATTAAATTTTTTCATCGCTAATCTATATTAGACAAACACTGGAGACTCTCTGTTAGAAACAGAAATAACTAAAGGCTGCTTTTGACTAAAGACTATCTCTTACCTTTCTCAAGAGGACTATGTTTTCTAGTGTCTCTAACATAAGTATGTGGCCAAAGTGGTTCTCTGTCATGACATACTACTTTGGAAGCTGGTCCTGCAAGATGCTGATTTTAGGTCTGCATTCCTAAGCACATTTATGTAGATGTAAGATTTTGATAGAGACATCACCTTGCCAACAAAGGTCCATATAGTTAAAGCTATGGTTTTCCCAGTAGTGATGTATGGAAGTGAGAGCTGGACCATAAAGAAGGCTGATCGCTGAAGAATGGATGCTTTTGGATTATGGTGCTGGAGGAGACTCCTGAGAGTCCCATGGATTGCAAGAAGATCAAACCTCTCCATTCTTAAGGAAATCAGCCCTGAGTGCTCACTGGAAGGACAGATCGTGAAGCTGAGGCTCCAATATTTTGGCCACCTGGGCTGCCCAGATGGAGAAGACCCTGGAAAAGACCCTGATGTTGGGAAAGATGGAGGGCACAAGGAGAAGGGGATGACAGAGGACGAGATGGTTGGATGGTGTTCTCGAGGCTACCAGCATGAATTTGACCAAACTGCAGGAGGCAGTGGAAGACAGGAGTGCCTGGCGTGCTCTGGTCCATGGGGTCACGAAGAGTCAGACATGACTAAACGACTAAATAACAACAACAAAGATTTTGATCCCACTGGTTATACAGTGGTACCTTTGTTCCTGAATGGCTTGGCTTCCATACAAATCGGCTCCTGAATGCCGCAAACCCAGAAGTGAGTGTTCCAGTTTGCGAATGTTTTACGGAAGCCGAATGTCTGATGCGGCTTCCATTTGAGTGCAGGAAGCTCCTGCAGCCAATCGGAAGCCATGCCTTGGTTTTCGAATCTAGAGTCGAACGGACTACCAGAATGGATTAAGTTCGAGAACCAAGGTACCACTGTATTATTATCTTTAATTTACAACATGGTTGTCAGCTTCCAACTACTTAACCAATTCCTGATCCTGTAATTGGTTTACCACTGCCAGGATTGACGCTCTGGAGCCAATTGAGGATTCCCAGGTAAGATGCTCCCTCTATTGTGTGGGCAGGTAATCCCTCCCCTACCTGGCCTGGTCTCCTTGGCAACGCTTCCCCCAGGCGGGATTGGACAACTGACTGAGGTAGGCGGAGACCTGCAGGTATCCCAACTGGGGGAAGGCGAAGCCAAGCCTGTGCTGATTGAGCTACACCGGACCCAGGGGCTGCGCACGTCCACGCAAAGGGCGCCCCCCATTTAATGCAGGGAGCGGTCATTGTATGTGTTATCAGCTGCTATTGAGTGCAGGAACTCTTTGTTCTTTTAACATTGACAGAACTTTTGTTAAAACAACAGCTACCTATTTGGGGTTTAGGGGGCAAAATGAGAGAGAACTTTTTAAAAAAATGTATAAAGAAGTATTGTAAACAAAATGCAGTACTGTGGCTAAATATTTACACTAAAGCAATAATTACTTACAAATAAAAGATGATAAATTCAGCACATGCATTTCCATATTAATGCTTCAAATATTTTATTTATTCATTTATTATTTGCATTTTCAGCCTGTCATTCAACTAAAATATCGCAAAATAACATGCAATTAAAATAATAAAATAATACCACAAAAACGACTAATATCAATATTAGCGTATGATGACAGTACATAGAATTTCTCTCACCTTTAGAATGTCTTCCTGCCTTCTTTGGTTTGGACAAATATGTAGCAGATGCTTAAGCTTTTCAAAACCATTCTTTGGCTACACAAAGAAAATGTACACATTATCCAATAGCCTTTTCATTGACTGTAGCCTAGCTATTCCCTAGTTACTTATACACACAGTATAAAGGCATTCATTGCAGTCATGGGTATCTCTTTCAACTCTATATTTGTATTGGTTTGACTGTTTTCTAAAATTGGGTTACAACATACTTTAGGGACATGATTCTTCAAGAACGTATTCCACATATATAATAGACCTCTGAATTTCTTAGAAGTAAAACCCACTGAATTTAACAACGATCACACCCAAACAAGCATGCCTAGAACTAAAGCCTGCTGTGAAAGATTTGTGAAACACTTTTGAGAGCAAAATTGCTCTATCTGTAGCAAACATGATCCCACAATTAGCCTAGGCCCCTTGGAGACCCTGAGAGCACCATCCAGTTTCAGCCTATGGGATCGTGTCTTTTTAAAAACTATTGTTCTTGGAGCATTCTTGCTCTCTAAGAGACATTTGTTTTGTTTTTGTTAGCGTGACAGGGGTGCTCCCCATGAGTCTAAGGTGAGTCTCAGGTGTGCATGGCGGATGTGCTCAACTCTCCACAAGTAGGAAAAGACTCAAGTCTCCTTAGGTGAGAAATGAGGAGACAATGTTTGTATTGTTCCAGGTGAGTGGTGGGGTAGAAATGAGTCATATATATATATATATATTGCTCCCTTATTGGATTGTTCTTCAGTGGACCTATTTGCATATGCATGATGATTGGTTCCTGAATACTCAGGGTTTTATTGAAGTGAAAACTGATTGGGTAGACTGATGTGGTGGGTGCAAAAAAAAGTGGTTGTTGAGTGACTGGGTATGATAGCATGGTTCCTGAATTTCTGGTTGTATTACATGTTAGGGCCTTTCAGTAATATCTATTATTATTTTTTGATAAATACGACTTATGTTGCATTTTGATGGATTTGGATATTAACGAATTGCTTTTACGGGGTTGTTTTTGTACCTTATTTTGGTTTAATTGCATTGCTTAAAATATTTTTAATAAAAAAATAAGATATAAATCACTTAAAGATTTATTTTGAATATAGAACAGCACAGAAGTTAAATAAAAATAAAGTATACACATAAAATAACACTAAATAACAGATTAATATAATAGTAGTATATACAGTAACTAGAATGGAGGAGGCGCAAGTGGATTGCAAAGCCCAAGTAAATAAAAACAGGTTTTAACAAGGGCCAAAAACATAACACTTATGCTGTGGCAAATGGAGCTGGAAGTTCTTTTTGCTCGTGTAATGGGCTCTCTGGATCCAGCTCATTGTTTACTAGAAACAAATCCAATTTTAGGTTTCACCCTACATTATTCTAATCACACTTTTCCCAAATATAAACTTGATGTTCTTAACTTCTCCCAGTAATGAACTTAGTCCTGACAATAATAACATCAAAACAGAGCAAATCTGTAACTCTTTGGACTTACGAGAAGGACAGAAATTTTCTGAATAAATTTTCTGAATAAATTTTTCTCATCAAAAGCAACATTTTCCACTTAAAAAAACCCCCCAAAATGTTAACAGAATTACACCTCATCTGTTAATGTTCATTATAAAAGTGCTATATTAATAGTGTCAAATCATTTGATTTGCTCTGCCAGAAAAATAAGTGCTTTGGATGGGGCATGCCAGCCAGCAATAGGGAATGGGCATGACATTACAAAATATTATGTTCCGCGCAAATGCTTACAACTGAGAAACGATCCCCTAAATAGCACTTGGCACCATTACTTCCACTTTGCAGGTAGGGAAATAAGGCTGAGTTCATGATCTGCCACTTGGGTCAGTCAATGGCAGAAGCTAGAATGGAAATCCAGTTTTTCTGGGTACGTATCCAACATTCAGGGCAATGAGTCATGCTGACTTCAAACCTAGAGATGCGCTTGGTAACTTCAAGCTATTTAAAGTGAAAACACGTTGTTGTTGTTGTTTATCATTTACACCCCACCCATCAGGCTGGGTTTCCCCAGCCACCGTGGGCAGCTCCCAACAGAACACTAAAAACAGAATAAAACTTCAAACATTAAAAACTTCCCTAAACAGGGCTCTGCAGTTCATTGTATCCCCCCCCCAACTAAACACAATGTAGGAATAATTTTATTTGAACATTATTTAAATCTAACAGAATTCTTCATATAGAAATAAACTTGTATAGGTATAAAATGTGGCCCATTTGCACCCCAGATTGTATTCCATAATCAGCTCTGAATTGCCCCAGTAATAACAGCACCAGATAAACAGAAGACATTTCAAGTTTTCCAAGCAATTAACATATATATATGATCTAAGTACTCCTTACAAGAGTACTGAAGCACAGGACAGTATTACTATCCTCATATTATAAAAGGATGGCAGACTGATTATGGCTAGCAAACAAAAGACACAGCAACCAGGCTTTTAGAGATTTAAGGACTCATGAAACATAAAAAAATACTCACAAATTGTTTTTTAGAATAATCACTGACATTAAACAAGTAGTCACTTTTGAAGTTCATCTGCCTCTCCAGGTAAAATGTTGCCCATTGCACCGCCTGACTCCTTTCAATATATCTGCACAAGAAAAAAAAATGGGTGGCATTGGCTGTTTTGGAGTAAAGAGATTACACAATATTTATCTATTTTTATTCTTATCTAGCACTTTCTCAAAAGACATCATGGTTTGCATGTCAGTATACTTTTATTTTTTTAAAAAAAGTTTCTACCGTAATTATTGAGAGCAGCAAAAATTTCCTAGTGTTAATCGAGATAAATTAATGGTACATACAACGGCTAAAATAAGGTGAAGATAAAGCATACTTACATAAGGCAGATACAAAGATACAGGGCTCCTGTGCTAACTTGGTAAATTATAAGGAAGTTATTTAAACCATAGAGAAAAAGCGTACCATTGTATCATCTTTTGAATATTCTGAAACACCTGTATTTAATCAGTAATTTGAATGTTTCATTGTGAATTTTTGTAACTGCTTAGAGGTTTCTAACAATCAAGCATTATATAAATTTTGTTAAATAAACAAAAAAAAAAATATACTTGTATATTCTTGCTTGTTGTTAGCCTTCCCCGCCCCCCCGCCCCCGGCAAGAGGCTTCACCTTCCTTGCATATTGGTAAAATTGCCAGAATAAGTATGTTTTACTGTCAGTTCTGTAAACACCGAATTCTTCTAACTAAAACCAACTATTGAGCTGATTTCAGTCTACAGAGTGTTCAAACTTTAAAACTTTCAGTTTAACAGATTATTTTCAACTGGCATTTTGTTAGTCCATCTTATTCAGAAAAAAAGGCAGTGTGTGAAACACTTGTTCATTATTCTTGCATCTCAGTAATTTGTACATTAAACAAACAAACAAACTTTGACAGTACAGTGGTACCTTGGTTGTCGAACGGCTTGGCTCCCAAACAAATTGGCTCCTGAGTGCCGCAAACCCGCAAGTGAGTGTTCTGGTTTGCAAACGTTTTTTGGAAGTCGAATGTCCGACGCAGCTTTTGATTGAGTGCAGGAAGCTCCTGAAGCCAACTGGAAGCCACGCCTTGGTTTTTGAACAGTTCTGGGAGTTGAATGGACTCCCGGAACGGATTAAGTTTGACAACCAAGGTACCTCTGTAGTTTCATATTAAGCAAAGCACTGATGAACCAGTGTCAATGCACAGCCAGGGTGTAGTTGTAACAAAGCAGTAGCATGCAAGCTTCACACTGTTTTGGGGTCCCATAAGAACTCCTTTGACATCTAGGCTGCAGTTCCCTGGGAAGAACTACCAGTTGCAGAAACAAGGAGAAGAGGAAGGCTGGGGTCAGGAAAGCATCCCTGAATATTTGTTAAAAGAGCAATCAGACTGCATTCCTCTGTACAATTGCTTTAGAATAAGCATTGGTGAACTCAGCAGGATCTTCTTTTGAGTTAAACAAGCATAGAATTTCACTACCTGTAATTAGAGACTACCGGTAATTGAATATGGTAGGGAACAAACTTCTGCAGGCAGCAATGCACGTGACATTTAAGCCGAGGTACATTTTTCCAAGTTACCGAGGTGAGAGCTCAAGATAATGGGAACGCAAACAAACAAACAAAACAGCACATACTGAAAGCTGTATTTTTAAATGTTTTTTATTAAGATTTTCCTGGGTAATAACAGAACGTACAGAGTCTCTGCTTTCACGTCATTGAATTAGTCAAACAAAACAGTCATATTTGAGGTAAGACATTATCGTTATAGGAAATATGAGGCTATCGGAAAAGAGACATGGGAAAAGAGGGGTGGAAAGGGGAAGACAGTGAAATTGCATTCTTCTCTTCTTCTTCTTTGGCGATCACTCGTAGCCAAGTAAGATTGTCATCCATAAACACGGTTTTAACAATGAGTCCGTAAGTGACTACGGAGGCCAATTCTGGATCCACACGTCCTTCCACGGTGGGGACATTGGTTTCCGGGTGGGAGTTGATCACGGTGTGGATTTGCCAAGCGTGCCTTCCTCCTAGTACGTTTCTCCCTTGCGTCCTGAGTTCGAGTGTCTTCAAAGCCCATGATACCTTTGGTAAAGGCTGTTCTTCAACTGGAGCGCTCGCAGGCCAGTGTTTCCCAGTTTCATGTGCAAAGCTTTTTGTGTCAGCATTATGTCAACAGATATTTTATTCTGCTGATGCTGTGAGAGTCTGGAGGGTGCTGGGTGTGACAGGTTGCGTGTGTTTTGTTTGTATGTGTGTTGTTGGGTCAAATTAAGCATATCAATTTGTATGCTGTTGCAGGGGATAGGTCTTGCTAGCTTGCAAATGCATTTGAATGCAATTCATTATTACTTTCTGGGTTCAGATACGCCTCCTTCCACTCAGCCCAACAGCAGCCATCCCAGAGACAGCTGCTATATGCGTGTCCATCAACAGGTGATGAAACGGATGGGATTGGACTGGATGACCCTCAGGATTCCCTCCAACTCTGTGACTTATTTCTTACTCTATTATGCTCCCTGGGCTTATTCGCGATGCAATCCATGCCTACTCAGAAGAAAGCCTTAACATGGTGGCAGCGTAAAGATGCACCCCTAAACACACTTTGCTGACTCTCCAAGTCCCACTGAACCTAGTGAGGCTTGCTTCCAAGTAAACATTAGGCTGAACACTTCCTAAAGTGAGAAGACTGCCTAGATGCAGCTATGTCATCCACGCAAATGTATGGAATCTGTGTGTTTATTTAATAACTGGGGGGGGGGGGGGTTGAGGAGTTTTCCACAGCCATTCCAGGCAGTCAGCTCTCTGAAATCTAGTCTGGAGTTCTAGATCTTCTGACCTAAAGAAAGGCGGCGGTCAGCAGAAAGCGCGCGCTATGTGCAGTAGTCCCAGGGCATGCACAGAGCGCACAACCACCCCCCCCATTGGCCAAGGTGCTGAAACAACTGGCCTCCCGCCTCCTCAGCATGCGGGTCTTAAGGGGAGACGGAGTGGAGCCGGCCGGGGGCGAGTTACCTTTTCCTGTTCAGCAGCAGCCCGCAGAGATGGGCGGCGGCGGCGGCTGCTCGGAGGAACCGTCGGCGTCCCGGCGCCTCTCCCTGGCAAGGAAGCGCGAAGGAGGCGGGCGCGGGAGAGGGATCCCCATCAGGGGAGAGAGGGCTTGCCTCTCGCTGCGAGGCGGCCATGGCTCCGTCTCCAACACTTCGTGGGGAGGAGCAGCTTCGGGCTCATTCCTGTGGCAACACGAAGGCGGGACAGGGAAGCCTTGGGCATGTTTTTCGCCCTGGGCGCACGGGCGGCAACGCGAACACGCCCTGGGGCGCGGATACCTCGCGCAACGCGGAGAGGGAAAGAATCTTTACAACAACCTGGGCTCCCCTTCCTTCCTTTCGCCAGGTTCTGTGTCTTAAAACAGCTGCGCGTGGCAGAACTTCAACAGGTGGAGGGGCTTCCCCTTACACCGCATTTGAGTGCGAGGAGAAGCTGCACCAGCTGAGCTTCTGCCTGCCACCAGGTTACTCTGTTAGGCCAGGTCAGAGACTAGGACTTGTCAATCAGAAGGTCGGCGGTTCGAATCCCTGCGACGGGGTGAGCTCCCGTTGCTTGGTCCCTGCTCCTGTCAACCTAGCAGTTCAAAAGCACATCCAAGTGCAAGTAGATAAATAGGTACTGCTCCGGCAGGAAGGTAAACGGCATTTCCGTGCACTGCTCTGGTTCGCCAGAAGCGGCTTAGTCATGCTGGCCACATGACCCAGAAGCTGTACGTCAGCTCCCTTGGCGAATAAAGCGAGATGAGCGCCGCAACCCCAGAGTCATCCACGTCTGGACCTAATGGTCAGGGGTTTCTTTACCTTTACGTTTAAGAGAGATGACCCCCCTTGTTGCTTCTTCCACCTTCTGGGAAATGACATTGTCATCAAGACAGTGATGATCGTCTTCCAGAGCAACTACTCTATACCAAACTTAAAAATGGGAAGCATAATGCTGGTGGTCAACAAAAGAGGTTTAAAGACTGTCTTGAGGCAAATCTTTAAAAATGTAGTATAAACACCGACATATGGGAAACACTGGCCTGTGAGCACTCCTGTTGGAGAACAGCCTTTACCAAAGGTGTCATGGGCTTTGAAGACACTCGAACTCGGGACACAAGGGAGAAACGTGCTAAGAGGAAGGCACGCCTGGCAAACCCTCACTATGATCAACTCCCACCCGGAAACCTATGTCCTCAACTGTAGAAGGATGTGTGGATCCAGAATTGGCCTCCACAGTTATTTACAGACTCACTTTTAAAACTGTGTTTATGGCAGACAATCTAACTCGGCTACGAGTGATTGCCAAAAAGAAGAGAGAGGCATTTGTTGGACTTTGCATTCTTGGCAGAGTTTGGATTCCAGCGGATATCAGGGTAGCTGAAGTCTCCCATGACTGCTATATATCTCTCTCCTTTTTTGAACCTTTGATAATCTGCTTTAGGAAGGCATTATCCAAGTCCTCTTGGAAGTCTATAGCAGACACCCATATTAAGGTCACTGTTGTGTCCCTCTCAAACAATTTTTTTACCGTTATACTCTCAATCTACCTTCCATGCTCCAAGGCATCCTCAAACATGAATTCTTTATAAAATTCTATACCGAGCATTCAGTGAAAATGCACCTTTCACACATGGTTGCTTGCAGTTCAATAGTAAAGTACTCATGTTTATGCACAGGTGTCTTTGAGGGCAATATAAAAATGTAGGGAGAAGAAGCATAATTCAGTTACAATGCTGAGGTGGTCATTAGAAGTAAGACCAGCTGAGGGCCAAACTACACATGATGCATGAAATGGCAGCCCAAAGGCTATAAAGGTAAAGGGACCCCTGACTGTTAGGTCCAGTCGTGGCCCACTCTGGGGTTGCAGCACTCATCTTGCTTTATTGGCTGAGGGAGCCGGCATACAGCTTCTGGGTCATGTGGCCAGCATGACTAAGCCACTTCTGATGAACCAGAGCAGCGCACAGAAACGCCATTTACCTTCCCGCCAGAGTGGTACCTATTTATCTACTTGTACTTTGCCGTGCTTTCGAACTGCTAGGTTGGCAGGAGCAGGGACTGAGCAATGGGAGCTCACCCCGTTGCGGGGATTCGAACCACCAACCTTCTGATTGGGAAGTACTAGGCACTGTGGTTTAACCCACAGTGCCACCCGCATCCCTTTGGCTTGAAAAGCCACTTTAGGAGATAATTGATTTGTCAGGTGAGGAAAGGATTGGCACCCCCTCCCCACTAATGCTTCCCCACTCTCAGCAACTTCCTCCTGGAGCAGATTTTCAAAATAAAATGGGTCATCACGTTGATGTTTCATTAGTTTTGTCTATTTGAACATGAGTGCAATGGTACTTACTCCTTACTCAGATTGTTCTATTTGTGTAACATAGAAAGCGGATGAGAGATCATTTTAAACGGAAGGCACATTCTACCTAGTAAATACTCCATGTAGCAGAGAAAATGCAAAACTGATTTAAATATCATTTGTGAAAATGGCTTAAATGTGCTGTTAATAGCCTCCCTGGAGTAGTGGGGGAGTTAGAAAAGAGAAAGCAATTCTGCTAATGAGCAAGGAGATGAATTAAAGATATTATTTAAAATCAATAGTGTTTACAGATGCTCTTTCCTCTTAGGTCGTCAGCTGAGGGTAGCTTGCCAGTCTAGCACTTTTTGAGCAGCACCCCCCCAAATGGGGCTAATCCCTCTGAAAAACAGGAGATAGGTTGTGTTGAAGCCAACAGGCAAAATATAGAGCTTAGAGCAGGGGTCAGCAAGGCTTACTGGGCATGGCCTGAATCACTCCCACGGAAATCCTCCGTGGGCCGGCCCAGCATAGCACAACACCAGAAATCATGTCTGCGCATGTCCGTGGTGCCAGAAATCACTTCTGCACATGCCCAAATGCCAAAAATCGCTTCTGCGCAGCGGCAATTTCGGCATCTGGGCATGCGCAGAAGCGATTTCCTTCTTTTCAGATGCGGAAGAGAGTCCCCGCACTGCGCTGTGCCAGTTTAGCGCAGCACATGGGGACTCGTTGAGTGGACGGCTTGGTTCGGGAGCGGCTTATGGGCCAGTTAAGTGACCCTCATGGGCCGCTTTCAGCCCATGGGCCTTAGGTTGCTGACCTTTGGCTTAGAGTCATCGTTCTCAACATGAAGCACATGCCCCACACGGGGGCAATTTGATTTTTAAGGGGGCAATTTGGAAGCTTGTTTAGACCAAGTTAATGGCCTTTTAGGCTTCCTCCACATGAATAGGAGTTCACTTTTTGAATAATTAGAATTATATGTCATGGGGGGGGTCGAGGATTTTAGAGATGCTTAGGTGGGGCATGGCAAAAAAGGGCTGGGAACCACTGGCTTAGAGAGAAATGAAGCAGGTGGAAGTCATTAAGACTACACAGAATTGAATGATTTCAGAAATATTTGTGGAAGGGATTAGCTTTGGGAAAGGGAGAACAAAATGTTTCATAAATGAAATTTTTGCAAGATTTGAGGAGCATTGGAACAAAACTCTAGCATGGAAAGGGTTACATGAGAAAAACCAGCTTTCCAGAATTACTATAACCCGGATGGTGGATGTTTTTTCCCCTGGTGTCCTGAAAGTGAAGATCTGGATTTAGTGCTGAAGCCCTTTCTGAACTGGCAGGTGGTTTCGGAGCCAGAACTGTCTGGCTTCCCTTCATTTCTGAAGCGATGCACGTAGACTTGTGGCAAAAGTTAAGTGTTCGGGAACAGCAGCGGCACTGCAGATGAGGGCGGGCGAGGAGATGTAGCTGCTGCTCCTGTCTCTTCTTTCGCCAGTGGTAATATCCTTAATGGAAGATCATCTCAATCAATACCTCCAGGCAGCTGTTAACTGACTGGGATAATGGAATCAAAATGAGTTAGTGCGAATGGGGCTTCCTCGCTGCTCTGGTATTAAAGATGCCTCTGCCCTGTGAGAGTCAGGGGGCTGCTGGGACCCACAGAAGACAATCTCTCTTCACATCAGTAAACTATGTCAGAGAAGAGGAGCCTCTTTTGCTGGGCAGGACTCTGAATGGGGCCGCTGGTCTTCTGGCCAACAAGCTGGGAGCTGTGGCCTGATTGCCGTGTGACACTGAACTCAGGTCCTAACTCCTGGAGGGACTCTAGAAGGAAGAAGGAGAAGAGGTGTGGAAACAAGACATCTGCCTCGGTCGCTCGTGATCAAAGCCAAGGCAATGTCATCGTTGGTAAAAGAGGACCTCAACAAGAAGCTGTTCAAATCCCTTGGGCAAAGGTTGCATGAGTTCATTGAAGTTGAGTGTTCGGGCAAGGATCGCTTCTACCTCTGCGCTTCAGGTAAATAGGAAAGGGCCTAACAAGGTCCAGGCTACAGCTATCCAACCTGGTGTAGGGACTAAGAGTGTGAGTTGGGAGCCAGAAATTTCTGATTCAAAGCTCTCCTTAGTCATGAACTAATGTGGCGCCTTGTAGAGAAACCACAGTTCTCTCAGCCTCAGTCTATCTGCAGCAGAAAGGTAACATAACGGACGTTTCTGATATAATGTGTGTGGGATGCTTTGAAAAAATCCAACACAAATGTTAAATATTCATATTTGACAGGGGATCTCCTGGCTGCAATTTCATGCCATTTCCAATAAATCTGATGTATTCTGATTAATGGTATTTATTTCCAAGTAAGGCAGCAGTCTTAAGCACATCTGCTTGGAATTAGGAAATCAATGAAATTTTCTTCAAAGCAAATGTGACGGGGATTGGACTTTGAATGTGTTTAGAGTTAAGAGGCTGGTGCCTCCCACAAGTCCAAGAAAAAGAATAGTAATCTAGTTTTACAGTAAATTCTAATGCATGGTTACTTGGAATTCAATTGTACAGTACTTATTTTAATGGGGCCTGCTCCTAAATAGGGGGTTTTAGCTGATAGCTTGAGTTTGTTTGTAAATGCTTATTTACATCTCACTGTGTCAGCTGTAGGCAGACTGCATTTAATATTGTGCCAGCGAAATGGCATCTTCCTTTTCAATCTGCAGTACTAAGCCTATTTCCGATTAGATGTAATTCTTACTGCATTCATTTTCAAGCCAATGTGCTCAGGATTGACTTATCTTAATTGTTTGTTGCCATCTCCCTGCATGCTTCAAGTTGGCCCAACTCATAACAGTGTTTACGGGTTCCCTATGTCTTCCAGTAACTGAGAAATGTGTGAAGCTAGAAGATATTGTAAGTTTGTGGGTTTCGTTTGCATTGTGGTTCTGGTAGCCGTTGTAGAGGATTTGTTAGTTTTTCCTTCTTATGTAAGTACAACTACAAATTGTTTAGATCTTTGTTGCATGCTTTGAGCCTTGATACTAGGTGTTTTTGCAATGCAATAATTTATCACCACAAATCATCGCCAATAGAGCTATTTTGGTAGTTTAACAGAGATGCTAATCAGAAGTTTGTATGTGTGTAATATTTCCTACAAAACCCTAGGGAAAGATTGTCCTTTTCTCTTCCCAATACGATAATATAAGCACCTGTAACATGAAGCAAATAATTTTGTAGTCGGAGTACTTTCAAAGATTTTTTCCCTACGAATTGAAAGACTTTAATACCCTTGTTTATCTTCTGCTTATATTTATCACCTAAATATATGGTCAATGAGCTCTATTATCACCCATGTTGCGGGTGAGGTATGCCACTAATATGAAGATCTGCTGGTTGCATTGTTTGAAGCTGCTAAATATTTCCAAATGCAAGACCTCAAGAGAATGCAAGAGGCATGAGTTTTCTTCTGAAATAGTGGGGGAGCAACATTTTTGTAATCAATAGGACTGTACAAAAGGGGGTGAAGAAATTGTTTTTGCCTCAGATTCAGTGAATGTTAAAGCACAGAATCAGAATGGGTGGTGAATTAATGGATTGGAGGACAGAATGCCTCTGGGGCAAAACTTGCTTCCTTATCTGTGTAGCTGAAGATATGAAATTGCTGGTCATGAGAGATTCTTTTCCTAGAAGACACATTTGCTCTTGCTAACCTCCTTCACGCTGCCCTTTTGCAGGTGCCATCTGCAAAACCTCCCTCAAAACAAGATCCTTCAGTATCTGCATTTTTCTCACTTGAAATCCAGTGGTTCTTTGCTTCACTGCTGGGCAAAAATTAACATAGACCAAACCAAGATTCAGTAAGTCACTATGGAGTTTCAGAACCTACTGCTGCCTCTGAAATTCATTTTGATATTCACAGTCCTCACTTTGCTTTACCCAGAGCTTCACCCTGACAGTCACAAGAG
The DNA here is from genome assembly GCF_964252035.2 of Podarcis erhardii. Lineage (NCBI taxonomy): Eukaryota > Metazoa > Chordata > Lepidosauria > Squamata > Lacertidae > Podarcis > Podarcis erhardii. The sequence continues at coordinate 25,440,585 of NC_138512.1, read as the reverse complement.
GCAGATCTAGGGGAATGCAACCATTGGAGTCACACCAGGCACAGAGCTTCTGGGGCGCCACAGCAGATGCCACCACTCTTGCGTCCAATGGAAGGTGAGAGGCGGTGGGCACCAAATTTTGGCCCTTCACAAGGTGCCACTGAAATTTGAGACACCAAGGTCCGCCAATGCACCCACATTCCTATTAACTTAAAAGGCAACTTGGTTTCAATCAATTTGCTTGACAACTGGGTTGTGCAAAGAAAAACTATGTACAGTGGTACCTCGGGTTAAGAACTTAATTTGTTCTGGAAGTCCATTTTTAACCTGAAACTGTTCTTAACCTGAGGTACCACTTTAGCAAATGGGGCCTCCTGCTGCTGCCGCGCAATTTCGTTTCTCATCCTGAAGCAAAGTTCTTGACTTGAGGTACTATTTCTGGGTTAGTGGAGTCTGTAACCTGAAGCGTCTGTAACCTGAGGTACCACTGTAATTGTCTTCCAAAAATTGTTTTAAAAGGAAAGGCTATATTTAGCAAAGCAGTGGCCAGTTTCCGAAGCAGCATACAAACAAAGGGATTTGTAATGGTGCTTCTCAGGCAGCTGTCTTTCATGACACATGGCAAAAAACTTTTGTAAGTGAAAATTTTCCAAAAGCAGTTTGTGATATGGTATAGAAGTCTGCTCTTCTGAACAGGAAATGTCAAAAATAAATAAATCCATGGGGCCTGCCCAATCCTTTGTATGTATTTAAAATAGCTCTTAGGTTTCAGTCAATGTATTCAGGATCATGGTTCAAAGTGACAGATCTAGCTGTACTCAGAAATAAACCACACTGGAATTAATAGGATTAACTTCAAAGTAAGTATGCTGAGGATTACCTGTGGATATTCATAGCACTTTTATATATAAAAAAGTATATTAAGAGTTGGGCTTTTAAACATACACACATGCATGTTGTATCATGCAAATCACACAAAGTACATCAGTTACAAAGTGCATATGCATACATCATTCTTCATACACTTGTCAGAAGGCTGAGTCAATGTGTGAGGTAAACCACAACAAAAACACTCCATTTCCAGGTCTTCATTGGGCATATGGAATCTTCCATCATTCAGCACCCTGGACAGCTCCACTGAAACTAAGCAAAACTTGGAAGTCCTAAGTGTGCAAAGGGAAGCACTTGCATATGTATCCTAGGCTTTGCAGATCCTGTACTCCAAGCAAGATACCGTGATCCTGGCCTTGAGCCAGTTGGTTAGAGGAGGCAGCAATCTGGGGTGTGTGTGAAAGAAAAATGGAGCTGTTTGCTTCCTTCCCACTGCTTGATAAAGCGAAGGGAGGATGAGCAACCTGAGCAGTATGGAGGTGAAGAGAAAATGGTATGGATCTGGGGTGGAGAGCATCTTTCTCGGGATATCAAACATGGCAGTGATAGGGCACTGTGTTTTCCCATATGGGCTTATTCTTGCAAGCACCTACTTCCTAACCCTTTCCCCCACAAACTTTAGAGAAGTTTTTTTATGTTTGATGTTTTATTGCGCTTTTATTTTATTTTTTTTTAATAAATATTTATTAAAGTTTTTAAATATAAATGCACAAATAATAAACAATCTTACTTCTATCACAGACATAGTTTCATCACTTCTTTGGACTCCCTCACGTCTCCCGCTCCCATTTACATCGTTAAAAGTTTTTTCCAAACAAATTATCAACTTGTTTACAATCTCATGTCCACTCATTCAAATATAATCTAACACTTCTTCCAAAAAATTTTTTATATTTTCTTTAGTCTCACTTATCATCAAATTTCAAATCTAATTTAGTGGTGGCCAGTTTTTTATAATCTAGCATCCTTCTTAACATTCAATCAAATTACAATGTTTTTGTAAATACTTCTTGAATTTCTCCCAGTCTTCCTCCATCTTCTCTTCTCCCAGGTCACGGATTCTGCCAGTCATCTCGGCCAGTTGCATATAGTCCATCAGTTGCATCTGCCACTCTTCCAGTGTGGGTAGATCTTGAGTTTTCCAGTTTTTTGCGATGAGTATCCTTGCTGCCGTTGTTGCATACATAAAGAATGTTCGGTCCTTCTTTAACACCTTCTGGCCGACAATACCCAGAAGGAAGGCCTCTGGTTTCTTAGTGAAGGTATACTTAAATACCTTTTTCAGCTCATTATATATCATTTCCCAGAAGACCTTCACCTTAGGGCATGTCCACCAGAGGTGAAAGAATGTTCCTTCATTTTCTTTACATTTCCAACATTTATTATCAGACGAATGGTATATTTTGGCAAGTTTAACTGGGGTCATGTACCATCTATATATCATTTTCATTACATTTTCCTTCAGAGCATTACATGCGGTGAAGTTCAGCCCAGTGGTCCACAACCTTTCCCAGTCCTCAAACATAATATTATGCCCAATGTCCTGTGCCCATTTTATCATAGCCGATTTAACCATTTCGTCTTGTGTATTCCATTTTAACAGCAAGTTATACATTCTAGATAATACCTTAGTCTTTGGTTCTAACAATTCAGTTTCTAACTTCGATTTCTCCACCTGGAACCCTAGCATTTTATCGTTTTTAAAAACTTCTTTAATCTGAGCATAATGTAACCAGTCTCGCACCTTATCCTTCATTTTCTCTAAACTCTGCAATTTCCAATTGTCTCCATCTTTTTCTAATATTTCCCAATATTTTGGCCATTTGGCCTCCATATTGGGTCTTTTTAGGGCCTTAGCCTCCAGAGGTGAGAGCCACCTTGGAGTTTTATTTTCCAGTAAGTCTTTGTATTTTGTCCAGACATTAAACACTGCTTTCCTGACAATATGGTTCTTAAAGGCCTTATTGATCTTAACTTTATCATACCATAAGTATGCATGCCAACCAAAAGCATTGTTAAAACCTTCCAAGTCCAACACGTCAGTGTCTTCGAGAAGTAGCCAGTCTTTTAGCCAGCAAAAAGCTGCGGCTTCATAGTACAACTTTAAGTCTGGCAGGGCAAAGCCCCCTCTTTCTTTCGCATCTGTTAATATCTTAAACTTAATTCTTATTGCGCTTTTAATTCTGTTGGGAGCCACCCAGAGTGGCTGGGGAAACCCAGCCAGATGGGCGGGGTATAAATAATAACATTATTATTAATAATAATATTAATATAGTAGCATGTAAAGAGGTGAAATCACTGGCTCTGAAGCAGCCGCCAGATTTTGGTAAATTAGTGGATGCAACATCAATGTGAGAGAATCTAAGAGTGGACAAATGCACAAAACACTGGAGGCAGTGTGAACTTTACCATCACAATCTTATATTAATATATCAATCACATTGTATGTCCATTAGCCAGCCTGTACAGGATGTTTCGGTGCCATTGAAGTGTTTGTATATTGAGGTGGCAATCTTAGTCACATTTACTTGTAAGTTCCATTTGGAACTTGCTTCCAAATAAGGATGCTTATTGCACAAAATAAAATATGCTTGCTAAATGTATCCAAACTTAACAAATTTCAGACACTGCTGGGTCATATTCATTAATTGAAATCATATAGTGTTTCTAAAAATAACAGGGAATTAATTTTCAGATAAGTGCAGAAATGTATCATCTGTGCAAACTTCTTCTTTTTTTGTCTTGCAGTAACAAAAGGTGAAGAAGTACAAATAACTATGGTGAAACACTTTAGGATAGGCCTCGATGAGAATTACGAAATATCTGAAAAATGGTTTCTTGACGATTTGGAGATGATTGATGGGAAAGAAGCTGATACTGTAAGGACTGCTTTTTATTATAAGGCATCATTGTACTGCAGTTTGTGATGTAATCTTTGGAATGAAATGCTAACGCAATAAGTTATTATGTTAAAATTGCATCATGAGATTTCAGGCTGAATATTTTGTAGCATATCCATACTATGATTGCTCCACATACAAGCTTTGGTGGCCAAAACCACTAAGCAATCTATTTCAGTTCTATGAACCTTATCTAATTAGCAGCAGCAACAAAAAGAACCATTTGAGTTTAAGGGCTTTCCATGTTCTCTCAAGCTCCAAACTGTGTGGAAATTACAGTCTTATTTAAGCAGTAATGATATAGTACGTTATCTTATGGTCAGTTTCAGCACTGCCACTATCTTGGAGCTCAAATTATGGAAATTCATTCACGCAACATATTAAACCAAACTTTTTGTTAATTGAATACAAACATTTTGAATGAAGAAGGAAGAACTATCCTCAGTAATAGGAAATTACACAGCATCTAGAAAAACAGGAATTCACATGCAATTTACATTATTACTTTTAATTGGTTAATTTATTGAGCAAAAGGAAGTTGGAAATAAAAGTTGGCAATTTCTTTCCTCACCAGGGTTTCCACCCCATGTCTCTCAAATCTGCTCCCTGCTTCTTTTCACCTTTAAGTTCTAAACCTCTTGGCCTAACTGAACTTTAAATACTTTAAGGCAGAGGTTTTCAACCTTTTTGAGTCCACTGCTCCCTTAACCAACTACAGTCTTTCTGCAACACCCCTGTGGGGCTCAGGAGCCCAGTTATGTCACCCCTTGCCTGAGAGATGGCAGCCTCTCATCCTTTTTCAAATACCCACCTTTGTGGAGTGTTCCCTCAGGCTCCTCTCCTCTCTCCTCTCTTTGGGAGTTGTCTGAGCAACAGTTCAGTCTCTGAGCTGTCTTCCTGCCCCAAAGAGAGTTTCCTTCTCACACTGCGCCACAGGGGCCTGGGAAGCACCCCAAAGCCAGCCCCAGAGGCACAATTTGCCTGGAGAGCTTGTAGCTAGGGCTGCTGCAACAAACAACTGCACAACCCTTTGGGAGGCAGAGGTGTGAGAGGGCATCAGAGGAGGGAGGGAAGGAAAGAAAGAGGGACAAGGGACAGTGGTGCCCGTGGCATCCCTGAGCACTATTCAAGGCACCCCAGGGTGCCATGGCACACTGGTTGTAAGCCACTGCTTTAAGACTTAGGCCTGATTTGTCAAAGAGAGTGAAAGAGAGACAGAGAGAGGAAAGTACTCTTGCTCTCATGTGATTCTATATCAATTACATACACCATTTCAAAATTTCAGAAATATTAATTTTTAATAGCAACAAACATATCTGAAGCAAATTATAACTATTCAAATATTTCTATTTCATCAAAATTTCTGCTAACTGGTAGAAGGATTCCCTCCCCACCCCCAACAACAGCAGCAAAAAGAACTGGCACAAGTTGTACAAATTAGAACCACTCAAGAGTTTGGGAAATATTTCCAAAATCTATCTTGGATCAATAAATGTTTTTTTAATCCACAATAACATGCCCAAGCTACAAGGCGATTGAGTGCAGTGCAATAAGGATTTAGACACTATCATACAAGTAATAATTGTTCTCTTTTTATTTCTTTCTTTTCAGGATAATCCGTGGTTTGATATGCATTTCAAGAAAGTCTATAGTTGGGAAGCTTATAGCTGTGCATCTAAATATGCCTTTGCACGGACATTAAATAAACTGAACGAGATGTACCTCCAGAAGGACTTGAAGATAGTCAACTTTGATTTTACCTACATAAATGATGGTTCACTCTGGTCATCTAACAATGGGGATGACTGCTTAGTACTTATGAGAATCTGCTTCTATGCATCCAACCTTTTGTGTCTGTCTCTGTGCCCTCTGCCTGTCTGACTATTATCACTCTCTCCAGATTTGGATACAATTTCAAAATAAGGTTTTTAAATAGTTCAATTCCGTACTGTCAGGGTTTCGATTTTTCATAAACGGTTACAATTTTTTATATAAATTGTTCATCTCAAAGAGAGAGTCTTGACAATATATGTATGTGCTTAAATATCTATTTCCAACCACTTATTTCACCTAAATTGAAACACATATTCAGGCTGCGTTCCTCTAATCACGTACCCCATTGGACTCCATGGTGTTTCCTCTGAATAGACATGTATAAGATTGTAATATAGCTACAGCTACACAAAACTGTATGTTAGTTTTATACCGGTCTAACTGGCCTGGCTTTTCCCAAAGAAACCTGGGAACTGTAGTCTGGCATGTGTTGGTGCTTTAGGGGGCAAGGAGTTGTGTCCCGTCCCTTTGTTACTGTGCATGCAATAAACTGCAGTGGGCAGGAGCGGCAAAGACAAGTCGTGTTATGCATTTTTATAAGATGGTTTTCCATTTCTGCCACCTCTGATCTTTAGTAGCCTTAGAATACAAAGCAAACAAATATGCACATTCCTACAATAAAGGTAAAGGGACCCCTGACCGTTAGGTCCAGTTGTGGACAACTCTGGGGTTGCAGCGCTCATCTCGCTTTACTGGCCAAGGGAGCCGGCGTACAGCTTCCAGATCATGTGGCCAGCACGACTAAGCCGCTTCTGGCGAACCAGAGCAGCGCACGGAAACACTGTTTACCTTCCCGTCAGAGCGGTACCTATTTATCTACTTGCACTTTGATTTGCTTTCGAACTGCTAGGTTGGCAGGAGCAGGGACCGAGCAACGGGAGCTCACCCCGTCGCGGGAATTTGAACCGCCGACCTTCTGATTGGCAAGCCCTAGGCTCTGTGGTTTAACCCACAGTATCACCCGCCTATGCAATTTGTGCCCGCCAAGCCAAGATGGAACAGGCTCTTGCGTCCTATAAAGAGAACAAACAATGTGGCTTGTCCTGCACTTCTCAGACTCAAAGCAGAGCTAGTGAACAATGTTCAGCTCTGCAGGTCACAAGTTGTGTGTGCTTTGACCACAATAAAAATGAATAAATAAATAATCAGAAGAGTTGCACAGCATGCGCTGGGAATCATGCAGTTCCATTTGGATTGCAACTAGTCATGAGCAGTGGGTATAAGTCTGGATTTATATAATGATTATACATGTTTAAAGCACATAACTTCCCCAAAGAATCATGGGAACTGTAGTTTGAGAAGAGTACTGGGAATTGCATGTCTGTTAAAGGAAAACTACAGTTTCCAGTATTCTTTGGACGGAAGCCATGCACTTTAAATGTGTCTTGAATGTGCTTTGTGGGGTGGGAATGGGAATGTGGGGTGATACTGAGCTACATAGACTCAGTGGTCTAACTTGATAGATGGCAGCTTACTTTATTTAAAAAGCAAAACAAAACTTTTAAGTTTTACATGTGAAAACAGCCTGCAGCAGATACATATTGCTATCAGTTTTATACTTAACACGCATATGGAAGCACTGGTGGCTGCAGGAGGAAGTTCCTTTAGTAACACTCTAATGAAACAACAAAAATCGAACTGTAAATACTCCCTGCCATTCTTTCTTAAGAAATGAACAAATAATTGATACTTTCAACAGACTTGTTTGGTATCCTTGGAACTGATATGTAACTACATATTTGTTACGTTCAACTATTTTTGCTCTTGCTTGGCTCTTCTTTATTTGTGTAACTGGATTCAAATGAAAATACAGTGTATACTTAAAATACCACTGCTATGAATGTGGCTATCATATATGCACTGCTGCACACTCTGTTGTGAAAGTGAGCTGATTTAAACCTTTATGATACCTCATTCACATTCTCGGGGCACAATAGCTCAGGAATTCTTAAGTCATTACAACTATGGAATTTTTAAAGCATTATCTTTTTAATTGGTTTGATTCAGGATCAACAAACATGAATGGCCAGTACTTTAAAATACAACCCCTGCTCCCCCCCCCAAAAAATAATTATGAGCCAGCTTACACTTGCTTCTGACCACTTCAATAGAGCTTTGGTTTGCAGAGGTGCCACTTGCATCAACTGGAATGTCCTTGTGATGCATAGTTCTTGTAGCACCCCTTTACAACCCTGATTTTGGAGAAGCCATTTCACACAAATGGCACCTTTGCATTAGCGCAAACCAGCCACTCCTCAGGGAGAAGGGATTTGTCTATTACATTTCTATCCCACCTTTCCTCCAGGGAATTTAAGGCATCGCACATGGCTTGCAACCCCCCTTTCATCTTCACAACCCTGTGATATGATGACTGGTTCAAAGTCACCAGTGGGGGATTTGAACCTGGATTTCTTCAGCTGTGGTCTGATGCTCTAACCACTGCACTGCAGTGATTATCTGACTCAGTGGCAGATCTGGGGTTTGACTTGCGTGAAACATTTCCAAGATGCTCACATCAGGGCTGCTGGAAAATCTAAACTGGCCCTAAATTTAGTGCCGAGACAAAACGAGGATGAAAGAAAAGACAGAAGTAAGGGTTAGTTTCCAGTACTTCAATTATAAAGTAAGAATCACACACACAGTTTGTGGGAAATTGTTGAAGTGGCATTGTTAAGAAAGGACATTACTACACTTGCCTCCTTCCCAAAGCTGGGAAAACATTAACTAGGTATTGTGATGGAGGTGAGAGGACTCTAGGGCCTTGTCAGAGCCCCCAAACCTCTTTCCCAAAGTCCAGCACCTTGCTTGCCAGCTTTGGAAAGGCAGTGCGAAGGCTGGGGGAACATCAGATGTTGCTGAGGGCTACCAAAAATGGCCACCAGGGCTGCATGCAGCCCTCTGGCCACACGTCGGACCACCCTGCTGTAAATCAAGCATATTTGCAGAATGGTGGGGTGCACAGAAGGATTTCCTAGTTTGGTTTGACTGGACAGCTGGTTTCAAATTTGAAGGGTCTGATGCTTCAGTGACTGAAACTGTGTGCTTGGTTCTGTACACCCGTAATACCTACCCAGCCTGCTACATTTGTAAATAAACAGATTATTACAAAAGATGAAGTAAGTCTCCCATGTTCTCTCCACGGAAGAAAACTGGTCCTGCAATGAATACTCTTGCATGACTACTGTCCTGGCTGGAGGTTGGCATATTTTTGAAAGCTGATTGCTTGCTGGAGGTCGCCAGGGATCAGTTTATTAAGCTGCTTGATTTTCTGAAGAGCTAAGTCAGTGAAACAAGACAGAACATAGCTAAAGTGCAAATGGCGGAAAACATGGAATAAATCTGAATGCAAACCACAGTCTAGGGCAGCATTGGCGGGACTACCATCCTATTATTATTTTTCTTCGCCATCATCACTGCATCCACCCAGCACTGAGAAGCCTTTAACCGCCTGCCCTCAGGAGGAGCGGATGGGGACCCAGGTACACAGCTGCTCTGAACTAAACAGCAGGCAATGCATTTACTCCCAAAAAATATCCGGAGTCCTTTCTCCTCCCCACATTGCTTATATGCCATGGGCTTTCGCCACGCCCCTTTGCCCGCGGTGGGAGGAGCGAAGGAAAGAGAACGCTTAATAACCCCGCCCTCTTTCCAAATCAACGCCCATCTCCACTCTATTTTGGACCTGCGCCTCCTGTTTGCATCTTTCCCTCCCACAGAGATAGAAAATTATAGAATGACACATGCAATTATGTGCATGGAGAGTTTCCGGGTCTTGCATTGGAAGTTATGTCAAAATCCACACACACGCTCTCTCTCGCTCTCGCTCTCGCTCTCTTTCCCTCTCTCTTTCCCTCTCTCTCTCTCTCTCTCTCACACACACACACAAACCATGACAGCTGTCTGTTAAAATCTCCACCATAGAATTGTAGCGTTGGAAGGGACCCTGAAAAGTAGCCCCCTGCAATGCAGAAGGTATGTAGTTGTCCTGTACAGAAATCGAGCCTGCAATCTTGCCATGATCAGCACCATGTTCTAACTGAGTTATCTACGTAAATTGGGCGTGAGGGTAGGAATTTAGCCTTTTGTTCTAAGTGCGATTGGGATCCCCAAACAATCCCGGGCAAATGCCTTTTTTATTTTATTTTCGCTTTCAAGTATAGAATATATTCAGTCAGTTAGTTTCTTCTTGTGTGTACACTTTTTATATATCCCCCCCTCCAAAGTACATAATTATATATGCACCAAACATGGTGAGACGAAAATAAAAGAGAGAAAGAGAAACAGAACCCGTGTAGAAGGGAAAATAAAGGGGGGAGAGGAAAAAACCAAAACTGTATACTTTACAAAGTTGTTACTGTACTTCACGAGATCTCAACCTATTACAGCATTTGTAGGAATGGATTCCAAATATCACTGAATTTGCCCTTTTTCTAAGCCTGCTTTCATTCGAAGTTATCATCAGCGCCCAAGTTCTGAAACACTGAAAGGAGCAAGAAAAGGAAATACAGCTGCTCAGAATGCCCGCCCCGTGTCACTCTTTATTTTCTAGATCTATGGTTATCACACTCCCCAGTGATCTCTGCGGCCGCAGAGGACGCTCCTCCGTCACGTGTTACGGTCCTTACTCCGTGTACTTCCGGTTCTTTTCGGTGACAGGAGTGGGGAAGGCGAGTGGGGAGGGAGGGAGGCGCCAGCGGCAGCGTTTCCTCGGAGCCTGACAGCGGCCGGCGGCTTTAGAGGAGCAGCTTCGGGAAAGGGCTTTTCTCCCCAGCCCAGGCTGCGGGGTAAGAGGGGTCTCTCTGCATGGCGGTGCATATAGGGTGGTCGTGGGGGCTCCAAGGGCAGGTCCCACCACCCTCCCCCCCACCCCCCGGTGCTTCTGGCCGTGGCCCCTTCGCCTCACGGTGCCCTTTACTCCCCGCCCCCCATAGGCCTGCTGCCGAAGCGCTCCTCTTCTTCGGCAGGGGGTCCCGAATCCCTCACCGGGAACTCGCCTTCGCCCGCCTTGGCTTCCCTCTCCAGGCGGCCCCATCCTAGTGCGACCGCCTTTGTTATGGCAAAATACAGGGTGGGGAGGGGCGGTTGTATGTTTGTTTGTTTATTTGTTTGTGCTGAGGTGCCTTCAAAGCAATCCTTTTTGTAAATAAAATTAACATTATTTATTTGGTTTTTCAAATTAAAATTTCACAGAGATAAACATTAATTGTTAAAAACAAGATTCCAAGGACATAGTCTATCACTTAGGTAGGGACGCGGGTGGCGCTGTGGGTTGAACCACAGAGCCTAGGACTTGCCGATCAGAAGGTTGGCGGTTCGAATCCCCGTGACGGGGTGAGCTCCCGTTGCTCGCTCCCTGCTCCTGCCAACCTAGCAGTTCAAAAGCACACCAGTGTGAGTAGATAAATAGGTACCACTCCGGCGGGAAGGTAAACGGCGTTTCCGTGCGCTGATCTGGTTCGCCACATGACCTGGAAGCTGTACGCCGGCTCCCTCGGCCAATAAAGCGAGATGAGCGCCGCAACCCCAGAGTCGGCCGCGACTAGACCTAATGGTTAGGGGTCCCTTTACCTTTACCTAGACCATGGGTAGACAAACTAAGGCCCGGGGGCCAAGATTTTAACCGTTTACAATGGTCTTTAAGATAAGATATAATTTTCCCCCATTCCTTACTAAAATTTTGGACTTCCTGATTTCTGATTCTTCCCATCATTTTAGCCATCTCCGCATAGTCCATCAACTTCATCAGCCATTCTTCTCTGGTAGGCTTCAAAGCAATCCATGACAGATCAGTTGCAGCCTAACGGTCCCTCTGGAATTTGTCACACGTGCGCACACTTGCACATGAATTTGTAAACCTGTCTGTGCTTGGCTGCCCAGAGCTTAAATACGTGACTTTCACGCATCCTTTTGAACACAGGCATTTGGAGAGGATTCCTAACTTGGCACAGAAAGAAGACCTGAAATGCAGGATAAAACTATATATCAATACATAGCATTTTACATAAAAATTCAGAATGATATAGTAATACGGCATACAGGACAGGTGTCAACCCTATCCCTTCCCCACCAAACCCCAATGAGCAGGCAAGAATTATAAACTGAAATCGAACAAGAAGTTTATTTTATTTTTTAAATGGGAATATAAATCATGGTTGGTCAGGTGTGAGCAAACCAAGTGACCTTTTGTTGCCTTAATGCCATTCATAGTCAGTCCGCTCAGAGGGGCATTTTGAACTAGGCCAAACTCTATGTGGATAGTTAAATGACTTACCTGGAAGAGTCCCTTTTTCCAGAGCTTTAGGGTGCCATAATTCTTCATGTGCTTACCTGGTAGTAAGTCCTATTCTGAGTGGATGTGTATAGGATGGCACTATTATTGCACTTTAAAAAAAAGAAAGAAAAAAAGAATTACAACATTTTAAGTTTTATTGCACTTTAGGGTGGCACTATTAGAACCTCTTTTTGTGTTCCTCAAACTTGGGTCTCCAGCTGTTGTTGACTACAATTTCCATCATCGCTGATCACTGGTCCTGCTAGCTAGGGGTGATGGGGGTTGTAGTCCTGGAAACACAAGTTTGAGAAACACTGTAGTTAAGTGATAATCTGTACAGTTTGTTTCAAAGTACAGTGGTACCTCAGGTTAAGTACTTAAGTCGTTCCAGAAGTCTGTTCTTAACCTGAAACTGTTCTTAACTTGAAGCACCACTTTAGCTAATGAGGCCTCCTGATGCCGCCACGCCGCCAGAGCACGATTTCTGTTCTCATCCTGAAGCAAAGTTCTTAACCTGAGGCACTATTTCTGGGTTAGCGGAGTCTGTAACCTGAAGCGTATGTAACCCGAGGTACCGCTGTATTGTCAAGTCCACGAATGCTTACAGCGAAAACGTACCCCAATTGTTTGACTTTTTAAATTTGTCATTTGTGTAGTTAAAGCTAGTGGAAGCAGCATGTTGTCTTCAGCTACTTTGGTATTTTAAACACTTAAATCTTGCTCAGCCTGTTTTTTGTTTAGGTGTAGCAAATGTTCACATGTGATTCTGCAGCTGTTGACTCATTAATGGTTGCTCTTCCAAGGGAGTTGGGATGCGATTTCTACCACAGGCATCTTATCTGATTTTAAAGAAAAATGTTTTTCAACGTGCACTTGTGTGTTTGTGAGCCCAGCATACAGTGCTACACTTGGCCTGTTAAGGATGTTCATGCACCAGCTAAAATTTAGTTTTGTTTGTAAGTTGATTTTAGCCACGTCCCAACCCCAATTCAAAGTCCTGCATCAATCAATGCACAGGATCAAATACACTGTTCTCTTTTTATATTGGTATGAGTTTGTGGGTCCCAGACACCCTAAATTCATAGCTGTCAACGTTTCCCCCTTTTTAAGGGAAATTCCCTTATTCTGAATAGGATTCCTCGCAAGAAAAGGGAAAAGTAGACAGCTATGCCTAAATTCTTGGGTCCAGATTCTTGGTGGCTGAGTTCATCTATTCAGAAAAGTACTTAAATGTTATTATTATTGCCTATATCTTACAGTTCAGAGAAAATGACTGCAATCAAGCATGCCTTACAGAGGGATATTTTCACTCCTAATGATGAACGTTTACTAAGTATTGTTAATGTTTGCAAAGCAGGAAAAAAGAAGAGAAACTGCTTTTTGTGTGCCACAGGTAATGTGGTTTTGTTTTAAGCGTGGGCAAACGTTTTTTCGAACTCCTAATTAAGCTCATTGCTAAAAGCTGATACAGTACTTTATTTACTATCAAATTGTACAATTTCATCTATATTTCCTCTAAAAGGTGTTTTTATGATTTAAGTATAGCATTTCAGCACTTAACTTCAATTGATAGGTTATGTCTAAAGGGAACTCCCCTTATGCTTTTGTTATTGCCTACTGTAGAAGGGATTCTCGTCAAGCATGTCAGGCAAGCAGTTTTGGGTTCTCAGCTGGAAAACACTGTCAGCTGACTGGTTATATTGCTATGGACTTGGGATTCCTAAGTCTCACTTTGCCTTGGCCCATCCTATGGAGCGGTAGCAAAGGATGCTACAAATGTTAATTAGCTCACAAATGCCAGGATCTATCTGCTAGCACTGTCTTGTGAATGGCTCCCTGCCACAATACAAGTGCTAATACAATAATATTGGCGCTGCTGAGTAAATTGTCATCAATCTGCTACTGTAAAAGGTGTGCCTGTTTCACATATATGTAAATTCAAAGGTTCCTGACTGTGATTTTGTATCTTATTTCCATTCAACCCACACTTTGCTGTTTTCTACTTTATATAGTGGTCAACTCAGATTTCACTTCATGTTTTTGATCAATTATTATTAATTGAATAATAATAAAGCCCTATACCCAGGGTGATCAAGTGTGTTTGAGTCCATGAAAGCTTATGCTACAATAAATTTGTGAGTCTTTGGGGTGCCACAGGACTTCTTGTGTTTTGTTGCAATGGACTAACATGTCTGATCCCCTGAAAAAGAAGATATAAAGTGTTCTGTGCATCAGCACCAACATTTTAGGTGCTGCAATGTTTTGAGCCCTGTTTGCCATAAAGAGGCTTCCCAAGGGGCCATCTGCATGAGATCAGTGGCTTGCACTGATTTTTATACCGTGTTTACTTGAATCTAATGCTCACCTTTTTTGACCAAATTACGTTGCGAAAATAAGGTGTGCATTAGATTCGATGGTGCATTAGATTCAGGTAAATATGATAATTGCTTTTAATATCTGCAAACAGCAAAATGTTTCCTTCCTGCTTAACAGCTGCTGACTATGTCTACTTCCACGTTTGAGAGGGCCTGGCTGCCTTCTGCATTCAGAATATCTCTTAGCTTTACATTTTCATATAAAGTAAACGTGGGGGCAGGATATCTACTTTAGGATTTCTTACTTGTGGCCATGGGAAAATGGGCATTGTCCATCTTACATTGGTGCTTGGGTCTTGTGCTGATCAGCTATTTATTGTACTCCACAGTGACAACCGAACGCCCGGTGCAGGTAAACGTGGTAAAGGTGAAAAAATCTGACAAGGGAGATTTCTACAAGAGGCAGACGGCGTGGGTGCTTCGAGATCTTGCTGTCGTTGATGCCAAGGATGCCATCAAAGTATGTCTTCGTTATAATGGCTTGAAATCTTCACTCTGCATGGGCAGTAAATGCATGTTTCATTTGTGACACGTTGCCATGTCTTTGGCAAGTTGCTAACTTCAGTGGACTTGGAAACCAGGGTTGCCTTCATATGCGCACTTACGAGCAACTCTTTGAAGGCTCAGACTTACTTTTGAGTAAGTGTATAGAGAAGCAGCTTGCACATCTAACTTCTGTAAAAGAGAATTTCCTTTGGAGAGAAGGTGCAATGTGCAGAGGGATGGTTTCCTGTTTCTTTCATGCACTGCACAAGAATTTTCTTTGTCTATAGACCTTTAAAATCAAACCAAGCATCGCTTTGGACCTTTATTCTGGATACTGACGTGCTTATAAACCTACAAATTCCAAACAGATAAATATTCAAAAGCATTTTTATTTGTTTCCTACAGAAGTGGTAAGCCTTCGTTTCTCTTTGAGTTAGGATCATGTCATTTTTGTGTTGTGTGTGAGCATCTGACATGCTACTGTTGTACTGTAAAGAAGCCCAAAGAGCATTGTGTTGTTTGAAAGTGCATTGGCTTGGATCCTAACCAGCCCTCTGCAAACAGAAGGGCTCTTGGATCCAGCAGAGGCTCCTGTTGGAGCACAGGATGGGTTGCAATTTCCACTTATCTCTCTTTCCCCTTTGCCCCCTACACCACCTCCCATGCTGCTCCAGAGGCTTCCCTGCCCTCTACAGCAGATTTTCTTTTTTTTTGGAAAATAATTTTTATTAACAGGCCAATCAGATCACGTTAATTCCAAATCACATCAGTTCCAAATTACATAGCCAAATTTTTAAATTGTTGTTGGGGGTACCCATATTGCCAGCTTTGAACGGGATCCAAATATCTCTCTTGCTGCTGCTTTGATGACATAGTTCTGTCCATATAATAGTCACAGTTCTATTCAATCTTCTCTTTGTTGTTTTCCTCATCTTCTTGTTGTTATCATATATTCCTTTCTTTGTGATCTCTGATAGTTTCCACAAGCGGGTTGAAAACAAACGTTATATCCTGTGTGGCTTTTACGTTCGTCCAAGAGCCATATCAGAATAAACAGACATCATTTCAACACTCCATACAAAACAATTCCCACAGTCTGTTCTGTTTTCCGCAGACCTGCCGCTCTCATAAATTTTTTTCAGGGGGCCCTGCCAGGCCAAAATCACATTCCAATATAGTTACAAGCCATAGTCCTCCTCCCCCTCTACAGCAGATTTTCAAGAAGGAATATTATAGTGATGAAAGTCTCCACCTCTGCTTCCGTTAGTGGGAGCATCCCATGAATATACCGGATGAAACGCTTCTGCCTGCTGAAGTTTTTTATAGATCCACACCATGCTTTTAAAGCACCTCATTTTCTCAAAATAATGCTGGGAATTGTAGTTCACAGAATTATAGTTCACAGGATTCTTTAGGAAAATGCATGCGCATTTGAATGTGTGTTAAATGTATTTCTTAGATCTGCCCTTGGAATCTAAAACAGTATGTTGGGAATGTGCTATTATGATTTTTCCCCATCTGTTTTGTCCCTGTTTTTCAGGAAAATCCCGAGTTTGACCTGCATTTTGAAAAAGTGTACAAATGGGTTGCTAGTAGTATAGCAGAAAAGAACACTTTCATTTCATGCATCTGGAAACTCAATCAGCGGTATATTAGAAAGAAGATCGACTTCATAAACGTTAGTTCTCAGCTTCTAGAAGGTAAAAACTTTAGTTGACTCTTTCATAATGCTGTATCCTAGTTAAAATATTAATTTCATCATATTTTAAAAGTAGTAAAAAATCACGTTGTTTGTATTGCCCTCATTCATGCATTTACTAACAGTAACTAAGACTTTTATTGGCTTCATATATTTTTGTCCTAAATTAGGACATGGCCCACTTTCCTGGAAGTTCTTTTGAAATTAATTAGCTTGGTAAGTGTAGGATTGAGGCATGCTTTGCCAGGGACATTCTGCAGTCTTGGGCTTTTGGACTCCTGTACATCATACTTGAAGAGCCTACGTAACTTATTAGTTGCTAAAGCTAAGTTTAAATTGTTATCAGATCAATTTTAATGTGTCCTGCTTGGCAGGTCTAACCTGTCCATTCTGAGAAAAGCAACTGAATACAAGTTTAGAGTATTAAGGTAACTGTTAAGTACACAGCCTGCATGCTTGTATGTTTAAAAGCTTAATAAGAAATCTCATGGTCTACCAGATGTTGCATGTATATGAAGAAATCTGCTTTGTAGTCTACTTAAATTTCAAAGCTTTGACTCTGTGACGATTTATTGCCATTTCTGAAAAATTCTGTGTTCGTTCACTGCTTAGCTAATATTCTTTGCTTCCTTTCCTCTGCTTTTCAAATCCTTTCTAATTCTCCAGAACTACCTAAAGTCGCAGAAGGTTCGTAACACCTTTTCTTTCTGTTTTTCTTCTTCTGTGTGACTAATTCAGTTGCTTTTTGCTTTTTTAAATTGCACATGGCCCATCTTGTTAAGCAAAACACATTTCTTCAGGTCACTCAGGAATGTACTGAAAATGCAGGTGGAAATACTATTCAAGAGTTTTTAAATTCATAACTCTTTGAAGCCTTAATGCTGCAAGGAGCAGCTGAAACATCTCCAAATGTGAAGAAATGTCATGAAAGTACTGTTTCACAATGCAATGCAAATGGTGTTAGTTATTTACCGGTAATTACCTGGAAATGCTGTGCTGAAATCGAACTGTATTGGACAGAGGTCATAGATTGTATTCAGCTGACTATGGAGGAAGAATCAGTACTTTTATTTTTGTAAAGCAAGCACCCATTTAAAAAGCAAGGGCAGAAAATGGCAAGTATGGGGAAAGAGATCAAACCTTAGTACTCGGAGGATAAAATACTTTTATGTGACTTCTTAAAGGTGAGGAATAAGTAATAGAGACGGACACTGGAAAAGAGTCAGTTTTTGTTTGCCGTATCAAAGGTTTGGTTGTCTGCTGCCTTAAAACAGGCATAGGCAAACTCGGCCCTCCAAATGTTTTGGGACTACAACTCCCATCATCCCTGACCACTGGTCCTGTTAACTAGGGATGATGGGAGTTGTAGTCCCAAAACACCTGGAGGGCTGAGTTTGCCTATGCCTCCTTAAATCCTAGGTAGGATCCTGACAGGGGCAAAAATTACCTACCCAGGTAAGGTTCCAGGAGTAGGTCTTCAGTGCAGTCAAAGCCTTTACCATTCAATAAATTCCAGTTATCACATTCTGTACCAAAGGGAGCCTGAATGAATTGGAGCAAAATATCAAACATTAAATGACACTAGCCTCTTTTTTTATATTGAAAAGGACTTGGAGAATAATAGTGTTTCCTATCTTACCATTTGAAGAAAACTCATGATGCTTACATTGTTTGGACAGCTCTCTTCCACTTTCTTTGGCATTGTAGTCTTGTCAGTCATTCAAAAAGATTTTGATCACCTAGGTTAAGCCTTGTATCCATTTTTCATGAACGCAATCTTTTCCTGCTCTCTCAAGAATCGGTTCCAAGCGGTGAGAATCAGAATGTGGCAGGAGGAGATGAAGAGGTGGTGGACGAATACCAAGAGTTAAATGCAAGAGAAGAGCAGGACATCGAAATAATGATGGAAGGCTGTGAATATGCCATCTCCAATGCAGAGGCCTTTGCAGATAAGTTATCCAGAGAACTGCAAGTGCTCGATGGGGTAATGATTTGTTTTGAAATATGGCAGTGTGCTTTGCAAGAGATAATGGAAAGGTTCTCATCTTATGCAGAATACACTTTGCTTTGGACTTAGGCTTGGGGCAGCCATTGTGGTCCTCAGCAGATGTTGTGGACTCCAGCATAACCAGTGATCAGGAACAATGGGAGCTGTAGCCTAGCAACATTTGGAGGGACCACCAAGATTCCTCCTTTGCAGCCATGCCTTGAATTTGCGGCTGCTTGAATCTACACCTTTACCTGTCCATGCCTCACATCAGGTGATGAATGGCTTGGACAAAACAGCCAGGGGGAGCCAAATTGGGAAGCCTGGTGGGCCTAATTAGGGCTGTGGGCCAAATTTTCTTCTACCATTGCTACTTACCAGGGTTTGTGGCAGCTGTCCTCAACTTAATGCCCTTTAGATATTTTAGACTTGCACTCCCATCAGCTCTAGCCAGCATAGCCAATGCTTTTAGATTTGTTGAAAGCAGCCCAGAGTGGCTGGGGCTGCCCGGTCAGATGGACTTAGCAATAACATTACTTACTTACTTACTTACTTACTTACTTACTTACTTCTGGAGGGCTCCAGGTTGGTGCACATGAATGCTGGTGTAATAATTCTGAGAGAGTTACGGTTGTTTTTTTTACTCAGCTGTGTTCCAGCTTGGTGTCATTTCATTTCGTGACTACCAACACTTGAAATACAATGGAAGATGGGTAATGGATATTATTTCCTTTGCAGGCAAACATCCACTCGATCATGGCCTCTGAGAAACAAGTGAACATCTTGATGAAGCTGCTGGATGAGGCACTGAAAGAGGTGGACCAAATTGAAGTGAAGCTGAGCAGTTATGAGGAAATGCTGCAGAGCGTGAAAGAGCAAATGGACCAGATTTCGGAAAGCAACCATCTAATTCATCTTAGCAACACTAACAACCTGAAATTACTTTCAGAGATAGAGTTCCTTGTTGTAAGCATGTGACATACTTATGTATTTGTTCAAACACACAGTTAGCCCAAACCGAAATTTGAGTGAATTACAAT
This sequence comes from Podarcis erhardii, assembly GCF_964252035.2. Lineage (NCBI taxonomy): Eukaryota > Metazoa > Chordata > Lepidosauria > Squamata > Lacertidae > Podarcis > Podarcis erhardii. The sequence continues at coordinate 25,421,124 of NC_138512.1, read as the reverse complement.
AGATTAAAAAGTAGTTGTCACACTGCCATTATATTTAATGCCGATAAAACACGTTTAGCTGTTCAGCTGCATAGCTTTAGGTTCAGTGAGCTACTTTAAGTGCATCCAGGGACTTTGGCATGCCCAGTACACTTTTTGACTATTCCCCATATTTATTAAATTTCTTCTCTGCCTCTTTTTGCAATGAAGCGCACAAAAAAGATAACCGCAAAAGTGTGTGTGTGTAATAAAAATAACAACAGATTTAAAACTCTACAAACAGATTAAAAATTGATTTGTTAGTTTTAAACTAGCGGCTGATAGGTGTTAAAAAACAACAACCAGGAGCCCAGTAAAATTGCCTCAGCCGGGCTAAAGGCTCAGGAAAACCGTCACTTCTTTGCATAGGGATAGCAAAGAGATTGATCTCCCTCAAAAGGAACTATGAAGCCTAAATACACCTGGCTCTTTCTTGTGTTCCTATTGAATGCATTTCAGATGTTGGCAGAACATAGGACAGGGTCTCTTCAAAGATCTTAAAATGCATGTGGGATAAGATCGCCCTGTTGGTAACCTGGTCTCAAGCCGTTTAGTTTTAAAGATCATGACCAGTGTACTGAATTGAATCCATAGCTGTACTTCAATGGCAGCTCCCCGTAGGCCTGCTTCTCAAGTCATGCTAAGGCAAACACAGTGCTGCCTGCGGCGGGCACTTCACCAGGCGAAATGGGCTTTCTGTCTCGGTGCAGTTTACTTTTGGTTCCAATGTGTTTGTGTGCTTAAGTCAGCTTAGCGATCTGTATGAGGAGTTCAGTTAGCAGCAGCTGTGGGAATTGATAAAAATGCTAACATGCACATCCATGCCCAAGGTTATTATGGTTGGTGGAAATTAGGTTAGTGGTGCTTGTTTGGAATATGCAAAATAGTACAATGGTACCTCGGTTTACATACGCTTCAGGTTACAGACTCCGCTAACCCAGAAATAGTACCTCGGGTTAAGAGCTTTGCTTTAGGATGAGAACAGAAATTGTGTTCTGGCAGTGCGGCAGCAGCAGGAGGCCCCATTAGCTAAAGTGGTGTTTCAGGTTAAGAACTGTTTCAGGTTAAGAACGGACCTCCGGAACGAATTAAGTACTTAACCCGAGGTACCACTGTAATCTGAGCTCCTTTCTGTAGCCTGTGAAAGATAAATAAGGCTTTAAAGTTTCGCGCTTGCCCTCCCAGTGTAAACGTTTGTTCTTGCAGAACCATATGGATTTGGCAAAAGGTCACATCAAAGCCCTCCAGGAAGGAGACCTCTCATCTTCCCGGGGCATTGAGGCCTGCACTAATGCGGCAGATGCACTCTTACAGTGTATGAGTGTAACTCTTCAGCCAGGTAAGTGTTTTTCTAATTAAGGACCCCACCGCCCCTCTTACCTTTGTTTTTCTGCAGCTGAAGTCTTCTGGTTTCCCCCACTCCTTTTCTCCTTTCTGAAACTTCCCTTACTGAAGCAGTATTTTGTTTTGGTTGCCTCTTCTGATTATAGGGCATGAGATGCTCCATGCTGTGAAGCAGCAGCAGCAGCGCTTTAGCGATTTGCGAGAACAGTTTGCGCGGAGACTGGCCAGCCATCTCAACAACGTATTTGTTCAGCAGGTACCTTGACTCTTTTCCAAACTGTAAATTTTTTGAAGACGAATGCTCAATTCAGTTTTCAGAGACTTCAGTAAATTCTACATTTCACTGAAGACTTCCCTTAAGGCATCTGATTGCTTTGCATCACTTTGCTCCCTTAATGATCAATGGCAAAGAAAATTTAGTGAAATGAGCCAGCCATTGGCTATATCCCAGACCCTCAAAGTGTCTCTTATTTTCCAGGGGACAACCCCAGATTTACAGAAGCCATCCTGGTTTCTGATTTGTTCCCAGAATGTCCCGCTTTTCCTTAGGATGTCCCTATTTTCATTGGAGAACTGTTGGAGGGTATGGAGTTATCCAACCGAGCCATCTAAGGCAGCTCTGTGTAGGGAAGTTTTTTAAATGTTTAATGTTTTAGTATGTTTTTATATATGTTGCAAGCTGTCCAGAGTGGCTGGGGCAACCTAGTTAGATGGGCGGGGTATAGATAGTAAGATGATGATGATGGAATAGGATGTCCCTATTTTCATTGGAGAATTGTTGGAGGGTATGTATACCATTTATGTGGAAAATTAACTAAACACTGGCATCTCAGTACTACGGCTCCAGTGCACAAATATTCTGGTGAACTCATGCTACCTGGTTCTCTGCAGTGCAAGAAATAGGATATGAGCATTGCTTTTCCATGTCTTCACTGCTAGGAGATGGAGATGGCCAGAAGATTAGATGGCTTTACAAAATAATGAGTGGAGGCCGGGATAGGCCTGTTTTTGGATTTTAGTTACAATATGCAAAAATGGAGCATGTTTTAGAGCCAATATATTTTTGATTTCTGCCTATTGTGGGAGGAATACAGTGCCTTCCTTGTGAGCTAAGCTTCCCAGGGGAATTGGTCACTGTTAAGAGACCAAACATTTCTCCAGATTGAGAAGTTTATATATTTTCTTTGTATGGCACTTACAAATTAATATTTGGTCTAACTTCTGTACCACCTTTGTTTCTGAAGCTTTTAAGTTGTCACATGCACAGCTTAATGTTAGGAATGGGTTGTGTGGGCATATCTATTCAATACAGTGTTTACATCCCTGCATTTTATCTCCACATAGTTTATAGAGCTGGAGAAGGGTCTCATTAACAGGTCCTACTATCTTTCAGTTCCTGTGAGTACAGAGAGTTTGAATCAACCTGTTTTAATTTTACTGAGCCGTCTTTTAAAAAGCTTGCTAAGCCTAATGTATGCCCTGCAGTGTTGCCTCTGCAAAATAGAAAATAGGGCTTCTGTGACTTGAGGAAACAAGTCCTTCTGAGGATTACCTCGACACCAAAGCTTCCTACACATTGTAAAATGCGCTTTGTAAAAGATGCACAACTTAGGCACAAAGATGTTGAATCAACATCGATTGGTTTAGAGCTGTGTCAACGTGATTTGCACAGGTGGGTGGGTGGTAGCAGGGAAGGCAAATGGAAACTGCTGGTTTTATTTACTTTCTGTTATTTATTAAATTTTTATACCACTCTTCATATGACGATCACAGTTCATTGCTAGAAATTAAATTATAGTGAAGTCATTCTTGAATATCACATTATTGTCCTCAGTAGAGAACAAGCAGAACCTGCTGCAAAATATTGCAGTTTGGAGTGGTCCTGCTTAGAATTGCCAGCCAGCCATGCCTTATTAAGGATATGCCACACTCTTCCCCAAGGCTTTCTGTCCCCTAACCACCCTCCCAACCCCTGCGCTCAGTCAGCATTCCATGCCCACTGACCATGGTCAGTCTTCTTTGGGCTGTTTTGGGTCTCTTCCCATCCCCCCCCCCAGCCTCTGGCAGGATTTTTTCCAAAGATTTGAGTACTGTACTTCTGGAACCTTGGGGTTCCCCCACGCCTGCTGATATCCCCCTCTTGTGCATGGATAATGCCATCTGGCATACGTAAGGATCCACATTAAGAGAATGAGTTTGCAATTAGTATATAGGATACCTGGTTTTCCTGGTACCTGTGAAGTCTACATGTGAATGTTGGGGCTGATCGTATTTAGCATTTTGTTAACATAATATAACTCAAAAGGGAGTGAAACCAGCTTTGATAAGCTTTGTTAAATTGTGTCTAACAGGGAAATTGAGATACTTCCTCTATCTTGGGCTTATTATGGAGTGATGATGTATGAATAGGTGACAGAATGGCTTACATGTCTGTGAACGATGTCTATTAACTGGCACTTTTGTATTTAACATCTTGTCCGGAGTTGCATTTTTAAAGCATACCATCAAATTTATATTGTTTTACTGTGTAAAAATAATATTGAAGAAATTCAACCTAAATCTAACAAATTGGGCTTTTTTTTTCACGCTATATAAATGATTTTGGAATCTGGTGGGACAATATCTTAGCTATCGCTACAAAGTTAATGAGAGCAATATTGAAATTTCAAACAGAAAATGCAAGTCCCGATAAGAATGCGTTGTGATTTCTAACACATAATCTGTAGCTCAGCATTTATTTTGTTCTTTGACTATTTTGTGGGGTTTTTTTATGTCTGTTTTCTTTCTTTCAAAGTACTGAAAGGAACACAGAACAGCTGCAAAAGCATACCTGCTAAATGGCAAGGCAGATCTTTTATCTGACAAACTGGCAAATTCCCAGGGTGTCCAGGTTTGCGATTCTACTGTCATGTTCATACAACTTTCTTCTGTTGCTTTCCTCTGCCAAGGGCCATGACCAAAGTTCCACTCTTGCTCAGCACTCCATTGAGTTGACCCTACCGAACCACCATCCCTTTCACAGAGACTTGTTGCGCTATGCCAAACTTATGGAGTGGTTAAAGAACACAGATTATGGAAAATATGAAGGGCTAACAACGGTGAGTGGCTCAAAGTGAAATATAGTATGGGATGTAATCAAACAGTCTTTTCTTCTGCTAAATTAGTTTACAGCGTGAGATGACGATGCAGCAGTCTAGGGACTATTAGCTCTTGCACAATAGGAAATCTCCTTTCCACCACTACTGTGCCCTCTTCAGTCTAAGTTTATTCCTTTTGATTTATTGAGATTATGAGTCTCAAGATAAAATTGCAACACAGTTTGCCTTATGCTGCCGGCTTCCTCTGGTGCTCAGAGTTGCATTTTCAGTTTCTTCGTCTGTAGAGATAACTTGCATATCCAGGCAACTCCCCACTCGTTTGCAACCGCATGCATGCGCAGCGCCGCGAAATAAATAAAGAATTCAGTTCAAACCCAGAAATGGCATGGAAAGGGCAAAAATGGCACAAAAAAAGCAGCTCGGAATCCCAGGAGCTTTTGCAGGTGCAATCCCATGAGCCTTTGCATCAGCCTTTTGAGGTCTGTGGAGAGATGGAACTTGAGAAAGGAGGTTTGGAGGGAGTCTGGTATGTGTTTTTCGTTTTCAAAAGCTTGTGAGGTCGAATGGGGGTTTAGAGATGTTTTAGATGGTGTTCCCAGTATACACAATTTCACTTACATGTGTGGTATCCAGGAGTGTAAATCCCTCACAGAGTTGCCAGGTTGCCTCCAAGACTGAGGGAGCCTGGCACGCATCGCGCATGCCATCACACCCGGCACATGTTGTGCATTCCAAATTTACGTCTTTTGAAGTGATCTGCCATATACTTCTCTCCCGAGAAGCCTCTAAACAATTAATGTGTGTTCATTTTTCTTTAAGAACTATATGGACTACTTATCACGGTTGTATGACAGGGAAATAAAGGATTTCTTTGAAGTTGCCAAGATTAAAATGACAGGGGCAACGAAGGAAGGGAAGAAGTTTGGTAAGTATATAACAGGTGCTCCTTTTTTTTCAGTTTTGCGTCAGAATGAGCCGAAGGAGGTTTCTACTTTTGCGACTGACGGCAGATATTGTAGCAGCGACTGCAAAAGTGTTTTAAGAAGTTTTGAGTAAGGGGTGCAGCTGTCGCCATTTAAATTTGATGTGCAAATTGTGGAGACTAAAATTCTAGTGGTGTTGTGCCTGACAAATGGCAAGGGGACCAGCAGCAAGTCCTTTTAGCTCTGCTTAGTGCTGTTTGATATTTCTGAAGATGTGATCCAGTGAGTCTTCTGTATGAAAGCTCATATTGATGGTGCTGGGGTTATGTTCAGAGGTCTTAGTTAATAGTAAATATTCATGAGTATAAATATTTGGAATGGATCATGAGGGCTTTTCTAAGTTTCACTTACGGCAGTAGGGAGTTGGAGATGCTGGAATTTCTGTCCTGAGGAGAACATGGTACGTAACGGCTTATAGTGGAATCTAAGACATTTCTTTGGTTATAGTCTTCCCTAAGTGATGTTAAGGGATGTGGGTGGTGCTGTGGTCTAAACCACAGAGCCTAGGGCTTGCTGATCAGAAGGTCGGCGGTTTGAATCCCCACGACGGGATGAGCTCCCATTGCTTGGTCCCTGCTCCTGCCCGCCTAGCAGTTCGAAAGCGCATCAAAGTGCAAGTAGATAAATAGGTACCTCTCCAGCGGGAAGGTAAACGGCGTTTCTGTGCGCTGCTCTGGTTCACCAGAAGTGGCTTAGTCATGCTGGCCACATGACCCAGAAGCTGTCTGCGGACAAACGCCAACTCCCTTGGCCTATAGAGCAAGATGAGCACCGCAACCCCCAAGTCGTCCGCGACTGGACCTAATGGTCAGGGGTACCTTTACCTTTAAGTGATGTTAACTTGAATGTATCTTGCCAAAGGAAACTCTGCATCCTTTTCTTTTAAAAGACAGAACTGGAAATAAATTGTGTAACGTAACTTGTACCCTTTGGAATAGAATACGATTTAAATCAAAAGAAAACTGCAAGCAATTGATAGTAAACCCTGTAAGGATTTTCATGGAGCCAAGTGGAGCTTACAGCAAAATCCTGTTAAGGATTCCAAACACTCCATCCTCATCTATTCTCTCTATTCCAGTTTTCAGTCTTTCTCCTCCAACAGTTAGGCAGCATTCCATGGCTATTTAGTACACTTAGTACTCACTGGGTTATTTGGGGGTGTTCCCCAGCCCCTAAAAGATAGTTTGTACTTTCACAAACCTCAGGGTTTCCCCAAGCCTACTGATCTCTCTCTCCTCCCCCCCCCCTTGGGATGGAAGGTTCCATTTTGGCTACATAAGAAACGGCACTTGCAGTCTGAACATCAGAAATGCAGGGCATGATTCCGTACGCTATAATGCAGTGGAATATTATGTGTTGCCTAAAGGGACCCTTTTTAGATAAGAGCCCATGATAAGCCATTATCTTCAATGTATGGGGTGTTGCACTTTCCCAGATTGACTGTTTTTAAATCTCTCCTTCCATACAGTGACCCCCTGCATTTTCAATCATGTAGGCCGCCCTGTCCCACAGTGCGGTGTCTCTGATAGCCAGGCCTCTGTGTACTCTGTAAATATGCAATCATACTGCCCCAATTAATATCGGGTGCAGAATTTAGCATCCTGGGAATTTCAGCTTGTCCTCTCTTTTCTTTTTTTAAGGCACACTGCTGGCCCTTAAGGCTGCTAAGTTGAGCTCAAGCACAGACATATATGAAGAGTGTTTGGTGAAATATCCAAATGCCAGAGAGTAGACAGGAATGATTTCTGGTGTTTGGGAGTGAGCCTTCTATTTTGTGTGCCTTTTCTCATTTTGTTTATTCTTTATTTATCTACCCCACCCCCAAATGTTCTTGGTGAAAGTGTAAATTTGAAAACACTGAGGGAGGAGGATTATTTCCACACATACATATGCAAAGCCCCTGTGACAGTGACCTAGCAGCTGCAAGTCATGTTCACATGCTTTCCTCTTTCTTCTCCATTCTTTTTTTGCATTAGTCCATGCCCATAGGCTCACAAAATATCTTATTTGTTAATATATGTGCAGGGTTTGGGAAATTTTAGGCACTTTGTGTGAGATAACCAGCCTCATAACCAACATGGTTAAGTCTAATTAATGCATGAAGGGGTTAATGTCATAGAGTAAGCTGCCCTGCCAGGTTTAGCTAGGTTACAGCCTTTCACCTTGTGAGGAAAGTAATCAAGCCTATTGCTGTACCTCAGTCTACCATAGAGGCTCATTGTGTGAAGAGATATTGAGCTGGCTGCTGCAGCCCAGATCTCATGGCTCTTAGCAAGCCATTATTTTACATGTAGTGTTGTATTTACTGTGAACATTGCACATCAAATCTTCTGTGTATGCAACCTGTCTCTCCAATTGTTGCTACTAGATTGGAATTCAACCTCCAAGTCGCATTCAGTAATAAGTAACCTTGTGTCCTGTGGTTTTGTGTTTGCGGCCTGACAGTTTTGTCCTCTCCAAAAGTACATAAATCCTACCAGGTTTCTATGTGGACAGGTGTATGTTGTTACTGTAAAATCAGGATGGAAATGTTAATAATAGCTGTTGTGAACCCATAGGAAACATAGTTTGCCTGCAGAAATATTGCCCTGCCTCAGTCCCTCCACCTCCCCAGCCTTCAAGGTAGCATGGTAGGAAGGAGGAGAAAAAAATCCTCTGCAGTGTGTGATGTAATGTATGTTTGAAGTGTAACACTAAACTCTTTCATTGTGAATTGCACTTAAAGCATGGAAGGCATTTAGTGTACTCAATACGCCACATGGAAACGATGGTTATGGCATTAAAAAGCATCTTAAGTTGCCAGTAATGAGACAATACTCCAGGCTTACCAGATGTACAGGAGACTGAAATTTAGATAGTGTCACATAGTCTTGGGGAAGCGCCATAGCTTTGTGTGCAAATGGTTGCAGGTTGAGTCCAGAACATCTCTAGGTAGGGCTGGGGAAGACTTCTGTAGGAGACATCTGGAGATCTTCTGCCTTTCAGCATAGACAATACTGAGCTAGAAGGACCAATGGTCTGACTTTGTACAATGCAACTTCTATGCCCCAGCTGTCATCAGATTGTAGAAGTTGCTTTTTCTACAACGGAGGATTGCTTATCTATGGACAGTGAGCGTTAGTTTAGGCTTTTCTGTGCATGTGCAGCAGTGCTGCTCTGTACATAGAAGTTGAGGTCTCCCATTGTCAAAACCATGCAAGCATTAAAGCAGTGGCTTGAAGTGACGCTTGGCCTTCCTTAGAAGGTGACCAAGAGGAAATAATGCATCATTAAGAGCTGCCCTCACATCCCTTGCCATGTTTCAGAGGATGCTGGGGCAGAACTACTGGATCGTGGGCAGCCGCTGCTAACAAAACGATGGCAGAATCCCCTGTGATGTCCCTAAGGGATCCTGGGACATGTGTCTCCAATTCACATACTACAGCCTCTCTGGACCACCCAAATGTCTTCAGCATCTGCCCTCTCATTTGTGTCATATCTTATGAATGCCTAGTGTTCCATCTGCCATAGCATGGCAAAATGGAGACCCCCTGCACAGTCGAGTTTCCACACACATACACACACACAAACTGGAAAATCTTCAGTGTGCTACCGAAACATAATCTACATTTCCCCGCATAGTTAAAAATTCCAGATGGGTACCTCCCCAGCTATGTTTGTTTGCAACTTGTAGTTACTTGCTTCTCATAGTTATCTGCATGTTTCTTTCCAGCTAGTGCTTAACTTGCATCTCGTGCATGGTTTGTGCAAAATGCATTTTTAACTTGTCTTTGTCTTTGATGCTTGCAACCTAATCCATCCCAGCTACACTGCCTCGAAAAGAAAGTGCTGTCAAACAGGAGACGGAGAGTGAGTATGATGAGCGCTTTAAATGGTTATTGCCAGTGCATTCATGTCTGTGTAAAACGTAATTGTCATGGCAAAAACCTATTAATACCAGAATTCTGTTAGATGCAACATTTTTGCACAAATTTGTGAGTGCTACAAAAATCATAAAAAGGAGCAAAACCTGACAATGGACCCCTGTAAGACGGGGTGGAGAAGGATCCTTTTCTCACTTATCCCTGGACAAATATGGCAGGGTGAATGGTACCTGCTCAGCTCTGGGGGAGCTCTCGTTTTTAGCCAATCCCAACTGGCTTGCTTTCGCCATCCATCAGCTGATTGGCAGTGCCAGGAAGCCAATGCACAATAGGGACTGCCCTGTAAGCTTCCTGTTGTGTTTCTACTTGCCCCTCACCTGATGTCATATATGACATCAGGTTTGGGGCAGATGATTTTGGAGAACCAGTCTTGGAGGCCACATAGTGTCCCATATTGGGCCTAGTTAAACCCATGGGTTGAAGGTCTCTCTTCCCTGCCCCCCGCTATAAGAGCTCTGCAGTGTGATACTCATTTATAGGCAAAATACAATAGAAACGTATTTTGCAATTTGTTTTTAAACTCAGGCCATGTCTGCGCAGGATGCTTTTTTGAGGCAAGATAAACACCCCCATGAAAATTTCACAAGGGAGCTCTGATTTAGTCTATGGGGAGTTCCTGCTCATCTGCCCTGACGATTACAGGCCTATTTGGGATTACAGACAGTGCTACCAGAGGAATAATATTGCCATGAGATTTTTCTGCACCACATAATGCTGCCATGTGGGAAGCACATTCTCTTCCATTTTTGTGCAAATGGCAGTCATGAGTGTCTCATCATGTTTCCACTAAGAGCTTGTCTATGCTACAATTCAAACTGTGGCTGCGTGAACTTGCATAGCCTTTCGTATCTGGTGTTTTTTATAAAAAATAGATGCCCCCAGCCTTCAGTGATCTGACTCTCCCCTTATATTCACTTAACATCTGTTTCAAATGCTTAGAGCAGGGATGACCAAATTCTCTAGTCCTAAGCTTTATAGCGTGGTGGTTACCCATGGGTGCCGTCATGTGTAACCTCCACCATGCAGTGCTCCTGCAGAGGGAATCACCATACACATGACGGGTTGCAGGCTTGTGGCAACAGTCATTGCAACACACGGATGGAGGCTACAATGACCAGCTCTTCATGATGCTCGAGGTTCTGCAGGATGAATATTTAAGGTGCCATCATGCAGCAGGTAGTTTCTTGGATGCAGCCATATGTTTAGACTTGGGTTGGATCCAACAGTGCCTTTACACAAATGGAAGACATTTCTCCTCATTCAGAGGGTGATCTTAGCCTCTTGCATTACTTTGAATACTGGGTACAATAATGAATCAAGATGAGCCTTAGATTTGTGTATTCTCCCTCTTGTCTGCTGCAGCAGTAAGAGTTTTGAAGCTTCCACCTCCATTTTAGAGAAACTGCACCTTGCCCAGCCCGAAACTTAAGTTTGATTAATCTTAACTATGGTTAGTGAAAGCAAGCCAGTATGGTTTGAACTTGACTAGGGTTTGAACTCAGTTTGTTTCCACGTACCATAGTGAACATTAAACAAACCAAGCTCAAAACCGAATTTATGAAGGTTTCTTGTTTTAACTAACCAAGATTAACTGCATTTTAATGTGTAGTTAATCTAACACAGAAGAGCAGGAAAATAGTTCAAGGCTGAGGCTCACCTAAATTCAATCTTCTGTCACAAAATTATGGTTTTGCATATGGCCAATGATAGAGTGAAGCAGGAGAGAGCAAGGTAGAAAAAAAAACAAATTACAAACAATTCAAGCCAGAATCTTTTGCTGTTACATTTTCTCACAAAAAAAGCACAATGGTGGCTTCTTTCCACATTGAAAGTAGTACAGTTGCATAAACCACAACTGCTTTTCAGTTTTCAACTGAAGTGGAAAACCACAGAATATTTGTGCACAGTCAAAGATAAAAAGTCACAACACTTCTTGAACGAAATGTCATATTCATTGGCAGAGTTTATCTGTAAGGGCAGCCTGCAGTTGAAATAATTTTACTGAAAGAGGCCTCAAGAGGATAAAGGGTTTCCTTATCTTTCAAGCAGGTGTTTGCTACTATTTTCTTGTTAAGAAAATAGTAATTTCTTGCCTTTGTTCTGCTTTGCTTCTAGAAGACGCCCCTTATGAATCGCACCTGGTTCTGTCTATCCACCCTTATCTGTGCTCTTTTCTGGAATGCTATTAGCACTACAGTAGCCCTTGTATTTGCTGAGCCCAAATGTCTGTCACTACATGTCTGTTCCTGAACCATGTGGTTTCACCTCTAGGTGAAGAAACGCGTGAGCACAACAGTCCGCTTGTCATGTAGGGGAAGTACTGGCAGTCTCTAGATGGACGGGAGAATGCTAATCTTGAATAGACAATGCTTATTTGTATTGTGACGCATTATTCCATATAGGACAGTTCCTCACATGGCTTTCATTATCGCCTTAGGTCTTCATGGAAGTTCCGGGAAGCTGACAGGTTCCACTTCTAGCCTAAACAAACTCTCAGTTCAGAGTTCAGGAAATCGTAGGTCTCAGTCCTCCTCTTTGCTGGATATGGGGAACATGTCTGCATCTGACCTCGATGTGGCAGATAGAACAAAGTTTGATAAGGTAAAAATGTAAGCACACTGGCTGGTGCTGCATGTTATAACACCACTTAAACAACGCTCATTTCACACTAGGTGTAATTGTGGCCTTCGCTCTTGTGTACATATGTTGCACAAGGACCTCTGGAGCCCACTGCAAAGGTAGGATCAGAAGTCCTGGGTGGCTCGGGAGGAGCCCATGCTGCAGCTCCTCCTCACGCCAGTCTTACTTCTCCTAGAAATTGGCATGAGAAGGGGCTTAATCATGCATCCCTTGGTGCTTGTCTGTTACTTTTCTGGTATGGGAAAGAATGGCTACACTGCAACAGTTCCTGTGATGTGAGTGAGAGAAGGGAACTACAGTAAGCTAGAGGTGCTGGTTTTGTGAGGCTGCATACGGAAGACATTTTCTTGTAAGGCTGACTCCATTTGCACCCCTCTGCTCACAGAAGGGCTTTTGATCCAGCAGCTGCCTTCAATAACAGAAGTGGGAAGTAAGTTTTTGCCCGTTTCCCCATGTGCCCCTTGAAAACCTACTCCAGAGGTTTGGGGTCCTCCCAGAGCAGTGTGGTAGGTAATAAGCATGGCGGAGCAGGCAACTGGCAAACCTTGGTGAAATAAGGACTTTAAATACGTGCAATAATTGTGTGTATATGTATGTGTTGTGTGGCTGGCTGGGCCTGCACTTGACATGCACGCTCTGGCATAAGGCCAACTAAGGGATGCTCAACCATGGCATAAAGGATACCAAGAGCCTATCATTGTTAAAAAGTAGCTTAGGCATTTGTTCATCGGTGTGGATGCTACCTGCATGAAGCTGAAGCCCAGAGAAGCTTTTTAACTGCACAGACGAGCCATAGGTGAATGCACCTTCAAAGGAAATAGATAATGGGGCTTCTTGATTGTGGGCCATCAAGAGTGGCAGTCATTTGTATGCTAAATGTATGGGGTTTTTTTGTTGATGTTTTGTAGATTTTTGAACAAGTCCTAAGTGAACTGGAACCCTTGTGTCTGGCAGAACAAGACTTCATTAGTAAATTCTTCAAACTTCAACAGCATCTTAGCATTCCTGGAACACCCATGGTACGACTCTGTTTTAAATATTGTGGACTCAAAAACTTGAGTTGCTGCAAGGAACGATCTCCTTCTAAACCATCCCTTCCTTTTTCAGAGTGATGCAGAAGAGGTGGATGGAGGAACTTTATCAAGGGCACACAATACTGGTGGTCTGCAGTCAATGTCTTCAGAGTATGTTCAATATTAAACAAAAACAAAATAATGTATTTTCCTAAGTTCTAGAATCTTGACAGATAAAGCTTCTAAAAGCTGATTATTTAAGACCATGGCAGTGTCTCATTAAAATGAAGCAAAGCCCCTGTCCCCTTTTGTACTTTGTACCAGTGGATCTGGGAACTAATTGTTCACCTAGATTTCTAAAACTAATTATTCAGTAAGTACTGCACCTGCCTAATGTCCACACCGTATTTTACAGGAATCACATGATCCGGCAGATGATGATAAAAATATTTCGCTGCGTTGAGCCAGAACTGAATCACCTCATTGCTCTTGGGGACAAGATTGATAGCTTTAATTCCCTTTATATGCTGGTGAAAATGAGTCACCACGTATGGACAGCACAAAACGTGGATCCAACGTCCTTCCTCAGCACAACACTTGGAAACGTTTTAGTGACCGTCAAAAGGAACTTTGACAAGTGCATTGTAAGTTTTCAGCGGCTTTCATAATTAGGTTCTTTGGGCCGATGCGCACATTGGGCAAACCAGGTAGAACTTCACATTTGGTGAGGCTGTAGGATTGCTCCCCTTGCCTCAGTGAATTGGCTGTATCAGATGGCAGTGTATGTGCATAGATTCCTACCTATATACGCACAATAACTTGAAATCCCTGCCCTGCAGAACAAGGTGGGGTAGGATGATCGGGATCACACATAAGGAGAATGTGCAGTGTGAATCTATTTTGTCTATATGTGGAATACATAGAGGTCCTATGGCTCAGTGGGTCTCTCCCATGCATTGACCTTTAACTCAGTTTCTTATGCGATGCCTTATAGTTAAACCTATCTGTTTGGCTGGGGTGGAGGAACGATGGCACATGTACTGCCTCCTGGATGGTTGCAGTTTGGATCCATCTGCCTTCGCCTCACCTCTTTCCCTTCCTAGTTTAAAATGAAAACTTATGGTCTGCAATCTTCGTTTTTCCTCTTCAGAGTAACCAAATCAAACAGATGGAAGATGTAAAGATATCCAAGAAGAGTAAAGTTGGAATTCTCCCCTTTGTTGCTGAATTTGAGGAGTTTGCAGCCTTAGCGGAATCTATTTTCAGAAATGCTGAACGCAGAGGAGACCTGGATAAAGCCTACCTAAAACTCATTAGGGGAGTTTTCACTAATGGTGAGAATCTGCCTCATAATCAGAAAGTCCTTTTTCTGTTGTATCTCATATATAGTGTTATCCTGTTGATGAAATGGGTTAAGGTCCACTAGAACTCAGTGGAATTTACCTTTGATTGCACTGTCAATCACTGTTACTTAACCCCTATTTGCCCTCATATGCCAGCTATTTATAACGTGGTTTAAAAATTAATATGGAAGCATTGCATTCAGTATATTGGCCTGGTTCACACATCACGCTAAGGTGAATTATTGTTTGACCCAAACGCACAGAGTCCAGGAAAGGCAAACACAGCCACTTACTCCTTCCTGGTTGTTCTGTTTTCTGTGTTGCATTGAGCTGAGCCATGGTTTGTTATCAAACCTAGGCTCATGGTTCAACTCCCTTGGATAAACCACAAGCTGTAAACCATAGGACCAACCTGGGTTGTAATTCATGATTTGTCTAGCAAGAGATAAGCCGCAAATCTAGATACAGATGACAATAAGCGCAGCAGCAGAATAACTAGGGATGAGCCAAACAGCTGTGTCCTCTCTGGAAGCCTGCATTTTCATGCTAAGCCATGGTTTGTCTTCATGTGGCATACAAATTAGACCATTATATTGCCTTTTTAGTAATAGAAACAATGACAGCTGTTTTCCATATGGAGTTGTATAATTGTATTTATGGCATGTCATCAAACAAAAAAATTAAGGCACAACTTAGCAAAATTTAAGACTTATATAAGTAAGTGCATAACTTTTCCATTGAACTATGTAGCATTTAAAAGCGCTTTACTTGACAGGAGAGTCCCTTTTGTGTTTGTATATTATCAACACAGCCACCTCAGGATTCTTTTTAGAGTGGATTATCTTATTTCCACCCCAGAAATCCTACTGTCTGAATTTAAAATCAAATGAATATTACCTTCCTATCTGAAACTAAATATATGCTGTTCAGGAATTACGTGCTGAGGGATTATGCTTATGTGTTGAGAGGTATGTGTTGATTCTTTGCCGTCTTTGCTGTTGGTGTGATCATGTGCATCATTTGGTTTGGGTTTTTTTTTAGTGGAGAAAGTAGCAAATGAAAGCCAAAAGACACCACGGGATGTGGTCATGATGGAGAATTTTCACCATATCTTTGCAACTCTTTCTCGGTTGAAAATCTCGTGTTTGGAGGCAGAGAAAAAGGAAGCTAAACAAAAATATACAGATCATCTGCAGTCCTACGTCATCTACTCTTTGGGACAGCCACTTGAGAAATTAAATGTAAGACATGTCCTTCTATAACTTCAATTCTGGGGGTTAAAAAACAAATATTAAATTTAGACGGCTGTCAGAAGCAGACTTCTACAGCCCCATATGCACACTCCATTTGTTAATTAGTATGGAAGACCTATTTATACCTGTATTTATTCATAAGTTTAGTATTCACCCTGTAATATTATATAGCATATGATGATGGAAGAATAGAGTACATACTAAAACCCCTAACAAAAATAGGTTTCACAAAGGCTGCAGAAGCTCTTGTGTTTCACCTACACTCTTGCAATGAAATACTGAAGAAGAGATGGAAGTTGTGATAGGAACAGGAATGGGTAATCGCTACGCATCTCAAAAAGTTATGGAGAGGCAAGCTTGTAGATTGTTCATCTCAGTTTTTAATCATCGGGAGTAGAACGAACAACATATGTGGTGATTTGATCTGATAAATATCCACATTGCGAAATAGGGTACTGTTGCTAGTCAGCATCTTATCTAACTACATTATTGTTGAAAATGGGCTGAAATAAAATGTGAAAGGCTTTGTTTATTACAATTTCTTAATATCCCAAGCTTCAGGATGCATATCCTTCAAAGGTAGCTTATTAAAAAAAAAATAAACTTCATTTAAGCACGCACACACATTCTTAATATCAACCTATACAAAGCCATTGGGATGATTTCCATAGTACAGCTGCTGTGGTGGTGAAGTCCACTTGGATAGATGGTCTTTGCCTATGACCTTCGCTCTCCTGGAATCCTTCCTGCAGGACCAATTGATGATGCAAAGGCCCTAGGAAGAAGTCCAGCTTAAGCAATGTGTACAAGCAGAAATAAAAGGGACGCGGGTGGCGCTGTGGGTTAAAGCCTCAGCACCTAGGACTTGCTGATCGAAAGGTCGGCGGTTCGAATCCCCACGGCGGGGTGCACTCCCGTCGTTTGGTCCCAGCGCCTGCCAACCTAGCAGTTCGAAAGCACCTTCGGGTGCAAGTAGATAAATAGGGACTGCTTACCAGCGGGAAGGTAAACGGCGTTCTGTGTGCTGCGCTGGCTCGCCAGATGCAGCTTGTCACGCTGGCCACGTGACCCGGAAGTGTCTGCGGACAGCGCTGGCTCCCGGCCTATAGAGTGAGATGAGCGCACAACCCTAGAGTCTGGCAAGACTGGCCTGTACGGGCAGGGGTACCTTTACCTTTTTACAAGCAGAAATAACAATATAGGCTACATATATATATCAATGGGGCACAGACATAGAATGTAGAGCTTTGTGTGTGATGAGTTGCACTTTGCTGATCTAGGTGGCACCTGACCTCTCCTACAATAGCAAGTAAGAGAAATCTGGTCAGTTTCATACTTCAAAAATAAACAGGAAAAACTGCTTTCCAACGACAGTAGTTCAAATATGTAGAAGCCACGCTTAATACCAGGTGTTTAAGGCTGAGCACCGTTTTGTTTGTGGATTTTAATGTATTTGAATACTTCACATCAGCACTTCTTTGAGGGCGTTGAAGCTCGTGTGGCACAAGGTGTGAGAGAAGAGGAAGTGAGCTACCAGCTGGCGTTCAAT
The DNA here is from genome assembly GCF_964252035.2 of Podarcis erhardii. NCBI lineage: Eukaryota > Metazoa > Chordata > Lepidosauria > Squamata > Lacertidae > Podarcis > Podarcis erhardii. Next base: position 25,403,960 of record NC_138512.1, on the reverse strand, counting down.
AAACAGGAGCTAAGAAAGGTTATAAAGGAGTATCCCGGCAAGGAAGTGAAAAAGGGGTTGGACAACCTTTATAAGAAGGTGGATAAACACTTGTGTGAAGAGGAAAACCTACTTCAGGTAATATAATAGGTATTAAGAGTGTGTATAAACCTAGTTAATGCTGTGTAAATGTTTTTGCTGTCCTTGGTTTGTCTCTTGTTTAAGGTAGAACATCACATGTTTGAGGTAGAAAATGTCTTGCAGTAAAATGTTGTAGATCACAGAACTTACATCCAGATAAAGGGTAAAGCGGGGAGGAAGAGAACATTTGAAGAAGTGCAGGGCGCATTCAGCCTTACAGGCCACAGGGAAGACACAATAACCAGGTTAATTTATATGACTGTTGCATTTATATCCCACATTTCCATTCGCAGGGGGTGGGGGGGAGAGAATGCCCAAGGTACCTAACAGCAATAAAAGCAACAACATAAAATCATCCACACTGACATAGAAGAAGGAAGGAAGGAAGACTGTGTTTGGGCTATGTCACTTGGTGAGGCTCACATGATGGAATACTTCAGTTTCTCTTTCTATATAGGAAGCTTGCATGCCAAAGAAAAACATTCTAGCCTTGTTTTCTCTTTCACTTGCTAGTGTTGTAAATGGAGGGGGAAATGTATTGAAGAGTTGATTGAACCTCCACCTATAATATGAAGTAAAGAAGCCTTTAGGCTGTTGCTTTCTTGATGGTACAATTGTAAACAGACTCCTGAGCAAATAACTGGCTAGCATTGTGATGGTGTCGGTGGGCTTTCCTGTTTCCTGGTTGTTGCATGTGAAGGCATATACAAGTACGTATCCTGGCAAAAGCTGAGCAGGGAGAAGGTTCATCCTGCCACTTTCAATGCATGTGTGCAAGGAATTGACCCTTACCCATCTGTCTTGCCTTGCGTCTCCATAGCAACAGCAACTCCACTGTCCTCCTAGGTCCTAGGAAAAGGGAGGAGGCAGAAGAAACAGTGCCGAGATACTTAACCATAGAGCTAAATGTTGGAAATGGCTCCACACACACATTTCCTTAGAAGGGGCAGAGCTGTCCTCAACAGTGAAGCCAGTCAGCAGGACAGGTCTTTGGTGATACAGATTAGTAACCAAGGATAATATTTACATTACTGAAATTCTGCTTTTCTTCTTTTTTTGGTAGGTGGTGTGGCATTCTATGCAAGATGAGTTCATACGCCAGTACAAGCATTTTGAGGGCTTAATAGCACGCTGTTATCCTGGATCTGGAATTACTATGGAGTTCACTATCCAAGACATTTTAGACTACTTCTCCAGCATTGCACAGTCTCACTAATACCTGCCAAGGGTTAAAGCAAGATAAACTAATGAATTTGCTGGGAAGAATCTTTTAGCACTGAAGACTTGTTACTTTGTGAGATGGAATTTTGAGGAATGTCCTTAATTATCTTTATGCCCATCAGTTGATGGCCTGAGGAGAAATGTTGCTTACTTACTGTATAGAAACAGTGTTAAAGCATACTTTTTCACATGTAACACAGTCTGGCTTGTTTTATTTTCCATGTTGATATATTAGCCTTGTATAATTTATAGTACATTAGATACTAAACTCTTTGTCTTTCCTGTAGCTTCCAGTAAATTATGTTAAAGTATTAAAATGATTGTAAAAGGCTGAAGGGGTTTCTGCATCAAAATGTATTAATATATGGATTGATGGAACTTGCACGCATGCTTTCAAGAATCTATTTACATGACTTTATGGTTGAAATTCTTCTGATCCAATATAAAAATAATGTTTACAAAGGAGTTCCTTGTATTTATTTCCCTAACCTATGACATGCATTACACAAAAGGAAAAATTGCCAGTCAACTGAGGGATCCAGATACTATATTTATGTGTTTTTACTTTTTACATGCATACATTAGTTGAAGCTAAACACTTGGAAACACAGAACTAACGCTTTGATTCTAACGACTAAAACTTTAAATTGGCTCAGTTTATCACATGGATGAAGAAAACAGCAAAATAGCTGGAGAAAAAGCCTGTCTGAATCTGTTTTTCTGCCTAAGCTCAGGAAGAACTTCTGCCCTTATGATTGTACACCTGGATTGCAGAAGAAATGGATTGCTGAAGGGAGTTTTGAATGAGATACTGAAACAATATTTAGATCCCTACTTGCAGCACTTGAGGTGGCTAATGCAATATGTAAGTCCTACAGATAAAATAAGTGATGCTGCAGTGAAAATAGTTTTGATTGCATTTTTAGCATTTAAGTACACAGTTTCGGTTTTTTCCTTAACGTTTTTGCTGTTCTGGGATGCTGCCATTAACAACCCTGTGCAGATTACTATTTATTCCGTTTAGGCAGAATGAGAGAAATAGGTTCTAGTTTCCAGAGCGCATCCTTTGCTGGGCGAGTGACCCTTAAAAAGGCTCTCGAAACCTGCCCTCCCAGCCTCCGCCGCCAGAGGCCGCTGCGGCGGCGCGCGGCGGAGCCCCGGCTCGTCCGTTAAAGGTTCCCCAGAGCGCGCTCGCGCTCGGAGAGCCGTTGCTGGGGGCGACGCCGGGCGGAAGCGGAGCGGCGGCGGACGCTTCGCGCGCCATTTTCAAACGGCCGCCTCGGCCCGCACCGCCGCTCCAACTTCCTGGGAGGCTTTTTTTCGTGTGGAGAAAGGCGGGGGAGAAAGAAGCGAAGGTAGAGTAGCCCGAGACCCAGGAGGGGCCCCTGAGGGCGAGCGGTGGGGGAAGAGCCAGGCCGCGGGTTTAACGGCCCTCGGCGGAGAGGCCGAGATTTATTAGAGAGGCCTCCACCGAGGGCCCGTTTCCATGGCGACGGCGGGGCGGTGACGTCACCGCGAAGGGAGCAGCCCTTTCAGCTGCTGTGACGCTTCCTGGGGCCTCGAGGAAAGCGTCGGCGCCCTCGTCCTCCGCAATCACAGCGCGACCGCTTCGGGTTCCTTGTCTTGCGGCTCTGGCCAGACCCTCCTCCCCTGTCCCACAATCGCTGCTTCATGTTTAGTCCCCTCTTCGCCGCCCCCCTTGGGTTGACCCTCCCGCCCAGTCGCACCTCTCCCCACTTTGCTCCCTTCACTGCGATCCCTATGTCTCTGCAGCTGCTCACCGCAGCCTCGCCTCTCTCCCACGTCATTGCTCTTCTGCTTGCTTCTTGACCCGTCAGTATATCTATATTTCTCCTAGAAATCCTTGCTGTAGCACAGTTGCTCTCAAAAAACAGCAGCACACACCCCACTGTTGTATGCAGAGGTGTGTGTGATCTGTCATGTTTGCTTTAGTTGCCATTCCTTGCATTGCACGGGGTTGGACTAGATGACCCTTGGGGTCCCTTCTAACTCTACGATTCTATGGTACTGTTGTGTATAGAGATAGATCTCTCTCACACACTTATATGTGCTCCACGGAGTTCAGGCTGGCATATGTGATATTCCTGCTTCTCATCTTTATCCTCACAACAGCCCTATGAGGTAGGTCAATCTGAGAGACAGTGGCTAGCCCCTGATGCAACCAGTTTTGTTGCACTGGGCGCAGAGCCTCGGGGGATGCTGCAACTGTGATGTAGAATGGAAGGCAAGAGGCAGGGGGTCCCACAGATTCGGCATCGCAAAATGAAACCCCATGCACAGTGCTTATTCTTCAACTCCTTTTGTGTAGAAGTCACTAGTGTGTCTTCTGAAATGGCGCTGGATTGTGGTTGACTGGTTGCACCTCATGCGATGCCCTGGCTACATCTTATTCACGAACTCTAATCCGTTATTGGTTTCTGAATCTGATATTTCAGGGACACTCCAGTTTGCGTCCATACTCTTCTATTTCACCCTCTTCCTGGTAAAAAGTAATGCCTCAGCTGCCAGAAAACCATGCTAACTTGTATCAGGTCATGACCAAGTGCCAGAAAGCAAGAAGCTTGGTCTTGCATGTTCATGTTGTAATGGTGTAAGCTAACATGTGCTTAAATTATTTGCAGATCCCATTTTTTCACAAAAGACAGTTCAAAAATATCTTCACAATGAGCACAGCTGCAGAACGAAAGTTCGTTAATCTAAGGAAGCGGTTGGATCAGCTGGGTTATCGACAACCATTAGGAGTGGAGAGTTTGCCTTTGGTGGAAAAGCTTTTTAGGTATCAAAACAAAAGGGAATAGCAAAATATACTCATAAGTGCTATTGGATTGATATTTGCTGTTTGACTACATTACACTAGTGGTGAAAGTCTTCTGTGAAATGCATTGAGATTTGAGATTTGTCAAAGCAAATATCCTATGTTAATCCTGAAATGCAATTTAAAGTAATCTTTTGTAACCTCACTACACAATCTAGAGACATCAGTTTCAAATTTCACTAGAATGTATCGTAATTGGCTTTTAAAAGCAGGCCTAAAATTAGCTGCAATAAGCAACTGTTTTAGAACAGAGGTCTGAGTGCAGTACATAGAAAAATCTGTAACAGGAACATTCCTGTGACATAAGGGAACCCTGGTGTACAATATTAAATGTCCTAGCCAATAAAAATAGGATTTAATTTGAAGAAATTAATCAGCTTAAAGAATGGTGTGAATGCTGTTCCTGTAAGCAGCATTCATCCTGAAAAAACAGATGTTTGTTTTCATGCATAAATGGGATGTCTTGTATATGCAGCCACAAAGTCAGGGTAAATTCTGCCAACCAAATGTTGCACATTAATCTTAGAAATGCTGCCTGCTTGCCTCCTCCTTCTTTAATGTGTGTACAAGTAATCCCCTTTTGATTTTAATGAAAACTTGGCCATTTAAGGAAGGTTAAGATTGTAGTCCCATGCATACTTGCATAGACATAGGGAAATAGATGAAATGTTCTATTTTAAATCTGGTTGGCTAGTACACCAAGCCAAAATCTGCCTCTATTCTGGCCTAGGGGGTGACTGGAGCAGGGTATTTATACAAAATACTAGTGTTGGCCATTATAGGATTCATCTCTCAAGCCTGGAAATTTGTTTTCCTTCTGTTTCAGTGACCTTGTTCATACAACTGAGAGCCTCCGGAGTGCTAAGCTATCTGCTGGAAAACTTGAAAAAGAATACAGCAACTTTGATGTTGTTCTAGAACCTTATCGAGAAGAAAATGCTAGGCTCACCCGTGAAAACAATGAACTACATTTAGAAATTCTGAAACTGAAAGAACAATTGGAAAAGCAGGTCAAAGGTAATATTGAAAACCTAACTGATTCTTTGTCTCTCAGAAAGGGGGGCAACAAATTTTGACTATCATTGTTAGTTACCCAAAACTTGTGGTTGCCATCGATCCCACAAGTCTTGCCTCTAATAAGTTTGGTGGTAGCACTCTACCGTTTGTGCTAAATTTTGGAAGCACTTGTGCTGGTGACGCAGCAGGAAGATGGAATCTGCAAAAATCACCTTACCTTTTATCTTTGTGGATCTCTCCATTACATCAAAAGCAGAATGGCAGCATTGAATGCCACCCTATGTTTCTTGATGCAGTGGTGGACTGGATAAGGGCCAATAAACTGTCTGAATCCTGGGAAGACGGAAGTTCTTTGGGAATCTCCCTCTGAAGGAGCAAGTGCATAGTTTGGGGGCACTCCCAAATGCATCTTTGTCACTAGGGGCCCTATTGTGGCTAGTTGTGCCTTCTGCCAGCTTCATCTGGTTCGCTAACCACAGCCATTCCTGGACAGGGATAGCCTGACCACTATAGTCCATTGGTAATCTTGAGGCTACTGTAATGCACTATATGTGGGGCTGTCCTTGGGTCTGATTCAGAAGCTCCAGCCGGTGCAGAATGCTGCGGCCAGATCACTGTTGGAAGTGACACCATTGTTGAAACAGCTGCACTGGTTGCCCATCTGCTACCAAGCCATCTGGTTCTTTTATTGATTTACAAAGCCCAAAACAACTTGAGTCCAGGGCACCTCAGGGATCACCTGAATCCTTATACACCAGCTTGATCACTAAGATCATCTGCAGGAACGTCTTTGGTTGCTCCCCAAGTAGGTGAAACCTAGCCTTTAGTGTCATCAGCCTAGTCCTGTGGAACACCCTACCAATAGAGATTCAGCAGGCACCTTCTGTGCCAACTTTTAAATGTCCACTGGAAACTTTTTTGTTCTGCCAGGCCTATGCAGGCCACAGTGGTCTATTGATGTTATAAATTTCTTTTTGCTTGTTTTTAACTTTTAATGATTTTATTGGTTTTACGTTTTTATATTGTTGTGAACTGCTGTGATACATCTATGACACAGCAGTATATAAATATTTTAATAAATAAATACATAAAGTTTCAAACCACAGCATGCCAGTGTTCTCCCTTAGAAGCTATGATACTAAGAGTCAGGGAAATGAGAAATAGTTTAACTGATTCTTAAGGCTGCTTCAAGCAATATTTCATTGTAAAATGTCTTCTTAATGTTGTACACCGCCCTGGGATCTTCTGATAAAAGGTGGTATATAAATTGAATAAGTAATAATAATCAACAATAGTACTTGAATACGATCCCCAAAACTGGTCTAAGTTTGAAGTGCACAAATGTGTGTGTTTAGCCACATCATTTTAAACTACAGTTAACTAGCTCTATTGCATTGATTGCAAACACGCACACTGTGATGGGTTTTACCATAGAATTGTAGAGTTAGAAGGGACCCGAAGGGTCATCTAGTCCAGCCCCCTGCAATGCAGGAATACCATGAATTTCTCTACTTGTTAGGGTTTTAGTCTTGCTTTAAATGGATCTGTTGTTTTTGTGGTTTTAACTGTTTTTAATTATCTCATGTGTAAATCACCTTGAGATGATTGTTTAGGAAGTGGTTGTTGTCATCGTGTTTTTAAAAGAGACAAGCAACTAAAAACATGTTCAGGCAAATTGAGACTTGCAGCACATGTGCGTATTAGCACCTGGAGATAGAAGAAAAAATATTGAGCCGTTTTTTATTCCTAGTATGCAGGTAGAACAAAAAGGAAGAATACTGTTGATTTTTTTTTTTCTTCCTTAAAGGTTTGAAAACTACACTGAGGAAAGTTGAACATGAGAATGCAGATATGAAATTTTTGAATAACCAGTATATACATAAAATTAGATCATTAGAGAAAGAGAACAAAGCCAAGACTGACAAGATCCAGCAACTCCAGGAGAAAAATCTGCAAGCAGTGGTTCAGACACCAGGTACACTATCAGATTATGTGCTCATCATACTACCTCTTCTCTTACTGGGCTGCACTTTTGCACCCCGTTTTGGTACTTGAGTACATTTGGTTTTAGTGGGACTTTAGCAAATGTCAATATGGAAAACACTACAAGCCATGGATCCAGATTCTGCATTAATAACTGCAGAACCTCAGTTATCAAACTCCTTTTAGAGAGGTTTGGTTTTCTCCCCCTCTTTTAAGCTTTAGGTGAGCTGCTATAACTTTATTTCACTGAGATTTTTATGCAGGTTAAATATCTTGTCTCCTTGTTTTTATGCTGATTTGTTTTTTCATTATTTTGCTTTATTTTATTAAACTGATTTAAATAATTTTGACTGTGCATTGTATTCATTTTGTTAACAGATTAAAACCAATATTTTATTTTATAAAGTAAATCAAGGCATACTTTTTGGAAAAATAAATAGACATTATTTACTTTCTTTGGGATAGAAGTCAGTTCCACGTATCTACCCTAATTGATATTGTTGGGGAAGCCCACAAGGTGATGGCCAATGTGACCAATGGCTACTGGTGCCTACAAGGAATTGCCATATTATGACACATGTTGCGGATAAAACATAATCTCTCAGAGCTCTGTGAGCATTTAGTAAAGATTTGCCTCTGTGCTCTTAGGCTGAGATATTACCGTTTTTATTCTTAGGGCATTATATGCAAAATCTAGACTTTTACTTTTATAGCCACACTACAATATAGTGTTGGATGGAGACTCACAGCCCAATCACAAGCATGTTTATTCAGTGCCACTGAGTACAATGGGGTTTAGGATACATACATAGGAATTATAGAATTTACTTGAATTTAGGCAATAATCCTAACCCCACTTGCTGTTAGTTATATGCATTTACCATTGAATTGAATAGGAATTCTGAGCAGTCATGGTTATGATTGCACTGTTATTTCCCGTTGAAATCAATGAAGGACAGATTTACACTATTTTACGCTTCCAAACACAGTAATATAATGAAATTGATGCATGCTCTTAGTCTTTGAGGGCTTTAATGTAATCTTATGTCTATATAGCATGTAGATTTCATTTAAGCTATTCTTTTAATGAACATTTTGTTAAATGTATTCTTTGCCACTCAGATAATTATCTACTGCTTAAAAGTATTATTCCAGTAACAAAGGAATTTCTTTGGTTCTTCAATATAAAGAAGAACTCTTGGGGCTGTTTAATTCTTAGTAATATGCATTTATCTTTGTAGGTGGTAGGAAAAGAAATATTCCATTCAGGCGTCAGCGTATGCAGATAGACCAACCAGTCCCTCCCTCAGGAATCGGTGCTTATCCAATTCCTCAGCCAGATGACCCATATATTGCAGATCTTCTTCAAGTGGCTGACAACAGGTGATTAGTGGTCTTTTAAAATCTTGACATACTAGTAATGCCATCCTGACATCTCCCTCCAGTCTTCCATGAATGAGAATTAGTCTCTAAGCCTTCCCCTCCCACTTCTGTGGGAGAAAATGTTTGGGAAGAATTACTTAGTTCTTTAATCACCATTCATGTTTCCCAGTGTCAAAATGACAAGAAATCAAAAGTTACTATTGCATTCATTATACATTTTAAAAAACCAGAACAGTTTATGTACTGCACTTTGGCCTTCCTTTGGACTTCTTCACTGTGATCATAAAACAAGGGATTAGCAATGTTAGGTTTCAATGTTTTAACAACGTAAGGTTACAAAGTTCAGTATATTTTTCTTAGTACTATGCCTATTTGAGGGGGGTATTAATGTAAAACACGTTGTATTAATTACTTTAACTTTTGCTGCTTCTAAATGTATGCAATCTATTGAATGACTTGAGATTTTGAGTGACTGTAGAACAGGTAATAATTTTATTTATGTAGAATTCCTGAATGAAACTCAAATTCAGATAAAATATATTTCAGAATTCATGAACTGCAGTTAGAAGTGTCGGACTTGCAAGAAAAGCTAGAGATAGCGGAACGTGAGGTGAAAAATTACAGCAAACAGGTAAACTAATATTTTAAGGGGTGTGTATTTTGCTTCTTAACTTTTCAGTATAGTCTACAGTTTCTCTTTGCTGAAGAAGGGATCTTAAGATCAGCATTTCCCCCAGGAACTGTCAGCATTTTGTTAATGTTCTGGTTAAAAGCCAGTAGTGGCTTGCTTTGGCATAGCTACTTCCGTATTCATTCTACTGACAGAGTGGGGAATGTAGCTCAGTGGTACAGCTCATGCTTTGCATGCAGAGCATCTTGGACTCAATCTCCAGTCCCTGTCTGAAATGCTAGAGAGCTGCAGTCAGTGTAAACTATACTGAACTAGATGGGTCAGGATTCTGAGTCTGTATACGGGTGGTTTCAGTTGGGGTCCCTATATTGCAAAGAGGTTGGTCCAATTTTTCTGTGTATGGTTTTGGCACATTAGCTTTCACCAAACTCCTATTTTTTTTCCTGTCCTGGCTATTCACTGCTATTATTATATTATATTATATTATATTATATTATATTATATTATATCCATCTATCCGAGTGGGTAGAGCTTGACAGAATTTATACAGAGGAGTTTTTATCCTTCTCATTTGTTGCTCCCTTCCCTTCATTGCCTTTTTCTGTTCTGGGCATGCACCCAATATTTTTGTAACTATGTGCATGTATTCCTTTAATAAAACAAAACAAAATAAAACAGAAAACACAGGAGAGAAAATGTTACTAGCCCAAGGTACCGTATTTGACAAAATACAAAATCGAGGCATGTGCTTTCTTTACAGATGGGATGAGGGAGAAACTGGGCAGTATCGATTTGCATTTAATTTTGGTGTTGTTTTTTTAAATCAATACTGAGGACTTGCACAAAAGTGCCTGATGTGTTTACTATGATAACAGTTTCTGAGTTAATACCCTATTTGTACTGTGTAGATGTCCGAGAGAACAACTTCTCCTAACTGGCTGGTCGAAATTTGGACACTCCTCCAGCATAAGACAGTTGGTGGAAACTGTCAAACTTGTATCAAGTGAGGAGCAAACAGAAGTAGGTGTGTGGTATTAGAAACCACCTACCCAAACGTGTGACAAATCATCCACAAGAAAATGTGATAGTGAGCATCCACACCAGGAGTGACCGCACATGTACAATGGGTTACCTGAGAATTTTTGTGGTACAGTCAAACCTCAGCTCCCCAACCCCCCTGTTTTGGAATGTTTTGGCTCCTGAATGCCAAAAACTGAGAAGTAAATGCTCCAGTTTTCAAACATTTTTCAGAAGCCGAGCGTCCAACACGGCTTCCACTTGATTACAGGAAGCTCCTGCAACCAATCAGAAGCCGCACCCTGGTTGTCGAACATTTTGGAAGCTGAATGGGTTTCCGGAATGGATTACGTTCAACAACCGAGGTTTGCCTGTAAAAGGAAGTCCCAGTTAATTGTGGGGGAATCCTAGCTGGCATTTTGATGATTACAATGATAAAATGTTGTGCATGAGCATCACCAGTTCCACAACAAAACCCCAAGGCAGTTTCCTAAGGAGAGATTCCTATTAATATTCAGTTTCCTTTCGAAAGAAACTTATTCTTAATCTCATTGCACTTTACCTGTGTTGTGTTGGCATGTGTGGCTTTGATGAACTTGACAGGCCCCTAGAACACTTGAGGAGGACCCTTCTTGCATGCTATCACAGCCTCTCTGGTAACACATTCACAAATGGTCCATACATCAGACTGGTGTCGAGGATAATTTCTGGTATGATGAGTGTTTTCATTGGAAATCATCGCATCCCTAGAACAGTCCCATATCCTTATGTACTAAGTGGAGAAGTTCTGGCCAGGCATTTACAGCAGCAACACTAAATCATTTTAAAAGAATAATGATTTTGTCTCCAAAGGTTGAGCTGCGAGACAGTGAGATTGAGCGTTTAGGCCTGGCACTGGATGGTGGTCGCTCTCATGATGTCATATCTTTGGAAGCCAGAAGCAGAAGTAATGAAAAAATTATTGCTCACTTAAATTTACAGGTAACATGTTTGAGCTTCTTTCACTTAGAAACCTTTGTAAGATTTCTCAGCTCCCAATAAAGCTTTTGTGAAATGCTGCAACTCCAAAACCACCTGAATTGACTCCATAACTGTGATCAGAGATGTCATGTCCCATTTTACTGCCTGTATCCTACACCTACTCGTAAGTTAGTTTATTCCTTTTGTGGTCATTTTGTTCCAGCCGATTAACTTTGTTGTTGTTGTTTAGTCGTTTAGTCGTGTCCGACTCTTCGTGACCCCATGGACCAGAGCACGCCAGGCACTCCTGTCTTCCACCGCCTCCCGCAGTTTGGTCAGGCTCATGTTTGTAGCTTCAAGAACACTGTCCAACCATCTTGTCCTCTGTCGTCCCCTTCTCCTTGTGCCCTCCATCTTTCCCAACATCAGGGTCTTTTCCAGGGAGTCTTCTCTTCTCATGAGGTGGCCAAAGTATTAGAGCCTCAACTTCACGATCTGTCCTTCTACTGAGCACTCAGGGCTGATTTCCTTAAGAATGGATACGTTTGATCTTCTTGCAGTCCATGGGACTCTCAAGAGTCTCCTCCAGCACCATAATTCAAAAGCATCAATTCTTCGGCGATCAGCCTTCTTTATGGTCCAGCTCTCACTTCCATACATCACTACTGGGAAAACCATAGCTTTAACTATACGGACCTTTGTTGGCAAGGTGATGTCTCTACTTCTCAAGATGCTGTCTAGGCCTGTCATTGCCCTTCTCCCAAGGAACAGGCGTCTTTTGATTTCGTGACTGCTGTCACCATCTGCAGTGATCATGGAACCCAAAAAAGTAAAATCTCTCACTGCCTCCATTTCTTCCCCTTCTATTTGCCAGGAGGTGATGGGACCAGTGGCCATGATCTTCGTTTTTTTGATGTTAAGCTTCAGACCATATTTTGCACTCTCCTCTTTCACCCTCATTAAAAGGTTCTTTTATTCCTCCTCACTTTCTGCCATCAAGGTTGTGTCATCTGCATATCTGAGGCTGTTGATATTTCTTCCAGCGATCTTAATTCCGGCTTGGGATTCATCCAGCCCAGCCTTTCGCATGATAAATTCTGCAAATAAGTTAAATAACCAGGGAGACAATATACAGCCTTGCCATACTCCTTTCCCAATTTTGAACCAATCAGTTGTTCCATATCCAGTTCTAACTGTAGCTTCTTGTCCCACATAGAGATTTCTCAGGAGACAGATGAGGTGATCAGGCACTCCCATTTCTTTAAGAACTTGCCATAGTTTGCTGCGGTCGACACAGTCAAAGGCTTTTGCATAGTCAATGAAGCAGAAGTAGATGTTTTTCTGGAACTCTCTAGCTTTCTCCATAATCCAGCGCATGTTTGCAATTTGGTCTCTGGTCCCTCTGCCCCTTCGAAATCCAGCTTGCACTTCTGGGAATTCTCGGTCCACATACTGCTTAAGCCTGCCTTGTAGAATTTTAAGCATAACCTTGCTAGCGTGTGAAATGAGTGCAATTGTGCGGTAGTTGGAGCATTCTTTGGCACTTCCCTTCTTTGGGATTGGGATGTAGACTGATCTTCTCCAATCCTCTGGCCACTGCTGAGTTTTCCAAATTTGCTGGCATATTGAGTGTAGCACCTTGACAGCATCATCGTTTAAAATTTTAAATAGTTCAGCTGGAATATCATCACTTCTGTCAGGACTGGTCGTTGTCCTCTTCAGATCACCACACGAACGCTTCTTGTTCTTTTATAACTTTTTATTGATTATTAACAAAACAATCTTATAAACGGTTCTTAAATATTATTCCTCAGAGTCACTTATTTCAGATACCTTCTGAGCTCTGCTTCTCCATGACCAGCCACTCTCAAAATGTCGAACGTGCCCTTCCCTTTGTTTTCCTGCTCTTTTTTCTAACCTCCTGGCTATAGCTGGCTTGTATCTCCCCTCCTCCGAATCTGAGCTAGAACTTCTTGCCTTTCCTGGGAACAGCCGGTCCCTCCCTGTTGTTCCTCCTGTTCTCTTCTATTAGATTCACTGCTCTCCTTCCCCCCTTGGGGAATGCTTTCTCCCTCTGAGAAACTGGAAACTTCTAACTCTTCCCTGACATCACCCCCTTCCCTAAGCCCCCCTTCCTCCTCCTCGCTCTCCTCTGTTTCTGAAGGACCAAACCCTATGAACTCCTCTTCCTCGCTATCTATCTCTTCAAAAATTTCTTGAAGATGCCAGTTATGGAGTTTTGGCTTGTGGGGATATTTTCTATGAAATTCTCTCTGCAATTCTGGAACGTTAATTTTTTCTGCTGGTTCCCATGAGTTCTCAGACTCATCTAACCCTTTCCATGCAACCAAATACTGTAATTTCCTCCTACTTATTCTTGAGTCTAATATCTCTTCCACTTCAGTCTCCTCTTCCCCCATCATGGTGGGAAAAGGAGGTGGTTCCCTTGAAATTTGATACTTATGCGCTGGTACAAACACTGACAATAAAGATCTATGAAATAGAGGGTGTATTCTCATATTTTCAGGCAAATGAAGCTTGAAAGCGACTGGGTTAATTTGAGCCTTTACTTGGAAAGGTCCCAATCTCCTTGGTTCCACTGGCCTTGTTATTAGCAGTGCTTTCTAAGGCCCATTTGACTTCACTCTCCAGGATGTCTGGCTCAAGGTCAGCAACCACACTACCTGGAGTGTATGAGACATCCATTTCTTTCTGGTATAGTTGCTCTGTGTATTCTTGCCACCTCTTCTTGGTGTCTTCTGCTTCTGTTAGGTCCTTTCCACTTTTGTCTTTTATTATGGTAATCTTTGTACGAAATGTTCCTTTCATATCTGCAATTTTCTTTAACAGATCTCTGGTTTTTCCCATTCTATTGTTTTCCTCTATTTCTTTGCACTGCTCGTTTAAGAAGGCCTTCTTGTCTCTCCTTGCGATTAACTTAGCAATGATAATGTGGCTGAAAATTTTTGGAGGCTGTTTCCTCTAAATGTTTGGGTACCAAATTCATGACTTGGCTATTCAGCTAATTAAAATGTCCACAGATCTCAAATGTTTCTTACGTTCTAAGAACATAAAGTACTACAGCTAATAATGGAAAGTTATTTGAGAACTAACTGCTAGCTTTTGTTTGGCTGTAGTTGTGTTTCTACTGTTTTATTAACTTGAAACATTTTGCATGTTGTGAATGTGTTTCAGATTGAATTTCTGCAGCAAACAAACAAAGAGCTTGAAATGCGCATACAAGATCTTCTGGACAGTAAGCAAAATGTCACTAGTGAAGTGGCTCATTTAAGCAATAAAAATGAAGAACTGTGCCAAGAACTGAGTGAAATAGATCAGTTGGCACAACAGTTGGAAAGGCACAAAGAAATTGTGCTTGAGACTGCAGATAAAGAAATTGGACAGGCTAAGGTAAGGGAATTCTGTAACTTGGTAGAACATCAAGAAAATGTCTCAACTCCCAATGAAAGGTTTCAGGAGTTGCATCTGCTTTTAAAAGTGCATGCGTTTGCCCTTGTATTTTAAATTTCATAAAGTGTAGTGCAGAAGAGGATTTGCAGACCAGCAACATCTGGAGAGCCATAACTTCCATATCCTTGCTTTAATGTATGGATTTTGATATTTTGTTGTATTTGCAATGTTTGTAACAGACCCCTGTGTACATTATAATGGAATGAAGTCTGTTTTGAAGTTGGCCAAGGAACTGTAGAACTGAGTAACCATATCCTATAAGAAGGATTAGCTTAACCTCCATAAAGGCCTTTGGCGATGTCAGATGAGCATTTTGGTAATTTCTTTCCTACTAAGGACAGCTGTTACACTGTGGACATGCTGCACATTTGCTAGAAAACTTCTCTTTAGTCTGCTGGGTTCCCTTATTCTGCAGAAGGGATCTGGAGACCTTTCTGTAGATTTGCTCACATAGATCTTTTCCTAGTCATTTGATATCCCCGTTGCCACCAGACACCTCCGATGTCATTCAACTGCTCCCCAGTTCCATCAAATTTTCTGCTGCACTCCAGGTCTCTTTGTCCCATAGAGGCTTCAAAATATGTACTATTTACAGTAATTTCTGGGTTTCTCTGCTCCTTGTATCCCCATCTGACAAGTAAATAGAATTATTATTATTATTATTATTATTATTATTATTATTATTATTATTATTATTTATATACCACCCTATACCCGCAGATGATGGTAGTTCAACTGCAAAGCTTTTTTGCTACAGTTTATAGGAATAATACAAATAGCATATATATAACGTTTTCAAACATTTGATGCATTTAACATGTATTGTTTTGTTGTAAACCATACAACAGCCATATAAGGTAGGTCAGATTCTCCTGTATTACAGATAGAGCCTGAGGCTGAGAGGGAGTAGCTTGCTTGAAGCCATCTACAGAGTTCAGATGTAGACTAGATTTCAACTTACTAACTTTGTAGCTTGGCCTTGTATGTACTCTGCTACATGAGCACATTTATGATCACATAAATCTACATAACATTTTGCAGTTTTGTACTTCCCTGCTCTTTTTCTGTAAATTATGTGAATGATAGTTATAGATATAATATATATTAGATACCGTGTTGACTTACTTGATAATTTTATGTTTAAACAGAAACATGACCTTAAAAATATGAAAAGAATTTTTTTTTACTTCTGTGTAATATGGTGGCATATTTATAAAGACCCTTCACTTTTTATAAACATTTTATCATTTATGATTTATAGGAAGAGATTAAAAAAACATACAGTGAAATCCAGGATCGTGAAGAGACAATAGCGAAGCTTAAGTCAGTAAGTAACAATTTTAAAGTGGAATAAGTTTATTTAACTCAATGAATTTTTAATACTTGGATACTTAGGCTGAATATAATGTGTGTGCTAAAGACATTTGTTTAACAGAACAAGAAAGGAAAGCATTAGTAGTAGCAGTATTTTGATAGCTGTGCTGCTTTTCTACTTCTTGACAAACAGCTGATAATGCACAAGAGAAGAAAAGAGAAAATAAGTGATATCCTTTATTGGCTGTGTTTTGGTAGAACAGTATTCTTGTTTTCAGATTAGATTAAACTCTGCTGCAAACAGAACAAAAAACTAACTACTGTGTTTTGAAAATCATACTTATATTAATGATAGTTTGCACAATCCAGTCAGTTAAGCATGTTAAGTCACATGATTTCAACAGGAAACATGTAGAATTTGATAAAGCAATTCTCTGCTTTTCCCAAACCTGGAATTTTAAAAATACATTGTTTGCACTTTCCCATTACTGGAGACATTCTTTCACTATGCCACATTTTGCTATTATAACTTGTCTGGAAGATGACTAGAATTTAGATTTATGCATCATGTGTAAGTAGAAATACCTATGTCAATGAAATATTGTTTTACAAACTCTATATTTATTGTACTATCCTATTTTGAAAAATATACATTTCACTTTAGGAGTTATCTACATATCGGCGAGAAAAAGACAGGCTGACCGAAGAACTCTATGGAAAAACTGATGAAAAACAAAATCTTGAGGTGTTGTTAAACCAGGTTCAACTAGAGAACCATAGACTGGCCAAAAAACTTGAAAACCTTGAAATAATAGGTATGTGTTTTAAGAGATCTGGTGGATCATGTTGTCAGATTCCTGTACCTAAGACAAGATAGCCCTGAAATCCACAGCATAGTACCTGCACCTACCAAGCATTTACCAAGATGTTCCCTGGGTCCCTGACAGCTCACTACTTGGAGTTGCTCAGGCCCCTATCCACCCCATTGCTGCCATAGCAACAATGTGGCCCAATTGGAAGTCTTCCGGCAGACTCCAACCCAACAGGAAAAAAAACAGGCAGGGCAAAAGCTGGGATATCCACAAGTGATGTCATGGAAGGCAATGTGCCTTATGGAATACTCTTTTCTATTGTTCTGAAATTTTGCTTTTCTTTGGGATTTTACTTTTGCCTCTTCTCCCCTTTACTTTTGCTATTCGTTTGTTCCCTCTCAGCCTTATCCTGGGTGGGGGGCTCTGATGGTGATGAAGGAAGCAGCAGTGCTGGGAAGGGGCCAAGAGGAACGGAGTGACAAAGATGGGGTGGGGAGAGGCAGGAAACAGTTTGCCTTCTGCAATATGGGTGTCTTGTGCTAGGCTCACCACCACTGCAGCCATTCTGTTGTAGTGCCTATGAGAATTGTTCAGAAAGGTTGGGGACCACTGTGATAGCCTGTATTTAAATGCTGGGGGGAATCCACTAAAGATAACAGAACTTTTAACATATACAACTTACTTCGCTGGTGAGTTACCTACACATTTTTTAAACCAGAATTTGCCTACCTTTAGGTGAGCCCAATTTTTCTTTTCCTTTCTTTATCATCTAGGGTAAAACCTGTTTCCTTGCTATTGTCCACTCTTAAAAGATTGGACTGCCTCTTAAAATAGTAATTTTTAAAATGCATTCTTCCTCCTTTAGTCCATATTTTCTTGAGGATAGATGAATGCGGTTCTGTCTGCCTTTGCTCCTTCTAGCATCTTCATTGTATATCTTCAACCATGTACTGGTTTTCTTTAAACTGACCACCTCTGGTATATGCTAACTTCATTCATGCTTGTTGGTTATTTTCTCATGCAGATCGGGAGCTTGTTGTAGAACTAGAGAAAATGAGATTAGAAGGCGGTATAGCACTTGGGGACAAATCACCTTCTCGTCTGGATGCATTTGTAAAAACTATAGAAGAAGACAGGGACTACTATAAGCGTGAACTAGAGTGTCTCCAAAAGATAATTAAACAAAGATCTAGCCCATTACGCAAGTCACCAGAAAAGGTAATAATTTTTTTGATAAATATATTATAATGCCTAGTAACCTTCTTCATATGGTGCCCCAGTTTACAACTGCTGTACTACTCAGATGTGACTGCCAGTAGTAAAGAGGAGGCATTTCTCAAGTAGTCAGACTGGTTGACTGAATTCATACTGTTTTAGTAAGGGAAGACAATGTTTTCCAATACAAGTGCAGACCCCAGCAGCTTTTCAAAATATTTGTAAAACTTTTTAGCAGACCTGAACCACTTCATATTCAATGTATTCTTCAAAGAATATGGGGTCACTTAACTATTTGTGTTTCATTTCCCCGCTTGACTCCTGTTTTTCAATTTTTAAAAAAGTTTGCGTTACAAAGCTATCTGTCTAGTTTACCAATGTAAATGGAAAAGAGAAACTGTCAAATACCTTCATTAACTGGGATCCATTCTATTCCCAGAAAATTCTCAGAATATGGTATAGAAAATTGCATATTTGAAATGCTGTTTTTTCCTCTTTAGACCACTTCAGAAGTCCTAGAATAGCCCCCCCCCCGCTTTGTAATATTTCCCCCCTCTACATTCATCTTTTTGCAAATATAAAACAAATAACCCAAAACCCAAAACCCAAAACATTGCAAAGTGTTTCTGTGCAGTTGGACTTCAGGAATGAACTTTGCCATCAGTTGTAAATCCAGCTTGGAGCTTGTTTATACTTATAGTGCAAATTTGTGACAATGCTTTCTGATTTGCATTCTTGAAAGTCCCTATTAGGCCACTGGGGATATATCTTATATTATTTACTATGAGTGCAATATTTCACCTAAGCATTTTGATTGTTTGTTTGTTTGTTTGTTTTACTTTCTCTTCTGCTGTATCTTTCATGGCTTCCAGATAGCCCAATGAAGAATTTAAGTAAACATTGTATCTCAGTAGATTTGGTGCTTGAGCTGTGTTTTTGAAACGTAGTGTCGATACAGTGTATTTTTATGTTAAACAAGTTATTTTTAAATCAAATCAATTTTACTTCCTGCTGGGTCTTTAAAGGTGTCTGTTGGGCTTTAATAGCAATTTGATACTGTCCAAAAAATGGAGCGTTAGGGTTAAATATGAGGCAGTACAGTGGTACCTCGGATTAAGAACTTAATTCGTTCCGGAGGTCTGTTCTTAACCTGAAACTGTACTTAACCTGAAGCACCACTTTAGCTAATGGGGCCTCCTGCTGCTGCTGCACCACTGGAGCACAATTTCTGTTCTCATCCTGAAGCAAAGTTCTTAACCCGAGGTACTATTTCTGGCTTAGTGGAGTGTGTAACCTGAAGCGTATGTAACCCGAGGTACCACTGTATGATGATATTACTATTCAGTAGTATTATAATACCCTGTGTATATTTACTCAGAAGTACATTCCACTTAATTCAGTAGGATTTTTTTCCTACACGCGTAGCACTACAGCCTAAAATGCAAATGTTCCTCATGGCCAGGGCTCACATAGACCCGCTCTTATAATGCTAAGCTGTTTATGAAGCCTGGAATGATCATCTGAACTCAGCCATAGTTTGAGGTGTAATCCTGTCATCAGACATATCTGTCTTAATTACTTCAGTATAATTTAAGTAAGAATAATTTAACCCAGAATTTCAGCGCTGATTAATTACATCAGTAGCACCTGTCAGTAACAGTACAGTATCTGCCAGGTAACTAGTAATATAGTTTTTAATGTGTAATTTTCCTCTCCCCCCCCTTTTTTTGACAGAATGGTGATCTAAGATTGGTTACTCGAGAAAGAGATGAGCTACAGTCTATGCTAGAAAGATTTGAAAAGCACATGATAGAAATTCAATCTAATGTCAAACTCTTAACTGCAGAAAGAGACAAACTAAGCATTCTTTATGAACGGGTAAGTCCAGATTAATAGGTGGGGCCACTGACTGTCAGGACATAACATGTATAATGGAGCCGAGATTTGCAGGAGCAAGAAAGAAGCAACAGGTATAATCCCGTCATCAGACATATCTGTCTTAATTACATCAGTATAATTTAAGTAAGAATAATTTAACCCAGGATTTCTGCGCTGATTATTTACATCAGTAGCACCTGTCAGTAATCATCTAAATACTCTTCAAAAGAGAATTGGACAAAATCATGGTGGATAAGGCTATTAGTGGCTTCTAACCAGGATGGCTATGTTCTGCCTCCATAGTCAGAGGCAGTAGGCTTCTGAATACCTCTTGGAAACTGCAAGAGGGGAGAGTGCTCTTATCCTCAGGTCCTGCTTGCAGGCTTCCCACGTGCATCTGGTTTGCCACTGTGAGAATAGGATGCAGTAATTGTTGCAGAGCCAGGCTTAGACATGGAAGTAACAGGAAGAGGAATGTATGCAGATTAAAGGACAGGTAATAGATTTATGCTGTTGAGATAATCTCTTAGCCTGCACCAGATGCATAGCTAGCATTGAACTGGGTAAGAATGGCCTCTGGTTGGGCAGGCAGCATGGTACAAATCAAATTCCTCATATACTTGGCAGTGTTTTATTTGTTCTCCATCTTGTTTCTTTCACCCACCATCTTAATGCCTTTCTTTCTTCCATGCATGATCTGATACCTTGCATATATATTCATTTTATTTATCCACATTAAAAATGTTTGTTTTTTTACTTGTTAAGTCTCAAGATGAGTTAAACCGTCTACGGAGAGAAACAAAAACTTCTTTAATGACACAAAGTTACGCAGAAGAGGAGCGGAACATTGCAATGTCCGATTTCAGAAGAGTGGTGGCAGAGAAAGAAGGACTAAGAGAGAAGTTAAAGGTCATCATTTTACAAATAATGCTTTTTTGTAATGTTTCAAGCTTGCGATAACTTTGGGCTACTTTGTTACCTCACAAAAGTCACTACTCCCCATGGATGATGCAATTAAACAGGACAGTCAAGTCACTGATTTCAGCCAAAGCCATTCAAAAATTTCCAAGGCACATTTTTATCTTGTGAACTGCCTTGAGATCTTGTGATAAAGAGTGGTATATGAATCTAAATAAATTAATAATAATAATAATAATAATAATAATAATAATAATAATAATAATAATAATAAAAAATTTAGAGCATCAGGGTTTTTTTGCGGGGGGGGGGGACCAGGCTACAGATGAAGTCAATAAGCTGCTGTCTTGCACATAATACTACTAGTGTTCTGGACCCATATATGCAGTGCTTTTTTCTGGGAGGATGCAGGGGTACACAAACCCCTAAACATTTTGTGAACCTTTATACTTTTGTCCATTTACTGTATTTATTTTTCCCAACTTGAACTATAAAATGGTGGTTTTCTTGAGTCAAAATGAGATTACCCCTAAACATTTTTTAAGAAAAAAAAGCACTGCTTCTATTGTTGTTAATATTAACATTGCATGAGTATCCATGTGAGCTGCTATGGAACCAGCAGTAGAGTCATCAGGAGCAGAGGAGAGGCTTCAACAACTGACACCCGGACTCTGCTCCCAAGGAATTCTTTATCAGTCAAACCTGCAGGAAACAAATGGAGGCAGGGTGGAGTCAGTCAAAAGCAGCAGTTCAGCTTGAAAGGGATGTCCTGCCCCTGCCGCTCTGCACCCATTTTGGAGTGAAGAGCCTCAGATTGTGAGGTGGGGGCAGGTGACATTGCCAGAGTGAGAGTCTGGTATATAGGTGTAATTGTTAGCAGGTTCCTGGTGATTGGTGGCAGGACACCAAGAAGATGTCAGAGGGAGAAGAGTGGGAGTTATTGGACGCTGAAGGGGCAACAGGATTTAGTGAAAAGGGGAGCCTATGACAGGGAGCAGTTCCAACTCAGAGGCTGAAGGGGGGGGGGGCAAGAGGCTGCAGAAGACTACAGGGAGCCTGCCTCTCCTACTGTGACAAGCCCCTCTCCACCCTTGTCTCCAAGGACATGCAAAATGCTGTGTAGAGTGGAACAGAGATTAGAGATGACTAGATGCAGTTTGAGGCTGCTTGGGAAACATCCAGCAGAGGAGGAGCTTTAGAGGAGGTTGAAGGTGCGGACATTCAGTCCTGGCAGCTGCTCTATAGGGGCAGGACTTGCTGGGAAGTGTTGCTGAGTTGTATACCATTTCTTTGAAAAAGGAGTTAACTTCTCTGATAAATTCTTCTTCTTGCTTGCTGGCATGATTTTTGACTCCAGCCCTGACATAAACCCATGTGCCCTGCCTTCTGTCTCTGTTCTTCCTGCCTCACCTTTCCACATAGCACATATATTAGCCAAGTTCAGTGTTCTAAAGGCATAGAGAGTAGGTGCAGTTTTCTTTATGTCTCCTAATTCCCATGCTCCCTAGACAATCAGATGCTCAAAGGTTAATCAGACAATTAAACAATGCCCTCTGATGAGTTGGTTTTCTTTCTTTCATAAGGTCCATCAGGATGAAAAATCAAAGTTAGAACAGGAAATATCAGACTTGGAAAACACTGTTCACAGGGTAAGTGATTTAAATACTTGTTGGCATCAGAATTTATTAATGCGTAGTGATGGAATGTCATTGTTTGTGTGTTGACTATTCAAATTATGATTGAGACTATGGCTTTTGTCCGTTTACTTCTCACGATCATTTGCAAGACCAGGTTTGCAATAGACACCATGTGAACTTTTAGCAGTTCCTTTTCATATTCCTGATGGCAGCTCCATTATTGTGAGCTTTACTGCCGTTACATTGCGCCTTAACATCTAAAAGATTTTGGTGGAGTTGACTAATGAGGGGATGCTTATCAAATTTGCAGATGTCACCAAACTGGGAGGGGTAGTTCATACCTCAGAAGATTGAATCAGAATTCAAGATTACCTTAACAGATTGGAGAACTGGGCCAAAACTAAAAAATGGAACAGACTACCTTAGAGGGTGATGGACTCTTTCATTAGAGGTTTTTAATCAGAGGTTGGATGGCCACATTGTCAGGGATTTTTTAGCTGTGATTTCTGCGCTGAAGGGGGTTGGACTAGATTACCCTTGCGGTCCCTTCCAACACTACGATTCTAAGGAGTTTAAGATTACAGCGTAGTTTTGCAGTTTTTATTGAATTTGAGTGAACTGGTCTTTATTAGGATTTTGCTTAGCTTTTTAAATACTTAATTTCCCCTCTCCCAAGAAAAATGCTGCTCTTAGCAGATTCAGAAAATAATATTTGTGTGTTGTTTTCTGCTGCAGTTGGAGACTGAACATCTTGATCAAATAACTGCTATTTCATTGTTAAAAAACAAAATAGTCTGCTTAGAAGATGAATCAAATATTAAGTCTCATCAGCTGTCTCAGTTGTCTGAAGATGCTTCACAATTTAAAACAGAAATAAACTCCCTTCAGTAAGTTCAGCCGTGTATTTAGTATCTTATTGGTGCCTTGCTCAAATCTATTAATTTATGTCATTTTACAGGAAAACTTTGCATCAATTGTCAGGCCCTAAATAGAGATGCAGGCTCCATAATTGCCTGAAAGTCATATTGGAAGTTGTGTTCCTTAATTCAAAATAATATGCGGACATTCCAGTTGCTCAGTAATGATGAAAAGGAACACCGAATATGCTTGAAGACAATTTAGTATTACTTAACACATCCTAGGGTTCAGTCCAGTTATTTCATTAAGCAAGAGGTTTGGCCTGTGCTTTGGTTTGAATTAAGCCCCAAATTGTGTCAGTGCTCCAATTTCAGGAGATAAAAGATTGGATTCTTTAAAAGTATAATGTTCAGTGGCTCTGCATTTCTAGCTGATATATCCTGATGCATGGCTTTAGTTTTCTGAGGCTATTTTTTAAAAACTTTAAAAGGCACAGTTGCTAATTGCTGTTTTTAAGCTCATTGGAAAGTGTCATTCCCTTTGCTGTATAATTCTGTGCTTTGCAGTGTTTTCAGGTTGTGCTTATCATATTCTAACTTATTCACATTTAAAAACCTGCACCTGTTTCCCCCCACCTCCAAAATGGATATCAATTCTGCAGACTACTAAATGAACAGATACAAAAGTCTTTAGATGAAGTGCAGCATCAGTTGGCTCTTAAAGATGATGAACTTCATTTGGCTCAAGAAGAAATTTTATTGCTAGAAGAAAAAACAGGTGAATGCTGTTTTATTTCTTAGAGTGAAAAATTTACGGCTTAACCACTTAATCTGAAAAGTCAAGAGATTGGGACTAGTTTAACTCTTGGCACAGAACAGTGGCGGCATCTGCTTTTCCTCTTCTCAAGCGGTCAACAACTGTCAAATGTAGGATTGAATTTGGTCCCCCGCTATTGCTTCCCACTTTTCTAGTGTTGAACTGCTAACGGGGATTAGAACAGAAGCAGCAAACCTATTTAAACCATTGGGCCAGGTCTTTATCTCTCCACATCCCACAGGTTAACTTAGACAGGCGGATGTGTATGCCAGCCTGTCAGTCATCTGACATCAGGTGACTTCTTTGCCAATGCCTTCCCCACAGAGAACATGTGGAATAAGAAGCACTCAGCTAATGAGCAGAGATTCAATCCTGCTCTCTGCAGGGGTCTGAATGGGATTTACCCCTATGGGGAATTGGCAGGTGCTGCAGCCAATGCAGACTTCAACCCAGCCTATTAGCTGCTGTCACCCAGTGATGTCACCTTATCGACCGGTGGGCATGGTTTGGGGGAAATGGCCTCATAGGCCCAATTGCACACCCTGGTATGCCAACATTGGCCCATGAACTGGAGATTCCTCACCCCTAAATTTAGAAGTAGGGAAAGAAACATGGGCGTGAAAGAAGGGGTCCTCTTGTGCTTTTCCCATCCTTCTCAGCCATTCTTTATTTGGCAATGAAGAAACAGAGGGAGGAGAATGTGAGAAGGAGCTGAGAACTTGAGAGGGGAACCAGAGGGCTGCAAGCAAGAACATTTCCCTGTTATTTCTTGTTCATGTAAATACCTCCCATGCTGATTTTCATAACTCAGAGGGTGGTGGAAGACATTGCAGAGAAGCCCACTTATTGCATATACCCTCTGGCAGGGTTCTAGTTTTTCAAAGCCATCAAAGAGCAAGGGACTAGCTTTAAAAGACCTTTGTTGGCAGGCGTTTGTAGTGGGGTGAATATGCCCAACATTCTTCCTTCACTTCCATCAACAATAACTTAGCAGTAAAGATTTGCCAATCATTAAAGTCTAGAACAAGGTGCCACAAACAGAGCAAAAAAGGTACCTCATACATAAATGTAAGTTGTCTGATGATATTTGCCAAGTTGTGCATTTCCACTTGCACAGCCAGACTCTGCTTTACACACACCCATACACACACCGGTGTAGCCCTTTGGGTGTCCCAAACTCTCAGGGTGATCATCAGGTGATCCCTAACTCTCCAGAACAGATATTGTTGGGTGAGGAGTCAGAGATAAGGCGGCAGGCAGAAGGAAAAGTTCCATTACATGAGTGAATGTCTGCTCACACAACATTAGCTGTCATCTTTAAGCTCTACATCAATAGATCCCTAAACTTTTTGCCCCATGGACTGCTTGAAAATTGCTAAGAGTCTTTGCTAACTGCTTTATTATTTTTCTGCCTTTTGTATCAATTGTAATGTGCTGTTCTAGATGCCGTATGATTTTTTTCACTGCATTTTATTGCTGCTTTTATTTCTCATAAATTATATTTTATTATTTTCCATAGATTCCTATTGTAGTACAATAAAATACAAAAGAGGATATAAAAGAAGCAATTAAAATATAATTGAAATAAATGTGGCTTTTCATTGCAATGAACATACTGTTTGCCATCTCCAACCACAAATCCACAGACATGCTGAAGCCCCCCTGAATGTAGTCTGCAGACCACATTTTGGGAGCTCCTGCTCTTCATAATTCAAACAGTATTTATTTATAATTTCAGGTAAATTCAGTAATAAGCACCATGCACAGGATGAGACCATCAGTGTGCTCAGAAGTACAATTAATGTCTTGGCTAAGGAAAAAGACAGCCTCCAGGAAAGTATAGATGAAAAGACAGAAAGAGTTGCTTATCTAGATGACAATTTAGCCAATAAGGTATGTACACGGGGCACGAAATAGACACATCAGGGGGACACATGGGCTGGAGTTGGGAGGAGCAGATATTGTACTAGCAGATTTCTGCTTACCTGACTTTTGATCCAGGTCAGCACTTGTAAGTCTTGAATGGTGCATACTGATAAAAGACAACAAAAGAATTATGAACTCAAGAAAATTAGTAACTGTCAACAGCTTCCTTAAAACATAATAAAAAATCAAACTGTAGATTAAAGATTAAAAAATGAGTAGGGGAAAAAATTGTTTATAGTCTTAAGTTTCAGCGGAGTCACCAAAAACAGCAGCCCTATAAATGCTTCTGAAGAGATCACAATCAAATGAATACAAAGAGGCTTGAATTAATAGATAAGTATTTAGTAATAAAAATTATAAAATGAAACTGCTGCCAAGATTCTTTCAGCTTTACCTTCTCCACGTATTTCTTTCCTTCTTTCTCCCCCAACATTCTGACTGCTGGCATGAAGTAGTTGCTGATTTCATTTTAGTCAAGAGAGAGTAGGGGAAAGGAAAAGCACTTTGAAGTAAATGTGAAAAGGGGAGGGGTTGTGCAATAGGTTCTCCACCTCTGCTGTCCAGTTTCTCTGTGTCTTACTGTCAGAATCATGTGTTGTCAGCATTGCGAAAAGAAATTGTGAACTTAGGATGGTTACAAGAGGCCGCATATTTTCCTGGGAAGGTATGTGGTATACCAGTAACCTTACACTTCAGTTCCTTCAGGCCATAAGTAGCGATGGCCAAAAGAAAAATGGAGTACAAAGAAAAATGGCGTGCAAAGGAAAATAAATAAATAAATAAATATGCAAATGCAAATGAATATTGAATATCATTGACCATTAGTAAGCTGAAGGTACCCAACAATTTAGCTTCAGCCACCCTTAAATATTAAACTACAAGAGACTGCTAGTGAATCACTGATAACAGTACTGTATTATGCTGTATATTTGTTACATCCGTATTTCACTTGTTGATCATACCTATTAGTATGGCTGATGTGAATTATAGGATAAGATAAAACCAATAATCTTTGCCATCATGTTTCTTTCTATAGGAAAAAACTATCCTCAATTTGCGACAAACTCTTACTCAGTTAGAGTCGTCCTTAGAGTAAGTAATAGTAATGAAAATTATTACTTTTGACTCTGAAATTTCATCTTATAGCAATCAAAGTATTTTAATAAGCTAATATACTTATAATTGAACCTTTGCACGTGAAGAAGATGGTTCCTCTGAAGAAGGCTAAAATATGGCCATTTGGGGGAGGGGGGAAACCTAAGGCAATTACAATTATCCTAATTCGGCACTTACAGATGTCCTTTAAGGTGGAATTCTGTGCACCTTACATGAGAATCAGTGGAGGGCTGTTTTTTTGCTCAGGAGCATGCCAAAATATTTCCAAGGAGGAAAATGTAATGTTCCCTGATCTTTTCCACAGCCAACCAATGATAATAATAGATGGTGCCTTGCCAATACTCAAATGCTACAAAGGAATTCAGTATAGCAACTGAGTATTTGCAGGGTAAGTAGAAGAACAGCAAACTAATATTATGCAAAGCAAACTGCAGTTTGAACATCTGGGCCAAGTCTTGGCTTACTATATGATTAAAACAAACTATAGCTTGGTGGTACTTCTGAATTATTATTATTATGTGGCCCATGTTACCAATCATAGTGCTGTGCCAGAATTTCAAACATAATGCTTGGCGATCAAGTTGCTAATAAAGAAATGTGAGAAGCCCATGTAGACTGCAAAGATGGAATTGTAAAATAATGTTATCATTACTATCTAATGTAAAGTTAAAAACACTTGAAATGATTCTTCTTAGTTACTGGAATGTAGTTGTTACGTAGATTTATATAATGCAAAAAGATAAATTCTGTTTAAGGTTTTCCAAATCCCCCATTTGCTAGCCAGTTAAAGGATGCCTTAAGCGGTAAAGACCGAGAACTAGCCAGTATCCGTCGCCAGATCGAGGCAGCACATTCTGAGCTTGGTGAAGTCAGCAGGGTGAAAGAAATGGCCTTGAAAGAGAACAGAAGATTACAGGATGATCTATCCACAATGGCCAGAGAAAACCAGGTACAATAGTTCATAAAGATACATGTCACAATTGCTTTAAATAATGTTTGGGTGCCTGAAATTACGTTTGATGTGATTTGTAACTCTTGGGTAATTTTAATTGGTGCGTTTGTTAAGAGTGGCAGCATTACATTCAAACTATATATTTTTTACTTTGGGGGTGCTGATTTAAACGTGACACTAGATATGTATAAGGCATTTATGGATTATGTGCAACCAACCAACCTCATATTTAAACTAGATCACTGGTGCATACACCTGGAGGATTAACATGATGTAGACATCTGTATACTAATGCCATGTATGTAGGAACTGCCAAACCCTGCTTAAATGTGATGCTATCCACTTGGAATGCCATCTGTCCAGATTTTCTACCCTGGAACTGTGTTTCTTTACATGTTTTCTTCGGATTACATTTAGCTGTAAAAAGTGTGAGATTTTAAAATAGCCATCAAGTGATTGTTCAAACAACATTAAGTTAGAATCTAGCCATTACTGGGCAACTTCTCCCTTTAGGGCTTTTTTCATTTTAGACTGCAGATGGGGGACTTGCATGATAGGATGCTCCTTTATTTAAAAGCAAAACATAGAAAACTAGTGTTTCCCTGATCTCTTAAGTTCTGTGTATAGGGAATTTCTTTTCTATGCAGAAGTACATATATAAACCCCCACCTGAAGCCCGAAGTCTGGTACAGCTCAGGCACAGGGTTACCAAATGAGAGCTAGCCTTGTTTTATTTGCATGTAATATTATTTGTAATGGTTTATCATCTAAATAGGCAATCTCATCTGAACTGGAAGCAGCATTACGTGATAAAGAAGAAATGAAAATTAGAGTTCATAATTACATAACAGAAGTCTCCAGGTTTGAAAGTTTAATGGCCTCAAAGGTGAGGAAGTGCATTTGGAAGTTCCCATGAATATTTTATTAATCAGGTGTATCATGTTTTAAAAGTTAAGATCAGGCATGGCCTAGCATCAACCCACAAGCGGAGTGCTGCAGAGGTGGAGATGGCTGGAAACTATTAAAACTAAACGTGAAATAAACATTCAGCTTATACATTCCAAAAGTGACAATTTGGCTTCAGGTACAGATTTCGATATTAATACTGTTTGATATAGCCTAACAGTTGTATGTACTGCCAGCACAATGCCTGCATTCAAACATAATGCTAAACCAAGGGTCTCTAACCTTTTGGGGCCCATCGGCATACTTGCAAATCAGAGCAACTGTTGTGGACACCACACATACATACATACACACCAACCAAGCACTCACTGCAACCTCTTTTATTGGCTACAACAGAAGTTGCAGCCCTGGGTAGGGCTTTTGCATTTAGAAGCTGCATCTCAAGACCTGACTCGGCAGGCAATACAGCAGCATATTAGGTTTTGTAGCCAGGGACTTCCTGCTTTCTTTCAGCAGCTGAGATGCACACTACAGTCGAACCTCTACTTACCACCGCCTCTTGTTACGGTTGTTTCAAGCCGCGGCCACGGCAAACCCGGAAGTAACCGGTGGGTTTGCCGCTGTTCGCGCATGCTCAGCAATCACCGTTTGCACATGCGCAGAAGTGGGCAGTCACCGCCTGCACACAACAGTGCCTCTCCCAGCAACCCATTTCGACCTCTGGACGGACCTCCGGAATGGATTATGGTCGCAAATAGAAGTTCCACTGTACTGAGTATTGGAGCCCTAGCTTTCAAGCCCAGTGCAAAGGGCTGGAGTCGTGCCCACTCTCAGGTTGTTAAATTGAAGCCAGTAACAGACTGTGTGTATTCAGTGTGATTGCAATTAACACAGTCCATGAAAAGCCTATCGTGTAATGTAGCACAGCATTGTTCTTAAAATTCTGCTTGTGAAAGGTATTTAAAATGATTTAAAAATCAAAATCTGCATGCAATTTCTTACTTGCAAATAACAACAACAACAACAACAACAACAACAACAACTTATAACCTGCCCATCTGGTTATGTTTCCCCCACCACTCTGGGTGGCTCCCAACAGAATATTAATAATAATTTAAAAAGTGATAAAACATCCATCCTTAAAACTGAGCAACGTGAGTTCTTTTGAAAGGGAATCTTTCTGTATCTCATATTCTGAATCAGCAGATAGCTTTTTATGTTCAGTTAGACTGAGAAGGAGTTTGAGGTTTCTGTGTGTTCTGCTTTAAAGATCTATTAACACCAAACTTCCAAAATGCTTTTAAAACTTACACACACGCTGGAGCTACAGGTTTTATGTGTGCATACATTTGGATCATAGCAAAAGACCATTCCTGCCCCCCTTAGTCCTTGAAAATTTATACAACAGACAGAGCATAAAATATGACACCCTTCTTATGTGTAATCATCAGAATTTGTATCAACTTGTAAAAGCAACATCCGTTTTAAATTCTTTGAGATTCTAACTCAAGGACTCAGCCTCACTGTAAACAAAGATGCGGATGTAAAAAAATATGATTTATTTAAGAGGAAGGAGAGAAGTGGGAGTTGGGGTGCAAGTAAAATATGGAGAAGAGCGCAAGTTCAGGGTCAACCTCTTCTACCATGTGTAGTGAAGCAGTGTGATGATTTCTTGTGGGTAGAAAGCATCTGATACAGTGATTCATTGCTCAATGGTATATATTTCTGCTTTGAACTAGGAAAGGGAAAACAAGGAGCTGTTGGAAAAGTTCCAGATGCTCTATAGCCAAGCTGAAAGCTGGGAAGTAAAGGCCCATCAAGCTGAGGGGCAAAGCAGCTCTGTACGACTGGAACTCCTTTCTGTTGATACTGAGAGAAGACATCTTAGAGAGAGAGCGGAACTACTGGAAAAAGAAATTCAGGAGGTAATTACTGACACTAGCTGAACTTTATTACCTAGTCCCTTTTCCTAATGTACTTTCTTAATCATACGCCTTTGCATTAATTGGAGATTTCTGCAGAGGACAAGGTGTGTTAATTAATAATTCGTTTCAGCTCATGGGAACACTAATTTCAGAGCTATTTCTGTTCTCGCACGTTAGGGCTTTTAAATGATTATAAGTGTATTTTGGAGGAGGGCAACGAGTTGGTGGGGGTTGTTTTCTTTATATTAACTCAGTAATCAAGAGAGCTTGAATTTTGGTTAGTATGCTGTGAGATGGACTGTCACATGCCTGCATGTAATAATAGAGTTGCATTTGTCTTTCACTTAGCATATCATTGCCCACCAAGCTTATGAATCACAGATCTCTTCAATGGCAAAAAGTATGGCCAAACTAGAGGAGAGTCTCAAACGTGAAAAAGAAGAAAAGTCTTCCATTTCTGTTGATGTGGTTTCTGTTAGAGAGCTGTGTGCCAAACTGGAGTCCAGCAAAGAAAGTCTCTCCCGTCAGTTAACATCCAAATCTATGGAGTTTGAGAGGGTAAGAGGAAGAACTTAGCTCTCAGCACAACACATCTAAATAAGTTCAATACTTAATATAGCTGGTCAAATGTGACTCTAAAATGTAAACCCAAGGATTTGAATCCTAAGATTGTTCACTTGAGAAAGTGCAAGTAAGGAAAGTTTCCCTTCCACTCCTCTGCAGCAAGCCGTGGCTGTTGAAATGCCTCTTCAGAGGGTGGAGGAAGAGCTCTTGAGCAATGGGCATGGGAGGCTACTGTGGGGAGGAGGAAGTGGGAAACATTCCACAAACTTCCATGTGTTCACTGAGCTCAGGTCCAAGACCAAATCTGAGCAATTACGCCTTCCCCTGCAGTGCCCTACATCATATCCCACATTTCACAGAGGCAAGGACACGAGTCTTCTTTTATGTGAACTTCCTCAAATTAAGAAATATTGGCTTGAATCTTAAGATACGGTAAGTTAAAAGTGAGAGACAGGCGAGTTGTAATGTTTAATCAGGGTAAATTCAATCCCACTTCAAACCATGGTGATGCATACTGGTTTATACTTAACCATGGTTAAATATTCAGATACTGGCTGAATTAATGGTTTAGGTGTCTTCCCATTGAGCAAGATCTGAAGCAAAGAACAAATCTTGACTACATATTTCAATTAAGGGTTTGGACAGCATGTTAAGCCAAACAGCTTAGCCCAAAGAGGAACAAAGCAGGTGCAATAGGGAGCCAACACTTTTGTTTGGTCTTGGTAAGCTATAATTTGATTTAATGTGACATGGAAACAAGGTCATTACTACCTAAACCTGTTGAAGGAACATAAAGTTAAGCATCTGCATAGAATTTGCCTATATGAAAGGATGCCAATGAATAAGACCTTTAATATTTAACCTGAAATTCTTAATTAGAATGAATTGTTTTTATGTTCTAGGTGATATCAGAATGTGAAGATGCAAGAGCAGAAACAGAACTGTTAAAAAAACAATTGTCCAGTGAGCGGCTTACAATACAGAACTTGGAAACACTCTTGTCTACCAGCAGAGACAAAGATTTTCAGAATCATTTGATAACCCATGAGAAAGATTCAGAAATACAGCTACTTAAGGACAAGTTAACACTCTCGGAGAGTAAATTGTATGTTTGTAAAGTGCAGAACAACTATTCTTACAACATTTTAAAGCTACTGTTTATAACTTCATGCAAAGATACCTGGCCTCATGAGAAACCTAGCTGTATATATAAAAAACCATTTTCACCTGATAAAATCCTAAATTTCTAACACCATTCTGCACAAACTATATAACTTAGTTGCTAGAAACTCTAAATCCTAATTATTTTTGTCTCAGCCCTCGGTCCTCCTAGACTTGCACCCAAAGATAATGGCATTTACTTGGAATTAAGGGTAGCATCATATTTTCTTTTAACAGTGATTTTGTAGTACTGTCTCACTGCACATCCATTCATAGGGTCAGATGTTGACTTCAACCATGGTAAATAAAAGGAACTAGTGAAACTGCCTTAGAGACTGATTCATGCGAACACGAGTGCTAAATTCCCTCTAGATCAGGGGTGTCCAACAGGTCGATCGCGGGTGTCCCTGGAACCCCAATTCCCCCTGAAAGCTCAACAACTTTGGCTCATCCTCCCACAAAAAAAAAACACAAAACAACTTAGATGGGTAGATCACTGCCAGTTTTTTTGATAGTGGGAGTAGATCACAGTCTCTTGGAAGTTGGACACCCCTGCTCTAGATGTTTGGGGTACGCAGTGCAGTCCCATGTAGCCCTGGGTTTCTGATTCACATCCTGATTCCTCACACTTGAAATCTCAAAAGATATGGAAGGAATTAGCATGAGCAAATGTTGTGAGCGGGTCTTAAGTTCCATATTGAGCTGACTCTGCCTCCAAGCATAATACTTTAACTGGACTGACCTTGATAAGAATCTTCCCCAATAATAGTTACAAACTTGCAGTTAAGAAATATCTTCATTGTGTGTGTCTGCATTTGTGTGTACACATTTGTATGTCTGCGTATATGGGTTTTTTTGTTTTTGTTTCTTGCTCCTTGTTTATCTGCCTTGTTGCCGCTATTTTTAAAGTTCCTATAAGATGCCATCTGTAACTGTGCAATTGTTAAGAACTTTCTTTGTTTGCAACATTTTTAGAACGAGCGTTAATAGGGAAGTTTCAATAACTCGAAATAAACTTGCACAGCTGCAGGCTGATTATGATATTGTAAAAAGGCAGCTGACAACAGAACGATTTGAAAGGTAAGTGAATTTGCTTTATAAACGTGCCCAGTGTCACAAATCCTATGTTTTTAAGAAAAGAAAT
Organism: Podarcis erhardii; assembly: GCF_964252035.2. Lineage (NCBI taxonomy): Eukaryota > Metazoa > Chordata > Lepidosauria > Squamata > Lacertidae > Podarcis > Podarcis erhardii. The sequence continues at coordinate 25,370,179 of NC_138512.1, read as the reverse complement.
ATAAAATTACTATGTATACTATTCTGCAGAAAATATTTAATATTACAGCTGACTAAAAATCTGATTACAGAATTATGAGTGGAATCCAGTAAGTTCTCTGAATGCTGTTTTTTCCAACACAAGTTTACTTTTAAAAGACAACTGAAGGCGGCCCTGTTTAGGGAAGTTTTTAACGTTTGATGCTGTATTGTTTTTAATATTTGGTTGGAAGCCGCCCAGAGTGGCTGGGGAAACCCAGCCAGATGGGCAGGGTATAAATAAATTATTATTATTATTATTATTATTCATCCGCTAATGGAGGAAGTGGATGGGAAGCAGGAGAAATCTCTAGAGCAATTTTTTGGGAATGCTGGGAGCTGCAGGGGAAGGGAGAATAAGCAAAAATCTTCCCTTCATTAATTGACACTTTCCACTGGATCAAATGGCCTTGCACTTGCAACTCTGTCCTCTTACCTAGCACTGAGGCTCAAGAGACCACAATTCCCTTTGTAATTTTGCCCATTATTTTGAAAACATTTAATTTGCCCCTTGTTTTATTAGCTATTTAGTCACATTTTACTGTTCCTTTTGGTGGTGGGAGTCCTTAAAACAATAGGAAAAATTGTGGCAAATTCTGCAGTGTCCTCTCAAAATTCACAAATGAAAGGTAAATAAAAAATAAGTTGGTGTGTTCTTGTACTGTAGAAAATAAAATATGGGCTAATCTAGCCAAAGTTAAAACATTTTAACCCCATTGTTCAAACTTCTCCCATTGAAAAGAAAACAGTATTTTATTTTGTCTGGATCATGCTCCATATTTGTTTGGTTTCTCATTTACTTTGCTGTTTTCTGTAATGTTATTTTATTTTTGGCATGTTATCCTAAGTAAGATTTGCACATACATAAACCTTTCATAACCAAACACAAAGCAAGTAAATACATACCAAGATCCACCTCCTATGTGGAAACAGTGGAATAGTAATTATTGACAAAGAAATTCTTTTTCTCCCCCCCCCCAGCTCCCCTGTCTAGAATAGATAGCTAAATAGGGGCAATAAACCTCCTTTTGCTCACCACCTCCTCTGAACATATTAATGAACAGGTTCCTTTTGGGATGGAAGATGAATAAATAAATGTGAAGTTTGGAAAGTTGTCCTTGGGTTCTGGGTGAACGAGGAAAGAGGGAATCTGAGCATATTCTGCTCCACGCCTTATGCTCTCTCACTGACAGTGCTTTTTCTTCTTTTTGTATAGAACTGTGGCTTATTATTATTACTATTATTAGCTCTCTGTATAGCTCCAACTTGCTTCCAATGTGGCAAAATGCATGGAGATACGCTCACAATTTCTTATTTTTACTTAACAGGGAGCGTGCCATTCAAGAGATGCGTCGACACGGTCTGTCTACCACTTCGCTACGTGCCTCATCCCCACTTAGTTCAACTTTTAAAACTTCACATTCTCCAGAAAGAACAGCTGCAGTGGTAACAGAACAAGCAGACAAGTATGCCATTGAATAGATTGGGTGTTTACTTTTTTGACATGTTATTCGTTTTCATAATATGAAACGTAAAATGAAATGTCAGAACAGGTCTGCAGTTAGCATTTTTCCAAGAGTAAGTTGCAGATTGACAACAGTAAACCTTTGCACTGTGGCCCCTCCGTATGAATGTAATGGCGGGGGGGAGATTCTTGGATGCAAGGAGCTGCTTTGTCTTTTGGGTAGCTAGGATAACTAAAATTATACCAGTGTATATTATTAATAGTTTTTATTATAGTGCAGTCTGACTTGAAGTACTGAGTAACAGATTCCGCAGAAAATAATATTAAATTATCATGTCTTAAATGGACAGTATAGTGCCAATGTAATATAATAACTGTAATCTTTTCCTTCTCAGAGGTGTGGGCTTCAAGGATTAATCAATTACTTTAAAAGAAGAACAATAATAGAAGTTTTAACATGTTTGGACTTGTTGTCAACACTGACATGAACTCTACCTCCTAAACATTGTTAAATCATTTAAAACCTTGAGAAAAATGAATGTTTTTAATGTGTGATCAACCCTTGGAACATTCTTTTACCACACAATATTTCTTAAATATGTGGATGAGCTTTGTCTTTAGGTTACGACCAAAGTGTGTGAATGTAAATCTCATTTTCAAATGCAAGCTTTTTACTACAAAACCAAGTGAAGGCAGCTGGTCATGAAGAGCCTTTTAGGCTACCATTTATTTGCTCTTTTGTTTACACCCCACTAATTTTATATGACCTGTAAGTCTTAAATAATGTTCAATTTAACCTAGCATTGTCTATAAACTTAACAAAAATAGCAGATCAAGGATTCATATACTTCTTTATCACTCCTCAGAGCTGAGCCTGTATTTTGAAAATCACTTTAATTTTGCTCTTATAAAAAACAATTACAATTGCTTGCATTAAGTTATCATGTTAGTAATAATGCAATATATATGCTTATCTTGGATCTGTCAACACTCTTCTTTCTTTTTTTAAAGTTCAGTGATAAAGTTTGAGGAGTTGCCACAGCTGAGCTCCAGCTTTTAATGGCGTAAAATAAGGCAGGTTAGTTTAGAAAAACTATTAGGTAAGTGAAGTAAGAATCTTATTGCAAAAAGACTGATAAACTTGAAGTTATTGTCACAATAATGTCATATTATATTAGCAGGTTCTGGAATATGTTTCTTACAGTCAGCTTCATATGTGTTGACTGTGTATCATCTCTGTCCACTAACCTTTTCAGAGCATAGAAGCATACATTAAGCACAGAGCTACCTCTGCCCACAACTCGTTCATTTTTTCTAGTTTTGTTTCGTTTTAAAGAAAGAAATCTTAATTATGGGACCTCCATAATATGCAAAGCTGATCTGTTTGTGTTTCAGTGTGAATAGAATTCTGGATTAAGGATATATCTGAATTGTCTCTTTCCAGTATATTAATCTTGTTTAACACACTTCTGCTGTAACATATGTACTTAATGGTATAATACACAGCAATAATATACTGTCTAATGTGAAGGAACTTCAGTTTTCCAAGCATAATTGCAGACTGATTTAAAACTTTTCTTCAAAAGCACATATTTTCCAGTTTCCATTATAGAAACTGCTATGAAGAAGAGAAAAGGAATATGACATACGACAAAAACGGAAGCCCCAAATCCTGAAGTTGGCTGTGTCTAGGTTGCTTTTAATAAAACTGTGAAAGCATATTGTTTTAATAAATAAAATATATATTAACTGGAATAATAGTCTCAGCAGAAATACTGTGTTAAATTTCAGGATGACCATATATTGTTTTTAAGGTACTGACAGTTCATTAGTATGGTACGTTTTCATACCTTCACATCATTCACAGTGAAAGTAGTAACAGAGAACACACACACAAATTGTGGACATTTTCTTAATATGCCATGAAATGTGATCTTTTTGAACATTTCCTTTGACTTTTCAAACCAGCATTAGTACTTGATGAAAACTCAGCTGACAAGTGGCTTTAGGTTCAAAACTACTACTAAAAAAAAAAAAAGAACAAATCCCTTGGGAAGATATTTTTGTTTTTAATATATATGTGTGTATTATAAAACTTAATAAATCATGAATAAGATATTTGACCAGTTCAAATGTAATAGGAAACCATGGTTTCCTGCAAGATGCATAAGCCTATTAAGCCTCAGGTTCATGTGTTCCCCTTTAACAGATGAGGTTGGAAGCATGTAACCCAACTTTGGATGTAACTGGTTTTAAAACTCTTTAATTAGTTCAAACAAACTAGAATCAGACTGGATCCTAGAGTTTAAAGAAACCTCATCATAACCATGAAAATGGGGAGAGGTGAGGGAAAACACATGAGCCCCGGTGTTCGACATGGCTGCTGCACATTTCCTGTTGCATTTGAAATGGGCCGTTGTGAATTTCGCTGCTGAAAAACAGCTTTTTATTCCATATGCTGCCTTTTTTATGTGAAACACCACAGTCGTGAAGGAGTGAAACGGTGGTTTCTTCCATTCTGCTTTTAAAAACTACTTTGAAGATATGATGTTATCTTACAAAATAAGGACAGGATAATAATAATGTCTGCTGTAAGCAATGCAAATAAAAGCATCTAAAATGTGTCTCTGGTTTTAAAGAAGTGTTGGGAGCTCAAGGTAGCCTCCTAATGGATGAACCATTTTGCTTATTTTTAGAAAAATATTAGACATGAATATCAAGCACTACATTGTGAATAAAACAATTCTCCTGGCCCATGCAAAAACGTCACTGTACTTTGAACAAAACCTTCCCTATTCTCTGTGTGTAAGTTTATGCAACAATCCATCTAGGGACATACCTATACAGGCATGTTTTGCACGTCACGGTAAGCCAAATTATGCCTTATCAAGAACAGAACTTTGTTTTCCCCTGGTCTTTTTAAGCTCCTGTGCAGTGCTAAAGCTTAGCCATGGTTTGGCTTAGGATGTCATCAGAGCATGGGCTCCTGGTTAAGCAGTCTCCTCTCCACACTGACCAAAAGTTGTAGCCAAGGTATGCAGTGTGTGATTAGCACACAGAGAGAGCTTAACCACAAGTCCAGCTTCAGGTGGCCTGCTCAGGCAAATCTTGGCTTAGCTCACCACTGTGCAAGAGTAAAAATACATGTTTGTTTACGGACTGGGCAGGAGCAAAGAAACTCTTTGTGTGGTCCCAGTATAAACCACAGTTTGGCTTCATGTGATAGGAGCATGGAAGCTGCCTTATAGGTTCCTCTAGCTCACTGACTGACAGTGGTCCTTCCCAGCCATACCTGGACATTGTACATGGGACCTTCTGCATGCACATGGTGATGACGTGCAGAAAAGGCCACAGAAACTGCCTTCAGTGTGCACTTTCATACCTCGGTGTGGAAACTACACAACAAATGCACTGTGCATACTGTACTGTTGTGTCATTACAAAACCCCTACCTATGATGCTCCTCCAGTTTTTCTGTAGTGTGTACCAGTTCTGTGGCAGATGAACTGATCTGGAAGGTATTCTCTGGGTAGGAAGTCGGAATCAGGATAGGCAAAACTGAGAAGCATTGTTTTGACTTTGCAACTCAACCTGTAGTTCGACTGACTAGAAATAGCTCGAAATCTATGATTAAGTCTAGTGATCAATACACCAGGTTTCTTTCACCTTTTTTGGTATTTTTATTAAAGATTTTCTTGATTTACAGAAGTATGTGTAATGTCTCTCTTATATTTTTTCCATGTAACATTTTTACAAATCAGTTTCTCCATGGTGTACTTCTAAGATCAGTCATAGTTAAAATAAAGAGGCAATGCCAGCCTAATGAGTCTGCAGATGGGTTCTATCTAGTTAACTCTCATCAGCTGCAGCCAGTGTATTCAAGGGTCAGGGATGATGGGAGCTGTAATCTAACAACACCTGGAGGTCCACAGGTGAGCCAGCTTTGTGTCATTCTGGTGTTTTAAGCCCAGTTTGCCAACTAGACTTTAAACTCTCCATACAGACCATGGGACTAGAGAGCACACACCAGAGAAACCAGTCGACATGGGTACGGTATGTCCATTTAGCAATATGCAGGTAACCTAGTGAGACTAAATGCCAGCTTATTTTATGGGATATTTGAGGAAGCACCTGATCCATAGAAATTTAACAATACCCCTTATTTCAGAAAGCCCTACCTCCCTTTTTGGGGGGGGGGGACGCCCTGGAACAAGCATTGCGGTTCCACGAAGGTGGATCACACGCGGGAATCGACCAACGCTCAAGTTGGTCTATTATTAGGCGAGGCTTAAGGGTGGGGCCGGAGAGAGAGAAGCCTGGTTTAGAAGGGGGGAGAGCGAGCGAGCGATCGCGCCTCGACCTCCGCGGAGCCTGTTCCCTCCCTGCTCAACTTGAGGCTGCCGGGTTGCAGGGAGAGAGCGAGCATGTGATCGCATTGGCTCGCCTTGCCATGGTGTGGCAGCAGCGCGGGCAGCAATGGAGGCGGCTTAAGGGACAAGGTTGGGCGGCTGCTGCTGCTGGCTGGCTAGACCGCAGATGGGAAAGCCCGACCCAATTTCTCGTCGCCAAATCCAGGTAGGGCATTCGCATCCCTCCCCTCTTTTGCCTTCTTTCTCTTCTCTTGCGCGTATTTACGCATAAAAGCATTGTTCAGAAGCCGCCGAGGCGTGGGTTTGAATCCTGCCGTCTGCTTTGCGTTTCCCTGACCTTGTCGCTTTCAGGCGTTCGCACCTCTTGTTCCGTTAACCCCCCAAATCCATTCTTGGTTTTTTGCGGGGGGACTCCGCGCCTGTCTATTGTTAGACTGCAGGCAGGCTGCTATTTCCTTGGGTAGTGTGTGGGTCTGTGTTTGCGTGGAAGGCTGGCTGTGCAGGCTGCCAGTCAACCTAGAGGATGTGTCTGCTTTCTGAAAACGGGCTATTTCTTGAGCATCAATGAAAGGCATCTGTGATGAACGTACACATTGGCAGCTCTCCTAAAAGGATTAAATAAAAGCAGAGCTATGCATGTTGGCAAGGCTTGCTTTGGCAGTACTTTCATACCCTATAGATTTCAGTGTGCTCTGACTTTTGAATTTCTTCCCATTTTTATTTTTAAATCCCTTGGGTTAGTGTTTTCTTTGATTCTTGCATTAATTTTCCCGGAGGCAAGACAGAAAGGGATGACTTTTGTTTGCTTGCTACATCTCCCACAAAGCTCCAGAGCTGCATTGCTTTGTCTAACCTTCTCTAAGGCCATTTATCATGGAACTCCCGTCACCATATTTTAATGAGCTGTGAAATCTGCTAGTTATTACGGTTGAAAGACGGAAGGTTTCGTTTCCTGCGAACCCACCACCCACCCAATAACTAGATCAAGTGCCCTAAAGGTTACACTATCCGGAATGAGACGTCTGTTTTCCGTCAAGGCTTTTCATTCTTAATAATAATAATTTTTTTGCAGAAAAAACCCTGACAGACCATAAGGGGACAATCCTAAACATGTTTACACCAGGAGCACATCCCACTGAGCTCAGGGAGTAAATTTACTCCCTGGTAAATTGGTTTTAGGATTGCCCTTACTCTCACTGCTTCTTTTCTCCAGACAACTGGAAAGTCTGAATTGCACAAATGCTGCTGTTTCAGAGAAGCAGGTGATCAAGGTCGGAATCCTTTGCAAATTCATGATTTTCTTAAGAACTGTGCAAGTGGTCTTCGGGATTTAAGAAATATTCCATTTTTTGAGCTCATCTGCCCAAGAGGGTTAAAGGAAAACTAGAAGCCACAACCGTACATGTTGAAATTTTAATATGGTTAACAATAGTGCGGCTGAAATTGAGATGCTGGGGGAGGGGAAGAGGTTAGTAGTAGAGAGAAGGGAAGCATGCCCAGAGTACAAGGAGTACTCTAAAGCCCATTTTTCATTTGTCTCCCTTCTCAAAAGAAGTAGCTGTGTGATGATATCAGTAATGTCTGTGTGTTTTAGGGGGTTGATACGAGAACAGAAGCAGAATCTTTATACAATAAATCCAATTTGCAATAAATATTCAGGAACACAGTAGACAAGCTAAGTAGAGTGCAAATCTTAAAAAAAACACACACACCTAAATGTCACAGGAAAGTTTATTATTGCTATCAAAAATGTTCACTTAAATGTGACATTTTTGCTTGTCCTAATAAAAAGTATTGTTGCGCTGTAAGAATAGCATTCACATTACTGCAAAAAAAGGAAAAGGGTAGTATATTTCACTAGGTGTTACTCAGCTAATTTGGTGGTGGGAAAAATAAACAGGCCACAGAAAATCATTAAGAAATGAATACTTGTAGCTCAAGGAATGCAAGAGCAGACTCAAGATCCATTTAATCTGCCATCTTGCTTCCACCTGTGGCGATGGTGGCCTCCCCTAGCATTTGCTTAGGAAGAACTGGTATTGCTGGTGTTGAGCCATAATGGTACACACCCATCTTGCCAAACCTCCCCTCCAGTATTACTGTGATGAGCCACCGCTGCACCACCAGGCCTCCGAGCAATGTTAAGCAATTATGTAGTATTGTTTTTAGAGGAATTGATGTGAGCAGGGGATTGGCACTCCTGGGTTGCCAGGTGATGGCTGCCATTTATTTTGCCCATAAGGTCCCTCCTATTGGTGTTGCATCATCTAGCTCTACAATATACTCTTTTCCGAAATGGAATGGCTAGAAATGTACCCATTATTCCAAATGCAGGCTGGCATATATTGATAGATCTGCATTAAATCACTGGCTATCTTGTGCATTACACTACTTGTAGTTTTCAATTCCTTTATGTTAATCTTTAGCATAAAATTTGCGTTTTTTGCAAACACCACACATATACATCGGATTGGTTTTTTCACTGCAGGATCTACCATAACCCCAATATATTTTTCCTAGATAATCACTGCCAGGTTAGATACATTCAGTGCATGTGAGGTTAGGGATTTATCTGAATCACTTTACACCTCAGAGTGCAAATCTTATACTTGGATACACGGAAGTCATTCTCACTGAGTTCAGAGAGACTTTCTCCCAAGTAAGTTGGGTTAAGGTTGCAGGCTGAACATACCTTGAACAACAACAACAACACTTTTATTACTTATACCCTGCCCATCCGGCTGGGTCTTCCCAGCCACTCTGAGCGGCTCCCAGCAAAATATTAAAAACACGATAAAACATCAAACATAAAAAAACTTACCTAAACAGGGCTGCCTTCAGATGTTTTCTAAAAGTCAGGTAGTTGTTTATTTCCTTGACATCTGATAGAGGTCAGGGTGGACGCCATTACTGAGAAGGCCCTCTGCCTGGTTCCCTGTAACCTCACTTCTCGCAGCGAGGGAACCACCAGAAGACCCTCAGAGCTGGACCTCAGCGTCAAGACTGAACGATGGGGGTGGAGACTCTCCTTCAGGTATCCTGGGCCGAGGCTGTTTTGGGCTTTAAACGTCAGCACCAACACTTTGACTTGTGCCCAGAAACGTCCTGGGAGCCAATGTAGGTCCTTCAGAACCAGTGTTATGTGGTCTCAGCAGCCACTCCCAATCACCAGTCTAGCTGCCGCATTCTGGATTAGTTGTAGTTTCCTGGTCACCTTCAAAGGTAGCCCCACATTGCAGTAGTCCAAGCGGGAGATAACCAGAGCATGCACCACTCTGGCAAGACAGTCCATAGGCAGGTAGGGTCTCAGCCTGCATACTAGATGGAGCTGGTAGACAGCCACCCTGGACACAGAATTGACCTGCGCCTCCATGGACAGCTGTGAGAATCTCTTGTTCTGTTTAGATGTTGATTCACCAAGATGTAAGAAATTTTTTGGTGGTGGTGGGAGGAGAGTTCTTCACAGTCTAATTGGATTTTCTTCATCCATGATAGTGAAGAGCTACCTCACTGTTCACTTGGCTACCTCACACTTTGCTTGGCTACACCACTGGCCTCCCCTGACTTCCCAAAGCAGATCCTTCAGGGAATCACAATGTTGATTTCCCTTCACTGTGAGAACTGGCTATTTGCTCTAAACTTTCCCTTTTCTTTACCCAACAGTCAGAGCAGTCCTGATTGTGTACATTCAACTTGGCATTTTAAAAGGGAAGAAAAGACAGCCCGAGAGTTCAGGTTTCTCAATGCAGGTCTGATTCTGTTGGTTTACAAAATAGTGCTATTATTCAAACGTGTCATTACAGCTCTATAAGGTCACCTCAGTGGAAACAGCAAAGGCTACAGCAGTATGGGCATTAGTTTATGAAAGAAGGGTGATTTCTAGTGTTTACCGTGTAATTGATTTTTATTTCTTTAGTTATTGCGCCTTATGAAAGCTCTCTTATTCTCTCATTTGGGAAGAGAAACGGAGGCTGAGAGAGAAGTGACTTGAAAGGGAGCATTTCTCTTCTCTGGTCTTTTTTACTCTTGCACCGTGCTGAACTAAGTCAAAGTTTGGTTTAGTATGTCATCTGAATCTGGGCTCATGGTTAAGCGCTCTCATCATTTGACCACAACAAGGAAGCCCAAGTTTGGATGACACACTAAGCTGAACCTTGGCTTAGCTCAGTGTGTTATTAGAATGAAAAAGACTGGGGCGGGGGGGGGGGGGAGGAGAAAATGCCTGCAAGTGTCTCTCCAATAACATGTTTGCATGTTCTCAGTAAGCCGCAGTTTAGTGTAGCCTTGCTGTGCAAACCAGGCCAACACAGTTAGCTTTTAGTACAGTGGTACCTCGGGTTACAGATGCTTCAGATTAGACGCTTCAGGTTACAGACTAACCCAGAAATAGTACCTCGGGTTAAGAACTTTGCTTCAGGATGAGAACAGAAATCACACGGCGGTGGTGCAGCCCTATTAGCTAAAGTGGTACCTCAGGTTAAGAACAGTTTCATGTTAAGAACAGACCGCAGGAACAAATTAAGTTCTTAACCTGAGGTACCACTGTATGTTTTTATTCATTCTGTTGATTTTTCCCAAGTTTGTCTTAAATGCTGCTTCTATGGTTTTATTTTTGCAATGTAGTATGCATTATGGTGTTTAATTATTTTGCTATAAGCTGCCCTAAGAGTTTTTACTGAAGAGTGGCATATCATTTTTTTGATATGCAAGGTATTCAATGGGAAATAGTTAAGAAGTGTGACCAAAGCAATACTGAAATTTCTGATTAGTCTTTTCAGAAGGTAATTTTTAAGAGTGTCATACTGTTAACATCTTTTCTCGTTCTAGTTTGATCTTTATAACCCAGGGATATTAATATAATTCCCATCTCTCTCTCCCCCCTGCACCCTGTTTCTCCGCTTGAGAAGTACACATATCCTCTTACTCTGATGGAAGTGTTGTGTTCCTTGATGATGTCGACATGCTAATTTTCATATTTCTGTAATGGCTTAACTGGAGGCAAGTCCCATTGACCTCGGTGGGGCTTGCTGCTGAGTAGACCTGTATGGGATTGCACTTTCTTGGCATGTTGGTAATGGTGCAGCAAATGAACTTGGCTGCTGACAGTTTGGTTACAGAGCAACTTTCAACAGACAGGCTCAAAGCAGGCCAGTTTAAGGATGCAGTCACAAGAAGAGACACAGCCAAGGAGCTCTCAGTGCAAGCTGTTGACCAGCCTCCCAATAGCCCAGGGGTCAGCAAACTTTTTCAGCAAGGGGCTGGTCCACTGTCCCTCAGACCTTGTGGGGGGCTGAATTATATTTTGAAAAAAATATATGAATTCCTATGCCCCACAAATAAACCATAGATGCATTTTAAATAAAAGGACACATTCTACTCATGTAAAAACACACTGACCATCCTTGGGCCAGATTTAGAAGGCAGTTGGGCCAGATCTGGCCGCCGGGCCTTAGTTTGCCTACCCATGCAATAGCCTCTTCCTGCTTATTTTTACAGGGCTGAGGAGGAGGCAAGAGCCAATCTGAGCAGGGGAATTCAAGAGATGTCAGGCCAGTCTGCATTCCAAAACAGGGCAGGGTTGAGGAGCAATTCCAGACAATGGGTGATGATGATAATCCACAGCAACTACTGTGGAAGAGTTCCCAGTGTAGGCAGGGCTGACTCAGGATGACAACCCTGAGGGGATAATTTCTGAATCCTAGTTGTTTGAATAGTCCCTCAGTCAGCACTTTGGGGGAAAATAAAAATGGAAATTTTGAACTTATGGACCCCTAATGTTTCCCTTAAGTTAATTATATGTAGCTGTTCATACATTTTTCCCAGGTGCTTGAGGGCATAGCGTTTCTTCTGTCAGTTGTGTTTCGAGTTCTTTCGTTGTATATGCCCACTGACTCTTATTGTACAAGTAGCCTCATAGATATCGGCATCAGATCTTTAGAACAAATAAGTAAACAATGCATGGATATCGCTTTTGGCTATTACATTTAAATGAGTAGTTTGAGATATTTGTTTGTTCGACCAACATGGCAGCCTCAGTCTCTGGGTTTGTACATTTTTGTCTCAAAACATGTCTAAGGACATTCTTGAGGTTTTTTCCCCTTTAAATAGCAGGCTCTTCCATGTTTCCTGCCTAGATGGCATTTGCCCTGGAGTCCAGGAATCTAAAAAGATATACATGCAGTTTTTGTACAGTGGTTTTGTTAACATTGTGCTAAAACAGAAAATGTTAATATTCCACAAATTCTTTTTTAAACACTCTCCAGTTGTCTTTGATAATCCAAGTAATTATCTGCTTGGAATTCTCCAGTTCCTTTCAAAATTTCTCTCTGGTTTGTCAGCCCTTTTCAAAAACAGAGTTCTGTGGTAGCTTAAAGATTTGCACATGGCATGAAGTTTCCTGGATTGGAATCCCACTAAGTCAGATGCATAAAGTCTTATTCTAAATTGTGTGCGCACTTACTCTCTAAATATATATGGGTCCAGAACACTGTTTAGTCCTGTTATGTAGAGCAGGCGTTGTAACCTTCCAACAGTTTGACTTCACCCCCAAAGGCACAGTCCTCCATTGTCTCCCAAGACAGAGGCCAACCAATACTATGTTGGATAAGTTACAGATAGGTAGCCGTGTTGGTCTGCCATAGTCAAAACAAAACAAATTCCTTCCAGTAGCACCTTAAAGACCAACTAAGTGAGTTCTTGGTATGAGCTTTCGTGTGCATGCACACTTCTTCAGTGTGCTCTCTATATTGGACAAACAGTGTGCTCTCTATATTGGACAAACAGGCCAGACCTTACGCCAAAGAATAAACGGACATAAATCGGACATCAGGAATCACAAGACAGAGAAACCAGTAGGAGAACATTTCAATCTCCCAGGACATTCTATACAAGATCTCAAAGTAGCTGTTTTACTACAAAGGAATTTCAGAAATAGACTGGAAAGAGAAGCTGCTGAATTACAACTTATCACCAAACTCAAAACCATGGAAAAACCTGGTCTGAACAAAGACCTTGGATTCTTATCTCATTATACATGACAAAGCCATTTTTCACCTTTTCACCCCTTGCTTTTTCCTGTAAGACCTATTGCAGTCGTTAAGAGTCGTCAACAGGCTCATCACAGCTATCTGCCAATCACCCATTCCCACCACCCTTCTGAGTAATACCCCTCCCCACCTTCTCACTATATAGAAGGGTCTGGAAACTTCTGTTTCAGTGTATCTGAAGAAGTGTGCATGCACACGAAAGCTCATACCAAGAACTGACTTAGTTGGTCTTTAAGGTGCTACTGGAAGGAATTTGTTTTGTTTTGACTATGGCAGACCAACACGGCTACCTATCTGTAGTTAAAGCTATGGTTATAGTATGTATGGTATAGTTAAAGCTATGGTTTTCCCAGTAGTGATGTATGGAAGTGAGAGCTGGACCATAAAGAAGGCTGATCGCAAAGAATTGATGCTTTTGAATTATGGTCCTGGAGGAGATTCTTGAGAGTCCCATGGACTGCAAGAAGATCAAACCTCTCCATTCTGAAGGAAATCAGCCCTGAGTGCTCACTGGAAGGACAGATCCTGAAGCTGAGGCTCCAATACTTTGGTCACCTCATGAGAAGAGAAGACTCCCTGGAAAAGACTCTGATGTTGGGAAAGATGGAGGCACAAGGAGAAGGGGACAACAGAGGACGAGATGGTTGGACAGTGTTCTCGAAGCTACCAGCATGAGTTTGACCAAACTGGGGGAGGCAGTGGAAGACAGGAGTGCCTGGCGTGCTCTGGTCCATGGGGTCACGAAGAGTCGGACACGACTAAACGACTAAATAACATGGACAAGGTGCTTGCATCAGTCAGGGTGACCACTTGCACTCTGGACCCTTGCCCCTCTTGGCTGATGAGCGGGGGGGGGGGGACAGCTGACTGGGCCAGGGTGGAGATTAATGTCTTCTTGTGAGAAGATGAGGTCCCTGCCTGCTTGAAGGAGGCATTAGTAAAAACCCATCCTCAATAAACCCTCCCTGGATTTGGAAAATCTATGTAATTACTGGCCAATTGCCAGTGTCTGTCTTGGGGAAGGTTCTTGAGTGGGTGGTCTTCGACCAGATCCAAGTGCTCTTGGGGGAAACTGATTATTCTAAATCCATTTCAATCAGAGTTTTGGCCCAGTTTTGGCATAGAAACTGTTTTGGCCTGTATGATGACCTCTGTTGAGAGACAGGGAGATGTGTCCTTGTTAATTCTCCTCAACCTATCGATGGCTTTTGATGCCATCATCCATTCTGGAGCAGCTGTTCTAAGTCAGGGGTGGGTGGCACCATTTTGCTGATTAGTTCTGGACCCAATTGAAATTGCTGGTTTTGACTGTAAAGTCTTAAAGTCTTCCCTTATGAATTGTCTCAGACCCTGCAATAGTCACCCAAGGCCCTTCTTCATGTGCCTCTTCTGTGAGGGGTTGGAGGGTAGCAACATGAGAATGTGCCTTTTCCATGGTGTGTGTACACACACACACACACACAAGGGGTGGGGAGAGAGAAACAGACAAGACACTATTGTGGAAGATATAAATATACACATGATTGCAGAGGTGGAAAAATTGTAAGCAGCAAGATCAGAGGGAAATGAAATGCAAAAAAAATGCTGACTGACAATTACATTCTAGTTTAAATGTATGTAAGATCATTGCAATGACTATTCACTGTTGATGACAACACAGACAATCTGCCATTGGTAAACTAATTTAACACGTATAGTGAAATTTAAACACACACACCATTAGCTTGATTCAGGTGAAAGAACTGAATTTCTTAATCTTGTAATTCAGTAGAGTTTCCCTTGAGATTCCTTTGTTCAAGAACAGGCACTTGCAGGTCCGTAAATATTCAGTGGCATTTCTGAATTTTGCCTTTCCTAATGACAGATTTCTACAGGTTTGCTAGAATAACCCCCCCCTTTTTTTTTTCAAATACTGATGCAAACTGACCTGATCAACACATTCCAGAATAATGTGCAGATTGGAACAGTTTCCTTCAGATTTCATTTCACCAATTTTCAAATTTTATGATGAAGTTTTTGGTGGGTGGGTATGTGTGAGAGAAAATGCATGGGAATGTTTTATGAATGAATGCATCCAAAAATAGCTATTTTAAGATAATTTTATGTCCAGCTTTTAAATTTAAAAAAATCTGTATATTTAGAGAAGAAATTAGACAGAACAAACTTACAAATAAACTCCTTAAAGAATCATATGGGCCAGAAACAGGCTGATTCATCCGCTCCTAGATCAGTGTCAATTTATTACTTTCTGTAGAGATGGAACCTGCTTGCCCTGTGTAGAATACAGAAGGGCATTTTTGGCAGATGATATCAGATGCCATATTGGAAGATAGCCTGGTGATTGAGCCTCCACTGTTGTGGCTGGTGTTGCTTTGACCTGTGATCGTGTCGCCATGGTGAATACGGGACGGGCTTTCTTGCAGGTCTGATCCCTGTGCTTATGTGTCTGTTAGGAGGCCTGTTGATGCTGGCGAGTCATAAGTAAGGGGGCTGTTTGTAAGCAAGGGCAGGCCTGTAAACACTGAGACATCAGGGCAATGGTGTGTACTTAGAAATCTAGACAACAAAACAGAAAAAAGTGAAACTCAATTTTCAGGCTTACAAGAAATGCCTACAAGGCTACCATACAATTCAAAGCAAATGTTCCCAAGGTTGCCCGCCACAATAGCATATAATTGTCCACCAATGGTGGATTAGTGCAGTCTAACTTGATTCTTCTAGCAAAGGGTGATGGTTAATTTCTGGTCTTCAGGCAAGAGCAACTCTTGAACCTTTTTTGGTCCGTCAGAGGTGAGGCTTCGAGGGAATAAGCAGACCAGTCTGTAGTCTGTTGTTTAAAGGGTTTTGCCTCAGCGCCTTAGCACCAGTTGTGTTTATTGAAGACTGTTCTGTCAGATTGTTCTCTCTCTGTCTCCCACTTTCTCTCTCCCATTCTGCATATGCAATGAATTTTGCACAAATTGATTAATGACCTCGTGTACTCTTACATTATAGTTGTTCACATGCTACATAAACAGTGTGATACATACGTAAAATGCCTTTGTAAGCATCTAGGTCAGTGTTTCTCAATCTTGAGGCCCCAGATATTGTTGGACTACAACTCCCATCATCCCTGAGCTCTGGCCTTGCTGGCTAGGGATGATGGGAGTTGTGGTTCAACAACATCTGGGGACCCAAGATTGAGAAAGGCTGGGTGGATGTGGAAGTCTTTCTTGTCAGCATGCAACCAATTTATGACCCGTCCCTATTTTCTGGTTGGCTCAGAGCAAAAGTTTGATCAAGCCTGGCTGCTTGACCGGGCCTTCAAATCAACCACCCAAGGCCAGTTAGGAGAAGATTTTACCATGCAGGATGGACTGTAGATCACTGATAATGTGCTGGAATGATTCTAGCTGGGAGTAAAATGTGTAAATCCTGAAACAGAATCTCTAACGAGTTGGAACAGATGCTGTTATATCATAGGGTTTGGCTGAAAACAAAGGATTTCATAGTGTGTTCTGGGAGGAAGCAATTAGTATTTATGT
Source organism: Podarcis erhardii (assembly GCF_964252035.2). Lineage (NCBI taxonomy): Eukaryota > Metazoa > Chordata > Lepidosauria > Squamata > Lacertidae > Podarcis > Podarcis erhardii. The sequence continues at coordinate 25,353,758 of NC_138512.1, read as the reverse complement.
ATGTATGTGTAGCAGTGTTCAATATAAGGTAGTGCTTATATATGCATTGTGTAGTGACAGAATAATATCTGGAAATTGAGACTGATGGTGAAATGAAAGTTTTAGTGGAGTTCCTTATGAGCCTCCTCCCTATGAATCTAGATAATAAAGATGCCATCACTGTATCTCTGGAAATGGTCCAGCACATGGGCGTAGCCAGGGTTTTTGTTAGCGGGGGGTTAGAACCTCAAGTTTGTATTGATTTTTATTGATTTGGGGTGGGAGCTGCCCCCCTGTTCCCCCTTGGCTACGCCCATGGTCCATGGTAAGGAGAAATGTTGTTTGTCTCCTATAAACTGTATGTAGTGGTTCTTCTGTCTCTATATATTTAAGAATGGAAAACAATGGTGATAGTGTTAACTGATTGCAGTGTTTGTGTTCCTCAGGATTAATTTTCTTTAAATCTTGGTGCTTGACCATAATTACAAGAACTGCCGTTGGTCAACCACGCTATAAATGCTACATGGATTGTGGCAGCTGTTATTACATTTCAACAAGAAGAATAGTTCGAAAGCTCCAAGCAGTCTGTGTTTTTGATGTTCATAATTTGAGTCCTAAGCAAATAGATAGGAAATGTTTTTCCTAGAGAAGAAGCCATTTATGTACAGATGTTGATGCCTGTAAGCAATATATTAAATTTACATCTCTTGTTGCCCTAGCAGATTTTGAAGCCTAACAATCAATTAACAAAATATATTTTTGAGCTCAGTCTGTACATTCCAAAGTTTGTAAAGGAATGGTGCTCTCTCTTTTTTTTGGACAGGTATTTACCGGTAATAGCTGCTGTTAATAGCATATAATGGAAAACCATCTCTACCGTCCTATGACTGGGAATCCTCTGGCTGCAAGCTCCATTCCCAGATTGCTGGGAGTAAATTGGCACCATCCAATCCACCCCCATCTTAGAGGGGGTAGGGAGTGGGAATGCAGAAACAGGTTGGCAGGAAGAGTGATTATTTACCTTGCTCCCTCCCACTTAAGTCGGTAATAGGGGTGAGGAGCTTGTGTAGATGTACTGTCCTGTCCTTTGGATGCAGGTAGTGCTGTGGTCTAAACCACTGAGCCTATTGGGCTTGCTAATCAGAAGGTTGGCAGTTCAAATCCCCACGACGGGGTGAGCTCCCGTTGCTCGGTCCCAGCTCCTGCCAACCTAGCAGTTTGAAGCACGCCAGTGCAAGTAGATAAATAGGTACCCCTGCAGCGGGAAGGTAAATGGCGTTTCCATGCGCTCTGGTTTCCGTCACAGTGTTCCGTTGCACCAGAAGTGGTTTAGTTATGCTGGCCACATGACCCGGGAAGCTTTCTGTGAACAAACACCGGCTCCCTCGGCCTGAAAAGCAAGATGAGCGCCGCAACTCCATAATCGCCTTTGATTGGACTTAACCGTCTAGGGGTCCTTTACCTTTACCTTTACTATCCTGTCCCATTTGCAGCAAACTCAAATTTGGCCAGCAGAGACTTCCAGCCACTGAATCCTTAAGTATTCCAGGTGTCTGGTGCTGGGCATCTTGTTCCACTGCCACACACAATCTGCCCACAGAGCAGCACTTCCACCACTTCCAGGGATTGAATAACCAGAGGATTTCAGGGAGAGCACTCCACTTTTGGCAGCATTATTATTTCCTTTGCAATTTTTGTTTTGTTTTGTAAGAGCAGGTGTTAGCTAAGAAGAGCACTAGGACTAAAGAGTGAAGTACAGTCGTACCTCGGCTCCCAAACGTCTTGGGAGTCGAATGTTCTGGCTCCCAAACGATCGAAAACCGGAAGTGAGTGTTTCAACTGTCCCGCAGCCTATCAGAAGCTGCGCTTTGGTTTCGGAATATTTCGGAAGTTGAATGGATTTCTGGAACGGATTCCTTTAGACTTCTGAGGTACGACTGTACAAGAGAGTGTACCAATTCTTTTTTCTATGATAACAAATTCTATTAAATTTCTATTAAGATGCAGCATCAAGATATTTATGATTAATAACATAATCACAAAGATGTTAGTGAGAGCTCAAATTGAAGCAGTTGAAATTGTTGCCAAACAAGGGGGTAAATTGCTGTAGAATTGTTTGATTTGAGATGTCGCAATATGGAGCCCAACACATCCTTCCTATATAGAAAACGCGTTCTGTCTTCAAATGGAGCTACCATTTGGCAATTCGACTCTGTTGGGGGCAAATTTAGATACAGTTCTGCAACTATGTCTTTCCAATGACCCTCCCCCCCCCCCATCAACTTGTCAAAAGGCTGCCTAGTCAGTAGCATGCCTGGCAATTTTTGTATTCCCATAGTGCAAAATAGCAGCCCATTTAATGTTTCCTGCACAATCACTGCCTCAGCGAACAGGAACTGTTGCCCTATATTCTGGCAGTGGATTAATGCAGTTTAGTTAATACTTCTACTAGAATAGAAGTAGATATTTATCTCGCAAATGAGAAGATCTTTTTGTCTGCCCATTTTGCTCACTTTCACTCTAAATGTCAACCTTCCCTCCCCCTTTCTTCCATTTCCTTCATCAAAGTACACTGTAAGCTCCTCAGAGGAGGAAACTGCCTTTTTTTGGGTTATGTTTGTAAACGATATAAATAATAACCTAGCAAATAAAAAAGGCACACTCAGCTTTTTCACCAAGTAAAAGGACTGCTTCATTTCACTGTAGCAATTTGTTTTTCCTTTTCCTTGGTGTGCTGATTAAATATATATTGTTGCCTGCCACCCCAATCTCTGAACGGTGCACGATTCCAAGGTTTCTAGGCGCTTACCCAGGCTTCGTGTTTCCTTTTGGAATGAGGCACAGCAGAGACTGTGGTGCCTTTATGTTGTATGGTTTGTTTTTGTTGTTGTTGTTTAGTTGTTTAGTCATGTCCGACTCTTCATGACCCCATGGACCAGAGCACGCCAGGCACTCCTATCTTCCACTGCCTCCCCCAGTTTGGTCAAACTCATGCTGGTAGCTTCAAGAACACTATCCAACCATCTTGTCCTCTGTCGTCCCCTTCTCCTTGTGCCCTCAATCTTTCCCAACATCAGGGTATTTTCCAGGAAGTCTTCTCTTCTCATGAGGTGGCCAAATTATTGGAGCCTCAGCTTCATGATCTGTCCTTCCAGTGAGCACTCAGGGCTGATTTCCTTCAGAATGGATAGGTTTGATCTTCTTGCAGTCCATGGGACTCTCAAGAGTCTCCTCCAGACCACTTGTATGGTTTAGTTACACATAAACCAGTTGTATGCTTTAGTTACACATAAATACAACCTGAGCCTATGATTGAGAGGTTCACAGCATTAACATCCCAAAAGGGTCTTGCTTCTCCCATAACCACAGCCTTGGATTCAAGCGGAAAGCAAACATTGTGCTCTGACTCTCTGCCTTTCCAGTCTGTAGCATTTTGCATCCAGCTCACATTACAGTGGTACCTCTGGTTACGAACTTAATTTGTTTCAGAGGTCCGTTCTTAACCTGAAACCATTCTTAACTTGAGGTACCACTTTAACTAATGGGGCCTCTGTTCTCATCCTGAGGTAAAGTTCTTAACCCAAGGAACTACTTCCGAGTTAGTGGAGTCTGTAACCCGAAGTGCTTGTAACCCATGGTGCCACTGTACTCCTAAACTCTTGACTTTATCTGTTGGAGGAGGGGGGGCACCCATTTTCTATTTCACAGGAGCCCTTTGAGCCTTTGTTCTCTTGATGGCCTATCACTCAGGTGCTCACCTCAACACCGAAAGCTATTTTGGCTTAATCTGGATCCAGGGATTAGGGATTAGTTTAACAGACCAAATCTAGATTAAATTGTTACACTTGGTGAATCTAGGGATTACAGGAGTCTGCCACTCAGAAACCTCATATACAGTCATACCTCGGGATAAATATGCTTCAGGTTGAGCGTTTTCAGGTTACGCTCTGCGGCGACCTGGAAGTAACAGAATGCATTACTTCCGGGTTTTGCTGCTCGCGCATGCACAGACGCTCAAAATGATGTCATGCGTAGAAGCAGCAAATCGCGACCCGCACAGTCGAGGGTTGCATTCTACTCAGGATGCGAATGGGGCTCTGGAACGGATCCCATTTGCTGTAGTAGCAAATGCATGAAAAAGAATAGAGCAATTGAAGAGTGCTGATCAGATTTCTGGAAGGCTTACCATTGGGCGGGGGGAAGAAATAAAAATGGATGAAAAAATGCTCTATAAACCACACACACAGACAGTTGGAGATCATTCAGATTAGAAAGTACTATAATAACTCTTGACAATACTTCACAATGTTTCTGCTGAGTTATGACAATTATCTCCAAGAAATGAAGTTTCTCATTTTGTGGCAAGCTCAGATTTACTATGCCCCCACATTAATGGTTGTAATTAACATTTCTCCACCATTGCTTAGAGGAGATGTAAACATTCTTTGATTATATAAATAACTGTTCTGTATCTCTTTTGAAAAGAAAAAGAAAAACTTTCCTCAGTACCAGTATCTCTTTTGGAAAATTTGAAACCATAAGGGAATATCATATGTGTTTGAAAATCAGCTTCCAGAGTAGCAGGTCTCCCACACATAGGACTGGGCCGTGGGTTGATTATGGCATTTCACAGCTAGGGTGGGTTTTTAAAGGCTGTGTTGATTTTATGTAGCACATTTTAATGGTGCAGTGAGTGGGGTGAGCCAAAGGACAAAGGGAAAATGAATATAAGAGATGAGAGAAGAGAACAGTGTGCGATTGCAATGCAGATGGTGATCAAATCCTGTCAACATGCAACCGAGTAATGCAAATTAGCAGTATTCTTGTTTACTGTACTTCTTGATGCTTCTCAAGTTTGATATATTTATTTAAACTATTTTTAAAAGTCTCATATGGTAAGGTTCAGCAAGAAGGCATGGTAACGTCAAATAATAAGCTTTGGCAACAGCAGAAATTCCTAAAACTTAAAATATCTAACCAGCTGAGCAAGGGCAGGGGAACTGTAGTTCACTGAAGCTGTTATTCAAAAGCCACACCCATGTGCCCTACACCTAAAGTCATGAGTTCCCATAGAGAGCTCTCACACACCTGAACCCTGCAGGAAAAAAAGGTCAGTCTTGCTTGTTTGCTATCTCTGTGATCCAGCTTTGGACAGGTGGCCAAATCATCTGGCATAATGATACTGCCAGATGATTGACAGTTAGGTAGTCCTGCCCACCTGTCAAAGTTGGTGTGCGGGGTGGAGGGAGATAAAAATCTGCCCAAGCAAGCCACAAAGGTGTCCCACCCTTACTGTAGGGGATCTAAAACTATGCTATCAAATGCACACTGTGTGGTTGATGCCCAGCAGGTTGTAGCAAGCCATTTACTCCAGCAGTTGTCATTGAAGAGTATTTTGTTTTGAGGATTATTTATTAATGGTACTTTTTGTGCCCCATAACTGAGGTTCTCTTGGTGTAATTTATTATTATTAAATTATTATTGTTATTACCTCACCCATCTGACTGGGTGGTGGCTTTCAACATCATAAAAACACAGCAAACATCCAATATTAAAAACTTTCCAATTTTGCGCTGCCTTCAGATGTCTTTGGAAAGTTGTGTAGCTGTTTGATCGCATTTTGACACCAAATGTCAAACAGATAAACAAAATACAAATATTTTAAAAAGTCAATGTAAGGATAAAGCAAATGAAATATAACAAATATCATGACATTTGCACTGGACATCATCAAACCTCAAAAGGCCAAATACTTGGGAAGCCGCTAAATAGCTACAAAGAACAGAAAGGCCTTGGCCCTGTGCCCAGGTGCTCCCCTTTGGACTCAACTATCCAGGTATGTTTAGCCTAGCAAAGAGATGATTAAGAAACTGTGTGACAGCCATCCAGAAATATTTGAAGGCTCAAAAGATAACGGAGCTAATTTATTTTCTGTTGCTCCGGCAAAAGGTTCAAATTACAAGGAAATATGTGATTTTGACTAAACATAAGAAAGTGCTTGATGATGGTAGAAAGTTTGCAAATTACTAATCTAAGTCACTGCTTGCCATCCTTTCTGGGGTGTGTGCTGCAAGTGAAGTTCAAAATACAGTGGTACCTCGGGTTACATACGCTTCAGGTTATAGACTCCGCTAACCCAGAAATAGTGCTTCAGGTTAAGAACTTTGCTTCAGGATGAGAACAGAAATCATGCTCTGGCGGTGTGGTGGCAGCAGGAGGCCCCATTAGCTAAAGTGGTGCTTCAGGTTAAGAACAGTTTCAGGTTAAGTACGGACTTCCGGAACGAATTGAGTACTTAACCTGAGGTACCACTGTATGTAATTGTTTTGTAGGATAATCTGGATAACTGCAGATATAATAATAATAATAATAATAATAATAATAATAATAATAATAAAATTATTTATTTATACCCCACCCGTCTGGCTGGGTTTCCCCCGCCGCTCTGGGCAGCTCCCAACAGAATATTGAAAACACGAGAAAACATCAAACATTAAAAACTTCCCTGAACAGGGCTGCCTTCAGATGTCTTCTAAACAGTGCTATCTATCTTGTTTGGTTAGGGGCAACGGTCGATTCAGTTCTCCTTACATCATGATAAAGCTTGTTTTCTAGCAACAGCTGGAACAGTTTGATAATGAACTTAGAAAGGTGTTTAAATGTATGGTGGGTACCCAACCCTTAAAGCACATTCCTCCCCCGTCTCCCAAAGAATGCTGGCAATTATAGTTTATTAACAGTGCTGGGAATTGTAACTCTGTGAGCTGTGGACTATAGTTCTTAGGATAGTTGAGGAGGGAGGAGGGCATACTTTAAGTATGTGTACACAGACTAAGAAATAATCGGCCGTAACTAGGGTAGGTCACTTAACAAGGTATGCATGTGAAACTCCTGGTAACCATAGTTGAACTCTAAAGTCGTTTCTGAGAAAGCAGAGCCATGTGTGAATTTCAGCACTGAAAGGGAAGAAGAGACTTATTTGATGTCATCCCAGTGCTCAGGTAGATTTCAAGGTCCGACTCTCACTTATCCTTTGTCATCCTTGCAGCTGCAGCTGCTCTGCTCCTGTGAGTGGGGCGAGGGCATTCTTTTCGCTCAGCTTCTCCAGATAGTAGCGGCTGATTCTTTTACAAGGACATTTCCTTCCCTCTTTTGAGTGGAAGCAAAACCTTTTGAAGGTTGAACAGGGAGAAGAGACGCTGCCACAATGACAGAGAGGACATAATAGACATTTATTTTTTTTTAAAGAAAAAAAATGACTGTGTCGAGACAATGGATAGAGTGAGGGATTTTTCTCATAATAGCAGCAAGTGGGCTTATCCACTAAAGATGATTTACTGTAAGTTTGGGAGAGACCCAAGAAATATATTCTTAATGTATGGAGTACTCTACCACATCTATGGCTTAGTGACCGTCAAATCCATAGATGATATATCTATCAAAGGATATTGCCCATAATAGGTAAATGAAATCACCAGTTCTGAGGTCTTGTGTGTTAAGAAGTAGAACCAAACACTGTGTGACAAAAAAACACTACTCACAAAATCTTTGGGACATGCAAGAAATATTGTTTGTCTTACACAAAACTTGGAAATGGCTTCAGATTTTGTCTTCTGCCTGCCACTGTTATGCTGAAGAATTTATTATTAAGTAAGTGAGGCAAAAAATATCTGGGAGTAGGAGTTTTTATTAAATTATGAACACACCTAAATTTTTGCTGATGTTGTTTTGCATCTGTATTTCACTTTTATATTTTACTTATGTCCCACAGCAATCTGAAAGTATGCTGATACTAGTTCAGGCTTGACTGTCCCACTCACAACTAAAACAATAGTATCTTGTGTATCCCAGTTGTAAACTGAGGAGGAGTGCAATTACTTTCAGATCACTGCAGATGTGCCAAGCATTGTTATTATAGCTATTATACTGAAAGCATTCTAGAAGACATCACATGTTGTCATGCAATTCCTTCATATGGATGGCATAAGTTAGTGGAGCAGAAGGGTATTTGTTGCCTATGTGAAGCATCACTGCTTTCAAGTTGAGTCAAGCAGAAATAACAGTCTGTGATGTGCTCTCTCCAGACCATGAGTACAGCAAACTGCATTCTGCGAGATTCATCTTTTAGCCAGGCTGTCAGCAGGGTTATGTATGTTTTACAACAAATAGGTGGGGCCCATGGTCTTGATCTGAATACCGAAGTAAAATTTGTATGCCTTACGAACAAATGGAGTGAAACTTGATTACTGAGATTTAATGTTAATTTTCCAAGCACATTTCATGGTGGGGCTGAGAGTGTTAGTTGCTTAGCTACCTCTGGACCAAAAGCATAAAGGACTAGTTATGGTGGGCAAAGTTGACATTTCTGCTTGAGGCAAGTGACCTGCATGCCACTTAACATGATGTTTCCACAAGAAAGAGTTTACAGAAAAGTGAACAGAAGTAGCCACAATGAATTGACTTTCATTCTGCTTCAGGATAAAGACCTATTATAAAGAGAAGCCTGTATTGTAATCGGTCTGGCTCCCAAGGTTTGGAGAACAGAATAAGGTCACACTTCTGTCATGATCATCTGGTGTCGGTAGTCAGATTTTTGTCACCAAAGCAGGCCTACTAGCTGTATCTACATAGTTGTCCAGTCAGTAATATTATGAACCTGAGCTGGAGTTTTGCATGGCATAGTTCTAATCTCCAGTTTAAAAGATCTTGTACAGTTGCTGGAAATTGCTCCAGCCTCCAACCTTGGATAGCTACTGCCTGTCGGAACAGATAGGCTAGCTGGACCAATGACTGTCTGACTTAACATGAGGCAGATTTACTAGTTATTTTGCCTTCCCTTTTCCAAATGCATGAGTGTGTGCCTGCAAATATGTGATACGATTAATTATCTGTCGTGAATGGCACTTCCTATTCTTTGTAGAACTGAAATAGTAGTCAGTTATCATTCCAAAGCAGCTCAAGTCCCCAGTCTTCAGACAAATCAAAGAAAACCACTTGTTTCATATGTGACAACTGAGCAGATTGAAGAGCTGTTTCCCTGAGCGCTTGGAGGCTGCTACCGCCATCATTCTGTGGGAGAAAACAAGCTCACTTTAGCATGGTTGTTGACTACTTTGAGAAAAGGTCCCAGAAGCAGGCCAGAAATTTTGCTCTCTGAAGAGCAGGAGGACTAGTTTTGTCAGTCATATTTTGTGGTTATACATTATGCAGTTCGGGGGCTGAATTCCCAGCACACCCCTCATTTTTTGGAACTTGGAAATTGAAAGTTGAAAAATTCACCACACCTGACTGGAGTGGTGGTATTGTTTATGTTTGGTATTATGTTGTGTATTTTTATGTTTTCATATTGTAAACCACCATGTACGGTAATTCTTGAATAAAGGGCAGCAAAGATTTTTAATAATTAAATAAAAAAATGTATTCCCACTTTTCCGTCAGGGAAAGCGACGGGACATAGCAAAACCTCTTGGGCCTGTTTCTAAAAATCACAAGACAAAAGGAAGAAATCACAGAATGAGCTCTAGGTTACCAAGTGGCAGCATGTTTACTGTACTAAATGTCTATTTCGTATATGGTCATTTGTATTTAGCCAGAGACACATTTTACCTCAAAATCTTATCCATGGGCAACACTTCATTTGTTGTCATAGGTTGTGTACACAATGATACCTTTAAAGCACATACAAAACACATACTTTAATCCGAAGAATTCTGGGCCCTGTAGTTTGTTAAAGGTCACTGTTAACTGTAACTCTGTATGGGGCAAACTATGGTGCCCGAATTTCTTTGAGAGACAGAATGTGTTTTGAATGTGTGTACACAACGGTCTCAGCTTCCCATTTTGCTTTTCTAGCCTGTTTCGAAATCCTCTCTCCACCCCCAGTCATTCTGCGCACTGGCATTTATTTGACCTTTCTTTTCTATAATATTACAAAGCTCTGCCATGCAGTCGCGTCCTAACATTGTTTTTGCAAGCTGAAGTTTTGGAGCATAAAGGGCAGGGGATGGCTGTAATTTCACGGTGCTCCAAGTGCCATGAGGTGGGAACGTTTCCTGTTTTTCATTTGCTATGCAAAACTATAAAGCCTGGTTCCTGCCTAGAGCTCTTTATTTGCCCCCATTTGTATCCTTCCCTTCAGTGTGGCATACATTGGAGGGGGGGGGTTATCCCATTTTAGCCTCATCAGAAATATAAGTTCAAACTGGCAGACAGCTAGTGCAAGCCAGGAGAACACAGAATATCCACAATTGGCCCCAGAAACTGGCATTGAATAGCATATTGCCTCAGAAAATGTGCACTGGTTTTAGCTATCTCCATTAGGTAAAGGAAAAGGGACCCCTGACCATTAGGTCCAGTCGTGGCCGACTCTGGGGTTGCGGCGCTCATCTCGCTTTATTGGCCAGCATGACTAAGTTGCTTCTGGCGAACCAGAGCAGCACATGGAAACGCTGTTTACCTTCCTGCTGGAGCGGTACCTATTTATCTACTTGTACTTTGACGTGCTTTAGAACTGCTAGGTTGGCAGGAACTGGGACCGAGCAACGGGAGCTCAGCCCGTCGTGGGGATTCGAACTGCCAACCTTCTGATCAGCAAGTCCTAGGCTCTGTGGTTTAACCCACAGCGCCACCCACATCCCTCACAGCGCCACTCGCGTCCCTCCATCTCCTTCCCACCCGCTATCTCCATTAATTTGTCCTAATTCTCGTTTGAAGTCATCTATAAACTAAATCTTGTAAATTAGTTATGCGTAGTGTGAAGAAGTGTTTTCTGTCCTAAATCTACAGGCCATTAACTTCACTGTGTGTCCAGAGTGGTTGTTATTATGTGAAACAAGTTCTTTGTTTCTGTGCAAGGTGCATAATTCTATAACCTTGTTCATGTCCTTAACTTACTCATGTCCTCATACCCAACTAAAAAAGTCAAATGCGTTTTAGCCTTTTTCTCCTAGGGAAAGTGTTACAACACCCTGATCACTTTGACTGCCCTTTGCTGCAGCTTTCCCCACCTCTATATCTGTTGAGTTTTTCACCACAGCACAGTGGACTGGCAATTTAATTCAATTACCCACTGCAACTTCAGTGAAGGCAGGTGGGACATTTGGTGGTGGTGGGGAATTACCTCACTGCAGTTCAAGCTGCTCATGTGTACATAGCCTTTTTTGTTTTTAGGTACAGCATTTATCATTTATGTATTTTCTGGAGTTGCCGGCATTTTGAGTAGACTCAAGCCTGGCCACAATGCTTCTCCAAAACTATTCCAAACTTCCATGATTCTGTGCAGGTCTACTCAGAAGTAAGTGTCACTGAATTCATTTGGGTTTCCTCCCAGGAATGTATGCGACTGCAGCCTTGTTTTGTTTTCGGGGGGGGGGGCAAGAAAACCCATTTAGTCCTTCATGGGGGGGGGAACCTTGCTACAAGATAGGTAAAGGTAAAGGTACCCCTGCCCGTATGGGCCAGTCGTGTCCGACTCTAGGGTTGTGCGCCCATCTCACTTAAGAGGCCAGGGGCCAGCGCTGTCCGGAGACACTTCCGGGTCATGTGGCCAGCGTGACAAAGCTGCTCTGGCGAGCCAGCACCAGCGCAGCACACGGAAACGCCGTTTACCTTCCCGCTATAAAGCGGTACCTATTTATCTACTTGCACTTTGACATGCTTTCGTACTGCTAGGTGGGCAGGAGCTGGGACCGAAAGACGGGAGCTCACCCCGCCACGGGGATTCAAACCGCTGACCATGTGATTGGCGAGCCCTAGGCACTGAGGTTTTACCCACAGCGCTACCCGCGTCCCTTTGCTACAAGATATCCCTAGTCATTTTCCTTCAACCAATCTCCATCAGCATTTTCATGTGCTACCCTGATTTGCTGCCAGCTCCGCCTCCTATTTATGCAACTGGCCACGCCTCCCAAAGGTGCTGATAGGTTAATTGGGGTTTGGTGGAACCCCCAATGACTAGCACAGGGAGGCGGGCCAGCTGGTGAGTCCCACGTGGCCAGAGGTGCTGTGTATGGTCCCACAAAAGGCGCCCACAAAGGAAGGTGTGAGTGCTCATTTTCATGTGCTACCCTCAGGTATTTGTGTACATTCCCTCATCGGTAGTCCTTTCCATAGGCACTCAGATGTGACAGTGAAGCTGCACTGGTTCGTATAGCCCTTTGCATCATTCCACAGGGGATGAAAGAGATGCTCTTGGTCTGTATGTGATACAAAGCTAACTGCCTGACTCAGCACATGGGTACCACTCCATTGTTAGGATTTTCACCCAGGCTCATGGGAGGTAAGGAAACTAATGCTGCCTTCTTGTCTCTTGCTAGTTGCAAACATTCACTGAAGCCTTCACTGCAGGGCTTTTTGTTAAAAAAAAAAGTTCATTCAAGAAAGGACACACACTTCAATAACATACTGCAATTCTGTCATCGGAAATGCACTTCGAAAAGACCTAAGCAAAGATGCAATTTTTGTTTGGCAGTCTTTGATATGGATCATCTTACAACTAAGTTTGATTTGTACTATTATTGGCTAAAAGGCTATTTTTAATCTGTAAAAAGCCACCATTATAATTTTCTAAATTCAGAATTATGTGGGAGAAAATATACACACACATTGAAATGACACAAGCTTCACAGAACAAAAGTGCATTGGTCAGAGTATGTAGCTGGATCAAACCAATTCTGAATTCCTGATTCAGATATGTTGGGGTAATGTAGGGAAAACAATAGCTATGGCATGTAGGAACCCTGAGGTAACTTGTCCTTCAAAAAGTGAAAGCTGAGATTCCTGGGAAGCAGAACTCTACTCAATACCACGTTATTTTTATGTGCTTTACATTAATTGCTATTATTTATTTAACTCATTTATATACTGCCCTCCATTTAAGAAATATATGTCAGGGCAGCATGCAACGAATATCAAAACACAATTACATTAAAACCCAATATTTACAATACATTAAAACTGATCTACAGTGGTGCCATATCCACAGCAGCAAAGGCATGGCTGCATAGCACATGCAAAGCCTGTCTAAGGTCCAGTAAAAATTGCCTGCCCCAAAAATGGATTTGCTGCCCCAGACTTCTCTCCCTTCACCACCATTTTCTCAATGTTTGGACCAACCAAGAACAGAACTAGCCTTTATTAAACAGCCACACCCACAATGAATGCAGAGGATTGGCACCTCACCTTGTAATGAATTTTTTTCTTATGACACAGTCTTGATTTCGGCTGTCAGGAAAAGTATTTGACAAGTGCTGACAGGTACGATCTGATAACTTGCAAATAGTGATTCATAAGTAACAGCTGTAGTCACTGGGTGTTCTAGGAAAATGCATTTTGTTTATAATTCACCTGGTTTGAATTTAATAAATAATGTACCGATCTTTATGCACACCTGTAGTAATGTTCATAGTGGATTCCATTTTAACACCAAGTTCTCATGGGAAACGCATGCAGAACACCTTACTCCCAAGCATGGGTGAAGCATATAAAATAGGTGTGTGGCCTTAACAAGAGCACAGAATACTCATGAATCTTTTTTTTAAAAAAGCAGCAACCTTTAGACTGCAAGAAGAGAGATCTCTCTCTTACAACCTAATCTGCAATCCACAGACTGAAGTACGTCATTGTATAGAAGTCAATAGCCCTAAATTAGTTTAAATCTTTGTGTGACAGGTTGAAATGTTATCTTAGCAACCATGTGTTCCCAAATCTACTAAAAGAAAAGAAGAAAGTTAATGTGAAGTAGGAAACACATAGGTGGCCTGGTTGGCAGGAGAAAGGAGTGTTTAACCCCTGCCAATTCTGCTGATTGTTCCACAGACCATTGCTTTGGGTTTTGGAGCATGGAGAGGAATAAAAACCTTGAAAACGATAGGGGGAACTTTGTGATGGAGAATCAGCAGAGGAGGAAGCAATTAAGCAGCGTACCTGCTGTAAGGACCTGCCTATATCTTTAAGCACACCTTAAGCTAGAAACCAGATCAAGAAGAAAGCGAAAGGAGATAAAACCTGTTGTACTCAGTCATATATGTTAGAAAGGGTTTTGTCCATACATCTGTCTGTCCGTTCTCTATAGGTTTGGCTGCCTCCAGAGCATGAGACTTAATCTAGGGTTGTGCATTTGAGCCCCACATTGGACAAAAGGTTCCTGCATTATAGGAGGTGGCATGGGTGTTCCCAAGGCAAAGGCGGCAGTCTCTGCCACTGTTTGGCTGTCGGTTGCTTTTTAAAATCCAGATGGTGCACCGAAACATCACTTTGGTATTACTTTGTCTGTTTTCTGGCATAAGTTTTGTGCTGCCTCTCGAGATATTGTTGTCCAACTCGGCACGATGCTTCCCGAGGGGGGATGAAGGTCTCTGTCAAAGTTGGTGTGGCAGGTGCAATTTTGAATCAACATGGCGGACCAAAATGTTGCTTTGGCATGGCTTTGCCCAGTTTGGGGCGTGACAGGTCGAGACTCACAAATTGCACTATCCACTTAAAGATCACAGCGTTTTTTGGTTTCTACAAATTCCCAGGCAGCACTGGGTACTCCTCACTAGTTCCTTAGTAACACTGTTTATTGTTACCTGCTCATCATTAAGCAGAGAAAGTTACATCTGGCTTTGCATTAAAGAGTGGTACTTCGGGTTACAGATGCTTCAGGTTACAGACTCCGCTAATCCAGAAATATTACCTCGGGTTAAGAACTTTGCTTCAGGATGAGAACAGAAATCGTGCTCCGGTGGTGCGGTGGCAGCGGGAGGCCCCATTAGCTAAAGTGGTGCTTCAGGTTGAGAACAGTTTCAGGTTAAAAACGGACCTCCAGAACGAATTAAGTACTTAACCTGAGGTACCACTGTAGTTACAAGGGAAACTTGAGGTTAGGCACTCAATTTTTTCTCTCATAACCTTTAGCTCTGCCAGTTTTTCTGAGCTTGTGGATCAAGATAGCAATGGCCATTTTGTACCATGCATATACGTACACACACACACAAAGAATATTGGGTTTTTAAATGCTACTTGAGAATGTTTTCCTGCCAGAATATCAATTCTACACACACACACACACACACACACACGAATCAGAGCTACATCTAATGGGTAGCTCTGCCCTAGACTATTGCTCCTCCCTTTAGGGTGGTAAGCAATAAACAAAACATTCAGCAACGTTTTCACTGGAGTTCCTTGGAGATCAGAACATAACAACAATTTTTGCTGTAGGCATGTGCAACTGACAGTGGAATTCCCATCTGGGTGTCCCAGTTCTATTTTCACTTGAAGGAAGACAGGTCCAAAATCAACTGGCTGCATAAATTAATGCCCCATTGAGAAGGGACAGAATTTGATGTTGCCAGAATATATTTTTTTAATGTCTATTAAGATTCAACAGAATGAGATGACTGCAGTAACAAAAATGAAGATAGTTTTTCAGGAAAATAGGAACACCCTTAGACATTTCAACAATTGCTTCCCTCCCCACTTCCCTGTTGTGATGGTCTGGAAAATATAAATGTTGAGGATCTGCTCATCAAAAGGGCTAGATTTTATGTTTTGTTGTATGCTATTAAACTGTCTTCCTTGACTGCTCTGCACTGTGACATTTGGAATTGACAAGCACCCTTTCAGGGTTTCATGGGTGGACCAAAGTGATTTCAGGAATAGTGGAAAATTCATTGCAAGTTTTCAGTACCCAATATTGGATGCATTCGAGATAGAATTGCAAGAACCAACACATTTTTAAAAAGCTTGTTGATACTTTTAATACTTTGAAATAGTCAGTTACATAGCTGCTCCTGAGAAATAATTGCTTGTGATCTGGAACACAGATGGAAAGTGTTTTTATATTCTCTTGGAAGCCACCCAGAGTGGCTGGGGCAACCCAGTGAGACAGGCAGGGTACAAATAGTAAAGTTGTTGTTGTTGCATTCAAAATGGCTGTCTCTGTGCTGCTCCGCTGGGCAGTGGGCAAAGGTGAGTAGGACATCTCAGGGCTGGGTAGGCCACACCTAGAATGGCTAAGGACTATGTACAAGCCACAGGTTATCCACCTATGTCTTAAACAGCAACAAATGGGTTTTATTAGACAAACTGTGTACAGGATGATGATCCAGGCTGCCACTCTCCAAGGCAGTGATGATTCTATTTCTGTTGTGTTGCCGATCAGTTGTTGATAAATTTGGCAGCCTTCAAATAGAGGTTCATTGCATTGCATAAAAATGGAAATCAATAGCGTGCTGTCCAAAACGAAATTATATGTCATAACCACAGTGCACTAAAGGTATCTTTATTCTTTCTACAACTGTATGAGATGCTGCAATCACTTAATTTTGATCCATAAAAACCAGTGATGCACAGCACACTGTCGGTTCTTAATGCAAACAGTAGCAGTGATAAAATGTATGCAGAATGCAATAATTTTTTTTCATCTGCTCAGGGGAATTCACTTTAATATTAAAACTTCACTTCTACCTGGTAGATGCCAGGCACCAAAATGTCATGTTTACTTTCTCTTGCTCAGTTATTCTTTTAATCATATTCTGAATACTGCACTTATTGGGGTGGGAATAGTCAGTCGAAATCTAGGTTACGTTGTGTGGGCTAGAGTTAGATTACAATGGAAAATTTCTTCATCTGATGAGCTTCCTATTTAATTTCAGTTAGCTTTTCCGTCTCGGTGTATATTCGTTTATTGTTTATTTTTCAGGTTAGGTTTTCTCTGGTCACAAAAAGTATTTTTGCAGTTCCCAATACTAAACGTTACCCAGAAGTAAAAACACCTGAGCAAAACAGGTCTTGCCTCCCGGTAAGCAAGTTATGCTCTCACTCCTCCTATGTGTTGTACCCAGATGTTAATCATCTGCATAGGGCTGTTCTTCGTGCTTCAGGCATTCCTTGGTCGGCTCGCTTTTTTCCTGTCAGAAGAATGCATGTACCTATATAAAAATACACAATGGTAGGCAGAAAGTGCTTAGCCACACCTCCTGCAGGGTGTTGAAAACGGCATGGCATAAAAGCCACAATTATTTCCAAGAAATAATAATAATAATAATAAATAATAAATTTTATTTATACCCCACCCTCCCCAGACAAGGCCGGGCTCAGGGTGGCTAACAAGCAATAATAAAAACAAGTTGAATGAATACAACTTAAAAACAAGATTAAAATACAACATTGAAACATTAAAATGAGCCTTGTTTTCTTCAATTAATATTCTTTCTGTGTGGAATAATCTGTTTTCTCATTCTGTTTGTATACACAATCATAGCTGCTTTAAAGCCAGTTAACAAACTCTACCAATGATCCACCAGAGTGGATGTTGACTCCAACAATAGTAGGTCAGCAGAGGTACTGTCATTTTGAAAAAATGGAATGACAGAGCCACTCCTCTTCAGAGAGGGGCCGGGTTGCATGCAGGCCTCGCACCTTCCCATCCTCAGCGTGTCCCCCACGTCACAGGGGACGCCCAGTCTGCTTCACAACCACCAGCCAATCCAGCTGGCTGGGGGGGCGTGGTTTGCCGGGAGCTCTTCTGTCTGCTCCCGGCTTCCATGGATCTCCCACCCTCCTACCGTTCTTACGTTCGTCACCTTGACCTTGCTATGGACTTTGGTTGGTCGCCCATTGAAGGGGCCTGGTAGGAATTTTCCGACTTGGCAGATTGACACCAGCCACTTGGTTTTCGCCTACCTCGTAGCAAATTGTCACAACTTTGTAAGGTTTGGCGGTTAGGCATTGGAAAAGCTCGGTTTATGGGAGGGGAGGTTGTGGCAATCACCTACCCCTCCTCTTTAAGGGTATTCCATTAAAGAAGCCTTTCTCAACTTGTGGGTCCCCAAATGTTGTTGGACTACAACTCCCATCACCCCTAACCAGCAAAGCCAGAGCTCAGGGATGATGGGAGTTGTAGTCCAACAACATCTGGGAACCCACAGGTTGAGAACCGCTGCGTTAAAGAATCCGTGAGTCGTGGTTCCTGCTGGAAGCCCGGGTAGAGGCTAGGGCCATAGGACAACCTGTCACGTGACCCTGGGGGGGAGCTCCGAGTTGATGTACATCAACAGGGCTCCCCCTACTGGTGGTTAACCCTTGTTGGACTTCCTGCATGACAGGCAAGAGTCAGATATAGTCGGTTCGGGTCCAATGCCTAAAGCCATACCACTCACATTCTGTAACCAATAAAGTTGTGGCCTTTATTAGCCAATTAACCTAAAATACTTGTGGCCACGTGGTTTATTCATCAAAGGAGGGGGTGCCAGGCCTTGACGTGCAACAACCACACTGCAACTGCTGTTCAACTTACATTATGCCGAAACAGCTCCTAAACTCGCCAATCTCTCCCAGTCTGTGGCTTGAACTGTTTGGGGGGGGGGGCTGCATCAGTTTTATATAACAACTTTTAATGCTTGTGCCTGAAAACACCCCAGTAAGCGTTGTTTTTAATACCAGACATATTGATTTTTGCAGGCCAGGAGTTGTCAAATAGCAATTGTCTAGAAATAAATACATGCATTTCTCCAGTTAACATTTAGATTTCAGACCATGCGGAAACACATCCAGTTCATACCCACTAAATCATCTGAGCCGTAGACAGCGTTAATGAGTTCCTCATATAATTAAAATGAAAAATTGCTTGCTTTACAAGGCTGTAAAAAATATTCAATGGCCTTTTACTTCTCCCTTCCTCTCTTTGGAATAACTGATGGTTCCTGAGGAAAACGGATATGCAAATTGAAAAGCTACGGATGGCAGAGATGTTTATCATCTGCTTGGCTCTGTCTGCATCCAGATCTATTGGGTCAAGAAAGACACAACCCTGAATAGCAAAAAGGATGAACGGTGATTCCCCCCCCCGCCCCCCCAGTTGTATTATAGGGTAAGGTACCTAGGATACTTCCAAAGGTTTTCAAAGTGGTGTGGATATTTTATTATTATCTATAGTGCCTTAAAGTAGCCCTTCAAGGGTAGTTTACAAAAACAAGATAAAATAAAAATACAACATATAAATAGCATACAAAACATTGATTCATATATTTAAAAGTCTGGGAAAATACTAACATCTTTGGTGTAAAAAAAGAAGAAATAAGTATGTGTGTTGTTGCCAGGCAAGCAGGAACATCTATCAAGGTGCTGTAACTAGCTTGCCAGTTGCAACCCATCAGTCATTTTGAAGTCCTGCCCAACTTCTGTTTACGTACAATACAAGCTTTCATAGTTACCACTGACCTCAGTGCCTATTGAGTCAACACACATAGACTGTGGATGACAAACACGCAAGAGGAATGATCTAACCAAGTTAAGCAGTAAATGCGCACTTGAAATCTCTCTCCTTGGAAATGAAAAGATGCTTAACAGTGGTTGGATCATACTTCATAATAAGTTTTACCATTGTTTCAACTCATGACTGTTTTCCTACATGAGTACTACATAGATGTGTCAATTAGGCCTTTTCCTCCATAGTAGTGGTATCCATGTAGAAAAATGCGGGTTGGAGAATTCCTTCTCTAGATGTCTCTGTATTACAGTACAATCTTTTTCTCCTCCTGTTACTATCCCCATTCACTGGCCAAAGAACTAATGCAGCTTGGGGTGGGGTTAGAGTTGGTTTTGTTGAGTAGCTGTCATCTTTATCACATGGCAAACTTCTTTGGAAATTACGGGAAGGTAAAAAAGCAGTGTTTTATCTTGTATGCCGTTTGCTTGCAATGTTCAAAGAAAGAATAGCAAAAATTACTTTAGTCAAGTGGAAGCTTCTTCTATGAGTCCAAACTCTTTGGATATTCCCCTGACCCTGTTTAATCTTTGTTCCACACATCTGATATATCTGTATAAACTGAAACAAAACAGATTCTTTAATCTGTAGGATAGAGCTCTCTCTCTCTGTGTGTAAATAAAATACAATAACTATTTTAGGATAAGTATGTAGCATTACTGCAGAGCAACCTCCATCAACAACTGATCAGAAAACTTTGCACAACTGTCCTGTAAGCCCGACTATGTGATCATATACTCATTCACCTTTCCTCCAGTGGTAGTGATGAATCCGTTACTCCATCAGCTTAATCAAATTATTGTCCCTGGGTGAATGACTTTATTGCAATACTTTGTGAAGGTCAGATCAGGCAAACGGCATGTTTAATTACTGTGCTACGGATCAGTTTGTTCTCTGGAGAGAGAGAGAGAGAGAGAGAGAGAGAGAGAGAGAGAGAGAGAGAGAGAGACTCCGCAACACAGTAGAAGACTTTAGCAACTCTGTGCTGTAATGGATCATGGGCTGACAAGACTGAAATTAGGAATATGCTACAAAGCATCTTCCATCTGCTATAACACAAGGATGAATGTGTGCCTGCCATGGACCAGTGGTTTAGAGCACTACCTACCAAAAGGTTTTTTCTTCCAGTTACTCAGTGCGGAGAGTATTTCTGTCATGCTCCTCTGGTTATAAAAGGAAAGAATAGGCCATTTGCTTGGCTCTCTTTAATGATTTATGTTGAATTACTACTTCATAAGGCCCACAGAACTCCTTTGTAAAACTGATTTACAACAGGTGCTATAGAAATGTTACAAATTATTTGCTGCCAATATGGAATGCCGGAATGTCAACATGAGAAGCTGTGTTTGATCTACCAGGCAGGTGGGCTAAGGGGACTCAGAGTCAGGTGTTGTCACCTATGACTGGAAACAGTTTGTGTTTTTTAAGTGAGTTGAAGGTTATAAGATAAATCAATAATTTTTGTGGTACATACCATCATATCTCTATTTTACCTATGTTTCCAGTCATTTGGGCAGTAATGAGACAGAAGAAAGTGAGATAATATGAATAGTGATTAAGTCTACACCTTTTAATTTTTATATTTTGTTCATGTAATAAAAAAGCCTGTGTGTGCCAATTGTAACATTGCCTCTACCCTATTCCCTCCCACTCTCTTATAAAACGAAAACTTATAAAACAAAACTAGTGGATATTCTGTAAATACCTCTTTTCCATATTGAGTAAAGTTCCCTTGATTCACCACTCCATTTAGCTAATTTTTGATCAAGTTTAGGCTTGGTGTACATAAGCAACCTCACAGCAACACAATTTTGGCAAAGGGAGGTAGCATACCTCTTTGCTAAATGCAAAAGGAAGCAATCCCTATTCATTTCAATGAAGTTGCATTCACACTACGTATTTAGGTCTGGGCTGTATTGGATTTTGTTAAGCTTTGCTCCTTTATCCTATTCACTTTCCTCACAGGGTTATTTCGCATGTCTGAGTGAGAGTCTTGTAGGCTATTCTGGAACTGCAACCACTCTCTTTTGAGACTCCAAATACAAATTAAATATCAGCTTACCACAACATGAACAGCCTTTGTGAAATGTTCCTGTTAAACTGCTAAACCTTAGTATTGGAGTCGGTGTTTGAAGTAATCTGCATGTAAATATTTCTAAACATCAGTCAAGGCCACTTTAAGGTGTCGCCGGTGAAGTTCCTAAATGGTGCCTCACTTCCCCCAGAAAGGAACACAATAAATAAGGTACCACAAAACTAAAGCCAGGTTTGCAGTCTTGTACCTACCTGGGTGCAATTCCCATTAAACTAAAAAAAAGAAGAAGAAAAGAATACCTCTGGGTATATGATTTTGTTAAGTTGTGAACATATCAGACGACACAGCGATTCTCCAAACAGCTCTTGTTTATTCACAGGTCAGAACAGAACAGAACTGAACTGAAGGGTTCAGCCAGCCTGCTTATATAGAGCTCCAGTACAACGTAACTGTAACAACTTTCTGTAACTATCCAATCACTGAATGTCACTTTTGATCCCTTATTTGCATATGTGGACCTGAACTATCTACAGTATCCCCCTGCTGGCCCAGGGTGAGAACTTCAGTACATAACAGATTTATACCATCATACTGTACTGCAAGTTAGCTATATAGTGAATTCTTAATGTGTACCCATATTTGAGGAGACATGCCTAAGCCTCTTTGCAAAGTTTTCACATTTTGTGCTTTGCATTTTTTTTGGAGGGGGGATTTTTTTTAACCTCCACTCACACTTACTGTGTAGTAGTAATATTTACAGAAAACAACAACTAGGGAGTTGAACTTGATCTCAGACAAACCAGCCATAGGAACAATGCATCCTGGTTGCTTTGTGGAAAGAAAGGGCAATCTAGTAGATCCTTGAGATTCCAAGGACTAAAAAATTAGGCAGAAGCAAGAAAAGTGCACTAAAGAGGAGAGGAAAATAGCAGCTGTCAGAGCTGCCTCTAGGTCCCAGCTCACAGAGGACCAACGCTAGGCTGTCGTAACGTACAAAAGTCTTTATTGAAGTTCAGTTTCCATTTCAAAGCCGCAGCGTGCAGCCCTACGTCTTAAACCCTAGATCGGCAAAGTCCCGTCTGAGTCTCCTCCCCTCTGACACCAGTGTCAAGATCCTAGCCCTGCTCCACCTTTTCCACTGCTCTCTCCTCCTCTGGGTCCTCCTGCCCGCTGGGGCATTGCCCTTTCTGGACTCTTCCGACGCTGAGTCGCTTAGCTCCTCCCCCTGCCTCCGGCGGGCTTTAGGACCCGGTTCCCAATCCTCATTCTCTGCTGTCCCACGCTCCTGTACATTTGAACTTGCCTCTCGCGCCAACCCCGTGACCTTTCTCCTAACCGTTACACTACTTCTGTCACTGCTTCCCTCTTCCGGGATACTGGCCGGATCTGACCTCCCCTCCGTTGTCCGACTCTCCGATGGAGGCGTGGTCAGCCCTGCCTCGTCTTCTCTCCCTGGTGGGGAATGTACTGGCCCCGATACTTGGGACTCTTCCCCCCCACTCTGCTCTGGTGGGGAAGCTGGTCCTGATTTCCAACTACTGCTCTGGGAGTCCCTGCTGCCCCCTTGCTCCTGGGGCGTTCCCCTAGGGAACCCCCTACCCCTGGCCACTGGCGCCCCCTTCTGTGAATCTTCCGATTCGCTGGAGAGGCTCATGGAATCCCTCGGGCCACTGTCCTCTTCTCCTACGCTCCCCTCGGATTCTTCCCCTTCGCTCTCCATTTCCTCTCTTCCCTGTGCCTCTGCTCCTGAGCCCCTGACACCTTGCACCTCATGTCCAAACAACCCCACTCATCATTCACAGCCCTGATTTCACTCATTGGCTAAAAGCACTTGAAGGTGGGAGCAGCCAGACTGGCTAATCTCACAGAAATAGTACAGAAGGATACCTGCACATTTAGCTGCATAACTTTCATTGGATGGAACACCGTGCTCTAGCCAGAACGGTCAGCTCTGAATTGGTTCTGCTCCGTGATTTCGCTCAGTGTTTCAGCTCTGTGATTCAGCTCATCTCAGAGGGTGGCCGCGTCTGGCTGTGCTCTGATGTCCATCGATCCCACCTTCGTCGCCAGTGTTAAGTTTTGGGTTGAACATATCAGACGACACAGCGATTCTCCAAACAGCTCTTGTTTATTCACAGGTCAGAACAGAACAGAACAGAACTGAAGGGTTCAGCCAGCCTGCTTATATAGAGCTCCAGTACAACGTAACTGTAACAACTTTCTGTAACTATCCAATCACTGAATGTGACTTTTGATCCCTTATTTGCATATGTGGACCTGAACTATCTACAGTATCCCCCTGCTGGCCCAGGGTGAGAACTTCAGTACACAACACTAGCAGGACTAGATTTATTTATTTATTTAACATTAAAGCATAGTGTCGGGGGGGGGGCTTGCAAGGGCCCCTAGTTGCATGCTGCTTTGTCTCCTGAACTAGTAATAGCTAATCGTGAGACCTCTGTATACCCTATATATTGGCCCACTTAGTTTTTACCCTTCTGGGAGCGTATATTGCAGTGTTGCCTTTGAGTCCTTTTTGCTGATGTGATAACCACATGTCGGTGGACCACTTTTCACCGCAGGAGGAAGTAGAAACAGTTAAATGTGTGAAGAGCTTTTGTTTCTTACCTGTTAAGGAAAGAAGCCTCACTGGCGCTAGTCAGGAGTGATTAATTTACAAGGTCCCCACTCTCTCTAACTACAGAGGCAGTTCAGGTTTATGAAACATCAAGGGATCCTTTTAGCTGGTATATATACCACACACACACACACACACACACACACACACTTTAATAAATAAAGCTTACGCTCTCCAGATGAAGCACTTTCCTGGCATGCTATAGGGAATTCCCTCCCCACACCATGTTAATTCAAGTGTGTGAAGTGGCAACAGAACTTCCACAGCCCAACATTTCAATCCCCTGTACACTTTTTTTTTGCTTTGCTTGCTTCTCCTTTTTATGAGGTAAAACTAATGTCCTGAGTCCTGACTGTATAGCTAAGGGAAATGTTTCCCTTTCGGGCTCTTCTAGTAATTGGGATATTTTGGACAAGTTCCCCAACTTTTTTTGACTGATGCGGAAGGGCTTTTACTGTGCTGAGGTGCACTTCATGGCCTCCTTAGAAGATAGGAAGAGACCTGCTGCTTCAGGCCAAATGTCTATCTAGGTCAGCACCCTGTTCTCACAGTGACCAACCAGCTTCATTTTCAGATATTTACAAGGTGTCTCAGACCACGCGAGTAGAGATGCCAGCTTTCTAAGGGCCAAACTGCATTTTACATTGCTGGGGAATTTAAATAGTCTGCATGGGCACTGGGCAGGTCATGTTCCAAAGACAAAGCAGTTGGTGAGGGGTACAATCTGAAAGGGAAACACAGCAGGGTGGGTTAAGTTTTCTCTTGCGTTGTTTCGCTGCTGAACATCTCTCACAAGTTGCTGTTTGCCGCAGCTGCCTTCAGGGACTGAAATATACTCAGAGTCGAGTGTGAATGTCATGCTCTTTATTCAGCTCATAGTAGCAATGAATGAAACTTCTCCCAAAACGTCTCGCTATATATACACATTATTTACACGATGGGCCCCGCGTGATTGGCTCATTCAAGGCTGCTCCTGTAGGCCAATCAGGTTGCGGATTCACCTCCTCCAGAAGCCTGATTGGCTGTTCCTGCAGGGAACATAATGGGCCCCACGTGATTAGCTAATTCTGGGATTCTCCTGTAGGCCAACCAGGTTGCGGATTCACTTCCACCTGGAGCTGGATTGGGTAGCTCCTGCGGACCAATCAGACTGCTGCATTCTGGATCCTATTGTTCTGGGATTCAGCTCAGTACATAACAGGGACATTTTGGGTGGGAAAAGAGCACAGAGGGAAGTATTGAAAGCCTCCCCCTGGTACAGCAGTCCTGATGCAGATCAGGGGAACTTGGCGACTGGTTTTTGTGAAGAAAGAGGCATGGCTTGAATGGTCCTAAAAACTATGTAGACATGTAACTTATGTATCTTGTACTTGGCCCCAAGTCATGTGGAAATAGCCTAATGATTTAGAGAAACTCCCAACCACCCAGAATTGGATGAGGCTCCGGTGTCTTGCATTGTCTTTGGTTGGCAACTGGCTAACTAGAAGTCGTTTAAGCTTCAGGGTTTAAAGAATAGAAAGAAACGTGATAGCCTGTGATGACAGGCTCCAAAAAGGGTCACTACCTCTAGAGGGAAGCATGAGAAATAATTGAATTGTCGTCTCTCAGTTACAACAGGTTTTTTGTTGCCAGAGTGCTGTACTCTTGACACCTCTGCCAGAAAAGTTAGAATAGCGCTATTGCGATCGGTGTCAGGGAAAGAGACACTGGGAAACAGGGACATTGTCCCAACATAGCAGGCTGAGGTTTGAGTTTTCAGCTTTCACATTTAGTGGCTGTTTAATTTATACTAAAAACTATTGCTGCTGTCTGTGCATCATATAGAAGCCAACACTTCAGGCATATTTACTCAATGTACTCCAGTAGTTAAAACAGTAGTCCCCTTGCTTTCAGGAACCCTGACAGCTTAGTTCATTGAAGTTTGCAGGAGAGTTGTAGCTTAGAGGTAGAGCACTTCTTTGCATGCAGAAAGTCCAGTCTCTGGCATCTCTTGGTAGGACTGGAAATGTCCCCTGTATGAAAACTCAAGAGAGCTGCCTCTGGTCAATGTAACGAACATTGACCTAGGTGGACCAATCGTCTTGACTCGGTATGAGCAGCTTCCTATGTTCCTATGAGAAGCCTAGGAATTTGTAATGAAATTCTTAAATACTCTCACCAAACTATAATTCTCAGAATTCTTTGGGGAGGCCATGATCCTTTTAGCAAGATTGTATTTTATTGAATTAAATCTCCATTGACCTGGTTCACATACTATGCTAAACTATGGTTTGATTAGTTAAACTGTGGTTTGTTTTTTGAACACCTGAACCTAGTCCAGCAAATTAACCAGAGTTTGTTTTCTGGCTGGTTTGTCACTGTGGTTTGTCATTATGGCAGACAAGTCATGCTTTGGATAAACAAATCATGGCTTGTTTGATCATGTTAGATGATGAGACGACTTATGGATTGTGTTTTAACATTAGCAATGTAAATATATATATAATAGTATGTACACAGCTGAGAGAACTGTCTTCCTAAACTAAAAGACTATCGCTTTTTTCTCCTAAACAGCTGGAAAGAAGAGCATTAATTGGCATACCGAAGAAGTGCATGAAAAGTTTTGATACTTTGGAAAGTCCTGAGTGGACCTGTATATAAGAAGATTAAACTTTGGGAAGGTAAGGAATGCATTGTAAATAAAGATATTTTGACAGCTAAGCTCTTATTATTATTCTATGAATGTATGTTTGGGTACCTCCTGACAGTGCTGTATGAAGAATCCAGTAAACATGCACTTTGTGTATATTTACCAAAAAGTGCTCAAACCTTGCCGTGGAGAGCAGTGAAAGCTGTAGCTACACACACTACAAAGCTGGCTGCAGGCTGAAATCGCTGGGCAATGATAAACAAAAAGGCAATGCTACTTGTTTAACTCCAGGTAGGTACTCTATGGGACGCGGGTGACCCTGTGGTCTAAACCACTGAGCCTCTTGGGCTTGCCGATCAGAAGGTTGGCAGTTCGAATCCCCATGATGGGGTGAGCTCCCATTGCTCGGTCCCAGCTCCTGCCTAGCAGCTTCAAACCTAGCAGTTTGAAAGCATGCCAAAAAGTGCAAGTAGATAAATAGGTACCACTCCGGTGGGAAGGTAAATGGCGTTTCCACGCGCTGCTCTGGTTTCAGTGTTCCTTTGTACCAGAAGTGGCTAAGTCATGCTGGCCACATGGCCCGGAAAAATTGTCTGCAGACAAACGGCAGCTCCCTCAGCCTGTAAAGCAAGATGAGCACCGCAACCCCAGAGTTGTCTGCGACTGGACTCAACTGTCAGGGGTCTTTTACCTTTTTTTAGGTACTCTATACTAAAGCAGATAAACTTTCAGGGCTGATCAAAGAGCCAGTGTATATATGGCAGTGGAAAGGGAGCTTACTTCAGCTAATTTTGTGGCTAGTTAAACATGATTTAGAGAGAGTAAGCTCACAACTATTACTGTGGCTGGAGAACTAGAAAGGGGGTGTGGAATGACATTTGCTGTACAATGAGGGAATTGCTTCTTAACAGATAAAAAGAGGGTGTAAAGAAGCAGAGGGAGGTTTAAATGGTAGTGTTCGTTAGATACGTGTAGTTGAGGTGGCCTAGCTCTTACACAGGGACTGTACTATTTCAGTGTTCTCACGCAGGGACTGTGAGAAATGATACATTTGGTCTATACTGCTCTTTCTCTCATGAACTGAAATCCTAACTTGAAGGCACTATTATGGCCTGTGACATTGGAGAATGCATGTTCCCTACAAAAAGTACAAAGAAGCAGTCCTAAACTTTGTTAGTAGCCCTTCCGGAGGCGGCGCGAAACAGCAATGGCGGTCCTCTTCGGGCTTTGAAGAGGGGCTCCGCAGAAAAGGGTCGTCCGCTGCGGCATAGCGGCGACCCATCCAGAAAAACCACGGGCAGAGTGAGCCCGTGGCCGTGGGACTCGGCGGGCGCCAGAAGCCCCCCCGGAAACATAAAAGGGACCCCGTAAGGGGCTCCGGAGCGTGAAAGGGGGAGCGGCGCTGTGAGTTCATCGCTCTTTCTGCGGGAAGCAAAGCCGCGCGGCTGCTGCTGATGAGCGCTGTCCTTTCTTCTTGGAAACATCGAAATTGGCAAGTAATATACCCGTGAGTAAGGGGTACTACATTTTGGACTTAAAATTTTGAATTTGGACTGAAAACGGGAGGCGAGTAACAGGAAGTCCGTCTCCCGACACTGCTAAATAGATCAAAGCAAAGACTCGGAAGAGCGCTGAGGCATTTAAAGAGATTGATAAAGTGGAGCTATTGTGCATTTACAGAAGTTAAAGTTTTCTTATTTAAAGGATAAAAGAGAGACTCTTTCCAAATTTGTGAGATTTGTTATTGGAACTTTCCTCTTAGCAAATAAGCCGGCGAGCTGTCAGTGCGAGTGAGCTGTCAAACTGCGGACTATTGTTACAAGAGTTTAAATTGCTACATGTATTGAGACTTTAACATTTAAAACATAGTAGCGGATACCACTCTTGCTACCTTGTGGCTTCTGCTTTCGAAATAGAGGGCTTTGCGAACTCTCCTTTTGCCCTGGAACTATAAGGATTTAAAGAGGGAATATAGGAACTTTAATGGCGGAAAAACTTCTTCCCTTCCTTCTAACTTGGAGAGACTCCCCCTAGAGGATTGTGGAGATATAGAGGCCTGGGAAACGCATTTTGTTTGGACTTTTTGTGGTTAGTTATCTGTACTCTGGACTTGCCTTCTCATGGAATAAAGGATAATTTGACCTTGAATAGAGGCAGGTGGGGAATGAGTGGCACAGGGAAAACAAGAGCAGCTAAAGCTAAAGAGAAAGAGAAAGAGAAAGAAAAGAAGTCTGTGCAACTTGTTCAAACAACCTTAACTCATCACCGCAGATCTTCTGCTCCAAATGTGCTGACAGCACAGGAGGGAGAAGCTGAACAACCTGTTCTAGAGGAAATGGCAGCAGGAGGATCTGATACAGTCCTGAAACAAATTTTGGAGCAACTAGCAATTTTAAACCTAAAAGTGGACAATCAATCAATAAAAATTGATCAAGCAACATCCTCCATTAGCAAGCTATCTGAAAAAGTTTCCCAGCATACCCAGGCAATTGAGAATTTACAGGGAGCAACAGCTGAAAATCATAAATTAGCTGAGGAAGCTTATCAAAAAGCCGAACAAGTAAACAAGAAGGTTGATGAGATCAAGGGGGAAGTTAGGCCTCTGCAAAAGCAGGTAGGGGAACAACAAGCCTACCTGTCAATGGTGGAATTGAGAAATAAAGAAAATAACCTCAGGCTGAGAGCCATCCCAGAATCGGAGGAAGGCAACTTGGAGGGATTTTTGACACTTTTATTTTCCAAATTCTGGGGAATAGAAGAAGAGAAAGACTTCAAAATTGTTACGGCATTCAGACTGGGTAGATCGGTAAAGAAGGACAAGGCCAGAGACTGTTTGGTTGTTTTAAGATCAAGAGAAGAGAGAGACAAGATACTAGGCCTGCATTTTAAAAAATCTTTGGAGATACAAGGCAAAAGGGCTGAAATTTACAGAGATATACCTAAATTGTTATTGGATCTTAGAGCCTCATATTTAGAATTGACAAAGTTGTTGAGAAACAACGCAATTCCATATAGGTGGGAGTTTCCGCAAGGACTATCATTTACCTACAAAGGAAGGAAAGTAAGGATTAAAACACCAGAGGACCAGCAGAAGTTCCTACACGATCACGGGGAAGACCTCCAGAAAGGAGTAATAACTTCTTGGCCACCGCCACCACCAGAATCTGCATTGCCTGGAGCTGGACCAATATTACCACCACCGGGACCAGAGGAAAAGCAAGACACCCCATTGTAGGATCTATAAATTGACTCAGGATGTCTCTGCAACTTCTTAGTTGGAACATAAATGGCGGAAATTCTCCAGAAAAAAGAAGAAAAGTATTTCACATTTTGAAAAAAGAACAATTGGATATCATTTGTCTGCAAGAAACCCATGTGACAAGGCTCCATAGGAAAGTGTTAATTAATAAAAGGTTAGGCCAGGAATTTATTTCCTCGGACAGAGTTAAGAAAAGAGGAGTAGTGATATATGCAAAGGAGAGCCTGTCACCGAAATTTTTATTTAAAGATGAACAAGGCAGAATTTTGGCGATTGAAGTTCAAACACAAGGAGAAAAATTTTTAATATTAGGAATTTATGCACCAAATGATGGAAAATCGGAATTTTTTAAGAAGCTGCATGAGACTTTACTGAACTATTTAGATTACAACAACATTATTATGCTGGGAGATATGAATGGAGTCGTGTCTGTAAACATGGATAAGTCGCAAAGTGCAAACATATCGAAAAATGGCAGACTACCTAAAACTTTTTTTGAAATGACTGACAATATGGATTTGATTGACATATGGAGGGTTAAGAACCCCCTAGGAAAAGAAGGAACTTTCTTTTCCGAAGCTCATCTGTCATGGACAAGAATCGACCAAATATGGACAACTAAAGGACTGGCACCTAAAACTAGAAAAGTGGAAATCTGCCCAAGAACCTGCTCCGACCATAATGCTCTGAAAGTGGAATTGAGACTAAACACGACCGGATCCTTCAGATGGAAAATGAATGACACTTTATTTAGAGATCAGGAGATTGTAAAGAAGGCCCAAAAAGCTTTAAAGGACTACTTTGAGATAAATTTAAATACTACGGTGGAAAAAAGAACAATCTGGGACGCAAGTAAAGCAGTAATGAGAGGGTTTCTAATACAACAAAATACGATCAAGAAAAGACTCTGGAATGAAAAGAAAGAGAAGATATTGGAGAAAATAAGAGAAGGAGAGAAAAAATTAAGAACTAGGCCCAAGTCGAAGGAAGTGCTGAGAGAAGTGAAATTTTTCCAAGCACAATATTCGAAATTGATAAATCAAGAGGTGGAATGGAAAATTAAACAAATGAAACAAAGATCTTTTGAATCAGCAAATAAGTGTGGGAAACTGCTAGCATGGCAGTTAAAGAAGAGACAAAAACTAAATACTGTTACAAATCTAGAGATTGAAGGGAGAATTGTTCAGAAACCCGAGGAAATTAGGAAGTGTTTCCAGAGATACTTCAAAGAACTTTACACACAAGGGCCGCAGAAAGAATCTGAAGTGGATCAATTCGTCAAAACCAATGGATTACAAAAAATACCCCAGGAAATGAGAACAATCCTGAATGGTAAAATTACACAGCAGGAAATTGAAAGTGCCATTCAGAACCTTCAATTAGGCAAATCTCCAGGCCCTGATGGACTCACCTCCAAATATTATAAGGTTTTGAAGGACTATTTGTTGCAACCCTTGATGGAGGTCTGTAATCAGATCATGGAGGGGAAGAAGGCACCGGAAACGTGGAAAGAAGCTTTCATCACATTGATACCTAAACTAGAAACTGAAAAGACCCAACTTAAGAACTACCGTCCCATCTCACTCCTAAATGTGGATTACAAAATTTTTGCAGACATTTTGGCAAGTAGATTTTAAAAGGTTCTTAACGAAGTGATCCATAAAGATCAGGCAGGCTTTCTCCCCGGTAGGCATTTGTTTGACAATACAAGAAACATCATTGACATTTTGGAGCTTTTACAAACCAATCTTAATACTAGAGCGGTGTTAATTTTTATCGATGCGGAGAAAGCCTTTGACAATATTTCTTGGATGTTTATGAAGAAAAATTTGGAAGGGATGGGAGTGGGACGGGGGTTTGAAAATGGTATAGAAGCAATATATTCAGAACAAAAAGCTAAATTGATAGTAAACAATGTGGTGACAGAGGAGTTTAAAATTGAAAAAGGAACACGGCAGGGGTGCCCCCTATCCCCCCTATTGTTTATTTCAGTCCTGGAGGTGTTATTGAATATGATTAGAAAGGACAGGTCTGTACAAGGAATTGAGGTCGGAGTGAAACAATACAAATTGAAGGCATTTGCAGATGACTTGGTATTAACATTACAGGAGCCAGTCTCTAGTACTAAAAGAGTGTTAGAACTAATTTCTGACTTTGGTCGGGTGGCGGGATTTAAGCTGAATAAGCAAAAAACCAAGGTTTTAGCAAAAAAATTTGACAATTACAGAAACAGATGAATTTATGAAAGAAACAGAATTAAATGTGGTTAAAAAAGTAAAATACCTAGGGGTGTATCTGACCTCCAAAAATTTGAATTTGTTTAAAGATAACTATGAGAAATGTTGGTCAGAGATTAAAAGAGATTTGGAAATATGGTCAAGATTGAAACTTTCCTTGTTGGGTCGAATAGCAGCTATAAAGATGAATGTATTGCCGAAAATGTTATTTTTGTTTCAGGCCCTTCAGATCGTGGACAAGGTGGAATGTTTTGGAAAGTGGCAGAAGGATATTTCTAAGTTTGTTTGGCAGGGCAAAAAGCCCCGAATAAAGTTTAAAATACTAACTGATGTGAAAGAAAGAGGGGGATTTGCCCTGCCAGACTTGAGGTTATATTATGAATCTGCAGCCTTCTGCTGGTTGAAAGATTGGATTTTACTGGAGAACACTGATGTCCTAGATCTGGAAGGGTTTGATAATGCTTTTGGGTGGCATGCATATTTGTGGTATGACAAGGTTAAAGTGCACAAACTGTTTAAAAACCATATTATCAGAAGAGCAATTTTGATGGTCTGGACAAAATATAAAGACTTATTGGAGAGTAAGACCCCGAGGTGGCTTTCACCGGTGGAGGCCAAAGCACGTAAGAGGCTTAACATGGAGGCCTATTGGCCTAAATATTGGGAAATAATTGAAAAAATTGGAGACAATTGGAGGTTGCAGAGCTTGGAAAAATTAAAAAACAAGGTGCGAGATTGGTTGCACTATGCACAAATTCAGGAGGTTTTTAAAGTGGACAAGAAGGTGGGATTCCAGGTGGAAAAATCGAAACTAGAGACAGAATTGTTAGAGCCAAAAAATAAACTACTTTCGAGAATGTATAACTTGCTGCTCAAATGGAATACTCAGGATGAGACAGTCAAATCCGCCATGATAAAATGGGCACAGGATATTGGGCACAACATTATGTTTGAAGACTGGGAAAGGTTATGGAACACCGGAATGAAATTCACGGCATGTAGTGCCCTGAAGGAAAATATTATGAAAATGATATACCGGTGGTACATGACCCCAGTCAAGCTTGCTAAGATATATCACTTGTCTGACAACAAATGTTGGAAGTGTAAGGAGGCGGAAGGGACATTCTTTCACCTCTGGTGGACATGCCCGAAAGTGAAGGCCTTCTGGGAAATGATTCATAATGAGTTAAAAAAGGTATTCAGATATACCTTACCTAAGAAACCGGAGGCCTTCCTTCTGGGCATTGTAGACCAGAGTGTGTTAAAGAAGGATAGAACTTTTTTTATGTATGCTACTACAGCAGCAAGAATTCTCATCGCGAAGTATTGGAAGACACAAGATTTACCCACACTGGAGGAATGGCAGACGCAGTTGATGGATTATATGGAACTGGCTGAAATGACTGGCAGAATCCGAGATTTGGGAGAAGAAGTAATAAAAGAGGACTGGAAAAAATTCAAGGACTATTTGCAAAAACATTGTAAGTTGTATGAATGTTAAGAAAATGCATTTTTTAGGAAACACCAGCCCCAGCAATTGTAATTAGATGAAATGAAAACTAAGGTACAAAAAGGTAAAGGTGGAACAATGAAATAAGCTTTATTGTGTTTTAAATAGGATATACAAGAATTGGGATACAATATTTTGAATTTGGAAACATGATAAATTGAAAGATACAATAAGTCATGAAACAAGATAATAAATTGCTGAAGTTTGTACTATAAATAATGCAGAGTCTGGAAGATGTGGGGAAGTCCAGATAAAGGGAATATGGAAATTTGAAACATCTACTTTTTTCTTTTTCTGTCTTTATTTGTTTTTCTTTGTATTTCTGTATTCTGTAAAACCAATAAAAATTTTATATATAAAAAAATAAACTTTGTTAGTAGAATGTGTGTGTGTGTGTGCGTGCGCGCGCGCACGTGTGCTGTTGAACTCTGTGTGTTTTGCACTGCAAGTAAAGGTTTAGAAATATAAGCAAACATTTTTCAGAAGACTAATTTTGGCCCTTTATATGTTATAAAGTAACTGATATTAATCCCTTTAGTTTTCCCTCAGTGACATTTATTCTCCCTTTCTCTCTCACACAGACATACCAGTGGTACAGTTAAGCAGCTTTTAGACTCTCAACTTAGTTGTTTAGATGGTAATGTTTATCATTTTACTCAGTTGGTAAAGTGTGGTGAGCCAGTTCTCCTACTCATTGTGTTGAGTAGGGTCCTGGCCTTCTACCCCAAAGTGCTACTCTGACAGCACTACTGCCTCCCAGTACGCCAAGCAAAACCATTCCTGCATTAACTTATGTTTGCAGCTGAAATAACTTGTGCTTTTGTCTGACTGGAAGCCATGCATACTAGAAGATGCCTGCTGTAGGTGGAAGGAAATTCTTTGCAAGCATGTTGAATTAGTATGCGAGTTGTGTTGGCGTTTCTGCATTCTTTCAAATATATGCTGATTCCCAATCACCTACAGTTTTTAATATTTGGAGCCAAGTGGATAAACATATCCTGTTTACTCCGGATTGCCATAGTTATACATACATTTACTTTACCACCATACAGTACTTATTTCATGTCACCATGCAGATAATTCTTTTTTTTAAAGACTCTTTCATTGGCTGCAGCGCAGTATGAAACAGCACACTGAATAATTTTTATTTTTCAGCTGTCTGTTGAATTATTGCATGTTGCTATAGTGCTGAAACCCATTGTTGCCATAAATTATTTGGTATGTTGTTTCAGGCTAAGGGTTTGCTTTTTGATGACCTATCTACTATTGCTCTCTTTCTACACACACACCCACCCACCCACCCACCCACCCTCTTTAGTCTGTTCAAGCCTCTAGTCTCTCAAGTCTGCTTTTCCATTTCCTCTTTGGTAATAGTTTCAGACACACACAGAGGCACACACAGGCATACTTTCTACTCTGTCTTAATTCCTTTGTCTGGTGCAAAATACAAAAAGCCTACATTTAGCTCTGTTTTATTAAAGCAATCTATTTTCTGTTTCCTTCATAGTTATCTTTTCCTTTTTGATCCATGAATGTCCTTGTCACCGTTTTCCCTCCTTACAGTCATCCAAACCAGTTGGGTGGCGGGGAATAAATTTAAAGTCCTATTTTATCCAGCACACCCTTTGTGATCTGTTTTGTTCACTCTCTACCACTCTCTCCAGGGGTAAAAGGGAATGGGATCTGCAACATTTATCTCTGCCATAATGCTCTGGATTGGCCAGACTTGGTATAAATGGGAGCCTTGCCCTTTTGCCTTGTCCCTAGAGCAGGTATCTGCTATGCTTCAGGCTCCAGCTTGTAGTTTTAAGTGTCCCCAGCTCTAGACACTGAACTCCTGGAGAGTTTGAGCTAGAGAAGAAAAACAACAACCCTGTCTTTCACTTTCACTCCTCCTTTCACTTTCCTTCCTTCTTCCTTCTCACTTTCCCATTCTTACTCATTCCTTTTCTCAGTAATTTTTTCAGCATTTTCTATTTCCCACCGTTTGCCCCCTTCCCACACACCCTTCCTTTCTCTTTGCAACCATCATTTCCTTGCTTGTGTCCTCTTTAATTCTCAGTTCCTTCCTTCTTCTGCCCCTGTCTCCCATTTTCCCCCCTTGTCCCTACGACATTGTCTTTCGAATCACTTTCTCATCCCTTTTCTTTCACCCTTCTCTCTTCTACCATTTCTCCCCCACCTGCCCATACTCTCCACCTCCTAGACCAGGCATCTCCAAACTCTGCCCTCCAGATGTTTTGGGACTACAACTCCCATCATCCCTGACCACTGGTCCTGTTAGCTGGGGATGATGGGAGTTGTAGTCCCAAAACATCTGGAGGGCTGAATATGGGGATGCCTGTCCTAGACTTTACTCAGTTCACAGGAGTTGCCTTCCTCCTCCCTTGTTTCCTCCAAGGCAGGGTTTCCTAATGTTGGCTTTTGATGTGGCATTTTTTTTAATGTCATGATTTCAGAGCATGGTGTTTTTTTGTTTCCCTCCCTTCCATGGGGCTCCTGGGGAGGTGAGCAGCAGGCGTAAACTAGTTGTAATGAAAAAAACAATTATGCAGTTCAAACCTTATTATGCCCAAGCTCATTTGTTTTGCCTGATGATGGTATAAACAAGAAAAACTACAACTCTCATCATTGTTTATGAAAGGTAATCTCCATTCCTGTGTTGTGTAAAAAAGGAAAAGTAATTAAAATAAGTTGGAGCCATTGTTTCTTGCACATTGCCTTTCTGGGGCAGGGGTAACCCAGCTAAGGTATGGTTCATTTCATTGTTAATCAGACAATGCTGAAACGAGCCTGCACTCTAATGGTGTTAAACCTGAATTCCATGATTAATCAATGTAAACTTTGTCATGCTGTAATTTGTTTCAGTAACATTTAGCAAAACCATGGCTACAGATGAAAGAGATACAGAACAGAATGTTCAGTCTGAGGGACTGGGTAGCAATGCTGCAGGTATTGGAAAAAAACAAAACCCTAAACTTTTGCTTTGGGATGCAAATTAAAGAGACAGAATTTGAGAATTGGTTAATCTTTTTGGACATTCACATCCATGTTACTTTAATTGATTTTGTGGTGCATATTTTCTTTTGGAAATTGCTTGGGAAAACACCAGCACTATGTAACCTTCCAACCTTTTGACTTCACCCCCAAAGGCACACTCCTCCATTGTCTCCTGAGATAGACAGATGCCAATCAACCAAAGCATTAAGAAAGGGGGGTGGGGCAGAATTGGCACAGCAGAGAGAGACCCCAGGTTCCTACAGCTGGAAATGTTGCCTGTAACCAGTGGCTGAACCTAGTCTAATGTCACCATAGACACAGAAGAGCTTTTGTTTTACATTCAATGACTGCTGCCCACATAAAACGGGGGGCGCCCTTTGCGTCGACGCGCGCAGCCCCTGGATCTGGAGCGACTCCATCAGCATAGGCTTGGCTTCGCCTTCCCTAAGGTGGGATACCTGGAGGTCTCCGCCTACCCCAGTCAGTTGTCCAATCCCACCTGGGGGAAGCGTTGCCAAGGAGATCAGGCCAGGTAGGCGAGGGATTACCTGCCCACACAATAGAGGGAGGATCTTACCTGGGAATCCTCACTTGGCTCCAAGGCTCCCACTCACAATCTGTCGCAACTCCAAGTAAGCCTGTGAAGGAATCCTGCCTGAAATTAGCTAGTGCTGCTACCAGTCGGTGTAGATAATAGGGCTTTGCACAGCCCTTCCCAACCCAATCTGGGAAGCTCAGTCTGGGGACCTTGAGCAGCCCTTACTTCACCTGGGCCAACCCAGGTAAATCCAACCCAGATTCTGTCCCGGATCAATCTGTGGGTGGGGCTAGTGTTCAATTAGGATTTTTTAAAACCCTAATTAAACACACACAGTTGGGAGGGGAAGGGGTGAGGAGGAGGAAATGATACTTCTTCCCCCCCCCCCCCTGTTCAAATTGGTTCAATCCCAATTTGCTTGGGGATCCAGCACAATCTGGTGCACACCCTACTAGATAATACAGTTGTACCTAGGAAGTGTAACTGCATCCGTTCCATAAGTCCGTTTGACTTCCAAAACGTTCAGAAACCAAAGAAGAGTTTCTGATTGGCTGCAGGAAGCTCCTGCAGCCTATTGGTTGCCCCGGAAGCCCCATCAGACATTCGGCTTCCAAAAATAGTTCGCAAACCAGAACACTCCCTTCTGTGTTTGCGGTGTTCGGGAGCCAAAACGTTCGAGAACTAAGTTGTTCAAAAACCGAGGTACGACTGTATTGAGCTAAATAAGATGCCTTCCTATTTTCTAACACCCCAAGAAGACAAAAGCCGAAGGCTGCAACTGGTTTATGTACCCTGATGTCACATAAGGCCTTGAAGCTCCTAAATCAGGTAGTCGAGTGCTAAGGGTCACACAGTAGATATTTAGAACTGAAATTATGAGGGCAATGAACCATTTTTGTTACATAAACCCATTTAGGGTATTACTTACAAGCCGTCAATACTACCAGTCATTTGGGCAGCCAGAATCGAACAACACTTCCTGTTAATGGGATAGGATGACCCCAACCAGGAATGCAGAGCATAGGCAACTATTTCCACATTTACCCCAGAGAATAAGCTATAAAAAAGACAAGCAATGCAAGTGTTTTAAAAAGCTTTGAGGCTAACACATACTGAATGAAGCATTCCACGTCACTCAAAACTTTGCACCCTCATGCATCAAGAGACATACTCTTGCTAAAAAGTACCCCATTGCTGCTATTTTAGTCAGAGTTTTGTTCTCTCTCTCATAGTGCTAAACATGGAAGTGTTCCCATTGAAATCCTGAACAGATATACTTGCAATATAAGCTCATAATTTGTTGGATTTTGGCTGTCTACACTTAAGAGTTTGCAACAGCTACAGCAGCTATTTCAGAACTTGGCACGTGGTTCAGCTTGCGCTGAGGCCAGAAAGCAACTTAGGGTGGGGTATGTGTAAGGAACTGTTCCTTTTTCTTTAGGCTTTCTTCCTCTGCCCTGAAGGGGAACACAACCTCTCCAAAGAAATCAGCTTCACTACCTAAGAAAGAGGGGAGACAAGAAACGCACACTTAAGACAGAGACATATTATTGTTGCTGATGTGGAAATAAGGCACTGGTTGTGAATTATTGATGCCCTGCTTACACTTGCTTCATACAAGGAGTTGGAGAAAAGATTCAGCCTCTTAAAGGATTTGTGCCAGGTCAACAGCCAATGGTACTATAGCCCAAGGGCATAGGATGGAAATCATACTGATGCAGGAACGGACCCAAATTGACAGACAGCTAAATATTCCAGTATTTCAGAAGCTGTCCCAATCTGGAAACACAAAATGCTTGCACAAGATTAGCTTTTAAAATGGATAAGAATATAAGTGATGTAAGACTCCTGCTGAGAGGGTGAAAGTTTGTCTAGTAATTCTAACCCACCATTCTGCTTCCACAGTGACAGATGCTTCCAGGAAGCTCACAAGCAAGCCTGAAGGCAATTGCCCTCTTCCATTGTTGTTCCCTAGCAACTGATGTTCAGTGGCTTTCGTAGAATCATAGAATTGTATAGTTGGAAGAGACCCCAAGGGTCTGTCAATCCACCCCCTGCAATGCAGGAATCTCCACTAAATTATATGTGATAGATGATCATCCAACACGACATGGCCACCCTACCTCTGTTCAAAAACTTCCAAAGGAGGAGAGTCCACAGCCTCTCAAGGGAGTCCATTCCACTGTCAGGCAGCTCTTACTGTCAAAGTTCTTCCTGACATTTAGTCAGAATCTTCTTCCTTGTACCTTGAATCCATTCGTTCAGGTTCTAGCCTCCAGAGCAGAGACAGCCCTTTTGATATTCGAAGATGGCTATCTCCTCTCAGACTCCACTTTTCCAGGCTAAACATACCCAATTCTCTCAACTGTTCCTCATTGATGGGTCTATTCAACGTGAATGGGTCTAATTCTCCTTTGAAGGCATCACTTCATCTCCTAGTGGAGAAAGCCATACATTTGATTGTGGCTGAGTACACATCATACATTTAAAGCACATTCAAAGCGCATTCCCCACCTGAAGAATTTTGCAAACTGCTTTAGCTGTGTTGCGGATGCTGAGAATTATAGCTCTGGGAGGGGTAAGGCTGCTCCAAATTGTAGTTTTTTGAGAGGGGGAGAAAAACTTCCTCTCTTCCCAATGCGTTAATTTATAAACATATTGTCAAGTCTCCCCTGAGACAATCCCCTCAACCAACTGACAAGGCCCAATCACTTTAGCCTTTTCGCACAGGAAAATGTTATATGAGATTTTGTCCTCATAACTTTCCCCAAAGCTGACTCCATAACTGGAGACAGAATAAAAGACTGAACCTGGTTATTTTCTCACTGGTCATTATTATAAGTTCCCTCATATCTACACTGCTGAGAGGTCATAGGGGAGTCCAGGGGCACTCAGTACTTCTCCGTTGGTCACTGGGTCACAAGCAGTGCTTGCGGCAGATGTTCCATTGGTCCAATAGTTGGGTTGGAACTGGAGAAAGTGGAAGCATAAAGAGAATCAATGGATGCAGACAGCATTGTGATGGTTCTGTCTCTTTATAATTGCAAATAGTGTGGGTTTTGTTTGTTTTTGCTGTGACTATTGGTGCAGTGTACTGACATGAAATTATTCAGCTGAAGAGAATAATTTCATTGTGTGTTGAAGCGTGCTGTGTGACCTCACTAAATTCATTGCCTTTCTCCCACCCCTTACAACGGTGTTTTACACTTCCTTCAGTTTGCAGTTTTTATCTCTCTGGCTGTGCATGAATGTTTTTTTAACCACCCAGTCCATGAAAAGTGGCAGTGGAATTTACCTGTCAGCAGATATGTATGAGAAAAAACAATACTGGAAGGAGCTTAAAGGATCTCCAACTTTAATTAGACAAGAAAGGCAAGGTGCCAGGTCTCTTTTTGAGTAAAATATGAATACTTAAGAGTTATGTCATTGCTGAAATGCAAGGATGAGCATTAGCAGCAGAGACTGCTCTCTCCACTAGCAAGCTCAGACAAACACCTTCAATTATCAGTGTGGAGTCCTTACGAAGTTACCATAATTGCATGGGAACTGCTGGAATACTGTTTAAATGATTGCACAGGTTCCTCCTGACTTATGAATGAGCCACATAATCATAATCATAATCATAAATTATTTATATGCCGCCCATCTGACTGGGTTTCCCCAGCCACTCCGGGTGGCTTCCAACAAATTAAAACACAATACGACATCAAACATTAAAAACTTCCCTGAGCAGGGCTGCCTTCAGATGTGTTCTAAAAGTCAGATAGTTGTTTATTTCCTTGACATCTGATGGGAGGGCATTCCACAGGGCGGGCGCCACTACCGAGAAGGCCCTCTGCCTGGTTCCCTGTAACCTCACTTCTCACAGTGAGTGAATGGCCAGAAGGCTGGATCAGAGCTGGATCACTGGAGGAAAGAGATTGGGAGTAAAATGTGCTGTGCTGGCAGTGGTTGGCGAGCTGTGATGTATATTGCCAGCTCAAAAAGTCTGCAACCGGTATCACGATCTGAACGTCATACCGGTTTCAGACAATAAATTGAAAAGTTGCCCAGCTGTAATAATAACCTATCGATAAAATTTCAATTTGATACCTAAATGAAGAAATAACTATTTTATGATTAAACATAATAATCTCATCCTGAGGCAAAGTTCTCAACCCGAGGTGCTACTGCGGGGTTAGCGCAGTTTGTAACCCAAAGCATTTGTAACCTGAGGTGTTTGTAACCCGAGGTACCACTGTAATTCCATATGGCGTTCTTTTCACAGACAACGCATTCAGCCCTTCGTGTAACTGCTGGGCATTCTGATGCTTTGTTTCCAATGGGACGATTTTTGCAATATTTTGGTTGGTTTACATTTTGTTAACATTCATCTGTGCTGACAGGCATCTGGAGCTCACTTCTCCCCCCCCCCCTCACCAGGGTGTGCATTTGCTGAACCGGCATGTTGTCTTGAGTTCAAGGTCTAACTCTGGCATCAATTCAAACTCTCTTACCCCATTGCCTAAGGTTGAGCATAATGCATATTTGAAAGAAGAGAAGAAAACAGCTTCATAAGCCCTGATAAAGTGACCATGAAAGATTTATATCTAGATTTTAGTTAAAGAAGCTCTTAGCAGGCCCAGAGGCTATTGCTCGCCTTGAAGTAGGCAATTGAAATAAAATGTCAAATTGGTGTCAGTGCTGCTAATGCATTTCCCCAAAGGTCATGCTAAGAGTTGTTACTTTCCCCCTATTCCTATATAAAAGACACAGCTAGAGAATGGACAAGGAAACTGCCCTTAATTACACATTGTCAGAGAGCACAGACATGCTCTATTGTGAAGACTTGGCCATCTTTTTCTTTAGGCTTTTGTATAGCTTGGCAGCTAATTATGTAAGCTTTTTAATGGGCATTGATGGGCAGTTGATGCTCCTGCTATTTTAATAGGCCTATCTATATTAATATGTTGAGTAATGTTTTCCAGGGATTTAGGGGCAAAGTGTTAAGCTGATGGAACCCTACTCTATTTCCCCATTTCATCAAACTTGGCTGAAGCTGTAGCAGTCCTGAAATTCTAGCCCAGCCTGAGTAGGGGATGTAAACAGGAAGAGAGGCCATGGGAGGCATGCATTCTGATGCCGCCACCCCAATATCACTGTATACTGGACCCTGTATACTCCACTTCCGGTGGGGTCAGAAGGAGGCTAAAGACCTATGTGGTTCTCAGGAGCCCTGATAAGGCAGAGTTCCTGATTGCGTGTGGAGGCTTCTCAGTGTGTGCAGTTGAACAGCCTTTGATGCCTCTTCAGAGCTTCCCACTCAATATGGGAAAGTCAGGAGTGGAGGCTCGTTCACCTCCACTCCTGACCTACATTGGCTCTTAGTATGTTTCTGAGCACAATTCAAAGTTTTGGTGTTGACCTTTAAAGCCCTAAACCGCCTCGGCCCAGTATACCTGAAGGAGCGTCTCCACCCCCATCGTTCTGCCCGGACGCTGAGGTCCAGCGCCGAGGGCCTTCTGGTGGTTCCCTCATTGTGAGAAGCAAAGCTACAGGGAACCAGGCAGAGGGCCTTCTCGGTAGCAGCGCCCACCCTGTGGAACGCCCTCCCATCAGATGTCAAAGCGATAAACAACTACCTGACATTCAGAAGACATCTTAAGGCAGCCCTGTTCAGGGAAGTTTTTGATGTGTGACATTTTAGTGTATTTTGGTCTCTGTGGATGCTGCCCAGAGTGGCTGGGGAAACCCAGCCAGATGGGCGGGGTACAAATAATAAATTATTGTTGTTGTTGTTGTTATGAGGGCTTTGGGGGACAGAGTCGATGTGTATCCCCAGCTCCTGCTCATGTTGACATTCCCTAATCAGCCCTAATGCCTGAATAGGGCTGTGGTCAGTAACTAAACCCAATCAAGATAAGACAAGGGTGCGGTGAGGAGTGATTCATCTGGACTTGGAGGTGATGTTGAGTTTGTTGTGGGCTGGGTGATGCTTTCCGTGAAATATCAAACATGTAACTTAGATCTGCTGTTTTCTTTGAAGAGACAAATGGCCTCTGTGGCTCCCAGGTACTTCTTACTAGCTGAGGCTGATGTGCTAACTGCAATCCCACCGGGACAGAAATGGTCTCACCATGGTCCTCAATACTGTATGTAGGGACTGCCTCAGAGGAATGATCAGAAACTGTCGTTAGCAGAATATATACTGCTTCATGATCATTGGCTTGGGCCAGCTGGATGGCAACTATTAAGTCAGTTTTGAATCTACTATATTAGTCACCAGTTCATTCTCAAGCACAGTTCCAAGTGCTGGCATGTTAAGTCCACCTTTCTCCAATTTACCTCATGCCTTGATATCATTTTGCTGAATCTCCCTCTGTTCCTGCTCCATGCCACTGGCTGATGTCAGGATGTGAGGTAAATAGTACTATACATTCTTGAGGGAAAGATACCACAAAACTGGGCTTCTATTTTCAGCAGCCACCTTCTTTCTGTTCCTTAACAGTTTAGTTCCAGCCTATGCAATCAGCCCATAATGATCAAGGCACATATGTTTTCGCTCTGATGTGGTGAGGCTAAGTCATCACGCAAGTGAATGGGATATATTTTACAATATTTGAGGGTAGCTGTGGGGTCCAAGCTCATTATTCATATTCTAAATCTTTCTGTAGTGCTTGAGTTAGTGCGGAGGCAAAAGATCTCCAACCCAATCTTTTTCTGGTGGCCCCTCAAGCTACTGTTTTTTTAGAGGTCCATATAGTTGTCATGGCTTGATTAAACTGGGGAGGAGGTTTGAAGATGGGGCTTGTGCATTTTGTTAAGGTCCCCCCCCCCTTTCCTTCTGTTATATAATTTGAGCCCTGCCTTGCTGACTTTTACTGAGTAGGAACAATTCCTGC
This sequence comes from Podarcis erhardii, assembly GCF_964252035.2. NCBI lineage: Eukaryota > Metazoa > Chordata > Lepidosauria > Squamata > Lacertidae > Podarcis > Podarcis erhardii. The sequence goes on along the minus strand of NC_138512.1, from coordinate 25,309,803 downwards.
TAGAGGCTTCTTTACTTTCCAAAGACATCTGTGGGCGTTTCTTTTTTTCTGAAATCCAAATATAGCCCATGTATTTTCAACTTGAACCACCAGGCTGTGCCCACACAAACTTCATTTGCTTTTAAATATTCTTTAACCAATTTGGGGATAAATTTTTCCATCCGTGATCTCATAGTTTCAGTTTTTCCTTTGAAGGGGATCAAAGCAGGAAAGGCTCTCTGCTTCTGCCTCTCACCTGCCGTTCAAAATGATCAATTTGCTTAAGAAGCCTTGTAAGTAAAATGCCTTTCTTGTGAATTATGAAGCACACAGTGATCTCTGATTCAGAAGCCTGCTGCTTAAATTTTTTTTTAAAAAAGCGTGTTGCTATAATGCTGGTGATTTGTAGCTTAGGTTTGATTACTCTTGGAAGATGATTGATGAATGTATAACTTGCTGACTTGCTGTGTTTCATATCTGCAAACCTGAGGATTCTGTTGCTTTTCATGCCACGCTCACAATGCTTTTTTCATAAGCATGTGTGCAAATTAGACTCTGATTCAGCTGCAGCGGTAATAGGATCAATTTGTTTCCCATTATGCTGCTGTTTGTTTTTTTTTGCTGGTAACTTCTGTTATTATCAACTGTAGTTGTAGAATTTAGGAACCTCTTTTGACTGGCATTCAGATTTGCAACTGGTAGATAACAAATAGTTTAATTTCCATTTCCATGTTTTCGATCCTGACTGCTGCAGGATTGGGAAATGAATTTAATGGTATACCCAATGGATTTGGGACTGCACAGTTGGCTACAATTTTTTTTTGTCTGTGCTGATGCTAGATTACCAGATTGGTGGCAGTTCTTTCATACCCATTATGCTGCAACAAACTGAGAAGTCTTGATATGCCTTTGACTTCTGCAAGTAATCATGTGTTAGTAGACTCCTTTATCATTGTTGGGTACTATCGTTTTTTAAGAGTAAAAATTACTAACCAATAATCTTGATATAATAACACTACAAATCCCACTGAGTTCAATGAGGTTTACTCCTGGGTAAGTGATTATCGCCTAAGAGACACAGCAAAGGAAGGCAACATTTCTTAACAGATGAGCATGCTGATACACAAACCTAATGCAGTAGCATCTCTTGGCAAAGCATTGATTGCAATATTATTATTTTTTACATACCTGAAAAATCACCAACAGAGGAGGTAATTGATTTAATTCAGATCCTATCAAATGAAACCACGCAATATATTCCACAATGAGTATTCATAGAACCATAGAGTTGGAAGGTATCTTGGAGCCCATTTAATCCACCCTAGGTACTAAGTGCAGCTTCTACAGTGCAAGATACGATTTCAGAATCCCTGGCAGATGGCTGTCAGTCTCTGATTAAATACTTCATGTGAAGGAGAGCCAACCCTTTTTGCAAAGCTGTCTCCTGCTGTTAGGAAGCGTGTCTTACTGTTTAGATGAAATCTGCTTCCCTACAATTTCCACCCATTGGTTCAAGTTGTGTCCTCTGGAGCAAGAGAGGAGAAATCTGCTCTATTTTCGGTGTGACAACCCTTGGTCTAGCACATTTGCAGTGCTAAGCAGGGTCCGGCATGGTTTCAAATTGGGTGGGGGGCTGCACATTGAGAGTCCTGCATTGCAGAGGGTTGGATTAGATGACCCTGAGCGTCCCTCCCAACTCAACAGTTCTATGATTCTCTTCTCCCTGCCGAGCAAACGCGTCTCTTTCGACCTTTCCTCATAGGTTTCCAGATCCTCACCATTCTGGTCACCCTCTTCCAGACAGGCTCTGTTTTTTTCAGCGTGATTCTTCTATGTCCAGATTGGATACAATGCTCGGGGGGGGGGGGGGGTGTGTGTGTGTTAAATTGAAATATTGAGCACTCATGGAATTTAGCTGACTATTTTGCCACATTCTGAGGATGACAAAAATGTTGCTTTTTTGCTTTGTTTTTGCCAGGAGCGTCAAATCAAGGAATCTTGTTCTGTACGCTGCCCACTTTTAATTGTGATATATATTGTTTTGTTCTATTCTAGTTTTTAGGAAACCTTTATTGAATGTTGTTGTGTTCGTGTTGCTTTTATGGAAGCAGCTTATAGGTTTTTATTATTAAGCGGTATAATTTTTTTAAAGCAAAGGATATAAATAAAACAGATACAAAAATCACTTGGACATAGCCCTAAGCAGTCTGCCCACTAGCCCAACCAATGTGTTTTGTAGGTTTTGGTGTTCTCGAGAAAGCACACAGAATGTGTCGATGGACAAGCGTAGCACACAAATACCTAGGGCTTTTCTTGACTCTCCCCTGCCTCTGTGCTTTTTTCTTTCATGACAGAACAACTGCTCAGAGGCAGGGCAGCTTTCAATGTAGCCTGAAGCACTCCCAGAAGTGATGTCTGCATTTGGATGAGTCTGTTTTTTATTTCATTTTTGAATAATGTTCATTTCCCTCTATGGTCAAAGGGGACAAGTTTCCTCTGCTTGGGAGGGAAGGACAACAAATTCTCCTTCCTGCATGTGACAAGAAATGCTGCTGGCCAAATGCGATGGGCCCTTGGTGCAGCCGCCTTTGTTTGCTTTCTTGCTTGCTTGTATTTATTAGGTATTTTGGGATTGCGGGACCAGTGAGAAGAGTAAAGGGCCAGGCTGTGAGGGTGCTTGGCCCGCTCCTTGCTACACCGGTGCTCTCATTGGCTCTGTGATCCCCCCAACTGTGGTCTGATTGACATAGCTCACTACTACACTCGCCCTGGGGTTAGAAATTTTAAAAATTAGAATGGTGCACAGCTAGAGCCTCTGAGGAGGTAGCTGGGGCAGTGCTTTGCCCGGTCTACCTGCCTCCAACACAGCTAGCTTACCCAGCCACTGAGACAGAAGTGTTTGGCTGTGCCTGCTGATGGCAGTAGCAAGTGTGCATCTTGTTGTTATTTAGTCATTTATTCCTGTCCAACTCTTTGTGACCCCATGGACCAGAGCACGCCAGGCACTCCTGTCTTCCACTGCCTCCTGCACTTTGGTCAGACTCATGTTTGTAGCTTTGAGAACACTGTCCAACCATCTCGTCCTCTGTCGTCCCCTTCTCCTTGTGCCCTCCATCTTTCCCAACATCAGGGTCTTTTCCAGGGAGTCTTGTCTTCTCATGAGGTGGCCAAAGTATTGGAGCCTCAGCTTCACGATCTGTCCTTCCAGTGAGCACTCAGGGCTGATTTCCTTAAGAATGGATCGGTTTGTTCTTCTTGCAGTCCATGGGACTCTCAAGAGTCTCCTGCAGCACCAGAATTCAAAAGCATCAATTCTTTGGCGATCAGCCTTCTTTATGGTCCAGCTCTCACTTCCATACTTCACTACTGGGAAAATCATAGCTTTAACTATACGGACCTTTGTCGGCAAGGTGATGTCTCTGCTTTTTAAGATGCTGTCTAGGTATGTCATTGCTTTTCTCCCAGGAAGCAGGCGTCTTTTAATTTCGTGACTGTGTGCATCTTATTTTTCTTTATTTATATTCCCGCCTCACCTTGGCCCTCCAAGAAGCTCAAGGTGGAGGGCGTCATTTTCCCCTCTCCCCACTTCCCCTATGTTTTCTTACCTGCCAGGTGTCCTGGGAGAAAATGGGACATCCCACTTTTTTGAACGAGATTGCAACGGCCATTTTGGGTGCTGCACTCTTGTATGTGGCTGACAGGTGGGTGCACCCTCCTCCCCAAAATACAGTGGACTGCAGGGGCTAGGAGAGGTATGGATTCAGCGCACCAGCTGGGAATCTGGTTCCCCATGCCTGCTCTAGATGGAGGTATTGTTACTGTTGTCATTATCATTTTTTTTAAAAAAATATCCATTCAGTAGTTGGAACTGGAGGTGAGTTTTTGCAGGTCAGAGACTGGCGCCTGTTGGCTTTTGGTGATTTGGAGATTGCAGCCTGACAGATTTAGATGAATCAGGAGACATCCCCACTCCACAATGCCTGATACAAAGAAGCAAAAATGGCAGTAGCCAGGCAAAATATTTGTTGGTTGCCAACTCTAGTTTCTTCCCAGACCTGAGTTTATTTTGCCTGCAGATGTTGGGGACTGAACTGTGCAACTTCTGCATGCATGGTGCCAGCCCCCTTTGCCTTATGCCCTGAAATATACTCAGAGTCAAGAGTGGATTTCATGCTCTTTATTCAGCTCATAGTGGTGAGGAGGAATGGAATTTCCCTCAGAATGTCTGCTTTATATACATTATTTACAGAATGGGCCCCACATGATTGGCTTATTCCGGGATTCTCCTGTAGGCCAATCAGGTTGCGGGTTCACTTCCACCTAGAGCTGGATCGGGTGGCTCCTGTGGACCAATCCGACTGCTGCATTCTGGATCCTATTGTTCTAGGACCAATCAGACTGCTGCAATTTGGATCCTATTCAACTCAGTACATAGCACCTCCCCCCCCCCCACTCAACTTCCCGTTCAGTAACGTCCAAAGCCACTCCCATTCGCCTGGCAAGCGAAACAAATCTGATCTGCCTGCTAGTTCATTCCATGCTATGTTAGCACAGAGTCAAAGTCTGGCTTCAGTTCACATCCTACCAGGTTAATGTGTTTTGAGGCCTACTTGTTTCCATGGCACACTTGATACAAGCGAGCAATACAATAGGGCCTCTGATATCAACTGCCCATTAATAGCAGGCAACTTGCGCCCACAATCTTCAGGAATGCTGCCCAGGGAGAGAGATATTTTTTCTTTCCTTTTTTTCTTAAAGACATCTGAACGCGTTGGAGTACTTAACTACTCTCTTCGTCAGAACTGTAAATTAAATGATCATTTGGCTTTTTGCACCGCAGACCTGAATAATAAAGAAGCGTTTGCTTTGTCAGTGTGCGTGGGAGTACTGGGTGTTAGCGGAAAACAAAGGAAAAGATTCACATTTGTCAAGCGGGTGAACGTCCTTAAAGCTCTCTTCTTTGTACGGTAGCTAAAGAAAGTTCTTTTGAGGCACCATAGGCAGCGACGCTGGCTTCCTTTCCGCTTTTAAGATATATGAATGACTCATTACAGTACTAGCTGCTGTGAAGTATCCCAAATTCTCCAAACATAAGTGGAGATGGTGTGATTGCAGGTTTTGATTTATGTCTGTCTGCTTTCGATAGCCACTGATACAGATGGACTACACATTTCACGCCCTGGAAGTGTCTTGATTTTTCCAGGGACAGTCCCAGAACGATGAAAGCCATCCTCGCTTCTGATTTGATCCCGGAATGTCCCTATTTTCCTGGCCAGCTGCAGAGCTCAGGGAGGAGGCTGAGTCGGTACTTATCCTGAACAACAGCGGCCCCAGCTGCAAGGGACCATCCCTCTGCCTCTCCTTCGCCTCCCCATCACCTCTGCCCTTGGGCAGCTCGTAATGGGTTAGAGGAGAGGCTGGAGCAAAGCTAGGTGTGTCCACATCTAAAAAAATTTATTAAGTAAACTTTAATAAGTTACCATTTCAAAACTTAGTGCAACAAATACCTCAAACTTTCAGGGTCCATGAAATAGCTGTTTTCTGTCGGGCACCATGAGAATTACTGACTTTTTCGCTGTAATTGAGAGTTTTGAAATGCTTTCCTATTAACATACTGTTTTTAAACGCTGGCCAGAATTTCTTTCCTTTTCAAAACACTTACCTTTCCAGTGTTTTGAGCATTTTAAATAATACTGTATACATCTGTGTTATGTCTGTAGTCTATGACTTTTCATTTTTTAAAAATTCTTTGTAGGATATTTCCTGAACAAGACAAAACACATTAAACTGTAATGAATCTTTTAAGAACATGCTTCTTTTCTTTTTTGCATTCTGTGTGGTTTCTGTGCAACACTCCTGGTCGCTTGTTTTTTTAAATAGGCAAGACATTGTTTGCTTTAAAAACACACACACACAAAAGCCCCCTATATTCTCCTTTCATACACAAGGCAGGCATATGGGTGGTTGGCTCATAAGAGCAAAAGGAACAGGAACAGCAGCCTCCCCCAACCCCACAGTTCCCCTTTACTGAGGTGGATATAGGGCAGTACAAGCAGCATGGCTGCACTGGGCACTCAGCCAAGGAGGACACCTTCTCAAAGGCCACTTACCCAGCTTTGGGAAGGAGACGCGGGGGCTCAGACAGGGCCCTAGAAGAGGGCTCTAAGATGCTGCCTGAGCCTCACGCCTCCTTCCCAAACCCTGGCTCAAGCCAGTGCCACATGGGCTGGAGGGAGGGCATCAAATGACCTTGCACAGAGCAGCATATTACCACTGCCCCTGCCCTTTAAGCTCAGAACTTGAGACCAACTCTTCCTTTCTCCTTCTCCCACATTGTAATTATGCACTCTCTGCCTGTCTTCCTTCTTGAAGCCTGCAGTGCTGTTATGTACTGAGTTGAATAGGATCCAAAATGCAGAGTCTGATTGGTCCTAGAACAATAGGATGCAGAATGCAGCAGTCTGATTGGTCCACAGGAGCCACCCAATCCAGCTCCAGGTGGAAGTGAATCCACAACCTGATTGGCCTACAGGAGGATCCCAGAATTAGCCAATCACGTGCAGCCCATTGTGTAAATAATGTATATAAAGCAGACATTATCGGGGAACTTCCATTCCTCCTCACCACTATGAGCTGAATAAAGAGCATGAAATCCAGTCTTGACTCTTGAGTATATTTCAGTTGCCATGACCTAACCCTGCCTCCATAACTCTTCAGAGAAAGAGATCATAAAATATTCAGGGAGAATATCCAGACCTACCAAGTGGCCTTCTTTCCTTGAAACTGGCCAATACCTAGCCAACTGGGACGCAGTTAATGCGTCAAGTGGTTTATTTTAGAATCTAAACCTATGCCCTCAGCCAATCTCCTGCAAGCAGTTCAAAATATTTTTTGGTGTCCCTGGGCCAATCAGAATTTATTCAGGGCTCTTGTCAACCAGAATTCTGCAATTCTGAGACAAGGGAGCTGAGCCAAAACACCTTTTTGGAGACTTCTTAGGAAGCAGCAGAAAGACTGAGCTTGTTGTGTTTGCTTTGGTTTAAAGCAAAGGCAAGGAACCATGGCAAGAAACAGACAAAAATGGCTGTTGTGACCCCTGGCACTACCTGCTCCTACCTTTCACCCCACCACCTGCAGTAGGCAGCTGCCACCATTGATATAGTGACTGGTTGATTTCAAAGGCCTATATTGAGTTCTACATGCAGCTGAAGTAAATGGGAGACCATTTGGGGTCATGGCTGGGGTGCGTGTGAGACATCTTCCTAGAACATTGGGTTACCACAGGTAGGAAGCAAAGTGAGCTCCTATAATAGCAATATTCCCAAGCACACCCCTTTACATACTCATGACTGTAACCTGTTTCTACGGGGGGAAATTTAGCAGTGCTGCATGAACATCGTTGCAGTGAGCAAAACTTGCCCACGACCTATGATTGCCCAGCTCCATTAATAGGGGACTCCATGGAATTATGCAGTGTGCTAGTTCTCCCTTCACATATAAACATTGTTCACAATGCAGTGGTACCTCGGTTTTCGAACATAATCTATTCTGGAAGTCCATTCAAGTTCTGAAACGTTCGAAAACCGAGGCATTCGAAAACCGAGATGCCACTGCAGGTATTTTACCAATTTTTAAATAAGTAGGACTATCGTGAAAAATAAGAGCCCTGCTTTACCATTATTAATTTTTTAACATAGTTTTTATTTTTATTCATTTTCATCTCTAAGCTGTTTTATTTGTGGCATTGAGCTATATATCTTTGTTTAAATAAAAAACTATGACATGCAACTATTACATAAAAATAAAGCAACAATAAGCACTCAGATAAACGTTTATGAATATATTAACCAAAGTTGTTTCAGAGTATCTATACCAAAATGATTACAGTTCCTACTTTACCATTCTTAAGTTAATATTTCATAGTTAGGCTGTAAGTACTCTAGTAATGTTGCCTTTGAATAAATGACTGTGCAAATCTATTTCTAAATTCAGTAGGTTTTCCTATTGAATGCTTTTGCTTACATGGCTTCTTGGCTTTTTTAAAAAAAGCTTTGCGGGTACAAAGAGAGATGAGGGAAAATGCATCCATTCAGAACATAAAGGGATTTTCCCAGCATGCTGTGGGAAATCTGGCAACCTCTTTGACAGTAATCTGATGTTGTTTGATAGCTAGAAAAACAAGGGCAGTTAAAATTATAATTTTATTGTGTACGGAATTTTGCTTGCGATAAATGTTAACATTCACTCTCTCTTTCCAGAGATTTACAATTAAGATAGATGTTCATAGCTGTAGAATTACATCTGCCTCTACAAATCTTTGGTATTCAGTGCTGGCATATCAGAAATGTTTGCATAAACAAATGGTTGCAACTGGATGCCTTTGAAAACTGGATTTTTCACTTATTGCGAACCAGCCTGGCATATGACTGCTGCAGGAAAAATCTATGCCGGCTCTCAGTTATATTGTCTGCTGGAACACTCCCACACATAAGCAGAGAAAATTCAGCTGGTTGATTAATGTTTTACACGGCTCTCTGGCTAGGCTGTGCTGCTGAAGACTGCTGCACCTTGTCTGAGCCAAGGGATGAGGGTGCAGAGGGTGGGTAGAGTAAACTAGGAGGTTGGATCATGCATAAGGAGACAATCTACAGTTAATTTGCTGTCCATAAAAGCAACACGCAAGCCTACACTGCCGGTAGGGAAGTGATTTTCTAATGTCAGCACCATGTTTACATCTTATCCTAGATCAGCTCTAGGCATGCCACTCCCATCAAACTTAGCCAAACATTTGCTGTGACTGTTGATTACCTAACACGAAACAATTTTTTTTGCATTTATTGTATTTTCTGGCATATAAGACTCCTTTTTAACCCAGGAAAATCTTCTGAAAAATCAGGGGTCGTCTTATACGCTGGCTACAGCAGCAGCTCCTGCAGCAACTCCCCACCAAAGGACAAAATGACAGCAAATTAAATCAGAGGACACCAAGCTCTCTAGATGAAGCAGAAATACGCTTGAAAATTGGCCCCAGAAGCCCCCCCCCCAATCACCAGCAACAGAACGACCCAAATCGCTCCCGGTTTTATTTGATGTGCGTTGGAAGAGGGGTAGTCTTATATGGCGAGTATATCCCAAACTCTATATTTTAACTGGAAAAGTTGGGGGTTGCCTTATACGCCCAGTCGTCTTATACGCCGGAAAATACAGTATAAAACAGACAGTTTCCTCTGAACGATGACTAAATATTTGCTAAACTGGGAAGCAATACTTTGGGCTCCCACAAAAGCAAAATTCCAAGGTAGCTGGCTATAGTATGCCTATGATGATGCTTCATTGCTACCCAGACTTCAATAGATCAATATGATGCAATTAAATGATGGCTTCTCTGGGATACATTTTTCTTTGAACTGTTTGCTTTTTGAAATAGGATTGTCATTGTGCCAATACTTCTTCGCTTACTTACAGTCTCCTGTGAAGGTAGTGGCCTTGCTTGTACATACGGTTGAGCCATATCTGTTAAAAAAACTATGGGTTAACCACAAGTGGTCCCATTGATGGTCAGACTAACTATAGCTTGTTTTGCAGCTGCTTATGCAGTGGTTAAAAGAGGGTGCTGGGTTCACACATAACACCAAGCTGTAGATAAAACAAATCAAGGTTCGTAGGTCAATATCAAACTATAGCTTCAAATTGTTTTTTGTTGGCAACAAACAAGCCAAAGTTAGCTTGCTGGGTTCAGACGATCAAAGAAGCCATAGTTTGATAAACCATGACCCAGCAATATGTTCAGAGAAGTGTTTGCTTCAAGTAATGGGTTGATACATTTGTTCATTTATTAAATGGCTTTTCATCATTAAATTATGTAATTATTAAAACTAAGCTTAATCAACTGGTTATTTTTAGGGGTGCTATATTATTTCCTCAAATGTTGTCATGAGGCAAAAATGTGAAAGACTGACAATTTAACAGAAATGTGCGAATATAGGAATGAGAGAGAGGAGGAGACTTCATGAAGTTAATTCTATATCCCCAACCACCCACACATACCCATTTCTTGCTCTTCCCTTCCCTTTTGACAACAGTAGGGCTAAGAGTGGGTGCGAAATATGGCAATGGAAGGTAATGGGGGCAGAGGAAATGGCAGTACGGCAGAACTTGTTATTGAAAATGCAGGAATATATCGGGGAGATATTATAGTATTTCTTATGGTAAGTATCGATAAAATATGTTGCTTATTGAACAATGCATAAAATACTGGAACGTGCTTGTCAAATGTGAAGGCCAGGAGCCTTAGGTCATGGAATTTGCTTCTAAAGGCCTCTTTGATTTGCGTTGAATTATTTTTATCCTGTGTTCTTCAATGGCTATAGAAAGCCAGCCTTGACCCTGAGCTTTTATTCACTTAGCTCTAGAGTGGAAAGCACATAGTAAAAATTATATAAATCAAATATTGTTTCAGGTTAGTCAGTTTTAATCTTGGTGAGCCATTTATTTTCCTATTGTATGTGTTGGTTGGTATTAGGTTCACTAGAACAAATTGCACTAGGGATCTGTATAATTTTCAGAAGCAATAGTAACATCCACAAAATAGAGAAGATTAAACAGCTAGGGTACTTTTCCTGTTTGCTGGTCAATACTTGAGTGCGCTTATAGAATTTCAGCCACATAGCACCTAGACAACTTTGAGCCTCTTCTGACATCCCCTCATTCTTAGTAAGGGAACCACTGAAATTTTTTTGCAGCTCTCTGGTCTTTAAGTCTTGTGAGGTGACATTGGGTAAGTTATATCTACAGGAAATATATATTTTTAGAAGCGATGTATTCCTGGGGACAGGGACGTGGGTGGCGCTGCAGGTTAAATCACTGAGCCTAGGACTTGTCAATCAGAAGGTCGGCGGTTCGAATCCCCACGACGGGGTGAGCTCCTGTTGCTCGGTCCCAACTCCTGCCAACCTAGCAGTTTGAAAGCACGTCAATGTGCAAGTAGATAAATAGGTACCACTGTGGTGGGAAGGTAAACGGCATTTCTGTGCACTGCTCCCATTCGCCAGAAGCGGCTTAGTCATGCTGGCCACATGATACGGAAGCTGTACGCCGGCTCCCTTGGCCAATAAAGCAATATGAGCGCCGCAACCCCAGAGTCAGTCACGACTGGACCTAATGGTCAGGGGTCCCTTTACACTTTACCTTTATACCTGGGGACAGTATCTCTCTTTGAAGGAATTGGTGTGGCACACAGCTGAGCCTTAAAGGGTGGTAGAACAGAGGTCCCCCAACCTTTTTTGGGCCCAGGGACACACTGGAAATGTAAGGAACTGTTGTCATCACTACAACATACCCATTTGAAAAACTGGCGATCCTCGGAACGCCCCACAAACGAGCCAATAGCCTGCACATATCCCAAAGCAAATTTAAGTAACAGACTCTCTGAAAGACATCAAAGGCCCCTAATCTAAAATGTAAGCAGAAGCTTCTCCTTTTGGTTACCCCAGAGGAGAGGGAAGAGGGAGAACAAAAAGCCAGTTACTACCGTATTTTTCCATGTATAAGACTAGGTTTTTTCCTTTAAAAGAATGTCAAAAATTAGGGGGCGTCTTATACACGGATAGTGCCAAGGGTGGGCTGACTATTGGTTGTTGCCACAAAAATAGGGGGTGTCTTATGCATGGAGGCATCTTATAGATGGAAAAATGCAGTGGTTGGATTACTAATCCACGGTTTACGTTACATGTGAACCTTCTTAGAATCTTCTAAATCCATTTCGTATTTAAAAAATGTATTTATATGGGGGGGGGAGTTTAAAAAATATTCCCAGTCATTTTGAAGGGTAATGTGATTTTAGCTGTAATGTTCTCATTAATTTGTCCCTGGTGTTTGAGTATTGCAATATTAGAGGCACAGGAATTGCAATCTGTTGCGAGATCAGATGCTTTATTTTGTAATATTGCTTTAGTAATGGGATTATGGGTCAGACAGAAAAATGGAAAAATACTATATCTAGTTTCATGCTATTTCCATTTCCATCTTGAATTTAATTAAGTAAAGATTTTTATGTCTGATAGTTAATATGGTTTAACACAAGTGCACCAGTTACATTTTGGGGTGGCAGAGTTTTGAAGATGCAAGGGCACCCATAATTCTTGGATTTAGTAAAAGTTAGAATAAATCAAAGTTTTATTAAACTGGGCTGAACACAGAAGCACCCTGAATTTTGCACCCACAAAACTCTGGCACCCCAACACTTCCCAGGTGTACTTGCCATCACATTTATTTGTTCTGAAAATGACTGGCTTAAGAAATTGAAATATAGGCTGTTGCAGTGTTTGTTTACAATATTTGTATAACATAGTGGTTCTCGAAGCAGCTCACAATAATAAGATGAGATTTATAGGCAGATTATGTTGCCCATGCAAGAACAGATCCGGAATGCCATCTGCAGCTGTTGTGCTGTAGTACTGCATGGCTCATGGCTCTGTTCTCTTGCAAAGTTGTGATACTGGTGGGCTAATAATAATAATAATAATCCTGGGCAGCAGTGTTTTCCAGATTCTTCTCCTCAGTCTATCAGTTGTAGCTGCTCTCATTGCTAGTGCTTTTTCGGGGGGATTTTATAGGCAAATTCAAATAACCCTTTATCAAGTAGTAATATAGCAAGGTGTGGTACGGTCTTCAATGCTCTGGCAAGTGATCAGAATTTTACTGCACATCTGCATCTGATTAGAAATTTGGCAAAGCAGTGGAGTTATTCTCTTCAGCTCCTGTTTGGCAGGCCATTAGCGACAACCAGCTTAACAAAGTGGTTTCAAACACACCATGCAAAATTGACAGCTTCTTTAATAGTTATCTCCAGCAAGACAAAGATTGCATAAATTTATTGGTATGGGATAAAGCATAGCTGTCAACTATTCCCTTTTTTTTAAGGGAAATTCCCTTATTCCGAATAGGATTCCTCGCAAGAAAAGGGAAAAGTCGACAGCTATGGATAAAGCTCTCTCTTTCTCTCTTTTTGGTAGGGCTATTCTTTTTTATTCTTTTTTTGAATTACAGAACTAAAATACAGTGGTGCCTCGCAAGACGAAATTAATCCGTTCCGCGAGTCTCTTCGTCTTGCGGTTTTTTCGTCTTGCAAAGCATGGCTATTAGTGGCTTAGCGGCTGTTAGCGGCTTAGCGGCTATTAATGGCTTAGCGGCTGTTAACGGCTTAGCGGCTTTAAGAATAAGGAAAAAAACTCGCAAGAACTCGCAAGATGTTTCGTCTTGCGAAGCAAGCCCATAGGGAAATTCGTCTTGCGAAGCACCTCAAAAAACGGAAAACTCTTTCGTCTAGCGAGTTTTTCGTCTTGCGAGGCATTCGTCTTGCGGGGCACCACTGTAGCATATATTTTAAAAGAATATACAGGCAGCCCCCCGTTAATGTTTTTTCAATATGTGTGTGACCGCATCACACCGAACCTGGAAATGACCTGGAAACATCATAAAGACGTCACTGAAACATAGACCCACACATTTGCTCATTTGTCAATATTAGTGAAACCATAGTGTGATAGTTCTATAGCCATGTATTGTAATACAGTGGTACCTTGGTTTTCGAACGTAATCCATTCCGGAAGACCGTTCGAATTCCGAAACGTTTGAAAACTGAGGCACAAAGGGCTGCCTGCAAATTTAATAGAGAAAATTGAGAAAAATATATTGAAAATTGAAGAAACATATACACTCAGCGGAAGTCGTTTGACTTCCGAAGCGTGTTCGAAAACGGAAACATTTCCTTCTGGGTTTACCGCATTCCAAAACCGAAACATTCGTCAGCGGAGACATTCAAAAACTGAGGTACCACTGTATGTGGTAAAAGTCAAGGGGCTAATCCAATGATAAGGCTTCCCTAAATTAACCACCTGGTTACTAAATTGGTCTTCTCTATGGCCATCTACAGCAGGTGTTACAGAGTAAGAATGGGATTCTTCCAAGCTATTATGATGGAGTCTCATTGCTAGATCCGTCTTAAAGAAATGTTTGTCCTTCCTGCTTTTTCTTCACATTCAGATTTTAAATGTATGATTTCTATTTCAGGTGTTGTTTATGCATTTTGTAGTATTTATTCCTTCACGGTTTTCCTGAGTTTTCAAAGTATTGAATTGGTGTGTGCTGTTAAGTATGCATTTTAATCTGTAAATAAAATTTAGACTCACTTTTTTTAATATGAAGAAAATGACTGTTTATTTCTAGGGAATACTGGACAGAAACGGGGAAATGGGGTGAGGAAGCTTGAGGCTGGAATCTTGCGCCAGCCCAAAAGGGGTTCTCAGTTTAACTGCATGATGATCAGATTGCTGCACTGTAATAGAAAGTTCATTGTTGCTTATGTATGAAACTGCAGAGTAAGAAACTCTGAAGTTGCCATCTCTGTGTGTTGGGTGATTAGTGTGTGTGTGTGTGTGTGTGTGTTTGTGTGTGTGTAATTACATAAAATAGTTTCTCTGTTTAATAGCAACACAATCTTCTTTCTAAACCTTTCCCTCTTTCCAAAAAGAACTCCCAAAAACAGGAGGTGAGGGATGCTTTATTAACCTTTGGGAAACAATGCCTTTATCAGTATGAATTACCTTTATTACCATGATAAGGTATTGATTAAACCATTGGCTTCCATCAAAACAAAGCAGGAAGCAGCAACCAAAGGTTGCAGCAGTGCAGAGCTAATCAACAATTAGGGTTGAAGCAACAACGCCAGCTACAGAATACTGTAGTGTACTACAAGGCTCGCCATAGTATCCCTGCACTTTTGCACACATTTAAGCAGGGAATCTTTGTTTGAGCATCTGCACTTAACCAGTGACTCAGTCTTATACGTGCTCCGAGACATAATTGAGATCCTGGGCTGCTACAGTTGCTGAGCCCTAACTTAGGCTCACTGGTGTCTAAATTGAGTTAAATATACAACTCTCTAACTAGGGAGTGGTTCTTTATTTACCAAAATGCCATTACAGTGTAAATGGTATCATGGCCCATAAACACAGAGAGGCAGCAGTTGCCTTGGGATATGAGAAAGCTACCTCCCAGGTGCCCATAAGCAAACCTGAGGAATAGCTTTGACTCAAACAAGCAAAACTTGAATCAACGTATTTGCCCAGTCCTCCCACCTTGTCATTAACCAAGCCATCTGTGTGATACTGACTGATATCACTATTTAAATATTAAGAACAATGAGCCTTGTGGCAGCTTCCAGACTGACAAATTTATCATGGCATAAGCTTTCACGGACTGCATTCCATTTCGGCAGACGCAATGCTGTGTCTGTGAATCCACACAATGGATTTTTTATCAAACCACAGGTGTTAATTGTCTTGCCAGTGCCAGGATGTCTGTGTTCTAATTACTGTTTTTCTGTGATGGGCCATTGTTAATAAGGTTATGGTCACAGCCTGTACTTTTCTGAATTTAATTTCCTTCTGACCTTGCTGTTTACCCCTTCCCCCAATGTATATATGCACCTGCAACTCAGGATGAAATGGCCTTTAGTTGACAAAACCTAACGCACTAGCCTACTAAGATGCCACAATACTTTTCTTGTTTTTACTGCAAGAGACTAATATGGCTACCCCTCTGGAAATTTAAATAATAAATTAGTTGCAACTCCCCTTCCACACTCTGATGCTTAGTATCTGTTGCAGGTAATATTCCTTCAACAACAAAAATAATAATTCTGCTATCAAATCCACAGTGTTGCAGCATACTGGTTGGTGCATATAATCCTGCTTTCCCCCCTTCTAAATATTAGTCTGGTCCTGGCACCCAAGTGTGAATCTTTAAAACTTGAGGGCAGATTTTTTAATGCTTTCCATTTTGCCTTTGCAATGCAGGGCCTTCAGTTTTAATGCCTCCAGTCTTGTTTTTGATATATAGCGCCTTTCTCAGCGTTACGTGGAAGGCACACATTTAAATTCCAAGCACAACGTTTGCTTAGACTTTTGACTGCTCTTTGGCCTCATTCTTCCTTGGCAAGTGCTTAACTAACTGCCTTTCCGTTCACCCAAGGGTGCTCAGAGGTGCAGTGTTGATAAGCTCCTGTGTACCTTTGTCTCGTTCTCTGCAGACAAGAAAAAAGCAAGCAAATTCCAGCCCTTTAAGAAGTTTTTTGGTCGGAGGAAAAAACGGGAGGCGACCCCAGACCAAGAGGACACCAAGCTGAAACCAAGCAGTTCCTTTGGAAATGTCTGCAATGGACTGTCTTCCGATGAAGAGACAAACAGTGGTCTGAGGTAATGAAACTTGTGTATTTTGCCATTGCTGATGCACCTTTTGTCCAGAGCCTGCCTGGAAGAAAAATGGTAGCTATACTGAGAATTCTTATGTGAATCAAACATGACCATTTTGCATTTTGTCAGCTATTACTTCAGTGCTGTTCTTTTGAAGTAAGCGCTTCTGTAATTTGATGACTCCCAAGGGACTGATTTCAGGATTGCAGCTTTTGCATCCCTGTATGCTAAACACTGAATATTATAAGGTGTTTGTTAAAATATTACTATAAAGTTAACTGGCAGCCCTATAGCTATATAGGTGTTTTACAAAAGATAAACTTGGAGATAGCTCCTCTCCCCCTACACTCACAGCAGGCACTTCATGCATGAAACCATTTAGACATTTATACACTGTCTTAAATAAATACATAAATGTTCAGAACTTGCATGAGGAAAGAAATTGTAAGTAATGATGGGTGAGTTTCTCCCCTTACTCTTGCTCAATTTGAAATGAGCTCAGGTAGAACAATTTATTCCCCTCCCTGAAATGGGAAGGAAATCATTCTATTTTCAAACTCATTCTGAATCTCAGCTCCTTTGCACCTCAGATGTGCAGCAGAATAGGCTTCTTCTGTTGCCACCTTCCTCTATTAGATATGGAAGGATCAGTACATTTTGGTTCTCTTGGGTTCTATTTTTCCCCAGTCTTAAATGCAATTCTCAACATTTCTGCAGCAATTTGTGATTTATTTTATTTGAAAAGTCCTCATGAAAATTATTCAACATTTTAGCGTGAACCCCCACCCCCCCATAAACACATTTTAGCATGTTGTTTAGGCTAATGTAGACATTCTTGCAAGCAATGTAAGCCTAATACAATGCATTTTTGTATAATATTTTCACTGATATATTCATTTAAATGCACATTTCCCCCCAATATATTCATTCTTGTCAGCATTTGGTTGGATAACTGCACTGCAAAATCTGGATAAGTGTGAATTTCAAAGGATGCCTGAGTTTCTGTTCTCATATTGTTTAGGAAAGTGTCAATTTGATTTGGGTTTCAAAGCAAACTGAAACGATTTTCTCCCCCCCCCCTATTCTCTGCCACAGCCCACTTCACTTTCTTATTTGTCCACAGGGTCAGCGGTGGTGGACAGAGCACCAGTTTAGCAATGTTTAAGTACTAGGAACCTGAGCTTTCCAGGTCTCCTGACATTCCTAGTGTGGTGTCAAACGTAATGGGAACTGCCCTTCCAAGGGTTCCTGGAACATTGGGTCTTACAGAACCCTTCCAGTTCCTGATGCCACCAATATCAAATAAATTCAGATGGTATAAAGAAGTAGGTTGAGAAGGCTGAGAAAGTGGCTTAACTGAGCAGGCCCAAACTTTGGAGGATCTGGGGTCTGAACTGGAATTAATGCAGTGGTTTCCATACTGAGGAATGTTTGTTTCAGATCTCTTAGTTACAGAGGATTTAGGCATGTAAATTTAGACGTTTATTTTTTATTATTATTAAAAGCAAGGGTACGTGATGCTTAACTTTGGAGTGACTGGCTGCCAAATATGCTTGTGGGAACTCTCAGCTTGATACATCCACCATGTTGACTGGGAACCATACAAAGCCTATTGAGTCTGTGAATTCAAAATTACCGTATTTTTTGCTCTATAAGACTCACTTTTTCCCTCCTAAAAAGTAAGGGGAAATGTGTCTGCGTCTTATGGAGTGAATGCAGGCTGCGCAGCTATCCCAGAAACCAGAACAGCAAGAGGGATTGCTGCTTTCACTGTGCAGCGATCCCTCTTGCTGTTCTGGCTTCTGAGATTTAGAATATTTTTTTCCTTGTTTTCCTCCTCCAAAAACTAGGTGCGTCTTGTGGTCTGGTGCGTCTTATGGAGCGAAAAATACGGTAATAATCTAATATTAAGCCTAATATTGTACATGCTATTTATCTGGAGCTGCACATTTCCCCTTTCTTGCCTTTCTTCTCATTATATAGTTCTATTTGGCACTCAGGTGCTTTTTAATTATTTGTCACAATTGTATTCTGTATTTCTGAGGGCAGCATGTCTGAAACTTACCTCTCTTTATGTTCCCAGCCATCCTGCGAGATAGGTTAGGGAGAATAACTTTACACTTGACCACCAAATGAGGCTCATGGCTGAGAGGGATTCACATTCAGATCTATGCAGTCCAAGTCTAATACTCTAATCCAATGACAAGGAGGCTGTGGCCCTCCCTGATGTTATTAGACGCCACTTCCATCAGCCCCAGCCATCATGATCAAGGATGATAGAAGTTGGAGTCCAACAACATCTGGAAGATGTTCTCCATCCTGGCTCTAACCAGTTATATCTCAGAGGGGTTGGACATATCTGCAATAATCCAGATATGAGCTGACTCCAATCTTGCCTCTGAAAATACAAAAGAGATTATAAACACATTTTTTTTCTGCAGGCAAGTATCTTATTTTCTCACAGCTAGCATTTCTGGAAGGCGCTGATGCAGAATGTATGATATCATTAAAAAGTTACAGCCTTTTTTTTATTATAACGTAAGATTTTGCATAAGGAAGGATATTTCCAACTGTGAAATTGGGTTGCATAAACTATTCCTCATCCCACAGCATGTTTGTAAAGGTTGAAGCTGCAATAAACAATCTCCAGCTGCTCTCTTGATCACTGATGCTGGGAAGTGATTCACCAGTTAGGCCAAGGTAGTCAATGAAGGAACCAGCAAACGCGTAACTCAAATACTACAAGCATAGAAAATGGTGAAATTACAGGTTAACATGATTGAGAGTACATTTTGGTGTATTTTTGTGGCCTCTCAAACTTTTTTTTTTGCCTGTTTGCTTCATGCAATGAGACTAATATATGAGATACATATGAGAGATATTGCCAGACTTCATTTCCTGTTTATTTCTTGGAGTGCTTACTTCTTCCCTTTAGAATCTTGCATTGCATCGTTCTCATGGCAGTTAAGCCTCTTGCAGATAGTGCATGTTTCGGTTCTGATGTGCATTGCGGGCCCAAGGCACAGTGGAGCCGTAGCTGGTGAGCCCCAGACTGCAATCAACACAGGACAAGCATTGGGGATTTATACAACCCAAATCGTATTGATTTCACAAGTTTTGGTGCAAGCATTGGGTGTGTATCGTGAATCAACCAACCCAACTGCTGGTTGATTATCTTGCCATGGTTAACCAAGGCATAACGGATCACCCTATGGAACGCACCAAATCAGTGTGACCCTGCCGGAGATCACCTGTCAGGCCCCTTCTGGGCATGTGAACAGAAGCACCTCCACCCTGGATGCTTTCAATGGGATACCCTGATTCCTTGGACTGTCAGGATTCCAACTGTGCCGTCTAACCAGACTCAAGGATCCAACCCTAAGCCTTATCTGCCACTCGAGTTGGACCCTCCAAGCTCTAACTGAAAGAAATGCCAGGACGCAGCTTACTTTTATGTCCAGAGAGCAGACAAGAGTGAAGCCGGGGGCAAGGGTTGCACTCAGTCCACTCACCAAGCCACACCCCCAAGCTCACCCGCGATTGGCTAGAATTGTGGGCGAGCTCTCAAAAATCATTGGGGTTCATAGGAGGAGGAAATGACTGGTTGCTCTGATCTTGGGTGGACGTTTGTTGCCACGACTCAGGCTGAACTGCAACTGCCGCCACCCCACAGACAGAGGCAAGCGGCTATTCCACCACAGTAATTCACAGTCAAATTTCTGATAAAAACACCAATGTGAGCTCAGCCTTGGATGCTGTGATCATAAGTATCTGAAGAGTCACTCACATGTATCATGGCAACTGTTGTCATAGTATTATCATGCCATTTTAGTAAAAGAATTGTTCAGTGCACAGTAGGACCTTGCTCCAAGCAATGCTTTATTCATTGCCAGGATTTTTTTTTAAAAAAACCCAAACCCCAATAATTTGGCACCCCCAAAGTGATATTATTTTGGAATTATTTTCTCGGGGGGGGGGGGCGTAAAAACAAGAAGGCATATGGGTGCGAGCACACTGCAGAATGTTACTCTCATTCTTTTTCATTTTCTTGTTGCTATTTGCGAATGCCTCAATAAGGGAGTGGGAGGCAGGTTTCTACACTCCTAAAAATATGTGGCAGCTTGAGGTTTCCAAAAGATGATAATGGTCTTAGAATTGTGCAGGAGCACAGCAAGGATGCAATATAGATAAATCGCTATACTTGGAAATATATTCTTGTCACTGTAGGTGAACCATAAACATAGTCGCATATAGAAATACCCGCCAGGATATGTAGCGGATATAGCCATAAAGTATCATAAGAGGAAAGGACACAATCATAGAATCGTTGAAAGATTAAAGATGGAATGTATCCAGAATGGACTGGAGAATTAAGTATGTAGAAGAGCAAATGATTTATTTATTTTTTGAATTGTCATCTTCTCTCAACTGGAGACAAACAAACCACTGGGCTCAAAAAGTTCTTTCCCCATTTCATGTTGAGTTTTTTAGGTTTATTATTTGAGCAGTTTTTGTTTGCTGTATTTTATTAATAGTTTGTAAGCCACTTTGAGTCTTATTTTATAAAGACCGATGGGTTACACATTTTAAAATAAATATTTATAACATTGGCCACCTGTGTATAGTATCATTGGTTGTTCAGAGATATAATACTCTCCAGACATTACCCCATGTAGTTTAAAAACTCATTAGGCACTGCTGCCACCAGAGTTACCTGCTGGAATGGTGCCACAGATCTCTAATTAAACCGATAAAGTGAATTTTCCTATAACTGTACTTCTGGCCTCTAATAGTGCTCCTTATTTTATGTAATACTTCCACACTAGATCAGTGTAGTAGGGTTGCAGGCAGTGGGTCAGATGTTGATGTGTTTTCTTTACAAATAGATCAGGAAGCGCCACTATGAAGTCTATAATTGGAACTTGTGATCCAGATAAGTCACTTGTGGAACTGCACACACAACCAGGATTTTCTTTGACATCTTCACCGCTGCAAGAAAGGCAGCCAAAAAGGCAAGCCGCTTTTAAGCCAAATAGCGGATTGACTGTTTAGCTGTTTGAAGAACTGTGGAGAAAACTTCAAAGAAAGTTCTGGCACTGTCAGGCAATTCTCCACACACAGCTTTTTTGGGGGGTGGGAAGTAGGATGAAAGCTTATGCCTTAAAAAACTAGTTAGTCTTTAAGGTGCCGCAATATTCTTTGTTGTTCCTGCTGCAACAGACTGTCATGGCTACCCCTCGGGAATCTGATATGATATTAATAAATTATGTCTAAATTATTGTCCCATCTGTTTTCAAATTGAGATTCTTTAGATGAAGATAAGGTTTCTAAAACGAAGTCCTCTTCTACATGCATGTATAGTGCAATATGTACTAAAATACTGTATTTTTTGCTCTATAAGACTCACTTTTTTCCTACTAAAAAGTAAGGGGAAATGTGTGTGCATCTTATGGAGCAAATCCAGGCTGCGAAGCTATCCCAGAAGCCAGAACAGCAAGAGGGATCGCTGCTTTCGCTGCGCAGCAATCCCTCTTGCTGTTCTGGCTTCTGGGATTCAGAATATTTTTTTTCTTGTTTTCCTCCTCCAAAAACTAGGTGCGTCTTGTGGTCTGGTGCGTCTTATAGAGCGAAAAATACAGTACATTGTGTTGTCTTTATTGACACATAGCATTTTATTCCCTTGTGTCTTGAATTCTCTGCAACTCTGAGTTATTCTCAACACTGGGTATGATCCTAGTGAAGTTGAGCACTTTTAAGGCTCGTTGATTCTAGTGGCAAAACCAGGCAAGTGCTTAAACCTCCATTGCTGAAATAAGTAAGACATCAACATGCTTTACATTGGCTTGATTATGCTCAATGACTGGTAGACTTCAGCAGTAAACATTTATTTAGTGTCTCAAGCAGAAACTGTCAAGCCTTATGAAGGTGTCCTGTGCTTCTTGTAGCTCTCAAAAATTGTGATAACATGATGTACTGAACTATTTTAAAGCTTACTAGCCAAGTCCAGCTCAAGAGAGTTCTTAACTCTGCGGACGTGGCCTCTGTCTGGTACAACTAGCTGCATTTTATATCATATATAATTCCTTGCTTCTGCTTTGATTTATATTTAGGGGAAAAATGATTCAGTCAATTTGCATTTGTTCCAAAGGCTCTTATTAATGGTTTACTAAGTTTTCAAAGACAAAAGCTTTTCATATCGTAATTATATAACAGCAAGAAGAAATTTTCATCTCTCCTATAACTGGGAATCGGAAAGCCTTTGAAATCCACATTCCCGTTGACTTTTGCTCTGTTTTGCTTCATAATTTCATTTCAAGGAAATCAAGCATTCAAAATACAAATGGTAAATTGCCCTTGATTATATATATATTACCACTCATGTGGATTAATGTGTGACTAGTGGTGCAGGATAACATATGGCTGATTCATACATCCTATATACAGTCTCTTTGGGAATAAACGGAGCCACTGTCGGCTGATGGGCAGGGCTCTGCTTGCTTTAAGCAACCATGTATCTGCTCAGCTGCCATGATTTCAGCAATGTCAGTAGATTGAACAGTTCCACTGCCAGCACAGGCATTGTGAGTGTAGACGCATTGGACCATATTGTTGTTGTTGTTTAGTCGTTTAGTTGTGTCCGACTCTTCGTGACCCCATGGACCAGAGCACGCCAGGCACTCCTGTCTTCCACTGCCTCCCGCAGTTTGGTCAGACTCATGTTTGTAGCTTCAAGAACACTGTCCAACCATCTCGTCCTCTGTCGTCCCCTTCTTCTTGTGCCCTCAACCTTTCCCAACATCAGGGTCTTTTCCAGGGAGTCTTTTCTTCTCATGAGGTGGCCAAAGTATTGGAGCCTCAGCTTCAGGATCTGTCCTTCCAGTGAGCACTCAGGGCTGATTTCCTTAAGAATGGATACGCTTGATCTTCTTGCAGTCCATGGGACTCTCAAGAGTCTCCTCCAGCACCATAATTCAAAAGCATCAATTCTTCGGCGATCAGCCTTCTTTATGGTCCAGCTCTCACTTCCATACATCACTACTGGGAAAACCATGGCTTTAACTATACGGACCTTTGTTGGCAAGGTGATGTCTCTGCTTTTTAAGATGCTGTCTAGATTTACCATCGCCTTTCTCCCAAAGAGCAGGCGTCTTTCAATTTCGTGACTGCTGTCACCATCTGCAGTGATCATGGAGCCCAAGAAAGTAAAATCTCTCACTGCCTCCATTTCTTCCCCTTCTATTTGCCAGGAGGTGATGGGACCAGTGGCCATGATCTTCTTTTTTTGATGTTGAGCTTCAGACCATATTTTGCGCTCTCCTCTTTCACCCTCATTAAAAGGTTCTTTAATTCCTCCTCACTTTCTGCCATCAAGGTTGTGTCATCTGCATATCTGAGGTTGTTGATATTTCTTCCAGTGATCTTAATTCCGGCTTGGGATTCATCCAGCCCAGCCTTGCGCATGATAAATTCTGCATATAAGTTAAATAAGCAGGGAGACAATATACAGCCTTGCCGTACTCCTTTCCCAATTTTGAACCAATCAGTTGTTCCATATCCAGTTCTAACTGTAGCTTCTTGTCCCACATAGAGATTTCTCAGGAGACAGATGAGGTGATCAGGCACTCTCATTTCTTTAAGAACTTGCCATAGTTTGCTGTGGTCGACACAGTCAAAGGCTTTTGCATAGTCAATGAAGCAGAAGTAGATGTCTTTCTGGTACTCTCTAGCTTTCTCCATAATCCAGCGCATGTTTGCAATTTGGTCTCTGGTTCCTCTGCCCCTTCAAAATCCAGCTTGCACTTCTGGGAGTTCTCGGTCCACATACTGCTTAAGCGTGCCTTGTAGAATTTTAAGCATAACCTTGCTAGCGTGTGAAATGAGTGCAATTGTGCGGTATTTGGAGCATTCTTTGGCACTTCCCTTCTTTGGGATTGGGATGTAGACTAATCTTCTCCAATCCTCTGGCCACTGCTGAGTTTTCCAAATTTGCTGGCATATTGAGTGTAGCACCTTAACAGCATCATCTTTTAAAATTTTAAATAGTTCAGCTGGAATATCATCACTTCCACTGGCCTTGTTATTAGCAGTGCTTTCTAAGGCCCATTTGACTTCACTCTCCAGGATGTCTAGCTCAAGGTCAGCAACCACACTACCTGGGGTATACGAGACATCGATTTCTTTCTGGTATAGTTCCTCTGTGTATTCTTGCCACCTCTTCTTGATGTCTTCTGCTTCTGTTAGGTGGACCATATTAACAGTCCATAAACTGATATTAGAATGAGTATACAATGGCATATGGAATGAATTTTGAGTGATCAAAGTCCAAATTAAAACTTTTTAATTCAAGAACATGCCTCACTGATAGACTTTTTATATTGGACAAAACAAATTCAGGATTGACCTGAGCTTATTTATTAGTCTCTGTATTTGAAACTGAAGTCATAACTAACTGATATTCATCAATTTCAGTGGGTCTGCTCTGAGTATGATCTAGTAAGGTACCATTACCTAAAAACTAGTATGTAGTAATTCCTTGTAAGAGCTTGTATATTTTTTGTGCCATGATTTGTATACTACAGACATATATAATGCTCATTGGTCTTTTCCATATTCACCAAATGGTACTTGTGGAAAATGTAAGCTGTGGAAGAAACGTTGTGAACAGAATGCAAATTAAATATTTTGCCTCCCCCCATGAACCTTCAAAACCAGTTAGGACATGGTTTTAAATACATACATACATTAATTTGGGGAAGCAGTGCAATGAAAAATGGCAGAGATGCTTTTACAAAATAAAATCCTCTATGTGTTTTGCTTCAGGTCTTCCAATCATAGTATGGGAACACGGGCCTTTTCCCATGAAAGTATTTTTATACCTGATGGGCGAACAGAGAGTGAAGAGTCTCTTCAAGCAATGTCACAAGAAAACATCCTAGGCAAAGTCAAAACCCTTCAGGTAAGAATTAGAAAGCGACATGACTACAGGTGTTGCAGTTCAAATCTTTTAATTTTTCTTGTTTCATCATCTTTCCTTCCTTCTGCTGACCCTATTGCTATGCAAAATGTCACGCTGTTAGGAATGTAGGTTCATTCTAAGTGTGTGTATTTGCAATTTACAGTTTCTGGCAGCGTTCTTCATAACCCTACTTCAGCATGAAGGCCACACATAAAATTAGGTGAAGCACTGACCACGTGTTCCAATACTGTTGTTTGTGCTACATGAGGTCTGCACAACTTAGAACCCACTAAACTGAACACAATCAGAAGTTAAAACTCAATCAAATTAGGATTGAATAATTAACAGTTATCTGATGTAATGACAAAATATAAACCAACACCCAAGACAGCCTTAAAATGCACTCCTATCTCCAGAGGACAAAGGAGCAGTTAGGGAGATAGGAAGACAGGAAGACTTTTTATTTTACTTCTTAAAAAAAAGATTGATTAACCTTCCCGATTTAAGGTATATGTCTTTGAAACCACCTGTTGGCAGTCCAAGGCAAGCAGTAAAAAAGGCTTGTCACGCATCTGTCAAGTCCCAATGCATGGGTGGTGATGAGTTCCATCCAGTCACAAGCTGTCAGTTAACTAAGAAAAACTTGATAAAAATCAGCACAAGCAAATGGAAAAGCTTTCCCTGGGCTGTAGGTTTGTGTGTGTATCTGAATGTGAAAATCTCCCTGAAAGTAGAAAACTCCTCCCTGATATGCTCTGCAGGGTTTGCAGTGAGAAGGAGATACGCAGGCAAAAGTTTGTTCTGCTGGTGGATAGGGCCACAGGAAGGAAACCAGATCAGAAGGGGGCCACAGTTGTGCCACATTCCAGAGCTGATGCACGCTCTATCAGCAGAAGATGCATACAGGAGAGCATTATTTACAACTTTATTCAGCGTTGGTCAGAACAAAGAAAACATGACTGCCTGCTTCAATGTCTCGGGCACAGAGAGAGAAACGAAAGCAAAGACACAACAGAAACATCCTGTGAACAGGAAATACGCAGACTCTGTAACTCACAAAGCCTGCTCCCTTTTAAGGTGGAACGGAAATATCCTAACAAAATTAGCCTCTTTTAAATGAGCCGGAATTTAAGGAATCAGTGGAAGAGAACAACAAAGGCATGGTTAATGGATACATGTGAGCCTCAGAGTGTAATAATGAGGCAGCAAGATAATAGTTCTTCATAAGCACAATTTGATCTCCATTTGAACATCAGTGCCTTGATGCCCGGGCTGCATTATGTGAAATATGACAGACGAATTATGTGAAATCTCTAGCAGAGTCTGTGCCCTTGGGTGCCTAAAGATTTCCTTCGGTAGGGAAACTGGGCTGCATTCTCTCGGGTACTGTCAACAACGGCTAGTTCCCTTGCGGATTTTCCCATCCTTTGGGAAAGTTGGAGCTGTTCCCACGTTACGCTGCACACATGCACAGACATTTGTGTGGTGAATTTGAAAGCCAGCACATGGATTGAACTCAGTAATCTGGATTGGGTGCATGCATGTTGGAGCGGTCACTGTGTTGTGGATATTCCAGCCAGCAGATGACACAGAATTGTAGAATCGTAGACCAAACCCCTGCAATGCAGGAATCTCAACTAAAGTATCCATGACAGGTGGCCATCCAAACTCTGCTTAAAATCCTCCAAGGAAGGAGAGTCCACCACCTTCCGAAGGAGTCCACTGTCAAACAGCTCATACTGCCAGAAAGTTCTTCCTGATGTTTAGTTGGAATATCCGTCCTTGTAACTTGAATCCATTGGTTTGAGTCTTTCCCTCCAGAGCAGGAGAAAACAAGCTTGTTCCCTCTTCCATGTGACAGCCCTTGAGATATTTGAAGATGGCGCTTGCCCCCCTCGCCCCACACATTTTCACAAAAAAATACTTCTTGGGTGGGGTTTAATAGTGGGGCTGAATGGTGATTAAATACAGAATCTAGAGCCTAAGAGTAAGATAAAATCTAAAATGCTATTCAAATAAATTTCTTGCTCATGGTAGTGTTGATTTTTGTGCATTGGTTTTGCAGCATTCTACTGCTTTATCTAAAAAGGTGTTTTTTTAATTGAGTCTTCTGATCTTTCTGAGCTTAATTTGAATGGTTTATTTGTTTCTTCTGAGATACAATATGAAACCTTGACCAAAGCCACACAGCAAATGAGTCATACTTCTGTTTCATATACAGTAGATATCCATCTTCTTTAATATATTTTATCTCTCCCCTGTTGGAAATAATACCTCTATTTTGAAGACGTCTGTCTGGATTTGACAATCTCATATTTATTTTTTTAAAAATCAGCATGTATCCTTTTCTTTGAGTGTGCATTTCCTGTAGATTTTCACACATTGGATGACAGGCAGAGAGACAAAATCTTGTGGTAAATTTCCCTGTAATTTACAAAATAAAAATAATTAACAGTCTCCTCTCTCCTAGCTGAGTATGATTCATCCAGCTATTTCAAGAAAGAAAGGATAAATTTTCCATTTGCCTGTTCCAAATACCTTTTAAAGAGTTTACTTTCCACATGAAATGTATGTCCAATTATTCAGCCCTTTGGTGCCAATCAGAGAAGTGCTACCTTTCTTCAAAGAGGGGTGGGGCGGGGCGGGGAGGATAGCTGAACATTTCAGCTTAGCGCCCCTTCAGCGAAGCGGCAGGAGAAACGGAGCCCCTTCCATTTCTCCTCCTGCTTCGCTGAAGGGGCGCTGCACAGCTCTCCCTCTCTGCTGAAGCCAGGAGAGTGAAAAATATGGTATTTCCCCCCTGATTTGAACTATAAATCAGTGGTTTTCTTGAGTCAAAATGAGAGTACCCCCTAAACATTTTTAAAGGAAAAAAAGCACTGGTCTTAAGTCATTTTATAGCACAATTGCTGCTAGACCAAATATGTGGCAGAAAAAGGAGTGAAGCTCGTGAGGGGAAAATATATTTTCAAGTACCGGAAGCATTCCATCATTACGTTACAGTGCCTGCTGTGGCTGTAGAGACTGATATGGAGAGACAAGTTTTGTTGCAGTCGTGGCAGATGCAGGCGTACTGTGGCATTTCGTCTTTCTTCGCTCCTCCAAGCAGTCATTCCTACTCTGGAATCCACTAATCCACACATTATTTATAGCAGAAGTAAGGAAATAAGACTTTGCAGGCCACTCACACGCTATCTTTCTTCATTTCTGTGTAACATATTATTCAGTTCTAAAGACTTTGCTAGGTCTAATAATAACAATAATAATTTTATTATTTATACCTTGCCCCATCTAGCTGGGTTTCCCCAGCCTTCAGATGTCTTCTAAAAGTTATATAGTTCTTAAGCTCCTTGACATCTGAAGGGAGGGCATTCCACAGGGTGGGTGCCACTACCGGGAAGGCCCTCTGCCTGGTTCCCTGTAACGTCGCTTCTTGCAGTGAGGGAACCAGCAGAAGACCCTCGGAGGAGGACCTCAGTGGGGGGCTGAACAATGGGGGTGGAGATACTCCTTCGGGTATATTGGGCTGAGGCCGTTAAGGGGTTTTAAAGCAGCGAGGGAAGAATTAAATGGAACACTTCTGAACAGTATAGCCAATAAGGGAAAAAGGAAAGGGGAGCTGGTGTTGGGGTGGGGGCAGGATATAACTAAAGGTTGATAACAAGGAGTATAACTTTAGGATATAACTAAAGATTGCTAAGCAAGGGCCCTACTTGTATGATACCTGAAGAATAGTGAGCACCATGTATTGGTTGAATCTTATTATTTTTATTCCAGCTTTTCAGTATGCTTCTTTCAACCCTGAACTGATGGGTGCATAACCCAATAACCACGGATACACTTCATAGCTGGTTTTGCCATGCCTGTGAAAGGGAGCTCCACAACTTTATCTTGCTTTTCATTGGGGAAAATATTTTCAGTGCAATCCTATGTTTACTGAGGAAAAAGTCTCATACTGTTCAGTGGAGTTTACCCTCAGCAAGTGCAACCACAGAAAAAAATTCCAGGGTTGGAGCGAAGTGAAGTGGGAGAGCAGGCTATCTTCTCCCCGCCTACAAAAAAAGAGCGAGAATTGCCCACACATTTTGCCTCATGTCTCAGGTTCTGCAAAAGATAGTAGCTTTCTTTTTATAAGAAAGAAATCTGGGAATCTGGACATTATGATTCATGGGGGCAGGGACGTATACACACTGGCCCTTTACTCTCCATGATAGGTCTGTGTGTCTGGCTATTAATCAGAAAGTTGGTGTTTCGAGCCCACCCAGGACCGGCTGTGGACAAGATTTCTGTATTGCAGGGGGTTGGACTAGATGACCCTTGGGGTCCCTTCCACCTCTACAGTTCTATGATTCTGTGACTCCCAGAAGTATACAAACTTACTAGGGAGTAAGAAGGTAATAGGGCTGACTTCAGTTTATTAAAAGCAGCTGAATGTATATATTAATTAATTTAATAAATTATTTTTCTTAGTAGTTGATTCCCAAGCTGTAATGATTTTTATTGATGATGGAGCACTTCCAGAGCTTGAGAGTATATTTTCCCCCTCAGGAGCTTCACTCCGTTGTCTGCCACATATTTGGTCTAGCGGCAATTGTGCTATAAAATGACTGCCGCTGTTATAAGAAGGGGGAAGGTTTTCTCATCGTTTTCTATGTCTTAAATGATAGTGCTCTTCAGATACAAATTATCACCTCTCCTCACCCCCACCCACTCCCTAAAGGAAAACAGAGATACATTTTTTAAAAAAACAACCCAATAATAAAAAGTAATTATGAAGGTACAAGGAAATACACTTCCAGCAATGTACCTTTCTTATGACATCCATATTTTGCTGCTTTAGGATGAGTGAGAGATACAAAGATAAAATGGTTCCTGGGTTAGAAATCTGAATGAATCTTCTCTTTAGCTGATTATTCTGCTTGAAAGTTCACCTGCACAAGTTCCACTGAAATGAATGGGACCTGCAAAAGAGCACTAGCCATGAATTTGACTCCATAGGTCAGATCTGTCTTTCTGTGACCTGTGCAAAATCTCCTGAGAAATTTTACGAATTTTTTTGAAGCACGTCCAGAATTTCTCAGATTTTCCCCTGAAGCAGGGGCCACCAAATTTGCTTGGACGTTTGTTTTTAGCAAACTCCAGAACCCCCTCTAAGCAAGTCCCCAAGCATTCGTTTGACATGTTTGCAGGCTCCCCATAAGTATCTTGTTGGACATGGTGAAAGCAGAATACTGAAGTAAATGGACCTTTGGTTTGAACCTGCAGATACCATCTTAAGATTCCAAATTCCTCAGATTCCCTCAAATCCACTTTGAATTTCACTTTTAGGTGAGTTTTCGTTGGCAACGTTAGTGTGTCTCCCATTCTGCTGCCCATAAGCTGTCACCTAAGGTTGTTGACTTACAATGCTTCATGTTTAGGGCTGCCTATTTATCACTTTTTTGTTGTGGAATGGAATCTTAGAAGCATAGATACAGTCAGAACCAATTTTTACCCATAAATTATTTGTGGGGTAGGGTCTTGTTTCTCCCCCACCCCCATTATTGGGAGCTTGTTATTGATGGTTTTAGGGCCTTTGAGTAGGGTTTCTTCAGTACTGCACCCTCATGAAGATTGTCTAGTTTTAAATCTGAAACCTGGAGGCATTTGGATTTTGTGGAAACTCAGGAGAACAGGAGCTACTTTTGTGGAGAAATAGGATGCTCTATGGTTAAAAACAAACAACTGGTTCCAGCCATTGGGAATTGGTCAACATAAAAGATGGGAGTATTGACACAAATCAAGATGTGCTAAGTGTTAGTATTTCACGCCTCCGATGCTGCAGATGAGATTGGTGTAAATCACATGCCTGTCTGGGAAGAGCGTAGGAATGGAAGATAGTCTTATCTCTTCCGCTGTATGTACTATTGCACTGTACTTATGCTCTTACTTATTCCTGTTTCCTCTCTTGGAGCTGGAGAGAGAGGATCCCATGACTCCTTTGTCCACTGAGTAGGGTTTCTTCAGTACTGCACCCTCATGAAGATTGTCTGGTTTTAAATCTGAAAAGTGGAGGCATTTGGATTTTGTTGAAACCTAGACTCAGAAGAACAGGGGCCTCTTCTGTGGAGAAATAGGATGCTCTATGGTTAAAAACAAACAACTGGTTCCAGCCATTGGGAATTGGTCGGCATAAAAGTAGGAAGTATTGGCACAAATCAAGATGTGCTAAGTGCAGCCTGTGATCTGTTGTTCTAATACAGCTACTAAAATTGACTGCCTTCTCTTTCATCTGACAATGCTGAATATTATGGGCCCCATCACTGTTGGAGAGGAATGAACTGTGTAGGAGAGGGTATGAACAGCAATGTTTTTCCTTTCTAATATGCAGGGTGTTGTTGTTTCCCCCCCCCCCCCCAGCAACAGTTGGCCAAGAATATTAAATTTGGCCAACCTTCACAAGTGACTGTTTCAGTGAAGACAGTTGGGGAAGCAAACGCTAGTTTGGAAGCAGATGTGGTACTCAGTAGCCCCATGGAGACAGCTGCACAGCAGGACATGGTCCTTCCAGAGAGCAATAATAAAGTAAGTCCTTGATACCTTACTTTGGGAAAATGTCAAAAGCAGTTGCTTGCAGCTGGAGGTGGTGAGTTTGTACTTTCGCATACTGGGTGCGCGTTGGGGATGGAGTTTGGAGGGACTAATTTCAAGAAGCTGCAGAATCATCAAACATGATGCAATGTGGCTGTTGAATGCCGTACACATGACTTCATTCACTCCAGGTACAGCTGTATGTTCACACGTTCAATGCTCATGCAAGTCATGAAGTTTGATCTGAGAACCTTACATATTGGTCCAGTCTAGAGTCATTTTCCTGATGTAAAAAACAACAACACAACAGACAATGGAAGACAGTATCTATATAGAGAAATGTACCGTATCTTTTGCTCTATAGGACGCATCCGACCATAGGATGCACCTAGTTTTAGAGGGGGAGAACAAGAAAAAAAAATCTCTCCCTCTCTGCGAAGCGGCAGGAGAAACGGAGCCCCTTCCATTTCTCTTCCTGCTTCGCTGAAGGGGCGCTGCGCAGAGAGGGAAAGCTGCGCAGCGCCTCTCCAGCGAAGCGAAGCCAGGAGAGCAAGAGGGATTGGTGCGCACCGACCCCTCTCGCTCTCCAGGCTTCAGCGAAAGCAAAGCGAAGCCTCCGGAGCGCGGCGGAAGCATTCCCGCTGCGCTTCTGAGGCTTAACGTTACTTTCGTTGAAGCCATGGAGCCTGCATTCGCTCCATAAGACGCACACACATTTCCCCTTAATTTTTGGAGGGGGGAAAGTGCGTCTTATATAGCGAAAAATATGGTACATATGTTTTCACATTTCATTACCCATGATTAGTTTTGTGAATCGGCATTTTTTTTTTTGCTTCATGTCTGTGCGTTATCCCATACTGTGTGCATGTCAAGGTCAAGACTTGTCCATGACCTTCCAGCTCTATTATACATTTCAGCTAAGTGCTGGTGATAATGTTGGCATTGCTTTCACTATAGCCCGCGTGAGCTGGCCCCTCTCACCTATTCACAGCATTTTGGGTGAGGTGAGCAAGCGGAAATCTTGTGCTTAGGTCCTTGCAGATTGCACTCCTCGATATGTCAGCACGTGTGATTCTCTCTCACCCAGCACTGACCCAGTAATTTTGGAGCCTGACAGCGCCAGCCCCTGGGAACAGGACACCTTTCTATGGCAGTTAGTGTAGGATCCATCAGAATCAATTTGAGGAGGGCTCAGATTTCCTTCTGTGTTTGTCTCCTTACCAAGTATCAGAAAAAAATGATGGATGCCACTCCTGGGTGCCAGAGGAAGCAAAACACATCCAAGCAATATTCCTCAGACCACAATGCGAGCTCATCCTAGGGGTGGGGAAATCTGTCAATTTCAGTTTCTCTCATGTTTCCAATTTTCTGTTCTCTACGCTTCCACATCACTTTGCACATTAAAAAAAAAAAAATCCTAATCCTGAAAATTCACCAGCCTTTTAGTGCAAATTGTTCCCAATATACACACTTTAATGCAATTTTGCCTAATAGACACATTTTTTGCAACACAATTTATCCTATAACGTATTTTTTATGTTATTCACACAAAATGCATTTCTGTGCACACTTTACTGCAGTATATGTATTTTTGTACACATTGCATGGTTGAAGAACTGCTTTGCAAAATTCAGAAAAGTTCAAATTTTGAAGGATGGCTGTCTTTCAGTTAGTGAATTGTTTCAAAAAGTGCAAATGATATAGATTTGCCTTTAAATGCATCCCTGGCTGAGTCACATAATTTCTTAGAGCTCGTTTGTATGTAGTATAAATTCAAGCACAACAAATCCTAAAGAGGTTTTGTTTTTAAAGAGCTGCTTACTGGGAATTGAGGTAAACAGGGAGTTAAAAGCCTGCAATGTGGAGACTTATTTATAAAACCACAAGTGTCAACAGCCTTGAACTTAAGAGATAAATTGTTTGCTTTGCAGGCTTTCAGGGACACACATGAATTATAAGCGTCTCTTAGGGCAGCCGGGAAATGGAGACCTTTATTCAAGGATATGTAGAGCATATTCCGAAGGCTTGTCTTGACACTGGTCTCTCTTAATGGGACTTGAAAGTGTGCATCATCTTTAGCTCAGTGGAACAGACTTTGAAATTGTCAAGTACATACATAAATTTTCTTCTAGGTGGATCTTTGTTGTGCTGCTGTCTGTAAGAAACTCTAAAAAAATAAGTACATTCACTGAGGCTTTATTGCTTTGAAGGTCAATGTAAACTAGAGTTGAATGCTCCAAGGCAGCTCCATATTTTATATGGCAAGCACAGCTATTATTATTATTATTATTATTATTATTATTATTATTATTATTAATTTCATTTCTATCACATCCTTCCTCAAAGGAGTCGAGAATAGCAGTCTTAACCTACTTCTGTACATGTGTGTGAACCGTTTCTCTTTCAGATAAGCGTACACAGGTTTTAAAGGCATGAGTATGAAATCTCACATGCGTTTTCCACTGAATGCACTGGCATGACACTTGTAAGCAAGCAACAATGTGTGCTGTATAAATTGTGGATCTGCCCTCAGTTCCCATGGCACCATATTTTCCCAGGGCAGAATGCAACACTATTTAAAATAATGTTTTTCTAATGTCCTCTCCCAGACCAAAGTTCTGAGAGCAGTGAAGCTAACTAGAGGGTCCCACTGCTGAACAGAGGAGTCTGAGGAGATGGAGGGGGATCGTTAAGATATTTCGACCAGTTCTGTAATGGTAGTTCATAGTAGTGATATTTGGCAAATGTAATCTTATTTTTTTTCCAGTCAGGTGGCACACCCGATTCATTAAGCCCAGCAAGTTTGCGTGGAACAAGGCAGGAAGTGGAAGATAAGGTAATAGTCATGAATAGTTCATTGCATTTGTTTCAAGGACCTCTGTAGCCATTACATTTAAGGTTCCACCATAGGACCTATTTATTGAACATTCATCCTGGTCTGCTTACATGGTAGTTATATAATACCTGGTCTTCATTGAGCATTCGTTCTGATTTGCTTGCATTGTGTCATTTGCACATCCTTTTTCCTGTCCTTTTCCAAACTGCAAACAGTCCCTTTCTTTTTAAAAGTGGATTTGTTGCGCTAGGGCAATAGAGCCCTTTAAGCCGGTTTAATTGCACAAACCCAGCATTCCAGTTTATGCATGAATCACCCCTGCAAAATACTGACAGTCTGGAGGCGCTCTTACATTTCTACGTTACAATTTTAAAAGTACAACTGGAAATTTCTAAGCATGTACACCAAAGCCATAAAATGTGAATATGGGACTCAAACATCATGTGATGATGGTAGATCTGTGTCTTTAAGCCGAATCTGTGCTAGTCATATAGTAAGCAGGCAGTGGGGGGCTCAGTTTGAAGATGGTGCTCAGCCTTTCCCCTGCTTATAATTTAACCTTCCCTCAGTCTCTTTTCCAACATCACTTTCCCATCTGCTGGACTCCAATGCGGCTGGAACGGGTTGTGGAACAGTTCCACTTGCATGCCTCATTTGTTATTTGAGGGACGCGGGTGGCGCTGTGGGTTAAACCACAGAGCCTAGGACTTGCCGATCAGAAGGTAGGCGGTTTGAATCTCCGCGACGGGGTGAGCTCCCGTTCCTTGGTCCCTGTTCCTGCCAACCTAGCAGTTTCAAAGCACGTCCAAGTGCAAGTAGATAAATAGGTACCACTCCAGCAGGAAGGTAAATGGTTTTTCCGTGCGCTGCTCTGGTTCGCCAGAAGCGGCTTAGTCATGCTGGCCACATGACCCGGAAGCTGTATGCCAGCTCCCTCGGCCTGTAAAGCAAGACGAGCGCCGCAACCCCAGAGTCGGCCACAACTGGACCTAATGGTCAGGGGTCCCTTTACCTTTACCTTTACCTTTAAGGTATGAGAAGTGCTGCAGCTCCACTTCCCTCCTAACTGTCCAGTTCCTTTTGGTTTGGCTGCACTCTGCATTTGGACTGACCCCAGATTACTATATTTTTCCATGTATCAGACGACCCCTATTTTGGGGGACTCCAAATAAAGAAAATGGGGGGAGACTGCACAGAGTTGTTGAGCTTTTTCTGGGGGGGATTGCCGAATTTCTCTCATCCGCCTGACCAACGCTGCCAACCGCCCGCATCACCACCAGCAGCTGCCAATCGCCCACCCAATTGCCGCAGTGACAGCAAGTCAACAGCAGGCTTTGCCACAGCCACCAAGCGAGATGAGCACCGTAACCCCAGAGTTGGCCATGACTGGACCTAATGGTCTGGGGTCCCTTTACCTTTACCTTTACTTTATATACACTAAGGGCAAATCTGAATTTGCATGTTTCCACTTGTAGTTGGAACCTAACAAACAGGTGTTTGACAATATTAGGCATCCTACTGATACAGTAACCACAGAGCCAGAATTTGATGAGACCACCAATTGACTTGGACTCAGTGGCAAATCAAGTGTTTGCAATGCTTAAACTGCATCTTGATTCTCAGTTTTTCACGTGCTTCCTTCACTTCTCATTTCGTTGAGTGCCACTTTCAAAAAGGGCCAGTTGCTTTGCTGCTCCTGGACCCTACATGTGATTCCAGGCCTGCTTGCCTGGCTTCCCTTTGTCTGCTTATACAGTGGTACCTTGGTTTACAACCATAATCCATTTCGGAGGTCCGTTTGTAAACTAAAACAGGTTGTAACCCAAGGCATGCTTTCGCCAATGGAGCCTCCCCCAAAAAATTGTTCGTAATCCAAAAAAAAAGGGTTGTAATCTAAAAAAAGGTTGCAAACTGGGACACTTCCGGGTCTGACATGTTTGTAATCCAAAACATATGCAAATAAGACATATGCAAACCAAAGTACTACTGTAGTGTTAAAGCTGTTATGCTTCCTTGGGAAGGTAGTTACTATGGAAGAGGCTCCTGGCCTCCCCAAGATATTTTGGCTATACTACTAGCCAGTGGCATTGCAGTTGCCCTGTGCGTAAAACTGTTAGGGGTGCAAAATTTCAGTACCCATACAGCTGTGCATTTCTGTCGATGGGCTCCATTAAAAGCAGCTTCTCCACACGGACCAGGAGGTGATCTCTCCATACAACATAACAACTCTCTGTGGCTGCAATCTCCTGGGTGACACAGATGCCATTAGGCAGTTGAATGTGCATGCCATTTTCTGCCAGCCCTGTGCTGTGCCGAGCACTGGCAACCCACGCTACGCCACTGCCACTGCCACTGGCTATGTGATCACATCCTCTGTATGTACACTCTACCAAAGGCCGCAGAATAGTATGGGCAGGAAGGGAATCTGCTGATTGGAAAGAAGTCCCAGAATGTAGAGGACATAAAGAGCAGGGAATCCAGAGATAGGAGTCACATCCACACCATACATTTAAAGTGCATGCCCCCCCCCAAAGAATCCTGGGAACTGTGGTTCACTCCTTAGAGAGTTACAATTTCCAGCACCCTTAACAAACTACAGTTCCAATTATTCTTTGAGGAAAGCCACGTGCTTTAAATGTATGGTGCAGATGTGACCAGGGTGTCTTAAAGAAGAGTACATAGGAATAAAATGATTCTGCCAGGTGTGGCTTCTCCTCTCACTACACATCACTGTGATGGGGAAATCTCTACCTGATGAAATAGATAGATAGATAGATTCTTTATTGTCATTACACAAGTGCAACATTGCACAAGTGCAACGAAATTGGATGCCATCCCTTAAAAACAACAAAAGCAAAACAACAACAACAACCAAACAAACCACATTCCAGCCACACCCACACCCACACCCATCAAACTCCCAGGTCACACTATCGAGTTACTGCATTTAAGAAGGCCACAGCTCTTGGATAGAAACTATTTTTCAGTCTATTTGTCCTTGACTTGATGTTTCTGTATCTCCTGCCAGAAGGCAGTAGTACAAACAGACTGTGTCCCGGGTGAGATGCATCCTGCAGGATATTGTTTGCTTTCCTAAGACAACGGGAACCGTACAGTTCTTCCAAAGATGGGAGGGGATGACCAATAATCCTTTGGGCTGTGGTTATGACCTTCTGGAGCACCTTCCTCTTCCTAGCTGTACAGCTGGAGAACCAGGCACAAATACAGTATGTGAGAATGCTCTCTATGGAGCCTCGGTAGAAGGACACCAGCAGTCTCTCACTCAGATTGTTCTTCTTTAAAAGTCTGAGGAAATAAATTCTCTGCTGGGCCTTCTTCACCAGAGCAGTGGTATTTGCGCTCCAAGTCATGCCCTGATCGATAGTCACTCCCCAAAACCTGAATTCCGCCACCCTCTCCACCCGTTCCCCGTTGATATACAAGGGCTGAATGTCCGCCTTTTTTTTCCTGTAATCCACCACCAATTCCTTGGTCTTAGCCGTATTAAGAGCCAGATTGTTCTCTCCACACCAAGCACAAAGCCGCTCCACCTCGTCCCGATAGGCGGACTCATCCCCTCCTGAAATGAGCCCCACCACCGTAGTGTCATCAGCAAACTTGATGATTTTGTTGCTGGAATAAATGGCTGTACAATCATACGTATAGAGAGTATAGAGCAGGGGACTCAACACACAACCCTGTGGTGAGCCGGTGTTAAGGCTAAGCGCTGTGGACATATGTGACCCTACTCTAACCCTCTGAGAATGTTCTGACAAAAAGTCCAAAACCCAGAGACAGGTGGAGTTGGAGAGTCCAATCGCCTCTAGCTTGGACACCAGTCTATGGGGGAGGATAGTGTTAAAAGCAGAGCTAAAATCCACAAACAGCAGCCTCACATAACTCCCCGGCTGCTCCAGATGGAAATTCTCCCTTCCATGCAACACTTAAAGGCTCAGGTTTTTGCAGGGTCTGTATCTGGCAACTCTTAAGAGGGAAGTGAGATCCAAGCATCAGTAGGTGGTGTATGAAGCTAACCAAACACACACATATTTGGCTATGGGTGACAAAATAAATATAATGTCATATGATTCTGTAGTCAAGAAATAGAGCTTTACAAAGCCCAGAATACCTAAAATATGGAAAGTGCTACACTCTATATAATTCTGTACTTACTGCTGCCATTGCTGATTATGAGCCTATTAACATTTATGACATTTTGGCTGATTTCTACAAGGCATCTAACGAGCTTATTAAACAAGGGCAAATAAATATTAGATTAAAAAGCCTCTTAAATTTTGTGTAGGGCTGCCACTTAATATTTGCTTAGTCTCGGTAGAGTAATTAGTGATAAGTCAAGGAGCGCCCCTTCCTGAATTTTTAAATTTCAGACCTCTGTGCCAGGGAACTTGTTACTGAATCAGAAGGAAGCCACAGGTTTGTAAGGAAACGAGAAACTACTGCATATTGATCCAGACCAAAGGATATTGTGTGTTCTGCGAGTGGGTCTTTTAAGGGTGCAATCTTCTACTGTAGATCCGCTGGTTGAGGAGCTATAGGATTTGACAGAACCTTCACCATACTGGCAAAATGTCATGAAGTATAAGCTGGTAGGAAATCTCAGTGATGCTCACATACTGTGGTGTAGCAGGATTTTATCTTGGTATAATGTGAGTATAGCATTGCTTGATAAGGTCCTATGGAGCGGTAGAGTGGGTGACTTCTTTTAAGGAGAGGTGCTAGAGGTTGGAACTGGGTCTCATACATCCAAAGCTTAGAATATATTACTGAGCCTCAAGTCTGAATGGAGGCTTACTATAGTCCTGGCTCAATAAACAGAAGTATGGGTAGTGTTAAGTTGTGGGTGAACATATCAGACGACACAGCGATTCTTCAAACAGCTCTTGTTTATTCACAGGTCAGAACAGAACTGAACTGAAGGGTTCAGCCAGCCTTCTTATATAGAGCTCCACTAGAATGCAACAGTAACCATTTTCTGTAACTAGCCAATCACTGAACATCACTTTCAATCCCTTATTTGCATATGTGGACCTGAGTGAAAACTATCTACAGTATCCCCCTGCTGGCCCAGGGTGAGAACTTCAGTATATAACACCAATTCCTAGGATGACCTACAACTTTTAAAAGCATTATTTATACACAGCCTTGTGTGAACTGTGAAACTTGTCTACAACTTGAAATACCTTACATTTGCTGTGTTGGCAAACAGAGGAGCCATGTTGGGCAGCTCTCCTGGGTTTGCAGATATTTGAAGGACTTACCAGGGCCTTTTCCAACTGGCCCAGGGGGCGTGGCCCAGGAACAAACTTTTGGAACAAACTCTTGGGAAGGGTGGGAAGTGTTCTGCCATTGCTTCCCTGTTCCAGGGGTTAATGTGCTTTAAAATGTCCTCAAGCAGTCGGTGGCAATTTAAATTTTTATTTCTTTTTTTCCATTGCTGGGGGTGGGTGGGATGGATATTTGGTTGGGGATTAATTTTAGCATAATTGTTCTGTTCCTTTTTGTTGTTGTTGTTGTTGTTTTATTGGTTCTGTATAGTTTATGTTTTGTTTTGAAGGGGCTAGATCAGGGACTGCCTGGGAGTGGGGCCCCAGCCATCACGATGGCTGGGACAAGTTCCACAGGGGGGGAAGCACTGGGACATCCGATCTCGGTGATCATGGGCAGGAGGCGGAGTTACGCTAAGACCAGACCATGTCATTACCGAGGAGGGGGAGACACTTGGGGGCAAGATGGCGACGAAGGTAGCAGCCTAGTTAACCTCGTCTGCTTTTAGATATAGTTTTAAGTAGTTTTAAGTAGTTTTTTCAAACCCTTTGGGGGTTTATCTTTTATCTTATCTTTTAATTGTAATGAGTTAGTGGCTGCGTCATCTCCTCAACACTGCCTTAGCTTTTCTTAGCATTAGCGTTTTTATTGTTTTATTGTTTTATCACCGGACTCGAGCTTTAGTCTTGCTGCCTTGCCGCACCCCCCGCCGTACTTTGGTGCTGTGGAGCTGAGTAATCTCTTGAAACGAGTGAGAGGGGAAGGAAAAGAGGTCTGGCCTGACTCCCCTGCCGTGAAGGGACCCCGTCACTGAGAAAGAAAAAACTCAAGGTGGGTGATCGGAAACACCGTAAAATGGGGTTGAAACAAGTCCCCGTTCGAGTCCTGCCGGAATGAGTAAGAGCGTCTTCAGCAAATTAGGCTGATAAGAGGCGCAGCTTGAAAAAACCCCCAGCTTCTATCAGCTTCTATCAGTAAAAGGACACTGGGAGCCGACGGAAGAACTCTCAAGCTTTCCTCCCTTCCTTCCCTATCCAGCCCCAGCAAAGCCCTTCTTGTTATCTTAATGTCCGGAGGGTCTACTCCCCACGCCGCCACTCTCCTCAAGTCTGTCCGATAATAAGGAAAACGGGTGACAGCTAATTTATTGCCAACTCCGTGTTATGCTCTGAACTATAAGCTATCAAATTACAAACAGCCACGCCAAATCTTGCCTCAATTTGGACTTTAGTCTACAGCTGGGTGGAGTTTTTGACTTCCTAAGAGACATAGTTTCTGAAACAGGAAGAATAACCCCTGACTGGTAACAAAGATTTACAAATGGTACTTACTAGAAAGAAACGTAAGGACCTGGGGATAGCGACAAGTCCATTGTTCCAGGAGTGTTATGAGAAACAGAGTAAAATCACGCAATACTTTTCACATACAAGGGACAACGAGAATGGAAATGGAAATGAGCAAAAGATGGCTGAGATGATTGAGTTGAAGCAGGATGAGGCCCTTCTTTTTTCCTCTGCTGCTCAAGATCACTCAACCTTCTCTAGAGGAATACAGGACTCGGAGAATAACAACCAAAATAGAAATACAATGAGCCTGGCCCATGAAATAGTCCTGGCTGAGATATTATCCTCAGAGTTACAGGAAGAAACCCGAAACTCCCAGAAAACCCAGACTTCATCTATGGGCTCCCAGACGGAAAACAATGACTGCTATCCTCAGGACTGGCTGCTCTCTATAAATCTGGATCTGGCAGCTATGAAAAAATATTTAACAATAACAAATGGGCTGCTCCTGACACTAGTGGAAAATTATTCCCTCCAAGCTAAAGGCTCAGAATCTCATGGTGCTGACCCACCAACCATCCCTCAAGAGTCAGAATATACAAAGCAACCAGCAACCAGCAAGTGCACACAAGGATCATCAGTGGAAAATCATTTACACCAAGGAAAGGACATAGGGTTGTATGTCTCTGTCCCCAAAACTGAATCTCCTACCCAAGTAAATCAAAAGAAGCAAGGTATCAGTAAGAGATCCCATAAGAAGAAAGCTGAAACTAAAAAGAAAAGTAAGAACATAAAAACTACAAGGAAATCGGTCATAAACCGACGTGCATGTAAAGTATGTTGGAAAAGACTATATAAGCTGATTCCAACAAAATCAAA
Source organism: Podarcis erhardii (assembly GCF_964252035.2). Lineage (NCBI taxonomy): Eukaryota > Metazoa > Chordata > Lepidosauria > Squamata > Lacertidae > Podarcis > Podarcis erhardii. The sequence continues at coordinate 25,267,761 of NC_138512.1, read as the reverse complement.
AACAAACTCTAACAAACCTGCTACACACGGCAGCAGAGAGAACAACAGTGTGGATCCAGGAAAAAAGATCCAGCTGAAGTCCTTGAAAGAAACACCATTGCTGCCTAACAAAACAAGTGAGGAAACGGAATCACTACCCGGGTGCTCTATGCTGAAACCTCAAGGACCCATAAATATTAAAGAAGACTCACCCCATACCATTGATTATGGCAGATCTCAAGATGAGCCAGTAGCAGGGCAAGATCTGTCCCAGGATAAAGGATGGAAACTGATACTGGCAGATAGGAAGTTGGCTTTTCTAAACTACCCGAAGCCAAAGGGCTTCCTCACACAGAAAGAACGCTCGGTGCATTTTGTGAATACTTTAGATGATATGCTGCCAGGGAAAATAAAATTAAATGACATTATCTCAGTAGATTTCATATTCTACAATGGATACTCTCTGCGAGTGATTGCCTCCTTCAAAGATCAAAACTTGGCTAAATATATATATAGATCAAGACATTTGCTGTTAAAGAAAAGGATAACGGTAACAAGATATTTTGAAAACAGCACATGTTTGAATTTGTTTTCTGATGATCTTACGACAGCTGAGACAAGATTTACTTGTAAAGCAAAGGAGGAGAGAGGACACTCAAAAGACAAACTGGAACATACTGAGCAAGGGTCCTTGAAACTAAGACAGGAGATGAGACTGCCTAATGAGGGGACTGATAACTTCTATCCAGAAGAAAAGGCATTAATAAATCAGTTTGGATTGTTGCCTTTCCTTGCCCAATCTGAGATCTTGGGAAGATTGGAGACCCTTAGAAATAAGCTAACAGAGATGAATGTTCAGGAAAAAGTAAGAGAGAAAGATCCGGCAACGGACCAATTAAAGAAAGAGAACCTCCCTGAAAAAGCCAAGACAGACCCCATGAAAGATTACTCCTATAATACCTCTGTAACTGCAGAGATAAACCTGTTAACAATAGATCTAACACAGAGCGCAAGGGACAACAACAAACTACCATCTAAGAAGGAAACCATCCCTATGGCAACCATGAAAGACTACCCTTACAATATCTCTGCAGCTGCAGAGATAAATCTGATAGCAACAGATCTAACACAGTGCGTAAGGGACAGCAACAAACTACCATCTAAGAAGGAAACCATCCCTATGACAACTACAACGCGCTCTTGGACTAGCATGAGATACCTGGATGAGGATGAACTTGGTATCAGACAAATAGAACACCCTAAGGTAGATTCGCCAAAAAAAGGAGTACTGATCACTAATGTTAGCACGTTGCACCCTTCAATCGATTTCATTGAGTATCTGGGCGATAATACATCTATGGACATTGCCAAAATGAACGAAATTCAACCAATAAATAAAAAGATAGGCCCTAAAAACCTTTTAAAGGCAAATTGACTAAGATCAACTTTTGGCAAGACAACGTGCAACCTTGCCCTGCTAACTTGGAATATTGCAGGTTGGCAAAAGAGGACTTCCGACCAATCCTTTGCTAAATATATTCAGAGACATGACATTGTGTTTCTCCAGGAGACCTGGAGCACAAGTGAAGTGGAGTTAAATGGCTTTTCTGCGTTCTCCCTCCCAGGTCTTTTAAGTACTAGAGGGGGGCGAGTTAAAGGTGGGTTAGTTACTTTAATCTCAACAAGGCTAAGGGCCATATTTAAAAAACTAGACCCACTAGACCATCTGGCCACAGCTGTGCAAGTACAGTGGAGAACCCACAGCTTGCTGCTGATTAACGTATACCTACCCCCACAAAGAGAGAAAAGATTGATAAGAAATACCTGGGCTCAGTTAGAACAGTATCTTGACAAACTATCAAATCAATTTCCTGATGCCTCTGTAGTGGTGGCAGGCGACCTAAATGCCAGAACTGGACAATCTGATGAGGCCTTGTATGCCCACTTCCATGAAACAGCCCCCATTATAGAGGAAGCCCACTCAATACCAGCCAGAACCTCAAAGGATAAAGGCTGCAATTATGCCGGCTTATGCCTATTACACTTGGTCAACAAGTTGGACTTGGTTATACTGAATGGCCGTACTGAGGGGGAGAAGGTTGGAGAATTTACATTTATATCTAATAATGGCGCCTCCACAATTGATTATATAATCGTGTCGTATGATCTTCAAAACAAAGTTTTGGAATGCAAAGTGGAGGAGCGCTTAGACAGTGACCATCTGCCATTAAGTGCACTCGTAGTTGCGGGAAAGGATTTATCCTGCGCTGAGAAAATCGAACATTCGAGCCCTACAGCTTTGGAGCTCAGATATTCTCGTATCAGATGGACAGATGAACTGCATAAGGAAATTTCAAGTAGGCTGTGTTCAAAGGAATTCCTCATTAAGAGAGATAACCTTATAACTTCCTCAAGCCATGAATTAAAAATAAATTTATTTCAGGAGTTAATTTCACTCCTTCAAGATTCCCTGAAGGAAAAAAGGAACAGCTCAAGTAGGCAATCCTCAGTATATAAAAACTCCAAACCCTGGTTTGATCAAGAATGTCAGGACATGAAGCTAAACTTACTGAAAAAATACAAGAATTATAGATCTGCCAACTTACCCCAACTCCCCACGGTCTGGTTTGAAGATAAACGAAATTATAAAATCCTGATCAAAAACAAAAAACTCCAGGCACAGAAAAGAGAATGGAAATGCCTAATAGATGCATCCAGAGAGAGAGACTCGGCCACCTTCTGGAGAATGGTAGCAAATGGAGTGCGATCTACCTCCTCAGAAGTGGAGTATACTATACCTGCAGGGACTTGGGAGGCATTTTTCCAATCTTCATATTCAGCTCTGCCTTTGACACAGCCACTAACACAGTGTGAGGCAGGTGACGAGTGGCCTCCGGTGTCGGTTGCGGAGGTCAGGAGGCTTATTCAGGCACTCAAACACAGAAAAGCCCCGGGAGCAGATAATATCTCTCCTGAGCTTCTTAAAGCCAATATTGACTGGTGGGCCCCAGTCCTTGCCAGCCTATTCACCAGCATAGATCAAACAGCAATAATACCAGAGGACTGGGGATTGGCAATCATCGTTCCCATATTCAAGAAAGGCTGTAAACTTGATCCAGCCAATTACAGACCAATCAGTCTCTTAAGCATCATCAGCAAACTCTATGCAACTCACTTACGTGAAAAGTTTGCGGACTGGCTGGAACGGGAGCACATCCTTAAGGAAGCCCAGGCTGGTTTCAGGGCACATAGATCAACTCTAGACCAAGGACTGGTATTGCAACATCTAGTGGAGAAATACACCTCAAAGAAAGGAGGCTCCCTCTATGTAGCCTTTATAGACTTCAAATCAGCTTTCGATTTGATACCCCGGCACAGACTTTGGGAAAAATTAAATGCCACAAACATCGACAGACGTCTTTTGCTTCTTATCCGTAGATTACATGAAAATACTCGGATCCGTGTTAGATGCGACCGTTATGGGAACCTATCAAAGGAAATCCAAAGTTTCCATGGTGTCAAGCAAGGCTGTGTTCTTGCCCCTATTCTATTTAATTTCTATATAAACTCCTTAGTCGGAAAGATGGAGGAAGCAAGTACTCACCCCCCAAACTTAAATAATATACCAATTCCAGTCCTTTTGTACGCAGATGATGCGGCACTTATTTCCTTCTCTTGTGTGGGCCTAAGAAAACTTTTACGAGCTCTTACAGAGTATTGCGAAGCTGAAGACCTAATAATAAATTACACTAAATCAAAAATTATGGTGTTCTCCAAGAGAAAACTCCGACATAAATGGAAAATTAATAACCAACCTATTGAGCAAGTAACATCTTTTAGATACCTTGGAATAATCTTTGACGAGAAGGGATCTTGGTGCCATCAGATTAAGAATTCCATTGCAAATGCGCAAAGATCTTCTAGAGCTATCATAAGATTCTTCTACAGAAAAGGAGGTCAATATGTTCCTGCTGCCTCCCAGGTCTTTGTCGCAAAAATACTCCCACAACTGATGTATGGCACCCAGATATTTAATTGTCAAAAACTTAAGTCCCTGGAATCTGTACAAACTAAATTTTACCGCTCCCTACTAGGGTTACCTACCTGCGTTTCCAACGCAGCCATTAGGCTGGAGGTAGGTCAACTCTCTATTAATGCCAGGATATGGATCTTGAAGATTCACCTCTGGCTAAAACTCATATTTTTCCCAGTGGGAGTGGCTCCATTGACTCTATTAGACCCGTTCCAGTCTAAATGGAGATTGTCACTTTATGAAAAATTGAAGGGCCTGGGGCTTTCCTCACAAGAACTTATAGCCTCAGGTTTTGAAAAGGCTAAAAGGATGGTGAGCCAGCGAATAGGAGATGTAGAGCTTCAGGATCATATGAGCAAGATAGATAAATATCCAGCTATCCAAGATTATGGAAAAGGGTTTAATCTAACACCATATTTGCTGGATCTACAAATCGCAAAATACAGGCGGGCGTTTACCCTTACCAGATTTGATGTACTGCCATCTGCCTTACTAAAGGGCAGATACGAGGGCAAACCCTATGTTGAACGAGTTTGCCCATGTGGTCTGAAAGAGGTGGAAACGGCTTCACATGTGTTGCTACACTGCGACCTTTACGGGGATATTAGGTCACTGTTTATCTCCCCCATCGTTCAGAAATTTCCAGGTCGATCTGAACTTCAGCGGCTGAAAATTCTACTAGGAGATAAAAACCCAGAAGTAACACTGAAAGTGGCCAAATTTTCTGCGGCTGCGATCAAGCGGAGGGCATTAGCTGTAAAAAAGTAAAAGACTTGACCCCTGGACAAGCCCCCTTATCTTTTAAGCCTATACATATATTGCAGTGCATAAATGTGTATATATGTGTGTGTGTGTGTGTGTGTGCATATGTGTTGCTTTTTATGTATAATTTTACAATTTTTTAAATTGACACCATTATTCCCTTTGTAAACTATTGTTGTTTTATGTTTCTCTGGTCTATGACCGTAATAAACTCAATTCAATTCAATTACCGAGGAGGCAGGTTTAGTCGTTGTTTGAAGACTATCCCTGCCTCCGGGTCTGGCCTTGACCGGATGGATACTGGAATCAACAGGGGAAACCTACATGACCTGAAGGTGTTGCTGTGTAATGCCAGGTCAATGATGAATAAAACCACTGCCATCCACGACCTGATTGTGGATGAAGGACTTGACCTGGCATGTGTGACAGAGACCTGGTTGGAGGAAGCAGATGGGCCTGTCCTTGCCGCTGCTTGCCCACCAGGTTTCTCTTACGCACAGCAACCCAGGTCATGTGGGCGGGGAGGGGGGGTTGCAGTGATTTTTAGGAAGTCACTAGCTTGCACCAGGCGTCCTACTGGGAAGATCCAGTTTTCTGAGTGCATGTTCTGGAAGTTGGGCAATAGGGGCAGTACAAGATTCCTTTTGGTGTACCGACCTCCCCGCTGCACCAAGGATTCCCTGTCTGAGCTGCTTCAGGTCGTGGCGGATTTTCTCCTGGAGACACCTAGTTTGGTTGTCCTAGGGGATTTTAACATCCATGCCGACACGACCTTACAAGGGGCTGCTCGGGACTTCGTGGAAAGCATGGCCTCCATGGGGCTGTCCCTGAATAAGTTTGGCCCAACTCATAGTCATGGACATGCCTTAGACCTGGTGTTCACCTCTAGTGACGTGGGTGATCTGACACTAAGTAAAAGTGAAACAAAAGAAGTGCCATGGTCAGATCACTTCCTGGTGCAACTGGACTTCTCCGCGACCCTTCCCCTCTGCAGGGAGGTGGGACCAATTCGGATGGTCCGCCCCCGCCACTTAATGGATCCAAATGGTTTCCAGAGAGTGGTAGGGGATGCCTTATCCCATGTTGATGGCCTTTCAGCTGATTCCCTGGTGGCCCGCTGGAATGCGGAGTTAACCAGGGCTATCGACTGTCTGGCTCCGAAGCGCCCTCTCCGATTGCATGGAGCCCGGACAGCTCCGTGGTTTTCTTCGGAGCTGAGGGCGATGAAACAATCGCTGAGACGGCTAGAGCGTCGGTGGCAAAAAACTCACTCCGAATCTGACCGGACACAGGTTAGAGCTCAACGTCGAGCCTACCAAGTGGCGATAGCGACGGCGAAGAAGACTTTCTTCACCGCCTCTATTGCATCTGCAGAAAATAGTAGCAGGAGACTTTTTCAGGTGGTTCGTAATTTAACGGAACCACCTTTACCACCGGGGCTTTGTAAAGACCCCAAGATCTCCTGCAACGATTTTGCAAAGTTTTTTGCAGATAAAATCACTCATATTCGGAAGGAGCTAGACACCACCGTGGGAGCAGGGCTGGGGCGGGAGAGTGCTAGAGCTCTGTCTGGTCAAGTTGCATGGAATCGATTTCAATCCATTACCCCCGAGGATGTGGACAGGCTGCTTGGACGCGTGAAACCAACCACCTGTCTCCTGGATCCTTGCCCATCCTGGCTAATAAAAGCAAGCCGGGAAGGGCTGGGCGATGGGCTCTGTGGGGTGGTGAATGCTTCTCTCTGTGAGGGAGCATTCCCAGATCCGCTGAAAGAGGCGGTCATCAAACCGCTTCTTAAAAAACCATCTTTAGACCCGGCCAGTATGGCCAACTATCGCCCAGTCTCAAATCTTCCATTCTTGAGCAAGGTGATTGAGCGCGTGGTTGCTGAACAACTCCAGGCACGCCTGGAGGATGCGGACCATTTGGATCCCTTCCAATCGGGATTCAGGCCTCATCATGGGACTGAAACTGCCTTGGTCGCGCTGGTTGATGATCTCCGGCGAGCTAGGGACAAAGGTGAGAGCTGTTTCCTAGTTCTGCTGGATCTCTCAGCGGCCTTTGATACAATCGACCGTAACATCCTTCTGGACCGTCTAGAGGGGCTGGGAGCTGGGGGCACTGTTATACAGTGGTTTCGCTCCTTCCTCCTGGGCCGTGTTCAGAAAGTGGTGGTGGGGGATGAGTGTTCAGACCCCTGGGTCCTCACTTGTGGGGTGCCTCAGGGTTCCGTCCTCTCCCCCATGCTTTTTAACATCTATATGAAGCCGCTGGGAGAGATCATCAGGGGGTTTGGACTGGGTGTCCATCAATATGCAGATGATACCCAGCTCTACCTCTCTTTCAAATCAGAACCAGTGAAGGCGGTGAAGGTCCTGTGTGAGTGCCTGGAGGCGGTTGGAGGATGGATGGCGGCTAATGGATTGAGGTTGAATCCTGACAAGACAGAAGTACTGTTTTTGGGGGACAGGGGGCGGGCTGGTGTGGAGGACTCCCTGGTCCTGAATGGGGTAACTGTGCCCCTGAAGGACCAGGTGCGCAGCCTGGGAGTCATTTTGGACTCACAGCTGTCCATGGAGGCGCAGGTCAATTCTGTATCCAGGGCAGCTGTCTACCAACTCCACCTGGTACGCAGGCTGAGACCCTACCTGCCCGCGGACTGTCTCGCCAGAGTGGTGCATGCTCTAGTTATCTCCCGCTTGGACTACTGCAATGCGCTCTACGTGGGGCTACCTTTGAAGGTGACTCGGAAACTACAACTAATCCAGAATGCGGCAGCTAGACTGGTGACTGGGGGCAGCCGCCGAGACCACATAACACCGGTCTTGAAAGACCTACATTGGCTCCCAGTACGTTTCCGAGCACAATTCAAAGTGCTGGTGTTGACCTTTAAAGCCCTAAACAGCCTCGGCCCAGTATACCTGAAGGAGCGTCTCCACCCCCATCGTTCTGCCCGGACGCTGAGGTCCAGCGCCGAGGGCCTTCTGGCGGTTCCCTCATTACGAGAAGCAAAGCTACAGGGAACCAGGCAGAGGGCCTTCTCGGTAGTGGCACCCGCCTTGTGGAACGCCCTCCCATCAGATGTCAAAGCGATAAATAACTACCTGACATTCAGAAGACATCTTAAGGCAGCCCTGTTCAGGGAAGTTTTTAATCTGTGATATTTTAATGTATTTCTGGTTTTTATGGAAGCCGCCCAGAGTGGCTGGGGAAACCCAGCCAGATGGGCGGGGTACAAATAATAAATTATTATTATTATTATTATTATTACCAAACCTAGTCTTGCCCCTAATTCACCTTCCCTGCTGCTCTCTTGGTTCTGGTATGACCACTGAGGAAGTGACACAAATGGCGAACCCTTGCTGGCCAGGGGATTGGGATATATCCAGTCAGCCTTTCTCTTGTGAGGCTGTACTGATGAAGTGGATTCTGTCCCAGTGTTAATTCCCAGTCCATACTAGCTGCTGCTAACGGAGTGATCAAAGGGGTTGGACTAAGTTGTGTGGCAGTGAGCAATGATGTGTGGCCCCATTGGGAGCAGACCAGATCTCTTGCCCTGCATCTATAAACATCAGGAACTGGTGGGTTGCATAGGGATAGCATGGTGCTTGAGTGTCTTGGCTACATAATAGAAGAGGAGGCGGTTCTTCTATTTGACTGGAAAAATGAGGTGCCCCCATGAGAAGCTGTGTTTTCACAAAAGGAAACTTCTGGATTTTGCTCCGAGTTCATTAATGAAGACACTGTTTGATTCCAGGTTTGTTTTGTTTTAAATCTGCTAATCCTTTTAAACCTGTCAATTCAACTGTTTAAATCAAGTTCATTTCCACTTGCGACGATTTAACAGGTTACACCGGTCAAATCATCATCGCGGCCGAAAAGGCATCACTCACCTTCTGGCACCATTGAAACGGTCAACCTCGATGCAATTCCCCTGGCAATTGCCCGCCTGGACAACAGTGCAGCAAAGCACAAACTCTCTGTTAAGCCAAAGAATCAGAGGGTTTCCAAAAAGCACAGAAGGTTATCACAGGTATTGAAATTTATCTGCTTTCTATATAGTCACAGATACAGACATAACTTAGATGAACATTCTAGTCATTGATTGTGAGACAGACAGATCTACTAAGAGCGTTGTATAACATTTGAATCTTATCTGCTCACTCTTTGTTCAGTATTTATGTTCTTGCTTAACCATCAGACAACATGCAATCGGCTTAGGGCGTTCATTGCCACCAGACACTATGACGAGCACTGATTGAATCATGGAAATAAGCCCATAAACATTAGTAGCCTAATAATTATCTTAATAGCCTGTATGCCCACATACCTGTATGTATGTGCGCCAGTGGATATCTAAAAGCAGCGAGGGGTGGAGTGTTGATTTTAGTAAACCATCTTTACATGGTAACCTGTTTCTTACAGGTGACCAGGTGAACAGCTATTTATACACCAGCATTAACTGATTATGTTCCTTAAAAAAGAACTAGACACATTTTCTTTGCTTTTTAAAAGGTGGATCATTATAAAGGACAATTCCACCAGCTATTAGCTATAAAGTTAGAATCATGTCACCTTGTTCAGAGGCAGCATGTGCTTAATTACTAAATGCTGGAGGCAAACCACTGAGATGATCCCCATATTTTGCTTGTGAGTTTCCCAGGAGCATATGCCTGCCTAATGTTTTTGTGTATTCTAGCAAGGCAGCTCTTTTATTCTCATGCTTCTATTTAAGAGAAGTACATTGTTCATTCCAGTCTTTAGACACAAGATCTTGCCATCAGCTGTAATGTGAAGATTTCTCAGATGAGTGGAAACTGAATGGTGGAATACTTGTGATCCTGAATCACAAATACATATTTTCAAGAATCGGTAACTTTCAAACTAGTCCCTCTGACAGATCAACCCCCACACTCATGTTTGAGGAGTGGTTGTAGGCGCAACCCTCCCCTCCAATAAATATGCTTTGTGGGGATTTTGGGATGGTCTTGGGAATTCTTTTGCATGGTGGAAAACCATTGAAATGGAAATTGAGCCAGAATTAGAAGAATCCCAAGAACAGTCATTTAATTAAACAAAAACAACATAACAATTGGTTGTGTTGATTGCCCTGGCCTCTGGCTTTTAAGTATATCAAGCAATCATACCTCCTTGCCATGCACTTCGGCCTTTGCCATGCACATGCCGCCCCTCAGTTACATTGCTGCTCACATGTGCTATGTCCACTTATTTTTGCCTTTTTCACAAAAGGTTACTGCACTGAGACATATAAAAAATGCAAGATTCAAATCAGTTGGGAATGGCTGCAAGATCAGTCATTCTTCAAATACTGTAAGTGGCCATAAATTGACTGCTGCATTGTTTTTTCTACTCTGTTTGTCAAGTATTTGTTTTATTTACTTAGAAAATAATGGTATGTAAAGAAAATAAGAGGCTTGAAAGCAAAGGAAATCGTTGAGAAAGTAGGGTAAGCTCTGTGAAGGACAAAATTTCCTGTTTTCCAGCATATGTTTTGTTAATGACCATGCCTTTGTTGGCTGTATTGATGAAAGGTGGAGATTTATTCTTACAGCATGCACTTTTCCTTAAACATTTATTGAAAATTGTGGCAATGTGTTTTGTTTTGGTGACTTTAGAGTCAGTTCCTCCATTGGTGTAGGGCAGGCATGTCCAACTCCCCAGAGGCTGCGATCTACTCCCAGTGTAAAAAAAACTGAGCTTTTTTTGGGAAAGGAGGACCTACAGTTTTGAGCTTTTGGGGGAGTGGGGAGATCAAGAGTTCTTGAGCTTTTTGGGGGGGGGTCGACCTAGAACACCTTCGCGATTGACCTGTTGAACATGCCTGATGTAGGGGATTAAAATAGGAGAGTTGCACCAGGGTGAAGGGATTTCATAGATCCATGTCCTGAGGCTGCTACGATCTTGCCTTTCTGTTCCAGAATGTCATTCCTAGTGAACAGCAAAGTATTTTGATGATCCACTGGCTGCGTTTTCATGCTTAGTTGTGTGCTAGTGAATGCAGCTTAAGTTCTTCCACTTTTCTCTTCCCTTCTTCCAGTGGGGGAAAATGACCATGAAATATCTGGCTTGGCATTATTTGTTTCTCTCCAAAAAACTATGATTGGGAAGCTAAGAACAAAGCTTGGCTTCAGATTGTATGTTTGGGAGAAAAGAACCACAAGCACTGGTTGAAAAATAATGCTAAACCAGATGCTTCATGGTTTGTGTTCTTGCTGGAGGAAAGAAGGAGCAAAGTGAGATAACTTGAACTGTGTGCGCAGACTAGTTAACTTAGCCATAATTTATGGCGCAGTGTTGTGACCAAACGTATGTGTATGCATTTATTTATAGCAAAAAGAACTAAAATGTAAGGCGGTTCATTATGAACTCCAGGGTTATTGACTTAAAACACTAATTAATTATTACCCTGTTCCTCCACACAGCATAGGATGCATAAATAAAAAATGTTAAGCTAAACTGTTTCTGTTTCCTGACACTAGGAGATGCAAAGTGTGGCAGTGGCAGAGGTTGAACAAGAAATCCTAGAACCACAATTGTATGAAGATAAGCTCTCCAGACATGATGGCTACCATATTGCAGACAAGCCTATCCAGCATAGGGAAAGCCAAGAACAGAAAGAGGGCAAAAGAAAGCTAGAACATTGCTGGAGAAACTTGGAGACCGAGAAGAAAGTAGAAATGGCTGAAGCAGAGTCAAAAAGCCACACGGAACACAAAAGACTTCAAGAATGCCACAGGGAAAAAGAAGGGAAGAAACAGAAGCTTCAGGAGGAAGAGCAGCTTTTGAAGATGGAAGAGAGAAAGGGTCAAGAGGGGAAGAAAAGTCTTGAAAAACGGAGGCATCAAGAATTTCAGATGCAGAGGCACAAAGGACTAGAGGAGCAGAGAAGGAATGAAGAGGGCCTTCAGGAGCCAGAGGAACAAATGCAACAGGAGAAAGGAAAGCAGCATGAACTAAAGGAACAAAAGCAAAGGCAGGAACTGGAAGAGCAAAGGCATCAGGAACTGGAGGCACAAAAGCAACTGGAAGACCAAAGACATCAGGAACTGGAGGCACAAAGGCAGGAACTGGAAGAGCAAAGGCAGGAACTGGAAGCTCAAAGGCAACTGGAAGAGCAAAGGCATCAGGAACTGAAGGCGCAAAGGCAACTGGAAGAGCAAAGGCATCAGGAACTGAAGGCGCAAAGGCAACTGGAAGAGCAAAGGCACCAGGAACTGGAGGCACAAAGGCAACTGGAAGAGCAAAAGCATCAGGAACTGAAGGCACAAAGGCAACTGGAAGAGCAAAAGCATCAGGAACTGGAGGCACAAAGGCAACTGGAAGAGCAAAGGCACCAGGAACTGGAGACGCAAAGGCAACTGGAAGAGCAAAGACATCGAGAACTAGAAGCACAAAGGCAACTGGAAGAGCAAAGGCATCAGGAACTGGAGGCACAAAGGCAACTGGAAGAGCAAAGACACCGAGAACTGGAGGTGCAAAGGCAACTGGAAGAGCAAAAGTGGCAAGAACTGGTGACTGAAAGGCAAAGGCAAGAGGAAGAACAAAGGCATCGAGAACTGGAAGAGCAAAAATGGCAGGAACTGAAGGATCAAGAAGAAGTAGAAGAAAAGAGACACAGAGAATTAGAGGCAAAGCAACAACATAAAAAGCTCTTTCAGCAAGGGTGGAAAGACAGGCAAGAACAGGGGACGCAAAAATGGCAGGAAGAAAAACAAGGGCATCAGAATTTAGGACAAAGAGCGCAAGGACCGGAAGAGCAAATGAATGAGGCTGAAAAGCAGGATGAACTGAAACAGGAAGTACTTCAAGTGCAAAAAAGGCAAACAGACCTGAGACAAAATGATCTAGAGGAAAAAAGGAATCTAGAAGGTGAAGAAAGGTTGGAAAGGAAGGGGAGTGCCATAAAGCTGGAAAAGCAAAAGAGACCAGAAGAACTACCACAGAATCTAAAGGAGAAAATGAATAAGGACAAACAAGATCAGCAAGAACTGGATAAACCAATTAGATCAGCAGCAGAAAATGAAAGATGTGAACCACAGGCATGGCCTGAGAAGAAGATGCAACAGGAAGAGTTGATAGAGAGGGAAGGAGGACGAAAGCTGGAAGAACAGAAATCCCCTAGTTTAGAAGGACAAAGACCACTGGAAAAGCCAAAAGAACAAGACAAGTCCTTCCCATTGCAACTGGACAAAAATATTCATTTGGGAGAGCAACATTTGGAAAGTCCTGAGAAAGATCTTCCACTTAGAGAAGCTAGTCAGCAAACGATAAAGCAGCCAGAGAAAGAGCAGAAGGAAGAAGAAACTCCAAGGCACCACCAGAAAAGGGACATTGAAGCTCAAGAGCAGGAAAGAATCTTAGGCGAGGAGCTCCGATGGCAGGAAGTTGATGCGAGGCAAACTATGCCCAGGGGATTTACCTTCCAAGTATCCTCTGGAGAAAAGCAAATTATATTTCCGAAAGTAAATCTGAGCCCAGTTACGCCTGTCAAAGAGGCACCAACTCCTTCAGCTGCAAAAGAACTGACGACTCCTAAATCCAGCAAAGGTTCTCACGGTCCCCCGACTTCTTTGTGTGTCCCCCACACAGCAATTTTGGTCACTGGAGCGCAGCTCTGTGGAACTGCGGTCAACCTCAATCAGATAAAAGATACAGCTTGCAAATCTCTCCTTGGCTTAACAGAAGAGAGAAAAACGATGGACGCACGAAAAACGTCACCAGATGCGAAGCGTAGGAATAGTAAAATGAAATATGCCCAAGAGCCATTGGGCAACCAAACCATCCCAGCTGAGTGGGCTTCTATTAGGTCAAAAATCTTAAAAAGTGCAGAAAATGGCCAGCGCAATGAGAGAGACAAAGGAAGCCTCAGTAGGCATAGCGATGATTGGACACCCAAAGGACAAAACGCTTCCCACGGCAATTTGCGCAAGACCTTATCTGCAAGTGCAAAGTTTTCTATAACTCCTGCCTGGCAGAAGTTTTCGGCTAATGCAAGCACCGAGAGTAAAGTTGGCCTTGAAGCAGAAACCCCAGCCAAGCCGTTGGGTCCACCCACGGTCCATTCAACCCAAGAGACAGTTCATACCGAGGCACTGTCATCTGCAGGGAATAATCTTGGAACACCCACAGGAAATCCTGAAATACATCGCGAAGTGGCAGGCAACACCGAGGGTTGTAAATTTGCCAAAGATCTCCCCTCTTTCCTTGTTCCAGGCATCTCGCATTCTCTAAGTAAGGAAGTTGCCCAGTCGGAAAGTGCAGCAGCTGCTATGGAAACACAGCAGAAGGTTGGTGCAAGGAAACCGGACAGCGCTTCCCCAAATGGAGAAGAAAATGTGTCTCCATTTGGGGTGAAATTAAGGAGGACCAACTACTCCTTGCGCTTTCACTATGATCAGCAAGCTGAGCAGAAGAAGAAGAAAAGGTACAGCGCGGGAGACAGTTTTGATGGGGTGCCCACCCCGCTGGTTACGCCTGACAATGAGAAAGATGCAAATAATATGTTTCTAAAAGAGAACAAATCCCCAAGCCAAGAGAGAAAGGATGTCATGGTTAATTCTGCGAAGAACTCCTCAGCTAATATTAATCAGAATTATACGACAGCTGCACCGGTATCTCTTGCATCTAGCAGTCATGTGTCTGCACCTAGTCAAGAGAAACCCATCTGCAAATCGCCACTCCTGCAAAAACCTGCATTGGCTCCAAAGCCCACCAGCCAAACTCCGCCATCATCCCCTCTCTCAAAAATGCGCAGGTCTCACTTAACCGAATCCACGGGGCAAAGGGTGGCTAAAACTGAGCCTGACACCACCTGGAGAAAAACTGAAGCTAAAGGGAGCTCTCTGCTTTCACAAGCCCACGAGGCAAGCAAGGGGGAAGAGGAAGAGTCTAGGGAGAAGAGGTCCTTTTTCCCATCCATCACCATGCCATGGAGAGAGAGGACAGAGAAGAAGCCAGAGCCGTTGAAAAGAGGTAGGCGAAGAAATGCAGCCCCTAAAATACAGCTCTGTGGTGAGCAAGAGAGATCAATATCGAAATGTCAGCCTTAAACAGTATTGTATAATTTCCTCGGTGGTGGTTTTTATAGGTTCATTACTGGATTCCATCAAAGTTTTATTATGTGCACACCAGGGGTGATTTCACACGTCTCTTTAAGGACTGACGCATAAAGTGATTATTTTCATTGCATAAAATTAGATTACACATAGCAGGGCAAGTTTTTTGTATCATGTCACATTGCAGAAAACACAGTGCTTGACAACAGAAGCAACTAATTAATCTGAGTAATCTAGAGATGTTCATGTGTGTGTAAATGCATCCCAGTAAACTCATATCCCAATAAGGACTCCTCCACATTTTCCTACATCTATATCTTTGGCAAGTCATGTTACTGCTGTAAATCCCCGCATCCAAATGTAGTATCCCCATACAGAGCTCCTGTGCGTGCAGACCCATTCACTTCAACAGGAGGGGTAGATCTGTGCATTAATCCTTTGGCTTGTGTTCCATTGAAATGAATGGCAGTGGTGGAGTTCTGTCTGAGTCCAGAGATTGCTCCAAGGGGATGTAGCCCTTTTGGGCAGCCGACTTGTGTGGGACTTCTAAACTTCATCTTCTGCAGCATGGCCATTTGCAAGCTTGAAAGTTTGCCCAAATATCCCAAAATAGCATGTCAAATAACTCCAAAATTGAACCCCCACGCTTTCTAGAAATAGACGGAGGTGTTAGTGCTCAATAGATGGTTACAGATAAAACAAGTTTTGACATTTCTAGGACAGCTTGCACCGAGATCTAAGGATACAAAGATCTTGTTAACAAAATTGTTGAAAAAGTTGGCGCTGCTGAAGTCTCACCCAAGTGTTTTCTAGAAGTGTGGAGCTAAGCTCACAATGAAGGAGAAAGGGATGAAAGGCTCACTTGGAGCCTAACTTGATTTGGCTTACAGCAAATGTTGAAGGTGAGAGAGGAGAGGATAGCTATGCTGTGAGATCATCTGTGTACTACTTTTTTAAAAAGATAATAGATCATAGAATTGTGGGATCATAAAATTGTAGAGTTGGAAGGGACCATGAGGGTCATCTGGTCCACCCCCTGCAGTACAGGAATATTTTGCCCAATGTTGGGCTTGAACCCAGGACCCTGAGATTTAAGTGTCTCACGCTTTACTGACTGAGCTATCAGCTGCTTAGTGGTGGATACACTGATGGGGTCTGAGCTGGCACAGTGACTTGCTAGGAAAGGGATTTTGGGGTCATGGCAAATAGCTCAATGAAAATATTGACCCTGTGTTTGGCAGGGGGAAAGGTGAATTCCGTGCTAGGGATCATTAGGAAGTTATTGACTCCCCTGAAAAGAAATGTTACAGCAGTGGGAATTTGAACCTTGGTCTCCCCAGTGCTACTCCAACCCTCTGACCGCTGCACCACACTAAGCCATACTTAGTGAATACTGGGTGAGGTATTCCTCTTGGATATCTTGCATGCCTCTCTGTCTCTGTCATACAAATTGGAACCCTTGCACGTTGTGTTCTTCTAGAAAGACCAGTTCTTCAGAGCAGACATTCCATAGACGGCTCCAAGCTGATTGAAAAAGTTGAAACCGCACAGCCGCTCTGGATCACGTTGGCTCTGCAAAAGCAGAAGGGCTTTCGAGAGCAGCAGGCGACCAGAGAGGAAAGGAGACAAGCCAGGGAGGCAAAGCAAGCTGAGAAACTTGCTAAAGAAAATGTAAGTACATAAATCTGCAGGTGATTTTTTTCTTTCTTTAAAGAGCAACAGCAGATCTAACAAATCCAAAAGAATGATCCCTGATGGTATGAAATATTTTGATTTTTTTTCCTCACTAGCTGCCTTCAGATTTTAGAAATTATTTAAGCTTTGGCTAGTAAAGACAGTGGGGAAATACGTAGTTTTGTCGTGGTCATGACCATTCTTCATTCGTAGTAGAACTGGACTGTTGAGAGACCAGAAGAATCTTGGAGACCTCATTTCTAAGCCTGTATTGTGGTTTGGAGAGAGAATTCAACCTTTTCCATATTGCACGATACTCATTGAGGAGTTGGTGAAAGAATAAGAGCAGTATGTCCACACATAGAGAGCAGATATCCGTTTCCTGTTGGTAAGCAACCATTTGTGACTTCAACGCTAAATGGGAGCTGGCAAAAAATTGCAAGCCTTCCTTCCCCCGATTTTTTCCACCTTTCCTTATGTACATGCACCCTCTCCCACGGACAGCATGTGGATTTGTGTATTGGCACCTTCTCTCAAGCAGAACTTGGCTGCTTGTCCCCCCCCCCCTCCAATTTTGCTGGCCAACTGTTCCCAAAGAAGCCAAGGGTTCATGCCGAAGTCTGGTGTTCACACCTCACTGCAGGCCTCCCCAACAACAGCACACAGCTCCTTCTGTCCATAAGTGAAATTATCTCAAGAGAACCTTTTGTGTTATCACATCCTGGAAACCTCAAACTTTTTCCTTTTCCTGCTGGAATTCTCACTGCTCTCATCCCTCCCTCCCTCCATCCCACATGTGACACAGCCCTCTGGTAAATTCCATAATTTCCCATGTACAAGACGATGTTTTCTAATTCTAAAAGAATTTTAAGAAGGGGGGGGGGTTGTCTAATACACAGGTAGTGCAGAGGGGGGACGTGCGATAGGTTCCAGCCGCGAGCAGGAGAGTGTCAGCAGTGATTGGGCGGGTGATTGGTGGCTGTGGCAAAGCCTGCTGTTGACTTGCTGTCACTGCGGCAATTGGGTGGGCGATTGGCAGCTGCTGGTGGTGATGCGGGCGGTTGGCAGCGTTGGTCAGGCAGATGAGCGAAATTCGGCAATCCCCCCCAGAAAAAGCTCAACAACTCTGTGCAGTCTCCCCCCATTTTCTTTATTTGGAGTCCCCCAAAATAGGGGTTGTCTGAAAAATATAGTAATCTGGGGTCAGTCTAAATGCAGAGTGCAGCCAAACCAAAAGGAACTGGACAGTTAGGAGGGAAGTGGAGCTGAAGCACTTCCCATACATTAAAGGTAAAGGTAAAGGGACCCCTGACCATTAGGTCCAGTTGTGGCCGACTCTGGGGTTGCGGCGCTCGTCTTGCTTTACAGGCCGAGGGAGCTGGCATACAGCTTCCGGGTCATGTGGCCAGCATGACTAAGCCGCTTCTGGCGAACCAGAGCAGCGCACGGAAATGCCGTTTACCTTCCTGCTGGAGTGGTACCTATTTATCTACTTGCACTTTGACGTGCTTTCGAACTGCTAGGTTGGCAGGAGCAGGGACTGAGCAACGGGAGCTCACCCCATCGTGGGGATTTGAACTGCCAACCTTCTGATCGGCAAGTCCTAGGCTCTGTGGTTTAACCCAGAGCACCACCTGCGTCCCTCCCATACCTTAGGGAACATGCACCTGTCTCTTGCAACCCTGAAAGCCAAGCATGTGAGGACAGAGGAAGTTTGTGTCTGTGCTTGGTTTGCTCTGCTGCAGTTTTCAGCTTTTTGTGGCCATTCTGGTGGCTTACATTATTTTATCTTGTTTGCTGCCTTACCACCTCAAGGTGTCATACATAGTTCTCCCCTTCCTCATTTAATTCCCACAACAACCATGTGAGGTAGGTTGGACTGAGAGGCAGTGATTGGCTCAAGGTCACTCAGTGAGCTTCACGGCCAAGTTTGAACCCTGGTCTCCCAGGTCATAGTCTGACACTAACCATGTGAACGCTGTAATGAAGTATGTAATGCAATCTATGCTGTTTACTCAGAAGCAGAGATATGAGGGAATAATTCAGTTTGGTACACCTGGCAAAGACAAGCTACTTTGTTTTCACTTTTCAGCCACCGCCCCTCCAAATTTGCTACCTCTCTGAATTTGGCAGTGACATGTAATGTGGACAGAAATGCATTCTACTGGGGATTAAGTATGCCTGGGGAATGCATATTAGTGAAAGTATATACATTTGTGGGCGTGTATATAGCATACATTTTTATATAACATGAAACTGCCTTGCAAAAGTATGTATTTTAGGAGAAATTCACACTAGAAGACTGATGAATTTTCATGAGGGTTTTTTTTATAAAATAAAAACACACACAAACTAATGTGGAAAGATGGAGAACAAAACTTACAATTGGACAAATGAGAAAATTGGAGGAAATGACATTGTCGCATTATTGGTTCATTTGCTTGTCAGCCTGGTGCAGGGGTCAGCAACCTTTTTCAGCTGTGGGCCGGTCCACCATCCCTCAGACCATGTGGTGGGCCGGACTATATTTGGGGGGGGGGATGAATGAATTCCTATGCCCCACAAATAACCCAGAGATGCATTTTAAATAAAAGGACACATTCTACTCATGTAAAAACACACTGATTCCTGGACCGTCCGCGGGCTGGATTGAGGTGATTGGGCCGCATCTGGCCCCTGGGACTTAGGTTGTGTACCCCTGGTCTGGGGCTTATTCCTAGGTGAGTGCTAATTCATCCAGGCTGCAATTCTATGATTACCAAAGCTGCAGTCTTATAACCCACTTATGTGGTAGCCTGAACTCAGTGGGGCTACAAGTGTATAAGATTGTACTGTAAATATATTATTATGTTATAATGAAATATTATAAATGTAATGTGGTTTTTGTTGTTGTTGTTGTTCTTTGCGCTAGGCCAGTATCAGCAATCAGACAGATACTAAAAGTAGTAGCAGCAGCAGCAGCAGCAGAACTAGTACGCTGCCTAGACCTGCAGCCCAGGAAGAGAAGAAAGCTGAGACTCCTCTGTCAAGGTTTGAACGCAGAGAACAGCTTAAAAAATCCAACACTCTTCCTACATCTGTGACAGGTATGTTGTTTTTTTGTCACAGTTATTGACGTTATTGACAACCTTGATGTTTTTGTGATTTCTGAATGGCTCCCCTGTTGACTCATGCTATGTCCTCCGCTCCCCCATACTATATTTGAAGAGAAATTTTTATTTTCTGGCTTGTTTCTCAGCATGGTGTCATGGGCTTTTGAGGCTCAGTGCTTCGGAAAACCAACACTTTCAAATGGAGCAAGTTCCATAACTTTGCTGACCTGACCTGAACACTGAGGGTGCTCGTAGCTAACTAGCTCACAAAAAAATAAAATCATTTATTCATTACTAGCATGCCTAGGTTACTCATACGTTGCACATTACCAGCAGCCTGGAAGAACTCCTGTTCTGATTCACACACATTTTCTCATCTTGTCACCTGGAGGCAAATCTTACCATACTCATCTAACCTCCAATTACTAATATGCCTTAGTGGGAGTTGTGGCCTCAGTGTTTGACTAGATGGAGGTTGGATGAATATTGTGCTTAGTTTTCTTGTCATTTCTACTCAACGCCCGTCGAGCTGAATACCCATTTATTGACAAACTGGATGAATTCAGATTTTACAGCTTGGTTTGAATAGGCTGCTTACTGCTCATGGCTTGGAAAAAAAAGAAAGGGAAATTCTGCCTTTCTCCTTTTGGAATTAGCAAATTCCTCTTGAAAACATGGCCTTTGATAGGTACGTGCCTGGATATAATGCTGGCAGATGGCTGAGAAAGCTGTTATACTAATGAATAATGCGCTAGTATAATAAATACGTTGTTCCCTCTAGCGCACCGAAACCATTAAGTTCCTAGATTATACTGCCTAATTACTGCTTCTTTTGTGTGACTCTTAAACTGTGCCTTTAAAACCTGCAGGCTGATTAGCTGATAGAAACAAGAGGGGCAATGAATTTTATTTCATGTTAGGGTAACACACAAGGGTGGCAAGGGGGAGTAAAATTTTATGTACACCATATTATTTACTATTGCAATCCTTGTTCACGTGATAGAGCTATAGCTTTGGAAACCATTTATTTTTGCGGAGGAGATAAATGAAGCACTTTGCTTCTGCCCTTCCCTCATCTATTCTAGGGTTGAGCTCTGGCATTAAAAACTGATACCATGGCTGTTGGTTTTGGTATCAACAACTTATAATTCTTAGAACTTTTCTCAGGATAGTAACGTTGTGGGAAACCAACTGGCTCCTGTTTCAAGATGAGTGGCAAAAGTTGGGAAGGAGGAATTCTGTGTTCTTTCCAAAAGGGAGATAGATCTGGGAGGGTTGCGGTTTTTCCCAGGGAACTCTAAATCAAGGAGAGAAAGGACTACTCCACAAGCTGAATGTATGGCGTTCTCACACACACCCTCATGCCACATCGGCTCCTTGTACTTGAGGTAGGAGCAATCCAGACATGGAAACCTGATTTCTCATGCAGATTGCTCCTTGTATCATTAATTTGTATGTGCGTTTTCAGTTTCCTCTGTGAGGAAGAGCGGAGATTGCTTCCACATGCAGACAGTTGGGACTGCCTAATTGAAACCTGGTATCTCCTTTTGTTGCCACAGCTTATGCAGAGTAAAGATGGGTGGATGAATTGTTAATGTGAATATTTTTGCATTTTTGCTGCGCTGATGACTTGTCAGGTTTTGAGTCTGTTCGGTGTATTTTAAATGCTATTAATAAAATGCTACGAAAAAACAGGACGAGAAGGGCAAACTTCACCATACCATGCCTGAGAAAACAATAAAAGGGGGTGAGCCCCAAAGACACAACCCCAAAGACACAACCCAAATAGCCAATCCCTTTTGGTGTTTCCTTGCTGACCACACCCACACACCTACCCATACCTGGCAGGCTGGCCTTAGATTGTCACTTTTCCAGCACCAATGCAATGGGGGCTAGTTTGGGGAGTGCGCCGAAGAGTTACAGCCATGTGGACTGATGGCCAGCAGGTTCAGTGGGACCTAGTCCTGATGAAAATGCCTCTCAGAAACAACAGGCTCTTGGAGGCAACTGCTTTTACAGGGAATGAAGGAAGGGTGTCTGATGTCACCCAGTACCAGTGCCTCTCTCCGCTCCCCCCTCTTCCAGCCACCTGCTTCACCCTACTTGCATCCTTATAATTATATACTTATTACCCCCGAAGCTCAGAATATTGTTTGAAAACCAACGTATTTTGGAGCATTTGCATGTAAAGCTTATTCAGCTGGTGCAGCGAGGAAACAAGATATTTCAGCCCTGCTATAAAAGCTTTTGAAGTCTACCAATCTCTCAAACGTTAAAGAGTCAAAAGGAGTCAGCTTCTGCAGGCTTAGAATTCCTACTGGTAAAAAAATAGGTCAGAGAAATGCAAGACTAATTATGGTTTCTCCCAAAAGCATGCTGTATCTTTCCAAAGGTTTTGTTTTTCAAGGTTACAGATGTCTTTGAAGAGATTGTGATGAAACAGAGAGATAATCTGTGCAGGAAGTTCCTCAGAAAATTCTGTTTTGTTTTGTGTTATTTTACTGTTTACTAACTGCCGTATATCTGGCATTGCATGGGAATTCTAAGGCACCAAAAAATATCAGTGCAATTTTGAAAGGTTCAGTCTGCCATCTTAATTCAAAATGGCAGCCAACAATATCCAAATATAGATGAAAACCTGCTCCCTGATCTCCAGAAACAACATGCAAGATTTGGTTACACAATCTCAAGAGATGTCCCAGTGTACAGTGAACAATTTTCCAAAGCATTTAAAAACACTTCTACAATATCCCCACCCACCACCCCAATTCTTGCTTCCTAATGATACAGTTGATCATATACAGCATGTAACATGAAGTCTCCATTTCCCGTGGTTCACTCCCCACCTTCAGGGGGAACATTAGACAAAAAACAAAACGTAAGTCACATTTGCCACATGATTTGTCTTAAGCATGATTTAATCATGAATATATCTCTCCGTCCTGGGTAGATACACAACTCCCCCTTCCCGCACAGTCCCTGCCCGATTAAAAAAAGTCCTCCTGTGATTTGTCATGTCTGAACCAGGAGAATAAGTTCAACTCCAATTAACTAATTTTGTTTCCAACACTGACTTAGTATACCAGCCCTAAAATAACCATTAACAAATATCAGTAGGAAACTTTTCATTAGTATAGCATGTCAGAAAGGTAGGCAGTCCTCTCCTTAGGAGTGTAATGTTTTTTGAAAGAATTCATGCCCAACAAACTTAGATGAGAAAGTAGGGTGAATGGTTCGAATCCCTTTATGCTGTCCACAGCTATAAATTCAGCTTCCAATGATGAATGCTTCTGCAGCTTCAGATGAATTAAAACTTGTGCATTGTTGTGGCCATGCAGAGAACAGGTGATGGAGAAATGCTTCAAAATTATTTCCCCCAATTTTAGGCTTTTGTAGCAATCTACTGCTTTAAGGAACTCTTGATCCCCTGGTACGCACCAATTTTTGTAGTTAGTGTATATATGTGTGGGTGCATGTGCTCTGAATGCAGGGCTGCTTGATCATCGGGTATTGTTCCAAAAGCTGAAATTGTTGGATTCTGCTTTGACTTAATGTTACACTTGAGTCGAGGAAGATGTGAACAATTAACTTTTATTTTCTTACACAACTCCTCCTAAAGTTTAAGAGAAGCCTGAAACAGGACTCAACAGACATGGAACTTCTTCTCAACTGCCACAAAAGTCCTTCCTTTTCCAGAGTAAGGACTTGGTTTTCACTTAGAGTCAGAACTTACTAACCAACAATAAAGACAAAGTCTAGATTGAGGCAGGCTCAGTTTACCTTCGCCTGTGATAACACTGAACATTTTATAAAATACAGTATAAAATGGAAGAAACCTACATAGCTAGGGCACCATGGAGGAGGGGGGTGGTTATTCCTCAGAAACACCTATAACTCTGGCTGTTATGAATTATTAAAAAAAGGAATAAGAATGCACTTCAAGTATATCTCCCTTTTTCCAATTCAATCTTGGGCAGGCCTTTCAATTTTGCTGTGAAATCTTGCTCTCTCCAACTTTCTTGCCTGCCTGTTAAAATGGCTCTCCTGCCACACTGAACATGCACATGACAATGTTTCTGGTAAGCTTCTGCCATTTTACTTTGCAGTGATGGATCTTTTTTCTTTTTCTTCATTAACAGTGGAGATCTCAGATTCTCTTCCGCCGTCACCCTTGACTAAAGAAGTCACCAAGAGATTCTCCACGCCAGAAGCGAATCCGGTGTCGACAGAACCTGCCTGGCTGGCCTTAGCCAAGAGGAAAGCAAAGGCCTGGAGTGACTGTCCCCAAATCATTAAGTAAACGATACTGGTTTTGCTCTCTTTCTGCTGTTTATTAATTGCTCTCTCCTCTTTATTTGTATTTTCACATGACAGAATCAACTGGGACAAACATAAGTGCATATCCTGAAGGATGAAGAACATTTTTAACAGTTTTACCCATTTTTCCTGGCTCACTGCAGATTTCACCTACATTTTAGAATCTTTTGCATCGAAAATCTAGGGACTATAGAATAGAGGTTTAGGCACAAAGCTCAAGTTTCATCTCTCCTGAAAGCATATGGATGTTATGTGTTAGGGGTTCATATCACTTTAAGGATCGGTGCCGAAATGTTCCTGAATTTTGGCTCTGATGGTATGGATTTCCATTTGTGTTTTTTTAATATGCTGCTGCAAAGCAGATACTCCAGCCACTTAAGCTGCTAAAATGAATGTAATGCACATGTTGTTTCCACTTTTGAATGGAGAAAGTAATACCATTTACTGATAAATTTATAAATCTCTACAGGATTCTGGAAAACCTGCCTTAGTAGTAGTAAGGAGAGTATACTATGATTACCTTTTCTTAATGTTGCAAATAATTTATGGATGAATTTAAAATAATTAAGTTTAACTTGTGACTGATGAAAGCACCAATGCGCCCAGTCCTACCATAGAGTTTGCAATATAGTAGAGTCTCTCTCAGTTTGGAGCTATTAATGGAGTTAGCTCTCCTGTAATGAGAACCCATCAAGATATTTTCACAAATTCAGTATTTTGTTTTAAAAAGCTTAATTGTGACAAAAATTGCCTTTATCAGCTGCTTCTAACTGGAAATATATATAAATAATTAACATGCTGAAACAGGGTGGAATCAAATATGCATTTTCCTGCAATGATTCTCCAAACCATGCAGAAGCTCTCATCCAAAATCCATTACAATATTTTCACTGCCGTTGTGTGCAGAAGTAAGCTATACTGGTAATATATGGTAATAACCTATATACCTCCATCTTTCAGTGATTGGTCGCACGGCAGATAAAAATAGGATTAAAAGCACATGTGAAGGCAGGACGACCACAAACACTAATCTTTCAAATTATACATAATTTAAATATTATACAAAAACCCACTTAGCCATGTACTGTAACTATCCCTATGCCTAACTGGTTGAATATTAGGAACCCAAAATATTAACAAAAGGAGACATGATTCCAACTTTGTGAAAATGGGGGATTTTTGAACTGCAGGAACTAGACTGTTTGGACTTCATTCTTATGGACCTTAGATTGCATATTCTCAGGAAAATAATTGTTTTCTGTACTTAATTAGCACTTTGATTTTCAACATCTGTGCCGGCATATCTGCATGTTACGCTGGCAGAACATGACTTCAGCACTTTTGTTAACAGCATGTTTTTAAAATATGTCGTTACTGTTAGATACTCGGTACAGGAAGTCGTAGAACAGACTTCAGATTGTAAATCTGGCTAAAGAACATTGCAGGGATAAGTGTAATTTATTTGCATGTAAGTCTTATTCCCCTTTAAATCTTTTTATCTCTAAAATGTGGAGGAAACAGTGATGTGTTTTTATGGTTACTTTTAAAATTGCTTCAAATTCAAGGATCACCAAATAGGTCTACAAGGTATGGAATTCAGATTGTTCCAGTAGATACGAACTGGTTTAAACAGAACTTCAGTTTGCCTGGTTTGTGGATTCTACAGCAAACGGGGTCTTCTAACTATTCCACCTAAAACTAGTTATATTTTTAAAGCCCCTTTTGTTTATAAGAGGCAAAGGTGCATTTTGATTAACTAATGGCTAATTCAACAGGATCCCTCATAGTACCACATTTGTTTTGCCAGAATAATGGAAGAACTCAATAATTAATCCAAGGAACATTTTGAGAACTGCAGTTCTGCTCCAGAGTACATTTTTAAGGCAGCAGATGCTGTTAATGAATAGGCATCCTACAGAGGAAACAAAAGGTCAGTTGTGTTTCTGTAAAATTGCAAGCACAAAGGGGTTTTGGCAGTTATGTAGCTGCTACACGAAGCGATGTCCATGTGGTTATTGGGCTATCAGTGTTGTTTTTGGTTTCATATTTAAATTCAAACCATAAGCGTTCCTAAATAACCCATCAATTTCAGGATTATTACAAATGTTTAAGGCAAAAGCAGCCTTTAGGATTTCGTGGGAATCAAGTTCATAAAAGAGCCAGTTACTTGAAGAATTGAAAGCAGCTCATATGCTTCCATTTAAGCGGCAAAGATTTCAACCAATATAACAGGTATGTTGAGGCTTTATGTTTAACCCATGGCACAAACCCATATACCTACGTAATACAAGCACAGATGGGGCTCCTTCTGGCCAGCAGGGACATGAAGGGAAAAGTCTGTTTGTGGATGTCCATCTCATGCAAAACTTACTGGTGACCCTCGTTTATTTTAGACAGAGGTAAGCTGCTGACACCAGGAAGAGCTCCTGCTGAATGTTGGGATAAGTAGCACATAGTACAGCCTGTATACAAAGAAAGAACAGGCCTGCCTTAATTGGTGCAGAAGCCTCTTGCTGGTGGTAGAAAATGTTTTTAAAGCATGCTTAATCTAGTGGTGCTTAAACCGGGAATTGCATAAACTGCAATTACAACTTTGTTTCCTCAAATCCATTTCCAAGAATTTTTGGGAACAGGAGAGCAGGAAAGGGGAATGTGGGGGGTTGAAAACTGGAGAGTTGGGTGGGATGAATAATAATTTTAGGGGGAGAGGTGCTACTTGCATGATAAAAGGGGGGGGGGAGACCTACCAAATAATTCTAGACACACTGTTAGCATAGAGCGTATAGTGAGTAAATAGTTCAAAAGCTTCAGAAGCCAAGTGTTTTCAAGCATGAAGGGGGTCTAGTGTACGAAAATAGTATTCAGAGGCTCTGATCCAGAGAACCAAGGAAACCAGAAGGCTGTGTATTCCCTGTTCAACAGGAATACCATCAGCATTGATAGCCCTGAGCTTACTGTAGGCAGTAAGGGACACCTGGACTTAAGTTGGGAGGAACCCGCTTTCCCTTCACTCTACTTTACACATGATCAGGGTATCAGTTGAGGTATTGGTTACACTGCAAGGTGTGCTGCCCCTGCAGATATTTCCCCAGTCATTTGATGGGGGAGGGGGGTGTCCAAAGCAGCACTCTGTTGCATTTATAGGAAGGGGAAACCCATTTCCATTCATGAATCAGTATCTGGATCAGAGTTGGGGGTATGTACAATATTGGTTTGGAAACCTTTTTAGAAGCTTATATTTTCAACATTTTCATTTCATGTAAAAGTCAACTTGAAAATTTTGCACTAAATACCAATGAAGTGTTACTTTGCTTAAGCTCTGTCACAGCCTTTCTACTGAACAAACATGACATTTATTCAAAACACTTAAAAAACCTGATCTGACCACTATGTAGAATATGGTCTCAACTTTTGGTGGCGGTGGAGTAACTTATATACAAAAGACTTAAGCTATAGGAAGTTAATCATATCCAAGTTCTGTTGAAATTAATAGGGCTTAAGCCAGTTATGAAAACTATGTTGTATTGATTTCAACAGGAGTTGGGCATCACTAACGTTTGGGAACAAAATATTATTTCTGAGGTTACAGATGCTTAACCTCTGTTGTTCATATAGTGGTGTATAAAATTATGAACAAATGTACAATTGTGGGGTTTTGTTTTGTGTACTTTTTTAATTTTTCAAATGTTTTAAAGTGCAATTGTTTCTTATACTAATGTCATTTTAATTCCTATTAAATTATAATCTGCTGAAAGTTATCAGAAGATGTACGTATTCATTGTCTTTTTGTTACAAATGTCAGGTTTATCTTCTAAGAAAAGCCTGAATTGCTATAGGTATCTAATTATGTGTTTTTACCAACAATAAAACCTAAGTAAAATGATCTATGACTACGGGATATATTAGTGCAATTTCTCTTTTTGGTTTTTGATCGTCAAATTTTAATGTAAATGGTTAATCACGGAAAATTTGTTCTATTTCAATAAAAAAAGACGTGTTTATGTAGCTTTGAAAGTACTTTTTATTTATGTTCTCATTTATGGGTTATTCATTGCTGCTTGTTTTTTTAAGGTTACATGAAAAGGTATAACAAGACGTTCGTTCCTGTTGGTGATAATTCAGGGGAAAAACAGTGAGTTGTACTCCCATAAATGGAACTTTCCCTACCCACCCCATCCCCCAGTGTGTCCCTAAAATCTGCTTTATGGGCTTGGAGGACTTAGAAGCAGATTAGGATGGCATAGAGAGTTACAGTGAGGAAGACAGGAAAGGGAAGTCATGCCCTGTCTGCACCCATGACATTAGATACCTGTGATCTTCACCCAAGAATTCATCCATAACTGTTAAGAGCACCTATATGGAGGTAGTTATATTACCTTTTAAAAAATGTCCTGTATGCTATGCATGATCCTTATAGCATGTAATAGAAAGAGCACATTGTTTCACAACATTAGCACTTTGATGTTCAACATCTACCTGTTTTCTGGAACAAATGTAAACTTCTGTTTTGTCATCTGCGCATTACAAAAATGAGCCAAAGCAGCACTAAGTGTCCTGCCAGCACAAGGATTCCTGCTTAGGCAACAGGGCTTTTCCTCTCTCCCGCCCCCCCCCCAATCTCCTCTGGTGCTTCCCTCAATCCTCTGAAGCAGATTTAGAGAGGGTGCAGGTGTCTATGCAGGGGAAGAAGAGGCAGGAAGTCCTGTTGTGCAAGCAGCAATCCAATCCTTGTGCTGGTGGGACACTTATCCCCGCACATATATCGGTATTGCAATATATGATAAAAAGTTGAACCCTATCAGCTCATCCATTCTTGCAATATTCAGTACTTTTCTATCACGCCATCAGTGTTGGGGGTTGATGTTGCTCTCAGATAAAAAGCTGATGCTGTTTTCGAAATGCTTTGTATTAGCAAATCCATAATTTCAAATGACTTTCTTAAATATTACCGTATTTTTCGCTCTACAGGACACACCGGACCACAAGACACACCTAGTTTTTAGAGGGGGAAATAAGCCTGTCCGCTTCTCCCAGAGCTTCTCGGGGCTGCGGGGGAAGCCCGGGTTTCCTCCGCCCCCAGCCCCAAACAGCAAAGAAGCCAAGACAGCGAGTGGGATGGATCCTGCTCGCTGTCTTGGCTTCGTTTTTAGCTGCGCATAACCTCTCCAGCCAGCAAGGCTGCGCGCGGCTTTGGCAGAAGCCAAGACAGCGAGTGGGATGGATCCCGCTCGCTATCTTGGCTTCTTTGCTCTTTGGGGCTGGGGGCGGGGGAAGCCCGGGTCCCTCCCCCAGGGACCACACATTCGCTCCATAAGATGCACAGACATTTCTCCTTAGTTTTTAAGAGGAAAAAAGTGAAAAATATGGTATATGCTGGCTTTTAGGGGGATAAAAATTATTCCGCATTCTAAAGTGCCCTGGTAAATATAGTATGGCATCTACCACAGCCATGGTGAGTACATTTTAACATATTAGCCAGTGATGACCATGGCTATTAAAATATATTTATGTAAAGTGCACAAGTAACTTGATGTCAAGAGAACTCTTATGTCAGGAAGCTGGGATTTAAATTAATAGATGATTTTGCTCTGAAGACAAGGTTTTCTATTTTGTACTAGGCCTGGGCAATGTATTGATACATCGCCCAGGGCCAGACCATGATGGCCGCTTCACCTGGCAGTATATTGCGGGTGAAACTGTCACCGCTGAGTCCCTCTGCCACCAGCAGGCAAGGGAGAAATGAGCTGCAGCAAAGGTTTCACCACTGGGTGAAGCAGCCATTGCGCTCTGGCCCTCATACTGCTGACAGAGGAGCAAGCTAATATGTTCCTCCATTAGCTGCCTGCACAGGCAGATGGCTCCTTTGAGGTTGTGGGGTGCATGGCTGCCTACCCCTCAGCGGCGAATTGTAGCAAGCCAGAGGTGGGGTTGGGGCTCTATTACACTTGAGGGGGGGGGTGAGCGGGTTGCCTCTACCTCCTGGGAGAAAGAGGTAGCTCGCAGGGCCTCCTCAAGTGTAACAGAGCCCCCACCTCACCTAAGCCAGACGTGGGGGTGGGGTGCCTCCCTTAAACTTCTCTGTTCAGGGGCATGTGGCTCCACCTGCCCCTCAACAGACATTGGGCTCGCTGAGCAGTGCAAACAAGTTGCATGGTCCCTGCCGTGAGGCACTGGGGTGAAAGCGCCTCAGCTCCTGCGGTGAGTGCTGCAGCAGTTTTACCCCACACCTCGGACCAACGTGGCTTGTTTCAACATCGCAGTGTATCGTCAGATCACAGCGCTTGGCTGGTGGTACATCGTGATGTTGAAAACCTAACACCACCCAGCCCTATTTTGTACAAGCAAAGTTAAAAATACTGTATTTTTTGGTCTATAGGATGCACTTTTCCCCCTCCAAAAATGAAGGGGAAATGTTTGTGTGTCCTATGGAGCAAATGCAGGTTCCTTGGCTTCAGCAATAGCAACGCGAAGCCTCTGAAGCGCAGAGGGAGCGCTCCCTCCGCGTTGCTTTCGCTGAAGTCTGGAGAGCGAGAGGGGTTGGTGCGCACCGACCCCTCTAGCTCTCCAGGCTTCAGGGATAGCTGCCTGAAGCCTTCGGAGCGCAGCGCAAGTTCCCACTGCGTTCCAGAGGCTTCTAGTTCCTTTTGCTGAAGCCGGGAGAGCTGTTCAGCGCCCCTTCAGCCAAGCGGGAGGAGAAATGGAAGGGGCTCTGTTTCTCCTGCCGCTTCACTGAAGGGGCACTGAGCAGAGAGGGGGAGAATAGGTGCATCCTATGGTCGGGTGCATCCTATAAAGCGAAAAATACGGTACCAAAAAGGGAAATTTTAGGCACCTTATTTGGTTTTAAAAACACATAAATCAAAGCAATAAATATAGTTATTTCTACAGCCTACAATGATCGTTGTTCCCCATACAACAGGAGATGAGAACACTTCTCCTGGAAGCTTCTCTTCACCTTGTACAAAGCCAGTCTTGGCATTCAAGATCCATATTCTGCCATCTGTGGATGCCACTGCCAGAAGAGTTTCATCTTGTAAGGCAGGATGATGGAAAACAAATGGAATTGCATATACAGTTGATGTTGTTTCAAATTTCCACAATAAATTACCTTCCGTACTACAGCAGTAAGTAAAGTTGTCATGGGATCCAAAAAATATATCGCTGGAAAAATCTGAAATACATGGCGATGAAAAAATTGGTCCATTGCTGGAAAACTTCCATATCTGCGTGACAATTGAGAAATTAAATAAGTTATTGAAATTTCTATTAGTGTCAGCCACATGTTTTACTGCTGCCACAAATGAGTGCCAGCCTTCGTACCTCCTCCTCACAAATAACTTTACAAATTATACAATTTGAGGCCTAATCCAGCAGACTCACCTTTTTCATTTCACCCACATGCATTCATTAAAATATTCAGTAGCTACTTCAAGTGAAGCAGCTATCACAGCTCAAGCAGTACACAGAACTTTCTTATCACCTCATACATATTTGCATATATTCCATATATTCTGCTGCCAAGTCCTCAACTGAAACCTCCAAGTACATGCATGTGTGAATTAGGGCTTGAAGATGAAGTCACAAGAGTCCAACTAGAAAACTCAAAAGTGAGTTTTGGCTTGTGGGCCAAAACTTCCCAATCCTTTGTAATGTGATGCACTCTGGTGCAAAAATGACATGAGGGCAATAGCAGACATGCCTGGTCCCTGTGTGAAACAGAATGCTGGACTAGATAGACCTTTTCTCTGCTCCAGTGTGACTCTTCTTACTTGTGAAAAAACAGATTTACATAACACAAGCTCCATTGGGCCTGTATGGATGCTAGAAGGTGTGAATTGAGTTAATTCTAATCCAAGTTTTGAAAACAAGAAAAGGTAATAAAGACAGGTGCTTACCTTTTCTCCAAAGTGGCTAAAGCAATATAAATTTCCATCCACACATCCTACACATACACAGTCCTTGTTGCAATGTGGTGATGAGAAGATAGGTTTTCCGCAAAAGCTCTTCCAGATTGCGTTCCCCGTAATCTGAAAATGCATGCGTGAAATGTATGGTTTTAGTACATCCCATGGCTTCAGCTAATGGGAAAATGAACCAGCTGGCCAAAGACATAGAAGTATCTGATACTAGGAAAATGAGAGAACATTCTTCCTTTAGCATCTGAGTAGCTGCTCCTACAATGAAGATACTTCATTACTTCTAATTCCAATCCATTTGGAATTTGTCACTAACAGTATGAGGTGTAAGTAACAAATGCAGTAACAAGCGAACTAACACAGCTCTCCGTGTTTCCCTACTTCACAGGCCCCAAGGTACATATTCTGCCATAAAATGGAAGAACGTACAGCTGAAACAAGGCAATGCCATCAATCAAGTTAAGCGATTAGGGATGGTTCTCCTGTACTAGAGATATATGTTGCTGAAGAAACTGGCCATAGTTAAACTTGTCACCACCTTACAAATCACATAGGGAAATGGTTCTGAACTAAGCCAATGGAATTTTTTAAAAAGTAGTTTTTTGATTCCCAAACAAGTTCTGTTTGTGATGGCGTTTCTTGTGTTGAGTGTATGCTAACACAGCATGCATTATCAAAACAGTATGGAGGCTCCTCAGGGTTATTTCTCTCATTTCACTGTCTCCCAAGCTGCTGTTGCATCTACTATTACCTCTCCCCACCCTGAGTTCTTAATTCTCCATTTGTATTATTTCTGGACCATAAAGAGCAATAAAGTTACATACTGGATTTACAGCTAACAGCAGCCCTCCAAGTGTAGCAATATACAGGTGATGTGGTAACAGATTTAGGTGAGGAGAGGAAAATACAGCTCCAGCTTCACTGTGTAATTTCCAGACACACTCTTTCTTCTGTCAGCATAACAGAAAGACAAATGCAAGTTAATGATTCCATTGCTCAACTAAATGTTAAAGTGCAATACACGGTATCAAAATTCTGCAAATTGGTACAGTGTTAGCATGTGTTCCACTGTGGAAGAATCTTTGTGCTTATTTGGGATGATATTTATACCCAAAGTTATTACTATTCAGAATAAAAATACGGGGTTCACAGTTCTACCTCATAAACAGCATTAGACACATTCAGCAGCAGTAGGCAGATAACTACTAACCGTTCAGCTAAAAAGGGGAGGGGTTGCATGCCATACCGATTCTGTTGAGTGGTAACAATTATGGAAATAGTGGTGTGGTAAGAACTTTAAATGGCTAAGATGTTAGGGTTGTAAGCACCAAATAAGCCGACCACATTTAAAGCAGGTCTAACTACAGTGGTGCCTCGCAAGACGAAATTAATCGGTTCCGTGAGGCTCTTCGTATAGCGGTTTTTTCGTCTTGCGAAGCAAGCCCATTGACAGCTTAGCGGATTAGCGCTATTAGCGGTTTAGCGGCTTTTAGCGGATCAGCTGATAAGCGGCTTAGGGCTTAGGAAAAGGGGGGGGGGGAGGCAAAAAAACCCGCAGGAACTCACAAGACATTTTCGTCTTGCGAAGCAAGCCCATAGGGAAATTCGTTTTGCGAAGCGCCTCCAAAACGGAAAACCCTTTCGTCTAGCAGGTTTTCCGTCTTGCGAGGCGTTCATCTTGCGGGGCACCACTGTAACTGGGATTTTAAAAAGCCCGTAACAGCTGGCGGTTTGTAGCTTTCAGTTTCTTACGGAGCTTGAGCTACATTTTACTAACTTGAGTTAAGACTGCAATTCTAAATTACCTAGAAGCTCCACTAAAATCGAAGGGACTTGCTTTGCGCTATATAGATATTAGATATAGGAGGCATTTTCATTATTTCTTATTGGCCAAACATTCATGACTACTTACATAAATATCTAAAGCGTATACATGACGGTCATGAGATCCAATGAAGACTACTCCTGTGGAAGGATCCACAGCTGGAGAACTTTTCACAGCATCCTCAGTTGCAAATGTCCAGTGTGTTTCTCCATCACTCCTTCTGAGGACATATACCAACCCATTATAACATCCTGCAGATAATCACAACCACAGAAAGCAGATATATTTGGATAGGCACTGAATTCTTTAACTGTCCACAAAAATACTGAATTTTTGAAGTCCTCACATGCTTATCGTTCATTCAAATACAGGAAGTCCATTCAAAACACCCGTGGCATTCTTTATAAACTGGTCTCCATTGATGGGCACTGCTTTTCATATGCTGAGAACACTACTAGCCCATGGTACATCCCACATTTATTTATTAGGGGAAAAAGAACTAAATCAGCTACTGAACTATGAAGCGGTCTTACAAAATCACTAGTTGTTCAGTTACTGACTGTAAGTTTTGATTAGAAGAGCAGTGGGTAAACTCTTTTGGCCCATGGACCTTATTCACTCTTGTAATTGCCCCCTCCCCGCTGATCAAATGATCAACCAGCACCATGTCTTTTCTTGTTTTGTTTCTGCCACTGCCAAATTGGCTAAGGCCTTGAGGGAGAAAAGGAACAAAATTGCTTGAGGGAGCAGGTAAGACCTGCAGGCTGAGGCTTAGCCACCCCTCGCTTAGAATGCCAAAGGAAAGAGAAAAGCGACAAATACGTACCAACAACAAGGAAGTTTCCGCACCTAGATATGCAGGTGGACGACTCAATGCGATCTGCAAGGTTTCTCTCCCACTTGACTTTTCCTGAATATAGGTCAATTGCTTGAATCACATGAGAATGTGATCCAATATACACAAAGGCAGATAATTTTTCGGTGACAACTAGTGGAGATGCATCCACACATTTGCCCAGGTCCGACTTCCATCTGAGATGCAACATTAACTTTTCAGCCGTTTGCCCAAGATTCTCATGTACAGGAGTGTTTAGTATAGAATCATCTTCTGCCATATTTGCACTGCTGACAATTGTTTTATCCCACACACTCGGCAAAACTTTGCTCTCTCCTGCTTGCTCTGTATTACTGTGGTTCTTCAAGGGGTCACCCATAGACAACAACCGGTTTCCTCGGGTCACGGCAGTAAATCCAACAATATTTGATTCAACTATTGGGGATCTTTCAGGTTTTAGTTGCACATACTTTTTACTGGGCTCCTCTTTGCTACTTTCACTCAGCTTTCTTTTTACAGCATTGTTACAGCTTAATTTCAGGTTTTCGCTTGGGAAAACTGTTTTTAAGATATGCCTGTAGACATCTTCGATGGATCTACTGAGAATAATTTCCAGGAGGCCAGGGACAGGCTTGCCTACCATATGTTCAATTTCATCATGGAACTGTAATGATTTTAAGGAATCCCCGCCACTGTGCAAAAACCGTGACTTTTTTAAAATGCTTGCGGATTCATCTGGGACATTCAGAACAGCCTAGGGGGTGAAAAGAAGCAGCAAAACATGTAACGCACACACTTTTGACTTTGATAATGCCTCTTTGCTTGCCTTGATGGAGCGGTGTGGCTGCGTGCATAGAAACCTTTGGCTTTTGCACAGCTGGAAGGCAGCATTTTGTACCGATGGTTCTGCCCACTTCTACTCGTTTTGTTTTGTTCAGTACTGGCACATTGCCCCAGAAAGGTTGCCCGTGTAGGAATGGAGTCCCTTTTTTAATTTAATTTAATTTATTTATTTTAATAAAAGTGTTTATATTGCCTTTTATATACTGCAATATTAAGGTGGTCTACAACAATAAAACATAAAAGAATACAAAAAGAGTACAAAACAATAAAGTTCTGCCCATTAATTTCAGTATGAGTAACACTGGATACAACCCAAAATCTTGGCTCACTCCAGATTTTTTTCTATAAAACAGGGCAAAACTTGTGGGGATGAAAGGAAAAGGAAGCAATTGTTATTGCCCCCTTGCTCTTACACTGAAATAAGGAGACCCTTTCTCTGTGCTCACTTTATGCCAACAACCTGGGTCTGGGGTCTTGAACTTAGCCAGGGGCATCTGCTGGAACAGAACAATATAATCAAAACTGTGTGTACACATCTTAAGAAACACAGGGTAAAAATTATGTTCATCTGTATGCAACTCCAGCTCATAAAAATTAGAACCTAAATATATTAGGAAACACCACATAATGGCGCTATATATATACACACACACACACACACACACACACACACCCCTATGCTCCATTTACTCCCATTTGGCAAGTACTGATATAGTTCTTTTAGTTTATGAAATGGTTTTCTGAAAGTTTTGGTTTTGATAGATTAGATGGCAGCAAGCCAATCTGTTTGCTACAGTTGTTTACCAACATTTAAGCCTTCCGGGAGGGTCAGTAGGGGAGAGGGATAATTGTTTCCATATACCGTAATTATTGCAAAGCTGTAGTAAAACACCAAATTAATGTAGGGATTTATAGTATATGCTGCACATGCCAAAAAATATTTAGACTATATTCCTCTCCCGCATTCCTAACATGTATGGAAACTCAATTGCTATGATACAGATGTAGCTTAAAACACTACCTTCCATAAATGCTGCAATCTCTCCCACAATTCATTCTCGTTCAGCTTACTGTCACTCCTTCTAGAGTTCAAATGGCTGCCGTAAATCCTGCTCAGCTCAGACACATCCATTTTGCCTTTGTACAAAAGAAAAGGTTTTTTTAAAAAATTATATGACAGGTAAGGATTTCAACATATTTGCTAAGGCTCAGAGTTTCACTAGGTACAAATAGGCATGCACATCTATTTTACTACAACGCAGACCTCAAGGACAAAGTACACATTATGTTACCTACATTAGCAATCATGCTGTGCGTATTTTTAAAACAAAATTTCAGAAGCAATGCAAGGGAAATGAAAGTCACTGGAAACACAGCATTGTTGGAGGTTTACATCTTCCAGTTATGATCTTGGTAAACGAATCCTCAACTCTCACTTCCCAGCGTGACAATAAGCATTAGGGAAAAACCTCACATTAATGCCCATGGGAGTTTCTTTCCTAATGCAATCCATAATAATAATAATAATAATAATAATA
Source organism: Podarcis erhardii (assembly GCF_964252035.2). Classification (NCBI taxonomy): domain Eukaryota; kingdom Metazoa; phylum Chordata; class Lepidosauria; order Squamata; family Lacertidae; genus Podarcis; species Podarcis erhardii. Next base: position 25,230,871 of record NC_138512.1, on the reverse strand, counting down.
TTTTTATATTCCACCCTCCCCAGCCAAAGCCGGGCTCAGAGCGGCTAACAACAGTAAAATGATACAACATTCCAAAATCAGTTCATTATAAAATCAGTTCAAATCAGATTAATGGCAACCATTGGGCTAGAGTTCTGTGAGGATTGCTAAAGGCCTGGTGGAACAGCTCTGTCTTGCAGGCCCTGTGGAAAGATGTCAAGTCCCGCAGGACCCTAGTCTCTTGTGACAGAGCGTTCCACCAGATCAGTTCCACGCCTGATGGAGGAGGAGTGGGGGGGTGGTGGTGATGAGGAGGTGTGCAAAGACCACCACCCATCACAATTCAGGCTAGCTCTATGTGTTTAGTGAAGCTTTACATATAGCTGGTCCTTCAATCTGTGTGGCAAACCAGTTCTGAGTGTCAAAACTGTTTCTTATATGTCTGTTGCTCCAAGAAAAAGGATAATTAAAGCTCTGAGTATGGCTCTGCTTTTGCTGAGATTCTCTAAAGAATTGGATACATTTGGCTTCTACACAACACTTAAATACAACATACACGTATACTGCTTGCAAAGTTACACTGCAATTATAGGACAGACTCCCCAAGGAGACTTGACAAGTGAGATTTCTATGTAATCGTTGCTGTCATGTTTAGACCTTTTTGTGTGTGTTTTTTCCAGACTTTTAAAACTTGGTATGCGTGGATGTTTGCACTGCATCGGTCCTGCATGCTTTTTTAAATAAATATACTTTCAATTTGAGCTGATTTTTTAAATGGAAGAGTGCTTAATATAAATTATTAAGGACATTTATTTAAACATAATTTATCTTACCATGTGATGTGAATGGTAAAGTGTCAATCAGCAACACCTCATCTGGGACTGCATGGCTAGGAAGACATTCCTGGAGTTTCTTTAAAATGTCTCTTTTTTTAAAATTGCCTTTGGGCACAACAAACAGAATTAATTTTTCCAGTTGATACCATATCACAGCACATGTTTCTGCTTGACAGCAGCCTTCCACAATCTGAAAAATAAATTGATTACTCTGACTTAATCTAGCAACAATTACAGAAAACTACAACTACAAGCAACATATAATGGAAGTAAATCAGATGTCTCTATTTTCCTCAACTCTTTCTTCATTTTATAATTCAAATCTAATTTAGTGACCATAAAAATTATTGCACTGAAGAACTAGCAGAATATGTAATTTGAAAAGCTTGGTGGATGTTATTGCACTGCTGGACCTAGACAATGAGAGATGCATAAGCACTTTTTATTGAACTTCTATTTGTGTAGGAGTCTATAAATATTCCACTTACACAGAATGCTTGAAAGGTAACTATTTGTCAGCTACAGAGAAAGGCAGGGGAGGTGGGGAGAAAACGCTGGCAATGAATACAAATATTTTAATCATGAGATAGTCATATCATAAATTCCTATCACATGATGTGAATGGAAAGTCAATAAATACTGTTGGCTTTGAGTATTGTTTGATTTTTTCAGTATGACTGAAATAACTATCTTCCGGGGGGGGGGGGGGAAGTCTAGGCCACTATTAACCAGAGAGAATAATTTTAGAGCTTCCAAATGCATCTTCTATTGGGAGTTTTCTGTAGAACAATATTCTACACCGTGAAAAGAAGGTATTGAATCAATAGCAATCAAAGAAGAGTTACTGAATACTCAATACTATTTCAGAAAAGTACAAATACGGATGTACAAAAAAATAGAGAGGGATGAGTAGAGAAGACAACGGCAACAGCCTTCCCACTAGTAACACAAGAAGCACAGGGCTCAAGCAGAAAGTTTTCAGTGGGTACAAGGCCATGTACCACCTTCTGAAAGCAGACTGCTTGCTCCTCTTCAATGCCATGGCTATCAGAGGGTTTGTGCCTGTATGTTACTCTCTGTTACCAACATTCAAAGGCAGAATAAAGTTATGCATGTGCAGCCCTCATTCCCCACCAGAGTTGGTATGGGAATGGGGTCTAGATTTTTAAAGGCAGGATTTTCTTGCATATCTTGGGGAACCCTTTTGTCTAGAGAGAACCCTTTCAATCAAGTCTCTTGCCCCATTTTGCTGTCCAGTGTATCCACATGAATTACGAATTGGGGAAAGACCATCAAAAGGAACTAATCCCCAGGAAATATGTCACGATTCCATCTTGTACAACAATCTTGCTGCTCCAGTTGCCTATTTCAGACAGCCTTCAAGGGTAGCCCTATGTAGAGTTAATTGCAGTACTCCAGGCTTGAGATCAACAGGACAAAGATCATGACCAGGCTCTCTCAGTCTACCTAAGAACTTTGATAGTTATTTATTACATTACCTGCTGTACATATTCAATACTGAGGCGCTTGCCATGACGTTTAATTTGATTATCCTTCCGCCCCAAGAATAACATTTCGGTATCCTTTACTCTTACGAAGTCTCCAGTTGCTCTCATTGTGCCCTTAGGTAGTGTTACTTCATCATCAAGAAAGCAGACACGTTCCTCACCTCCTGTTCAAAAAAAGATCATGCAGACCAAAGTGGTCCACAAGCAGACATCAAGAGCCAGAAAGATGGCTAAAGAGCAGGTAACAAAGAAAAAGAAAAAGAAAGCAAGAGATATGCCATACAGCTGGGGGAAGGCACAGTTTTTTAAAAAATCAAATACTAAAAGTCTGAAACATTTACACTAGGTGACTAGAATGGATACAAAAGCAACATCCTGCCTGATTATTTAACATTTGCCTGATGCTGTCTTTAAAAAGTTGTCTTAGGATAATGACAACCAAAAATACCACATTTTAATTTGGATGTTCCAGTATGTTATGCCCAGCTAACAAGAACAGGAGACAAAAAACTATTTTTAAAACAAATGCCACTATCTATGTTATTCAAAGGCTTCAAGTCACCAGTAAATAAAATCACAGGGTTGTTCCCAGAAGTTCTAAACACAGTTAATAATAAAATAAAAGCCCTGCTGGATCAGAGGAAAAGTCCACCTAGTCCAGCATCTTGTTTATAGTGCTGGTCAACAGAATGCCTCCAGGAAGTCAGAAACCTTTTTACAGGAGAGTGCTGTTTATGGCTTCCCATAGGCAACTGGTTTTATTTGCCATGGTGAGAATAGAATGCTGGTCTAGATGTACCTTTGGTTTGATCCAGCAGCGTACAGTGCATGATAGGAACAGCCTGCTCGCTCTTCTCCAGCATACTGTCTTTGAATATGGGGGTTCAAAGTAGCTATCATGACCAGCAACTGTTGATAGATTTGTCTAATCCTTTTAAAGGACCATTTAAGCCCATGGCTTTCACCACATCTTCAGGTAGTGAACTCTAGAATTAAAAATATTAGATAGAAAATCACCTATGAACACTTGACCTTCACCTTCTTCAACGGCAGAACCATTAGCATCTTTGACTTCAACTATTGTTCCAGACAGTGGGGTTCCCAGTGGTACAAGGGAATCAAATCTAAAACCAAGGAGAAAAAAGGGGAAAGTAATGTAGGAGTAGGAGACAGGGAGAGAAGTTCTAAAATGTAACATCGAAAGTGAAGAATCCAGGAGTACTCCCAAACTAAGTACTTGGCCCTCTTGGAGGAATGCAGCTCTGTCCCGGACCACCAGTCAGAGTTGCATATTTCCCAAACCGTGACACTTGTCTGGTTCAATTTTCAACTTATTCATTGTCATGTACCCTAATCTAGCCCCCAGACATTTGTTCAGATTTCCCACTGCCTCCCTGGGATTAGGTAGAAAAGTGTTTTAAAACTATGTCTCATCTGCATGTTGATAACATCTCAGCTCAAACATCATGTAGATGTTAGAAAGCATCTCTGGAAAAAGAAATACGCCAACAACCATTTCTGACAGATGCTTCAGCTCATGCAAATTATTTCTTAAGATTAAAAATGCAACGCAAGTACTATTCAAAACGTGACTACTTCTTTAAGGTCATTTTATCCAAATGTTAAGGGCCTGCCTTTGAAATTCTCTCTCATATCAAACACCCACAGAAATCCACTAAGATCATTCCATCTACAGAGGATTTGTACTACTAAGCTTTTTATCATTTATTCATCAACCAAAGTGTGCATGCAGGCAGCAAAACAGAATGACATTTCCTACCGGTGATCAGAACTAAAAACCTCCTCGGGAACCTTGTAGCATGTGGCCCAGCAGGAAACTTCTGTAATACCATAGATATTAAACACGTGTGTTTTGTTTCCCTGTCCTCTCCAGCTTCTTAGCACATTCAGTCCAGGAAATGCTTCTCCACCGAGAGCTAAGATTCGCAATGAAGTATCAGCAGATAACACTGTTGATTTAATGCGCTGAACTCCAAATCTGCGCAGAAGTGTGGGTGTAGCCTATGCATTATAGAAAATAAGTTTCCAGATAAGTATCTGCCATCCACCAAAATCTATTTCTGTTACTTGTACTACCATATACAGCAGAAACAAGCAACTAGAAGCCCTGTGGACAGAATTTAGACCGCAGCAGACTTAGGGCCCCTCTAAGTGAGAATGTCAGCACTGTAACTTTCTATGTACTTTGTGCTGCTTGGAAACTATTAATGTTGGATGAAAAGAGAAATCAGCAGGATCAGTTGTGTGGCTACTGAGAACCCATTACTGGTTCTGCTAGTTAAGGACTATGGTCATATACACTAGGTTCTCAAGATCTGGACACCTGGACACTGTCTCATGATGCTCACAATGAGTGCTAGGGCTTTAATTCACTGCTGGAAGACAAGCCATGGCCAAGTGGCCTCTTTTCTCTCTGAGACAACCCTACGCAGAAACTCTGCAAACTGCAATTACTCAGTGACTATTCTATGAGTCAATGTCCAAATTTTAAGAAGCTGTAAACGAAGGTTGCATATATCCTAAGTACACATATAGCTCAAATCCAAAATATTTACTTGGAAGCAATATGCTGATTATTTTTATTATTTATTTATTTTTACTCATTTAATAAAAGCAGGTCAACTGAGTCTAAAGCTCATGTGGAACACTGACAGAAGCTACACTTGGAAAAACAAACACAGCACATTCCACCCACCCACCCCCCATCCTTTTCTTGATGATCCTTAACATGCCAGTCTCATTTTTCACAGTTACTGCACATTTTCATTGAGAGATTTAAAAATGCAAAAAGACAAAATGACTGTACTGATTGATCATCATTGTATTCTGGTGTTGTGCAGAAGCAGCATTCAGAGCAAACAGTTAGCACTTCTCGTATCTTACCTGTAATACAGACACTCTGTGGTGCTGAAAAAGAGCCTCAGACAAGTCCTGTGGCATCATTTTAATCAGGTTAGGAACTATAAGCAGGGAAGCCCCACTTGCCAGAGCAATGAACAGCTCAATTACAGATGGATCAAATGTCAGGGGAGAGGCCATAAACACTGTATCATCTGGTGTAATCTTAAATACATCTCTAAAGAAAAAAGACACACAAATACCTCTTCAACCATCGCATGCAATTTGGAATCCAAAACTAGCAATTTCACAGATAGACCCCCCACATATCTAACAATGGAGATGTACAGAATCATGCAGGCATCAAACAGGCCAGTGACACCCCCTCCCACCAGTATAAGAGGGCATGACAAGTTGAAAATGCTCGACTGCCCCCTACCCACTTTCATTTCCTCCACCTGGACTATTCAATTATTCTGTGGGTCCAGTTTTCTCTCTCCCTTAGGTCTTTTTGTTCTCGAGCTCTGACAGGATATATCTTTGTTTAAAATCTGTCAAGCTTGAATAATTATTTTCTATAACCTAGAATGTTTCCTAGACTTCTTTTAAAAATAAAACTCAACATGAAACTGGAAGGTTTGCAATTGATTTTACTTTAATTGCAGGGAAATCCCAAAGCACAATAAAATGTTGTAAAATTAAACAAACCCAGCACAGAATGAGGTTAATTTTAAAGGGACATGGTGGGTGACTGTAGTCAAATTCTTCCTGTCCCACCAATAGCTTGTTTCCTTGTAGTTACTCCCCCCCCCCAAGCTTTTCCCCCTTAGTCATAGTCGCATCTGGTATCAGAGCACTCATTTGGGGAAAAGTGTCTGGGGAGAGGGGCTGTGGGCAGGTAAAGCAAATCTGTGGCCATGGGAAGTGTTCTGTACTCCTCACCCAGCAAACCCTCAGCTCAGCCAACTTTCTATGTGATTGTGGCAGATCCTGAAATGCTGCTATCACAAAAGGCAGGGCACAATTGACTGCTGTAGGGTACAATCCAGCCAAAGCCGAGCGCTTTCAAATTCCATGTATTTGAATGGGAGAAAAATAAATGGAACCTAAAAGCATAATGAGTACCATGTTAGGAAATAAACTGAAATGAAGAAAAGAATACAAAAACTAAAGTGTTTCTTCAAGGCTGCCTGTGCTTTTTGCTTTTTTTTAAAGAACTCAAAATGGCTTAATTCACCCATAAGAAACATATGGTTTATTATTTGTGTTATGAAAGCAGGGCATCCAAGAAATCAACTGGAATTACAACAAAGCTCTTGAAAAACAGAAATTCTGTTGGTGAGGGGAAAGATAAAAGTTTTAAAGACAATTAGAAACATCTTTAAAAGATAGGTTGTGATTAATATGAAAGCAACATGCCAAGATTATCTATCTTCAAAAACAACAAAAGATATTTACTCCTTACTCTGCAAATTGCAGATGCAGTTAAATAACTAGCTGAAATACCATATACAAAAAAAAAAAAACCGTTTTCCAGGGGATGTTTCACCCATCCATCACTTGGTTTGGTTTGGGTTTTTTACACTCGATTACTGCCAACTAACTTCTTTCAAAAGCACAGCATTAGAGGTGATGGAATTCTGCTTGTAGTATTAAATCTTGGTGGGATAAAGTGATGAATATTGTGTGAACCAGCCCCAAGAGACACCAGTCTAGGAAGTATCTGCATTGCTTGGGTGATACACCTGTATTATTTGGGATCTTCAGTTGTCTCTTCCCCCCAACACACCTGCTGATTAAGGAAGTAAAAAACACAAGCCCACAAAAAGAAGAACAAGGAATCTTCCTAATAATTTCTGCCCAATTCATTTTTTTAAAAAAAGAGGTCCATATTTCTGTGGGAGCTCATATTTCATTTATTACCAATTTCTCTAACAGCCTTGTCAAGCTGAAGGGGACTGGGAAATCAACCAACAGCAGACACAGGGTTCTCCTGGGAAAATCTGTACTCAAATGAGACATCAGATCTGAAACTCAACATTTGTTGCAAGGCGTATGAAGTTGCAGTACAGTAGTTTTACTCTTGCAATGTTCAAGCATACCATGCCATCACAAATAAATCAATGGCTGAGGTTTGCACATAACACTTAACTATGGTTTAGTGCTATGTAAATGATTTTCCATGAGTCTGATCAAATCATCAGGCTCATCCACTCCCACCTTCTCCTGTGCAATGAGGAGGAGGTCTACAGTATTTTGTTTCACTTTTAAAGAATTTGGCATAACATTACATATGAACCAAGGATTTTGACTTAAACTCTAATGGTTACTGAAAAAAGCCCATTTCATTATCCATGGTTTGAAGTTTACTTGCTTAACAATTAACTACTGCTTGTTTTAAACCAAGTCCCTGGTTAATACTTGCTAAGCAGAGATTCTTTGATAGCAAAATTAAGTTCTCTGTGAGAGAGGGGTGGTGGTGGGGTGAGTCCAGCAGGTAATCAGAATTCATGGAGGGTCTTCCACATAAACTGCAGTTTAGCCTAAGTGCGGTTTAGTCTAAGTGTTTGTACAGATGTACATTTTGACATCTGTCACTTATACTGCAATTCCATAGCCAATTCCCTGACAGTAAGACCCAATGAACTCAGTGGCACTTTCTATTCAGTAATATATAGCATATATAGGTATACTGTTTGTCCAAAATATGCCAAACTTTCACCACCCTGACAATGTTAAATATTAATTACAAGCATGCTATCAGAGCACACACAAACTACCACCAAACTCATTTAAAAACAAACCTAGAGTTAAATGAGACAGGCAAAAAACATGGTGTTATTCTGATACAAGTTCTCAATTCTGAATATTTACGACAAGCAAAATTTGGTGACAGCTATGGCAGAAAGTCATCAGGTATGCTGACTTTGATCCCGTGAAAAAGAAGACAGGCTATAAATGAAAGCAAATAAATAAATAACCTGGCCTTTAGCTAGTCACCTTTATTTTTAAGTCTATGGAAGTTTTTTTGGGAAAAAGCACTTACCGAAGATGAAGAATATTTGGCAGTATACATTTATGAGGTACCCTGACAATTTTAGGGATCCCTGTTGTTCCAGATGTATGTAAAATGTATGCTATGGAGCATTGCTGTCTGACATCCAGCAGGTCTTTGAATGGTTTTGTCTCAAGCTGGTCCAAGGCTCGTGTCTCTAAGCCACTTGGCACGGCGTAACTTTCATTGTTATTGTTTAAATGTTCAATATTACTGCCCTTCCTCTGGAAAAGAATCAAACCAACTTTTGGTATTTCAAAGGAATTATGGCAGAACAAATGCCCATGTGCTACTGTGAATTTCTGAAAGAGAGAAAGAATGGTTTCAATTGAATAATACTCGTGTGCAAATACTGTTGTTCTTTTCTCTACAGTGTACAGTACTCCTATGAGAAATAAAAACCTTTCTAAAGTAATAAGAAAATTGGGATACCTAATCTGACTTGAAAGGCATGAGACATTTTAACCCTAAGGGTGCACCCTAAGAACTACTCCACAACAAGTAGACAAACCAGGAGTTTGCTACAGCCTAGTGAGTTCAATGGAATTTACTTCCAGGTATACTAATTTAATAAGGTTTTGAATTTTGTTGATTCTTTCCAACCTGAACAGGCAAGTTTTCATTTTCTAAACAGATGTACAAATTAATGTGTATGCATTATGCCAGGTTTACATATAAAAATGAAGGTGACTGGGTTTTAAAACTAAGCAAATAAGCATTCAACTGCAATAAGAACCTAAACACCTTGCAGGATCAGACCAAAGACCCAATTAGGCCAGAATTCTGTTTTCACAGTGTCCAACCAGGTGCCTATGGGAAGCCCATGAGAAGGAACTGAGCCTAACTGTAGTCTTCCCCCTTGTACAAAGAGTTCTCCCAGAAACTGGTGTAAAGAGGCATGCTGCCGACAACACAAGGTATACTAAGACTAGTAGTCACTGATAGTCTTATTCTCTTTGCAAGTCATCCAAGTTGATGCCATCACTATCCCAAAGATTTTTACTTAGGAGTACATCCCACTGAACTCAGCAGGGTGATTTCTAAGAAAACAAGCAAGATTAAGCTGTATGTTTGATAAATGAAAGGTGAGGTGTAATTCAAAATCTCATTTTAATATCCCAATTAAAACATGTTGAAAGCTTTTGCACTTACATCAACTCTGTCTTTCTCCACAAGGACATATTGGAAGTTACACTTTTTCATGAAATATGCAGACAAGTTTGGAGGGGCATCTGGATCAATAGGGGAATAGGCAGCTGGCACTTGGAGAATTCTAGCAAAACAAAATACTTAATTTAGCAAGCGTTCTAAATTCTAGCAAACACTCTAGCAAAAATTCTCAGCAACCCAAACAGAAAAATCTACATATTCACAGGTTTACATTAAAAATAGTCTTTTTGCTAGATGTTATGGCATTCGGAGTTTACTAACATAATGAAACAATTATTTTTAGGGCCAACTACATGTGATGCCAAATGCATTACTGCTAATTACATCAGATGTATTTGTTTAAAAAATTGCACAAACTCATCATTTTTATCTGGATAGCATGGCGAGCCAAAGTTTTGCCCTTACTTCCATAACTGATCTCTCCCCCATGCTGCAATTAGCAAAGGGGGGGGGGATCTCCCAATGACACCAAAACAAAACTTCCCCTCACCATGTATCATGGGCCAAATAAAAATCCCCTCCTGCACTATTAAATAACCAAGAAGCTCTGACATAATTAGTAGCTCCTCCAAGCATTTATTCATGTCTAGTTGGACCTTCAGGAACTGCTCCATGTGTTAGATTTCCCCCTGAACACACATAACCTTTGTGAATAGGATGTGCACATCTTTGCATAGGAAGTACGTAATATGACACAGGCTTTAGTTTATTGTACAGGCAACGACCGACTGACGTGTGCCCAATCGGCGCGTGATTGCACACAGCGCTGAACACAGAAGTTACCCTAAAATATCACTAAAAGGGCGGAACAGGAGTGGGGTAGAATGCTTTGCGTGGGTTCTGCCAACATGTGGGGGCAACGAACAGAACCCCTGCCCCAAAGGAGTAGGGAAATCTACTTGGGAATTTCCACAGATCTTTTCTGTCAGGCAAAGTGAAAATGAATGACATACATCATAAATGACAAATGTCAGATTTTCTAAGATTTTTGCAATTGACCTAAAGGCAGAAAGAAAGCCGTTATCAATAAATAACTCAATGGGTGCATGCATTTGGAGGAGAAAATGTGGAGGAGACTCATAAATGCCAAACACATTATAATTCTATTTTCATTTGTTGTGAGATTAGCATGCGAACTGCATGAATCGCTTACCTAGTAACAAGACATCAACTAGGTATATAAATATAACCTATCATTATTTCAGCCATCTCTTATATACCCGTGTTTCAAAATAGAATTTCCCAAAAACCCTACTCAATGATTAATTTTTTAAAAAGCTAGCGTCAACTGCTGACAAGTGAAAAATGAACTAGCTAGACTACTCCAGGTATGTTACATCATCCTAGCATCTTAGTTTAACATTCCATGCTTCAAATCCAGAAGTGAACATTACTACCTGCCAATCAAGACTGATATCAATGTCAACTGATATCTGGTGGGAAGAGGAGAGTGTGGGCTGGATTCAATTTATTTTCCCTCCATCTCTAAGCAAGTGTTATGAGCTGTACTTTTGGTTCCAAAGACAGTGAGGGGAACTGCGCATTTAACCCCAAAAACTGGATTAAGCCTGGAACTGTACATGCAAAACCAGTGTATGTGCAATAAACTGTGTAGCACACACACCAACCTGACAAGGGATGTGCATGTCACTATCTGCTTACACACCCATCCACCCCACGCAAGATGCATTGGAGCAAACTGCAACTTTTTCTTTCACTTAAAAAAATTGAGAACATGTTACTTAAGACAATTCTCCAAAGAAATTCATACCTAAGGGTACTACTGTCCTGATTTACATAAAAAGTTGTTTGCACCCAGCTAAGTCATACTCTGAGTTACCCACTGAAACCAACAGATTTAAGTTAGTCATGCCTTAAATCCATTGGTCTAAATGGATCGACTCTGAGCATCACTTAATCCAATACAACTGATTATCTACAACTGCTTCAATTTCACACTTTTATAAATGATTACACATGGATACCAATAATACTCAGGCTCTAATCTTGTGTTTTGTGGGCAGCTTCACCCATATGATTCAGCAAGCTAATATTGAAACAGAGAAATTTCATATGTTGTAGGGGAGGTAACTGTTCATAACGGGGGGTGGGGTACAGAATTCTAGGCTTGGGTGCATCCTTTTGGATCCTGTCCCACCAAATTAATAGCAGTTTTAGGTGAGCAAAGCTACCTGAAGTAACAAAAGCCCAGTATTTTTAAAGACAAATGGGTTTGGTTCATCAGTGTGCTCATCACTCCATCTAGTGGCTTAAGTTACTGAACAAAACAAATCTTAAACTGGTGTGGAGATTTGGTTCAAGTGAAATCCTGTAAGCACTTTTCTAAGATTCAATGGGACATTCTTCTGAGTAAGCATTTATAGGATTTCTAGAGGGGCAACTGTGTTAATCTCTGGATGAAAAAACAAGGAAGTGTCATATAGCACCTTAAAGACTAACAAATTAGAAGTGAAGCGTACAAGATTTTATCCTGGGCACCAGCCCACTGCACGTTCACCTTTAAACCATAGTTTATCCTGTGCACCAGCCCACTTTAATGCAAACAGACAATTGTTTTAAAAACTAAGCTAGCTTAATGCAGTGACTGTAACATATTCTATATACAGTATAGCATATATAACATTTTGTACTCATGCTTATATATTAACAATGTATAGAAATAATACCCTATAATCCAAGAAGGCAGATTTATTCCTGGGTAGCAGTAGAGGCCTATTTCAAATCGTTCGGTGAAATTACAATGTTTCTTCAGGAAACCAGTAAGTTCTGTGGCTAGGTTAATAACCGTTTTGTAAGTGTAGATAACTGGAACCTTACTGATGCATTCATCAAAGCATACTGCTCTTCTCTCAGGATATAAACTGGCTGCAGTCTGAACAATCTCGTGAAGAGTCATTGCCAATATTTATACTGCATACCTGTAAAATAGGAAATAATAAATATTTTTAATAAAAAACCCTTGTAAAACACAGCATACTCTCAATATAAATTTGAAAGAATGTGGAGGCATGCCTGTTTCACAAAATATACATAATACCCATTTATCAATTCTGATGATTATCCCAATTCCACTCCCAACATTTTTTGCCATTCTGAAAGAACAGTTGAGATGCTTTAAATACGATCTATTCTTCCAAGTAAGGAGAAAACATGAAAGCTATATTGCAATTTTAAAAGAGAGAAACAAGCATTTTCACAAATGCATATACAAATATTTATCTCTGCGTATCTAGGGTATTTTAAATGAAACCCTAAACTAATAGTCTTCAACCTATTCCAACCTGGGACACATTTTTAATCCAAGGAAGGGATACCCATGTAAATTAACAACTAATTCAGTCAAGGAGGTGCTGTGAGTAAAAGGCCCAACGCTCCATGGGTGGCTGCCAGAAGTTTCACCTGCTGCAAAATGCTTTCACCTGGATACTTGTTTGGAGACAGCCGGCCCAGTCCTATTACCTTAGTGGTAGGGAAAGTTTTTCAGGCCAACGGTGCATTTCCTCCTGATAAATTCTTCAAAGGGGTGCCTGTACACGGCAGCAGTGGGCATGGCCATCTCACAGGTTGGACAATACTGTACTGTAGTGTCTTTCTAAGAAACTGCAGCTGTCGAAAAGAACAGGAAAACATGTAACCACCAGCAGCTGTACATCAAATAATAGTCACAAGTTTGTTTGGTCGTTTAAAAAAGAGAAACAAAGCATGGGAGATAGCTCAGTAGTAGCATGAGACTCTTACTCCTAAGGGTTCTGGGTTCGAATCCCGCGTTGCAGAGGGTTGGTTTAGATGACCCCCCCCCCCCCGTGGTCCCTTCCAACTCCGCAAGTCTATGATTATAAAGCACATCCACTCTCTTGTCAAGAAGGGAGAGAGGGGAGCTGCGCAACTTCGACCTACAGGAGGCTCCCTCTCCCTATGACTCACGGCGAAACAGCAGCGTTCAGAAAACGAAAGAGCCGCCTTCACTACCACCGGCTTAATACAAGATGGCAGCCGCAGAGTGAACGCTAAGCCGTCGGGGAACCGTTTATTATGCGGCCTGTAACACGGCTTGGCCGGCCCTCGAGTTGCTCTGTCGTTCCTATGGCAACTGCGCGCGCACCCGCCTGCTCCTTCCTCTTTCCCGCCCCGCCCCCGCAAGCCATTGCAATCGCTCTGTCGCCGAACTACAAGAACTGAAAGGGGACTACTCTGCCCCGCCCCGTACTTAACAGGCCCTGCTGCGATTGGTCAATTTCCCCCCCCATGGGGCAGTTTCTGTCCTCAAGACCGGAATGGAATTCTTCCGCAGCGGCGGCGTCTCTCGATTGGTTGAGGGGGAAGGCCGCATTTTGATTGGGTGGAGGCGCGCACCTTCCTGGCGGCTGGGAGGGCGTGACGCCATACCGTTCTGAGGAGGAGCGTGGGTTGCCGTCACTTATCGCCCGTCTCCCTGCCCCCTCCCCGCCCTAGGATACCCGGATGCGTTGTGCCGATGCTTCGGAATGCGGGGTTCCCGCGTGTCTTCGAGGCTGATTGCACGTCTGATTGAGATCAAGCGGGCGCCTGCGCTGCACTTCTTTCGGCGCCCGCAAAAAATAAGTAAATCTTTGTTTAGACAAGCCCACCTAAATAGCAAAGGAAATTTTGATCTGTTGCAGCATTTTAACTTCGCACATTGTACTAAAGTACGGCTGTGAATTTTTCTCATACGTATTATTGCTTTATATTTTTGTACACCAGTTCGGGTTTTTTTTAATCAAGCGGTGTAATAAATAAACGATTAAATAAGTGGTGCCAGGAGTAATTATTTGCGAGCGTGCGGACCGCTCTGGGCGGAAGAGTTGGCCTTGCTGCCTTCCAATGTAACGTTTGTCCTGCTGCTTCCCCGTGTTGCATCAGAAGCAGCAAGGAGCATAAATTTAGCAGCCTTCCTGGCAGAATCCGAGACCAAGACAAAGAGACAGTGGAAGAAGATTGGAAGAAGTTTAAAGACTATCTTAATAAACATTATAAAATTAATGAAGGCTAGAAAGATATGGGTTTAAAAATTAGTGGTTTGCAGGGGCGTTAAGGAAAAAGAATAGAATTATCAAAAACTATGGGAAATATGGGAATGGATTTGCTGATAAGATAAATGAGATTAGAATACAGAAGGGGGAGGTGTGAGGAGGTCGGGGAAATTAGGTTTAGAATATAAGGTTTGAATTTATACTTGTTTTTGGTTTGTTGGTTTATGTATGTTTTTATTGTTGTCTGTGTTTATATGTTTTTATTGGAAACTTTAATAAATATCATTTTTTTTAAAAAATAAATTTAGCAGCCTTCCTTTTACCGTGAGAGGGAGCGCCCCGATGGTCAGTCTCAATGAAGACATTAACGAATTTTAGCTCTCCTGCTTGGGACAGAACAAACACACCCTTTCGCTTCTGCTGTGGGATTATACATCTTGGGCAGCCCTCTTCTGCCTCCCCACGCCACAAATCAAGAACGGATTCTGACTTCTGCTGGGACCCCAGTCCTTTGCTTTTTTGCTGCCTCCATCCCCACCCCCTATCACTCATCTTGTGCTTGATCCTTGGGAGATTTTTAAGCAGAGGTTGGATGGTTGTCATTCATATTCTACCTTTCCTCCAAGGACCAGAAGGTGGCATTCATGGTTGTCCACTTCCCCATTTGAGCCTCACAACAATTCTGAGGTAGTGATTAGCTCAAGGTCACCCAGGGAGCTTTGTGACTTGAGTGGGGATTTGAATCCTTGTTTCCCCATTTCCTAGTCCGCTTAATATATTTCCACCTTACTCCACATTCTTGAAAAGATATAGAAGTGAAGCGGTGGTGGTGTTTTCCACATGGGCTAGAAGCTTAATAGGTCTCTTGTTAACAGTCTTCTATAGTGCCTTTAAGATTAACCAGTATAGACTGCGATCCTATAAACTTAACAGGGTCAGGGAGTAAACCCCATGGAATTCAGTGGAGCTTATTTCTCAGTAGGCATATTTAGGAGTGTAGTTGTTTCTTGTGAAGTGCAATCCCATACATGTCTGCTCAGTTAAGCCTCAAAGTGAATTCTACGTCCAACAAGAATATTTGTCAGACATAACATTTGGAGGTGTATAATTTTCTGGACATGATGAAACAATGGTGAGGGAAGTATGTGTTAATGTTCCACTAGTTACTATTTTTCCTTGTTACAACACAGAAATGATACATTTTGAAGTACTTTTCAACCAAACAGAAGAAATCTGGCAAAGGCAGGGAAGAGGAAGAGACGATCCCTGAAACTATCATGGATTATTTAGGTTTAAAGCTAATATGTCATAACTTCAGGAGTACTGTTAACATTTACCGGTAAATCACAGCCCGGCCGTAGGTTTATTAGGGAAAATCATGGCAGCCTTGAGTAAACTTCAACTTCTCATCTGTAAAATGGGAACAACTAGCCTTTATTTTCTCAAGGGCAATAAGTGAGCAAGCAAGACCCTTAACCTTTAGGAATAGCCCTTTAATACAGTAGAGATATAACCTTACAAAGAAGGTGGCATACTTCTGTGATAGAACACGTGTTTCTGCAGGAAGAAAGGTGCTTGACTTAATCCCTGGCATTTTCCCTTTTAAAAAAGGGCTCAGTAGGAGGTAGTGTGAAAAGTCTCTTGGCTGATATGCTTGGATTCTACAAGATGGACAAATAAAGCCACCTGGTATAAAGTCATCTTCCTAACATAGGTACTTCAATCCTTTATATCTTCGCTCCATTTGTTTGGAACAATATTCGTAAAATATGCTGTTGCCCATTGGTTCTCTATTAACATGTTTGTGTGTTTGTTCTAGAAAAATAAATGCAGATTGCTGTCATGAGAAAGTAATATTAAACACCCTAAGTGACTTAGCCCTAGAACCAAATTGTCTTGAAACTGACCAGAGGGGAAGCAACCCTTGGTTGCATCGTAAGTGGAGTCCTGGACCTGGTGTGAGATGTGTCGTTACAGGAGTCAGTGGCCACAGTGCTGTCAAATTCAACATATATATAAGTGGACATTTGCCCAGCAGGTCTGGTACAGCCACATTTGACTTCAAAAGAGGAAACTTCTCAGAAATGCAGGCACTGATTTAAAAAAGGAAGTTGACAGGGAAAGTAAAGAGGGTCAAATCTGGTGGTGCAGTGCAAAAAAGTGAGCTCTTTTTACCGTTCTCCCATCGAGTAATTCAAAAACTGCATTCAAAAACTGGCAAAGAGGGGAGCTAATTTTTGTAATTCTGAAAGGTGAGGTGTAGGGTTTTTGCCATAAGGTAAGCCTCGGGGCTTTTTCACATCAGGAAGGGCAGGCAACCAGGAAAAGCAAAGTGCTGAAGAAAGGTTACTGGGTTGCCTGCCCTTCCAGATGTGAAAAAGCTTCCCTCTTTGCCAGTTTTTGAATGCAGTTTCTTTACTCATTACTCGATGGGAGAATGGTAAAAAGAAGTCGCTTTCAGCAGTCCCATGGAAGTCCTGGTTGCCATGGGCATGGTGTCAAAGTGAGACATATGAGACCCAAATGACCTGGGCACTCTGGGACACCCCAAGGTAATTTCAGAGGAGTCGATATCCGCATTAAGCCAGGCGTCCTATGACCTGTGACCTTTCTTGATTCAAGTGGAAGAGTGTTGTGGCATTTTATGAGTCTTTGTGTGCTGTGTATATAAGCTTTCTTCTAATGTGCCTCCTGGCAGCCTTTTCGAACTATCCGTTCTGCTGAGCAACTGGTTAGGAAGGCTGTTCTATTTGAATAAACCATGTCCCTGCAGGACGTTGAGACTGCTCTCAAAAAAGGGGGGGGGGGAAGAGGTCACTTTTTGGCACAGCACAGGCCACATTGCAACAGTATGCTAAGCTCAAAGCTCTGCATTCATGGCAATTCTTAAGCGTCTTGAAAAGTCAAGGCTTCATGTGTTAAGGCAAGGCTGCATGCACAGACTTCTGTGTGAATGTACAAAGGCTTCATGCTATATGAAGATTTCCAAACAGACATGCATGTTCACTCTGAGGAGCCATGGGCTAGGTGACACCAGGAGCAGGTCTGCACATGTGTCAATTCAATGCATGAGCAGTGATTTTTGAATTGGGTTAGAATTAGCTGCAATTCTAATTCAACTCAGATATCTAGGTCACCATTTTACAACCACCAAAGAATTATTTAGATTTCATTCACAAAAGCACAACATTTAAAAAAAAACACCCCACTGAACAAAGCAGTAATATATATACATTAAAGAGTTATATATATATAACACTACCATACATTAAAATACTCTACCAAAATAAGTCCACATGATAATTTTTCAATGTTTTGAGTCTTCTTTGAAGGCTTACATTCAGTAAAAACATTCACTCAGATTACAGTTAAGTATTCACAACGAAAACATAGTGAAGAAAATTAGCAAAATAAATCATAGCACTCAGGATGGTTATCAGCCTAATTTCCCCTGTCAAATCCCTTTGACACACAATGAAATCACAATAAGACAGTATATATATATTCAGGTTTGAATTCATTAAGGCTCAAGGTATTAGAGAATTTTGGTTTAGTACTTCCCTGAGTCTCCCAGTCTCAGCAACATATTGTATAAAAATAATATTCAGTCTCTTTGGAAGCAAGTTATTACACATGAATTTAGTTACATAAGCAAAAATACAGGCACTTACTTCATTCTTAAACAGAACTCAAACAGCTAGATAAAAATTTCTAGGGAAGCATGGAATTCAGAATTCTATGAATTCAGAATTTGTCATGTACAGTCATACCTCATGTTACGTTTGCTTCAGGTTGCGTGTTTTCAGGCTGCGATCCAGAAAGGGTTACTTCCGGGTTTCGCCGCGTGTGCAGACGCGCTCATGTTGCGAACGGGCCTCCGGAACGGATCCCGTTCACAACCAGAGGTACCACTGTATATAAAACCAAATTTCACATCCCTCCCCCCCGCCCGCCCGCCCTGGTTGAATCCTGTTCAAAAAATTGAAATGTCTTAATGGCTCGCAGTTTCTTTCAGAATGTCATTTGTAATAAACCAAGGCTGTGAATAAAAGCCTGAGAAGAGATCAAGTTTCTTGGCAGGATTAGGCCAGCTAAGGAATCAAGAAACTTTGCCACCCCAAGTTACAGCTCTAATGTTTATCATACTGCATAATTTTTGCATTTTATTTCAAGTTCTTGAACAGTCCTCACTATCCCAAATAAAGATTTAACTAAAATGAGTGGTTTGATAACTTCCTTGGTAGCAATTTACGGCACACCTTTGGGTGTGATCCATCTTGTCAGTTCCAACTTCAGTGGTAACTGTATTCTGGAAATTCACCATTCTAGCTCTACAGGGTATTTTCCAACAAGGCATGCTATGCAATGGCCAATTTTCCCCGCCCGAAACTTGTTGGATTTAAGGTTGTTTTCATTATCTTGTTTTGCCTTGATGCTTTCTTGCACAGATGATACCAATCCTTCAACCGAAAGATAAACAACACTGTCAGCTCCTAGGAGGAGAAAAAAGACAATAAATATTTTTTAAAAAATGCT
This sequence comes from Podarcis erhardii, assembly GCF_964252035.2. NCBI lineage: Eukaryota > Metazoa > Chordata > Lepidosauria > Squamata > Lacertidae > Podarcis > Podarcis erhardii. The sequence continues at coordinate 25,211,916 of NC_138512.1, read as the reverse complement.
GCACCATTGTACATACCCTAAAGATGAAGAAGGTGGTACTCAATAGTGAGGTCCTCTAGCGGATGGAAATCTGTCAGCAGAATAGGAAAGGAGGCAGTTTTTGGTGATCTTTCTGAAGCACCCTATACCCTCCCTAAATCTGCTCCAGAGGATCTTCCAATCCCTACTGCAGCTTTAAAAAGGGTGAGGCATAGCTGACAATTGTCTCTCTCCCTGTTTCACAGGTAGATTCGCTTCTGCCAGAGGGTAGTCACCACCCAAGCTGTTTAACACATGTTTCTATGTATGCCTTTATTGACAATGATAGAAAATATAATGTTTTACCTATGTAGTTGGCTAGGTCATGAAATTCGGGCTTATTGGCAATGAGTTCTTCTTTTGTTGGAATGTTTATTCCCATGTAACAAGGAAATCTTATTGGAGGCGAAGCTACACGAACGTGCACCTAGGGAGGAAGGGGTGGAATGCTATTATGATATTGACACTGTTTCAATTATGCCATGCATTTGTATTATTACCATTATTTATGTAATTTCTATACTGCCCTTCATCTGAAGATCACATGGTGATTAACAATATAAAAACACAAAATGCATATCTTAATAACCAACAAAAACAATACCCACTTCACCACCCACAATTCCAACAGGCAGCACCAGCAAAATTCAAAGTCACTACAAGGAGGAGTGAGGTCTGATTGGTTAGCAACAGAGCCAATAAATCTGGCTTTGCTCTTAGGAGAAGAGCAGAGTACTACCTGCACCTCAATCAAGACACTTGAGAGACTATTATAAAGCTGAAACTGTACCAGTCTTGTCCCTCAGTCAGGCCTTTCTCAAAAACCGACAGCAATACTTTCTTACCTCTTTAGCACCGGATTCCCTCAGTAGTTTAATTATGGGTGAAATGGTGTTGCCTCGTACAATAGAATCGTCAATAAGGACAACACGCTTCCCTCTGAAGTTGTCTGACAGGACTCCAAATTTTTTGGCCACTCCGAGCTGCCTTAGCCTCATGTTTGGCTGAATAAAAGTTCTTCCTACATATCTGTTTTTGCATAGTACTTCAATGTATGGTAGTCCACACTAGGAAAAAAGAGAGAATGTAAAAGTCAAAGTAGCATAGAAAGTGAAGTGGCTAAGATCAATTCTCCATCATCATTCCTTTTCTTTTCTACACACAAAAGAGTTGACTAAGTGGGAACAGTTCAGCTACAACAGCCAAAGAAACTTATACAATCTCTTGGAGAAAACGTGAACTTCACTGGTGTCTGGGGAATTTCTTTGGAAAATGGTAAAAAGCTAGTAATTCACACAGGGTTGGCGGTGAGGGGGTGCGGTAATATTTTTCTCTGACTGTTGAATTTTATTTGCATGTGTATTTATAGTCTATGTTAATGCTGTGTTGTTGTTTTTAAAAGTAATTCATTAGTTTGATGTATTTGTCTTTTTCCTGTAAGCTAGCTTGAACTGCACTCAGGAAGGCAAGATTTAAACTTTCAGTGCTACAAGATAAACATCTGCGTTAAAATGTTTGGTGTACAAGTTGGTATTATGTCAATTAAAATTTTTAATAAAAAAAAACGTATTCCTACAACAAAAATATGAGATTTCAGATTAAAGGGAAGAATCAGGCACATTACCTTTTGAGCATATCCAAGGGCTGCTGGTGTTGCAGATTCTGGGACTGTGCTAACCAAATCAGCTTCCACCGGGGCTTCAATCGCAAGCTGTTGGCCGCATCTCCTCCGCACAGAATAGACCATTTGACCTGTGGAGAATGAGAAAAAATTGAATTAGTTCTGTACAGTTTTGATTCCAGCATCTTCAACTGATTTTTTCCCTGCTGCCTTTAAAAATCCAAGGCAAGAGTAAACCCAGTGTCATGGACTGGTTGGATGGAGAGGAATGATAGGAGGAGCCAGCAGGGAAGAAGGCTCAGAGCCCAGGAAGGGGTAGTGGGGCGATAATGAGTGGTCAGAGGGAGAAGACTGGGAGGAAGTATCAGAAGCTGGAGAAGTAACAGGGCTTGGCGGAGGGGGAGTCTGTGGCAGAGGGAAAACCAGGATCAGAGGCAGAAGCTGAGGCAGAAGAGGAGGGAGGCCAAAAGACAGAGATGAGTCTGGCTAGTGAAGAGGCATGGGTCTCTCCCCCTCCTGCTGTGACAGGCTCCCCTCCCCCCGGTCTCCCAGAACCAGGAGAGGCACAAAGAGGGCAGAGGAGAAGCTGGCTTAATGCAGGCACAGTCTCAGATTGCTTGGGAAAAACCTTTGAGACTTTGGCAGCTGTGGGGAGGCAGCGACTTTCTTTCTCAACAACTGCTTCATGGAGGCCAGACCCGTTGCTGTGCTCAATAGGCCTGACACTCCTGCGCAGGTCCTGTTTTTGCTAATAGTTAACTCTGACTTAGGGACGCAGGTGGCGCTGTGGGTTAAACCACAGAGCCTAGGACTTGCCGATCAGAAGGTCGGCGGTTCAAATCCCCACGACGGAGTGAGCTCCCGTTGCTCGGTTCCTGCTCCTGCCAACCTAGCAGTTCGAAAGCACCTCAAAGTGCAAGTAGATAAATAGGTACCGCTCCGGCGGGAAGGTAAACGGCGTTTCCGTGTGCTGCTCTGGTTCACCAGAAGCAGCTTAGTCATGCTGGCCACATGACCCGGAGGCTGTACGCCGGCTCCCTCGGCCAGTAATGTGAGATGAGCGCCGCAACCCCAGAGTCAGTCATGACTGGACCTAATGGTCAGGGGTCCCTTTACCTTTACCCAAGGCCCACCTTGATTTACTGCTGGCTCACTGCTGTTACCCAATCTCTTCAGCATTTGCTCTGTTAACAAGGACTATTTCTTTCCTTTTACTGAAATGATTTTTTAAATAATACAAATAAAGCAACATTCAAATAAAAAGTAGGAAGATGTGTGTGACCATAGATATTGTAAAGGGTAATACACTCCACTCATTATGATGCTCTGCAATCTGACCAAATAGTTTACTCTGTTTTATCTTTTTAAAAAATGTATTGTGCAAATGGGCAACCAGGGCATTGGTCCAAAAAAATCATTTTCAACCCAGCTACCCACCCACAAAGTACCACAGTACAGCTTCTGGTACTACACTGAAAAAAACCTGTGTTATTACGAGTTGAGCTAGCAGAAAATCATGAAGATTATTTTGCTGTCCCTGTATAGAATCTGTAAGGAAAGCTCTCAGCTCTCCAAGTAACCCTACTCTGCTCCCTATAGATGCTGAAGACCTTACTGGATTTCACAATACAATTAAACATAGCCATAAAATCGATCTTCTGAGACTTTGCTAATGTACCCTGAATTGCTGAAAAAAATTGTCCAAAGCTTTTGTGGATCTTGATTCAAATACGTGGGTATAATTTTTATCAATCTAAAAGAACGACTGATAAACCAAATTTCATAGCTTGCCTTCAAAGATGCTGTCAGGCCTCGCAAAATACACATATTCAAAAATGCAGAATGCTGATGGATCTCCTGCAGGTCTTGGCACAACATCCAATGTCTGGACATCATATCTGGATATCTTCACAATCTCTCCAGGCATTACCTCACGGTAATATCTGGAAAATAAAGTTAGATATTGTAAATCTTCATAAAACCGATCTTTAAAAACATTGCAATTGTAAGAGCATTAGTTATTATAGACACTGTGCCTTTGAGTTGGAAAAGCCTGGAGGCATGTGCATTCCTTGGAGGCTAACAAAATCACAATAATATTGTGCGTTCAACAATTTCGCAGACATATTAAATAAGTTCAGAATGTGATCTAGAACTAAGATTTTGGGAAATCTCATTTGAAAAATTCAGTTTCCAGTCCTTTTGTAGCTGTGAAGATAATGTTTTCAAGCAGTACTACCTGAAATCTCAGTTGCAGGAAAATGACTGACACTGTCCATTTGAGCTTAATTGGGCTTACTCTGGAGTATATGTGCATAAGATTACACTTAATGAGATTTCTAGAGGTTAGAGGCAGGCCTTTAGTATCCTTCAGTATCTCCTTATTGACTAGGAAAACTAGAACAAATGTGATCAATCTGGAAAATGTATACAGAACACCAAAGTCAGCTTTGTTGGTGAAAATTTTTAATTTTAATTACCCCATATTGTAGAGATATGTAACTATAACTAACATTTACTGCGATTTAGAGAAATAAACCATCATAATACTCTAAATGTTGATCTCTCAGAGTAAAAAAAAATCCTGAGTTTCACAAAATAGTTTTGTTAACCAAGCAAAAGTTGAATATTAAAAGTTGACTAATACACGAGCAAACTGAAAGGCATTGGTTTGGGTCACATGCAGTGCCAAACCATTGTTTGATGTTGTTTGAATGCAGACAGTGTGATCCCTCCTCTCCCTTACTTTGTGTTGCAGCCAACCACTAACCTATGAGGGTTTTCTTGCTGCCGTCCAACCAGGTTTGCAGATCACAATGTGAAACTGATTTGGAAGATAAATGCAACCCACAGTTGGGTGTCTGGTTGTAAAGCTTGTTAAAAACCAGGAAATAACTAAATTCAGCTGACATGAGAGAGAAGGAGGGAGCTGGCGACAGCAAGGCTCAGTTATGCAACACGACTTATGTTTAGTGTCATATGTGAACTGACTGAAGGTGTCAAAATGTCTTTGGAAAATAGTGGCATTATTAAATCAGTTTTTATCTTCTTTCATAATCTATTTATAGCTGCCACCTTCATGCTTGCCTGATGGCAGACTTGTCAAGTATATTGTCAGTTCCTATTAGACTAATAGTTCATAATGGAATTAAACATGTCTGCCATTTTCTAAAATCTGGCAACAAACAGGTGCCTTAACAGGGAAATTCCAGGTACCCACAGGCTTCTTTTGTGAAATATTGGTTTCCCCCTTTTTCCTATTCCCACTGTTGTAATGTGTCACTTATTGTGTGTTATGTCATGGTGCCGTGCATTTTTCTGCATCCATTCCACCTGTAGGCTAGTGGAGGCAGAGAAAGATGCAACTTGAGAAGTCATTTTGGAAGTGTTGTTACTTATTATAAAGGATCAAGGGAAGAATTCAAGTCAGGAATGCAGTGTTTACCAGCAATCCCATGTTTCCTGTAATGTGCAGTTTCTTCCCAAATGGAAAAGATACCTAGCGAAATCTAAATGGCCTTTACCTTTTCTCACAAACTGCTGGTCATTATTCTGCATGTCATTAACAAAAGATTTTTTTTTGTCATTTTCTCTCCCCAAATTCTAAAGACACATTTTGTTGCTACCCTTAGAAGTCTGGGGAGCAAGAGAGAGATTGATTCCATGGCTCTCTGAACACAAAAATATGATGAGTGCTTTCTTTAATGCAACTTACTTATACAAAAGCATGAAAACAAAAAGTAAATAATTAACTGGCTAATAGTTGGTTGTCAAAGATCACTTGTCAGTGTTCTGTCTTCTAATTATGGATGGTGTACAATTCAGCTCCCTTCAAAGCAATGGGTCATTGACTTCAATGGAAGTTTAATTTTCAGACCAACAATATATTTTCTGCAAGTTGCTATAGTACAAAATAGTAGAAATAATTTGGTTTGACTTCATGTGTAAGGAAACACAGAATCACAGAACTGTAGAGTTGGAAGGGACAATTAGGGTCATCTAGTCCAACCCCTGACTCTGAGATTAAGAGTCTCATGCTCTACCAACTGAGCTATACGTAACAAAAGAACTTACTCTGCTCCGATAGATAAAAAGCTACACGATTCTGAAGAAACTACCCATCCTTCAGTTTCAGCATTGGTTTTCCCTGTAACAGAGTTTAAAACAGTAATAACAGCATTTAAAAAAAACGTTTTTTTGTCAAAGGAAAAGTAATAGAGAGTTGCAGAATAAAGTAACAACAGTAGAACAGTGTACCAACTTAACTCTGTTACTCTTAACTCTGTTACTCTTAACTCTGTTACTCTTTAAAAATCTGTTGCAAATGCTCATTACCTTTCTCAAATGACAACGGTCAAATAGAATACTGTGGATAATTTATCAATGTAGCATCTGAAAGTATTACTCCAGTGGTGACATTGCTTGTAAAACATCTTATCTGACTGATGGCCAACCACGAGTGATATGACCGTGAAACTCAAGTCATGCATTCAACAGTAATTCTGTTTGTTGTAAACTGTACTGGTGTTTGCTACAGCACATATATATATTGTGAAGGGCAGAAATGCAGCCATAAATAGGCAGTGGGCCTGTCTGTGAAAGCATGACACAACCATAGCTAATCAGCACATGTCAACTGTCTGTTTAGGAATTAATATTTCCTTCACATTTTTCATGGTTACTGCAAGATGCAACACAGGATGTAACCGCAGCAAACACAACTGCTATGTAAAGTGTGACATTGCTCCAACATAATAACACAAGTTAATGGCTGATCTAACTACCAAAAGATGTCCCAAAAATTCAGTCTAGACTGAGCTGCTTAGAATTAATCTTTACAGTGTTTCTGAAGATGTACCTATGAAACTAGACACACATTCTTGTTGTATTTATTGGTTGCCTATATGTTCCTAATATCTCAGGTGTTATGGATGAATAACATTATTACCCAGAATTTAATATTTTATTTCAGGTGTATACTATATAAACATTCATGATGCAATCACAAGCGAACTGAGCCAGAAACTTAAGCAGAAGAAATAAAATTATTTCCTCTATTCTACCATTTACCTTTTGAAATATGGCAACCCTAGTAATTTGATATAATAGCAACTTGTATTAGGCTTTTATCACTGTTACTTAAGACTGCATTCATTGTAACTAGAACCCTATTTTCTCCTGAGTTATGTATTTTTTCCACTTTGTGTTTCCTCTTTTCATGTAGGATTGCTGTTCTTCCACTAAGTCCAATGTTTATCTATGTAGTTGAACATTAAAAGCATAAAGAGTACAAGTGGTAAGTGTTTCAAAATGAACAGTGATGCAGTTAACTCAAAGCATAGCTCACATATAACATATCAAATATGATGATAGTGATATATTTATTTATACCCCACCTTTTCCCCTAACAGGAACTCAGTGAAGCTTAGAGATTTAAACAACCACCATCACCACCCCAACAATTACCCCAGCCACTCTGGGTGGCTCCCAACAAATTAAAACACAATATGAAGTCTTACCTTTTCCACTAATATCACCTACTGGAACAAGGCGGCCAATACAGAGTGGACGGTTCCCATAGGGATCACGAACAGCATAGATAATATCTTTATGCATCATCAGAAGCGAGTATGAAGTGGGTGTTTCATTCATCAGATTTTTTATCCTGGAACATGAGAGCTCTTTTAATATACAGTGGTACCTCGGGTTACAAACACCTCGGGTTACAAACACTTTGGGTTACAGACTCCGCTAACCCGGAAGTAGTACCTCTGGTTAATTACTTTGCCCCAGGATGAGAACAGAAATTGCGCGCTGGCGGTGCGGCGGCAGCGGGAGGCCCCATTAGCTAAAGTGGTACCTCAGGTTAAGAACCGTTTCAGGTTAAGAATGGACCTCCGGAACGAATTAAGTTCGTAACCAGTGATACCACTGTACTCCTTTGCTTAGTGCTGCTTATTTCACTTATTTCCCTTCAAACCAATTGCTTTACCTTGCTACCCAATCTGGGGTGTCGTCATTCTCCAAAGGGGGTGTGAATGCCAGCAGCTGAGTGATCAATTCACTGTCAGAACTGGTAGACAGTCCCACTCCATGGCGCATTAGCTATTAAACAAAGGACAAAATGCAGCATTAATCAACTATATGCAACTCTCATCTGTAGAAGAAACACGCATGAGTACATGCATAACTATACCAATGGTCTAGAAAACAGAAGTGACGCAGGCCAATTTCTGCTCTCTAAAATCAAAAGAAGTGGTATCCAAAGGGGAAGGGCACAAAGAAGACATCTACACCACACATTTGAACTGGTTAAACTGTTATTCCTTCTTCTGAGGTAATACTAGGAATAGTAGTTCTGGGAAAGAAAATTTCAGAGAGGGAGAACCACACACCTGACAACAGGATTCTTTTGAGCACTACGATTTTTTTGCAGGAAGTTGTCATTACTTAAAAGTTCGAGCCTAATAGAGCAATCCTATACATTCAGAGGAGGAATCATGGAGGAAGGAGCTGTTTGCACCTTTGGCAAGGGAAGGAAGATTGAGCTACTAAATTAAGTGTAGGGATCAGCTCTTCAGTGAGATGGGTACTTTAACTAAATTTGGGGTATAATATAGATAAGAGAAAGAGGTGATGGGCGGTAGGTGTACATTTATTTTTGCATGTCACTTTGGTATTCCAGCTTCCTCTTCGTATTTCCAGGATTTAAACTGTGAATGCTGTGAAGAACCCTTGGAATATAAAATGGTATAAAATCATAACCCTGTTTCATTCCGTATTCAGTAGTGAAAAATAAGCCAGTCCTTGGGTCAGGGGAGCATATTCAACCAGTGCTTTTCAAGCTGCACTGGCTCCCGGTAGAGTACAGGGTCAGATTTAAGGTGATGCTTTTGACCTTTAAAGCCCTTCACAGCCTAGGAACCTCGTACCTACGGGACCGCCTCTCCTGGTATACCCCACGGAGAGCCTCAAGGTCCGTAAATAGCAACACCCTAGTGGTCCCGGGCCCTAAGGAAGTTAGATTGGCTTCAACCAGAGCCAGGGCCTTTTCAACTCTGGCTCCGGTCTGGTGGAATGCTCTGCCTCATGAGACCAGGGCCCTGCAGGATCTGATTTCTTTCCGCAGGGCCTGTAAGACAGAGTTGTTCCGCCTGGCCTTTGGCTTGGAGCCAATTTGATTCCCTCCCTCTCTTTCTTTTTTCTTTTCCTTCTCCTCCTGCGATGAGGCTACATTTTAATATTTTAATGTTTCAATGTTTTAATGCTGTATTTTAATTTTGTTTTTAAGTTGTAATCATTCAACTTGTTTTTATTATTGCTTGTAAGCCGCTCTGAGCCCGGCCTTGGCTGGGGAGGGCGGGGTATAAATAAAAATTATTATTATTATTATTATTATTATTATTATTATTATTCCTTCGTAATCATGAGCAAGTCGTGGAAGGGGGGAAAGTACCTCTCAAAACACTGCTGTAAACTATTATGCTTATATACCACAAATTGTGCATATGGTAGTGGATGAACTACAAGAGGATAAGAAATCAACTGAGGTGCAAATAAAAGACAACTAAGGATCTGGTACATTGCAGAAGGGGAAGGATGGGTGTTCAAAATTAGCAATGTGGCTTTGTGGCACTTGCCCTGGGATCTGTGGATGATCTCAATATCACGAAAACAGTTGTTCACATTTATGCTTATCATACTAATGATTTTGACTATTTTCCTACTGTCAAATATAACAAAGACCTGGTTATGTGCCACTTATAAATGCAAATTTACTATTATGTTCTGCTTCTTCATGCTTAGAATCCTGAATCCTGGGCCAGCCTCCTCCAACCTGGTGCCCTCCAGATGTTGTGGGACTACATGTGCCATCTTCAGGGCTGCCCAAGAGCTTTTGGTGCCCCCCCATCCCAGCTAGGGAAGAAGGGGTGAGTGAAGATCTACATCAGGAACAAGGGGGGGGGATAAAGATCTACATCGGAATCTGCTGCCCTGTGGATCCTGCCCACTGAGGCAGTCACCTCACCTTGCCTCATGAGTGGGCCGGCCCTGCCCATCTTTTTAAACCAATGGCCTTGAGAGCTGTAGACAACAAGAACTACAGGTTGGGAAATTTGTACCTTTCTTCTCAGTCGTGCAGCATTTGTCAGCTCCCCATTGTGAGCTACAGCAATCTTCCCATGCAGAGTTTCCACAACAAATGGTTGACAGTTATCCAAGACAGAGACTCCAGAGGTAGAGTATCTTGTGTGGCCAATTCCAAGATTTGAAATGTACAGCTTCTTCAGACTGTCTTCGCTGAACACATGATTAACCAGACCCATCCCCTGTAAAACAAGAATGGGAAATGATTACATGCTCTTAAAAGCAGTTTCCAATACTGCCCAGAATATTTTAGCAAGCTAAAATTAATCTACATGTGCACGCAAACACAAACAAGTTCCTGTCCCCAAACTTCCAGATTGAAGACGACTCGAAAACTTAAAACTGGCACAAAATGCAGCAGCCGGATTGCTGGCTGAGATTCCCTTCACATTTCGTATAAGCCCTGTATGAAAACAGCTGCATGGATTGCCGGTTCTTTCCCTGGCCCAATTCAAGGTGCTCATGTTCTTGTTTAAAGCCCTAAAAAGATTCAGGCCCCAAATGTCTGAAAGACCACCCCCTTTCCTACAGAACCTCTGGGATGCTAAGATCATAGGAGGTTACCCTCTTAGTTGTTCCACCACCCTCAGAAGCTTAGGGTGTGGCATTCTAGGAAAACACATTTTCCATGGCAGCCCCTAAGTTGTGGAACTCCCTTTTCACAGAGGTGCATCTAGCACAATACTGGGACACAGGTGGCGCTGTGCCACTGAGCCTCTTGGGCTTGCTGATCAGAAGCTTTTTAAGGCAGGGACAAAAGGTGAAGCTTTTTAAGGCAGGGACAAAGTAGAACTGAGAAAGTTGGCTACCCTACTTTATAGTTTCTACTTGTGAAAGCCACACCTTCTCTTAACTATATAAACAGTAAACAAGCTTCCCAGTTTACCTTGTGTAGTTTGAATGAATGGGCTGACTCGCCATCACTTGTCACAATCCCAGCACTCTCTTGGCCTCTAGGAGAAAAGCAAAAGCAGATGATGGTACCAAAATGGTATTTATATATTCACATTACCCAAGTGTGGATTCCTATGTAGCAAAAACAGCACCATCCACACACAATATGGAAGTATCAAAATGCCTAGACAACATACTTGTATGCAAACAGATAACCATAAGGGGGGGGGGGGAATCCTACAGCAAGAGAAACCCCATCCTCCTGAATTTCACCTTCCCTCATCAACCACCAAATCCAGGTACAAGGCTCTGGTTCCAGAAAGGAAGTACAATATGGGGGTGGAGACACAAAGAAACACAAAATCTTACAAACAAGTTCAGTGTGATAGCGGATACGTAATATGCTTTTGTTTTGTTTTTAATTTGTATTTGTTTCTGGAGACACCAATACACTTTCTTGTCTATATTGCACTGCACTGTATTGTGCTTTTCTAAGGATGAAGAAGTGTGGCATTTCTAAAAAGGAATTGCAGGGCTGTGAACATAGGCGTAGCCAGGGGTTTTGTTAGGCAGGGTAGGCCTTTTGTTGGGGGGGGGGCAGAACCTCAGTTAGCTATGTATTTTTTTTATTTTTATTGATGGGGGGGACAGCTGCCCCCCCTTTGGCTATGCCCATGGCTTTGAAGGTTTTACTTCCCAAGGTGTACCCACATTTTTAGTCCTAGTCTTCCCTTCTGGGAAGGTTCTGCAGGATTTTGAGACAACTGGAACACCCTGCCAAACCTGTTTGCCAGATGTGAGAGCGGAACGTACCATAGGCAGTGGTCCCTCTTTTTAGACAGCCCTTCCTTGGGCTCTTCAAAAAAGTAAAATAAAAATATTTTCTCTCCAGACTGTAGCTCAGCAATGGGGAACCTGTGGCCCTCCAGATGTCACACAACTATAGTGGGGTTGCCATACGTCTGAAAATTTCCCAGACATATCTGGAATGCTGCAGTCGGCAGTGGCGTCTGGGCAGAAAATCTGCAAAATGTCCAGTAAAATCTGTACACATGGCAGCCCATGTTGGCAATGTCATTCTTTGCTGATTATCCATAAAATTTCTGTCCGGATTTTCACTGTTTGGAATATGGCAACCCTAGACTATAGTTCCTATCATTCCTTGCCACTGGTCACACTGGCTGCAGCCGGTGGAAACTGGAGCCCAACCAATATCGGGACTCGATTTTCCCCACCCCTGTTGTAGCTCAGTCAGCTGGTCATTTACCGAGGCCATAAAGGCTGCCAAATCCACCAAACATTGAAAGCACCTAGCTTCCACAAAAGGATTGTGGGAACCAAGCAGAGGGCCTTCTTGGTAGTGGCACCCGCCCTGTGGAATGCCCTCAGACCAGATGTCAAGGAAACAAACAACTACCTGTACCTTACTTTTAGAAGACATCTGAAGGCAGCCCTGTTTAGGGAAGTTTTTAATGTTTGGTGTTTTGTTGTGTTTTTAATATCCTGTTGGAAGCTGCCCAGAGTGGCTGGGGAGGCCCGGCCAGATGGGCAGGGTATAAGTAATTAATAATAATAATAATAATAATAATAATAATAATAATAATAATAGTTGTTGTTGTTGTTGTTGTTGTTGTTGTTACCTGCATTCATTGACTTTTTCACTGTCTGACAACAAGGCATCCCCTTCATTACCAGTGGTGACTCAAGATGTTTTGCTCCCTGGAACACTGTCCAAATCCCCCATCCCAGGTAGGGACACCATGTTAAATATTGCAAGAAGGCCATTTAGGCAACAATTCCTGTCTTCATCTATCACCCCACTCTTCAAGGTATAGCCTGAAGCAGGTCACTCTCTTGCTAGACTTACGTGTACAACCCAACAGGAAATGATTTCACCCATCACAAACCCACAGTGCCAGGTTTGCGAAAGCACAAAGAATCTTAAGGGGGGATGGAATCCTAAGGCAGTGAGCTGTTCCCCTACACAGGGTGCCAAGCGAAAGGGGAGCAAAATTGAGACAATTCATAATTGAGAAGATCCATTTTGGGGCGCCAAATTTTGGCCTTGCTCAGGGTGCCAGCTTATCAAAGATTACCCAAGTGTGTCCCTAGAAACCTTTGTGCATTTGCAAGAACATAAAATATACATGTACCCTTCTCAGGAACAGATGAGAAGATTTGGAAACAACAAACCATACCATAGCAATATCACCTATAATCAGTATCTGCAACATGCAACTGGCTCTACAGGTATTGAAGCATCTTTTAAATTGCTCACGTGTGCATGTTGACAATTAAGTGGGAGAAAACAAACCTACTGCAAAATACTGTATCTACATGGAGCAACGGTGACAGGAATGTATAAAAATAAAATGAAGAGCTGTTTAAAGTAGTTTTAATTATATACAACCAACATTTATGGGCTGGATATAGGCATAACCATAGCTAGAGTAGGTCTGTGGAAATTCATGAAACTCAGGTTAGTCATGATCAGCTTAAGTTCCACTGATTTTAATGGGTCAACTCTAAGTGTGACTAAGTCTGAATTCAATACAATATGTATTTTTTATTTTGTTATTTTTAAGAAAAACCAAAGCTTTTATTTGGAAAAGACAAATCTACTTTTCTGGACAATAAAAAAGTCTAATATAGTTTCTCCGAGACTAATTTGTTCTTATTTTTTTGGTTGCTCATTTTTGTGCATTGTTGGTAAACTCAAATAAATGTCACCCACATGAAATTATTATCAATACAGAGGTACCTCGGGTTAAGTACTTAATTCGTTCTGGAGGTCCATTCTTAAGCTGAAACTGTTCTTAACCTGAAGCACCACTTTAGCTAATGGGGCCTCCTCCTGCTGCTACACCACCGGAGCACGATTTCTGTTCTCATCCTGAAGCAAAGTTCTTAACCCGAGGTACTATTTCTGGGTTAGCGGAGTCTGTAACCTGAAGCGTATGTAACCCGAGCTACCACTGTACCTTTAAATCTTCAAAATATAAACTACAACCATTCTGTTTGCTACAAATCACAAAATGCCTAAACATGTGGATACAGAATTTACTTAAACTGCCAAATTTGCAGTTAGACTACATCAATCCACTGTACGTAGAAACATGCCAAATTGTGAATCACAGGCTTATGGCAACGATCCTAATATACTTGAACATACTTTGAAATCAAAGGCACTTACTTGCTAGTAAGTATTACAGCACGAGGGTCCAAACCTATTGCAATTCAGTCTGCAGCATATATTTAGAGTCTCAATTTTCATTTTAAAGCACTGCGCACAACAAGGGTTAAAGAATGCATTTTGTCAAGCAGAAAACAGCTTATTCTGAGTGCCAATTATTAACATACTTTGTAATCATTTGTGCCTGAGCTGCTTTATTTTCCTGCCTCTAATACAGAACCTGCTTATTTGGCAGTTTCTCAAGTTACTCCCCTCAGGCAGCTTGAGCCAGTAAAACTAGATCCTTTCATCTCTGTGGAGCTTACTGACAACCAGCCGTCTGGTTTCCTAGGAAACAAAATCTTGGCTAGAAATAGTGAATCATTTCCAGGTCACTTTCAACATGGAGAGTGGAGCAGGAAGGCACTGGACTGAGGAGGAGGTTAAAGCCTTGTTAAGCGTCTGGTCAGAAAAAAACATCAGAAAGCAACTCCATGGAACACTAAGGAATAAAGGAATATTTATTTACATTGCTAAAAGGCTACAGGAGCTGGGGATCTGCAGAGACTGGAAACAATGTCGTGCAAAGTATAAAAACCTGAAATATGAATATAGGACAGTTAAATATGCCCACAACTCAGGAGATGCTACAAAGACCATGAAGTTTTTCCACGAATTGGATGCCATATTGCAACACGAACCTGTCACACAGTTAACAGAGGAAGAAAACATCAGGTGTTCAGCAAATGACATCATAAATGCCACCAGGGAGAACAATGAAGGTAAAAAAAAAATATGAAAATCGTTTCTGTATTATCTTTACCTGAAATAAATTAAGAGGCTGCTAGGGTTCAATCCCCACTTTGCACCACAGATGGCACAGTTGGAAGAACAAACTGACTTAATGCACTCTCTCCTTATCTGTGTGTATGTATGTGTGAAAGGGGGGCGGGGAGGGCGGTTCTGCTCACCAGCTTTTCTATAAATACATAAGCCTGATGGTAGTTAAACCAGCTGCTGGAGCTAGCTAGACTCATGAGGCCTTTGCTGTAAAGGAAAGCAAAAACCTCAGAGCAGGGGCTTCCAAACTTCTATTGCTTTTTAATTGGGATTTATCTGTCACTGTTCATATAATAATATATACATTTTTTGCAGCTATCTAGCTCATACCAAAGGGAAATAATAATTGTGGAACGAGCTGTGCTATTGAAATAGAATTTAAAATGCTGCATAGATGCATTTATGCTCAGGTGGAATGAAAACAAAAGGGCCAAGGTCGAAAGACACATATTTGTAGTGATGGAAAGAGGATGTCCCTTTTTGAAGTAGCAGTTAATGAATATTCCTTTGGATAAATATATATACAGTAGAGAGAGAGAGTCTCTTTCCTTTTCACAGTGATAATAAAAATAGCTGTAATCTTCAGAACAGCTCCTCCTATTAACTTGTTCAGCTGTGAATATCTGTGCCATGTCTGTCGCTCCTCTGTATGTCCCTTTCGGAGCTTGTAGCTCTAAAAAGTGGCTTAAAACGCTTTAAATAATAGCAGTAAGTAATATGCATTGCAAGGCAGCTTAATATTATATGTTTTCCAGAGGCCTGTATGATGATATGTGATATATTTTGCTTGTCCCTTGAAATCAGAGAATTAAAATTGGAAAGGCCAAACGTTGCAAATACAATCTGCAATACGAAAGTATGTTTATTATATATAAAAAAGGAAATTTGTATGTAGTTGAGAGACTGGCGGTTCTACAGGAGAGGGTTAATGGGCCTCTCCTGTTTAATGCTTAAAGTTGGTCAAACCTGCTGGCCAGGTCTGGCCAGGCACATCCTTTGTTATGTAAATAACAAGAGATGCGTTGCCGTGGAAACTAAATAGTTAGACAATTGCTCCTTGAACGTTTGGAATAGGTAAAGATTGGGGGGGGCAGACCTCCTTCCCAACTAATAATCAGATAATTCAGGTGTCTGTGTGAGAAGACTGCAGTTTAGACAGAAAAAGAGACAGATAGCCAGTTTTAGGCTTACAGGGTGATTTCAGTCTCCTGGAATTCTGATGTCTGAGCAGCAGTATTTTAAAGCACTATCTTATCTTTTTAAGTCCAATCACTGATAGCAGTAAGGCCAGAAACGCCCCCCCAAATGCTCTGCAACGCATATTTATATTAAATGCAAAAAGGACAAACTCACTACAATGACTTTAAAAAACAAATTTTAAATAATCTTAAATTTTGCAAGGGGGGCATGTGTGACGCAAGAATTGCCCACCCCAAAGAGAGCCAACATCCACTGAAAATACATAAACAACAACAATAAATATGGACAATGAGCATCTGTCCTAGCTAACTCTTATCAGGGTTTTTTTTCTAGCTTGAAATACAGCACCAACATCTTCCTGTTCTGCTTTCACAGGCACATTTTAATCACTGTACGAAACATTATTTTGTGATGATAATGAAGAAAACACTGGCCTCCCCGCACTCTAAAAGGATTATAACTATATATCATATTCACAGAGATTTAATGGAAAATAAACAGGAATTAAACCCTCACCAACTTATTGATATCCCTTTTTTATCCAATTAATAATGATAATAATATTTTCCCACTGACCCTCTAAGAAGCTATGGGCAACTTGCATTTTATTGGCACAACAGTCTTGTTAGGGAGGTTACTCTGAGATATGGTGACTGTTATAAAATCAGTTAATGACCTTGTTGCCTCCCCCATTTTAAGTCCCACAGTCTAGTCAACAGGCAGCGAGTTGTTGTACTCCACATAGATTCTACCACGGGGTGCAAGTGGGGAGGGGAAACAAGGGGAAATTCCTGTCTGCTACCACAGCAATTTAGATGAACATGGCCAGTTATCTTTGAAAACCAGCCATCAGGTTGCTTTCTATTTTAGTCTCTTCATACATTGTAATTTCCTACATGTTGCATGTAGGAAGTGTGCAGCGAAATAAACACAGGGCTGCATTCACACACAACACTGAGCCATAGTTTAATGCTACATGGATTAGAACATATTTGAATAATTAAATTATTACTTTCATATTTAATAAATTTGTTGCAATGCATAAATATTGTGGGGAAAATAGAAGACTGGATCTTTCTTCTAGCTTTTTCATTACTGAAGTACCAGTACGTGGGAAGTAAGAGTATCAGTCTTGGCTAACAATGAATTGTGCTGTAGTTTTTATTTCCTTTTAAAACGTGATACAACTTGCTTTGCTTACATGTGTTTCCCGTACCACAGAAATCGATGTCCCGTAACTGCATGGATATTAACAAACATATATATATATATATATATATATATATATATATATATGCTTTCGTAGATTTTCACGGGTACAGGAATGCAGGTTTTGGTGTCCTCGGGTGTCTTCCCGTGTAAAAGTTGGGGTGTCTAGGCGACGTTTCGACGAGGTCTCACTCGTCATCTTCATATATATATATATATATATATATATATATATATATATATATGTTTTAGCTGTTCTTATTTTATCTGTAAGCCGTCTTGAGTCTGGGTCAGGGAAAAAGGCAGAGTATAAATAACTATACAATAGCAACAACAACCACTGCTACTGTTGCTGCTGCTACTACTAACAGCACCACCACTCCAGATTCAATCCTATACAGTGGTACCTCGGGTTAAGAACTTAATTTGTTCTGGAGGTCCGTTCTTAACCTGAAACTGTTCTTAACCTGAAGCACCACTTTAGCTAATGGGGCCTCCCGCTACCACTGCACCGCCGGAGCACGATTTCTGTTCTCATGCTGAAGCAAAGTTCTTAACCCGAGGTACTATTTCTGGGTTAGCAGAGTCTGTAACCTGAAGCGTATGTAACCTGAAGCATCTGTAACCCGAGGTACCACTGTAATCACTTCCCAACTAGTAAGCCCCCACTGGTATTGTACTGCAAAAAATAAAAATGCACAGATGCTAAATAGCTTTTCATTAGATGAAGATTGTGTGATCTTGTCCTTTCCTGGCCTACATCATTAAATTGCTATGTAGAAAATACTGGCTGGGATCTAACACTTGGATAAGGCCCCATCTCAGGAGCAGAGTTCTGCTCAAGATTCTTTGGATTATAACCACACCATCTACTTACTATCTAACTATCTATCTATCTATCTATCTATCATCTATCTATCTATCTATCTATCTATCTATCTATCTATATCTAATGACCCTTTATTTCTGCCTCTTCTTCTTCTTTCAGTTTTACATTTTAAAATGCTGTGTTATGTTAGGGTAAGTTTTGCTGTAACTATTATTTGAAATTAATATATTCAAGGTACTAGCCTGGCTGAGGATATCTGATGACTGTGAATCTATGTTGTAGCTTCAATAGGAAGTTTGCATTAGAAATATCTATAGCAAGTCATAATTCATATGATAATATCTTTGTTGCCTTTCCTATGGATAACAATTCTTTTTTCTCCCCCCCCCCCATCCCAGGTGAAGTTGCAGTTACGCTGGAAGAGGAGGAAGATCCTCCTGCAAATCCACTACTTTTTATGTCCCACTGCAGGCCCATTCAACTAGGTAACAAAGGATGGCAAACGAGAGACAGCAAATTCTCTGTTTCTCATACTCGTTAAGAATGGAATATTATTGTGTCAGAGGGACAAAAGAAATAAGTTGGAAAAGTTAGGGCATTCAGGGATGGTTTCTTATTGCACAGTTTCTGTGGTGTTTGCTTTAATGTCTACATAAAACACAAGAAAACAAAATAATAATAATAATAATAATAATAATAATAATAATAATAATAATAAATTATTTTATTTCTGTCCCGCCCTCCCCGACCGAAGCTGGGCTCAGGGCAGCTAACAATACTAAAACAGTGCAACATTATAAAAATTAATTAAAATCAAAATTGATGGCAACCATAAACTAAAGTTTTGTAAAGATTGCCAAGGAGGGAGTCAGGCTGCGCCCTGACCAAAGGCCTGGTGGAACAGCTCTGTCTTGCAGGCCCTGCGGAAAGATGTCAAGTCCTGCAGGGTCCCTGGCTCTAGTTGAGGCCAGCCTAACCTCTCTGTAGCCTGGGACCTTCAAGATGTTTTTATTTGAAGACCGTAAGTTCCTCTGTGGGGCATACCAGGAGAGGCGGTCCCGTAGGTACGAGGGTCCTAGGCCGTATAGGGCTTTGAAGGTTAAAACCAGCACCTTAAACCTGATCCTGTACTCCACCGGGAGCCAGTGCAGCTGGTATAGCACCGGATGAATGTGATCTCGCAGCGAAGATCCCGTAAATTATTTATTTTATGCAACAATTCGGTTCTTGATTGGAAACAAGAACATGGTTTGAAGGCAGAGGAAGTAGAAACTCAACTCAACGTGCAGTTCATGGGCACTGATATAAGGCTATGAAATAAAATTGTCAAACTCTTCTGTTTCATCAGCTGAGATTCAGAGAGGACTATGTGTGAGTGTGCAAGTGCTTCTGTGTGCACAAGCATAAGGGGTGTGTGTGTGTCTATTTTTCATTGTTTCAGGAAAAAACCTCTTAAGGGAGCTGCTGCAAAGGTTTTCTGACTTTTCCAGGGCTCTTCAAGAGCCATCTGGTAGAAGGCTTCTGTTGAAGCAGAAGTCAATCTAGTGTGTTTTTGGAACAAACTATGAAATAGGAATCAGACTATAAATGGTGCTTTCAGGTGCATATCAAATGATAGAAGGAGTAAATTTATTTCTTATGTACTGTGGGTGGTATTCCACCAACAAGTCCTTGTCAGCACAATAATTTCTGCTTGTGCAGTGAGACTTCTCCCCTCCCCTCCCTACATATGCCACACACCCACTCCTCAAATCTGTTCCATAGGGTTGAAGGAACCCCTAGAATGGATTTCGGAGGAGAACTTTCCACAGCATACCCTTGTGCTGCCAGAATGATTGCCTTAGCATTGCACTAAGTTCCACTTAAAATGTTTTGGAAAGTTGTTTGCGTGCTATGAATTTGGACATCACATAAGATATCTTAACCAAATTTTGAATTATGTTCCTGAAGTGAAGGAGCAGGTCTTCACCTATGTTTGGATACAATTGGACATCATTTTGAATTAGGGTAGTGCTCTGAATCTTTCAAAATGGTAGTGATTGTTACCACTGATTTCTAAACTGCACTGATCTTTCGCACTTTATATTATATATATATTATATTATATTATATTCTAAAACCATGACCCCCACAGAAGAATGAGAGTACCACTGATAATCTGGTGCCATCATACCCTCCAACATTTCCCTGTTTAAAATAGGCACGTTCCATCCCATATTGATAATTTTACTATTTATATCCCACACATCTTATTGGGTCGCCCCACCACTCGAGGCAGCTTCCAACATATATAAAAACATAATAAAACTTCCCTATACAGGATTCCCTTCAGATGGCTCGGGGGTTGGGTAACTCAATAACCCGCCAACATTTCTCCAGTGAAAGTAGGGACATCCTAAGGAAATACGGGACATTCCGGGATCAAATCAGAAACTGGGACGGCTTCTCTAAATCAGGGACGTCCCTAGAAAATAGGGACGCTTGGAGGGTCTGCGCCATTATCTCAGATTCTGTTTCTGCAGTCAGTACAGCTTTGCTCTGATAATGTATGTAATGTTGGCTTTTGTTAAATCAGAGAACTTATATGTCAGAGTTTTCCAAACTTTGCTGGCCTTCTGTTTTTGGACTACAATTCCCATCATACCTAACAACTGGTCCTGCTAGCTAGGGATGATGGGAGCTGTAGTCCAACAACAGCTGGACAGCCAAGTTTGGGAAACCCTGTTATATGCTAAACCAATTTGTTTTCTACCTTGAATTTATTTTTATAACAGTGCCCAGAAGTAAAACTCACTGAGCCTTACTCCCAGGTAAGTGGGTATAAGACTGCAGCCTAAATGTGCACAGGAATTAAAAAGTTCACCAAAACAATTTTTTCTCTCTCTCTCCTCCCACCCTTTATTTTACCTTATCCTGTCCCCATCCCACTCAATGCAGGTAACACATATCTGAGTCTCTCCCCTATTCTGCCTGATGCAGGTAACCCAACCCCAATACTAGATGCGACCAGAAGTCTGCCATACATTCCATCTGTAGCAAATGAAGGAGGAAAACACTGGACTATTAATGAAGTTAGAGCTCTAATACGTGTCTGGTCAGATAAAAGCATCCAGCAACAACTCGAGGGAACGGTGAGAAACAAAAGAATATTTGAACATGTTGCTGCTAGACTCCAAAAATTTGGAATCGACAGGGACTGGAAGCAGTGCAGGACAAAATATAAAAATCTAAAGCATGAATATAAAAGTGTAAAAAATGCCCAATATTCAGGCAACACAAGCAAAAGTATGAAGTTTTTCAGAGAGCTGGATGCTATTCTGGGCCACAGCAATGCAGATAAAACAAGCAGATCGGATAATGATGACAGCGAGAAGCCTATAGAATGGGTAGAAACTAAAACAGAAAAGAATTTCAGAGGTAAGAGTTCTAAGCCATCAAAATTAGTTTTATCAGTTTTGCACTAGTAAATATATATACATATGAAAGTTTATATATGAAAGTGTGTTTAATTCAAAGTACAAAGTACAAATAAATTAAAACTAATAATTAAAAGGTCAAAGAAGATAACAAAACAAAACCGTAAGTACAAAAAATAAGAAGGAATGTGAACTGTGATGAGGTTTGCCTAGTGCCCTAAAGAGGATATTCCATTACAAGATCTGAATAGAAATACAAAACTACTGTTTATGATAACTCCAAATGTCAGAAAGCGCAATGATATGCTGATAAGGTAGAATTTGTACTCTTAAAATGGTCTCTAGTGGATTGTATGGAAACACAAGTATTGTTGGGGTGGGGGTGGAGCCTTGGGCCACTGCTACCAAACTACATTGTACCCCCATTTCCTCGCCACCCAGTCCTGAGTAAGTTGTGGCTCACTGACATGAATGCAGCCAGCCAGTTGGTTTTTCTGTCTGAAACTGACAAAAACTCTGTGTGTGGAGGATGTTTGAGTGTGTGAAGCACCTGGGAATATTTAAATATCTTTAATTCCCTTTTTAAAAATGGAGATGCCAGAGGTCATTTGCTGGAAACACATTTACAATGTACTGATAAGGCAATGAAAAACACAAGTATTTACAGTATAAATAGTTAGCTACAGTTCTGTGCTTCCTGAACTCCACGTAATACATTTGCAAGAGCATATGATTCAACTGAGAGACAAAACCTTATTTATCAGAATGGCTTGGAGGCCAAAGTAGAGATAAATAGTTATACTTTACGTAGTATTAAGCTAGCAGGGACTAGAAGGGGAACAATAGAGGTTTGTCTAATAGAAAGTCCCATCCCTTGTTATCTTTGCTTCTTTCATTCTTTTCCTCACTCCGATGTATCTAATTCATTTAAATGTAGTTGCAAGGACCTTACGGACAAGAGTCCTGGTTTTGTTTAAGTTGCTTTGCAGAATTAAGCCACATGGTTGGTGCTACATAAAACTGGATAACTCACTTTTGATTTTCTGGGGGCCATCTAGAAAATGCCTAAGCATCTTACTATTTTTTATTTTATTTAAAAAGCTGTTTCCTTAGAATAATTGCAGTAAGACTCCTTATAATAATTTCACAACCTAATGTCATAACCTGTAACATTTCACTCAGAATTACATGGAGACACAGGTGCGGAAGATTCTGTTAGTAGTATGTCAGGAGATCTGCCGCTCACAGACACAAGGAAAGTGAAAGACCCAGGTAAACAAAGAGATACTGTTTATGAATCCCTCGATTAAAATACAAGTAAAATATAACTGCAGTAGGATGTCAGCATTTGCATAACTATCTCTTTTTGTGCGTCTAGTGCTCCACAGTGCAGTAGACAGAACTAATTATCTAAATGGAGATTTGGAAGAGCCCATTACCACACATGTGAAGGAAGACATAAAAGAAGAAGTTACTGACTTAGGTGAGCAGCATTCAGTTACAATCTACTAAACAACAACAGAAGGTTAAATGTGAGGATGTAAGGTGACAATTTAAAACTGTGAGCCAAGCCCAAGCTTATTCAATGGCCAACAATAAAGGTGGGCAAGGAGGAGACCTGTACAAATCCCACCCGATAGAGTCATAGAATTGTAGGGCCGGAAGGGACCACTAGAGGCATCTAGTCCAACCACTCTGCAATGCAGGAATCTTTTTGCCCAACATGGGGCTTGAACCCACAACCTTGAGGATAAGAGTCTCATTCTTAGCTATCCTGATGGGGATACTTTGTCCATAGCAGAAACAAAGACTTCATGGAGGTCAAGTGATGAAAAACCTAAAGAGCAATCTTTTGCATGTAAAGGTTGCCTGTAACAATAAGCCAGGTTTGATGGCTTATCTTGGTTTATTGTTAATGAGCATCATGCTCATGCATGCAGCCTGATCGCTTAACACTTTGCTCATCCCCTGTGTGAACAAACCATGAAGCTGAAATTACACATGGCTTGTTAGGCTCTCTGAACCTGGATCCCTGGTTTGGCTCACTAGGCTTAAATCAAGGTTTCCAGATGGCTTATGATCCTGGCTTGTTTGGAACACCAGGATCACTGGCTCAGATGCCAAAACAAGACATGCTTTAAATGTGGCTTCCTTGTATCTCCCACTCACGTCAGGGGAAGGGCAAAGTGAGAGCAACTAGGCTGGTTGCATCTCACACTGCTCAGTCACAGTAAATCACGGTAAGTCAGGCTTTTCATTACCTTTGAACGTGGCATAAATCATTAGATGTTCTCCTATGGTTCTAAACACTACCTTTCAAACAGTCACAAGTTGCCTTATGTATCATGTCCAATTTGAGTTTGCATCCCCACTCTCACTCCCCCTTCCCCACACTGTTTGTAATTCTGCCCAGGGTAGAGATGTAAAACTTTGAAGCCACCTGGGGCGGGAAGAGAGAAACCAGACGGGGAGAGAGAATCCAATCAGAATGCATGCAATAGGCATATCAACCCTAAATTTTATTTACTACTCTTAAGATCATGCATCCTAGCTGGCAATGAGCACTCAGTAGAATGCTACTGTTTATTATGGTTATGAAGTCTATCTCTTTAGTTCGTATTTGACCAATAATTGCCAGTCAGTGCCTGACCAACACCAAAGATAAGTTAAGAGGCTACAGAAGGCCCTTGAGTGTTTATATTGGAGCATACAATATGTTTCCTGTCCCCCAAAACCTGGTTGCATTTCAAATTTTCCTACAAACACAGCAGGTTTCTGAGATACTTCTCCAAAAGAAAAAAAAAAGCATAGTTACTACACATAGTTTACTTAAACAGCCTCATGCTGGCACCAGCAGAGGGTGCCAAATTACTTTACCATAACAACCTATAAATCTGTATAACTGTCCCACTCTTCTAATGCAAGAGAAAAAACTATGGGCTTGCCTGTTTGCTCTGTGTGAAGGAACTTTAACTGATGACAGCAAAACTTGGCTACAATTTCAGAAATCCCATGTTGTCAGTGAGTAGGTAAGAAACCAATTTAAGCAATGCCTTTTAAACACATACCAAATTCAGCAATTATTTATCAAAGGTCTTATTTAGAAAAGGATTTGAGTAATTTCCTTTAGTGAAATGCTTATGGCTGCCAGTGATCTTTTCTTGCTCAATGTTTGACAGCATTATCTAACAGCCCGAGACCATGGCTTGGAGTTAGATAACGCAGTCACTGACCCCTCTGCACAGCCTTGGACATTTACCTCTTTGCTGGGTCAGCCTCTGCTGACGCAACTGACAAAATGATCCGTCGCATCCTATCTATCACAAGGGGAGCATCATCAAACAGCCAGAAACCAATTACATTAAAGGTCAGCATTCCACCCACTTCGCCGTGATGAAACGCCCACAGCATAGAGAAAGAGGCAAACAATTTGGAATAACTGCGATTGCGCTGCCAAAATGTCTTCCTTCAATTAATTATCTCATTAGAGCATTCTCAGTGTCATCAGTGCTATCAAAAGATGCAGGAGTATAGCTCTACAATATTGGAAGAATACTGTGTTTTTTCTGATGGTGACTCCAACCTGTTTCAGTCAACATAGGAGCCAACTCCTAGGGGCCAAGGGGTCCTCGGTTCCCCCCAATAAAAGACTTGAGGGGGCTACCCCCCGAAGTTTATGGGCACTGCCATTCAAATGATGTGTATGTCCTGTGTCAGGTGATCAATTTTTTTGTGGGACGGGGCTTACCCGCCCCCTTTTATTCAAGTTGACACCTCTGGCAGTCAATAAAATGATTTTCACAATCCATTTGGTTTCCGCCCCAGAAATGAAAGGCATAATAACACACTGGTCCATTTACTAAATTAATGTAATTCTGGGGACACAACCATTTCGATGATCAGGTTTGCTTAGCACAAAGCTGTGAGCATGAGGCTACTGCATTCCTCACCTGGTCCTCCTGCTGCTACCTGGCCATGAGTAAAATCATGGTTTGGCTCAGCATGACATGCAAACCAGGACTCTCTATGCACAACAACTTCACTTTGTGTGACTGTTAGAAATTAGCCAGGTGCATTTCGTGACTGGTGCAGGTTCAGTTGCGGAGATCTCTGGATACCAGGTTGGTGACAGACATCTCCACCAGGCTGCCTCCTCCAACTTCCTTAAGCAGGGAAGCAGAAGAGCTTATTTATGGCATTTATATCCCACCTTTTCCTCCAAGGGGTATATGGTTCGCCCCCCCTCCTCAGTTAATCCCTACAACGACCCTATGAGGTAAATTAAGATGTTGTGACTGGCCCAAGGTCACGCAGTGAGTTTCATGACTGAGTGGGAATTTGAACCCTGTTCTCTCATATCCTAGTCCAACACTTTAACCACCACACCACCCTGGCTTCCTAGAATACTTCTGCTATGGGGAAGCTATATAAATTAAGCAGGTACATAAGTATAGGGAAAGCAAAATGTCACTTAGAGAAGGATCTGAAATATTCCCTTTGAAGCTTGAATTTGTTTTATTCCAGATTGTTTTATTTGATGTTTTAATGTGTTGTAAACTGCTTTGAGGTTGTTTTTTATAGTAGCATAGAAAGTGAACAAATAACAACAGCAACAATAACAACAACAAACATAACGGGGGGGGGGAATGACACCTAGACATTCTGTTGTGACAACTGTCACCCAGGTTTAAGGTGCCATTAGGCAATTAGCTTATGTATCTGAGTTTCCAACACTTCTTTGGAAGATCCCCATATGTCATCATCACAAAGCCAAATTCCCCCCTCCCCTCCCACCTTGACACCAAACTATTAAGGAAACTGGAAACTCTGTGTACATATCCCATACCCATGCGCAGTCCACTACCTGCAGGTGAGCCATGAGTGAGAACTGGACAGGCTATATGGGAGACGACCCTATGTCTTCCAGTCTCCAGTCTGGCACACTGATTGCATGCTGATGCTGAGAGGGTAAATGCGCACTAAGGCCATATTGAGACCCCATCACATGCAGGCATTAGTCCCACGTGGAAAGGTTATGTCTAATGTGCTATACAAAAGTACCTAGAAATCTCATATGCTATCCTGGACCCAATAATTATAAGTAAATACATTTCTAAAGTTTACTTTGAATTTGCACAGAAATCCCGGAAGATGACGATTCCATCCACAGTACTCCCGAAGGTACAGAGCTCACACACATAAAGCAAGAGCCGATTGACGTAGGTAAGTCTACCATTTGCCACGTGAACTTGTAAACTACTCCATCCTCATTTCAGAACAGAGGTTTAAAAGATAGGCAGCTTTAACTATTTAGCTTTTTTATATGTATAACTCAGTGTGCTTCTCATGCAACACTAAACTGTGGTTCAGCGGTATGTGGATGAACCTCAGCAAATCGCCCTTCCTTATCTTCGTTCCAAATCGTCAGGAGGATTTCTGCTGAGTTTTCTTTCAGTTTCAAAAAATCTTGGCTTAGCACTATGTGTGAACCAGTAACCCTGGTTTACAGTGGGCCACACCCACTTCAGCCATGTGACTCTGGGAGCACTGGTCAAGAGCAAATGCGGCCCTTGGGACAAAAATGGTGAGCCACTCCTGGGCTAAAGGAACAAAGAATGGGCGTTT
Source organism: Podarcis erhardii (assembly GCF_964252035.2). NCBI lineage: Eukaryota > Metazoa > Chordata > Lepidosauria > Squamata > Lacertidae > Podarcis > Podarcis erhardii. Next base: position 25,184,944 of record NC_138512.1, on the reverse strand, counting down.
GCAAACTTCACACCTATGATCAAGACTATTTCTAAGTCTTAGCTGTCTGTGACAATTCTGTTCATGACCTCAGGGAATTTCTGAAGTGAACTTCCAGGGGAAATCAAGACTGAGAGACCTTAAATATGGTCATGCAAGACACCTTAATCTTCAACCCCAAGTACACTTACTAAAGGAGTCAGAGGTACCTTGGGTTACAAACTTTGCTAACCCAGAAGTAGTACCTCGGGTTGCGAACTTTGCCCCAGGATGAGAACAGAAACCACGGCGCAGTGACAGCGGGAGGCCCCGTTAGTGAAAGCACGCCTCAGGTTAAGAACCATTTCGAGTTAAGAATGGACCTCTGGAACAAATTATGTTTGTAACCCGAGGTACCACTGTACAGTTACGTGCTGGGCCTCCGCACAACATAGGTGAAAACCGCTTAAGTGGAGAACCAGAGTTGAAGCTCTGGGACCAGCTGGAGTTTGGAGGTCACATGAGCAGTGGTGGTTGTGCTCCCCTGAGCTTCAGCTGCTAGGTTGAGAGGCTGAGTAGCTCTCAGGGCTCTTTGGGGATTCCTCCGCCTTCACTGAAATCCTCTTTGGGCTCTGGGGAGGGTCTCTTAGTGAGCCACAAGGACTCTCCAGCTCTCTCCCATTTCCTGGTATTTATTTATTTATTGGCACCGCAGGTATATGTGGTCACAAACAAGCCAATTGCCCGTAAGTGGGAGGATGCCTGTACATGCCATCAACTTTACTTCCACACAAACATGCACAGAAATGCATGCTGGATTAGGGATCTACAATACAGCACTCTGCTATCTATATTTATTGTCTCTCGACCCCTTAAATCCAGGAACTGATGTAGGGTGAAAGGACCGCAAAGACAAATTTGGTGTTTTTAGGGACAACCAAATAAGCAATGTGTACAGATCACATAAATACTATGGTGAAATACCACATTAAAATAGCTCAGTGAAGGAAACATTGGACTCAATGCAGCCTTGCTTCCATAGAGGGAACACAACATCTGTGCAAGTTGAAAGAAGGAATCACATCACATGAGTGCAATGAAATATTCCACACAGTAGTAAAGATAATGCAAATGATAAAGTATCATGTGAACTGATTCCCTTTCTGCAGAATGCCTGCTCTGTTTTGGACATGTACACTCCATCTGAGGAAATTAGCCGCATGAAATCAGCAGCACACAAATCCCTTTGCCCAAAGAAATGATAAGTAGTAGTTCAAAAAAAGGGTAAATACTGAGTACTTCAGAACAAGCCAAGTATCCCCCCCACCCCCGTTCTGGGCTCTAAAACTGAAGGCTAAACAAAATCTTACAAAGCAAACATGGGGCCCAGACCTGTATTTCATTCATAGTGCAAACATGTAGGCTGGGCTGAAGGATTTGCAAAGGAGAGTCAGCAGGCTTCACCAATTCTTTTCTGCAAATGCCTTCCCCTGGTGCAGTCTGTCATACCTCCCACCACCTTGGTCCTGAAACCAAAAGCATTTCATGGAGAAAGCCTTCCCTAGGGTGGGAGATATTTGAAGCTCTTCCTCTTTGCAGTCCTCCCCCCTATAAGTGGCCCACAATCTACAATTATTTTCAGAAAAGAGGTGGTCAGGACCATATATTTGCCAACATGATCTCTAATGGTCTTGACTTGGAGAGCGTGGTATGAAGGCACACAGTGCAGCAAGGCCAGGGAACTGCAAGTGTGGGAAAATAAGTGCCACTTCTACTGTGCCATATGAAGAGTGTGGAGCAAAATCTGTGAGAGGACCGAGATATTTGGAACTCACACATCTCTCCACCCAGGCAAGAGCCCCAAGCCCCTTCTCATATTACAAAAGAGACCTGTTCTACCCATGCACCAAAATGAAGTGGGAAATGAGGTAGCAGAGATCTGAGGTTCCCAAATACAGTGGTACCTCAGGTTAAGAACTTAATTCGTTCTGGAGGTCTGTTCTTAACCTGAAGCACCACTTTAGCTAATGGGGCATGCCGCTGCTGCCACACTGCCAGAGCACGATTTCTGTTCTCATCCTGAAGCAAAGTTCTTAACCTGAGGTACTGTTTCTGGGTTAGCAGAGTCTGTAACCTGAGGCGTATGTAACCTGAAGCGTATGTAACCCGAGGTACCAATGTAGATGGATCCCTAGTTCCTGAATGCTTCTGTGCTGAGTGGCCACGAGACTTAATTTATACAGGCCCAGATTACACCCAACGCGTAGCGAACAAGCTGTCTGTCACAAGTACAAACTGCTGTTTTAAACACTTCCCAAGCCACTTAGGAAGGTTTATGGAGGACTGTAAAGTTATATTCATGTCCACCATACATACACATGGTGTAATCTAGAACAAAATTGAAAGTACTGTCCATGCCTGGGTGATTATATGAACAAATCCTTAATAAAAATAATAAAATAATAATAATAATAATTATTATTATTATTATTATTTCTACCCCGCCCATCTGGCTGGGTTTCCCCAGCTACTCTGGGCAGCTTCCAACAGGTGATTAAAAATACATTAAAACATCAGTCATTAAAAACTTCCCTAAACAGGGCTGCCTTCAGATGTCATCTAAATGTCATATAGTTCTTTAATTCTTTGACATCCGATGGGAGGGCATTCCACAGAGCGGAGGCCACTACCGAGAAGGCCCTCTGCTTGGTTCCCTGTAACTTTGCTTCTCCCTGTAACGCCTAACTTGTGACTATTTCTGTGCATGCCTTCCTCTGTCCTGATTTCAGAAGTTATGAAGCAGTATAACTGAAGCTGCATATATCATATGCCAAAAGCATCTGAATTTGGTTATGCAATCTAAAAGGCTTATGTAAATGTTACACAATTTACATGTTTTGTTCCAAATTGCAACGTTTGCATTTGAAATTCTGGCAAGTAGCGGAAGAGAAAACATATTAATATTAAAAACAGCAACACACACACTCTAAACAACCCCCCCCCAAATATTACCCCAACCCAAGTCCATTGAGCAGCCTCCGCTTTTGTGACTGGGGTCAGTCAAGGCCCTGCCCTGCCCTCCCAGGCCAGGTGGGGATAAGGCCTGCAAGGCAGGGAGCAGGTCTTTCAGGACTCACAGCCAATATTGTTTTGTTTGGGATAGTTTTAACAGGGAAACAATATTTTCATTTACTTTATACATTAACAGTGTCATTCTGCTCATGAAAGGAACCCCCCAGTTGTTTCCACAGTTCCTGTGTACTTGGGAGTAGACGAAAATAAGATGTTTCTATTCAGACAGATTAATGTGAACTCAGATGTGAGTTGAATGAAAAGTGGGTTTTCTAGCCTTCCCCCAAATACTGGTGTGTTGTTGTTTTTTATATTCAGCTACTCTGAGAAGTAGAAGCTTCAAACAAAAAGTCATCAAGACACCATTCAGAGGCTTTTTGAATGTTTTAGCCAAGGCAATTAATTGGACTCTGGTGCTTTGAAGTATCCTACACTTGAGTAGCTCAACTTGAAAGACAGATTTCTCCTCCTAAGGGACAAACCATACATCATGTGCCAGAAACCCTTTTGGACATCTATACTGAAATCAAGCATACACTGTATCATACAAAGAGCATAATAACAGAGCTTGTTATAATCAGATCAGAAATGTAGGCAAATTTGGAAAATAATGACCCTCTAAAAGGGTAAGACAAGGTATCTGTTTAAGGCTGCAGATCTCTGTACACTGAACGGAGAGCAAATCCAGTTGAATCCAGCAGGAGTTGTTTCCCAGTAAGCATGCATAGATTGGATTGGGCTGCACAAAACTCTTAGGTTAGATTCAGACCAGATTAGTAATAGTAATGCTTTGTGATTTTTAAGAAAGCAGCTGTTTACCAAATGAAATATGAAATTTTGTTACAAGACAACAAAGCCACATGGGCAGGGTATTATTATTATTATTATTATTATTATTATTATTATTAAATATTACAAGTGAAAGGGATGCAAAGGAAGAGTGAAGGCTGCCATGGAGCTACAAATTAAGCCTGACCATGACAGTCCAGGCTATAGCTCCACTCACACACAACTGTTGTGGACATTATTTGCGGCTCTGCCCAGTTGTAGGAACCTCACTGGCTTTTTGCAATGCAGCCTTTTGTAGGATGCCAGGCCTACAGCTGGGCCACTTGGCAGCCCTCTGTCTAGCTTATGATGCTATTTGCCAAAGGCTGCAAGGTGGAGAAATTATTTTTGAAATAACAGGTTGTGCCTACATATGATAGTACCTACAAACTTTGCATGTTCAGGTCAACATTTTGAAAAGAAGGTGGGGAAAGTTATGGAGAGAATCAAAAGGAGGCATGCTTACCATTCCTGTCTTTTTCTGAAACTGCTCATCCTGCTCAATAATATTAATGTAGAAGTGTGGGAAACCCAGCTTCAAATTTTATTTTGATTATTGCTGTTTTAACTGCAATTCTAGATGTAGATTGATGAGAAAGGCCCAATAACAGAAGCTATGCTTCATTTTTAAATTTTTTTTTGTCTTTTTAAAAATAGATGATGATTCTATCAGTACAACCTCAGAGGACACACCTGGGTTTTCAATGTGTAAACAGAGAACAGGGGCAGGTAAGTGACTGGTCCTTTGCTTTGGGTTGAGGGGCAGCGGGAGGAGGAGGCTGTCAAGACCCTCCTTCGTGGATTCTGGTCCCTGGTCTTATGCCTCTACACATTCCTAGTTCTCAGTATTGTACATTCGTAACAGACAAAATTGTTGCAACATTCAGTGTTAACATGCATGTTTCCCAATGCAGAATCTGAATTTTTTTCAAATAGGATTCTAGATTCCTGGGCAGTTTATAATTCTGCTGCTGCCCTGAAACACACTCAACTCTAGTCATTATCATGATTAGGGAATATCTATAAAGTCACATTTAATCCCGTCCCCCCTGTTACATTATATTACATGTCTGAAGGAGCTTTCTGAGACACGAAGACCACAGTTCTAGACACACTTCCCTGAGACTTAAGTCTCGCTCAACTTGACAAAGCTTAATTGCTTCTGAATAACTGGAAAGTTACAATACTTAACACACATGTAGAGAGTAAACCCCACTGAACAAAGTGAGATTTACTTTTGAGTAAACATGGCTAGGGTTGTACTGGCAGCCTTGGATACAAGCTTTGATTCTTTTGGGGTTCCCCACCCCTGCAAAGTAGAGTATGTCAATGAGCAAGAGAAGTACTTATAGCTGTGGCTGCACATCCCCTTAATTCTTCCCAGTTTCTCCTTTGTGAACCAACTCTTAGGAACCATGTTAAGGCGGATGCTCGGATTCTGAAAACCTGGCCATATGCTATGGTTGGACAATTGGTTCACCACCAAAATGCACTCCAGCCTTCTATGCCCCTCTCGCATATGGATAGCCAAAGTCAGAAGCAGCATGTTCAATACGGAAAGATTTCTGTACCAAAGTACTGTAATACAGTATGCCAAACAAGATACAATATTCTACAGCACACTCAGAAAGCAAGTTTACTCTTCCCATTTGGATCTTTCCTGCGTTGATACAACGATGGATCTAATTCAGAACATTTCCTGTTACCTTTAAAGTGTTTCCCAAATGTGGGTCTCCAGCTGTTTTTGGACTCCAACTCCCATCATCCTAAGCTAGCAAGACAAGTGGTCAGGGGTGATAGGAAATGTAGTTCAAAAATAGCTGGAGACCCAAGTTTGGGAAACACTGCTTTAAAACAAGGGTAGAGAACCTGTGGCTCTCTAAATGCAGTTGGACTCCAACTCCCATCAGCCCCAATGGTTAGGGATAATGGGAGCTGTAGTCCAATATCTGAAGGACCACAGGTACTTTACCTCTGCTTTAAAAAGGAAAAATAAAGTTGTGGTTGTTTTAGTTTCCGAATATTAATCTATTATTGGTTATTTTATTTTGAACTTTCAGACCATCAAATGTCCTTAAACGAAGCACAGAATCACTTTAGAGTTATTACGATTAATGACACAGGAGCAGGAAAGCACTGGTGTGACAATGAAGTCAAAGCTCTGATAAATATTTGGTCCGATGAGGAGATACAGCAAATGCTTGAAGGAGCAACAAGGAATAAAGAAATATTTGAGGAGATTGCCAGAAGGCTAATGAAGGTTGGAATAGACAGAGACTGGAAGCAGTGCCGCACAAAATACAAAAACTTAAAATATGAGTATCGTGCGTTGCAAAAAGAAAACGACCAGGTTGGCAATGCAAGAAAGAGGATGAGGTTTTACGATGAAATCGACTGCATTTTGAGAAGCCAGCCCTCAGGTAAGCATATCTGCAGAACTGATAAAACTAATTTTAGGTGAAGACGCCGAGGACATAACTAACTAAAGCAGCAATGTGTAAAAGTTCGTTTGAATATTATATGCCTCATACAAGTTAATATTACAGGAAGGTGACAGTAAGTTGTAGTTCAATGACCAATACAGAAGAATGAGAGCATGGTTATATAGCCTACAAACAGACCATTAATCATTTTACTAAGCAGCTGGCAGAGGAAGAGTAGATCAGAGGGACAGGCTTCCCTTTCTCCACACCCAGCATGGAAACCAAATGGAATTGGGAAAGAGAAATCCTGATATCTGTTCTTTCTCAATCAACCCACTCACGGAATGGAATTACTTATTGCCTGTAGCTACCAGATAAGCTGAATTAATCTTGCTCACCACTTTACTCAAATCTTGGGTTAAGCTGGAAGTCTGATTAGCACTAACTCCAGTGCCTGGGTTCGCTGTGATTACATTATCTAGGGGTATTGTGTTTGTCTGAACCAGCCCATTCTTTGTAAGAATAAAGCTACAAACAAGTAAAGCTGGAGTTTAGGCATGTGGTTGTGGTTCAGCATTAGCAGACTGGAGCACAAAGTGAGAGATCCACCTTCCCCACTGCAGGTTTTCTGTATAGATGGAAAAGATTCAGGCCCTCCCTCAAGTTCACTGGCATATTAAGAAAAAACTTGTAGGAAGAGAGACCCACCTCACTTTACACTGAGAATCTGTCTGGCTACATTTTGAACTTGGGCCAACAGTTGTTGTTGTTTAGTCGTTTAGTCGTGTCCGACTCTTCGAGACCCCATGGACCAGAGCACGCCAGGCACTTCTGTCTTCCACTGCCTCCCGAAGTTTGGTCAGACTCATGTTTGTAGCTTCGAAGACACTATCCAACCATCTTGTCCTCTGTCGTCCCCTTCTCCTTGTGCCCTCCATCTTTCCCAACATCAGGGTCTTTTCCAGGGAGTCTTCTCTTCTCATGAGGTGGCCAAAGTATTGGAGCCTCAGCTTCACGATCTGTCCTTCCAGTGACCACTCAGGGCTGATTTCCTTAAGAATGGATAGGTTTGATCTTCTTGCAGTCCATGGGACTCTCAAGAGTCTCCTCCAGCACCATAATTCAAAAGAATCAATTCTTCGGCGATCTGCCTTCTTTATGGTCCAGCTCTCACTTCCATACATCACTACTGGGAAGACCATAGCTTTTACTATACGGGCCAACAGTATTACATATAAATAAGAATGGTATTCATTTTGCCATTATACTAATAAAAACTGATGTCCCAGCCTGCTTCTTCCTTAGGGCTTCAAGTTGTCTTCTTCGAGCTAACACTTTAGCTATGTGTTTATTATTAGGATCCATCTTTCTTAACATTTTGTCACAGAACACTTCTTGTCTTTTTAAAGAGACAGCCACAGAAGTTACCACAGACACAGCGCTACTGAGCGTCAAAAGAAAAGCCTCTCAAGATGGTAAGAATTTATTTGCATTGTTACACTATTTTGAAGGGTAGACTGATGACACAAATTCACAAGAGAATAAATCTCTAATGCGTTCATTTTCATCTGTGTCAAGTGCTTTGTGCACACTAAACCTAAAGAGAACAAACATCTGGATAGGAAAAAAGGATGGATAAAGAAATCTGCCTTTTGTGTGTACAGGTTGCAAAGGATGCTATTGTGCGTGCAGGTAAGCTACCTGACAAACATAGCTATGGATTCATGAGGCTGAATTGTAATCACATGCAACCCTATCCAAACCAGCCCACATCATTCCTGCAGAATACAAAAGATGGTGCACATGCTCCTCTGCCTTCCACAGCAAATGTAAACGCTTATCTTCATATGCTGTCTAGAGCCACTGTATACACTGGTTCATGCCCAAGAAAGTGCCAGGCTTGCACACTCCCTCTTCCCCACCTTACACAGCCGGGTCCATAATGTTAAGACATGAGTCTTCAAATAAAGTCAGCAGAAATCTACCTCTTTGCTGCATTGGGAGGAAATGCATTGGGTGTAATGTGTGAGCCCAGTACTTTGCTTGGACTCATTGGTACTCATGCACATAGCACGAAAAACCATGATTTAGCATTACAGTGGTACGTCGGGTTAAGTACTTAATTCGTTCCGGAGGTCCGTTCTTAACCTGAAACTGTTCTCAACCTGAAGCACCACTTTAGCTAATGGGGCCTCCTGTTGACGCTGTGCCGCCGCTGCACAATTTCTGTTTTCATCCTGAAGCAAAGTTCTTAACCCGAGGTAATATTTCTGGGTTAGTGGAGTCTGTAACCTGAAGCGTATGTAACCCGAGGTACCACTGTACATGCAAACGCAGCCATGAAGCTATATAAGCAGCAGTGATTTACATCAATGATGCAACTAACTTAACAAGCAAGCTCAAAAAGACAATGGCATACCAACATAAAATCCCAAAGTTTGCAGAAGTACAAAATATATATTTATTTTTTAAAAAGAAAAAACATAACCCCAACATAACCTAAGGAGAACTGAGCATGTTCATGGCCACAGATTTCTGGCCAGTGGGGGGAAGAAACAGATAACTAGGGAGAAGGGGAATGGAAGGGCTATGGCTGGCAGGCACTTTGTACATGAGCAGTCCACACGGCAACCTTTCGTTGAAGATCCCACTCACAAAAGTATCCCATGTACCTACCTCTATGAGCTCCTTTGAGGAATGGCAGGATACAATTGTGATAAATAAATGTTACTGTTCACCCTCTAGCAAGTTTAACAAATACATCATTCCATTGGTCCTCATGACTTGACTATTGACGCATGCTAGATTCAAATGAGTTAATCTCTTCAATTCAAATTGTCACTAATCTCTTAAATTGCTTTTTTCCCTTTTATAGACCCCTCACCCATTCAGTTTAAGAAAAGTGTTTCTGATAACTTAACAATCCAGTCGCAAAGTGTGTCTGACAGCATGCATACTGTAATCAAGAGCCGAAGGATGCTTCTAGAGAGATTTTACAAGCAGGAAGAAATGCAAGATACCAGCAGAACACAGATGAATAGCAGCATCCCTGCAGTGAAACAGGTTGGTTTAATTCCCCCCCCCCCCAAAAAAAAGATAAACATGTTTGTTAAAAGAAAGTTGCAAACCTCTCTAAGCAGTTTACTAGAAACATTAGCGTTGCAAATAGCAAACAGTTGAAAACAAGAAAAACATTTAAAGAACATGCCAAAAAGAATGCAGCGAAGCTATCTCCCTGATGTCAATAGCCAGGGAGCAGCGAATATAGGTGCTACTACACTAAAAGAATGATAATAATAATTTATTATTAAGTACGGAAGAAGTATTATGTGGCATTTGTAACAGTGCTGGGTCCACACATCAAAACCATTAAGTGGGCACGTATGATGTAAGGCAATCCTGCCAGTCAATTGGTCCCAAGCTGCTAGGGGAATTATATACCAATAGCTGAACTTGGCCCAGGAACAGATTTGCAGTGAGTGCAGATCTCTGAAGCAAGGGGAGCCCCACATAGGGTGCATTGCATTGATCAAATCTTTAAGTCACCAATGCTTGAACTGCTGTGGTCAAGTTCTCCTGATCCAGGAACAGTTCCAGCTTTTGCACAGCTGGTAAAAGATGCTTAGAAGTAAAGCGACTCTTGGTTGACAGCAATGAAAAGCTAGTAGCCCATGATCCAAAATCAAACACACACACACACCTGCTGCCAGATAAACAGTGAAATTATTGGCCAGATTAACAAACTTAATTGCATAGAAAATTAATAAAAATGAAGAAATCCCTGCTTTCTCCTGTAGTTTTTCCACAGAGTAGTAAATTGTGCTAGTCTGTTGTTTAAATAAGGAATTAACACAGAATCCTGGCAGAACCTTTCATGGATCAGAAAACACACACAAAAAAGCACATTTGACAAAGCCAGTTCAACTTCACACAGTCACTCGTGCCACAATAGTTTTGTAGTCTTTAAGCTGCCAGTGAACTGTTGGTTTTGCTGTTAATTACACAGGCTATCGCAACAAAACTGCTCTGTGCTTTGCATTCCTAAAATTTCAAATACTTTAGTTTGTCAGAAGCCCATGCACGTCTAAATTTGTTTCCAGCACCCCACTTTCCATTATATGCTATGAGACATCATCCTTTAGTAAAATTTTCCATACTACAGTAATTCAAAGGTCTCAGACTACAGTCTTCTGTAGGTGGTAAAATAGAAAACACGATTCAGTGGAAGCAAGTTTAAAGCGACGCACATTGGGACAATCTTTTATTTCACATATATGCTCGTGGGGGTCTGAACTGACCAGGAATGAGACCTTGGGGTCATAGGGGACAGCTCTATGAAGATATCAACCCAATGTGCTGCAGCTTCGAAAAAGGCAAATTCCATGTTAGGGATAATTAGGAAAGTAATTGAAAACTGCTGATATCATACCACTATACAAATCTATGGTGTGACTGCTTTTGGAATACTCTGTACAGTTCTGGTTTCCTCACTTCAAAACAGATATTGTAGAGTTGGAAAAGGTTCAGAAAAGGACAACCCAAATGATCAAAGGGGTGGAGCGACTCCCCTACAAGGAAATGTTGCAGTGCTTGGGACTTAAATCCTGGACACCACCCTTAATCTCAAAAACGACCCTCTAAAAATCAGGCCAGAGGAAAAAATTGTAGCCATTTCCCCAAGGACCTGAAAAGTTATGTAGGCGAGGTCAGGGGAGGATTTTTATTCTCCAGAAATGAACTGATGAAGCACATTTTCTGAAAGCACGAGAAATCTTATCTTTTGAAATGAAGTAACTCTTTATATACTCTACAACGACAGAAAGCAAAAAGGGCCAAAACATAAAGAACAAAAAAACCCCCTCTGAGAATTATTTATATTTTGCAACAGTGGTTAATGCAAACTGTGAGGGCTCCGCTTCCCTCCTTTTTCCTTGTAACGAATCTCATGGCTGTTCCATTAAAATGTTACCATGCATGCTGACTGCCAGATGTTCAGATTGGGAGGCAGCCTCGCAAATGTTCTGATTGGGAGTAAGTGGAATGTGTTCAGAAACTCCCATAGTCTGTGGACATCCCATTCCTGCCAAAGTATTTCTCAAAATGGAGCGTCTGTTGGAAAAAAATTAACAAACCCAAAGCTTGTTCCAAAAGGCATGTTGCAGAACAGCCTGGGTCAAGGACTCACATGACGTCTCCCCCCCGCCCCAAACTTTTATTAATTAACATGGATTAAGTGACTGGATCAAGATATTCATAATATTGCTCAGTCTTCTTTCTTTGTTGGACAGCCTAGTTTTGTAACAGGTTTTATAACTCACCAACCCTATCTCGTGTTTGCAAGTAACAAAAAGGCTAGATTTGATAGATTAACAGCTTGCGGTGGTTTTGCACAGCAGATGAAGTATGTATGTTTCAGGCACTGGAACAGACAGCTTTTGTATATGAATGCATGAAGCATGAATTCTATAAAGGATGTTATTAGTATTTAGGCTTTAGGGCAGTGTTTCCCAACCATGTGCCTCCAGCTGTTTTTGAACTACAACTCCCATCATCCCTGACTAGCAAGACCAGTGGCAAGGGATGATGGGAATTGTAGTCCAAAAACAGCTGGAGGCACAAGGTTGGGAAACACTGCTTTAGGGTACCCCCAAGAACTCCGCAAGTATGTTAAGTTGCATCCTAATGTACAGGCAACTCCCTGTTTGCATGGGAGTTGCATTCTGGGTCACCATGCACAATGGTGGACTGTGCATAAGCCCATCCCACCTCTTTTTCTGGCCACTTCCAGGTCGACCATGATGCGCGCATGCACAGTCATGCATAAATTGGATGCACATAAATCGGTTATTGCCTGTACATGGTTGAGACCTGTGACATTTTTTGTCAACACAAAACTTCAGAAGGACTTACCCATGTACCCATTATAAGGTACATGGTGAAGCCAAACACTAATCGTTGTGGGAATGTGTCCTAAGGTTCCTAACATACCAAACCTCAAGTATCATATTATTTTTAGGAAGGATTTCCTAATCCAACACTGTTGTTGGCTGAAAGGCCTATTCACTCACTTCATGAGACTGAAACCTTTGTCATCTCGTATGGAAAAGTTTCTGGACACTTAAGCAAGCATTATTTTTAATGTGCCTTTCTCAAATCAGATGTCATCAAAGTCCCCTTCCCCATTTCACTATCTTCAGTTTAATCATATGATTTATGGCAGAACCAATGCCATTTTGTGTGAAACAGCAACATATACAACAGGTAATTTTCAGCATGATTTTAAGAGGTCTTTCTCCAAATTGCATGCTGACTTCATTCAAAAGGGCCAAATTAGATGCAACGGGGCCACTGCCTTTCATTTCTCTGCTCAAGTCACATATGAAACAAGCAGGTAGTGTTGGGTCTTGGACAGTAAAAGTACCATGCAAGAGCCGTCCCATCCTGTTTCACCGTAACTCAACCCACCGCTCCAGGCTCTTTTCTCTGTTCTTGTCTCACTGTCAAAGTGAGAACCAACCATCAGCAGGGAGGTGAAAAACAGGAGGGGGGGGTGCCCACCTCCTGTATACTCTTTTTACAGATCAGATTGTTAGTGCCGATTCATGTGAATACATCACTGTTGCCAAAAACGAAATGTCTTGATGTCTAAAACTATGCAAACGTATTGGCCTGATTATTCATACGTAATACTAAGTCACAGTTTAGTGTTGCAAGCACAAGCCTTGGGCTTATGCACGCCCCCAGATGCCTCTTCTTGCTTGTGAAGCCTGGAATGAGCACTGGGGGCCAAGGGCAAGCCCCACTAAAACGATAAGGCCCTTCTGCACCTCTTTGGTGCTTTGCTTCGGACTTGCATCACCATCCTGGTTTGTATTCCTGGTCTGTTTCCTGATACTAAGTCAGAATTCCCCAGGTTGGGCTAACAGGGAATTCTGGCTTAATGCAAACCATAGATGAAGTGCTAAAGTAAGGGGGTGGGCTGTCTGCTTCAATACTTGTTCTTGGCTTTAAAAATCATGGAACGATCATTTAAACCAGACCACAATGTTCAAGCCAAGAAATACGGCCAAGGTAATTTATGGTTTAGGAAACTGAAACAAGCCAGGACCATTAACCACTGTTTGAAACTATTTTGTTTTCCTGAACCATGGCTAACGCTAACCAGTTTGTGGTTGGGGAACAGAGCTTAACCATGAGTCCCTGTTTGGATGGTGTGCATGCTAAACTAAACCTTGACCTAGTGTAAGACAGCAGCAAAGGGGATTGTGGAGCAAAGTGTCTGTGAGCTCCTCTCTAGGAGTCCACATGCTCTTGCTAAACTAAAGCTTGGCTTACTGTGTCACACAAACCAAGCTAGTGTTGTTTCTTGTGCAGGGGGTACTAATCTATGATTTGGCGTAATGTGTGAATGCATCCAAGGATACATTACTCTGTCAAGTTGACATGTACTCTACTAGAGAGGTTTTTGACCTTTTTGAGTCCATGGCTCCCTTAACCAACTACATTCTTTCTGCAGCACCCCTGTTATGTCACCCCTTGCCTGCAGAGCTGGCAGCCTCTCACGCTTTTTCAAACACCCTTCCTTATGGAGTGTTCCCTCAGCCTCCTCTCCTCTCCTTGGGAGTCCTCTGGGCAGCTACTGCTCATGCCCATGATCTCTGAGCTGCCCCCCCCCTCGCCCCAAAGAGAGGTGCCTCCCAGAGGCACTATTCGCCTGCAGAGCTTATAGCCAGGTGTGCAGAGCTTATAGCCAAGTCTTGGGGAGGCAGAGATGCAAGAGGACATTAGAGGAGGAAGGGAAGGAAAGAGGGACAGAGGCCAATGTTGCCCGTGGTACCTATCATTCAAGGCACCTCAGGGTGACATGACAAATTAAATGGTCCATGCACAAGAATGAAGAGAGGAGAAAAGGTCAGGCAGCTATGGAAGTGTGAGCTATATGTAGTGGTAAAGGTAAAGGTACCCCTGACCGTTAGGTCCAGTCACTGATGACTCTGGGGTTGACCGCTCATCTCGCTCTATAGGCCGAAGGAGCCGGCATTTGTCCACAGACAGCTTCCGGGTCATGTGGCCAGCATAACTAAGCTGTTTTTGACGAACCAGAGCAGTGCACTGAAACGCCATTTACCTTCCCACTGGAGCAGTACCTATTTATCTACTTGCACTTGATGTGCTTTTGAACTGCTAGGTGGGCAGGAGCTGGGACCGAGCAACGGGAGCTCACCCCGTCATGGGGATTCAAACTGCTGACCTTCCGATCGGCAAGCCCTAGGCTCTGTGGTTTAGACCACAGCGCCACCCACGTCCCTCATATGTAGGGGTAGGGCCTATCAATAGAGGGATGCAGCTCACCTTCGGTTTTAGGGTAAAATTAGCACATACACAAAATGAACTATTATATTATTCTATTTTTACCACTGTGGTGTGTGCCATTATTATTTTCTGGGTGTTTGGTCATATTTGACTTGATGAGACAAGCCAATGCTTAGCGAGTATTTTGATGACAAAGCAAGCCCCAAGCAGAGATGTGTAGCACAGTCCTATGCACATTTACTCAGAAGTCGAGTCCCACTGACTTTTCTAGGATTTGCTTCCCAGCAAATGTGCATAAGATTGCAGTGTTCAGGTGCTCAGAACCTTACGAGCCATTGTCAGATATGGTCAGCGCATTGGAAGTGCAATTCTGGTTGGAAGAATTCTTCTGGATAGAAGAATTAGAGCTACTGTTGCTACAGTTTTACGTATCTCTCTTCGCACCCGTCTAATTTCCCATGAGCAGCAATTGGGCTACAGTCACACCCTGCATTTAAAATTCTATACCACTTTATAAACAGTCATGGCTCTCTCCTCCGCAAGAATTCTAGAACCTGTAGTTTATTAAGGAAGCTAAGAGTTGTTAAGAGACCCCCCCAATCCCCTCACAGGGCTACAATTTCCAGAGTTCCCTCAGAAGAGGGGTTGATTGTTAAAATACTCCGGGATTCGTAGCTCTGAGAATCTTGCGGACTGTGGCTTGTTAAGGGTGCTGGAGACTGTAGCTCTGCCAGGGGGTAAATCTGAGTTTCCAGGCGTGTTTGGGGGAGGCAATGGGCTTTAAATGCATGGTGTGTTCACAGTCACAATGATGCATTCTGCATAGTTCCTGCCCTGCATCTATATATGTAAAAACATCATGAGATAAACCAGAGTGCTTGTGCTCTAGCATGCACTAGCCAAGCAGGAAACTAAGCTGTTCCAAGTGCTTAGGCGAAACAATAGAGTTTGTGGCAGGATATAATGGGAGTTCACACGGTTCTGAGTATGACAATAATTAGGATCTGGATGCCGTGCAAGTTTGATGCCAGCCCTGGTTTTGCATACCGCTGCAGTTTTAAACTTACCTGCAACTACCGGACTTTAATGTAGGGAACTGCAGCAAAAAGCGAGGGCCGTAGGATGCAATCCTGCATACATTTACAAAGGCAAAACCCAGGAAATCAATTCCACTCAGCACACGCGTGCATGGAGGTGGGACACGGCTGTGCGCTTCTTTACTGCCTCTCGGCGCAGCCCGATCCTAAGAATGCACAACCCCAAAACCCCAATCCCGCTCCCACCGGTTTAAATGCACTTTCTCCCCAGCAGTTGCATACAGAACTGGCGTGCGGTTGCATGCAACAGTTGCCTTTGTAGGGAGCTTGCCCTAACGGGGTGCATCGAGCCCCCCATAACCTGCACCCAGGCCTTCCAAGCAACCCACCCTCCCCCTCGCTTCCCCAGACCACCTGCCCCCCCCCCGCCGTGTCCCCTACCTGTGCTGCAGCCCCACTAGCCCCAGCGTGATCACATGGGGCACGTCCAGCTCCGTGGGCCACAGGCCGGAGGCGATGCACCCGAACACGCCGCACTCCTCCCGAATCCCCAGCTCCTCGAATTCCATGGTGCCCGAGCGAACACGTGTTGTTGTCAGCGCAGCTGCTTCTGTTATTGCCACTGCTGCCTCCTGCCGCCGCCGCCTGGGTTTGGGGGGGGGGCGGGGGCGGAGGAGGAGGAGGAGGAGAAGGAGGCGGCGGCCTCAGAGGCGCGAGTTCCTCTCCGCGCCCACCCCTTGCGCCCGCCTTATTTACATGCATACATTACGAAGGGGCTGCTCCGCGCGCCCGCCTGGTGGAGTTGCTTCCCCCACCCCAGAGGAGCAAGAGAGGTCGCCTTCGGGGCGGAGGGGGGGGGCTACTTTGTATCTGCCTTTGGACACAAGTTAGCTCCCGCTCGCTCTTTCTCGCTCTCCACAAGTTAACTTTGTTTCCCCCTCTCTTTCTCTCTGCGCGCGCACGCGCTTCTGAGGGCGAGTTTTTGCCCAGTGGCTCTGTGACTGGAAATGGGTGGCTGAAGTGCTGAGGAGACCGCGAAGGGCGGAGGGAGCTGGGCTCTGCGCGCGACGGAAGGGGTTATTTTTTCCCCCTTATGGAAACGGGGTTTGAGGGAATAGGGGGTGGGGAGGAGACTTCGGTTTTTGCGCGACTGAGCAGGGGAAGGGGGCGTCGGCGGGCGCTCGCCTCAGATTGGAGAAACGCCACCAAAGGGTTGTGAGCGGAGGGGGGGGGGTTAAAAACATCCCTCCCTCCGTGGGTGGAGGAAAGGGGGCTGGAAGGCAGGATGTGGCCCCGGCGGAGAGTTTTAGGTGGCCCAACCCCTTCCCTTTCCAATGAGGTGGGAGCATTGGCGGGTTTCTGCAACCGCGCCCCGCCCCCTTCCGCTGTCCCCCCCCCCCTCGTACGCAGCCCCAAAAGTGCCTCCGGACTCCGAACGCGCTTCTTTTTCGGGTCGCTTCCCTCGCGCGCTGCTAACTTGGTTTTGTTCTCTCCTAGGCGTCTCTCCAGGCGGTCTCTGCGATGCCTCCCATACGCTCAGGTGAGTCGCTTCGCCCGCGCTGCCGGAGGGAAAGAGCTGGCGGCAGCGGCGTCCAGCAGTTGCCCCTCGCCAGGGACCTGCCCGCGTATCCCACCTCCCCATGTGGATTGTAGGGAAATCGTGTCTTCGGTCCCCCCCCCCGGGCTTTGTTTCAAAAGTTTCTTGCGGGATGAAACTGGTACACAGCCTTATTGCGTTACACCTATATAGGCAGATTCCTTTTTTCATGGAGGACATTTTCTCCTGAGATTCTTCTGCGGGCACTGTACAGATCTGCTGCTTGAGAAAGGGGAGTTTCAAAAGTTTTATGTTGCTTAGTCAGATTTCACTTCAGTTGTGCTTGTCTTTTTGTCAAAAGCTCTACTGACGACTAAGGTGAATAATGCACTGCTCCCCCCTCCCCAGTTCCTTTGTATAAGAAGCAACACTTGCAATTGTGTTGATTTCACATGCCTCAGATTGTTTTCACAGTCCGTGTGTGCTGGGCAAGCAGCTGAAATTTGCTATAAAACAAGGAGTGCATGCAGTTATTTTGATGCATGTAGTGCTGCATGCGATCCTCTGCATGCTTTCTGTGCAGGAGGTGCAGGTTTAAATGCCCTTGGGCATTTTCATAGATATTACTGGAATTTGAATGTGTCTCTCAACGTTGCAGTGTGGAGCGCTCATGCCCTGAGTTCCAGCCAGCCAAGTTTTAATGGACTTCATAAGGATCCACACGTGTAGAATGGAGTTTCTATTGTACAATATACCGTATTTTTCACTCTATAAGACACACCATACCACAAGACGCACCTAGTTTTTGGAGGAGGAAAACAAGAAAATATATATTCTGAATCTCAGAAGCCAGAACAGCAAGAGGGATCGCTGCACAGTGAAAGCAGAAATCCCTCTTGCTGTTCTGGCTTTTGTGATAGCTGCGCAGCCTCCATTCACTCCATAAGACGCACACACATTTCCCCTTACTTTTTAGGAGGGAAAAAGTGAGTCTTATAGAGCAAAAAATACGGTAATTTGGTTTAAGGCAGGCTTCCTCAGCCTCGGCCCTCCAGATGTTTTGAGACTACAATTTCCATCATCCCTGACCACTGGTCCTGCTAGCAAGGGATCATGGGAGTTGTAGGCCAAAAACATCTGGAGGGCCGAGGTTGAGGAAGCCTGGTTTAAGGGATTTATACTGCATCCTTCTGAAGGTTCCCAGTGTGGACGAAAAGTTAAAATCTGAGTAAAGCTAATGTTAAATTAATAGTAAAAAAAGCAGGCATCAGGAATAGAAACAAACAGTAAGAATAAAAGGAATGTACAAATGATTTTTTAAAAAATTATTAAAAACCTGGTAATATAAAAGGCCCCTGGTGCTGAAATGACATCAGAGTAAGCCCCCCAGGGAGAGCATTTCATAATGAGGGTTTTATCAGCAAGTAGGCCCTTTCCTCTGCAGCCATCCTCTGTATGTCAGACGGCAGGAAAATCTAAAGGGCCTACTCAATATCTAACTTTATTTCCAGAAGCGAGTCTGGAAATAAACTGGGAACCAGTGTAGTTTGCAAACCACATGTACAATGTGGCTGTAACACTCAATAGCAGCTAACACCCTTGCAGCCATATTTTGAACTAATTGCAGTTTCTGGACCATCTTCAGAATTACATCTGCTGTTAAGTCGTATGGTTATAAGCAAGTTCTGCCCAAGGTCTTGCTCCAGGGAAGTTTTCATAGTCTCTAATATTTGTCTCTTTTATCGTTTTGAATACTGTGTATCCGAAAATGTGAATGCAGCTAGCCTTGCAGTGAAAGTTGCATGCATATTAGTTGAGCTGGGATCCTTGCCATCCGATTTGCATCTGCTTTTGTGGAGGGACTGAGGTTTACCTCACAGTAAGATCCACTGAATAAAGTGCAAATTACTTCTGGGGGGAAAAACATACAATAGGGTTCCAAGATGAAGGGTAGTAAGTTGCTAGGTTTCCTAATTGTATTGCAAAGCTGCTTTCAGAACCTAACAATTTATATTGTATTTTTTTATCCCCTCCAGAACTTAAACTTGGCAAAAAAATAAATGAGGGGAAAACAAAAGAAGTCTATGAATTGCCAAGTCTCCCGGGATGTGTTCTGCTTCAATCGAAAGACCAGATAACGGCCGGAAATGCAGCTAGAAGGGATCTCATGGAAGGGAAGGCCGCAATCTCAAATACAACAACAAGCTGTGTGTTTCAGTTGCTCCAGGAGGCTGGTAGGTGGTGGGAATTATGGAGCTGCATTGGGGGAAACCACTTACTGGCAAAACAGTGTATAGCAATAAAACCATAATCAGCCACTATGAGGCTACATCGCTTTGCAACTTATGAATACACTATCCACCTGGTAATAGGGAATCTAGTATGTGTTAAGTACTATTTTGACCACATGGGATTCATTCTCAAGATTGCAACACCAACGTTTCTGGGGGAAATCGCCCATGTAAAAATGATAAAGCTACTCATTCCTTACACATAGGTTACATGGAATGCCTGGGTCCTCCAGTTCGACTGATGACATTTAAAGGCCTTGCTCAGGCAGTAGGCTTTAGCATGTATTTGCCCCTTATTTGTGACCAAATGAATTTTAAGCAGTTTAAAGCATTCCGCATTGTCTGTTCAAAACAGAGGCAACCCTAAATGTATTCATACTACATTTTGAGTGTTCAAACTACTTCACATACATTAAGTCTTACAAACGCCATAGAAGGTATCCTGGTATTATCCAAATATTGCTAATGGGGAGATAGCAGAGGCTGAGGGGGAAGTATTTTAAAGCTACCTAGTGAGTTTGTGGGACGCGGGTGGCGCTGTGGGTAAAACCTCAGTGCCTAGGACTTGCCGATCGTATGGTCGGCGGTTCGAATCCCCGTGGTGGGTTGAGCTCCCGTCGTTCGGTCCCAGCTCCTGCCCACCTAGCAGTTTGAAAGCACTCTTAAGTGCAAGTAGATAAATAGGTACACTTTATAGCGGGAAGGTAAACAGCGTTTCTGTGTGCTGCGCTGGTGCTGGCTCACCAGCTGCAGCTTCGTCACGCTGGCCACGTGACCTGGAAGTGTCTTTGGACGGCGCCGGCTCACGGCCTCTAGAGCGAGATGAGCACGCAACCGGCCCGTACGGGCAGGGGTACCTTTACCTTTACCTTTTAGTGAGTTTGTGGCTTGAGGTGAGAGTTGAACCAGGGACTCCCCAGTTACTACACTTCAGGTGAGACCAAATGCCAGTGCAGTTGAATATCCACTAGCACAGTGAGGCTTCTCCCACCACCTGGTGTATCCCCCCCATATCTGAAGGGTTGATGGAGGCTCTGGGGCAGATTTTAGGAGCGAGAAAAGAAACTGAATATCCCATTGCACAGGCAAATTTCTGTGGCACATGTGAGTGTTATGAGTCTCCTTATGCCTTATCTGAGTGTGTGTGGATTATTCCAAAGAATTTGGGCCATGATTGCAGTTGTGGCCAGTAGCCTTGTATTACAACCTTTGTACATTAAAGTCTGTGGGACAAAGAATAGCCCTTGCAAACTATAGGTTATTCAAAAGTTCTAATAATTATATTAGAATGAGCTTTTCGAACTTCAGGCCAGTGTGCTGTGAGGAAATGGCTGTATTGAGCAAGCTCTTTGGTTTAAAAATTAACTCGATTAGAGCCCTTTCTCCTGCTTCAAAGTGAACCCCCCTGAACCATCGAAACTTTGCTGGTTTAAACATTGCCTACCTTTTTGGAGGCAAGAAGGTCTGTATCTCTTCCAGATTAGTGCTGCAGATTCCCAAGCTGAACTAAATGCTGCGCTCCCAGAATATGTGATGGTGTTCCTTTTGGGAAGAGATTGCTGTGTAAACTACGTCATTTAACCTTTCCCCCCACTTTTCCTCAAAGAGCATAAAAACCTAATAAGAGTTGGGTGAACCAGGCCAATGGTCCATCTAGTCTTGCATTCTGTTCTCACAATGGCCAACAAGATGCCTGTGGGAAACTCACAAGCAGGACATGAGTTTTCTCCCCTCCCCCAGTTTCCACCAACTGATACAGTGGTACCTCGGGTTAAGTACTTAATTTGTTCCAGAGGTCTGTTCTTAACCTGAGGTACCACTTTAGCTAATGGGGCCTCCTGCTGCTGCCGTGCCCTGAAGCATGATTTCTGTTCTCATCCTGAAGCAAAGTTCTTAACCTGAGGTACTATTTCTGAGTTAGCGGAGTCTGTAACCTGAAGCGTATGTAACCTGAAGTGTATGTAACCTGAGGTACCACTGTACTGGCTCTAAAGCTTTATTTACTATACTACCTGCTCCTTCTCAAAGATTCATAATATTCTCCTGCTACCTGGTCCTTGACAGCAACTAACAGGTTTGAGTTCAGAGAGCCATAGTGGTTGCCAAACATCTTGTATTAACTTGCATGGAATGCTGAGGCTGAAATCCTATGCATGTGGAAGTGAAGCTCATGGGATGGGCTTCTAAGTTGCTGTATAAAACCTCCTTGGCTTCGAACCATCCATAACTGTACTCCAGACATTACAAAGATTAAAGAGGGAAAGTAAATTTTCTTTTCCCACTCCCAAGTTGTGTCTCTCCCAGCTGCTATTTGCTTATTATATCTATAGTATTTGTCTCCTAACATTGCTTATTTCTGTATGCTTCGCCCATCAATTTTGTGCAGGTTGAAATTGCTGTGCCAAACTCTTGAAATGTCTTTTCTGTGTTATAGGCGTATAGATTTTGTTTCCCCACCACCACCACCACTCTTGGATTTAGAAGCGTGTTTCAGTCATAGGACTAATGTGCTGTTTAATTCCTTTTTCAGGAATTAAAACTGCTTTTGTGAGGAAACACAGTGACACGGCATTCATCGCTGCTCACTGTGAAATGATTCCAATTGAATGGGTTTGCAGAAGAATTGCTACAGGTTCTTTCCTGAAGAGAAACCCTGGCGTCGAGGAAGGCTACCGCTTTAACCCACCTAAGATTGAGATGTTTTATAAGGTGGGTAATGTAGATATGGCTTGGCTGTAATGGTGGTCATGGGATACCAGACATCAGCTGATTCTAATAGACTTTTCGGAATGACTGAAGTCATTCTATTTCAGTAATATGTTAAAACCATGACATGGTAAAATTGGTGGTCCGTGCAGGGCCAGATTTAGGTTTGATGAGGCCCTAAGCTACTGAAGGCAATGGGGCCCTTTATATGTCCAGCTGCCCTTTGTCCACAACAAATTGTCACTGTTTTTTGTGTTGAATATATGCTATATGGTAATTTATGGACCTAATAGGTATTTAAAGCCATTTGCACATGTTGCCATGCAACCACTCCATGCAGAATGTAGGCATCCCATATATAGAAATGAGCAAACCAGTGATATTTTAGGGAGCTGTCTAGCAGGCGGGGGCCATTACTTACACCATAGGAGCCTACACAACTCAAAACACTGTTGCTGTATGTAGGATTTATTTTATTTGTTTTTTATCTTAGATTTTGGAAATGTACATCCAGGTTTTTTTCCTTTAATTTTTTTGGGGGCCCCAAGAGAGTGGGGCCCTAAGCTATAGCTTGTTTAGCTTATATGTAAATCTGGCACTGTGTGGACCTCAGGGATCCGCGTAGTCCACCAAGGGGGTCCGTGGCACATACCTGTTGACTGGGACATCCTGGATTTTGGGGGGGAGGAGGGGTGCTCATGTGACTCTCATGGAATATGCATGGTCTGGTTTTGCACCATTCACATAACAAAAACTAACACAGAGATAACAACTTTTTCAAAAGTAGCGGGTCCATGGCTTGGCCTTTGAAAAACAGGGTGGCTACAGTACTTAGCTAACTGGGAACCACTGTGGTAAAACTAAACTTCCCATTATAAATCTCCCACAGAAACATACCGTACTTCTTTTGAGAGGAAGAGCAAGATAATGAATAAATATGAATGATGGATGTGTCTGTACTGCTGTCAGAGTCAGAATGATTATTTTGATTGATGGTGGCTTTTAATTGTTAGGTATTGACAGATTAAGGATTTGTTCAAAATAAACTTGTTGATGCATCAAGTAAAAACAATGTACTTGAGTCAATAACACATTCCAGAAATTTCCAGTTCTTTCCCCCCAAAATGATGGGGTGTGCTTTTTGAACTGGGTGCCTGGTGGAAATGTGAAGCTGTTCTAAATAAAATGCACTGTTTGTTTACCAGGATGATGCAGCCAATGATCCACAGTGGTCTGAAGAGCAACTCATTGAAGTTAAGTTCAAATTTGCAGGCCTTGAAATTGGACAGACTGAAGTTGACATTATGGCCCAGTCTACTCGAGCCATTTTTGAAATACTTGAAAAAGCATGGCAGCCCCTGAACTGTACTTTAGTGGACATGAAGGTATAATGAAGTGATCTTTTAAAAGTGTGTGTCAATTTGAAAGCAACAATAAATTAGCTAACTTCAACTTTTCCCCACTTTCCTTTGGGATATTATTAGGTTGAGTTTGGTGTGAATGTAGCTACAAAAGAGATTGTTCTTGCTGATGTCATTGATAATGATTCTTGGCGATTGTGGCCATCTGGAGACAGAAAACAGCAGAAAGACAAGCAGGTAATTCTATGCTTATGGTTTGCTTGTTTTTTGTTACTTTTACTATTAAGCCAGTATTCTGAGCTGTCTTTTGCTCTTTCCCTACTGCTGCAGAAACTCTGTGCTTGCAGCTTCATAGCCTGGATTGCCCTAAGTACAGTGGTACCTTGCTTCCCAAACTTAATCTGTTCCGGAAGTCTGTTCTAAAACCAAAGCGTTCCAAAACCAAGGCACACTTTCCCATAGAAAGTAATGCAAAATGGATTAATCCATTCCAGACTTTTAAAAACAACCCTTTAAACAGCAATTTAACATGAATTTTGCTATCTAACGAGACCATTGAGCCATAAAATGAAAGCAATAAACAATGTACTGCAGTCACACAATCAATCAATCAGTAGCTGAACTGGGTTCCACGCAGTCACAAAAACAAAAGAGCTGCAAAAACTAAAAATAAATAGCAAAAAGAGACAGACCTCAGCATAACACTCAAAACGGAAGCATGGCACTCAAATCGGAAGCGTAACACTGTTATGGAGCACATTCAGCTTCCAAAAAGAGTTCTCAAAGGAACACTTACTTCCGGGTTTGCAGTGTTTGGGTTCCAAGTTGTTTGAGTACCAAGGCATTTGAGAACCAAGGTACCACTGTGTAGTGAAGGGAACTACTTATGCTTTGATCTGTATGGCACATTATAAAGAGAGTACTATGTTCTCAGCATGGGTCCAGAATGTACATAGCCTCCTCCGTGGGGGAGAGCTGTGCCACTGAAACTGCACTAGACACCTGTCTTCCAAAAGTATTTAAAGGGAGAAAGGAGAGTGAAGGCACCATGAAGCTCTATTCTCACAATGATTGAAAATCCTCTGCTTGGTGTCGTAACAGCAAGCTGGCTTTTTGTGTTTTGGCACCGTCTTTTAAAGCAGTTATTCTTGCTGTGTCGAGAAACGTCCTTATTATCTTGGGCACCTGTGACAAACTGAATAGGATGCTAACCCCAGCCCCAGCTTTTAAATCCACGGAGGTTTTGAATTTCAACTCTTCTTATCTTCGTACCCAGTGACCCAACTTTGGGTACAAGGTCTGTGTGGGGTGCAGGATTGGCTGTTGATTGTGG
Organism: Podarcis erhardii; assembly: GCF_964252035.2. Lineage (NCBI taxonomy): Eukaryota > Metazoa > Chordata > Lepidosauria > Squamata > Lacertidae > Podarcis > Podarcis erhardii. Next base: position 25,160,085 of record NC_138512.1, on the reverse strand, counting down.
GAGTATAGCTTAAAATAATCATAATGTCATGAATTCCACACAATCAAATGTAATTTTCATAATTGGTTATTTAAAAAATCCAAATGACCCTCATGTAACTAATAAAATACTGGTATTATCAATCCCATGTGAGTAACTGATTTTTTTTTTATAGTGAAATAAATGTGAAAATAATTTTTAAATGTACGGAATTCATTTGATGTTGTTAATTCAAATTTACCAATGATAAATAAAACACATTAGTGCGAATATGTGAAACTGGTTTATTAGCACCTCAATTGAATTAAGACTCAACTTGGCTTGCCTTCATAGTCAGATGCTGTAACCAGTGGAATGTATTTTGTTTCCTGTTTCTTTTAGTCTTACCGCGATCTGAAAGAAGTGACTCCTGAAGCACTGCAGATGGTGAAGAGAAACTTTGAATGGGTAGCTGAAAGAGTGGAGGTATTGGCACTAGCCTGCGTGAGACAGATAATTCTCTTTGCCTCTCATGCAAGTACTTAAAATTGTCCTTTGACTTTCCTTTCTGCTAGCTTTTGTTGAAACCACAGAGCCAAGGCAGAGTGGTTGTGCTAATGGGATCCACTTCAGATCTTGTACACTGCGAAAAAATAAAAAAGGCTTGTGGGAACTTTGGCATTCCTTGTGAATTACGAGTGACCTCTGCTCACAAAGGACCAGATGAGACACTTAGGATCAAAGCTGAATATGAAGGTAAAACTGATTTTGTTTAAACCTAGAGTGATAGTCATTGTTACCTAGCTTAGACCCATTGAAATCAATTGACAATAACTAACATGGGAGGTTATGTCTATTCCTGTAACAAAACAGTTTTCCTGGGAAAAGAGTGAAGGAAGGCATGCATAGTGTTTGATGCTAGGTATTTTTGTGTCAATTATTAGGTGATGGAATTCCTACAGTGTTTGTAGCAGTAGCTGGAAGAAGCAATGGTCTGGGACCTGTGATGTCTGGAAACACAGCATATCCTGTTGTAAACTGTCCTCCACTCTCGGCCGACTGGGGTGCTCAGGATATATGGTCATCTCTGAGGCTGCCCAGTGGTAAGTACCTGCCCTTGAAACAAATTGCTGTTTGCAAAGAGGCAGTACATTTTTCAAGGTCAGAGCATGCCGTTGCCCGTAATTTGATCAAAACTACTCACTCCAGACACATTTGTCACTTAGTGGGGGCTTACTTCAAAGTTAATGTGCATTTTCTAGGGTGGCTCCCTATTTTTCGAATGCTTTCTCCAGGGAGCCTCGCCTGACGCCTTCACTACGTATCTTTAGGCACCAGGCAAAAACTACCTCCTTCTCCCAGGCCTGTGGCTAATTAAGCAATCTATGGCCTTTTAATGGGCCTAATAAAAGGTATTGCCCAACTGTAGATTTTAGAGTTTTAGCCATTGTTGTGTATATTCTGCTCAGTCTTTTCCAATCATGTTGATAAGGCATATCTACTTAATTCTGCGTAGTTTACGAATTGTGTTGAATAGTGGTTGGAGTGGAAAGGGGGGGGGGGAGCAGGACAGCAAGAGAGAGAGCTTTTTGAAGAGAGTCTCCCAGTGCATTTCCTGAAAACATACCTAGTCTGAGCAGTTAAGCATATTTCTGGCACATTTTTAAAATATCTAGAGCTATCAGGGCTCCAAATATCCTTGACAAACAGAAAAGCGGGACTTTCAGAGTCTTCAGATCTTCGTTAGACTAGATGCACTGTACAACTCAAAACTTAAGTTAAAATTATACATAATGGCTCTTCAGAAGAGTTTTAGAATTGGACCAGGACAAGTTTGAGTAGTGTTGTACTGCCCTCTAGTGGTTGGAAATCTCTTCCTCCCAAACCCACTTTTCTGAGGTTTGGTTATAACTGAAAAATTCAGGGTTTAGCTTAATTATGGTAACTGCATTTGCCTGCAGTCATATACAGATGGACAAAACAAAGGCTATAATTTCCCTTTTTATTTTTAAACAGGTCTTGGCTGTTCCACAATTCTTTCACCCGAAGGTGCTGCCCAGTTTGCTGCTCAGATATTTGGGTTGAATAACCACTTTGTGTGGGCCAAGTTGCGCTCAAGTATGCTGAATACATGGATCTCGCTCAAGCAGGCTGACAAAAAGATGAGAGAATGCAATTTATAAACCGCTTCTTCGTTCTGTGTTCTGCCAGCTATCAGAATATGGCATACCATTTCTAACTCGAGAACACACTCACCAGTTCTATCATAAACAGATGAGCCTGCAGGTTCCAAGCACATACGGTTAATCTTTGGCTTTCTGAAAGCTGTAGAACTTCACAAACGCTACCAGTATTATGGAGTAGTTTTTACTGATCCATCTCAATAGCTTATTAAACAGAGCTAGTTACCTGTATTGATTTGTAATCCTGAACAGAATGTTAATTCTCAAAGTTTCTATTGAACAGCTAGCAATAACAGCAACTGTCTTAACCTAGATTCTAATTAAGAACCTGTTCAACAATGTGGCAGAGGAAAGAAAGGTTAGCCATTATTTCAAGATAGTATTGTGAAATCTGTATTTGGAGGGAAAGTGTTTACCAAATAGGAATAAAAGAAGCTTTCACTAGTGTGGTATTTTTTTTTCTCTTACAGTACAGTCATACCTCGGGTTAAAGACGCTTCAGGTTAAATCTTTTCAGGTTGCGTTCTGCAGCGATCCGGAAGTAACGAAATGGGTTACTCCGCATTTACGCGCATGTGCAGAAGTGGCAAATCGTATATGTGCAGACGCAGGTTGCGTTCTGCTCAGGTTGCAAATGGGGCTCCGGAACAGATCTTCCTTGGAAAAGAGTGCTTAGAAGAACAAGGGTAGCAAATGTTGAACCCAGCAGATGTTTTCAATAAGAGCTCCCATGAGCCTCTGCCACCCTGGCTACTTATCAGGGATGGCAGCTGTAGTTCACAACATCTGGAATGCACCAGTTTGGCTATGCTTAGCTTAGAAAATATACGCTTATGTATGTTGGGCTTCTGAGGGAAAGAGATAGGCCTTTGGTCAAACAAGGAGATGTTCAGATGTGCCTTTGCCTGTCCTATTGACTGTAGGGACCAAGACTTGGCAAACAAGCTAACAAAACCCAGAAGCCAACTGAAATCCTGAAGGGTGAGGAAGACTGCTTGCAGCTTATGCTGTGAACCCCCTTATGTTCCACACCCCTGAACCATCTTTGTCCTTGTGCACAAGCTGAGAGGTACTTGGGAGATGGGGAGGCCATAGGTAAGGAAGACTGAGCTGACAACACCTGAGGTGGCTGTGATGCAGCCTGCAACAGCTCAGGGGAAATAGAACCCAGTAGGGCCTCCCTTGATTTGAAGCAGAACAATGGAAGCAAGCTGCAGAGACTATTGGTGCAGGAGCAGGAGGAATTTGCTTGGGCGAAAGGGCAGGAACAGCAGAGAAGCTACTAAATTCACCGGAAGTCTGAAGAGAGTCAAAATGATACATTATGTCAGGTCTCATGGTAGCATCCTCTTCCCTGTAACAAAACCTAAGGCATTTCCTGTCCCCAGGTGGGTGATGGAGGGACTTTGAAGTCACTGGAGTCCACGGGAACAGTGCAGACATAATAGGCCCACCTGGAGGGAGGGTTCACTGCTGACTCTGGTTTGGTCCGCTCAAACGTTAGGGCTGCCTTGTTTTTAATCTGCTCAGCCTCAACAGAAGAATCATATATCCAGGGCCCTTAAACTTTAAAACATGCTTTTAAAGGCTTGGGTGGCTGCACTTGGGGGATATGGGCCGGGAGTCAAGACTACAAAGCAACAGACCCAACAAGGTAAGGCCACATGTCTGATTGGGCCTTGTTGGCTACTAAGAGGCAGCTACCATGATCTCTCCGCTCACATGCAAGGGGCAGGAGCAAGAGCAACAGAAGAGTAAGCCATGGGGCATGCATCGTAGCAGCTGGCAAGGTGGCATGAGAAGGGTCAAGTTGCTTACCTAGCTCCACTTAAACTTGTTCACATCATTAGTTTTGAATTAAAGTATAAGCCACCATGTTGCTCTCTGAAGACTGGGAGCAAAAAACATCATGGCTGACAGCAAGTTCCATGTCACCTACTACTGAATAGCATGTTGGCACCTAGAAATATTTGATGGTAACTCATTCAGTAGCAAAGGACTCCATTAAGAGCAACATTATAGGATGAGAAGTTCAATGCACTCTAAAATGGAGCATATGCTCCTGCTCCATCATAAAGGACTTTACCCATTAGGATTGGTGGAAGGATAAAATAATCTCATTCTATTTAGCAAGGATACAAAATAACTGCACGAGATATGAACTAGAAAAAATCTGATCCAGGTACCTGTCTCCAAGTTCTTCCAACAATAAGCAGAGGCGTAACATTATCATGACTCAGCTTGCTGGAATAAGCCCAAATTTATCTTTCGATCTCTGCCTGCAACAGTAGGTATGATGCCAAATGGGGTTGTTTCAAGAACTGCAATTGTTCTTTGAACCTGCTCACTGCAGATTATCCAGAAAAGTTGACGCCAATCTATTCCATTGCACTTTCAGAGACATGCATTTCCTGAGATTACTGTACTCCCAAGAGACCATTCCATCAACATCAAGTGTGTCCTCTGAATGGCACTCAAATAGTTCCAAGACTCCCAGATTGCAGCAAAGCTATGTATGGATGTGGCCTTAATATTTCAGGATAGTGTATTTATTCATCAAATATATGTCTCAAAACAGTGATATGGGCTTACACAGGAAGAGGTCCTTAATGATTATGAAGTACTAACAACAGAATCCAAAGACTGTTCCATTCCCACCCCAAATATTTTTTCGTATGTTGAGCCAATAAGAGAACATAGCCAAGCTGTAGGGATCGGACACTACTGTGATCCATATATAACAATTCAGGTTTCTGATAACTATCCTTTAGGGTAGAGGTGCTATATCAATAGCCCAACAGAGACAGAAAAAAATAATAGTTGTAAGTTAAAAAAAATATAAGTTTTAGGTTTATTGAAAATTAAATATTAGCAAAAGCAAGAGTTTTACAAAATGATTTCACATACAAGTCAGACAGTCACAAACTGAAAACTACAAAAGTACCTATTGGCAAGCAGAATGCTAACCTTTGCATTGCTGTGTAATAGCGATATGAATAAGGCATGGAAGTCCTATTTGCACCAAATGTTTTTGAACTTTCAAAAACTAGTTAGACCCTTAACTTTTGTAGCAATGCTTCAGTAGTTCCCAAACTTTCATGAGTTGCCTAGAAGGGTATGGTGAGTGAGCTGCAGCTGACTCATGGAGCAAAGAGAAGCAGTCACTGATAGTATTTTCAAATCTGCTCATTTGTCAGAGAAGTTTAGGAATCACTGTTGTATGCTTAGTGCATTAAATCATATTTTTGTTATGTATTGGAAAGACTAGTGCTCAAAGCAACCACTCCAAAGAGTCATCTAGTAGTCATCTGTATCTAATCCAGTCTTTCACAATGCACAGTTATAGGTAATGTCTTCACAGTTTCAATAACTTCTTGACCAACCTATTTTTCAATTGTTCTTTTAACATGGCTCCAAATTCATACAATCATTTTTATTTTGAAAGTATGCAAGAAAGTTAACTTGTGCCATATTTATAGTTAAGACACTCACAAAACAAGTTTTTTATAGCAACATTCAATACTACGTTTTAAATATTTTGTGCAAATAGCAACAGGGTGCTGTATCAGAGGCAAGTTCTGATTTGCAAGATTTTGAATGCATCCTTAATATTGTAAACTTGGACATTTTTAAATCTTGCACTTTCCAATGCTTCTTAACTAATCAGTGGAAATACACCATAGGATGATACATTCTCACTTGTATATAGTGCAAATAAAGTAGAATTTTCCCATAGTTTTTCCCCCCCGGATTTAATTTTTCTGTGTGCAATTTTAGTGGTGCCCTTCAAGTTGAGGGGACCCATGTGAAGAACTGATTAATAAAGGAAGAAAGAAAGCAGTTCTGATACAGTTCTCAGACCAGTACTAAAAGTGCAAATGCTGCAAGAACTCCAGCTGTAGTTACAGCTAGAATAGGGTATTGTTTCCGTTAGATCCGGATAGTCATTTGGACTGGTTTCTAGAGAAATACATCAATATATCTTGAATTTTTATTAGTCGTTCTCTCAAAGATCTCATAGACAGCACAGAAAGCTGATATCTAGGGTCCACAGGCAGGACAGCTAGAAGCCACCAACACCATGCAGGTCCATTAGCCATTTCCTAAAAATAAGGAACAAAAAATTAGAATGTACTAATGATAACAAATGGCTTACAACACAGATGTGAAATGAACAGGTTCTAGAGATCTAAATACATTGTTTCATTTTCCATTGCCATTATCAACCACCAGGTCCTAGGAATTCAAGATTTCCTGATAAAGTAAACTGAGGTGATTTTATTAGCTTACACAAAACAACTTTCAGCAGTAATCTCGATCTGAAGTTTTAAATATTGTCTTCTATGTCAGTGACTGAAAGTGTTTGCCCTAAGACAGCTGTGTCTTACAGCACAAGATCAAGATGGCAAGCGTATCCCTGCTGTAAATTTCACTACCATTACAGTATAGACAGGTTGACACTATCCATCAGATGTTTTAGTTGAAATGTCTTGGACATCTCAAAGCCGCTCGGCAATGCAAAGCTTCAGTCTGCCTGCGCTGACACTCACTGTGACAACAGCACTTGTCCATCCCACTAGGGACATGCAGCTTTGTCAGCTGTGTTGCCTACTGCCTATTCACAGCCTCAAAATAATGTTGAGAAAGATTTATTCCTTAAGTGTAAATAGAATAATCTTCTAGAGGAAGGAGTTCAAGAACTGGCTTTTTAAAAGCCTGGTTTTGTTGTCCGACACAACCACATATTTAAAATACACACTGGGTTATTAATCGGCACCATCTTGGCTTCTCTCTCTTTTAGCTGCTGTCCATTTCCCCCCCTAATGATTACCACCGCCACATCAGTTACTCTACCAATCTTTCTACTACTTCCTTTGCTAACAAAGCAACCCATATCATGCTAATAATTGCTAAAGAGATACTGTATGGTGTCTGAATACCTGTATGTTTCCTTCCCTCTCTGGCATTGGACCAAAGTGCTGAAGTATTTGGCTACGAAATTTGTTTCTTAAGCTTTGGAACCAACTGCAAGCTTGGCTATATACAAAATTATGGAGCACTCCAAGTTTCTTCATCTCACCTTCATCTTCAACCTATGAATGAAGAAAGTGCAGTATAGTCACAAAACAAAACAAGCTGTATATGTGAAGACTTTCATAGCTAATTTGCATAAAAAAGCAAAAGTCTGAGTTCAGTCTATATTTAAAGAGAATGGGGAAAATTCAGTGCTGAAGTAGTTCATCAAAATATTGCCATCAATAGCAAAGCATCTCACACAAAAAACTAGATTGGGTCAATAATTCAAACCATGTTTTGGGGTATCAGCTCCTAGGCCCAAGCACACCCCCCCCACTGCCTTCATGCATGGGCTTAAGAAATTACTGCCTTAAATAATCAATCCAAATGAGAGCCATTACATCTAAACAAGTTATGGTTCCAGGATGCCTCTCAAACTAGGATCAAACAGTGGTCTGCAACCCTATTTGGGAGAGTAAGATGAAACCATAGCATGTTTGTTTGGGTAAAATGGCAAACAGGAAAACAGACCAGAAAACAACATATTAAGCTGTGCATAGAAAAGAATGGAGAACATTTGAACCTGTGATTTTTCAAAACCATAGCCTGGAGGATTGTCTAAATAAGCCAGGTCTTTCACATTCAGAGTTCCATGTGTAAGGTAAAACACAGAGTTCTCATGAAAGTTCATGAGCTCCAATGTCAAAAGCAACTCTCCATGCATACAAGGGATGGTTGCACCTAAACAGCACTTTCAAGATGAAAGTTCTTATATCTGAATGAGATCAATAGTGTTTTAAGACACATTTAATGTAACCTAAAACTATAATCTGCGATACATATGCTTAAAGTGGCAATAACCCTTTCTTCACGTATCCGAAAGTACTCAAATGGTAAGACCACCTGTTTCATTTGATGTGTGTTCCTTTCAACATTAAAGCTAGAAATTGGTTGGGCTGCAAGGAGAACAATTCCTTCATAGCTAGAATCAACCACACGGCAGAAAAGCAAGTTTTTCGAGCAGAAGTGGACATCTGCTCCCTAATTTTTATTTTTGCAACGCTAATCTAAAACATGTCTTCACCTAAAATCTAGAATTAAAACCTCTTACCATGCATTATAAATTGCAAGTTTCCATTCTAATTAACAAGGGGATGCTAAATGCACATGCTTTATATACAAAGTAGCTTTACATTTGAACAAGTAGGCTATAATCTGCACATCCAATGTTTAGAAAATGAATTATTAAAATCCTGTTTTAAGCAATACATGAATGTGAAATCCAATACCTTTATATCTTCCAGATACTCAATGTCTGCAGTGTAGTAGCCATCCTTCATCCCTCTTTGCAGAACTCTGAATCTTCTTAATCCAACTGTATCAACAACAGACCGTCCATCTGGGAGATAGTCAAGGTTTCTAATGTACAGCATGCAGCCATAATCTGCAAAGCTAGAAAAAGAGGCACTGTGTCAGTATCCACTTCGGAAACACACACACACACACACACACACACACACACACTGTGGAACACATACATACCCATTTTTAGGGTCACTGATACACATCCCAAATTGTTTTGTCCCTGTTTCCACACTCCTTCGAATCATCAGTCGATACCTTGGCTCAAACACATGGAGGGGGCAAGGCACAGTTGGATAGGCCATAGTGCAAACAAAGATTGGAACATTCTTAGTCAAGCTGAAAAATATATAATAGTATTTTTAAAACCTACATTGCCCGAACAGTTCTCTTTTGATACAGGTAAATAGTAGGTTGTGCTTTGTACATATATACTCCCTTAACCTCTTACAAAAGCTAAGCTATAGCACAAGGCCTGAAATCAGTAGGCATGAAGATGTATACAATATGAAGAGAAATAAGGCTTAAGACTCAGTGCTTTTTTCTAAAAAAATGTTTAAGGGTACTCTCATTTTGACTCAAGAAAATCATCATTTCATAGTTCAAGTCGGGAAAATAAATACAATAAGTGGACAAAAGTACAAAGATTCACAAAATGTTTGGGGGTATGTGTCCCCCCCAGCAAAAAAGCACTGTTGAGACTTATGTAAATAATTTAATTCAAGTTCTTTTAAGTCATCCAAATTCAATTAGCATAAAAATTTCTCTCATCTGTTTTTGTTGCAATTCTAAACCAAAGTACTATATTATCATTATTATTTCAAAAAATTTAGACACCACTGTGAAAAAGCTTAAGGTGGCTTACAAAAGATAAATCAGTAATAAAGGAAAAAAAATCACAACCCTACTTTAGTCAAGTTTCTAAGCAATAGCAAAAAGCAACAGGAAAGAAAGCTTTTTAATAACATCTATGTGATGATACGCCAACCATGTATAAAAAGGAGGTAGAATATGATTTAGAAAGGGAAGTGTATGGTCAGGATGTGCTGGACCCTTCCCACCAGGTGTTCTCTCTCCATCCCTCGAGCCAGAATCCAATACTAGAAGGAAATCTGGCTGGGACACCAGAGGACTGGCAACAAGGAGGTAAGCTATGGACAGGGAGAGACTCCACACCCCCTGCTCTATGCATACCTTTTGCTCTTAAAATCAAGCCCCCAGTCCTTGCTCTATACATTATTAGAATAGATCTGTGTTTAAAAATAAAAAATATGCCATTATTATGTAGTGCTTGGGCCCGAGATATAGCTACCTGGCTATAAAGTTCACTGATTCTTTTGAATCATTGCTGTGAGGATAACACATGATGTCGAGCTCCTTTAGAGGAACTGTTGCAAGAAAAAGCAGGAAGAACCACCTGCACTTGCAAGTGTCAAACAGGTCAGTGTACCTGCTTGTACCAAATTCATGTTATTCTGTTTGCTCTCTTCAGTGAGGTGATTCAGTAACAAATCCATCTAGAAGTAGACCGAGACTACACTTCAAAAAAATGAGGTAAATAAAAATAGTTGAGGGAAGAAAGCTTTTCAAAAGCAGGCACAACTGAAAAGATTTAGTACTTGTTCCTAAACTTGTTAATAAGTCAGCTTATAAACTTACCTGGAGTATTCAGCTGTTTCTTCATCATTAATTCTTTTTCTCTCTGATAGCTCAACAGGTAAATACTTTACTATTAGTTCTTCCAGCAGCTGTGTAATTCTATATTGTCTACTTGCCAAATACTAGAAGTAAAAAATAAAATCTTAAGTCATTATAGCTTAATTACTGCAAAGATGTCGCTAATCCAAATTATTATTTTATACTAGCATTCAATTTCTAGATATCAAGCAGAAAACAGGGTGATACAACAATCCTGCGTTGACCACTTTGTTTCCCTTGAATACAGTTTTTCCTTTAGAACTATTTATAATAATCCACTGCACCTCAAATTTTCTTTCAACAGAGCTTTTACTAGGGTTAATTAGGGTTAATTAGCAACATGATAATTAGTCAATTCAATCAATTAAAAAGTTATGCCTCAATCAAATTTTTGGCCCAATATATGGCCATTCTGTGCAACAACCTGTTTGTAGCATAAACCTCACAATGCACACTTAAGGTTTCACTTTCTGGCTCTGCACTTCAGCTAGCTCAACCAGAAGTGAGAGTTAAAAGAGACCATTTTTCTTTTGCAAGGTAGGCAATGCCATTTCTGCAGGAAGGCTGAGAAGAGAGGCAGCAGCAGTTTATTGTGTATGAAATTGTTGGCTGTTGCTGAGAACATATGCTGCCACTCATTTGGGTTAGGCGACCATACTGTGATCAAGCAAGACTGTTCTTGTGTTCATTAATGTGGACAGGCGAACTTTACAAAGAAAAGTGAGGGATACATTTTTAAATCACACTCAAATCAGCTACCTGGCTTCTGATGGACATAGGGAAAAGGGAAGTTTACGGAAGGTATTATGTTTAATGTTTTATTGTGCTTTTACTATTCTGCTGGGTGCTTTTACTATTCAGGGTGACTAGGGAAACTCAGCCAGATGGGCGAGGTATAAATAAAATTGTTGTTGTTTGCTTTTCTCTCTCTGGCAACTGACATCAGGGTTTTTTGTGATGCCATTTATATGTTGCCTTTCTATGATAAAATCATAGTTAAGGCAGTTTACAAACAAAAATATAAATCACATATACTACCACGTGCACTCACTTTCTATGTCTAATAAAATGTATTATTCTTGAGCAAAACTTAGCAGCCCTAATTCCTACTGATGATACTTTGAACAAAAGAAGCTTCTGAAACTGGAATACTGAAAACCATTTCCATTGCAGAAAAACATCCGAACAAAGACTTAGCTTCCACCAAGTTTTTATTTAATGGTATATATTCTGTATTACAAATACTTGTTTTAGAAGACAGCAATGTCGTGTATGGTAAATATTACCTCTTTTAAGCTTTCTTTACAGAGAGGACATTGAGGAGAATGGTCTAAACATCGTTCTAAACAATTCTTACAGAAAGTATGGCCACAGGGTGTTGTCACAGGATGAAAGAAAAGCCTGAAAAAAATTTCAAGAAGTTAATCATGCTACAGTCACTTTAGTGACAAACATTAAAACAAGTAAATTAAGCCACGTCAGAACAAAAGAAACCATTTGGATGCTTTTATCTTGTAACCACCTTGGCTGTTGTAGGCTTAGAATAATTAAGAAATAAGATTGATCTGTTATTCCTCCTAGCAGACATTTGGCATTAGTGACAATGCATGTTCATTAGACTTCCAAGAAGACAGTCCTCTATGAAATGTCTGTGTGGTAGAAGGGTTGAAGAGCAGCTTTCAATATGTTCCATACATGCATCCCCCAAGATGCAAAAAAGTGCCAAATAAATGTAGCAAATGTCATGGAGTGTACCAACCTGATTGAGTCTTGGACAGTCAGATGCAAACCAATTGCACAGAACCTGTAGGCTTGACTGTTTATGTTTTGTTAACCAGACTTATGTTCCTGACAGGGCTTGACAAGCAGTTGCCAAAACTGTACTTTTGGCAATATTAGGGGGCCATTTGGTTAAACCCTAACTCTCTTGCAGGCATTCCCTTATGATGTCTATGAAACAACACATTACTGCCAAAGAGAAATATTTGTGAGCCTTCCACCATGTGTACCAACCTGATTGAGTGAAAAGTTCACTCATTGGAACTAGCCAAAAATGCACATTAACACTATCGTTTACCAATGGTTCCCAAACATTTTAACTGATGGGACTGATGGAACATTGCTGTCTTGTCAGACCACTTACTAATTTTAATGCTTGTTGTAGGAATTGTAATGTGCTGTGTTACATGCAGTATTATTTTAATTGCTTTTGTTATTGGTTTTCCAAAGACATGCCACAGACCACTTGAATTAAGTTCATGGATCACTGGTTGTCTAAGGACCACAGTTTGGGAGCTAAAAGGCTGGCACACGTAGCAAGACACAAACATTGTGCTTCTCTCTTTGCACAGCATGGAGCAATTTGCACACAAAAGCAATTTTCAGCAGCTTTAGAGCAAGAATCTTAACATAAAAGCTGTCCTAAGATGGAGAAGAGATCAAAGACAAAGATGATCAAATGGGTAATAAAAAGGATGATTAAAGAAACCACTGTATTACCTCATACACAATGAACACTCAAAGTCTGAAACATCAATCAAATCCTCTGGAACTGGTCCATAATTGAATGGAAAGGTGGTATCCCTTTTTGTAGTTTCTAAATAAACAATACAGGATATTATCAAAGCATGAAATACTGAATTTATCAGACATCATCAATATGCATGACTAAATAGTTACCTCCTTGTTTTTTATGTTTATTCCTTCCATCTTCAATAACTTTAACATCTTGTTCTGAAAGGGACCACTTTCTTTTTAATAAAGCACCTTTATCTTGGCTGGAAAGCAGAGGTTCAGAAGAAACCCTTTTTAATCCATCATCTTTGGCATTTGTTTCTGTTGAGTTGAGAGAATGGGCAGACTGTGCACGATGCAGGCTTCCTCCAACAGGCTCTTGCATTTCTAAATCCTACCAAAAAACAATGGGTGGGAGGAATGGAATCTCTATCAAATTTCAGATAAACTGGCAACAATATCCGCCAGCAGAATCACAATTTTTTGGATGAACCCTCATTATCCAGAACAGGCACATTTCCTAGTGCAAAGGGCAACCTTGAAATTTCTGTGGACTACTTCAGGATGTTTCACATTATTAATATGATTTGCAGGGAACTAATAATATCTGGTCCTAGCTGAATATTAGCTGTCATTCTGTATTTCTAAAATTCTAATTCCACTCTCACTTATGAAACTAGGCACATCATTAGATGGAACCTTACCATGTCACAACTTCCGTGTGTGAATGCAGACCTGGGAGTATAAAAAGCAATTTCCTAAAAATACAGACTTGCACAACATTCTACTGTGCTGAAATAGAACCTCAGGAGTTCCTAGACACAAAGAACTATTTGGAATCCAGAACTCAAGCAAACTTAAAATTCTGGCTCTAAACTGCGTCATTGTTTGCTTAACTTGCACCGCTAAACAACTCTGACTGTGGGAGCAGAAGCACATACAGGAAAAGCTTTTTTTTAAAGTATTGCTTCACAATTGTCATTTTAAAAACCATTCCCATAATTTTTATTAGCATATAAATAGCATTATCTCTACAATGTTGAACATTTTTCTAGCTTCTTTCCACATTCCCTATCAACCCTGAAATATCAAAATTATATGGCATCAAACTAGAATAAGATGAAACAAAAAGCAAGTCAACAGCACAACCTACATATTGTGCATAGCAACATTTGAAATATCATGTGTGGAAAAAATAATTATTACTTACTGGCTCTGAACCATGCTGTAAATTTTCACAAGACTCTTCCATTTCAGAACCATGTATAAATGGTTTACTTCGAACATGCGAAGAATTCATAGCAGATTCCTTCAGACTCTTTCTCACACTTTCTGGTGATAACAAATCACACAGCATCTGTGAAATGGACAATATTAAGGAATAAGCCAGCTATTACTAAATTTTTGTAAATCCAATCATCCCAGTCTTCTAACTTTTTAACATACTACAGTGAACCAGCTGAGCTTTTTAAGTAGTTCACCAGGCTTCAGATCTCTGGAAAAATTAACTGTAATGCAAGTTTTGTTTTCTACATGAACATTGGTAACTTCCTCTTCACAGGAAGTAACTACATTTGAAAAGTATTAGAACTGAAAGCAAAAACTAAGCATTGCTTTAAAATATATAAATACCTTCTCAACTTCTAGTTTTGCCGGAATAAATTCTTCATCAAGGGCTAGGCAGTGAAGAAGGAGCTGTAAGGCATCATCTTTAGACCCAGCATTATTAAGTATTCTTGCTTTCCGAAAGTAGACCTAAAAAAACAGTGATTCAAAGGTATTTAAATGTTAATCATTTGGTTTGCATCACAGAAAGATTTAGAAGCCTGAGCCTAAGCATATTTCCTTTGAAGTTAGCCCCACTGGGTACAATAGAGCTTTTGCTTCCTGTAGCTATGTATGCCACTGAATTATTTGATTGGGATCTTACAAGTTGCTATAGAAGAAAGCCTCAGTGAAACCAATAGAACCTACAATGGCACTAATAGTTTTAAGAGTTAGTGTAATACCTGATGTTATGCAATGAGACAGAACAACAGCAGAGAACTCAAACAAAAGGATTACACATCCTATGCATTCTACCATCACTACTTCCTCCAGTCCATAGAACCAATTGGAATAAACAGCATACAGACATAACAAACGCCATTCACTTTTTCTTTCAGACCTTGTTTCACCCTTTCATACTTAGCACTCATCCACACTTCTGTTTATCCTGTGCCTAGAAAGCAATGCTTATCCCATGCTTTCTAGGGACAGGTTCGAGCTGTTTTACCTTTGCCCTGCTGCTTTCCCCTGGAAAACCCCCTTTAGTGATAAATCAGAACAAGTGGCAATCCACGGAAAACCAGATTGCCATTTGCTCCGATTCAGCACTAAACTGCAGGTTTCCCCAAGGGAAAGCAACAGATCAAACATAAGAGTGAACAAGCCCTTAGTCTGCACCATATACGTACAGCTACTGTTGAAAAGCACCTGTTTGCACCATGCAAAATTGATTTATTCATCCATAGTGTGAATGCAGTTTATATTCTTGTTTCATGCAAAATTATATGTATGTGCATGTGCACATAGACAAAGCCAACCAACTGCAGAATCAGTTGCAGAACTGGGGGTGGAGGGATCATTTAATTCTTGACTTGAAGTGCTTATAATGAAGCTTAAACACTCCCGCCTTTTTATCTTGACAAAGCTTTTCAACTTCACAATTGTGCTTGAAAACATAATTACAATCAGAACAGGGCTTCTGCTAGAAATGTGCAGTACTATGCCTGCTGAAAGACTCAATCCACGTAGTGAACCTGATCCAAGGTGCGTCAAAACAGCAGTACTACCACCATGCAAATGCATGGGAAAAAATAAGAAATGGTTCCCAAATGCATGCCTGGGATAAAAGTGGGTTTGGGTTTGAAAATGCTGACACAATTTCTAGCATCATGTTTTTGTATTTTTCATAATACAAGTACACTGTATGTGATATTCAATATCAGTCATACTTAAAAGTAAGACCACTGAAATCAATGGACTTTAGTCCATCAACTTTAATAAGTCAACTCCGTGGATGACTTAATAGGATATTATCTTAAGCATTTACACTTTATAGACTTACCTCAGACCAATTTGGCATTTTAGCAGTAACAGCATTCAGGTCATCCAGGGCATATTTAAATTCTTGGAGGCCAGCATAGGATTCAGCTCTATAAACCCGTAGTATCAAATCACTAGGATCTAAAATAAAAACCAATGACTTTGTCATGTAGCTGAATAGAAACTGCTTATGTTTTTATAATCCAAAATACACATGCAGTGCAGACTTAGAAATAGATATGCACCTATGGAAAATAACATTTTCCAAAAAGCCAGACCCCCCCCAAAAAAAAGCTTTCTAAGTTTGAAGAGAAGTAGTTCATTATTTCATGCTGTTGATGTGGACAAACTTGCTAGTAAAGATTTGTGACTTACTAAATGTTAAAATACCCTTGCAAATAAGGTGATAGTAAAGATCCTGAAAGACCCTAATGCAATTAACCTAACTACAAGAACTGTTTATATGCTTAGAGACCAATAAAAATATCTGAATGCTAGTCCAAAGCCCAAACTGAAGTTTAGGTTGGTTTTGTGGACCCAATGTGGTCTTAAAATCTGTACAGACATAGTCTGTAAGACAAGACCAGTCTTCCTTCACTCTTCTCCCAAGTTGGGCAGTCTGCAAATCCTTGAACCACCCTAGTCTATAGGACAAATAAATTAAAGAAAGCCCTCAAAAAAGGACAGAATTCAGTGTTTTCTGTCTACTAGTGTTTTGGCACTGTATTTCAAGCCTCTATGCTTGCAGCAGTAAAGTTTACTTAGGCGTGAAAGCAAAGATATTGACTGATTACAAGCTTAAAGGGATAATATTGGCACGGCCAGAGTAGATGCAACATCGGTGAATTTGTAATCACATCTTCCACTCTGAAAACAAAATGAACTACTTGAAACCACACAGACTGTGGATATCTCCTTGTCACATCTAGTTGCCTGTTTAACTCCCTTAGAGCTTGACAGTTCAAGACGACAACACTACTTTTGTGCAAGATGTCAACTTTTTGGTTTCTAACCCTTACATTCCAACAGTTTGAAATACCTCAAGAGTTTTAGACGCTGACTGGATATGGTCTCAGCTTTCCAAACATCTTATGACACATTTTAATCATGCCCCAAAGTGCATCTAGGCACATCATGTAATTATGAAAGTAGATCAACTGCTTCCAAGTTTCTCTTTTCTTTGATTATGTGGGCAAGGTGCTGAGTAAACACACTTTATGATTATTATTTTATATTAATGTATGCTTTTTCTAATTACTGTAGAATGAGTTATAATAACATTTTTAAATCTAGGAGGCAAACGTACCACCAAGGTGGCATATTAAAAAATATTTAATTGTTATCCCCTGCTCCCTGTATGTGTGTAAATAATTCCTAAATTAACTCTCCTAAAATAATTATCCAATTTTCATAAAGGATTAAGCCCCAATTCTGTGATGCCTTCCTTTCTATGACTTGCAAATTCAATTCCAAAAAATTATTATTACTAAAATTAATATGCCACACCAGTGTTTAATAGCTAGTTTGCACATACTGAAAGGGGCCAACACAGATCATATAAAAAGGAAACTAACCCCACTTTGATGTTGCACAACTGAGTAGCACACAGTCTAAAAGATCAGCTCATTGCTAAGACCCGCAGCATACTGTAGATATGTATATTAAAAGTTGTGCAAGTGTCCTCTCATGTGATTAGATTTCAGCTTCCTCTCTGCCCCTTAACAGCTCCGCAAATCTGCTCCAAAGGGTCCCATAACCCTCTAGAAAATATTGGGCGGGGTGGTTTTTAGGGTGGGAAAGACTACAAGGAAAAAGAAAAGAAGCTCCTGGGTCATACAGTAGCATTTTCATGAGGTACTGGCTGGGAGCAGACAAGTTTATAACATTAGCACGATGAACTTCAGGCACTAGACAGGCCAAGAACCTAAACATCAAAAATTCAACTCCGTGCTGAACTAGAGCATAAAAGTTGCTAGTTTTGCCTGTAGTAATACAGTAATTAATGCTGGTATCTAGCATTTCCCATCCTGTGTATTCATATGCATCTGAATGGACAGTGAGACACTCTTGTAGTCCACAGCAAGACCAAAAACAACTCAAACAAGTCCAGCTGAAGTCCTTTCTAATTCTTTATGGCTGTTTATAGCTCCATTATATCAGATGCCCCACATAGTACTCAGACACTTCTGCTGATCAAGTCACATGCTGGAGATTAGGAACTGAATCTAAGGTCATATAAATACGGCACAATAGGCCACTTCCCAAATTTAGCCTAGCCTACTGGATGAAAGCATCAAGAGTAAGACTTTTGCACTAGGCCTTGAGGTTCACTCCCATATTCTGACTTGAAATTAAGGACATGTGGTGCACTATGCAAACCTCTAACTCTGCAAAGTTTCTGTCTCAAAGTAAAATAAACATTTCATTCCCTGTAACTATCCTTCCAACACACCCATTTTTATTTCAGGCAAATGTCCTTGGTCTGATGTGTAGTAAAAGAAGAATATTACTGTCTCTCGAACAAATTAGACAATTTACAAACAATGATAAAACTTTCATCAGAAAGTAGTACTAACATATTTGGATTAGGCTTTCAAGTTAGAAACTAGGAAGCCCAATGGTTTTAGCTGGTCATTGCTCTGCATCTCAAAAGAAAGATACCAGGACCACAGAACCACAAGTGCAGGACAGAATATAGTGTTCTCAAAGAAGTAGAATTTAGACGCCTATTATGATTTGAACAGCCAGAAAACCAGAATAGTTACAAAAGGTCACAATCACCAAGCCCAGATTCAACATCTTTCAGAGATATAAAAGCATGCGCAGAATTAAATTTTCCTTAGTTTATTTCATACAGTGTTACAAGTAGTACTCAGTATTGAACATCCTGTGAAGTGCTTCCAGAATATTAACTTAGTCATATCTCTAGACCTCCCCATACAAGTCTTTTCTAAACAGTGTTGTGAAAGACTCAACACTCCCATCTGTGATGTCACCAGCATTATACAACCTTTTCCCCTTCCACGCCCCCATCTGCTTATGCAACTAGCCTGCCTCCTGCGAATTGTCTCAGTAACACTTTAGGAGACTGAAAATAGGCCTCTGGTAAAAGTGAATTCATCATGAGTAATTACTGGTCCTCAGTGTTACAGGTTTCACAGCCAAGCCTCTTCTGACCACCACCTCCCAAACACAGTTGCTAAGCCCAAGTGAATGAGTGCTCCTTCACCCATACCTGCATCCCTTCTTTTGGAAATACAGGTTTTTATTCAAGGTTCCTATTTTTATGTAATATACTCTGAAAATGGATTCCAAAATTTAGAAGCTGAAACTTTTTCACTACCTTTCAGAAAATGACAGTCCCATAGCACTTCATCAACTAACAAAGCTAATCCCATAGAATGCATCTTCAAAGATTCCTCTTTGCTTATACAGTGGTACCTTGGGTTAAGTACTTAATTCGTTCTGGAGGTCCGTTCTTAACCTGAAACTGATCTTAACCTGAAGCACCACTTTAGCTAATGGGGCCTCCTGCTGCCGCTGGAGCACAATTTCTGTTCTTATCCTGAAACAAAGTTCTTAACCTGAAGCACTATTTCTAGGTTAGCAGTCTGTAACCTGAAGCATATGTAACCCGAGGTACCACTGTACATCTAAATGCCAGCTTTTGTAAACTCTGGAAAAGTTTACGGAAAGAGCATCAGAAAAACAAAACAAGCATTTTTACCTCCCTAGAAAACAAAGGGTAACAGGAAACTCACAGCTTCAAGGTAGGGACTCTCTTCAGGTCACTCACAACAAAGCCTTTATTCACATTATGTAAAATAACCAACATGATACCTCAAACCCATAATGCCCCCTAGAAACCATCAGGGTTCACCTTAAGTACTCAGTGAAACGGTGGAAGACAATCTGCAGTATGAGTTTCAGTTGTGAAATTCTTGCAAAAAGCCAACTCTCTAGGAACTTCCAAAAGTCCTGCATACAGGTTGCCACCTTTGAGGGCCACGTTAAATTCGCAATCTGATGTGCACAATTTCACTGGAAAACTAGCTACAGTTTCCAACTGAAGCGCGCCAGGGCCTGTTTCACATACAGGAATCTGGATCACGCTTAGGTTATGCAACACTCACTTCCCGGCTGAATGCGTGACTTCAGCTCGCCCAGAAGTATTGCGTTAGGGCGATATGGAGCATCTGGCCTCTTTACGAAACCGGTCCTCTATGCTTGCAAGCCATCAAGTAACCGGCGCGCTTCTGGGTACGAAGCAAGCGTGCACACCTGTGCATGCCTACATGCACGATCCCCCCCGATTCCTTCACGGGATCGATTCCGATCGTCTGGAGCCCAGCGCTGGGCACATTCGAGTTCGATCCGGCTCCCCAAAGCGCACGATTGTAGTCAAAGGGCCCTTTTTGCCCCCTTTCCCAGCCACCCACCCCCGCTTCAGAGGCCCGAGCAGCGGCCGTGGCTCTTACCCTCTTGGAGGGCCTGGCTGGCGGCTTCGCTGGCTTCCCGCAGCTGCCCTTGCCCGAGCATCTCTCCCAGGCGCCGCCAGGTGCGAGCCCTCTTGCACTCCTCCGGGAACCACTTCTCCGCCAGGTGTCCCAGGGCCACGGCGACGGGCGACGAAGCCAGCGGGTCCCCGCAGCGGCGGCAGCGGGCGCGGAGGTGCTCGTGGACGCAGCGGCGGCAGTAGGCGTGCCCGCACGGCGCCACCACCGGCTCGCCAAGGAAGCCCTCACAGCCGGGGCAGCGGAAGAGCCCCGCCGCCGCCGCCGCCGCCGCCGAGGAGCCGTCTTCCCGGCCGGCGGTCCCCTGCAGCTGCTGCTCCGCCGCCGCCGCCGCCGCTCTCCCTCCGCCGCCTTCCCTCGGCGCGTCGCCCGCTCTCTGGCCGCTCTGCCGGAGGCGGTAGTGCAGCACCAGGCAGTCCACCAGCGCGCCCAGGCGGCGGCGGGAGCTGGGCGAGCCCAGGCGCAGCGCCGCCGAGTAAGTCTCCAGAGCCTCTTTCAGGTGGTTGCCCAGCGCCAGGAGCTCCCCGCGACGGAGCAGGAGCTCCCGCTCCGAATGAGTGCCGCTGGCCCCCGGCTCCGGGGCCGACTCAGGAACCGGCGAGGACGCCATTTCCACTCCACGTCCGCCTCACCGGAGGGGGTGTGGCGCGCGACCCCCGAGCGCCGCCGCTTCTCTTGAGGTAACAGCACCGACGACGGAGCCGGCTGGCGGTTGACGAGGCCGGGCGGGCGCGCGCAGCCCCTCAACTCCCTCCTTCCTCTGACAGGCTTTTTCGGACGTTGTTGGCGGTTGAGCGCGCTCGCGGGAGGCTCCGCCCTCTTTTCAAGTCACCTCAACCGCACCTCGCACTCTCTCCCCCCCCCCCCAACCTTAAGGTCCGGATTCCATCTCGCCGACGTGCCCCGCCTCCGCGCCCCCCACCCCACCAAACCTTCTCTCTCTCTCTCTCTCTCTCTCTCTCTCTCTCTCTTTCTCTGTAAGCTCGAGAGCGTCGCGGGCGACGCCAGGGCCTTACATAAAACGAAGCGTCATCCGGCTTTCCGCGCAAGGCTGACTTGCCATTGGCCGGCGGGCCGCCGCGAGGAGCGCGACAAAGGAAAGGGGCGGGGCGAGGAAATTATAAAACAAGGCCACGTGCTCGCGCTCGTTCCATAACTTTCCTTTGCCGGATGGCAGCGGTGAGGGGCGTGGCTGGCTGGCGGGCGGGCGGGATGGTCGGCCCTGATAGGGAAGGGTGGGTCGTAGGAATTTAGCGCTCCTCCTCCTCCTTTTCTGCTGACTTCCTGAAGACTAGTTTGCATTCCCACGCGCAATGATCCGCTGACGCAGGGGTTGGGACCTGCGCTGTACGCTATGCAAAGGCGGGGGGGGGGGAATAACTGATGCCCCTTTTTATTATTACTGTATTTTCATTTACAGAAGTTTTGCAGCAGGAAAAGCTCAACCTGTAGGATTTGTCTTGCCACACACAAGAGCCCTGCCAGAAAAGAGATGGCAGCTCGAGTTGTCCTTGGGAAGGAATGACATCCACATTTCTTTCTGTCTCTCAATATTAGAAATAGGGGACAACCAGTGAAGCTGAATTTGGACAGATTCGAAATTGGCAGAAGAAAGTACTTTTTGCACAACGTTTAGCTAAGCCACAGAGTTTGCATTAGATTCGTGGAGGAAGAGGCTGGCAATGAAAATGTTCCATTGCCACAGTGTGAAGCAATACTAGCCACTGAAAATGTTTGTACTCAGATCTGTCTAGTTGGCTTCCTGTGAGCATCTGATTAGCCACTGTGAGAACATTGTGCCCTGACTAGATGGGCCCTTGACCTCATCCAGCATGGCTTTTCTTATGTTCTAAAACTTTTGAAAAAAATGAAAGGTTAAAGCAACCAGAATGTTTATGTTTTTAGCAAGTATCAAAAACATTTTTGTCTGTTATTTGTGTTTGCCTGTAACTCCAGCTATACATTCAAACCCTTAAAAACAAAATACAAACTTTATCAGGCCCTTAGGCTTGCCATAGAACAAAAATGGTGTGAACCAAGGATCGACACACCCAAACAAGCCCAGTGTCCTCTCCTGCCCCATAATGGTCATGTATGACCAACTTCTCTCCATGAGAAAGTGAAGAAAAGGAAGGCAAAATTCCCTCCATCATATTTTTTTTCTGTCTTAATTGATAGGCCCTCATTTTGAAGTTAGTATTAGCCAGTAGAAAGTTGGAAAAAACACACCCTTTTCTGCCCTATCATAGTTTCATTTTACAATTATTTGTAAATTGCTGTTCAAGCAGTCCTCTGGAGGAAGAGAGCCAAAATTAGCCCCCACTGTGTGTCAAATACTTCTGACTATCATGAGCACCTATTGGATAGTGTCTGTGACATTACTAATGATAATGCACACAGAGAAAAATCCTTAGAGGCAGCTTTAATGTTTAACAAAATCTAGCACATGGAAATGTCATGAGCAATATTTGCAGAATTATGTCAGTTGTCACACTGGTCCTAAATTAATTCATTTTCATAACTGAATCTGGACTAGTGGGGAGTGTGTGCATATATATGTGTTTACTGCTTGGTTGGTCATTCCAACTACGTTAGGACCATACCTGTGCCCAGTCCTATTAAGTATCATTCATGCTTTTGTTTTTTTTACACACTTCAGTCTGTTAGTGCTGCCAGAATTCCATTTACAGAGCAATCCCATGGAGGCCGGGTGTGTGTGTCATTGGTAAATGAATCACCACTTCCTAACCCCTGCCAGGCTCATGGTGACTAGAGCGGGAGGTGGGAGGGATGGCGATTTCTCCCCCCCCCCTCTTTTGGATGGTGTAGTTTTTCTCCCTTTGCCCGGGTCAGCTCAAGTGAATGGGGAAGCTTTGGATCCCGTAGAGAACTCCCCCAACATCCTCTCTTCCAAGCCCTACATGAAGAATTAAGATTGTATGTATATGTCATAAAGAGAGCAGTTTCTAACTTCTAACCATTTTGCTTCACAATCAGAATACAATTCATTTATGGAGATCTGTCAACTGAGACTGCAGCTTTTCGCTCTGTTATATAAAGCATACAAATGGTTTATTTCCTTTGAAGCAGGGTTGCATAATGTACAGGGCACTCAAACATAACCAAAATGCACTCAAGGCTTTTTATCAGGTAAAACAGGCAAGGAGTGCATATTTAAGCATTCTAATTTCCTTTTACATAAGCATCTTTTTAAAATGTGTGATATAATATTAACTCTTACAAAACTGTAAAAGAGTACCTATTCTCTGCATAAAAACCAGCTGTTGAACCATATTTGAGAAAATGATTCCATTAGAGAACAAGTTGGCACAGTGTAGACTGCGTAGCTGTTTTAAGTCACAGTCACACTGTACAGTGGTACCTCGGGTTAAGTACTTAATTCGTTCCGGAGGTCTGTTCTTAACCTGAAACTGTTCTTAACCTGAAGCACCACTTTAGCTAATGGGGCCTCCTCCTGCTGCTGCGCCACCGGAGCACGATTTCTGTTCTCATCCTGAAGCAAAGTTCTTAACCAGAGGCTATTTCTGGGTTAGTGGAGTCTGTAACCTGAAGCGTATGTAATCTGAAGTGTATGTAACCCGAGGTACCACTGTACATTTAAAGCATTATGACACCACTTTAAACAGTCATGGCTTCCCATAAAGAATTCTGGGAGCTGTAGTTTTGTCAAGGGTGCTGAGAGTTGTTAGGAGACCTCTATTCATCTCACAGAGCTGAAATTCTCAGAGTAGTTTTACAGTCAATCTCTCTTCGCAAGGAATTTTGAGAACTGTAATTCTGGAAAAGGAATCGGGCTTGATAACAACTCCCCAAACCCTTAAACTACAACTTCCAGATTTCTTCAGGGGAAGCCATGGTATCATAGTGCTTAGATTTATGGTGTGACCTTAGAGCACCTTCAGCCACTAAATTCCCCATTGCAACTGAGTTGTAGTCTCAACTACAAAGGAGGAGTTGCACAGGAGAAAATTGCAAGTTTCAGATGTATATACCCCACTTTTATTTATTTATTTACTGTTTTTTGGGGGGACACACACCCAAAAACAACCCTCAAAGCGGTGATTCTTATCTGAACAAATTCCCTTTCAAATGTTACCTCTGTAAATGTAACCTCTGGAAACACAAAGCAATTGTGGCTAGGAGTATCTTAATGTCCAAAGAAACTCTTGCAAATTGATCTTGTGAGCTGTTGCATAAGCACTGGACCTCCTGGGACCAGATATGAGAATCCCAGCACTGATATTGTAATGCTGGGACCTAATGCCCTCCCAGGCATTGGCCCAGGCAAAGTTGTACAGAGTTGTACAGAAACAGTTGCTCAACACGGCTGGAATCGGCATATGCGAGGGGCTCGTCTGTCCACCCAACCCTTATGAACCTGTGACATTAATAATCAGGTAATCAGTACTAACTACTGACTGGGAAACTTTAAAGCCCCATAAGAGATCTCCTTTGGTTGTGTCCCCTTCCTCCATAGGCCTGCTGCCCATCCTGATCATTTTTATTTTAGTGTTTTGTTTTGTTTTTTTAAAAAAGTTTTGTTCTTGGTTTGCTTGTTTTTACTTTTGTGCAGGTGGGGAGGGGGACCTCCGGGTTTCAACCACTCAGTGAGTTTTCCCCTCTTTCTCCCCAGAATACAGAGGCTCAGAGGCACTCTTGACAATAGGAAAGCAAGGAACGTGATATAGCATAAGGTTACCAGATTTTTTTCAAGGAATCCGGGGACACTTTTTTTTTTTTGAAAAGGGGGGGGGAATATTTTTATAAATTATTTAAATAAATAAATAAATAAAGAAGTAATATCTTCTCTTGGTCTCCTGTGTCACGTGGCCTTCCTCTGGGCCTCAGCATGCTCTCTTGGAGTGCTAGCTGCCGTGGAGTAGGCTTGGGTCAGGCCGGGCCTCGGCCATGGGTCCTTGCCCTCCTGGTGCTCCCCACCTCTCCTCCTCCTCAGCAGCAGCAGCGGCTGGGGTGCGGCAAGGTCAGGGCTCCCCTCTTTTTTCTCCTTCCTCTTTCTTTCTCTCCCTTCTCCTTCTCTCCTCCTTCTCACTGCATCAGCTCCAGTTTTTACTGGCCCCAGAGCACCGTTGGGCAGTTGGCTGCGTGGCCAGGTGCTCTCGCTCCTGGCTCGATTTGGGTCACGCGGGGCGGTCAGCGCTTCTCCCAGTTGACACGCCAGGCGTCCCTGGTTCCCCTTCGACAGTGGCAGCGGCAGTCTCAGCAGCCCGGAGCCAGCCTGGTAGTGCAGTGGCTCTGGCTGGCTTCAGGAGCTGCTCGCTGCCATGGCGCCCGCCATTTTGCCTCGCCGGAACTCCCCATATGATGTGTTTTGTGCCGTTGAACCAATCACACAACATTCATTCCCTACTAATAAGTCTACAACACTTAAAATATAAATCCCGGGACATTAAATGAAATCCGGGGACGTTCCGGGGATGGATTTTGTCTGGGGACAGATTTGTAAATCTGGGGACTGTCCCCGGGAAACGGGGATGTCTGGTAACCATAGTACTGTATAAATTCCTGGGGATGGTTTTTAAGAGCATGAAGGAAAGGGGAAATAATAATAAAAAGGAATCCTCTGGTGCCTGGGCTGGTGGAAGCCTGGGAAGCACTGAAGAGTGTTGCCTGTTTAGTAGTGTGGCTTTTGGATCTACAGTATAGAATTATCTGAGTGTATTTGTGTGGGTTTTGTCCTTTGGGATGCATATTGCTTGGTCATGTTTGGGTGAGAGGAAGTTGCCTGGTTATGTTTCTGGGAGTGCATACCCTCCAACATTCCTCTGGTGAAACTAGGGGCATCCCATTCCATAATGATAATTTTACTATTTATACCCCACATATCTTACTGGGTTGCCCCAGCCACTCTGGGCAGCCTCCAACATATATAAAAACATAATAAAATATTGAACATTAAAAAACCTTCCCTATACAGGATTACCTTAAGATGGTAACTCCATACCCTCCAACGTTTCTCCAAGGAAAATGGGGATCCTAAGGAAAAGAGGGGCATTCCGGGATCAAATCAGAAACTGGGACGGCTTCTCCAAATCATGGACGTCCCTGGAAAATAGGGACACTTTTTAGGGTCTGGGAGTGGGTTTGGGTGTTTCTTTGGGCAGGAAGTACCCATGTGTACCCATGAAAGTTTCTCAAATTTGGAAACCTTTTCACTATAGGGATATGGTCAAGAGATTTGCTGAGTGTTTCTAAATGAAGCTGTTGCATATGTGCTCCATATTTTGTTCTAGACAATTCTATTTATTTTTGGAGATAAACTGTGTCCTCTCTGCCACACTGTATGGTACACAATCTGATGTTGTCAGTGTCTCAGTAATAGAATTACTTAGATGAGATGCATGCCTAAGCTGTTTCTACTCTACAATAATAAAACCAGTATGTTTTTATGTTGTTGATGCAGAACTCTCGCAAGTTTGTTATTTCAGAGCCTGAATTCACTGCCAAAGATTTTCCCCGCTAGCAGTTCTTGCTTCTTCTTTTCTATCCTTTTTATCCAGGTTCTTCCAATCATTCTCAGATTCCATCTCTTCCCCCACCCCAATATATATATTTTTACTGCCATTTGGCATTAAAATCAGTATCTGAATGGATCATTTGGGGGAAACATCCTGTTTTAAAAGTATGTGTGTGTGTGTGTGTGTGTGTGAGAGAGAGAGAGAGAGAGAGAGAGAGAGAACGTATAAATTGGCCTGCTATGGAAAATATCCTGTTCCCTCCTCCTTGTACCCCCCGCCATAAGAAGCAAAGTATCTCCCTTCCAGAATTTTTTTTTTTTGAAGATGATTGCACATTTCTTTTCTTTTCTTATAATTTCTCCAAAGCATCTGATGCACTGTTGACTCAGGAATGTATTAGAAGGGAAGAGCTGGATCTCTGCCACTCGCTTACATAAGGAAGTAATAATAATAAAAAATGAGACTTTTGTTTTTGCTGTGATCTTCTGGCTGCCCGGATTAAACTCAAAACAACCTTTGATAACCTTTGTATCAATGATTAAAGGCTACACAGAAGCATTTCCCCCCACCCCCGTGTAGAAAACATGCTTGTTTTTGCTTCCTGCCTCAACATTTTAAGAAATGTTCTTGAATAGCCACCCTGATTCCCAAAGTATTTAAAAATGTAATCCTATGTTGTAAATCCATTCATTTATCACCGACTGGCAGATTGGCTAGCCTCTTAAGCAACCTCTGAAAAAACGGCAAGTATATTCCAGGAAATCTAAATATTTTGGATTCATTGGTTTAGGAACAAGGCTGTTAAGCATACCATTAAGAGCCGTGGTTTTAAAAGCATTGTTACTACAGCTGATCTGCCAGTTTGGAAAACAACAAAACAACCACATGGTACAGCCCTCTGGGGATTATGGCCACTTCATAATGCATGTGAGGGATCACATGATTAAATATTTTCCAACATCAGTGTGGAAAAATAGAATGTCAGGTGGAAGCTTCTTCTTTAGTTTAACCCATAGCATGCTAGGGTTTGTGTGTGTGTGAAGTGGTTTCTTTTTGGTTTTTTTAACGTGGGAGTTTTCAGCTGTATGATTCCCCCAGGCTCAGACTAGGAGCAGGGAAACCCGGTTTCAGATTTCTACTCAGCCATTATGTTCAATGGCGTCTGCCACTATCTCTTTTGGGATATCTCATAGGGCAGTTGTGAGGATAAAATGGAGACAGAGAACTATGTGCCCTGGGCTCTTTTGATTAACGGTGAGCATTAAACACAATCACCATCAGTACCACATACTTTTTATGAGCCTATATAAGGTTGTATGGGTAGATGGTAGACTAGGTGTGACCTCATCCCTATCTTATGACTTGTAGGTCCAGGATGCAGAGAGGACAGTGTGTTCCACATGATCTAGTACAGTGGTACCTCGGGTTACATACGCTTCAGGTTACAGACTCCGCTAACCCAGAAATAGTGCTTCAGGTTAAGAACTTTGCTTCAGGATGAGAACAGAAATTGTGCAGCGGCAGCAGGAGGCCCCATTAGCTAAAGTGGTGCTTCAGGTTAAGAACAGTTTCAGGTTAAGAACGGACCTCCGGAATGAATTAAGTACTTAACCCGAGGTACCACTGTACTGTTTTTGCGTAACACTCAACCGCTATGCAATATGTACACTTGCGTGTGTGTGTGTTTAAGACTTACTACCTTGCAACTTTGATTTGATCTGTTCCACGTCCCTCAGCTCTGCATTGGGTCCCCCCCTCCAACAGTTGAATCAAAATCCCCCATTTATTTCTTCATTGAGGTTCACTATTATTTCTAGGTGAGGCAGCCCCTCCCCTCCCAGTGGCAAATCAAGAACCATCTTGCCCTAAGGAGGAGAAGAGAGAAAAGGCTGCCAGACAGATCTGAATGTAGAGAGAAGGCAAGAGCATATTTCTAAGCCATCCATAAGTCTATGGCAAGACATAGTTTTTGAACCTCCCTGGTTTGTGTATTCCTAGTTTTTTTTTTGCTTTATATCACATCTTGGTAAGGCGCTCCATCAATACAATAAATAAAATCAATAAACATAGGGCAGTGCAAATAAACACTGCAAATTGTAGGCTTGCTAAGTTCCAAACAAAGCCCATTTACAGACTTCTTCTGCAAGTTAGGTAAAGGTAAAGGGACCCCTGACCATTAGGTCCAGTCGTGGCCGACTCTGGGGTTGCGGTGCTCATCTCACTTTATTGGCCGAGGGAGCCGGCGTACAGCTTCCGGGTCATGTGGCCAGCATGACTAAGCCGCTTCGGAGAACCAGAGCAGCGCACGGAAACGCCGTTTACCTTCCCGCTATTTATCTACTTGCACTTTGGCGTGCTTTTGAACTGCTAGGTTGGCAGGAGCAAGGACCGAGCAACGGGAGCTCACCCCATCACGGGGATTCGAACCGCCAGCCTTCCGATTGGCAAGTCCTAGGCTCTGTGGTTTAGCAAAAAAAGTTTCGCCAAAAAGCAAACAAACCCAGTTAAACGTAGAACTTGCTCTGCAGACCCCAGCTTCTCTGCAGAAAGGTTTGCTTCTGGATGAAAGCAGAGCTCCCTATACACTTTTGGCTTCTGTGCAGTTATGACAAGCAGGGCAAGTTCTGCTTAGACAGGTGTCAGGTGACTACTCCACAGCCTTTCATGACATCACAGAAAATGTAGGTGAGCATTTCTACTACTGGCTGCTTTCACTTCTAAAATGGAAAAAAAATTGAGGGCCAAATTAAACATTATGTGGGAAGCCACATTTTTCTAACCTGATTAACATAGGAAATCTTCTATCAGTAGGTGCACATGGCTGAGTGGGAATGATATTTCCTCACCCGACCTAATGCTTCCCTCAGCTTCATTGCTCCAAGTATTTTTCTTTCCATCTGCATGATGGATCTTTCTACCTTTTCTGTTCCCAGACAGGAAATATAAAACAAGCAACATCAACGGATATTTCTGCCTACCTTCACTCTTCATTTTGACCTTTTCCTGTTTTGATCTAGGTAGGCTCACTTGCACAAAATTTGAATCCTGAGGATGTCAATGATATAGATAATCATTTTCTTCACTAAACCACAAAGTTAATACTTTAATGCTGGGATATGATACCTGTTATTTGGCCACACCCTTAACATCATCTGCTCTGGAGCAGCTTTGGTGGCCAAAAAGGATTGTCTTCATAGTACAGTCATACCTTGGGTTACAGACGCTTTGGGTTGCGTGATTTTGGGTTGTGCACCACGCCATACCTGGAAGTACTGGAATGGGTTACTTCTGGGTTTCAGCACTTGCGCATTCGCAGAAGTGCCGAATCGCGACTCGTGCACGTGTGGGTCGCGGGTTGAGAACGTACCTCCTGCACGGATCATGTTTGCAACCTGAGCGTCCACTGTATTGGAACATGTTTTCCCCTCAGTGGACCTCTAGGTTAGTGGTATGCTAAATATTTAAGGATGTGTGGGATGTTAGGGGATGGGTAGTAACTTTGGTGAGGGACATGTTGTGCTCCTTCTGGCAGTGGCCACACCCTGGGAATGGCTTCTACTGGCCAGCTAAACCAGGTAAGGGGAGCTGATTAGGGACTTCCCCTGCATGTGAAGAAAGGCTCCAAAGGATTGAGCTGACAAGACCAATAGTGGGTCCAATGGTCAAGAAGGGAGTTTCTGCGCGTGCTTTAGAGGGAAGTGAGGACAGAAGAGGAAGAGAGGACAGACATCAGCCTGCAAAGGTTGCCCATCTAGGAGAAGAAAAACTCCAATCTGGGCATCCACTGCCTTGCAGGATGTCTTCAGGAGAGGATGAGGCTAAGGAGTAAACCCTACACAAGTCTGGAGTGGAATCCCTAAGATGGTTAGACGGCACCTTGTATGTCTCCTCCTGACAACTCCTGAAGCCAAACTGATGCCAAACGTATTGCTCCGCTTTCCTTTGGACCACATCAGTGAGTGGATGTCTTGTCATCTGGCAGCCCAGGACTTCCATACACACTGCTGAGGCTTGTGCCCTGAGGAAGTTACTTCACCCCCTGGAGGTACACTCTATTGTCTTTTGAGGCAGACAGATGTCAAAAAAACTGTAAGGAAATGGTTGCTTATAATCAATGCCATCTTCCTAGTTATATATGGCATGATTTTAGCTGTCTCTTTGAGAGGTGACTCCATTGCTACTTGGATTACTTTGCTGTTGCAGTTCCTTCCTTCCTTCCTTCCTTCCTTCCTTCCTTCCTTCCCTCCCTGGCCTTTAATTTATTTAAGAGGCAGCCAATGTGTTGCCCTCTGGATGTTGCTGGACTCCAACTCCCATCAGCCATAGCCAACATGGCCATTAATTGGGGAATATGGGAGTTGGAGTCTAGCAATGATTGGAAGCAACCCTGGGTGACAGAGATGGTTCCCAGGCAGTTGCTTACCCAGGCACAGCCTAGGCATAGGCTTGCTTTGCTTCAGAAAAATGGTGGCCTCATATTGCTCCAGACCTTCCCACTTCAGGTGAGAAGGAGGGTTGGTGAATCACTGGGCCATCAGTATTGTTCTGTGGTTACACTTTTGTTTAAATAAAAATCTTAGTGAGGAAAAAAGAATCGTACATATGAACAGGTTACATAACCAAGAAGAGAGATTTTATCACAATGGCCAAGTAAAAAATAAACGATAGCATGTACTATTTGACCAAGTTAAAAATAAACGATTGCGTGTACTGTCTTGAGTAGCTGAACAACACTTTACTTTCCCTTAAGTTCTAGGCCCTATGTTTTATTTCTACCTCTTGTCCTTGTGACAAATCTGTTTGATAAACTCCACTTACGCTCTACTGGAAGGCATCTTTTGTCTCAGACCCCTACTAAAAAGTAAACAATAAATTTCATTGTGACGACGTTTGCAACATTGCTCAGGAGGTGTAGCCTTGAAGCACATTACTGGACGTAATGTTCTTGTTGTTCACTTGTAAAGGATTTGTTTTGCAGATTTCTCTGCTAACTGAGTGGGTCCTGCCCTCTCAACAATTTAACTAAGCTTTTCTGCTTTATTTTTTGAATATTCTTGGGATCATTACCTTCTTTAGGTGATTTCCCAGACCTCCTTTGCTTACTGTCACTATCATCAATAAAAAAAATCCTGTTTTTAACAACGTTTTAGGCCATAACTGTGGTGTGATTTTCTGTACTCTGATTGTTCCAGTTCATTGAATAACACACACAGTTGCAAAACTCTTTATGCAATATGTTTTATAAGACACGGGAAGGAAAATATATTAGAAGCTAGTGTGGGCAATCTTGCCATAGACTACTAATATTATATTCTGTCCAATCCTATACATATCTACTTGGAAGTAAGTCCAACTGTCCAAAGCAGAAATGCATAGGACTGCAGCCTTACAGTGCAATCCAATGTATTTTTACTTGGAAGTAAATTCCACTCTGTCTTAATAGCCTGGCTCCCTAATAAGTATGTTTACAATTTCAGCCTTACAGAACAAGCCTTTGGGTGTCTACTCAGAAGTAAATCCAACTAAGTTTAATTGTACTTACTCTCAAGTAAGTGTGTATATCAGCCTTCCCTTGCCTCATGCCTCTTGTTTCAGATTATAACTCTTGTTATTCCCTGCCAGCATAGCCAATGGTTAAGGGCGATGGGTGTTGTAGTCGAAACCATCAGTACTATTCTACTGAAATCACTCCTTCCCAGGGCTTTTTTACAGCTGGAAGTCCCTGGAACTCACTTCTGGTCCCTCTCCGGTGGGTGCCATTGCCATTCTAAGAGACCAAGGGAGATGGTCATGGTGAGGTCAGGTACCTCTTTTTCCAGAAAAATAGCACTGCTCCCTCCTTTCCACTCACCAGATCAGTCATCTTTTAAGAAGGAGTGTTGCCTGTTTAGGATGTGTTTTGAGTTTACACATAGCCTGGCCTTCTGGAGTTGACTATTGCTCCACATGAAGTTCACCCTAAAGCCCACCTAACGCTTCCCCGTAACTCCTTGCATTTTAGGAGACCCTTGGTGGTGGTAGGCATGTATTCAGTACTGTACAGTGGTACCTCGGGTACCACTGTACAGTGGTACCTCATTCTGGAGGTCTGTTCTTAACCTGAAACTGTTCTTAACCTGAAGCACCACTTTAGCTAATGGGTGCTGCTGCTGCACTGCCGGAGCACGATTTCTGTTCTCATCCTGAAGCAAAGTTCTTAACCTGAAGTGCTATTTCTGGGTTAGCGGAGTCTGTAACCTGAAGTGTATGTAACCTGAAGTGTATGTAACCCGAGGTACCACTGTACAGTGGTACCTTGGGATGCGAACGGGATCCGTTCCGGAGCCCCGTTCGCATCCTAAAACGGAACGCAAGATGCGACGGTGCGTCTGCATGTGCGCGGGTCGTGTTTCGCCGCTTCCGCGCATGCACGTGACGTCATTTTGAGTGCGCATGCACGAGTGGCAAAACCCGCAAGTAATGCGCTCCGTTACTTCCGGGTTGCCGTGGAGCGCAACTCGAATGCGCTCAATCCAAAGCACATTCAACTCGAGGTGTGACTGTAGTCTGTGTTTGCCGGAGCTTGAGTCTGGACTAAGGATTCTGAGCCCCTGTGTTCTGATTTGATACATGATATCCAGTCCAGGATTTGGGCCTCTGCCATTGGCCCTTAAACTCTGAGTTATGATTCGCAGCTTGGAAGTTTAGATAGCCAATCACATTGGGAGTGGGAGTGGCCCAGGCCTTTGGAAATGTATATAAGCAGTTGCTTTGCCCCTGTTGTCTAGTTCTGTTTGTTCAATAAAAGTTCTTGCTGTGTCTTGCCTCGTGGGAACCCACCTACACTTCAGTAGGCAACCTTGTCTTTCAGGGACGCTTATCTGCCACTTCTGATTTTGTTGCTAAGCTTCCAGTGGTTCCCCCTTCCCAGAGTTCTCTGAAACACACTTTGAAGGCCACCAAGTGCACCAATCAAATTTACGTATTGCAACACCTCAGTAGAAGTGCTTTTAAAACTGTCCTGGATGAAGATTACGATAGACAATGCACAGTGCAGGGAGGAGCAGAATTGCTTTGGCAAGATCACCATGCTAAGGTATTAATTTGCACATCTGCAGCCTGCTCGTGTGCTTACACACTGCACTGTACAGGCTCGTACACATGATGGGGGGGGGGGAGTCCTGCTTTTATTGCACAGCAGAGGTACCATTTGCAGTCATGATCGCATCCCTCTCCATGGCTATTCAATGTGTGTGCATTAGAACATCTGAATGGCACTATTTTTGTGAACGTTTGAGAACTTTAAATGTAAAATATAGCAACAAAAATATTAAAATGTGCCTATCAGTGTTGATTTCTTCTTTGGGTGGTAAAGTCATCTGAGGACTCCTGAGACACCTGAAACCAGGGCCCCACCCTACCTTTAGGACTGAAAGTTGGCCATCCTTTAATTCACCTTATTATCATATTTTCATTGCCGTGGATTTTCTCCAAGCACCGAAATGCCCCGAGCAATCTCCGACAGATGCGGACAGATTCCATTCTCAGAATGCGTTTCAGTTCCTTGGCCATGCTTCTAAACTGACTTTTGTATACTCTTTCAGTGGTTCGAAGCACCGCCTTCCTTTGGGCTCCATAACACTGCTCAAAATTTCTCCGCACATCAACACAACCATGCTCTTGGTTTGCTCTCATTTACTGAGGTTTGCACAAGAGAACAGCTCAGTGGATTGTGACTGCATTCTTATATGCACTTTCTTTTCCACGGAATTCAGTGGGGTTTACATCCATGTAGACCAGGCATCCCCAACCTTTGGCCCTCCAGATGTTTTGGACTACAATTCCCATCATCCCTGACCACTGGGCCTGTTAGCTAGGGATCATGGGAGTTGTAGGCCAAAACATCTGGAGGGACGCAGGTTGCGGGTGCCTGATGTAGACACACACAGGACTGCACCACAGATCCCTCTCTGAAACATAGAAGTCTATCCAATTGGACAACAGGAACCTGGTCCTTTTGCTCAGACTCAGTCTTATAAAATTGTCTTGTTTAATAAGGTGGCAGTGGTCAGTAAATGCTGGCTATTTCTAATCTTTGCTAACCAACTCTGTGATTATTTTTAATGAAGAGCAAGCAAGAAAATAAACAAACACATTTTTAAAAAGTTATATGACCTCCCATTTGAAACTACATTAAGATACTAACCAGAGTCCTTTCTCTGCGAGTCTGCACTGTCTTTAAAAATTTTTTTTTATTAAGTTTTCCAATTTAACAATCCAGTAAAGGCCACATTAAAGACATTCCGAATTATAAAATAATTTATAGACTGCACTGTCAAAGATTCTATGGATAGCAACTGGAGAAAAGGGGTTTTAAAGTAATGGCATCATGACTACTGAATGCTCTCACCAGGGTTGCTCATTTGTAACTTAGGCTGGTTCTACACTGACCTGTTTAACATTATTTTCCCCTGTTAGAATGATATTAGATATATCATTCTAAAACATCACAGGGCATACTTGTTAATTAAAATGTATTCTTAACTTTGATTTCCCCTCCCCAACAAATGTAAAGTAATACCCGGTCACACCATTTCCCAAAATGCTGTTTCTTTCCTTGCGGCTGATCGCGGCTTGCTCTGCTCCACCCTCTTGGTGTCACATTTTAATTCTTCCTTCCTGAAGAAGGAACACCCCCCCTCGAATAGCATTGGAGGGGAGTTGGCATTTGAATGAAGTAAAAAAACTAAGCAAAGGTAAAGCACTACATAGGGACATATGAGCAGTGTTTCACCAATATAGCAGCATAAAACGATTAAAAATTAAGCGATAAAAAAGACAAGGTAATAACGCATTATGAACATAAAAAGCAGAATGTCATGTGTCCATCTGCATTATCAAAACCATTCCTTAATGTTAAAAACGGTGAGTGTAGATCCACCCTTAGTCTGATAAGTTTCCAGACAGCACACCAAAGGCTTTCAAACTGATTAGAAAAATATCAATGCTGCTGTTTTACGGCATCATTCTGTACACTAATAGTGTTTTCAGTTCTCGGCATGCTGTTCCTGATTAAGCCAAAACAGCATTACCAGCAGCAGGCATGGGGGGCGGGAACCCCAAGATGTGTGTGTGTGTGTGTGTGTGTGTGTGAGAGAGAGAGAGAGAGAGAGAGAGAGAGAGAGAGAGAAAGAGAGAAAACTTCAGCTGTGAGGCTCGCAAAACAGTTCAGTGAGTTCAGAGCATGCTGTTGATTGTTGCGAGGGAGGAATGGAACAGAGTGTCTGGAATTCTGAACACTGTAACATTTAGGAGGATGCTTTAGTAAATTATTTTATTTTGGCATGCCTGCTACAACAAGGTCACATCTTGCAGATGGTCTCACTCTGTGTGAATGGAGAACCTGAAAGCTGCAGTGCATCTGAGTTTGATTTGCCACCACCAAAGGGACAGAACTAGTTCACATCTCTTGCATAATGCCGATGTACTAGATTAGAGAATCTTATTCCTAGATGTTTCCTGCAGTGTATAAAAAGCCTGCTACTCCGTTAACTACCAATTTAGCTCATTCTGCATTGCTCCTTCACTTCCAATCCTTTAATTGGTTTATTGGTATAATCCTTTCCACACGCTAAGCATGCAAAAAGTGGACTGGCTGATAAAGTCAGAGGCTACAGAAACGGAAACAGAGCCATGGAGGGAGCTGTTATTTTGGTATGCGGAGAGGCTAGCCTTTAACCACTTGAGCAATTTTACATGCAACAGAAACATGTTGCAGTTGTTACTCGCTGGCTGTGTCGCATCCAGATTCTTTCCTACAAGCAATTGCTTTGCACTGATGAGCACCACATTTCCCAGTCCCTAGAACTGAAATAGTTTTGGGCAGAGAAACTATAATTCTTTCTTCGAATGCAAAACCTGCAGCAGTGGTGAAGACGGAGCCAAAGACAGGCATAACCTAACGAGAGATGGAGCCAGTTAATTCTAATTTTGTCCCCATCTTCTTCCTCGCTGAAAAATACAAGGCCAACACTGAGATGAAGAAAGAAAAGCTGAAAGGTGGTGCCATCCACTTGGCAGGGACGGCAAAACTGCCAATTTATTATCCATTAAAGTTATGGCAGCAAGGACAAATAATATGGTGCATACACAGCATTGGTGTATGATTTTTGCCAGTATTTCAATGGTTGCAGAGGCATTGCCTATTTCTTTAGTTATGAAATACTATAACTATGTGGTACAGTGGTTAGATGAAGGGGTGCCAACCTTTTTGGGCCCATGGGCATATATGGAAACATGAGAAAACTTGTGGGAGGGGGCACCTGCTACAGTCCCACATGCCCCTTATGTCAGGAGCGCATCCTACTCTCGAGTAGGACCCTGGCAGAGACACATGCCCGGCTGGCATGTTTTCTCCCTCCTGGTCTTTCGTTCAGGAGCTTCAAAAGCTTTCCTCAGCCCAAACATCACAGCGACCGATGCCAACAGACATCGGCACACTTAGGGATCTGCAGAGTCTTCGCAGCTTGTGTAACAGATCTCAGCAACTCAGCATTCTGGCTAATCTACTTTATTTACATATAAACACACACGGAGTACTGCAACATGGCTCCCTCTCTCTTTAGCATCAGACAGCAAAGAGAGAGAGAACAAAGGACAATACGGAAGAAAGTAATACAAACATCCTCGCGTCACTTCCCACTTTGTGGAGTCTAAATATACACCGTCATGTGATAGACAAAAATCCCATGACTGCAATCATGGAGCAGGAATTCTAACACCTTACTGTCCCTGCAACTCCCCCCAGTGCAACCCCACACCCCAACAAACACTCCCAGCCACCCCACCCCCAATACAGAACCTCCTGCAACCTTGTAAACAGCCCCACACATTCTGACACACCGTCCCTCAGCCCCCCCATACCTTGACACACGTATACCCACAACCCCAATACTCCCCTGCAACCTCACACCCCAACACACACTAACTTCACACGCTCTGACAACTCCCATACCCCTAACCCTACGTACCCAGACGCACACAAACCACAACTCAGAAATAACACATTTAACTTACATAAGGAGCCTACAGGCATGGGTCAACTCACGGGCAGACTTCTCTTGCAGTACAGTAGGGCTGAGTTACTTCCTAAGGCAATGCAGGAGAAAGACAACAAGGGGCATCTTGGCTGGTCTCAGTTACTCCCTTCCTCCCCACCTAGATTTCGGCCTGAAAGACCAAGGAAAAGTGTGGGTGCATGGAAGATAAAAAAAGGGTAAAAGACCCCTGGACAGTTAAGTCCAGTCAAAGGTGACTATGGGGTTGCGGTGCTCATCTCACTTTCTGGCTGAGGGAGCCAGCGTTTGTCCACAGACAGATTTCTGGTTCATGTGACCAGGATGACTAAACTGCTTCTGGTGCAACCAAACACCCAACAATCTCGCTTGGACTACTGCAGTGCAGGGCTACCTTTGAAGATGACCCAGAAACTACAACTAATCCAGAATGCGACAGCTAGACTGGTGACTGGGAGCGGCTGCCGAGACCACATAACACTGGTCTTGAAAGATCTACATTGGCTCCCAGTATGTTTCTGAGCACAATTCAAAGTGTTGGCGCTGACCTTTAAAGCTCTAAAGGCCTTGGTCCAGTATACCTGAAGGAGCATCTCCACCCCCATCGTTCTGCCCGGACACTGAGGTCCAGCGCTGAGGGCCTTCTGGCGGTTCCTTCACTGCGAGAAGCCAAGTTACAGGGAACCAGGCAGAGGGTCTTCTCGGTAGTGGCACCCACCCTGTGGAAAGCCCTCCCACCAGATGTCAAAGAGAACAATAACTACCAGACTTTTAGAAGACATCTGAAGGCAGCCCTGCTTAGGGAAGCTTTTAATGTTTAACAGACCACTGTACTTTAATGCTTTGTTGGAAGCCACCCAGGGTGGCTGGGGAGACCCAGCCAGATGGGTGGGGTATAAATAAATTATTATTATTATTATTATTATTATTATTATTATTATTATTATGAAGCCAGAGTGCATGGAAATGCTGTTTACCTTCCCGCCACAGTGGTACCTATTTATCTACTTGCACTGTTGTGCTTTCAAACTGCTAGGTTGGCAGGAGCTGGGACAGAGCAATGGGAGCTCATCCCATTGTCCGGATAGGAACCGCTGACCTTCTGATTGGCAAGCCCAAGCGGCTCAGTGGTTTAGACCACAGGAAACTGTAAGCACATTACATCATACAATATCCTTGTTGATCATGGGGCATGTCTCTTAAGCCATTAGCCTTATCTTCCAATTTCCTTGCTTTGTGGGGCTTGAGCCATAGTAAGATAGCCTTAACTCCGGTCTTAAACTGGTAGGTTTTTAATCATTGACTTGTGCCATCAATGTACCTGGTGCAGTAACAGGGCTAAAGAAGATAGGACCTTGGTGAAGAAAACCTCCTCTTCCTCTCTTCAAATGAGCTACACTGGCTTTATTTCCCAATTCATTAATCTGAAAAGGCTACTTCCCTGTTAAGTACTGTGATTATGTAGCTTTTTCTGAAGCCTCATCCAGTTACCGTATATTCATATTTAATGATGAGTAGCCCACCGTTAACGGGATGTGGGTGGCGCTGTGGTCTAAGCACAGAGTCTAGGGCTTGCTGATCAGAAGGTCGGCGGTTCGAATCCCTGCAACAGGGTGAGCTCCCATTGCTCAGTCCCAGCTCCTGCCTACCTAGCAGTTTGAAGGCATGTCAAAGTGCAAGTAGATAAATAGGAACCACTGTAGCGGGAAGGTAAACAGCGTTTCCGTGCGCTGCTCTGGTTCGCTAGAAGCGGCTTAATCATGCTGGCCACATGACCAGGAAGTTGTACGCCGGCTCCCTCGGCCAATAAAGCAAGATGAGTGCCACAACCCCGAGTCGTCTGTGACTGGACCTAACGGTCAGGGGTCCCTTTACCTTTACCTTTAGCCCACCGTTAAGTCGTTATTGTTTTGCCAAGGTATAAATGAATCACCGTTTGTATCTTCAGCTTCACAGAAGGCCTGTGTTATTTGTCGTCCTTGAGTCTAAACAATTTCTGCTCGTGGTTATAAAATATGCTTATGCAATGCAAACCACCAGCCTGCTTGAATCCTGTTTAAACTTGTTATGTTTGTGAGGCTCTTGCCGGAGTCCTTATCCAACTCTTTGCTGTGTTCCTGCCAAACTTTTAAAATATGAAGCACAGGCCTTGCGTCCCAATTCTGCAGAATGCCAGTTCTGTCGCCACATGTTGGCAGCGACGTATTTATCTTTGCACAAGGTTTTTTTGCAGCAAGGTTTACTTCGCAATCCTGTGGAAAACCACCCCCACCCCCATTTTATTGTGCTGTTTTGCTCTTTTCATAGCAACCACTAGAATAAACCAGATATTTATATGGTTCGGGGAAGAACAATAAAAACAGAAGAAGTATTCATCTCAAGTTTTAGGTCATAAAGTGCATTACTGAGTGAAATCAGGCCAGCTTACACACAGCACATGTTTGTTTTGAGGAGGATATTTTATTTGGGCATCACTCATCTGTCCTGGGGTGTGGTTCCAGAGA
Source organism: Podarcis erhardii (assembly GCF_964252035.2). Lineage (NCBI taxonomy): Eukaryota > Metazoa > Chordata > Lepidosauria > Squamata > Lacertidae > Podarcis > Podarcis erhardii. The sequence goes on along the minus strand of NC_138512.1, from coordinate 25,119,698 downwards.
TATTGGGATAGGCTTTTGAGGGGGACAAGGAGGTTCCTGCTGGAAGTTGAAGAGGACACTGATTGGACATGGTACAGAACAACTATCAACATTTACTTTTTTAATTTTTTAGATTATATTTTATTAAGTTTCAACAGTTTTGACATATGCAGTGGTACCTCAGGTTAAGTACTTAATTCGTTCCGGAGGTCCGTTCTTAACCTGAAACTGTTCTTAACCTGAAGCACCACTTTAGCTAATGGGGCCTCCTGCTGCCGCAGCACAATTTCTGTTCTCATCCTGAAGCAAAGTTCTTAACCTGAAGCACTATTTCTGGGTTAGCGGAGTCTGTAACCTGAAGCGTATGTAACCTGAAACGTATGTAACCTGAGGTACCACTGTACAGTCAAAACACAATTTCATCTTTTCTCTTATTTATTTGACTTCCCACCCCCTTTCCCATGGAGTTGTTGTTTTTCCCCTTCTGCTGCCCCCTATCTCCTATCAAATCATAACCACAATATTATAATCTAATTAGTTCTGTTGCTCATAGCTTGAATCCTGCTCACGGGTTCATCATACTGCTTCTGCCCCCCCCCCCCCGTTGTTGATTCTGCCGCCACTGAGCTGCCGCCGCTTCTGCCACCTGGTAGGCCGGCTGACAGTCTGGCAGTCGCAGATTATTTGTATTCACTATGACTTATTACTGTACTTTGGATTGTCCAGAATACCACCATTTGGTAGCCAAGCTCCAAACCAAAAGTCTTAATCTGGATGCATTTTGGCTTGCCTGCTGCTGAAAGTGACCGTGAGGTGATTGATAATATCATCATTTAGCAGTTTTAGACCCTTAAGTAGTAGCGGTTGCCAGGACACTGTCCTGTTCGCCTCTGCATAGTTCCTTCTTTATTTCAGATATCGTGATATATCAATACATTGCAGTGTTTAGCTGGTGATATATCATGATACTGAAAACCAGTTATTGCCTAGTCTCCAGCTGCTTTTGGACTACAGTTCCTATCATCGCTGACCACTGGCCATGCTAGCAAGGGATGATGGGAGTTGTAGTCCAACAACAGCTGGAGAACCAAGTTTGGGAAACCCAGTTCTAGACAAACGGCCTTTTTGTTAATTCCTAACTGCAGCCATTCCCACCTGCCGCCCAAGTTCTATAAAAGCCAACTGAGTGGTTAGAAACCATCTCACCTGCAGTGGTGGACTTTGGGCTCTCAAATTTCAGCAGTGCCCTGTGCCACGCTAAAATCCGTCACCCCCCACCCCCCCGCTTCTCATGCTCAGTTCTATAGCATTGTTGTGGCGTGTCTTGCCGGGACTGCTCAGTGCAGCCAAACTGGTCACACTACCCTAAAACCGTCTCTGTTACCTATGACTCTACTGGCCTATTTCCACCTATTTCTGCCTGCGAGGGTGACGAATGAGTCTACTACTGCTGACCATCTTGCTGTTAATCCAGAAAAACCTGCTGCTCAAAATGTCTAGACACTATCAGATTGGGGTGTTTAAGAATTTTTGTTGGGATCAAGATTAAATTTCCAAGATTATTATTTTTTTGCTAGAAGCTGTTCTGAATTATGTGGGTACCTTCATTTTCTTGTACATTTTTGCTGAGATGTTTTCACCAGCTTATTGTTTAGGTCTATTTAAACGTTGTCATTCCTGTAACTGTTAGAGCGAATTGTGCAATTTATTTATTTATTTTATATTGTAAATTGCCTTGACTTTTGGAGAGGTGGATTACAAAGTGATGATAATGATACATTGCCTTGGTCAGATGGCAGGTGAAGCTTGGGAAGCCATTTTAATCAGAGCTATTTCTGCCACATGAAATAATAGCTCTACAATACCACCTTGTGCAATGCACTTCTTTACATGTTTGTTCAGAAATATTTCATATTGTGTTCAGTGGAGGCAAAGGTGTTTAGGATTGCAGCCAAAGTTTCTGAAATTTAGCATCTGATACAATGCCTTACGAACATGTGAGGGAGCAGTTTGGGTTCTGTTGTCAGTTTGGCTTGTGTAAACCATGAGTAAATCCACCTCCTCTGTCTAATCTCTCTGAAGAATCTCTGGAACACAGTAACTACAGATTGAAAATTATCCTAATATATTGCCCAACTTGAATTACCCAGAATTGGAAGGTTTGGTTCCACCACAATTAAAAGCTCCTAACTGATCACCACGAAGGGACGCAGGTGGTGCTGTGGGTTAAACCATAGAGCCTAGGACTTGCCGATCAGAAGGTTGGTGGTTCGAATCCCTGCAATGGGGTGAGCTCCCGTTGCTCAGTCCCTGTTCCTGCCAACCTAGCAGTTTGAAAGCACGTCAAAGTGCAAGTAGATAAATAGGTACCGCTCCAACGGGAAGGTAAATGGCATTTCCGTGCGCTGCTCTGGTTCGCCAGAAGCGGCTTAGTCATGCTGGCCACATGACCCGGAAGCTGTACGCTGGCTCCCTCGGCCAATAAAGCGAGATGAGCGCCGCAACCCCAGAGTCGGCCACAACTGGACCTAATGGCCAGGGGTCTCCTTTACCCTTTAACTGATCACCACAGTCTGAGTAGGTAATGAAACAACAACAACAAAAGCTACAACTTCTAGAATTCACTGGGAAGAGAGATTGATTGTTAATCCACTCTTGCTTGCTGAGGGGAATAAGAGTTTCCTAAAAACTCGCAGCACCCTTAACAAATTACAGTTCCCAGGATTCTTTCAGAGAAGCTATGGGTGTGAAAGTGGTGTAATAGACTTCCGGAGGCGGCGCGAAAAGGCAATGGCTGCCCTCTTCTAACCGGGAGAGGGTAGCTCCGCTGAGAAGGGTCGTCCGCTACGGCGAAGCGGAGACCCACATCGGAAAACCGCAGGCGGCAGAAGCCTGCGGTCCTGGGACCCGGCGGGCGCCAGGAGCTGCCCTCAAAGCGTTGAAGGAACCCCGTAAGGGGCTCCGGATCGCGGAGGGGGTAGCGGCGCTGAGGGTCGTTCCGCAATCAACGGAGCGAAGCCGCGTAGCTGTTGCCAGTGAGCGCTGACCTTTCTTCCTGAAATTTTTGCTTTGAAAACAACAACCCGTGAGTAAATAATTGACTCTATACAATTTGGAACTTTAAAGTACTAAATTTGGCTGAAAGCGGAGTGACGAAAAACAGGAAGTCCGTCTTCCGCTCCCGTTGAACTTGAACGCAAAGCGCTGGAGGAGTGGAGGCAAAGAGAGATCTTTTAAACTATCTGATCTGAGCACCCATTGAACTTTACATTAAGTGGAATAATAATTTCATGTGCTGGACTTTATGAATTTTAGCTGCATGGGGATACCTTTCTTCTCTTGGAGCTACATTTTAACTAAAAAACCCAGGTGCTGGAGCTGCCTGAGAAATTGAGCTGTCAGTTTGCAGTTTGCAGTATGGATACTTTGAATCTGAAACAATCTGAGAGAGTCTGAACTTGTTACTCTGAAGCATTTGGATTACCAGTTTGCACCATCAGAAACACTGTTGCTGTATTAAACCCTAACTCTGCTGAAAAATTTTTTATTGAAGGTTCTTGGACTTTGAAATCTGACTTTATTTTAATTGGAATTGATCTCTTCCTTGAAATATTTTAAACTCCCCCTAGAGGATTTGGGACTTACAGCAGTGACTTTTATTTTACTTTCCTTTTCCCGGCCCTATGTTGACAGTTACCATCTGGGCTGCTGCTTTCTCATGGGAACAACTCAGCTTGACCTTGACTTTTAGATAACTTTGGAATAAGTGGTGTAAGAAGGAGAGGAAGAGCTAAACAAACAACTTTGACAACTTTAACCGCAGCCTCACAGGCACGTAGATCATCTGTGCCTACTTTGCCTTCTGAGGAAGAAGCTGCCTCTCTGCCACGGGCAGGGGAGGGAGAAACTGAGGAATTACAATTGGAAGATATGGCCTCAGGGGCAAGCACTGCTATTTTAGAGAAAATCTTTGAAAAATTGGAATCTTTGGACAAGAAAGTAGAATCTTTGGACAAGAAGGCCGATGAGCAAACATATAAAATTGACCAAAACACAGAATGTTTAAATAAATTATCTGGACAAGTTGCACAGAATACTCAAGCAATTGGAGAATTGAAGGAGGCTGCAGGGGAAAATCGGAAATTGGCTGAAGATACCAGCCAAAAACTTGAAAATTTAGAACAAGAGGTAAGACCACTCTGCAAACAAGTAGGTGAACACCAGACCTATCTATCTATGATTGAACTGCGGAACCGGGAGAGCAATTTAAGGATAAGGGCAATACCAGAAGTGGAAGAAGGCAACCTAGCTGAGTTTTTGACCAAAGAATTCTCCAAATTTTGGAGCTTAGAGGAAAAGGATTTTAAAATTGTTTCAGCTTTCAGGCTTGGAAGACTTATAAAGAAAGAGAAGCCCAGAGACTGTTTGATAATATTGAGGTCAAAGGAGGAAAGGGACAAGATTTTGGGCCTACACTACGGAAAGTCACTGGACATTTTGGACAAAAGAATTGAGATTTACAAGGATATTCCTAAACAACTGTTGGATCTCAGATCTAACTATTTGGAGCTGACAAGATTGCTAAGGAACAACTCAATCATCTTTAGGTGGGAATTCCCTCAAGGATTATCTTTCACCTTTAGAGGGAAGAAGATCAAAATCAGAACATTGGAAGATAGAGATAAATTTCTGAACGTACACGGAGAGGACCTTCACAAAGGAATTGATCAACTTCCAGGGCCTGAAATACCAGAGGTACCTGCACCCTTGGATCCTGAAGATCCTTTGAATAAGGTACCACCCCTTGAAAAATAACCAGATTTACTCAGGATGTCTCTGCAACTTTTGAGTTGGAACATTAATGGCTGTAACATCCCGGAAAAAAGGAGGAAAATTTTTCATATATTAAAAAAAGAACAATTGGACATTATTTGCTTACAAGAAACACATGTGACTAGGCTCCATAGAAAGGTGTTAATAAATAAAAGACTTGGTCAAGAATTTATATCTTCGGACAGAGTAAAGAAGCGAGGAGTGGTGATATATGCAAAAGAGAGCCTGTCACCTAAATTTTTATTCAGAGATGAACACGGAAGAATATTAGCAATTGAGATACAACATCAAGGAGAAAAGATTCTGATACTAGGAATTTATGCACCAAATGACGGGAAATCGGAATTTTATAAGAAGTTGCATGAGATTATGCTGGACTATCTGGACTACAACAACATCATTATGATGGGAGACATGAATGGGGTCGTATCGACTAATATGGATAAGTCACAAAACCAAAATGTTACAAAAGACGGCAGACTACCAAAGACCTTTTTTGAAATGACAGACAATATGGACTGGATTGACATTTGGAGAACTAAGAACCCCCTGGGAAGAGAGGGAACATTCTTCTCTGAAGCCCAGCTGACTTGGACAAGAATCGACCAAATATGGATAACTAGAGGTCTGGCACCCAAGGTTAGAAAAGTGGAAATCTGCCCAAAGACCTGCTCCGACCATAATGCGCTGAAGATGGATATGACACTTTTGCCAACCGGCTCCTTTAGATGGAAGATGAATGACAATTTGTTTAGAGATCAGGAGATTATTAAGAAGGCCCAAAAAACTCTGAAGGATTACTTCGAGATAAATATGAACACTACGGTGGAAAAAAGAACTATCTGGGACGCAAGCAAAGCTGTGATGAGGGGGTTCTTGATACAACAGAACGCCGTAAAGAAAAGGACACAAAATGAAAGGAAAGATAAGATCTTGCAGAAAATTAAAGAATTGGAGAAGAAATTAAGATTAAATCCGAAGTCACAGCCGATTCTGAGAGAAATTAAACTATACCAAGCACAATATTCTAAATTGATAAACCAGGAAATAGAGTGGAAGATTAAATTAATGAAACAAAAAACTTTTGAATCGGCGAATAAATGTGGGAAACTGCTTGCATGGCAGCTGAAGAAGAGACAGAAATTAAACACAGTTACAAATCTAGAAATCGAAGGAAGAAACATTCAGAACCCCATGGAAATTAGAAAGTGCTTCCAGAGATACTTCAAAAAATTATATACTCAAGGGCCGCAAGACGAGGTTGAGATTAAACAATTTTTGGAAAGAAATGGACTAACAAAGTTGTCACAAAAAAACAGATTAATCCTGAACAACAAAATAACACAACAAGAGATTGAACAAGCCATTCAGAACATGCAATTGGGCAAATCTCCAGGGCCAGATGGCCTGACTTCCAAGTATTATAAGACATTAAAAGACTATCTGATCCAACCAATGATGGAGGTCTGTAATGAAATTATGGAGGGGAAGAGGGCGCCGGAATCGTGGAAGGAAGCTTTTATCACATTGATACCAAAATCTGAAACTGAAAAGACACAACTCAAAAACTATCGTCCCATCTCCCTTCTGAATGTGGATTACAAAATATTTGCAGACATTTTGGCAAGTAGACTTAAAAGAGTTCTTAATGAAGTAATTCATAAAGACCAGGCAGGCTTTCTCCCAGGTAGACATATGTTTGCCAATACTAGGAACATTATTGACATTTTGGAACTTTTGCAAACAGATATAAATACAAAAGCAGTGTTAATTTTTATAGATGCGGAGAAGGCCTTTGATAATATTTCTTGGAAATTTATGAAGGGAAATTTAAAAGAAATGGGAGTGGGACGGGGGTTTGAGAATGGGATTGATGCAATATATTCAGAACAAAAGGCCAAATTGATAGTTAACAATGTGGTTACAGAAGAGTTCAAAATTGAAAAAGGAACACGACAAGGCTGCCCGATCTCCCCTCTGTTATTTATCTCGGTTCTGGAGGTGCTCTTGAACATGATCAGAGGGGACCGGTTGGTGGAAGGGATTCAGGTCGGAGCGAAACAATACAAACTTAAAGCTTTTGCAGATGACCTAGTTTTGACCCTGCAGGAGCCAGAATCTAGTACGAAAAGAGTATTACAATTGATTCAGGACTTTGGTCGGGTGGCGGGATTTAAATTAAACAAACAGAAAACCAAGGTGCTGGGAAAAAATTTGACAGACACAGAGTCAGAACGGTTTCAGAGAGAAACAGAACTAACTATGGTTAAAAAGGTAAAGTACCTAGGGGTAAACATAACAGCAAAAAATCTGAGTCTATTCAAGGATAACTATGAAAAATGTTGGTCTGAAATTAAGAGAGACTTGGATAGTTGGACAAAATTGAAGCTTTCTTTGTTAGGCCGAATTGCTGCTATTAAGATGAATGTATTGCCAAAAATGTTATTTTTGTTTCAAACACTACAGATTGTGGACAAAACGGAGTGCTTCCGGAAGTGGCAGAAAGATATATCTAAATTTGTCTGGCAGGGCAAAAAGCCCAGAATTAAGTTTAAGATATTAACAGATGCGAAAGAAAGAGGGGGCTTTGCCCTGCCAGACTTAAAGTTGTATTATGAAGCCGCAGCTTTCTGCTGGCTAAAAGACTGGCTACTTCTCGAAGACACTGACGTTCTGGACCTGGAAGGTTTTAACAATGCTTTTGGTTGGCATGCATACTTATGGTATGACAAAGTTAAGATCAATAAGGCCTTTAAGAACCTTATTGTCAGGAAAGCAGTGTTTAATGTCTGGACAAAATATAAAGACTTATTGGAAAATAAAACTCCAAGGTGGCTTTCACCTCTGGAGGCTAAGGCCCGAAAAAGACCCAATATGGAGGCCAAATGGCCAAAATATTGGGAAATATTAGAAAAAGATGGAGACAATTGGAAATTGCAGAGTTTGGAGAAAATGAAGGATAAGGTGCGAGACTGGTTACATTATGCTCAGATTAAAGAAGTTTTTAAAAATGACAAAAAGTTAGGGTTCCAGGTGGAGAAATCGAAGTTAGAAACAGAATTGTTAGAACCAAAGACTAAGGTACTATCCAGAATGTATAACTTGCTGTTAAAATGGAATACACAAGACGAAATGGTTAAATCGGCTATGATAAAATGGGCACAGGACATTGGGCATAACATTATGTTTGAGGACTGGGAAAGGTTGTGGACCACTGGGCTGAACTTCACCGCATGTAATGCTCTGAAGGAAAATGTAATGAAAATGATATATAGATGGTACATGACCCCAGTTAAACTTGCCAAAATATACCATTCGTCTGATAATAAATGTTGGAAATGTAAAGAAAATGAAGGAACATTCTTTCACCTCTGGTGGACATGCCCTAAGGTGAAGGTCTTCTGGGAAATGATATATAATGAGCTGAAAAAGGTATTTAAGTATACCTTCACTAAGAAACCAGAGGCCTTCCTTCTGGGTATTGTCGGCCAGAAGGTGCTAAAGAAGGACCGAACATTCTTTATGTATGCAACAACGGCAGCAAGGATACTCATCGCAAAAAACTGGAAAACTCAAGATCTACCCACACTGGAAGAGTGGCAGATGCAGCTGATGGACTATATGCAACTGGCCGAGATGACTGGCAGAATCCGTGATCTGGGAGAAGAGAAGATGGAGGAAGACTGGGAGAAATTCAAGATGTATCTACAAAAACATTGTAATTTGGTTGAATGTTAAGAAGGATGCTAGATTATAAAAAACTGGCCACCACTAAACTAGATTTAAATTTGATGATAAGTGAGACTAAAGAAAATATAAAATTTTTTGGAAGAAGTGCTAGATTTTATTTGAATGAGTGGACATGAGATTGTAAACAAGTTGATAATTTGTTTGGAAAAAACTTTTAACGATGTAAATGGGAGCGGGAGACGCGAGGGAGTCCAAAGAAGTGATGAAATTATGTTTGTGACAGAAGTAAGATTGTTTATTGTTTGTGCATTTATATTTAAAAACTTTAATAAATATTTATTAAAAAAAAAAAATGAAAGTGGTGTAATAGTGCTTTAAATACGTGGTGCGGATGTGGCATAATAGCAGAATTATTGTTCCCAGGATGTTTAGATGCACATATCTTCTTAATTTAATTCATTACTACTTTGAGACCACTTCTGTCATAGGCCTTCTCCACTTTTAACAATGGCAAAATGGCTGGTTGATTTTTTAAAAAATGGTTTTCATAAATTATATTAACCACTATTTTTATTCTTAAGACTCTCCTTTTCACAAATCTGGCATGATCATCTTTGACACATTTCCCCAGAAATGAATTGATTTAATCTATTTGCCATCATATTATTCATAATCTTATCAATACCTCCTCAAAACCTCCTCAGTATTGATCTTTCTCAATGCAGTCAGTGTTTAAGCTGCTCCTGTTTCTTCTTTTTCTGCCCTAGCTCTGAGTTACTGCATTATCTTTGTGTAAGTGCTGACACCTAGTGGTGCTTCAGTTCTATTGGAAAAATGTTCTTTTCTTTTTAAAAAGCACAGGCTTGGTAGCTGCTACCCAGTGCCGGATTTATGTATAGGCCATGGGTAGGCAAACTACGGCCCAGGGGCCGGATCTGGCCCAATCACCTTCTAAATCCGGCCCGTGGACGGTCCGGGAATCAGCGTGTTTTTACATGAGTAGAATGTGCCCTTTTATTTAAAATGCATCTCTGGGTCATTTGTGGGACATAGGAAATCGTTCATTATTATTTTTCAAAATATAGTCCAGCCCCCCACAAGGTCTGAGGGACAGTGGACCGGCCCCCTGCTGAAAAAGTTTGCTGACCCCTGGTATAGGCTAAGTAGACTGAAGCCTAGGGCCTCTAAATCTAGGGGGCCTCGCCAGCTTGTCCGCTCCCCAGCAGGCAACCTCCCCTCTCCCAAATTTGCAAACCCAAGACTTCAGGCAAGGGCAGGGAAACTTGGGCCTCTAAATCTAGGGGGCCTTGCCAGCCTGCCATCATCCTCCATGTGGGCTGTGGTGGAGCTTCATGGTCCGGCACTGTGGGGAGGGGCAGAGAGCAGGTGGGGGCGGGGCTGCCATGTGTCCTGGGGGCGTGGCGCCCAGCGCAGGCGGTGGGGGGGGGGACAGCCGCAATGACACACTGCCAGGATTGCGTCGCCGGGGGCGGTGCGCTCCCCCCGCACTCCTCTTCCTCCGCCAGTGCATGTGAGGCATCTAATCATAAGCCTGCATTTTTATCAAAGCTTCTATATATTTCAATCAAGGCTTGTATTTAAAAATGAGCTTAAAAAAAGGATTTTCAAATGTTTCATGCCAGGCAAAAGACCAGCTGCCTAAAAGAACCTTGGCAAGATGTTTTTCCTCCTAAGACAAGAAGGGCCCCATTGATTTATAGCAGAAAAACAATTCTCAAAGTCATAAAAAGGGAAATTACATATGCTGCCCCAAGGTTGAGAAAACACCATTAGGAATGGGGAAAGATAATACCAATGTGCCTCCCAGTAAAATGAGCCAGATCTTCTTTCTAAGGTTAAAAGGCCAGGAGCTATGGGGAGAAACATTTAGCTGGAAAGAGAACATTTTTGGGGGAAGTCTCTTCTAAAGCTGTTTCTTAAACTGAGAGAGTTAAAAAAGGTTAAAATGTGTTAAATGTTGGAAAGGCAACTGGCTTGGCAGAAGAAGCAGCTTCTTCCTATTTTATTTTGAGGCTGGAGAGGAGGGGGAAAGGGGGAGGTGCAAACTTAAGAGGCTTCTTTTAAAAGCTGTGTTTTATTGAGTTCCTTCCTTTTCACTTTGAGAAGCTTTATTCTTTTAAGAGGCTACCTATGATAAATGTATGAAATGTATTAGCTTAAATATATTGGCTTAAATGTAATTATGCAAAGGATTTAAGGAATGCTAGATTCTTATTTCATATGGTTGTAAGAGTTGTATTTATCCTGAAATTAAGTCAGCCACCAGCCCCCCCCCCTGCCAGACAGAAGACGCCATCTAAGCAGTCTTGATATATAGTTGTCAGGCATTTTGTTTAGAAACATTAAATGAAGGAAATCTTTCAATGTTGATGTGAAACTCAAGATCCTTGACATCTGTTGAACATAAAATGTAAGATTAAACCATTTGTTTTAGAAGGCAATAGGGCAAGAAGGGCAAGAGGTGAGCTGGTAATTAAGATTCCATGTAAGATATATTATTACTTATTTGTCATTTATATATAGCTCTTTGTCTCCCATATAAGGGCAAGGAAGTGGGTGTATCTTTTGTGGGTGTATCTTTTGTGATTGGTTCTAGCAAACAGCCAATAGGAATTTCAACCAGGCTGATTGGACAGAGGCAGCCACAGGAGGAGCAAAGGGGGCTGGATTAAGGGAATATAAGTGCTGGCCAGAATGGCAGGAGGGCAGGCCAGAGCTTGGTAACCACGTACCACTGAGCCTCTTATTTATTTGTCTGACAAATAAATTACTATTTTAATTTCTCTATTGCTGCGTTGAATATTTCATTCCAGCTAAGCGTTAACCACAAGCAGGGTGCTACATTTTATGGTGCCCTGTGACTCGGATAAGTGGTCTGCTGGAACGCAGCCCCTTCGCCCTACTGGGCAGGGTACAAGAGAGAGGACAACTGCTTACCCAAAGCGCGCACTGGTAATTTTTTTTCCAGGGGGAACGCAGAAGACTCGTCTGTCTGATACCCTGCTCACTGGCGGCGACGGACCGGGGGAAACAGGGAACCAACCAAGGGTAAGTGCACAAAGGGATTTTTGGCCCTCCAATTAATTGGGAGGAAGAGAAGTCTTGATCAAACTTCTGCGTCTCAGTAAGGGGAAACTGAGTACGCTAGGTGGTTGGGTACATCAGATGGTGATCTGGTGTAGGGAAAGGGAAGGATTGGGAGGTAGAGTGTGGTGAAGTATCCAGCGCATTGTATGTGTGAGAAAGTACAGAGCAATCTGTAGCTGACCCGAGTGTGGAGTGGGCAGTACTTCGGTTCCTAGTAAGGCGACTTCACTAGGCAAGGAAACCCACAAAGCGCGTCTGTGAGTGACTGAGTGGATACTTCACAGGGCCATACAATGGGAGTTGGGGGTTCAAAGGGGGAAAATACACCTCTTGAGTGTATGTTAAATAATTTTAAGAAAGCCTTCTCAGGGGCATATGGAGTCAAAATGACGCCAGAGCGCTTGAGAACGTTATGTGAACTAGAATGGCCAAAACAAATTACTGGATGGCCATCTCAGGGAACTTTTGATATAAATTTAGTAAGCAAACTTTGGACTGATATCGCCAAAGAAACTGGAGGGTGCCCAGAACAATTTCCATATATAGATTCCTGGCTGAGCACATTAAATAAAAATCCTCCATGGATAAGGGAATGCAAAGTCAAACGATGCAAATTATTGGCTGTAAAAGCCGAAGCTAGGAAAGGAATCTTGCCAAATAAACTCAAACCCATTTTTGAGGGGCCAGAGGAAGAGGTGCTTCCACCTCCACCCTATGCTCCACATCGAAGGGAGCTTAATCCAAACACTCCACCAGTTGTAACCCCAAGGCAAGAAACTGGAATGAATAATGGGAGTGGAGTCACAGAGCTTGATTCCTTGATAGATTATGATAAATATCTTCAGGAGGCATTGGAGTCCTATAATAAAGCCCAAGCAGAAGTGGTTATTCCACCTGTGACTCCTAATAGACCTCCATCTACAGTCTCCTTTAGTGGAACAACTGATTGCCCACCCCAAACCCCTGTACATCCAAGTCCCAGAGAAATGTTACAGAAGTTACAGGGAGACCTTGCTCGGTCAGCAAGCAATACAGCCAGGCGTATAAAGCTGCTAAAAGAACGCCTTGCGACAGATACCATCCCCTATGATTTGAGGCCCCTAGAGCAAAGTGAAGAGAAAGATCACGTAGTAGCCCCTCTTAGAAGAGTATTTGATGCACTTGAGGAGCCTGCGCTGGTTAATGGGCAACCCGGACCACGGCCACCTCGAACTTCGACCCTGCAATATATTCCATTCACAACTACAGATCTGATGAATTGGAAAACACACACCCCATCTTTTGCAGAAAAACCTCAGGCTATGATGGACTTGGTGACTTCAATAGTAAATACTCATAGCCCTACTTGGACAGATTGTCGCCAGCTCCTAAATACTCTGTTCACCACTGAGGAAAGGAGAGACATAATTGAAAAGGCACAGATATATTTGCGTGAGCAGGCCAGAGCGGGAAATATTTATAATATTGACCGTCATCTCCAAGATAACTTTCCCTTGGAAGATCCTAATTGGGATCCAAACAATGCAATTCACCTGGCCAGACTCACCACCTACCGCCAGACACTTGTGCAAGGTATCCGCAGGGCATGCCAGAAGCCCACTAATATGTCTAAAGTCTCAGAAGTAGAACAAAAACCAAATGAGAGTCCGGGAGACTTTTTAGAGAGGCTGCAAGAAGCCTATCGTATATGGACTCCTTTTGACCCTGAAGCCCCTGAAAACAGCAGAATGATTACTGCTACATTTGTGGCCCAGTGCGCTTCTGACATTCGTAAGAAAATTCAGAAATCAGAAGGATGGGAAGGGATGCTGATGAGCCAAATTATGGCCATTGCACGCCGAGTTTATCGGAATAGGGATGAGGCTGAGAAGCAAGAGAAGAAGAAGTGGCAGAAGGAAAAGATGGTAATGCTAGCCACAGCAGTGAAGCAAGACCACCGCCCCTTAAATGGAGGGCGAGGGCGAGGAAGGAATCCACCACTGGGAAGGAATCAATGTGCAAATTGCAAGAAGGAGGGTCATTGGAAGCGGGAGTGTCCTGAACCCCTGAGGTTGGAAGAAGTACGCCCAGGCCCAGGCCCAGGCTCCGGCTCCGGCCCAAGAAACCAGGGACGGGGACGGGGAATGATCCGAGATGGAAGATATCAGAGACCAGGACAGGGACGGAGTAGAGACAATTTCATTGGACTGGCAGAAGAGGATTTTACCCAAGACTAGGAACGACCGGACTCCATAAAGTTAGGCTTCCAGGAGCCCACGGTCACGATTCAATTAGGGAGCCATTTAATAGACTTTATGATTGATACTGGGGCTGAATACTCAGTACTCCCAGAACTATTGCAGAAAAAGGCATCCAAAAGTGTAATCATTAAAAGTGCCACTGGACAGTCAGCTAAGAGGTCTTTCCTCCAACCTTTGGAATGCCAGATTGGGGGACATCGTTTAACCCATCAGTTTTTGTATATACCTGAGTGTCCAATACCTCTCTTAGGTAGAGATATGCTGTCCAAATTGCAGGCCCAAATCACTTTCACTCCTCGAGGTCCAGAAATGAAACTGCCATCAAAAGCAGCAGGAATAATTACCCTCTCAGTACCTAAGGAACAATCATGGCGCCTAATGTCAGCCTTGCAAGTCCAACCCACATTGGATACAGAATTAAACAAGCTCCTCCGAACTCTACAGGTGCCACCAGGAGTATGGGCTGAAAATAGCCCACCAGGAATGGCTAAGAATATAGCTCCAATTGTAGTAACCCTAAAACCTATGGCTACCCCTGTATCTGTAAAGCAATATCCCTTACCCCGGCGAGCAGCGGAGGGCATCCAGAAACATTTGGACCGCCTATTAAAATATGGTCTGCTTAAGCCTTGCCAATCAGAATGGAACACACCCCTTTTGCCTGTTCGAAAACCTGGGACAGATGAATACAGGCCAGTGCAGGACTTGAGGCTCGTAAACCAGGCTATCGAGACCTTGCACCCAAATGTACCAAACCCATATACCTTGCTGAGTTTGATCCCACCAGAAGCAACATTTTTTACTGTATTGGACTTGAAAGATGCATTCTTCTGTTGCCGGCTGGCACCACAGAGCCAACCTATATTTGCCTTCCAGTGGGAAGACCCTTTGACAGGAACAAAAGGCCAGCTAACCTGGACAAGATTGCCCCAAGGATTCAAAAATTCCCCAACTTTATTTGGCACTGCCTTGGCGAGGGATCTAACAAGTTACCCCTCAACACCGGGAGAAAAGGTGGTTCTGCAATATGTGGATGATCTTATACTAGCTGCAAAGGATTTTGATACCTGTAAAGAAGGGACAGAGGAACTGCTCCACTTGCTCTGGGAAGCTGGCTACCGAGTTTCCCAGAAAAAGGCACAGTTATGTTTAGAAAAGGTCAAATATTTGGGCTTTGACATCTCACACCAACAACGAGCATTGAGACCAGAGAGGAAAGAAGCTATTTGCCTTATCAAGGAACCTACCACAAGAAAACAACTTAGGGGATTCCTGGGAACAGCGGGGTTTTGTAGACTATGGATACCTGATTTCAGTAGTCTGGCCAAGCCCTTACATGAAAGCACTCGAGGTGCAGAAAAGGACCCATTCGTATGGGGACCTGAGCAGAAACAAGCCTTTTTAGTTATCAAACAGCGACTTATGGAGGCACCAGCCCTTGGATTGCCTAATTCGGAAAAACCCTTTCAGCTGTATGTACATGAACAGAATGGGATTGCAGCGGCAGTCCTGACCCAGAGATTAGGAAGTTGGAACCGTCCAGTAGCTTATTTGTCTAAACAATTGGACTCAGTAGCAAAAGGATGGCCTCCATGCCTAAGGGCAGTAGCGGCCACTGCGAGCCTTGTCAAAGAAGCTGATAAATTTACCTTTGGCCAGACGATGTATGTGAATGTACCTCATGCTGTTCTGACACTCATGGAATATAAGGGTAGTTATTGGCTAACGAACCCAAGGATGGCTAGATACCAAGGCCTATTGTGTGAAAATCCCAGGATTCATCTACGAGTAGTGAATATGCTCAATCCAGCGACTTTGCTGCCCCTACCAGAGGTAGATGATGAGGAATCACATGATTGTCTCCAAATAATGGATGAAGTTTATTCCAGTAGACCTGATCTGAAAGATGAACCATTAAAAAATCCAGATGTTGTATATTATACTGATGGTAGCAGTTACCTGCATGAAGGTGCCAGACGAGCAGGATATGCTGTGGTCACCAATGAGGAAGTTGTGGAAGCTGAAGCTTTGCCTGCTGGCACCTCAGCACAAAAGGCTGAACTTATAGGTTTAACTAGAGCTCTGCAATTGGCAGCCGGATGTAAGGCAAACATCTATACTGATTCAAAATATGCCTTCTTAACCCTGCATGCACATGGAGCTCTATGGAAAGAAAGAGGTCTAATCGGAGCCCACGGGAAGGCTTTGAAATATGGACCTGAAGTAGAAATCCTGTTAGAAGCAGTATGGGCTCCAGAACAGATTGCTGTAATGCACTGCAAAGGTCATGGACGAGGAAGGGATCCAATAACCAGAGGAAATCATGCTGCTGACAAAGCAGCCCGAGAGGCAGCCCAAAAGCCTGTGGGAGGATTTATAGCAGCCCTCATACCAGAGGTAGTTCCAGAAGATGTTAAACCTCACTATACCCCAGAAGAGAGGAAGTGGGCTGAACAGGAAAGAGCAGTTGTGAAGGACGGTTGGATGATCCTGCCGGACAATAGGATTTATGTACCTCATCATCTAGCAGGCACAATTGTAAGAAATTATCATGAATCTACTCACCTTGGCGGTACTGCAACTAGAGAGAGTCTCAGTCGGAAGTTGTATATTATTAATCTATCACAATTAGCAACTTGCATTTCACAGAAATGTGTTCTTTGTGCTAAAAACAATCCCAGGCAGGGACCGGTACAACCTCCTGGAATTCAGCATGTGGGATACGTCCCCATGGAAAGCCTAATTGTGGACTTCACAGAGCTGGTCCCTTCTAAGGGATTCAAGTATCTCCTTGTGTTTGTAGATACTTTTACCGGATGGGTTGAAGCTTTTCCCACCCGAACTGAAAAGGCACGAGAGGTAACTAAAAGACTCCTCACTGAATTGATCCCAAGGTTTGGATTACCTAGATGCATTGGAAGTGATAATGGGCCAGCGTTCATTGATCAAGTAGTACAAGATGTATGTCGAGTCCTACAAGTAAAATGGAGACTGCATACAGCATATAGGCCTCAGAGTTCAGGGAAAACTGAAAGAATGAATCGGACTCTGAAAACCCAATTGGCAAAATTAACCCAGGAAACGGGATTGGGATGGGTAGATGTGTTACCCATAACACTGTTTCGTGTTCGGTGTGCACCCACAAAAAGACTTAAGTTGTCACCTTTTGAGCTCCTGTATGGGAGACCGCCCTCCTTTGTTCAGGATATTCCAGCTGACCTTAAACAAATAGGAGACCATGTGACACAGGAACAAGTGCAATCTCTCTCCCGTGTTTTTGTTTCTCTTAACAGGTGGGCCCTCGAGCGCACGCCGTGCAGCATTGCCGAGCCGATTCATCAGTTCCAGGCTGGCGATAGCGTATGGGTGAAAGAGTGGAAACGTGATCCACTTGCACCTAAGTGGCGTGGACCTTACACCGTCTTGCTCTCTACTCCAACAGCGGTGAAGGTAGCTGAGGTGACCCCCTGGATTCATCACTCTCGTTTGAAGAAGTCTGAAGGCAGTTGGACGTGCAAAGGTGACCCCTCTAATCCTTTAAAACTAACTCTCTCCAAAAACCCCTGTATCTAGCCCTACCGGGAACGGGCTAGGTCACGGGCAACATTTGACGACCGGCCTGCTGCAGCCACAACCTGGAAGCTGGCTGACCTGCGCACGCCTGAAGCTTGAGGAGCGTCTGAACCAGCGACTGTGAACGGAAAGATTCTCTAATACAATTGATTGACTGCCCCCCCCCTTGTGGAACAATTATCAGAGATATTACTCATTGGGGATCCTCGGGATATATGTTTTGGTCTTGGTGGTTCCCCATTTCTGTCACTGGGGGAATTATATTGGGGCTAATAATTATTTGCTATCACAATAAGGTAATCTTTTGTGGAAGGAATGCATATACTAGACATCAACATGATTTTATTAATCCTGATCCCTTGGGAAGGGGAAGGGTCCTTGAATCTGACCAAATTGGCTAAATATGGATTCAGCCATGACCACAATATGTGGGTAGGTTTAGCTGAAATGGTAGCTAATGTTGCAAATAGGACCAATTGCCTTGTTTGCTCTCTTGGGCCAGATGATTCAGAGGGAGGTATGCCCTTATTACCGATACCATTAGATGCTATTGGTATGGTAAGCGAAATGCCACACCAAACTGAAATACAGAATTTCCCCGGATGGAACTCAACTAAACCATTACGAGTTATACCTGTACAAGGGGAATTCTGTGTACATAAATCATCAGATGCAGCTGATTCTCCCATGATAGGCTCTTCTCATTGTCACTATACTTGGGATTATAAGAAGAATAGTCATACCTGGGCACACGGTACTACCTATCGAACTCGGAATGCCTTGCCCTGTGCACCTCCTTTTATTCATGCATGGAAAGTGGTGTGGAACATAACTGTGACAGAAGAAGGCAATCTAACATACTGCACTGTGAACTCTCTACCCCTTTTGGTATTTCGCCTTCTGTATTCCCCGTACCAAAAACCTCAGACCCGATGGTTGTGGTGGATATGTGGAGAATGGGCATACAAGAAACTCCCTTCCAAATGGAGTGGGACTTGTTTCTTGGGTTGGGTATTACCACCAATGTGGATTATGCCCACTAGTTCGGCCAGGCGAACACGAAGGAATGCTGATATTTCTCATATAGCAGGAGGAAGTACCCAAAGTTGGAGCGGTACTGATGATTGGCCGCCAGAGCGCATTATAGCCTATTATGATCCTGCCTCCTGGAATCCTGGTGAGCTCATACAAGGGGCACGGGATCCTATTTATAATCTAAACAGAATAATTCGATTGCAAGCAGTAGTGGAACTTGTAACCAATGCAACGGCCCAGAGTTTGAGACTTATTGCACAACAGTTGGATGAAAGTAGAGCCGCCATTTTGCAGCTGAAAATGGGAATGGATTATGTACTTGCCAGGCAGGGAGGCCTATGTGGAGTCTTGAACTTGACAGGGAATGCCTGTTGCTTTAACATTTCTGATAATGGTGAGGCAATCCGTGTATTGGCCACAAAGATGGAGAATATAGCACATGTCCCAGTACAAACATGGGAAGGATGGGATATGGGATGGCTCACCAATTGGTTACCTAATGTCACAGGACTCAAAGGGATACTATTGTCTTGCTTGTTTTTCTTGACAGTAGTAGTATTGGTTTTATGTATGATGCCATGTATCATTTCATGTTTTAGAAGTACAATTAGCAAGATGGTTTCAAATGAAACTCTACCTCATATCATGGCCCTATACAGAGCTTTACCTCAGGAATATGATGAAGGTCAAGCTATCAAGGACACTTGGGATAAAGGTCCTTGAGCTTGAAAGGGGGGAATGAGGCATCTAATCATAAGCCTGCATTTTTATCAAAGCTTCTATATATTTCAATCAAGGCTTGTATTTAAAAATGAGCTTAAAAAAAGGATTTTCAAATGTTTCATGCCAGGCAAAAGACCAGCTGCCTAAAAGAACCTTGGCAAGATGTTTTTCCTCCTAAGACAAGAAGGGCCCCATTGATTTATAGCAGAAAAACAATTCTCAAAGTCATAAAAAGGGAAATTACATATGCTGCCCCAAGGTTGAGAAAACACCATTAGGAATGGGGAAAGATAATACCAATGTGCCTCCCAGTAAAATGAGCCAGATCTTCTTTCTAAGGTTAAAAGGCCAGGAGCTATGGGGAGAAACATTTAGCTGGAAAGAGAACATTTTTGGGGGAAGTCTCTTCTAAAGCTGTTTCTTAAACTGAGAGAGTTAAAAAAGGTTAAAATGTGTTAAATGTTGGAAAGGCAACTGGCTTGGCAGAAGAAGCAGCTTCTTCCTATTTTATTTTGAGGCTGGAGAGGAGGGGGAAAGGGGGAGGTGCAAACTTAAGAGGCTTCTTTTAAAAGCTGTGTTTTATTGAGTTCCTTCCTTTTCACTTTGAGAAGCTTTATTCTTTTAAGAGGCTACCTATGATAAATGTATGAAATGTATTAGCTTAAATATATTGGCTTAAATGTAATTATGCAAAGGATTTAAGGAATGCTAGATTCTTATTTCATATGGTTGTAAGAGTTGTATTTATCCTGAAATTAAGTCAGCCACCAGCCCCCCCCCCTGCCAGACAGAAGACGCCATCTAAGCAGTCTTGATATATAGTTGTCAGGCATTTTGTTTAGAAACATTAAATGAAGGAAATCTTTCAATGTTGATGTGAAACTCAAGATCCTTGACATCTGTTGAACATAAAATGTAAGATTAAACCATTTGTTTTAGAAGGCAATAGGGCAAGAAGGGCAAGAGGTGAGCTGGTAATTAAGATTCCATGTAAGATATATTATTACTTATTTGTCATTTATATATAGCTCTTTGTCTCCCATATAAGGGCAAGGAAGTGGGTGTATCTTTTGTGGGTGTATCTTTTGTGATTGGTTCTAGCAAACAGCCAATAGGAATTTCAACCAGGCTGATTGGACAGAGGCAGCCACAGGAGGAGCAAAGGGGGCTGGATTAAGGGAATATAAGTGCTGGCCAGAATGGCAGGAGGGCAGGCCAGAGCTTGGTAACCACGTACCACTGAGCCTCTTATTTATTTGTCTGACAAATAAATTACTATTTTAATTTCTCTATTGCTGCGTTGAATATTTCATTCCAGCTAAGCGTTAACCACAAGCAGGGTGCTACACATGTGGGCATGTACACACACAGTGCTTTTTTTTCCTAAAAAAATGTTTAGGGGTACTCTCATTTTGACTCAAAAAAATCACCATTTTATAGTTCAAATTGGGGGGAAATAAATAAACGGACAAAAGTACAAAGATTCACAAAAAGTTTAGGGGTATGCGTACCTCTGCATCCCCCCAGAAAAAAGCACTGTACACAGGTGTCTGATTATCTGTGCCTGTGGTCAGGTTATTTTATTTTGGAGGTGCAATGTACAGTGGTACCTCGGGTTACATACGCTTCAGGTTACAGAAACCTCTAACCCAGAAATAGTACCTCAGGTTAAGAACTTTGGTTCAGGGTGAGAACAGAAATCGTGCTCTGGCAGCGCGGCAGCAGCGGGAGGCCCCATTAGCTAAAGTGGTGCTTCAGGTTAAGAACAGTTTCAGGTTAAGGACGGCCCTCCGGAACGAATTAAGTACTTAACTAGAGGTACCACTGTACCACATATGCGTGAAACAGCTGGTTAAAAAACAAAAAGCATGTGTCCCTCCTGCCCTCACCAGCAGCCCACTGAGGAGCACGTTGACAACAGAAGTAGGGGACGTGGTGGTGGATCTCGCTCAGCAAAACATCACCATGCATGAAAAAAACCACCCACACAATGCACTTCAAAGTACCCAGTAGCATGTGATTTTATGTTGGATTTACCCACTTTCTGCTTTATCTATGGATTGGGAAAATCCTAAATAAATGGGGGTGGCGTGTGGACTCTCACTTGGATGAAGACAATGTTATGTGGTCAACATGCAAAACAGGCACATGTGGGATGCACTGAACCCACTAAATTTCTGTGTGTACACAGCCAAAATGACCCAGATTAGGCTACTGAAAGCTAAGAAGGAGTGGACTTTTGCATGAAGGAACTGTAAGCTCAGTTTGGTTCCGAGGCTGGAGACAAATTCCTATGCTCAGTGCTCAGAGGCACCCTGTTGTTTTAAATTCTAACTGCATGCCCTTTGCATGTGGTCTGGTTGGTAGACTGAAATACTTTATTGTCACTTGTACACTGTGTATACAGTGAGATTACACAGTGGGAGCTCAGAGCCACAGCGTATGAACACGCCGCCATCTTGGAACGGAATCTGATCTGCTGGGGTTCTAGTAAAAAACAAAGTAGATCAGGCAAGCCTCAAGCCTGCCACCCCTGCTCTGTTTATAGGTGAAATATACTCGGAGTCGAGAGTGGTTTCGTGCTCTTTATTCAGCTCATAGTGGTGAGGAGGAATGGAAGTTCCCCCATAATGTCTGCCTTATATACATTATTTACACAATGGGCCCCACGTGATTGGCTAATTCAGGGATTCTCCTGTAGGCCAATAAGGTTGCAGATTCCCTTCCACCTGGAGCTGGATTGGGTGGCTCCTGTGGACCAATCAGACTGCTGCATTCTGAATCCTATTCAACTCAGTACATAACAATAGGCATTCTCTATTTGAAGGGATGGCGAGTCCAAGTCCAGTTTAAAGAAACGCAAGA
Source organism: Podarcis erhardii (assembly GCF_964252035.2). Taxonomy (NCBI): domain Eukaryota; kingdom Metazoa; phylum Chordata; class Lepidosauria; order Squamata; family Lacertidae; genus Podarcis; species Podarcis erhardii. The sequence continues at coordinate 25,097,652 of NC_138512.1, read as the reverse complement.
AGGAGCAGGGGGCTTGAAGTTGCTCATCAACTGTGCCTGGATAGCAGACTTTGCAGGCTTACAGCTCAGTCGTCCTCACTATGTTTCCATACATATAAATCACCCTCAGGGTCTCTTCCAAAGCTATGATTCTATGCAAATCTGTCATCTTTTGTGCGCTACCTTTTCAAATGATGCATTTCCTGCTTTCTATGCTGCATAAATCACCACACTTATATAAAAACAATAGCAATCGTATCAGTTCAAGGTAAACATTTGGGGTGCGTGGTTTGTTTTTTAACCAAAGGGAGATGTGCATCTCTAGCATGTGTATTATTGTACAATGTAATGGTTCATAACAATAGTTACTCATTGTGTAGAACCAGTGAAAATGTAGCACCCTGCTTGTGGTTAACGCTTAGCTGGAATGAAATATTCAACGCAGCAATAGAGAAATTAAAATAGTAATTTATTTGTCAGACAAATAAATAAGAGGCTCAGTGGTACGTGGTTACCAAGCTCTGGCCTGGCCTCCTGCCATTCTGGCCAGCACTTATATTCCCTTAATCCAGCCCCCTTTGCTCCTCCTGTGGCTGCCTCTGTCCAATCAGCCTGGTTGAAATTCCTATTGGCTGTTTGCTAGAACCAATCACAAAAGATACACCCACAAAAGATACACCCACTTCCTTGCCCTTATATGGGAGACAAAGAGCTATATATAAATGACAAATAAGTAATAATATATCTTACATGGAATCTTAATTACCAGCTCACCTCTTGCCCTTCTTGCCCTATTGCCTTATAAAACAAATGGTTTAATCTTACATTTTATGTTCAACAGATGTCAAGGATCTTGAGTTTCACATCAACATTGAAAGATTTCCTTCATTTAATGTTTCTAAACAAAATGCCTGACAACTATATATCAAGACTGCCCGGATGGCGTCTTCTGTCTGGCAAGGGGGGGGCTGGTGGCTGACTTAATTTCAGGATAAATACAACTCTTACAACCATATGAAATAAGAATCTAGCATTCCTTAAATCCTTTGCATAATTACATTTAAGCCAATATATTTAAGCTAATATATTTCATACATTTATCATAGGTAGCCTCTTAAAAGAATAAAGCTTCTCAAAGTGAAAAGGAAGGAACTCAATAAAACACAGCTTTTAAAAGAAGCCTCTTCAGTTTGCACCTCCCCCTTTCCCCCTCCTCTCCAGCCTCAAAATAAAATAGGAAGAAGCTGCTTCTTCTGCCAAGCCAGTTGCCTTTCCAACATTTAACACATTTTAACCTTTTTTAACTCTCTCAGTTTAAGAAACAGCTTTAGAAGAGACTTCCCCAAAAATGCTCTCTTTCTTTCTAGCTAAATGTTTTTCCTTCCATTTGCTCCTGGCCTTTCAACCTTAGAAAGAAGATCTGGCTCATTTTACTGGGAGGCACATTAGTATTATCTTTCCCCATTCCTAATGGTGTTTTCTCAGCCTTGGGGCAGCATATGTAATTCTCCCTTTTTATGACTTTGAGAATTGTTTTTCTACTATAAATCAATGGGGCCCTTCTTGTGTTAGGAGGAAAAACATCTTGCCAAGGTTCTTTTAGGCAGCTGGTCTTTTGCCTGGCATGAAACATTTGAAAATCCTTTTTTTAAGCTCATTTTTAAATACAAGCCTTGATTGAAATATATAGAAGCTTTGATAAACATGCAGGCTTATGATTAGATGCCTCATTCCCCCCTTTCAAGCTCAAGGACCTTCATCCCAAGTGTCCTTGATAGCTTGACCTTCATCATATTCCTGAGGTAAAGCTCTGTATAGGGCCATGATATGAGGTAGAGTTTCATTTGAAACCATCTTGCTAATTGTACTTCTAAAACATGAAATGATACATGGCATCATACATAAAACCAATACTACTACTGTCAAGAAAAACAAGCAAGACAATAGTATCCCTTTGAGTCCTGTGACATTAGGTAACCAATTGGTGAGCCATCCCATATCCCATCCTTCCCATGTTTGTACTGGGACATGTGCTATATTCTCCATCTTTGTGGCCAACACACGGATTGCCTCACCATTATCAGAAATGTTAAAGCAACAGGCATTCCCTGTCATGTTCAAGACTCCACATAGGCCTCCCTGCCTGGCAAGTACATAATCCATTCCCATTTTCAGCTGCAAAATGGCGGCTCTACTTTCATCCAACTGTTGTGCAATAAGTCTCAAACTCTGGGCCGTTGCATTGGTTACAAGTTCCACTACTGCTTGCAATCGAATTATTCTGTTTAGATTATAAATAGGATCCCGTGCCCCTTGTATGAGCTCACCAGGATTCCAGGAGGCAGGATCATAATAGGCTATAATGCGCTCTGGCGGCCAATCATCAGTACCGCTCCAACTTTGGGTACTTCCTCCTGCTATATGAGAAATATCAGCATTCCTTCGTGTTCGCCTGGCCGAACTAGTGGGCATAATCCACATTGGTGGTAATACCCAACCCAAGAAACAAGTCCCACTCCATTTGGAAGGGAGTTTCTTGTATGCCCATTCTCCACATATCCACCACAACCATCGGGTCTGAGGTTTTTGGTACGGGGAATACAGAAGGCGAAATACCAAAAGGGGTAGAGAGTTCACAGTGCAGTATGTTAGATTGCCTTCTTCTGTCACAGTTATGTTCCACACCACTTTCCATGCGTGAATAAAAGGAGGTGCACAGGGCAAGGCATTCCGAGTTCGATAGGTAGTACCGTGTGCCCAGGTATGACTATTCTTCTTATAATCCCAAGTATAGTGACAATGAGAAGAGCCTATCATGGGAGAATCAGCTGCATCTGATGATTTATGTACACAGAATTCCCCTTGTACAGGTATAACTCGTAATGGTTTAGTTGAGTTCCATCCGGGGAAATTCTGTATTTCAGTTTGGTGTGGCATTTCGCTTACCATACCAATAGCATCTAATGGTATCGGTAATAAGGGCATACCTCCCTCTGAATCATCTGGCCCAAGAGAGCAAACAAGGCAATTGGTCCTATTTGCAACATTAGCTACCATTTCAGCTAAACCTACCCACATATTGTGGTCATGGCTGAATCCATATTTAGCCAATTTGGTCAGATTCAAGGACCCTTCCCCTTCCCAAGGGATCAGGATTAATAAAATCATGTTGATGTCTATTATATGCATTCCTTCCACAAAAGATTACCTTATTGTGATAGCAAATAATTATTAGCCCCAATATAATTCCCCCAGTGACAGAAATGGGGAACCACCAAGACCAAAACATATATCCCGAGGATCCCCAATGAGTAATATCTCTGATAATTGTTCCACAAGGGGGGGGGCAGTCAATCAATTGTATTAGAGAATCTTTCCGTTCACAGTCGCTGGTTCAGACGCTCCTCAAGCTTCAGGCGTGCGCAGGTCAGCCAGCTTCCAGGTTGTGGCTGCAGCAGGCCGGTCGTCAAATGTTGCCCGTGACCTAGCCCGTTCCCGGTAGGGCTAGATACAGGGGTTTTTGGAGAGAGTTAGTTTTAAAGGATTAGAGGGGTCACCTTTGCACGTCCAACTGCCTTCAGACTTCTTCAAACGAGAGTGATGAATCCAGGGGGTCACCTCAGCTACCTTCACCGCTGTTGGAGTAGAGAGCAAGACGGTGTAAGGTCCACGCCACTTAGGTGCAAGTGGATCGCGTTTCCACTCTTTCACCCATACGCTATCGCCAGCCTGGAACTGATGAATCGGCTCGGCAATGCTGCACGGCGTGCGCTCGAGGGCCCACCTGTTAAGAGAAACAAAAACACGGGAGAGAGATTGCACTTGTTCCTGTGTCACATGGTCTCCTATTTGTTTAAGGTCAGCTGGAATATCCTGAACAAAGGAGGGCGGTCTCCCATACAGGAGCTCAAAAGGTGACAACTTAAGTCTTTTTGTGGGTGCACACCGAACACGAAACAGTGTTATGGGTAACACATCTACCCTTCTGAGACTTTAGACATATTAGTGGGCTTCTGGCATGCCCTGCGGATACCTTGCACAAGTGTCTGGCGGTAGGTGGTAAGTCTGGCCAGGTGAATTGCATTGTTTGGATCCCAATTAGGATCTTCCAAGGGAAAGTTATCTTGGAGATGACGGTCAATATTATAAATATTTCCCCCTCTGGCCTGCTCACGCAAATATATCTGTGCCTTTTCAATTATGTCTCTCCTTTCCTCAGTGGTGAACAGAGTATTTAGGAGCTGGCGACAATCTGTCCAAGTAGGGCTATGAGTATTTACTATTGAAGTCACCAAGTCCATCATAGCCTGAGGTTTTTCTGCAAAAGATGGGGTGTGTGTTTTCCAATTCATCAGATCTGTAGTTGTGAATGGAATATATTGCAGGGTCGAAGTTCGAGGTGGCCGTGGTCCGGGTTGCCCATTAACCAGCGCAGGCTCCTCAAGTGCATCAAATACTCTTCTAAGAGGGGCTACTACGTGATCTTTCTCTTCACTTTGCTCTAGGGGCCTCAAATCATAGGGGATGGTATCTGTCGCAAGGCGTTCTTTTAGCAGCTTTATACGCCTGGCTGTATTGCTTGCTGACCGAGCAAGGTCTCCCTGTAACTTCTGTAACATTTCTCTGGGACTTGGATGTACAGGGGTTTGGGGTGGGCAATCAGTTGTTCCACTAAAGGAGACTGTAGATGGAGGTCTATTAGGAGTCACAGGTGGAATAACCAGTTCTGCTTGGGCTTTATTATAGGACTCCAATGCCTCCTGAAGATATTTATCATAATCTATCAAGGAATCAAGCTCTGTGACTCCACTCCCATTATTCATTCCAGTTTCTTGCCTTGGGGTTACAACTGGTGGAGTGTTTGGATTAAGCTCCCTTCGATGTGGAGCATAGGGTGGAGGTGGAAGCACCTCTTCCTCTGGCCCCTCAAAAATGGGTTTGAGTTTATTTGGCAAGATTCCTTTCCTAGCTTCGGCTTTTACAGCCAATAATTTGCATCGTTTGACTTTGCATTCCCTTATCCATGGAGGATTTTTATTTAATGTGCTCAGCCAGGAATCTATATATGGAAATTGTTCTGGGCACCCTCCAGTTTCTTTGGTGATATCAGTCCAAAGTTTGCTTACTAAATTTATATCAAAGGTTCCCTGGGATGGCCATCCAGTAATTTGTTTTGGCCATTCTAGTTCACATAACGTTCTCAAGCGCTCTGGCGTCATTTTGACTCCATATGCCCCTGAGAAGGCTTTCTTAAAATTATTTAACATACACTCAAGAGGTGTATTTTCCCCCTTTGAACCCCCAACTCCCATTGTATGGCCCTGTGAAGTATCCACTCAGTCACTCACAGACGCGCTTCGTGGGTTTCCTTGCCTAGTGAAGTCGCCTTACTAGGAACCGAAGTACTGCCCACTCCACACTCGGGTCAGCTACAGATTGCTCTGTACTTTCTCACACATACAATGCGCTGGATACTTCACCACACTCTACCTCCCAATCCTTCCCTTTCCCTACACCAGATCACCATCTGATGTACCCAACCACCTAGCGTACTCAGTTTCCCCTTACTGAGACGCAGAAGTTTGATCAAGACTTCTCTTCCTCCCAATTAATTGGAGGGCCAAAAATCCCTTTGTGCACTTACCCTTGGTTGGTTCCCTGTTTCCCCCGGTCCGTCGCCGCCAGTGAGCAGGGTATCAGACAGACGAGTCTTCTGCGTTCCCCCTGGAAAAAAATTACCAGTGCGCGCTTTGGGTAAGCAGTTGTCCTCTCTCTTGTACCCTGCCCAGTAGGGCGAAGGGGCTGCGTTCCAGCAGACCACTTATCCGAGTCACGGCACCATAAAATGTAGCACCCTGCTTGTGGTTAACGCTTAGCTGGAATGAAATATTCAACGCAGCAATAGAGAAATTAAAATAGTAATTTATTTGTCAGACAAATAAATAAGAGGCTCAGTGGTACGTGGTTACCAAGCTCTGGCCTGGCCTCCTGCCATTCTGGCCAGCACTTATATTCCCTTAATCCAGCCCCCTTTGCTCCTCCTGTGGCTGCCTCTGTCCAATCAGCCTGGTTGAAATTCCTATTGGCTGTTTGCTAGAACCAATCACAAAAGATACACCCACAAAAGATACACCCACTTCCTTGCCCTTATATGGGAGACAAAGAGCTATATATAAATGACAAATAAGTAATAATATATCTTACATGGAATCTTAATTACCAGCTCACCTCTTGCCCTTCTTGCCCTATTGCCTTATAAAACAAATGGTTTAATCTTACATTTTATGTTCAACAGATGTCAAGGATCTTGAGTTTCACATCAACATTGAAAGATTTCCTTCATTTAATGTTTCTAAACAAAATGCCTGACAACTATATATCAAGACTGCCCGGATGGCGTCTTCTGTCTGGCAAGGGGGGGGCTGGTGGCTGACTTAATTTCAGGATAAATACAACTCTTACAACCATATGAAATAAGAATCTAGCATTCCTTAAATCCTTTGCATAATTACATTTAAGCCAATATATTTAAGCTAATATATTTCATACATTTATCATAGGTAGCCTCTTAAAAGAATAAAGCTTCTCAAAGTGAAAAGGAAGGAACTCAATAAAACACAGCTTTTAAAAGAAGCCTCTTCAGTTTGCACCTCCCCCTTTCCCCCTCCTCTCCAGCCTCAAAATAAAATAGGAAGAAGCTGCTTCTTCTGCCAAGCCAGTTGCCTTTCCAACATTTAACACATTTTAACCTTTTTTAACTCTCTCAGTTTAAGAAACAGCTTTAGAAGAGACTTCCCCAAAAATGCTCTCTTTCTTTCTAGCTAAATGTTTTTCCTTCCATTTGCTCCTGGCCTTTCAACCTTAGAAAGAAGATCTGGCTCATTTTACTGGGAGGCACATTAGTATTATCTTTCCCCATTCCTAATGGTGTTTTCTCAGCCTTGGGGCAGCATATGTAATTCTCCCTTTTTATGACTTTGAGAATTGTTTTTCTACTATAAATCAATGGGGCCCTTCTTGTGTTAGGAGGAAAAACATCTTGCCAAGGTTCTTTTAGGCAGCTGGTCTTTTGCCTGGCATGAAACATTTGAAAATCCTTTTTTTAAGCTCATTTTTAAATACAAGCCTTGATTGAAATATATAGAAGCTTTGATAAACATGCAGGCTTATGATTAGATGCCTCAAATTGACCAGAAACATTGGAAAAAAAACCACCTGATCTGAAATGAGGGGCTGCTTGTCCATCGCTGCCCCCGGGAATTTCATCCTTGAAGGACATCTGACATGTGTGGTTAATCAAATGTTTTGGTAAGCGGAAATGTTAGGCAATTTCTGGAAAGCTATAGCTTGTTTATTATACAGTCCATGTGAATTACAGTACAGCATGTGGATGATGAGTTATGCTCTCCTCAAGAGCTGAATTACTGGAACAAAGACTATACAAATGATTACGGTATTCCAGAAAGGGAGATCTAAGCTGTTCAGGCAGGTGATCTGTGACTGTCCAAAGCTAGCTATACGTTCTCATGAGTGTGATAAGTAAAGGATATACAAAATTAGCTGTACAAAACCAATTTTGTCTGTTCTGCTCTGCTTTGGGCTGGGCTGGGCTGTCAATTTAAATGGGCCGTGTCGAATATTAAACATCCCCCAGGCATTTTATGAGTCATGCTGTTGGCATATGCATGATCTGGTGCTGTTATTAAAGCGTTAGTTAAAAACCACTTAACGCTTCAGAATGCTTATGATCCTTATGAGTTGACTCAGGGTAGATGAATCAGGGAGCATCTCCTTTGGTGGTTTGGATGCAGCGCAAGAATGAATTCTTGCCGAGAATGGTTTCTGTAAGCAATGGGTACGCCATATATATTGATGTAAAGAATCAGGGGTATCGAACAGGGAACCATAACTGAAAGCAGCTACCAGCTCAGTGTGATGCAAAGGACCAATATGATTCTTCCTAGTCCTGTAAAGATCTTTGGGAATACAAGGGATCTGTGTGAATGGCATTGTGGCCGTTGGCTTCACACACTGACCCCAATTCTTTGTAAGGTTGAAAAGATGCCTTCTGGGATAGTTTGAGACCCATGTTGGGCAAGATTTGTGCATTGCAAGGGGTTGGACGACATGACGTTTGTGGTCCCTTCCAACTCTCCAATTCTATGATTCTATCTCAGTGTATTTGGAAATCCATTTCCCTTTTCCCTTTCAATTTCCCCACCCTGCCATTGGTATATATTCCACTTTCTCAAATTATAAAGTAAGACTTGACTGGGGCTTAAAATTTCTCACTACCTAGGGAAGATGTCCAGCCAAAATATTTTTTCAAGTCCTACTGATTCTCAGCAGGAGGGATTTAAAAACATTCTTAAATCTACAACTGAGAACGATGTGGATTTAAAAAGTGCTGTGCTGATAGGATTGTGCCCGTACTTTCAAATGCAACAAATTTAGGCTTTACACAAGTTCTTCCTCCATCTGGAAGACTTCTGCTTGGATACAGGCCCCCATCTTGTCAAAATGTATAATATCTGGAGACAAAAAAGCTTGATAGAGAAATGAAGAATAGTTGCATGTTTGTTCATCAGGTGACGGTAATTTGCATAGTACCAGTGGTGTCCAAGCTTTTTTCAAAGAGGGCCAGATTTGATGACATGAAGGGCCGTAAGGGCTGACCAAAGGGCCAACCAAAGTTGTTGACCTTTTTTAGGGTTGTTGAGCTTTTTTTTAGGATTGAGGTTTTTTTAGGATTTATCCCAGGAAATTAACTGCCGTGATGGCCGGACTAAACTGACCCAAAGGCAGGATTAGGCCCCCAAAACGGACTTTGGACATACCTGATTCTCATCCAGTCCTGGGAGTATCAGAATCTCTTAGCCTGACATTTCAGAATTCTTCCAAGAAGTCTGACTTAATAACATAGAATGAGCCAGTATCAAAGCTGAGATAGCTCAGTTGGTTAACCATTAGAGTGTGGTGCTGATAACTCCAAGGTTGCAGGTTCAATCCCAGCTGCATATTCCTGGGTTGGACTAGATGATCCTCAGGGTCCCTTTCAACTCTATGATTCTATGACTCAGACAATGAAACTTCTATGACTCCTGCTAGTTTCTATAACTGAAACAGACATGAAGTTTTGTGGGAAAGTGTTGCATGTTCTCCACTACTATCAATCTTGGTGGCTTAAAGACCACCTCCCATGTAGCACAAGGGTGGTCCCCTGCCCCAAGTCATGTGAGAAGGTATTATATATGTACTGACTGATTTTAAAGGACTATTTTATGTACAGGGTTTGCAGAAGTGCCAAAGTCACAAAAATAAATTTGATTTTTATTTTTTGCTCTGGTTGGGATTACATTGATTTTTTAAAAAATAAAATAAAATGGGTCAAACAGATTTTTATAATCTCAGAGGCAGTCAGCTGTTTTGTTAGCCACACGGCTGGCATATTCACAATATGGAGCTACTCCAAATGAGTCTCTCAGCAATTCAAACATTAGTCAAGATCCATTTAATGCTGCTGATTGTTTATGATCCTTCTAGCTGGAGCCAGCTGCATCAGAGCACATCTTTTTTTTGTGTGTGGTATGGGATGCAGTAGAAGAATAACAGGAACTGTTCTACACTCATAAACTATGAAACAAACCCCACCCCCAATGATCAGCTTTGTATACTCCTATCTTCCCATAATACATTTTTAGACACTCAAGAAATTTGTAGGAATATAGCCTGGTGTTTAAAAATGTGGAAAGGGGCCTTCTGTTTCCATTCCGATAACAAGATTGGGGCTAAAGATTATACTGATTTATAATCCTCTCTTGAAAGCTATACAGTGTTACCTCGGGTTACATACGCTTCAGGTTACAGACTCTGCTAACCCAGAAATATTACCTCGGGTTAAGAGCTTTGCTTCAGGATGAGAACAGAAATCGTGCTCCCGCGGCACGGCAGCAGCAGGAGACCCCATTAGCTAAAGTGGTGCTTCAGGTTAAGAACAGTTTCAGTTTAAGAACGGACCTCCAGAACGAATTAAGTACTTAACCTGAGGTACCACTGTATGTAGAAAGAGATATAAGGGGCACGACTTATCTCAAAACATGTTCTACTTCCTGGTATAGAATAATGAAAGTATGAAGGGATGTTGGCTTGGCGGCCCTCTAGCGTTTTTCAAGCTTGGGTCCCCAGATTGTGTTGGACTAAACTCCCATCATCCCACCATTGGCCATGATTGCTGGGGATGATGGGAGTTGCAGTTCAACCCCCAAGGTTGAAGAAAACTTTTGGAAGAGTCTCAGCTCAGTCCAGGATGCAACTACAACATCCTACAGAGTGGTGCATCTGACAGAAGTGCTTGAGTCCTCAAACGCTTATGGACAATAAATTTATTTTAGGCGTGGCAAGGCTCTGATTCAAATCCCACTCGGCCACAAAGCCCTCTAGTACTGCAATTCTAATCATGCCTACTCTGAAATAAGCTCAACAAGTGTACATTGTGTATAGGTTTGCAGCTTTAGAGCCAAATCGCTGTTTCTCAAGACTAACGAACTTCACTGGGCTGTTGTCAGGATAAAATGCTGGTGTTGGGATCATGTATGCTACCTGGAGCTCTTTAGATATAAAGTAATAAGTGAATATGGGACGCGGGTGGCACTGTGGGTTAAACCACAGAACCTAGGACTTGCCGATCAGTCGGTCATGACTGGACCTAATGGTCAGGGGTCCTTTTACCCTTTACCTTTACCTTAATAAATGAATGTTGCTGGGGGTGACCTAAAATTCAGAGATATTAAGTAAGAATATTTGCTCACATTAAGAAAATCACAAAATCCTGAGTGCCTTTTGATTATTACAAATTAGGAGAGAGTTGATTTTCTCTCCTTGTAATAGTGGTTAAAAAAGGTAGCTAAATAGAAAAATAGACAACTTACTGTCAAATAATGATACAATAAGCTCTGGGAAACATTATCCATGGATGAGTTTTTTTAAAATCAACTGACAGCCAATCCAATATTCAATGATGATTTATATAAAAAAAATTGTTGCTGGTATCTAAATGGCTTATTGTTGATGAAAAATGCCACACAGATGTTATTGATTTCAAGACGTGTATTTGTTACTGGGCTTTTAAAAATATGTGTACTCAAACAGGTATTTTTGTGCTGTTTGCTCTTATGCCTTATTGATCCACCTTCCCCAATGTTTGTTTATTGCTTTATATACTGTTATTTCAAAGTCGGTCTCACGTCAGCTTTCAGAAAAAGACTGTAGTTGAAAATGTAAAGACATTTCAAAAGAAAGTTGCACAAAGGTTCATACATATATCTATCAGATTTATTAATTTCTTACATTTGTAGTCTTCTACAAATGGTGCTTGGAGAAATATACAAATTAATAGCACAATAAAATATTGAATAATTAAAAATCAATATAACGCAAATTTTAAAAAGGCCCCCCCCTGCCACCTTGCTCCTTCTTTGGTTGCATAAGCTAAAGGGGCTTTGCAAACTTCTGGTTCAGTTGCATACATCTAAAATGCATTTTTCTTCTTATTGCACTGCACTCCCGAGAGCCATATGCCATTGTCCTTCCCCTCCACCCCCCCCCAAAATATTCATTTGCCATCCTGACCTGATATTATGCAGGCACAGCATCATTAAAAAAGCAGAATCCATTCCCCTTGCTGTTCACTTGCTACAATGTCAGCGTTGCAAGCCAGGCTGAGGATAATTCCCAAAGTAAGTCAGCAAGAAGCCATTTCTCCTGCGTGAAATGCTTCTGCTCTGACGTAAAACATAAAATAAGACTGCAAACCCCCGAGGCCAGGATTAAATTTAAAAATAACTCTGGGTGTCTGAAAACTCCTTCCGTGCCCTATTTCTCATTTCGGTTTTCCAGTTTATACCGGGCATGACTCAGTACCGTCTGATGCATGAATAATGCATGCTTTCAGGAGCTCGATTTGTAAATTGCCACATATATATTCATTTATGGTCTTTAAATGAACCTGGATGGTCGTACCTGCATGCAGGAGGGTTGGCAAATATAGAATACAGGAGAAATAAATTCTGAGTCCAATTGTGTTTTGCTGACATACTAGCACGGAGTGGTATTTTATACTTCTCATCCCATGGTGATGAAGGTCATATCACAGATTTGAAACTTCTATTTGCTTCTATCTTACATAAACTGTTGATGATGTCTCCTGCTAGTTTTAAAAGTTTTGACCTCAACTGCTTTGGATTTGGGGACATATGTGGCTCTTAGCTGTAAGTGTAGAACATCATTGTTTTGAGCCAAGGCCCACCTTGCCTTTTATATATTTTAGTTCTCTGCATGAGTCAGATAAACAGATTTGGAAAGGTTTACAACTGGCACATCCAAGAGTGTTTGGATTTGATACCCCGCTTTATCACTACCCGAAGGAGTCTCAAAGCGGCTAACATTCTCCTTTGCCTTCCTCCCCCACAACAAACACTCTGTGAGGTGAGTGGGGCTGAGAGACTTCAGAGAAGTGTGACTGGCCCAAGGTCACCCAGCAGCTGCATGTGGAGGAGCAGAGATGCGAACCCGGTTCCGCAGATTACGAGTCTACCGCTCTTAACCACTACACCACACTGGTTGGCGGCATCTCCCTGTTGACCTAGCCCTGATCTAGCCACTGTGATCCACGTGATGGTCACCTCCAGGCTTTATTATTGCAACTCACTCTACATGGGGCTGCCCTTGAGACTGACCCAGAAACTCCAGCGGGTGCAGAATGCCGCAGCAAGACTCCTTGTGGGGTCCTCACCACGGGATCACATTCGCCCAGTGCTATACCAGCTGCACTGGCTCCCGGTGGAGTACAGGATCAGGCTGGTTTTAACCTTTAAAGCCCTTTGTGGCCTAGGATCGCTGTACCTACTGGACCGCCTCTCCTGGTATGTCGCACGGAGGACCTTACGTTCTTCAAACAAAAACATCTTGGAGATCCTGGGCCACAGGGAGGTTAGGCTGGCCTCAACCAGAGCCAAGGCTTTTTCGGCCGTGGCCCCAATCTGGTGGAACGCTCTGTCACAAGAGACTAGGGCCCTGCGGGACTTGACATCTTTCCGCAGGGCCTGCAAGACAGAGCTGTTCCTCCAAGGCACAGTCTGACCCCCCTCTCTCCTTTAGTAATCCTCATAGAACTCTAGCCCAATGGTTGCCATTAATTTGATTCTGAATTGATTTAATAATGTATTTCAATTAATTGACTGGGATTTTATGTAAACTGTGCTATTTTTACTGTTGTTAGCCACTCTGAGCCCAGCTTTGGCTAGGGAGGGCAGGATATAAATAATTTATTATTATTATTATTATTATTATTATTATTATTATTATTATTATTAAGTTCATGCTGAGTGGCAAACCTAGGTTTCCTGCCTCATAAGGGGGTTGTTCACAGGAGCTGCCTCTACAAGTGTACAGAAGGAGAGCTTCTCGGCAAGTGTGATCCCACACCTCACACCTGCACAGCTCAGCTCAGCTGCTTTGAGTCGGAGAGCAATGCTTCCAGACAGGCCAAAGCACATTTCTTTTTACAAATAGAGCCATTTTTAGAAAATGAGTGGAAATGTAGCAAGTTATTTTGAAAGCAGGAGACAGTTGGTTTAGATGTGTGGGTGAAATTGATCTTCCCTGTATTTTAAATACACTTGGGTGTGTACACAGCATGTGTCAGTACGTTTCCGAGCACAATTCAAAGTGTTGAATTTAAATCCCTAAATGGCCTCGGCCCAGTATACCTGAAGGAACATCTCCACCCCCATTGTTCAGCCCAGACACTTCTGGCGGTTCCCTCCCTAAGAGAAGAGAGGTTACAGGGAACCAGGCAGAGGGCCTTCTCGGTGGTGGCGCCCTCCCTGTGGAACGCCTTCCCATCAGATGTCAAGGAAATAAACAACCATCTGACTTTTAGAAGACATCTGAAGGCAGCCCTGTTTAGGGAAGTTTTTAATGTTTGATGCTTTATTGTGTTTTTAATATTCTGTTGGGAGTTGCCCAGAGTGGCTGGGGAAACCCAGCCAGATGGGCGGGGTATAAATATGTTGTTGTTGTTGTTGTTGTTGTTGTTGTTGTTGTTGTTGTTGTTGTTGTTGTTGTTGTTAGATACTTGGGTGTCAGAAGCCCTTGCTGATCTATGGCAGATCACCGACTCAGAGATCCTCATCTAACTTCTTACAATTGCTCTAAGCTTATCATAATACCAGGGTGGGGTGATGGTGGAATGGAGAAAAACCACCAGAGTGGGGACACAGAGAGCTCCATGGGCCAGGCTTCTAATCTGAGGGAATGATGTTACCTGGAAAACAAATTCCTTTCAGCTCTCTCCCCCTACCCCCGCCAAATCAACTTTAACAGTGCCTAGCACAAAAGCCCCTGGACCTATTTGACTGCAATTTGGCTGGTTTCTAGCCCAGGAGTACCTCTTGTGCCTGCCAATATGGATTTCTTTCATATTTGAACTATAAAATCCTGAATAATGAAACATTGATAGAATGGGTCTTTTTGTGTGTGTGTTTCAGATGCAAGCTGTGAATTTTATTGCTAGCCTTTCTGGAATTTGGTAGTGGTTTTCTAATGATATACATTACTGGTAGCACTACCTTTACAGTCTTCCCCAAAGAAACCAAGAAGAAATAGATGTGTATCAGGTGTGCCAACCCTAGGGGGCCGAAATGTCTTTGGGCCCCCTTGATACTTGTTGCAATACTTGGGGGGGGGGCTTTTGTGCGTTGCATGCGAGCAACATCACTTTTTGCCAAAGTGAAGCTCCGTGCTTAATTTTCTCCTGCTAAAATCAATTACACTTAAATGTGCTTAGCTTGGGTTGAATTATGTCATTTTAGTAAACTTTCTGGGCTGCCTTTCTTTGGTGTCCTGTGCCTGGCAAAGTAACAGATTAATAAGTGGCTAGGCTGGTCCAGCTACCTCCTGGCTGCCTTGTGCAAAGTAAAAAATAAATAAATCCTGACATCGTGCTACCCTACAGAATTTGTGTGTCGCTCAGTGCAAAGCTTAGGCAACTGCTGTATTCAAATTTAGGAGAAACTGGGCCTTTAAAAGAACATTTTTGTAGCCCCCAACTTGAGGACCCGCATCATTGCAACAAATTAACCCAATGGCTTTGTACTGCTTTGTTTCACCTTAACATGGGGGGAAAGTTGAGCTGCTTTCTGATATTGAGCTACAGAGTTTTCGGGAAACAGAGCTCTCACCCAATCCCTGCCCTCACTGCAGTCCAGTATGTAGCTTAACACAGTGCTGGACACATCTACAGGGCCATTTTTTGCTTCTGCTGAAATTGAATGGAGCTGCACCGGAATAAGAGACGGCAAACACCCTAGAATTAGCCATCATGCTCATGCTCAGCTGATGCCACAGATGGCCTTTCGAGCTTTGAACCACACCACTGATTGCTTAATGGAAATGGAGCAATAGATTAACATGAACAAACCTTATGTAAAGCTAAGCTAAATATTGACTGAAATTGAAAGAAATTGGTGGAGTGGTTTAGACGTCTAAGGAGAGCCAGATAGTTCTGGAAGTGGACATATAATGCATAAACCCAGTATTTCCCTCCCTCCACCCCACATTAAACTTGTCAGAAGTTCTCTGTGTTTGATTTTATGTCTAGTATCCTTCTGATTTTATATGAAATAGTTGCCGACTGCTGTAAATCCTTGGGGCAGGATGGTCTATAAATAAAACTAAGATTGCAATCTTAGGCATAATTACCAGGAAGTAAGTCATGCTGATCCTTATTTCTGTATAAATATATAACAAGTACATATTTCCCAATATAGGATGATGCATTAATGCTTCTCCAGTGGTACCTTGGTTTTAGAACAGCTTAGTTTATGAACAACTTGGAAATAGAACGCTGCAAACCCAGAAGATGTTCCGGTTTGTGAACTTTGCCTTGGAAGCAGAAGGTGTTCCTGTTGAAGGTGTTCCATTTGTAATTTGAGTTTCCTTCTCTAATCAGAGGCTTCCTGTTGAGTCTGTCGGCTGTTGAGTCCTGAGCATCCATGCAACACAGAGGTGATATTTGGAGCTTTTGTTTTTGCATTTTGGTTTGTGTGGCTTTTTTGTTTTTGTTTTGACTGTGACTTGTTCTTTGTTTTATGGGACTGACTTGTCACTGTGGCTTGTGACTTTGTTTTTGTGACTTGTTTTTGTGACTGTGTGGAACCCAGTTCAGCTACTGACTGATGGATAAAAGCCCCCCATCCAAACAATGACTATCATCAGTGCATGTAAGATTTTTTTAAACATTTTTTTTATCATCTACAATACTGTCTTATTTATTTTATAGTACAGTACATTATTGCTTTCATTTTATGGATCAATGGTCTCGTTAGATAGTTAAATTCATGTTAAATTGCTGTTTTAGGGAATGTTTTTAAAAGCCTGGAACGGATTAATCCATTTTGCATTACTTTCTATGGGGAAACATGCCTTGGTTTTAGAACGCTTTGGTCTTGGAACAGGATTATGTTTGGTTATGTTATTAATAACTTTTTCTGTTAGAAGATAGCAAAGTGAGTGAAAAGAGAAACAAACCAGAAGCGGAAGTTGGCGGAAGCCCTGGAGGGGAGGGGAGGGAGGGAGGAATATATAGTGAATGTTAAGAAACTGAGATGTATGTAATGAATGAAAAAGAAAAATGAATAATAAAAAAAAGTTTGGGAACCTAGGTACCACTGTAATGGAAAACTGTAATGGACAATCACTTTTGGTTTGTCTGACTGGCTTCTTTTTGTTTTTGTCCTCAGTGATATAAAAAGGAGGACTAAAGGTTAGACATTGTCATCCCCATGCTGTTAACCCAAACTCACCTACTTACATTCTTTTGGCTTTCGTGTGACTCACAAATGTATAAAAAGTGAGAGATAGAAGAGAAAATCTAGAAATGTTGCCATGACCTTACACTGGCAGGGCATCCAAAGAAGCGTATGCTTCCGAATACAAGTTGCTAGGAATTGCAGGCAGGCAGAGTGATGTTGTGCTCATGTCTTGCTTCCAGGCTTCCCACAGGCATCTGGTTGTAAGAACAGGGTGCTGGACCAGAAGAGCTATTCAGCAGTCTCTCTATATGCTCTTAAGTGCGGCCAGAATTGGGTACATTTTACTCATTTGGACATGCAATTGGCAGTATAGTGAAGAACAAGGCATCTGCCCTGCTCCACCGCTAGCAAGATTTGCTCAGTCCGGCAGGAGGATAAATACCTCTGGAAGCTCACGAGAACAGCATGGAGGGAGTGGTCTTTCTGTGGTTGTTTATTCTCAACATCCCCTACGTACATTTATAGCACTTAGTAGCAGTAATGGCTTCCCGCAAAGAATGATGGGGACTGTAGATCACACCCCACAATTATCAGCAGACTTAATGAACTTCAGCTCCTAGGATTTCTTTGGGGACCCCATGTGCTTTAAATGTACGGTTTGGGGAGGTCAGTCTGTTGCAGCGAAAATAACAAAAGAATCTCGTAGTTGCTTTAAGATCAACAAAGTTCCACGACATACAATTTGTGGGCTAGAATCCATTTCTGTCCCAATAAAAGGGTTTGCCTTTAAGGTGCTTGAGGGACACTGGTGGCACTGTGGGTTAAAAGTCGGTGGTTCGAATACCCGTAATGGGGTGAGTTCCCGTTGCACGGTCCCTGCTCCTGCCAACCTTGAAAGCACGAAGTGCAAGTAGATAAATAGGAACCACTCTGGCGGGAAGGTAAACGGCATTTCCGTGCGCTGCTCTGGTTCACCAGAAGCGGCTTAGTCATGCTGGCCACATGACCCGGAAGCTGTACGCCGGCTCCCTCGGCCAATAAAGCGAGATGAGCGCCGCAATCCCAGAGTCGGCCACGACTGGACCTAATGGTCAGGGGTCCCTTTACCTTTACGGTGCTACAAGATTTTAAACTGAGAGAGGTACATGCCGAGATTTGTTGGTTATTATTATTTAATATTTATAAATGTAGATACCATGGTTAAGAACTTATTGATGGTCCAATCCTCCATGAATATTTTAAAACCTTTTACATTGCCATCTCAAGTAACGGCCATCACTGTGTCTCTTGATGCACTGCCCAAATGATCATAAACTCCAAAAAGCACATGTGAATTTATCTTAAGGCAAGAGGAGGAGCTTGCTGAGTCCAAGGCTACTGTACCACCAGCTGGAATGCTGGACCAGCCTTTTGATACTTAGCCTGAGGCTGGAGGTCTGAAGCTTGCAGAGCCCTCATAGATGCCATCCCCTGTTGTCCCAAACCTCTCACCTCTTTTGCAGCTCCTGGTGGCAACCAACTCCCCAGTCTGTGGCCTCCTGACTGCCTTTGTGCCCCATTATTGGTTGGTGTATATAAAAATGTTAAACCACGCTGTCATCCAGCCATGATACTGGGAAAGGAAGAAGCCAGTCCAATCACTAGTGTTTGTCATGTGATTGGCAGAAGTCCAGACAGAGGAATCAGCTTCATCACTCTTCTTTCTAGAATGGAAGAGATGAGCAATCCTGTTGAAACAAGTTGCACACAATCCATAGGCACTGACTCTGCTCTCAGCCCTCCCCTAAGTATATTGTAAGCCATCACCTCAAGATGGCTTACAATATAACACACTTCCTCTATCAACTTCTCTTACTTTGTCTCTCAACTTTTGGTAGTCTTCCAGACATCCTCAATCCCAAAGAGGGGGTGGGGGAGATCAAAATGGAGGAGGAATACAGCAGCCTCATGGGTGCCATTGTGCATTTGAGCATCATGCTGAGGACATCAGTTTTGCATTATGTGTAGCTTTCCCAACTTTTCAAAAAACCAAAACACTAGGCCCTGGTGCTGTGCCATTAGCAGTGTGGTCATCTGCAGGAATTAAGCGCTTCTGGGTTTGGGTATGTGGTGGGATTTGGGGAAAGCTACTAAATATTTTCATGTCAGAATGCTATCGAAGGCAAAGAAGTGAGTCAGGATGAGGTGGAGTAGCAAGCAATCCCAGGCAAGCTGCACTGTTATTCTGCCTGAGATAGACTCACATCAATACTCCATAAAAAAAATAAAATTCCATGCACACGAAAGCTCATACCAATAACAAACTTAGTTGGTCTCTAAGGTGCTACTGGAAGGAATTTTTAAATTTTGTTTCAACTACGGTAGACCAATATGGCTACCTGTATCAATACTCCACTTTGTGGTATCATCACATGAACATTAAAGGTAAAGGGACCCCTGACCATTAGGTCCTGTTGTGACCGACTCTGGGGTTGCGGTGCTCATCTCGCTCTATAGGCCGAAGGAGCCGGCGTTTGCCCGCAGACAGCTTCCGGGTCATGTGGCCAGCATGACTAAGCTGCTTCTGGTGAACCAGAGCAGCGCACGGAAACGCCGTTTACCTTCCCGCTGGAGCGGTACCTATTTATCTACTTGCACTTCATGCTTTCGAACTGCTAGATTGGCAGGAGCAGGGACCAAGCAATAGGAGCTCACCCCGTCACAGGGATTCAAACCACTGACCTTCTGATCAGCAAGTCCTAGGCTCTGTGGCTTAACCCACAGTGCCACCCGCATTAAATGGCTCGCATGAGCATTAGTACATCATTAAATGGAATCTCGGATGTTTTTATACTCTACACCAGGGTTTCCCAAACCTGAGTCTCCTGCTGTTTTTGGATTGCAGTTCCCATCATCCCTGACCACTGGTCCTGATAGCTAGGAATGATGGGAGTTGTAGTCCAAAAACAGCTGGAGACTCAAGTTTGGGAAGCCCTGCTCTACACATTGACATATTGGAATAATTTTTACAATCATTTGGATGAATACTTGGTCTCTCTTCAGTCTTTGGTTATTTGCATGAAAAGACTCCTCCCTCTTAAAAATAAACCAGCAGTTCTAAGTGTACACAGAAGTTTCCTTAGGGAACTTGAAATATAGTACCTTACTATACTGTAAAAAACTGCCTAGGCCAGCGCTTAACTCTTCTATAGGAAAAAGAAAGAAACAAATCTCACTGGACTTCAGGTTGATGCTCCTATTCTCATGTGAGCCAATTAAATAATGATTATCGGACAAAACGGAATCTTGCTATGTAGCAGCTTGCCACCTATGGGGCTTGTAATATTATACTGGATAGGTTTTGGAGAGCATAATAAATCTGAAAGCAGCAGTTGCCTTAGCAACTGTCTGTAATGGAGAGCTGTTGTGAACGATTTTTTTTTTTTTTTAAAGAATTCTTCTAACTTTTCAGAAATGAAGCTCTTGCTTTCAATTAATATAGCTACAGGGTCCTGTGCTGGTTTCCCCTCTTCCTTCTCTTTCTTTCCTTCATTCACATCATTGATTGTTTTGTGTGGTTTTGCTAACAGGGGCCTGGAAAGAATCCAACACAATATAAGAGGGAAGCTATTACAGAAGGCTTAAGGCCTTCTATGAATAAAGCATCTATAAAAGCTACCATACTTGCTGTAGGCTTAACAGGGGCCTATTCTTCCATGAACAGCTCCTAGAATTTGTCGTGACTGATATTAGCAATGTATACATGAAATATGTGTTGGGTCTAGTAAGTATGGCTCACAATCAAGCATGGTACTAAGGAAGCCCATTGACTTAACAAGTCGCAACACACTTAACACACCATACATGGTCGTCTTCTTCTTTTTTTTTTTTTAAAAAAATAATTTTTATTAACAGGCCAATCACATCACATTATCCAAATCAAATTAGTTCCAAATTATACAGCCAAATTTTAAATTTTGTTGGGGGTACCCATACATCAAGCTCCAAACATGTCCAAACATCACTTATATTGCTGCTTTAATTAAACAGTTCAATCCAGTTCAATCCAGATAGTCCTTTATTACTTTCTTCATCTTCTTGTTGTTATCATCATATATTCCTTTCTTTGCGATCTCTGATAATCTTCACAATCGGATTAGAGACAGACATCCTCTGTGTGGGTTTTGCACTCCCCAAAGATTATATCACTTAGGGACAGCCGCCATTCCATGTTTCCATAAAAAAATTATCTTCGGTCTGTCCTTTAATTTTCTCAGGCTTGCCAAGTATATCAGGAGGGCTCTGTCAGGTTAAGATCACATTCCAATCATCATTCACATTCCAATGGTCCTGATTCTCCTCCCCCTGTCTTTCTTTCTCAGGCAAGCTTGTCTTAGCGAGACGCCATTTTAAGCTGCGTCATAAAATTTTCCTTCGTTCTCGTTGTTTACCAATCATCTCTTTAACTCCACATCCACACAGTTCATCATCCACTCCACACAGTTCTTGAATTCCTGCTTGTGATTAATAAAACACAACAATCTTCTTTCTGGGGTGGAGGGTTATTAATATCACATAAGGCAAAGAAAAGAAAAGTTTTTTCCTCCACCCCCCTTCTTTTTCATTCCAAACATACCAGTCTCTTAATGGTGGTTCATCACTTGATTTATTTATCCACCCGTCACTCCAGTCACAGAGATCCATTAATCAGCAGTCTTATCTCCCGAACGTTGCTTGATGTGTGTTTTTTTTTATTAAATTTTGACATAAATATATTTCACAAACGTACAAAAGACAAAATGAAAAAGAAAAAACAGAAAAAGAGAAGAAAAAGAAGAAGAAAAGAAAAAGAGAAAAAAAGAGAAAAACACAAAATACATACAACTTTAAATAAACATTGATCGACTTCCCTTTATCTCGATTTCGGAAAATATTGCCTTGTTTATCTATCTGCTGTGTCTATTCCTTAATAAAACTTTTTACGTAGTAAGCGTTATCTCATGCCTACTGTGATTTCTGTAAGTACATATGTGTTTCTGATCAACATTTTGATTTTCCCCTTGTCTCTATTTCCATATATATCCTAAATTTATTCCATTCATTGTTAAATTTTGCACTTCTTTGATTTCTTATTTTCTGTGTCAATTTAGCCAACTCCAAATAATCGGATAGTTTAAGTTGCCACTCCTTTAGTGTTGGGATTTTTGGTGTTTTCCAGTACTGTGCTATGAGGGTTCTGGCGGCCACTGTTGCATATTGAAAAAAGGTTCTATCTTCTTCTTTGATATCCTTACCAATTATCCCCAGCAAGAAGGCTTCGGGTTTTTTAACAAACGTATATTTAAGAATTTTTTTTAATTCATTATAGATGGATTCCCAAATTTTTTTGAGAATCTCGCACGTCCACCACATATGGATGAAATCGCCCTCCTTGCTCTTACATTTCCAACACAGTTTATCACCCGTTCTATACATTTTATGTAGTTTTACTGGCGTTATGTACCACCTGTACATCATCTTATACATGTTTTCCTTTAGTGTCGTGCATGCTGAGAAATTCATATCTTTACACCACAATGCCTTCCATTTGTCAAACTCTATGTTATACCCTAGGTCTACCGCCCACTTCACCATCACTTCCTTTACTTCTTCGTCCTTGGTGTCCCACTCAAGCAACTGGTTGTACATTTTTTATAATAATTTTGTTTTACTTTCTATTATTTCAATCATTTATTTATTATAGACATTTTAAATTGCCTGCCCTGGAGTCCAAGACCACCCCCAGAAACATCATACATACATCACAGAAGGGGTGTAGTTCAAAACCACCCCCCAGATACATCATACCTACATCACAGAAAGGGCAGTCTACAACAGAAATCTGAGTGCGTTGTTTATCTCCTGTCTGGCAGACCTGTTAATGGTCACTTGATTGGATACCCTGGGGAGCCTGGCCAGTCTTTTGTAATGACAAATACTTAGTTCCTGGCCAGGTCACAGGCTCACCCTATTCATACACAGACATACCCTTAAGACAGGATTTGTGAAGGAGGAGACAATGGGGAGGCTTTTCCATGTTTGAGGTCAATTTGGGAGGGACAAAATGGTTTCAGGACTTTCTGTGGGGTTTCAGACATGTGGTTTATATATTGATGTATGTGCTTGGTTGGTGCATTTATGAACATTTATCATATATATATATATATATATATATATATATATATATATATATGACCTTAATTTATTTATTTCACCACCAACCGCGCTTCACAGAATGTATTGGGAGTGACACCGCATCACAGCCTTCAACAAAGTGGAGTCAATGGGAAGTGGCTGAGTGGCTCTTTCCACAGATTCATACTAGCTGCACTTCCAGGTGAGACCCTGTAAAATAAGTGGAAACCCCCCTCACAAAAATGCCAAAGAAAATAAAAGCATGAGAAAATTGGGCCCTGTTTTAACAGGAAGATAATATTTTTTTGGGGGGGAGGGAGATTTTAATCCAGCCTACACGATTTGCAGCCTACAAATGCGAGGCAACATTACATTTTTTTCATGAGAACAGCTATAGGTGGGTTTTTAAAATGCATCAGACGGCTTTGCTCAAAGCTCCCAGTCCACGGACAAACCATATTAGTCTCGTGCTGCATCTCTTTCAAAGGAAAAGACCTTTGACTTTGTTGGCAGCATGTAATTTGATCTTGCCTTTTCAGCCCTGTGAAAGGGAAAGATCTGTTGAGACTTGTAACTCAGACTATTATCACAAGGGAAGAAACAGGTGGGAAGAAATCGAATTCTGTGCTTGCTTCAGAGGCAGAATTGGCTTGTTTTGTTAGTGTCAAGGGACCTTTTGTTGCGTTGCAGCATCTGCTAGTACTATCCCCAACACAGGAGAGCTCAGCATCAGCTATCAGCTGAGGAGAAACATTTGCATAAAAGATTGCTAGCAGTTTTGTTACCTGAAAGAACAGGTCTTCTGATTATCTGTGCATTGGGCAGGGAGCCTGAAGTGTATTTTGCCAACAAACCAATTCCCTCATGAATGAATGATCAGACTCTGTGGTAAATGTGGCATGGTTTAGCAGCGAGGGCTTCAATGTTATAGAGCAGAGATGGCTTTCCAGATAATGTTGGACTCAAACTCCCATCAGCATCAGCCAGCATGGCCAACAGTCAGAGATGATGGGAGCTGAAGTCCAAGAATATCTGGAGAGCAATAGGTTAGCCAGCCCTGCTATAGGTTGCATGAACTTGAGCATCATCGAGCTACTTTAGCTTTAAGAATGAATTCTGCGAGGAAAAACAAACAAACTTGCTCATATATGACATAGGATGGCAGAAACTTGTTTTGTCACCTGCCTTAACTACAGGATATTGTACTTGGATTTAGCAAGCAAAGCTAGAATCTTTGAAATTGCCATGATTGCCAGTGTTGTATTTGCAATCCATTCATCATTACTAATGAACTTATGAAATTGGAAAAGCATTTCTGCTGGGAATTTTTTTGCGGAATCTTTTTTTTGTTTTTGTCCCACATCACTGGCCATGATGAGCAAAGCTGCGTAAACCCATAATTCTGTTGCCAAGAATTAAGGGAGGCTCCTATCCAAAGTTTGCATCTGTGAGGACATGTTGGAACAATAATGGTTTGGCACTTAATCATCAGGCTTCAGAAGTGTCCAGATTGGAGGGCTTTGGTGCCTAGAAACTTATTTAAATGTGGCTGCTTTTAAGTACCGTGTGGCTTATGGTGACAGGAGCCAAGAACATCTTAAGTAAACAAATCAATTGGAGGTAGTATTTTCTTGTGATTTGGTGCCTGAAAGGTTGCCAGCTCTGATAGAGATACAAGTAGCAGCAGCACAGTGTTGTTAAGTTTCAAAAGGCTCAGCATGGAAGATTACTGAATTTTTTGCAGCTAGAACAGATTCTTATGTTTGATGCCATCAGCAGTATGGCCTACCTGGTGTATTAAATTCTTTGGAGGCTAGTGGCACTTGGTGACCTGAGCCAATAATAATAATAATAATAATAATAATAATAATAATAATAATATTCCACCCATCTAACTGCGTTGCCCCAGCCAGCCTGGGCAGCTCTCAACAAAATATTAAAAGCCTAATAAAACGTCAACATTAAAACATTGACAATAACCAGAATTTTTTTTTTTAAAGGTGCAAATCCAAGGAGAATTCAAATATGAAGTGATGATACATATTGCTACAGCTGCTGGCTAATCATTCCTTTGTTAGTTGGATTGCTGGTAAACAGAATAATAGTGTGGGAAGTCCACCACCACCTCCTGGCTGATGTAGGAGATCTATTTCTGCAGCAATTCAGATAGGTGGCCATCCCAAAACCTGCTTTAAAATCTCTAATGTCAGGCTTCGGCGAATCAGCTTCCTCCCCCACCTCTGCCCCTGTGGCAGTAGATAAGAAGATCAAAGAAAGGAATGTCTTACCAGTTAGAAACTTTAATAATCACAGTGAGAGAACAAAGAGCACATCTTTTAGAAATGGAGGTGCTCCCAATTAAGGATCACACCCCCTTCCGTCCCTATTAATCTACGTCACTCCTACGTCTTGTAATCTGAGTTTGTACCCTCTGTGCTTTCTCTTCTGAGACTTTCTGAGCTCTTCTTGACCTTGGGCTGAGTGGAGGAATGCTGTCCAGAGACCGTGAATCTGTTAACCCTCTCTCTTCCAGTGTTTCTTCTCCTAGCTGTTCCCCATCCAGAATTTCCCAGCTTCTGCCTTCTGAACTATGCCCCTCTGCAAACCACTGTTCCAAATCTATACTGTCTTCCTGCTCCTGGGAAGATTCAGGATCAGGATCAGGGGGAGGGGGAGGCTCCCACCATATCCTCCTCAGTGCAGCCCTCCTCAGCACGGTCCCTGACATCTAATGAAGGACCGTACATCATCTTCCAACAAGGTATGCTCTGTTCCACTGTTGAACAGCTTCTGGAAGATTGGGTGGGGGGTGGATTCTTAACTTTTAGCCTAAATTCATTTTTTTGTAATTTACATTCATTGGTTTGGGTCCTATCTTTGCACTGAGTTCAGGTTTATGCTGCCAAGACCTATTCCTTCATCAATATCAGCTATGTTTTTATGCAGATCAGTTTCCAATAAACAGAGGTTGTGTCACAGTAGTGTCCAGTGAATGGTCCCCAATATATTTGGCTGGGTGTATTATACAGTTGCCTCAGATGGGGGGAAAATAGCTATGAGATGATAGCAAGCTTGAAAAATGCCTGTTTGGGGCATGGTGTGTATAAACCTGTGTTTTAAAACAATTGTAAGCTGATTTTTGCAAACCACTCGGAGCCTTTTTTCACTCAAAGGTGGGGTATAAATGCCATGTATAATAAGGCAAAGAGATAAAAGTTTTAAAAATGAATCTGTCTTTCTCTCAGTAATTAAACACCATAGAAAAGTTGA
This sequence comes from Podarcis erhardii, assembly GCF_964252035.2. Taxonomy (NCBI): domain Eukaryota; kingdom Metazoa; phylum Chordata; class Lepidosauria; order Squamata; family Lacertidae; genus Podarcis; species Podarcis erhardii. The sequence continues at coordinate 25,071,439 of NC_138512.1, read as the reverse complement.
TAATTTCTATAGGCTTATCAGAGAGGCTTTAATAATATGGCTATCTTCTTCTTCTTCTTTTTTTAAAAGAAATTAACTTAATGTTCAAGTTCAGCCCCAGCAGTGTGGATGCCAATTATAGGGTAGTTATTTCAGGCTGAAATGTCTTATTTGTACTCACAGCTTGTTAGCAACAGAATTCGAGAACAGATGTCTCAGCAGAGTAGATGAGCACAGTGGGCTTTGAGATTACATATTTATTTATTTAATGTGGCTTCTTTCCCGCTTGACAATCATCTCAAGTCTTTTCCAATGTATTTGAATAAACTCTGTCTCAGCATGGTGGAAGAAATTAAATGTCACCTTTGAAGTGTTTTTGAAGTACTGGGGTCAATTCTCTTAAAACAAGATGAAGGTGACAGTGCTGTGCTAATCATATGGATATATTATTCTTGCTTGTTTAAATTACTACATCCAATTTTCATTTGACACTGTAATGGTTCTAGGGGTTGCTTGTGCGTAAGTCGTCGCCACACCTGGCTGAGTCACCTGGGTGAACCCTTTCTGTCCGGACAGCCACCCATCCGTGGCTGTCTCAATCGCTGGCAGAATCCGTCAGTGGGCGTTTCTTGAACTTCTTCCAGCAAAGAAGTTCTTTGACTCCAAGTCTCCGCCTACTCTCCCTGCGCGGAAGTCTTCTGCGCAGGGAGGGTGTGGGCAATGGAGGACCCGTGCTCTCCCTGCTGGTCTCCGGCGAGGAGTCATGGAGCCTCCTCACCGATTCCGCCATCTGCCCCCCTTCTCCACTGGTGCTACGCTGATTTCCTTCCCCCACAGATGGGCTGCTTCTCTCCCTCCTGGGATGCTCTCCGGCATCCCTCTGGAGCCCTCCCTCCTCCTCTGGCTCCGATGGCAGTTCCCTGACAGACACATTAAACCAAAAAGGTTACATATTATTGTACTGCATGGCATTGTAAACAGAAACACCAGACCTGCCCTTTCCTCCTTCTAGATATTTTTATTTTAAGCCAGTTTGACATTCGGCCTACATAGGTGTAAGAATGGAATATTCTGAGTACTAGAATTCACTAAGTAATACTGAGCATTGCATCGTTTTTGGGTACCTTAGTGGAGATGGGAGTTGGAGGCAGTGAACTTTAGAAGTTCTGTGTATGTCTATACCTGTTTGTTTACTTTCAGTCATTTACACACAGCCAACATTAGCAAAGAAAATAAAAATAAAATAAAAAATACCATGGTGGTGAACAGTATAAAACTAACAATAAAAACTGATAAAATAATGACAACGACAATTTATTTATATGCCGCCCACCTGACTGGGTTTCCCCAGCCACTCTGGGTGGCTTCCAACACATCAAACATTAAAAGCTTCCCTATACAGGACTGCCTTCAGATGTCTTCGAAAAGTCAGATAGTTTATTTCCTTGACATCTGATGGGAGGGTGTTCCACAGGGTGTGACAACGACAGAGATCTTTATTTGTAATGAATAATAATAATAAAAATCAATAGATCATAGCTAGATCTCTCCTCAAGGAAAGCCTAGCTAGATCTCCCTTCAAGGAAAGTTTAGGTGAACAGATGAATTTTAAGCGAACACCTTATTACCAATACTGCAACTGCTTGGCTGACATTCACTGGAAGTTCATTCCAAAGGGCAGGTGCCACCACACTAAAAGCCCTGGTTTTGGCAGACATAAGACAAAACTTGGGACCATATAGCACTAGTAGGAGTGTTACTTGTGGAGATCTAAGTGACCAGCTGGGTCACAAGTAGTGCTGAGGGACTGCCGCTCTGCTCTGTTTGTTTTACCTTAATGGGTTATTATGCAAGATTTAATCCTGCCCACCATACTTTTTAATATCTTCATGAAAGTGCTGGGAGAGATTGGGCCCTGGTGATTTGGGATGAGGAATTGTCAGTATGCTGGTGGCATCCAGCTGTCTTTCACCTTCCTCCAGAGGTGGGTGAGGCTATGCAAGGTCTGAACAAGTGAATTAAGATAAAGGTGAAGAAACTGAAGTTCATTAACTACTAACTTAATTTGGGCCCCAGACTCAACCACCCAAGTTCCCCTTTTAGAGTGAATTATTCTGAATGGTTCTGATACATAGGAAGAGATTAAAGAATTAAGGAAAAGTGTTAATTCTTAAGGGTGTTGATTATTATTAATACTACTAATAATTATTATTAATACTAATAATTAAGGGTGTTAACAAAGTTTTATATGAAGAAAGTAAGAAAGTGGCACACCAATCCAAGGCAAAAAGAACGGGTGAACACCCTACCAACTCCTCACTATTTCTGGTCACATCCAGCCCATGTAGACTGGGTCAACTGCTAGCATTGCTGGTTAAAGGAGTCTTGTAGTAAGGCTGGGAAAGCCTTCCACCTGATACCCTAGAGAAGACCTGTCGGTTTGAATGACAGAGGATAAAGCCCCTCCCTATATTCACACATTATTATGGATGGATGATCAGCACCCTTAGATAAATTGCACAGAGATGCCCATCTCAGGAGACCATTATCACATTATGTGATCACATGATGTTATATGAATTAAACAACCATGCAGGTTGATTTAACCAGCTGTTCCTGAGGTGCTGATTGGGTGGGAAAGATGCATGTGGTTACTTCATTATGTCTCGTAATCTGGGGAACCGGGTTCGCGTCTCCGCTCCTCCACATGCAGCTGCTGGGTGACCTTGGGCCAGTCACACTTCTCTGAAGTCTCTCAGCCCCACTCACCTCACAGAGCATTTGTTGTGGGGGAGGAAGGGAAAGGAGAATGTTAGCCGCTTTGAGACTCCTTCGGGTCGTGATAAAGCGGGATATAAAATCCAAACTCTCTTCCTCTCTCTTCTTCATTTTTTTCCTTTTTCCTTTTTACTTTGATAAAAAGGTAAAGGGACCCCTGACCATTAGGTCCAGTCGTGACCGACTCTGGGGTTGCGGCGCTCATCTTGCTTTATTGGCCGAGGGAGCCTGCATACAGCTTTCGGGTCATGTGGCCAGCATGATTAAGCCGCTTCTGGCGAGCCAGAGCAGCGCACAGAAACGCCCTTTACCTTCCCGCCGGAGCGGTACCTATTTATCTACTTGCACTTTGACGTGCTTTCAAACTGCTAGGTTGGCAGGAGCAGGGACCGAGCAACGGGAGCTCACCCCAACACAGGGATTCGAACCGCCGACCTTCTGATCGGCAAGTCCTAGGCTCTGTGGTTTAACCCACTGCGCCACCTGAGTCCCTCTTTTTACTTTGATAGCGGTTACTTAATTTCATGTGGTTGCTTCATTTGTGCACATTTCCCAGGGGCTTGGATTGCACCTATATCAGTGTATACAAATGGTTAGTTATATAGCAGCACAAGCAGTAATAATCATTGCATTTTTACTGCTAGGGAGCAAGAGACATATGTGTTTGTGTAATTCTTCTGCCACAGGCAGTTATTCGAAACTCCCATTGTTCTAGGCGACAGGGAATTTCATTAGTGCGAGCAATTTCTGAGCTCTAGGTGCAACACTGCGCCTAAGATTTCATATTAAAACTGCAGAGTGGAAGGAAAGGAGGACCTTTTTCTGCCTCCCCACTTCCAGCTACTCTCTGAAGACTGGAGAAGAGACTTTCTTAAGAATATTAGGGGGGTGGGCAGGGGAAGGACTAGATAATGTGAAAACTGAATGTAATATTTTAGCTGCAGTTCATTCATTTTCAGCTTTGTATTCTTGTTCTGAAAAAAGCGTGCCTAGTCATTCCGTTGTTGCACCCATAACCTAGGTTTAAGGTGTCGTTTAGCTCCTGGCTTTCATATCTCAGTTTCTAACACTGGCCACAGGTACCCAAGTAATTTATGTCCCTTGGCTTGGAGGGATGCCATTTGTTGCTGTGTTGCTGTGCTTTGGGCACCAAAATATCTTAGGCCAGCCCTGGCAAAGACTCTCTGAGTTCTGAGCAAGACAAACTCTGCTTTTTTCTTTTTGTGTGAACTACTGTATTGGAGCAGGTGAACTGTGTGACTTCTGTTTACATGGTGTTCTCCATCTAAACATCACAGGAATTGTGAAATGTAACCAGGCCACAGAAAAAGTTGGAAAGCCCTTAAGTGCCTCTGGGCTAAGAGTTCATACAAATCAGCTTTCACCTCTCTCTCTCTCTTTCTTTCTCTCTCTCTCCAGTGATTACAGCCTAGCTCTGTATGTTCTTATTCAAGACTTCTTGTGTAATTCCCTCCTGGGAATCAGAGCACTTTGGCTATTGACTGCGTTGTTTTTGTAAAAAGCTGTTTCTGTGTGCACCACAGAGGCTTTCTTTTTAACATCTGCTGTAAAGTGAATTTTCAAAGGGGCAAATACATTCAAATCAGCAGTGTGTCACATAACCTGCTACTAATAATGGCATGAGAAGGTATAGTCCATACTTCACTTGCATTATCTGACCTGTTATTTCTCCTTAGTGCTCAGCTCCTAGCAGTTTGTATGCAAATTTTGTACTTTGTTAGAAGCATAACCTCCCATAATGCACTGCATGCTATTGCAACTTCTCAGCCAATATGTCTCTCTCTCTCTCTCTCTCTGTGTGTGTGTGTGTGTATGTATGTATATGTATGTATGTATGCAAATATGTATATTTGCATCATTGCCTTAAATTTGCCCTAGGGCCAAACTGAATGTGATGCTCCATGTGTGGGTGGCTGCTGCTGAAAACCACAGCCGTGTGTGTCTTGGTCCTCCCATCATCATGGATAATATAACTTGGGACGCAATTATAGAATACTCTTTAGTTCCTCACCCTGCTCCAAATAATTGGCTGCCACTGCTGGGAGAACATGGTAAGCTGTTACCTGAAGACAGGTGTAGTTTGCACAAGACATTTCAGAAATGGGTGGGTGGGTGAGAACCAGGCATGCAGGTGCAATTTCTGCCAATTTGCATTTAGCATGGAACGGTCATAGTGCCAAGCGTGTAAGTATTTAAAAAAATGTTTTCATTAAAGATTTTCTTGAATTACAAAAGTACATACAGTGTCTCTGTTTTCCATTCATAGAACCTTTTCATCAGATCTGTTACATTCTATGTGAGATATTCTTTGTTATAGACAATATAAGATTGGCGAAGCAGAGAAGAGGCAAGAGAGAGCGAGAAAGAACCTACCCACATGACCACTGACACAAAAACCTTGCACATGCACTATGTAAAAGAGTATGACTAATTGTTGGATAAAAAGGTAAAGGGACCCTTGACCATTAGGTCCAGTCGTGGCCGACTCTGGGGCTGCGGCGCTCATCTCCCTTTATTGGCCAAGAGAGCTGGTGTACAGCTTCTGGGTCATGTGGCCAGCAGGACTAAGCCGCTTCTGGCGAACCAGAGCAGCGCATGGAAACGCCCTTTACCTTCCCGCCGGAGCGGTACCTATTTATCTACTTGCACTTTGACGTGCTTTCGAATAACTAGGTTGGCAGGAGCAGGGACCGAGCAACGGGAGCTCACCCAGTCGCAGGGATTTGAACTGCCAACCTTCTGATCAGCAAGCCCTAGGCACCCATGTTGGATAGAGCCTCTGTATTTGAGCTCCCACTGTGTTTTACAATCCACAAGACAGTGACAGGCACTCTCCTATCAGCAATTGTAGGCAGAGGAAGGCGAAAAGGCGCTTGGCATCATCTTACCTCTTGCCTCCCCCCCCCCCCCAATATCTATGCCAGGGGTCAGCAACCTTTTTCAGCTGTGGGCTGGTCCACTGTCCCTCTGACCATGTGGTGGGCCAGACTATATATTTTTTTGGGGGGGGGGAAATGAACGAATTCCTATGCCCCACAAATACGGTAGCCTAGATATGCATTTTAAATAAAAGCACACATTCTACTCATGTAAAAACACCAGGCAGGCCCCACAAATAACCCAGAGATGCATTTAAAATAAAAGGACACATTCTACTCATGTAAAAACACGCTGATTCCCAGACTGTCCGCAGGCCAGATTGAGAAGGTGATTGGGCCGCATCCGGCCCCCGGGCCTTAGGTATCACTTACCTTAGGGCCGCATCCGGCCCCCGGGCCTTACCCCTGATCTATGCCCCCATGGAAAGGAGAAGGAGCTGCCAGATATTAGCCCGTCCTTAGAGCAGCAGGTTTAGCAGTCTCAAAGCGGAAGTGACTCACCACCAGAGGAGAGATAAGTAAGAGGAAAGCAGAGGCAGCCTGAATAAGCAAGGCACTGCTCCCTTCATGGATAGGGGAGGAAAATCCAAATACCCCTTTAAATAAGGAAGCATGTGTAATGTGGAAATCAAGTCAACTGACAAGAGTGTTTGGAAGTTTGGGCATGCTTTATTTCATTTCATGCATGGCATTTAGCTTCTTCAAACGAGGCTTTGACCTATAAAACTATTGGGAGGCAAATGTAGAAGCCTCATGTATTTAAAAAAGTGATACATTGTATAACATTAAAAAAAAGCCATCCTTACTCTACAATTTAATTAAAGCATCTATTCTGAGTCTCAGAATCCAATTATTGTAGATATAAATGCACAAAGCAACTCAGTTAGCTGCTTGAAGAATGAGGCCGGTCAGTCTCAGACAATATAATTAGTGTTTCCTTATTCCTCAGCGACTTAACGTACCAACTAGTAAACTTCCATAAAACCAGGGAGCGTGAGTCACTCATTTTCAAACCGTTCCTCTTCTTATTAGAGTCATAATTTCTAGTGCAAAATAAAGGGTATAATTAAAGGCACCCATTTTATTAAAAACATTTGAACTTTATTAATGCTCTTAACCCTTCAAGATAGTTCTGCGGAAATTGAAAAATCAGATTACGAAGGAAGGAAACAAATTGCTGCATTAGAAAAATAAGGAATTACATTCATAGCTGCAGTAGGAAGCATGTGTCATGGGACTGTGAGAGTCAGGATTCATTAATCTGTCACAGTGCTAGACAAGACTCTGGCAACCCAGATAGGTACCACTTATTGAACTGCTCTAGTTCAATAAGTCAACACAACTTATTGAAGTCAATATGAGGTCAACAGAACTCACCAGCGTGGTGACCAGACAGAGCAGGGTGGGAACCTGTGGCCCTCCAAGTATTGCTAGACTCCAACTCCCATTGCCAGACCTCAGGGGGTCCTTGGCATGGGACTGTCTTGCCCCCTCTCTCACACAGTGGCTGCTCTTTATCTTCTTTTGTTTCTTTAACAGCAGCAACACATATTTCTGTCTATAGCTGAACCCCGACTATAGATCTATAGATGGATCAGCCTCTGCAGCCACAGCAGGCGCTGTGATTATCCAGTGGTTTGACTTCATTCCCAGAGGCGCGCTCCATTGTCTTTTGAGACAGACCAGGACATTGTATGTTGGGCAAATTAGACAGGCAGTCGGCCACTACAGAGGTTCGCTCTTTTTCAACAGTGGCACCACCATGTGCTCACTGCTAAAACAGCCACCCTGGAGTGAGGGCTTGCAGCAAGGCCATGAAGTCAGGTCAAGCTGACAAGGGGCCCTTCTGAGCTGTCAGTAGCTGGCCTGGCCGACTGCTAGTACAGGGCTTGCTCTCAGATAAGGAACCTCCTCCTTCTAAAGTGGGAAGTCTTGAAAATTTCCCTGGTCACGGCTGACATATTTTAGTCATTGCTTTCCAACTGGGAAATCCATCAAACTCTGAACCCTCCCGTACATACAAAGTAGTCAGAAGCCAATCTATGCACTTGGAACACTGACTTGAAACCAAAGAGCCTCTTCAAGATGGCACAGAAGTTTGCAAAATCAATTGGATCAGAGATTCTAACATTCCAGTGGGCAGAACTGAAAGGGGGCAGCTGAGAAGCAATACAGTTATTAAATAATAAGTGTACATGTTGCAAAAAGAAAATCATGATTTTGATTTTATTATGCTTTAATGCAGCACTCAAAACTGCAGTGATTTTATATAGCATCTCAAAAGAGAAAAGGAAAACTAGATATACAACATTCTTACCATACAGAAAGCACTAAAAAATTGTCAGCCTTAATCAGATGGCAAAAGCTTGGCTCTAAGTATGATTTAATATACTGTATTGAGCTCCCATTGCTCGGTCCCTGCTCCTGCCAACCTAGCAGTTCGAAAGTACGTCAAAGTGAAAGTAGATAAATAGGTACCACTCCGGCAGGAAGGTAAATAGTGTTTCCGTGTGCTGCTCTGGTCCACCAGAAGCGGATTAGTCATGCTGGCCACATGACCTGGAAGCTGTACGCCGGCTCCCTTGGCCAATAAAGCGAGATGAGCGCCGCAACCCCAGAGTCGGTCACGACTGGACCTAATGGTCAGGGGTCCCTTTACCATTATGTGTTTTCAAAACTCAAGCATGTTTACAAGACAAACCTTTTTTGGAACTGCCTTGCCAGAAATGGAGGAATCTCTGTTGAATTCCAGGAATGAGGAGGCACATAAACTAAAACACTTCACTGTTGCTTAGACCAGTGCTTTCAACATGCTTTCACATTTATTTCTCCTAATAGTTTAAGTATTACAGAAAGAAGGAAAATAATTTATTAACTTAACCAATAAAACAGCCTCTAACAGACAACAAAAACAGTTGCCTGGTTGCAGAGGTTTCCTATTAAATACTATGAATACCCATGTTTGCTTGATACTAAATCCAACTGAATTCAGTGTGGGACTAGGAAGCATGTTTAGAGTTGCAGCTTTTGAGTGGCTGTGAATATTCTTAACAACTAGAGGCAAAGGCAGGACATATGGGGTGTGTTTCCTCTCCCCACACTTGTTCAGAATATCCAAAGCCACAATCTGGAGCAATCATGGTAAACACCATATGCCCAAAAGCTCTGGCCCATTTCAGCTTCTGGAGATGTGCTTAGCATGCACCCTTCAAACAACAAAGATGTGCTGTGTGAATGATGGAACTGTGAGGAGTTTTCTTCGTTGTATGAAGCAGCACTTTCAAAATGCTGATTCCTCTTGCTAAGTCGTATGGTTGCCAGGGGATAATTCACACGTCATGAGACTACACGACTGCTTGTTGTTGTTTTATAGCAGGCCCATCCAACTCCCGAGAGACTGCCATCTACTCCCAGTATATAAAAAACAAACTGGCAGTGATCTACACATTGCCATTGACAATGCACCCATAAAATCTCTCACCACTGGAGTGCATGTCACAATATAGTGCCCAAATGGGTATCCAGGATGCTGCCATATAGGCATTCTGTTTATAAGAACCAGCCTGGATGATCTAGGATAATTTCTTGGTTTTTTATATATATAATATTTCCTCTAAAACAGCTGTTGGAACCCCTACATTGTATTGGGACCACTGCACTGGAGAAGATGAAATTTAACCCTTTTCTTCCACAACTTTCCCCAGATATAAATCCCACACAGGTGTTTAGGGAAAACAGATGGATACAAAGAGGACGAGATGGCTGGATAGTGTTCTCGAAGCTACCAACATGAGTCTGACCAAACTGTGGGAGGCAATGGAAGACAGGAGTGCCTGGCGTGCTCTGGTCCATGGGGTCACAAAGAGTCGGACACGTCTAAACAACAACAACAAATCTGGCCTGTGTGAAAAATACATCGTCCTAAGAGGTGCCAAAGCCAAAAATACTTTTAGAAAAATCCACACACCTATCAAGTGATGCAAGCAAGAGTGTAGGACTTGGTTAGCATCCTGGGTATATTTCCCCCCACTTTGTGCCACTTGCTTCAAAGTAATTGTGGGAACTTTCAAAGAACAGGTTATTATTACAAGCTGTGCTATGCTATTCTCTCGTGCCAAGTGAAGAGGAATAGATCTCTTCCTTATGTTTTGTACTATAGCCAGCTAGTTCAGGGTAAAAATTAGGTAGCTCCTTAATGTCTTCAAATACCCTATGCAGTTGGTAGTTATCAAAATATGCTTTATGGACTGCTACTAGATTTGCTATCATATCTGTACACAAATGCACGCTAACCTATAACTTAACGTATGTATTCTAATTCGAAGAATACTCATCTTGGGATCTTTACTGGATACAATTGTGTACACACGGAAAAAAACATGCATTGGCTATGATTGCTTACTCTGGGGCATTTAGCACTGACCAATAAGAACAAAATATGAGGGTGCTTACTCTGCGAGGCCAGCTCTTTACAAAAGAGTAATGGGGTTTAGGGATAAGATCACATGGCAATGGTCCACACTGATTTAGAAGCATTATCTTTTACAGCTTGAAACACCAGTATAGATACATACAGAGAAGAATGGGTTTATAAACCACCCACATGTTATTTGGACCATATGCTTAACTGCTATTTTATAGAGCAGAGATAACAGAGGTGGGGCATGGCCTTATATGGAATTATGAGGTGGCATCTTAGAGACTTGACTTTGCTGTGAGGAAAGTGGAAGAGCAGGAAGAGAAAACGTTACATGCAAGGTAGCAGTTTTTTTCTTTCTCTAGAGTGCCTGAAAGTGGACAAGATGATAAGAATAAAGAAAATTTTATTTATGAAGATATTTATTTACCACTATGTCATAAAAATATATATCAAAGCAGTTTAAAGCAGTAAAACCATAAAACCATGCAATAAAACAATTAAAACATTTAAAATATCGTGGGAAAGGTCACATTTACTTTTCCCATGGTGGAGGGAAATCAGGTAGAAAAAAGGCTTGGATTATTTTTATTTTTAGCATAACCTAGAAGTGCCATGGGGCCAGGAGTTCACAACTGAGTTGGTTGTGACTTTTTTGTTTGTTTGTTTCCTTGGGGGCTAGCATCCCCAATCATTCATTATTTATTTGTAAGGCATCTTTCCATAGTTAAAACCAGGCTCAAGGCAGTTTACAACATGAAAAAATACATAATTACAAACATAACAAAAATAATTGTAAACAATAAATAAAACACATCAAAAAGGACACAACCAACAAATTTCCACATAAATATTAATAAGATCTAAAAATAAAGATACAAAAAAATAATATCAATAACTGCAACAACCTCCCTCTAAATAATACCCCAGCACAAGAGTCAGTTCAGCAGCCTTAGTTTTTGTAGCTGGAGTCAGTCAGGACCCTGCCTTCCCAGGCCAGGTGGGAAAAGGCAAGCAAGGCACAGAGCAGCTCATCCAGGACTCCCAGCCCTTCACAGGACCTATTAGATCATGCCCCAGAACCACTGAGAAGCAAGCGAAAATGCATGCTTCCCTGTAATTAGTCTCACTTTATTTTATATGGGGTTTAATATGGTTAAAAAGATTTACCCTGAGGGAATGTAAGTGGCAAGTGGCCTTTCTGCTGAGATGAGAACAGACTATTCCTGAAGAGACAATGGAGGAGGAGTTCTGAACACGGGGAAGGAGGAGACAAGGAGGAATCTAGCTAAAATTTAAGGAAGGAGAAAGAAGATATGTCAGCTACCATGGGTCATCATTGAGGGAGGGGTAAGATGTCTGGAAAAGAATGGGATGCACCCCCAAAATATCAAAGTACTGGGAGAGGGGAGAAGGATTTCTTGGTGGCAGCCCCTAAATTATTGAACTCCTTTGCTACTCAAATGTGTCTAGCATCCTCTTTTCACATCTACTTCAGTATACTGATGTACCCTTTTACTGTGTCCTTTGACAGTTTCAGCTTTTTGTTGTTGAATCTATACTGTTTTGTTTTGGTTGGGACTGTTTTACTTGTTTTTATGATTGCATCTTTTGTATTTGTTTTTATATCCATATGATTATATTGCCTGTAATCTGCCTTGGCCTATATTGTGAAGAGCAGGTAAGAAATCTTATTTTAAAAGTATTTAAAATACTACAGCTAGATAGATAGAGGAGGGGAGTAGGTAAAGTTCACAGCTCTTGAAATGTGAGATTGCATTTGGACATTAGCCATCTTCCAGCTCCCATTCATTCTAACTCCTTATCAAGCATTGGCCTCCTTCCTTCAACTTTGTCTGATTCAGTGACATATCACCTATTTCAGAACAGATAAGGAAAGTTATCTGGCTGAACTGAATAGTTACAAAGAACCAAGTATAAAAGTCAGCATTCATCATCAAAGCCCCCTGAAGAAGAAAAACTTGTTAAAGATAGAATCTATGCAACCAGGAGCAACTTGGACTAGGAGAGGAAATGCAAAGCAGGAAACTGAAACTACTAATGATGCCAATTGATAACAACATAACAACTCTGCAAATAACAGAATCAAAGCAGGTATATAAACACTTTTTCATTTCACTTCTTAAGAGGAGAATCCAAATGGTAAACATGAGATTATTTGCAACCACAATAACCTCACCATGAGATCTTCCAATACTATACTGATAAATACTATAATGATAAAACTTCCAAAACACTACACCTTCCTGTTCAGAGGTTGGTTATTTCATGGCCTTTGTAAGAATGAAGTGAGCTCAAGTCATTAAGAGCTCTTAATCAAAAACAGGGAAATGCATTTAATCTATAGCTTATAGTCACAGTTGCACGATTTGTAGAACAGGCATGCAAATCTTGTTAGCATCATTATCCCTTCAGTTGTCACAATATCCATGCGATGAAAGAAGATCAGTAAAATATATTATTTCCTGTGAGTTGCATAGCCATTATAAATGTTCTGTCCTGTTCCAACACTTCTTTGTGAAATAAGTTTTGCCTTATTCACTAGTAGAATGCATGTTTAACCAACATGTTGCTTTGGGTTCATTAAGATGACACTGGATCATAAAGACATTGATAGTCTTTAAAAAAAACAAAACTTTAATTCAGTCAGTGTACAGCAAGGTGACAGTCAGGTGGCAAGGTGACTTAGCTCTATGAGAATGTGGAGTGAAAATGTGTCATATTCTCAGGTTTATGGTAACTTCTCAAACCAGTATCCTAGGGCAGGAATCACCTCTAGATGTTTTAGAACTATGGCTCCTATAACCTATGGTTCATGGGTCATGCTGCTTGAGGCTGATGGGAGTAAGGGGCAAAGGTTCCCAACCACTGTCCTAAGACACCAAGCTTCTGACCATTTCCTGTTAATGTCCCCAAAGCAGGAAAGACACAACAGCCTGCAGACTGTTACTATTTCATGGGGAGGATTAAAGTACACACCAGTAAATTTAGGTTTGTGCGATCAATGTGGATTGTGGTGCTCTAATGCAACAAACCCACCTAAAAGCCCTAAACAAACCAGACTTTTTGAAGTAAGTGATTGAAAGAATACACTAAAAAGTGTGGGATTAACAATCGATTATCAGGGAGACCTGTAACCTCTGCACAAACAAATCAGGATGAATGCTTGTTCAATAAAGAGCAGGCATCATATAAATTCCACACAAGCCTTGTTAAAACGAATCAGGATGAATGCTCAGATAAACAGGTTGTCTGGAAGCCACTCAGGATTCAGTAGCGATAGGCGGTGTTAGAAACTGAGATACGAAAGCTAGGAGCTAAATGGCACCTTCAACCTAGGTTATGGGTGCAACAACGGAATGTCTGAATGGGCTTTTTATAACAAGAATACAAAGCTGAAAATGAATGAACTGCAGCTAAAATATTACATTCTGTTTTCACATGGTCTAGTCCTTCCCCTGCCCACCCCCCTAATATTCTTAAGAGGGTCTCTTCTCCAGTCTTCAGAGAGTAACTGGAAGTGGGGAGGCAGAAAAAGGCCCTCCTTTTCTTCCACTCTGCAGTTTTAATGTGAAATTTTGGGTGCAGTACTGCAGCCAGAGCTTAGAAACTGCTCACGCTAATGACATCCCCTGTTGAAAATGCACCTAGAACAATGGGAGTTTTGAACACTGGAGACAGGATAATGCTAACATGTTAACCAGTGGACCTTCATTGGCTGAAGTTACCCACATTTGCTTTGGTCTGAAGTCCCCAAGGCTGCAGAATTCTGGATTTCACCAGACTCTATCTCTAACAAAAGGTTGTCATATCTTTTCCTCACCAGGTCTGAACTTACGCTGGGCAAAGGTTCTGATACACAGTGTCCCTGTCAAGAACAATGAAACTGCCAATGAAGAGGGGAGGTTGCTACAGCGGTACACTATGCGATGAAAAAGACACAGGGCCATTGAAAGACACAACCATTCCAGTTGATGGATGGGTATTAATGTTTTGCATGCATTGTAGATGTTTATGGGTATCTTTTGCCATGCTTAAATGTGTGCCAAGAGTGGTTGTAGCAGAGGGTCCTGGCATGATATTCACCAGCAGTGAACATGAGGGCAACACTTACAGATTTTTTTAAAAGCATTTCTTCTTTGTTTCTGCACGAATTCTTGCAATGTATTTCAGTATCACGTTAGGTCAGACATGTGGCTTCTCATTTGTTAAAAGGATTATTCATGAAGCTGTCAGGTGTCTGGGTCACAGAAAACACAGCAGGCAATCAAATCAGAGACACGGCAGTGTTGTCTACAAAGGCAGCACTTCCTTTCCCCACATCTCCTCCCCACTCTCCCATGAATGTCAAGTTTTTTAACCAAGGGAATGGCGGCAATTGACTTATATGAGAGAAACCAAAGGGTTGCATATGAGGTATGGTTCAAACTATATTCCTCACTGGCCCTACTCTCTGGGGTAAGAGGCAGATTTAGTCTCCCCACAACTGTGTCCCAGATTGTAGCCATTGAGAACCAAGCCTGCTTCTATCCTTAAATGCTTCATGTCAGGGTGGCGAACCTGTGGACCTCTGGCTGTGGTTGGGTTGCATCCCCCATCATCTCTGATCATGCTGAAATGCCCAACAACATCCAGAGCACCACAGGTTCCCTCCTTCCTTGCTGCAGCATCAGATTTAGGGCAGTGTAGAAGTTCCCCCAAACAGGGTGCTGAGCTGGTGCCAAATTGATAAGATACATAACTGAGAAGATACATTTTTTTTGGGGGGGGGGAATTTTTGCCTCACTCAAGGCACCATATTACCAAAGCCCACCCCTGCCTGCTATATGTAAATAGTCTAGGTTCTGTTTCTCTTACTTTCTCTCACACAGATATCTTAATGAAATCCACTATTCAGAATCTGGGATGAAAGTGCTTTCCTTTAAACTGGTCCCCAGTTCGGCATCAAATTTCATGCCCTCTTATTCCTCTCAAAGTCTGTAAGTACGTTTCAGCTCAGTTTACTGCAGCAGGAAACATGTAATTCTGTAGGAGTAGCTAAGGTGATCTGGTGCCTTTCAGAACACCAATACTAACAGCACAATTTTATGCATGTTTGCCGTTCCATTTAACAGGGTTTACTCCCTGGCCTATTACATGCAGTTAGGATGCTGCAATCTCAAACAGAGTTGCTAAACGCAAGCCCCAATGAACACAGTGGGACTTGCTTCCAAGTAAACCTGAACAGCATTAGTTCCCAACTGGTGGTCTGTGGACCCCAGGAGGTCTGCACAACCCACCCATGGGGTCTGTGGCACCATTAACATAACAAAAACTACCATAGAGGTATCAACATTTTCAAAAATATGGGGTCCATGGCTTGACTTTAGAAAAACAAACAAACCAAGGGGTCTACTGCAATTAGCTAATTGGGAACTACTGCTGTACAGGATTCTATTGCACTGCAAAGATATAGGATTGATTTTTAGTGGATTTACAGGTAACTATGACAGACTGTAATCTAAAGGCATATTTTGCATGAGGGGTGGTCTAGAAATATTTGTAAAAATAAAATCAACTTACTGCATCATATTGCTTAAATATAATAAAAATGGACAACATTCAGCCCAATGAGGGCCAAGCACATAGGGGTTCACTCACAGGTGAGGGACCAAATGTAGAGCCACAAGAAAAATGCCCTGTCACCAGTGGCGTAGCGTGGGGGGTGCAGAGAGGGCCGGCCGCACCGGGCGCAACATCTGGGGGTTAGGGTTTGGGGGCGCAAATCCACGGGTTTGGGGGTGCAAATCCACGGGTTAGGGGGCGCAAATTACTTGCCTTGCCCCGGGTGCTGACAACCCACGCTACGCCACTGTCTGTCACAAACCTACGGGTATCAGGCATGGTGCTTGCCTTAGCTCCACCGCATGCCTAGGTGTCACAATTTCCCACAGCGCTCCTCATGTAGAATTGCCTGCAGGGCCACAGTGTGCTATAGTGTTCAGTGTGAGGGACTAGGCCCTGGGGGTATGTGTGTGTGGAGACCAGGGTTCAAATCCCCACAGGGCCGTGAACCTCACTGGATGACCAGGCCCTGATTCCTGTGTCTCAGCCTAAATGTTGTGGGCAGGCCTTTCCCCCCTAGCCAGAACTCACCTCTTAGGTGGGCTCTGTAATGTGAGGGAATGAGGGAAGCATTCATGGTGAGTTCTGGCACCAATTTTTTTTATAGAAAAATAGCACTGGTTGTGAGGGATTAAATCACGAGGGGGAGAAGCTGGAGCTCCTTGGAGAAAAAGGAGGGATGCAAACCAGTAATACAAAATGGCGGCTTGGCAAGCTAGTCCCACGGCAACCCAGTGAGGCAGGGCAGCTTGCTGGCCCACAGGGCCATCTTTACCCAGGGGTGCAGGAGTGTGGGGCACCTGGGTGCCAAATTCTGGGGGGTGCCCACGCCAGCCGCTGAAGCCACCTAAGGTCTTAACTATCTAGGTAAAGGGACCCCTGACCATTAGGTCCCGTCGTGACCGACTCTGGGGTTGCGGCGCTCATCTCGCTTTATTGGCCAAGGGAGCCGGCATACAGCTTCCGGGTCATGTGGCCAGCATGACTAAGCCGCTTCTGGCGAACCAGAGCAGCGCACGGAAACACCGTTTACCTTCCTGCAGGAGCGGTACCTATTTATCTACTTGCACTCTGACGTGCTTTTGAACTGCTAGGTTGGCAGGAGCAGGGACCGAGCAACGGGAGCTCACCCCGTCGGGGGGATTCAAACCGCCGACCTTCTGATTGGCAAAGTCCTAGGCTCTGTGGTTTAACCCACAGCGCCACCCGCGTCCCTCTTAACTATCTACCTGTTATGAAATAATAAATAATTTTGATCAAGCTAGAAAAACAAAATACCTAGGTATCACCGAAATGTACGCCTACTGTTTCACTAAAGGACTTTCAACTTTGTGCGGCCATTTACCAAAGACCTGCCACGCCAGCGCTTGACATTCACAACTGTGGCGCTTGTCATTCTCAACGGTGCCGTGCGCGCGGATTTAACTAAATTTGGGGGCGCTGGGCGGATCTTTGCACCCCAGTGGCTAATATGCTAAAGACAGCTCTGCTGGCCCACCCATGAGGCATGGCGAGGTGACCCCCTCAGGTGGCAGGACCCACTGGGACAACCGATCTCGATGTCACGCTTCCTCACCCCTCCCTGATGTAGATCTTCCCTTCCCCTTATTCCCTGGCAGGGAGCAATGGTGGGGTCCGCCTCAGGTGCCCAAATGCCTTGGGTCTCGCCTCCCTGGGTCTGTCCTGGCTCGCCTCCTGCCCCCAAAGTCTGTTGCCCTTGCCTCCGGTTTCCCTTCCCGGCGCGCCCTTGGTGTCTCCCTCCGCCCCCCGCAGCCTCCCCGGCTGCCTCTTCGCATTCCTCTCGCGCGCCATTCCGCCTACGTCGTCGTGCCGAAGGGGACCTTTTTTCCTCGCGCGCTCTCACCTGCTCGTTAAGCGCCAGAGCCGCCTTCGCCTCTCTATCCCCCCCCCCCCCGCTTCCCCGTCACCTTCCCATCTTCTCAGCAGAAGCTTCCGCGCCCCCTCGCGCCAGCGGAGAGGCGCTAAGAAGGGAGAGCCGGGGCAGAGAGAGGAGGAATGAGCCCGGCAGCCGAGGGGAGCCTCGCAGCCCCCGACGTCGCCCGAGTTAAGCGCCGCCTCCTCCTCCTTCTCCCCGGGCAGGATGCAGAGGCAGCGGCGGCGGCTGGTGGCGGTGCTGCTGCTGCTGCTCGCGGCGGATAGAGGCGGCGTCTGAGGCGGCTCTCGCCCACCCTGCCTCCTACCGGCGGGTGCAGGTAAACGGGGGCGAGGGCGGGAAACGAGGCGGCTCTTCGGGACGCTTGCCAGGCAAGGCAGGCAGGCAGACCGCGGCTTCTCAGCAATGCCTCTCGCGGCTCTCTTAGGATGCATACGGTAGAGCGACCGAAGCGTTGTATAATCCCGCGCCCCCCATTTGGCGATGCGCCCTCCCGACTCTCCCGCTTCGAAGAGTTGGGGTGACCGTTCCAAGCGGACTCGGGTAGGGGAGTCCCGCTGCACGCAGCAAGATTTACTTTCCCGACATGTTTAGGATCGGGCTGGGGAAAGGGGGTGGGGGTGGGAGACATTGTCGGTTTGGCTTAAGAATAAATCTGACTGTGCTTGCCTATGCACACCGCACGAGCAGGACGATCCCCGTCGTTGGTGCATGTTCAAACCCGTCCATTAAACTCCCTTTTATTCCCCTGTCCAGCAATTCAACAGAGATGCTGATTTAAGATGCCATCCCACTCGGCGCAACTTCTTCCCTTTTCTCTTGCTTGGACGCCTCTCCGCTGTTTGGGGCTGGAAGGTCTTCATGCGGGCGGCAGCAGTGGCCCAACCTCCCTCCTTTGATCTTTGTAGCTGTTTTGCATTTTGCAACGAACAAATAAATAAATAAACCTTAAAATAGACCAGATCTTTGAAGTGAAGTGGGTGGGGGTGTAACTCTTGCCTAGTGGCTCGCTTGTTTTGTTCTTAAAGCTCTCTAGCATCCTCATGGCTGGAGACTATTTTTTAAATTATTATTTTAAAAAAAGCAACCACCCTGTTCTGATCTTGCCTCAGCCTTCTCAGCTGACTTGGAGAACTTCACTCGGTTACCTTCAGTTTTTGTCTCATTCTTTTGACCTCTTTGTTGTTCCTGAAGTCTGCCGATTTCCCAGCATGGATATTACATATGAATTGGAAAAGATGTGAAGCTTCCTGCATGGGCTTAGCCCGGGGGGGGGGGCAGAGAGGGGCAGCTGGCACCCCCCCAAATCAATCAATAAAAATAAAAATACATAGCAAACTGATGTTCTGCTCTCCCCAACAAAAGGCCTGCCTGCCCGCAACAAAAATCCTGGTTACACTCATGCCTTCTTGTGTAATGAATGCACGTGCCAGTATTGACATGTTTACAGCTGCCAGAATGGGCACAGGTTTGCTGCATGCGATGGTGAATGTGTCGTTCCCCCCGCCCCGCTCCCCATAAGTGATATTCATGTATGAAAATTATCAGCAGTGTCATCCTGAGAGGTGCCAAGGGAATGCAAATCTAGTCCAGCTGGAGAAGCCAGGTGCAATAATTTCACCCAGTCTAGTGGTGGGATTTTATTTCCAGACAGAAATGTGATAGTGATCTTGCGTGCATGTGGGTGTGTTTGTGCCAGGAGTAGCAGGTGGCCAGGTGATGGCTTGCTGGCTTCCCCTTCTGTTGCTAGCCTGCACTTTTGTGTTTGCATATCTGTGCACCAAATACATTTCCCTTCCATAGAACATGGTAGCCATATGCTCCCGTCTTAACTTGTGCCTGGCTCATCCAGTTTATCAGCAGCTATATACTGTATTTCCATCTCCTTTCTTTCTTTTAAGGCTGATTCACAGCACTTCTGTTTAAACCATCCTGTTTGGGGAGAAATATTTGTTAAGCTGATTGGGTGTGGTGGGGAATCGTTGAGCAGTGAAAGGAAATTTGTTAAAGGCAAACCAATAAATCTGAGACAGTAGATAGTTAAAACAATACATAGTTATTCTATAATGAAACTGTGCATAACTAGATGACTGAGCATAGTGGCTTCTAGAATTAGGAAAACATTTGTTGCATCTTGTTATAATATATTATTAAAATACTCTATATAAGGTCCCTTGCTTTCATTGTTGAGCGGGATGGAATTCCCTAACTCAGATTTCTCTCCCTCAGCAAATTCTTTAAATTCAGTGCTTAAAAATAATACATTATGGTTGTTTTAAAAAAATCTTTCTGGTGCTTTCTCTTCCTTTGCCGACTTAAAACAGATACATTCATTTATATGGTTCTCATACTATAGTTGTAATTGGTATTTTTGCCATGCTCTGAACATCTGGTCCTGTGGATATAAAAACTACAGTTCCAAGGATGTAAAAAGTTCAGTTCTGAGGAGTAGGGCCCTTTCAATTTCAGAGAATCTTGCCAACCAGGTCTACATACACAACATACATTTAAAGCGCATTACTCTCCCCAAAGAATCTTGGGAACTGTAGATTGTTGATACTTCTGAGAATTATCAGGACACCCCTTAAAGAACAGCAATTCCCAGCACTCTTAACAAACTACACTTCCCAGAATTATTTGGGGGAAGTCATGTGCAAATGTGCTTTAAATGTATGGTGTGTACACAGCCCAGGTTCTCTGGTGACATTTCTATTTAGGAAGGACTTTGGGGAAGTGAACTTGGCTCTTTGTTTGGCTTAATGGTAGACTTTTTAGTGTTGTGGTTGTTTTCAATAAACCAAAGATGTCAAAGATGTCAAGTCCCGCAGGGCCCTAGTCTTTTGTGACAGAGCATTCCACCAAGTTGGGCCCAGTACTGAAAAGGCCCTGGCCCTAGTTGCGACCAATCTAATGAAGACCAATCTAATCTTATGAAGACCTGATCTCATAAACGTAATGGAAGTATTTATCAAATAAGTGGTTATTAGGAGTTTGGGAGCACAGTGGCATCAGTTTGCTGATGATGCACAGCTCTATTTCTCCATGAATCAGGAGAGTCTGTGGAAGCTCTGGACCATTGGTGGACTAGATAAAGGTCAATAAACTGTGTTTGATGCCTGGGAAGCTCTGTGGGTGGGCTGTTCCTGTGTGTGGAAGATAGGGTAGTTGCTTGTTCTGGAAGGGACTGAACTCCCTCTAAAGGAGCAGGGACATAGCTTGGGAGTACTTCTGTATACATCTTTCTCATTAGGGGCCCAAGTAACCTCAGTGGCTAGGAGTGTCTTTTGTGAGCTTTAAACTGGTATGCCACCTACATCTGTTCCTGAATGAGGATAACTTGGCCACTGGAGTCCATGCATTGATTACCTAGAGACTAGATTCCTGCAACACACTTTATGAGTGGCTGCCCTTGGGCCTGTGCAGAATGCGGTGGTTAGACTGCTGATGGGGGCAAACAGCTGGTAACATGTAGCACCTTTGCTACAAGGTCTTCGCTAGCTGCCCATACCTTGCTGTGTCATGTCCAAGGTTCTTGAGTTGATCTACAGAGCCTTGAACAACTTGGGTCCAGCATACCTTATGTACCGCCCGAGCCCTTCTGTTCTGGTCTGATCACCGAGATCATCCAGAGGAGCACTGTTAGTTGCTCTCTGTGCCACAAAGCCTGGACTGGCCTCATCTAGAAGTCAGGAACTGAGTGTCACTGCAGAACACTCTTCCAGCAGAGATTTGGAAGGCATCCTCACTTTTGACTCTCAGGTGTCTCTTGAGGACTTTTTTTTTAAAATGGCAACAGGCCTATGCAGTTGTTTAAAATGACTCTGGAGCAGCCAGCCATTTTAATGATTGCTTTGTATTGCTTTTGAATGTTTTGACATTGTTGCACACTGTCTTGATGTTTTGCAAAAGTGCAATAAAGAAATGCCTTGATAAATAAAGACAGAAGTAAATGGGCGACATTTTTCATGTTCAGCTTTAATGCAGAACATGATACATGTAGACCTTGCCTGCATTATCAGCATTTTTATAAAAATGTAGTTTATTTCTCTCCTGTCTCTGCCCACTTTTAAGCTAGTGGCCATCTATGGAAAACTGTGCAGGTAGATTTCTATCCATTTGCTCAGAGGTAAACCTGCTGCTTCTGCTAATGTCCTGGCCAATGTGTGCAATGACTGCCAAACACTTTGCACTGTACTAATATTATTTGATGTAATTTTGTATCATGTTAAGACTACTTTATAGTTAGATTTTTGCTATTTTGCATTGCTCCCCCTTTAAATGTGCCATAGAGCCACTGGCCCAATTTCATGTGGACCTCTGGATGCTGTGGGTAGTGTTAGAAACTCAGATATATAAGCTAGACACCAAATGGCTCCTTAAACCAGGGTTACAGTTGCCAAAACAGAATCCCTAGTTGCCATTTTGGGGCAAGATGCCTCGAAAGTTGTATTTTTCCAATACAATTTTTTTTTGGTTCCTGAAATTCATTCTGATTGTACAGGTAAGATATCACAGATAGAATTCTACAGGATGTATTGATAGTATCTGAAAACAGTCCATATCCAAGCATTGCACCTCCAGATGGTGAAGGCACCAGATCCCATCCTGTGGCCCATGTGTCTTCACTCGGTCTCAAGTGGCTGGTAACCAGGCGCAAATTGCGCCTGGCAAATATCGAAGGCGACTGTGGGCACACAACTCTTGCTCTCTGGACTATCTTTCTGAGAACTGCTGCCTCTTCTCTGTTTGTGAGAGATAGAGATATAGAGGAGAAATGGTTGCTACATGGTGAGCCAGTATTGTGGTGAGCTGTGTGGTTGGGGCAGATCCAGGAGAGAGAGGGAGGCTAGGATGGAGAAAACCAGAAATGGATGGAGCTGAAACAGATGAAGTAATGGGAGGTGTTATCTCTCTACAAGCAGTCACTCTGATCTGTGTTAATGGAAGGGGCAGGGGAGCCAAAATGGACACAAAATGGACACTTATGGCTTTGGTTTTCCACGATCACAGCATTTCTGGCTATGGGATTCTTGTGTCCTTCCTGCCCAGTTATCTTCTAGAAATTTTGAAGACAAAAAGGCAAGGAGGACCTTTCTGCTCCACAGTAGGAGAGAAGGCCTATAAACACCTTGCCAACACCGATACGCAAGTGAAGAGGTGAGCAGAATAATTTCAGAATTGCTGCTAGGGCTGATAAGGTATGGAGGATAAAATTCCTCCTGCGCCATCATTACTTTGCCTCTGCCTCGAGTGATGTGAACCGTGCAGCTGATTACAATTCTGAATGTGTGAACCAGGACTCCAAAACAGGCATGGAAAAGAGGCAAGCAATGCGTGAGAGTATTTGCAAAAGCAGGCTAAAAACCTATCTCCAAAAAATATATAAAAAGAAAATAAACCATCAATGCTTTCCTATAATTGCTCATGTTCTAAGCAGGAGACAAAAAAAATGGTGTGTGTGTGTGGGGGGGGGGAATAGAAAATCGTAGGACTCTTTATGTCCTGTCGCTTCTCTGGTAAAAATGCCAAAATATCTAATCAGTTGGAATTAGCAGGCTCACTACGTTGCTGGGTGAATCTTCACCAGAATTGTTAATTACTAGCAATGGCCCCTGCGGCAGGGACATCACTGTCCAACTTCATATAATTCACAAGCCTGACTGTTGCACGGCTTTGGATAACTGTCATTATGAAATGAACATGAGGGCAGATGTAGTCAAATGATGGATTGTCTCGGGGTTAGCACTTTACACCATTATTCTGCTTTCTGCTCAAGATATGTCTCAAGCCCTGCACAGATGGTAAAACAGTATAAAAATGTATGTATGCACTGGGGAGGGGGACAGAGTGGGAGACTTTTGGCTCCACTCCTGATCTCTACATATTAATAGGGATGTTATTATTATTATATATATATATATATGGAAGCTGCCCAGAGCGGCTGGGGAAACCCAGTCAGTTGGGCGGGGTGTAAATAATAAAATTGTTATCATGGAATAATCGCTTTGTTAGCAATTGAATCCCAGCCTTTTGGTGTGATTGGAATTGCTGGAAAGGGTACGACCACAACCTGGAATTTCAAGCACAGTGTAAAGGGAATCTTGTAAAGCCATCCCACCTGGGCTGCTAGAGGAGGTTGAATTCTCTCAACAGCATCTGCCATCCCAGTTCCACCAGTCCTCCAGTTAGATTTACGGTACCCAGTCCAAGATTGTATCCAAAACCTGGTAAATGTTACCATGTATCTATAATGATACACAATAGTGTGTTGAATAATTCATTGATAGAGAACCAAATTCAGTGCTGCGTTGTTAATATTTAATTCCATTTTAGTTCATGGGATAATAAAAATCTAATCAGGAAACAATGGAATGGTTTGGAAGTTTTGATGGATACTTCAATACATGATTCATCCACAGGAGGTAATATATTCATTCGCATTAAAAAGTCAGTGGCGGCAAGTACACTTTTAATTAGCCTGGCAACATCAAAGAATAATCACAGTACTTTTAATCTTGCTGTGAACAGGATGAAATTTTTTTTTTTTTAAGCACCAACTATAATTGCTGCTTTAAATAAAGCCCATCAATTATGTAATTCATCATTTATTTTTTTAAAAAAGAAAGAAATGCAGTTCATGCCATAATTTTAAGAATCTTAGCAGACAGGCAGGCTTTAGGACGATTCTAAACTTGTATGTTGATAAAATTCCTACTGGATTTTCACTTCAGTGAAAAGGAGACTCATCATGTGACTTTAAAGCTGAACTGGCAGCAGTCAAAGAATTGCAGGTTTTCCCAGCATAGAGACGGAGGACTCAGCTTAAAAAAAAGCGTTTTATATGTGTTGTATATGTGATATAACGTTGTGACACCAGGCGGCGCTGTGGAAAGGAGTCCCATCTTTCCCAACTGGATTTCCCTGTATGAGTTTACAACACATTTAACTGAAACACATCTTTGATGTGTCTAGATCCAGCCGGAGTGATGAGTAAAGCTGTGCAGTTTAGCTTTCTGCCACTCCTTAACCCTTTGAAGACACAGAAATTCTTCCAAAAAAAGGTTGAATTCTGGGAATTCTGGACAGAGTTGTGATGTTCTGTGAGCTAGCAGAAGGTGTGATCAGAACAGGCTGGATCTTTTCCCAGGGGTAGCAGTACCTGAGTACCTGAGCCAGTGGGAAAAAGACCGATCTATGAAAAAAGTGATAGTATCATAGTTGGAATCCTGTAAGTGGAGTTAGTTGAGAGCAGCTGGTTCTATCATGAAGTTGCTCAGGCAGAAAATGTGAAGGCCCTTAAAGGGCAAGGGGCGCAGTTTAATTCAATTAATTTGTTTGTTTTTGCCATTAGGCTGAGGCACTCATGGATAATGGGAAGGTGGAACCTAGGTCGGGCTTGGACAGTCAATCTCTTTTCAATGGTTTCTATTACCAAACTGAAACATAATGATTTCCACCCTACATCTCAACCAGAGTCACCCTGTTTCATCTGAGACAGGACTTTATCTAATGTCCAAAACAGGGTAGAACTCATCTGGGGTGTTTTGCATTGAAAATTACTTCACTGGCCTTTCTGCAATATTTAAATCCTAAACTTGCATCCCTACATATCATTTCTATGAAGTTTAGCATCTATGCCCTGGGTTAAGTTTCCTTCAATGCCTTGGGTTGTGTGGGAGATCCATCCAGATCTGGCCAAGGCAAAACTCACCATAGATCATAATGGAGTGGTTTAGGGCCCCAGGACTGACTTGTGGGGAATAACGATTATCGTCCTGTAGCCTGAGAGTCTTGGACCATTTTGAACTGCAGTCTTCCTCTTGAAGAGCATAAACACTGAGCAGCTGGCTTCTAAAGGCAACTGCTATGAATCATCCTCCTCAATTGGCCTTAACTTCTCAACAGTGTTCTCTGCTCTGAGCGTGACCTCTGCTTGGAAAAAACCATTAAAGTATTCCCAATTCACAAAGTGGAGTGCAGTATACACCTCTGTGAGTGTGATTATCTAAACTCTGATAACCAAAGCTCTATAACTCACGTATTTGAAGAAGTCGGTATGATAATGAGCAGACGCCAGCAAGGTTTTCTTTTTGGTCTCCATCATGGAGTTTTAAATAACTGCATCAAGTCTCTGCTGCAAAGCGGTGTTTAAATTACAGTGGTACCTCAGGTTACGAACAGTCCTGCTTACGAACGCTTTGGGTTATGAACTCCACAAACCTGGAAGTAGGTGTCCCAGGTTGTGAACTTTGCCCCGGGATACGAACGCAATCTGCTTCCGGGGCCGCGGGAGGCCTATGTAGGGTATGCGTGGCTTTGGGTTAAGAACGGACTTCTGGAACAAATTAAGTTCGTAACCTGAGGTAGCACTGTATGCCTTAGCTCCTTCCTGTACCACAAAAGCTGAACACACTGCTGGTCACCTGGACTGGGGCACCTGCTCGTGTCAGAGATGGGTAAGAAAAAGGATCATGGGTTGAAATCACTGCTTCCTGGAATTCAGATCTCCAATATCCTTCTCTATTCACGTAGGGTATTCTGGTACAATGATAGCAGTGAGCTGTTCCAGGTGGGCAGCAGAGGGAGAGATCCTGTCTTGTATATGCGTCCTTCACCCCTCTTTCAGAGCCTAATCTGCATTCCCAAACTCTG
This sequence comes from Podarcis erhardii, assembly GCF_964252035.2. NCBI lineage: Eukaryota > Metazoa > Chordata > Lepidosauria > Squamata > Lacertidae > Podarcis > Podarcis erhardii. The sequence goes on along the minus strand of NC_138512.1, from coordinate 25,045,194 downwards.
GAGCTCCCATCTTTCTTAATTGTCCTGGATGCTATTTCTCTTTGACCTCTTGTCAGAGAATTGGAATCATTTTAATTATTATTGTATTGGAATAATGACGTTTAAGATGCAATAAAACCATGTATTTTACTGGGTGAAATACAGTCTTTGCTCTTGATTTGCATGAAGACAAAGGTAACAGTGTTAGAAGCTGAGATATAAAAGCTAGGAGCTAAAAGGCACCTTAAATCTAGGTTATGGGCACAACAACAGAATGTCTAGGCATGCTTTTCCCCAGAACAAGAATACAAAGCTGAAAATGAATGAGCTGCAGCTAAAATGTTGTGTTCATTTTTCACATGATCTAATCCTTTTCCTGCCCACCCCTCTAATATTATTAAGAGAGTCTCTTCTCCCGTCTTCAGAGAGTAGCTGGAAGTGGGGAGGCAGAAAAAGGTCCTCCTTTTCTTCCACTGCAGTTTTAATGTGAATTTTTAGGTGCAGTACTGCGGCCAGAGCTCAGAAACTGCTCGCACTAATGAAATTTCCTGTCACAAAATGCACCTGGAACAATGGGAATTGATTACACTGAAAGGTAATCTTCTTAAGATAATAATAAACAATACAAATTATGCATATCACAATTATTGTATATAGGATATCACTTTAATTAAGATACTAAGTAGGTTTATTAATGCACACATGTTAATGTTATTCATAATAAATTTAATATTTATTTAATTTAAAAAGAAAAATGCACCTTTCTTTCACAACAAAAAAATTGCCAACAAAAATTTAAAAATACGTATTTTTAAAGAGGCATCTTTGAAACTTAAGCTATTTAAACTTTAATGGAGGTGGGGATGGGCAGAATGATTTCCTGTGGGAAACTGATATTTCATGAAGTTACAGTTCCAACTTTTAGGGATTTAGTGGTAAGTTTTGTTTTTTAATCCCCGCCCCCAAAAAGCTCTGCAGGGAGAGGTGAAATGTAGTTATAGCCTCTCAGCGAACAAAGAATAATGCATTTCTGCTATAATTACACATTGAGGCCTGATGACTCATTTCCTCAAAGAAAAGCCTCACAAATATTAACAGTATTCATGCTACTAAATGTGCTTTTATTTCACAGAGAGGCTAAACATCTTTCCCTTTCCGACTCATAGAATAATTTTGAATAAACAAGGAAACAGAATATCAGAAGATATGGAAGAGCTCTCGGGTGAACAATGTCCTTAAGCATTTCAGTCCACTAAAGACTTCTGTCTGAAAGGAACGAGCTGCTGATAATTAATCATTATCCTCTTGTCCCTGAAACCAATAGGCACTGTATAAAAATAAGATGAGCTCCAATAAGTGGCTTAAAAATTCAAACTGAGATGAGTTCTACCAGAAGGCTTGTTTAAGACGTGGGGCACTTGAATGCCCTTCAACCTTACTTCCAATTCTCTACCCTTGTTGCCACATTAAAGTGATAGGGGGAACAGCAAGGGAAATGGTCTGCAAGTAAGCAACAGAGCAAATTTTGGTTCAACTGAGAAGGTGGTTCCTGTAGAGCAGCAGTTTCAGGGAGGGCCACTAGCAAGCCTTCTCAAACTCACTTGCCAGCAGTGGCGTCGCAGGGAGGCGGGGGCGGGCGCAGTGTGCCCCAGGTGCCATGTCTGCGGGGTGCTTGCCCTGCAACCCCTGGGCGTGGTGGCTTGAGCAGCCACCACGCTGCCGCAGCCGCATGTTGAGGATCCCACCACTGTCCATATGGTGCTTGGGCGGCGCTGGCGGCAAACCACTACATACAACGTATGCATTGTGTTGCATGCATGCACTGTATGCAGCGACGCTGCACATGCGCTGTACATAGCGGTTTGCCACTGGCGCTGCCCGAGCACCGTACAGACAGTGGTGGGATCCTCTGTTTGCAGCTGCAGTGGCGGCAGAGGGATCCTCCGCTTGCGACTGTAGCAGTGACGGAGGGATCCCACCGCCATCCGTACGGCGCTCGGGTGGCGCCAGCGGCAAACCGCTACGTACAACTCATGTGTGGTTTCACATGCATGCGCTGTACGTATTGACGCTGCACATGCGCCCTACACTCTACACCAGTGTGGTGTAGTGGTTAAGAGTGGTAGACTCGTAATCTGGGGAACCAGGATTGTGTCTCCGCTCCTCCACATGCAGCTGCTGGGTGACCTTGGGCTAGTCGCACTTCTCTGAAGTCTCTCAGCCCCACTCACCTCACAGAGTGTTTGTTGTGGGGGAGGAAGGGAAAGGAGAATGTTAGCCGCTTTGAGACTCTTAGGGTAGTGATAAAGCGGGATATCAAATCCAAACTCCTCATCTCCTCCTACATAGCGACGCCACGCATGTGTCGTACGTAGCAGTGCCACGCATGCATTGTACGTAGTGGCGCAACGCGTGCGCAGCCGGCGGTTTGCCCCGCCCTGGGGGTTGGTTAGCCTTCTTTCACCCCTGCTTGCCAGTTTGCTGAAGGCAAGCGCCCCATGCCATTTGACATTGTCAGATGCTGCTCAGAAGCACACCGTCCTGCCCCAAGTTCTCTGTTGGGGAAGATCTCTTACACTGTTCTGAGCTTTGGAAACATTAGAAGGTTCTGCCCGCTCCAAAGTGTAATGTGACAGAGACAACCAAACTCCCTGCCACCCTCTTGTGCCATAAATTTGCCCTGCTTTTTTCTGCTGCAGAGAGCCCTGCCTGATATGAGGAACCAGTTTCCTCCCTTTCTTGAGTCTTCTGTCATGTACTGAGAGGCGAGGGGAGGAAGAATATTGACTGGCTGCTGAGCTAAGCCAAAATTACTCTACTTGGATGGTAGTGTAGAACAAACTGTGCCAACCTGGTGTCTATTATTATTATTATTATTATTATTATTATTATTCTGCCCTATACCCGCAGGTCTCAGGGCAGTTCATAGAATACAATCAGAATATGCTGAATGACAACTACCAGCCCCAGTTGCATGGTCAGCGATGGTGGGAGCTGGAATTCAACATCTAGAAGCTCGTAGGTTCCCCATTCTCCATAATTCATTAAAAATGTTAAGTTGCTACCTACACTTGACCTTATGGAATATATGACAAACAAGAGGTAGCCAATTTTCAGTTTTGACTAGTCCCAACCATAGCAGGGGAGAAGGGTTAAACCTTGCTTTCCCAGCACTATGGTCCAAATCCAAATTGGTCCTCCTGCAGTTGCTTTAAAAAAGTATCTTAGAAGAACCAGTTCATGAATATCATGTGTCACATCTGATCTTCAGGGAAGTCCAAGCCGCCTAGTTCTGAAGACTGAGTTCTAAGCTTCTGTTGCTTTAATTCTGTGTAGCTTTTGGTCATGCAATCTGTAGTTGAGGAACTTTGTTGTAATTTATAGCTGAGATTCTCCAATAATTTTGTCATACTCTCCTTCAGTGCCTTTCATCAATTGCCCTTCATCGCAGTCTGCAGTTGATCAGAATCCACTGAGGCTGGCTTCCCATACTTCCCAAAGAGATCTGCCGCCCCTCTTCTGGAAATTCCAGTGTATGCTCTTGGATCAAGTTTGTGTTGACTTTGGGCTTTGCTTGAAAACTTTAACCTTCAGCCAAGATAGTATAATGCATTGTTGGCAGAAGCTGGCAATTTTGTAAAGTGGTTTGCAGTTATGCGCTTTCTATTCTTGTTCAAGACATGCATGGATGAAAGGAAAGGGTTCCAAAGCAGTGGAAACAACACGTTTTATTTACAAACCACTTATGAAGGCTTATTCTTACCAAACTTGTTGAGATCAAGCAGGCTTGGCACAGGAAAATTTAAGTGGTTTACAATTACGCTGAATGTGAAAACTGCAGGGCTACTATTGAAGGAGACTTGGAAACTACAATTAATCCAGAATGCGGCTGCCAGACTGGTGGCTGGGAGCCGCCACTGGGACCATATATCACCAGTCCTAAAGGATCTACATTGGCTACCAGTACATTTCCAAGCATAATTCAAAGCGTTGGTGTTGACCTTTAAGGCTCTAAACTACCTTGGTCCTGTATACCTGCAGGAGTGTCTCCATCCCCATCACAGATAGGTAGCCGTGTTGGTCTGCCATGGTCAAAACAAAATAAAAAAATTCCTTCCAGTAGCACCTTAAAGACCAACTGAGTTAGTTCTAGGTATGAGCTTTCGTGTGCATGCACACTTCTTCAGATACACATGTATCTGAAGAAGTGTGCATGCACACGAAAGCTCATACCTAGAACTAACTCAGTTGGTCTTTAAGGTGCTACTGGAAGGAATTTTTTTATTTTGTTTTGTCCATCCCCATCGTTCAACTCTGAGGGCCTTCTGGCAGTTCCCTCACTGCAAAAAGTGAAAATACAGGGAACCAGACAGAAGACTTCAGTCCTACATACTTTTTTGGGAATAGGTCCCATTGAAATCAGTGAGATTTGCTTCTAAGCAAAAATAATAATAATAATAATAATAATAATAATAATAATAATAATAATAAAATTATTTATACCCCGCCCATCTGGCTGGGTTTCCCCAGCCACTCTGGGTGGCTTCCAACAAAACACTAAAATACAATAACCTATTAAACATTAAAAGCTTCCCTAAACAGGGCTGCCTTCAGATGTCTTCTATAAGTTCGGTAGTTATTTTTCTCTTTGACATCTGGTGGGAGGGCGTTCCACAGGGCGGGTGCCACTACCGAGAAGGCCCTCTGCCTGGTTCCCTGTAACTTGGCTTCTCACAGCGAGGGAACCGCCAGAAGGCCCTCGGCGCTAGACCTCAGTGTCCGGGCAGAACAATGGAGGTGGAGACACTCCTTCAGGTATACTGGACTGAGGCCGTTAATTTTATTTGTATGCTGCCCTTCCAGAGTTACCACCATGCTCAAAGCAGCTTTACATTTAAAAAACCTAACAACAAGCATAACACAATAAATAAAGCATCAAAAAGCACAACCAAATTGAACAGTTTTCACATAAATCATAAGACCTATCAATAAGATACAAAAAATAATAATATCAATAACACCCCCTGAATCCCCTCATTCCTAAACAATACCCCAGCCCAAGAGTCTTGCAAACTTGCTTAGGGGACCCTTAGCAATCAAATATTTCTGATGGTTGTGCTAGTTTAAACTGTAACACTAATGGACTATAAAAGCAGCAGTGGAGATAGTACAGGAGTTTAAAAAAAATATGGTTCCAGGCGTTCAGTCTGTGGAGGTCTCTGCAAATTAAGACATGATTTATGCTTTAGTGCTTCTGCATAATTCCCGAAAGCCACACCCTCCCCTGTGTTTCTTTATGTATTGTTGGATTCCTTGGAGACGATTGGGTAAACAAGCTTTAGCTTTCTCTGGCCAAAGAAAAGTAGTGGCTTTTTTATGCTTTTGGCTTTTCTAGGGTAAAGCGGCAATTGTAGCCTCGACCTTTTTTAACACTGAAAGAAAGCTCCAGTTAAGTATTTGCAGCCCTGGCTCTTTGGTATTTAAACTCCTCAGGCTCCATGAAATAAACTTAAGTTTGCTCAGCTCATTCTTGGAGAATAGATGAAAAGAAGAAACAGCCATGGCTTAGTTAGGGATTTCCGCTGCATGCAAAGACAGACTCTGGTGGATTCAGTGGACAAGGCCAGTAGTGGGTCCAATGGTCAAGAAGGCCATTTCTGCATGGGGTGTAAAGGGAAATGAGGGGCAAATAGGGTTTGTCAACCTGGGAAAGTATCCCATCTAAGAGAAGGAAATCTCTGACCCTAAACCTCTGCTGCCTTGCATTTGTGAGAAAAGCTTTGGGAGTAAACCCCAAAGAACCATCCATACCCGCTGCCTTACAGGACATCTTCGGGAGAAGAAAAGGCTAAGGAGTAAACACTACACAACTCTGGAGTGGAGTCCCAGAGAGGTCACTTTGGTACTGCAAATGGATGGGAGGAGAGGCAGTGGGAAGTAGCAACTAGGAGAGTTGTCCACACCAGTGTCTTCAAAGTAGCTCCTTATCAAACAGTCCAAGTGACTGTACAGGGAAATCCCCACCCAAAAGGGGGCAAGGGTGGAACAGAGGAATCCCTGTTTGTGGACATCCTGATGACACGTGCAGCAGCCCAGAATGGAAGCCCCACTTAAGCGGGGACTCCCCTGTTTGTGGCTGGAATGTAGGTATCTTATAGCAGTGGTGTGGAAGCCTGACTTACATAGGGACAACTATGCCACCATAGGAAATGAGCAAAATAGTAGCAAATGGAGACGTTGTGGTGCATTGAGTGCGTTGTGGTCCCTTCCCTTGTAACTTTTCAACGGGGATTTCTCGCAAGAGCCTGTTCTGCTGCTGTATATCGAGATTGGACCTCTATTCATGGCTGTTCTTTCTTGGAATTTAACTCGGGAACATGTTGTTCAGTGCATGTTTGGTCTGTTTGTTTCTTGAAGGATGGAACATGAGGCTTCCCAGCTAGAAAAGAAACATGTGCATAACGTCTATGAAAGCACAGCTGCCTATTTCAATGATCTGCAGGGCAAAGCATGGCCTCGCGTCCGACAGTTTCTCCTAGAGCAAAAGCCAGGCAGCCTCATTGCTGATATAGGTACGTATATGTTTGTGTGCATGTATGCATGTATGTATGTGTATACAGATAGACAGACAGCATGAAGAATCCTTATAACTTTAAGAAGATAGGAGGAGATGATTTTACATCCTGTTATGTACACATTACCACTAAGTTTGGATTTGCCATACAGTGGTACCTCGGGTTACATACGCTTCAGGTTACATAGGCTTCAGGTTACAGACTCCGCTAACCCAGAAATAGTACCTCGGGTTAAAAACTTTGCTTCAGGATGAGATCAGAAATTGTGCTCTGGCGGCGCGGCAGCAGCGAGAGGCCCCATTAGCTAAAGTGGTGCTTCAGGTTAAGAACTGTTTCAGGTTAAGAACGGACCTCCGGAACGAATTAAGTACTTAACCCGAGGTACCACTGTATATCTATTAAATTTTGAGTCCAATAAAAAGGAGGGAGGGGGAGAGACTATATGTTTGTTTATTTATCCACCACAAGTTACATAAATTCCAGCCCTGAGCTCTGATGTGGTGAGGAGAGTCCACAATATCTTCGTGTTCACTTTGATGAAGGGAACAGCTCGATGCAAGCATTTCTTTTACACACACCACTCTCTGGTGATGTTAATGGATAAATTTCTGTGAGTGTGCCCAGAAGCATCAGTTAATTTCTGCAGCTGAACGGGTGGGCTGGCCGGCCTGTTGACCAGTAGCCTGGCTGCCTCCTGTTTCTGGTTACCTCCTTGCAATGGTAAGTTTTTTCTTTGCTTTTGAAGCGGGGTGGGCGAAACCATGTGGGGATTCTTGCAAAATTCAGATGGGGTTTGAGGTGAGCAGGGTGGTGTTTGGCCGTCTCTTTCTAGGATTAAATCTTGGATGGAAGATGGTTGCTGGTTACTGACCTGGAACACCCCTGCAATTTTAGAACTGATGGATTGGTGACATAGCAACCAGGAAATCCCAGGCTCGGAGAATGATGGGTAGCTTATACCTGTCCAGCCATCCTCCCTGTTAGCTGAGCTGTCTTGTCTTCCACCCCAATACCTCACCCCTACCCAGCACTAAGCAAACTGAACAACTATGAAAACATTTGACACAGACTGAATATCCCCCATAGTGCTCTATAAATGCCAAATATTATCATATTACTATGACAATGACTACTACTGTGTGATGGATTGCAGCCTTCGTTTTTGAATAGTACAGTATGCTTGAAGAAGTATGCAGGCTTCTGTTTTGAACGTTTGCTTTCTTACTATTTAAGATGCTCCATTGTCATTCTGTAGTGATTGGGAGACAGTTTTTTTCGTTAACACTATTAGCAGGTCAGAAAGACTCAGGGCTGTTTCTTAAGGCAATTGGAAGCATTTCATCTGAATTCCTTATAGTAAACTAGTCCCTTTTGCTGCTTCCCTGCATCTCTCCAGCTGAAAATTGGCAGGAATTATTCTTCATCACTCGCCTGCTGACTGCCTGGAGCAGTTTTCAAACTCTTTTTGAAAAGGTTTCTTTGAATGGTTTTGCATTAGAGTGGTACTTTTTCTTGGCTATGGATTTGAACCTACGCACAAGAAGGAGATATGTTTTGTAGTCACTCCTAAAGCTTAACATATGAGTAGCAGTAATTTTGATGGAAGAATGCTGCAATCCAGCAACAAGAGATCTGTGATGGAGGCTTCATGCAGCCTTATTATTGTTAATGTTAATCTGAATGCACATCTGTATCCCAATCCATAGGATGGACTGGGATGCATCTCTGAGTGCATATAGGGATGCTCATCTACATCCTATCCATCCCAGTCATAATCCATGACTAGAGCTGGATTAGGGCAGAATGTCATACACGTCATATTAAAATTCAGTTATTTGTCCATGTAGCTTTGAAGTATCCTTCAGAATGACACTTGTAGTAATGTGGTTGCTGTTTACATAGAATGTCACTAGAATGAAGAGAGCTATAGGTAAGGAATTGACTCCAGCTGCTTCTGTGGATAGATGCTGGGTCCCCCTAAAGTTGTAAGTGCAAGGTGGATTGAAGAAGACAGCTTTAGCATTAACAAGATGCTAGCAATCTAAACCTAACTTTACTGGCGATTCTTGTAAGAAATGATAACAGTGGTACCTCGGTTTCCGAATGTCTCCATTGTCGAACAGTTCAGTTTTTGAACACCGTAAACCCGGAAGTAAATGCCTCTGTTTTCGAACACGCCTCGGAAGTCAAACGTGCCACGCAGCTTCCGCTGAATGCAAGATCCTGAGGCCTAGCTGTTGGCTATTGAGGTTTCGGTTTTCAAATGTTTTGTAACTCGAACAGTCTTCCGGAATGGATTACGTGTGAAAACCAAGGTACCACTGTATTTGTCTGTTTCAGTGGTCCATATTCAACCTGAGAACACACAGTTTTACTCTGCTCCAATGTCAGCTGAACAATAGAGATTGTTTTGTCCCTCTGTAACCTTGTTTGGTGTTTGTGTGAGTGTGTTTGTTTTTATTTTTTAAAGGTTGTGGGACTGGAAAATACCTTGGTGTCAATAGCCAGGTGTATAATCTTGGATGTGATTACTGCGGTTCTTTGGTAGAGATTGCAAGAAACAACGGTTGCGAAGTGATGATCTGTGATAACCTTAATCTTCCTTTCCGGGGCCAGTGCTTCAACGCAATCATTTCTGTGGGAGGTAAGAGAGTCTGGATGTTTGGGGGGGGGGGGAGTAAAATATGTTCACTATACAATGTGTGCTTCTGCACTGCTGTTTGCTCACTTTGTCCAGAATATGAAGAATAGTATAGAGCAGGGATGGGGAACCTCAAGTCCAGAGGTGAATATGGCCCCCAGGCCTTTTTATCTGGCCCTTGGACCTCTCTCCAGGCCACAGCCCTTACCAGTCCTTTTTCACCCCCCAAGTGTTTTTCCCTGGCTGGAATGTGTCCCAGAACTCTGATAATGGCTCTTCCTTCTGTGGATGGAGGATACAGAAGGGTGCATGAGTTTGCATAGAAACTTAGTTACACTACTCCTCAGGTCTTCCAATGTTAAAACCACATCGTCTGCAAACACTTTTATTTTATATTTTTGATGTTCCACCTTCACCCCTTTTATATCTACGTTTTCTCTTACTCTCCTAGCAACTTCTTCTAAAATCAGTAGAAACAATAGAGGGGATCTAATCCTTTTAACTGGAAGTGCCATGGATTGAATCTGGAAATTTCTGCAACACTAAATTATTTTTGCTGCCATCTGTGCAATTCCCTCCTCGTACCTGAACAGCACAGAATAATTCATTTTGTTTTGGGGAGCAGTGAAGAGAGAGGCTTTGGCTTGATATACTAGCAGGGGAAAGGGATCATGTTCCTAGGTGTGTTGCAGATAAACATGGCTAGTTGGTGTGTCATTAACATAGGCTGAGGATCAAGCCTTGTGACACAGCAGCCAAGAACCTGAGCCTAGACTAGATGGTTGGATGTTTTTCAGACCACTCCCCATGCTCCTTCTAGCCTTGCATGAGATAGAGCCTACAGGTCAAGAGTACAAGATGCTGGGCTTTTAACATCATATCTAAAACATTTGTTTAAATTCAGCATTATAGAAATTATTCATTAGGGGCAAAAATAGTGTGAAAATTGTAATCTCACTTGTAAAGTTGCATTGACACACATGTAAAAGGCACAGTATTTTAATATTTTTAGCACAGAGTGCCCACATCCATGAATGTTAAAATATCGTTTTGCTTCTCTCCCCAGTGATTCACCATTTCTCCACACAACAAAGACGAATCAAAGCAATTAAAGAAATGGCCAGGGTGCTAGTACCTGGAGGCCAGATGATGATTTACGTGTGGGCCATGGAACAAAAGAATCGGCATTTTGAGAAGCAAGATGTGTTTGTTCCATGGGACAAAGCGCTCTGCTCCCGGTTGCTTTCTGAACGCAGCAAGGATGCGTGTAAGAGGGAGCTTGCAGCTCATACCGTAACATCTCAGACCGTGCCCCCGGACCAGCTAATGGGTTCCAACTACAGCTACCCTGTTACCCTTGACCAGAAACATCCCCAGAGGACTGGCAACTGCTTAGCTGAAGCCTGTTGTGTGAAGATCTCTGAAGAGGAAGAGAAACGAGTTTACAGTGCTCTTGGGAGATCTTTCCGTTCCTGGTTTTCCTCCAGATCACTAGACGAGTCTGCCTTGGGGAAGCAGAATGAGAAGATGCAGCCTTTGAAGAGCACAGCTGGATGGACAAACAACGCCGTCTCTGTTCAGCCATCAAGGCACTGCAGTGTAGATTTAGGCTGTCGAGGACCATTGCTGAAAGAGCAGCAACTAAATAGTTATGATGAAGTGTTTATGAAGCATATGGCGTGCAAAAGATTGGAATGGCTGGCGGCCTCAAGATCACTGAGAGATTTCAATGGTGAGCCACCTGCTTTAGTCCAAAGCAAAAATGGGGAAATGTCATTCCTGGATAGCTCTGTGGAAAACGTAAACAACGGCTATATCCCGCCAGGCAATAGTCATTCTTTTGCGGGCAAACACTTTAAAAGGACTTCATCAGCGAGCTCCAGTGAATCTATTGTAGATTCGGCTGTGGCTGTGGGAGACCGAGTTGCTTGTGGTCAGGATACAAAAGCCTTCATGCGCTATTACCATGTTTTTCGGGAAGGGGAGCTGTGCTCTCTGCTTGAGGATAATGTTCCTGAGGTTCACATAATAAGTTCAAGCTATGATCATGGTAACTGGTGCATTATAGTGAAGAAAGCAGGTGAACAACAGCATGCGTAGTTCTGGAAATCAAGGGCTTCAGAAATTGCTTCCTGTGGAATTTTAGAGACTCCCCCCCCGCCCCATCTGATCTCCCATTCTGTGTGTGTGGGAACAAATGTGCGGATAAGGATGTCATTGTGAAAAAGGGTACTTGACATTTTGCCGAAATGCAGGCTTTCTGCAAACACCCATCATAGTTTTATATTGCTTTTAGGAAATCTGTTTTGCGTTTTTAAGAACATTTTATAAATAAAGCCTTTTGTAAGATGAACGAGGCATTTTTTTTAGTTACCCAAAAATAAATGAATGAATGAATGTTCACCCGATGAAAAGATCAACCCTTAGGATATTGGCACTGAAATAGGTTGCATGCATTTTACTTGCTGGACTTTTGCTTAGAGGAGCACACACCTCGTATCTGAAGGCCTTTGCTTTTTATGTTGCTTTTCTGTTTTCTTTTTCTTTTTTTAATGTTGCTATCCAAATAGACTGTACATACATAGGATACTTTTTCACTGTAGCGTAAAGGACACTGTAAAACGAGGGTTTCAGGTGCTGTTTCCTGTGGGATCTTAGAGACACGTGAGGTGAGAGCCAGGGATGAACTGAAAAATCAAGACAACAAGAGGGATAAAAGAGATGTAAAAAGAGTCCGAGAAAATCAAACATGACCTGTAGAAGGAGTGTCTTTCTGAGTGTCCTTCACTGTTTCCTGAAGTGATGCATATATAAACTGAGGCTATAGGTTGTGCTCATCATATTCACTCAAATAATGATGAAGGAAACAGCCTAAGAGGCCTGTTTTGCTGCTTGGACCCAGGCTGATTTCCCCTAAACAGACTAGCAGTTGGACTGCATAGTCCTTAACACATTGTCTTCCATACTTTAAATGGACCCTTAAAACATTTCTGCTTTCCTAAGGGAGGCTGATGAATTGGTTTCTTAGTAGACTAGCATTTGACTATCTTTTCTCCATGTAGTGCTCAACAAAACACTCCTTAAATTTCATGGATGGATGTAGGTAGTAGGCAATGTTCAGTTTTACTCAGAGTAGAGCCATTAAAATAAATGAATATGGCTAAGTTAGGTCCATAAATTTCAGTGGGCTTACTATGAATAAAATGTAGTTGAATACCACCGGATGTGTTTTTTCTCTGCAGTCTTTTTCCATTAGTCCAGCTAGACTGAGTTTTCCCCTTTTTAAAACTCACATGAACTCTTGCTTTGCTTGTTCAGTCATCCTGTACATTATGATAGTACTTTTTGGGCAATGAAGTGATGACTAGCATAAATGTGAAGAAGCACTTGATTGCATAAATGTGAAGAAGTACTTGATTGCCGGTGCTTTTATATCCCAGAGTGGGATCCTTAAAATCAGTTAGGTTAAATATTCCAGGACCTCCATCTCTGCAAGGCTCCTCTAATAGGTAGCTGAGATTTAACTGCCTTTTCAATGGCTGAATGATACTTGACAATTTGATGGGCTATTGCTTCATATCATTCCTACTTTTTTTTTTTAAAAAATGGAGATTTACTGCAATAGAAATGCCCTTCTGATGAGTGCCTCCATCTAATCAAACTGATGCCACATCCTTTATATGTTACATCTTCCCACATCATCAACTGTCGAAAGCCCCTGTTGCGTTTTTGTGAGATAGTCCCGCAGTTAACAGGCAGCATCTTCCATGGGTGAGTCTTACAGAATAATAGCCATATAGTCTCATTTTCAATTTACAGTGTGATTCTATGCATTGCCTACTCAGAAGTGAGGTCTATTAGCAAATGCCTGTAGGTCTGCTGCTACTGAAGGCATGTCCCGAAGGGAACGGGTGGTGCTATGGTCTAAACCACTGAGCCTCTTGGGCTTGCTAATCAGAAGGTCGGTGGTTTGAATCCCTGCGACTGGGTGAGCTCCCATTGCTCGGTCCCTGCTCCTGCCATCCTAGCAGTTTGAAAGCATGCCAGTGCAAGTAGATAAATAGGTACCACTCCGGCGGGAAGGTAAATGGTGTTTCTGTGTGCTCTGGTTTCCATCACAGTGTCCCGTTGCACCAGAGGTGGTTTAGTCATGCAGGCCACATGACCCGGAAAGCTGTCTGTGGACAAACACTGGCTCCCTTGGCCTGAAGCAAGATGAGCACCGCACCCCATAGTCAAGTCTGACTGGACTTAACCGTCCAGGGCTCCTTTACCTTTATCCTTAGCAATGCTGCAGAAAGTGAGTGCAAATGAAGTCAGAGCACCATGGCTAGCGTTTTGCTGTCTTTTACTTCATGTTCTTTGTGTGTTGGGAGCCCTGCTGGAGTAATAGTGCTCTGACTTCATTTTTCAAGAGTCACACAATGGGCATGCAGGAGTTGTCATGAGATATGCAACCTATCCCTTCGCATGCCATCCCGATGTCCAAAAGCAGGCATGTCCAAAGTGACGCGCAGCGTAAATTAATAACGCAGAGTTTTAAAGAATAAAAGCTTTACTGAATTAAAATAAACTTCTTCATAAACAACATGGTTCCAAACAGTTTGACTGAGATTACATACTGACTCTGCTCACAGGTGAGGCAGACAGACTCTGACGAAATCTTACAGAGAGCACAAAAGAGAAAATGGCTGCTAAGTCACATGTCAGAGCGACTCAACGGTTAGCAGTTAGGCCTGAATAACTTTAGTAGGCCCAAATGATTGTGCAGTCCCAGCACTTCCCAGCCCGCTTTGCTGCTTCTGCTCTCATGTGTCTTTGTCACATGACACAAAGTCCATCTTGGGGGCGTAATCAGGTCCGCCGGTCGATTTAATTTGGCCCCCGTGGCAGTATATGTCCTGGGGTAAAATCCTAAAAAAAAGCTCAACTTTGGGGTAAAATGGTAAAAAAAAGCTCAACAGCTTTGGTCGGGCCTCATGCATGTTCACTTCATCAAATCTGGCCCTCTTTGAAAAAAGTTTGGGCACCCCTGTCCAAAAAGGAGCAGGGTCATGTCGCTTCTTCCACTGATGTTAGTTGGAGCTCACCTCGATTCCTGCCATTGGATGGAAATGCCCTTTGTTCAGTGTGCTTCCTTGGCTACACACCCTGCATGATAACAGGAGCCTGGCATGCTGTCCCCATTGCTAGCATGGCATACTGGTTATTCTCAATGTATTGCTTCAGTGTGTGTATTTATCTGGCATAGTCTGCCCTGTCCCAGGGGAACAATATGCTAATCCAAAGTTGCCTCTTATGTGCCAGTATCCTCTCTGCATGCCCTTTGGCATTTATTTTGGTATATGTTGTATTTAAGAGAGCATGGTGGGTCATGGAAGTGATGTCTGAATCTGCTGGACCTGGAATATTTGGGGTTTTTTTAGATTGGGATCAGCTTTTTGAATTGAGCTTAAAAGGCAATATATTAATCAAAATCAGCAATGGTCTGTCTTCATTGTCCCAAGCTACTTTTGTTTCCTCACCCAGAAGAGCCACTTGCAATAAAAGCATCCTTGGTTAGAGTGGAACAAACCTCACCTTCAGAATAACCGATGTCGAATCTCAGATTACATTACTTTTAATGAAACTGTAGATGTACATATTTACACGTGAGGAAAGCTATTGGCTTTCTGCAACATGCAATTAAATTGGTTCCCTCCATGCTGCAGAGGGAGATGATCTTGAAAGCACAAATAGGCTGTCAAAGCTGCAATTATTCCTTGTGCAATATGTTGACATTTTGTTATTTATCATGTGCTTGTTGGCAGTTCTTTTGTGGCTGTGAGGTATAGGCGGTGCTAATGAACAATTGGGCTTGGTTTTGTTCGCTGTACTTTGGCAACTGCATTTGCACTACTGGGCACGAAACCCAGTTGGACATTAAACTAGACCCTGTAGGGTCAAGCAATGCACTGATAGAAGCTAATATTCATTAACCTGTAACGCAGCAGAAGTGTGGACTTTAATTAATAATATAAAACCTTGGAGCTAAATGTCAATGCATTACATTTTATTCTTTGCCTTGTGCTCAGCCTGGCAGCTATTCAGTGTTGTAATTCATACCAAATAGTGTACTGTAATTGTCCGCACTGACATTTAGAACATGATACATAATTGAACTTTAAATGTCCAGGTTTTCAACTATTCCATGGTACGTTAATAAAGATTATTTATGTTATCAATAAAATAAATAAATGTGTGTCTGGGTGAGTTATCATTTTGTTGGCTGATCCAGGGGACTTGTATTCAGTCGTTGTTAAAAGCGTTTGTCCACGTTTGTTTCAGGGCTTCGAAACAGCAGCGAACTCCTCTAGAACTCTGGGCTTGAAAGCAAGACTATTCCATGCACACACCTGGATTGCAGACCTAAGAGGTGATTCGGCAGTTGTCCTGCGCTTCCGGTAGAAATGCTCTGGATGTTTAGCAGCTGGAAATGATCTGATGGTGATGGTGGCTAAAATTGGTGGCTCTAGTCTGCTGTCAGGAGGTTCTGCGAGGCATGTGTAGCACAGCATAAGCTTTCAAGTCAAAGGGATACTTAATGTTAGGTGGCCCTCTTCTGGACTGAAAAGGTACATTTGCTAAACAGGACAGCTGAAAATTGGTTGTTTGTCCTTTTTAGCTCATTATTTAACCTGGGAAAATATAGAATGAGGCCTGTAAGAAGCTTTAGGTTAGCATCAAGAATAGCGTTGATGCAATGGAAGAGAGTTGAAAAGAGACCTGTATATATTTAATAGCCCCCCCCCCCAACCCACTGATAAATTCTTAGTTGTCGTTGGGCAAAGGAGAATTCGCACCAGCATCTGAGACAGGCTTCCTTCGTGCAGAAATGTGGATCTTGTCAACGTAACATCATCTATGGTAAAGTTACTAAGATACAAATACATAGAATCATAGAATCGTACAGTTGGAATGGACCACAAGGGCCTCATAGTCCAACCCCCCTGCAATGCAGGAATACCCAAGGTTTGCAGGAGGATAATTTGGAATGGTGATGAGGAGCATTTTCCTGCTCCCCCAGGGCTACTTCAAGTAGCTGAGTACAAAATATGAGTGCATCAAGATCAAACTGGGCAGGACATTAAATGCATCTTGGTGTAAATAATGCAGTATGTTTGTTTGTGTGTGTGTTTAATGCAAATAGCATCAGCCAGTGCTGCTGTTTGAAAGTTATTGGCATTGCATCTGGCCTCACAAGCATACGGCACCTTTGGAAGAGAGATTCCCCATAAGACCTCAGAAGGGAAGGATTAAGTCGTCCCTCTCATGCCTGCTCCTATCATCTCACACCCACACACCCACACTCTGCTTATGCAATTTGTTAAATGCAAATAGTACTGAAGCCTAGTGTGGCCCTCAGGGCAGTTGCAAATTGGATACCCTTAAATAAATCACTGCTTTTCTCACAAAAAGGTGGAGTTGCCAACAGATGATATCTGAATGGTGTTGTTGCTTATTATTGTATTTGTTACCTGCTCTTCACCAGCAGATCCCAGGGTGGGTTGCAAGAATTTAAAATTCAGTATTAACTTCAGGGTTATCCACATTTCTTCTTGTTCTGCTGCTCCCTGCATTCCCAGGAAAACCGATCCCAGGAAAAGTTGCGGTCACATAATTATGATAAAGCATAAGATGCAAGTTACCTGTATTATTCTCTTAATTTAGCCATCTGAGAAGTCTCCTAATATTTAGCATGTTCTTCTTGCTGTCTCAGAAAAACCTTTCCTCTTTTTATTTGGACACTGCTCCTTTTAATATGAATATTTTGGGGGGTCTAGAATCTTCCACGATGACCTTAACTGCTTTCAATATTGTCTTCCAAAAATATTCTGTATACTAACAGGTCCACCAACAAAGGGATGGAAATACCATTTTTCATTTCCAGCATAAATCAGATTTTATTTTATTTTATTTATAAAAATCATGTTTGCTATTAAAGTAAGTCCACTGCTTATTTGCATTTAACTTGTGCGCATTCAGCTTTACACATGAGGCAAAAATGTAAACAAATTAAAAAGAAGGTGGAAAGGTAGCAGGGTTTTGGGGAAAATGACTTTGGCCATCCCACCCACCATTGAACTCAATGTGTTTTGACTATACAGAATTTTGGCTTTAGGCACAATCTCTCAAACACAAACCCTGCATAAGTTGTGGGCTTCCTGTATTACTGGGTACTGTTGTTTTATCCTCATTAAACACACACACTTACCTGGGGGAAAGAAACCCATGCTCAGTGGCACCCAGACATGCCCAAATTTTTGCAACCATAAAAATACACATACATGGAATCAGAGTCTATGTGTGTTTTGTTAAAAACATTGGTAGCAACTATGACTTACATATGCTGTCAGTCACAATGCATTAAAGATGCAATAGGATTCTTTGCTGGTACAGACCATGGATGGGGAATCTGTGGCTCTTCTGATGTGGCTGGACTCCAATGTCCATCAACCCTGAACCAGCATGGCCACTGGAAGGGGATGATGCATGTTGGAGTCCAATAATCTTTGGAGGGCAACAGATTCCTCACCTCTGGTATGAAAAAACAACTGTCCATCTGGAAACTGGGATGACCCGGAATGCCGACCCGAATAGGTTGTCTGTCAGTGAAGCTTTTGCAGACATCTGTTTGCTGATTTAGTTTCTTCCCATAGTTCTAGTGTTTAGTCACCGGACCACAATTTTGCAAAAATAAACCCTGCTCATAATAATATGAGAGCGGTTCACACCTACATGTAAATAACTTGATTTATCACCAGTTTGCCAGTCAGCACTGAACAACTCACAGATGAACACGTGCATAATGAAACGGCATTGCGTTTGGGGCATGGTCTGAAAAGTTACGTCTATGGTGTGAGCAGCATATGTGAAAGTTCATTTATAGATGCCAATCGCCACAAGTGTGCAGAGCCAGCTCATAGGAAACACTTTCTCTTGGGTAGTAATAAGTGCAACAGCTTAGCAGTTTTATAACTATGGGCAGCAGTTATAGGTACAGACATCATTTTCCACTAGAGGGTGCTCAGCCTATTCAGGAGGATTTGTAATACGGCTCTTCTCTAAGAGACCGTTTTTCCCAGGCACAAAAATATACAAGAGAGATAAGTTAGAATTTAGTTCAGTAAATTTAATTCAGAAGGTATTAGAACATCAGCCTTAAGAGCTCACACTAGCACGAGGCTATTCCCCCTTCTTGCTTTGCAGGTGGGCAGGTGGGCGGCCTTTATCAAAGTGGCCAGTGGGTGGTGGAGGGGTAGTAGTTCTGGATCTGGCCTATGGGCTTAATCCAGTTCCCCATTCTTGACCTATTGGGTGGGGCCTGTGACATCATGGTGATGAACACAGTTCCTTTTGGGGACTTCTGATGCCCTGCCATTGCACCAGGTCTTACGCCTTTTGCACAAGACTCCGTGCTCCACTTATCCAGCTGAGGAACACAAAACTCTCCCAAACTGGTTATAAAGGCTCATTATTACAATTTCGTTGCTGCCCATTTGGAAGCATCAAGTTTACCCTTTGAAAAAAGATTGATGAGTGCAATTATGTGAATGGTGAAGTCATTTTATAGCACAACAGAATCCTCTTTCCAAGTAATTACAATTAATTCTAAAAGGCTACCCATCTAGGACACCTGTCACCACTTTCCCGTGTCGCCTTGCTGAGTTCCTCTGTTAGGAGGATATGTCCCTGTTATAAGAAAAAACTGCTCCTTTTCCCTTATGGGGTACTCAAGAGCCCATAAAGAGTCCTTTTGTAGGTCCTCTATGGGTAGGAGAAAATAACAGAGGCCAACCAGAGAATATTGAGAAGCAAAGCAGCTAGTAAGCCTGATCTTTATTAACCGTTGCAACAGGGTGCTCACAACCACACACTGGAGGCAGGAGGGACCCAGAACACTGGGGCGTGAGCCCTTATATAGACATTTTGAAATTGCCCGCCCTGGAGCCCAAGACCACCCCCCAATACATCATACATGCATCAGAGAAGGGGCAGTCTACAACAGAATCCTGTCTGACCTGTCGATGGGTTTACCTGGCTAGCCTGGCTATTCTTTTGTGATGATAAATACTTAATTCCTGAGTCCAGGTCACAGGCTCGCCCTATTCATATCTTAAATGTGCCCTTAAGGCAGGATTTGCGAGCAAAGAGACAATGGGGAGGTTTTTCTCATTTCCTCCCTCCTTGCAGAGAAACATTTGAGGTCCATTTGGGAGAGACAAAATGGTTTCAGGACTTTTTCCTGTACTGTTTCAGACATGCGGTTTATATATTTATGTATGTGTTTCCCTTGGTACATTTATTTTATATCTTAGACCTTATAATTCCATAACATCCCATTGAAATGATGGGGAGGTGTGGTGCTGGTGTGTGTGTGTGGGGGAAGAGGATGCACTGACATTTCTTTGGATTCACAGCTGGAAGAACAGCTGCAAAAGGAGATGCCTTTTTTGCTGCACAGCAGCAGCTACTTAATTATCGATGTGGCATTCAGGATGTTACCGCAGGAGGAGACAAAAATGGAATCTCTCCTTCTGGAGGCACAAAAGTGGCGTTTTAATTGACTACTTTCTTTGACAGCATTGCAAAGTGACACACGAAGCCCAACATTCCAGTTCTCGACTTCCTTCCTTTGCAAACATTAAACTTTCTCCAATTTATCGTTTGGTCTTTTGTCCCTTTTGTTTTGAAGGAACCTACATGTTTCCTGGACAGGACAACAGCCTTTCCTCTCTGCTGTGAAAACCTCTTTAACAGCTCTGCCAGTAAAGGAGGGAGATTAAATTGGGAGATACGGAGGGATCCTTAAATTGTGAGATAGCCTGCCCTGAGTTTAGCTGGAGTAAGTCCCTCATGTAATGTTGTGTTGACCCAGTTTGATAAACTGAAACTCGCAATCTGATCCATAGATTACTTAATACTTAAAAGGGCTGATTCACACAAGAGTGCTTGTCAACTGAAGGCCTCAATAGATCATTAAACCAAAATAGGAGGGGATTCTGCTAGATGGGCATGAAGAGACGAAAACCAGCTGTATCTATAACAGGCTTTTTCTTTTGCATAGCTGGATAAACAGCCTGCTCACTATGAGCAGCTAGACATGGCCTGCACAGTAGATTTGGGATGTTGCCTGTCATTGGTTTAGGGAGCAGCTTTTCACAGCATGTGAGAAAAATAGGCAACATTAAATGAGTAAGAGTGCATGGAGAGCCCTGTTGGACCAAAGTCCCCTTTATTCCAGCATCCTATTCCCACAGTGGCCAAGCAAACAGAAGCCGTAAGCAGGGCTTGAGTGCAAACAGCCCTTGGGTCCCTTGACAGGGCTTTTTCTCCAGCCAGAACTCATCGGAACTCAGTTCTGGCACCTCTTTTTCTAGAAAAATAGCACTGCCCCTTGAGATCCCCAACAACTGGTATACAGAGGCATGTACTGCCTCCCACAGTACAGGAAGAACATAGGCCATAGCAGCTTAGTAGTCACTGTAGGCTTATCCACCATGCGGTGGAGAAAAGAGGTGTTTCACAAACATGAACATTTAATAGTGCATTTATTGATTATATTCTGTACAGACATATAATAGCAAGTTATAAACCTTTTCTTCTTTTACTTAGACCTTAATCGTATAGAACGTATTTACAGGGGAGGGGGGAGGGTAGCCAACTTGAGGTACAAATACCCTGCCCCTCAAAAGAATATCTGAGGTATAAATACAACTATATTTTAAATAATTATTTTCATGCTTTATCTATGTTGGACAATAAACTGTGAGCAAGTGTACATGTTTACAACAGACTGGTATGTACAACATACTTTTTTTTTTTACACACACATTTGAACATTTAAAAAGTATACAAAGAATACACAAGGCTTCCCTATTGGTGAGATATGCTACTGGTGCAATCCTTAGCACACACACACGGCAGTAATCTCTCAACTGGATTTACTACCTATGAAACTTTTTGGGTTTCTCTTCCCAGGATAAGGGTTAAAGGTATGATCTAGAACAGTCGTCTTCAACTGGCGGGTTGGGATCATTTACTTGCTTGCGGCCTGGTCTATAGTGGGTTGCAATAGTAGCACTAACACCATCAAAATATAAGCTAAAAAGAGAGAGAGCAATGGGTCTCCACATGCGTGTTTGGGTTAAAAGCTAGTCCTGGGTCTGAAAAGTTGAAGACTACTGATCTAGCACAGCTTTTTCCCTCAGGTCACATCTGAAACAGTTGGTTCCAATCCATATCTGATCCTTGGCAGTATTCCTTGCAAGGGCAAAGGGTTTAACCTCTGGGTTTGGTACAGAGACGCAAACCACATCAAGAGAATTACTAAAATCCCTGCTACGTTCTTCATGATTTCTGGAGATATCACAAGGACTGTTCTCCCTGGAAACTTCTCCCTGAAATGCTGCAAGCAGATCAACACACAAAGAAGTTCCCCGGGTGTCCCTCACTGCAAATCCCCCCCCTCTCTCTCTCTCTCTCTCTCTCTCTCTCATCATTTCTCACCTGATCTTTGCATGCGTGTCCTACTGTAACATGCAAAGAACAGAACATGAACAGAGAGATGCAAACGAGAGACACAGTGACATAAAACACAATGAAATAAAAATGGGCCAGTAATGTGGACATAGGCGATTGCTAGGAACAAGACACAATCCACCAACACACCATAATTCTTCATCACACAACCCCTTAAAAAAAGTAAAAAATAATAATATAACACTGTCAATGGTAACAATGGGCTGCTTCCAGCTGCATCACTGCCCTGGGATGGGGAAAGAAGGCAACCACAAGGTCACAAGGGCTTTCCTAGGTTGAGAGGGTGAGCAAAATGGAACCAACTGTCCAGCAGGTCACTCCATTTTTCGTAAGACTCACCTGTGTGTGCGTGAGCAGCCTGTTCTAGCTTTTGCAGGGAGGGCTAAAAGGCTGGATTCTAGGGGCAGAGTCCGAGTGTAGAGATATTATGGACGACTGCATAAAAAGTCTTTGCTTTGAACAAAATCACTTTCCAATCTACATCCCCACCCCCCAGTCTTGCCTTACATTGGTTCAGCACATCTCTGTGCTAATACTGCATTTCTACATCAAAGAACAACACATGGAATCACAGAGAATTGTAGAGTTGGAAGGGACCCTGAGGATCATCTCGTCCAACCCCCTACAATGCAGGAATAGGCAGCTGTTCCATATGGGGATTGAACCTGCGACCTACATGGGACTCTAGATTGGGTTTTGGTAGTAAGAAGGCAATAGTCCCAGCAAGGGTCCAAGCCCTGCTTTGGGGGATACTGTATTTCATATTTCACATTCACAGAAACGCAAGATTATTGAATGGAAGAGTTGGAATGGATCCAAAGGGTCATTTAACCCAACCCCTTAGAATGCATTGAACTGTATCTGAACATAAGAAGCTGCCTGGATCAGGCCAATGGCCTATCTAGTCCAGCATCCTGTTCTCACAGCAGCCAAGCAGATGCCTAAGAGAAGCCAACAAACATGACCTCAGCACCAGACAATTGCATCTACAGCTTCTAAGGAAGGCAAAATAACAGCACAATTCTATACACATCTTTCCTAGATAACGTTACTCTTTTATTATGGCTATCTTGCTTCCCCCAAAGAGGATGTTTAGAGTTTATAGGTCTAGGTTTCTTGTAAAGGTGGTTGACCTGAGGCATGGTAGGCCTCATCACTCTGACCCTCCCATTTATCCTAACCTGCAGTCCTTTACACCACATAATCCGATAGCCACAGTATCCTTTATTATCCAACCTCTGAATGTTTTAGAGGTCCCCTCCCTTCAAACTAAGTGGATAAAATGAGGTTATATGGTTATAGTGGAGTGGACTATATGAAGTCTTTCGAACTCCTAACACGGTATTCTATTACAATGAATCGCTTTAGAACTTGAGAATGCTCCAGTTATGATGTATTCCAGTGCTGACTTTTCAAGCCACTGAAAGCAGTTCCAGCTCATGCCACAAGCTTTCCGTTCATTCCTATGAGATTCATTCAAAAGAGAGGATTGTTAAAAGACCATGGCCAGGACTTTCAACAGGTACTTGTGCAGGAAGGTGGCTGTGGAGAATACTTTGCGTTTAAAAGTAAAAAAATACCCAATACCTTTCAACGTATATCTTTTTCAAGGACCTCAACTCAAGACATTCTCCACCAGAGAAGTAGAAATATGGGTGCTGTCAACTTCACACGCATTTCGTTTTTTGAAACATGTGCCCAAGAGGCTTCTAACTGAGTGCACCTGCAAACGGAAAGCAGTGTTCTTCAAGCTTGGGTCCCCAGATGTTGTCACAATTACAACTCCTCTCCTCTCTTGATTGGTGGCTTAGCTGGCAGGGAGTGATAGGAGTTGCAGTTCAACTCTGGGACCCCAAGCTTGAAGAACCCCAATATAAAACATGAGCATGGCAAATACAGGTCTTCTGCAGGTGCACTTTTGAGGAAGCTGTCAACAACCACAACTCCAGGTTTCACACACACTCTTTGTAGACTCAGATTTACCTGGGTGTAACGCAGGTGAAAAGGTTCTGAGAACTTTAAAACAGGAAACTCATCTTTAGGAGGATTGGGTTGGTATCCAACAAAATTGTTCCATTCATGAAGGATTTCTGCTAGTGCAATGGACCCCCTTTTTCTCCCCTCCCCATACACGCTCCAAATCTGTTCTGGGGTTTCCCCCAACTCTCTGGAGCAGATTTGGGGGGTTGTGCAGGGAGAAAAGAGGAAGGCAAAGTTCTGTCGTGCAAACAGAAGTCCTTGCATGATGGAATACAACCCAAGGTCCATGCAAAAGACACAGGTTGAAATGCATCAGGCATTCATTTTATTTGCTTCAGCTATCTTCATTTGCAAGTGTTGAGCTTCAACTTTCCTTGCCGTGTTTGGGGCAGCTCCTCCATTTTCCTTTTCTGATATACACAAGTAATAACAGTACACATGAGCAAAGACTAGCTTGCGATGGTCTGTTGGACAGACAAAAAACTCCTAGGCCTACCTCCCCCTCACAGATTAAAATCTTCCCAAATGCTCTTGAGTGTCCCAGACACTTCCAATTCCCCTACTCTTGTTTTCTACAACTCCACTCAACAATTACACAGTCATTCACACCTCTGCCTCTGTGCAAACCTTCCTTCACTTGCTTTAGCGAGACCCCATGGATGAGTGCCAACAAATCCAGTGGATGCAACAGTCCCTCAACAAATGGCACACAGATACATACAATAAACCTAACATTATATAGGAAAGAATCATTTCCACTACAATCCAGAAATATATATTTAAAGTCTTAAGGGTTTTGCTTCTCAGAAGCAATTCACACTGTCTAAGCAACATAGTATAGTATTATTAGAAAAAAAGAAAAAAAAGGTTGCACCATCCAATATATTCCAGTCAAGGCCTACAGTAGAGGCCTAATACCGATAGGAAGCAGCTTTGAAAATGTACTGTTTGCCACAGACGTTGGAAGTGAGAATCCCGGGCCCATTCCAGACACACTTTCTTCAGGGCAAGACTTATTAGGCCACCCTGTGGCCCGTTCTCTAACAATCAACAGTTCTGGGAAGTATCTATTCGCGTTGCGGCCATGTTGGTCTGCTTCAATCGTCACCTGGACTTTGCTTCTTTCGTTTCCAGGTTCTGATTACTGAAAGAGTCTCTGATCTTAATGACTTCGGCTGCACATATGTGTCCAAAAGCCTTTGTGTACCAGTCGGGTTTGTGGCCCCTGTTTCCAAGAAAGAAAATGCATGCTTGAAGCTGGTCATAGCAGACGTAACTTGGAAGAAACAAGAGATGGAACAGGAATCCCTGGAACAAGTATTCAGTTGCTGGGGAGCAGGGATAGGGAACTTTGGAAGCTGCCATTGGTCCATCTAACTGCCTAATGTCTACAGTGATTGGCAGGCGCTCTCCAGGATTTCAGACTGGGGGCGTTCCCTGCCTTCCCTGGAGATGCCCACCTGGAACCTTCTGCATGCAGCGAAGGTGTCTTACCATTAAGCTGACAATGGATCTTTGACAACCACATTCTTGTTCTGTTAATGATTTGAGATTCCACATCGCATGCTATAGTGCAACTCTGGGCAGGGTATGCATTCACACAAATATGCACACCAACTGTAAACAAAATAAATGGAAGTGCAAACGAAAGCACCCCAAATCCACAAGCGAGGGTTGGAATTTGTGATGTAGGGACCAGACTTCCAAGAGGAATTGCTTTTGAACATTGTCAGGGAACTGCCATCGGAGCCAAGGGTGGCGCTGAGGCTCCCTAATGATGATGCTGGAGAGGGAACCAGCAGAGGGAGAGAGGACGCTTCCGCTGGGGAAGGAGATAGAGGTGACACCAGGGAGAAAGGGGAGTCCAAGGGAGCTGCGGAGAGAGGGCTCCAGGACTCTTCCAGTGAAACCAGCGGGGAGAGCACAGGACCTCCTCTGGGGACGCCCACTCTGCACAGACAGCTTTCGCGCAGAGAAGGGAGACGACGATTGGGTGTGAAAGAACTCTTATGTTGGAAGAAATTCAGGAAACGCCCACTGACGGATTCTTCCAGTGATTGAGACAGTCATGGTGTACTGACTGTCCAGCCTGGGGGGAAAGTTTTGTCCAAACTACTCAGCTCGGAGCAGTTTGCGCTTTACGCACAAGCAACCCCATACCCCATTACAAACATGTTGCACATCTCTGTGGTGGGATTGCAAGGAGTTCTTGTGTGAATCATTTGTGAAGTTGGCCATTTAAAATAATCAATTAAAACCAATCATCATCTCTTCTGCACTATGCAAATGAGGAAGGGGAAGGACAACACTGATTCTGGGCCATACGGCAGTTAATTCTTCTAACAGGGATTGGAAGTTAAAACAACGGAAGAGGAAAAAGTGAAGAAAAAAGGCTTACCTTAAATCAGTTCTGCACATATAGGTGAGTTTGGATTTTCCTGATCCAGAAGGTTCAATGAGATACCTGGACAAGAGCACATTCACTCTAACGCCAAGGACTGCAGCACGGTCATGGTCCACTGAGGAGCTTAAAAGTGCACAAGCGCCTTTAGATAAATTCGTCCTCCAAGTCCTGTTAGGAACAAGAACAGCTTTGTAACAAAAGACTGCGTAGATGCCAGCTAGCCAGGTTTTTATTGTTTGCCGCCAATAGCCTTTACAACGTAACTTACAGAACAAGTAAATCCAAGAGGACGTTAAAAACAAATAAACATTCAGAAATGCAAGCTGTCAAAGTTTAAAATTCTGAACGTCTCCAAATAATTTACATTTAAATCTCATTGGCAGTAAAAAAAAAGTAGGTGGTAGCATTCTTGCTACAAGTACATATAAATCTACCCTGTAGAAAACAACTTTGTATGTATCAGCCAGCAACCATTAATTTTAACATAGCGGACTGACCTATTTCTTTTTAAATGAAGAGCTTGCTTAAATGTAGGCTTCATACATTTCAGGTAATGGAGGTATTTAAAAAATAAACAAATCAGTAGATGAATCAATATATCTACATTTTAGCTAGCTGTATTGATAAAAGGGTTTTGCAGGCTCTGTCCTTCATAAATCTGCCAGGGGTGAAATCTGCAAGATTACCTTAGGACGACATAGTCTCTGGCTGGGTGGGGTGCCAGGCTGTTCTGTACATACTGGTATACATCAGTCTGGCTGTCCAAAGTCTCAATCACTTTAGCATCCAGAAGATCTTCATCCCAAAGATGCTGTTCTTTAAGTAAACGGTTCAAGATCTCTTCAGGAACTGCAGGGATTTCAACCGTGGATTTCCATAACCGGAGAGGTGGACCCTCGGAAACCTGGAAAGCATTGTCACCATAAGTAGCTATATATGCTTACACAGTTAACTATGCTCGACAAGCTAGGCCTTTAAGCCTGCTTAATTTTGAAAGTGTAAATTCAAAACTAAGCCAAGCTGAAAACAAAGAAAGGGATCAAGCCTCTTTTTAATATATAGTAGTTACTGTGCAAGGGACGCGGGTGGCGCTGTGGGTTAAACCACAGAGCCTAGGGCTTGCTGATCAGAAGGTCGGTAGTTCGAAACCCCGCGACGGGGTGAGCTCCCGTTGCTCGGTCCCTGCTCCTGCCCACCTAATAGTTCGAAAACACATCAAAGTGCAAGTAGATAAACAGGTACTGCTCTGGCGGGAAGGTAAATGGTGTTTCCGTGTGCTGCTCTGGTTCACCAGAAGCAGCCTAGTCATGCTGGCCACATAACCCAGAAGCTGTACAATTGGCCCTTGGCCAATAAAGGGAGATGAGCACCGCAACCCCCAAGTCGGTCCCGACTGGACCTAATGGTCAGGGGTCCCTTTACCTTAGTTACTGTGCAAATGTCTAAGTTATGTCTGGTGGATAGTATCTGTGGGAATTTGTCCTCAAAGCACTTATTTTGAAGTGACCTATTGACTTCAGTCTCTTGAGGCTGAAATTCTAATTAGCTGGAAATAAGCCCCACTGGTTGGACAGTGTTCTCGAAGCTACCAACATGAGCCTGACCAAACTGCGGAAGGCAGTGGAAGACAGGAGTGGCTGGCGTGCTCTGGTCCATGGGGTCACGAAGAGTCGGACACGACTAAACAACAACATAGCCCCACTGTGTACGAAAAGACTTACTTCTGAATAGACATGCTTAGGACTGCACTGTTAAAGAATTGCAGGGGGTGAACAGATCCTAAGTGCAACCCATGGACCACATAAGAAATGGTGGGGTCAGAAGCCCTTCGATGATTGTAGCAGCTATCTTCCTTTTGGCTGCAGTTCCCTTGTCTTTACTGATCCTGCCAGCAGGACTGTTGCTAGAGGGTGAGCAAGTAGACCATGGTGGCAGTTCTTGAGGAGAGCTGGAATATCTCTGCTGCAGTCAACTGGAGGCTTCTGACTCCATGTATAAACCAGACCTGAATTTTCTGCCTTAAATTCTATACTGCCCCTCAGTCCACATATCATTTTCACCCATAAAATGCTACATTGGTTTGACCTTCTCTGAAATGTTAATAACTTTGGATGATTTCATCATTGGCTCAAGCTTAACATTTTGCTGGCAATCAGCTCTGCAAAATGATTTCAGATCAGATCAGTTTGTTCCATCTTTCTCACTTTTGGGAGAAGCCCTAGTGAGTGGGAATATTATTTGAAGTTTGCCAAGTTTAAGGCAGTCATTATTTTCCCCCTTTCCAAATGTACTCTCTCTGTGATTTCACTTTCTATGTGAAATACATCGAGATTTAACAACAGTCCTGGAGTTGTGCTAATATACCTTCTTGTAGGCAAGCTCTGCTTGCTCCGTGGTGGAACAGTTGACCCAGCCTTTAAATTTATCCTTAATCTCCTTAAGCAAATCATCCATACAGTCCTGGATGTAAAAACGGTAGTCGGCAGGTTCAGAGTTATTAGTTTTGCCTAGTTCTTCCAAGCTCAGAGGCCGAAGATCTTGCTCCGTATAGGAATTCCGACATCTACTCATTTCTTCAGGGATCTGAGGGTATGGGAACAAGAAGGATAAAATGGTTGGAAGGTTCAAAACTACAGACACGATGACTCACTATAAGACTGGTTGCCAGTCTTATCAGGTCAATAACTAGACAATGCAATTTAGCATATTGCATGATATTAAAAGACCCAAGGAAGACGTATATAGTGGAATATTCACCTGAAACAGCTTCTTGCACTCTGCAATCATGTGGCCCAGACCTTGCGTTGCAGCCAAATTCTCATTTAAATCTTTCTGATCGGGTTTCCCCAGACTTTGTTTCCTCTGCATCACCCTGTCAACGCAATCACCATTAATTAGTTGTGATGAAAGAAAAGTTGTCAGGACTATATTGGGAGCGCCAAGGTGTGCTTTCCTGTGTGAACGAAGCAACATGAAATGAAAAAGCTAGGGACCACACCTGAACGCTGACAATAAATCTTGCGCTCTAGATCTAAACGTGATCTTCATTTTCAACGATGTAATGGAATGGCCAGATGAATTTAGCACACGTGTTCATCATCATGTTGAATGCAGAATTTTAAAAAATGACTTGCGTGATCATCACAGGCATAATCACTAGACCTTTCCCTTAAAAGTCCCCTCAACCTGTTTCCACTGTTCAGTGGGAAGAATTTGCACTAGCCCAAAGGTAGACTGATTTTTTAAAAAAGGGGGAAAGAGTTCAAAGCGTCTTAAGGAAAGGCTTATTTAAGTGCTCAACAAACCACCAGCGAGGACGCCAGGAAGGAACAGAGGACTGAGCTACTTGGGAGACTTGCCTTGGGGAAGAATTTTCCCTCTTGAGGGTGTTCAAGTGGAAAAGCGAAGGCGCTAAGCACACAGCCAGGTTTGTCGGCGTCATCTGGTTTTCCTTCACAGCGGCTGTGACGTCACTCAAAAAGTATAGGAGGATCTGTAGGACTTCTCTGTTCTCATCTGGTAGAAGCATAATGGCTGCCTTGATCGCCTGGAGATGCTGGTCCTTTGGCACATCTGCACAAGATTAGCAACCCTCTCGTCAAGTCATTGATTTTCCACACATATAGCACGAATGCGTCCCAAAGCAAACTCTTAGCTTCAAATACTTCTGACTCGAGTCTGAAGCGATTTCCTTCAGAGCGCTGCATATCATTCATGGCACAAGACTGGATTTCCCTCCCCCCCCCACACTTTTTTTTTTTAGTCAACAGCTTAACTGCCCTCAGGTATTTCCTGCCTAGCAAGAGACTCAACAGTAAAACAAAGCTGTGCATATTCCAGAGTTAAATTTAGAATTTCATTTTGAGAGCCATACACTTCTGCAGACTCGCTAAAAGGGCTGTTAAATTAGATGGGGGGTGGGCCTCCTTCGATTTATTAACATGGGTGGCGACGAAAATGCAAACACTAAGCTCAGCCAACCTGGACTCCAGCAAAAATTCATACACACCAGTGAAACACGCTCCTCAATTGGGGAGGCAATTAAAATAAATAGCCCTTAAAAACAGTTCCCAACTTTGGCACCACAAAATATCCAGACGGTACTTCAATAAGCAGAGAGGATTGCTTCATCGAACAATGATGTAGTCAGTGAAGACTGGGTGGGGAGTCATCCCTAATGTACCGACACATACCATTGCACAGATCCATGGCTACAGAGTACAACAAATACTTTCAATAGCAAATGTCCTTTTTAAAAAAATAAAAAATACGGCCGGTGGCGGCGGGGGGACAACTGACAAAATAGTAAGAGATCTTGATTTGTTTTGAAGCACCAGGGGTTGAAAAATATACAAAAGCCACTCAAGGGAATCATGGAAGTGGTCTCAAATTGTGGAGTATGCAAGAGCTACTTGGGGGAGTTGCGTACATGCAAGAAAGGAACACAAAAATCCAGGGAAGGATGAGATCTGGAGGCAAGTAGCTCTTGCCTCTCACCATCAGCCAAGACGCAAAGGGGTGGGCCAAATGTTCGCTAGTATTTATTTGATTTATTAGATTTAGATACCTTCATCAAAAGATCTCAGGGCAGTTCACAAGATAAAAACATGAGATACAGTGGTACCTCGGGTTAAGTACTTAATTCGTTGCGGAGGTCCGTACTTAACCTGAAACTGTTCTTAACCTGAAGCACCACTTTAGCTAATGGGGCCTCCAGCTGCCACCGCGCAGCCAGAGCACGATTTCTGTTCTCATCCTGAAGCAAAGTTCTTAACCTCAAGCACTATTTCTGGGTTAGCGGAGTCTGTAACCTAAAGTGTATGTAACCTGAAGCATATGTAACCCAAGGTAGCACTGTAATAGCAAAAATAGATAGCTAAAACAGAAACAAGAAGAGTTTGGATTTGATATCCTGCTTTACCACTACCCAAAGGAGTCTCAAAGCGGCCAACATTCTCCTTTCTCTTCCTCCCCCACAACAAACACTCTGTGAGGTGAGTGGGGCTGAGAGACTTCAAAGAAGTGTGACTGGCCCAAGGTCACCCAGCAGCTGCATATGGAGGAGCGGAGACGCGATCCCGGTTCCCCAGATTACGAGTCCACCGCTCTTCACCACTACACCACACTGGCTCTCAACAACAAAACAATAATAACCCCACCGTCCCACACATTTAAAAGGCTGTAGAATATTAATCAGCCAAGGGCCTGGTTGAAGAGGAGTATTTTCGTCTGGCATCTAAAGAAGTATAAGCAATGCCAGATGAACCTCCCCAGGGAGAGCATTCCACAAATGAGGGGCCACTGCAGAAAAGGCCGGCTCTCGTGTTGACACCCTCCGGACCTTATGTGGAGAAGGCACATGAAGAAGAGCCTCAGATGATGATGGTGGAGTCCGGTAGTAGAGAATTCTCACTGTATTTATGAAGGCAGGTGCTCCCACCACCTGACCCATATCAGCCCAAGCTGATGTCATGAGGTTATGTTTTCCTGTTCTTGTGTGTTTTAAGATGGGTCGGAGACGTCATATTTTATTCCTCTTCCCAACACCAATGTGGGATTAGTGCCCCAATCCACAAACGATGGATACATAGCATGGAGGTCACACACTGCCTAGATGGTTGGTACCAGACTGGGGTGCAGCAGAAAGCAGAGGAGGCTCAGAAAGGATGGGCAAGCTGGGAAAGCAGGAGGAACACTAGACCTGCCTTATCCAATCCAGGACATTGTTGTTGGGACTACAATGTCCACCATCCTTACTATTGGCCAAGCTGGCTGGGATGGTGGACAAGAGCCAAGGCTGGGCAAGACTGCTCTGGGCAAACACACATGATACAAGATACATCTGATCATAGCACTATGCAAACAAATGAGGAATAGCCACTTCTGCCTGCCCCTCACATCATGGGGCATGTGAATTTTTCATAGTATGCACATTGATACTACATACCATATTTTTCTGTGTATAAGACAAGCAATTTTGACCCAAAAATGAAGTTCACAATGTAGGCTCGTCTTATACACGGGTAGTGCTGGGGGGGGGGGGATGCGCGAATGGTTTTTTGGTGTGAGCCTGAGATTGTAAGCGGCGATTGGCTGCTTGATTGTTTTTTTTGGGGGGGGGGCGATGCCGAAAATCGCTCACCCACCAGAACGCAGCACTCAACTTGCGTCGCTTACAATTGTTGCTTACAATCTCGGGCTCGCACTTCATTTCAGTCCCAAATGGGACATGCTCTGCATTGCAAGGAGAGGTGGCTACTTGAGAATGGCTACAAATGAAACTACGAACAACCCAGGACTTACATTGGTAGATCTGTAGGAAAGTCTCCGAAAGTTTGTTGGTTATGAGTGGCTCTGGCAGATCGCGGAAATATTGCTTCAGCATGTCGGCCACATCATAGGCAGACTGCCCTTCATAATTTATTTTGCCTGTTGAGCTCTCATTCATCTGTCGCAATGCCTGGATTCTTGACTTGACTCCAGATTTTCGAAAAAGCCCAACCTATGCGACAAAAAGAACAGGGATGTTCATTTGAGGGTATATTGTGCTTGCAGTTAATAATGCGTGAGGATTCTGAAACCAGAATTCTAGTTGCCATGTCAAACAATCAGGGAAGAAGGTATCACACAAGCTTTTCCTGGACATCAAAACCTTTCCAAAGGTAAGCAGTTGATCCACATGTGGAAGAACATGCAAATATGCCGCTGCCCCCTGCCCCCCCCCAGAGTCTGAAGTAGTACAACACAGCTATTTTTGTTGGATACACTGATATAGGATGGAGGAGAATGGCAGAAATTGTTTTTGAGTCTGAAGCTCATAGTCCAATTCCAAACCTATTTGTTTGACTCACTTAAACAAGAAGACAAAAGGTCTTGTGAACAGCTGTGAAAATAAAGTTCTGGGATCATGAGGCAGCCTGAAACCCAGGAGTAGAGCAAGGAATCTAACCTGATCCAGGCAGTGGTTGCGAAGGTATCGCATGGCTTGCTGGATGCTCTGAGGAAGAGGCTGTCCTGTACGCTGGACATTAACGGTGAGGGGAACGCCAAACACATTTCGGTCTTTATAATCTGGAACTTTGATCCTTTTCATAAACTTTGGCACAGCCCTGCAGAAGAGAAGGAATACGGTCAAGATTAACAACCTTCCAAGTGTGCTGTCTCTTTCCAAAACATCTCACATTTCTATTTCTATCTGCGGGCTGTCGAATAAGTAGCACACCAGAAAACATCGACTTGACTCACTGAGAATATCAATATAGAAATCTTGATTGTGGCACTGAGTTGACATTCCATTATGTTAAATGGGGGGGAGAGACACAAGGTAAGGAGAAGAACCATTAACAGATTTTAAGGGGTTTTATGGGCGAACAAAGAATATAGACAGACAGGCGAACAAAGAATATAGTTGATTTAGACACCTGCTTTTTATTAAATTAAAACTTAAATAAACATGCATTTTATTACTCTTATTTTTGCATTTTTATATACTGCATTTCCTCTAGCATGGAGCTCAAGGCTGTGTATGTAGGATTCCACCTATATACTGATCAGAACTACCACCCCATCCCAAATGCTGAAGGAAGTGAGATATAACAAAACAAAAGTTATATTTCACTTAGAATAACAACTTGAATGGCTTTTCATTCTCTTTTACTGTAACATATTGGAAGAGTCACCACAAACAAACAACAAATGTGCCCTTATTTTGCACCCCCACCAATTTAATGCTTTTAGGAGATTAATCTTCCAATCCTAGGTCGCTCCTATATTTTTACCCCCCAGTTGACTCATGAGTCAAGTTGGGAAAGAAGTTGTAGCCAACATTCCAACGTCAACAGAGACAACGTCTTTGCATCCCAGTTAATATAATTTCCTCTCTTATTTGGGAAATCAACTTCCATCAGATTGGCGGAATAAAAGGTATTACAAAATGTTCGCAAGATCAGCATTAGCAACAACACTTCTGTGCAGGTGGGAGCTCTTATCTTTCTCATCGCTTGCTGCAAAACCATTTGATATATGCCAACTAGGTGACAACTCCTTGGGGATATGGCCATGTCAAATTATTTAAGTTGGCTGCATCAAACATGCTTAACTGTGCAGCTACAGAATAAATCTGATAGTATCAACGAAATAGACGAATCCTTCCATTAGCAGATGGATCTTTTCAGTTAATTAGTTAACCTTGTGTACCAGAATCTGCCGTGCCTAAAAGGTACCAGGCAGAATGAGGGTGGCCATGTCAACCCCTGTAAGAGTCAAACGCAAATCTAGCAGTCAATGACCCTTTATAATCTGACTTCTTTAGGGCTCTAGGGAAAGATAGACATGTGAACAATGAGCTTTTTGTATGTTAACCACTCGCTTTAGAAAGCCCTCAAACCCTGTCCCACCACCCACCAGCCTGTGTCGCAGCAGGAAACTGATGTAATAAGCTGGCGTTTGCCAGCAACAAGTTTCAGTTCAACAAATGACCTTTCAGGCGTGTTTCTCCCCCCCACCCCACCCCAGCACCTTCCTTCTCTATCACTTCACCCACCCACTTTGGTAAAAGGCCTTTCCATTTGGTTTTGACGAGTAGGAAAAATCTACCCGCAGGAATTCCAGAGCCCTGCTATTTCACTTAATAAAACCGTTCTGAGTTTTAAATTGAGATCAGCTAGGAAGCAAGTTGGCGTGCAAAGCAAATACTAGCATAGCAGGCAAAACCCATAAAATTCTAAATTCACACTATAGCTACGTAAACAGCATTTTATGTTTATGAATGACTAATCCTCCCCGTGCAAATACCCCCCCCATTTGTATTTCCACGGGGTTTTAACATACGGCGCTATTGACCCGAGTGCTCGCATAGTTTGCATTTTGTCACAACACACAGCAGCGGAATGCAAAAAAGAAACACACATTACGACATCTGCAGAGAATCCAAAGCATGCAGGGATAAACTGGTCAATACTTATTTCTGTCTTTCAGAACAAACAACTTCTGTATTTAGCACAGCTCCCATAATAACAGTCTTTGAACAGGAGGAGCTTTGATGCTGGAGTTTAAATACTCTCTGTGACTCCCAGGGAAAGGAAGGAGGAGAAAGACCAGATGGTAGAAATGTAGAATTGGGAACAAAAAAAACACACACCAATACCACCCCACAGAACTTATATTGTACTTTGGACTGCTTCAGAATCCTACAGAACCAGCAATAGAGATTAGGCAGTGCAGGGTTTTTCAAAAGCATTTATCTGGCAAGGGGTAACTGGACATGAATATGGTCCAACTCAAAGTTTAAAGATAAACTTAAGAGGGTGTTCTCAATTTTACCTATCACCCATTCACCCATGCCAAAACCCCAAGTCTAAGCAACTTTCAAAGGCAGTGCACACCTAAAAAAAAAAAAAATCAACTGGTTTTTGGCAGAAAGGAATGAACACTTTATGTTTTACTGTTTGTAGGTTCTGACTAGCCTCCCAGAGATGTTTGCAGCTCCTTACCAGCTGAAGCCATGTTTATTGGAAGGTGTATATTTCTCCAAGAGGGCAGTTAACTTCAAGAGGGAATATTTCTGCAGAAGGTTCATCTGTGCCACAGACTGGCAGTCGATCTGTAGCAGTGCTGAGCTTAGGCTGGGTCGATGGGAGCTCTGAAAGCTGTGCCACCTCATTCTGTGCCTTCAGGAGAGGGAGAAAGAGAGACATTTAATGGTTAGAAGTCAGAGTAAATGGAAAGCCTGGCACCTGCTGTACCATTTGCAAGATCTCACATGTCAATGACATTTGGAACTTAAGTACAGCATGCACAGTGTGTGTAAAATATTGCAAGGCTAAATTTGCCAAAGTCTGTTGCCTCTATTCCCCTCAGAGAGCTTCACTTTCCAGAGTTTCCTGGGAAGAGGGATTGATTGCCAAACCACTCTGGAAATTGTAACTCTTTGTAAGAAATAGGGGTCTCCTAAGAACTCTTAGAACCCTTAAAATAACTGTAGTTCCTAGGATTCATTCAAGGAAGCCATGATGCAGAAGAGGAAAAATGCTTGTTCTGATTTGTGGGTATTTGACAGGGCACTTTCTATAACTCCTCAGTTGGGCTAACTGGGCTTCTTTTTTTTGTTTTGGTATTATTATTTTTTGCCATAAACCAGTCCAGAAAACGTGTTTCTAGACACAGAGCTATGTAGAATTTTCCAGTCACTACCACATGTATTTAGGATTCTATAGTCACTCTTTGTATATACAGCGCTCAAGAGTAAAACTGCATCTTCAACTCAGAACATGATTATAATAGGACTGCATTTTTTAAAAAAGGAATGTTGTAAAAAGGGTTTTTATTGTCAGGCCTTTGGGAAACAAGTTTTGCTCCTGCCGATTATTCTATAGCTTGCTGGTGCCTTTCTGCCATGTTTTTTGGTTGTTGGTTTTATTTGCGGTACTTTTGTGCATGCCATTTTGTGAAAATCGCAGTTTGTGATTTATAACGGAAAAGTGCCATGAGGAGTTTTTATGCAAATGGGTTTTAAGAGTTATGGAAAGGATTCTACTGAAACGTCTTGTTTTGGTTATATGCTACACCCTTTGGGCTCCTTAGCCTTTTTTGTACATTGGTTGAATACTTCTCGTAGTATGTGACTAACAGGCCAAATAAACACATAATAAAATTAAGATTCCTCTTTATATCCCATCCTCAAATATAAAAGCCAACATGCTGTTGAAAAGCATCACACTTCCTATGTACGCTGTATCAATACAAACATATATATGTATCTATAGCCACACAAGCATGCATATACACCAATATATATACAGTGGTACCTTGGTAGTCAATTGGCTTGGCTCCAGAACAAAACAGCTCCTGAATGCTGCAAACCTGGAAGTGTTCTGGTTTGTGAACGTTTTTTGGAAGCCAAACATCCTACGTGGCTTCCGCTTGAGTGCAGGAAGCTCCTGCAGCAAATTGGAAGCCAAGTCTTGCTTTCGAACCGTTTCGGGAGTCGAATGCATTAAGTTCAAGAACCAAGGTACCATGGTAAAGTCTGTGTTTACTGACCTGTTAGAACGTGTTAATGATGCTCCCACCCCAGAGTCTCTTCTTTCCTGGATCCCTGTTGAGTCTTCCGTATCAATCAAGGAATTTCCTGTACTGTCAAGATCACTGGGTATTGTCCTATCATTGTCCACATCGAGGAGGATCTGCTTGGGAGACGAAGGGCATGGGGACACTGAATCTAGGGCTGAATCAGAGTCTCCTTCGTCTGAAAACTTCTCGGACCACTGGTTCACAATTTTCTGCATGCCTTTGACATGATACAGGATGTCATCGAGCTCAGGAAAGAGGTCTTCGTTCTCAAGGCCAGCCAGGTCCCCCGTGCTGGAATACAGGATAGATCCTGGCACGTTGTCGTAAATGCTGAGGCGGCTGCACATGGAGCTGGAAGAATTGCGCCTCTTCCCAAGGCTCAGGTCTTTGGAGCTGTCGGAACTGTTCTCCCTCCTGAGGGCGAGGTGGCTGTGGCCGTGGAAGCTCCCCGTTCTCCAGTTGACCGAAGTGCTGTTCTCCGAGGGAGCAAAGTTACCATTGGAGAGGGCTTTGGGGAAAGTCCCAGGCTTGTGGTCTTCCGGAATGAAGAAGACTGTGTCTTCAGCAAAGCCCTCCCTGTTTTTGAAGTTCTGTTCCATGACATCGTTGAACGTTGATTGGTTGAAAGGATCAAAGCCTTCCAGGTACATTCCCACTCTTTTATTGTAGGCGCTGAGGCTGCGTGTCCTTGTGATGGGGCTTGGGGTGCTGACGGCACTGCTTGTTTCCGACTGGCTGCTACTACTGCTGGTCTGGGTGGAATTGGAGACGCTTCTTTTACGTACCATAGGGATGTTGATGTGGTTGCCATTGAGGGTGGAGATCTCCACGCAGTTCAGCTGCTTCAGTTTCTCTTCATCAACGCCTTCTTGCAAGATAGGCCCGCTGATGATAAGACCAAGCTTTGAAGGAGCTTTGCTTTTACCATGATGGGAGCTTTTTATTTTAAAGCTCTCCATCCTTTTCAAGAGGCTTCTCGTTTTGGACTTGGCATTCTTCTCGTTAGTTTTCACGTTGAAATTGAAGTTTGACAGCTCTTTAGGAGAGGGCAAGCTGCTGAAGGAGTCCTCGTTTGCCACGAGGTTGGCAGAGGAGCCAACACTGATGACAGAGTTGGTTCTGGTGGTGGGCGCTTCGCTCTGAGAGGCATCTGGGTGGCTGCTGATGCTGTGAATGGAAACTACCTCCTGATGTTCGGTGTGGTCAGTTAGCAGGCCTCCATGACTAGCTGCACTGCTGAGATGAGCCGCTTCTGGGCATGAAGGATTCACATCCTGCTTCGGGGGGAAGACGTCAAATTCCTCAAGCCTGGACCACCTCTTGCTGTCCCTCTGGAAGGTCCACTTGCCACTTATGGCACAAGGCTCATCTTCATCCGAATCCTCGCTCTGCAATGAAACAGGACATCCCCAATGATTACAAAAAACAATGGCAATAAAATACTTCCAATGGCAATACAGTTCATTTCAAATCAATGTTATCCCAACTAACAATGACCTACTGATGTGAACACTTTAGTATTTTCTGCTCTTTTTAGTAAGCCAGTGGATGCTGGTTTCATGTCAGTGTGATAATCCAAGAAGATCATTAGAAGAGCAGAGCCAGTGTAGAGTTGTGCATGCAGTATCAACCTCTGTCTGTGAGACGAGGGTTCATATCCCAACTCAGATGTTGGCTGTATGTTACATGTAACTGTGCACAGTGGAGTCCTATCGACTTTTTTATTTTATTTTAAAGAAAGCATCAATTGCCACATGAAAATCAGCTGGAAGGGGCAAAAGAGGGAGATCCCCAGCCGTGCTCCCTTTAAATAGGTCAGGCCACCCCCCCAAAGCCAGCCAATTGGCTGGCCAGGGGTGACGCGCCCAGGGATTCCCCCAATCGCACGGGGGCTGGTCTCTAGCCACCGCGCGTGTGATGGGAGCGTGAAGCCCGCAACCCCACCTCCTCTGGAGGGCAGAAGTGGCTCTAAGAATTAAAGCTTCTGAGGGGTGTGGAACAAAAGAATGCACTTACAACAGATGGGTATAGCTTTATTATTATGTCTGCAGGCAACCCATGTCCCCCTTCTACTCTCTTCCAGATCCAAAAGGACCCATATATCAGCAGTTGTGTGTCAACTGAACACACACAAAATGGTTGCTGCCTTTACAGCAAAAGAAGACATGGCAGAATCTCCCTCACATTACAGCCATACCTCGTTTTGTTGTGCTTTGCAGATAGTGCTCCTCATGAGGATGTGGGTGTGGATGCAGGCATGCCAGTCATTTCCAGGAAAGGAAATCCCCCCCTCCACCACCACCCCACTTCTGGCCATGGGGAGTAGAACTGCCTAGGCCTGGACCTGGGGTTTTCCCCTCCCACCCCTGCAGTCGGGGGGGGGGGGCAGGGAGCTGGCTTAATAGTATAGTGCAAAAATTACTTTATATGCGCCGGGAAACCAAAAGAAATGTACGACTTGCTTTATTGCTGTGGTCTGGAACTGAACCCACAATCGCTCCGAGGTCTGCCTGTACAAAATTTTCTGGCTAGTGTAATTTCAAGCTATAATTTATTTACTCATTTGGACAACTGACTGGAATTGTGTTGTTGTAAGGGTTGCTGGCCTCATGGTAATACAGTCATACACTTGAATATGCTTCAGGTCGAGCGCTTTCGGGTTGCGCTCCGCGGCGATCTGGAAGTAACGGAACGCGTTACTTCCGGGTTTTGCCACTTGCGCATGCGCAAACGGTCAAAATGATGTCACGCGCATGCGCAGAAGCAGCAAATCATGACCCACGCACGTGCAGATGCGCATTCACGGGTTGCATTCGCTTCAGGATGTGAACAGGGCTCCGGAACAGATCCCGTTCGCATCCTGAGGTACCACTGTATGTAATCTCATCTCCTGAGGAGGGTGGGGAGTTGGGGTTTCGTGCGTTTTACTGTTATCAGCATTGTGTGAAAATGATAACTAACAATAAAAATAATAAATAATGAAACCCAATGTATGCAACAAATAAAAACTATACTCAACATGAAACTGCTTTGAAAAAGGAGGAAAAGCAGCTGGGCGAGAGGCAGATTATGAGCGAAGAAACAGCAGGGTGAGGGGGTGGTTCATCTTCGCCATGCCTGGTATTTCCTCACCCCAAACAAAAGTTTTGTATGTAAAAGACACCAGGATCAATCCCTGGCATTTTCAGGCAGGTCTGAAATCCTGCGATAGAACTGGTTCTAGCCAGCATAGACAACAATGAGCTAGATGGACTAACGGCCTGATGGACTAATGGGTAGAAGACCCTTCCTAAAGGCTAGATTTTCCCTCACTAGGATTTTAAAAGGTGGGGAAAGACCTACTTTTTGAAATCTGCCACTTGGAGGTGGGCATTCCTACAGAATAGAGGGCTGTATCACAACAATGTGGTCCTTTCCCTACAAACAGTCATGAATTTCAGAAGCAGCAAAGTGCTTGAAGACAGAGCAGTGTGTTCCATGACAAGGTGCTGAGATATGTGTGTGTGTGTGTGTGTATGTGTTATGCATTTGAAACTTAAAGAAAACAGCTTTACAAAACAGAAGGAACTACACAAATCTTTCGGTTTCTATGTGCTGCCACTAGCCCCTGTAGATGTTCTATTAAGTTACACGAGATACCATTTAGATCAGTGGAAAAGTGCGGCATGCATAAAATGTTCCACTGGTGCCAGCGAGGGCAGGACCATCCAAGCCCTGCTCTCTTGTTTATTTTCCCTAATGCAATTAAGA
The DNA here is from genome assembly GCF_964252035.2 of Podarcis erhardii. Taxonomy (NCBI): domain Eukaryota; kingdom Metazoa; phylum Chordata; class Lepidosauria; order Squamata; family Lacertidae; genus Podarcis; species Podarcis erhardii. The sequence goes on along the minus strand of NC_138512.1, from coordinate 25,004,213 downwards.
GGCAGTTCTGAATTGTAGCAGCTTAACTCCTTACTGATCTTAAAGGTCTTTCAAGTGTGACTAATGAGGCCATGTGGGAGATTGCTGCAGGTTGATGCCTCCAGGCCTCTTACCATATCTTGTCGCCTCCTTCCCTCAACTCAGCAGCCATCAGTATGTGAGGACCTCGAGAAGATGCTTTTTCAGGCATTGCTTCAGGCATTTTAAATATTTGACTTCATGGAACTCGGGAGAAGCAGAAGTCGGCTGAGGGTGCAGATTAATGCACGCCCAACATGACAATGGCGTCCGCTGATTATCTTCCAGGCGGTGCTCAAATGAGATTTTGAACGTGGAAGATCCGCTTCAAGTTTTTAAAACTAGAAAGCTAGGGCAGCATCAAGACTGCAGAAGTGGCTCCTCCACTTTTTGCTGACATGGAACAGCACGTACAGTGCGTAACTTACTTATTTAGTTGCTATACTGTCTTAATAATTTTATTTGTGGCATTTCTTTCACACACTGGTGCACAATATAAAAACCAAACAAAGCTAAGAGTCTGTTTTTAAGGGGTAGGGGAGAATAGACCAAGGAGGACTAATGAGGGGGTATAGCTAAGAAAGGAATTTCTGTTACCTACCTCCATTTACTTTCTCCCATTTTCTTGGGGAATGTTCAATTCTCTTGAAAGTTTAGACTGATTTTTCCCCTTAAATGAATGGGAATGTAACAGTTTCAAATCTATTTCAGATACCAGATTTCAACCGCTGGTAAAGTCAATTTCATTCCTCTGGGCATTTGGGAACAGAGGAAGTTCAGGTGTTCATGCTGCTGTTTCTAGGATTGGGTAGCTATGTTAATGTTTCAGATGGAAAAATGTATAAAGAAGGTTTATATGTAGTTATTGAGGCTATGCAGAATAGATGTACGATATAGAGTGTTGCCCAGTCATGTACATGAAGTCTTGCACAAGATCATCACAATGTGCTAAATTCAAGTTGTGTAGCAAAATCTTGTTCTTGCACAACAGTCCACAGAACAATATCTCTGCCAGAATGTCTTGTGTTGGCATATTGCTCAATCCAACCCAATGTACTTTACTGCTTTAAATGTGGATATTTTAAAAACTGGTTTATTATTGCCAGCCACTTTGGGGACTTACTTTGGGGAGTCAAAAGCAAGCGTTACAAAATTTGTAAACAAGCACATTTTCAAAACAGTGACACTTTGGAATGGTCCTATGGTTGCATTCGGAAGACTGCATACAGAGGATTGCACAGGCAGAGGGCCTTCTCGGTGGTGGTGCCCGTCCTGTGGAATCCCCTCCCATCAGATGTCAGGGAAATAAACAACTATCTGATTTTTAGAAGACATCTGAAGGCAACCCTGTTTAGGGAAGTTTTTAATGTTCGATGTTTTATCGTGTTTTAATATTCTGCTGGGAGCCACCCAGAGTGGCTGGGGAAACCCAGTCAGATGGGTGACATACAAATAAAACAACAACAACAACTCCTCATGTAATACTGAGGCCAACTCATTCTGCCCAGTCTGCAAACCCCACCTGGGGGCAGAGGTCTATCTGTACTGGCCATCTTTAAGCAACTGATCAAAAACAGCCTATATAACATAGCGATGTGCCTTATAAAACTGTAGATGATTGTCAAGATGACTGAAAAACAAAATGTTGACATTTCACATACTTGACATCTCTGGCAGCTGTGTTTTTTATTATTAAAAAAACCTATTCAATGCAAAAGCACCAAAATTCACACAGATTTGGCACCAGGATATCAGTTAACAGATCTTTACCACCATTTTGTAATGAACAGCTTTGATGGAGATGAAAAAACTCAGATTCCATCTTGAAAAATAAGGACCATCAGGCATGAAGCTTCCAGAAAGGCAAGTTTAATCCTGACAACTCTGTGCCCATTAAAACAGACAGTCTGGTGTTGAAAGAATATCAGTCTGACCAATGATGCCTTTGTTTGCCACATGGATAAGGGAAGAGAATGAACAATGTCATCCTATGCACGCTTATACTTGGAAAGAAATGCCATTTTGTTGAATGGTGCAGACACAGTAAGTATGTTTAGGGCTGCAGACTGAATCCCATGCACACCTGCAAGGGAATAAGACCCACTGACATCAATGGGGGCTTACTTCCAAGTAAACATATACAGGAAGCCAGAATATCAACCAATTCTTTACAGTACTGTGACAGATTCGTCAAGGGCACTTACCCGCTTCCTGTGTGGACTGATCTCTAGCTTCATCATTGCACATTTGTTTAAAGTATTTAAACGCCTATGCAGGGAGGGGAAAAAACAAAACAAGATTAACAGTAAACCTGTCATTCTGTGAAACTAACTATTTCAAATAAAAGATCATCTTGGAAGCTCTCACTAAGCTTATTTACATGCAAATGCCCCAAAGGAGAGCCCCAGAATAGCACATATGTTTAATTAACACCACGTTACATCAGCTGGAGACCAGATTCTGTAGAGTGGTTGGGATGCAGATGCAGAAGCGTAAGAAAATGCTGTCCTGAAGCAGTTCCTTATGAGTCAGGACCATAAAGGAGAGCTTGTTCAGCCAGAAACCATGAAACGTGGGTAATTGGAGTGTGGCTCTTGTTTTTCTAATGGAAAACTACCAAGCCCTTCCAGAGACTGAACTTTCTTGGAATGCTGCACTCTATGCATGCAAGCAGGAGTTAAGATATTTTGGAATAAACCGTCTGCATCTAGCACGGTGCTCAAATGGCCTTAAGGAGACATCGGAATTGAAAAAGAACACCTGAGAACTGCCAGCCATTTCCCCTTAATACGGTGCAATTTCACACAAGCTGGCTCAAAATGGACTTGGAGAGATGGAGAAATTGCTACTGCTGTTTAGCCTTATCCATTCAATTGCCTCCTAGAATATCTCTGTGTGACCACCTCCCTGATTTCCTTTAGCTCTCTCCTCAAAACTCATCTTTTCCAGATCTCCGTAGTCCCTACTGTAACCAAGGCAAAAGGAATGTTCACATGTTACTTTGAACAAGTGTACAATACGTTTATACAACAGCTGGGCCATACAATTATTCACATGTAATGCTTAACATGTGTAGAGTCTGTGTAACCGAAGTACCAGTTGTCTGCCTCTATGTATGCACATACAAGTGTTGGTGTGAATGTAACCTGTTGATTTGTACAACTCAATGATTTGTGTATGCAGATTGTACACATGCTTAATGTGAACAACTGTACGAATAAACAGCCAAACTATTTGCGTACACAGGAACACATATTGCACACTCGTTGAATGGAACATGTGGAAGGGTTTGTAGGATTGCTCACATGTGTTGAGGCAGCTTGTATCAGTGTTCAGTGTAACATCTGAACAAGTCCAGCTGGGATAGGAAGAGCATGAGGTTCTTAATCTCAGGGTTGTGGGTTCAAGCCCCACGTTGAGCAAGAGATTCCTGCATTGCAGGGGGCTGAACTGGATGACCCTCGTGGTCCCTTCCAACTGTACAGTTTTATGATTCTAAGCCTAATTTCTCCAGGGCACACACCCATTTTAAATGATCAGAAGCTACAGCAACAAAGGAACAGGCAACAATAATTGTAATTTATCATCAGTATTACTGTACATACAAAATCCTGGGGCAGAGGGGAAATCACTCTTTTCTTGACCAGATCAGATGGAATCCTTCTACCCGTATGTCTTTGTGTGGTGCAGCTTATTGAATCTGTTTTCATTTCCTCCCCCCCCCACCTACCAAGCTAAAGCCTCAAAGAAGAAAACTAATTTCCCACACATCAGGTGCCTAGATTGTTCTTTTCAGTCTGTAATATAATTATTTTCAGTATAGCTCCGGGAGAACTCTGCTAATCTATTCCCAAAACGAAGAAAATCAGATTACTTTTCTCTCTCTCTCAAGGTTGTACAATTTTTCTCATAATTTTACACCAACACACAAAAATGAAACAAAAAGGATTGCTGGGTTGTTATTTTAAGCGCAAGTGGTTAATTAAAGTAAGCTTACCAGTAAAGATACTACTTCTTCCTTATTTTTTTATTTTTATTAAATAATACAAGTTACAAATAAAAATGTGCACCCCACCCTCGAGACCACTCCATTGTTAACTATCTAACCTCCCAAAATTTCAGCACCTCTTGCGATGGTTTGACCCCTTTCCGTTTTCTTAGTACATATACCTTCCATATCTCTTCAAAATCATTCCTCCTCCATATTCCCTGTCTTACCTTGATAGCACACATTAATTTATCATTAATAGCTATATCTCACACCTCTTTATACCATTCTTCCATTTGATATTCAACTTGCCCCTTCCATTTCCTAGCTATAATAACTTGTGCGGCTGTCAATAAATTTGTGAGCAAGTATTTCATAGCCTGCGTGCCATCCACCCTGTCATAAATTGATAACAATGCTAGCTCTGGACTTCCCGTCAGCTTTAACCCTGTGAGTTCTGTTATCTCCTTAAACACCTTTTGCCAAAACATTTCACTTGACCACAATGCTTTGGGGTCAAAGTACCTGAGACCTGGCTCAATTCCAGCATTACTCAGTACATCACATTGGCCCCAGTAGGACACAACACTAAGCTACAGTTTAGCATAGGGGTGGCAACCTTTTTTGGGTCCATGGGCACATTTGCAAACCTGAGAAACCAGCTGTCACAGGGGCCCTGTGGCAGGCCACATTCAGTCACACATGTATGCTTCACCAACTGGAGAGAAAAATAAACAGGAGATCCTACACTGAGATAATATGGGGGCAAGAGGGCTTAATCTCAAGAGGTCTAGAGCAGGGCCAGCCAATCCAGATGTGGATGGACTAAAACCTCTCATCAGCCATTGACCATGCTGGCTGGGGCTGATGGAAATGGGAGTCCAACAACATTTGGAGAGTACAATGTTGGCTATGTTGGTCAAGCAGGAACCTGGAGTTAAATAAATGCAGGATCTCCTGATTCGTTTTTCACTTCTTCTCCAAGTAAGAGGCATGGAGGAGAGAGTACAGAGGACCAAGGTCTGCTTCCCAACCCAGGAGGTGTCCCACAGGGACTCCCTTCCAGGAATCCCCAAACACATAATTTCAAAAATTATATAAAATAACTAATTAAGCTTCCGATATGGGATGCTGGTGGCACTGTGGATTAAACCACAGAGCCTAGGACTTGCCGATCAGAAGGTTGGTGGTTTGAATCCCCGTGACAGGGTGAGCTCCTGTTGCTCGGTCCCTGCTCCTTCCAACCTAGCAGTTCGAAAGCACATCAAAGTGCAAGTAGATAAATAGGTACTGCTCCGGTGGGAGGGTAAACGGCGTTTCTGTGCGCTGCTCTGGTTCGCCAGAAGCAGCTTGGTCATGCAGGCCACATGACCTGGAAGCTGTCTGCGAACAAATGCCTGCTCCCTCAGCCAATAAAGCGAGATGAGCACCGCAACCCCAGAGTTGGTCACAACTGGACCTAATAGTCAGGGGTCCCTTTACCTTTACCTTTAAGCTTCCGATACATCAAATGAAATTAAGGGACAACATTAAGATGGCTTGTGCAAGCCTTCCTCCTTAAAAATAATGGAAAAAAGGGAAAGAATCTCCCAGTTTGGATCTCCAGGTTTGTTTTACATAAACATTTGCACATTTTACAACACTGGTCCCCACATGGAGTTTTCTCTAGTTTCAACCTGTTGCATTTAACCAGCCCAACCACTTTGATCTGTCAGAGAAAACATATTTCCAGCTGGCCTGATAAGAGCTTTGATTTCACCAAGATTATCTGTAGCCTGCTCCTCAAAATAAGACCCTTAGGCAGCTGAAATAGATAAGTGTAGAGACGGTGAAAACTATTTCCTTGGAGGTACCTTCAGAAGTTTAAACATACACTTTGCAGAAAGGCAAACGGAAAAGAAGCAGAACACTAAACAAAACAACCCTTTAAAATGAAAGAAGGACACAACATAGTAAGCCTAATTTTAAGATCCCAGTTTTAAGAGTGAACATTCAGAGCAGGGTTTCCCAAACTTGGGTCTCCAGCTGTTTTTGGACTACAACTCCCATCTTCCCTAGCTAGCAGGACCAGTGGTCAGGGATGATGGCAACTGTAGTCCAAAAACAGCTGGAGACCCAAGTTTGGGAAACCCTGATTCAGAATATACCTACACACACACTGCATATATAAGAGGAAGATTGTAGTGCAGTAGGAGAACATCTCATTGGTACGCAGAAGGTCCAGGTTCAATTCCCAGTATCTCCCAAGTAGTGTGACAGTGATCCCTGCCTGAAATCCTGGATAGTCACAAGCAGTCCATGTAGGGCTAGATGGGCCAATGGACCAATACTAGGCTAGGTGGACCCATGGTCTAATGCAGAAGAAGGGAAGGCAATTTCCTACATCATTATGTGTAAAGATCTCAAAATTGATGCTATACTATTTGGGAATCACCACCAGCAACATGATGATACTGGAGGTGGCATTACAGTCAGAAGCACTAACTAAAGGACATTTTCATTTCCCCTAACATATTAAGTGCATGGAGACCAACTGTTGGTTGAGCAAGGTATTTGGATGTTGCTTAGCAGCTGTGCACACTTAAAGGGGTAATCTGGTACGCCCTGAAATGGACGTAGCAGTACAATCCTGGACATATTTAACCCAAAGTAAGTTCAGTTCAGTTCAGTGGGGTCAACTCCCAAGGAAGCAGGTACAGGGTTGTAGCCTAACAACAAAAACATTTATCCACGTGGCTTAAAAAACAACTTTGCCTTCTACTAACCCTAAGAATCTAAAAAATACCACAGCAACTGGCTGGAAGCTGGCTTCTAGAGAAAAAAAAGGAAGAAATCTGGAATCCTGACAAAAACAAGAACCCACAAGATTCATGTTGTTTGCATGCCGTTGTGTTAAGTGATTTAGAATCCTGCATAATCAAGTGTTTAAATCATGCAGGCACCCCCGATGAATAGGGGAAGATCCCCGCTTCAGAATTTTACCCTATCCTAAACTTCTAGGGAGCTTTGGTGGGAGGGAGGGAGGAAAGAGGACCAAGACAACGGGGACAGCCTGAGCCCACCGTCCCTTGGTAAGTGACAATCACAAAGAAAACAGAATGCCTGAAGAGGCAATCCTGAAAACTGAGGTATCTGATTATTCCTAATCCAAGCCGGGGTATTTATACCAATGTTATTTCATGGAGAAGACAAACTTAACAGAAGGGGGGAGTGCACACAATGGAATTCCTCAGCCACACTGCAAACCCAGTTCCCTTCTGGTTTCAGTGTTTAAAAGAAATTTGCACCCCAAACAGCAAATCAAATACTGGTCCAGCCCTCAGTCTGGGACCTTGCCACTCGCTACTGCTGCTGCCCTTTCTTCAGCTGAGGAAAGGCAAAATGCCTGTGCATAACTTGTGAAGCACCTTCTAAGTGCATTCATTCTATCAAGTTTACAGCAGCAAAATCAAGTCCTGTAACACACTTGTCTGAATGAAGAGTGCCAATGCTTGGTTAGACTTGGAAACACAATCTGTTTGCAATTGATGAGACACATTATTAAAGATTTTTCTTTTTAAAAACTCCTAAACCCATTTATGATGGGGGTTTTCAGCAAAATGTTAAGACCTACATACACTGAATCAATCCATTGACTTACAAACATTTCACTTTTGTTGCTGCTGTTTTGGCTGAAAACAAATTTAGAATGCATCCTAGAGACATTCAAACTTAGCACAACATATTCTTGTCTTGCAAGCGATCACCAGATAAACCACAAAGGCTACAAGCTCAGAACCACAGTCTGACAATATCAGTTTTCCAAACACTAACCCCCTTGGATTAATTTGCAAATCACATTTTGCAAATTATGGTAACAATAGGAAGTCAATACTAAATAAAAAAATTCCTTCCACTAGCACCTTAAAGACCAACTAAGTTAGTTCTAGGTATGAGCTTTCGTGTGCATGCACACTTCTTCAGATACACTGAAACAGAAGTCACCAGACCCTTCTATATAGTGAGAAGGTGGGGAGGGATATTGCTCAGAAGGGTGGTGGGATTGGGTGATTGGCAGATAGCTGTGATGAGCCTGTTGACGACTCTTAACGACTGCAATAGGTCTTACAGGAAAAAGCAAGGGGTGAGAAGGTGAAAAATGGCTTTGTCATGTATAATGAGATAAGAATCCAATGTCTTTGTTCAGACCAGGTCTCTCCATGGTTTTAAGTTTGGTAATAAGTTGCAATTCAGCAGCTTCTCTTTCCAGTCTATTTCTGAAATTCCTTTGTAATAGAACAGCTACTTTGAGATCTTGTATAGAATGTCCTGGGAGATTGAAGTGTTCTCCTACTGGTTTCTCTGTCTTGTGATTCCTGATGTCAGATTTATGTCCGTTTATTCTTTGGCGTAAGGTTTGGCCTGTTTGTCCAATATAGAGAGCTGAAGGACACTGTTGGCATTTGATGGCATACACAATGTTAGACGATGAGCAATTAAATAGTCCCGAGATGGTATGTGTGATGTTGTTGGGGCCAGTAATGGTGTTGTCCAGGTGTATGTGGCAGCAAAGTTGGCATCTGGGTTTATTGCAGGCTCTGGTGCCAGTGTCCGTGTTAAGTCTGGTTGTAGTATTTTTGTGGGTTAGGAGTTGTTTAAGATTGGGTGGCTGTCTGTAGGCAATGAAAGGTCTTCCTCCCAGAGCTTGAGAAAGAGAACTGTCATTGTCCAGGAGAGGTTGTAGATCTCTGATGATGCGTTGTACTGTTTTAACTTGGGAGCTGTATGTGATGACTAGAGGTGTTCTGTTATTTTCTTTTTTGGGTCTGTCTTGCAGCAAGTTCTCTCTGGGTATCAGTCTGGCTCTGTTGATCTGTTGTCTAACTTCATCTGCTGGGTATTTTAGTTCTAAAAAGGTTTGCTGTAGATCTCTTAGGTGAGAGTCTCTGTCTGTAGAATTGGAACAGATGCGGCTGTAACGTAGTGCCTGGCTATATACAATGGACTGTTTGGTATGTTTGGGATGGTAGCTAGAGGCATGTAGATATGTTTGTCGGTCAGTTGGTTTACGGTATAAGGTGGTGTCTATGTGCCCATCCTGTATTTTTATAGTAGTGTCCAAAAAATGTATTTCTTGCATAGATTGATTCATTGTTAGGTTGATTGTGGGGTGAAAATCATTGAATTTCTGGTGGAAGTGTCCAGGGTCTGTTGACCATGTGTCCAGATGATAAAAATATTGTCAATGTATCGCAGGTACAAGAGAGGTTTGAGTGGGTAGGAGTTTAGGAAACGTTGTTCTAAATCCGCCATGAAGATGTTGGCATACTGTGGGGCCATGCGGGTGCCCATTGCTGTGCCGCTGATCTGAAGGAACAGGTCATCACCGAATTTGAAGTTGTTGTGGGTAAGGACAAATTGGCAGAGTTTGGTAGCAAAGTCCGCTGTGGTTTTATCTGAAATGGTGTTCCTTATAGCTTTCTATACAAGACATTCTATACAAGATCTCAAAGTAGCTGTTCTATTACAAAGGAATTTCAGAAATAGACTGGAAAGAGAAGCTGCTGAATTGCAACTTATTACCAAACTTAAAACCATGGAGAGACCTGGTCTGAACAAAGACATTGGATTCTTATCTCATTATACATGACAAAGCCATTTTTCACCTTCTCACCCCTTGCTTTTTCCTGTAAGACCTATTGCAGTCATTAAGAGTCATCAACAGGCTCATCACAGCTATCTGCCAATCACCCAATCCCACCACCCTTCTGAGCAATACCCCTCCCCACCTTCTCACTATATAGAAGGGTCTGGTGACTTCTGTTTCAGTGTATCTGAAGAAGTGTGCATGCACACGAAAGCTCATACCAAGAACTAACTTCATTGGTCTTTAAGGTGCTACTGGAAGGAATTTTTTTATTTTGTTTTGACTATGGCAGACCAACACGGCTACCTATACTGTTTGTTTCACCAAATAGAATATAAGCATGTCTTCTGAATGTTGTTTCCTTGAGTAAAGGGTTCTCCAGATACATTTCTCCCCAATCCACCCTCCCTAAAAGGAAAGAAAAATTATTTCCTTTTCTTAAGGGTTGACAACCATGCAAAATCCACACCTGCATTTATGTATCCTGTTAAAAATGACTGGTTTTATTATTTAGCATTGCATGCTCACATCCAAAAACGTGTTTTTAAGACTCCTCACTGAAGAAATTTGCAAAAATTAACTTTCGCCCCCTAAAATGGCACACCCTAACTTGATTGCTTTGGGGCTGAATGGGTGCATGAGAGATTCAGAGGGAGGTTGTGCAATCACACACATTTAGCCTTGAGTCCATGGTGGCAGTTTGAATGAACACATCCTGCCCTATTCATTTTTCAAGTCCCAAACAAGCCCCCGCAGTAGTTCTGAGTCAGGTCTTGCATTTCTTAGCTGGAGGCAGAAGTGGTGACTGTCCATGAAGCTGAATCCAAGAAGATGGTTTCTTCCCATGGTATTCCAAGTACAGGAACCAGTGCCAGATTTATGTATATATTAACAAGCTATAGCTTAGGGCCCCCCTCTCTTGGGCCCCCCCAAAAAAAATTAAAGGAAAAAAACTGGATGTACATTTCAAAAATATAAGATAAAAAACAAATAAATTAAAACCTACATACAGCAACAGTGTTTTGTGTTGTGTAGGCTCCTACAATGTAAGTAATGGGCCCCACCTGCTAGCCTGCTCCCTAAAATATCACTGGTTTGTTCATTTCTATATACAGTGATACCTCGGGTTAAGTACTTAGTTTGTTCTGGAGGTCCGTACTTAACCTGAAAATGTTCTTAACCTGAAGCACCACTTTAGCTAATGGGGCCTCCCACTGCCACCGCGCCGCCAGAGCATAATTTCTGTTCTCATCCTGAAGGAAAGTTCTTAACCCGAGGTACTATTTCTGGGTTAGTGGAGTCTGTAATCCGAGGTACCACTGTATAGGGTGCCTACATTCTGCATTGACTGGTTGCATGGCAACATGTTCAAATGGCTTTAGATATTTATTAGGTCCATACATTACCATTTAGCATATATTCAACACAAAAAACAGCGACAATTTGTTGTTGACAGAGGACAGCTGGACATATAAAGGGCCCCATTACCTTCAGTAGCTTAGGGCCTCATCAAACTTAAATCTGGCCCTGACAGGAACCCAGCATTCATTTACGATGAATATATAGCAACAAATGCTTTGGATTCGAAGAATATTTGGAATTGACAACCCGACAATAAAAAGACTGGTGCTGACCCTATCCTTCCACTTGAAAGTATCCTCTTTTTTTTGAAGCAATCTTTCCCCCACATACCTGCACAAAGCTTCAATAGCATCTCTGTCCAGAAAGTCATGTTCTCTCTTGACCGAAGAAATGTCAATGGGAAATATCAGATCTGCAGGAATCAAGATGGATGGGCAATCAAAAAGAATGCTATTCCCAGAGATAAAACTTATTTCAAAGCAACCAGCTGTCTCCAAGACATCAGACGCAAGGGACCGGCTCCTGCAAGATAAATTTCCCTTCATATACTGCCTTGGATGTGTGACAGGAGCCTGCTTCTCATATGGAACCTTTAACACACAGGACTGGCAACTGAAAATTCCCATGTGTCACAGGAAGGAAAAGGGGCGGAGGGAGAGGGAGCAAAGCACAGAGGAGCAAACCAAGTCCACAACTGCATGAGCAGAGAAAAACCTTACTGAACTTTAAAACAAACAATTTAACGTTTTGAGGAAGCTTTCCAGGAGTCGGCATGTGCTGCATGTAAGCGATAGGTTAGCAATTCCAAAAGCACTGGAAGGCAATGATGTGGAGAAATAAAACACAGCCTTGCGAGTAGCCAAGCAGCTATCTTTGGATAAACTGACACTGACACTCTGTTATGAAGAGTTATGAACTGAACAGAGGGGAGAAACAAGCTGCTAGGAGCCTCGTGTTGTTTCCCATTCCCTGAAAACAATGCAGCAGGCCAGGCCTGCACGTTGGGGACCTACCACCCATCCGCCGTGTCTGGTGGTCCACAAAAGGGCTGGATAAGCCTCTCCTGTTTGTGCTGCCTGTCTGGGATTGCAGAAACAGGGGCTTGTCAAGCACCTGGCAAGCCGCAATAGGCGGCTGATGGGCTGTGTTTGCTTTCTCAGTTGTGGAGACCTGTCTTAGATAAATACTTGGGGTGGCAGCAAGGAGGAAGGAACAGCAGTGGCTGGAGTCTGGAAATCTACAGCTGCTCTGCAACTGAAACAGACAAATTTTTTTTTGCCACTCTCTACAGATTCCTGAACCGGCAGATGGGTCGATTCCACATTCCTCACACAGCCAGAACTCCCCACTGCTACAGCGAATGGTTCTATGTAGGACATCTCAGGAGGGCTTTTCCCCCAGGCCCCATTGCTTGACAAGCATGAATACTCTATTGTGTAAACGTTTACCTGATGCAGATCAAGGTATCTTTTGCGGCTCCCGCATGCCAAGAATTGGTATGATAATTTCTATCATGTGAAGGGACAATCTTTTGACTTTAGGGGTGGCCCACCGCCGAGACCATAGAACACCGGTCCTGAAAGATCTACATTGGCTCCCAGTACGTTTCTGAGCACAATTCAAAGTGTTGGTGCTGACCTTTAAAGCCCTAAATAGCCTCTGCCCAGTATACCTGAAGGAATGTCTCCAACCCCATCGTTCAGCCCGGACACTGAGATCCAGAGCCAAGGGCGTTCTGGTGGTTCCTTCACTGCGAGAAGTGAGGTTATAGGGACTCAGGCAGAGGGCCTTCTTAGTAGTGGCACCCATCCATCAGATGTCAAGGAAATAAATAACTATCTGACTTTTAGAAGACATCTGAAAGCATGTTTTGGGAAATGTTTAATGTTTAATGTTTTATCACTTTACTACTTCTACTACTACAACTACTACTATTTGGTTGGGAGCCACCCAGAGTGGCTGGGGAAACCCAGCCAGATGGGCAGGATAAAATAAATTCTTCTTCTTCTTAAATGGGAAGTTAGCATTGACATAGTGTAAAAATGGGCAGTCTGTGGCACTGCAGATGCTGCTGGACTGCTGGACTCCAACTCCCATTAACTGCATCCAGCATGGCAAATGGCAAGGGATGATAGGAGTCCAACAACATCCCAACAGAGGTTCTCCATCCAGAAACAGACTTTGGTAATCTTTCATGATACAGCGCCCTGTGTGAGGCCAAAATGTGGCACCGCCAAATGGACCTTCTCAATTTTGCATCACTGACATTGCTTACAGGAACATTCCTATAAAAATATTATGTCTTTATGCACAAATCATTATAACCAGACCATGTAGATTCAGACAAAAAGTTTCAGCCCTCTCTACTGAAGTCCTAAGCCAGGCTTGCATGACTTCCAACTCACCAAGCCAAATATGGTTCCTTCGGGGGGACTCAAGAAACCTCCTGTTTATGCTTCCAGAACCACAAAAACAAGGCACCTTGGGAGCCACAAGCCATGAATTGTGGGCTCTGTTTGCCTTGGTGAGTCATCAGCCTCTCAGACCGACCACAAGCTAGCTAGCTAGAAATGCCATGTGTGGCAATGGAACCATGAAACTAGGTTTCATGGGGGAGCTTTTTATTTATTTAAATTAAGAAAATAATAACCAAGAGGTTTAGTATGTGTGCACATCCTTACATTAGAGAAAGGCTTCCTAGAGATTATGCACCTTGGCAGAGAAAAGGAATCAAAGTGTTCAAGAAAACCAAACTTGTCCAAATATAGGATTTTGAACAAAGGAGTTGGACAATAGCAAGAGCTATCCTGCATGCTGATTTTCTTTTTTTAAAAAGGAATTTTCTTGGCTCTGTGTCAGAACCAAATGTGAATAACACAATAGAAGGAAACTCAGTTGCTAAACAGATAAACAAAAGCATAGCCAAGTGTTGTCTCTGCAAGTGCTATTAGCGCCACCAATTGCCAGAGCAGTTGCCAATTAAAGCCTCTCTCAATCGCTCATCAAGAACATGCTTCGCACTGCTGTAACTTCCACCACTAAATAATGAACTATCACTATGCAGTTATAACGAACAGCTGGGGGGATGAAGTGATGCCGAAGTGTTCTTGCAAATCTGTTGGGACACAGTACCAACAGATTTAACTTCTGTCAGATGCATTGAAAAAATGCACCTATGTGCACCTGTGCAGTGAATTCAGCTCCCTGATTCTGCCTCTTACTTACCTACCAAAGATCTGTCCTGCCTTTCCCCAGCTGGGTGCCCTCCAAATGCTTTGGCCTGACTAGTGGCCCCATTGACAGGGGCTGATGGGAGTTGGGAGAGAATATGTTAGAGAGATGCAGAGAGAGATAGGCTGATCTATCCTATTTGGAAATAAAAGAGATGGGCCTAAATCACTTTAGAGGAGCAATGACACAGAAAGCAGCACTGTTGCTTACCTTCATATAGCTGAGCGTATTGTGGAAACCCTGCTGCCCGCAGCCAATCACAAGCCTCTTTGGCCTCAATCTCTGGAAGATAAAGAGAAGACAATTCATAGTTGAGATGTGCAAAGCAAAATGTTTCCCCCTCCCATTCATTTTTTTAAAAAGAGAAACTGTGCTTCGAAAATATGCATAGATTCAGCAGCAGAAATTATTTCCCAAGTGCTATTATTTCAAGTTTTGATTTCCTTGTATATTTTCCCAGCTTAATTCTACTACTTAAGAACGCTACTCCAGATGTACCTGAAGTGACACCTTAAATTTTCAACGTGCTTAATGGCTGCAATCCAGAGCATTGGTGCTAGCACAGTGCTTTCACAGAGCTACAAAAGTAAAAGAGGTGCTTTTCATTGTCTTTTGGGGTACCTGGGCTGGGTCTGAATTGCTGGCTCGTAACTTCTTTGCAGAAAGAAACCTTGGCAAAAGTATATATGTATTTTAAAAAATTAGATAATGCCGGCTAATTTAACACCACTGAAAACTTCCAAATAAAAATGAGCAGCATTCAACAAATCATGTCACTTTTGATGCCACGATTTTTCAGACTGAAATACTTAGTGAAGCCAATAACCATCCTTTTTGCATCGTGTAAATAATACCGACAAATCTAAACCCTGAGAACAAGTGGCACATTGTTTTACATTTGCTCAACCACATGTTCACTACCCAGGTTAAAAGTGGAGGAAGACTGGAGGTCTCCACGGCATTTACGAGTGACTCGGTTTACATACCGCTTATTTGCTCCAAGTATATATATTTTTTGCACTTCGCTCCTTGAAAATATACTATTTGGCAGGCTACAGCCATTCACAAGTATGCACTGGAGGCCAGGAGAAAGGGAATACGTGCAGATCGTTGAGTTACATGCTCTGTTTTCTTATCAAGCATGCCAACACGTCTAATTAATTTGGGTTCTGGTTCCAGGATACAGACGAAGGCTGACAGGTAAAAAACTTGGATTAGCTGAAGAAAATAAGAAAGCTCCAGTTGACCCCTCAGGAGCCTTGGTTGTACTGAACCTCTCCCAAGGTCCCAAGTCAGCACTTAATGGAAATTTAAGTCAATTCCAACAAAAAGGTGGTGCAAAAGAAAGAAAAGAAAAGGATATTTTTGCTCCCTTTTAAACTACGACACAGAATGCCAACTGTGCCAGCTATTGGAGACGCAGCTGAAAGGACTCAAACCCACACAGGGCATCTGAAAATGGCAGCCAGACATCTAATGGGGGTTCGGCCCAGGAAACAGTATTTGAGGGCCTTTTTGTGGGCAGTTTTAGTCATGCTCCTAATGGAAATTTGACCTGCCCCTGCGCTTCAGTTGGCAACCGGAGCTCCCAACCTGCACCCTGCTATTGCTGTCTATGAGGGGGGAAATACAGTTCTTTGGGGGTGGGGTGGGTGCTTTAAAGGTATGATAAGTACACAGCCTAAATCCCTTGATGTGGCTTGTAAGTAATGCAATTTATGCACTGTGTAGTTGGGCCCCCAAATCTGGCTAAAATCTGGCACCTTGAGCCATTTAAAGGTTTTATGGTTGGGCATATTCTTTATACCTTCCCCTCATATCAGTCTCAGCTAAGACCACAGGTGCGCAGCCTCAGGACCTAATTTGGCCCTTCAGGCTTCTGGGATTCTTCTCAGGCTGCACTCTCTCTTTCCAGACCTGTTTCTTATGTTCCTGAGGTACTTTTGTCTGGACAGAATGTGCCCTTAGATGCTAATCATGCATTCATGGTGTGTGTAGAAACTAGCCCACAGATATGTCACGAATACTGCTTGGCTCACTTTTGTCTCTAACCCTGCCCAGCACTTTCACATGTCCCCCAGGTTGCCCAGAAGTGAACATGGCTGCCTGCCTGACAAAATTTCACCATGCCTGCTTAAGGCAGGCAAGACCCCCCATTTACGAAGCTTTTCCTTCTCCTTCATGGCAGTGCTACAGGAAGACTTTCCATGAAGAAGATAACATTACTCTGGAAGTGTAAATCTATATTTTTTTTCTAGCAAAGATCCGTGAACAGAAGCCATCAAGGATCTAGTAAACAATGGGTGGATCTTTCCTGGAAAATCTACATGACCTTTCAAGTATAACAATGGTGGTCTTCCGTGATACTAGTTCCAGCAGCATAACTGGGGTCTGTTCCATTTTTTGGGAACAATTCCTAATTATGCTCTTAGAGAAACACATGGGCCAGTGTGGAGGGGGTCAAGTAGGAGTAAAATATGGGCGGGGGGAGGAAATATGGCAGCAACCAGCTTCAGGCCTGATCTTCTCTGAAAGTCAATTAGGCTCATAAATAGTTGAAGCTTCATTTATCTCAGAATGGAAAATCATAAAAGCTTCCCATGTTAGAGAGTTAATTTTTAAACAAACGAAACAAAACACCCAGCTGCCAGTAGCAATTTTCTACAACTTCCTTTCTTATCACATACGATTATTTATTGGGTTTACAGCCCTAAAATATTTTTAAGTGACTAAGGCTGCAATCTTATGCAGTGTTATCTAGGAGTAAACCCCAGGAAAAACCCTGCAGGATTTACTTCTGAGGAAATATGCATGGAACTGCAGAGCGGGAAGGGACCACGAGGATCATCTAGTCCAACCCGCTGCAATGCAGGAATCTTTTGCACAATATGCGGTTCGAACCCACAACCCTGAGATTAAGAGTCTCATGCTCTACTGTAAGTGCATTGACTAAACTGGGCAGCCAGACAAACAAACAAACAAACAAACAAACAAATGCAAAGACAACTGGCGGGTAAGATGACATGCAAAACAAAATTGGGACTTTTAAAAAGTTTTCCCCAAGTATTAGTTTGTATACAAAGCAAGAATTTAAAATTTGTTTATAAATATTCCTTAAGTTCCACGAGAAATCTTTTCTGCTCAGAAACGTTTCGGGTTAATAAAGGCACCTGTCACTAAGATTCTGGAAGGGAACAATCAAACTTGCTGGTTATATCCATCCTTGGCCACTTTTAGGTAGAAAGGAGGCAAAGATTATAAGACCCTTTTGCAAGCTACATTGATTCGATATGATTGCTCCAGTATTAAGGAGCAATCCTATGCACAAGAAGCTGGCATAAAGTTACACAAGATCCAAACCCCGTTCAGCAGGGGCAAGTCAGAACAGCCCCTGTTGCCATACCCGCTGCCTGAGATTTCACAAGCCTGCCTGCCACTGCCTGGTAACCCTTCACAGAAAGTGTCTTTAAGTTCTCTGCCTTGCTTACTAGATTTTTGGGCGGTTATGCAAGGGTTCTGGAGGATCCTGGAAGAACCCACAAGGCTGTCTTGAGATCCCATAAGATCTTGGACAGCCTCACAAGATCTCGCGAGAGCCCCCAGAGCCTGGTATGCAAGGTTCTCTAGCCCCCTTTCTATTCATTTATTGGTGACCAGCGTAAAGCTGCAGCCGCATAAGTAAAATCAGCATAAATTGAGATCCTACTGTAGGATCCAGTTCTGGATTGCTAGATCACATGACCAAGCTGATCCAGCCTAAATCCCCATACTGCACTCTTTTTGTGTGCATGAAGTAGCACTCCCCTAAGCAAATCTTCCAGCTTAGGAAGAGAGATTTGTTTTCCCCTCAGGAACAAAGCAGAAACAGCTCAATTTCTCCTCCCATGCCCTCAAAAGCTGGTCTATATGTTGAAATAAAGGCCAGCTTCTCTGCTATATGGCTGGGTACCATTACATATGCTGCTTCCTATGGCACCATAAGTTTCCAAAACAGACACTATGGAAAGGAATTCCTAAGCGTCTCTCACTTTTTCTTTCATTTGATAAAGTCTTGGCTATCAGGTCTGACACCTAAAGCTTTTCTTTTTTAAAAAAAGCAGCAACAACTCCCCCCTCAAGGCAAACAGAAACTGTGTATTCAAAGTCCTGATTATCTGGGTTGATCTGTGTGCCTGCAGACTACCCTGGATGGACTGCCACTGTGGTGAATCCAAGCAGTTTTTGCTAGCTAGTCCTCACCTTCAACTCCATTATGATTCCATCACTGTCCCTGATAAAAGTTAGGGTCCTGCAACATGCTGGCTACCCCTCACTTAACTAAGATGTGAGTCTAGACTTTGCCATAGCACTGAGGGGAGAGGAAGGTGAGAATTGATATACAGTACAGTATGCCTGCCCCTTGCTTTCATTGAGATAATGGCTCTGTATTCTGAAAACTAAATGCACACCAGGACACAACATTTAAACATTGCCACAGAGCCTGAAGATGTGATGTGAATAAACATAACACCTTTGTCTCATTGGTTCCATCTCTTCCACACACTCAAAGAGTGTATTTCAAAGTGTGTCATTCTACCAACCAGCCAGGTGTTCCTCAGTTACCATATAAGCTTTGCATACTTCAGTAGTGAAGTCAAACTAATAGACAGATGCCTCCACTGAGGCCTTTTCTCTCTATTTCTTGCCAAACATAATTAAGGCATATTCCCTCTTCCTTCAAAGAACTTCTCCTCCCTTAGTTAGCAGTGTGTGGTGTTTTCCAGGAATCAAATTTGCTTTCTAGCAAGAAAAATCCTGGATGGCAAAAAGAAGAAGGAAGAATTAAATTCACTCAAGCGTCTCGTGATGATATAGCAAACATGACTGAAAGAATGGTGTGCCCAAGAAGGGGAAGAGATTTTTGCAAGCTGTGGACGGTGAGAAATGTGTTCACTAGATAAATTAGAATGCAATCATGTTTAAACTATACTGTGCCTCCAGAAACCACAAAGAATACATTAATTTTATCTTTTGCATTTATATTATGGCCCTTGAGAGCCATCCGGACACCTCACACAATTAATCACAGCTAAAGATAATTATATCCAATCAAAAAGGATTGAGAAAAGAGTCATTATTAATTAAAAATATGACATCCTACTTAGAACTAGGGGCAGAACGGAGGACAAGTGTGAAATTTAAAGTACATGAATGAAGTATAGATGCAAAGAACAGGCTTTTTGGAATCCATTTTGTGGTAAGAAGATCATTATTTCGATCTTTTGCCTGCCTTCGGGTAGGAAACAACCCTTTTATTCATCTACTGCACACATTTCCTCAATGATTCCTACCACCACCACCACTCTGCAGCCAAGGTGGTACAATCTTGATGTGACTGTACCATGTAAAAAAAATTCATTAAGGTTGCTTGTCCGAATGCTCCTGTCTGTCCATAAAAATAATGCTCCATGTTTGAGTATTCAGAGGGCCAGCTCAATCTGAACCAAGAAGGAAAGCATTTCAGGAGGGCTCACAGTTCTGACTTACTATCTGGTTCAGATGCGGTTCAGTTGGCCCCAGTGGATGGGACTACTTGCATGAGTATGTGTAATATCTGAAAGAATACTCATGAACTTTGGAGTGGCCGCTCTCACCAGTGGAAATCTCCACAGGCCCTCTGAATTCAGAGAGCATTCTTGTCTCATATTACAATGCATTATAGACATACACTGTGTCACACGTACACTTTACCCGTGAGCAACTACTTATGAGGGTTTAGCCAGCTGAGAGAACTTTGTACCATCTCTGAAGAGCTTGTTTCCAGAAACCAACTACCTAAAGGAAGTGGTGTGTCATCCCATATGCTGATTTGCTTATATCAGGGGTCAGCAAACTTTTTCAGCAGGGAGCCGGTCCTCAGACCTGGTGGGGGGCCGGTTTATATTTTAAAAATAAAAATAAAAGTAAACGAATTCCTATGCCCCACAAATAACCCAGAGATGCATTTTAAATAAAAACACACATTCTACTCATGTAAAAAACACTAGGCAGGCCCCACAAATAACCCAGAGACGCATTTTAAATAGGACACATTCTACTCATGTAAAAACATGCTGATTCCCAAAACATCTGGAGGGCCAAGTTTGGCCATGCCTGCTCCTGTATCATGGGACTTAAGCAATTGACAGCAAGCTTAAACAGTTTAAATATATTTAAATATATTTCAGTGGCACTTTACAGGATGGCTTTACAGTACATTCAGATTTTGCCTCTACAGAAGTGTAGCCAATATGAATCTTAACAAGGATTTTGTTTTTAAATGGACTATGTTGCCAATTCCTGCTGAAGATAATCAAGTTGGCATTGCCAAAAACATAGGCGCACCTCTCTCCGATTTGTTACAGAAAACAGATTAGCAACGTAGTTTACTTCCTGTGTAAAGATAAAAATGTTACTTAGGACTCTCTGGAATTAGCTGCTGACTTGACATGTACATACTGTTTTTTGTTTTTAAAGAGAACAAACAGAAAGATCAAATGGGGAGCTGTCTTCTTTGTCTGATCCTTAGTCCAGAACTATCAGATTTATTAAGAGTGAAAAATCTTCTAAAAGCCCAGTAAGAAACAAACAAAACAGGACAGCTCAACTTAACACATGATGTGAGGAACTTCTGCTATTTGTACTTCCTGCATGCAGGACACACACAAAGAACTCTCCTCCTTAAAAGGACTGGAAATAAGGCTTGATAAAATAAAAACTGCATCTTATTTAGGGTGAAGATAATACACTTGATGACAATTAAGCAAGTGGCCTTTGAGAAGATTTTTCACTAGTGCTAGTGTGTGAAAACGGTCAAGAACCAAGGATCCCCAGGCATGAACCTCCACATAGTGGATACATCAGGAGCAATCCCTGACGCCCGGGCATCTTCACTTGGTCACATGACAGGACCTGACAATCAGCTGATTGTTGCATCTTGTGCTGAACGCTTTGCAGGTATAGGTGGAGGTTCCTCACCAGCCCTACCATACTCTGAATTATAACTTTGTTAATGGTCCTACCTTAAAGGATAGCCTAGGTTAAAAAACCCTGGTGAGGTTTCCCAAGTGGGTCCATGGCGTTGTTGTGCTCTGGTAACCTCAAGGTTAGATTACTGCAATGCATTATACATAGTGCTGCCTCTGAAGACGGTTCGGGAACTTCAGATGGTGCAGAATTCAGCAGCCAGGTTGCTCACCAGAGCAAGACGGTTTGAGCATATTACACCAATCCTGGCCCGACTGCACTGGCTACCAGTTAGTTTCCGGGCCCAATTGAAAATGCTGGTGTTGACCTATAAAGCCTTAAATGACTCAGGACCGCAATACCTCAAGGACCGCCTCTTTCCACATGAACCTTCCCGGACCCTGAGATCATCTTCTGAGGCCCTCCTTCGGGTGTCTCCTCCTTGAGAGGTCCAGAGGGAGGCAACACGAGAACGGGCCTGCTCTGCAGTGGCTCCCCATCTGTGGAATGCTCTCCCCAGAGAAGTTCACCTGGCGCCTTCATTGTACACCTTTAGACGCCAGGCAAAAACATTCCTTTTTAACCAGGCCTTTGCTTGATTTGATTTACATCCTATGGCCTTTTAAAATGTGTTTTTTTTGGGGGGGGTGGCCTATTGGGTTGCTTTTTAATTTTTATTAGGTATTTTGCAGTTTTATATCTTGATTAACAACAACAACAACTTTACAATGGTGAATTCTTGTTAAATGCATACTTTATCTCATATTATGATTAGAGAGTGCAGATGGCCTTATTTCTACAGCCTCTCTTCCTTGCCTGATTAAGAATATTCTAGTCAGAGTTGTAGCTATTGTTTGTGGGGGGGATAGCTGGGTTTTTTTTGCCCCGGGTGAAGCCTCCAGAGAGGCCCCATCGAGGCTCCCAGCCTCTGTGTGTGTGTGTGTGTGTGTGTGCGCGCACGCGCAAAATACCGTGAGGGAGATGCCAAACTGGGTCTTTTGACCCAGGTGAAATAAAGCCTAGTTTTGCCCCTGACTCTAGTGCTCTGTACTTAGGACAAGAAAATACCGTATTTTCGCTCTATAAGATGCACCAGACCACAAGACGCACCTAGTTTTTGGAAGAGGAAAACAAGAAAAAAAAATTCTGAATCCCAGAAGCCAGAACAGCCAGAGGGATCGCTGCACAGCGAAAGCAGCGATCCCTCTGGCTGTTCTGGCTTCTGGGATAGCCGCGCAGTCTGCATTCGCTCCATAAGACGCACACACATTTTCCCTTACTTGTTAGGAGGGGAAAAGTGAGTCTTATAGAGCAAAAAATACGGTACAAGTTAGGAGGAACAGCCATTTCCTTCTCCAAGTGCTCCAGCTCACAGCATCCACAAATACACAGAGATTAACCAGAATCCAAGCAGGATCTTGTTCTGCCAGCTGAGCTTCAACAAGCAACGCCAGGGGAAGCCTGAGAGAAGGCGACAGTGGGCAAGCTTCATAGACAAACTCATGACCCTTCAGTGAGAACGGTATTTGGTCGAGTCCCAAAGAATCAAACACTGCATTTATTTATTACAAGAGCAAAAGCAGAGCGGCCATCATGATCATAGCCGCAGGCCTACTTCTCACTGGAATCCAGGAGGCTTTCAAGTGGATGCACTGATGATCTGAGATATATCGCAAGCTGTCGGCCTCTCAGTCAGCTGGATAAGCCGGCAAGACAATGTGAGAGGGAAGAAAGCTCGGGTAAGGTTCTCCACATCACATTGGCATGTTTCCCAGTACTTCAGAGGCCTGAATGAGCAAATGCTATGGTACAATTCATACACCCAATTCCTGCACAGACACTTTCTGTGCTGAGGTACTTCTCCCCTAACTTTCGCAGGGGTACAAGGGTAGCTTCATAGCTTTTTAAACTCGTATGCATGTCAGAAGCAATGATTCCAGGGAATCTGGACAGCTCCTGAAAGCTAAGAGCACGCATAAATAGACATAAGGTGCTCAAAGTGGTGCAGGATTGGCACTACAGTGGTACCTCGGGTTAAGTACTTAATTCGTTCTGGAGGTCCGTTCTTAATCTGACACTGTTCTTAACCTGAAGCACCACTTTAGCTAATGGGGCCTCCTGCTGCCGCTGCGCCACCGGAGCATAATTTCTGTTCTCATCCTGAAGCAAAGTTCTTAATCTGAAGCACTATTTCTGGGTTAGCGGAGTCTGTAACCTGAAGCCTATGTAACCTGAGGTACCACTGTACTTTTAGGCAGGGTATATTTTTCTTGCCTTTTTCTTGCCAGGGAAGGGGAGAGGTGCTTCTGCGATTATCTGCTTCAGCTGCCCAAAAACCCCCAAGCAAAAACCCCTGACTGGCCTAGGATACTATGTGCCTCGACTTGGCAGGGGAATGGCAGCATTCGAAATACGCCAGGCACCAAGGACATTTTGCACTTGGCTATCAGCCGCTTGCAACCAAGTGAAGATACCTGGATGCCAGGATGGCGCCTGATGTCTCCACCATCTGGAGATGCATGCCCAGTGATCCTTGGATGTTGTCTGTTTTCACACACTAACAACACATCCTTTAGAATTCTATGCCCCATATTTTATCTGCACAATCAGAACAAATTTCAGGAACCAAAAAGTCACATGCGACTTTCGAGCAGTCTAACCCCAAACGGCAACAAGACATTCTGTTTTGCCAAGTGTAACCCTGATCTGAGGAGCTGTTTGACACCTAGCTTATTTATTTGAGTTTCTAACAGTGGGTCTAGGGCAATATGTGCCTCTCCTTGCTGCTCCGTATCAGTCAGAACAATGTTATCGGGCCAATCCTGGAATAATGATCACATGGAATTCAGCTCAGTGAGAATGTTGTAGTCTTTACAGCTGCATACTTCAAAATGGATGTCTGATGCTGGCAGAAGACTCTCCAAAGGCAGTTGAGGCGGAGAGTAAGATTTCTAGGGCTTGATCAAAGCTTCAGTGCCATGCGTTGGGATTTGCACATTCCCATTAAGAGGAAAACCATAAATAAATGATGCAATAGGAAACACCACAGTATTTGCATACTTTATGCAGGTTGGAAAATTCAGCTTTCTTGATGCAGAATTTGAACTGCTTTGGCACAGAATCTCCATTCTTTTTTTTTAAAAAAAAAATACAAACAGCCATGCCTAAAAGACAAGGAATCTGAGGATCTAGTGTGTTGTGGCTGTGGAACCCCCAAGGACTGGAATGCAAGACTGTATAGCGTGGCAACAGAATTCTCTTGTACGGGGTGATGAATAAAATGGATTCCCATGAATGGCGGAATAGGGTATATTCATTAACTTATCCGTCTTTTATTTAAAGCGAAAATCCTACTGAAGACAGCCACCCCTTATTCCAAGCACATTATTATTGGAAAGATGGTATTTGCTGGACTAAAGAACAGATCAAGAATTGTGTTTGTAGCCTTGGCCTAAATAGCATAACCCATCCGGCTAATTCACGGTCTCCCTGTAGCAAAAACATCAGCCTTCACATTCCTTGATATTTATCAGCCATAGAATCAAAAGCAAACAAGACATCTTGACATCCTTCACCACACAGAATTATTTAAAAGCCACCCTGACCCTTCTTGCACAGGAATAAGGTAAGAAACATGACTGGAATGGCTTATCTCATTGGGAGTTAGTTGCCTCAATACTCATGGTCAATACATGGATTCTAAGCTTTAAAATGTTCAGAAAACTATGAAAGTTCTAGCTAAGGTTATACCTTTTAAAAAATTAAGCATACAGATGAAAGAGGCTGGCGGAATGGCATATAAACACTTGTTTGGGAATGCCATTGTTTATAAGGATGTTGATGCAAGCTGTACACAATTTCTGAGGTGTGCTTAAGGTCTCCCTTGCAATTTCAGAGGGTGGTGGCGTGTTACCACCATGTAGTGCAGCCAACACGAAATGTCTTGGGCTAGCTTCTAGAAAAGTTTAGAGCCGACCGTGTTCCATTGCAGCAGACATCCTACACAAGAAAGCAACGAACAAGGCCCATTTGAATTCCATTTCACACAGAGAAGAAACAAGAGGCCAAAAGAAATCTTGGCTCCAATGCTACCCAAAAAAGTCCACCAGGAATCTAAGCCTCTTACTTCTGGGGCCAAGTCCAGGACCCTGATGAATCCTCTTAAAAAGAAACCTTGAGGCTTTTACTGAGGCTTGATTGGCACTTTAAGAAATGCATGTTCTTGGCTTTGCATTCTTCTGTGCAAGGAAGGAATTTGTGGATCTCTCACTATCTGCTAGTTATGTTTTGGGTGCACAAGGGAAGCAGCAGAGCCCTTGTCCTAATAGCTCTGGACCTCTTATCGTTCCTCACAACAATGTCATTTTATAGGGAAGACTGTATGCAAGACACATTGCCTTGGATTTGGTTATACTTCTGTAATAAGCATAAAAAGGAAGCGGAAACATCTGAAGTTATTTTTGTGTCTTTAGGTCTTTTGGCAATGGAGCTCAAATGCTGGGGTGGGTCTGGTATTGTCTGGAGCCTGTCAGTTCTGCCGCATAGCCTCATTTCCTTCTTCCTGTTGCTAGTGAAGTATGAGAAACTTTTGTTTACAATATGGGACCATCCTGTTTGACACAAGCCTTCATTCTTCCTATCCCCCTGAATAGGCGAAAAACTGCAGTTGTCTCCTGCTGAAGTCCCAGGCAGAAGTCTACATGGTTCAATTTCTGTTGCCCTCCCCCAATAAATCCAGGTACAACAGGGATGGGGAACCTGTGGCCACCTGGATATTGTTGTTCTTGATTCAGGTACAAATAGCATGACCAATGGTCAGGGAAAGTAGGAATTGTAGGACAGCAGGATCTAGAGAGCTTTCCCATCTCAGAGCTACAGTCTGCAATACTGCTTCACACTAGAGCAGATGAGGCTCAAAAGATCTTATGTTGCATGGCACTCAAAACACACCTGCCCCAACCCATACATTCTGAATATGACGCTTGTTTGTGTGTGAAGGATCAGCATCATACGTACAAACTGATGCAGGAACACATGAAACATCTTTAAACAGAATCAGTCCAACCATTTCCATCTAGCCAGTATTGTCTGACCTATTTTTAACAAGGAATTTCATGAACTCATGATATATGGATATATCACAATGTCTGAAATACAGATGGAGCTACAGAGAGGCATTGGCTGGCGTCATGGGTTTCCCACATTGTGATTTTGCATAGTGCGCGCGCACACACACACACACACACACACACTATGATTCGCAATATATTGCGAGATCAAAAATTACAAAACCAGTACCATGCTATGGGCTTGAAACCAGTTTTGGATGATATATTGCCCAGCCCTAACACACACCATGAATCACGATATATCAAAAACTATGAAACCAATATCACGATATGGACTTCAAACCGGTTTTGATAATATAGGTTTGCCTGAATCTTGTAACACTGAATAGCTCTGTCAAAAGCAACTGATACAAGAGAGCCAAGTGCTCTGACCTATTAAATACTCAGGCCCAAAGCAGCACCAATCCATATACCGTACCTTCCATCATGTACATTTCAAGTAAAAGCCTGGAACAGAAGACCATAGCCACCAGCAATAATTTTAGGGAAATCTTTTAGCATTTGAAAGGGACAATATATTCCATGCATATCAATAGGTATGTCTCCTAGTCTTCTGCGGCAACTAAGGACCCCTGGTTCTTGCCCCAAGCCAAACTATTAGGCCAGAAAGGACCGGTATAGGTGCACTGAGGCAAGTAACCTTTGTGATCTTATTTCCAGGGCTGACAATCAGCCACTGAACTTTCTGCTGTATGAAAAAGGTTCTTCAGACAGGGGGTTCAAAGATATTCCCACCATCTGCTCCAAACAGAAAGGTAACGTAGTATACCAAGCTCAGCAAATGAAAACAAGAGGCAACATGAAGCCTATTGGTTGCTTACTGGCCAGAGAAATGCTGACCTAATCAAGCTCTGGTGACACTTTAAGAAAAAGCACTCAATCTGCTTGGCTATTACCTTATTTCTCATTCATTACAAATTGCATTGCAAGTGTAATCAGAGACACAATATCCGCACTGTTGGGAATTCCTTGATCCAGCTGAGACACCCAGCAGCTCCCAGTGGCTCAAGACAGAAAATAATTCTTTTAACTGATGACCGTGATAAAGTTACAATACCTCAAAAACCACAAAATCTGCGCTTGGGGGGAGAAAAAGGAAAGCAAACTCGCTCGTATTGCTAGATAAGGCGTAAGTCAAAACCTGGGGCGTGCTGCTCACAGGCAAAACATTCTGCTCGATTGCCTGAAATTTCATCTTTGGGGAGCAGGAAGCAGAATGTTAGCCGGACAAGGTCATTTATCTCGGGACCTCTTTGGTCTGCCTGGGGCCACCACAGTCTGGTTCCATTATAATCAACACAACCTGCATGTTTCAGGACACTTCTATTTATTTACTGTAGGGCAGCAACACCTGGGGAGCTCCAGATGTTGGGTTACAATAGGCATCATCCCTGAGCTCTGGCCATGATGTTTACCCCTGCTTTAGAGCAGCCTTTTACAACCTGGTTTGGGCTACAATTCCCATCCATCTCAGCCAGCATTGCAACAGTCACGAGATGGTGGCCATGACAGTCCAACGGTTATTTTATTTATAAAAACATTTCTACAGACGACTCACAAATTATGTGCGCTTAACTTGTGCTTCCTGTGCTTGGCCGAAAAACTTAGGGGGGGGGCAGACATCCTGGGTGTGTGTGTGGGGGGGGGGAGCTAGCAATTCCACCAGTCATAGCAGTTGCCTTGGGAGAGAATTTGGAGATGCAGGCAGAGTGTGTGTTGACTATGCAAGATTTTGGCTTTATGTGCTATCCCCGGAATGCAACCACCGCATCAGTTGGGAGTCAACTGTATACCACTATATCATAAAAATATCAAAGTGGTTTACAATAATATCTACATCCAGTACAAATGCATAAAAATTAGAATCAGAGACCATCAGCTAACCACTATGGAAGGATGTGTTCTTAACTGCCAGTATAAGCCTGGAGATATAGTAAAGTTTTCAGCAGGCATTGAAAAGTTGAAATCAAGGCTGACTGCTGAATCTCTCTTGGTGGAACATCCCACAGGACTGGGCTGATGACACTAAAGGCTCCATTTTGTCTTGATGTCGACTGAGCCTTGCTAACTCAGGGGACTAGCAATGACACACTTGCAGATGATCTCAAGTGACTGAGCTAGGATATAGGGGTTCAGGTAAGCTGTTCAGGGCTCTGCAAATCAAGACAAATATCTCGAGCTTGGATCAGTAGTGGATGGGTGCAGATGCTTTAACAAGCCATGTTTTTGGTCATGTTCCCCAATCGGCAGTCTGCCTGCTGTATTCTGCACCAGCTGGGTCTGCCAAACCAGGCCCAAGGGCAGCCCCATGCAGAGGACATTGTAGTAATCCAGCCTTGAGGTTACAAGCACATGGACTCCAGTCACCAGGCTATAGCTAGCAAACCAGGCAAAGCCGAAGGAACTCCAAGTCACAGAGGATGACTGAAGGGCACCAGGCTCCAGAGGAAGTGAACTGCAGAGAGCAGGATTTAGATGGGTACTTACCATGCACACTTCTCTACAGCTTCCTTTCCCCTTTCCAAATTGTTCTTTAAATTATGCCAGTTCAAACATCCATTTGAAGAATTAGATGAGAGAGACTTTCAAAGGAGAAATAAAGGGGGGGGGACATCAGTGATAGCTTTCCCCCCTTTAAGCAGCTTCTGGGTCTAATTTGGAAGGGAGATTCAAAAGCAGGTTTTGAGTTGTGTTCATGTTCCGTATTTTTCGCCCTATAGGATGCACTTTTCGCCCTATAGGATGCACCCCTCTCGCTCTCCAGGCTTCGCGGACCTCTCCGCAAGCAGCCGGAGCGCTCCCGCTGCTTGCGGAGAGTTGCCTGCGTGCTGAAGCCTGCGCGTGCTGAGATCAGCGCGTCCAGGCTTCACGGACCTCTCAGCAAGCAGCGGGAGCCAGCGCTGGGCTCCCACAGCTTGCAGAGAGCTGCCTGTTTGGGGGCTGGGGTCGGGGGAAGCTTGGGCGGGCCTCCCCCGCCCCAGCCCCGCGCCTGGGGGGGAAATAATTTTTTTCCCTTTATTTCCCCCCCCAAAACTAGGTGCGCCTTATGGGACGGTGCGTCCTATAGGGCGAAAAATACGGTACATGTGTGAGGGGGTGGGCACTTTTTAGCTGAGTAACCAAATCATGAGTGCTAATAGAAGTTAAGACGCATCCATCATATTGGATCCTACTCCCTAATGCTGAGGGATGCATTTCTTGAGACTTGTCTGCTCAGCATCTTCCTGAGCTACTGAGCTGGCAAGTTAATGCAAATCAGTCATGGGGAGGGGTGGGTGGAAACAGACACCCTTTCCCCCAGGCCAAAAAAGCATGAACTCTGTTGCACACCTTTGATAGCCAATGCAGATCTTAGAAACTCAAACAGATGGCTTTGTAGTATCAGTTATACAGTCTCTGCAGAGTTGCATCTTTGTGATTATAGGTTCAAGTGCCCAATATCTCTGGGAAGAGAGTTATTGATTTATTTTATTTTTATTTTGTATTTTTCTGTTGCAAGCCACCCTGTGATCTTCAGATGAAGGGCAGCATACAAATTTAATAAATTATAATGATAATGATGATGATAATAATAATAATAATAATAATGCCAGGGACCCATAGCTTAGAAAGTGTTTGGAGGACAACTGAAGCTAAGCTGTTGAGCAGCCTTGCACAGATGTTGTTGGACTACAACTATCAGCTGCAGCCAGCCTCATGATGTGCTTGTAGTCCCCCCCCCAAAAAAAACATCTGGAGGGCACCAGGTTGTGAAAGGTTGCTGCAGAGTAGATGCTTTGCCTGCATAAACATGCCAAGTGCAACCCCAAGCATTTCCAGAAGAACCTCAGAAATCTGGACTTGGGAAAGATTCCACTCAAGACCTTGGAAATCTACTGAGAGCCAGGGGAGCAATACTAGAGGAGATGGAGCAATGGTCTGGCTCAGTTTCCTCTGTTCAGTTGTGCCCTCCTTACCCAGCAAAGGTGACAGATACTGAATTGTGGGCATGTGCACACTGGAGAGTAGGAGATGTTCATTCTTGTTCATTCTCTGGATAGAAGACCAATCCTATCCCAAACCTCCTTAAAACTGGATGCTAAAAGAGCAAACTCTTGCTCTTGGTATGCTATTAATCAGGCAGTGCCGATCTATGCATGCTTGCTCAGAAGTAAGACCCACAATGTTCAATAAACTAATTCCCAAATAAGTGCAACACAGGAATTCAGCCCTCATTCACATACTCATTTGACCAGAGACATTTAAGTATTCAGTACATTTTGAAAGCAAAGATCAAGGATGACAATACAGTGGTACCTCGGGTTAAGTACTTAAATTGTTCCGGAGGTCTGTACTTAACCTGAAACTGTTCTTAACCTGAAGCACCACTTTAGCTAATAGGGCCTCCCGCTGCTGCTGTGCTGCCAGAGCACGATATCATCTGTTCTCATCCTGAAGCAAAGTTCTTAACCCAAAGCACTATTTCTGGGTTAGCAGAGTCTGTAACCTGAAGCGTATGTAACCTGAGGTACCACTGTACCAACAGCAACCTATGGATGACTACTAAAAAAAAAAGGGGGGAGCAATACCCACATGTTAGAGAGAATTAACTTAAATGTGTCACACCCAATTTGTGGCCATTTAGGCACAGTCTCCATTAGCTTAATGGAAACATTTGGTTCACAATGATGCTACAAGCATGCCATTGGCAAGTTTTTGTGAAGAGAGAAAAAGAGAGACAGGGAGGGTGGTACCTAAGGTAGCCAGACAACAAAAAGAATTTGTTTTCTGTTTGTGCTAGAAATACAAGGCATTGTTTACAACTGGCAGGGGGTGTTGCTCCTTAAAAAGGATCAAAGGCTGTCCATGACATCATGAGCCTGGGCACCAGGGCTCAAAGGGGAGGGCATCTGGCTCCTAGGAGCCACCACACTAATTATTGAAGAACTTCAAAAGGGAATTCAAGCTTCCTCTTCTCTTCGCCACTTCAAAACACACATCCAACTTAACCCTTTCATCTGCTGCTCCCTTTAAGGCATACCTATGTACACAAGCTGCTCACGAAGTGAGGCATTGCATCTTACAGCATTTGGCTGGGCGGGGGGGGGGTGGGGGGCGGCAGCAGCGACTCAACTAATTGAAAACACATTTCAAGGAAAGGCTGCCACATGGCTTCAACAATTCAAGGATTTTCTGCTTTTCCTGTTTCCCTAGGAGCCTTCGGCTGCAACCTTGAATACACTTAAATGAGACTCCCTCCCATGTTAATGCTGCTAAATTGGGAAACTGAATAATATTACCCCAATAGCAGAATGGTGTGCTACTGGTGATAATCGTCTTCCAACTGGGACGATAATTAAGTGAAATTACAGTGGGCATTGGGGGAGGGAAAGTTCAGGGAAGAATGAAAATATGTTGTAAAATGAGAGTGGAATGAAGCAGTCCCTTATATACCATGTGAATTCGCTACTGAGAGGAAACGCAGAAAGACAAAAGCACTTTATGTCAGGCAAGGAAGTTGGAGATTGAGCAGGAGGGAAACGATGAACATGAAAGAAACCAGATCGGAGGGAAAGGCAGATGCCCCACATTTCTGACGGGGGAGAAGATTCCCCGACGGCTCGCAAAGAGCTCGCCTACGTGCAAAGATAAGGGTCTCTTGCTCCGCTCTCTTGCCCTTTCGCCTCTTGCTCGAGACCCCCCCCCCCAGCATAACAAAAGCAGGAGCCGAGCCACGTCGATCTTATCGGCTGATCGCGAAAAAGAAACATCTTCCTCTGCCGATGGGGAATCTGCCGCAAGCTAGAGACTGCGAGTTGCTCGTAGCCAAAGTATGTGCATGTGTGTGTTAAATCGCACCTCGGCAAGCATCTCTGTACAACCGTCTCCAAAGCAAAGCTTGCCTTTCCATGCACCTCTGAAGTCAATTTCCCGCCCTCTCCGCAAGAGAAGCACGGCCGAAGCCCCATTAGCCGAGGAGCTTATGCAACCCTCGAAGTGGTGCCTTCGCAAGAGAATTTACTTCTCAGGCAAGCGCTCCAGCAAAATCGTTCCGTCTTAATCCTCCTTCATTTCAGCTCCCTGCCTGTTCCCCAGCTCGCCCTGGAACACGCGAAGCAACAAACGGAGGGGAGCACCTCCACTGAGCGCGTGCAGAGTGCTTTCGGCCTCGCCGTCGAGGTTCCGGGATCCGGAGTGAGCCCGCCCCCTTTGGGCAGCCAAGCCGAGGGCGCATTCAGAAGACAGTATATGCCGAAAGCAGCGCGTCTGCCTGCGCGCTCCCCGAGCCCGTCCCGTCTCACCCGCGAACAGACGGCGGAAGCTTACGTGTTAGTATCATGATCTCCTGCTTCTCTTTGCACATCGGACGGAGGAACGTCGCCGCCAGGCTGCAGGCTGGGGGGTGGTGGTCAGGGGAACGTCCCGTCCCCGGATAGCTCCTCCGGGCAGCGTCTCAGCTCATCTTTCCCTCCCCTCCCGGGAGCGCAATGTTTCTCCGCGCCGCCTTCGCCCGTCTAAGCTGCGAGCCCTTCAGGCGCCAGGCAGGCAAATGCGGCTGCTGCTCCCGCTGCTGCGTCGCCTGGCCGGCGAAGCCATCGCCCCACCTTCTCTCTCTCCAGGTTCCTTCCCGTCGAGGAAGCGTCCCTAACCTCCCGTCCCGCCCCCGCTGGGCTGCTGCGCGGAGGAGATCCGGCAGAGGAAGTCTCCGGGCGCCTCCTGCGCGGCGCTTCGAAGGAACCAGACACTCCGTCGCAGGGCGCGCTCCGGCTACTAGAATAAGCATCGGCTCCTCGCCGACGCCGCTCAAGCCGGGGAAGCCGCGCCCACCGCCCACCGCCCACCCCTCGGGTGCCTTTCCCCGAATTCCAATGGCTTGCTCTCGGAGCTGATCTGGCTCCGTGTGGTCTCTGCATACTGACTGGAAGCTGCTGTCCAGAGTTTCAGGCAGGAGACAAGCTCACCTGGAGATTGAAAAGCAGTTTTGCCAAATCTGCTTTCCTCCAGATGCTTGGAAGTAGAACTCCCATCAGCCCCAGCCAGTGCCACCAAGCTCCACCACTTAGCTACAGCCTTTCCTCGAAGGTAAAGGTAAAGGGACCCCTGACCATTAGGTCCAGGTCGTGACCGACTATGGGGTTGCAGCGCTCATCTCCCTTTATTGGCCAAGGGAGCCGGCATACAGCTTCCGGGTCATGTGGCCAGCATGACTAAGCCGCTTCTGGCGAACAAGAGCAGCTCACGGAAACACCGTTTACCTTCCCGCTGGAGTGGTACCTATTTATCTACTTGCACTTTGACGTGCTTTCGAACTGCTAGATTGGCAGGAGCAGGGACTGAGCAATGGGAGCTCACCCCGTCATGGGGATTCGAACCGCCAACCTTCTGATCGGCAAATCCTAGGCTCTGCGGTTTAACCCACAGCGCCACCCGCGTCCCTTCCTCAAAGGTAGGGGTGGGGAATCTAACATCCAAGGGCCAAGAACCAGGCCCTGGTCACACCCTTCATTGGCCCAGCTCTGTGCCCAAGTAAAGTTTGCCTGGCTGGAATGTCTCTTGCTTGTCCGCATAGAGGTTACAGGGCGGTATGTAAATGTGGCCCTGTGGAATAAGGGTTGCTCCACCCAATTTTGCCTCTGGTCATGTCCATGGCTGGCGTGTGGCCCTCAGAAGGCTGCTCAGAAGACAACGTGGCCCTTGGGGCTGAAAAAGTTTCCCCACCTCTGCTATAGCTATCCTTGGAGTTCTCCTCTGGGGAAATAATCTAGTCTTGTCACCCAATGCTTGGCTTGATTAGGAGGAGTTGGAAACGACAACAACAAAACCTTTGCATGGAAATTTAGTCTGCCTTTTGTACAGGTTCAAAAATACTTCAAAAATACAGACCTGCATTTTTGCAGCGTGTCTCACTTCAATTCGCAGTGGCATGTTGTACCTTCAGCCCCACCCAGTCAGCCTCTCAGCCAACCACTCCTATGCTATGGAAATTTACTCCACGTTACCTATTGGTTCCTTGCTGTACACATCCACTTCTGAATCATAGTGGAACTTCTGCAGCGAGGAACCTGGATCTGATTCATAAGGCAACCTTTTCCCTGCTCCACATACTTTCAGCATAACTCAGCTTTTAAGGATTTGCCAATACTAATCTGACATGTAAAGAGCAAGGAGTCACACCTCCCCTTCAACTCAGGCATGTAAAGCAAGCTTTATCCATTCTGATGC
Organism: Podarcis erhardii; assembly: GCF_964252035.2. Taxonomy (NCBI): domain Eukaryota; kingdom Metazoa; phylum Chordata; class Lepidosauria; order Squamata; family Lacertidae; genus Podarcis; species Podarcis erhardii. Next base: position 24,969,673 of record NC_138512.1, on the reverse strand, counting down.
TGTTATTCTGGTGCTGTCACTTTATCCATTCTGATGCTGCCCCACAATTTGTTTAAATCAGGGGAATCACCATGTCGATCTCACTATTTTTTATCTCATTTTTACAGCTCCCAAATTGTTGAATCTGCAAAGTTGTCCATAGCATTTGCAGTGTTCTTTAAATCAATTTCCATTTAGTGATGGGCAAACTCCACTTGGCTTGATTCAGAATTGGCTAACAAGCTTTCTCAGCAAGTGTTGAGGAAAAAAAAAGGCTTGTCTTTTCTTCCAGCTTGTACAGTGGTACCTCGGGTTAAATACTTAATTCGTTCCGGAAGTCCGTTCTTAACCTGAAATTGTTCTTAACCTGAAGCACCACTTTAGCTAATGGGGCCTCCCGCTGCCGCTGTGCCGCCGGAGCACGATTTCTGTTCTCACCCTGAAGCAAAGTTCTTAACCCGAGGTAATATTTCTGGGTTAGCGGAGTCTGTAACCTGAAGCGTATGTAACCCGAGGTACCATTGTAATGTTGGTGGATACATGATGACAGGGTGTCTCTCTCACACACATTATTTACACAGTGCCCTGGGAGCCATAGTTTGAGTGCATTCTTTTGAGTTCCAGTGAATGCAGATGCCGCCTTTTCACAGCTGCTTGCTGGCAACTGCCTAGCACGAAGATGAGACGTATGAACACTGCCAGGTTTCGAATGGACCCAGGGTGGGTTCAGCAGAGCACAGCAATGTACCGTACATTGACAGTGCATGTGTAGAATCTTGTTCACTATACCAAGCTGGACAAGGACTCCTGGGGGAAATGGCCACTCATCCTGGTGGGGATTAACAGCATCAGAGGGCTAATGGCCCTTCTCTCCTGTTTCTGGGCTTCCCATAGGCATCTGGTTGGTCTCTCTAGAAAACAGGGTCCTGGTCTGATCCAGGAAGCATGTTGGTGTTGGCTAAAAAATGGAAGTGAAGGCAGTCCACTGAAAGTCTCAGCAAATGATGGAGGTCCATTTCCAAGGTGCCATACAAGCAGACACCAAGCAGTTCAAGGAACTGAAACAGGGGTACCAACTTCTATAAAATATTGGGGCCCCCAGGTAAGCTCTGCCCTGCATAATCAATCACATAATGTGGTGCACACACACCATTTGAATGGCAATGTCCATCACTCCTTGATATTTTTTTTGGGGGGGAGTGAAGCCCCCTTGATCCCTAAAAGTTGTCTCCTATGAACTGAAATGAGAAGTTCGTTACTATTATTATAATTAGAACCAGCAATATTCAGTTCATACCCAGAATTAGCAGTTTAAAAGTTGACCCTCCCCCAGGTATTAAGGCCTCCTTTTATAACTCTTTAAACTTGGACTTCAAACCTGGTCAACCACAGCCAATGATCATGGATGGTGGTGTTCTTGCTTCACATAGGCCTGCTCTACTGCTTCAATTTGCAGAAGCAGCATGTTTGCAAGTGTTGTATAATATTTGTTCTGTATCATTTGTTCTGTAGCAGCAGCTATGTTCTGGAAGGCAACTATTAAGCCTTCTAGCTTCCATGCTTTGTTGTGTATCTGTGTATGTTTGCAACTGTGCACTCTCAAGACTTTTGTCTAGATGATTCTACACACACCTTCCTTGTATGCATTCTGATCCCCCATCAGACTGCATTTCTCCATAAGATCTCTATTTCCCCCTCATTATCAATTTTTGGAGACTTCCAGTCTGCCTAGCAGTCACTTTTAACTGTGGCATAGCCAAAGCGAATAGTATGTTTTCAAAGTGGACATCAGTTTTGGATTACTCGAAAATCAGGGAATATTCTGTTTAGAGTATGGATGTTTACAAAACAGCAACCGCCAGGACAACGCAGTTACCATTGTCTTGTGTCTGAACAAAGTCAGGACTAAATATACCCTCCACCCAACCCCACCCTGTATTCTGACCATTTAATATAATTTAAATAAGGGTCACAGGGCCAAACCTTGAAGGAAACCTAATGATCATATACTGATTTGGAGGGCATGCCTATTAACAGAAGGAAGATCCTTTTTTTAGGGTCTGTGTGTAATGGAGTCAAAGAGTTCAAGATGGATGGCAAAGTATCTGTGAAAGTTTGCCCCACAGGCACAGCAATTCGCTCTAAGAGGTGTATTCTGCCTGTTTTTAACTGCATTTGCAAGATGGGGGACTGATAATAAGGACTTCATTGTCTTCTTTTTTCCCTCCAAGGTCCAAGTGCCCAGATTGCTAGCTGCATTCTCTCTGTCACTGCCTCTTTGAAACAGAATGGTACAGAGAAGTCACAATTTGTAACAGGCCATCTGACTCGCTCACACAAACCCTGGATTGTAAAGCCAAGTGCTGGTATAAATATCCTTCCAGCAAACAGCATGATAGATTATGGGGCACCCCTCCTGTGCACGAGATATAAGGCCTCTCGCTCCAGTTTGCTGGACTGAACTCTGAAGAACCTTTTCCCTCTAACCTTCCTCCCTCAACTTGAAAATGTGGTTCAGGAGCTTATAATATTTGTGTTCATTTGTTGATAATACATTTCATCCGACAACAAAAGCACCATTCTTTTCTTTCCCTTCACAGTGGTGGTGGGGGGGGCAGGAAGTAGAGTATTACATAAAGGAGCACTTCCCTGCAGAAGATGTTTCTGACAGAAAAAAAATTATTTAGATGCTGAAAAGGAGGAAGTTATTTTTTTTAAAAAAACCCTCCATAAACAGATATATTAAAGATGCAACAAGATTCTTTGTTTCTTTGAGACTAAAAAACATACCTGACTCCAGGACTTTTTTTCCAGCTGGAACTTGCCGGGACTCAGTTCCGGCACCTCTCAGGTGGGTGCCATTGCCATTCTAAGAGAATAAGGGTGAGTTCCAGCAAATATTATAAGCTCTTGAACCACACTTTCTTTTTCATGGTAAGTTCCAGCACCTCTTTTTCCCCTAGAAAAATAGCAATGCTAGACCACAGCTTAACCTGAACCAGCTTCCACCAGCTTTGCTTCCACATTAGAGCTCTTTCTAGACACTAAAGGCCTTTCCCTATCTCAATTAGCTGGCAGAGAGTTAAAATGAAGGTTCCACACAACATATTGTAGCTGATGCTCTCTGGATCTTTTGTACTAAAACTCCAGCATGGTGATGGAAATTATAGTCCGAAACATCTTGAGGGTGCCAGGTTGAAAAGGGCAGTATTATGTTACGTTATATGGCATTACCTTACGGTTTGTTTATACAGTGGTACCTCGGGTTAAGTACTTAATTCATTCCAGAGGTCCGTTCTTAACCTGAAACTGTTCTTAACCTGAAGCACCACTTTAGCTAATGGGGCCTCCCGCTGCTGCCGCACGATTTCTGTTCTCATCCTGAAGCAAAGTTCTTAAGCCGAGGTACTATTTCTGGGTTAGCGGAGTCTGTAACCTGAAGCGTATGTAACCTGAGGTACCACTGTACATTGCTTTTTGGCTGACAGGCTCATCAGGCGGTGATTAGCATATTAATACAAAAGAAAGATGCAGCAACAATACAATAGATCAGCCAAAATGATATAAAAGAGCAAAATCACAAAATGTCCACCAGTTACACAGCAAATATGTGTTCCTGATCTACATTTGTGTTTTCACCACAGGCATAGCATTCCACCTCTCACTGGAAGCCAGGTTAAGTGTCTCTCACACACATGGGTGCTCCAATCTCTGAAGTAGGAGAAAGCCTACCCACAATAAATTGCCCATGGGAAGTGCCCTCAACACACCCAAAAGGAGTGACCTAAAGGGGAGACCCTTATCTTTGGGTGGCATTTCAAAATATATAGACTTTCCCCAAGGAAACCAGCTACAGCTGTTGTTGTCCAACAAAGCTTCCCTTTCCAATAGACAAGATCCTTTTTTGTTTTCTCATGAGTCATTCAGCAAAGCTTCCATGCCATGTTAGTTGAAAGTTCTCCTTGTAGATTTCAATCCCCCCCTTTTTTTCTTTCTGGTAAGTAGGGGTAAGGAATTAATTGCCCCAGTTCCAGTTCTGTTCCTGCAGGAGGTAGGTCAGGAATTAATTGCCTCAGTGTCAGTTCTCTTCCTGCACAAGGAAGGGAGACAGTCTCAGCTGCTGATTTGCAAAGTGTTTTACAAACTGTTCATATATATTGAAAAAGCATGACTGGAAGTGTGCATGCCGGCAATGCACATCTCAGCACTCTTTCAAGGTTGAATAAATTGGCCTGGACAGAGAGAAGCGAGGCAGTAACAGAAGCACAAACCTTCTTTGTCCAGAAGTATTATGACTACTATAATCTGTTTCTTAAGCTTGCTATAACAATTGTTATTCATGTGAACTTTGGCAAAATAGGAAACTGCTTCATCTCTTAATTTCACTACAGAGAAGAGAGCAACTTAATACAATCTGATCTGAAAAAGGTCACGTCTCTTTAGAAATGATATTGTACTTTCTCCTTCAAGGTGGTGACTTTTGAGACTCCTTAGGGTAGTGATAAAGCAGGATATCAAATCCAAACTCTTCTTCAAACTCTTTTTCAGTTTCTGCAGGAGTAAGGCTATCAGGTCAGAATATGGAGATTTTGCGTAAGCCTTTACATTTGGGCTGAATCAGGAGACAAGGAAGCCATGGCTTCTGTCATGACCCCAAGGTCCCTCCTGACCCAGATGTCTCCACTGACCCCAGAAAATCCAGCATTTGAAGAGTCCATGTTGCCAGCACTTATCTGACTTGAGGGTGCTTTGTTGCTACCTTTGACCCAGAGGAATCCAGCCCAAGATCCCAGTAGATGTTTTCTCTTGCAGAACCAGACAAGGCTGGAAGAGACTATGCTGGAAGGCTGGAAGAGACTATGCTGGAAGGCTGGAAGAGACTATGCTTATCATAAGCAGAATTAGGTTTTGTCTACACCCAAGTTTAATCTGCATCTGAAGATGTTTTGTGCTCCTGTTTCAGTAGCGCTGTGCACAGGGCACTCCCTCCCAATCAGCTCTTATGCTGCTCCCCCCCCCCCCACCGTAAGTTCAGATTTCCCCAGTCAAGAGGAAGAACAAGCAAGGGATAGATCAGCTGTATGGAGAAGACAGAGAAATGCTATTGGGCGACAGAGAGAAGGCTGAACTGCTCAGCTGTGAAGACAGGGGCAAAGCAGATGTCTGATCATGACAACCACTCCCATCCTTTCCCTAGACCACCCTTTCTTCCACCCGGAGCAAAAAATTGAGACGGAATCACAAAGGAGGCGTATACACAAGTAGCCAACAGTTGCAGGGTGAAGGTCAGGTGGGCTAAAGCTCATGATGAGCTCAGGCTTGCAAGAGGAATTAAAAATAATAATAAAAAGATTTCTTTGGCTATGTCTGAAGCAAAGGATAATCAGATAAGGGTTGAAAAATGTGACTCCATGCTGATCCACTCAAGACAGCAAACACATCCCCCCCGCCCCCGGAGTGGATCAAACATCCCTTTACATGACTCTTACATCTTCCTAACCCACCAGTTCTGTTTCACCACTGCTGGTGTCTATTTTCAGTGAGTTCCACAGGCTATCTATCTATCTAATTTGTATATTACAGGAAAACTGAAAAACAATGATTTCTCCAGATCGCCCAACTTCATGTATATGAATGATTATGCTGTAAATTACTGTATCAGTTTCCCCACACTGATTTAAAGTACATTTCCCTAATGCCAGTTCTGTGGCTGCAGCTATGGCTTTGATGTTGCTATTATTATTATTATTATTATTATTATTATTATTATTAAATAGAGTTCTGAAGTAATTGGAAACTGAAAAACAATGATTTTCCAGCTCTCCCTGCTTTCCTTTTTTATTTTTAAAAACTGATTTAACTGTATAATATTATATTGATTTTGGTCACAACCAGCTGAAATGGCTGTCATTTTGGTCACAACCATCTGAAATGGCTGTCATTTTAGGATCGAACCTAAAGTGTGCACACTTTGGCTTGCATTGAATTGGGAATTCCTGAGTGTGTGCCTTGCTGCAATTCCTGGGTCAAGAATATGAGGCAGGTTTGTGATTTGTTAATAGTATCTAAGGTATTACGGGTAATCATGGAAGTTTCCATTTGGGATTGGTCATTTTCTTTCTTTTTATCATGATGGACAACCAAATTCTTTGTAGTCAAATGAGTTTTTCATTCATTAAGCTTATTTCCTCTGGAGGAAATAGGCATAAGCATCACCTGGCCCAGTTGGCCAATTATAGGAAAGGCTGCTGCTCCTTTGTAGCCTCTGGGGGAATCGGCAGGACAGAGGAAATCATTTTAAACCAATAACTCAATAAAGCACACTCACTATGGTAACTGGAACATGCCCCCTTGCGTGGCTAGTTTCGTCACAGCATTAATCATAGGCGAATACTGCTGTTATGAATTTTCTATTGCAACTTGAAGAATGGGTGGGGAATAGTTACATAAAGCTAGCAGATTAAAAGAAAAGAAAAGTTCCTGCATAAAGATAACGGGCAAAACAACAACAATTCATAAGTAGGGATGCTTGAAGAATTCAATCTTTGTGAATACTGATATGAACTGATCATGTTCTATGCCTGCTAGGCTAATGTGTTAATAGAACAGAACTTAATTATCTATCTATATATCTTGTACTTCCCAGCTGTATCCAGCTCTCTCTCTAATAGTTTTAAAAGTGAGAAAATACATTGACAAATACTTATTTTGAGAGAAAACAGTTTTAGAAATGTGAATTTTCATGCAGATTTTTAAAAACACATTGAAACAGAAATAAATTGAAATGGACTTGTGGGAGAAAACGTGTGAAAGTGTAATAGACTACAAGCGGATTGATTCTTCTGTCTCTACCAGTGCCAACACATCGGCCTGGTGTAAGTAATGCCAGCATTTGTGGAGATGCTGCTGATATAAATCTGAAGAATTTGAAGATGGGGCCATAAAGCTGTTCTGGTGCTTGAGATGCACCCACAAGACACAGCATGGTGTAGTGGTTAAGAGTGTCAGACCTGGGAAACCAAGGTTTAAATCTCCATTCATCCATGAAGCTCACAGGGTGACCTTGTATGAATCACCAACTCTCAGCCTAACTTGCCTCACAGGGTTGTTGTGAACAAAGTATGGAGGGGGGAACCATGTTTGCCTTGAGCACCTTGGAGGAAAGGTGAGCTATAAAGGCAATAGGATAGGATAGGATAGGATAGGATAGGATAGGATAGGATAGGATAGGATAGGAAGAAAGAATAGAATAGAATAGAATAGAAAAGAATAGAATAGAATAGAATAGAATAGAATAGAATAGAATAGAATAATAGAATAGAATTTATTATTTATACCCCGCCCATCTGGCTGGGTTTCCCCAGCCACTCTGGGCAGCTTCCAACAAAGTATTAAAATACAGTAGTCTGTTAAACATTAAAAAGCTTCCCTAAAGAGGGCTGCCTTCAGATGTCTTCTAAAAATCTGGTAGTTGTTCTTCTCTTTGACATCTGGTGGGAGGGCGTTCCACGGGGCGGGTGCCACTACCAAGAAGGCCCTCTGCCTGGTTCCCTGTAACTTGGCTTCTCGCAGTGAGGGAACCGCCAGAAGGCCCTCGGTGCTGGACCTCAGTGTCTGGGCAGAACGATGGAGGTGGAGACGCTCCTTCAGGTATACTGGACCGAGGCTGTTTAGTGCTTTAAAGGTCAGCACCAACACTTTGAATTGTGCTCGGAAATGTACTGAAAGCTAATGTAGGTCTTGGAAGACCGGTGTTATGTGGTCTCGGCGGCCGCTCCCAGTCACTAGTTTAGCTGCCGCATTCTGGATTAGTTGTAGTTTCCGGGTCACCTTCAAAGGTAGCTCCACGTAGAGCGCACTGCAGTAGTCCAAGCAAGAGATAACTAGAGCATGCACCACTCTGGCGAGACAGTCCGCAGGCAGGTAGGGTCTCAGCCTGCGTAACAAATGGAGCTGGTAAACAGCTGCCCTAGACACATAATAAATAAATGTCTAAAGTCAGGATCTCTTGTCCCCGTTTCCAAAAGTTGTTACAAGCAGTGATGGCACCCTGCCATGTGTGCATCCTACACACTGAAAGAATACATGATCCATCCCTAAGGGACAGGAGTGCCAACTTGGCCCCACAACCATGGGTGGCTGGGGCTGTGGGTGCTCAGGCACCCAGGGCCCCAGGGAGTTGGCACCTATGCTAAGGGATGTGGACATTGGCTTCTGTTTTGCCAGCTGCATAAACCCCCTCCTGTTACCCTTTCTTACTCACTGACCACCTCTTTCCATTGTTTCATTTTTGTATAAAAAATACAAGAGCTTCCCATCTCCTTGAAATTTCCCCAACACCCACTTGTTCCTTAAAATGAGCACACAAGTGACGCCACAGTGGGCTGCTTTGCGGCTGTGCCTACACAGTAGAAATGGGAGCCACAACATAATTAACATTTACAGCAGAATGTTCCTCCTGCTGAACCAGAGGCTCAGTCTTGAAGCAAAGCAGAAACAAGTTCATTCAGAGAAGGATTGAGAAGCACTATATTTTGCCTGTAAACACAAACAGGGACTGAACGAGATACACCAATCAAGAGCCAATAACACCATGCAGAGAGCAAACCCTGTTTCCACACCCTGCCCTCCTCCAGTCACCGGTAGTGCACTGTTTACCATGCCATTTTTGTGTGAGGAGGTGTTTGTGGGAAGTGTCCCTCAGAAGGAAAAAGTGATACTTCGTCAGAGTAAACACTAATTCTCACGGTCTCTGAAATGATTTTGAATAGAGGGGCAGGCATTGCCCAACCATCTCTCCATGAGAAAATAACTGTAAATAGAGTTCCGCATTATGGACATTTAAACAGGTTTCCCTAATCTGGTGCCCTCCAGATGTTCTGGATTACATGTCCCATCAAACATTAAACATCATCAACAACATTTAGGATTTTCTAAATCCTTAGACTCCCCTCCACCGTTCCATGGTTACCATTTTCAATCTTTTTCAACTGCCTCACATATTTTCCTCTATTTTTCTTAAATAGACCATTTTTACCTTAGTTTTTAGTACATTACAAGCATTACTCAAATCCTGCCAAAGTTTTAGTTGTTTACAGTATTCTCTTAAGTACATTGTAAATTTTCCCCATTCTTTATTAAAGTTCCTCTTTTCTTGGTTTCTGATTTCCCTGGTCCTCACTTACTGGGGTCTTGTGAAGGTCATGCAAGGCCTTGCAAGATCTTGCTGGAACCAGGAAGCCACTGCAGCCACTTGTCTGGCAGCAACAGTGGTGCCCCTTGGATTCCATCACCTGAGGTAGTTGCCTCAAGCTGCCTCATGGACAGGCCGGCTCTGGTTCGTATCATTCAGACCACTGCCCATGATGGCTAGTGCTGAAGGGAGTTGCAGTCCAAAAATTTTGGAGGGAACCAGATTGAGGAAGGCTGCACTAAAATGCATGATGGAAATGTCATAATGTGAGATTTTCTACCATTATGTACATAGTGACAATGAAGCAGGCTTACAAAAGGAAAGACAACATACTTTACTAAGAGCCTCAAAATACGTCACACCAACATCATAATTAGAAATGGTGATTTGAAGGCAAGCGCAGTGATGAAAGACTGACACCCATTAAGCAGAATTTGAGCCCTTCTCACTCGTCTTTGGAGTTTTTGTCTTCAGTGAGAAAGTATGAGATTAATTTATTATGGTACTATTTATGTATGCAGTGTAATAAATATCTGGACAAGTTTCTGTCTCAGGCACATCAATAAGAAGTTATTAAAAAGTCAGAATATATACTCTGACATATGTTTGCCAAAAGGAACACATAAAACATGTTCTAAGCTTACCGTGTCAACTCCATCTTGTAATATTTTTTTTTTTAGTTTGCCGGTTACATCTTTTCCAGTCGTATCACTTTACAAGCAAACTGAAGAGTTCAGATTTGTCACTGCGTAGTATATTAATGTCAAGCTTTAGCCTGCAGAACTGTTATTTATATTGAAGCTCAGGGGCCTTAAGGCAAAAGGACTTATGATGAAAATGCAGAGCAGGCATATTTTTTTAATGTTAATAAAATTCCAGGTTCGTAAGTTGGCTTGAAGTCAGAAGTTGCCCATCATGGTCAGTTATAATATAGGAAGCTATTCTATACCAAGTCAGACCATTAGTCTATACAGCTCAGCATCACCTACACAGACTGCTAGTGGCTCTGTAGGCCCTTGAGTCTAGAATTTAAACAGGAATCTTACTTAGCCATACCTGTGTATTCAAGGGATTGAACCTAGGGCAGTCTATTTATACCTTGTTCCTTGCTCCCACCACTCCCATGGACAGGTTCTTCATTGCTCATCTGCCAGTGCCCACCAGCCTGTGTGTGCTGGGTTATGGTGCCATATTATGAAATATTACCAATGTCCAACCCTGGTCTTGGGTGCGGTGTGGAAGGAACCCAGAACAATAGGTTCTAGGTTGCCTGCAGGGTTCCAGCTCAGGACTTCATAGCCTCCATGACAACCATGAGGCTACCCCAAGTTTTCACTGGTCTGATACACAGGGCAGGGACACCCTCAATTTGGTTTTTGCTCTGGATGGAAAAGGGGGGGGAGGTCTAGGGAGAGGATGGTAGTGGGTGCCTCTCCATTTTGTGATCAGATCACTTCCTCATAAAGTTTGTCTAGTCCTTCCCTGGTAGATGGCAGGAAATCACTTTTGAGGGCAATGGTGAGCAAAAACAAAATCCAATAGCTGGCTAGGAAAGCACTGAATGGCTTCCTACCATGACCACTGCTGTTCCTTTTCTCAAAAAATGCAACCTCTTGAAGGTTCTTTTCATTATAAAAATAAAAAGCTGTGAGTTTTGAGGGCAATGCACAATTTGCCATTAAGAGTGTCGCCCGTTGTTGTTGTTGCTGTTGTTGCTGCTGATATACAATGGTACCTTGGGTTAAGAAGTTAATTTGTTCTGGAGGTCCGTTCTTAACCTGAAACTGTTGTTAACCTGAGGTACCACTTTAGTTAATGGGGCCTCCTGCTGCTGCCACACAATTTCTGTTCTCATCCTGAAGCAAAGTTCTTAACCCGAGGTACTATTTCTGGGTTAGCGGAGTCTGTAACCTGAAGCGTCTGTAACCTGAAGCGTCTGTAACCTGAAGCGTCTGTAACCCGAGGTACCACTGTATTTATATTTATATACTGCCTTTCATCAAAAGATCTCAGGGCGGTTCGCAAGAAAAAAAGCAAGATAAAACCACAAATAAGTAGTTAAAACAAAAACAACAAAGCTATAGCCCACCCCCACCCCCACAACACACACACATTTTAAACACATGTAATCGCCCCAATTTTGTGGAACTCTATTCTCTCCCTAGACTCTGTTCCTAACTTGCAGGCATTCAGGATGTATGTAAAGCCTTTCCTGTTTCTGGACGAACTTTAGAGTTGCTGTTTGGCTTTTTGTTTGTTTGTTCTTTTAATAAGTCTAGTGCTCACCTATTCATATTTTGTGTGTTTCATTCCTCAAGGCATGTGCATAGTCAGGCTCAGCGTGTATGCTGTATTTTAAGGCCACGGCTTCTCTAGTACGTTGTTCAGGTTTTATAGGTGCATATTTATAAGCACATATTTGTTAGCTCCCTTAAGCATTTTTTTTTTTAAATGTAAAGATGGCATATAAATAGCTAAACGCCTGGTGGCACTTACACTAGCAAATATGGAAACAAGGAAGCAATTCCAAAAGCAAAGACACAGAATCATCCAGCTCCAAACATTTTAGCACATAGAAAGGAGAAGCCTTAAGTTCAAAGCTTCTGCATAGTGACATTTACACAAAGGAAACAGTAACACAGCTCTAAAGAAAACAGATTTATGAATTCCCCTTTACCAGGAGGTATAGAAAAGGCCACCACACTGTTAAGAACTCAGAGCTGCCTTTTGTAGTGTTTCTCTCAAGCACTTGTTGGCCAAAATACTGTAAGCTCCCATCTGCACTATACATTTAAAGCAGTATCCTACCTCTTTAAACAGTCAGGGCTTCCCCCAGTGAATCTTGGGAGCTGTAGTTTGTTAAGGCTGCTGAGAGTTATTAGGAGACCCCTATCCCCATCATGGATGCGGGTGGCGCTGTGGGTAAAACCTCAGTGCCTAGGACTTGCTGATCGCAAGGTCGGCGGTTCGAATCCCCACGGCGGGGTGAGCTCCTGTCGTTCGGTCCCAGCTCCTGCCCACCTAGCAGTTCGAAAGCACCCCTAAGTGCAAGTAGATAAATAGGTACCGCTTTATAGCAGGAAGGTAAACGGCGTTTCCGTGTGCAGCGCTGATGCTGGCTCACCAGATGCCGCTTAGTCACGCTGGCCACGTGACCCGGAAGTGTCTCCGGACAGCGCTGGCTCCCGGCCTCTTGAGCGAGATGAGCGCACAACCCTAGAGTCGAACACGACTGGCCCGTACGGGCAGGGGTACCTTTACCTTTACCTTTTTATCCCCATCATAGAGCTACAGTTCTCAGAGTGGTTTAACAATAACTCCCTCTTCCCAGAAAACTCTGGGAATTGTCGCTCTGTGACAGGGATATATGCAATAACCACCTGATATATGGATGCGGGTGGCGCTGTGGGTTAAACCACTGAGCCTAGGGCTTGCCGATCGGAAGGTTGGCTGTTCGAATCCCTGTGACGGGGTGAGCTCCTGTTGCTCGGTCCCTGCTCCTGCCAACCTAGCAGTTTGAAAGCACGTCAAAATGCAAGTAGATAAATAGGTACCACTCCAGCGGGAAGGTAAACGGAGTTTCCGTGCGCTGCTCTGGTTTGCCAGAAGTGGCTTAGTCATGCTGGCCACATGACCCGGAAGCCAATAAAGCGAGATGAGCGCCGCAACCCCAGAGTTGGCCACACCTGGACCTAATGGTCAGGGGTCCCTTTACCTTTTTACCTGATATATAAATGTCCACAAGGTGTAGACTGAAGTTAAGAAACACCATGCAGTTGGGAGAACATGTCTGCAGAGTCCATACAGGTAAGGGCCATTATTTCTCATATGTGGAAAAGGGTCAGTATCTATTTGATGCAGTATGTTGGATCCTACTCAATAGTTTGCAGAGCATTACAGACAGGTAGTGATATTTTCAGAGGGAACTTGAGTGTAGGGCAGTGGTTACTGAAAACCATTACAGAGAGCAGTGATGGGTCAATATGAGAGATGACTAAAAAGGGGATGGGAGGATAAAGAGATCTAATCTGAATAATCTGGTCATTTTTCCTCCTCACAGTTTCAAGGAGGAAGAGTAAACTTAGTGCAGATCCTTGCATAAGGCCAGTAAGCAAGTGATTACCCATGGTAGAATTAGCGCTGAGCGTTTTCCTGTGCTGCCATACCAAACCCAAACGTGCCTTTTGGAAAGGAGAGATTCCCCTGCTTGCAAACAGAAGATTTATATTTCTTAGAAAAGCCACTGGGAGTAGGAAAAGAGTCTTATTTCTTTGCCAAGAGACCATATTCTACCCCCCCCCCTCCAGGGTCTATTAAAACCATCCAAGATTATACAGCACTGACGGAGATCTGATTTCCCGGCAGGAAGTGTAAACAATGACTTGAAAGGTGTGTATGTAGACCTTTCCAACTGATTTACTAGTAGCTCTTTAGAATCCGTCATGCATGCCATATTGACCTCACAAACTTAATTACCTTAAGCTGTAAGAGAAGGAACACATGCCTCTCAGGCCGTTGAGGTGCAAATCAAAGGCCATGCTAAGTCTGCAGAAAGAATAGCATATCAACCTGAGGGAAGGGTCAGAAACATAAAGAATTAAGAGGATCTGGATGGGCCTCGCTCCTACTGGCTGACATAAATCTGGAATCTGTTAAGGTGTAGGAGATCCCGAAGTGAAATCTGGATTATCTGACATCTTCTGCTTTCCTCTAGAGCAAGAGTGGGGAACCTCTGGGCATGCAGATTTTGCTAAACTACAACTTCCACCAGCTCAAGAGCCAGGGATGATGGGAGTTGTAGTTCAGGAACTTCTGCAGGGCCAAACTTTCCCTATGTCTGCCCTAGAGGGAGCAGAACTCAGTGGAAGAGCTCATGCTTTTTCTGCATAAATCTGAAGGTTCAGTCAGTGGCATCTCCAGTGGAAAGACCTCAGGCAATAGGACTAGGAAGGATTAATAACGAAGAGCAATCCTAAGGGTGGGTATGTGTGTGTTCACCATCTAATCCTGGGTTTCCCAAACTTGGTTCTTCAGCTGATTTGGGACTACATTTCCCATCATCCCTAGCTAGCAGAACCAGTGGTCAGGGATGGTGGGAGCCGTAGTCTAAAAACAGTTGGAGACCCAAGTTTGGGAAATCCTGATCCAATGTCCTTTTAAGTTCTTTTCAGCAAGGCAGAAGTGAAGGCAGAGAATTGCTCTTGAGCTCCTCTGTCTTTTCAAAGTCTCCTGTACCTGCCCTACCTGGAAATGCTGGAGATTTAACTTTTGGTCTTATTCATGCAAAGCACACTTTGAGCGGTTTAAATTTGTACATAGCCAGACTTCAATGTCAGCTGCATTTTGAGATATTGAAGAAAGTGCGAAATCACTTGCAATTCAGTGAACAAAAGCTACCACTCGTTGTCAGAAGGAAAAGCTATATTTAGCATTTCCCCCTTTCTTCCTATTACAATAACAGACAGACCAAAATAGCCTAAAATATAAAGAAAGCAAGCGTGCCCTTAATTATTAAAAATTTTGCTCAGCCATTAAGCTGACTACAATTAAATATTAAACTTTTATCAGTTTTAATTAGAGAATGGGAATTGCCACACCCTAGAGATGGTCATTAGGCAAGTGTTTGTGTCTGTGTGAAATCTCTCTGGGTCCATGCAGGCTTTAATTCATTGCTTATGCCTCTTCTTCCTTGTAGTATACAGTAGTTAAAAGATTTTTTTGAGATTAAGAAACTCATTTCTTCCACTATATTTTTCCCTGGCGAAGGAGAGCTGATGTCTTATCCTCTGGCCAGTCATTGTTGCTACTTCATGCCTGCTCGATAATGCCAGGAATCAAAGTACACATCTCGAGAACAGTAGGGCTTTTCATAATGGCCTTTATCCCAGCACGGCAAGTCACCGTGTCAGCTCCGAAAATGAATTTCTAATAACCCCTGGCATTGAATCATTGACTTGTCTCAAAGAAGGCTTCCACAGTGCCCTGTTTATTTGGTCTGTGAGGCTCTAAAATAGGCTGCACCTATCTGAATGTCTATAACCTCAGTCAACCTTAAAGTGGAATGTCCACATTGAATCTGAGGGGCCCATGAATACTAACACAGCCTCTGGGATGCATTCTCTTCTATATACCCAGTATACCTGAAGGAGCGTCTTTACCCCCATCGTTCAGCCTGAACACTGAGGTCCAGCTCTGAGGGCCTTCTGGCAGTTCCCTCACTGTGAGAAGTGTGGTTACAGGGAACCAGGCAGAGGGCCTTCTCAGTAGTGGCGCCCGCCCTGTGGAATGCCCTCCCGTCAGATGTCAAGGAAATAAACAACTATCTGACTTTTAGAAGACATCTGAAGGCAGCCCTGTTTAGGGAAGTTTTTAATGTTTGGATGCTTCGTTGTGTTTTTAATATTCTGTTGGGAGCCTCCCAGAGTGGCTGGGGAATAAATAATAAATTATTATTATATGGTTCATCACCACAATCCTATTACAAATATATGTTGTGTGTGGACCGAAAACACATGCATGCTTTAAAGGAGGGATGGGGACCAGATGTTGCTGGACTCCAACTCCAACTGAACATTGGCTGTGCTGGCTGGAGCTGATGGGATCTGGAGTTTGCCAGTTTGCCACCACTGATTTCAAGTAAGGTTGAAAAGCTTTTTGAGCACAGAGTGTGTCCTTGCTCCCACCAGTTGACTCGGAACTTGGACTCTCAGTACAGTGTCCAAACATACGGCGGGTTACAAAGTTAGCAGGTAAAGCAGAACCCTAAGGTGCATGGCTAGATAGGTAGGGCTGTCCCATTCAAGAGGCAGGGTGAAGTAGCCTTCTTAGGCAATGGAAGCCCCTGAGGTGGACCCCCATGTGTACGCCCCCCCCCGCTGCCTCTGCTGCCAGCTTTGGTACAGATTTCCAGCAAGATCTTGCAGCATTCCAGTGAGATCTCAGAAGATCTCACTGGAACCTGCCACCATCGTCACTGGTTTGTGCCACCAGTGTGCAACCTAGGAAAGGATGATTCTGTGGCAGTGGTGTGGCAGCAGTGGCAGGTCAGCACTTCCTGTTTCCCCTCTAGCAGTGAAAAGGAACATGCTGCCTATGTAGACAGGCAACACCTGACATCCCCAAAACTCTCCTTTGGAAGAGAGGGGCAGGCGCAGATGTTTGCGAAGTGAACATCTGGAGCCCTAGGACTGGGCAAGCAAGCCAACACTCCTTTCAGTAAGCGGAGCATGCAAAGTTTGTCCATGCCAGCAGATGACAGAGCTCTTCCCGTTGCTCCTCACCATCAAACAATTTCCACCAAGACATTTCCATGGGGCTCATGGCATAGGACCACATCAGAAATGTATTATGAACCTGCACACAGCCAGTTCAGATTATTATCTCTTGGTTTATTAATATGAGATATGCACAACTCTTTTGCTTGTCTGTGGAACCCCATTGGGTTTCCCTTTGCATGCGCTATAATTAAACCAGGAAGCAAGCTAAAATTAACTATAGTTTCCTATTTCGTCCAAATTAGGGAATTTGCATTAACAGTTTTGAAGCAAGTCAAGGTATTCAACCAACTTCAAACTGTGGTTTAATATTCTGACTGGTTCTAAAGCTGGTAACTATAATTTTCTGGTTTAGAGTAAATGGGAAGCAATGGTTTAGTAGACAGCTGTGCCAAAAAATTTCCCCACATTTTTTATAAAAAATAATAATTCTCTATCAATTAATGAGAAAAGAAAATTGAATTTGAAAATTATCAATGAAGACAGAGAAGATCAGGATCAGGGCATGGATGTAGGTAGAAAACTCCTCTGAAGTCAACAGGACCTATTTCCAAATCAGATTTTCATGACCCTGATGTTGAAAGTATTTTTCCTGTTTTCCCAGGAATGTTACATTCCAAGGAAACAAATTAATTTGAGATTTCCAGTCCAGCTAAAAGTAGTTCCAGGAGCCCAATTATGATTGTTTCTTAGGCTAAAGGTGAGTCAAATCTCTGACCGCTGGGTGGGGATATGTCTGTAAAGTGACAGCTTTTCCTGGATTAAATCCCATTTATTGTACCACATGGTTCATCAAGGAAAATGCAACTGGTTATTTATAAGCATGGCTTTCACCCCGTAAGAAGAATGTGTTGCTATTTCTATTGTTCCTGTTGTGAAAGTACAGCTGACATACCCCACAAATTGATCATTATGCTGTTATTCAATAGGTGTACTGTCAAGATCCAGCAGCCAATCGGGAAACAGTGTAACAGAACAGACAAAGGAACCTCAAAGAAAAGACAAGACACTGTGTCTTTTGTCTTTTGTTCCAAGATGGAAACAAACTGTCTCCAGCTCTGATAAGCTCCTTCTTTGATCTCCTGTTCCCAATAATTAGGGATAGACACATTTGTGTAATGTTTTCCATTCATAGCTCATCCAACAAGACACTTATGTATGTGGGACTTTCTCATTGCTGTTACTGTTGCTGCTTATATGATCAGTGCTTGCAAGTATGGCTATTTCTCAGAAAGCAAAGCAAAGCAAGCACACAACTGTAATCAGGAAAGGATTGGATCTCGCCTGAGTATTTTGAAAAGAAAGATGTGGTTCATACAACTTACATACTACGGCTATTTTCTGTTTTGTACTTGATAATCCACTCACAAGTGGATTATAGAATCATAGAGGCTGAAAGTCTCTCAAAGGTCATTTGGTCAACCCCCCGTCGATGCAGGAAATCTGCTGTTGCAGCAATGGCCATCCAGCTTCTGCTGAAGATTTTGCATTCCTGTTTCCACAAGCAGAATGAAATTCAAGGGTCATCCTTTTCCTCATGAGATAATTTTTGTACTTGTGTGTTTGTTTGTTTACAATGTAAGCATAATGAAGTAAGCAGGGACCCAAGAGCGACAAGAGTGGTCTTTAAAGCCCCCCTCCCAACAACATGCCCACAATTCTGCCTTGACAGCCAGCAGCAATACTTTTTTTTTTGGCCACAATTGCAAAACTCCCCAAGAATATTGGGGATGTCTCCAGTGACTAGGCTCCAGCAGCTGTCAAGACTACTAAGCATGCATCAACTTGTACACAGACCTGGAGACACAGGAATCACTTGATGCGAAGACAAAATAATAGACCTCCCATTAATAAGAAGTAAAACATATATAGTTATAGATCCATATCTATATAGAGATATATTTGCTCTTTACCTGTTCATTTCCCTATAGTTGCTTCATAAGTAGCTTACTGGTCAATGTAAAACTTCCTCAACCCTAAAGATGAGCTGGCTCTTTCCTGTTTATACTGAGGACACCTCAGTACCTAAACTTGTCCTTTCTCCTGCCAGTTTATTAAAAGTAGCCCCAAATTAGCTGGGACAGTAGGAAGTCCTAATGGATACAGGAAGACACAAAAAGGCAGATAAGGACTACTGTGGGCTTTTGCCTGTTTCCTGAGCTAGATGATAACAACAACCTTCATGTGCCCGGCAGTCTCCTCTCCATCTATTACTCAGCAACCCAAATTAATTTTCTCCGGTTCTCTTCCTCATTCCATTCTCTCCCACCCACTTACCGTATTTGCTTCCAGTCCTTTGAACATTGCCTGCTGCTACCATCTTCCTTCTTCCATTTTCTCTCTAGCGTGGCTGGAACCGGTGTGGAAAAGGATAATAAACAGGATGCTTTGTGTGCATCCCAAGCCTTAGGTCAAACTGACCGAAGGTCAAACTTAGGTCAAACTGACCCAGTAGGCCTTCATGACTAGGGAGCAGAACAGAACACCTAAATATCCAGTGTGGATTGTTTGTCTGCTTCCAAAGCCAAAATAAGTCACAGCAAGGCAGGGGAGGGGAACTTGTGGAGCTCTAGATGTTGTTGGATTGCATCAGCCCCAGTCAGCAGGGGTGATGGGGATTGTAGTGCAACAGCATCTGGAGAACCACACACTTGCAGTAAGGGCAAATATGGTACTGCATGGTTCCTTCCTGACTTTATGATGAATCAGACTTGTTCCATGGTGACCAGCTGCATAGGTATGAAGGCAGATGACACTGTTTTATCCCTGAAGTTAATCCAATCTGGAATGAGTGGCGCACATAAAGGATAGTATGTAAATAAATGTACTCACCAGCTATGCCAAACAGTTATTTTCCATGGGGGTTTAAATGGACTTTAAATGGAGCCAGGGTAGGGCTTCAGGAGTTAGATTGTTGGAGAATCTAATGAGTTAGTTGCCGGTTCCTAATTTTGATTGGATGGTGGAGTGGAGTCCTCGGCCATAAGCATTTGAATTTTACAACAGTCTGACAAGTTTGGTTTGGCACTCTCATGCCCAACAGATGACTGGCCTGCAAAAGACTGGATTCAGATAAGGTCATTTTCTAATGTTTGTTTGAGGCTTGCCCTCTCTTCTCTGATGTGGAATCAGAGGGACAACCTAACAACACGATTCCTCAAGCAATTTCCTTGGGCTTCTAGTTTTGACTAATCCAGAAATACCATAAAGGGCCTCTTTCTTATAGAATTGTTGTATTTTTCCCATTGGCTTGACACCAGGAAGCATGAGGCAGATGGAAATTAAAGAAAAACAAATCAAAGCGAATTGAACTTTTTTGAACCCTTAAAGTAAAGACTTGGTTGGTTCATTCTGAGTTCAGTTGAGCTTCCTCACAGGGAGCTACTGGGCTGTGAAATAACATTGAGGGCAAAGCTATGGAAGTCCTGTTGATTTCTCCACAGAAGTATGGAAGAAGACAGAATGGGAGATTCCCCCCCCCCCTTCATCTTCGCTGGTCCTCTGTTTTTGATGAGGTATAGTATTGACTTTCCCAGGACCCTCCAAAAAAGAAGAATCTTAACTGAGGAAACTGCATAAGATGAGCAAGAGATCTGCTTTGCTTTATTGTGGCCTTTAGCAAACACCGAACTCTTCTGTGTGCATCTGTTGATTTAGGCTATTGCCAATGAAAGTACAATAAACCAGTTAAGAACATACAAAAATATAAGGACATAAATTCTTATATTGGTCTCCTAGGTGCCAGACCACAGCGCATTGACCTTATTCTGGCCTTTATCAGCTGGTAGAATGATAAGGCATTGACAGGGATGTATTCTAAAAAACATTCAGTCACTAGTCCTTTGATGCAGCCATGTGGGCAGCTGACCTACCAGAACACCAGATTATTATGCTTTGGGGAGGACTGTATAAAAGTTACTAAGAGGGCAAATTCCTTTGTCAAAACTGGGGCTAGGTTTAGGCCTTCAATTAGGTGAGGGAGGGGGGGGGCAGCGTGACAGCTAGACTCCCATTCTGAGGCTCTTTGTTGCACAGCTGCTAAAGGAGCAAGGTGAGGCTTATCGGCAAGCAGATGGCGTAATTCTGGAGAATATTGTTGCCAAGAGTGTCCCACAGAAAGATTATTCCAGAGGTGAGGGTTGTAATCCTTTTACTTATCTCATTTTGTTTCCTGACTTCCCTTCAAGGGGCATAGACTTCTTCTCATTTCATCCTCACAAAACCACTAGAAAGTAGCGAAGGCTGAGAGGCCAGCTGTCTAGTAAGCTTTATGGAAGAATGGGGCTATGAAATTAGGACTCTCCACACACAGCAGCGGTATCCTCTTCATCCCACCATGCTGGCTGGGGCTAATAAAAGTTGAATGGTACCACGTTGACTATCCCTGCTCTGCGATGTGAGTTCAGTACAAAACTCCACTCTACCATAGTGGCTCTCATTTAACGGAAAACATGATGCTTATTATTATTATTTAAAAAAAAAATTATACACACCAATAAGATTATAATGACTGATGCTGTTAAGTCAGAGATATTTTATACATACATTTTCATGTGTGATGAGTTAAGGATGAGATGGGACCCTAAATTGTGGGTGGGATTGCCTTTCTGATTTAAATGTAGGTAGAGGATTAGGTTTCAAGGCAATAGCATCTTTATGTTATTGGGTTTCCTGGAAAGCTGAATGTTTTGCTTATTGTGATTGCCATCAGCTACAGATATATTTCTCAGGATTTCTTTATGCCAGAGAAAATGTTGATTAAAGTTTTAAAGAAACTCACCAAGCCTTTTGCCAAAAGGGCAGGGTATTATTTACATAATTCCAAGTTTCCCATTTTATTTATTTTTAATGAGCAGACATGTCAAAACATACTACAAATACCCATGTGACATCATCACTCATTTCCTTTGCTGAGCACACGGCAGAGCAAAAACATCTGATGGGAATTAGTGGAAGGAAAAGTTTCTACAATCCCTTGCAAAACAAGCTGCTACAAATGGTTAATGGTCTCAGATGTCCCTATGCAAATATATGCTGCATAAATCCTAAACTTTCCATAGATATGGCACAGAATTGTAGAGGATGGAATCTTAAGTCACACCATGTCAAAAAGTTCTATTTTAAAATCCCCTCCCAAACAACAACAACAACCACCAGGGAACTCAACAGTGATTTGCAGAGACATAAATTGGCTGATGTTTGTTTTCACTTACCTAAGCGAGGGCTTTTAAAACAGTAAGCAATTCCCACAAGACAGTTACTTGTGATTGTGGGTTTTTTTGGTCTTCATTTGACAAGAGGAAACAAACAAGGCAACTGAGAGGCCAAGATGAGTGTCCTAGATTTCTGACTCTTAGCTAGAAGTTGGGAATATGACATATTCCTTGTTCTTCATTTGCAAAGTCTTTATGATGAGGTATTCCAATAGTTATGTAACACGTATTTTGACGATTTTTTAATCAAGGCCCATCCACTCACAGCATGTTTTAATGGTGAAAACAACAAACACCACCCCAAAATGATGTAATTCCTAACAAATGGCCCTGGCCAGTGCATGGACACTTAAGTTCAGTTGAAGGTTAGATAAAGAGCAGCCAATTGTGGATAAACTGGCTTATCCTAATCTGTTCCTCCACCTCTTCAGTGCAGTTAACCATGAGATCTTTGTTTCCTAGCTAGAAAGAACCTATCTATCAGTATCTACAATGTTGTGAAACATCAGAGTCTCCTATAGCCTGCCAAAGCTCTGGGCAAGTTCGTGTGTGGATTTAGTAATTTAACTCCTGCTAGTGCTGGATCAATATCTATATTATCAGCTATCTTTCTTTGCTATCATATACCGCATATACTACACATGTGGTGCTGTGGGTTAAACCACAGAGCCTAGGATTTGCCGATCAGAAGGTTGGCAGTTCAAATCCCTGCGACGGGGTGAGCTCCCGTTGCTCGGTCCCTGCTCCTGCCAACCTAGCAGTTCGAAAGCATGTCAAAATGCTAGTAGATAAATAGATACTGCTTCGGCAGGAAGGTAAATGGTGTTTCCCTGCGCTGCTCTGTTTTGCCAGAAGCGGCTTAGTCATGCTGGCCACATGACCTGGAAGCTGTACGCCAGCTCCCTCGGCCAATAAAGCGAGATGAGCGCCGCAACCCCAGAGTCAGTCACGACCTGGACCTAATGGTCAGGGGTCCCTTTACCTTTACTGCAGCGCCTTAAAAGTGGAAAGGAATAGTGGGTGCTCCCACAGATATAGCCTCTGCCCCACTTGCACCCCCAACTTTCAGTCACAGTGTATTAAGACTGTCTACATCATCCAAACCTTCCTACTCTAATAATGATCTGCCAAGACCCTTGTTCCTGCATTCTAAATTTTCTAGCCAATTGAGCACCCACTTCTTCAAATACCGTTTTTTCCAGCCAAGCTATTAGAGTTCTACGATGTCAAGAAGGCAAAAAATATGGCCTGAATGTAAAATATTGTATTTCCATGTTTTCAAGGGCATGTATTCCGAGCAGTTTTTATTTTTAAAGCTATTTCCCCCCCCCCGCCCGGCTTTCTTTTCTTGGAAAGACAGGTGTCTTGGTTGATGGGCTACATTGTTTTTGAAATCCTATATGAAAAATTATTATAGTTAAATGAAGCTATGCCATTTTCGACTGCCTTTGGCTTTCAGAAATAACTCTCTGAATTCAGGGGTGCTGTGTACAGCATTTCAGAGCCATTTGAACATTGCAGCTCTCTGAAAACAACATTCGCTGCTGACAGGTGTCCAGTTATTTTAGGCTGACGATAATTGAAACTGACAAATTTTAGGCATCAGCTAAATTGCTGGCTTTTCTGAGCTGGGGTGACGGCACTGCATCCTGACAGAAAGGCTGTGATTTTGGGGAGTGGTCAGGCCTCCCAATGTCTGTAGACTGGTTCATGGAGGAGAGGACAGTGGCAACTTTAGGGGGGAAATTCCAGGATGCCTCTCTGGAATGAGTATCATTTCAGAGATGAAGTATTGGGTACCACTGCCATGATAAGCATTTCCTTATGCTGGGAGCTTCTATGAGTGGAGGCCTCTAAACTGGGTAGTGATGGTGCGTCAGACTTTTCAAAAAGCACACCAGCGAAGCTGGGAAAGACGCAACCATTTCTTGCCATAAGGGAATGAAAAGAAAAGGATGTCTATTGGGTATGTTTTCATGACGAAAAAATGACACTGCAGCTGAAAATTGGGTTCCACATCTTATGAAAATTATGGTTGAAAAGATGCAATTCCTTTTCATATGTCATATGAATCATCAAAGGGCTTGTAGGTTAACACCAAATAGAAGGGGTGACCTCCAAGAGTGTCAGCCCGTTTTCAGATTTGTCTTCTGCTCATGAAATGGGACTTCCCTTTCTTCTTATCTGAGCTTCAGCCATGTGTCCCCAAAATCTGCTACAGAAGGGTTGGGGGACACTCGGCAGTAGATTTTCAGAAAGACATGGAAGCCTGCAGGAAGAATGTGAGGAACAGGAAGTCCCATTGCATGAAAGGGAGTCTGCTCACATGTTACTCAAAGTTCTGATAAACTTTAAAAAATCCAACCTAAACTGAAATCAATTCATTTATGCAGCATATCCTATACTTTACCTTTTCAACGTGTGTGTGTGTTTCTGTAAGTAACTTCCCTTTTCAAATACACTATGGTATATTCACAAAACCGTACATTTAAAGTAAAATTTGTTCTTCCTTGAGCCAATTCTACTAGAAAGCAAACTGTAACCTTCTGTTGTCAGCAAGTATGACCACTTCAAGACATCACTCAACTCCACCCTCTCATCCCACCTAAAACCAGATGTTCTATAAATGGGTTGAATTTAAGAGAGAGAGAGAGAGAGAGAGAGAGAGAGGGAGAGAGAGGGAGAGAGAGAAGGGTGGAGTGGCTAATCATACCTCAAGAATGAAATTTTCAGTATGGAGATGATTGATGCTTAAGGCGCTTGTGTGCTGTGATAGAAAATTGGTAAAAAAAATATCTTGGCTAGATGTAGCAGACTGAAGCAATGTCTTGACTATAATAACTCAGAGAAACAAGAAGTTATACTATGAACTGCATACTCTGAGTAACGAAATGTGGCAAATGTGGAGTGAATTTTGTTTCTCTGCACAACGCTTGTGTCAGATTAAGCTTGCTAGTTGCTTCATAGTTGCATCTTATACAGTACAATCCTAAACTTCACTATTCAGAAGTGATTCCCTTTAAATTGCATGGGACATAGGCTGTATTCTTGTACTTGTTTACCTTGGTGCAAGCCCTCCTGAACTCATTGGGACTTACTTCTGAGTACACATATAGGACTGTGTACAGGACTGCACTATTAATCTATAACACACAGCTGGGGAATCTATGGCTCTCCAGACCTTGTTGGATTACAAATCCCATCAACACTGATCATTGGCCACACTGCATGGGACTGATGGAAGCTGGACTCCAACAACCTTTGGAGGGCCACATGTTTCTCACCCTGGTACTAGTATGTGAGTTTAGGACTGCTGCTACTTTCCTCTTTCTAATAGCAGGAGGCTTTCCTTCCCCTCCCATAATTCAACCAAAAATCTGCTGGCGAACTGAATCTCAGTATTTAGGTGTCATCTCATAAATGTATTAGGAAAAGGGCAACAGAAAGGATGAATGGAAAAAACAAAACAAAACCCTGGAAACTTTAGACTTGCTCTAGAGTTTCCAGCCCAAAGGCTTCATTCCCAGTTGTCCTACCCATGGAGGGCTACTTGTGTGGTTGTAGCCACCTCACAAACATTGATTCTCATGCAAATAAAGGCCAACACCCACAATGTAAGGCAGTTGTGTTCGTCCTAACAAGACCGTGTGCCTTCTGGTGAATGGTGGAGAGTAGGATAAGGCAAATATTATGTAGTGCAATGTATGGATCAATCCTAACCCAACTGAGATATGTGCAAACACTACTCTTCCTTCTCCATTTTTGCTGCTTTTTACCAAAATGCTTTGTCTCTGGGATAGTGGAGGAGGAAGTTGATTCCCACTCCCAGGCCATATTCCTAATCCAATTAACATGGTGTGCTTTCACAAGGAATGCTAAAAAAAGTCTTTAGTTATCAATGTGGGTTTTTTTATGGTAAGGTAGATTTTTTTTTAAAAAAAACAATCAAATATATATTTTGATCAGCATGACTCTTGGATTTGATTTACCAGTGCAGGAAAATTAAAACATGGCAGTGGACAAACCTCTCATAGGGTGCAACTGACTGGTAATTTCCTCATTAGTTTTCATTTCACCTTGTTCCAGTCATTGTTTGATGAAACAGATGCAACACTAATATGGCTGCTTTTGGAAAGCCCTGTTAAATATTTTGGCGCTCTCCAAAAAAAAGGTGTTCTAGGAAAGCAATGTGATAGATGTAAGGGGAAGCACTTGCAATCCCATTCATGGCTCTTCTCCATTCAGATTCTCAAACTCTCCAAGCCGCTGAGCCATCAGACTTTTGGGGGTAGTGAAGGTTTCATGGCGAACAGCCAGAAAGTCTCCAGCTAAAACCCCACCTCCGCCACAAACTTAATAGGTGGTCTATCTGTTACTTTAAAGGTATTTTAATCCCCAAGCCTGATATTTCCCCATGACTAAAAACAACAACAACCATTTATTCCACAATCCTAAACATACTTAACTGGATTTAAGGTCACACCCACAACATACATTTAAAGCATAATAGCTTCCTTCAAAGAATCCTGGGAACTGCAGTTTGTTAAGGGAGCTGGGAACTGTAGGTCTGGGGAAACACTACAATTCCCATGATCCTTTGGGGGGAACCCATGTAAAGTGGTACCTTGGGTTACAGAGGCTTCAGGTTACAGACTCTGCTAACCCAGAAATAGTACCTTGGGTTAAGAACTTTGCTTCAGGATGAGAACAGAAATCGTGCTCCAGCGGCGTGGCGGCAGCAGGAGGCCCCATTAGCTAAAGTGGTGCTTCAGGTTAAGAACAGTTTCAGGTTAAGAACGGACCTCCAGAATGGATTAAGTTCTTAACCCGAGGTACCACTGTACTTTGAATGTGCCTTACATGTATGCTATGGTTGTGATCTGTAGAAATTCCAACATGTAGAAGTCCCCTCATTATTTTCTCTCCTAAAAGGTAGTTGTGGGAAGGCATTTGTACTGGGGCCAAAAAGAGGAATGCCTAACCTTTTGCCCCATGCTTATTTCATTACTTAGAATCTTCCCCAGCTATCCTGAAAGGGAGAAACATGCAGGCACAATTTGTGCCCATCAGTTTTTATTCCATGGTTAATAGCTTGCAGTGAAGGCCTTTCCTAAAAAGCCTGGGTGTTATATACTGAGTTGAATAGGATCCAAAATGCAGCAGTCTGATTGGTCCTAGAACAATAGGATTCAGAATGCAGCAGTCTGATTAGTCCCAGAATAATAGGATTCAGAATGCAGCAGCCTGATTGGTCCACAAGAGCCACCCAATCCAGCTCCAGGTGGAAGCGAATCCGCAACCTGATTGGCCTACAGGTGAATCCCGGAATTAGCCAATCACGTGGGGCCCATTGTGTAAATAATGTATATAAGGCAGACATTCTGGTGGAACTTCCATTCCTCCTCACCACTATGAGTTGAATAAAGAGCATGAAATCCACTCTCGACTCCGAGTATATTTCACTGGGGCTATTGGGAACAGGGCTGTGAGATGCAGGGGAAAGGATGGTGGGCAACCCCCCCCCCCACTACCCTGATTCAAATTGCCCCCTGCTCCTTTTAAGGAAATAAATAAAACATAGGAAATTCCAATTATGGAAGTCCATGTAATATCAAGATGGATCTTTATTGAAATCAGTGCAATCTCCCTCAAAAGTAAGTATGTTTAGGGTTACAGCAGTCATCTGAAAGAGAGAGTGACGTTTCTGTCTGGGGAGGGTTAATACACCAGATAGTGTATTAACTTGCCCCCTTTAACCTCCCACAATTACCCCCCTCCAATTGCTGCCACTGAGCTTGATGGCTGGCAACCAAATGTGCGAACTTGCTCCCCTGAAAAGCAACCTCTCTTGGAGATATTGATACTGTGAGACCTAATAACATGCTAGTAAGAGACCATTCATATGCCTGCGAAGCAAACACTTCACTTAAACTTGGAAGTCCCTGCTAGGATTAGCAGTGCCAGCCACACTTGGCTTGGCTTTCTCCCTGTACCAAGTGGTTACTAAGCATCCCATAGCAGCAGCAGCAGTCCAACCATTTGTTCCCGTTTCTTGATGACAGTGCTATGTTCAATTAGCTGTAGAATGGAATAGGCTTCTGGGTATTGTTAACCATGCAGCAAACCAGCCAGCTCCCTTTGCCTCTTAAATTACCATAGCAATATTATTGCCCAAGTTAAAGAGAGAGGGAGAGAGAGCAATGCTCCATGTTTTCCTCCTCCATGTTTTTTGAACAAAATCAAGCCAGTCTTCAGAGTAGGAATAACTGTGTGACTCCTGAGAGTGGAGGACGAGAACCCCAGGCCTGGCAGCCATGTGTGGCCCTCCAGCCTTTTCTATCTGGCCCTCAAGATTCTTCCTATGCCACACACCTTATCCCCAAGTCATACACATCACCAGTCTTGCTATGCACCTTCTTTGAGCACTTTGGCTGGCCAGAATGCTCCCTAGAACCTTGACATTGCCTCTTGCTTGCCTATATGTTAAGATAGAAAGATATTGTGTGTGTGTCTATCAGAGGTGGTGCAACTTGTTTTGCCGCTTGAGGGGAAACAGGAAGTGCTGCCCTCACCCGCTACTTCAGCTGCTCCCGCCACCACCATACCTGCCTCTGCTGTCTGCACTGCCCACTCTGACACCACTGCCTGCAGCATGCAACGTGCCACATCCACTGCTGGTAAAGCATTGCCACCATTGGTGCCAATTTTGGGTGCTATCATGTCCCAAATGGACGCAATCTTGCCTGAAATTGGTGCCAATGCTAGCATTGCTTCTCTGCCACAGGCAGAGGCACCAGGGGCTTTTGCCGCCTGAGGCAGCAACTCCATCTTACCTAATGGCTGGGCCAGCCCTGGTGTCCATAGAAACCTTTGACCCTTGCATATTTGGATCATGGCATCCAAAGCATCCCATTCATTGCTCCACCCACCTCTTTTGAGGTTCTTCCCCAGATATCATACTTTGGGTTGCACCACCATCCCAAATGACAGTTACTCCAGTGGAGTATGGATGGAGGGGAGAAGCCAGGGATTGGCCCTAGGAATGCAAAACAGGGATACACTGAGCTACACTTCCCTGAGCAGGTATGAGCTGTGGCGTACAGTGCAGTGGGGCTGTGCTGTTCATCTAGCCTTAATCTGGCTGAGTCACTGCAGCATACTATGATATAAAAGGGCGAGGGGCCACATGGAGCAGCAGAAACACCAGATTGGTTCTGATGGTGCATTTGCACCATAATAATCACCACCTTCTGGCAAATAGAAGGGGAAGAAATGGAGGCAGTGAGAGATTTTACTTTCTTGGGCTCCATGATCACTGCAGATGGTGACAGCAGCCACGAAATTAAAAGACGCCTGCTTCTTGGGAGAAAAGCAATGACAAACCTAGACAGCATCTTAAAAAGTAGAGACATCACCTTGCCAACAAAGGTCTGTATAGTTAAAGCTATGGTTTTCCCAGTAGTGATGTATGGAAGTGAAAGCTGGACCATAAAGAAGGCTGATCGCCGAAGAATTGATGCTTTTGAATTATGGTGCTGGAGGAGACTTGAGAGTCCCATGGACTGCAAGAAGATCAAACCTATCCATTCTGAAGGAAATCAGCCCTGAGTGCTCACTGGAAGGACAGATCCTGAAGCTGAGGCTCCAATACTTTGGCCCCCTCTTGAGAAGAGAAGACTCCCTGGAAAGGCCCTGATGTTGGGAAAGATGGAGGGCACAAGGAGAAGGGGACAACAGAGGATGAGATGGTTGGATAGTGTTCTCAAAGCTACAAACATGAGTTTGACCAAACTGTGGGAGGCAGTGGAAGACAGGAGTGCCTGGCGTGCTCTGGTCCATGGGGTCACGAAGAGTTGGACATGACTAAACAACAACAACAACAATATCGCCTCCTCCTCCATCTTGGCATGCTGAGGTGACCTGGATGGAAGCATTTCAGGTGACCAGGGCAGCTCCACCACACCATCTACTGCTGGGTGCCCAGCTGCTGTTTTCAGTGGCAAGCATGGGTTTCCCATAACTTTTAGGGTAGAACCAGATGCTATTAGCAGACATTCATAAGAACTTTAAAAAATAGCTGATGCTCTACTTTTCAAAACATCCACTCAGTTGATATCAATCACGCTGAGCATCTGCTCAACTGCTATTGGATTGGCTGCTAAAGCAAATACTTCTGCAGGAGGCTAGCACTAAAAAATTATGACATTGTCCAAAATCTATTGGAAAAGGCATCTCTATTCCAAATGAATCAGAACGTCCGTGGCTAGCATCCAGTTACATTCTCGGAGGGTGGGGTGGATGGGGAAAGAAATCTTCTTAGGGGACCACTGTTTCAGCCTCAGATAAGCTTACCAGTTCACAAACATAGTTAGTTGTGAGGGGATAAAACATCAGCTTTAGAAATTTCCTTGGGAGCTCAACGTATGACCATAATTCATCCCTTCACCTTTGAGCACGATGTTACAAACTTCTCTGGAATAAAATATTACAGCAGCACTCTGCATTGCCATAAAGAATGTTCTGTTAGATTGCAGCTGATATTCCCAGAGCAGCAATAGAACAGCCATGTACCAACGGGCTGGAACGGCTCCAGGATTTCTACAAATGCTGCTCCGAGTATGAGCCAACACACCTGATCTCAAGATTCTGGATGCATTCAGAGGACAAAAATGTGATTTTTGGCAAAGGGACTGGGCGTAAATCTGAATTATATTCTTATTCGTTTTTCAGGCGTTTGCTGCCATTGCCAGACTTAAGACTTGCTAGGGCCAGCCCTGGGCTGTGGGAGACAGTGCCTGCGTACACACTCCCATGTACTCTACTCCAGTGCAAAACCACTACGGTTTTGGGAAACAGGGTAAACACAACATTAACCACAATCCACATCTATGCTGCATCTCCTGTTGTTTTTTAGGAAATGCTGCATCTTGATGTGTCCCCCCCAAAAAACAGATTCAATCTGAATTGGAAAAATAATAATGATCTACCTGTGTTTTAAGCTGGTCATATGTACAGAGCCAGTATCTAAATCCAAACCTGGAGTGTGTCTTCTTAAACCTGGAGTACCCTGGGAATAGAGCTAAAACCAGGGGAGCAAAAAGGATTTCCGGGGCCTGGTGTTCTATGTATAAAGGTAAAAGGTATATGGACCCTCTGCCACAGATGCCAAAGAAGACATAAATTTGCATAAAACTTGCGAACCCTTTAAATCACAATCAAATTTGTACTCTCTTTGGCAAGTGGGGGGAACAATGCCCCAGAATAAACCAGGGGCCACATACAAGTATTAAGATGCCCAACAGACAGACTATAAACAGGTGAAGCTTTCCTTGTACAGGTGGTGATCAATTTGTGTGTATCCGATTGACACATGACCCCTGATGCACACAATGCTTTCGGACCAGAAAGGGCACGGAACAGGATGGAAGCAGTTATGTGTGACTGCGTGCAATGACCCAAAATGCAACCCCCATGCAATCAGGGAGTTGCCTGTAATTGTAGTTCCACATGACAAAAGGCTGACTTGGTTACTTGGTCCCAGGTTCGAATTGAGAAAGGATCGAGTGAGGTGAAGGAACCCTCTGCCTGAGACTCTGTAGAGCCATCAGTCTGGTGAGCATGACTGCGCTAGATGGTATAAGGTAGCTTCCTAAATCCCTAATGAATAACAGAATCCTTCTTTTTGAAAAAAAGGCAAATAGATCCCTCCAATATTACTTCATACTTATAGTGCCATACGTAGCAATTATGTATAATATCACAATGAGCAATTTTGTACAGTACGCAAAGTGTATAAAGTGCTTCCTTTTGCAATTCCCATTTCACAACGCCGCTTTGTGACCATCATTTGTCCCCATCTGAAAGTTGTATTCTACATTTAGAGTTAGGGCTGCTGCATACATGATGATGCGTCCATTTCCTGCGCAGCTTCTCCAGGTTCTATCTATGTACACACAGCTTAAAATTAGCAGCAAGGCCACACTAGTGCCTCTGAATAACTTGTTCCATGTTCTCACATAAACAGTTTGTGACTTCCTGAAAATTCCAAATTCTGCCCACTGCTCTTTTTCCAGAGACTGGTCAGCAAACCACTGTATCCTCCCACAGACGCACACATACTCCTCCTTGGACGTAATCTGATTCTGTTGGAACCGAAGGTCATAGAAAGGCAGCCTTACTGAACAGGACTGACTTCAAAGAATGTGGACCACCTGGATGCCATCAAGTTCGTTATCTTTTCTCTGATGCTGCACCAGGCCCTGACTTGCAATTCCTACCCCTCTCTCCACCCCCCCACCCAAGTTATCCTAGTTCTTTCATAAATTCCAACTGTCCTGGGTCAATTGTGGGCTCCCACGTAGAGCCACCTTGGTGGTTGACACTAGGCCGGACACGCGTCACCTAATCAGTAGGAAGCAATGGGCGATAGACCTCAGGTGCCTCCAGGCTATCACTATTGTGTGGGAGGGATTGAAGTACACACTGTAAATTTAGGCTTGTGCAATTGAAGCACAACAAACCCTCATTTTAAAAAGGGAAACATACTTTTTGTGGTTGGAAAGTGAAAGGGCAGCATGTTGAAAAGTGTGGGACGAACAAGCACTTAACAGAAAGATGCATAAACACCCTACAAGCAAATCAGGACGAATGCCCATTTTCATTTCACAGTCCCCAAAACAAAAGCTAATGAAAGGCTGGGCACAGTCCCACCTTGGTGCAAGCTTAGTGCAAGGAAACCAGGAGCAATGCTCAATGAATAAGTCACATGGAGAAAAGATCTCTCTTCACCTCTACCCTCAAAAATAAATAAATGTGAAACTAACTCGTGTGGTTCTGGAGAAGCACAAGAGTTATGGAGAAGAATAAGATTAAACAGTCTTTAAATTCAGAACTGAGGCTAAATAATAGGGGATCACGCCAATGCTTCTTCCTGCTTAAAATCTTGTCTTTGAGAGTGGTCTGCATCAGTATGGAGGAAGGATATGTGCCAGGGTTGTTGCGAAGTTCACTGCCACCATTTGCAGCTGATGAAATTGAGGCTGGAGTCAAAAGGGTTTTGGAGTGGCGGACTTAACAAGGCTGGCTGGGAAGCATCAATGTTTCGTTTCTGTTGGTTTTTGTGGTGGTAATTGTGGGGCAGCAAACCTCCTTCAGAAACAGATAGGTAGCCGTGTTGGTCTGCCATAGTCAAAACAAAACAAATTCCTTCCAGTAGCACCTTAAAGACCAACTAAGTCAGTTCTTGGTATGAGCTTTCGTGTGCATGCACACTTCTTCAGATACACTGAAACAGAAGTTTCCAGACCCTTCTATATAGTGAGAAGGTGGGGAGGGGTATTACTCAGAAGGCTTTCGTGTGCATGCACACTTCTTCAGATACACTGAAACAGAAGTTTCCCACCACCCTTCTGAGTAATACCCCTCCCCACCTTCTCACTATATAGAAGGGTCTGGAAACTTCTGTTTCAGTGTATCTGAAGAAGTGTGCATGCACACGAAAGCTCATACCAAGAACTGACTTAGTTGGTCTTTAAGGTGCTACTGGAAGGAATTTGTTTTGTTTTGACTCCTTCAGAAAGATCGACATTGAAGAGTCTATTGACATTGAAGAGTCTATTGGTCACCTGCCACCAGAAGCAGCTCTGGCTCCACCAAGACTCCCAAACGGGTGACTCGTCTTAGGTTAAAACAAAACAAAACCCATTCCCCTGAAATATGTCTCCCAGTAGCAGGCACCCCCAAAAGAAAAATTCAAGATTTTCAACCCAGCCCTAATACGTGGCACAGAACACACTGAATTGTTGTTTACACTCTCCATACAACTAAAAATGTTTGCCTCTTTCACAACCAGAGAATAACTTCAGCCGTTTCAGCCTCCTTGAGCTCTCGCTTTCCCCCCAGAGAGGATAATAAGAAGAAACCTGAGAAGACACTGGAAGAGGAAAAGGTCACAGGCAAATTTGATAAGGATAATGCATCAAGTAAGGGAGGAAGAAAACAAGAGCCCCTTCAAATGTAGTAAGGCATAGTTTATCAGATGACATTGAGAGTTTGAGCTTACAATGAATACAATCACTGGAGAAAGCAGACCTTTTGCAAAAACAATGGGTTTGTTCATGTATTGGCACCTTGGGGAATGATTTGGGGTGAGATCGCATCTTGGGCAAGCTCTCATGAGAGATCAGAGGGTGCAAGAGCTCATGCAATTTCAGGCAAGGTCTCACCCAGAATTGGAGTGATCTTGCCTGAATTTGGCGCTGCTTTTCCACCAGGGGTGGATGTGGCAGGGCATATGGTGGTGGCAGAGCAGGCAGTGTAGGTGGCAGCAGTAGCGGCAGCAGCAGGATGTCTGGTGGCAGCGGGAGTGGAGGTGGTAGCAGCAGCACAGCACTTCCCATTTTGCCTCAAGCGGTGAAACAGGACTCACTGTTAGTGATAGACAAGGTGAATGCATGCTTCTTAGCATCAGGCTTTGGGGCTGATTTTTATTTCAAGTATATCCAACCCTCTGCTGAAAGAACCCCAGTAGTGGCACAGCCTTGGCAGGACCTGTCCCCAATCCTGCCTGGCGATTGAACTTTGCATGCAAAGCTATGGCCTTTCGCCAATATATGGCACTTAAAAGCATTAGCAAAAGGAGAATTAAGGCTGACTGTGAAGGCGTGTGAGCTATTGCCACATTTCACGAGATTGCAATGAGGGTCATCAGTTGCACTCAACTCAAAGGCAAAAGGATCTGCCTGAGATCTTGGAGACTAAGGCTTAAATCCAATGCAGTCAGGCATGATTAAGAGCATTGATTCCAACAGGCTTAAGTGAGCTTAACTGTGTGTTAGATTATTTCGAGCTTGATTGGCACAAATCACCTGAACAGAGTGCAGGTACATCCTTGTTTGTGAAGCGTATGGAAAGAACACAGACCATGAAAGGTGTAGAGGTTATAGGGAGGCTGAACTTTGCTTCTGTCTTTCCCGATCCTTGTGGGACAGGTATTTAAAAGGAGGGGAAACATGTCTTGGATGATGAGAAACATTAACATTATGTTGTGTGTGTGTATCTCTGTGTGTGGAGGAAACAGAGTGGGTTGTCATGAAGACACATAAAAATACACTCTGGACTAAAGGTAGCAGAAAGGTCAGTGGGCCTACAAGAGAGCCAAAGAATTGAATGAACACAGGATTTGTTATCCATACAGTCCAATGCTGTCCTCATTTTGAGCACATTTCTCCTAAACATTTGAGCACATTTCTCCTAAACCGTCAATCCAAGAGACCTCTGTGAGAACAGGGGTCTCCTAAACAGTGGTGTAGCGTGGGTTGCCAGTGCCTGGGCCATGCAGAGGGCAAGGTGGAGGGAGGGAAATGGGTGGAGTACACATGCACATTTGACTGCCTGTGTCTGCGTTACCCAGGAGATCACATCCAATGAGATTAGAAAAGAAGAATCATTCAGTTGTCTGGAGAGGTCACTTCCTGGTTCACATGGAGAAACTGTTTTCAATGGAGCTCAGCGATGGAAGTGCGCAGCTGTATTGAGGCAACAGCGGGTGTTGAAATTTTGCACCCCTAACAATTTTGTGCCTGGGGCAACTGCCCCTGGGGCCTCTCCACACCCTTGGAAAAACTACAGTCCCCGATATTCTTTGAAGGAAGCCAGGACTGTTTAAATTTGTTTGATTTTGCTGTCAGTGTATAGTGCAGATGGGGCCTACGATTCTAACTTTGGTGGAGTTCGTGAGATTTGACCCTGTGATCTCAGTATGCATGGCATCGAGCCATGTGCCCTTCAACCACGCTGGTGCCAGTAATTATCAACTTTCCTTCTATAATCAAGCAATTCTGGGTCCAGGCAGAACTAAAGGAGAAGAGGGGAAAATCCATGTGTACTAACAGATGGGTTACCCATGAACATTTTGCTGCTGTTGTTTTGAAAGTACCTGTTAGTCATGTATATCTTTGGAGAAAGGCAGTTCTCCATTCTGTTGATTAAGAAGGGAGGACTGAGTAGTGCAAAGCCCTTGAAATATTTGAAGTTCGTTCTTCTGTTATCAGAGAAATACAACAGAACATGCCGACCTGCGGCTCTTTGTGACTAAACTGTTTGCAAGGTTAAAAAGAAAGGGAAAGGGGAATCCATGCTAATCTTCCCCAGCCCTAATTTTAATAAAAAGTAAATATTTTTGTAAAACCATTTCAAAGGCTTCTACTTTCAGCTATGTGGCAGGTCGAGATTAGCGAAAAACCCCAAGCATCTCTTAAGGTTAAGCATGCTATTTGTTTCTGTCTTTCAAACTCCATCCGAGCGTGTTTAGCTGATAAGTTTAGATAGGGCAAAGCTCAAACTCCTTCCCTTTGACTTTTTACCTAGAAATAAATAGCTGTGGATGCAGGAACATTAGAGCAACCCCCCTTCCTGGATTATTAATCATGGTCTCCACCAATTTCCAGAACCAATCAAGTACTTTATTCTGCTGAGGATGCAGATTTTTGAAACTTCTATTCCACTGCTGCCAAGGTGGGTTTATAACTAAAACAAATAGTTGGCCACTGATGCGGGATAATTCCAATCTGATTTCATATGACTCACAACATCTTCATTCAGGTACTTAAAGATTTCTGTTTGCTTTGTACCCCACACAAGGAAGAAATTACAGCTTCAGGCAGAAAGCCATCAACCACAAACCAACATAAATTCAGGCACACTTAAGACTGGTGATTAATTCTGTGAAGATGTATTGTTGGCTTTCAGCAAACGATGGTTTGCAAATCAGGAGCCACAATCAGGAATGTGTCCTCCTGTTCCCTTTTTACTCCCTGATTGCACATGCGCGTGCACACGTAATTTTTATATTATAACAAGTCCAAACATGTGTATAATGCAACAAATAAACCATGAATAGCATAATAAAACAAAAGCAGCTGCTTGTGTCTTCTGTTATTGAGTTATACTCCCTTATATTGAATGAATTATCCCCCTGAAATTGGCCACAGTTTTATGTTGTTGTTCATTAATTTGTGAATCTCCCTGCCGCGTATATGTCTCAAAGCAATTTGCAGACAAAACAATGTTAAAAGAGCACAAAAACAACAGAGTATAGGTTATAAACACAACTAAAAGTGTGGACTTTTAGTGGACCAGAAGTGTGGACTTGTCGTGGCACATAAAGAGAGATTTGGATGAGGTGGCTGCCTTGTGTCCCGGAACAACGGTGTTCTGGTCCTCCTTCCTGAAGAGAATTGTGTGATGCAGTGTACAGAACTGTATGGCCATTGAAAAGTCCAGGAAACTCTTAAATCGTGCAATAGCCCGTTGGGTGCACTTTCTGTATGGCCGAGTCATTTATCATGACCGTATCTGGATCGGCGACGAAGCTTTATACCGGAATGACGGTGTCCACCTATCGGATCTGGGGAACGACATTTGGTTAGCTAGTGTCAGCAAAAGCATCTGGGATTGGTTACAGCTTTGAAGGTATTGGCGGCGAGCCTTTCGGCTCGGGTGGCGGTTTGGCATTGGAATAATGTGTTGTGGTGTGTCGAAGTGCTAGGTGTGGCCATCGCCTATGCCTTCAATGTTTAGGGGTATTCCCTTAAAGGAATCTGGTGGTCGTGTATTCTGTCCGATGCCTGCTTGGCGGGAGGCCATGGCACGACCCTCGGTGACAGCAGGAGGTGAGCCTATAGTTGGATCAGCATCAACAGGCTCCACCTACTGGTGAATAAACCCACTTGTTTCGATCCAATGCCTACGCCAATACCTTTTCATTGCTGTAATCAATAAAGTTGTGGCCTTTTCTAGCCCATTAACCTTATATCACGTGTCCTTGTGTCTTCATTTCACTTCGCGGGGTCGGGTCCTCGAACCACAACTAAAAGTTATTGTAGATGAGATAATATGTTGATTACTGGTGGCATAGGACCCAACTGCTAGGAGTTGAGGTCCCTTCGCCGCCCCCCCAATATTTGAGGAGGCCAGCTCCCCCCCATTGATGGGCAGTGACATGCAAATAATGTCCATGTGCTGCATCTTGTGATCGATTATTCAGTGCAGGGCTTACCTGTTCCCAATATTTTATTCAAATTGGCACCCCTGAAAGTGCAGTGAAGTTAGTACAGTGGTACCTCAGGTTACATACGCTTCAGGTTACATACGCTTCAGGATACAGACTCCGCTAACCCAGAAATAGTACCTCAGGTTAAGAACTTTGTTTCAGGATGAGAACAGAAATCGTGCTCCGGTGGCGCGGCAGCAGCAGCAGCAGGCCCCATTAGCTAAAGTGGTGCTTCAGGTTAAGAACAGTTTCAGGTTAAGAACGGACCTCCGGAACGAATTAAGTACTTAACCCGAGGTACAGCTGTATAAACTTCTAAAAAACTTCTTGTGTGTTCATATGAAGTTTGTAACCATTTGCTGCTTCTGGCTAATCTGGCAACTAGAAATAAAGACTACAACTGTAATCCACTGAAGGAAGGATTCCAACAGGAGAGCAATGGCCATTGGAAATTTCGCAATTTTGGATTTTAATCCAGCCCAAGCTTTTGTCACTGCCTACTTCTTCAAGTCTTCTTTCTTGTAGTTTGGAACCACGGAGCAATGGTTCCAAACTACAAGAAAGAAGATTCCACCTAAACATTAGGAAGAACTTCCTGACAGTAAGAGCTGTTCGACAGCTGCCAAGGAGTGTGGTGGAGTCTCCTTCTTTGGAGGTCTTTAAGCAGAGGCTTGACAACCATATGTCAGGAGTGCTCTGATGGTGTTTCCTGCTTGGCAGGGGGTTGGTCTCGATGGCCCTTGTGGTCTCTTCCAACTCTATGATTCTATGATTCTATGATTCAGATGCCAGATGTGAACCTGTGCAATGCGTGGCCTTAGACCACTTGAGCTAAACAAGAATCTAGCAGCCAGCTTAACTGGGTTGTGTTTTGGGAAGTGTGCAAAATATTTAGCAATGTGCCAAATTACTCTTTGCACAGTGAAAGGCAGTTAGCTCTATGATAAAAAGAGAGTGGTCAGAAATAATGCTTGTTCTTTTTTACCCTTTGGTTACCAAGAGAAGCTATGCATCAGCAACATGGCAGCTGTGCTGCATTCCACATATAAAAGTTAAGTCCGCATATTAAAAACAAAAAACCTAGTATAAATCTATATGAACTCCTCACAGGAAAATTAATCCTACGAGGAGAACAATGCTGTATATGCCAGCATTCCACAGTAAATCTTTAATGAAGATCACATGTTAAACACTGGCAAACCATGGTATGGAAACTATATAGTTTTTTTTTTTATTATTAAAAATTGTATGCATGGATTATACACCATAAAATCCATTCATGTGAACAGCTGGGCTGCGCATGAGAAACTACAAGAGGTTCCTCTCCTACTTCTGGTTACACAAACGAAATGTGTAAACACCCAGAAACTCTTTCTGACTTACAACAATCCAGCCCATAGCTAAACAATACAAATCAAATTTGTATGGCAATTGTTAGGGGGC
This sequence comes from Podarcis erhardii, assembly GCF_964252035.2. Classification (NCBI taxonomy): domain Eukaryota; kingdom Metazoa; phylum Chordata; class Lepidosauria; order Squamata; family Lacertidae; genus Podarcis; species Podarcis erhardii. Next base: position 24,930,520 of record NC_138512.1, on the reverse strand, counting down.
GGGGGTGGCGGCTGCTACAGATTACTATGAGAACCGAAATGTTTTTGAATAAAAAAATCTGGGCAGCCATTAGAAATACAAATCTTGCTGACTTTGGGGTGTTGCCCGTGTGCTGCAGCAGAAAGCAATCCACAACTTCTGGCTTGTTTAGCCAGCTGATAGAAGAAAACGTGGCACCTACACATCAATTAAGCATGTCTGTTTGGCCCAAATGTGGCTTCCCATATGGGGACTGCTTGCTTTCACCAGGCAGGTTACTCTATGACGCAGATGCCCACTTGCACCCCAACATGCCACCAACAAAATGCTGAAATGCACCCTTGGGACAGTGCGGTGTCTGTCCCAACATCATTTGAATGTCAATGCCCATCAGTGGGGGTGGGGGTGGCCTCCTCATATATATATATATATATATATATATATGGGCGAAGGGACCTCAATTCCTAGCAGCTGAGTCCTGCACCACCAGGAATCAGCATATTATCTCATCTACAATAACTCTTAGTTGTGTTTATAACCTATACTCTGTTGTTTTTGTGCTTTTTAAACATTGTTTTGTCTGCAAATTGCTTTGAGACATATACGCGGCAGGGAGATTCACAAATTAACAAACAACAACATAAGACTGTGGCCAATTTCAGGGGGATAATTCACTCAAGATATGAGCGTAGAACTCAATAACAGAAGATACCCACATCATCTCTCCTCCTCTTCCTCCTTCATTGAATTTATATACAGTGGTACCTCTGGTTACGAACAAGATCCGTTCCGGAGGCCCATTCACAACATGAAAGGAACGCAACCCGCAGTGGTGCGCCTGCGCACGCGTGGGTTGCGATTCACTGCTTCTGTGCATGATGTCATTTTTGCGCGCATGCGCGAGCGGCGATACCCTGAAGTAACCCTTTCCAGTACTTCCGAGTCGCCGCAGGACGCAACCTGAAAAAACAACATGAAGCAAACATAACATGAGGTATGACTGTACTGCCCTATACCCGGGGAGTCTCAGTTATTGACTAAGACACACCCAATAATACAAAACAGCTTCACTCCAATCATAATCCTCCCAGAATCAATGTATAATTTGGCTTGAGGAACCAAATGGAGCACCCGTTAATAACTTATGCTATTTCCATTATCGCCAAAGGCCAGCGGAAGGCGCCCACGCTGGACTGCAGGGAAGGGAAAGCCTGCTGGCTAATCCTTCCCATGAGAATCGATAGGGCTGGGAAGTGTGAAGGAGAGCAGCTGCTGAGAGGAGCCCTGACGGCTGCACCTGATACTGTCAGGTGGGCTTGATAACGTCAGCGAGGGCAAACAAAAGATGGAGTGATGAAATGCCCAATGGCTTCCAACAAGCGTGAGCTGATTCATGCTAGAGCCAAATAGCATTTGTCCAGAAGTTAGAAATCTCTCACAGTTGGGTTTAATGAACACCCTTCCTTCTTTTGTTTAAGAGACAGAAGTGTAATGACATGGGAAGTGTGGGCATCTTAAGGTTAGCATTTCCAAAACACCAATTGACTGATTTGATTTTATTTTTTTCAAAAAATTGTATTGGTTTTCCCAAAAAATTTAAACCAACCAACCAACAAACCAACACACCAACCAACCAACCAACCAACCAACCAACCAACCAACCAACCAACACACATACATACATCTTAACTGTACTTGATCCAATCTTAGTAACATTATTAAGTGACTTCCTCAAATCCCCCTGGCTGAATTTCAATGTATATCATTGTAACAGTTTTCCAAAATCAATTTTCTCACCAATTGACTGATTTTAATGGCAGTGTAAAGGTAAAGGGACCCCTGACCATTAGGTCCAGTCGTGGCCGACTCTGGGGTTGCGGCGCTCATCTCACTTGCTGAGGGAGCCGACATACAGCTTCTGGGTCATGTGGCCAGCATACTAAGCCGCTTCTGGCGAACCAGAGCAGCGCACGGAAAAGCTGTTTACCTTCCCGCCGGAGTGGTACCTATTTATCTACTTGCACTTTGATGTGCTTTCGAACTGCTAGGTTGGCAGGAGCAGGGACCGAGCAACGGGAGCTCACCCCGTCGCGGGGATCGAACCGCCGACCTTCTAATTGGCAAGTCCTAGGCTCTGTGGTTTAGACCACAGCGCTACCTGCGTCCTTTAATGGCAGTGTACACATTCCCATTTCCTCTACATCCAAACCACTGAGCCTCTTGGGCAGTGCAATTGCCAGTGCAAGTAGATAAATAGGTACCACTGCAGCGGGAAGGTAAACAGTATTCTGTGCACTCTGGTTTCAGTCATCGTGTCCCGTTGTGCCGGAAGCGGTTTAGTCATGCTGGCCACATGACCTGGGAAGCTGTCTGTGGACAAACACTGGCTCCCTTGGCCTGAAAGCAAGATGAGTGCTGCAACCCCATAGTTGCCTTTGACTGGACTTAACCGTCCAGGGGTCTTTTACCTTTACCTACCTTATTGTTGGCTAGGGAAGTGGTGTACACACAACATTAGCCACAACCCACATCTATCCTATATCTTTCCTGCTGCTTCTGATGAAATACTGCGTTACATGGCTCAGGACCTCAATACCTTATGGATTGCCTCTCTAACCCAAACCCTGCACTTGTCATCTGAGTTTCTTCTATATGTCCCCCATCCCAGAGAAGTTCGGAGGGTGGCAACAAGAGAAGGGGCCTCTTCTGTGGTGGCTCCCTGATTGTGGAGTGCTCTCCCTAGAGAGCTTTCGCCTGGCGCTATCACTACAGGGCTTTAAGCACTAGGCAAAAATATTCCTCTCTACCCAGGCTATTAAATAACCTATGGCTTGTGAAAGTGTCGGGAAGTGGACTGTTATTATGATGATTATATTACTATGATGCTGCCTTTCACTATGTTTTTATCATGTGTTATCATTGATGTTTAATGCTGTACACCATTCTGGGTTATTCTGATAAAAAGTGGTATATATGTTTTAATGTATTTTTAATCTCCTGTTGGAAGCTGCCCAGAGTGGCTGGGGAGACCCAGCCAGATGGGTGGGGTATAAGTACAGTGGTACCTCAGGTTACATATGCTTCAGGTTACATACGCTTCAGGTTACATACTCTGCTAACCCAGAAATAGTGCTTCAGGTTAAGAACTTTGCTTCAGGATGAGAACAGAAATCGTGCTCTGGCAGCGCAGCAGCAGCAGGAGGCCCCATTAGCTAAAGTGGTGCTTCAGGTTAAGAACAGTTTCAGGTTAAGAATGGACCTCCGGAACGAATTAAATATTTAACCTGAGGTACCACTGTAATAAATAATGATGATGATGATGATATTGCAATATGAAAGTGCAGCTGCAGATTTATCCTACATATCTTATTGAGATGGTGCTGAACAGTAGTATCTACAGTATATTAATTATTGAGTCGTCACTCCTAAGGCACATCCAGAGAAAGACCAAAATATCTTCAAATTCCGCACAGTATTCCGTACAGTTGACAGCAACTGCTTGACCTTATTTGGAGATATAGAGGGAAATGCACAAGCCCTTGGTCTGACGCTGATTTCAGCTCCCCTGCCAGACAAACACTGCCTGAATACCAATGGGCTGTTGCATATTTCAGATGAAGCCCCTGTAGTCAGTCCGTGCCACGTGTTCTTTAACATTGAAGGTCTCTGGGGCAATTTAGACAAAACAAAGGACACATTCTACTCTCACTTTCGCAGCCTAAACCAAGTGTAACCAACTCTGCCAAAGGTCAGAGGGGAAATGTACGGAAGTTAGAATAGAATTTTGTCCTAGGAATCTGAGCAGCAGATAAATTACTTGGCTGTAAGTCACAGTAAGCAAGCAGAGCGGTAGTTTTACAAGCAAAATGCAAGATACAGCTCCTAAAAGAAGCAAATTATTATTAATCCTGAAGAGCATCAGAGATTGTTAACTTATTCTAAAGCCAGTTCATGCAATGTCTTGCCAGGAGTTTGGGTTTATTTTGAAGATCTGGGCCAAACCAGGCATGGGTGTGTTTATTTAACACATGCTTACTGGTTTGGCTATGAAGGGGGAGGGCATTTCCCCCCAGTATATGGCCTGTGTTGGGGATGGGAAGGAAACCCTCCTCTCTCCCCAGCCTTTCCTCCCAAATAAGGTGAGGGAGGAGCTGGGGTTTGCTCCCATCCCCTACATACTTCATTTAGTGATCAATATATATATTCACCCTCTAAGCTGACAAGCACATTTAGCCAAAATGTGCACATGCAGTTAGCAGATCCTCAAAGTGTCCCTATTTTCCAGGGACAGTCATGGATTCACAAAAGCTGTCATGGTTTCTGATTTGATTCCGGAATGTCCCGCTTTTCCTTAGGACATCCCTATTTTCATCAGAGAAATGTTGGAGGGCATGGAGTTATCTGACCCCAGAGCCATATGAAGGCAGCTCTGTTTAGGAAAGTGTTTTGTTTTTTGCAAAATGCTTAACGTATTTATATGTTTTTATATATGTTGGAAACTGCCCAGAGTGGCTGGGGCAACCACGTCAGATGGGTGGGGTAATAATAATAATAATAATAATAATAATAATAATAATAATACTGCTCACTTTCCTTGGTGGGCGGTGTTGCAGCTCAGCACCTGGGACCTCCCAGTGACCTGGCTGGAGGGTAGAGGGATGCTGCCCACATCATGGGGACTCCTAGCCACATCACACCCCTGGCCGTCCAATCAACGCAGTTGGGGGTGTGACCGCAGGTCATTTAAACTGTGGCACAGCCGGGGGACATCCTCCTAAAGTGATCCGGGGGTGTGGATCCTGTCCAAAGCCTAGACGTAGGCTAAGGCCATGCTATGACTCCATCGGGGACCCTGGGGGTGCCCCAATTTGATGTATGTTATAGGGCTCTCCTTACTGGTGGTTTACCCTTAGTGAGACTCTCTGCAGACAGGCAGGAGTCAGGATGTAGTCTAGTTTCACCCAACGCCTAAGCCAAACAGCTCACATCTGTAACCAGATGGTGTGGCCTATTTTGTCCTATTAACCTAAAACATTTGTGTTAGTGTGTTGATTATATAGGGGAACTGTGGGGCCTGGGGCCTTGGCATGCAATAATAATAGCAGTTGTTAGCAGAAGCAGCAGCAGTAACAACAACAGCAAGAATTATTATTATTATTATTGAATAGGGTGTCCCTATTTTCATTACCTTGCCAACAAAGGTCCGTATAGTTAAAGCCATGGTTTTCCCAGTAGTGATGTATGGAAGTGAGAGCTGGACCATAAAGAAGGCTGATCGCCGAAGAATTGATGCTTTTGCATTATGGTGCTGGAGGAGACTCTTGAGAGTCCCATGGACTGCAAGAAGATCAAACCTATCCATTCTGAAGGAAATCAGCCCTGAGTGCTCACTGGAAGGACAGATCCTGAAGCTGAGGCTCCAATACTTCGGCCACCTCATGAGAAGAGAAGACTCCCTGGGAGTGGACCCTGATGTTGGGAAAGATGGAGGGCACAAGGAGAAGGGGATGACAGAGGACGAGATGGTTGGACAGTGTTCTCGAAGCTACAAACATGAGTCTGACCAAACTGCGGGAGGCAGTAGAAGACAGAAGTGCCTGGCATGCTCTGGTCCATGGGGTCACGAAGAGTCGGACACGACTAAAGGACTAAACAACAACAACATTTTCATTAGAGAAATGTTGGAGGGTGTAGGTTAGGTCCTCCTAAGTCACTTGCTTTGCCAAAGTGGTTCTTCCACCTAGATCACCTCCACACCAGACACAGAAAGCACATCCAATAAGCATTTCAAGAATTTCTTTATTTGTTAACGGTGCTTAGAATGACAGTTCCCAGGATTCTTTGGGGGAAGCCTGAATGTGCTTTAAAGGTATGTTGTGGATGTGGTCTCACAAGGATGGTCTGCTTGGGGGAAGAGACCCAAACACCTGGAAGGTCTGACCAGATGTCCACTGATGGATGAGGATCCTGATCTCAGATTCTAAAAGATGGCTCACGTTGTGTTTGAGGCGAGGGGGGTGACTACCTTCTCCTGAATAGATGACTGATGCCACCAAAGCTTATTACCACACCAGATGTGTGTTTGGTGGATATACATGCATAGATCTTTGAATGCTGTGCACTTGCTATGCATATTTGTGCGCCAGAGCCAAAATATGTAATTATTTAACCAAAAGTGGAGAGTACTACTTTACTTAGCATATAACTCTGGGATATCAATATGGCAAGGTTTTCTGTTATGAGGTAGAAACAGAAACAAAGCTGTGGGGGGTGGAACGAAGAGGGGAGAGAGATTTCCTAAGAAATGTTAAGAATGTCTAAAGAAATCAGCTCTAATAAGTAGCTTTGCTCACAGAACAGTTGGGAGGCTATTTCTTTCTGTATCCAGTTTACCCCAAATTCCCATGATCTTTATTATGTAATCTTTGGAATGGCTTCAGGCTCTGTGGACACATAAAACATTTCACACATGAAAACAATTTTGTGCTGGAAACATTAGCAAATACATGGGGGAATAGAGAGGTCAGGCAATGCGCGGAGGACAGGCGGAAAGTAGATACGGATCTTGGGCTGAGTGTATAAATCTGCTGCAAATAAACCCTTAATCCACTTTAGATAGCTCTGCACCTATGTAAGACTGTGTTAAAACCTATCAAGAAGGCGTGGGAAGGGTAGCAAGCAGGGGCAAATAGCACAGCCACATAACAAAGGGCTGGATCCTTCCCTGTTGTAAAAAGCATCCTCAGGGGTTGATTTGCACTGGATGGGGGTGAGGGGAATCTTTAACCTGCACTGTCTGTTGCCGTTTCCTTGTTTGGGGAAGTGCTGTAGCTTAACAGCAGAGCACACTCTTTGAATGCAAAAAGGTCCCTGGAATTGGCAGATTCCGCTTGGGAAGACTCCTGTTTGACTCGTTGCCAGTCTGTAACAATACTGAGCTAGATAGATGGCCTAATAATGCGTGGAGTGAAATTTTTTGTAGGGGAACAGTTAGGGCCAGAGGTGCCAGCTTGTGAAGGCAATGGGTGTGTGTGTGGGAAATCCAATGTTGTGTGTGTGTGTGTGTGAACATCCCGCCTGCCTCCCTAAGCTGGGTAGGAGTTTCCTAGGCTTTGGGAATGAGGCACCAGCCCTCTGAGATGATGCTGGAGCCGTCCTTCAGGGAAGGCTTTGGGAAGGTGGGGGAGGGGCTCTTGGACCTTTCAGAGCATCGTGCCTCCCTCTCCAAGCCAGGCAGAAGCTTCCCAAGCTTGGGGAAGGAGGCACGAGGCTTTAGTACTTTAATACAGTGGTACCTCCAGTTAAGAACTTAATTCGTTCTGGAGGTCCGTTCTTAACCTGAAACTGTTCTTAACCTGAGGTACCACTTTAGCTAATGGGGCCTCCCGCTGCCACTGTGCAATTTCTGTTCTCATCCTGAAGCAAAGTTCTTAACCCGAGGTACTATTTCTGGGTTAGCGGAGTCTGTAACCTGAAGCGTCTGTAACCTGAAGCATCTGTAACCCGAGGTACCGCTGTATTCTAATTTACCAGGACCATTTAGGGGTCTAGCCTAGCCCCCTAGTCTAACTAACTGCAGACATCTGGCAGCTTCCCATGTCTCTTGTAACTTGCACATGGCGGTTTTTACCCTTGCAGGCTTACAGACTCGCTTCCTGCAAGGTGGGACCAGAAAACCAGCAACTGAGAGAGTTTGGAGGAAATGTTTCCTCGGAATACAATTCACTCCTTTCCCCATGTTCTGTGATCTTCCTCCCACTACCCATATGAACATAGGAAGCTGCATGATACTGAATCATGGTCCATCTATGTCAGTATTGTGCATACCAATGGACAGTGGCTTTCCAGGGTTTCAGACAGGGGTGTCTCTCAGCCATACCTGGAGATGACGGGGATTGAACCTAGGAGCTTCTGCATGCAAAGCAGGTGCTCTAACCACTGGGATACAGCCCTTACCCTGGCCAATGTGCACTGAGAAGATTGTTGAGGATTCTGTATACAGTTATAGAGCTGTTCTCTTGGTTGAAAAATCTGCTTTTCCAAGTGACAAATGGCACAGATTCAAGATGGTTATTAAGGACTGGTAGTGTCTGAATTCCAGAAATGCCAATAAGCTGATTTTCAGAAGCATATTCATGAGTACGTAAATGAGAGGCAAGCTGAGGTATGCTTTGATCCCCCCTTTTTTTCTAAAGTATAAAATTGATGGTGCAGTGACTACATCATATTACTTGCTGCTATACTTATAAAGCTCTGATTTGTTTGTGCATTGCTCCTCTTCCTTCCTTTCCAAAGAGATTTCCTTCCCAGCAGGACTCTGCTCAGTTATAATTTGTCATGCGTGACAAAAGTCAGGCATGGTTATCAGCAGTCCCCACAAGTGGAATGAGAATCTCTAGATTTCCTTCTCTACCTCCTCAAGATTCCTGGGTTGAGCTGATCCCAGAATTCAATCTCGGAGCAGGGGCAAGGCCGTCGTGTTCAAAACAAGCGTGCCAATAGCATACACATTCCTTTACAAGAAGGGGGGATCTCTTCATGTTTAGCGTATCATCATTTAACCTTGGGCTACATTTGATCCATGGCCAAGAACCGGTTTGGATATCAAGGGTTAGTAAAGAAATGATAAAAGAGGATGAGTCTGAATCATATAAAACAGTGTTTCCCAAACTTGGGTCTCCAGTTGTTTTTGGACTACAACTCCCATCATTCCTAGCTAGCAGGACCAGTGGTCAGGAATGATGGGAACTGTAGTCCAAAAGCAGCTGTAGACCCAAGTTTGGGAAACACTGATATAAAGCCATGGAGTTGGAGGAAGCCTTCTAGGCAGCCCAGTCGAACCACATGCTTGATGCAGGAAATTCAGAGCTACAAAATCCTGACAGCATCTGCTGAACTCCTTGAAATTTGTCTATGATGCTGAACAGAACTGGACACTGTTACAGATAGGTAGCCGTGTTGGTTTGCCATAGTCAAAACAAAAAATTCCTTCCAGTAGCACCTTAAAGACCAACTAAGTTAGTTCTAGGTATGAGCTTTCGTGTGCATGCATGTGTATCTGAAGAAGCGTGCATGCACACGAAAGCTCATACCTAGAACTAACTTAGTTGGTCTTTAAGGTGCTACTGGAAGGAATTTTTTGTTAGAACTGGACACTGTACCTCACGTAACAAGTGAAGAATTGCAGAAGACCATGGAATGCTTACTAGTTCCCACGAGGAAGTCTATGCTTCCTCTCTGCCCTGCCCCAGTTTAGGGAGATGGGTTTCAAGAACTGAAGTTTGCTCTCCAGCCTACATTACATTGTGATTCACATCTTGATTGCTAAAGCCAAGATTCCTGCACTGTGATAAAACCAAGTTTCTTAAGGGGGAACTACATGATACACTCTGATGTGAGTCTTGCTGCCAAACACAGCATCCTTAGGTTACATTCTCCTCTGTTCTTCCAGAATGTGTAGGATTGCTTGAGCTGCATCACAATTCACCATGCTATGAGTTTCCCAGCTCACCTCCTGCAGATCACTGGCTCCAATTTGTGGGGGCTGAGGAAATGCAAGCAATAAAGTCGTGACCCAGAGTAAGTGATCTTAACGTATTTGGGGAGAGAACTTGCCTCACAGATTTCTATAGCAGGCCTACATTGCGCTGAACGAGTTGCTGTCATATTTCAATAAATCAGCCCCTTTCATCCAAGATCCTTTAAAAATGCACCTTCATGGAACTTTATAACATGTATTTATACTTAGATGCAATCATCTGACTTGGTTAAGAAGCAACAACACCACCAAGTAAATTGCTGGGTTTTCCAAACTGACATTTCATCTCCACCATGCATTTTCTTATTGAATTATATGTGCTAGTGTCTGTACAGAGTAGGAAACTGCTGTAAGGAATCTTTGAACAAACAGATTAAAGACAGGAAAAAGTAGATTAGTTTACATTCCTTCCTGTTTGTCTGTTTTGTTGGCCTTTGTCTAAATACCAAGTTCCCTGGATTCTCAGTTTTGCTATTGCCTCTCAAGTATTTGGGGAAAGTAATAAAAAGAGTCAAATAATCAGCTATTTGTTTTCCTTGTTACCTATTGACAGGCCTATGATTTCTGTTGCAAAGTTGTAACATCTTATCTTTCCTACTCTATCTTAATTACAAGGTTTTTCAAGGAAAGTGCAAATTATAGCAAATACCTGCACACCATATATGGCATACATGATGGAGTTTTGCTTTTAAAGAACTGCAGTAACAAGGATGGAGTTTATTTCATATTCTAAGTTGCATATCTACGTACCACAGACTTACATTAGTTTGCTTGAGTTATTGTGGCTTCCCCATTGATTCTTTGGAATAGTAGCTTTATGAGGGTGCCGAGGGTGTTAAAGGCCCCAGGTTCCAACTCAGTAAAGAAATTACATTTCCAGGGTTCTTTAGAAAGATGGGATAGCTAGTAGGCCACATTAACAGTGTAGTCCAGTGCAGGCATGTTTACTCAAAAGCCAATCTTATTGAATTAGAAAGCGTTCATCATGCAGACGTATCCTAAGAAATATACATATACTGACGCTGTGGTCTTAAACTCACTTTCTAAAGAGTAAGTACTATTAAATTGCTCGGGATCTTGTTGTGAGTATGCTCAGAGATAGCTAAAAGGTAAAGGACCCCTGGGCGGTTAAGTCCAGTTAAAGGCGACTATGGGGTGCGGCGCTCATCTTGCTTTCAGGCCAAGGGAACCGGTATTTGTCCACAGACAGCTTTTCTATGTCATGTAGCCAGCATGACTAAACCGCTTCTGGCACAATGGGACACTGTGACGGAAACCAGAGCACACGGAAATGCCATTTACCTTCCCACCACAGCGGTACTTTTTATGTACTTGCACTGGTGTGCTTTTGAACTGCTAGGTTGGCAGGAGCTGGGACAGAGCAACGGGAGCTCACCCCATCATGGGGATTTGAACTGCCAACCTTCTGATTGGCAAGCCCAAGAGGCTCAGTGGTTTAGACAACAGCACCACCCGCATCCTTATGCTCAGAGATACTTCAACAGTCACAGAAACCAATTACATGAAAGGCACTCTCATATCCGCCGGCATTTCTCCAATTAAAATAGGGGACTCCAGTGCTATTTTTCTAGAAAAAGAGGTGCCAGAACGTACCATGAACACCTTTCTCTTTCTTTTAGAATGGCAATGGCACTTGCCTGAGAGGTGCCGGAATTGAGTTCCACTGAGTTCTGGCTGGGGAAAAAAAGCCCTGGGGATGTCCTATTCCATAGCCTCCAACATTTCTCTAATGAAAATAGGGATGTCCTAATGTCAGGAATGAGCCCGCTCCAAGCAAAGTTTTGCAGCCAACTGCAGAAAGCAGCCAGGAACAGAGAGGCTTAGATGTTAGTCAGGCAGCTGCAGACTTAGGTTCTTCCTGACTTTGATTAGCAGACTGATAAGGCAGTAGCTGAGAGCAGGCTAGAATACAGACAAAGCTCACAGGAAGCACAAATAGGTGCAAATACACTCAGAGAAAGCCTCTCAGAACAGGAAGAGGTTGGAGCTGATCCACTAAGTCTGAAGAGTCGACGAATGGGAGGGCTGCTAGATAGGAAGCAAAACAAGAGACATAAGGGTTGCAAGTTCAATATCTTCTGTTGGTGCCGGAAGGAGTCTTCAGAAGGGTCATCTTGAGTAATGATGCTGGAGGCTTTGTCAGAGCTGTCCGGAGCAATCTATTTGTTTTTGCAATAAATCCACCTTTTTAATTACCTACGGTAATTCTGTGTTATCAAGCTGGGAACCTGGACTCCTGACACCTAAAGAAAAGCAGGACATTCCAGGATCAAAGCAGAATGGATTCTGTAAATCTGGGACTGTCCCTGGAAAATAGGGACACTTGGAGGGTCTGCACTCTCCTATAGGAAACATATCAAGTAGACCATATTAATCTAGGCCCATGTGATGATCTCACACCCAGAAGCTGAACGTGGGAATTCTTGCTGTACAGCTCCCCACCACCACCTGCACACATGAGATTGCATTCCTTGCCTGAAAGCCTATAGCTGAAAACAGAGCACTATCCTTACATTGTGGGAGCATGAAGTACAGAACAGATAAAACAGCCTCCAGACATAAAACAGGATTTTCACCTCACCTTCTACCACTGCCCCCGCCCGCCCCGCCTCCAACCAAAGACTTACTTTCTATTCAGATGCTGCACTCCCTCTTCAAGTATGGAAGGAATCTCCTTGGCATGTGACGTTGCTCATGAAAACAGCATGTAAAGGATGTGGCAATTCTACTAGCTCAATAGCCAAATAAGCCAGGTCTGAAAGTCAGGAGATACTCCAAGAGATGATTTTTCCACAGTAATGCTGTATACTTAAATGAAGGCCCTTCTCTGCTGCCTGAAATTAAATTTCTCGTTTAACTGAATGATGTCTCCCTTCTCAGAAGTCTATTTAAAGCCTTTATAGCTCTCAAGTTCACTAATTCTGGACACTATTTATCCCTTCTCCCACAAGGCACAATTCTGGCACCTCACACATTTCCTGAGATCTGCCTAATTAGGTGCCTTACAGTAAATACTTGAGTTTATTTCAAGCTACAAACCCCTGAGATGTAGGGTGTTCCCCGCCAACAACACAAATGCCATATGTTGTTGTTAATGCGATCTACTTGCCAGTCTGATTCATTGCTAATTGCAAGCATGTATTCTGCACACAATGTATTGCTGGCTTTAGAGGAGATAGCTGCATGTGGAAGGCTGCACCAGCTGTTTGCGAAAGAAAAAATATTGCACTCAGAGGCAAGCCACATGTGACTTGCTCCTTAGTTCAGGCTAATAACATAAAGAGATAGTACCTCTCTTTGAACTAGAAATTGCTTAAGACAAGGGCCCTCCAATTTGTGTAATCAAACGCTCCTCCTAACTATGCGCTTGAAACAATTCTGGGTGATGCACATTCCCACAATCGTATGCCATGATCACAGAAGTAGCAAGTTCTGGGCTGAATCTGTGTGCAACTTCTGATGTCTCGCCATGGAATCTAGCAGACAAGAAGGATCACATAGAGAACATAAGTGGTCTATCTATATATACAAATACTTCAGGCCACATATCTAAAAATTATTAACTGGCTACACTTAAATACACAGTTTTTAAGCACAAGTGCCAAGGCAGAAGAACTCTTTCTGCTGAGAGAATTTAACCCAGCTGCTTGATATTGAACCTCAGTGGTTGCAAGATCACATTTTGCTATGACAGTCCAATAAAACAGAAAGAAATGTGCTTCCCACCACCCAACAGGCCACCATTGCAAGCTAATTTAGTCAAACAGCCCCAACACACACAAAACGGTGACCTCTATAATTCTTGAACAGTTCACAAGGTCTTAGTGAAAACCTGGCATTGGCTGCTAGGATTCAGAAACTACTGGTTTCAATTTCCAAATGGTCTGTTTGAAGATGGATTATAACATAGGATGCCTTGTGAGCAAAAATTTCAAAACCCACCATCAGGCAATACCTTTATCAGGAGCCACCGAAATGCCGCAAAACCGTGTGCCAGCTTTTAAGAAATAGTTTGCAAAGCTTTTGAGTTCTCCACAACTCTTAATCTGGCTAGATGTTAAGCAGGGTAGGGAGAGAAAACAAACATGAAGGAGGTTTGATGTAGAAGCCACCAAGTCTGCATATAATAACCACAGTCTTAAAATGGAGTATAGGTAGAGATCACAAATCTGAATCACATCGACACCATATATTTAGGGGAGGCATGGCTTCCCCCCCAAAATCTCTGGTATGGTATGCAAGTGGGAGGAATGGTTGGTGAGGGAAGCATAGCAAAAGGAAGGAAGACTGAGAAGATGGGGACAGTGATGGGGAATATATCACAAGACACCGTGGTTAGGCAAAGAATCATGGACATAGAGAGACAACAGGACTGTACAAGGGTCCCCGATTATAAAATCATAGAAAACGGGAGATACGTAGCCGCTCCAGCAACATATCTCTATTTCCTCACATCCAGAAACGCAAGAAGGGCTTTCACTCTTGCTAGAAGTTCGGCCTTGCCCTCACCGGTTCTGGAAAGCTCCTATAGAAGAGTCCCGTACGCACAGAGACTTTGCGCCTGCCCATTAGGGGGAAATAGCTTACTAGGGAAATCGCCCTTTGGGGTGCCTCAGGGCCAATTTTTATGGTAGCCCAAATCTCAGTTGTATGGGTGTATGTATATATCTCAATTTTAACTCATGAGCTATTGCTGCAATCTGCTCTGATTGTATATTTTATCTTTATGAATGCTGTTTTTATTGTGTTATGTGAACTGGTCTTTGACCGTAATAAATTATCTATCTATCTATCTATCTATCTATCTATCTATCTATCTATCTATCATCTATCTATCTATCATCTATCTATCTATCTATCTATCTATCTATCTATCTATCTATCTATCTATCATCTATCTATATCTATCTATCTATCATCTATCTATCTATCTATCTATCTATCTATCTATCTATCTATCTATCTATCATCTATCTATCTATCTATCTATCTATCTATCTATCTATCATCCATCTATCTATCTATCATCTATCATCTATCTATCTATCATCTATCTATCTATCTATCTATCTATCTATCTATCTATCTATCTATCTATCATCTATCTATCTATCTATCTATCTATCTATCTATCTATCTATCTATCATCTATCTCTATCTATCATCTATCTATCTATCTATCTATCTATCTATCTATCTATCTATCTATCTATCTATCTTCTATCTATCTATCATCTATCTATCTATCTATCTATCTATCTATCTATCTATCTATCTATCTATCTATCATCTATCATCTCTATCTATCTATCATCTATATCTATCTATCTATCATCTATCTATCTATCTATCATCTATCTATCTATCTATCTATCTATCTATCTATCTATCTATCATCTATCTATCATCTATATCTATCTATCATCTATCATCTGTCTATCTATCTGTCTATCTATCTATCTATCTATCTATCTATCTATCTATCTAATCTATCATCTACCACAAGACAAGAGTGAAGGCAAATTTGGCAAGAAAAGCACACAAGAACCTGCTGGATCAGGCCAATGGCTCATACAGTCCAGCACTCTGTTCTCACATTGGAAAACCAGATGCCTATGAGAAGCCAGCAAGCAACACTCTCCTCACTGGTATTCAAAGGCGTACAACCTCGGACAGTGAAGACAGAACATTGCCTTGCCTTCCATGAATTAGCATTGGTGGCCATCACCAGCTCGCGTGGTAGCAAATTTCAAAGTTTAACTATGTGCCATGTGAAGAAGTAGAAGAAGGCATCTTGCTTTTGATCTTCCCGACTGTTAGCAAACATGGTTGACAGAATGTTAAGAATGGCAAGATTGTTTGGGATCGGGTGCCTGTCCAAATGAGATTTGCAACCAGTTTGGAATGAGATTTGAAACCAGTTTTAAAAAGGAGCAAAATACCGAAGAATTATTTTCCAGATGCATGTACTGCATATTAAAATTAAATTAGACACCAACAAACATATGACCCCCCCCCACTGCTTTCTTTCTCCCAATTGGCTCAGTGATTGATGCTTTATTTGCTCCTTTTAAGCAATTATGTCCTATGCTGCTGTTGCTGTGTTATTTACATTCCTTCCTGCACAACCTCAAGATGATAAAATCCATGTTTGCAGCAGCTGTTGCCAAACCAGAATTCCCTGACATGAACGAAACGCCAAGCTGCACACGAATGAAATGAGATTGAATGGACTCTTGCTACAGGTATGGCCAGACTACCTGTCAAAATCTGCCAAAGTGAAGGCCACAGGGTTAGCGGTGGTCAATTTTATGTAAGGCAGCCCAAGAAAATCATGACCATCCTACAGTGAAATCCGACAAGCACTTTTGCTACTAATGATCCTCCCATTTATTTATTTATTTTTACACCAGAGGTGGGTAGAAAGCACATTCAGTGAACCATGGACCAATTTCAATGCTTGCTGCTATTGGCACAATGTATGCCTATTGATCCAGCATGACCTTTTAGGCGTTTAAGCAAGACTGCATACTTAGCATCACTTTACCTTAACTTAAAAGAGATCTTGAGTGCCACTTTTGCTTTGTAAATCTAAAACCCATTGATGGACTTGGGGGATTCTAGAAGAAAAAGGAGACCACACAAGACAGAAACATAATCACCTCTGCTTTACATCCTAGGAGTCAGGGAAGCAGGGAGTGCAAAGCAACATTTTATCAGCAAGTTGCTCAATAGACTGCTTCATGTTCTATGTCAGAATGGCCCCCAGCAACTGCATAGGGTGGGAAAACACATGAAGCAGAGACTAACTACTGGGAAGCAAATAAGTTCATAAAAGCAAATGTATAATTTTTGTTCTATTATCACACTGCACGTATAAATATTAGAGTACCTGATATGCAGAGAAAACTATTACTGTGTTCCCCCCTCTTTTCTTCTTTACATATCATTCCCTCCAGGAGTAATTTGAAAGCTGCTGTCCTACTAAGCCTTATGCAACTGTTCTCACATTTTGTACCTTAAGAAAATCTGCTTTCCTTCCAGAGTTGGCAGACATTCACTGCAACTACAAACATCCTATTTGTGTGTGTGCCAAGAATACTGCTCGAAGCCTGTTTCTTTAATAAACCAATTTATCTTTTCAAATTACTTATCCCTTTCTTCCACAAAGCATGTCTAATAATAAAAACCCACTATATACACACGCCAATCCAAGTAAGAGAGAGAAAATATGTTAGTAATTTACACTGCTGCAGTATAAATTAGAATAAGAGTGCAATTCAGAGCCAGTCAATGGGAATTTTGCCAAACTTTAATTTTGGGTGCCGGTTGCACCCTAAAGCTGCAGATTGTGGCAGAATTAAGCAAATGGATGAAAAAAATGAATGTTTCAGCCAGGCCTTGCTTTTGTATGAGCAAATCCTTTGATTGACTTAAGTAGAGGTTAGCTAGCTAGATCAGCGATTGCATGCAATCAAACAAAAACATCTTCCTTATGTAACAGAAAACATCATATCCTTGGCTCAATATGTACTGACATATTCAGTCAGCTGCTAATAGGCTATCAGGATCCTAGCTCTTTAGGAGGCTAAGACATTTGGAGCCTCAGTTTGTAAAACTTTGGATAATTGGGTTTTAAAGTTCCAGGGCAAGAACAGTAATAAACGAGATGCAAAAACACATTCTGAACTGCTTCTCAGATTGTTTGAAAGGGACAGAGAAAAGTGATGGAAGCACACCTAGCCTAATGTTTAGCACAAGTAACACTTGTTTCTTGGATGAAAGGCATTTATATCTGCAGGGCTTTTGATCCATCCCATTCATACTTTTTCCTCCTAAATGGATAGTTTGGTGTCTTGTAGTTCTGTTGCAGAACTTCAAGATGTCCTGCTCTGAGAGTCTGTCGCAGGTGAGCATCTAAAGGCAGAACTAAACATTAGAACAGATACAGGGGCTGCCACTGAAAGCAGCAGCTTTGCATCCTGCCCTTTTCCTTTGCCTGGAAATGTTTTATGATACAAAGCACAGGATATGACATCATTACCTTGTTGCAGCATGATGACATCACACCACACATTAGCACCCTTAGACGTTGAGAGCAGTGGTGAACAGGGGACTGTGTGTGTGGTTGTGCTTGTGTGTCAGAGGCATATGTTTGTGTGAATATGATGTGTAAAGTGAAAAGAGTGTGCTTTAGCCACACTAAGTTTGGGGTATGTGTCTTTCTATCACTTCCCTAGAGAGAATGCTGTCCTTGGAAGAGAGGGGAAGATCCCCCACCCTGTTTTAAGCAGCAGTAAATTTTTGAAGTGTATCCAAGTGCACGCAGAACTTCTGATTACAAAAAAAGGTCAAAATTCACACGGCTCTCTCAACTACCCTCCCCCCGCTTCCAATGGCTCAAAATTTATACAGGATAGAATGAAAGGAGGGTTCCACTCCTCCCTCAGTCTCTCTAGCTATATGTTCCTCCCAGTATCCCATGTTTCATTGTCCCTGACTGCTTTCTCAAGCCTTTTATTTCCTCCTGGCACCTACCCACCAAAAGCACTCGGTCCATTTCCATCATGCTTGGCCTTCAAAACATGACATAAATGATGCATTGTGTTGGAAATGGACCAGCTGGCTAGTATGCATGCAAAATTATTGGGGGGAAACCAGCTTCAGTAGATTGATTTCAGTGAGTCTACTTCAAGTGCAACCTAGTTGAATGTTACCCGTTGTTTGTTTACATGTTACATTATATAACATGCTTACAATCTGTACTTTGACTGGGGTGCTGGAAGAAAACAAAAAAGAGAGGAGGATCCACAAGGACACCTACCACTAGGTTCCTGGTTCCCAGGCAAGCAGGAGGGCAGGGTGGAGTGGGAGTCAGCACCTTGGAGAGAGTTCAAGGTGAAGGCTCAACGTAGTGCTGCTGAAGCTGAGTCCAAACACCCAAGTGATCTCACCAAGGTCCTGGGATAACTGTCTGGGGTTTATAGCTGGGCTAGGTAGTCATTTACTGGTGGCCCCACCAGTGCTACCTCATAGCCAGTGGAAAGGCTGGTGACTTCTTCTGCAGCTGCTGGCTCCTTGGGGATAATGGGGCTTCCAGCTGCGCAGATAACTCTTCCGGGCTCTCTTAATTCCCTGAGCAGTCTAAAAATGCAAGAAGGGCCTTTACACTCGCCAGAAGCTCGGCTCTGCCCTCGCCGGTCCTGGAAGGAGCCTCTTATAAAGGCCCATATGCTCAGAGACTTTGCGCCTGTTCAGTGGGGGAGATAGGAAGCCCAGAACACTTATTCTTTAGATGTCCCTTTTATGAAGAGGGACCTAGTAAGACCATTGATCCCCTACTGGTGAGGCTTGCTGACCTCCCGGAAAAGCAAAAATTCGACCTTTTTCTGTTAGGCAAAGATCAGAAGACGACCCGGATGGTCGTCAGATTCTGTGTACAGATCTGTAGGTGCAGACCATCTCCCAACTCAAACTAGTTCGTTAAGAAAACCCCCAAACTCAGTTCCATGGGTGACTCTGCGGTAATTTATTGTTGTACATTGTTTTTAAATTTATTGTTGTACATTGTTTTAATTGTTTGTTTTCCTACTGTGACTGTACCCCTGAGTGTGTTTTATAAGCTGGTCTCCGACCGTAATAAATTATCTATCTATCCCCTGAGCAGTCTGTGGCTCAGCCATTGGAGTTTAGCAGTCCCTGGGCTCTGGTATTCCTGGAAATGCAGAAGGGATGGACCAGGGAGTAGATGCATCTCCTCCTCAGAGCTGCAGTTCCTTGAGGATGTTGCCTCCAAAGTCTGGGGCCTAGTTTGGAGCCATGACATTTACATGTACAGTGGTACCTCGGGTTACAGACGCTTCAGGTTACAGACTCCGCTAACCCAGAAATAGTACCTCGGATTAAGAACTTTGCTTCAGGATGAGAACAGAAATCACGTGGTGGCGGTGTGGCAGCAGTGGGAGGCCCCATTAGCTATAGTGGTACCTCAGGTTAAGAACAGTTTCAGGTTAAGAATGGACCTCCAGAACGAATTAAGTTCTTAATGTGAGATACCACTGTACTTAGGTCTTAATTCTTTGGGGAATGGCAACCGAAGGGTCCAGGCAAATCGGTCATGGTTTTGAGCTGAGATATGAAGGAAAGTAGGAATGGTGCACCACTCTAGGTGCTTTAGGAGGGAATTCCAGATGTAAGATGCAGTAAGGGAGAGGAGGAAAGCAAACATTCTTCATTTGGAGCTGAGATCATAAATTGCTCTTGAAAAGCATCTCATAATTCTTCAATATGCTCCACGCATCAGGGTAGCAAGCTGTGTAACAATGGTTAGAATGCCATCTATTCATACTCTCGTATTTCCTATGCTTCCTGTTGTCTGGGTAGCTTGATGTTCAATTGTGCACAGAATTAGCCAAATCCACAGCTTCTTTTAAAAAATGGAAACTCGCAATCCAGAAAGAAAATTCTCCTTATCTTAGAACTGACCTTCCCACAGGCTGCATATCCTGTAGCAGAACTGAAAATGTGCATGATAACAGGGAAGTCCAGCTCCTTTTGGGTTGGTGCCAAACACTAATTTCATTTCCCACTCCCTTCCAATAACACTCATGTGCAAAAGAAGTTGGACGCGGCAAACAAAACATTGAAACGGTGCTGCTTAGAAGTTAATCAAAACATCAATAAGTCATAACATCTGGAAGGCATCATGCAACTAGTGACGTCAGGAGGTTGTCAGATGTTTGCTGTTTTGTAGTGGTTTGTAATATTTGTTGAACAAGGGCTTTTACTAAGTTGATGTGTGAAGCATTTTAACACTTTCTCTTCAAGAAAGAGTGGGAGATTTAACCAAAAAAGAGACTGACTTGGTGGGTGATGATATATTTTATATTGGCAAATGTGTTCCCAAAGTCATGTTTGCCAAGAAAAAACAAACGTAGGAATACAGAGTGAAGGTTTAGGGTGGACTCAGCAGCGGGGAGGAAGGGATGCTTCATGTACTGTATCTGGTGGTTCTTCCCTACATTCCACCTTCTAATTCCAGAAATTCACAGTTCCACAGAAATACAGAAGGCTAATGATGCCCCCCCACCCCCCACATGACCTCCTTCCGAAGGAAGTCAAACCTGGGTAAGTGTTGTGTCCCTGGAATTACTCTCAGACTTACTCTTCGGTACATCATCAACATCATCATAGTAATATTAAAAAATCCCTAAACAGGGCTGCCTTCAGATGTCTTCTAAAAGTCAGACAGTTGTTTATTTCCTTGACATCTGATGGGAGGGCATTCCACAGGGCGTGCGCCACCATTGACAAGGCCCTCTGTCTGGTTCCCTGTAATCTCACCTCTTGCAGTGAGGGAACTGCCAGAAGGCCCTCAGAGCTGGATCTCAGTGTCTGGGCAGAACGATGGGGGTGAAGACGCTCCTTCAGGTATACTGGGCCGAGGTATTGGTACCAGACAGCTTGGCAAAAGCTTTATGAGAAAAGTGGGTGTTGAGAAAAAATTCGAAGGAATGCTCAGCAGATCCTCAGCAAACACATTAAAAAATGTATGAGCATGGTTGGACATATCTTGTAAGGCTTGGAACCTTAAAACTGGCTGTTCTGCGCTGTTTTCAAGATATTTTAAAAAGTTGTTATATAATTGTGTCTAATTGTTGTCGCTTTTATTACAAGCTGTCTTGGGCATGTTTTTTGGATATATGCATTCCATAAGTAAACATGCTGCTTATTTCTTGTAGTAGAATAGTGATGTCCTTCTCTTCTAAGCAATTGTTCATGCGTAAATCTATTAGCTAACTTTGTTATTCAAACACATAGCACATCCCCAGCACTGGCAAGGTTTCACGTTTTGCTTTTTGTAAAACTACGATTTGCCAGTTGAAACGTCTTCTAGTGTTCAGGCAACACTGTGTACCTAAAGCCTAGCAGGTTATCTTTTGTCCCGTCAGGAATGCTCCTTCGTTAACTGAACCATGGAACAAACTGATTTTCACAAAGGGGTGGCCTCCAACATCCCTTCAAACATTACCATCTGTAACCCTGCATAAAATGTAGCATTTGCAGTCTGCAGTCATATAAGGGGTGGCTGGCTAAGGACAGAGGTACCATGCATGTGTATTCTTCATTTAACAAATGTATACATGGGCATGACATTCTTGTTAAGAATGCTTGTTATGAATTCTCTACCTGCCATTAGGTTCCCCAAGAAGAAAAATTACATTGGGAGTGGACTTAAAATGTAAATGTGCAGAAATATAGATTACGTCTGCAAAAACTGTGGTCCCTCATGCCCAACGCAACCCCTTAAATATGTACTGTGGTCTCCTAAGTGCTCAAAACACAAAAACTCTGCTCCAAAAACAGGACACTTCTCAAGCAGGTCATCATACCTGGAAGGCTGTGTTTTACTTGGTAGGTATAAAGTTGCACAGGCCAGATATACATTCCCAGAAGAGGGACAACTGGGCACTGCCCCAGGGCAAAATCAGACCCTGATGCTATGCCATTACTGACACTGCCAGAATAAACTTTTCAAATCAGGGTGTGATTAATGTGTTGTGTATACCTGATGTCATTCGCCAATGAAATTAATTAGCATGGTTGACTATGGACAGTGGCGCATTCTGGCTCTTGTGGGTTTCCTGCATAAATAAATTTGACGACATGCGTTAAATATGGTATTATAATAACTGTGTTTCCTGCCTCCCAACGCAAACATAGTTTCAAAGGGCTCATTTGTTCCTTCTATCCAGAATTCTAGGAAGTAATGAACAGCACAATTCTGTGAATACCTACTCAGAGATAAGTGTCCACAGAATTGCATGCAAGACTAAGTTCATATATGGTTCATGATGGATGGGCAGAATTTAGAGTGCAATCCTATACAGGTTTCAGAAATAAGTCTCATTACATTCTATAGGACTTAAGATTAGTAGGTATAGGATTGCAACTTTTTCTTGCACTGGCTTCTTGACACAACATAATGGATTGTTTTCTTGTGTTCTTGAAATAGAAAGCTTTGCTGTTGGACAACTATAGCTTATAGTGGCCTGGTTTGACACATTACAATAAACCACAGCTTAAAAACACACTAGGGTTTAATGTAGGGATCACCAAGCTTTGTGGGTCCATGGCCAACCAGGGAAGTGCGTGACCACCACACATACACCACAAGCAAATACACATTACATCCTGTTTTCTTGATTAGAAAAGAATGCTTCTTTCAAACCTAATTTCCCTGTGGGCTGAATGTGCCTGTGCACATTTCTGGTTTAATGTGAAGCCTGCTGGTGACCACTGCTCAAAGGTGTCCATGGAACTAATGGGAGTTGGATCCACTTAGATCAAGGGTGGCTAATCTGTGGCCCACCAGATATTGTGGAACTCCAACACCCTTCAGTCCCAGCCAGAATGGCCAATGGTCAAAGATGGTCAAATTTTATGGAACCTGTAGTTTAGCCACCACCAAAGAGCTCCACAAAATTGTGGTAGATCATCTGCTCAACTTGAAGAAGGCTGAATCTCTAGGTAAGACTCAGAGAAACCCCTGGAGAGCTGTGGCCAGTCAGTGTCAAAAATACAGAGCAAGATGGCTGGCTGGTCTGACTTAGGCAGCTCCCTGTGTTTTCATTTCTCCCTGTGTTTTCATTTCTCCCCCACTACTGCTGCTGCCTTCCATGGTTGGAAGAAGACAGATTCCAGCTTGTTGCATTGTCCAAACCTGGGGCTGTGGTTCACTTGTTTCTAAACAAACCATGAGTGGCAACCAAGATTTGTCCTTGCCTTACGGCTCATGGTTTGGTTGGGGGAAACAAACTACAGTGGTACCTTGTGCTAAGAACTTAATTCGTTCTGGAGGTCCGTTCTTAACCTGAAACTGTTCTTAACCTGACGTACCACTTTAGCTAATGGGGCCTCCTGCTGCTGTTGCACCGCCACCACACAATTTCTGTTCTCATCCTGAAGCAAAGCTCTTAACCCGAGGTACTATTTCTGGGTTAGTGGAGTCTGTAACCTGAAGCATCTGTAGCCTGAAGCGTCTGTAACCCGAGGTGCCACTGTACTGGTGTGACTCTGCTTTGTTTTGCTTATTGTGCAACTGCAAGAAGAGTAAGGGAGGAGTGCCATGAAAACTTTTAAGCGTCACACACCAGCTTGCATTAAACCATCGTTTGCTTTAAAACGATGGTTTAGTGTGATGTGTGAATTGGGTCATTCTGTTACACTTCTTACATTACAAGTGTTTAAAAAAATTACAGAAAATGACCAATATCTGTCCATCTAACCATTCTCCTTTCAGCCAGCCTTTAGCCATTTATGCTAGATACTCATTAATAGTGTCTGTGATAAAGCAACAGCACTGCTGGTTGCATGGTGCTGTAGCTGCTAGTAGAAACGTCACATATCAGCCTTCAATTTAGAAGGGCAAGGGTTCTGAAAAAGAAAACATTCCAAGAGCCGAAGATAAACAGCATGAGACTCGCACCGCAACCTCTGCAAGAGAAAAATGTGAAGGAGTGTTGGAAAGCTCTGAAGAGTGACAGAGGGAATCTGACAAGTTTTTATTTCGAGTTGGTTCTGAAGATTCTCATTAAAGCTTGAGATCAGCCTCCTCGATAGGCAAGCTCCCCACTCCTCCTACCCAATACCCTGTATGAAAGTACTGCCCAGGCCTCACCAAGCTTTTCATGCCCCCTCCAAGCACATTGGCCCCCTCTATGAGATTTCAATCTCCAGTCAAGCCAGCCTCTTCTTCATTCACAGCAGCTAAACCTCTATAATGGGCAAATGCTCTTGAAAATATCTGATGGTTATTATACAGGTGAGAAGATGCTTGGACCTAGAAACACCTTGATTCTCTAACTCAGGTGTGGGGAACCTGTGGTTCTCCACAGGTTGCTGCACTCCAATTATCCCTGACCATTGGCCATGTTGGCTGGGGCTGTTGGGAGTCCTTAGGAAGGTCTCCTCACCCCTACTCTAGCTGCAGGTTGGGTAGCAATGGCCAGTTCAGCATCTCTCTCTCTCCCCCCCCTGTATATGTTTGTGTGTGCTTGAAAGCTGGAGATGCCTGCAAAAATATCAGTTGCATCTGCTCTTAGTGACATACATGTATAAATGCCATATGTGCTGTTGGTGTACATTACTACTACTCATTTTAAAATAGGGTTTCAGCTGAAAGAACATGGATACAGACTCTTCTCCTCTCATCAGTTCTGTATTATCACTGTGTCACCATGACATCTTTGCTTGTGATAAGATGCTGGAACAGTTATTGCTGGATGTTTTCTTGTTATCATGCAACACACTTTAGCCTAAACACATATTTCTTACAGCATGAAAGTATTCTCCGTAGTTTTGTGGTGAATCCTGCCTTAGCACTCTTCTCAAAACCGTCACAAGGTAATAAGAGCTTTCGGTTTCTGTGTTGGCAGCTGCCTATAAAAACTTCTCCAAATAAAAGCTCTTACATGAATACTACAACCACTACAGTGGTACCTCAGGTTAAGAACGTAATTTGTTCCAGAGGTCCGTTCTTAACCTGAAACTGTTCTTAACCTGACGTACCACTTTAGCTAATGGGGCCTCCTGCTGCCGCACGACTTCTGTTCTCATCCTGAAGCAAAGTTCTTAACCTGAGGTACTATTTCTGGGTTAGCGGAGTCTGTAACCTGAAGCGTCTGTAACCCTGTATTTAATAATAATAATAATAATAATAATAATAATAATAATAATAAATTTTATTTATATCCCGCCCTCCCCAGCCGAAGCAGGGCTCAGGGCGGCTAAAAACAATAAAATAGTACAACATTCTAAAATCATTTCATTATAAAATTAATTCAAATCAAATTGATGGCAACCATTAGGCTAAAGTTCTGTGCTGATTGCCAAAGGAGGGAGTCAGGCTGTGCCCTGACCAAAGGCCTGGTGGAACAGCTCTGTCTTGCAGGCCCTGCGGAAAGATGTCAAGTCCCGCAGGGCCCTAGTCTCTTGTGACAGAGTGTTCCACTGGATTGGAGCCACAGCCGAAAAAGCCCTGGCTCTAGTTCTTTAGAATTTTTCTATACATGGCGAAGGCCATAGAGATGTCACACCAAGCACTAATACAAAAGTCAACTTGAACATATAGCATGACTTGCATTTACAATCTGTAATCATAAGTCTTTTACCATTATCAAATATTTTGCTAATCTTTTTATAGCCTTTATTGTTTGTAGCCACAAGAGGCAGCGATGGCCACCAACCTGGATGGCTTTAAAAGAGGATTAGACAAATTCATGAAGGATAAAGCTATCAATAGCTACTAACCCTGATGGTGAAGTTCTGCCTCCAGGGTCTGAGCTGGTAAGCTTCTGAATACCAGTTGCTAGAACCATTGGAGGGGAGAGTGTGCTTGCAGTTAGGTGCTGCTTGCATGCTTCCTATAGGCATCTGATTGGACACCATGAAAACAGACCGCGGGACTAGATGTGCTACTGGCCTGATCCAGCAGGCTCTTCTTACATTCTGTGTTCTTCTTATTGTTAAGAGCACTTAGTTCAAGGAGAAACAACCTGTTTACCACAACTGGCATACTGGGAATGTGTCAGCTGAAGGTTGCTTTGCACCTGGTGTTGCAATCGTGCTTGCCACAGCTACTCAAGTCTTTGCAAAAATAAACAGATAAGAGCGAGGTAGAGATATGAATCTCCATAACAAACACCGGGCATGCATCAGTGCATCAGAGCCAATCATGGTTCATTGACACGCGCACTTCTTGCATATTCCCAAATATTTGGAGATGTTCGTTTCTCTTTCACAGATGTAGCTTCACCAAACAAGATGGCTGTTAAGTGGCTGTGTACAGTTTCGTACAAGGGAGTGTTGCTGTGGGAGGAGGTACTTAATCCTTTCATTTGCACCATTTCCCTAATCTAAATCACCCTCCTCCCAAAGCTGCTTTGGTGCCTGTATGCTTTTCCCTGTGTGACAATTAGCAGCTTCAAGCAGGCATGGCCAAACTTGGCCCTCCAGCTGTTTTGGGACTACAACTCCCATCATCCCTAGCTAACAGGACCAGTGGTCAGGGATGATGGGAATTGTAGTCCCAAAACAGCTGGAGGGCCATGTTTGGCCATGCCTGGCTTCATGGAAGGCAAGGGGGGATATTTAGATTGGGAAAATCATGTGTATGAAGAGCTAAGGACCTCATCCTCCAATGCTCTTCCCCAGCTCTGCTTCCTCAGTGTCTGCTTTAAGCCCCCCCCCCCAATATCTCAGCTCTCCAAGCATTTCATTTACTTTGGACTTGAGTGTGCAAGCTCCTAAGAACTTCTTGCCTCTAATGTATTTTTTGGAATAAACTTGCAAACTTGGAAAGTGATGTGGCAAACAGCCATGATAATTTAAAGGATTATACCTAGAAGTGTTTCATTTGAATGAAGCAAAGGGCGGCACGTGTCTTTCTCTACCCATACTGAAAGATGCACACAAGTTGTTGTCGTTGTTGTTGTTTTTAAAAAAGAGTGATCTTCTGGATCAAATGTGAGTTGTAGTCAAAAGGAAGATCCTGAACAAAGACAATGTTTTCTTGGCCTCCCTCCACAGCAAATGGTTTATAACTCCCAGGTCGAGCCAGTGTGAGATAGTAGCAGTCAGCGTCTTAGTCTTAGAATAGGAAAACCTGGATTCCAGTTGCTACTCAGCCATGAATCGTCTCCTAGCCTAGCTTCCCAACGTGCAGATAAAACTAGAAATCCTACACACAGTGTTCTGAGCATCTTGGAGGAAAGGTAGAATAGAAATGAAATAGGATGTAGATTAAACAAATAAATATATTTGGATATACTTCAAGCATCATTTACACGCTAGAATGAGGATCAAGGGTGCCCCACTGGAAAATGACATATGACTATTCAGCTAAAGCAATCCAGGCATACTATTGTACCTGTCAACCTTAGATCATTGTCTGACTCTGGAAAATAAACGCTCACTACTTTTTTACAGCCTTCCAACAGCTAATCTCTAAGCAGATTTTTTTTTTTTTTAAGGAAAAAGAAAAACCTGTGACTGATCGTAAATGTCTGCCATCAAGAATATAAACATGTCCATCCTTATCAGTGTATTTTAAGAGGCATTGGAAGGCGGGGGGCGCTTGAGTTTCATTCCTGGCTTCTAGGAATGCAACAGTCTCAAGTAATATAATTAGCAGTCATCCTTGCCTCTGATAGTTCTCAGCCTTAGAGGGGAGAAACGAAGGAAAGAAGAAATATATAGACACTGATGATGGTTTTCTTTTGATAAAACCTCCCATGTTTTATAAGTATGTCACACCAGGTTCAAAAGAACAGATTACATGCGCAATTGCATATCTTCCTGCGTGTGAAGTGCAGAGTGGAAAGCAAGGAGCCAGGCTTGCTAGGAGAAGTGGTAAACGGGTGTTTTCAGAGGCTGGGCAGATATTCCCGGAAACTGTTGACATCAACAGCTAGTTAAAGTGAGCTGTGAACAGAACAGCTTTTACCCAGGGGTGGAATTCCAACTCAAGAGGATGGTACGCCCCTACCTCTGACACATGGCAACCAAGACATTCTGTCCAATTCCGGCTGTTCGTGACCTGTCATTCAATATTTAGCAGGCAGGCCAAGACCCTTGGGGTCCCTTCCATCTGTACAATTCTTTGATAGGACATAAACTCTGAGGTTTTTCCAGAGCCTGCTGTGCTCTATTTATTGGGGATGTCTAAATAATATTTTGGACAAAACAACTGAAACTGAGTTTTCTAAATATTTCAATAACCGAAAACAAGTCAAAGGTTATATTTACTGACGCCTCAAGATAATACCTAAGAATGGTGGGTCTGTCTTTTGAGATAAGTAGGAAGGCCAGACTCTCCCCCTTGGGCGATCCATTCACTCTACCTCTGGCTTAAATCAAGCATTTCATAGAATGCTGCCTAGTCAGGTGGGATGAAACACCAACATTGGATAAAAGGCCACCTAATAATGACAGTTGGGATGCGGGTGGCGCTGTGGGTTAAACCACAGAGCCTAGGACTTGCCGATCGGAAGGTCGGCGGTTCGAATCCCTGCGACGGGGTGAGCTCCCATTGCTCGGTCCCTGCTCCTGCCAACCTAGCAGTTCATAAACACGTCAAAGTGCAAGTAGATAAATAGGTACCACTCTGGTGGGAAGGCAAACGGCATTTCCGTGCGCTGCTCTGGTTCACCAGAAGCAGCTTAGTCATGCTGGCCACATGACCCGGAAACTGTACGCCGGCTCCCTCGGCCAATAAAGCGAGATGAGCACCGTAACCCCAGAGTCGGCCACGACTGGACCTAATGGTCAGGGGCCCCTTTACCTTTTTAATAATGACAGTTAATATATAGGAACGTTTTCTGTGCTTCATCTTTGATTCTGCTAACTTAACTGCAACATCAAATTGTGCTTTGTGAATGTATAAATGCCTATTATGGACGATGACTCAGGTCCCTGAATTTTTTGGGATGGCAGTGGAACCTGGACAGAGTGGTGGTTGATTGCTATCTGTCTTCAAGGGCAGGGGACAGGAGTGATGAAATGTAGGAAAAATTGGAAGGAATCCCTCTTGTTTGGCTAGAATGTGTCCCTGAACTCTGGTATCTCCTCGCTGTCCCCACCAAAACTTATTGATTCTGCCTTGCTGAAATGTCACATTGATGAGGCTGAACGCTGTTTGTTTGTTGGGGGGTGGGAGTGATTGAAGTGCAGAAAAAGTGTGGTGGGTGAATGACAGGGTGGCTGCAGAAAGATATGGAAAGCATCTACCTTAGGAAACCATGGGTGATAGAGACAAGAGCTCAGAAAAGGGTACGCCAAGGAGAAAGCAGGGTTGCGACAACATGACATGAAGGTCAAAAGCAGGCAGGCAGGCAAGACGAGATGAGGAGTGGGGGGCTGGATGCTGTGTTTTTAGGGCAGTGCCTTTCAGCCTGGATTTCCCCAATGTCGGTGGACTACAACTCCCATCAGCTCCATCTAGGAATGATGGCACTTGTTGTCCAACATCTCGGCATCTGAGATTAGGACCCAAGGTTGAAGAAGCCTGGGTTAGGGAGCCAAGGCGTCACATGGTTACTGGGTTTCTGAGGTGGGAATTCTTGTCTGTTTCCCCACTGTAACTGCATTATTCTGATTTGGGCACATTAAAATGGAGTGGTGATGATGAGGGCTGAAAAAAATGCAGCAGGCTCTGTTGGTCACCAGCTCTCGAAAGCCAATGGGATGAGTGTATTGAGTTACTTTAAGTGCCACTTTTTTCAGAGTAATGTACATATATATGTAAATATATGTATACGCACCACCATTTGGGGAGGGGAGAACTGATCTTCCTTAAAAAGCCTGAGCTCACTAGCTAGGATCCCACGGATATACAGCCCTCCCCCTTCTTGATCTATCATAATGACAAACTTTTTACTGCTCTGTTGGTTAGAGTATGCCAAGGTTGCAGTTCAGTCCCCAAGTGGGACAGCTGCATATTCCTGGGTTGGACTAGATGATCCTTAGGGTCCCTTCCAACTCTAGAATTCTATGATTCTATGACTTGGAGTTAACTGTATTTTGATCCCGTTGAAATCAACGAGGCTTCAGCCATGACAACCAACTTTTCACATTGATTTCAATGACATCCAAGTTCAGCTATCTTAGCCTCCTCCTCATAACTTACCCATTGAGTAAGGTCCACTGAACTCAGACTGAACACTTCTAAGCAAACATGTGATTTAAAAGTAAGTTTAGAACAGGGGTGAGGAACCAGAATATCACGATTTGAGTGTCGGGGAGAAAAGCATTTCAATTACATTAAAATTGTATAATCGTAGCAAAATACTATTGGGGGTGGGCAGCTGAATCCACTCTCATCACCAGGCATAAAGCACTGCTATCAAATCATTTACTCCATTTAACTTGCATTAATTTGTTTGGCTGAAGATCAGCAGCTTAAATGCACCCAATAACATTCAGCATGCATTCCCTCCTGAATCAGGTGTGTTGCTTTGTTTTTCCTCTGTGACGCAGCCTGACAGCAAACTGCCTCCTCTCCAGGATAAGTGAAGCATCGCAAACAAAGTGTTCTTATCACCACCCTCATTTTCTAGATGCGCTAGTTGACCCACTTTGCTCGGGATCATCAACGACATCTTCACCCATCATGTGTGGGACCACACCCACCTTCTTCAGATTTTTCAAATGTTGTGGCAACTTTTAAAAAACTGAAATGAGCAGCAGTACAGCTTGCAAGTTAATTTCAGAAAGGTTAAGAAATAAAAAAAACCAAGGTTATGATCTTCTTCTTAAGGGCACACAACAAACCGGCTTCGCCATTTTAAGTACTGCAAACCAAAATAAGGTGGTCAAGGTATTTGACTCTGTTTCTATTCCTAGTCCTCAGCAGTGTCCTGGACCGCAAGTGCTTGGACCACAAAGTAGGGACAGCCCCGCCAGAGAAAATGCCAGCAATTTTTTTACCACCTTGCCAAAACACTAACACCTCCCTTTGGATGAGGAAACAGCCCCTAAGGCAATCCCCAAAGCATGCCAAGGGAGCGGCCCAGGAGCCGGACTTCCCTGAAAGATAAAAATGCTTCACCTCACATTGCTGTGAAAGAAGCAGAGGTATAAGCTTTGAAAACGGCTTGTTCTTTTTAACAGAAGAAAGAAGAAAAATCACTATTGCAATCTTGTTCTGATGCAAAAATAATCAATAAGGCTCGGGGGGGGGGAAGGGATGTGGAAATATATAATTTTGTTTGAGTGAGAGTGATGTTCTCTCTTATAGTCAATAGCACCTCCTTTCAATCCTTAGGGACACTTCCCCTGGGTGATTACAATAGTTTCCAGTCACCCCCCCCCTCACCTGCCAGACGTCGGTCTCTTGTGGTCTTCCAAATAGCGTCCAAGGCTCTGGTCGTAGAATTTCTGATATGATCACTGAATGATCTCCTCAGAGGAGCTCTCACTGGGTGGTGATCCATAATGCGGAGAAGAAAATGTCACGTCCACAACAGAAAAAGATACATCACCATCTTTCCAGTCGGGCCTCAGGAGAGAGGGACAGTCTCTGCTTAGCTATTTCCCGGATATTCTTTCTGTAAGGTGGGTCCATTGCTCAGGAAAGGTTTACCACCAGCCGTTCTCTCCTCCCCCCCCCTTTCAAGATTCAGGCATTGCAGTTCCCCTCGCTGCAGACACAGGGAAGCGCAGAGACTGCAGCAGGCAACCTACTGGCAAGCTGCCAGAGTCAGGGCTGCTGCTGCCGCTCCTGCCCACCACATCTGGAAAGGCTTACCAATGAGCTAATGAGATGATACTCTCATTTAGATCTGGAGCTTTAGCAGGGGGAATAGCCAGAGGTCTCAGGCTTCCTGGCTGAGGGAAACAAAACATGCTGGGCTCGTCGCTTTCTCACACAAGCCCCGTTCTGAAAGGCCTTTCTGCAAAAGCTGACAGTTCAGGTGATCTTTCATTTCCAAGGGGAGGTGGGCACTAAAAGAGAAAGAGATAGGAAGCGCCGGCCTTCTCCTGATTACAGCCTGTTTGTTTTGCTTCTCGTGGTCTCCCCCCACCTCCCTCTCTCCTTTCTTTCCACATGATTTGAAACGCCTCTCACAGTCTTCCAGGCTTGGGTCCTCTTTTCTGAAGCATCAGAGTGCCTGGCAGTGCTGAGGTTCCTTGCCCAGATGTCCTTTCCACGGCACCTTCGTGATCTTTGCTCGCAATGCGGCCATATGCAATCCCGCCTTCAACTACTGTTTGCGCCCGCAAAAGTTTTGGGGTGACCACACTGCTTCATTTCTGTTACAGTGGTACCTCTGGTTAAGAACTTAATTCGTTCTGGAGGTCCGTTCTTAACCTGAAACTGTTCATAACTTGAAGTACCACTTTAACTAATGGGGCCTCCCGCTGCCACCGTACCACTACTGCGTGATTTCTGTTCTCATCCTGAAGCAAAGCTCTTAACTGTTCTCATCCTGAAACACTATTTCTGGGTTAGCGGAGTCTCTAACCTGAAGCGTATGTAACGTGAAGCGTCTGTAACCTGAGGTACCACTGTATTCCTATTTATTAAAGTTATATCCAGTGCTCCTTTTTTTAAAAAAAAAAGGGTGGAGGAACTCACCACAATGTTAGTTAGTTACAGTGGTACCTTGGGTTACATACGCTTCAGGTTACAGACTCCTTTAACCCAGAAATAGTACCTCGGTTTAAGAACTTTGCTTCAGGATGAGAACAGAAATTGTGTGGCGGCAGCACAGCAGCAGTGGGAGGCCCAATTAGCTAAAGTGGTGCTTCAGGTTAAGAACACTTTCAGGTTAAGAACGGACCTCCGGAACGAATTAAGTACTTAACCCGAGGTACCACTGTAGTTAGTTAGTTAGTTTATTGCAGGCTCAGTCACACTGCCACCCCCTGCCCCAGGGCAGTGGTTAAATGTAAGATGTCATGAATTAACTCAAGCAGACAATGATTACAGATATACGTGGATTTTTGGTTCAGGCATTGGGTGTATATTTATTCCAGCCCCAACCAGCCCCCCCCCAAATAAAATTATTTAATTTTTTAAAAATAAGGGAACCCCCTGCTAAAAAAACAACAACACCCTGGTTATATCCATCCCCTCCTTTCTGAGGTTGGACAAAAAGATCACCAAGGTTCCTTCCAGCTCTAGAATTCTATGATTCTATTGGGATATATTTATTTCTATTGATTACATTTATACCCTCACTTTCCTCTGAGGTAGCTCAAGGTGGCATACATACTTCTTTTTCTTCTATTTCCCATTTTATCCTCACAGCAACCATGTGAGGTAGGCCAGGCTGAGAGGCAGGGACTGGCCAAGGTCACCCAGTGGGGATTGGAACCCTGCTCTCCCAGGTCACAGTCCAGTACTCTAACCACTACACCACATGGGTATACTAGATGCACCAAAAGTCTGGTGAAGTATAGGGCACCTTTGCTATGGTCACTAAGGACTGATTTATAGATGTGGGTGTTGTAGGCTGAAATGATGGTGTGAATGTGCCCATCTGTGGAAGCCCTAGATCTAGGGTTCGTGGGGAAGATTAGTGGAGAGGGTGGGCGCTCTGCACATGCTCAAAGGCTTTCCCCTCATTATTATTACTTCACATATCCCAGGGTCAAACTCCATCTCCGAGCAAGCCAAGTTTCACCTATCAACCAAGGGACTGAAACAGAAAGGGCCATCTCTACTTGCAGTTGACACAAAGAATGGGCCTTATTCTGTGATAAGCATGTAGTTTAAGGGAGTGGGAAGCGAGACAGACTGGGAGGCAGAATATAAGTTCTGTACATATGCTCCAAATTTCCCTCCTTTGTTTAAAAATCCAATTAATTTATTTTCTTTTTCTTTTGGTGGGGAGAAACTTTAATGTGATTTGTCAGGATTATCTCACCATTCAGAAAACAAAATCTTATTTTCCCCTTAGCCTGGAAGGATTTTAAAAAAAGCATTCTGAGCAAAACTGCATTTTTAATAAGCTTGCTAGCAAGCAAGCAAACTCACAGATGCAGAGTGGCCTTTTTGCCGCCCAGACGGTGAACCACAAGAGCAATATCCTAGTTACAGATGTCGCCTGCAATCCCTGATGACTCCATCGAGACAAAAGATAGAGTCAAGTCTTTGGAGCCTAATGAAAGTGCCTTTGCTTGCTTACCCTGTGGAAATAATTCAAAAAAATAGTGCATCTGTCCAAAGGCAATATAATCCAATCACTCACTTTGATATAGCGGTAAAATGGATATGCCATCCATTGCTGCACATCAAGGCTTGATTATATTAGAGCCAAACCTGATATGCTACAGGGATCTACAAAGGAGATTGTATTAATATTGGTGCAGGTGGAAGGATTTTCAGTTCTGGCCAACATCCCTTCTCCCTTCTCTCCCACTCCCATATCATTTTCCCGAATGAAGTCGTTCTCCAAAAGCTGTTGTTTGTCCTTCCGGCGAAAACGTATATCTCACTAAAGCAGCATTTAAAAGCTTTCATTTCATTAAATATCATTCATTGGCTACCAATGCCTAAACTACACATGGAATTTTAAAGGGTTCTGAATGAATAAAGTAAACAGATGAATACCACAAAAAGATGGCTTCAGTTGCTCTTCTGTCACTCAGGATTCTTGTTTAGTTGTTTAGTCGTGTCCGACTCCTCGTGACCCCACGGACCAAAGCAAGCCAGGCACTCCTGTCTTCCACTGCCTCCTGCAGTTTGGTTAAACTCATGCTGGTAGCTTCGAGAACACTGTCCAACCATCTCGTCCTCAGTCGTCCCCTTCTCCTTGTGCCCTCCATCTTTCCCAACATCAGGGTCTTTTCCAGGGAGTCTTCTCTTCTCATGAGGTGGCCAAAGTATTGGAGCCTCAGCTTCAGGATCTGCCCTTCCAGTGAGCACTCAGGGCTGATTTCCTTCAGAATGGAGAAGTTTGATCTTCTTGCAGTCCATGGGACTCTCAAGAGTCTCCTCCAACACCATAATTAAAAAGCATCAATTCTTCGGCAATCAGCCTTCTTTATGGTCCAGCTCTCACTACCATATATCACTACTGGGAAAACCAGTAGTCACTCAGGATAGCGAACCACAAAAACAGGAGCAAGGAAATTCAGGTGTGGGGCCCTCTGAATTTTACCCAGGTCACACCCCTCACATGTCCTTCTTGAGAAGTTTTTCTGTTTTGCATGGCTGGATTGTGGCCTTAAATTCTGATAACACTTTTTGGTTTCCTATGTTATAAAAAAAAAACCCTGCTCCTTTATCCCTTATGGGGTATCCAAGAGCCCGTATAGAGTCCTTATGTAGGTTCTCTATCGGTAGGAGAAAATAACAGAGGCCAACCAGAGAATATTGAGAAGCAAAGCAGCTAGTAAGCCTGATCTTTATTAAACTGTTGCAACAGGGTGCTCACAACCACATGCTGGAGGCAGGAGGGGACCCAGAACAATGGTGCGCAAGCCCTTATATAGACTTTTGAAGTTGCTCACCCTGTAGCCAGAGACCACCAGCCCAAATATCATACATACATCACAGAAGGAGGCGGTCTACAGCAGAAATCTTGTTTGCCAGGATATCTGTTAATGGTCACTGATTGCTTGGCCTGGGCAGCCTGGCCCTTCTTTTGTGATGGTAAATACTTTAATTCCTGAATCCAGGTCACAGGCTCACCCTATTCACCCACACAAGTACACCCTTAAGACAGGTAAGCAAAAGACAATGGCGAGGCTTCCCCATTTCCTTCCTCCTTGCAGAGAAATATTTGAAGCCACTGGGAAAGTCAAAATGACTTCAGGATTGTTCTCCTGTACTATTTTAGACACATGGTTTATATTCTTCCATATGCGTTTGCCTTGTAAATTCATGAACGTTTATTTTATATTTGGGAACTTATAATTCTTACAACACCTAGATAGAGGACAGAGAGGAGTATGCAGTTTTGCAACATATCACAAGTCAGGGTCATAAAGGACCTTCATGTCAACAGGCAAATTTTACACATGTTTACTCTATTGATCAGGTCCCAGGTACAGTTTGCACTGACAATAAATGGCAGCAATCGTTAAAATAGTATACTGTAGTTCTATGCTGTTTTTAAAACTATTTTTAAAGTGGGTGCAGAAATACCCACGTTGTATCTATAGTGTTCTATCAATTTTGGTTTCCCTGTTTTTCATTTTTCCAATCTTAAGTTCACTACCCATTTTCACATTGGTTTGCAATTTTTGTTGCAAAAATTTGTTGCAAAAGTCCTCATTAAAATTCTAGTGTGAATTTCTCCGAATATACACATTACTGCATACATGTTTTCCTACTATAGACATTTTACAAAGCAATTTCCCCTAATATGATGCATTTTTACACGTTGCTTTCTCTAAAACATGCATTTTAAGGCACACTTTCCCCTAGTATATGCATTGTCCTACCGTTACTTGGCTAGAGAACTGAACTGCAAAATTCTGAGAGGTGTGAATTTTGAAGATTCGCTTTTAAATGCAAATTGAATCAAATTTATTCCTCATTCCAAATTACAACAGATAGATGTTCTCCACTCTAGCAGGCAGAAAGAATCATGCCGCAGAAAGGGAATATTCTGCTGTTACTAAGCATCTATTCCCACAGCCAGCTGTAAAGGTGTGGGGTGGGTGGTTATTCATCCACCAAAATCCCGTCCAACAAGTTGCAAACAGAAATATAGTAGGCTGCAGAAAAATACCTGCATAGCTTGTAGCTCTGCCAGGCAACTTAAATACAGCTTATATAATATAGTTATTCTGGCTATGAAATAACATGAGATGAGATGGGTTTTGCCATGCCACAGAAAAAAACTTCAGTTGCCCCTCCCTGCCCCTCTGAAAATGCCTTGGAGCAGCAGTAAAAAGTTCTTTTTAACTGTTTGGTTTCCCAGTTAACAATGAAGCAAAGCATACAAACATATTTTCAGGTCTCATTGATGGCGGTCTGCTTTTCCTTTCTTCCTGCCTATAGTTATCCAGTGAAAAGTTCCTCAATATAACAAAAATACGTATGTTTTAAAGTGCAAGGCAGAACACACAGCCTGCTTTCTCTGAGCAGCCCCACTTTAAAAGCCCTCGCAGTAAAGGAAAGTATTTATGACACTCCATTCTTCCCGCTCCTGTTGAAGCAATGCGCTCGCCATGTAAGGAATGCACACACATCCTTGGGCATCTGAATCCTTGAGTATCACGTGACTCCTCCGCATGCTGCACGCTCTGAGACTTTATTTTCCATACCCACTCATTCACGTGCAAACACCAGAGATTGTCGGTTTCTTTACTACTGAATGCAAATCATTATAATTAACTTTACAGAAAAACAATGCTGGGGTTATCCCATTAGCAGCATTTTGCGGTGGGCCTCGAGACTGCTGCAAGTTGTGGTTGGTTGTTTTCTTTCTCTTTCAAAGTCAGTTCTGTCTCCAGACTGCCACACTCATCCTGGCAAAATGCTCAAACCCAATTCACTCCATGCATTCCACCTGGGCAGATTTTTGTACGTATAATTACCTTTTCTTCTCTGCTAAACCCCAAATGGTAGATTGATGTCAGAGCCAAAGAGCACTTCAGTTCGTGCTATTTTGCCATCCCCTGCTCCAAATGCGCCAGAAGAAAGCCTCCATCACTTTCTATACTCTATGCTATCAACCGCATATTCCACAGTGCTAGTTCGATACATTGCCAAGGCGAAAGATTAGCGTCAATTATTATTTTTTTGCCTAAGAAACCCCATTGAAAGAAGCCTGTTGTCTAAGTGCTCTGCTGGATTGCTGCCTAATTTTGATGGACGGGCTGAATGATTTACATGGCAAGATGGTCCTATCTCTTTGCACTGCAGCTGAAAAGGAAGGCGAAACTGCCGCAAGGCCACCATCACAAAAACACAAACCAAACATTCCCGACAAACCTCGAACTCTTTATAAAGGCCAGTCAGGTTGTCCTGCCGATTTCCTTCATGCCTGGCTCACCGGTGGCCTCACCTGCTGCTCTCATGTAATTAGTCTTAAGCCATCCTCAAACAATTAGAAGCGTTTAGCTTTGCCCAAATTGCTGGCAGTCGCTTTTGAAGTTGTGTGTATTAATGAGAGGAAATGGGACATTTATTGAAAACTGGTGCCACAGCTTAAAACAGGGTCCTTGAAACAGGAAGGAAGTTATTAAAACTTCATTCATTTAAGCCATGTGTGGCGGAGACGGCTTCAGTGGAATTGGAGTGCGTTCACCTACAAAAGCAGCGTTAAAACAGAGCCGGGCGGCTGAGTTTCAGCCAAGGTGTATTGTTTCATTGGGACTTCAATGGGACTTCCCACAAGCCGCACAGCTCAGTCCCAAAGAGGTTTCAAGTAGGGTCATGCTCTTTCCCTTCCACCACCTCATCACCACTTTTCTAAAGATCCCAAGCCACCTATTTCCAAGGGGAAAAGGAAATACTTTTCTCCCCTCTCCTTCAAACCCAGCAAAGGATTGGCCCAGCGCTGGCTGTAAGCTATAATACCAAAACCAGACTCTCCAAGTGTCCCTATTTTCCAGGGACAGTTCCAGATTTACACAAGCTGTCCCACTTTCTGATTTGATCCGGTAATGTCCCACTTTACCTTAGGGTGTCCCTGTTTTCATTGGAAAAATGTTGGAGGGTATTGAGTTATGTGACCCCTCCCCCCCCCAAATGCAAGGAGAAAAGTAACTATGCAACCTTTAGAAGACATCTGAAGGCACCATGTACTGTGGTACCTCGGGTTACATACGCTTCGGGTTACAGACTCCGCTAACCCAGAAATAGTAACTCGGGTTAAGAACTTTGCTTCAGGATGAGAACAGAAATCGTGCTCCGGTGGTGCGGCGGCGGCAGGAGGCCCCATTAGCTAAAGTGGTGCTTCAGGTTAAGAACAATTTCAGGTTAAGAATGGACCTCCGGAACAAATTAAGTACTTAACCCGAGGTACCACTGTAGAGGGAAGTTTTTAAATGTTTAATGTCACTGAGAGACATTGTGTACATTAGGCAATATAGACATGATCGTAAATGTTATGTACTGAAGTTCTCACCCTGGGCCAGCAGGGGGATACTGTAGATAGTTTTCATTCAGGTCCACGCCAGTTATTTTAGGCAAGAAACCCTGGGTTGTTGTTGCTACAATGTTGACAGCTGGCTGCCTATAAAAGCAGGCCGGCTGAGCTGTTTGCTGTTCAGTTCTGTCCAGCTTACAAATAAAGAGCTGCTCTGGAGAAATCGCTGTGTCGTCTGCTATGTTCGCCCACAACTTAACACTAAACAAATAAATAAAAACTATTTTTGCATTCTCCAAGCAGCATGAGCTTACAAAACTGTGCATCAATTTCATTCAAAGAGCAAAACTGTTACAAGAAGAACTGTAAGAGTGCTGAAATCACTTTGTTGCAAATAGCTTCATTGAGCAGGTTTGCAAAATACTGTACAGTATATGCATAGAACTGAGAAAGCACAAACTAAGCTGTCTAGAGGGATTGCACACATTCTGCGTCTGAGTTGAGTTATCCAAACATGCTCTAGTTTTTCAGCCAAAACTTATGCTAAATGCTTATGGAAAACAAATTCCTAAAGCTAATTTTTCTCATGGTAAACAATGTGTTTTCCCACTTTCAAGTAAGGTTAGCATAGCAAAGATCCACACTGAACCATTTAAGAGTCAGAGGCAATTATCCTAAAACGAATACAGTGATTATCACATCAGCTAGAAAATGTACTTCTACCCACAATAAAGTGATTATGAGCAATGCTATACCCAGCACCAACTGAACATATCCATGCAGTGTTTGCATGAAGAAAAATGCAGACTGATTTAAAGGTTTTCAATTTCCTACAATGAAAGTTCTTTCATGAAGGAAAAGAAAGAGATTAAAATGGCATGCATGGTCATCATACATGATCTATGTCCTCATGTATTTTTCAGTATAGAAGTGCTTTCTGTTTTAGGATTTTGTGGGTGCATCTGCACTGGAGTTTGATGTGGTTTTGAAGCTGTTTGTGTCTCTAGTTTTGTTTTGTTTGTTGTTTTGCACTGTGTCCTCTTGATGTCCTTCTTATCCAAGTGGTAAAGGTAAAGGGTAAAGGGACCCCTGACCGTTAGGTCCCGTAGCGGACAACTCTGGGGTTGAGGCGCTCATCTCACTTTACTGGTCGAGGGAGCCAGCATACAGCTTCCGTGTTATGCGGCCAGCATGACTAAGCCGCTTCTGGCGAACCAGAGCAGCACACGGAAATGCCGTTTACCTTCCTGCCAGAGTGGTACCTATTTATCTACTTGCACTTTGACGTGCTTTCAAACTGCTAGGTTGGCAGGAGCTGGTACTGAACAATGGGAGCTCACCCTGTCGCAGGGATTCGAACTGCCAACCTTCTGATTGGCAAGCCCTAGGCTCTGTGGTTTAACCCACAGCGCCACCCGTGCCCAAGTGGTACCCCCATGCTAAATTCATATTTTCCCAATCCAATAAGGGAAGAAAACCCCATACAAATATGCGTGTTACTCAACTGTGGATGTACTGAAGTGCATTGTGTGGGTGAATATTTCTACATGGGCAGTGATGTTTCGCTGAGTGGCTGTTTTATTCTTCATCAGCCAAAAGGAAAGGATGCAGCCTGCCTTTTTCCACTGGGTGTTGCTGAAGGCATCTTCATGGTACTTCTGTTGTTAAAACAGTGCTTTTGTGCAGAGCTGCGTTTGCACAAAATAGCTGTATTAAAAAGAAAAACATTTGTCATGCAGGGTAGGTGAGCTGCACACATGGAAACAGCAGCTCACCTACACATTCACACCCTCCAACATTTCTCAGATGAAAATATGGATGTCCTATTCCATGATGATGATGATGATGATGATGATGATGATAATAATAATAATAATAATAATAATAATAATAACCCACTCATCTGACCGATGCACCATCCATGGACTAGTGGAAATGACAGAGACTTAGAATAAAAAAAACTCCAGGCACAGGAATATTTTTTGAGTGATCAGAAAAGAGTTCACAGCCCTTTCACACATAAAAAATTCCACTCCTGGTTACTCTAAGCATTCTTCATTTCAGTTCTATAGTTTAGGACAAGCACCGTGAGTCCCTTTGTTGATGCTCATGGGAGTCAGGAAACCGTAGAACCAGATCCACAACTGGCTTATCTGGTGGGTCAGAGCTGCACAAATTGGGAGAGATAATGCTGGGGCTATGCAAGTGCACTGGTGCGAGTGCCAGATTGACTCTGTAGGAAGAATGACCCAGAGTCTCCAGCTTTATTGCTTAAGTGTTTTCTGTCTACTGCTAGGAATATATTTCAGCCTGTATAGTTCTGCTATATAGTTTTCCCAGGAGCGATGTTTGGAAGTGAGAGCTGGACCATAAAGAAGGCTGATCGCCGAAGAATTGATGCTTTCGAATTGTGGTGCTAGAGGAGACTCTTGAGAGTCCCATGGACTACAAGAAGATCAAAGCTATCCATTCTTAAGGAAATAGCCCTGAGTGCTCACTGGAAGGACAGATCCTGAAGGCTCCAATACTTTGACCACTGCATGAGAAGAGAAGACTCCCTGGAAAAGACCCTGATGTTGGGAAAGATTGAGGGCCCAAGGAGAAGGGGACCGCAGAGGACGAGATGATTGGACAGTGTTCTCAAAGCTACCGACATGAGTTTGACCAAACTGCGGGAGGCAGTGGAAGACAGGAGTGCCTGGTGTGCTCTGGTCCATGGGGTCACTAAGAGTCGGACACGACTAAACAACTAAACAACGACAACATAGTTCTGCCCACTGTATGGGGGAAACTGAGGTATAATTTCTGGGATGATCCTGCTCCAGAGCAGTTGGCTAGAGAAGACCAGAGCTCCCAGGTCCAATGTCTGCAACACCCAATTTAAATAAAAGCAGAAGTGTGAGAGGGGTGATATTTTAATCATATGTACTCTATTATATTTTTGCAGGTAGGGCTATCGGTGTGGGTTACTCTGAAGCAAAACCTGAGCATCCTCTTAGATTTGGCCAAAGAGTGTTTACAACTTGTAAAATTCAAACAATGCGTCTGCATGAGAGCTAAAATGGGCAATAAATCTAGGTGGTGGCTGAGATTACTCATCTGGATTCCCCCAGGGGGAGGTAGCAAGGTGTTTATAGGTGTATATGTACGGAAATAAAGGACAGACTGCAATTTGAATGAGATGATGAGAGACAAAGAGCCAGGTTTGAGCTCTGGAAGGATCTTAAGGTGCTGCCTGACTCCCTCAAGAAGAGATAAGAGAAGAGTGGTCCTTGGCTTCCTTTTGAGGGTGCTTAAACTGTGTCCCCACCTACACTGAACCTGTATGTTTGTAAATAAATGCAAACACGGCAATAGGCAACTAATCCCCAGTGACCTCCTCCCAAAGGGAAGCAAAACTGTACGGTTAGAGCTTAGCATCCATTTGTCCTGAGATACAATGGCGTGTGCCTCAGGGGATGAAGTCAAACCACTTTGTTTGCAGCACCAAAGGGACCTCCCTGAGCAGTGTGGATGGAGGTTCTGGGCTGCCCAGATGAGAAGATCCCCCTCCTGGCCTCACTGATGTGACCCAAGGGAAAGCAGAGCAAAGGTTGTGCACCAGCTTGGCTGCTGGATTTGCTGGAAGGAGGGTTTCAAGGCCCCACCCAACCTTCTTAGGGACTCCACCCCAGATTTCTGTACGCTTTACTCCGTAGCCTTTTCTTCTCCTGAACACATCCTGCAAGGCAAGTACAGTGGTACTTCAGGTTAAGAACTTAATTCGTTCCGGAGGTCCGTTCTTAACCTGAAACTATTCTTAACCTGAAGCACCACTTTAGCTAATGGGGCCTCCTGCTGCTGCTGCGCCGCGGGAGCACAATTTCTGTTCTCATCCTGAAGCAAAGTTCTTAACCTGAGGTACTATTTCTGGGTTAGCGGAATCTGTAACCTGAAGCGTCTGTAACCTGAAGCGTCTGTAACCTGAAGCGTCTGTAACCCAAGGTACTACTGTAGATTAGTGTATGCTTATATATCCCTTGTATGCATGCTATATTCTTTGTGACATACACCAGTTTTTATTTTGTCGATTCCGAGAGCCCCATTCCCATGGCACCCACTGTTATGGCAGGATGAAATAGCTGCAGTGAAAATACTGAGCATTCCTCCTGAAGGGGGAAAAATGTGGCTGGGCACCCTGAGCATAAATGAAGCCACACCTAGATTTCACTGTGCGCTTTCAGGCTCTTCAATACCACAAAGATGTCAACAAGTTAGAAGGAATTCAGATAAGAGCAGCATAAATGATTTAAAAGCTGAAAGGTTTGATTTACTAGGGAGCATTAACCCAGCAAAATATGCCCAGCTTAGCCAAATGACAGCTAATGGAGTTGAGGCAGAGGAGGAATGATAAGCGTCTACAAGCATTTTGAAGACTACCTTGCCTCCAAAAAAGAAAAAGAAAACCAATGCACAGAATTAGATTACTTAAGGTGATGCAAAGGATAGGAAAAATTAGGTGAAAGAAAATAGAAATAAATCCAAACTGAATGGTGGAAGGGGGAGAGAGGGCTGACAAATGAAATATTACCTGGCTGAGAAACTTAGGCTGCATACACAGAATACATTTAAAACACATTTAAGGCTGAGAATCCTGGGAAATGTAGTTTAAGGGTGCTGGGAACTGCAACTGTGACCAGCAAACTATGATACCCAGCATTCTTTGGGGGAAATGGGCCTTAAATGTATGGTGTGTACGCAAAGACATGAACCTGCTTAAAGAAGAGTTGTAGAGTAGAAAGAGAAAACAGGCCAATAAACAGGATATGAGAAATGTAAGGAGCAAAATGTGAAAATGGTTGTTGTTGTTTAGTCATTTCCAACTCTTCGAGACCCCATGGACCAGAGCATGCCAGGCACTCCTGTCTTCCATTGCCTCCTGCAGTTTGGTCAGACTCATGTTTGTAGCTTCAAGAACACTGTCCAACCATCTCGTCCTCTGTCGTCCCCTTCTCCTTGTGCCCTCCATCTTTCCCAACATCAGGGTCTTTTCCAGGGAGTCTTCACTTCTCATGAGGTGGCCAAAGTACTGGAGCCTCAGCTTCAGGATCTGTCCTTCCAGTGAGCACTCAGGGCTGATTTCCTTAAGAATGGATAGGTTTGATCTTCTTGTAGTCCATGGGGCTCTCAAGAGTCTCCTTCAGCACCATAATCCAAAAGCACGTGAAAATGGTAGAAACAAGCAAACAGAGAAGAGCCCTGCTGGATCAAGCAAAAAATGGGGCAGGGCATGGCAGGACGGGGCGGGCTTATCATACTCTGCCAACATGCAGAGGGGCCAGGAAAAGAACCCCCATGCACAATGGCTTCCACCTGTACCGCTCTCCATCCAATTATCTCAGGGTGGTTCATAACATAAATGTAATGGGATTAGGGGTTGCTTGTGCGTAAGCGCCAAACCGCTCCAAGTTGAGTAGTTGGCTAAAACCTTCCCTAGTCGGACAGCCCTTACTTCGTGGCTGTCTTAATCACTGGCAGAATCCATCAGTGGGCGTTTCCTGAACTTTTTCCAACATAAGAGCTCCTTGACAGAAAGTCTCCACCTGGATTCCCTGCGCGTCAGCTTTCTGTGCAGAGTGGGCGTCCCCAGGGGAGGTCCTGAGCTCTCTCCACTGGTCTCGCTGGAAGTGTCCCTGAGCCTTCCCTCCGACTCCTCCTCCTTCCCTTCTTCCTCAGCGGAAGCTCTCCCTCTTTCCCTGCTGGTTCCCTCCCCAGCATCCGAGAGCCTCTCCACCCCCCTGAGATCCGATGGCAGTTCCCTGACAATAAAAATACAGG
Organism: Podarcis erhardii; assembly: GCF_964252035.2. NCBI lineage: Eukaryota > Metazoa > Chordata > Lepidosauria > Squamata > Lacertidae > Podarcis > Podarcis erhardii. The sequence goes on along the minus strand of NC_138512.1, from coordinate 24,885,613 downwards.
ATAAAAGCACAAAATGAATAGTTAAAGCAAAAACCAAACCAAACCAAAAACCTTCTCCCACAAGCACATTTAAAAAGCTATAGATTGTTTAATTAGCCAATGCATGGTTGAAGAGGGATGTTTTTGCCTGGCACTTAAAGATGTATAATTAAGGCACCAGGCACCTCTCCCTGCGGAGAGCATTCCAAACACGGGGAGCCACTGCAGAAAAGGCCCTTTCTTGTGTTGCCACCCTCTGGACCTCAGGGAGAGGGCACACAATGAAGAACATCAGATGATGATTGCAGAGTCTGGGTTGGTTTATAAGGGGAGAGGAAGCCCTTGAGGTATTGAAGTCATAAGCCGTTTAAGGTTACCCTGAGGCAGAGCAGGATAAACACAGTACTCTGAGAAAGACAGGCACTGCCATGAGCCCACGGCAATTTGTATATTAAAGCGCATGTCCAGTGACTGTGTGTTGTGGCCTACAGAGTGCTCTGAAAACCATACATTAGTGCCTAACTGCTGAAGTGAGGTGGACATGGACCTGAACCACACCTGCATGATCCCAGGCAGTGTTTGAAACTCCCATTGTTCCAGGCGCATTTTGCGACAAGTAATTTCATTAGTGTGAGCATTTTCTGAGCTCTGAGCCTAAGATTTCAAATTAAAACTGCAGAGTGGAAGGAAAGGAGGACCTTTTTCTGCCTTCCCACTTCCAGCTACTCTCTGAAGACTGGAGAAGAGATATTCTTAAGAATATTAGGGGGGTGGTCAGGGAAAGGACTAGACCATGTGAAAAATAAACACAATATTTTAGCTGCAGTTTATTCATTTTCAGCTTTGTATTCTTGTTATAAAAAAGTGTGCCTAGACATTCCATTGTTGCACCCATAACCTAGGTTTAAGGTGTCATTTAGCTCCTAGCTTTCATATCTCACTTTCTAACACTGGATCCAGGCAATTGAGCAGCTTTGCAAGGAAGACTTATATAGTACGTAGAGTTTGCCTGGAAGAATTTACACAAGCCTGGTGTAAACAGATACTCCATATGTTGAGAGAAACAACGAAATTTGGTGTGGAAAGGGTGGCGGCTGACAGGAGGGAGCAAACAAGATTGGCTAGCAGAGAAATTAAGATACATTTCAGATAGGCTGAAGCAACTCATCCCTTGTCTAAACCTTATCAGATGGTTAGGCTCTAGAGACATAAATCATCAGGCTGGAAGGGATGACAGAGGTCAATGGCCACAGAGATGCAGATCTAGACTAAAGCACGAGAGATGCTACTATCTTCCTAGAGCAACTTATTCCTCTGTCCATCAGTTATGGTCAAAGCTTATTTGAAAAATGATGTTAGCTATATCTATACTCCAGCACTCTAAGCCATATGTCTTTGAGGGAAACTGTTTCCCATTTTCTTTATAGCAGCCTTTATAATAGTTGAAATCTGTTGACATATTCCATTTAGCTGGTGCAACACAGTGGCTAAGAGACTGTGCCTTGAACCAGGGAGACCCAAGAGCAAATTTCATCTTTATCATAGGGGCCTCAGGCAAGCCTTAATCTCTCAACTATATTTATTGGGGATAAATAATGTCTATGTATCCTGCTAGGCTGCTGTAAAAAAACCCACAACCACTCAGGTATATAAACAATCTCTCTCTCTCTCTCTCTCTCTCTCTCTCCCCCCCCTCCAATCGAGTGTTAAAAACAATACAACATTAAAAATTAAAAACTTCCCTAACCTAAACAGGGCTGTTTTCAGATGTCTTTTAAAAATAGGATAGCTGCTTATTTCCTTGACATCTGATGAGAGGGCGTTCCACAGGGCGGGCTCCACTACCGAGAAGCCCTCTGCTTGGTTCCCTGTAACCTTACTTCTTGCAATGAGGGAACCGCCAGAAGGCCCTTGGCGCTGGATCTCAGTGTCCAGGCTGAATGATGGGGGTGGAGACGCTCCTTCATGTATACAGGACCAAGGCCGTTTAGGACTTTAAAGGTCAGCACCAACACTTGGTGTTTCCAACACCAGTTGGATTATCCAGTTATCTCCATGGTGCATACTCTGGTGTATTCCTTACAACAATTATTACACCTTTGCATTGATCAGGAACTAGAATTGTTTTGTAGACTGCATTAATATTTCTCCAGCTGCCAAGGTGAAGCCCAATATTGAAAGAGAGCCACATACACAATCTCTGGCTGCATTTTTCTGAAAATGTCAGAAAGTGCTGAGCAGATGACTGGTTCAGCTGGTGTTTTGGTGCAGTGTTTTGTTTCCTTTTCCTCCACTGAATGCATAATAGAAGGAAAAATAGCTAGAGGATGTACAGGACAACCCAGGTGAAGCTACCACCTGGACCTCTCTTGCACAACACAAATCATTGTCCATTTTTGGTAAAAGGAGACCTTGCAACAACAGAAGCGATTCTTTGCTTAGACAATGAGGCTAAACAAAAACAAAATGTTTGTCTGGATTGGTTTCAGAGGAGCCCGATAGAATCTTTTAAGGAATTATTCTGGGATAGGACATTTGTGTTTCTTGCAGCTTTAGATAACCACATCTGTGGACACCATTCCCAGTGTGTGGTTTTTATCCAGTGAGCATTGTAGAAGGGCAGCTCCACAATGTCCCTAGGCTGTTCACATTTTGTCTAAATCCTCTTTGGTTCTAGTCAAGTCTTTGCTATGCTGTGTATCCATTTCAGTCTCTATTTTGAATGAGTACGCTATTGTTCAGCCCATACTAGTATGTCACAACAAAATCATTGTTTCCAGAAAGCGGAAAAGCACAAAAGAAGTAGGATTTTACACACAAACACACAGACAGTTATTGTAAAAAAAAAAAAAAGCCAACCACATACATAGCTAAAATCTTTGCCGCCACAAAGGTGAACAAGATGTGCTTTTTTACAGAACAATGGTCACACCCACACCATATATTCAATGTTCATTTAAAACATGCATCTTCTGCCAAACTGTAGTTTGTGAAAAATGCTGGGAATTATAGCTCTGTGAGGGGCAAACTACAATTTCCATAATTATTTGGGGGCAAACTATGTGCTTTAAATGTGTGGTATGGATGTGCTCATCATTATCTGTGTTGGAGAACAAAGGTTTGATTTTTTTTTACCTTTCAAAAGGAAATAAAAATCTTAGCAAATTATTTATATCTTAATATTGGGAAACTACAGATGATATGTCATGCACATCTCTTCACCACAAATGTAGTGACTTAACTTATATGGGACTATTTAAATTATTCATAGTAATATTCTTTATCATCTTACAGGAATCCCTGCCTAAGGATAGATCATCATCAGTTGTTAAAATTATGATTGTAAATATCTGCAAAAAACCCTCCAAAAACCTACCTTGAAGGTAACTGCCTATATTAATATGATTTGCATCATATTGCACTGATGAATCTCAAAGGATGTCTCTCCTATTTCTGGAAAGGAAAGGGGGGAAGTTGTATCCCTCTAATTAGATTTAAACATCGGTAAGGAGGATAAGTAACAGAATCCCAGGAAATGAAATGATGATGCTATTTTTAGTTGCACCAGAGTGTACTTGGGCAACAAAATGTTTTCCTGTTAAGAAAACAGGACAGAGGTAAGGGAGTCATGGGAACTGGTAGAGAAAGCAACAAAAAGCATTCAAACCCAACACAGATGCAGTAAAGATTTTCCAGATGTGGAATTCTTTCCTGGGATCAAGAGAGCTAGCTTGGCTTACTTAAACGGTAACATTTAGCTTTGACCAAAAAAATAAATAAAAATAAAGTAAAAATACTCTCGCAGACTTTTAATCTATCTAAGTGTAATTGACTCTGTTCAGGTTTTATATTCCAGCTTGCTTTATGAAAACAAGCCTGCCATCTCAGCCCTGTGATTTCTTTTGTGTGGTATTCATTGCCTCATTAGAAATAATACTGCAGAGTACGGAGGAAATCTACCCCATTTAACAACTTTTTTCACAGCGAATACACCGCTTAGTGTTCTTCTCCACCCTACAAAGTGGATCCATGGGCTGGGTGGCTATATCAAGCGACTCTGACTCCAAACCAAGGGCAAGGAAGGCAAGAGGCAGTGGTGGCGAGAATGGGGGACAAAGCAAAAAAAAAAAGAATGGTGCAATGGAAGGACAGCTGAGGAAAAAAGCTCTCTGTAAGCGGCCAGTCCAGATCTCTGGCAAGAGTGATCTGTCCTCCCCACAGCAGCCCACTGGGTTGGGAGGAAGAGGGAGAGAGAAACGGGGAGGACCCTGTGCAGCGGCGTAGCGTGGGTTATCAGCACCCGGGGCAAGGCAAGTAATTTGCGCCCCCTAACCCGGGGCAAGGCAAGTAATTTGCGCCCCCTAACCCGGGGCAAGGCAAGTACAGTAATTTACTCTCCCAAGCAGCAGCAGTGAGGCTTCTCTTTCCCCTGCGCTCTCCCGGAGCTGCCTCTTTTGTTTCCTTTTTTCCCTTTCTCCAAGGCTTTTCGCTTTCTCTCCTTAAATGATTCCCCCTCCACACCACGGCGTTTCCTGGCTGCTTCCCCCCCCCTTCCCCTCTCTCTCCTCCTCGCTCTGCTTGCCTTGCCCTGCCCTGCCCTGCCTGAGGGCGCCCTGAGGAGACTCCGCTCTCCTTTTTGACCAGGCGAGGTGGAAAAAAGGGGGGAAAGTCTCTTCCCGCCCCCTTGCCAGACTCCCTGCTCGGCTCGGCTCGCTACCCAGAAGGCAGGCCAGTGGAGAGAGAGCCGCAATTACCATAAAGCTCCTCTCCCTCCGCTTCGCCAAGCTGTCAAAGCCCGGCAGCAGCGGCAACGGCAGCAGCAGGCGCAGCCAGACCCCCGCCAGCCAGCCAGCCAGCCAGCCAGCCAGCCCGGCTTCCTCTCCTTTTTTTGCCCGTGGCAGAAGGCTTTGCTCTCCCCCTTCTGTGACCTCCTCGCCAAGCCGAGCGAGCGCGGGCTCCCTAACCCGTGGATTTTAGTAGGGGCAGAGAGCTGCTAGTGCGAGTGCGCCCCCGCCCAAGTTGCGCCCGGTGCGGCCGGCACCCCTGGCACCCCCCACGCTACGCCACTGACCCTGTGGCGATCACACAGGGTCCCTGGACGTTTCACCGTCTATTGATCCCTGTGCCACCACTTTATTTCTCGCTGCCACCACCCAGGCCCTACCTGGGACAATACTGAGTCCAGTCAGGGTTAAATTGGAACATAAACTTCTGTTTATTTATTGCAGTTTAACAAGCGTGTGGTATCGGTCAATTACAATCATGGGGTGCCTATCCAGACCTATAATTTTCACTACCTGCTCTTACTACACATCCTCTCAGATATTCACCGTATTTTTCGCTCTATAAGACGCACCAGACCACAAGATGCACCTCATTTTTGGAGGAGGAAAACAAGAAAAAAAAATATTCTGAATCTCAGAAGCCAGAACAGCAAGAGGGATCGCTGTGCAGTGAAAGCAGCAATCTCTCTTGTTGTTCTGGCTTCTGGGATAGTTGCGCAGCCTGCATTCGCTCCATAAGACACACACACACATTTCCCCTTACTTTTTAGGAGGGAAAAAGTGAGTCTTATAGAGCAAAAAATACGATACTTGTCTTCCTAGTGCCTAACTGTTCCTGACTCAGCTTATTTCGCTACACTAACTCAACCTACCCATAGACTCTATCCCAATTCACTCCCACACCAACCACCACACAACTCCCAATGAACTCTCCCTTCACCCCTCCCAGAGCTGGTTTTATAGTCCCTCTGACTCCACCCCCAGGGTTCTGATTGGGTAGCTTGTTTAACTATTTCACCTCCAGCACTCTCATATGTTAACATCACAGATCCCACTTCTGGCTTTGCCCACTACCATCACACTTCACCCAACAGATTGCCTCTGATGCAATATGGCCGTCAACAGAAGAAAAGTCCTCCACCCCTCATCTAAAGGGATCAGTAAATAACAACAGCACTTAAGGCAGGAAGCTCTGAGTATTATGATCTATGAGCCTGTATGCAACGCTGCCCTTGCACCAGCGTAGCAGACTTCTGACTATGCAATGTGACATCTCTTTCCGCTACTCCCCTGGATACAACCCCTACCCCCAAATTGGCCCAAGAGCATTGGGAGAAGATTCTGGGTGTGTGGGGAAGGATGGAGGAGGAAAACAAGAAAGTTATATTACAAGAGAAGAGGTTCACAGTATTTTTGTGTGAATTTCTGCTAGTAGTCACATTTTGTATGCAATGTTGCTTTGTATGTATATTTCTGCAAAGCAATTTTCTGTAATGTAAAACGTGTTATTTTCACTAAAATATGCATTTTAAGGCACACTTTTACACTAGTACATGCATTTTTATACACATTACTTGGCTACAGAATTGCATTGCAAATTTCGAGAAGTGCAAATTCTGAAAGATAGCTGAGTTTCGGTTCTCATATGTGTTTCAGAAAGTGTGAATTAGGTAAGTTCTGAACTGAATTTCCACCCCTCTCTGATTGCTGGGCTCTTCTTTCCTTCATGCTCTGAATCTGGAGTTCATTAGAATCCAATATTATTTCCTTCCAATTTGATTGACATGCCATTTTTTGGAAAAGTTATCCACCTTTCCAGTGCTCCAGTCTCAGCTGCCAAATGCATACTTTTCTGGCATCTTTGACACACTCCAATTGCTCCAATTCTCGGCTAGGAGTTCCCATTGACATTTACTACTCAGAATAAAAAAACCACCAAGTAAGTGAAAGAGACAATTCTGCCAAACAGATATTTCAGGGGAAAATCTTGTACCGGCAAGCATTCACTCATGAAACTAGGCAATACTGAAAAGAACACAAACCCAGGGAGTTGAGAAAACTTTTAGGAGGGAGGGAGATCCAAAGGATCCTGCGAGCCTCTTCTCAGTCTTATAAAGCCACTTCCAACCTCAGGAGGAGGTGGTGTTGCGGGCATCACGCCCCCAACATGCGCGCGGAGGCTGGCTCCTAGCCCCGCGCAATCTGGGAAATCCTTGGCCGCGTCATCCCTGGGCCAGCCAATCGGATATTGAAGGGTAGTCCGGTAAAGGATTCTGGGGTGTGTGGCCCGGTTCGAAGCCTATGGAGGCCAGGGCCCAAGGCACCCCCCGAGCGGTGACCCTGGGGGAGTGCCTAGTTGATGTGCATCAGCAGGGCTCCCCTGCTGGTGTTAACCCTTCCCGGTCTTCAAACAAGCAGGCTGAAGCCGAATAGTTGATAGGACCAATGCCTAAGCCAATACCAATACCGCTCATCACCTGTAACCAATAAAGTTGTGGCCTAATTTTAGCCCATTAACCCAAATTACTGTGTCCTGTGTCTTTATTTCTACTGGTGGGAGGCGGGATCTCGCCACGCAAGATCCATGCCCCCAACACCTCCTTTTCTGAGAATACTTACTGGCATATGGGGTGTTGTGGGAGGGGTAGTACCTCTGGTGTGTACCTCCTTTGGAAGTAGTTGACCACCTTTGGTGCCCACCCTGCACTCAGCTCTCACCTGTAGCTCCTAGAAGCTGTTAGCATGTGACAGTGGCCACACCCTGGGAATGGCTTTGACTGGCCGGCTAAACCAGGTGAGGGTAGCCAATAAGTCTCAAATGCCTGGTGAGTTAGGGACTTCCTCTGCATGTGAAGACAAGCTCCAGAGTGGACAAGACCAATAGTGGGTCGAGTGATCAAGAAGGCAGTTTGTGCACATGCTGTAGAGGGAAGTGAGGGACAGATGGGACTTGGCAGCCTGGGAAGGTAGCCCATCTAGGAGAAGGACAGCTCTGATCTGAAACCTCTGCTGCCTTGAGGGATATCTTTGAGAAGAAAAGGCTAAGGAGTAAACCTTTCACAAATCCAGAGGGGAGTCCCTTAGACAGTTGGATGGTGCCTTGTAGGCCTCCTTCTGGCAACCCCTGCAACCAAGCTGATGCTCTGATTTCCTTTGGACCACTTCAGCAAGGCTGAGAGAAGGGTATTGTCATCTGGCCAGCCCAGATCTTCATACACACTGCCCAGGCTTGCACCCTAGGGAGGTCACTTCAGTGCTGCCAGTGTAGTGCCTGGAAGAGCACTCCATTGTTTCCTGAGACAGACTGACACCAGCAACAGTTATTGACATATGAAGCTGCTTTCGGATGAGTCAAACTGCTGGTCACTCTAGCTCAGTGTTGACTACACCTGGGATTGGGAATCATTTGTTTCTTTTGAGGGTTGCCTTCCATTGACGTAATCACTTGCATGCCACATGCCACAAGTGGGCGGGGCCAAAGGTGAGCCTGACATCCTTTATTATATTAGGTCAAGGACTACAGGTTGTCCATCTATAGTCTTCATTGACTGGCAGAGCTTTCCAGCCTCTCAGACAGGAGTCTTTCCCCAGCCCTTTGCCAGGGACCAAACCGGGAATTTCTCCCAGGTAATGGACGTGTTTTGCGACTGAGCTATGGCTGGCAGTACTGCAGCTATGGGTAGGCATCCATTGCAAATTGTCGCAACATGAACCTACATGCCATCTTTAACTTCACCCAGGTCCTACGTAAACCAAAGAAGGATTTGTCATTCATATGTGTATTCCCAAAACATTCCCCAACACCATGCGGAACCTGAGGGCATATACATATTTTCATTTTACCTAGTGCTAGCTAGTTACATCACTGCTTTGGACAAGGAAGCATATTCATATTTCTAGTCAGGGGAGAAGAAATTTGGCAAACAGTCTTTCCCAATCTGGGCTCTGGGCAATAGAGAACTGCATTCTTCTTGTCCTGATTATTGCTTTAGCACTGAATGACAAGAAGGACATAGGCTTCCTTCTTCCAAGCAAGCAGAGGATGAAAACATTCTGAACACACAGAGATGCCCTAGAGGACCATCTGGATTTGATGGAGAAACATAGCTGAGAATATTCCCAGGCCAACAATGACCACCAGGCACAATTCTCAGTAATGAGCGTGCATGAATGTAGAACACAAGCCTGCTTCTGTTCAGCGTACAACACTCAAGCAGAAAGCTTCAAAGACAAGACAGCATGGTACATCAAAGGTAGTTTTCCTGGTAGCAATTATTGCCTTCCTTGCATTGAACAAACCTTGTTAGACTTCTGGGAGAACTCAGGGTGCATGAAAAAGGAGGACAGCATAACTGATGGTAAAGAAAGAGAAGCCCCACCGCTCAACTTGATTTGGCAATGCAGTTATGATGGGTACCTTCCCAAACAGAGTCAGTAGCACAGGTCATATGCTGATTTATGTATTAAAACAAATCTTATGCTTGCTTGCCCTATTTCGCTGGAAAGCCCTTTCTAACGATCATCATTAGGCAGAGAAGAGTCATATAGTCACACCAACATGTAAAAACACATTTAAAAACAAATGGTTTCCCCCAAAGAACCCTGGGAACTGTGGTTTGTCAATGCTGCTGGGAACTGTGACTTTGTGAGGGGTGAACTACAGCTCCCAGGAATTTTTTTTTTTTTTGGGGGGGGTGTACTTTAAAGGTGTGTTGTGGATGAGACCTACGTAGGTTGTACAGTGGTACCTCGGGTTAAGAACTTAATTCGTTCCGGAGGTCTGTTCTTAACCTGATTCTGTTCTTAACCTGAAGCACTACTTTAGCTAATGGGGCCTCCCACTGCCGCCAGAGCACAATTTCTGTTCTCATCCTGAAGCAAAGTTCTTAACCCGAGGTAATATTTCTGGGTTAGCAGAGTCTGTAACCTGAAGCGTATGTAACCTGAGGTACCACTGTATATAAGCCAGTGAAATAAATAAATAAATAAATAAATAAATAAATAAATGCAAACCATCTCACCAAAAGGCCAACAGAATGCCTACATCTGTATGCATAAGCTATATTCACAGCCTTTTCAATGTAGCGTGCAAACAAACAAGATGTTAACCACACATCAAAGACAGTACTTTGTCAATGCTTTGGGAAGATGAAAGGTGTTGCTCAGCTAAAAGGCATTTCGCCTCTCTCCCAAATACTGGATTCTTCTAGGGACTGCCCATTGTTTATGTAACACATCTGCATCTCACTTTTTCTGTGAAGACCTCAGGGCAACATATCCGGGTCTGTCACATTTTATCCTCCTAATAGCATACAGTGATTTAACTATGACTTGCTCTGAGCATGGGTGTGAATCTGTGGCCTAGCTGGTGTTGTGGGACTGCAGATCCCATCAGCCGCAGCCAACATGACTAATGGTCAGAGCTCATGGATATGGTTGTCCATCACAGCTGGAGGGCTATCACAGGTTAGCCACCCCTGGCCTAAAACCTTCAAATAAGCTTCAGTCGAGGACTCCCTGATCCTAGTCCTCTGCACATACACTTAACAGTATGGGTGCTGATGTTTCTGTGGTTGCTGCCATGGCAGCCCAAGTCTGAGAAAAAAATGCTTGATGCCTTCTTTACAGTGATGCATCTAAGTAATGTTAATCGTCCTATGGGAAGGGGACCCCCTTTAGACTGTTGTCTGCATTACTTCCATTGTGAAGCACATAATTAACATTCTCTTCTCCCCCCTCACACTGCCTTTCCATACTTAACTGTGGCTACATTGGCCAGCTGTAATCCCAGTTGCATAGGAGCCAACTTTGGCCCCCATAATAAAGGGGGTTGGGCCGCCACAAAGTTGATGGGCATTCCCATTCAAATGGTGTGTGTGCACTGCATCATATGATCAATGATGCGGGGTGGGGGTTACCTGGGCCCCCACAATATTTTGTTCAAGTTGGTGCCCCTGCCCAGTGCCCACTGGCCTGCTCATGCCAGCCAAGGTGTTGCTGCAGAGCCTGTTTGCCACTGTCCTCATCTGCCACTCTCCTTCAGCCAAAGCAAAGCCCTCGAGGTCCCTCTGCCCACTTTCTTTGTGAAGCAGGAAGTCACAGAGGCCCAGCAAACCTGCCTATGACTTCAGGGCTGTCAACCCAACTTTATAGCTCATGCTGGCTCACTGGGAAAGCCCCCTCCATGGATCAGACTCACAGAAGGAAGATGAGATAAGGGAGGGGAGAGCAAGCAAGCTAATCTTTTCAATCAAAATGTATCTGGATTGTTGACATGTAATGCTCATGCAGTGTGTTTTTTTGCCTAACAGACACTGTATTAAACTGGGCCTTCAGCCCAGACGCGCGCACAGCTCATCGGCTCCGCGAGCCATGGGGCTCTGCTACAGCCTGCGCCCGAGGCTCTTCGGCAACTCCGGAGGCGGCGAGCGTGCCCCCCCAGATGTTGCGCCCGGTGTGGCCGGCCCCCCCTGCACCCCCACGCTACGCCACTGCCGGTAACAGTATAGAAAACTAGGAGAAGTGGGAAAGGATCATCTTCTTTTTGGAAAGGAAATGCATACAGTCGTACCTCATTTTGCGGCCGGGATCTGTTCCGGAGCCCTGGCCGCTAGCTGAAAAGGATGCAGGGCAAAGTGCTGCATCTGTGCATATGCACGGAGCATGCACATGATTTAGCGCTTCTGCTCATGCGGAAGTGGCAAACCCAGAAGTAATCTGTTCTGGTACTTCCGGGTTTGCCGTGGACGTTCACCGGAATAGACACTAGACAAGGCAGACGTCCGCAGAGGTATTACTGTATATGTTTTGGGTCTTTTGCAGACATGCAAGACCTGAAATGCTCTTAAAAATAACTAAGTGTGATTGCATTGCTTATACATTTGTAGTCCATTGAAGCTTTTTGTAGATATTAGCACTATGCATGGAGGTGTAGCATATGGAGGGGGAACAGGACTGTGCCTCCTGGCTCCATACAGATGTAATGCTGCAGTGGCAAGTGATAGGGGGCTAATGCTGCGTCACTTCATCCCTGCATCAGTGAATGAAGTGCCATCACTGTGGCTCCATACTGAACATGTGCATGTTGATCAAAGATTTCTTCAAAGAGGAAGTCTGATTTAATTGCTAGACTGCCTTTCTGGACCAAGTCTTTTCAAGGTAGCATATAAACATTAAAACATCATCATCATCAATTCTAAAATTACAAGAACAACATTTAAAAATATACTACAGCTAGCCAAAAGCACTTATCACAAGCCAGAGCAATAAAACGACACTATATCCAATAAATATGCCTGGCTATTTGCCCTAGTTGTTCCACATCTGCACTCTGGGCTGGGGTGAAAGCAACTGAGGAAGAACCGAGGCTGACTGAAGTCTTAATTTTCTGTCTCTTTATGAAGACGTGTACATTTGTGCTTAGCTCCATCCGAGAGAAAAGACATTTTTTATTTATTTAGCAGAATCCCTTGCATTTTCTGTGCCTGCTTAAAGAAGATAACTTCTTTAAAGAGTAAATCAGCTCTTCTGGCGATATCTGAAAATACTGTGGATGCAGAACGCTTGTGATTCTTACCAACCTTATAAGCCAAAATCAACTGGAAGAAGGGAAAAGGACAGGGAATTTAATCAAAATACTTTTGTAAAAGCTATTGCAGCCTTTAATGCTTTCTTACTAGAGTTCCACTTAGATCAAAGTTTAAAGCATTCTGGCTCACCAGGCAGTTTTTAAAAAAGCATCTTGTTTACTGACAGAGGAGCATGTCGGCAGTGACTTTTAAAAGGCCTTCCTGCTGAGAGCTCACACACTGCGGCTTGACCCATCTTGTCATCACTCAGTCACTTTATAGTCTTCAGTTCCTCTCACCATCTGGTGGCATCGTGAGGATCATACAGTGCCTGATGCTGCAATCAGAGACTAGAAGAAGCTTCCAACAGCTAAGGATCCCTTTTAATTGCCTCTGTATTTTTCTACTTGCAGATCAAAGGTGTCACAGAAAATTACTAGTTCAAGATGCTAGTGTCTACTGAGAACCCATGTAGGGCAGCAGATGGACTTGGGTTGGGGAGCCTAAGTTTGAATCCATGGTCAGCCATAAAGCTCATTGGGTGGTCTTGTGGAAGTCTCTATCTACTAGATGTCACCCAGCTCCTGTTAATAATAAAATGTACACCACTCCAATATCTTTGCAAGGAAAGGCAGGGAACTGCTATTGTGCTAAACAAGCAGGTTATGAAAATATCCTTTTACAGAAAAAACGGCAACATCTTACAAAATCGTCTAGCCTTGTAGATACAATGAACAATGTAGTAAGCAACAAAATGAGTCAAAACAGACACGAGCTACTGTTACCCTACGTTATCTACGGACTGGGCACTTTCAGAACATTACTGTTTCCAAAAAGTTTCAATCACATACCAGCAGATTCACTGCAAGTAAAGCTGATTTAGTACTCATGTACAACAAGCTTGCTTTTCTTCATAAAATCAGATTTTTGCAAGAAGGAAAGTGTTGGGAAAATGCATTAGACAACAACTGCTTGAGGCAACAAATGTCATATAACTTCCCACAAACAAATCAGAAGCAACAGTCAACATCATCTAGCTTATCCACAAATTTTGTGCAAACAAATCAGGATGAACACTCAATGAACAAAGAGGGGAAGAGATGGAATATGAAAAGCTTGGGGTCCTGTCCTCTGACCACAAAGAGCCTCTAAATTTAGGGTCTAAAATATTGTGTACAACATTGTGGAGAATAGACCCTGATCACAAACAGTTGCCATCCAGTCTTCTGAAAGTGGGTGCCAATCCTTTTCACCGTTAATTCCCCCTCGCCTGCCACATCAGGCAAAAGCACCGAAGTACTAAGCCACCAGCCAACCAAGTAATATCAAAGACTGACCAATAAGAAAGCAAGATCCTAGTATATAATTTTTTTGCAGCAACCATATTGCCTCTTACCATATCAGTTTAACAAAACCGTTCATGTTGTGAACTTTTCACAAATCTTTGCTACAATCAGACACTACCTTTTCCCCTGGCATGGAATAGCACTGCTGCTGATGAACACCCTGCAGTTGGACAATATTATTTCTTGGGTTTCTTGTTTTTCCACCACCTGCTGAAATTTCAGCTCAGCTCTTTCCATGATGATATGCAAACCAACGTTGTACAAAAATTAAGTTAGGGGCAGAGACCAAAAGAAAATAAAAACAAACGGGGGGGGGGGGGGTCCCGCCACTTACCAGCCTTCTCCTTTTCTGTAAAAATTGGCATGGCCTGCAAAGGAAGGAAAAGATGTTACATTTCTAAAAACAGAATTTAAAAAATGGAGATGAATGATCACACATGCATCTCTGCCTCTCAGTATTCTTTCAGACATCCATATGAGATAAAATTAACACAGTTGCTGGTTAGGAGTGACATCATGAGGCAGTCTCTGCTCACCACCCACGCATGTTCATTAGTTCATTTGGGTCCCCCCTCCCCCCAATCTATAACAATACCTTCGCCTGCTTATTTGTCTGCCTGCAGCTCTCTGTTCGTCCATCTAGCTTGGCAGAAGCTCTCCAGGGTCTCAGGCAGAGATCTTTCGCTTCACTTGATACCTGATCTTTTCCCAGCTGGATCTGCCAAGACCTGAACCTGAGACTTTGTGATTGCAAAACATGTGCTCCACCACAGAGCGATGGTTCACCCCCATCCCCCCGGACATCTCATAAGAGCACACAAGCAAACAAACAAACAAACCAATGTGAAAAAAAACCCTTTAAAAAGCTTTATTTTCTCTTTCTCAAAGCCCTCCTGCGCAGATGTGTCTGCTAACGAAGCTAAAATATTGCACATGATGGGGCACCGTTGTTCTGCTTGTGGCAGCCCAAGAAAATATATATATACAGCTGTGCTAGATAACAGTGATTTATAATGGTGTAGATGCTTATTCTCTCCCAATATGTGGATTAGCATCTGAATAAGAGCAGATCTCTCTCTCCCATAGTCTCTCTCCAGTGAGTCATTACCAGATTTTGCTCCCATGTCCTCAGCTGCACCAAAACATGACATTCATAAATTCACATTGGCCAATGTCTGTGATATGTATGCTTACTTGAATGTAAGTCCCACTGTATCCAGTAGGGCTTACTTCCAGGTAAGTGGATGCAGGACTGCAGTCTTAAATTCTTTCTTTGTATTACAAAGGGTTCAACATAAAAAAGGTATGGAAACTCTAGTAATTTAGTTCAAAGCTATAATATTTTGAGCATACTCTAAAACTGACACACAATAGAAGCTGATTCCATGAACTTCCTGCTCAATAGTCCACATAAAACATGGAAGGTGAATTTGTGGCCCTCTAAATATTCTTGGACTCCAACTCCCTGGTCAGCATGGCAAATGAAGAGTTGTTGGTCTCCCACAGGGTTCTCCAGTCCTGCCATAGACAAATGGATCGAGGTAGCTTAACAAATCAGTTCCTAAACTGAAGCAGGATAGATTACAAATCTAGAGCCTCTTCTCAAGTGCCCACACCTCCTGAAGCAAGGCAAGAAGTGACAGGGGAAAGAGCCTTTTCTGTGGTGGTACCCCACTTGTGGAACTTTCCAGACACCTGGTGCCATGTCTTTAATTCCTTCAGCATCAGGCAAAGACTTAATTGTTTAAAATATACTCAGCCTTTTTCAGTTCCATCTGCATTTACCAGTAAGTTGCTGCCATTTACTTCTTTGAGCCTCTGCTTTAGTGTTTTTCTGATATTTTATATTTTATTGTTTCATTGTTTTAAAATGGGAGGTGCTCCCAATCTGTGAGGGATGTAAGTACATAAGTAAAAGAACATATAGAATTGCTGGAAGATACCTGATGCAGTTTAATCTCTGAAGCGGAACAGTTTCTATATTGCTCTGAGATTGAAGGAAGAATGGGGGAGATAAAAAAAACACACACCTCCTGGCAAAGTATTTATAGTCTTGGGACTAATATAGTCCCGCCCTCTATATTTGACAAAGGTGGGGCTAGCATATTGGGACACAAAAAGCTGAATGGATTACTTGTGCGGATGTTGCAGATCTCTCTCTCACACCGCAACAGTGTGAGGTAGGGAACCTAAATATTTTACTTTGTGGGCAGAAGGTCACAGTCTCTGCGACTGCTAATCCATTTTGATTTTCCCATTATAAAACAAGACACATTGTAAACTGAGCAAAACTCCAAAATACTTCTACACGTCATTCAGACTCCTTTGGGTGACAGATCATTACCCAGATACTATGTGTTAAGTTGTGGGTGAACATATCAGACGACACAGCGATTCTTCAAACAGCTCTTGTTTATTCAGAGGCCAGAACAGAACTGAGCTGAAGGGCTCAGTCAGCCTGTTTATATAGAGCTCCAGTACAACGTTACTGTAGCAACTTTCTAAAACTATCCAATCACTGAACTTTTGATCCTTCATTTGCATAACTATCTACGGTATCCCCCTGCTGGCCCAGGGTGAGAACTTCAGTACATAACACTATGCCTATGCATTTAAAGCAGGAATAGGAAACCCTGGGCAGCATGGTTAATGGTTAGAGTTAATGTGGGTTGTAGTCCAGAAATGTCTGGTGGGCTACAGGTGCCCCATGAGACAAAATACAGCCACGACAACTCTGGTTTTTCTTCATTTGCCTCTTCACTGGCTTATCAATTAAGCGGAGAGCACAATATTTGTGTCACACATTACAGTGCAGAGAAGAGCAGACACTGGGCTGCAATTTTCAGTAGCTACCACATGTCTCGAGTACAGTCTAATTTTGCCCTCAGGGGCATGTAGGCCTCCCACCGTACATCTAATGAAAACTTTTTTGTTGTTGTTCCTTTGAAATTCCCCTGCTATTTCGCAAAAAACGCCAAATTTGACCTTAACATTTCCAGTCAATAAACCAATTTATTGAACCAGTTGAGGTCAGAAGGTCTGAGCATGAAACACAGAAAATAAGATAGTATATTGCGTCATTTAGACCAAGCAAATGAAATGTCAAAAAGATCAACTATTCAAACATTTGTTGAAATGACAACATGTTACTCCCTTCTCCGGCCCATATGTGCTTTCCTTAAGAACTAAGAATATCAACCAAACTACTGGATAAGTATTATTTCCCTTAAAAACACAATAAGGAGTGAAAACATATTATTCCATCACTTCTTCAGGCAAGCAAGCCCCATAAAACTTAAGGGCTTTTTTTTGTGTGGGGAAGGGGTTGCTAACATACTATCAACCCAGCAGGATAACATGCCTTACTGTAACTTATGAAAAATGCTTGCAGCTAAAACATAGCTTTGAATTCACTATGGACCTTCCTCGATAGTTTCCATATGCTTTAAATTAAATGCATTCCCAGGAAGTGATTTAACATTTTTGGCAAAAGAGCAATTAAATGGGATTTTCCTGCTCAGCCAGATGGGTCCAGTGCAGCTTCGCCTTATTCCAAACTCCTGATGAAACAAAAGAACTGTACTAATAACTTCCACATGATCAAATTATACACTTTTGTTTAAAAGAATCTTCTTCTAGATCTTTTCTATTTCACACATGTGACACTGAAACTCAAAACAAAATTACTAATTATGTCGTCACTATTTAAAACCGCTCATTCCTCTTTGTTCATATCTGTTGCAGTTAGTTAACACCACACAGTAACTATTAGGGTTGTCAACCATTTTTTAAATAATAATAAAAAAAGTTCATTAATCGTCTGACCATTTAACGAAATACAGTTGTACCTTGCACCCCATGCAAGTCTAATATTTTGGCTCCTGAATGCCACAAACCTGGAAGTGAGTGTTCTGGTTTTTGAACGTTCTTTGGAACCCAAACATCTGACACAGCTTCTGTGGCTTCCTATTAGCTGAAGGAGCTTCCTGCAGCCAATTGGAAGCCACGCCTTGGTTTCTGAATGCTTAGGAAGTCAAATGGACTTCTGGAACAGATTCTGTTCGACTTCTGAATTGACTATAGTCAATTTTGCTTTAAATACATTACTGAATACTTCCGACAGGTGCCATTTCCCTCCTCTGCCACTGCCACGACGAGGCCACTGTCGCTGCAAAGCTCGATGATTCCCAGTGAGGCTCCTGATACACTTCTTGAAGCCAGTGCCACACGGGAAGTGCACTTTTGGAAGTGCTGCCTGGCTTCCTGAAGCATGTTAATGGGAGCAGAGGGCCTCCAGGCTTCAACAGAGGTCTGGTGGAGGCCTTGCAGAGCTGGCGTTCCCTGGCAGAGACCTGGCAGAGGCAGCAGCAGAGGAAGTGGGATATCACAGATTGATCTAAGAAGCTGGGGTGGCTTCTGTCAATCAGCGATGTCCTGGGGAAATGGAGGTTATTGGATGTGAAGCCTATTAACTTTTTAAAACCACAAATGTTCTGGTTTGTTCTTGTCCCACTTTTGTTGTCCCTCCAGACAGCAATAATGTGGTAGCATTGCAGAAGAAATTGAAGCAGAATAAACCCATCACTAATGTGCTATTATTGTGTCAAGACCATGCTGCAGAACATACACTAGGCTTGCCATATGTCAGGAAAATTCCTGATATACCCTGGTTTCCAGGTGTAAAAATGGCGCCAGGGGGAATTTTGCTGAATCGGCAAAACGTTAGGGGAAAGCTGGATGTACGGCAATGGAAAAAGCAGCTGAAACAGCCCCAAAAGTTTGAAATCACTAATTTTGGGTCAGGTTTCCAAAAGAAGCTTAACAACTTTGCAGGTGTCAGGAACCCTAAACATACCTTCAATAGAACACCAGTCTGATGGCTCCATAGGCAACTCTATTGTGGAAATGCAGTTCAGATGGCCATCTTCAGTGCACACCTTGAATTATTGCATATGACATATAGAAACTGAGCAGGCCTAACCTTTCTGAGATGGCATCATCCCCATGCTGGATAAACCTGCATCTTATTTTATTTTTGCCTGCCATGCAGCTATTAAGAAGCTCTGCTTCCTCCAGAAAGTATTCATCACACAGCTGAGGCAGTCCTATCTATCGTTTCACCTGCTTCCCAGCCAAAGATGCCCCTGAAGCAAAGTACAGACAATAAAAATGATAAAAACAAGATCATAAAACAAGAACTAAAGGCATGATAAAGCAGAGCCAAGCTTAAAACCCAACTGGCTGAAACAGAATATTTAAGTCATAAAAGCCTTCCTAAAACAGAAGGCTTTTTCTTAGCCTCAGTGCTCAGGCCACCTGCGAGAGCACAAAACACCACAGAGTTTACCACCTGCAATGCCTCTAATGAGCTGTTAAGAAAGCCTTAACAGTGGTTCTTAGACATGAGAGTTTGTGCATACCCTCCAACACTTGTTCAATGAAAATAGGGATGTCCTGTTGTTGTTGTTGCTGTAGTAGTAGTAGTAGTATTTATACCCACCCATCTGAATCTGACTGGGTTTCTCCAGCAACTCTGGGCAGCTTCCAACATCAGATTTATGTTGATGTAATTGCCAAGACAAGGGACACAGGTGGCGCTGTGGATTAAACCACAGAGCCTAGGACTTGCCGATCAGAAGGTCGGCGGTTTGAATCCCCACGACGAGGTGAGCTCCTGTTGCTCGGTCCCTGCTCCTGCCAACCTAGCAGTTCAAAAGAATGTCAAAGTGCAAGTAGATAAATAGGTACCGCTCCGGTGGGAAGGTAAACGGCGTTTCCGTGCGCTGCTCTGGTTCGCCAGAAGCAGCTTAGTCATGCTGGCCACATGACCCAGAAGCTGTACGCTGGCTCCTTCGGCCAATAAAGCAAGATGAGCGCTGCAACCCCAGAGTCAGTCGTGACTGGACCTAATGGTCAGGGGTCCCTTTACCCTTTACCTTTTAATTGCCAAGACCTTCTTGGCAATTAAAGAATCCTGTGATTAATTGTTTGCCTCTCTTTTAGAGATCCCCCAACCCACCCATTTCCATGACGAGGCATTCCTTGAGATCTCCAGAGACCAGAGCATTTATGGTCAAAAGGTTAAAAACAACACTTTGAACTGGACCAAGAAACTTACTGGTACCCAGTACAATTACTTGAGAATTGGAGTTAGGTGTTAGCTATGTCAGCAACACAGCTGCAACATTTTGGACATGCAGTAGTTGCTGAACACATTCCAATAGGTTGCCCACACTGACTGCATTGCAGTAGTCTAGCATTTACCTGAGCGCTCCTTACAGCAACTTTGTCTGCATTGTCAAAGAACAGACAAGGTCAGCATATGGAAGTCAGAAAAGTCATTGCTGGCCAGAATCAAGCGACAAAGATGGACTGGGGAGGGGCCAGAGGCAGAGCCCCGTGGCAGATTATCTGTATTGCCTGCAGGTTCAATCCTTGCCATCTCCAGGTAAGGGTTGGGCAGTACCCAAGACTGAAACCCTGGTGAGCTTCTGGCAGTCAGTGTAGACAATACTGAGCTAGATGAACCAATGGTCTGACTCAGGCCCCATCTACTCTATACCTTTAAAGCAGTAAGGTAAAGGTAAAGGGACCCCTGACCATTAGGTCCAGTCATGGCCGACTCTGGGGTTGCAGCGCTCATCTCGCTTTATTGGCCGAGGGAGCTGGCGTACAGCTTCTGGGTCATGTGGCCAGCATGACTAAGCCACTTCTGGCGAACCAGAGCAGCGCACGGAAATACCGTTTACCTTCCCGCTGGAAGGTATTTCACTTTGACGTGCTTCCAAACTGCTAGGTTGGCAGGAGAAGACCGAGCAACGGGAGCTCACCCCGTCACGGGGATTCGAACCGCTGACCTAGGCTCTGTGGTTTAACCCACAGCGCCACCCGCGTCATACCCCTATTCATCTCACAAAGCTACAATTTAACAGCCAATCCCTCTCCCCAGGGAACTTGGAAAATTAAAGCTCTATGAGGGAAACAGGGAACTCCCAGCAAGTCACAGCACCCTTAACAAACTACACTTCCCAGGGTTCTTTGGGGGAAGCCATGGCTGTATTAAATGGTTTAATACTGCTTTAAATGTACAGATGCAAGCTCCATAGAAGACTAGGTTCTCTATAAGTCATATTGGAGTAACAAACCATATAGGAGGCACATTAGACTAGCCATCTAATAAAGGAGGAAACATGGAGCATATATTATCTATGAGTCACCCTCATCCCTGCCCCCTCAGCTGTTCTAATATTAAATATGAAGCAGATGCAGATCAATGGCATTGTGGATTATGAATATATTTTAATAACATGAAACAACCATTTCTGGTCTCAAGACAGATATTCATTCATGAGGCAATAGAAATAGCCCAAATCACCAGAGTCATGTCTGAACCATGTGTAAAGTACTCTTGAGGCTTTGCAATAAACTTTAAAGATTTCACGAGAACATCACATTTGTAGTTGCTGAAATAAGAAGGGAACATGAGATTTTAATTACCAGCCCTTAAGATACAAGTAGACTTTTTATTTTCTAGCAATTAAGTTTGCCAGATTTTGGGGTTTTATTAATGTGTTTGTGATTGTAAAAGGTTTTGCAAGATAAACATTAGCTAAACTAATGACTCTTAGCTTGAGAGGAGAAAAAGACCTGCTGTTGCATAAATGAACCCCAACAGAACCTTCGCTGATGGATGAAAAGCATTAGGTCTCTAGAGGACAGTCCCTTTCTAAGGAAAACATGTCAGATCTTAGTTTTGGTAGTCTGCTCTCTCTGGGAAGAAAGAAATACAAAAGGCTGGACTGCAAGTTAGACAAATTCCGTTTCTACAAATTTTATCTAGTGCTGCTGCCTGAACAACTAGCTGGCTGCTTTTCACATACAAGCAAATTCTGCCCAGCAATTCAAGCTGGCCTGGTGAGGTCAGAATTCTTGCTGGAGAGACTGAGATATACATATCTAGATATAGACACTGGAGCACTGTGGCTAGTGCAGCATCTGCCAAGGACTGGGGGTCACAAGCATTTTGTACACAGATATCTACCCTCTATTCCCTTTCAAAGACAATTCAAAGTGGGGCACCCAGACAAAAAAGAAAGAAAGAAAAAAGGGCAGAGTTATTGAAAGGAGAAAGGAAATTCCGACTAAACATACAGAAAAGGTTTCCGACAGTAAGAGCTGTTTGACAGTGGAACAATCTCCTTCGGGAGGTGGTGGGTTCTCTTTCCTTGGAGGTTTTAAGCAGAGGTTGGATGGCCATCTGCCATGGATACTTTAGCTGTGATTCCTGCATCGCAGAGGGTTGGACTAGATGACCCTTGGGGTCCCTTTCAACTCTACAATTCTATGATTCTTGCACCTTTAACTGCTGTTACACATAACTACTAAAGCTACAGGAGCCCCGTCCTCTTTTTCACCTGGCCACACTAATTCAAAGTGTTGCTTAAAACCCATAAATCCCTAATTGTCTTAGGTACCATGTCTTGGAGATCATGTCCTCCCTTCTGCCCCACTGTGATCTCCAGCATTTGCTGAGTACAGTGGTGCCTCGCAAGACGAAATTAATCCGTTCCGCGAGTCTCTTCGTCTAGAGGTTTCTTCGTCTTGCGAAGCAAGCCCATTGACGGCTTAGCGGATTAGCGCTATTAGCGGCTTTTAGTGGCTTATCGGCTTAGCGGATAAGCAGATAAGCAGCTTAGCGGCTTAGAAAAAGGGGGGGGGGAAGGAAAAAAAAACCCCCGCAGGAACTCGCAAGACATTTTCGTCTTGCAAAGCAAGCCCATAGGAAATTCGTTTTGCGAAGCACCTCCAAAACGGAAAACCCTTTTGTCTAGCGGGTTTTCTGTCTTGCGAGGCATTCGTCTTGCGGGGCACCACTGTATGTTTTCCCTTTAAGAAGAACTGTTTGTCTAAGTGGATAATGTCATCATCATGTTGTTGTTGTTGTTTAGTCATTTAGTCGTGTCCGACTCTTCGTGACCCCATGGACCAGAGCACGCCAGGCACTCCTGTCTTCCACTGCCTCCCGCAGTTTGGTCAAACTCATGTTAGTAGCTTCTAGAACACTGTCCAACCATCTCGTCCTCTGTTGTCCCCTTCTCCTTGTGCCCTCCTTCTTTCCCAACATCAGGGTCTTTTCCAGGGAGTCTTCTCTTCTCATGAGGGGTCAAAGTATTGGAGCCTCAGCTTCAGGATCTGTCCTTCCAGTGAGCACTCAGGGCTGATTTCCTTCAGAATGGATAGGTTTGATCTTCTTGCAGTCCATGGGACTCTCAAAAGTCTCCTCCAGCACCATAATTCAAAAGCATCAATTCTTCGGCTATCAGTCTTCTTTATGGCCCAGCTCTCACTTCCACACATTACTACTGGGAAAACCTTAGCTTTTACTACTACAGCCCTATTCAGGCCTCCTATAACTGGGGAAAGTAACATGGGGGTGTGGGGTGCAGGGACAGCCATGCTAGTTCTGCCCCCAGTTTCCATCACCCTTTGAGCTGGAGGAATGACTATCTGAAGGGACAAATCCTCCTCTACTTGGCGAGGCTTCGATATTATGCAGAACCCTAGAACAATCAACCCTAGAACATCAGGAACCTTGGATGAGTCCTCATTTGGATGAGCAATGATTGTTTATTTTTGTGGTGAAGGGGATGGTCCGATCACCAGCACCTGTTTTGTGTGTAACATCCCATTCAGACAAAACCAAACAATTTCCCAAGTTTTTAGCAATATTACTTCACCGCCGAGCCTTGTGTTCACGAAAAGCTGCTCTGAAAGTTTTGCACTCTGGATAGAATATGCAGGAGGTTGGCAACGAATCTGTCTAGTTAACAGTTATAACAGAATATGGAAATGTTTAGGGGAAAACGCTGCGTGGATCAGATGACTGTAGAAGTTAAGCTAAGAGAACTGATTTGGATTGTTCCTGTAAAGGAAAATGGTAGAAATAAGAAAAGAGCAAGACCACAAAAAGGGCTGCATGATTTTTGGAGTATACAGATGTGAGGATCAGGAAAGGGACCCCACCCAGTCCTGGTGGGGAATTGCTGCCTGGGTTTTGAATGGGAATAGCAGAATAATTCAGTGCTCTTGGTCACCCACTCAGCCAAAGCATACATTTGTGTAGGAAATACAAAAAGGTACATAAGAAGTAGTTGCCATTCAAACCCCAGATCTGCTAGTCTGGGAAGGTTTGATGCTGGTCATCTTGGTCCTTTCCAGTAGAGCCAAGGCTATGCTGGAGTCAATCGCTCATGTCTGCTGAGCTGGAGCTACACCAGCAGAGCTCAGGCTGGTAGAACTTAAGCAGGTGTAAGTTGCTTCCTATAGTTGGTTTTGCCATACCTTCCAACATTCCTGGGAGCGGGTGGCGCTGTGTTATAAACCACTGAGCCTCTTGGGCTTGCTGATCGGAAGGTTGCCGGTTTGAATCCCCATGATGGAGTGAGCTCCCGTTGCTCGGTCCCTGCTCCTGCCAACCTTGCACTTCGAAAACACAGCAGTGCAAGTAGATAAATAGGTACCGCTGTGGCAGGAAGGTAAACGGCATTTCCGTGCGCTCTGGTTTCCATCACAGTGTTCCATTGTGCCAGAAATGGTTTAGTCCTGCTGGTCACATGACCCAGAAAGCTGTCTGTGGAAAAACGCTGGCTCTCTCGGCCTGAAAAGCAAGATGAGCGCCGCAACCCCATAGTCGCCTTTGACTGGACTTAAACATCCAGGGGTCCTTCACCTTTTTTTTTTAACCAACATTCCTCAGATGAAATTTCTCACTCCCTGCAACTGACCCTTCTTGACCCCCCCCCCACTGCAGAGCATTTCCTACCAGAAGAAGAAATGTGAATGCCACCACCCCATCACCAATGGGACAAGCCCCCACCACCCTGAGAAAATCCCTTAATCCCAATTCTATTTTAATTTTTGGTAGATTTACAAACACACACACCAATAAATGAAAACTGAAAAGGGGCAAGATTGGAGGTGGAAACACAAAGCATTTTAAACAAAAATCTGGACTTCTTCTGCACTACTCCACCTCCCCTTTCTTCTTGCCCAGGCTGGGCCTCGATGACAGTAGCCTCTTCAGTGTGTTGTAGTGGTTAAGAGCGGTGGACTCGTAATCTGGGGAACCGGGTTTGCATCTCCGCTCCTCCACATGCAGCTGCTCGGTGACCTTGGGCTAGTCACACTTCTTTGAAGTCTCTAAGCCTCACTCACCTCACAGAGTGTTTGTTGTGGGGGAGGAAGGGAAAGGAGAATGTTAGCCGCTTTGAGACTCCTTCGGGTAGTGATAAAGCAGGATATCAAATCCAAACTCTTCTTCTTCCTCCTCATCCACTGTCCGCTAGCTGCTATGAGCTGCCCAAGGGAGGAAGCCAGCCGCAGCAGCCATGGAGAGGCAGCAGGATGCTTGCTTGCCCTGCTGCCATTTGGGACAAGTGCCAGCTCATCCTCCTCTCTGAGCTCGGCACTGGCAGCACTGGTGGGGGAAACAGGGACATTCCAGGATCAAATCAGAAGCCGGCATGGCTTTCATATTCCTGAGATGGTCCCTGGAAAATTGGGGCACTTGGAGGGAATGGGACACTCTGCACACCTCCAGCTATAGTGCCTTAACTAAGGTCCATCACCTGCTGGTTAGATTTAGACACTGCTTTCTGCATTATGCAGTATCCACACCACATCTCTACCTTAATACACATTATTTAAGATGAGGAATTCATTTGGATATAGCATATTTAAATCCCTGGCTTGAAATCCTTGTGGTTTGTCTCCCCATCCCAGAATCCAATTCCCGCCCCCCATCCCTAGTCAACAAAATAGAGCCAGTGTTTGCATCAGAGTCCTATTACAGTGGGGCCCCATGAGAGCATTTTGGGCCTGTTTCCAGGCTGACAGCCAGCCAGTGCTCATGCAGAGGTGGTACCTGAAACAGTTGTGATTTCCTTTTGCACCTAAGTTTCTCAGACATGTGATACTGGCATGTAGTAAAGTGGAAACATCCACAGCAAACAAAGGGACAGAGTTTCATATATCCCTAGTTGGTCCACAAAGCAAACAATAAAAGCGATCTGCAATACAACAACCTTTAGGATGCAAAACACAATGCTTGATAAAGAAAGAAAGCTCTCCTGTGTGTTTTTCTCTCCAGTCGCACAACATTCACATGTGCACACAAATATCTCCAGAGGATTTGAAAGGCACATTTTTAGTACTGTGTTTGGAAATATCCTATGTCCCCTCAGTGGGACATTTCTCAAGCAAGTATGTGGAGTATTGCAGTATTAAGTTACATCTCATAAATCCTCTTGACTTCACTGGGGCTACAAAGCATGCAGGTGGACTGAGGGCTTTATTCTAGACCTTCCCATAATTGTGCTGGCTGGTGGAACCAGTGCTGAGCTTTGCTTTGTTTTAATTTTCCCACTGAGACTATGAGAAAAGAACACAAAACAGTGTGATTGCTAGTTAGCAGGCATCAAACCACCAGACGTGCAGTAGAAACAATAAGAAAATAATTTAACAGCTTTCACAGCTTCTGTGGGAACTTGGGATAGGCACATAAAGAAACCAAAGGCAATTATGAAAGAATTTCTCTTGTGCTTTGTAAAATAAGTCCCATATTCCATGTGGGTTTGTGCGATATGATTTATTAAGAGCAAAGGGGGCCACCTGTCATTCTGCAAGGCAATCCTATGGAATTTCATGGGTCTAACTGGCTGATAATATTATTAGACCACAAGACAGCAGGGAATGCAAATGTGTGACAGTTTTTACCCTCACTAAAAAGAGGTTTTATTTTATTTCTCTGCCTTTTTTTTTGTTGGCAGAGAATCACAACACAACGCAGGGTTTGGGAGAAGAGTGACATAATTCATTTGCATGCCTTGGTGTTAAAAAAGCCCAGTCACACTGAAAATTATGGGGAGGCAGTATTTGGCTGAAGCCTGTTACATTTATCAGACTTCTGCTGTGGCTTCATAAATGAGAACAATTTAGGGTGCAATCAGACAGTGGTTTAGTTCATCCTTCTCCCCTTTTCCTTTCTTCCAGCTGCTTTCAGACAATGCTGTGGGGCTTCTCAGAATTTATTTTAATCAGAATGGAGGCTGTGGAGGAATCTAGATAGTCCATAATGCCAGCAGACCACATCCATGGCAAACATCACAAATCAGGTAGTAAGCAGAGTGTGGAACCACTGACAGTCCCCCGTCCCCCCGCCTTTTTCTGTGAAATAAGCACTGAATTAGTGTTAATGGCCAAGAGGGGGAAGAGAAAACAGTAATCAGATACATCATAATCACGCCATCATAATCATGGTGCAATTGCCTTGAAAAGTGGTTTTGCAGGACATTGCAATGGAAAAATCACACTGATGCAAGTTCATTGCTGAAACCTGCTAACAAGTAAAGATGACAAACTTTAACAAAAAAGCTTGCGTCTGAATATACCAATAAACTGGTTGCATTTGGATAGGCAGATGGGCTTGGTGTGAACAGAAGCTCAGTGGGGCTCATCTGCTGAATTTGTTTGGCCTTGGGGATGCCAAGATAAGCCAGCCTAGTTTCTGGGTCCTATCAGTAGCACAATCACAATAGAATTTAAGCTGTTGCTACGCAAACAAGAACGGGCTCGGTTTTCATTGGTTCCTAGCTGTTCTTCAGGTTGTTTAGGGACTGGATTGCAATCAGCAAGTCTTTTGGGGGATGAGGATGGGGGAGAAAATGCAAAAGCCACATTTCCAAAAGCAATATGCACGTCATTCTCCAGCTACCCATCAAGATGTGAATCTCTTTGAATTTTGTAGTTCTCTAACCCAAAAATGTATGCAAAAATCCATACACTAGGGGGAGGTGTGCATAAAAATGCACCTATTGGTGTAAATAACAAACAGAATACATTATATCAGGCAGAATTGCGTTCAGAAATGTGTATATTAGGGAAAATGTGTACTAAAAGGCTGATACAGAAATGTCATGGACAAAACTAGACAAGTGAGAAACTGAGAGTAACCAAAATTGATATATCTGTCCACCCCTATTTGGGGAGAAGCAAACTCCCAAGAAACTGGGACCACCAATGGAGACATAGCTCCCATACCAACATCATCATTATGACACACACACACACTTGCTGCTGTTCAAATTGTTTTACAGATCATATTAGCTGAGGACAGATGAGAAAGATGAGTAGCTTCCTACAAGTAAAAAAGGTAAAAGGTAAAGGACTCCTGGATGGTTAAGTTCAGTCAAAGGCGACTATGGGGTGTGGCGCTAATCTCACTTTTCAGGCCAAGGGAGCCAGCGTTTGTCCACAGACGGCTTTCCAGGTCATGTGGCCAGCAGGACTAAACTGCTTCTGGCACAATGGGATGCTGTGACGAGTGCCAGAGCACATGTTTACCTTCCTGCCACAGTGGTACCTATTTATCTACTTGCACTGATGTGCTTTTGAACTGTTAGGTTGGCAGGAACTGGGCAGAGCAAAGGGAGTTCACCACCATCGCATGGATTCGAACCACCAGCCTTCTGATCAGCAAGCTCAAGAGGCTCAGTGGTTTAGACCACAGCACCACCCACGTCCCTAGCTTCCTACAATGCATAGCTAAAATAATTGATACATTGTTGTCTGCCCTCATGAATTATTGGATGGTAGTCATATGAATATGGAATTATGAAAACCACATTCACCAACAATATTGATGAAACTAGGATAACTTTGTACAATCTGATCAGAGTCGCATTGTGCAGGAGATGGTCTGGAGAAATTAAAGTTCAACCAAGCTAAACCCAAAGCAATTGTTCTACAATCTCAGGGACATTCCTACTTGGTCCCTGTAGCTATGTTGCCTTTGGTACTAATCCTGTGATTTAACAAAGATTGTGAAATCCCAAGTAACATTTCAACTGTTTTCAATGACCTCTGAGTCTTCCTCCACACTGAATATCCTGCATCTTCACAATTTCACACCCCAGTGTATGCCTAAAGGATAGGAAAGAAAAGCAACCTTAACAACCACTCAGATAAGAATTTGTTATCTGAAGGCCAATTCAGACACTAGGAAAGAAAAATCAACACCCAGAACCATTCTCTAGGGCAACCTTCTCCAACCAGGTGCCCTCCAAATGTTTTGGACTCCAATAATATCTGACCATTGGCCATGCTTTCTGGCTGATAGGGGTTGTAGTCCAAAGCCTATGGAGGGAATTCAGTTAAGAGAAGCAATGCAAAGGCCAATTGTCTGACATGGTAAAGTCCAGCTCAGCTTTCAGAAGTGTGTGTGTCAAGTACATCCAAATAATGCTTCAAATTAAAAGCTTGCCTACCAGAGAGGAGGTTTCTGTTCTAGTTCTCTCCTAGATAGATTAAAATGTTAGGGGGCGCGCACACACACCTGAAATCTGAGGTGGTACAACCATGTGTTAGAGCAATATCACATCATAGAATAAAGGTTGTACTCAAATTTATCATTTGCTTTCCATTTCCTCTGATTCCAACAGAAATTGCCACACATATTGCAGCCATTTTCTTGAAGAAACCACCACAATCCCACTGCTAACAACATAAGATCAGAAAGGTAGGCATGAGTGGATGGATGAGTCTACAGCTCACCATGATCAAATGTTGTACAAAGTAGAAAGGTTTGTTTCTTACATGGAACAACCAGAATGGTCTCTCTTCCAGACAATTCCTCTCAGATATTCTCTAACTTGCCCAGGTAAACATGGGCCACTGGCTCAGCCCATAATGAGGAATGCTGCTTTGGTACTATCTAAAGCAGGGGTGGGAAATTTCTGCACCCACAGGTGATGTTGGACTTCCTCAACTCCAGCCAGCATGGCCAGTGGTCAAAGATGGTGGAAGGTGGAGTCCAGAAACCTCTGGAGAGCTCTATATGCAGAAGCAAGAGGGAAAACTCTTTTTCCAAGGGTTGAGAAACATGTCTCAGGTAATCTAGTCCTGTCTTTCCTACTTCGGCCTGGTTGGTCATGAATCCTGGAAGGCTCAACATCTCTCCTCCTAGAGAAGAGACATTGATCTAGGATGCTCCAATGTACATGCTTCTTCATGCACAAAACAGCTGTCCATGCCTTCTCAACCTGTTCAGTTGGATCCACTGCTTCCTTATGGATGCCAGAACAGGCATCATCATCATCATCATCATCATCATCATCATCATCATTATGTAGAACAGCATGCATATGGGTGGGTGAGTGAGAGATAGGGTGGGGCAGGGGTTAATACAAAGTGGTAATAGCCGAGAATAATGTGGTTGTGGGAGTCGCCCCAGAGGAGAACTGTTATGCTTGCATCTGTCTGTCGGAGCGAAAATGTGCTGTCTCAAGCGAGGCCTATAGGGAAGAAGAGCTATACATTTCATGAATATTTGAAAGGTGTCCAGGGACATTTTCCAGCACAACTGCAGAGCAGAACCCAGACAAGGCTATTCAGGGAGGCATAAGGAAGGACTGGAAGACGTTAAGCTACCTAGACTAAATAGGGAGCAAAAGTTCAGGTGCTTTCTTAAGGAGCTGACAGCCCTGCTGTCTTGAACGGAAGCAACAATCATCTCAGCTTGACACGGCTGCAGAGCATCCCAGAACCTTCAGTGACACAGCAAAGTCTTGCCGGCTCTGCTGTTTAACATTTCCAATCAATCTGAATCAATATCCTCTGTAATAGCAGAAGAAAAAGGGGGGAGGGGTCAGAATACTTACACACCTATGCAAAGCGTCTCCATATTCAGGACATAACTGTAGGCAATCAGACACCTAAAACTTAGTTTTTATTCTCTGGCACACAGAAACAATGGCAGTGATATCAGTACACAGTATTATATAGTGGTACCTCGGTTTATGAACTTAATCCATTCCGGAAGTCTGTTCTTAAACCAAAGCCATTCTTAAACTGAGGCACGCTTTCCCTAATGAGGCCTCCCACCGCTGGTGCCCTTCCACCGTTCAGCTTCCGTTCGTAGACTGAGGTAAAGTTCGCTAACCGGAACCCTACTTCTGGTTTTGCAGAGTTCCTATACCAAATAGTTCGTTAACTGGGCTGTTTGTAGACTGAGGCACCACTGTGGAGACCTATCCGTATGTATATGCTAAGGCCTATTGTACTGAGGAATAATGACCCTGGAGCCAATGGAATGTTCCAGATTCTGTCAAATTTGAACTGTGGAATCTGATGAGATTCTGAACGAGGCAGGGGAAAGGAAGCTGGAAAAGTCACTAGACATCCAGAAAAAAATTGTCCTTGTCCACCATATCTTTTCTGGAATGACCCTACCTATTTCTCTCTCTCTCTCTTTCTCTCTCTCTCTCTCTCTCTCTCTCTTATAAAAATGGCTTGTTTCCTAAAACACCTATCCTTTTCAGTAGGTTTTCCCCACACACGCTGAAACAACACGTCACTTTTTCAGTTGCTAAGCTTCATCATAACGAACCTCACTCATAGCTGGCACTGAACGGCTAGCTTGCCTTGCGAAGAAAGAATGTGGCCTGGCTGTGTGTGGCAAAGATGCACAGCGCGCCAACTCTGATTCACTTGCACAGCCTAGGAACAGACTGAAAAGACATTTAGAAGCATTGGCAAATTAACTCTTCCCAGTTCTCTTTTTGACTACGAGGAAGGGATGTAGCTTAGAGGCAGACCATCTGCTTTGCATGCAGAAAGTCCCAGGTTCAGTTCATGCCATCTCCAGAGGAATGGGAGAGAAACCTGGAACTCAAAACCCTGGAGAGCCACTGCCAGTGTCGTCAGGATGGAACTGGATGGACCAATGATCTGAGTCAGTATAAGGCAGCTTCCAATGTTCCTACAATTTGAATGAAAGCTCCACCTTTTGATGATATGTACTAGTGTTACTAGGGATGCGGGTGGCTCTGTGGGTTAAACCACAGAGCCTAGGACTTGCCAATCAGAAGTTCAGCGTTCGAATCCCCACAACAGGGTGAGCTCCCGTTGCTCAGTCCCAGCTCTTGCCAACCTAGCAGTTCAAAAGCACGTCAAAGTGCAAGTAGATAAATAGGTACCGCTCCGGCGGGAAGGTAAATGGCATTTCTGGTTCGCTGCTCTGGTTCGCCAGAAGCGGCTTAGTCATGCTGGCCACATGACCCAGAAGCTGTATGCCGGCTCCCTCAGCCAGTAAAGTGAGATGAGCGCCGCAACCCCAGAGTTGGCCACGACTGGACCTAATGGTCAGGGGTCCCTTTACCTTTACCTTTACCTTTACCTTTTACTAGTGTTATTAGAGTATTAGGTTCTAGACTCGCAGACCTCAGCCAGTTTGCCTGACTCTGGCCACCCAGTTTGTTGTTTTTTTATTTGCCCAACTGTGAGTTTTATGTCAAGGATATTTTATTCACTGATGTGTATCGGTGCATTGTATATTTATTTTTTTAATACACACGTCTTCAGTAAGGACAACCTTTACACCAGTGGCTACATAGAAAAATGTACAATGGCTGCCAGAAATATATGTGAGAACACTCTTTTGCAAGTTTCTTCACGTTCGGTGGTTAAGTAACACCATAATTCGCAGAAGAACAAGTTTGCAAAGATCCAAAAATTATTGTAACCTCTAAAACGATGAGAAACCAGCTCCCCTATCCATGTGCTTCTCATACACGCCTAGATTGTTTGCACATGTGAGGTTCTCAATTATTCGGTGCAAGAGAAGCCATGTGGCAACCACCTCCTAATTTGAAATGAATGGAAACCCAGTCTGGGAGTTGGGCGTTTTGTGAATGCATTGACATTTCAGCATCTGGAATCAAACCCTGGAATAAGAAATGGAACCGAGCAGTGGAATCAGAAATGTACAGTACCACCAGCATGTGTCGCAATATTATAACTGCTCACTTCTGAATTTCCAGGCATGCTTATTTCCCCATACTCTGCATATTACTGTGTAGCTTTCTAAGGACACAGATTTTGGAACATGGGAAGCTGCTTTATTTTGAATCAGTCCAATTTGTCCATCTAGCTCAGTATTGTCTACAGTCTGCACTGATTCTTCTTTCTGAAGATGCCTGGACGTTCTGCATGCATACCTTCCCCATACATACCTTATGGAGAATAACTTTAGGAATTAAAAATAACAAATTCACACACTGTGTACAGATGCAACTTTCTTCACTCTCAATAGAAATCCATCAAAAACCCCATGCATGCATATGTAATTTTAATGTTCACTTTTTCTTTTGAGAGATGGATATATTTACAACATTGATAGGATTTTCCAGTGTTGACGCTCACAGCAGATCTGAACCTGGCAATGTTCTTAGAATGACAGAATTTTCCATTTCCTCATCTAAAATACTTTGCAGTCCATATCAATAGAAGTTTTGTTGTCAAACTTTGGCAGGTAAATGGAAGAATTTATTAAGCTAATGAAGCCAATTTCCAGAGCTCATTAGTATGCATCGCTCTGTGATTCATGTGAGCGGGGGGAACTTTCCTCGGCTATTGTATTCAGCATGGCTGAACAGGATTAAAAAGTGGATTATTCTGTAGTTAACATGTAAGTGGCTTTGTGTTGTCATTCATGGAGGTCTATGGGAATGATCAAACATCTTGGAATAATGTTTCGAGATGAATTTGGCTGATCTGACATTTGAAGATTGCCCAAAAAACTCTTGGCTGATGTGTCCAGTGTCACTCGGATAATTCTGGATTTCTTCTCATTGCCTTATGTTAATCAGACCAGATTTCAGTCTTGCTAAATTGCGGCATAGTGACTGCAATTTTTTCTTCATTATCTTAGGAAGGGAAACCTCAACATCAATGAAAATTTGGAATAACTCATTCTGAAAGTCTGTAAGATCGTGTTCTCCAAACCATGGCAGTGCTTTTGTAAACTTCCCCCTAAACTCAATTATGTTCTCTGCTGTGGGTAACAGTCTGCCGGGAGGTAAATGTATCAGGAAATTGTTAGATATGCCACCAAATTCCACTGAAGGCAGAGCCTAGCGGCATATTTGTGGCTCTGCCTGTACTGGACTCAAACCAGAGCAGAAGCTGGATTTACTTGAACCTGGTGGGTTCGGCTGCAAATCTGGATGTCTTCTCAAATTTCCTAGGCTGCGCCTCACATGCAGTGAAGTATCTGATGCTGGGATGGACAGTGATGCCAAGTGCAACATCAGGGCATGAAGTGGGGCCAGAGAGCCATCAGCAGAGAAGCTGGATCTGTGGGGCAGCTGCAGGGTTTGGCTCCCCTCTGACATCTCCATCAGAGCCTGCATCCAAACTGGAGACCTCATCACCTTGCCCAGTGCTGGACCACCTGCCTGCTTCTGCCTCTTTGCTACCCCTCAAGCTTCCAGCTTCTAGTACCTCCCAACCTGTCCACTTCTCTGAGGTGTGGCCAGTATCCAAACACCAGTGGCCATATGAACTGAATCTCTGGATTAAAGTTTGCTGCTGGAACTGGCAATAATAATACTTTTTCTTAGTTCTGGCCAATGAAGAGCAACATATCTCTTAAACTTTATATACCGTATTTTTTGCACCATAACACTCACTTTTTTCCTCCTAGAAAGTAAGGGGAAATGTCTGTGCGTGTTATGGAGCGAATGCCTGCGGATGGCAGGGGGGGGGGGATCTGCTGCAGTCATGAGCAGAGGATCCATGGTTCCCCTTCCTTCTCTCCTCCGTGGTTACAAAGCATGGATCCACATGGATCCTCAGGATTTTTGCATTGGGCTACTCCAAACTCACTGTCAGATCACATGTCTGTGGCCATAGCATGAACCACAAAAATCATATATCCACTATTTCGTTTAGAATATTTTTTTTCTTGTTTTCCTCCTCTAAAAACTACATGTGTGTTATGGTCTGGTGCGTGTTATAGAGCAAAAAATACGGTATATATATAGAAAGAGAGAGAGAGAGAAGGAACCTCTCTCTTACTGAACAGATTCAGCATTCACACTGACACTAAGTGGGTCTCAGGTCAGAGCCTGGATGGGAGACAGTCAGGGAATCCCATGTACACTACAAGATCCATGATGGAAAGAAAGATGGAACACAAATAAAATAAATAAATCTTTACTGCTGATATAACTTGCTATGATTTCCCTCCCCTTTTAGCCATCCGACTTATTCCTTCATGTCAATTTCATCACACTACTGCCCTTCCTCATTTAAGATTAATCATTCTCTTTAAACTGTTGGAAAGCTTGGGCGGGCTTTCTTTCCTGTTTTATTATATTCTCTGACACCTGAAACGTAGTAAAGATATTGAATTCTAAAATAATCTGACAGATCTGATTTCTGACTAATAACACCCGCAGATACTAGAGATTGGAAGCTGGGAATGCATTAGGAGTCAAGAAAGCGAAAGCTATTAGAGGACCCAAGGCCCGTGCAGTATTTTTGGTCAAGCACACTCAGGCGTTTCTTTCATAAGTTCTCGGAATGTATGGAGGGAGGGTTTGCATGTGCTAGCACACCCCACCTGGTCTGCATCCCTGCTGGCTCCATGACTGACCTTCAGGCTTTGAGTCATAAGACCTGAAGAGGAAATCTTTGACCGCACACTCAGAAGCTTCCATGTGAATGAGAGCCTACTGATACAGGGTTCCTGCTTATGTGCAGGGCTCTAAGTGCATTCAGCTGATTATTCAAAGATTCCCCCTTTTGATCTTTGTGCTCTATGTGCAGAGACTGGTGTGAAGGTGGAAGGAACTGTTAGACATGTCACCACTTTCCCCTTCCTACATGCAGATAACTTATGGAGGGCATGCCTGATCAGGGCCTGAGTTTGTGATAGAAGCCTGGATATTTATTTTGGGGTCATGACTGCTTATCACATTGATGCCGCAGTGCTGTGTTGCAAGTAATACAATTTGCCAGGACAAATAATAACCTCAAGCATCTAAGAACCTTTCTTGGTGCTTGGCAGACTAACAGTGAAATCCTAACCATGTCTACTCAGACATAAGTCATATTGATTTCAATGGGTAAGTGGGGTTAGGATAGCAGCTAAAGTATATTTTATTATCCATGCCTTAAATTCTTTGGATCTTAGATACATGGTTTCATATACGCTGTGTTCACCACCATCAAATTCTGAATGTTGCGCAGCAAGGATGGCCAAGATTAGTGTGGTGGCTAGACTCAACTGCACCACTTGTTGATCCTTGAATTTAAGAGTGGGGAGCTTGTGGCCCTCCAGATGTGGTTGGACTCTCATCTGCCCCAGATTGCATGCTAACGGTCAGGGCTTGCAGATATAGTGCACCAAATAACATCTGGAGGCCACAGGTCCCCAAAATCTGCCGTAATTCATGGGTTAATTTTGTAGCATCAAAAACTTCCACACAATATCAGTAGAGTTATTAAAGCTGTCATATGGATAGCAAGTCATTTATCTGCCTCAATATTTTTTTAAAAAATATTCTAGATGCTTAAATGAAATACAGACCACTACTTGTTCAGTTTTGGGAAATAAAACTTCTGCTGACATTTTGCAATGCCGAGCTGCCTTTTCTAGCTAGATTTTATTCATCAAACAACCTACAGAAACTTGAATGGCAGACAACCCTGCCACCTGTTTCTTATGAAGGGATGGACCCTAATTCAAAGCAGAAGGAAGCAATCAAAATTTTTATTTATTCAAAAAGAAATTGCTTAACTTTGAATGAAAATTCTGGCGGTGCTTTATTTCATTGTTTGACCAGATGAAATACATCTGTGAACCAGCACATAAGACCTTTGGAGGGGTGTGTGTGTGTGTATTTTGCTTACTATTGTGACAATGTCACTGCCAACTATACCTCTTATTTCCTATTTAGAACTATCTGAAGTGAATGGGTCAGAGAAGACTCATTGAAAATTATGGACATGACTAACCTAGATCCATTAATTTCAACGAGGTTACTCTGAGCATAATTTAACTGGACATAACCGATTATTTCTATTATGTATTTTGTCACCTGGAAACAAATGAAGCCCAACCAATGTATTATAAACCCAGGAATAAAAAGGTTAAATAAATTGTTATACATAATAATTAACTTGGAGATTCTGCTGAATACAGGAAGAGAACGAAGCTATTCAGTTTACTTCTGCATGTAATATCAATCACCCTTAACTGGGGGGAAACAGAAAATTGTTCTATAGACATTCACTTACCTCTTTCTGCTTTCATGTAGTTTTCTAAGCATATTTTCTAAGTTTCTACGCATATTTTAATGGGTATTTGCCCACTAATTCTAGTCATTGTCTGACCAATTAATTTTACTAAGAGAGGCTGTAATCTGATGAATGCTTTCCTGAGAGTAAGCCCCACTGAACTTATTAGGACTTACTTCCAATTCAACATGCACAGGGATGTGTGGTTTATTAAGAAAATGATTCAAACAGACTTTGAAATGGGATCCTTAACATCCTTCATCCTTTCTGTCTGCTTTTGTATCTTGCACACCATAGATTTTCTTGATGCAAGCAGTAGATGGCAGCATTCAGTGAGTTAACTGAACCCAACAGAAAGCTAGACTACATGCTACGGTTAGAATGCAGAGTGGTCCTACTAAGCCAATATTTTAAGTTTCATAAGTGTCCATGTACATCTCAGCTGAAATGGCTGCAAAGACACTTCCTTTCTGACATGCTTTTCTGTATGCAATACTCACAGGCTGTATACAAGCATACCATGTTATGTTTGAAATTGGCATGGTTTGAATATTCTGTCACCATAGCAATACAGGTGTACTATTCTCTTTAGTGGTACAATCATCCAAAGAATGAGCTTATCCAGGTTTCAGTTTCATTGCACCTATTCAGGGGACACCTCCAAGGTATTGTGCCCACCTCTCCTTCCTGCTCCACATTATCTCCCTGTTTCTTGGGGATGAGTCCAAGATGAGCCAAGGACTTGGAACCAGGAGGTGTGATGCAGGCTAGTGGTCACAACTGATGAGCAAGGAAGGACCAAAGGACAAACCAGAAATAAGCCAAGAGTCAGAACCAAAGAACAAAGGAAGAACAAGTCAGGAGTCAGCAACGTACCAGAGTTTAGGAAGACCTTGCTGTTCGAGCAAGGCCCAACTGGATAAGGGAGCTAACTGTATTCCTTTTTGCCCAGAAAGTTTTGGTGGTCAGCCTTGGTGGGCAGAGTAAATCTAAATGATTCTTCACTGAGATGGCTTCTTCCTGCAGTTCAGTGGTTCACCACATGGGGCATAGATTCCAGCAGCACCTGACACCAACCAGGGTGTCCTTCTCAGGTGAATTAATCAATGCTATGTTCTTCTGTGTTCCATTCCGCAGTCACTTCCTTTATTTCACTCATCATTTTCAAATGTTTGTTTCTGCTCTTTTTGGGGTTCAGCAGCTTTCGCCCATCTGAAAAGTATTTTGGTCCAGTGCTCTCTTTATTTTTCTATTATTTTTTAAAAATCTTTTTTATTCAATTTTACACTATACATTTGAACTCAAACATTAATCATAACCATCAACATTTAGGATTCCCTGAATCCTTATACTTCCCTCCACCTCTCCATGGTTTCCATTATCAAACTTTTTCTACTACATCATATATTCTCCCTATTTTTCTTAAGGTAATCCATTTTTACCTTAGTTTTTAATACATTACAAGCATTACTCAAATCCTGCCAAAGTTTTTAGTTGTTTACAGTGTTATCTTAAGTAAATTGTAATTTTTTCCCATTCCTTATTAAAGTTTCTATCTTCCTAGTTTCTGATTTTCCTGGTCATTTTCACCATTTCGGCGTAGTCCATCATCTTCATCAACCATTTGTCTCTGGGCGGGACTTTATCTTCCTCTCCTTATTTTTCTAAATGATCTATTAGTATGAGATGGATACCAAATGAGGTTCTTGATCTGATTGGTACATGGAGTTAAGAGCAAGTTCAGTGTGTGTGTGTACCAAACCAAAATTGCCCTGTTATTTCCCAGAAGTCCCAGGTGGATCGCAATGGAGTACCATACCAAGAAAAGTGAGAGGCCCTGAAACACATTTACAGCTGTGTCAAGAAACATAATGCAAATCCGGTACTGGTCCCAACAGATGGCTATGGCCAACCAGGTTGCATTTCTGCTGCAATAGGAACACAGGAAGCCAGCCGCTTTTGGTCTATCATGCTTAGCACTGTTGATTCCAACTGACAGTTGCTCTCAGGAGTCTTTTCCTAAGCTTGCCCTGAAGATGACAGGGATGGGACCTGGGAATTTCTACATGTGAAGTGTGTTTTCCACCACTGAGTGTAGCTCAGAGTGTAGCAATAGACCAGGGGGTAGATGCTGCGTTTTGCGTCATATGAATGATGATAGATGCATCTGCATCTGGCAGTCT
Organism: Podarcis erhardii; assembly: GCF_964252035.2. Taxonomy (NCBI): domain Eukaryota; kingdom Metazoa; phylum Chordata; class Lepidosauria; order Squamata; family Lacertidae; genus Podarcis; species Podarcis erhardii. The sequence goes on along the minus strand of NC_138512.1, from coordinate 24,846,614 downwards.
TTTCCAAATTTGGGAGGAGTTTTTGCAGCGGGAAAGATCTTTGAGGTTAATCTGCTAGGTGCTTTGGGTTGGCTGATTCATTCATCTTTTAAAATGAAAATCTGTAGATGCTGACTTGCTTTTATAAATCCTTTTTGCTGCGAAGATTCATTGTTGATTTTATTGTCACTGAGATTTTTAGTGTTTTAATATATTTTTCTAAGCTTCCCTATAAGACTTTCTGAAAGGTAAAGAAATATATCAGTAAAATAACTAAATAAAGATTGGTCTGGTTTGCATTATAAAATCCACTGAACATTTGTTTGGCCAAACTGTTTTTGTTGTATGTGCTACCAAGCCTTAAATAACTGGGGACCCCGTTATCTGAAAGAGCAACACTTGCCATATCAGCCTGCACAAGCATTGAGATCTGCAAGAGAGTCTTTCTTGCCATCCCACTGCCAGGGAAAACCTACAGTATGATGATAGAGAATATCGTCTTTTTTTTGGAGTTGTGGAATTCCCTTGTCCTTGAGATATTGCTGGTGCTGACATTATTTGGCTGGGGTTTTTTTGGGGGGGGGCACTACCTTTGCCCAGGCTTTTGTGGAGAGCTGATGAGACGTTTCAGTTGTATATTAATGCTTGCTGCTATATTACTGTGTTGTTATTGTGTGCATTTCATCTGATGTTTTAATTCTTGAGATCCATATTGATGTTTCAGATTTATAGCACAAAATTCACAGAAAATATGTGGGACAAAGAAAATCTGTTGCAGAAAGCACCCTAATATTTGTTGGTGGAGAAAGATGACCTTGCTTAATGCAATAACAGTTATGCATACATTCAAATCATGTATGCATCATATACACAATTTTTAAAGCTTTTTGCATTACAGTAGCACCTAGCAAAAACAAGCAAACAAACTCATATGCACACCCACACACCCACACACCCACACACACACACCAACAGTGGCAGTGATGTAATTGTCCATTGTAATTTTCCCCACTGAAATCAACTCAGCTTCACAGTGTTTAACTGCAGCTGGACTACATCAAATACCTTTAACAGGTAGCAACATAATTGTGCAAACATGCATTGCTTTGGAAGGCAAGTCAGTCTGAGAATATTTAAGTCCCCCCCCCCCACCTGCAAAGGTTCTCTCCCTCAAAATGCCATGTGATCGCCTGAACTAGGGCAAAAGTCTCAGCAGTCAGCTATGAGTCTTGCAGTGCCCTCCTGCAGCAGGAACTCAGGGCTGATATCGCCTCCTGCATTCTGTCCCCATGGAAGCAATCTAAAGCGTTGTTTTTAAATTGAAAGGATTCCTGGCCCATGTTTATGTTGAGCTTCTTCATCAACACCTCAGTTGCTAGTTGAAAGAAATGGCATTGAGTTCTCTGATGCAGAGATCAATGATAACAAACTTACCAAAGGTCCTAAATTTCTTAAAGATATTGTTATGTGCCCTCCGCCGCATGATGCAAGGAGACTGGGAGTACCGCCTCGCTGCATTTCTCCCAGCCCAGCATAGCACCCCCAGCACAACAACCAGCCAGAGCCCAGTGGAACTACTCATGGGCCGGCGTCTCACAACAAGACTGGGCCACCTTCACCTCAACAGGGCCCATGATGAGGCAGCAGTGGGGGAAGGTAGGAACCCCTGGACCTTCCAGCCCCGTGCCCCAGTGTACGCAAAGAACTTCAGAGCGGGCCTGGCATGGGTACCCGCCACAGTCACCAGGGCAACTGGCCCCGTGTCATATGAGGTGCTAATGGACGGGGGGCAAGCCTGGCACCGCCCCTGCAATCAACTATGGCAACGACTCCCAGGGGAAACTGCAAAGAGGGCTGGACAGAGGAATCCCAAGGGGATAGCAGAAGGGTGAGGCCCATAGAGCAGGAGGAGCAGGTAAGGGAGGCAGAACTGAGAAGTCCGAGCAGCCACAGGAACCAGAACCACGACTGAGTGGACCAGCGGCACCCAACCCAACGGCCCCATCACAGCTGGCACCCCCGGAACAAGAGCCAGAACCAGGAACCTCTACCGAGAGACCCCCGAGACCACAACGCATACGTAGGCAACTGGGATACCTCAACAACTATGAATCCTCACCTTCTGGGTGCAATGGGAACTTAGAGGGGAGGGGTGTTATGTACTAAGCTTGGATGCTAGAACAATAGGCAAGTAGGATCCTAGAATGCAACAACTGATTGGCTTGCAGGAAAAGACCAATCAGGCTCCAGGAGGAAGTTAATCAGCCTATTAGGCTGGTAGGATCGTAGAATGCAACAACTGATTGGCCTGCAGGAAAAGACCAATCAGGCTCCAGGAGGGAAGCAGAATCAGCCAATCAGATGGGACTCATTGTATAAATAATGTATATAAAAGCCTGAGGTTTGGGGGGCAATTCAATCACTGTTTTACAAGCTGCAATAAAGAGCATGAAATCACTACAGGACTCCAAGTATATTTCAGATATATATCTGTAGGAATGGGCTCATCGAACAAGGCTGTTTGTTATTTTAAGAACGCTGAGCCATGAATTGGGCAAATGCCATCAACAGACAGATATGGGAGGATTGGAATATACAATTGTAATGATATATCCTTTAAATACAGAATGCTTCTTTATGTCATTAAATTAATACAGAAAATGGACAGCCTTTCACTTCCATTGCCAGTACTTGTCTTCCCTCCCCCTCTCCACAGCTGTATACAAATCTCAGCCAATTTCCATTGCAAAAGTCAAAGACAAGTATTTTGTGGTGGGCTTGGAGGATTCCTGCTTGTTGCTACTCCCTAAATACTCAGTTACAAGATTTTAAACTGCAGATTGACTGTCACATGGACATTTTACATTTTGCTGGATGCAGTGAGTAGACAGCTATGGAGGTTGCCCCCAGATGAGGGTGACATCAGTTTCTCCAGCAGACAGTGACATCTGGCATACTTAACTCCTTCCCCTTTCTCCTTGTTAGCTTAGTTTTCTTCATGTTTCTCATACTTACTGGGGGAAAGGACTGCTGACTGTTGTGTTTTCAGACTGATTTACATTCCTCTGTGGCTTACAATTGCCAAATGTATAGTTAAAAGTTTAGAAATCAGCGTCTGTGTCAGAGGCTGGCAAATAAAAGCCTGAACTGATGAAATCAATAACTTACAGATGACCCCAAAAGCACATTCCACACCAAACAGCCATGTTGTGGTGCACCTCTTTTGCAGCCACAGTGAAAAACCTCCTTAGCTTCCAGATACAGGCGAGATGCAACACATCAGAATTACATTCACATATGAATGAGCCTTCACAGAATGAATGCTTTCTTTTTTTTATCACCTCAGCCACAATGAAATGGATTCACACTCTCTGCTATGCTCTTAATCTGCTGTACATGCATGTATGTATCCTCACTTCAACAAGAATGCACTGAACTATGAACAGAAAACAGATTAAATGTACTTAAAGACACAAACACACAGCCTCTGTATAAATGGAACAGAAATTTGGTCTGTTGGTTGGGATATCAAGTCAAATTATCACCCAAGAGAATTTTGGCAACACCTACTCCATCATAGTGCTGAGGGTTCTCAGGAGACCCCCATTCCCCTCACAGAGTTACAATTACCAGAGTTTCCTGGAAAGAGGGATTTATTTCTAAACCACTCTGGAAATTGTAGCTCTGTGAGGGGAATAGGGGTCTCTTAACAGCTCTCAGCACCCTTAACAAACCACTGTTCCCAGGATTCTTTGGGGGAATCCATGACTCAAAGTTGTATTATGGTGCTCTAAATGTTTGGTGCAGATGTGGCCCCTGTATGTGTCAACACGGACCAGGTCTATCAGCTACTCAGGAGGAGGAACACCCAGCCCAGAAACTGATTGTGGAATCTAGTGATGCAATACCTCAGAATTTTTCAATTTCTGATACTATCAGTTTTGGGCACACCTAAAGGTAAAGGTAAAGGGACCCCTGACCATTAGGTCCAGTTGTGGCCGACTCTGGGGTTGCGGCGCTCATCTCGCTTTACTGGCTGAGGGAGCCGGTGTACAGCTTCTGGGTCATGTGGCCAGCATGACTAAGTGCTTCTGGCGAACCAGAGCAGCGCACAGAAACGCCATTTTCCTTCCCGCTGGAGCAGTACCTATTTATCTACTTGCACTTTGACGTGCTTTGGAACTGCTAGGTTGGCAGGAGCAGGGACCGAGCAACAGGAGCTGACCCCATCACGGGGATTCGAACCACCGACCTTCTGATCAGCAAGTCCTAGGCTCTGTGGTTTAACCCACAGTGCCACCCGCATCCCTATAGGCACCTAATATTTACTCTGAATAAAATGATTTATACACAGAAGTTAAAGTAGTAAGATCAATCACTTTACCAAATCACTTTTTATTATCTTACTGTTTACCATGCATTAACAGTGTATTATATTTATCCATTCCCTCATATAACTTGAGACTTTCCACTGTTTTCTATATAAAATTAATTAATAAATGCATTCCCTGACCCTTCTAAAAAAAGGTCTCCCACTGGTCTCAAAAATATTACAATAGCAGCTCACAAGAACGAAATAAAATATCTTAAGTGGGCATATTATACATAGTCCAACTTTCCAGAGTGAAAGTATATAAAATAAAGCTCTCAGTAGCCATCTACCTTTATTTTATTATTTTTAAGATAGCAATGGACAATAAACTCCAATAAATAAGAGATGCTATTAAGAGATTTCCACATTGTTATTGTTGCTCTGCTTGATTCACCTGGTAGCCACTGATGGACATCCAATTTTTTGATGAACCCTTTCCAGCTCCCCTTTTGTTTCTTTTCATGATCTGAGTTGTCTGGCTCAACTTACTTTTGCATGGTATTAAATAAGACATGCCAGATTAGTGGTTTCAATAGTGGTGGAAAGAACTTCCAATTGACTTAAACATAAACCAGATCATTTGGAACAAGTGTTTTTTGGCTGCTGGGATTCTAAATTGCAGATGAGTTTTGGCCCAAGTAGCCTAGGGATGGACTGAACCATGGAGTTTGATACTAAAAAAGCGTGGGCAGCCTTGGACTTTCCATTAAGAAACTTGCTCAGACTTTCATCTCCATTTCTCATTCCTGGTTCTGCCAACAAATGACATCTTAGGATGTCAGCTTGAAGATATACGATGCAGAAATCATGCTGAAGCTAAATATGGGTCTGGCAGTGCCTGGATGGGAGACCATCTGGAATCCTTATGTATGTTTACATTCAGGTATAAAATCCATAATGGAAGAAAAGCAGAATATAAATGCAACAAATGAATTAATTAATAATGAAACCCATGCTTGATGTGACCTACAACATCCTACTGGGCTGAACTAACTAGATTCTGTAGACCTGATTTTTCCCCAGTTGGGTTTTGCTATGGGAGACGCATATCTTTCCGCTTAAATTTCACATTGAGGGTAATTTGGGACAGTTATAACTCTGAATTCACTTCTGACTGAAAACCGCAATAAATGCTGCTGAGTCTTAGGACTTAATTACTTTTTGACTTTCACTATCCAACAAACCTCAGTGTCCTTACTCATTTCACCCAGGAAATACAAACCAAATTACCCTTAGCTGGGTACCTTAGTACATTTCTGCTCCTAATGTTATTGTTTTTAAAGCATATTAATCCATTTTTATTGATCCTTGGCTGGCTTCAGAATTTGTACAAAATATAACAACAATGAGCAGATATGAAATACAGGTTGGCCAGTGAGATATACAGAACTATACATTCTGAGAAAGATTTCTCTTGCGGCAATCTTATTCCAAATATTCCAGTTAGAAGCCACCCCTGACAGGTAATAAAACTCTTGGTAGTTCCCATAATCTTTAATGGTGGAAATTATTGAGATGCTAATTCCAAGAGTCCATAGCTCAGTGGCTGGTAGAGCATCTGCTTTGGATGCACAAAGCCCAAGGTACTATCCCCAATATATCCAGGTAGGGCTGGGGGAGTCTGAATCCCTGCAGAGCAGCTGCCAGTCAGTTTAGACAGTATTGGTCTAGAATGACTAAAGATCTGACTCAGTATAAGGCACCTTCTTATATACCTTCTAGCATGTATGAATCCAAAGCCACTAATGCATGCATTCAAGTATAATCATGCATGATCACCAGAGATCCTTACCTCTAAAATATCGTTTTACAAGGCAGGAAGTGGTATATCAGAATTGAGAACTCAAGAAATCGTCACATGGAGCATCCGCTAACAGTTGAGTTCCTAGTCCAAAGGGGAGCCCCTTGTTCACCTCCGTCACACATTTTGCTGTGGTCTGTGTAACTCACACAGATACTCCACTGGCACACAAAGCATAAAATCCACCTTGTTCTCTACTCAGTTTGACATGATAACATTCCACAACACATATCCTCCGCAGCTGGCCAGCTGAAGCATGCAGTTTTGACAGTGTTGGGAAATGCGTCCAATGGATTTAAACAGAAACCAGACCATTTGGAACCAGCACTCCTTGGCTGAACGAAGAGCAACACAACTGGTCATATCCAGCCCTATTGAATCATTTTGGATGAGTGTCACTGCACATCTGTGAACACCACCAAGTCTTTTTCAAGAGGAGAAAGTAGAAGTTATTATCATTGCCCTCTATTCTTCTTGATGTCACACGGCTGCTCAGTTCCATTTCACCTAGGCCCGTGGTTCCCAACGTGGGGCACACACACCATAGGGGGGCAATTTGATTTTTAAGAGGTGGGGGCAATTCGAGAATGAGTTATTAACAGTTAATGGCCTTTTAGGCTTCCTCCACATGAATAGGAGTTCACTTTTTGAATAATAAGAATTATATGTCATTGGTGGGGGGCATCAGGATTTCAGAGATGCTTAGGCAGGGCATGGCCCAAAAAAAGGTTGGGAACCGCTGACCAAAGAGCAGAAGAACTGCTCACACATTTCTGGCCCAGGGCCAGCTGCATGCTACTTGAGATCTCCCATCATATTTGATCTCCTAAAACAAAACTGTGTGGCCTTCCAGATGTTGGGGGACTACAGCTCTCATTATCCCCGATCATTGGCCCTGTTGGCTGGGGTCATGGGAGATGGAGATCGACAATCTCTGGAGGGGCACAACTTTCTCACCTCATTCCCACAAGCAGCTCTCTGCTTGAGAGAGATTTGGGTTGTAGCAAGCTTGACCCATTGCCCTTGCAGCGGTTCTCCAATGCAAATCTCTCCTGGAAATGCTATAAGCAAGGGAGGGGAAAGACACAGGCACAGTGCAGGCCATTCACATCACATGCAGTTTGACCTTAGGCCTGCCGTGTGAATTGGCAGGCTAAACATTTTACTCCCTTACTAGGGAGGAGGACTCCCACTGGGAGGATCTGCTGGCAGACCCACCTTCTCTGTCAGCAGGTCTCATGTTCTGGTCTTCTCTGATCAGACACTGCAAGGAGCATCTCATGAAACCAAATCCTGCTTAATTGAGGGACTTGCCTTCCCATGACCACCCCCCAACTTAGAAGCACTCAATTTCAGATTTCACCGGGAGCATCCCTGGAACTTCTCCCCTGCAAAATAGCAAATGTGAACAAACCTTGTAAGATCTTGATGGCAATCCACATTCCAAAGGCAGCAGGGCTTGGCTACTTGTTTTTCTCCCAGTTCTCCCCATACGAAAACCAATGCTACCATAGAATAATTTTAAGACTCACCCCAGCCTTTGGTTTAGCTCCAGAACCAGTCATTGGTGTGGAAAATGCTCGATCAGCAACATAGGGCGGCGGAAGAGGTGGAGAGGGTGGGGGTGGTACGTTTGCTTGCTGGTGGCTCAGTATAGCAATGTCCACTCTAGAATCAGGATGCAATTCCAAATCCTTTTTTAAAGAAAAGAAGGACAAATCTCTTTAAGGGATGTGCATATTCCTTAGGTGGCTACCATTCTATTACCTACAGGAAATACATTAAATCACACATTGATGTTGTTTTTTTTATAAAAAAAGTTTGCAACTTTCTCTACATTCCTATACATTCTTGTTCTAAGTAATAATAATGATCTAATCACTGTTGTTCCCTGACACTGTAATATACCTTGAGATCAAAGCTGCAACGCCCTAAAATAAGTTTTTGGGTTGTTTTTTAAAAAAACCCTTTGTTTACGAGCCAGGTTTTTTCAGAAGTCTGGCACGTTTTCTCCTTGTATTTCCTGTACATCTCAGATTATGTCCGCACCTTTTGTCTCTGGAAGCATCTGATACCTCCAGCACCATGTGGAAATTGTTATGCAGCTGGAGTGACATCATCATTTGAACCCTTGTGCAGGTGAAACCTCTTGTGGTTTCTTAAAACTTACAATGTAAACAAAAACTTGGTAACATCCATGTCTAGCGATGGGGGAATCCGTCAATTTTAGTTTATCTCAATTTTTATTTTTTCCACTCTTAAGTTCAGTTCCTCACATTTCTCCATCAGTTTGCTTAAAATAATAATAATAAAAATCTCCTTATGAAAACGCAGCAGCATTTCCTAAAATTGCCTCTGTACGCACTTTTGCCTAACATTGTTGCAAAGCAGTTTTCCTTTATAAAATGCATTTTGGGTACATTGCTTTCACTAATAAATACACACTTTGCCTTATGCCCTTTTCCACAAGTTACTTGACTGGAGAACTGTATTGCAAAATTCAAAGAAGTGTGAATTTCAAAGGGTAAATGTGTTTCGGTTTGTACATTGTTTCAGAAATTGTGAATCAGGTAGGTTCACTAATTAATGCAGACTGAATCAAATTTCCCTCTCACCCCTATGCATGTCTCAATGCTTCAAACTTTTTGTAATATTTGCAGCAGGGCTGAGGAATGTGTGGACTCAAACTTCCATTAGCTATGGATATCATGACCAATGATCAGGGATGGGGAGAGTTGTAGTCCAATAACACCTGGAAAGCCACAAATTCCCCATCATTGATTTACAGAGGAGGCCACAATTCAGTATGTAGTTATGCACAATGAATTCCTATGGAAAACAACTAAGCATATAAACTACATATTGTAACTGTGTATTGGATTCTAGCCTAAGGCTATATATATGAATTCAGAAATGTGAACATTACATGTTACATGTATATGCATGTTTAAGGCTTGCCATCTTTTCTACTGGTTCTGGTTCTGAAGTAAGATGGGTTACAGAGGTGACGTTTATAGATCATGAGCTGCCTTTATATAATTCAGTGGTTGGTTGGTTTGTTTTTCATTTCCCACATTCAAAGAATCCTTTCCACTTCAAGCGGTCCACCTAAGGACTTCTGCATGCTGAAATGATTTCAGCATGAAGTTCCCGTAGCACAATGGCCAGGCCTATTGCTCAGTATAAAGTGAGACTTCAATCAACAACCTATCTGATTCTCGCTTATGAGCACACATTAAGAGGACGATCAATATATCTAGGCAAGATGTTTTTCCGTGAAGCTTGTCTATCACCTGTCTATTTTAAAGTTTTTATTGTTTTTATTTTGATTAATTTTATTATGTATTTTGTTCTTCGTATATTGTAACTTTTTGTTGTGAACTGCCCTGAGATGTATGGATATAGGGCAGTATACAAATTAATATAATATAATATAATATAATATAATATAATATAATATAATATAATATAATGATGTAATATACAATAATATTGCTACTAATATTCTTATTAAGGAGCCCCAGATAAGTCTGATGATGGGTCTATAAACGTAGCAGGAAGCGGTAGAATAGATTCTGCCACTTTGGACTGGAAATACGGATTTCATGTTTATTTTTTGACTGTTAACCCATTTTGGAAAAAAAGTGAGCAAAAAATCCTAGCACACGAGGAGGACAGGTTTTAGCTCAACCCCCTCCCTAGTTTTCTACTTGCAAGGAATGTTCTGTCAATGGCATCATTTTTTTTTTTTAAAGGTGATTTTCACCTGCTGTCTGAAATGCCACAGTACATCTACCACCTTGTTCCCATCTCATTGCAATATATCTATATATAGCAGTGGCTTAGCAAATCTCATAAATTTAGTCACCACATGCCACTACTGTGATTTTGTTTTTTTGAAAATCCAGCTTATTTCAGGGATAAACAAAATAAAGGGTAAAAATAACTTGCAGGGCAGTCCCCTATACATTTACTCAAAAGTCCCACTGAGTTCAATAAGGCTTACTCTTTGGTAAGTGGGCATAAAAGTTAAAGGTAAAGGACCCCGACAGTTAAGTCCAGTCGCGGACGACTCTGGGGTTGTGGCGCTCATCTCGCTTTACAGGCTGAGGGAGTTGGTGTTTGTCCGCAGACAGTTTTTCCGGGTCATGTGGCCAGCATGACTAAGCTGCACACAGAAACGTCGTTTACCTTCCTGCCAGAGCGGTATATATTTATCTACTTGCACTTTGACGTGCTTTCAAACTGCTAGGTTGGCAGGAGCAGGGACTGAACAACGGGAGCTCACTCCATCACAGGGATTCGAACCGCTGACTTTCTGATCGACAAGTCCAAGAGGCTAAGTGGTTTAGACCACAGTGCCACCCATGTCCCAAGTGGGCATAGGTTTGCAATTTTAGTGACCAACGCACGACACAACACTATGTTTTCCATACCAGAATCACTGAAATGAAGGGGAGTTGTGGGGAAAAAGAGGATTTTGCCCCTAAAAGTGCTCTTTAACCGGTCTGCATGTGTGTGTGTGTATTGCCAGAATAGTGTTTTACTTCATCCTTTCCAATATCACAACATATACTCCCATTGAATAAAACTATCTAAAAAAGACAAACAATGCTTTGTTGTCAGAATATTATTTTAACCAAGGCAGAATTTGTAAGCAGCCCATAAATGCCTCCTTGCCTGGGGCACTGGGTCTTACTGAAATGTGGACCCAATAAAAAACACAACATTTCAACACTTTCTCTTGCAAATTCAGCACCCATTGCATCAGACCATTGTGCTGGCATGACTCTAACCCCAGTCTGATTGCCTTTAAAAAACACACGGAGAAGCTTGGCAGGGGACAGGGGAGTCCAATATCTTTTGAATTTTGTACCCTTCACTTGCTTTGGTTTTAGTAGTTCTTAGAACTCTCCCAGTGTGGAGGGAGGCCAAGAAGGAATAAATGAGTAGCTGGAGGCTAGGAAATGGAACATTACACAGACACACAGACACAAACACACACACACACACACACACACACACACACACACACACACACACACCTTTTATTTTTTTAGAAAGGAGAAATTACATGTGCTGAAACAGAAAGACCAACAAGAGTAGGAAAAAGTGGGAGACGCTGCACACACATTTAAAATACATTTGAAGCACATCTCCCTCCCAAGAATCCTGGGAACTGTGCTTTGTTAAGGGTGCTGGGAATTATAGCTCTGTGAGAGATATGCTACAGTTTCCATGCTTCTTTGCTGGCGGGGATGTGCTTTACAAGCACGTTGAGTGCATGGTGTGTACACATTCAGGGGAAGGGTGAGGAAGAAGCAGCAGAGGTAAATACGCAACTGGGATAAAAGATAAGTAAACAAGCAAGCTCACAGGTATGAGTCTCCGTGTGTGTGTCGGCGTGCTGGAAGGCGAGGATGCTGAACCGAGAGCGTTCTCAATATCCTGATCTAGCTGGTCCAGTTTAAGAATGAGTAGCACCATGGAGTCCAATCGCGAGTGATCTTCTCTCACTTCCTGGGGATTAGAACATGCAATTACAGAATCTGAAAGGGCACTTCTGGGAAAGAATAAAAAACTCTCTGTTCCCTAATTTAACAAAACAGCATTCAATAATAGGCAGCAAACACACATTTGCAGTGGGGGGTGGGGAGGAGGGATGGGTGGAGAAAACCACAACACACTGTTTTCTCTCATCAATGGGTTGTTCACTGCGAAGGCTCGACTTACTGACTGAGAAGAATATTGCATGAATCTTAAATACCTTTCTGCTCGAAAACTGTGCAAATGGGAAAAGGGCATTGTTTTAAGTGCTATCGGATGGGGGGGGGATTGGAATGACTGTCCCGAGTCCCCCTACCCCAGCAAAGGAAGGCACATGCCTGATAGTAATTCATTGTTGTCAAAAGTGCAAACTGACAGCCGCTCCTAAGATGTCCCACACACACACACGCTTCTAACGTCTACACACTGCAGCCATTTTCTCAAGGTTCCTCCTTCCCCACCAAACTCTGGAACAAGTGCTGGAGACGATGACATGGTTTTCCCCACCCCCGGTCTCAAGAGTTTCACTACAGGGTGGGTGCAGAGTTTCTCCTGACACAGAAAGCAGGTGGTGGGGCCACTGTGAAAGGTGGCTGTGTGCCCTGTTTTACAGAAGATGGTTGTCTGTTTGAAGAACTCTCATAGGTCAGTCTTCTGTTTGAATCAAGGGTGGCTCTGCTGTGGTACCCCAGACAACAAACTTTGGGTATCCTTAAATACGGCACATTGCTAGCTATTCCTGTTTGTTACTGTTGTTATTTTTCCAGCAGGGAAGAGATGCTTCTGAGGGTTGTTGTTGTTTTGCCCCAGGTGCCAAAGTAACTTTTCATCTTCATTTGGGCTGGGAGCAGGCACCACCTGCTGCTCTCCCACAGGCAGAAAAATGCCCTGGGCTGGCCAGGATTTGAAGTTCTCCCTTTGAAAGTCTGTCTGGTCCACATCCACTTTCAATATAAGCAACCATAGGATGGAAGACCAGGGTGTGAAGACCAGCCTATCTACTGCACCTAGGCAGCAGAAAGAGCAAGCTGACAAGTTACCTGGTCTGGTCCCTGTCTTCCCCATTATGATGAGGTGCATCTCTATACAAATTACAGTCCTTATATACATACTGGACAGTCACCAAACCAAGAAGGTGTAGTCTTGCATCAAATTGAGAGCGAGAGCACAATGCCTCATCTTTAAAAGCTTGGCGGGTGGGGTGTGGAAACTTGTTGGGGCATATTTGTTGCTTCCATCCAGTTCAGATCTTCTTGACCTGTTCTTAAACTCCTGCACCATGGCTCTTGAACCTTGTGTCTGCTGCTGAACCTCTAACAGTATTCACATGAATAATGATTTCTTTCTTACTTAAAAGTAAGAGCCTCTATTTGCATGTTTTGGGGTGGGAGCAGGGACAATTTGATGTAAATCTGTCTCCTCTTTTGCTCTCTTTTTGTGGTTGATGAATTTATTCTTTTTTGATTATGGGTGACATTTCTGATTATGGATAACGTATAAAACTATCTGTGGATCAAATGACTTGGAAAAGGAAGAAGACTTTTCTTCTAAATATTCATAAATAAAAACTGTTTTATGGATTTTTTGTTATAAAATTCTCTTTCCATTTCATGAACAGTGCAAATCAAGGGCTGTTATGCACTGATATTTTTGTAATGAAACTTGATGTAAAAATATTAACTAGATAGATAGATGATAGATTGTATCTGCATGTGTGCTAATAAAAATAAACTTGTAATATGCCAACTCTCTCCACGTCTTGCAGCCAGCAATGCTCCAGACCTACAAATTTTCATTGCAGGATTTATGTCACAACGGTACAATTTTACTGTAATACCAAATTCTATTTTCACCATAATAAATACAGGCCATATTGTTTGCTATGCTATATGCATTCCTGCATATAGAACAGGAAACCTCACAGGCTTTCCTTCACATATTTTTCTATACATTCCATGTCTAGAGGAAAAAGGAAGTATACTCCCTTGGAAGAAGCAAAGCATTCTACTCAAAACATTTTGGTCTTGTACCAAATACTCAGGAATTCCATATAGAAGCCTTGTATTTCTATGCGTGTGTCGGGCATGCATGCCCAAATGCTGGTGAGGTCCTGCCTCTCATGGTTGGAGCAGAGAGGCTAGATGAATATCAGTTAATCTTGCGGCTTCTCTCAGCCCACACCGAGAAAGTGCTGCAGATTTTGGAGCTGGACCGCTACACTGCACATTCCTCTAATGCATGCTTGCTCAGAAGTAAGTCTTGTGGTGACTTGACAAACACTGCCTCAGTCACAGTGAAGTTACACCATCCTTTGGAATTTGATATCCAAAGCTTGCTCCCTCAGGACTGAGTCCCAGTCCTTCTGCTGATTGCCAAAAAACGTTCATAAATGAACCAAATATCAAAACCCAGACTTAACTCACAATGTACATTTTCAGATGGCAACACGCACAGACAGAAGGACACGTCTGCTTTTCCAAGTTTTCCAAAATATGTAGAGAAGAGCTTTCCACATGTACAGCTTTTCAGATAGCAAAAGGAATGTGTGCAGGTTTCGATAGACATGGTCTCCCCACCCCACAATATGTTAATTGAATACATGCTGAATATCTGAAAATGGCTAATTATTGTTAGAATCAGGTGAGCTTTAAAGAAGCTTCATGGTGGGAAATTGTGCTCTAGTTTATGCAAGTTTAAGGACATGGTTCTTTCCCTCCCAATGAACATGTAAAAGTGCTTCTCATTGATTTATTGTAGGCATTCCTTGCCCACGAGGCATGATGATGATGACGACAACACCACCACCAACAACAATTTATTACTTATAAATTACTTATACCGCACCCCACCCATCTGGCTGGGCCTCCTCGGCCACTCTGGGCGGCTTCCAACAGGATATTAAAAACACAATAAAACATCAAACATTAAAAACTTCCCTAAACAGGGTTGCCCTCAGATGTCTTCTAAAAGTCAGATAGTTTTTTATTTCCTTGACATCTGACGGGAGGGCATTCCTCAGGGTGGGTGCCACTACCAAGAAGGCCCTGTGCCTGGTTCCCTGTAACCTCACTTCTCACAGTGAGGGAACCACCAGAAGGCCCTCGGAGCTGGACCTCAGTGTCCGAGCTGAACAATATGGGTGGAGACTGGGCGGAGACCGTTTAGGGCTTTAAAGGTCAGCACCAACACTTTGAATTGAATTGTGCTCAGAAATGTACTGGGAGCCCATGTAGGTCTTTCATAACCAGTGTTATATGGTCTTGGCGGCCGCTCCCAGTCACCAGTCTAGCTGCTGCATTCTGGATTAATTGTAGTTTCTGGGTCACTTTCAAATGTAGCCCCATGTAGAGCACATTGCAGTAGTCCAAGCGGGAGATAACTAGAGCATGCTACACTCTGGCAAGTGATAGTCTGATGCCATACTACTGTTAGAATTCCTGCTCCGTGATTGCAGTCTTTCACATGATGGTATATGTTTTGACTCCACAAAGTGGGAATGTTTGTGTTACTGTGTTCCATGAAGTGGGACTATTGTCCTTTGTTCATTCTCTTTGCTGTCTGATGGTAGAGAGAGAGCCATGTTGCAGTGTTCCGTGTGTGTTTATATGTAAATAAAGTAGATTAGCCAAAATGCCGAGTTGCTGAGGTCTGTTACGCTGAGGTCTGTTACGCAAGCTGCGAAGACTCTGCAGATCCCTAAGTGTGCCGATGTCTGTTGGCATTGGTTGCTGTGATGTTCGGGCAGAAGAAATCTTTTGAAGCTCCCAAACGAACGACCAGGAGGGAGAGAACATGCCAGTCGGGCATGTGTCTCTGCCCGGGTCCTACTAGAGTGTAGGATGAGCTCCTGACAACTACCAAGTGTGACTTGATCTCAGGGCTAGTCCTACCATCAGACATAGCCAAGCAGCCACCAGAGGCAGCAGTCTGCTGGGAAATAGCAAGGGGTTGAAACTGTGTGTGCCACAACTATGATTATGCTGCATACCGGGGGAATGGAGCGGTGTGGAGAAGTGTACCTGGGGTGTGGTTGGGCCTCACATTCTTTGAGATGCCCAAAAGCTTTGCATGGTGGTAGTGCAGCCTGCTGGCTGAAGCAGGCAGGGGGCGAAGGAAGGGCTGAGTGCAAGCCTATGGGGCACCTCTTCACATATGCAAAGCTGCGCACACAGGTGGGTGCTGCACATGTAGTACGGAAAAGACTGTGCTTTGAATTTGCTCATACTGAGGGTGTGGACCAAGGCACTCAAGAATTTAGGTCTGCAATCACCAAGTCAAGTACATTGTGAAGTATTTTGGTTTTTATTTGACTATTACACTATGCCTTAAAACAAATCTTGTGCATTTATTACTTTTCCACACAGTATATTGCAGAGTTAAGCAGCTAGTAAATGTATTCATAAAAACCTAAGAATTATACCCATAAAAACGAAAGTATGTAGAAAATTTTGAGCATGTGCTGGTCCCGGGGGAAGGTACCGTGGGTGTAAGCAGAGTCCACACGAAGAGGGGCGAGGTCCAAGACGGGGAGCCGGGCGGGGAACAGGTACGCTGGAACAGGAGGCCGAGCTGGGAACTGGAACACCGGATAGTCAGGAACAGGAGGCCAAGCAGGGATCAGGAACACAGGAAGGTCCAAAGCCAACAACGACGTTGCTCCCGCAACCTGGGGCCAGGCTGACTGGGCTTTTATCCTCTTCTAAGGCCGGGGGCGGTCCCGACCCCCAGGAGCCCCGCCTCCTCTGGCCTTAAGGCGAGCACTCCTCCTGGGGGCAACCAGTTCCCTTCGCCTCTCTGCCCTAAGCCTCTGCAGATCAGGAGAGGCCGAAGGGTTACTGGGCCCTGGAGGAGGCTCACCTGTGGCCACTGAGTCGTCAAGCCCCTCTGGGGCCAGAAGGGCTTCACCTGGGGCCAGCTCCTGATGCTCTGTCACAGGTGCAGGCTCTTCAGCATCTAGGCCTTGCCCCAGTTCAGCCGGCCCTGGAGGCGGGGACTCCTGTGCAGGCTGGGATTCCTCTGGTTCATCCTCTGAATCGGAATCCCAGGCCATCACACCATCCCCCCTCCCAGGCCCCCCCCTCAACCGAGGGTCCGGACCCGGCTTGCCGGGGTACGTCGCATGGAACTCTCGGAGGCAGGCAGGTGCGTGGACGTTGGCCGCTGGTTCCCAGGAACGGTCCTCCGGTCCATACCCCTTCCAGTCAATGAGATACTGCAGCTTTCCCCTGCGGTATCGGGAGTCCAGGATGCGTTCCACCTCATACTCAGGCTCTCCCTGAACCAACACTGGCTGCGGACGGGGACGGTTCGGGTGGAACTCGTCGGGTGGGGCCACCGGACTCAGCAGGGACCTGTGGAAGACCGGGTGAACCTTCAGGGTTGCGGGTAACCGGAGACGGAATGCTACAGGAGAGACTTGGTCCACGATAGGGAATGGGCCGGTGAAGCGGGCGTCCAACTTCCGCGAAGGTCGAGAGGGGTGGAGGTGGCGAGTGGAGAGCCAAACCAGGTCACCGACGCGAAGTTCCGGCCCCACCTGGCGGTGGCGGTCGGCCTGGGCTTTGTACGCTTCCTTGGCCTGGTGCAGTTGCTCCACCAAAAGCTGTTGCTGGGACTGGAGCTCTTGAAGCCACTCCGTCACCGCCGGGACCGCAGATGCCGGCAGCACATCTGGAAACAGCCGTGGATGATAACCGTAACTGGCCTGGAACGGGGTCTGCTGGGTGGATGCATTCACCGCGTTGTTGTAGGCGAACTCCGCCAATGCCAGGTGGTCGACCCAGTCATCCTGCTGGTAGCTGCAGTAACACCGGAGGTACTGCTCCAGCACCGCGTTCGCCCGTTCCGTCTGGCCATCGGTCTGTGGGTGGTAGGCTGACGAGAGGCAGACCTCTGTCCCGAGGGTCTGGTGTAATGCTCGCCAGAACCGGGATGTGAACTGAACGCCCCGGTCGGACACCACGCGCTCTGGTAGGCCATGCAGGCGGAAGACATGCTGAAGGTACAGCTGAGCGGTTTCCTTGGCTGTGGGTACAGATGGGCAGGGGGTGCAGTGCACCATCTTGGTGAAATGGTCGGAGAACACTAGAAGGCAGGTACAGCCACGAGACGGGGGTAAGTCCACTACAAAGTCCAACGAAACCGTGTGCCAAGGGCGCGGTGGAACTGGCAATGGCTGAAGTAGGCCGGGGGGTCGCCCGGTAGGACCCTTGGCGCGCTGGCAGACATCACAACCAGCAACGTAGCGAGCCACGTCGGCCTTCAGGCGGGGCCACCAAAACTCACGACTGACCAGATGGGTGGTCCGATACCGTCCAAAGTGCCCCGCTGCTGGGGCATCATGGGCCATCCGGAGAACCTCCAGCCGCAGTGGCCCTGGCGGGATGTACAGACGGCCGTGGTGCAGCAGAAGGCCCTGATGCAGGACCAGCCCCGGATACTGTGGGCTGGACCCTTCAGCCAGCTCCCGGAGTCGTTCCTGGGCCCAAGCGTCGACCCGCTGCTGTTCCCGCACCCGAGCCTGCAGTGGTTCCGCCTCCTGGGTGGCCAGGAACGCAGCTGGAGGTAGGATCGTGGTGGGTTCTGCTTGCTGTACCGTGTCTGCGTTGTCTTCAGGTTTCTGGGACAGGGCATCCGCCTTCTGGTTCTGAGAGCTAGGGATATAGCGGATCCGGAACTGGAACCGGGAAAAGAACAACGCCCACCGGATCTGTCTTTGGTTCAGCTTGCGGGTGGTCTGGAGGTACTCCAGATTCCGGTGGTCGGTTCTCACCTCCACCGGATGTCGTGCCCCCTCAAGATGGTGGCGCCAGACCTCAAAGGCCACCTTGATGGCCAGTAGTTCCCGCTCCCACACAGTATAGTTACGCTCCGCTGGTAGGAGCTGGCGGGAATAGAAGGCACAGGGCAAGAGTGGCGCTTCAGGTCCATTCTGTTGAGACAAGACGGCACCGAGAGCCGTACTGGAGGCGTCGGTCTCCACCACAAAGGGTCGAGAGGGGTCAGGATGTTGTAAGATCGGCGCCCTCTGGAAACAGGCCTTCAATCCCTGGAACGCCTCCTCTGCCTCCTCGTCCCAGGAAAACGGCGTCTTTGGGCGCAGTAGCCGGGTCAACGGGGTGGTGCGATGAGCATAATCTGCGATGAAGGTCCGGTAGTAGTTGGCGAACCCCAGGAAACGCTGTAGGTCCTTGCGGTTCCGGGGTGCCGCCCATTTTCGAACCGCTGCCACCTTCCCAGGGTCCATCTGCACCCCATCTGGAGAGAGCCGGTGACCAAGGAAGTCCACAGTCCGCTGATGGAACTCGCACTTGCTGAGCTTTGCGTACAAACGGTGCTCACGCAAGCGCTGCAGCACGGTCCGGACATGTCCCTCATGGCGAGCCGGGTCACGGGAGTAAACCAGTATGTCATCCAAGTACACCACCACGTACTTATCTAACAAATCCTGGAACACGTGGTTGATGTAGCGTTGGAACACAGCAGGCGCGTTGCATAAACCAAAAGGCATAACCAAGTATTCGAACTGCCCGTACCGGGTCCCAAACGCTGTCTTCCACTCATCCCCGGCTCGGATCCGAATCAAGTTGTAGGCCCCCCGGAGGTCCAGCTTGGTGAACACCTGTGCCCCTTGCACCCGCTCCAGCAACTCCGAAATAAGGGGCAAGGGGTACCGGTCTGGGATGGTGATTTTGTTCAGGGCTAGGTAATCATGGCAAGGACGGAGTTCCCCACATTTCTTCTTAACAAAGAGCACTGGTGCCGCAGTAGGCGAGGTGGAAGGCCTAATGAACCCACGCTCCAGGTTCTTGCGCAAGAAGTCCTGCAAAGCCTCGCGCTCTGGCTCTGTTAGAGAGTATAAGCGACTCACCGGTAGGGACGCTCCGGGCTGGAGGTCTATGCCGCAGTCAAAAGACCGATGCGGCGGCAGCTGGTCTGCCCCCCGTTCCTCGAACACGTCTTGGTAGTCCCGGTACACGGCTGGGAGCGTGGGTGCTGCCTCCTCCGTGGGTGCGGCCGCTAGCATCTGCGACTGAGCATGGGAACACGGATCTGGGAAGTGTACGGTCCGTTTGACCCAGTCAATCTGAACGTTGTGAGCCTCTAGCCAGTCCATTCCGAGCACCAGGGGGAACCGGGGCATGGAGGCAATGTCCAAGGTTAGCACCTCCCAGTGCTGCTGGAGACACAGGACCAAGGGCTGGGTCTCCCGAGTGACGGCACCCGAACGCAGGAGCCGTCCGTCAATTGCCTCCACCTGTACCGGTTCTGGTTTGTTCTGAAGTGGCACCTGATGATGCGCGGCAAAGGCAGCATCCATATAGGAGCGGGTTGCCCCCGAATCTACCAAAGCGTGGGTAAGAATCCAGGGCCCACCTGGAGGGTAGAGACGCACCGGTACCATGAGATGTCGCAATTCTACTGGTGAGGGCCCTTCTTGCATGGTTTGGGACCCCACGTTGCTAGGGCCTTCGGCTACCGAGGTTGGCGGTTTCCCTGCGACTGGTAGCTTCTCGGGACAGGAACGGGCGTAATGTCCACCCCCACCGCAGTAAAGGCACAGGTTCCCCTCCCGACGCCGCGACTTCTCCGAGGGGGAGAGCCGAGGTCGCGCAGCCCCGAGCGGCGTTGGCTCGACTGGCAACTCGGCTGTGGGCGTGGACCTGCTGGGAAGGACTGGCGCCAGGAGTCGGGAGTGCTGGCGGTCCCGGGTCTGGCGACGGTCCTCCAACCGATCGTCTATCTGCAGGCTCCGCTGAATGAGGGTATCCAGTGTGGTGGGACGATCCATCATGGCCAACTGGTCCAGTATCTCGTCCGACAGTCCCTCAAGATACTGGTCCCGTAGTGCAGAGTCATTCCAAGACAAGTCTTGTGCCAACAGCCGAAATTCTGTGGCGTAGGCGGCGGCTGTGGACTTGTCCTGTCTCAACCGACGAATCGCCCGATTGGCTTGGCTCTCCTTCAGTGGGTTACCAAACGCAGTCTCTAAGTGGTTACAAAACCCCACATAGTCCGTTAGCAAAGGAGAGTCTTGCCGGAGCAGTGGCAAAGCCCACTTGGCCGCCTGGTCCTTTAACAAACTGATTAAAAAATGCACCTTGGTGCGGTCGTCAGGGAAGTTCCGGGCTCGCCCCTGAATGTACAACTTGGCCTGGGCGAGGAACATGGGAAAACTGGCCTGGGTCCCATCAAATTTCTCTGGCAAGGCCACTGGGTACTTGCCTGGAGCTAGGGCGTCGGCCCCAGGATCTGGAAAGGCTTCCAACCGCTGCTGAAGCGCCGCAACCACATCGCTTAGCTGCTGAACGGTGTGGGTCAAGGCCTGGTTTTCCTGGGCCAATGCCACCAGCGCAGCCGCCTGGTCAGCCATGGCCTCTGGCTCTTCCCGAACGCACCCCAACGAAGGGGGAGTGCGGGTGTGGCGGGAGCAAACTGTGCTGGTCCCGGGGGAAGGTACCGTGGGTGTAAGCAGAGTCCACACGAAGAGGGGCGAGGTCCAAGACGGGGAGCCGGGCGGGGAACAGGTACGCTGGAACAGGAGGCCGAGCTGGGAACTGGAACACCGGATAGTCAGGAACAGGAGGCCAAGCAGGGATCAGGAACACAGGAAGGTCCAAAGCCAACAACGACGTTGCTCCCGCAACCTGGGGCCAGGCTGACTGGGCTTTTATCCTCTTCTAAGGCCGGGGGCGGTCCCGACCCCCAGGAGCCCCGCCTCCTCTGGCCTTAAGGCGAGCACTCCTCCTGGGGGCAACCAGTTCCCTTCGCCTCTCTGCCCTAAGCCTCTGCAGATCAGGAGAGGCCGAAGGGTTACTGGGCCCTGGAGGAGGCTCACCTGTGGCCACTGAGTCGTCAAGCCCCTCTGGGGCCAGAAGGGCTTCACCTGGGGCCAGCTCCTGATGCTCTGTCACAGGTGCAGGCTCTTCAGCATCTAGGCCTTGCCCCAGTTCAGCCGGCCCTGGAGGCGGGGACTCCTGTGCAGGCTGGGATTCCTCTGGTTCATCCTCTGAATCGGAATCCCAGGCCATCACAGAGCAGGACACTGAAAGGGATATCATTCATCTGTGTTTATACTCTGTTCCTGTGTCGCCATAATCATGCAAAGGTCTTTGTCTCTTATGAATGTTCCTGAATGTGCCTTTTTTGGTCCTCTGACCTGTTTGCAGCTTAAACTTGACATTTCCTCCCCCTTTCTCTATCCACCCAACATTTCATCAATTCAGATTATTTACAGATGGTTTCATCAACTTTAAATGTCATATAATACATGTGACAAAGAAGAAGCTCTAGACGGTATGGTTTTCTGGAAAAGACTCTGCACAACACATATTTTCCTAAGCTAAAGACCTGAAACAGGATTCGTATATTGATATTAAGAATGTCACTTCTGATTACTATAAATGTAGGAACTAGGTTGGGCACGCGCTAGCAGAGGTTTTTTTGGCATTCCTATATTTAAATAAAGTGCTGGTTCTGATGTAACACTTGGTAGACATTGCTTTGCTTTCAGAAATTACTCCATAAGTAGGAAAGGGAGAGAAATTCAGTTCAGTTCACATTTTAATGGGTATCTAGCTAATTCACACTTGCCAGAACAATACACAAACCCAACATGCAACTATGCTTTGAAAATCACATTTCCCTGAATTTTGCAATTCAATTCTTTAACCAGATAATGTGTGCATAAATGCATATTTATGGAAAACTGTTCATAAAATGCCTGTTTTAGCTAGACTAACATAAAATGTATTGCAACAGTCAAAATTGATTGCAAAAATGTGGATATTTAGGCAAAAATGCATAAAATTAGGACAAATGTATATTAATACACTGATGAATTTTCAGCAGGACTTTTAAATTTTTTAAATAAATTGATGCAGAAATGCAGACAACAGGATAAAAGTTTGGAAAAAGAAATGGAGAGAAACAAAAACAAGCCAATCTTCTCCAACCTGGTGCCCTCCAGATGTTTCAGACTACATTTCCCATCAGCCTCAGTCAGGCTGCCCAATGACCAGAGTCAATGGAAGCTGTGGTCCAAAATGTCTTGAGCACAGCAGGCTGAGGAAGGCTTCGATAAGCGTTTTTTTTTGGGGGGGGGAGGGAAACTATACTGTGATGGATTATGCATGCATTTCTTCAGGGGGCCATTCTCCAGGCCAGGATTAGAGAGAAATTTAAAGAAATGTGCTACTTGCTGAAATATACTTCTCTCAGTGGCAATTTAGAAGCCACTCAAAAGGGGTTGTAATAGCTCTGGTTTCCCATTGTGTTCCCTATTTTCTTAAGTGAAAGGAAGTTGCAGGAGCACCCACCAAAGGGTTAGTTTCCTGGCACAGAGGGAGTCCTGATGACTTTGTGTTGTCTTATTTTCAGGCAGTGTGGCTCAAGGGCAGTTTGGGCATACTGGCAGGAAGCAGGTGTGTTGGACCTGGACCAGGGACATCTGGGTTCTGTTCCCTCTCTGATCATTAGATGACCCCGAGTCAGTAACTCAGCCTAACCTACTGCTCAGGTTTCTTGCAAGGATAAAATCGGAAAACCCCATTTATGCTGCCCAGAACTCCTTAGAGGAAGTGAGGGACACCAAGGGAATAAATAAACAATAAGCAAAGCAAATTGCCCCATTAATATAGCCTTCTTGAGAGCCTTAATAACCTCATTGGAAGCATGTGGTTGTTGTAGCATCAATTACTATGAAATGTTGACGCATGACATTTTAAAGCTCACGTATGATGAGCTCGTTTTCTTCAGTTTATGTTCAAATGTAGTACATTGAGGACCCATTTACATTAGCCCCTTGTGGCATGGCAGCACTCCTCCATATTGTGATCTCATGCTGATGCCAAAACAATGTTGATGATGGCAACAATCACTTGCTTGGATGTTTCCTACCAGATATATCACCTGAGCATCAGGTTGGAAAGGCCCAGGCAACTGGACCCATGCACATGGTTCTGGAATTCACAACAGTGGCATGGGATTAAATATTATTATAATTTTTTTTTTAATTATTCCACGTATTTCTCCAAAGAGACTCTGGGTGGTGAACAAATGGTAGTGAAAAGAGAGAAAAAATGTATAACTTTTTAAACCAATGTGCATTCAGAGTAATAAGTTAAGACTATCCAAGCCAGTTGACAAGCTCCACCAGCACAAAAATAATATGGAACTGAACCAGCAAATACTATATAAGCAAAGGCCTTTAAAAGAAAGCAAGGTTGTCATCAACTGACTGAAGCAGTACAGCAATGGGGCCTAAGAGACCTCGCTGAACATGGAATTCCATAAGACAGGCGCCACAACATAGGAGGCCCTATTCCTAGTTGACACTAATCTTGCTTCCTGAGGTTTATGGGTTTGGAACAGGGACTGAGATGGCAATCAGAGAATGCAAGGAGGAACACATGGGAAAAGGTGGTTCCTTCAGCACCAAGTCGCAAGCCATTAACCCCTTTAAAGATTACTGTATTTTTTGCTCTATAAGACTCACTTTTTCCCTCCTAAAAAGTAAGGGGAAATGTGTGTGCATCTTATGGAGCGAATGCAGGCTGCGCAACTATCCCAGGAGCCAGAACAGCAAGAGGGATCAGTGCTTTCGCTGCGCAGCGATCCCTCTTGCTGTTCTGGCTTCTGGGATTCATAATATTTTTTTCTTGTTTTCCTCCTCCAAAAACTAGGTGCGTCTTACGGTCTGGTGTGTCTTATAGAGAGAGAAATACGGTAACTCCAGCACCTTGAATTGAGCCTGGAAATCGGCAGCCGGTGCAAATCACAGAGACAGTGGTGGACTTTGGGCTTTCAAACTTCAACCGTGTCCCCCCACCTCTCACCTTCCATTCTACAACATTGTGGCACTCCCTGTGGCACTGTCTCAGCTTGGCACCCAGTGCGGGCAAACTTGTAGTGCTTCCCTAAATCTGCCTTTGATGTAGAACCAGTATGGTAAAATCATACTGAGTCAGCCCAGTGGCCCATGTAGCTCAGTATCTATTTACACACTGACTGGCACCAGTGGTCTAGGATGTCTGACAAGGGATTCTTCCAGCCCTAGTTGAGGATGTTAGGGTACAGCTCTTTCTCTGGAGCTACAGCCCTTGTCCTCCAGCAGCAGCAGCAGTCCTAAACACATTTACTTAGGAGTAAGCCTGAATGAGACTTATTTCTGGGAAAACATGCAAGAGATTGTGCTGTAACATAGCCTTCAGTTTTAAAGGCAGCCTCTTTTGCTGGACTGGCAAGGCGAGTTTTCTCACCCACCCACAGAAGAAAGGGTCCTTTTACAAAGAGAGCTGGCAAAATTCCTCTCCGCGCCTTTGATCTGGGGCCAGTTGGACTGAGCTTAAAATCTTACATTAATGTTATACATTTCATAGGATCCTAAAGTCCTAGTCCATGTCTTGCTTTGTTTAAAGGGGGAAATAACACTCTGCTCCAGCAGAATAGAAAGGTATTCAGGTCTCTTTTCATCTACTGTGAAGTCATTCATCTGAGCTGACAAGAAAGGTTGAGCATAATGCAATACATCCCATTTCTCGAACTATCTGCTGACTTTCGCAAGCAGTTCTATAAATCAGAGGTAACCTGGTTTATGTCCTTCTTCCTTGCAACATGATAAAATAGGGAACTGGCGTGGGAATTTTAATCTCCCTCTGAAGTTTAAATTTCATATTAGGCACTAATAATGCAGTATTTCACAAAGCAAATGAAAAGATAGCAAAAGCAAGCATTTTCACAGATTAAAACAAAGAAAAGGTTACAGCTTTCTTTGTAGTTTCTTCCTCACAAAGGATATATGGTAGAGTCTGGACTTTTAAACCTTTACTGTGTTTCTATACCCTGCTTTTTTAAGTGGCTAGAATTAGAATAAACCAGTTTTCCAAGTTCATTTGTAACAGGAAACTGATTTAGTTATTTTAAAAAGTGAAAGAGCTTATGCTTGAGGAGGATAAGATAGTATAGTGAGAATGTGAGCCCAAGAATTGCCGCCATTTATTTGCATTAATTTAGGTTATGGTTTGAGGGACCATTATATTATGGTATGAGGGACGCAGGTGGCACTGTGGGTTAAACCACAGAGCCTAGGACTTGCTGATCAGAAGGTTGGTGGTTCGAATCCCCATGACGGGGTGAGCTCCCGTTGCTCGGTCCCTGTTCCTGCCAACCTAGCAGTTCGAAAGCACGTCAAAGTGCAAGTAGATAAATAGGTACCACTCTGGTGGGAAGGCAAACGGCATTTCCGTGCGCTGCTCTGGTTCACCAGAAGCAGCTTAGTCATGCTGGCCACATGACCCGGAAACTGTACGCCGGCTCCCTCGGCCAATAAAGCGAGATTAGCGCCGCAACCCCAGAGTCGGCCACGACTGGACCTAATGGTCAGGGGTCCCTTTACCTTTACCTGTATTATGGTTTAGATGATCATCTGAACTTAGTCACTGTGGCTGTTGTAGTGTGCAATTAATGCATCAGGCAGGCAGGTGTGCCCAAACTACAAATTATTTTGCTTTTTTTAAAAAAAATATATATATTTTTGCTTTTTTGGAAATTATTTTTGCTTTTTTGGAAAGAGAGAGAGCGAGTGCACATGGGCCAGAGGGAGAGGATGTATGGCTGGTGATAGTGAGGAGGATAAAGCTGGAGAGTAAGGCTATCAATGGCTGCTAACCATGATACCTACGCTCTGCCTTCGTGGTCGGAGACAGTAATGCTTTTGCATAAGGTAAAAAAAAAAAGGGTAAAGGACCCCTGGATGGTTACGTCCAGTCAAAGGTGACTATGAGGTTCATCTCACTTCAGGCTGAGGGAGCCAGTGTTTGTCCACAGACAGTTTTCCGTGTCACATGGCCAGCATGACTAAACAACTTCTGGTGCAATGGAACACCGTGACGAGTGTCAGAGCACATGGAAATGCCATCTACCTTCCTGCTGCAGTGGTACCTATTTATCTACTTGCACTGGCGTGCTTTTGAACTGCTAGGTTGGCAGAAGCTGGGACAGAGCAACGGGAACTCACACCATCGTGGGGATTCGAACCACTGAGCTTCCGACCGGCAAGCCCAAGAGGCTCAGTGGTTTAACCCACAGCGCCACCCATGTCCTTTTGCTTCTGCATACCAGTTCCTGGAAATCATAGGAGGCGAGAGTGCTGTTTTGCTTAGGCCCTGCTTGAAGGTTTTCCACAGGCATCTGGGTGGCCAATATGAGAGCAAGATGCTGGACTAGATGAGCCATTGACCTAATCTAGGAGGCTCTTCTGAAGGTCAAAGAGCTCTAGTGATTGGCTCAAAGCCCCCTTGCGTCATAAACCAGGTTGGGCAGACCTCTTGGCTTTAGCTGTCTCTGTGGTTGCTCTCATCTGGGAGACCAACACAGATTGAAATCTCAGTCTCCATTGTGTGACAACCCTGGGTTCATTTGAGCTGCTAAAAGCCAACCAGCCAGTCTCCAACCGACATGCCTTTCTCCTTCTCTCATAAGTCTCAGATGAAAACAACATACTGTGATGCTCTCCTTCTGATACACCAATATCTATCTATCTATCTATCTATCTATCTATCTATCTATCTATCATCTATGGCTTGCATAGGAGTGTGGCTTGCATCACTGGTGCTCTTGGGGTTGGTATCAGAACTGGCTATATGCAACTCCCTTTGACATGCTTCCCAGGATAAGCACAGACATGTTCCCACAGGATTACTGTCATGCTGCTTGCTACCTTCATGTTCTAGAGAAGGGTTGGCAGAGTCTCACCCTTCATAGGGTGCATCCTGTTGGTTGAAAAGGTATCAGCTAGCCAAAGCACTCTTAAAATGTCATTCTATGGGTGGTTTGAAATTATTGTTTTCTGTTCATCTTCACAACAGCTCCTTCCTACCACTCAATTCCACCTGAATCCATGTTGTAAAGATAGCTGTAGACAACAGCATGAATGGGGAAAAAATATTTCAAGAGACTGAAGAAAATGTGGTAACTATTTAGTCCAGGCTGTTCAGCGTTCAGAATTACATTTAATCACTGAATGCTATGCCAAACTTCTGAGATAAGCACAGATTTGCCCATATCAGAAGAACTGTAGCCAACAACCATTTGTAACATGAAACAGCTCTGAAATTTAAAAAGCTGGTTCAGTCTGGGTTGATCATCGGCCAACGTCATGTCACTGTGGGCAGCTGCTCCAGAAAATCACAGATTTGGCATTCAGATATTATTTTATTACAGTGTACTACAAGAGATGCCATGGTGATAGTGTCCAAAATATTCAACAGACCACCTTGTGTAACCAGAGCAGGGGCCCATGAGAGAGTTTGCAACCGATGATCCTGCACCAATACTATGCAGTGCAAGTGTATTGCTTTGTTGTACAGGTTTTCAAGAAAAGGGATACTCAGGAAGTCTTCAGAAATGGAATATTGACATTGGTCCAGCATTTAGCCTCCTCCCACACCTGTCTTCTTGCCTCTTAGCTCTGCTCCATTGTGCAGCAAACCATGAAATCAATTGTATGATAGGGTCAAGGCTGAGGAAAACCAATGCAGTAGATAATCCCTTTCTGATTGTAAATGTTTGGGGAACAGCCAAAGCCTAGAACGGTCACAGGACTTTAGAAAATCATTCCTCATGATTTCATACTTTCCTTTCCAGGAGCAGTCAGAAATTCAAGGCAGGCTTCCCAGAGTACGAGAGACCAATGGTGCAACCCAAACCTCACTTACCAGGGAGTAAATCCCACTGAATTCAGTAGAACTTAACATTCTGAGTAGGCGTGGTTAGAATTGCACTGTTAGAGTGTCTTTGTGATATGTTTATTTAAAAACGTACAGATATAGTGCGGCAGAAGCACTATAATTATTTATATAATTATTTATATACTGTAATTAATTTAGTCACCCTAGTCCATGAAATTATTTGTATGTAGATAAATATATCCTTAGTTTTATTTCTTAATTATCTCAGTATGGACTTGAGAAAAAGGCCATGATGTGATAGCCTTCTCCTTAAATTAACAGGGCTTTCTTGACTCTGCTAGTTTAATGTTCTGGTTTGTGAGGCTGCAAGATTCTTCAGTTGGCACAGCTTACTGAAGATTTATTTGTAGGTACTAAGAGCGCTGTTTGTTATTAACTAGAAATGCAGAGAAGGTTAACGATAGGTCAGTAGAGTTTGAATCTTCAGGATACACCTAGCAAACCTGAAGCTATTCATGGTTTCTTTCACTCAAATTGGATGAGACACATAGTGATTTTTCCCAGAATTAAACGTGAAAGGTGGTATTAGTGGTTTTGGCAGAGTTAATTTGGATTCATCAAACCTGAACCTCAACAAGAGACCGAGAAGGAAAGAGAAAAAAATAAGTGTCATAATAGGAGTGATTGTACTTCATTAGTCTCCAGATTAAATTGCTGACTGCGTAGAAAGCCAAATTTCAAAGGGCGTTTTTGCTCTGTGAGCCAAATTCATCAGTGGTGATTTCATGAAACTCTTTCTCATATTATGCATTGTGACAGCAAGAGAATAATTCTCTTGCACTCACTGGCTTCCTTTTAATCCTCATTTTGGGATCTATACAGTAATTCTGCTCCCACCTTCTGGGTGCTTTCACATGTCCTTGTGGCTTGACTCATAACTTGACATATTTGCTGGGCGTTGTGGTCTGGACTTAAGCTATGCATGACATCAGTCACATGCAGTTCCCACCTGGCTGCAACAGAGAAAGAGAAGGAGGGGCAGGGCCATTCTGTTGGGTCTGCTGAAAGATCAGCTCCTTTTGGCTCCTCCTCCCTCTCAACTCTCTCAGTTCCATCTGGTCTTTATATGAATTTTGAAATATTAGAGCTGGGGGCAAGCTTGCTTGTTTCTCTTCCCTCCACCTTCCTTTTGCATCATTTCTCTTAGATGATAAGTCTACAGGCAAGAACTATCTAGTTGACCTTGCACTCATCTTATGTTAGCTGCTCTGGGAGACATTTGACACACCTGTTATTTTATCAGAACGGGCTCTGGATTTACTCAGCGAGTGCTGTTTAGAGAGAATGAATGCTGCAGCATGCAGAGTTGAATGTCATGTGAGGGCAGCAATCGTCAGCAATCCTTGGTTGACCTTGCAAAAGTCATCATATGAGGACTTGGTATTAAGTATTCCAGTTACTGCGCCATCTGGTTTGTACAAAGCATAAATATCGAACTGCTTTATGTTTCATGCTCTCTCTCCAATTTTATGGCCCCAGTTCCTCTGGCCTGTGGTTTGCAATCCCTAATCGTTTCAAATGCATTTCCATCTGTTTCTATGGCAGCACCATAACGGCCCATGACCTGTCTTAAAAAAATAAATAAATTACAAAATGTCTCTACCATGTATCAAAGGTTGTCAGCTGATTAAAACTCTAGGTTGCCATTCTATCTCCCCAATTAAGCTGTTTAAACCCAATTGGGATTTAGGGAGACTTAACTGTATGCAAAATTACAGATATGATGCCTTGCTTCTAAACAGGTTTACTCAGAACTGAATCCCCCTGAATTCTATGGAATTTTCTCCACAATAAGTGTGTTTAGGATTGTGGCCAGGGGTTGACTAACCATATGACTTTGGATTATATCACAAAATACTCATTCAAATGCAAATAAAATGTGCATATCATCAAAACCCCAGTCTTCATAACCACAACTCTCTTTGTGAGGCTATTGAAAGACAAGAGTTTCTCTTACATATGAGATACCTCACAACAGAAGTTTCCATTCATTGCCAAAAGGAAAGGTAATCTATTTTATTTTCCTTGGGAATATAGAATATTTCCCCCTTTTTGAAAAACTTGGCGCGTCAACAAGGAGAGCTAATAGCTCTCTGATGTTAACACTGAGCTATGCCCTTCAATTTCACCTGTTTGAATAAATTGAGAGGCAAATTCAATCTATGCTTCAGTTGACTGATATATTAACAAGTTACAGTATATGCGTCTACTCAGAGTTGTGTGGGCCTTACTCCCAGGCAAATGTGTAATGATTTTCAAATGGCAACCCTATAAAAATAGATATGTAATGAGGAATGGTATAAATAGTAAATAATAATAATAATAATAATAATAATAATAATAATAATAATAATGGATCAGAACATCCCTATTTTCATCAGACAAATGTTGGAGGGGATGTAAAACCTAGCAGGGCTGACTTATCATATACACATTACCATCTAAAGATCAACCCTCTGTAAGTCCAAAGGCTAAAATTACCTAACTGCACCACTGGCTATTAGCACAGTAGGGCTGTGACAGATACATCATGATCATCTAACACAGTACTTAATGTCTAGGAAATTAGATGCTGGGGCTCAAGTCAATCTTCTCCCTAATTCCTTATGGGTGGTGACTCTCCATGGTTATTTACTGGTACAAGATGGCACAGTCTGGCTCAGGTATCAGACTCTGGAGTACCTATAAAGGGCAGCCATCATCAAGTTTTTGTGTTTTTTAAAATTCCATTGTCATTTGTTATTTCACCACTGTGGGAAACACCCTTTGGATTTTCTGCCTCAGTAACCAAAATGTCACAGCCTCTTTCACAACAACCTTCAAAATGTGTGTTGTGTGTGGAAATGGGTTGTGTGTTTTGAATTAGAAACTGGACCCTGTGCTGGAATTTAGAGGCTTCCTGCAGACTTGAGAGCAATAGGGAAAAAAAAGTTAACTTGATTAAATGATGGGTAGCATAGCGCTGTAACTGCTTGTAGCCAGGAAGGTGCTGTCAATAAGGCTGTTCTCCTTGGTTCCCAGTTTGTCAGGAATTTTTCCCACACTGCTAAACTAAATCAGATGTCCAGAAGTTCTTTCCCCCTTCTACCGCTTCTCTCACAGCCATCCATGCGGCCAAGCAGTTTGGGGGAAAAGAACAAATTTGCAACAGCGGCTTCAGAATGCTTCGAAAACTGTCAGCAGATGAATCGTGAGAGATTTGTGCTTCCTCTCTCAAGACTCAATGCAAGGGAGAAGATGTGTGTTTTTCAACATGGGGCCAGAACATACATCTCTCCATAGGAAGGATGCACACCACTCTTCACACAAGACACTGGGAAAGGATGTGCAAAGGAAGAAGGGGGGGGGAACCCCTACATTTAGTAGCCCCTCAAAGGTGTATCTTGCTGATTGGACAAGTTTCTCCATTGATGTCTTCCTCTTTCTTGGAACTACATACCTATACCCTTGGTTATCAATCTGATATATTTTGCATTTTCTTTTTTATTCATTTACTTGGTCCATTGTCATCCACCCCCAACAAACTGACATGCACCTTAATAAAGCACAACAATGTGCAATGTGTTTTATTTGTTTTTAAAGTGACTGTTCTGATTATGTGCTTCCATCTCATTTAAAAGCTCTAAATATCGTAGATGAAAGGCTGCACTTTTGGTCACAGCCAATATAGTTTGATTCTGTTAAGTCTTTAAAGTTATATGGAATGTTTATTGCTGTTTAGTGCTGTGAACAGTATTTGCCCAGCTCCTGAAAATAGAAACCATAGAAAACTGTAGTCAGTTTTATAGTTATCCGATTGCATTTAAAACATTGCCCTCAGTCAGTGGGATCCACTTTTTGCAAACATCTGTGGCAGCATTGAAAAGCCCTGATTATTTCATTGGTGATTGCTTTAAAAGGCGGCAGAAAGTGCCCACCAACTCAGAAAATATTGTTGTCACTCTGAACTTTTCCCCCAAAGTGACATAAGCACGTAGCCAAGCATGACTGGCAAGGTAGCACTGTATAGTCATGCCATCGTCATCCTTATCAATTGGCTGGAATCACCTGCGAATGATCCAGGAGACATTGCCCTCACTCTCAGTGGGCTTTTTTTGGGGGGGGCACTCATCTGATGTTGTGATGTAGCAAATCCAACTGACCATGAAGCACCATCATGTTCTCTATGTAATCTACAGTTATATCGGCAGGGGCGTCTTGCCCATAGAGGCAAGTAGTGTGGGGCGCCAGGGTGCCAAGTTCTGGAGGGCGCCAGGGAAGAGGCGGAGGCTGGACGTGGTGCCTCCCAGCATCACCCACCTCCACCATGCTGTGCCGAAGCAGCGCCATGCCTGGAGCCTCCACCTGCCATGGCCACCACGACACGGGTGCCAGGGAAGAGGGGGAAGAAGAAGAGTTTGGATTTGATATCCCACTTTATCACTACCCTAAGAGTCTCAAAGCAGCTAACATTCTCCTTTCCCTTTCTCCCCCACTCTTTGAGGTGAGTGGGGCTGAGAGACTTCAGAGAAGTGTGACTAGCCCAAGGTCACCCAGCAGCTGCATGTGGAGGAGCAGGAACGCGAACCCGGTTCACCAGATTACGAGTCTACTGCTCTTAACCACTACACCACACTGGCTTGCCGCCCTCGCCTGCCTCACTGAAGCAGCACTGCGCCCGGAGCCTCTGCCTCTTCCTTGCCGGAGGAGCTGTCCTCCAGCTGCTGCCCTCCTCATCGAGCCCCACAAAGCTTCCGGCAGCACCATAAAAAGGTCAGCAACTCTGGGAAATGGGGGGGGGGGCACCGGAGGGATCTTTGCACCATGGCGCCGGATATACTTAAGACGGCCCTCTGTATCGGACCACATACTGTATTTGTCCAATCAGGAAGATGTAGCAATGAGACATGGATGGGTGGGGAGGGTGCTGAAGCAATGAAAAATGAAACAATGGCAGTAGACACAATAAAAAGGTGAACATCTTGCAATTCAGAGTTTATCTGGAAATATTTTGCCCTCTCTGATACCTAATTTTGACCTAAACTTTGAAATGGGAGACCATGCAACAAAGACCTAATTTGCGCTTCCCAAAGACACTACAGTATATCATCTGTCTTTTATCAGATGCCACAGCTTAAAAACACGAGTTTTAGGAATTATTCATAAATACCAGGAGGCTGAATGAGACTTTGTAAAAGTCTGGAATTTAGACAAATCATAAACTGTTCTGCAGTTTCTATCATCTCATGCAAGCCTTGGGTGTGTTATTTGTACATACTGAGAAACTAAAAATTAATAAGCATAATCTAGTAAGATCTATTTCCATGCTACAAAAACATGAAAAATTGCCCAACTCATAGAACACCCTTGATCTTTATACTGAATGAAATATATTATTATTGGAAGCATTTTTACATGACATATGACCACTGGAAGAAAGGGGGAATTCTTGTTTTAAATATTGGGAACAACCCAAAGAAAGTGACACAGTGGTGACAGATCCTGCTAATTTATTTTCCTTTCTGAGGCTGGAGGTTCCGAAAGGAGATTCCGACTAAACATCAGAAAAAACTTTCCAACAGTAAGAGCTGTTTGGTGGCAGAGACAGGAGGTGCTATGCAGGGGGTAACGTCTGGGACTGGGCAGAGGAGGAATGGTGGACACCAACTCCCCAGCTTGACCCTTCCAGGGAGGAGGAGGAAGAAGACAGTATAGATTTACAACACTGGTTTGCGGGAGGTCACAGCTCAGAGGCAGATGAGGGGGAAAGTTGGGAAATAATGGGAGAGGAGGAGTAGACAGAGCCGGAGCAGCAGCTGGCTGACACATTGTCACTAGAAAGTATTCCAGACCTTCCCTCTCCCAGAACCTGGTGAGCCTTAAAAGTAGGAGAGCAAAAGACTCAGAGAAAGAAGGCATGTAGCAGCACCAGTAGAAGTGACAAATGAGGACGTGGGAGAGACAGGGGTGGGGGTGGAGATGTTGAGATTTCCATTCCACCTTAAGGAACAGGCATGTGGAATTGTTGCATGTCACATGTCTGTTTACATTCCAGCACAGTATGCTGGGAACTTCCGTTGTGTGTATAGCTTTTGCTTTTAGCTGTTCTCTCTGAGACAACATGAGAGAGAGACGACATGTTTCTTTGTCCTGATTTATGCTTAATAAATCTGTAGTTGTAGTATGCTTCCACAAGCCTCAGGCCTATTCTGTGTGCGCAGTTCGATCTGCTGATAGTGTGCCCGGGCTGTGAAGCCCGGGTCACTGATTTACATCGGGCAGAAGTGATGGTCTTCTCAGCGGCATGGCTGGAAGGAGACGGCCCAGCTGGGGCTTGCCAGCTGGCCTCCCGGCCCTCTGCATGCTGACAGGAGATTCACCTGGGACAATGCCATTATCCAAGAGGCTGGTTTCTATCGCCTCTCTCTGTAAAGACCTAAATAAAAAAGGATGGTAAGAAACTTTTCGTTGTCTTTATACTTTCTTGGGCAACCAGCTGGAAGCCGCTGAGAGCATCCTCCCTTCCAATTCTCAGAAATTAAGAGTCCCAGAGGAGAGTAGCAGGTTCATATGCGGTGTCTCAGACCATCCAAGTGTCTCTGTTTTGCAGGAACTGTTCCAGATTTACAGCAGCCATTCCAGTTTCTGATTTGATCCCAGAATGTCCCGCTTTTCCTCAGGATGTCCCTATTTTCATTAGAGAAATGTTGGAGGCTATAGAGTTATGTGACCCCCTGAGCCAAGTAGATAAGTGACTATACAGTGGTACCTCGGGTTACATACGCTTGAGGTTACATACGCTTAAGGTTACAGACTCTGCTAACCCAGAAATAGTGCTTCAGGTTAAGAACATTGCTTCAGAATGAGAACAGAAATCGTGCTCCAGCGGCGTGGCAGCAGCAGGAGGTCCCATTAGCTAAAGTGGTGCTTCAGGTTAAGAACAGTTTCAGGTTGAGTACGGACCTCCGGAACGAATTAAGTACTTAACCCGAGGTACCACTGTACAAGGCATCTGAAGGCAGCCCTGTATAATGAAGTTTTTTTATAATGTTTTGTTATGTTTCTAAGTATGTTGGAAGCTACCCAGAGTGGCTGGGGCAACACAGTGAGATGGGTGGGATATTATTATTATTATTATTATTATTATTATTATTATTATTATTAAATTTATATACAGCCCTAAATCTGGAGGTCCCAGGGCTGTTCAGTAGTAGTAGTAGTATGGAATAGGATGTCCCTATTTTCATTGGAGGGACACGGGTGGCGCTGTGGGTAAAACCTCAGCGCCTAGGACTTGCCAATCGTCAGGTCGGCGGTTCGAATCCCCGCGGCGGGGTGCGCTCCCGTTGCTCAGTCCCAGCGCCTGCCAACCTAGCAGTTCGAAAGCACCCCCGGGTGCAAGTAGATAAATAGGGACCGCTTACTAGTGGGAAGGTAAACAGCGTTTCTGTGTGCTGCGCTGGCTCGCCAGATGCAGCTTGTCACGCTGGCCACGTGACCAGGAAGTGTCTGCGGACGGCGCTGGCCCCCGGCCTATAGAGTGAGATGAGCGCACAACCCTAGAGTCTGGCAAGACTGGCCCGAATGGGCAGGGGTACCTTTACCTTTACCTTTACTATTTTCATTGGAGAAATGTTGGAGGGTATGGTATCTCTTGGCTCATCTGCCAAAGTTAGAAAAGTTGCCAGGAGTTAAAATAGCCACAAATCATTCAAGCCAAAGGATCAAGCAACACCTTCTTCATCCATACATTGGGGTAAATTTTAATCCAATTATGCTCAAAGCTGGAAACATATAAGGGTGAGATAAACACACAGTAATTTTCACACACACTTCTGTATTAATTTGAATGTTTATCACATTTTACACAAGTTATGTTTCCGGAATAAGTATGGAGTGGAATCAGATAAAAATAGGCACTTTCAAACCCTAATGAAAACAAAGATTAGCTTTTTTAAAAAAGAAGAAGAAGAAGCAAAACACACAGATGTAAAAAGTTTAAAAGGTGCTGCTAATGTATCAACAAGGGAACACCCTAACAGCTGTGAGGAACATGATACCTAAGTTTCCCAGTTTAGCTAATAAATAAAAATAGAGACAAAACAGAAGGAAATGCATGCTTTAAGTTGCCAAGACTACATGGTGGGAGCTTAAAACACCTGGTTCTTGCCACAAAGCTGCAATAAAGACAGAGGGAATGATAGCATCCCGTACAATGCGTCAGACTTCAGTCTGGATGTTGCTAAAAGGGTAACCAGACATCATTTAAACTTGGTAAACCTGTTATCTCGATTATATCACTCTGCCTTCAGAAGGTACTGCTGAAAACAAGCGACAGACTAGGCAGCTGTAGGGGTACCCATAACAAAAATAACTCTCATATAATATGTTTTCCTGATCTTAAAAGAAAAAGACAATGGGCGATTCAGGCCAAAGGAGGAAAACATAACTTCTTTATCCTTTAGCATAATGGGAGTCATATTTCAATAGACTTCAGGAGCTATCCAGGAGATTTTCAGGAACTAATCATGGTTCAGGGTAAATGTCTTTAAGAGAATTGTGAGTGGGTACTGAGGTACCTTGAATCAGCTCCTCCAAAGGCTGCTTTATGTTGCTGTTTATAAGATCATTTCTGAGTGAACGTCCCCAGTGGGTAGGAGTCCTTAATCATGGCCACAGTTTCAGGCAGGAAAAATCAAGGGAAGGGGATCCATGGATTGGTTTTTGAAAAACAGGGGTTCCCCTGTACTTAGCTAATTGGGAACCACTAATATTAACCCTAGCTGGGTGGGAGGGCTGCATACTATTACTTGACAGCAAACTTGCTCTCAAAGAAATGGACAATGTTTATTGCCATATATGGTGGGAAACGGTGGAATATATTTATGTGACCTACTGAGAAACAAATCATATTACTCGTGCATGGAAACTGGTCAACGAGTCTGTCAATCTTGAAGATAAAGCAAATTTTGTGGGGGTGGTGGCATTAATGAACTAGTTTTTTTTTAATGTAAACAGGAGGTGTTTGTGTGTGAGAGAGAAAGAGAAGTGAAGCATTACTCCACTGAATCTCGCATTTCCTGCTATTTCCAAAAGTTTTATTGACGTGCTAAATATATAAAGCCCAGTTTTTGTGTGTTTTTGATGAATTCCCAGTGTACTACGGCTAACAAAAGGACCATTCCTTTAAAAGTCACCCACTTCCACAAACCTTCTCTCTGGAGACTTTTAAAATCCTGTGCAGCTTTATGTTTACCAGACTTTCCCCACATTCTGGGACAGGAAGTTGAGTGGGGGTGTTGACCTCATCTGGATCAGGAGGTGGTCTATTGAAAAAGATTCCAAGACTCTGCTCTTGTCCTGATTTATCAGATAGTTAGGTCAATAAATAAACTCTCTGCTGTGTTTTCTTCGCAGCTGTAAAACAACCAGCTGAGTCCTTTGAGAGCTAATTACTAGATCTTTTGAGTTTTCCATCAAGGACCCATGGATTAGCTTTCTGCTTAGCAAATTCCACTGCAATGTAATTTTGTTGAGGCCGGCTAGTCACAGGAGCCCCTGAGAATGAAGAGCAGTTTATTCAAGTGAAATTTAAACTTCTTCCTCTCCACTTCCCCCTGCTTTATAAAATTCTCCCAGATCCCCTGCTAGTCATTTTCCCATGGACTAAGAACTATATAGAGGGGTGTGATGCAACACACTCAGCAGGGAGCAAATAGCAGGATTTGTTAGTATATTTTTGGGTTGGGGCAAAGAGGAATTGTTAGCAAATGAGAAGGCAATATCATTGTCACCTTCCTCCTCCAGCTCACAGCTATCTGGCTTATAAGTTAAAGTTGCTGTATTCCTCTTTTCCCATTAATTTCTACCTTCCATGCCCAGAAAAAAACAAAACCCAAGTTCACAAGCTAATGAAATAGTGTGGGGACTAACAGATGGCCAACAAAAGTGGGTGTAGGAGATCTTAGCATGGCAGACAGACTTATATTACAAGGCTGGAAGGCTAAATGGCCATTCTGCTTTGAAAATCTCAATTACCTTTCTACATTTGAACACGTGTTATACTGTTGTCAATTGACATCCAATGGCCTTTTAAATGTGTTTTAAATAAGGGGGTTATTGGTTTGTCATTGTTTTTAATTTTATGATGCATTTTGTGGTTTTTATGTTGTAATTTTATGTTGTGAACCACACTGAGTCTATGGATGAAGGGTGGTATACAAATTTAATTAATTAACAAATAATAATAACAACAACAATAATAATAATTTCATTTAGATACCTGTTTAGACATGCGGACTGCCTGTATCAATCTGTATGTTTAAATTAAGATTGATGAAATATTTTTATTGTTAAAGATAGCTAGCAATTGTTTTTATTCTCCCCTTTTTCTTTCTGCTACATTGGCATTAAAAAGAAAAAATCTAGCTCTTGCCATATGAGCCGGGAGGCTTCTACTCCTAATTCCAGGTTTGCAACAAGCGCAGTTGCACAGCTGTGTGGCAGATGACATGTTCCAAGGTGGCTACCTCTCTTTCTGGAGCTTGAACATTCAGAAAGGAGCCTAGAAGTCGAACCCTGTTATAAAGGCATCACGAGAAACAGAGAACTGCTATCATGCCCTTTCTTTGCTCATTTTTCCTCATAGCAGAGCCAGTGTGTAGAGTGTTGAGCTAGGACCCTTGAGATCAGCGTTTAAATCCCCTTGGGCCAGTCACTGTCCCTCGGCCTAACAACTGCACAGGGTTGTTGTTGTGAGGAGAAAATGGCGGGTGGGGAAGAGAGAACGATGTATGCACCTTGAGCTCCTCGAAGGAAAGCTGGCACCAGGTCAATTCTCAAGGAAGGAACCTACAGGACCGCCTCTCCCGGTATGCCCTACGGAGGACCTTAAGGTCCATAAATAGCAACACCTTAGAGGTCCCGAGCTCTAAGGAAGTTAGATTAGCCTCAACCAGAGCCAGGGCCTTTTCAACACTGGCTCCAGCCTGGTGGAACGCTCTGTCTCATGAGACTAGGGCCCTTCAGGATCTGATTTCTTTCCGCAGGGCCTGTAAGACAGAGTTGTTCCGCCTGGCCTTTGGCTTGGAATCAACTTGATCCCCTTCCCCTCTTTCCTTTCTCCTTCTGTGTTGGAACTCCCATTTGGGGATTTCCCTGGCTTTTTTCTGGCCCACGTAGGACCAGTCTGGATAGTTGGCCTTGGTGAAGATTTGACATTTTCATCGCCCAAATTTTTTTGATTTGAGTTTCTACTGAAATGAGGCTGCATTTTAATGTTGTATTTTAATCTTGTTTTTAAGTTGTATTTTAATCAATTGTTTTTATATCTGGTGTTAGCCGCCCTGAGCCTGGTCTTGGCTGGGGAGTGCGGGGTATAAAAAACATTTTATTATTATTATTATTATTATTATTATTATTATTATTATTATTATCATCATCAATTTTGCCCGATCTGATTGTATTTTCTAACTCCACAGTTGAAGGCAGCATTGCTTCTGAACATAGCTGTCAACTTTTCCCTTTTCTTGCGAGGAATCCTATTCGGAATAAGGGAATTTCCCTTTAAAAAAGGGAAAAGTTGACAGCTATGCTTCTGAATACCAGTTGTTGGAAACTGTGAGAGGGGAAAGTGCTCTTGTGCTTATGTTCTGCTAGATGGGCCTTGCTCTGATCCAGCTGACTATTCTTATGTAATCTTTATGTCCTTCTACACTTGGCTTTGGGCAGTAAAGGTAATTTTGGAAGGGGCTCTGACTTTCAAAACGGATCTACTGCATCTTCCTAGCTTGATGTTCCTACCTTCATGCCACACTTGGGGCTACAATGCACACAAACTATATAGTACAGATTGAATCAGAAATGCTATTTTAGCACTGTTGTTCCTATATTTTTAAACACGTTCTATTTACATGCAAGGCTCATTCTGTAAATAGAAATGCACAATGGCGCAAACCCTGTTTTCTTATTTAAAATATGTGGGATCTGGTTGTGGTTTCCCACAGTGGTAAGAAAACACACTCTGCTGTATTATTGGTTTATGTTATTCTGCCATGTTACATATTTATGGTACTGAGTCCTTAGAGGAAGAATGAATACAGGTCATTCAAATCTATCCCTCATCCCACCCCATAGATATTAACAAATTGTGAGTCTCAGCCAGGGGGGCCAAAAGGGAGAGGAGTGGTTGGATGGAGGGAACAAGAGACCCACTGATATCTTGTCCCCAGCCAATGATGCGAGGCAGGATGGAGCAATGCAGTGACACCATGAATGTGAGAAGTTGTTCTTTTCTTTTCTGGGTCTTTCTTTAATTGGTTTTATTTGCATTTTATCCTGTCGTTGGGCTACTTTGAGACTTCTTTTTACGCTTCAGATTACAGACATTTCAGGTTACAGACTCCACTAACCCAGAAATAGTACCACAGGTTAAGAACTTTGTTTCAGGATGAGAACAGAAATTGTGTGGCGGCAGCAAGAGGCCCCATTAGCTAAAGTGGTACTCAGGTTAAGAACAGTTTCAGGTTAAGAACGGACTTCCAGAATGAATTAAGTTCTTAACCCAAGGTACCAGTGTAAAATAATCAGCAATGAGAAACAGTGAGCTCCCCATGTTTCAACATCTGTTACAACCCAATTTGTATGCTGAAACAGGTATGGTAGAACCCACCCTGCAGGTCTCTCAGTAATACAGCGTTTGCTCAAGCAAACAAAAACAAAAAGACTGAACTAGTTCGGAAACAGCTGTTTGGTGAGAAACAAAAAATACTGTGGTTCAAGTTCTGCTACAGCAAATGGTTCTGGTCAGGTGTCAGCTACCTTTTCAGCCTGACACATAAAATGAAACTCCCACAAAATCAAGAGTGGAATCAAACAGTATAAAACAGATTGTACGTTCACCTCCCTGGGACTAACCATAGAACCCTGATATTACAGAAGGAGTGTGAGGAAATCCAAAAATATATATGGAAATATGGTCCAAACTGATGAATGCTAAACATCCAGATCGGTAACAGAATTATATCTGGGTGGGGAAACTATGAGCCTTCAGATGTTGTTAGACTCTGACTTCCATTAGCCCTATTCAGCATGGCCAATGCTCAGGGATGATGGGAACATAAGAACGTGTGTTGCACCAGCTCAAAGACCCACCTAGTCCCGCATCCTGTTCTTAAAAGTCGCCAACTAGATCCCTATGGGAATCCTGCATGCACTCCCACAGCACTCACAATCCATCACTTGTAGTTCAGCAACATCTGGAGGGCCACAGGTTCCCCAGCCTTGGTTTATACGCTTCCAAAAACAACAACAATGTGAGTCACTTAAGTAAATAACTGTCCATAAATACACTCCAGATGTTCTTTGATGGGCTGCTGGCCATTCCTTGAGAATGCTTTCTAAAGGCTCTTTGAAAACAGGAGGCCCTTTTCCCTTTGAGAAATGAAACTCGACATCCACGTTATCTAGCTGAACTTCCCAAGTTGAAAAGAGCTTCATTACAAGCAAGCACCGTTGCCAGTAATTCCCCGTATGAATCCGTTCATTTAATATGTTTTTCCACACCAAATATTTCTGAACATCCTCACAATGTGCCAAGTAATCCACACATGTCACATCCTCCTGTAACACCTGCTGGACCTGGAACAAATGAACGGCTATTAAGCCCACATCCCTCCTGGGCCAGGCAAAGTGATACAGTTTCAAAACAACGAAAATCCAGGTTGTCAAAAATGATTTACATGTGGATCGCCATGCCATCCGCATGCATCCAGGACTCGGAGCATGTGTGGAAAGATGGCGACATTTAATGCTTCGGTCATGGTATGAAAAGCAAATTTCAGAAATGTCACGGATTAATAGGAACCAGTCAAAGATGGGATCACAGTAATACAGAAGGGTGGACATGTGGCCACCCTTCTGTGTTACTGTGATCCCATCTTTGGACTGCTTTACAGCCCTCCATTTGATGATGTTCTCTGTTTGAAGGGCTGCCCAGTCCAAAACCAGTTTAAAAATAAAAAATTTCTATTTATTTATTACATTTGTATACCACTTTCTCCTCCAAGGAACTGAAATTTGGTGTTTGTGGTTCTCCCCTCCCTATTTTACCCTCACAACAAGGTCCTAGACAGTGACAGGTCCACGGTCACTGAGTGAGCTTCAAGTCTGAGAAGGTAGACCTTCACAGAGCTACAGTTCCCATGATTCTTCTGGCAAAGCCATGATATTTTATAATTGTGAAATAATGCTTTAAATGTGTGGTGTGGGTGTGACCACGGCATCCGTATTTAAATTAGTCATTAGTTCTATTTTGTGTGTGTGAATATATATTAATTAACATAGGCAGCCCTGTGGCCAAGGTGGTGCAAATTGGTGCACACACCCCTTGAGCTGTGTTTCGCCTCCCCTAGGACTAAAAAAATAAAATAATTTGTGACGTGACAGACAATGACAGCCTCTGCTTAAAGAATGTTTTCTAACAGTCCGAAAAATTCAGTGAATAAGGCAAGGTGCATGCACAATAATGGACTCATCTGACAGAGGGCCGTCCCCATTATCTCAAGACGTTCCCTGGCCAAGGATGAAATTTTCAGGAGTCTTAAGCGATCTCAAAAAAAGCACACTGTATGGTACCATCACCTTGCAGAGTTAAATATTAGAACTTTGTATTATGG
This sequence comes from Podarcis erhardii, assembly GCF_964252035.2. Classification (NCBI taxonomy): domain Eukaryota; kingdom Metazoa; phylum Chordata; class Lepidosauria; order Squamata; family Lacertidae; genus Podarcis; species Podarcis erhardii. Next base: position 24,803,513 of record NC_138512.1, on the reverse strand, counting down.
GATCGAGTTGGAGCCCACCCAGGGGACTTTTATTTGCTCTGCTTTTCGGTTTCAGTTGTGTTCTATACACAGCTACCAATAAAGAAGGGTGTTTGCCTGGAGTAAGAAGTAAGAGTTTGCTTATTTTGCAGTTATTATGATGAGGAAGCAGGATTGGGTGCAAAGGGCAAAATAAAGAGATAAGCTAAAGTGATCTGGAGGATAAAAAACTACACTAAGGCTGGATCTAGACACATCAAAGAAGCGTTTCAGTTCAACACATTATAAACTTTGTATGAGAAATCGGGTTGGCAAAATATGGAACTCCACAGCGCCATCTGGTGCCACAGTGTTATAATGCATATATAACACATACAATGTGCTTTTTCTTTGCCAGTGTAGCTGAGTCATAAGTTACCCTTTACTCTTTTAAATCATTTACTCCCTTATATACCCATTGCATTATGAGGGGATATTAGGATCTGTCTGCATTGGTGCAAACACGCTTGTTCCTTGGGTGGACAATTGATCAATGCCATCAGCATTTCATTACAAGCACCTGCAACCACTGGTGCCGTCACAGTGTTAATTTCTCCTCACCTCAACTGGGGTGGGGCCTTAAGAGTCCCCAGCAGCATTGCATAATTTCCTATTGTTTTCATCAAACTTAATTTGGTAAGAGGCTTATGCTAATACAGGCAATTTGAATGGCTCAGGACATCTTTCTGTTTCATTTTCACAGTGACTGAGATGCTCTTTAGAGATTACGTCAGCAACATAAGGAGCCGCTTTTCCATACTTCATCCTATCGCACGGATGTGCAATTTCAAGGTCTGCCGCCACATGCTCAGGGCTAATCACATGGGTTCTTCTTCTTCCTGGTAGGTGACAATCGCATGGTGAAAATCTATTATTTTCGGTTGATGGTACCTTTGTGATTGCCCCCTCAGTGTTCTGTTAAAAAGCAGAAGCAAAACCTTCCACCCACATGGTTTTCTTTTCAAGTTTGTTTCTCTCCCCGCCCCCCCTCAAAGAAACAGGCAAGACACACAGCTGTAAAACTTCGCAAAGCCTATTGGCCTTCAAATATTGAGCAAAGTAATTTCTCTGAAGGCTGCTTTTGTAGTGACTTCAAGCAAACACTGCAGTGATGAATGGAAAAGATACACATTTCCTTTCAGATATTACTCCTGAGAGCCCTCAGTTAGGTTCCCAGAGGGCTTTGCTCTGGCAACATGGCAATGACATCAGTGTAGGCTACTTCCTGACAGACGAAAAGCTGCTGGTGTTTCCTACTTGGAGATCACAAGAGAATGCGAAAGTCTTTAAATTATTAGTTCTGAAGTGGTAGCTTCTGGAAAGTGTATCCTTGAAAATCTCTATTTCAGCAGTGCTATTACGATGGAAACACTGTAAAACCTACACACATGGCAAAGAAATTTCTGCTACGTGTGACTGCTCCTGAAATAAAGCAATTTTCTCAAATGACAAATGCCATTTTCCCGCCAGCAAAACGTATTTTTAACTTTACTAGGAAATGGTTGAGTGAGCTATATCCAGTTGTCCTTTCACCTTTGGAATCTTGGTTTTATTCCAGCCACACAAACTATCGTATTGTTCTCAGCATAGATTATTTTTCCTTATACTTTAGGAATGAAAAACTAAGAACCGATACTGCCAGTCTTCTTCATACACCCAGCCCCAAGGTTGAACATATCTGTAACTGTGGCTGCTGAACGCTTGAGGACTAGAGAGTATGTCAGTCAGTTACTCACGGTCAGATGCATGTCTGAGACTTAGGTCAGCAGTTCATGGATGACAATTCAACCCTTGAAAAACATCTTTAGGAAAAACACAGCAAGGTTTGCCATGGTTCATGACACTGCAGCTCACAACAATTAAGTTGCAGTTGGAGTAAACTTTCCATGTCTTCCCTTCTCAGCATCACAATCACACACAGCTACAAGACAGGTTACTCCGTTCAGCTTCAGCATTATAAAATGCTTAAAAATAATAATTCTGATAAGCACAGCTCAGGAAGTCTCACCATCTCACTGTGAGGAGGAAACCCCCCAGCCATCATTCATGTCCTTTCATCATTCATGCCCCTTACTGACAATAACTGGGCTAGTTGATGGGCAATTGGAAGGCTCATTTATTTGTGAGTGAAAACAACTGAAGAACACATGGAGATAATATCAGCAGTACTGGAAATTATGTTAGATAGATACAACAGTGTTGTTAACACTGTATATTCTCACATATGTGAGAAGCCATCAGTAGGCAAGACGTCAGCAGCAATGTTAAATTCCAACATTATAACTTGGTGAGACAGGAAACATGTAGCTTTGCAGATTGCGTACTACAATAGATCAGGAAATATAAACTGTCCATCGGATTAGCACATGGGATGAAAACATATGGCGAACAAATACATCCCCACTGGTTTCACCCACACCATGTATCGAATGCACCCTCCTTCCTTCAGAGAATCCTATAACTGCCAGAGACCGTGCTGAGGAAGGCTGCACAAAGGGGTTGTGGTGGGAACCTCCCCCCACCCCTGCTCCTGGTCAGGATCCTGAAGCTGCCCAGGAGCAGAGGGACAGTATAGATTTGGAACAGTGGTTTGTAGAGGGACATAGTTCAGAAGACAAAAGTTGGGAAGAACTGGGTGGTGAACAGCTAGGAGAAGAAGAACTGGGGGAGAGAGAGAGTTAACAGACTCTCTCTCGCTGGACAGCCTACATCTGCCCAGCCCAAGGTCATAACAAGCAGATAAGTTGCAAGATGAAGAAATGACTCGGGGTGTAAACCTTAACTGGGAGCACCTTTACTCCGAGAATGGACTCTTTATTCTTTCGCAGTGATCCTGAAAATCTCTTTAAATGGTAAGAGATTATTTTTTGCTTTGTTCTGTTTATCCACGGCCAAAGGGAGGGAGGAAGCCATTTACCTAAAGCCTGACAATAACTGACTTTTGTTAACAGCATTGGAATTGTAACTTTGTAAGAAGTGAACTATAGTTCCCAGGTATGCCCGCTATGGATGAATATGTGAAGTCACAGAACTATGATGTTGCATTATATAACTGCATACAAATGCAGTCTTACAAGCAATATCTCAGTCAACTCTTTACTTCAAAACATGTAAATTCCTCATTTTCTAACATACATCTTTATTTTGGAGAAGGAACACTGCAGATTGTGTGCCTACTTAAGACCGGCATTTCCTTATTGCTCTCCATTGGCTCTTCCCCCACCTGATCTACTTTTTATATTAGTGAGAGCTTTCATCTGCCGGTAATTTTCTTGACCACTTTAATAATTTTTTGCACTCTTCCTATCATAGCTTTGGTAGGACCAGGTGATCTTTGCTCTCCTTCAGACTTAAATTGCTGTTATATGTTAACAGTTAAAGCAGGCTACAAAACAGAGGTAGCTAAATTAAATTCCCTTCCTTCTTATACAGTCATACCTCATGTTACGTCCGCTTCATGTTACGTTCCTTCAGGTTACGCCCTGCGGCAACCCAGAAGTACTGAAAAGGGTTACTTCTGGGTTTCACCACTTGTGCATGCGCAGAAGCACAAAATGACGTCACGCGCATGCACAGAAGTGGCGAATCTCAACCCGTGTGTGCGCAGGCGCACCGCTGCGGGTTGCGTTCTTTTCATGTTGCGAACGGGCTTCCAGAACAGATCCCATTCGCAACCAGAGGTACCACTGTATTGTGCAATGAAAGGACTTATATTACTAAACTGTTTTGATCAGTGTTCAAAACTCCCATTGTTCCAGATGCATTTTGTGACAGGGAAGTTCATTAGTGTAAGCTGTTTCTGAGCTCTGGGTACAGTACTGAGCCTAAGATTTCAGATTAAAATTGCCACTGCTGGAAGAAAAGGAGGACCTTTTTCTGCCTCCTCACTTCCACCCACTCTCTGAAGACCCTATGAAGACCCTCATAAGAATATTAGGGGGGTGGGCAGGGGAAGTATGGCTTTTTGTTTTGTTTTTTTGCAGTCTTCACAGACATGTGAAAAATGAACATAAGATTTTAGCTGCAGTTCATTCATTTTCAGTTTTGTATTCTTGTTATATAAAAAGCACGCCTAGACACTCCATGGGGTGCCTATAACCTAGGTTTAAGGTGCCATTTAGCTCCTGCCTTTCATATCTCAGTTTCTAACACTGCTTTTGAAAGTATTTGTTTGATTTTTTAAAAATATTAATTAATGCCATTACAAATAGGTGACTAACACTAACGTTCCACCCTGTGGAATGCCCTCCCATCAGATACCAAGGAAATAAACAACTATCTGAGTTTTAGAAGACATCTGAAGGCAACCCTGTATTGGGACATTTTTAATGTCTAATGTTTTACAATTTTTTATGTGCTGTAAGCTGCTCAGAGTGTCTAGGAAACACAGCCAGATGGGTGGGGTATAAAAAATAAATTTATTATTATTATTATTATTATTATTATTATTATTATTATTCACCGTGTATCAAGCAAATTAGCCAGGGATATTTATATCCTATCCTACATATATCTAAGGCACCAGAGAAAGCAGGTAAGGAGATGTTATTGACTTGACTGCATAACCCAGGGTTGGAGAACCTTCAGAAATTACTGGACTACCACTCCCATCATCCCCCCAATCATTGGCTGTGCTGGCTGGCACCAACATGAGTTGTAGTCCAAAATATCTGGAGAGCTTCAGGTCAGCAAACACTGTACTACATCTATGGAGGTGTAAGGAGAGAGAGAGACAGAGAGACAGAGAGAGAGAGAGAGAGAGAGAGAGAGAGGGCTGTTGGCAGTAAGAATGGAAAGAAGGACAGACTTCACAAATGTTGGCAAAGACAGGGGTGGATGAGTTCCAGCTTTAGCACAGAAAGTCAACAAAGGGAAAATAAGTGGATTTAACACACAAAAGTCCTATTTAAGAACTGGGCAGAGCATTACAATGCCTAATATAGGAGGTAGGAGGAAGTTCACACCTCAAAAAGCAGGAATGCCAGCTTATGTACAGGTGGCGTCAAATAGTTAGACAGATATGCACCTTGAGCTCAAAGTCGCAACCCAGGTATGGAAGCATTGGGTCCAAGACAATTTGCTGCCTGAGAAGACAGACAAGATGGCGGCCCCTCCTCATTCGACATACAAAAGCTGCCTTGGCTGGCAGTTTAATCTTACTTCAACAATGCTGTGTGTGTGTGTGTGTGTGTGTGTGTGAGAGAGAGAGAGAGAGAGAGAGAGAGAGACCTACCCATGTGAAGCTGACACAAAAACCCTGCACAAACACGATTCATTTTTAGAGTAAAATTATCAATGGATATAAATTGATTTATATAAAGACACAATGTAAAAAAGACATTATAGTATAAAGGATGTTGAGTTGTGGTGGAGGGAAGCCACATAGATATATATTATAATTTTCTTTTGGTGAATATGGTTTTTATTTTGTAAAGTATATAAAGTGTATTTGTATCTTTCCTTAGTGAACAAAAAAGAAGAAGAAATAAAAACCCTGCACAAACACTAAGCAATACAATGAAAGATCACTATTCCCCCCTCTCCCCTCTCTCTTTCCCCTCTTTCCCACCAACCTCACAATGTCTATGATAACAGTGACTCATACTGAACATAAAGGAACTGTGAAAAAGACTTTGTGAATTGAAAGTGGAGACTTTTCTCTGTTTCTTTCTTTGTTTTGTTACACAAGAAAATCTTTGAAAGAAACAATGGTGACAGGATATCATCCTCTACTATATCTGAAGCATCAGTCTAGTTTGGAGGGGAGCAGGATCCTATCCTCCAGCAGAGGGAATGCCTCAGGACAAGGGGTGGGGTCTTAGGAGGCTCAACCAGAAGGCTGCCCATGCTGCCATGCAACATAATCTACCTGAGGCAGTTGCCTCATTTTGCCCAGCAGTTGGGCTGGTTCTGCCTTTGGCATCTGTTAAGTGGCAGTACAGAATGACCTAAGAATTGGAGAACGATGAATACATTCATGGAAACTGGAAAGGATTAAGGAAGCAAAAGAAGAATAGAAAGCGCCAGGTATGGACTCATATTTAAATATATACTGTATAAATTAGCAAGTATTCAGCCTCCTCTATCACAGGCTGATCACTGAAGAAATGATGCTTTTGAATTATGGTGCCGGAGGAGACTCTTGAGAGTCCCATGGACTGCAAGAAGATCAAACCTCTCCATTCTTAAGGAAATCAGCCCTGAGTGCTCACTGGACGGACTGATCGTGAAGCTGAGGCTCCAGTACTTTGGCCACCTCATGAGAAGAGAAGACTCCCTGGGAAAGACCCTGATGTTGGGAAAGATGGAGGGCACAAGGAGAAGGGGACGACAGAGGACGAGATGGTTGGATAGTGTTCTCGAAGCTACCAGCATGAGTTTGACCAAACTGTGAGAGGGAGTGGAAGACAGGAGTGCCTGGCGTACTCTGGTCCATGGGGTCATGAAGAGTCGGACACGACTAAATGACTAAACAACAACAACAATCACAGGCTTCTCTGTCTCAGTCCAAATGCTGCCCTTGCTTCCAGATCTATCATCCAGATTATCTTTTGAGTTGTCATGTCCAGGGAACTGAGCCAGATGGGAATGGAACATGAAAAAGGAACATGGTATCAAGGTACAAAGCCCAGTCTAGCAATGACCCAACAAATCATACGAGGCCGAACATTATTTCCGCTTGTATATTTCCTTGGTCTTTCTTCTCGCTCATCTCTTTCTCTACTCTGGCAGTAAATTACAAAGCATCAGTGTGTTGGTATGAATGAGTGCTCTAGAAATAAACAAGCCACGATGAGAAGGCAGTCCTGGAACTGCTCGGTGTTGAGTGATACACTTTCCCTAGCGTTGCTTTTCCCTTTCTGAAATTCCAAGCGCTGACAACGTTAAAAAGAAAATGAAAAGAAGTCTTTTCAGTGTCTTTTTGAAGGCATCCCCCCCCCCCCGAAACAAGGACAATGAAACCATGGGATCTTTTTTTTTTTGGCCAGGAATTTTCTTCTGGATCTGAAGAGATAAATGTACAGGCTTGGGGACATTACTCACATTACTTTTTGTTGAAGAACATTTTGTGAGTTCAGTGGATCTTCAGTAGAATTGTCCATGTGGCCAAGGGCAATCTATAGGTTGGTACGTAGACAGGTAGATATATAGCCCCTTAGGGGCAAAGAAGTTGCTTAAGTTTCACTTTCATTATATGTTCCTTTACTCTCTTTTCTTCGGATGGCTGCACACATGTACAACCTGCCCACTTTCTGGGTTTTCTTGGCTGGGGGTTCCCCCCTAAGTTTTTTAAAAAAACACTTCTGCAATCTGTGGGATTCACCCCAATATGCAGGTAAAAGGTAAAGGGACCCCTCACCATTAGGTCCAGTCGCGGACGACTCTGGGGTTGCAGTGCTCATTTCACTTTACTGGCTGAGGGAGCCGGCATACAGCTTCCGGGTCATGTGGCCAGCATGACTAAGCTGCTTCTGGAGAACCAGAGCAGCGCACGGAAATGCCGTTTACCTTCCTGCCGGAGCGGTACCTATTTATCTACTTGCACTTTGACGTGCTTTTGAACTGCTAGGTTGGCAGGAGCAGGGACCGAGCAACGGGAGTGCACCCTGTCGTGGGGAATCAAACCGCCAACCTTCTGATCGGCAAGCCCTAGGCTCTGTGGTTTAACCCACAGTGCCACCTGCGTCCCTAATATGCAGATCCCTCAGTCTTATTGTTCAGGGGTTGCACAATGTCACCATGCTGGGTCTGAGTTCAGCATTAGAAGGTGTGATCCTGAGCTAGGATTCTTACCCGCAGAGAATCTTACGGCATTGGCGATATACACGCACAGCTTGAAAACTGGAAGCTATGGTCGTCAGCATCAGTGTTGCGTATGTGGACGCATGCACAAAAGAAAATTCTGCAGTATTGAAGGTTGGATATAAGAAGCTAAACGCCAATAGTTGTTTGCCACCTCTCTCCTTGCTGTCATACTCCTCTTACCAATGGGCTTCTATGAGTCCCAAGGAATGTTCACAAGCATTCTAGTTGCTTAGTGTGAGCAGCAGCATCCCAAGAAGTGATGATAACTCTTGTAAGATATGCAAAGACCAGTTTGGCTATGGAAATCTTCACACAGCCCTAGAGGCAAAGAAGGATGTGTGATGTGCTGATAAGCAGTGACATCAAGGGTTAGGAATCTAAATGGGAAGACGAACTGGAAAATAAACGAGTAAGGACAACTGGGATTGGTGGCAGGGCAGCTGAAGAATGTGGATAGAGTAGGAAGTGGCTTGAGAATTAGAGGTTTGATGAAAGTAAGATTGGAAAAGGCAGGGAGTTAAGGGGGGGGGGAGAGAGAACAATATTAGAGCGCAATTGGAGAAGAACCCCATCTGTGTCTGCAACTCATTTTCCGAAATTACTGAGAACTCTTGATTAGTAATATCACTTTGTTCCTAAATGAATAACTCTCTTGATTTAAGGTATCCACCTCTAGAACAGGGACTTTTTTATTAGGTTCACATCAACATAGTTTATAGTTTATTTTCTGGGAAAATAAAAGGTTTTGATGATTTAGTTAAAGAGGAATCTACTGTACATCAATTACTTTAGCACCATGATGCTAGTCAAGGAGATGCTGGCAAGCGGTTATAAAGTCATATATAAAACTGCATTTATTACCATTTTAGGCAGCTGAAACCCAAGTGTTTCCTGACTTGAGGCATAGCAGTTGCAGTATGGTTCTCGGGTTTGCAGTCTAGACAAAATTGGCAGCTTCTAAAATTTATAGCTGCCTGCCGTCACAAAAATGTGTCAAAATTTAAATTTGCATAAAAGGTTGCACTGCCATGGCCTCGAATCATCCCATTAGTGACTCTGTTTTGCTCAGCACTTGTTTTAAATTCTTTTTGGATTGTTTGGAATCTATCATGGGTCTATCCAAACATGGCAGAAGTCTGTGGGATAGCATTCCATAGCTTCCTAAGGGACAGAGATAATATTTATGATGGTGTTTGCGTAAATTCCAAGTACAAATTACACAGTAATCTAAATAAATTAAACCGAAGAACACCACAATGCATAAATTCTAATTAAACAAGTTAGTGCAACAAAATTGTGAGTTTTCCACTGCTTTTTTTCCCTGTTGATAAGTTTGTCATTTATGCTTTTGGTATAAGCTTCATTAGCTAAAGCCCCATGTCAGGGAACTGCCATCAGGGCCAGAGGGAGAGAGGGGGCTCCAGAGGGATTCCGGAGAGCGTCCCGGGATGGGGAGAAGCAGCCCATCTTCTGGGGAAGGAAATCAGTGCAGCACCAGTGGAGAAGGGGGGCAGATGGGGGAATTGGTGAGGCGGTCCCACGACTCCTCGCCGGGGACCAGCGGGGAGAGCACGGGTCCTCCGCTGCCCACACCCTCCTTGCGCAGAAGGCTTCCGCGCAGGGAGAGTAGGCGGAGACTAGGCGTCAAAGAGCTTCTTTGCTGGAAGAAGTTCAAGAAACGCCCACTGACGGATTCTGCCAGCGATTGAGACAGCCACGGGCGAGTGGCTGTCCGGACAGAAAAGGTTCACTCAGGCAACCCAGCCAGGTATGGCGCCGGTTTACGCACGAGCAACCCCTAGAACCATTACACCCCACCTGCACTATTTGCATAAAGCAGTACCATACCACTTTTAACACCCATGGCTTCTCCCGAAGAATCTTGGGAACTGTAGTATGCTGGAAATTGTTAGGAGACTTCTATTCTCATCTCTGACTACAGTTCTCAGAGTGATTCCCTCTCCCCTCTTCATAGGAAACTCTAGGAACAGTGGCTTTTTAAAAATTTACCTACAGTTCCCAAGATTCTTTGGGGGAAGTTGTGACTGTTTAGCGTAGATTAATACCATTTTCAATGTACAGTGCAGATAAAGGATATGTCATAAATGTCCCTCCACTGGTGATGGTGATGAGAACTACAAACCTCTGTGTGTGTGTGTGTGTGTGTGTGTGTGTGTGTGTGTGTGTATTCATTCAAAAGTAGGTCTCACTATGCTTATTGGGGCTTACTCCCAGGTATGTATCCATACAATTGAACCCTGCAGTCACCTGTCTAGGAGGAAGTCTCAATGAACTCAGTTGGACTTACTTCTGAGTAAATATGTATAAGATTGGGAGCATGTGATTTTATCTGTGAAGGTGCTTGTCCTGTTCATAGCAGCGATAAGAAACCCAGGTGTGCTGTTGGACTCGGACATCCTATCAGCCCTAGCCATCATGGCCCACATTCATGGATGAGAGTTTATAGTCTTACAAGAGCTGGAGGGATTCTAGAATCTTCCATCAAAGGATCAATGGATTCCAACCATAACAAAATCTTAATGTCTTCCAGAAGATAGGGAAGGCCAGCCTAACTATTCTGGATGTCTAAGCAGGGCAACTTACTGAGGCAGCAAGCAGCAGTTTGGAAAGGCCTACAGATTCTTCTTCCAGTGGCTGGCCTGCTTGGACTGAATCATCGAGAAGCTTGGTGATCTCACCTACAATTTATAGAAAGCAGCAGACACAGAGGCCTGGTCTTGTTCCTCTGCATAGGCTTCCTAGCAACAGGGAAAATGGGAGAGTCAGCATTCCACTTTAGCCGCTGCTGTCAAATATGGAGGCTTTGAAGATTTTCGCCACAGGCACTGTCTAACTTTGACAGAGCTAACAACATAGCCAGAGAAAAAGCGACATTTACAGTTTAATCCTAACGCCCAGCTGCAAGCAAAATTAATCCTACCTCATGAATAAGGATTTGGGGACTGGGGAGGACTCTTGTCACAAGGGATTTAAAATCGCTTGCCGTTCCTTTGTCAGAATTGTGGGCGGCAGGCTGGGGGAGGGCTATTTGTGCTGTCCAGAAATTGCTTTCAAATGTGACTGTAACTGTCTTATGCGCACCCCAGCTAGCACCTCACATAAGTCATTTCCTCATTCCGTAGGAGTCTCAGGTGCGCTGAAAAGGAGGCTAATCCTGGGGTTGCTCTGCTGAATCAATACTGACATAAATTTGCCCTTTTTCGGGCCAATTAGTACAAGCGGATATGAGAAGAGCAGAGGGGAGTGACCTGGTTGATGCCTGACCCTAGAGACACCCAGCCAGAGCCAGCAATGTGGGAATGCACAGTCTGTCTCTAGACAAAAGTCACTTACTGAACATTCGTATCAAGAAGTGTCAAAACATCCCAGAGAAATTTCATTAATTTGATTAAAAGCCTTTTCCTAAGGATGTAAGGCTCATGCCAAAGGCCTATTTAAGTCAAGCATCCTGTTTCCCACAGCCTCTGACGCCTATGGGAAGCCCCAAGAAGGACGTGGGCCCAACAGCCATCTCAGATGGCCTTATTCTCCCAACATTTGTCTCTTACTATTTTAAAGCTATTTTGGGACGCGGGTGGCGCTGTGGGTAAAACCTCAGCGCCTAGGACTTGCCGATCGCATGGGCGGCGGTTCGAATCCCCGCGGCGGGGTGCGCTCCCGTCGTTCGGTCCCAGCGCCTGCCAACCTAGCAGTTCGAAAGCCCCCCCGGGTGCAAGTAGATAAATAGGGACCGCTTACCAGCGGGAAGGTAAACGGCGTTTCCGTGTGCGCCTCTGGCTCGCCAGATGCAGCTTGTCACGCTGGCCACATGACCCGGAAGTGTCTGCGGACAGCGCTGGCTCCCGGCCTATAGAGTGAGATGAGCGCACAACCCTAGAGTCTGTCAAGACTGGCCCGTACGGGCAGGGGTACCTTTACCTTTTTATTTTAAAGCTACTTAGGTTGGTGGCTGTGGCGTTTGCCCTCCTAGGGGTGTGACATCATACTAGGTTCATAAGGAAAGGGTTAACTTATTGTAAAATGACTAACCAATGGGAACCCAAGGGGGCAGAGTTAACTGTGTATAAGGTTTAAGCACAGAGGGTTTTGGGGGGAGTTAGGAGTTAGAGTTAGAGTGGCTGAGAAGACAATCTGGAGTTAGAAGAAACGGAGAAGATAAGTCTGTGGGTTGGGCTAGTCTGGTGTGAGAGAGTGAGAGAATTTGTTAAGAGGAGTCAGTCAAACAGTTGATATAATCAGTCAGAAGGTATTAGGAAGGTATAGGCTGGTAAAGAAACTAAATTTAAGAAACTGACAGGAATATTATCTGAGAAACCATAAACTTGTTAATGTTTATAAAATAAACTTGTTTATTTGGTTCACTTTTAACAACAGTCTGGACTCAGTGTTTTACCTGAGAGTAACGGGTTGTGGCAGCGGGGAAGTGAGCACAGTGGTGACACAGGGATCAATAGACCGTTAAATGTCTGGGGACCCTGTGTGATCACCACAGTGGCTATCACCACAAGTTGTGGCAGGGAACCTCAACTGTGCACTGTGTGAAAAAGTGCAGTTTCTTGTCCACCCTGAATCACCCATTTCTCTTGAATGTCCACTTCCCTTCAGATTTGTGCTGGTTGTTCACCTGAGCAGGGTCTTCCAAATACCCCTCCATTTCCCATGTAGGTAAAACTGTGATAACTTAGAAAAGCGTGAAGCCCTATAGAGGCGTTTTGCCAATCACACTAACTAGAATTATTTTGACTCCACTAAGTGCTATGCTGATCTCAGGTTGCACCTAGGGCCAGATGAAGCAGTTAACTGGATCCCTCTCCAGCCCCAAGCTAATTTAGACTGACTGTGAACTTTGAATTTCTTCTAATATGCCAACTGAAGCCTTCAAGTTAGGCTGTGGCGAGGGGGATCCAGAGGTGTCCAACCCTACATGGGACACTTTGACAGATGGGTGGGGTCACTCACTTGTCAATCACCTGTCGTCATATGATATGCATGCAGTCTGTGGCTGCGAAGGAAGAATTTGGAGTGTACTCTTGAGCCGCCGATTATTCCTTTGCCCAGCTTGAACCACTTCAAGCTATGGCTTGAAGGAAGAAGCAGATTTGCACTCTAAGTGCACTCCCGAGTCTTTCTTTGTAGGCCAAATTCAATGCTTTTTGAACTGCCTCCATTTTCTGTCAGCATGCAGGGGGAAAGGTCAGCATGGCTTACCAAAAATACCTTGGTGGGCCAACCTCTGAGGCCTAGCAGGCCTAATTAGCCCCATGGGCTAGAGGTTTCACACCGCTGCCTTCAGCTTACTGAGGTCTCATTGACTAAGTTTTAATTTGACACTGGATTACACCCAGTCATTCCCCAAGCTATTTCAACTGTCAGCTTCTGCCTAGGAACACACATTTCCCAGGAAATCTGAAAACAACAGCAACACTTTTTCTTTTTACACGTCCTACCTTTCTTTTGCGCAAAATGACTTGACCGTCCGTAGGCTCGTGTGTGGTTGTGTTGTTCTTGAAATCACTTATACGCTCCACCAGGGATGTGCTTTTGATGCATTTGTCTTGAGCACACGCAAAGCCATTTTCATCCAGAACATTTTCCTCCGATAAAAAACAAGAACCAGGTGATGGCACAAGAACATTTCTGGAGTCTGCAATAACTACATTTAGGTCACTACACGGACCAGGAGAAAATTCATCAAATAATTGACCACAGACTGTTTTTTCATTCCCATCTTTAGGAGCATTCGATTTTTCATGCCTCTGTGCAGCTACAATATCACAGGCCATCTTCTTATCAGGCATTGATTCTCCTTCATCTGGAGGCTCAGAGAAGTTTTCTTCTGGGGTCTCTTCATTTTCATTGGAGCTGTTGTAACAAAGTTCTAGTCTCTCTTCTCTGCTATCACAAATATATTCCTTCAGTGCTTTGGGATCTGTCTCATTATGAAGTTTCCCAGCAGAATCCAAGGCATGACTGGAGTCTTCCTTTGCTTCCACACCTGGGTCCATCTTCATGAAGAGTCCTGCTCCTCCTTCTGACTGGTTCCTTTCAGCTGACCATTTTTCTTCAGGGTCACCAAGCTGGTGGTTGACTTTCTCCAAAGAGAGCTCTACGTCATTGTCCTCGGCATCATTATCACCACCAATGGAAACATTCACCAATGTTTCTGTGCTAGCCTCTAGGGAGGGAAATTCTTCTTCCTCTTGATGATTGTCATTTTCATCTACCTCTCTGGAAACATTACCAAGCAGCTTTGTGGGGAAACCTCCCAGTTCTCCACCATGACAGCAGTCCGGCAAGGAAGCACTTCTTTCTTTCTGGCTTTCGCTCCGAAGTCTGTCATTTTCCATACCTGCTTGCAAGTTGTCAGCTACTAGGCCATGCCTGCATAATATATTAGAATCAATAGACCCAAACGGCAAGCCCATCCATTGGGTCACGTGTTCTTCCCAGCTTCTTTTTCTGATTGCTAGAGACATGTCATAGTACTTTAGCAACAGGTTCCACAGTGTAATGCAAAGAGGGCCAGAGGAAACATTATGACTTCCATGAAATTCTCTGCAGGATGAAATGGTTTTACCTCTTGCATATCTTCTGTAAAAAGAAGAAGAAATAAATTATCGTTTCAATGTAAGTAACAGAAGCGCATCTAGCGGGGAGGGAAGTATGGAAAAGCAACAGTAAGTGCATGAGTTATGAAGAGTTTAGAAAGATGTTTTGCAGAATAACTTTAATCATTTTCCAACAAAGGCAAAAGCTATAATCTAGCATAGCCTCCTTGCTGATTACTCCCTCAAATGAAGTAAACAGAATGCTATAAAGAACTTTATGGGAACACAACAGGTTCCATAAGCCAAAAACTGACAATGAGTCTCTCATCACTGCCTCTGTCATGAGACAGCTATTTTCATGGGTTTAAAAGCCATTGGTCTTGTGAGTCTTTGTACACAACACAAGTCCACATTTCCTATTCATGAAAATAACCAAGCACCACATTATTGTCAAAGGCTGAATTTCAATGCCTGCCTTTTGAACTATTCATACATTCTAGAATATTCATTTTTTTTTTGTTACATTGGTAAATTTAGACCCTAGGCTGAACATATTTAGAACTATTATCTTCCCTAATTATTTTTAAGAAGAATATTTCCAAGGACAGTTTAGTGTTCCCCAACTTACTTCACTGTCACTATCAGAGAAGGCAGAAACATTTTACTGAGTAGATGGTTTTCTTAGAATAGGTACTGGAGCTTTTCAGATGACCAGACTATTTACAAGATCACTGGAAGGCTGTCTAAATGTGAGTTGTGTTCAGTTTGTGATATGCTTGAAACAGTCCCACACACCTGAATATAAACATATAAAGTTGCCTTACAGTCCAACATAGTCTACTTGATTAGAGGGCCTCATTGATCCTACTAGCAGAGGTCCTTCTCAGGCTTGCTACTAAATGCTGAGACCTGAAAGCATGTGCTGTATACCACAGCTATGGGATTTCCCTTATTGTCCCTTCTTGATTTTTTAAATACAGCATGCTAACTAAAAGGTACTGATGTTCCTTGAAGCTAGGAGTGTAGTATGTCACTCTTAGAACCCATTCAGGCCACAATAGTTCAAGGACCGCTTCTCTCCCAATAAACTGCGATAATTATCTGAGGCCCTTCTTAATGTGGCTCTTCCACAAGAGGGTGACAGCACAAGAATGGGCCTTTTCTGCAGCGGCTCCTCATTTGTGGAATGCTCTTCCCAGGAAGGTTCACCGGGCACCTTCACTATACATGGTTAGGCGCCAGGGAACAACATTCCTCTTCAGCCAGGCCTTTGGCTAATTTATATTTTATGGCCTTTTAAATGTGGTTGAGGGAGGGAGGTTACTGTTTTGTTTCAACTATTCATTTTGTGCTTCTATCCTGTTTTTTTTTTTTTTATCTTGTGAACCATTTTCAGATCTTCAGATGAAGGGCGGTATATAAATTTAATAAATGATGATGATGATAATTCAGAACCCATTATACTACACATTTTACAGCACATTGGTAGTTGATGTATGTTAGAATAATTCTCCTTATCATTTGATAGGACGATACTGTTGACTAAGGGTGGATCCACACCCAGGGGAAAAAACGCTATAAATAAGTTAGAAATTAAATTGTTATAACAAAAGGGGGGGGGACCACTATGGAAAACCACAAAGAAATTTTATGTTGTTCTCCGGCACCAACTGGTGTTGCATGTTTATTATGAATTCAAAATGCTGGGTTTCTTTTTTACTAATGTAGCTGAGTCCCAAGTTACTCCAGGACAAGAAAACTCACTCAGGGGTAATTTAATTGTTTGCATGGGCTTGTAGTCTATAGTAATTAAGTGAACCACCCATTGTTTTGTTCTGGTTTCATGTTCCCAATCGCAGCTCTTCTGCTGTACAAAATAAAAGGTGACATACAAATGATCCATTTAATCGCCTGATTAATAGGCAGTTAGTGACTGGCCTTGTTCATCTGCTTAAAGCAGCTGTCTGTTGTAAACATGGATTAATGAAGTGGAGAACAGATAAAATCAGAGGTGAACAAACAAAGAACACAGTAAAAGATTCTGCAATTCTGTCATAGGAAAGCCAGCACATTACAATAATTCATAAATATAAATGGAGGGGGGGGGGAATCCCAGCAAGCATTACACAGTCCTCTGGCCTGATTAATGGGCCTTGGGTTGTTCCAGCAATTTTTCTGCAGGTCTTTGTGTTTCCGAGTGTCCCTGAGTTTGGAAGTCCCAGCATACTTGAATAATGATATCTTCAGCATGGAGGTGTCCTCTAGTAAGACGGGAGAAACCATTGCTGACTCTGTGGCCCAATTCATAGGCTATCCAAATAGCACGCATGCTGTTGGAAACTTGAATTGAATAGGGGAAGATAAGGCTCGTCAACCAGGGAAGGTAGCACATCTAGGAGAAGAAAAACTCTGGTCCTAAACCTCTTCTGCCTTGCAGGATATCTTTGGGAGAAGAAAAGGCTAAGGGGTAAACCAGGGGTCAGCAAACTTTTTTGGCAGGGGGCCGGTCCACTGTCCCTCAGACCTTGTGGGGGGCCAGATTATATTTTTTGGGGAAAAATAACGAATTCCTATGCCCCACAAATAACCCAGAGATGCATTTTAAATAAAAGGACACATTCTTCTCATGTAAAAACATGCTGATTCCTGGACCGTCCACGGGCCGGATTTAGAAGGCGATTGGGCCGGATCTGGCCCCCTGGCCTTAGTTTGCCTACCCATGAGGTAAACCCTACACAAATCCAGAGTGTAGTCTCTAAGGCTGTTGGATGGCACCTCGTATGCCTCCTTCCAGCAACTCCTGAAGCGAAGCTTGCGCAAAACATAATGCTCAGCTGCCCTTTGGACCATATAAGTGAGGCTGGGGGGGGGTGTCTTGTTGATTGGGCAGCTCAGGGCCTCCATACAAATTGCCCAGGCTTGCGCCCCAGGGAGGTCACTTCAGTTTGACATTTCCCTTGGAGGTGCACTCCATTGTCTCTCAAGACAGGAAGGATGCCAACAGCTTGTTGGAAACTTGATTTGTGCGAGTGCGTTTGCAATTACTCACATGTCAAGTGACACATGCCCCATTCGAGACAATATGAATCATGCCAAAATAGCAAAATACATCCCAATCAGGGACCTCCCTAGCATGATTGACATCATCTGGAACGGCATGTGCCCATAGATGTACATATAAAGAGATGTCTGTCAGCTTTGGGTTCATGATGGCAACCACATCACAAATGTCGCATGCAAAGGATGTCTGCCAGTGATTGCTTATGGTTTGCGTGCCACCTTCTCATCTGCCTATCTTTCCAATGAGCCTCGTGTGATACGATGATCTGTGCCAGGCTTCTGAGTCATTAGAAGAGGCTGCTGTGCAGACTTATTATGGAATTTATGACAACGCTATCATTCAGAATCATGTAAGCATAGGAAGCAAACAACACAATGTTGCAAAAAAATAAATAAATTGAGAAGCCGACCAAGTTATGATATTTTATCATAATAAATCATACATAACAATGAAATGCTTCAAACCCCTTTGGAGCAGGGGTAGTTCACATGATGCTCTCCTAGTTTTCTGCAAGGTGGTGTTTTGTCCTGGATTTTAGGCAAGTCAAATTGCGTATTTGTAAAAATAAATAAATCAGATTTTCCTAAAAGAAGCTCAACAACTGGGTTGGTTTTCTTAAGAAAAGCTCAAATTTTCATTTCACTTCATCTCCTGATGCAAATTGTTATCTTTCCCCTGCCTCTCCTTATTTGCAAGATGTTAAAGTACTACTATATGGGATGCGGGGGGCGCTGTGGTCTAAACCACAGAGTCTAGGGCTTGCCAATCAGAAGGTCGGCGGTTCGAATCCCCGCGACGGGGTGAGCTCCTGCTGCTCGGTCCCTGCTCCTGCCAACCTAGCAGTTCGAAAGCATGTCAAAGTGCAAGTAGATAAATAGGTATCGCTCCGGCGGGAAGGTAAATGACATTTCCATGTGCTGCTCTGGTTCGCCAGAAGCAGCTTAGTCATGCTGGCCACATGACCCGGAAGCTGTACGCCGGCTCCCTCGGCCAGTAAAGCGAGATGAGCACCGCAACCCCAGAGTCGGTCACGACTGAACCTAATGATCAGGGGTCACTTTTACCTTTCCCTTTAAAGTACTACTGGCTTCCCTTACAGGGTTATTGTAATGGTTAATGGAATTATATATGTGCATCACTTTGAAAACTCTGAGAGAGAAGAGTACATATATTTGTAATGTATCTATGTGCAGCCATGTATGTTAAAGTGTATGTGTAAAATGAGTGCATGTGGAAAAACAGATTCTATATGCCAGGATTATATCTATTTCTTCATGGCCCGTTAGGTGAAAGGAAATAAAATGATGCCTTTTCAATATATACACCATCAGAGGGGGAACTCCTTATTAAATAACAGCAACGACAATAAAGGAAATTTCTGGGTTGTAACATATTACAGGTTCAAGGAACAGCCACTTCTCCTTTTCACTCCCTACATAGGAACTGTCAGCACTTAGCATGGATCTGCTTATTGATTTCAGCAATAAAGAAGATTAACTACCGAGTTTGTTCTGGGTCATTTCAGTCTACCGAGGGAAGCTCCGATTGCACACCCAGACCACAAGGCTGTCCTGACAAATCACATGCCTGAAGGTATAAAAGGAGGCAGCCTGAAAGAATTGCAGAATTATAGCTGAGCAACTGAACCTCCATAAATTACGCCTTGACAAAGTGACTTTCACAATGGAGCGTCTGCATGCTCAGAGGCCTTTAACCTCCCTTTTAAGTCCAGCCTGCTCCTATTTCACAACCATATTTTCCATGTCTACAAAGCTGAAGAAGAGGACCCTGCATGCGCAAGGGTTAACAGAATTCACTGCCGGCTGCATGAGGATGAGGATGGTGAAACAAAACCTTCTCTCAAGGAAAGATGTAGCCAAAAAAGGAGAAAAGAAAAAGGACCTGATAAACAGGGAATGAGCAAAACTCACTTTTGCTATGCATGGCATAAGCACGAAGAAATAACAGGGGAACCTGCTGAAATCTGCAGCTCTTGACAATACATACATCATTTCATTTGTATGCAGTCTTCCATAGCAAAGCTATGCTCAAGGCGGCTTACAATATGAAAAGTAATAACTGCATAATTACAAACAAAGCAAAATTAGTCAAACAGCCATGACCCTGCCTCCAATAGGCTTATGACATGTCTTGACATCATTATGTTATGCATCTCCTCAACTCCATTTCACAGCTAGCAAGGTAGTGTTGCTGGGTAAATTCACATGGTAATGGCATTAAGACATGAGGTAAGTCATGTTATGGAAAGGGAGGGGGAATTTGAATCAAGGCTGCCAGTACGTGAAGCCCTGCTTTGTCCTGTATAATTTGGTATGGAAAAAAGCACCAGTGCCAGCCATATCTCAGGGGCAAGGGCATTCCCCAAATGGGTTACCACAACATAATACCTTCTGCATAAAACATAAATCCTGGAAGTGGGACATTGAGAAGAGCCTCCTTGGCAGATCAGGCAAGACAATATAGGGATAATAATAATAATAATAATAATAATAATAATAATAATAATAATTATTTATACCCAGCCACTCTTGGCGGCTTCCAACAAAGCATTAAAATACAGTGGTCAGTTAAACATTAAAAGCTTCCCTAAACAGGGCTGCCTTCAGATGTCTTCTAAAAGTCTGGTGGTAGTTCTTCTCTTTGACATCTGGTGGGAGGGCGTTCCACAGGGCACGTGCTTCAGGTATTTAGGACCCATGGTCATTCAAGGCTTTAAAAATAACCATCAGCGCCATAAATTTAGGGAAGCGTGCTGGGCGCCAATGCAACTCCTTTCCATTCAGTGATATGGCTCTCATTGGCTGATCTGCTTTATAACCTGGCTGCTGCATTTTGCACTATCTGCAGCTTCCAAGTCACTTCCAAGGGAAATTGTCACATTGTGCAAGTGGTGTTATATCTTGTTTGGCCCAGGGCTCAAACACTTGCTAACTCATGAAGCTCACTGGGTGATCTGGAGGCAACTCTTGGCATTTCAGTCTACTCTGTAGCGCATGATTTGGCTACGGATTAAATCGGAAACTGCAGGTGTACTGCTAAATAAACCTTATCTACACTGGTAATTTAATAGCAAATTTAACACCTACCAGGCAAAGAGAGTTACTGTCTAAAATACTGTTGTTGTTTTCTTTCTCTTCTGTAAACTGAGTTTTATGCTTCCAAGGAGATGGCTACATTCAAACATTGACCAGCTGCTGGACCCTTGCTAAATGCTGAAATAAATAATTACGGTTAAATAGTTTCACACCCCAAGTGTCCATCAAGAGAAATTCAGCCCACTGCATAAACAAGCCAGTCCGCCAGACAACAGTAGCGTGGTTCATTTTATTACATGCAGACAGGAAATATAAGGTAAGACAGGATAAACAATTCCCTAGAGGCTGACAGTGTGCCGGTGTCAAGTTTAAGGAGAATTTCTGGAAGCTATAGTTCTGAAGTGACGTGCCGCACAGTCTTCGACATTCATGCACGCCCATATGGTCAAAGGTCAAGAACAGGAGAGTGGTGAATGTGTTATTTCCATCTCGATTAAATACATATATTTATATATACGTGGGCAACAGAGCTCTGTTTTCATTTTTGGATGTAGAGCTTCTACGGCAATGCATTTATTTGACATTGCAATAGCTCATGTTTCTAACTGGGTAGCTGATAGAAAGATAAAACTGGAGAGTCGTATTTCATTTTAAAATAATGAAAACAGGATAGATTAAGGGGTCGAGCCTATTTTTCCCAGCAGGGCAGCTGAGGGACCATAGGCTGCAAAGGAATCGCTGCTCAAATGGTGGAGAGGGAGATGGGATCACATGTCTACTGCTGGAGTCTTCCCAGTGGGGTAGTGGAAAGCTCCCCTCCTATCACTGCCCTGTTGGTGGTGCGAGGCATATCAGGGAGCCTGTTTACCTGCAGTATCCAGATTCCCTGCATTATCCTGAGACACACCAAAACGGCCCCCAGAACAGCACTAGCTTTTGAGATGGTGCAGTTTGCTTCAACTCTGTGGGCTAAAAGCAGAGAGGAGCCAGGGACAAACATGCAACCCCATGCTAACATGTGCTTGGAATCTTGTTCATTATTCCAGGTGTCATAAGAGAGCTGCAGAGATAGTGCAGGATAGTGTGAACCCCGGAAATGATCTCTTTCAGCTTCTGCCTTCTGGAAGAAGGTACAGGGTTATAAAGACTTGGACTAGCCGCCTGAGAAACAGTTTCTATCCAAATGCAATTTTTGGTTTTAAAAGCAGTGTAAGGTAGTCTCTATGGGAGTAAAGGTAAAGGGACCCCTGACCATTAGGTCCAGTCGTGACTGACTCTGGGGTTGCGGTGCTCATCTTACTTTATTGGCCGAGGGAGCCGGCGTACAGCTTCCGGGTCATGTGGCCAGCATGACAAAGCCGCTTCTGGCGAACCAGAGCAGCACACGGAAACAACGTTTACCTTCCCCTCGGAGCGGTACCTATTTATCAACTTGCACTTTTGACATGCTTTCGAAATGCTAGGTTGGCAGGAGCAGGGACTGAGCAATGGGAGCTCACCCTGTCATGGGGATTTGAACCGCTGACCTTCTGATCGGCAAGTCCTAGGCTCTGTGGTTTAACCCAGAGCACCACCCACGTCCCTTCTATGGGACGTATGGTCTATTGGAGTATATTGTATTTAATTATGGGGTATCAGAGTTTTTAGGGGGTTAACCAGGCTGGGATAGCAGGGATAGCAGGCTTGTTGGTTTTTGAATGTCTGATGTAGATTTTTTCAATTTCGTTGTTCTGTATGGGACAATGACAATAAAGATTATCGTATCGTATCGTATCGTATCGTATCGGAAGTGTGTTCATTATTGGAGACACACTTAGAATCTCCTTTCTGAAACTCCTTCTCTGATGGAGATAGTGCACACAGGGGTGTTGTGGGTGGGTGAGGCTTGAAAGAGTGCCCCTGCCTCATCTCCACTTCTCTCCCCCCCACCACATTCATACTAATACCTGCCTAGAGTTTGGATCATCAAACTCTCTGTGTGCCTGTTTATGTGGGCCCCTCCATACAAACTGTTTATGGAGCATTCACCCTGATTTGCTTGTACAATGCTGACACCAAAGCTAGATTTTATATCTGGTCTACTGAGCATTCATTCTGATTGGTTTGGGGGGTGGTCATATGACAATGAGCAGCCTTCATCCTGATTTGCTTGCAAGGTGTTTAAACACTGCTTCCCATTAGCCCATAGTTGTGCACAGCATGTTCCATTAGGGTGTGCACCCAGGGAATTAAATTAAATGACAACACCTTTCTCGCTATGCAGCCCAACAAAGAGAGTCAGTGCAAGGCAGGAGAAAAGCAGACTAAGAGATACCTATGTGTACACACATACACACAAAGGGGGAGGGGATAAAAATAAGGGGTGGAGCCAGAGGCACACACCCCAAGAGACCCCAGCCAATCAGCTCATCCCATACACATCCCCTGGTTGCTACCTACGCTTTATAGCTTCTGAGTCATCTCTGAGGCAAGACCCCAGGCTGACTCTGCACCTCTTCCTCAGCAAAGGCAGAGACTGAGAGAAACACACACACACACACACACACACACACACACACCACACACTGTGTGGATGCATCTGGAGAACAAGCTCTCCACTGCTTCTGGCACTGCGATTCCTGCCACACACAAAAAACACTGCCACCTTTGGAGTGGGAGTCCTCCCAGTTGCCAGTGTAAAAACATTTATGGAGCCTGCAGCCACTTTTGGTGGGAAAAGCATTTGGGGGTGCCTGGCCCCCCTCAGCACACCCTATAGGGGAGCAGAGCACTTTAATCCACTTCATCTGTGCAAATCAAAAGTTCTGGTTTGTGCTTGAATTGCTCCTGCAAAATAGCGATAGTCTGGAAATCCCCTAAATCCATCAACTGTGGTGAATGTTTGTGTTTCCTAGTGTGTGGGAAGAACCACACTACGCATTTAAAGCACACCCAGAGCACATTTAAAGCGTGTGACTTCCCCCAAAGAAACCTAGGAACTCACAGAGATACAATTCACAGTACCCTTAACAAACTAACTAACAAATATATATATATTATTATTTCACCAGTTTCTAAAGGAACTCAGGACTAAAGCTGACTCTAGCTACAAGTTCATTTGAATTTCTATCAAGGTAAAAGCACTTAGAATACTCTGGCCACAACGTATTCCAAAAGAAATACTAAATCATAACCGAATGGTAAAAGCTCACGCCTGCATGTGCCCAGTTGCTGAAATCAATTTATTTGCGTGCGCTTCCTAAATCTGTACTTATTCAGGCATATACTTCCTAAACTTGTACAATGTGGTCTTATGATGCACCAAGGAACTGAAACCTTGCTGACAACTGTTGTCATCACCTGTGTTGACTTGACGTTGAAAATGGCTCCACTGGTAGCATGGGGGGGGGGGGGAAGAACTGCACTACACATCATTACCGAAAACACTATTGACATTTGGTTCTCAAATATTTCTGTTGCATGTATTCCAGACAGGGCAAGAATGTATTCACAGCATTTACACTAACAGCTAAACCTTTTAATAAAACCAATTTGAAGTAACTGATTACTGAAAACAGTTGCCAAAATGGACTTTGCTGCTTCGTGGAGATGAGGCTTAAGCTAACATTTCCAGTAAGGAAGGCCAGAATTCCCCATTTCCATGCAAGTGAAGAAATGCTGATGCCTGGGAACTTTGCGAAACGGAATGCCGCTACGGGAGGACATAGCCGATGGAAAATGTTGTTTGGATGAAATTAGCCCTTTAAGCATTTCTAATGCATCTACATATACATTACGGCTACTTATACATATTATTTTGTTTTTAAGCAGTTAAATCAATTTTTATTACATGAGGAAGTGACTTTTAAGACTATTAAAAATTATATTATGTGTGTGTGTATTTAGAAAGAAAAAAGTGAGAATGCCAACAGTGAGAATGCCAACAGTTGTCAGCTCAATACATCCTTCTGGACCGTCTTGAGGGGCTGGGAGCTGGGGGCACTGTCATACAGTGGTTCTGCTCCTTCCTCCTGGGCCGTGTTCAGAAAGTGGTGGTGGGGGATGAGTGTTCAGACCCCTGGGCTCTCACTTGTGGGGTGCCTCAGGGTTCTGTCCTCTCCCCCATGCTTTTCAACATTTGCATGCAGCCGCTGGGAGAGATCATCAGGAGGTTTGGGCTGGGTTTTCATCAGTATGCAGATGATACCCAGCTCTACCTCTCTTTTAAATCAGAACCAGTGAAGGCGGTGAAGGTCCTGTGTGAGTGTCTGGAGGCAGTTGGAGGATGGATGGCGGCTAACAGATTGAGGTTGAATCCTGACAAGACAGAAGTACTGTTTTTGGGGGACAGGAGGTGGGCAGGTGTGGAGGATTCCCTGGTCCTGAATGGGGTAACTGTGCCCCTGAAGGACCAGGTGCACAGCCTGGGAGTCATTTTGTCCATGGAGGCACAGGTCAAATCTGTGTCCAGGGCAGCTGTTTACCAGCTCCATCTGGTACGTAGGCTGAGACCCTATCTGCCTGCGGACTGTCTCGCCAGAGTGGTGCATGCTCTGGTTATCTCCCGCTTGGACTACTGCAATGCGCTCTACGTGGGGCTACCTTTGAAGGTGACTCGGAAACTACAACTAATCCAGAATGTGGCAGCTAGACTGGTGACTGGGGGCGGCCGCCGAGACCTACATTGGCTCCCAGTACGTTTCTGAGCACAATTCAAAGTGTTGGTGCTGACCTTTAAAGCCCTAAACAGCCTCGGTCCAGTATACCTGAAGGAGCGTCTCCACCCCCATCGTTCTGCCCAGACGCTGAGGTCCAGCGCCAAGGGCCTTCTGGCGGTTCCCTCATTGCGAGAAGCAAAGCTACAGGGAACCAGGCAGAGGGCCTTCTTGGCAGTGGCGCCCGCCCTGTGGAACGCCCTTCCAGCAGATGCGATAAACAACTACCTGACATTCAGAAGACATCTTAAGGCAGCCCTGTTCAGGGAAGTTTTTAACGTGTGATATTTTAGTGTATTTTTGGTTTCTATGGAAGCCGCCCAGAGTGGCTGGGGAGGCCCAGCAAGATGGGTGGGGTATAAATAATAAATTATTATTAATTATTATTATTACATCATGCTATTTATACATATCCATACTCTCCAAGTGCCCCAATTTTCCATGGATAGTACCGGAATTCTGAAATAAAATTGGGATTAATAAGTTTTCTCAGGATGGTGGAGAATGTGTGTACTGAGCCCTGTTGGTGTGTGGTGGTGGAAACAGAAAGTAGGGGGTTGAGGAGGGTCAGTTGGAGCGGAGTGAGAAATGTCCCTATTTTCATCTGAGGAATGTTGGAGGCTATGCATACAAAACCATGAGGGCGCTTCCCTTCTGCCCTGTAACAATAGTCAATTTGCTCCTGTCTTTGTTGCTGTTTAGTCATTTAGTCATGTCTGGCTCTTTGTGACCCCAATTTGCTCCTAGTGCTAGCAACTCCCAAACACCTATGCTACAGCCACTGGCCTGTTTTGAATGTACAGTGGTACCTCGGGTTAAGAACTTAATTCGTTCTGGAGGTCCGTTCTTAACCTGAAACTGTTCTTAATCTGAGATACCACTTTAGCTAATGGGGCCTCCCTCCCCACCGAAATCGCCACCGTGCGATTTCTGTTCCCACCCTGAAGCAAAGTTCTTAATCCGAGGTACTATTTCTGGGTTAGTGGAGTCTGTAACCTGAAGCGTCTGTAACCCGAGGTACCACTGTATTGCTAATTCATAGTTTAGTATTACATACATGAGCCTGCTCCCTATGGGCTGAGCCATGAGCAGGGCCAGCTTGAGACACTTTGGCACCTGAGGCAAAACACAAAATGGGAAGTAGGGGTGAGTGGAAGATCTACATCAGAAACAAGGGTAGCGGGAGACCAGCAGTGCCTCCTGTTCATCAAGAGGCCGCTGTAGAGAAGCATTGTGGGAAGCTTCTGAGGAGGCAGCAGATCCGGTCTCCAAGGAATGCATTGCGTCAGCAGCAGTGGCTGATGCATTCCCTGGAGGTCAGATCTGCTGCCTCTGTGGATCCTGTTACCTGAGGCAGTTGCTTCACCTTCCTTCATGGCTAGCTTGGCCATGCTCGGGTGGGGAGGAAACAGAAGCGGGCAACCAGGTTCTGTGGGAAACAGTTAGTAGTCAGGACTGAAGTCAGAACTGTAGGGCAAACCAGGAGGGATGGTTGAGAAGCAATCCAAGAGCCCAGAATTCGAGAACATGGGAACATGCCATGTCAGGAAGACCGTGTTCAAGGATGGCTCATCTGGAACAAGAAGCATTTTTACAATTTTTCTGATGGCCTGGATGGGTGGGGTAAATCCAGAGTCTGAATGTACTTCTCTGAGAAACTGCCACCTGCATTTCAATGATTCACTACCCAAGGGACTGCACACAAATCCAGCAACATCCAGCAATCCTCCCTCCCTTTCCTCTGGGTGTGGCTCTGAGCAGGAGATTGGAAGCATCTGTTTCCACCCTTGTCAGAACTGGAAACTGTGGTTAGTTTAGTTACGGTTTATCTCAACCATTCAGAATCAGAAAGCTTGGGTTGATCTTGGCTTGTTTGTTGAAACCATAGTTGGACAAACCATTGGGCTAAACAAAAAAGTTAGCTGAAAATGGAATGCTTCTGTTCTCCCCATCATAGCTGCTCCAGAAGAGGGGGCAGGAGGTGGAAAATGTCTGAGCATCAGGGTTGTTCACATAGCACTCAGCTGAGCAAACACAGGGATGAGGAGAGACTTGCTACCAAAGATTGTCCTTGCAGGGGAAAGACTATTTGCCCATTTAATCTTATTAACTCTGTACAGTGGTACCTCGGGTTAAGTACTTAATTCGTTCCGGAGGTCTGTTCTTAACTTGAAACTGTTCTTAACCTGAAGCACTATTTCTGGGTTAGCGGAGTCTGTAACCTGAAGCCTATGTAACCTGAAGCGTATGTAACCCGAGGTACCACTGTATAAGGGGAAAGGTGAATCTAGCATCATTAAACGCAGATTATTTCATATCAATGCCATTTATGACATAGGTAAGTGCTATTGTGAGAGAGCAGGACCTTTTCCATGATCACACTCTTTTCTTGTAAAGAACTACATGAGCGCTTATCCATTAGAAAGTAAAATAAAAATAAGAACCCAAAGTTAAAAGCATTTAATATGGCAGGGTCTTGACCACAGCCATGCAAATACATGGGATAGTTGCAGATGGAGGTGAGAACCTCAATTAACCAACAATCTCCAAATGCAGTGTGTGTGTGTATCCTAAGCAGTTATCATTGAACTGGAGGAGGGATGAAGTTGGCATCCCCTGTAATCACAGGGGGTGAACTATTTCCTCGTAATGAAGACTCACATCAACATATGAGACTGCTTTAAATTGAGAAGCTTTGGCCCACTTAACCTAATAAGATTAACTGGCAGTGACTCTCCAAAGTATTAACCTTTCCAGCTTTACTATCTGAGATTCTTTTCACTACTTCAGGCAAAGGATAGAATCAGCCCCTAGATCAATTGTCTTGAACCCATGGCTACCTGGTGGTAAGTCAGTATTTCAAGTCCCCAGTCCAGGGTCAATCCACATGTCCAAAGTCCAAAACCAAAGCACAGTCCCAAAGAGATCCTGGAGTAACCAAGCTCATGTCCATCAACAGGGGCAAGTTGAGCAGACATAGCATCTCATCTCTGCTGTCCTTTTGTATTTTGCATCTGAACTTGATGAGGCATGTGACCCTCACCTGTTCCAAGCCAGCTAAGCAGCTAAGCAGGCATGGCCAAACTTGGCCCTCCAGCTGTTTTGGGACTACAATTCCCACCATCCCTGACTACTTGCACTGTTAACTAGGGTTGATGGAAGTTGTAGTCCAAAAACAGCTGGAGGGCCAAGTTTGGCCATGCCTGATCTAAGGAACCACGCCCCTCTTCTCAGAGCTAGTGAGCCCCACCTGGCTAGCTAGGGAGCTGGGCTATGGGCCCTTGCCTGCCTCAGCCTCCTGGAGCAACCCTCCCACTGCATCATGTTTGTGGGGACAGAGGCCTCTCTGGTTCTGGTGATGGGTCCTGCTTCTCTGGTTCCTGTGCACTGACCATCATCCCCTCTGTCACCCTGTGAGTACTTCCTACACCAACCTCTCCTTCCCCAACCCCAGCTTGCTTTGGTGTGTCCCAGTCCTGCCTAAACCCCTCACCAGGATCCTCTTCCTCCTCCTCTTCCTTCCAGTTGTCGTTCCAGTTCATGACATCAATGCAGGACATCCAGAGTTAGAGCACACAGAAACTGATGACTTTCTAGCACCTCCTTGAAGATCTCCAATGAGGGGAGCCCACCAGGCTTCTAGCCAATGGGTTCCAGTATTCAACTGCTCTTCTCATTAAGAGGTCTCACCTCATGTTCATTTGAAATCTGACATCCTGTATCTTAAGCCCTGCCCTCGAGGCTCACAGAGAAACAAGTCCTTGCTCTTTTCTGTGCAGCAGCCTGTCAGGTACTTGAAGAGTGCTATCAGGTCTCTCATTAATCTTCTCTTCCCCATGTTTAAATTATCCCATCCCTTCAATCCTTTCTCATAGGACATATATCCCATATGGCTGAAGAAGGATATAGACAAAGATTCAGAGGTTGGCAGAGCAGATGATGGTTGACCATCTTCTCTGCTAACTTCTGAATCAGTTTGTCTATACCTATCTTCTATGTAGAATTAGAACTTTAGTACGAAACAAAATAAGAAAAATTCCTACCAGTAGCACCTTAGAGACCAACTAAGTTTGTTATTGGTATGAGCTTTTGTGTGCATGCACACTTCTTCAGATACACTGAAACAGAAGTCACCAGACCCGTAGGTTTACCACACCTATCAGTCAATCACCCATTCCCACCACCCTTCTGAGTAATACCCCTCCTCACCTTCTCACTATATATAAGGGTCTTATTTTTTGTTTTGTTTTGACTACAGCAGATCAACACGGCTACCTACCTGTAACTAGAACTCTAGTACTTGAGTCAACTAAATAGTTGTGCTAGTGAAAGCCAGTGCAGAGTTCCAGCGGTACACTGCTCTTCCACCACATGCCCCTGCCCCTCAACTGGCTTGGGATGCATGTATAAGATTCTCCAGAACAGCACACAGGGGAGTAGAGGAGAGATTGTTCTATCAGGCAAACAGGATCTATTTCCATGACACTGAATTCAACCCACAGACTGAACCAACCGTTTTTACACATTCTACAGAGAAAGCTCCCACGATTCAGGCCTGTGTCGAGATAATGCCAAAATAATTCAGATTTGGCCTCAAGGAAATCCAAATTGCACATTCAAAATAAATTACACAAGCTAAGTACATTGGCATGCCTCCACTGGTTACAATTCACAATTATGATTTATCTGGCTTACAATACGAAAGATGTCTGAAACATACTAGCAGAATAGCAGAATACATGAAGGGAATGGAGAAAGGAAAAGATGTGGAGAATAGGTACAGGTGGACACACACAAAAAGAACAGCAGCCATTGCAGTTCAGCAGAATGGTAGTTTTATGCAACTGAAGATTCACCAGTTCTGTCCCAAAGGTTCACAATTCCATTGTGCAAAACTGTAATGTATCCTTAAGAGTACAGCAAACTCATGCAAGTGTGAATGCACTTGTTCCTCAATGAGTCCTAAATCCTAAACCCTAAACTGTCTCGGTCAACTAGGATTTGTACTAGGAACCTTCTGGCTTGCATGCAGATGGTTTTTGTGGTGTTCAGTGCAAGGCTGCAGATAGAAGGAAATAGAAAGCACCATTCAGATCAACACGGAAGTGAATGAGGAAGTTGCTGCCCATGCCAACCTCTGTGCTCATTGGATTATCTGAGTCCCACACAACTTGCAACCGACTCAGGGTGCCATCCTAGGCAAGTGGCAGAAGCATATCCCACAACAACTAACATGCAGCAGAGTTTGACTCAGTAAGTCACATTGCTTAGCCCTGGACTATCCCAGGCATAGGATCACAGGGAACTGCCTTACAGCAAGTCAGACCATTGGTTCACCTAGCTCATCATTGTCTTCACAATGTTCTATGATGCTGGAGCTATACACTGCTTAATAACAAGAACACTTGATAGGCTGGAGAAAAGTAACAGAGCTCAGGGTCACAGAAGGAAGAGAAAAGCGTTGATCCCACCCACCCACTTTGGATCTGGCCCTGGTCCACATTGGCTTTAGCCCCACCCAGTGCTTGCAACCCCCTCCCCGCAATATTTCCTCTGATGCGATGCAGCATTGACAGAAAAAAATTCTTCTTCACTTGGTTCATGCAGTGGTCTAATAGCTGTCCACTAGCAATACAGTGGTACCTCGGTTACATACGCTTCAGGTTACAGACTCCGCTAACCCAGAAATAGTGCTTCAGGTTAAGAACTTTGTTTCAGGATAAGAACAGAAATCGTGCTCCGGTGGCACAGCAGCAGCAGGAGGCCCCATTAGCTAAAGTGGTGCTTCAGGTTAAGAACAGTTTCAGGTTAAGAACGGACCTCTGGAACGAATTAAGTACTTAACTCGAGGCACCACTGTACTGTTTTACCATGGAATCCCATGTGTATCTTCCCAAAGTTCAATGGGGCTTACTCCTAGATAAGTATGTGTCAGACTGCAGCCTTAATGTGCAGGGAGTAATACATTTTCTGCCCATATTAAGCAAACAGGGGCATGGGATATGAGGGGCATTATTACCCAGACCTTTCATCTGCCTTTAAACGCCAGTGTTATGGTCTGAAGCTTCTCCCAGCAATTCAGCTAATGCTATATGATATACTAACACTTTATCAATCCAGTATACATAATTGATTAGGAGTCCTATGTGTATTTCCCATGTGGCTCCAGTTTATATATGCTGTGCGATATTGTTTTTGTAGTGGTTTCACATAAAAAGTTGATATGGTGCAACTTTCTGCCCTTTGAAAGAATTCACACGGTGTCCTGAATCAAAACTTTAAGCTGCATTAGAGGCAAGATTATCTCTATGACAATTGTTCCTTCCCTTAAAACGACTGGGATAGACGATCACAAAACATTTTCTTATTTCTAGTTAGTATGCCTCTGACAGTTGATGCTTCTTGATTGATACATTTGGTAACTTCATGCCCAGCCATTCTCATTTCGAGTACAGTATCCCTATATCACAAAATTCTCTGGGACCAAGCCCAAGAGAGATACAGCTGATATAAACCAGCGTATTCACCTAAGGGAGATGTGGTTTTCAGCTGGGTGCTGATTTTTGCCTATTGATCACGAAGGTAATGAGAAGATTTAGGCACATTTCTTGATTTTGTAGCCTTTGCAAAACACACAAGTCAATCCCTTCCAAGCGTCATTCGTATAAACAGATACTTCAGCATATTGTTTGCATCTTTACAAAGGAAACCTTAGAAAGCAAAGTTTTGCTTTGGAGCTTGCATACAGAATAGTTAAAAGACACAGCCGGCATGCAATCATCCACTTACTGCGACTTTTTCCATCCCAGTTACACTGTTCGAATCTTCAGTGCAGAAAGCTTCACTACTGAGCAGTGGCATTTTGTTTAACCGATTCCAGAAAATGTCTGTATATCTCAAATAAGCTTTATTCCCCCCCCCCCCCAAAAAAAAGAATTTAAAAAGAAGCCTTCCAGG
This sequence comes from Podarcis erhardii, assembly GCF_964252035.2. Lineage (NCBI taxonomy): Eukaryota > Metazoa > Chordata > Lepidosauria > Squamata > Lacertidae > Podarcis > Podarcis erhardii. Next base: position 24,771,352 of record NC_138512.1, on the reverse strand, counting down.
TTTACCTCACAGAGATGGCAAGAAGGTAGAAGTAGCCAGAATTACTTCTCTAAATACTTTGCCTGTGTATACAGAAAGAGAGGGAAGGGGTGGGAACCCAAAATCCGACTCAACCTCCACTAAGCATAAAGTTCAGATTTCATTGCTGAGATCATTGCTCTATTCTCAGCACTTTTGCTCTATATGTGTGATTCTGACCGAAACACGTTCTGCAGCTGGAGGGAGCCTTGTCTAAGTGGAATTCTACCAAGCTTTCCCTAGTTACTTCTGTCTACTAAATGCAGACTGATGTTTTGTGAGACGGGGGCCTCACAGAACCAGGCCCAGATTGCTTGAAAAGTATTTCCTGCTGTTGAGTAGTAGGCATGTGAAACAGAGAGAGACAGAGAGAGAGAGAGAAGAAAATCCCGAAACAGTGCACAATAAAACTCTGATTTGAGATAGGACCCTGTTCCCTAATTTGTGGCAATTCCCACATTAATGCACACATTCATATGAATTTCATTGGCTCCACCCCCACCTCCACCATGCCAAACGCTAGCACAACTCTGAAAGCATTTCAGATTTTTGTTTTACTCTCTTGAGCAACAAACAAGCAAATGGCTAGGAAAGTTGGCTTCAGCTAATATACGGCAACTCTTCAAAGGCAGTTTTTCTTTAGAGTATCAAGCAAGTAATCACCAGCACAAGAACGAGGCACAAGGAGGAAAGGGCAAGAAAGATGCAAGATGCAAGGCAAGTAAAATACGCAAATAAAAGGTAAAGGCAAAGTTTTGCCAGTGAGCATTTTAACCAATGAGAGGTATGAGAACAGAGAGCTATTTGCATATAAAGGCAACAGTGTGCATAGGGAGAGAGAGATAAACACAAGACATTACCTCTACGGAGAATTCTCCAGAGTGTGTCAGAGATTCAGGGCTGTGAAAGCATGAGGACAGACTCCATCTTGATCATATTAGAACTCAGCTGACATAAAACACTTGTAACTATGCTTTCCCTGTTTGACAGGGTGCCTGAATCATATCTCTGGAGCAGCCCACAGAATCTACATCCTCTATTCTGTACAGATTTGGTGAAGCTATCTGCTGTTTATCTTTTCTGCTTTCTTCTGCCTCCTCTGAATGATTTCCTCCCAGTTGCTCCAGCCTGGGAACTTGGACTGCCATTTGGTTTTGATTAAAACCAGACAGACAGCTCTGTAAAAATTTGAGAGTAAGCTAATGGAAAGCACTGGCATGGCTTTAATTAGAGTATCAATTAATAATAAATGTTAACTATTCACATAACAAATGCTACCAGAGCTCTTGAGGTAATTTCTAAGGAGCATAATAACTTATGTTATTTTAGGTTGTCGTGTTTTTTAAAAAAACCTCAGAGCTGCTTTTTTTTTAATAAAAAAAAAATTTAAGCTCTAGCAACAAGAATCAAAGAGGCAAGTTCTCTTAAGGAATGCCAAACAGTATGACAGAGCTGCGTTGGCTGATTTGCTTGTAATTTGGAAGAAGTGCTGATGCTGAGTTTTATTAAGTTTTTGAGGCTACACAAAGTATGCACTCTGTTGACTCACTTACGGTGTACCAAAACTAATTTTATAGGTATTTGGGGGATAGAAACACAGGAAACTGCCTTATAGTGAGTCAGGCACACTGGTCCATCTAATACTGTCTACACAGGTTGGCAGCAGGGTTTCAGACTGGTAGTCACTTTCAACCCTATATGGAGATATCAGGGTTTGAACCTGTGACCTTCTGCATGCAAGGCTGAGGCATTACCACTGAGCTATTGATCAAGGCTATGCTTCGGTATTTTATTTAAGCACTCAGGTCAGGTGCCTTTTTGTGGTAGTATTCACCTCTCTCTCTTGTTTGTTCTGCTGCCCATGGCAGCCATTTTGTGCTGGCACCACAGAGCTTTTATCAATATATGAGCACAACCCCAATCATTCCAGTGTCTTACAGATTCCTGAGTGAAAAGTCATACTGGAAAACCCCAAGTTTTGTCAAACTAAAAAACTAAAAAGAGTGTTTGACTAAACACTTACAACTAACAAAACAAATATAGATATTAAGATGTAACAATTGGAAAATAACAAAGTGTAAGAGCCGATCTGAAAATAATTATAATATAAAAATGACCAGATCAGAACAATATTCAATTTAAAGAATGCATGACTGTATTAAGATACAGTGGTACCTCGGGTTAAATACGCTTCAGGTTACATACGCTTCAGGTTACAGAGTCCGCTAACTCAGAAATAGTACCTCGGGTTAAGAACTTTGCTTCAGAATGAGAACGGAAATCGTGCTCTGGCAGCGCAGCAGCAGCGGGAGGCCCCATTAGCTAAAGTGGTGCTTCAGGTTAAGAACAGTTTCAGGTTAAGAATGGACCTCCGGAACAAATTAAGTACGTAACCAGAGGTACCACTGTATATTAAAACAAGCAGGAGAAGTTAATATGTAATGAACCAGAAGAGGGAGTTGAACGAAGTTGGGTTGTGGGGATGGGATTGTATTTTTCTTTCTTGCTGTTTGGCATTCCTTAAGATAATGTTATTGTGATGAGTAAAAAACTGTTAAATTTAATAAAAATTAATTTTAAAAAAGAGGAAAACCCCAAGTCCTTGTGAATTTCATCTATTGTGACAAGGCCACCTTCTTGAGTGTTGCTCAGGAACTCGTGGCCACTACAACAATCAAGGAGCTGTTCTAGTTGCCATCTAGCCCAACACATTCATCAGGGTTTGAGAGGTGATTTGGTGTTTTGTTGTGGTGTTGTTGTTTAGTCGTTTAGTCGTGTCCAACTCTTCGTGACCCCATGGACCAGAGCACGCCAGGCTGTTGTGGTAGGAAGAGGATACTCTGTAGAGAAAGCCCTTAATGACTTTATTGCCATGGAGCAAGGATGTGAGGTCTGTGGCCCACCATCTGTTCTTAGATGGCAACTTCCATCATAACTGACATTCACCATACCAGCTGGGGCCTATGGGGTGGAGCTGGAGTCCCAAAACATATGAAGGGCCACAGGTCCTTCCCCCCTGTTCTGTGGCAATGAAATCATTAAGGGCTTTCTATAGACAAATCAGTATCTGGTGATGAAGGTTGGATTCATGAGAGCCTATTTCTTCTGGATGAGTGAGAAATTGATTAGAATGGCCTGCATTTGAAAGCTGTTGGACTTCCATTGCACCCTTGGCATATTTCCAGCAGGCACAATCCACAGTAAATTTACTCATCGCATTTGTTCACAGAGATGTTAAATGCTAAGTGAAAAATACTGTATTTTTCCGTGTATAAGACCATATTTCCCCCTGTTTTCTTAAAAGTTTAAAATGGGGGGTTGTCTTATACATGGAATGTTGCAATTAATTATTTCTTAATTTGGGGCTCAAAAAATAGGGGCCGTCTTATACATGGGGGCGCCTTATACACGGAAAAATATGTTATATAAATTTGAGTAGGCAAAGGGGACTATAGGAAGTCAGATAACTGGTCCATCAAGTTCAGTATTGGTTTGTTCTCCAGTGTATCAGACAGGAGTCATTGCCAGATCTATCTGGAAATGCTAGAGATCAAACCAGAGAACATCTGAATGCAGAGCAAATGCCTTACTGAACTACAGGCCCTCCCACAAAAGTGATCACTAGGAAGATGGTCAAAGGTCTGGAACCAAGCCTTACAAGGAATGGTTGAGGGAGCTGGGTATGTTTAGCCTGGAAAAAAGGAGACTGAGAGGATACATGATAGCCACCTTCAAATATCTCAAGGGCTGTCACATGGAAGAGGGAACAAGCTTGTTCTCTCCTGCTCTGGAGGGTAGGACTCAAACCAATGGCTTCAAGTTGCAAGTAAACATCAGGAAAAACTTTCTGACAGTAAGAGCTGTTCAACAGTGGAATGGTATCCCTTGGGAGGTTGTGAACTTTCCTTCCTTGCACATTTTTAAGCAGAGGTTGGATGGCCATCCGTCATGGATGCTTCAGCTGAAATTCCTACAATTCTATGATCCTAGCCCATTCCTTTTCAAACTGTAGATTTTACTGCAATGACATAGTGTAACAAAAATGTTTTTGGTATTCTTTTGTATATGAAAGAAGATGTCAAACACAAGGCCAGTAGCTTAATATTGAGTGGAAAAACAAGTCTGTAAACTTTCAAACAATAGGCGCAGTGAGGCTGCAGATACTGTTTCAAAGAAACTTGTAACCTTATGTGATCTCCCCTTTTTGATACGCAACTCCAGTAGAAAAAGCCACATGATATTTATAGCACGCCACATTATTATATTAATCCTGGAGCTAAGAGTGTGAACCTGAAAACAGTAGATAATTGGCTAAGCCTCTCTTCTAAAAACATACCAAGTCAAGGAGTACTATTTTGCCTTTACAAATGAAATGAAGATGTGTCTTCAGAGATTTCCCCTGGAATGCTTTAGAAATGATCAGCTGGGCAAGATAAGATTATTTCAAATATCACTAATATTTGTTCAAAGGCTGGTGGAGTCAAGTGATCAGAACCAATGTGGGGCGTGTGTCACAGAGCCTGTCAGTCAGTAAGTCCCACAGCTCAAAGTTGGAGTTAACTCTTTATTGGCAAAAACACAGACTTGGCTGAGTGTCAGGCCTAATGAGCACAAGAGCTCATTCCCGGTGTGTCTTACACCATGAGTTGCTGAGACAAAAGGTCCCCACCTTCCCAAAGTTCTCTATGTCTCCTCCTCTCCAGGGCATCTTCCAAGCAATCAGAGACTGTGCCTGCTTGCAGCCAATCTCTCCTCTGCCCTTTTCATGCCTCTCCTGGTTCTGGCAGCCGGGGGAGAGGGGAGTTGTTGCAGTAGGAGGGGAAGACCCCTGTGACACCAGCCTGTATCTCAACCTGCCTCCTCCTACTTGCCAGCTTCAGATTATTGACTCCCCTCTGCCATAGACTCTTCCAGCTCACAAAGCCCTGTTACCCTTCGCAGTTTCTGACACTTTCTCTTCCCGCTCTTCTCCTTCTGACCACTCGTCGTTGTCCCACTACCACTCCCCTGGCTCTGAGCCTTCTGCCCTTCCTTGGTGGGTCCCTAGCTGGTTCCCCTCACCATTCCTCTGCATCCATAACAGGGGGAAGGGCAGGTGAATCCAAATGGATACCATGGCAGCATCTTTCAGCAAGAAGCTTAGTAGGATATCACATGCTTACAAACAGAAGGTTCAGGGCTTGACACACAGATCTTCTAGCTTGACCCCCCACGACATCTGAGAAGCACTATGAGAAGTCAAGTTGGCAATGTGAAATCAGTAGCAGCTAGTGCGGTAGGACAGAGTCATGGCGCTGCCTTCTAAACACCATCATTGCTACAGCTTACCTGGGAGGAGGGCGATGGCAAGGTCAGAGCTTCCCAGAGCCTGGGACTCACAGCTGTCCATGGAGGCACAGGTCAATTCTGTGTCCACGGCAGTTGTCTACCAGCTCTGTTTGGTATGCAGGCTGAGACCCTACCTACTCTCTCGCCAGTGGTACATGCTCTAGTTATCTTCCACCTGGACTACTGCAATGTGCTCTACGTGGGGCTACCTTTGAAGGTGACCCAGAAACTACAAGTAATCCAGAATGCGGCAGCTAGACTGGTGACTGGGAGTGGCCACCGAGACCACATAACACCGGTCCTGAAGGACCTACATTGGCTCCCAGTACATTTCCGAGCACAATTCAAAGTGTTGGTGCTGACCTTTAAAGCTCTAAACAGCCTCGGCCCAGTATACCTGAAGGAGCATCTCCACCCCCGTCATTCAGCCAGGACACTGAGGTCCAGCTCCAAGGGCCTTCTGGCAGTTTCCTCACTGTAAGAAGTGAAGCTACAGGGAACCAGGCAGAAGGCCTTCTTGGTGGTGGCTCCCACCCTGTGGAATGCCCTCCCACCAGATGTCAAGGAAATAAACAACTACCTGACTTTTAGAAAACATCTGAAGGCAGACCTGTTTAGGGAAGTTTTTAATGTTTGATGTTTTATCGTATTTTTAATATTGTATTGGAAGCCGCCCAGAGTGGCTAGGATATAAATATATCATCATCATCATCATCATCATAGACACACTGGCTGGTGCTCTGGCCCACCCCAGTCCCATCCAGCTAAGCTTCTGTGACGCTGGTGTCTGGGGAAAATGCATGGATCTGTCCCAGCATTTTGGCCCCTCCTGCATGGATTGTAGCCTACAAGTTATTTCATTCTGTTTTCCAATGTCACTTTAAGTGCTTTAAATGCAAACACTAATTTTCTTGTTCTTAAAGATCTGCACATCTCTCTGAGGTGTACCTGGTCCCATTATTATATGCTTTTCAATAACTTTTTGGGGGTGGAGGATGGAAATGAAATGAGCATACAATCCCCTGCCCCCACATACTGAGGAACTGCTGTTCTTGATTGCCATTTTAATTCATGGGTTTTATATTGTGGTTTTAATGGATGTTTTATATTATGTTTAAAATTGTTGGGTTGATTTTGTATGGCGAAGGGTGGGTTCCAAATATGCAGACTAAACAAACAAACAAATAAATGACATGGATCAAGTATGTGATCTGCAGAAAGTATTTCTGGCTTTTTTCAATCTGCTGCTTTCCATCAGCGACTATCTAACCCTAAAATGAGGTCAAAGAGTTCCCAATCTGCAAAGGTCTGCAAACCATATGTGATTTTTAGCATGGCCATCTTTGGTGTATTTCACTAGAAATAGAAGTCTGAATACAATGTTGCTTGCAAGTTGCACATCTTTTGCATATGATCAAGAGAGAGGCTTCCTGGACACTTGATTTAATACAACAAGTTGACTTTTATATTACAGTGCTACCTCGAGTTACAGACTTAATTCATTCTGGATGTTCGTTTTTAACCCGAAACCATTCTTAACCTGAGGCGCGCTTTCGCTAATGGGGCCTCCCGCTGCTGCTGCGCTGCTGGCACGCGATTTCCGTTCTCATCCTGGGGCAAAGTTCGTAACCCGAGGTACTACTTCCCGGTCAGTGGAGTTTGTAACCCGAGGTACTACTGTATCTGGGACAGGTGGAAAATGTATTCCATTCAGCAAAATAAAAGTCCCAATTAGCCTCAGTGATACATTTGCTGATCGACATAGGTTAATCAGTGCTGATAATTTTAAATGAATTTACCTGTTACTGATTGTTTGTTTTTTGTTTGTTTTTTAACTCTTGGAAATGCTGCTTTGCAAAGCTGCTAAGAACATTTCATTTCAGATCATTGTTCCCAGGTTTCCCCCAGGTAGAAGTTGGAAAGAAAGGACACATTTCTTCATGGTCTAGAGACACATGCTTGTGAAACAACCCTACCATTTGCAACAGGAATCCATATACCACAGGTCAGTGGTGGCCAAGGTGATGCCATTCAAATGTTGCTGGCCAATGATGATGATGTTGATTTTATACCCCATCCATCTGGCTGGGTTGCCCCAGCCAATCTGAGTGGCTTCCAACACATATAAAAACATAATATAACTCTCATCATAGTATACAACATAATAACAGCTCTAATCATCCCTGACAATTGGTTATGCTGATGGGTGCTGATAGGCATTGTATATGGATGGAAGGGGTTCAGTTCCCATTTTGATTCACATATACCCAATCCACACATACTGAAGCAAAACACAAATGGAAAACAGCTATCATTCAAAACTACAGTTCTCCAAATTTCTTGATGCAGCTTTCAAACCAGAAGTTGTGTACAAAACTGTGTGCATGAGCAATGCACATTAAAATGCATATATTATTAAAAGTAACAGAAGAGGCATTATGTTAGAGAAAACCACTTGCAAACATGTTTATTACATGCAAAAATGTGACTGTGTTTTCTCTGATGAAAATAGGGACATCCTACCATACCACTCAACATTTTTCCAATGAAAATAGGGACATTCCAGGATCAAATCAGAAACCGGAAAGGCATCTGTAAATCCAGGAAAAAAGGGACAGTGTTGCAGTTTTGAAAAAAAGGGACAGTGTTGCAGTTTTGTAAATGCAGGATCACTGCAAATCATGGGATTTCTGTGGTTGCAAAAGAAGTGTGATTTTTAAATCATCTGCATGTTGTCCCAATGAATCAAGCACAACTCGGATCGATGATTTTAGGGTGTGGCATTAGTGCTGAGGACCTGAGCCAAAAGGCTGAGTATCTTGAATGATTATCCACACGTGCTCTGTTTTTATATTTTATGACAATATTTTGCTCTAGACCTTCAATGTGAAATCTGATAGCATAATTCATAGGTAGGGGCTGGATTGTTTCTGAAGCTAACGTACACTTAGCCAAAGCAAAGCTTTTCATGTTGCACACTGGACAATTGAATGGGTTATTTTAACCTGGAAGCAATGAAATTACAGAGCATCTGTTGGGCAGGTAGAGGGAAGGTTTATGCAAAGTCCAGTCAGTACAGCTGACCTGTTACGTATTGGGGGACACGGTGCTTATTTGTTTCCCTTCACAATGCAGATCTCCCACCCATGAACACGCATTTGCTTCACAAGGAAAAACAGGCAGATATCCCTTTCCCCCTCTCCCTCAGATGGTAAAACAGCAGTTTTGGGACAGAGGGATGTATGGTTTAGATGGGTAAATGGCTTAGTGGAAAAAGTTAAACACTCTCTCCCCCAGTGATACTGCTATGCTCCGGTTTGGACTGCTCTGTAGTAAAATAGATGACGAAGTGAAAAGCAGGGACATCGAAAAGGGATTTCATCTAAACTGGCCCCTAATTAACCTGGTTTTTAATTGCACACACACACACCACACACACACACACACACACGCGCACACACACACACACACACACAGGCTTACTTCCAAAAGTAATGCAAGGTTGCTTCTAATACTAATTCTTAATATTTTGTTAAGGGAATTCACCTGTGTAAATCTGGCATTTATACACTTGCCTTTTGCAAGCCCTAATCAGAAGATAACCTCTCCCCGCCATTTTACTGTATTGAGTTTAACGTGCAAACTGTGGCACACCCAAAGGCAAATCCACAGGCAGGCCCCTAAGTATAGTGTTTGTGTGTGTTTGTTTTTTAAAAAAGGTTTAGCACATATTCGATCTCCATTTGATTTATAAGCCATGCTAACAATTTGTGTGTGCGAAATAAAACCGGACATGTCTGCCAAATGACCTTGGAACAACGAACCACCGTGGGTCTAGTTGTTTAAACATTTCTTATGTAATATCCCACGGAGACAATGAGGCTGATCTGTGGTGGCCTGAAATGAGTTAAGCATGAAGGGAGATTGACCTTCCCTCTCTCCTCGCTTTCTGGACGACAGCGGGATATGACCATCTGCAGCATGCAGCGTTTCCTCTGAGACCCAGAATCATCCCTTTTTCTGTTCCAAGCCCGTTTCATTTTTTGGACAGCACCCTGTTCACATGGCTATCACAAGCTGAAGGACTTAACAAATAGCTGGCTGCTTCTAAAATGTAAGCACCATCCGCTCTGCTGTTCTCCAGTTTGTCCTAACACTGATGCAATGCTCTCAGAGGCCAAGCGCTTATGAACTGTAAGGCACATCTGGTGCATAAAGTGAGGTCTTCAGATGTGCATACTTTGAGCAGGCCTCAAGCTTTCTGCTGTGGGAACTTGATTGGAGAATCTCCCTACAGGCCCCAGCCTAGACTGAAGTGAAGACGCTGACAAGCAACTCAAACAAGAGGTCCTGTCGCCAAGTCTAGCTTTCGCACACTAACCACTTGTATCTGGAAAAGAAGATGATGCAGAAACAAATTTTCAGATAGCCTCGGCCCTGTTCAGGGATTCTAAATCGCTCGTGCAATGAGGGAGAGTAAAGGGGAGAGTGGGCTAGCTCTGCCCTTCCAAGCTTCTACAAATTGGAGGGATAATTTTATGATTTCACAGGGTTCTATGTAAATTGCATGGAGAACCTTCATTACTAAAGCAGGCTTCTTCCTGCCACAATTATCTGATGGAGGGATAATGGAGGGGATGGTAGGCGGAGCTAGCACACTCATTCCTCTCACCCCCTCACTCCATGAAGGGTTTAGAAAGCTTGAATAGGGCTATTTATTCACAGCAACTGGTCTGAAGCCAGTTTCATCTAAATGGGCTTCTCTTTTAAGTTGAGAAATAAATGGCTCAAGCCTTCCCAAAAATATCAGTGACAAAAACAAAGGCATGCTCGGCTGAAAGTATTCTTATTCTAAGGCTAAAGGCTAAAATGTGACTTTTGTCACACAGTCCCTTTATGTTTTATGCTGCTTCTTCTTTTTTTTGGTCCATAACTCTTATTCATAAACTGCTTGAAACACAAAGTTCTCTCTTTTTTTCTTTCCTCTTTTGCATACTTTCCCCCCCTTTTTTGTAGCAGGAGATGAACTCTGAAGTGACCACATTTCTCATGAGGGATGGGAGCCCAGCCAAGCATAATACAGTGCAGATGGATTAATATTCATTAGCGTCATAAGTGACTCACAGTCTCATGTGGAAGGGAATATACCTTCTGAAGGAAAACTGGAATAATTTGACTTTAAGAAGAAATCATATGTTGGTTTTTCAAATTTAAACAGCACCCCGTGCGAACCCAAAATTTGGTGCCCCCACCTCTTGCCTTCTGTTGTGCGCATGCACCGAATCATAGCTGCAACGCTTGGCGAGAGAAGCAGTTGTGCTGCCCTAAATTCACCCCTGACTTCTACCATAGGCAACAGGGCTTGTGGCACACATGGACATGAGCAAGAGAGCTCATTAAATTGGTACTGGAATAAAGCTATGCCTGTATGCCCATTATGATATCTAATGCTCCTCCACAGTTCAACAGACAAAACCATTTCAAGGAGTTTACAAGAGTCTTATAATTCAGACCTGATCAGGCCTATTCTGCTAGGGGGGAAAAGGTCCTGGGACTCTCACCATAAGCACCTCTCTTATTCTATTATAATGGCAATGGCGCCCATCTGAGAGGCTCTGGAACTGAGTTCCGGCGAGTTCCGGCTGAAAATAAATAAATCCCTGGACTTGACTTGTGGGGAGTTTCCTTCACAGTTGGTAAGAACTGGCTTAATTAATCCGTGTGTAGGTACCATCCTGATCTGTTTGTCATTGTTTTTATTAATTTGAATATTTAACATAGCCTGTGATGATAACGTTATTCTTTTATTCCTTCCTATACCGCTTTGAGATTTGTTAACAATCATGCAGCGTACGAAATAAACAATGTTGAAATCGGTGAAGCAGCCACAGCCTTGACAGATTTTGCTACTGTTAGTGGCACCAAACTTAGAAACTTGTGGTTCCTCTTTACTGGGCGTCATCTTGCTGGAGAATGTATTTTCTAATATGGTTCCCCAGATTATCCCACTTTTGAGGACTGATTATAGGACACACTAGAATGAAAAATAGTGGTGTCACCAGCTCCTCCCACATGACAAGTCTCATTCGAACTGAGCTTCCTTCAACATGGTGTCTTCCAGATTTTTCTGGAATTCAACTTCTATTGCCCTGGACACTGGCTATGCTGTCCGAGACTGCTGAGAGTTGTAGTCAAAACATTTCAGCAGTTGAGGGAAAGCTGCTCTAATGTTATCCTGGCTTAGAACTGAACCATGGTGAAGTGACAACCATACCACTCATATAATGTAAAATCTACCCCTGAAAGATGCTGAATTTTGAGTTAAGGGCTGATCTACATGTGATGTATGCTTCAAATCGGCCCATGTGATGGCTGTTGCCATGTTGTGAGGTAATTTATTGCAGAGATCACCCATCTTTCACTATGTTGACACGAAACTTCCAAAAATAATGGTTTAGCATGACATGATAAAAAAGTTCTGATCCATATGTTGAGTTGCAGTTCATGAACAACTCACCACATAGTAACATGGAGGGCTAGAGAACAACTTCCAAATGACATTGTGTATAATGCTGTTTGCAACCTCTTTAGGTAATATGAAAAATATGTCAACATACTGAAAAGTTCTTCCGATAAATTAGACAACAGTGAACAATGATATAATTCACAATCATATTCTTCACTGTATCAAATAGGAAAACATTTGTATACAACTGAAAAGGCAAGAAAATAATTTCATTTGTGAATTCTGAGAACCCATGACAGGAAGGCATAGTATGATTATTAAACTTATTCTGCTTTGTGCAAAGACGATTCCCATCACTTGCTCAGGATTCTTACTCTTTACTGTGCATAGATCTAGGATCCAAACCAGAGAAAGCTGAATTTAAATTCCATTGAAATGAATGGAATGGAAACCAGTCTCCTCACAGGAACATAGGAAGAGGGCTTATACTCAGATTGTTGGTCTATCTAGTTCAGTATTATCTTCACTCGCCTTCAGCAGCTTTCCAGGATTTCAGGCAGAAGGGTTTCCTCACTATACGTGGAGATGCCACAGATGGAACCTAGGGAGTTTTTCATTCAAAGCATGTGCCCCATTGAGTTCAACTGGAATATAATGTAACCAACTTTCTCCGGATTAAGGTCATCATGCCTGAAGAATCCCAGGAGTTCAGTTCCATTTCATTAACTGTTCATTAAATAGCTGAGCTGCATAATAAAATTATCCTAAAATCCATAACAGACATTTTATGTATACATGTAGAACTTTGGTATGATAGGATGATAATCTTGAATCAAGCTGAAAATGGAGAGCTTATTTTAGTAATGCACTAAAAATAGAAGAGGCACTTTAATTTATGCTTACATTGTACCACAGATGACCTTAAACTTCCTGAAAGGGAGTACTCACTACAAGAGTGGTTTAGTTTTAATGGTATTAATTTATGTCTTTCTTGTGAGTTAGGTTTAATAGATTTATAATACAAGTGGCTGTTACGCACAGATGTTTAAAAAGACCTGATGTACTTCACCTGGGGCCTCTGATTTGCCTCATAAGAGACAATTGCAGCTCCTGATAAACTTTATGCATGAATGTTAACTCTTTTAATATATATGTATATGCATATGCATATGTATGTATGTATGTATGTGTGTATTTAATGATGGTTTTCCCAGTAGTGATGTATGGAAGTGAGAGCTGGACCATAAAGAAGGCTGATCACCAAAGAATTGATGCTTTTGAATTATGGTGCTGGAGGAGACTCTTGAGAGTCCCATGGACTGCAAGAAGGTCAAACCGATCCATTCTTAAGGAAATCAGCCCTGAGTGCTCACTGGAAGGACAGATTGTGAAGCTGAGGCTCCAATATTTTGGCCACCTCATGAGAGAGAAGACTCCCTAGAAAAGACCCTGATGTTGGGAAAGATTGAGGGCACAAGGAGAAGGGGATGACAGAGGATGAGATGGTTGGACAGTGTTTTCAAAGCTACCAGCATGAATTTGACTAAACTGTGGGAGGCAGTGGAAGACAGGAGTGTCTGGCGTGCTCTGGCCCATGGGGTCACAAAGAGTCGGACATGACTAAACGACTAAACAACAACAGCATATAAAGTAGCATTAAGTTATGTCTGTCTACTGGCTGAAAGGAGTCTGTCAATGGAATGGGGAGGGAGGCAATTTTTGGTGACCTCACTTCCTGCTGCAGCACCATGTACCCCCTAAATCTGCATGGAAGGGTCCCTCAATCCTCTGGAGTAGATTTAGAGGGAGTGCAGTGCACTATAGAGGGGGGATTGCAGAAAATGATTTCCTTTTCTGTTCAACTGATGGCGTTCCTTCAGTCCTTGGACAACCACCATTGAATACCACCCATTTATATCATTCTCCACTGATGTAGAGTGGAGTGCTACCAGGTAATATTGTCAAAATAGTCATCATTTAAGATTCAACATCATTGTTTGCCGCTGCTTGTTTTGCTTTGGACATGTAGTCCTTGTCATGGAAATTCTACTCAATATTGATCCAGAGTAGAACTCTAACATATAGTCAGCAGAGTTAAAAACTTAAACACGTTGCAGGATTCCCAGAAAATAGACCAGAGGCAATTATACTTCATCCAGCAGAGCTTTACTGCTACTGAAGGCAAATGAGAGTAATGGTCATATATCTAATACATTCATGATTTGGCACTGTCCATAAAAAATCCAGTTGCAGCAGACTTAACATCAACTTGCAATAACTTTTAATAAGACTAAACCTTATCTATGTACAGAACACCACACCAGAAGGAAGAGAGATAGAAAGAGAAAATGAAACCCAGGCTCCTTCTGGCTTTACTTTTATAGTTGGCATGACCTTGACAGAAGAGATAATGGAACCAGTTAAGTACTCAGCTTCTCTGAAGGAATAACCCAAACATCATGAACCTTCTGTTTCTTTCTTTCACACAGAGAAGCTTGCAGAACCCTCTTGAATTAATTAGAATAGGAAAGATCTCTACACATCAGATGAATACTTTCTGCACTAAGAAATGCAAACTGACAGTCCTTTCCACCCGTCACAGTGATTATCTTGTTTCACTTCAATCACTCCAAACTTCATGTGAAGCAAAGAGTATTTTGCTATTCTACAGTTCAGGGGTCGGGAACCTGTGGCCTCGGGGCCAAATGCAGCTCTCGCGCTTGGGACTCTACCCAGGTCCACAACCACCCCGAAGCTACACTTGTCACCACTCTCTGCCCTACCCAGTTGCTTTCGGATAGCTGGAACATGTCCTTGAGCTATGATAATGACTCTTGATTTCCTTGATGAAGGATGGAGCTGTAGAAACCCTGATTTTTGTGTGGATGGAATGTGGCCTACAGTACAAAGATAAGAATCACATCCGGTGCTTTGATCACTTTTCACCACTAGCCTCACCCAGCAGTGGCATGTACCTGCCGGAATGTTGAGAATGAAGGCAGGCCATTTCATGTGCACACATGCATAAGATAATGTGCGATGGAAGGACATAGAATCATAGAATCATAGAGTTGGAAGAGACCACAAGGGCCATCGAGTCCAACTCCCTGCCAAGCAGGAAACACCATCAGAGCACTCCTGACATATGGTTGTCAAGCCTCTGCTTAAAGACCTCCAAAGAAGGAGACTCCACCACACTCCTTGGCAGCAAATTCCACTGTCGAACAGCTCTTACTGTCAGGAAGTTCTTCCTAATGTTTAGGTGGAATCTTCTTTCTTTTAGTTTGGAACCATTGCTCCGTGTCCGCTTCTCTGGAGCAGCAGAAAACAACCTTTCTCCCTCCTCTATGTGACATCCTTTTATATATTTGAACATGGCTATCATATCACCCCTTAACCTCCTCTTCTCCAGGCTAAACATGCCCAGCTCCCTTAGCCGTTCCTCATAAGGCATCGTTTCCAGGCCTTTGACCATTTTGGTTGCCCTCCTCTGGACACGTTCCAGTTTGTCAGTGTCCTTCTTGAACTGTGGTGCCCAGAACTGGACACAGTACTCCAGGTGAGGTCTGACCAGAGCAGAATACAGTGGCACTATTACTTCCCTTGATCTAGATGCTATACTCCTATTGATGCAGCTCAGAATTGCATTGGCTTTTTTAGCTGCCGCGTCACACTGTTGGCTCATGTCAAGTTTGTGGTCAACCAAGACTCCTAGATCCTTTTCACATGTACTGCTCTCAAGCCAGGTGTCACCCATCTTATATTTGTGCCTCTCATTTTTTTTGCCCAAGTTTACATTTCTCCCTGTTAAAATTCATCTTGTTTGTTTTGGCCCAGTTCTCTAATCTGTCAAGGTCGTTTTGAAGTGTGATCCTGTCCTCTGGGGTGTTAGCCACCCCTCCCAGTTTGGTGTCATCTGCAAATTTAAGCAGGATGCCCTTGAGTTCATCATCCAAGTCGTTGATAAAGATGTTGAATAAGACCGGGCCCAAGACAGAACCCTGTGGCACCCCACTAGTCACTCTTCTCCAGGATGAAGAGGAACCATTGATGAGCACCCTTTGGGTTCGGTCAGTCAGCCAGTTACAAATCCACTGAGTGGTAGCATAGTGAAGACCGCATTTTACCAGCTTCTTTACAAGAATATCATGGGGCACCTTGTCAAATGCCTTGCTGAAATCAAGGTAGGCTACATCCACTGCATTCCCTTCATCTACCAGGGATGTAATTCTGTCAAAAAAACGACTTATTTTTCAGAAATCCATGCTGACTATTGGTGATCACAGCATTCCTTTCTAGGTGCTCACAGACTGTTTGCTTAATGATCTGATCCAGAATGATCACAGACTGTTTGCTTAATGATCTGCTCCAGACATGGCTGCATGCACATCAATCCAATTTGCTTGACTCTTTCCCCATGAAAATGAAGGAATGGCAGAGGGATTCTCTTCGTGCTGGAAACATTTGGAAAAAATAAAGGTAAAGGACCCCTGGGTGGCCAAGTCTAGTCAAAGGTGACTATGAGGTTGCGATGCTCATCTTGCTTTCAGTCCAAGGGAGCCAGCGTTTGTCCACAGATAGCTTTCTGGGTCATGTGGCCAGCAGGAGTAAACTGCTTCTGGCACATACTGACAAGTGCCAAAGCGCACAGGAATGCCGTTTACTTTCCTGCCGCAGGGTACCTATTTATCTACTTGCACTGGTGTGCTTTCGAACGGCTAGGTTAGCAGAAGCTGGGACAGAGCAACAGGCGCTCACTCTATCGTGGAGATTTGAACCGCCGACCTTCCAATCAGCAAGCCCAAGAGGCTCAGTGGTTTAGACCACAGCACCACCCCAAGTGTCTCTATTCACAAATAGGGTGGAGGACTTAGAGGCTGTTTGTGTAGAGGTCTGCTTCATCCCTGCTTATCCATGCAAGACAAAGCAGGCGCAGAAATAGGCTGTAGATATACAGCTACCCATGGCAACGAGAAATCCATTTCTCTAAAGTGCCCAGCAAAAGCTGCATATACAATGTGCATTTGTGGTCAGAAATGGCCCGTGAGTTACAAAGGCGGCAGCAAAGACTTTGCATGAGTGAAAATAAAAGATTAGATATAAGGCACGGTTATAAGGGATTTGGGAAAGGGTGTTTTTTGCATGATCCGACTGTAGGAGAAACTTTCACTGACCCTGGCAAGGTAGCAGCAGAAGTGATAAAAGGAAGCTTGTGCTGGCCTATGAAGAGAAAAGCATTCGGGGGGGAAAGTATACTTCTAATTTGCTGGTATTACCTTACGGAAGCAACACTGCTCTCCAAAATAAAATTTCTTTGCTGAAATGCCCTGTTGATTTTATATTGAAAATAGGATCCTATGCGGCTTCTCATCTCAAAGAACTTCCGCTGCCCATATTGAAGAATAAGTCTTCTATTCATGGCTTGCTGGTGTTCTTTCTCTTTTGAAAATTCTTGCTATTTTCCTTGGCAATCCTTGGTTCTCATTTGGTATTTTCAAACAAAATAGGCTCCTCCAGATTTTGCTTACTAAGATGGTTTCTCTCTCTTTCCTCTCCCTCTCAGATTCCTACTTCTCTCACTGCCATGACTGTGTGGAGCTTCACAGCTGCAGTGGATTTTGAAAGAAAGAAAGAAAGAAAGAAAGAAAGAAAGAAAGAAAGAAAGAAAGAAAGGAAGGAAGGAAGGCAATAATAAAGGGCATTTTCACAGCTTTTATGTCTGGTATTTCTAATATAAGCAAGATGGCTCTATATGGAAACAATAGGTTTTCCATTTCAACAATACGGGCCTACCCCTTTCTTAACGAAAAATTGCCCAGATAGAATTCTGGGACTCCCGCACCTTCTATTAGAGGAATATAATGTGATTTATGGTGAATATAGCGGCCTTGCTCCTCCTGGAAGCTAGACAGCATGCTTCTGTGTGTGTTGCGTACATGCAATGTGTTTGCAAATGTGTTTCTGGAAGGATGCCCACCCCAATCTCAATCCTCATCCAAGCATCACGTTGAATTGGTGGGATGCGTCTTTTGGTGCAAACAAGGAAGCTACACTTCTGGAACCACCAGTAGCAGCAAAACTACATGTCATACTGTGAAAGAGTTGTAAAACACTTTGAGGGTGAAATTACTCCTTGCTGGACAAGATGCCACAATTGGCTCAGGTGTGTTGGAGGCCCGGCGTGGAGCACCATCATATTATGCTTTGCAGTATCAATTTCGGTTGTTGCAGGCTAAAGATGTGGTCAGGCCACTTGAGGCGGTGAGGCTGCGACATGCCCTCTTGATCGCTGCCCATAATGATGGATAAAATGCAGTATGAGTGGACTGGCTGGATGATTCCAGGAATCCATCCATAAGGGAGAGGGTTATGTCCACGGTCTTGAAAGAGATGTTGGTGCAGAGGTCCTCCTTGAATAGATAGTACTGTCCACTATCTAATACTCCTTCCAATTACTATGTGATGGGAAAGGTGATGGTCAGCCAGCTGCAGGAGAGTCTGGCAAGCTATCTAGATCCATTCCAGTATTAGTTCCTACCATTGCAGAGTGGCAGTCGAAGATGACGGACTATGTGGAGCTAGCCAAACTGACTGGAAGGTTTCAGGATCAAGACAATCGGAGATTCCAGGACAATTGGAGTAAATTTATTGACTATTTAAAGGACAGTTGTAAAAACTTAAAAACACTAGCAGGACTGAAGTAACTCCTACAATGTAGATAAGATGTGAAAAGATAAAATACGCGAGTGGATTTAATAAAGGATACCATCTGAAGGGAGGGAGGGAAGTCACAAGCTTGGCAGAGCAAAAAGGTGTATATGTTGTTTAAAGTATGATAAGAAAGAATATGTAAAGAAAATAATAAAAATGTATGGGGGAAAAACAGATCCATTTCAGTATTGTTTCGGGCCTGCTTTTGCAACCCAAACAGCCTTGGTCACCCTCATTGAAGACTGTTATCAGGAGAGAAATGGTGTGTGTGACCCTTAACCTTTCAGTGGCTTTTGACGCAATTTACCCTAGTGTCATTTTGAACGACTCAAGGAGGTGGGAGTTGTGGGACTGTAGTAGAGTGCTACTGTTCCTTCCTGAAGTCTTATGACCAGAAAGTAGCACAGTCGTACCTTGGATCCCAAACGCCTTGCAAGTCAAACTTTTGGCTCCCAAATGCCGCAAACCCGGAAGTGAGGGTTCTGGTTTGCGAACATTCTTTGGAACGTGAACGTCCGATGCGGCTTCCACAGCTTCCGATTGGCTGCAGGAGCTTCCTGCAGCCAATCAGAAGCCATGCCTTGGTTTCTGAACGTTTTAGAAGTCAAACAGACTTCTGGAACGGATTCCGTTTGACTTCCAAGGTACCACTGTACTAGGAGATGGCTGCTTGGTCCCATGGCTTTTGAGTTCAGGGGTCCCACAATTGCCCATACTATCTCCTTTGCTAGGGTTGCCAGATTTCAAAAAGTACAAACCAGGACACCCCGAAAGTGGCTGAGCTTTTATTTTTAGGAAACCACCAGACGTATAGCAGCCCTACCCTTTGCTTTGTAGTATCCTGATGACGCACAGCTCTAAGTCTGCATTCCACCACAATCAAGAGAGGCTATAAAGGTGTTGGACAAGTGCCTGGGAACTGTGATAGGCTGGATGGGGACCAACAAACTGTTTGCGCTTTCCTCTTCATCATTTCCCTTTCTGTGCCATTTCTTTTCTTTTCTGGAGTTCGGGGTTATTCCTGCAGGCAGGGACTATCTGTTCGTACTCACATTATGTAACAACGCTCTGTTTTAGGAGCATTTCTGGCTGACAGGTGGGATAAGAATGCTTCAAATAAATAAATAAATAAATAAATAAATAAATAAATAGCCATCCTTTAAATTTTGACATCAAACATACAAAAAAAAACATACTTCAAATGCAAAATACATGAGCAGTGCACTCCATAACGTATGGTGCATGCATATTTACATGGCTATTCACAATAAACACAATAAATTCTCCCATTTCCAAGCTTATTGTAGGGATACCATTCCAAATAAAGTTACATGTGCTATTCATCCAGCAATAATGATTGCACCTGTGAAGAAACACACACACACACAGAGATTTTTTAAAAAAATCCTTTCACTCATGGAAGGACTCTTCTGTACTTAAAAGGGCTCTATTTTAGATCCATGCAACTCAATGAGCTTTTAATAACTGAAGCTTCAAGCTTAAGGATCTCTCTCTCTCTCTCTCATATATTTAACCCACATTTCAAATAACACAGTGATTTCCATAATGGAGCAGTTTATGAAAAAACTGATCAGCCCTTCAAAGCTCATCCAGATGTCCAGCTATTGTCCACTTGCTCATGTCAGTCTTTCCATAGCCTGGTCCTGGACCAGTGGAAGTCAGTAATGTCTGACTCCCCCTGATTTCCACAGACATATAATTAAATCCTACACATGGGTCTTCAGCGAAGGGAGCCCAGCCTACCAGATGAACCTCCAGGTAAGCTTGTGTAGGATTGCAAGATTGAAAAGGGTTCATTTTCTCTAAATTAGGGCCCATGTTTGGTATGTGTTCCTTGACTGTAGATTTGTTTCTAATTGTGCTGGGGGAGTTTCTTTCTTTAACAGTTTTTCCATGAAAAGCCAGCAAGATCCCAAAAATAAAACTGACATAGAACATTTATTTAAATTGGATTGAGATCGAGGGAGAGGGAAAACATTTGGCAGGGAGGGAGCAGAATTTTTGGCTCCTTGCCTGCAACACTTTCCTGGTATTTCCATAATGTTTATACATGCAGTTGTTGGAAGAGTTGGTTCCAAGTATTTAAGGCTGTATTTACTAACAACCCAAGCTTGTGCCCAGACAGCAGCTTCCTGCACCATTGGTGTGAGAAGCAGGGAGGAGAAAGGAGTACAGAGCTGTGTAGAACGATGCAGAAATTCTTAAGCAATTCCCTCCCTGGGTCTCTTCCAGCAATGCTGGCTCTTGGAAGAAAGGTGAGATACAAATGTAATAAACAAAGGGGTTCAAACCTTTGCAAAGGAAAGACTGAAATGTACGCCCCTATGGTTTCGTCACAAGTGACACAAGACTTGAAAGTGACTATCAAAAGCAGATGCAAGATGACAGATCTGGGATGAGCAACCTGTAGCCCTCTAGGGTCTTTTTGAACTACAAGTCCCATCAGCCCTGACCACTGGCCATATTGGTTGGGGCTGATGGGAGTTGGAGTCCACCAACATCAGGAAAGCTGCAGGTTCCCAATCTGTGTAACAGCTTGGGATACAGGTAGATCTCATCTTATGCAGGGGTTACGTTCCTGGCTATTGTGCATATAAGCAAAATCACATAAAGCCAGAATGATCCCTGGAATGCCCACAAGCGTCCATCTCTACCTGACCAAAGCCGGTGCTTTGCCTTGCCACCCCAGCCATGCAAGACAGAGAGATTTTAAGCCCCCCAGATCACTTATAGGACTCCCACAAGCCCTCGGACAGCCCTTCTGGGTTCTACCTCCCCCCAAATCAGTCTCTTTAATTTATTCATTTATTTTTGGGCAACCCACATAGAGCTGCTGTGACAGTCCGGTTCACGGGTGATCAAAGTCCTGGCTGGGGAAGTTGGGACCGGGGGCAAGATGGCGTGGTGGGAGCAGGAATGGGAGTCCAGAAGCCAGGAGTCAGGAGGCAAGGAGTCACGAAGTCAAGGGTCTGAGGATTAAGAAGCAAGGAGTTACAAAGTCAGGGGTCCGAGGATCAAGAAGCAAGGAATCAAGGAGCCAAACACAGGAAGGCAGGGAATGCGTTGCTGTGGCAAAGAGCCAAAGGGAAATGCTGACCTTATATCCCTTCCTGGCTCTTGCCACCAGGTGCTGTGAGTTACCAATTGGCCTCACCTGTGTGGCCACACCTTGCCTCTTCAGAACAAACTTAGGAAGGCCCCAGTCCTGCAAAGTCCTACTGGTCACAGGGCCTGGCTCCTGCACGCACTCCTGACAGCTGCAATCGCGTAAGTGAAGTAAGTGTGAAGTGTGAGTTACCCGTACTCAATCTCTAATGCTGTTCAGTTAAATGTTTCCATAACTGATGGAATTGAAAGGACTCTACCCGGTCAGATATACCTTCCTCTGGAATGCTAAGACAGGGATTGGCAACTTGGCATCTGCTGGTCTCATGACACCCATGGTTGCCACATTGGTGGTCCTTGCACTTAATTGCTACTATTTTTTTGTGGCAAGCAAAAACCCATGGAAGGGATGTTCTAAATGTGTGCATGTATGCTCTCCGCATGTGTGTAATTGAGGGAGATACATTTGGGCAGAGAGGGAGGGGAAAATGTGCTTGTGCGTATTTGAGATGTATGAGAGATATGCATGTGTGTCCATGGCCTATTTGTGTATGGTGATTGTGTAAGAGGGAGTGAATGTGGTGTGGCACCTTGTGTATTTTTTCCAGGTATGCTTATTGTTATTAGCTAACAACAGCATCAGTGTGTGTGTGTATGGGGGCTGCAATCAATACTGTATGATCTCCATGGTTGACAGGGTGAACAGTGTTGACTGCATTCTCTCTCATTTTGTGCTATGCATGGCCACCAGCTGCAGCCATTTTATGTTATGCCACACCCTCGTGACAGCCATTTTGTGACTGGCACCCAAAGTACTTTTTCAAAGTTCAAAATGTCCCTGCTGGTCAAAATGGTTGGTGACCCCTGCTATGAGGCTTAGTTTAAGTTGTAAGAAGTTCAACCCTGCCCATCTGGCCAAGCCTCCGCAGCCACTCTGGGCTTATATGAACTTTTGTATATAATATAATTTTGCAATTTATAGATATTTTTACAACCAATTTCCTCTAAGATAAGACATTTCTATATTATTTATAGATTATTTGGCTGGAGAATAACACCACAGTATTTGGAGAAGTGCAAATTTCAAAGGATAGCTGTGCTTCACTTTGAATAATTTTTGGAAATTGCAAGCTAGTAAGGTCTACATTGAAATCCAAGCTGAACTGAATTTCTCGCCAAACTCTATTCTATGGTTTTCTGTTTTTCTTCTCCAGCTGACACACAATGTCCCATGGCTCTTGGAGATCACTGAGCATGCTCAATCCTCACTGGGCTGTTCTGTAAAAAATAATACCATTTGCATTTCTGGAAACCTTGGGGTTCCCTGGTAAGCTGATCATTCCCTCTTGTTTCTCAGTGGTTCTGCTTTGACTCCATTTCTGTTGGTGTTATAGGAGTACTGAGGTTGCTATTATGTAAGATATACCACATAACTATGCTGTATAAGACAATTTGGTCAAGTGGTTTTCTTCCACAGCAGTTTTCAAAAAGGTATTTTCCCTGAGCATTGTATATGTATGGAGAGGCACACAATGCGACAGTGAGGTATATCACGTGTGACATGGTTTTTTTAAAATAGTGTCATAGCGCCTTTTGTCGATTCAGTTCTCCTTAAAATAAAACTCTCCTGACGTTTTCTGGGGAACCATATAATTCCTCTGATTTGACCATCCAAAACAAAACTGTTAGCATAAAGTGAAGTGAAGTCCAAAGAGCAAACATATCATCGCCAAGTGTGGGAAACACCAGAAGTTTAGTCACCAACAAGCATTTTGTTTTGTCAAGAGCTCTCTCAAGTCGGTGAGACAACTGAAAGTTTTACAACACTTCTTCTAGAAGGATGAAGAAAGAAATGCTAGCCTTTTAAGGAGCTTAAATATTTTGTACACAAATCATTCCTAATAAGGTAATATCATCAGAAGGAAATTGACCGTCTATACAACTTTTAATATTTTGAAGATGGGCAGTGGAAGCATCATAAAGTCAATCTGGTTTAAAAGGGCTAGCTAAGACAATGATTAAAGTAATATGACAGGAAAAGGTATCATTTGATTGGGTTGAGGAAGGCACATCAGATCAAAATTTCATATGAGCGGAACTGCTTTATTCCTCCCACTTGAAAGTCAGGCTGTTTTAAATAACAGGAGTGCAAAAACGCAGGATGCTGAGGCAGACTGTATAATTAATACATGTGTATTCCAGATGTGATCCACTCTTTCCACAGGCAATTGAGTAGCATACTTGATGCATCAAAGTCCAAGTATTTCCTGGTCTAGGAGGAAATGCAAGGCCCCACTGGGAACCTGGGAGTATCTTGTTCCCACTGAATGAAAGTCCTGCTCACTCTTCAAGTTCTCTACCTCACTGAAGGTATGAAAAGGATGTCACTGGCCAAGGATGCAGCCTGCACTATGCAAGGCCATTGTGTGAAGCACATTTGTGCAGGAAACACCACATTTTGGAGAGGAAAACAAATCTCTCTCTTAAAATGCCCGCTGTCTGACTTTGCTCACGATTAGTCTTTAATATATTGTGCATGGGTAAAGTATATAATTGCATAATTGCTGATGGAATCCTCGTCCCCAAATGAATTATATGCAGCTGTGAAGCTTATGGTTCCTTGAGAACCAACGTTTTCTGCATACATATCTTTGTGTTTTCAGCATAGCTGTCAACTTACAGATTTGAATATAAGAGACCAGCAGCCTTGAAAATAAGGGACCAGCAGCCTTAAAAATAAGGGACCAGCAGCCTTGAAAATAAGGGACCTGCAGCCTCACCTGTTCCAGGCACTCCAGTCTTCTTGTCCTCTTGCAGTCTGGTCAAACTCATGCTGGTAGCTTCGAGAACACTGTCCAACCAACTTTGTAACCAGAGGTTCAACTGAATAGAATCTGAATCACATGCACCACAAGGCCTATGCAGCCTCAACTTAAGATGGCTCCCTGGCCTGGCTTTGCACTGCGAAGTTTGCTGCAGCACGTGCAACAAAATGGCGCCCAGCATTCAAAAACCCCCTCAGCTTGCATTAACTAGCCACACACAAGGCATGCAAGCTCCACCCCCCAGTCGTTCTTAGACTTCTTATTGGGTGAGCAACACAGCCAAGCAACACAGTTGGAGCCTCCCTCCTCCCTGGCCAGCAGGGAGGGAGGGAGAGGAGCTGCTTCCTTTGAAATTTAAGGGACATCATTTAAGGGACATTTAAGGGACATCCATCAATAAGGGACAGCAGCGGGACATGGCGCTGGAATAAGGGACTGTCCCTTCAAATAAGGGACACTTGACAGCTATGGTTTTCAGGGATGCGGGTGGGAAAGAACATCATTCCCTTGGCAGCATTAATGCTTTCCACATTTCTCCCATTGAGAAGGGCCACAGCTCAGTAGAAGACCATCTAATTTGCTTGCAGAAGGTTCAATCCCTAGTGTCTCCAGGTAGGGCTGGGAGAGCCCATTGCCTGAAACCCCCAAGAACTGAGCTAGCTAGACCAATGGATCAGGCAGCCGTTGAGCTAAAACTAGAATGTAGACTATATTGGTAATGTTGCTTTAACTTGCAGAGGCCTTCTAGCCACATAAAGAAAGACCCAGGTCACTGTCAGTTTGCATTTCTTAGTACAGAAAGTATTGATCTGATGTGTAGAGATCTTTCCTATTCTAATTAATTCAAGAGGGTTCTGCAAGCTTCGCTGTGTGAAAGAAACAAGGAGAAGGTTCATGATGTTTGGGTTATTCATTCAGAGAAGCTGAGTACAGCTGGCTTAAACTGGTTCTGTTATCTCTTCTGTCAAGGCATGCCAACCATAAAAGTAAGGCCAGAAGGAGCCTGGGTTTCAATTCTCTTTCTATCTCTTTTCTTTCTGGTGTGGTGTTTTGTACATGGTATGCTTAGTGTTAAGGTTCAGACTTATTATAAGTTATTGTCAGTTTAAGTTAAGTCTGCTGCAACTGGATTTGTTATGGACAGTGCCAATCCTGAATGTATTGGATATGGGACCATTATGCTCATTTGCTTTCAGTAGCAGTAAAGCTCTGCTGGATGAAACACAATTGCCTCAGGTCTGTTTTTTGGGGAATCCTGCAACGTGTTTAAGTTTTTACTCTGCTAACTATACATTGGATCAATATTGAGTAAAATTCCATGACAGTCACATGACTCAAAACTGAGAGAAAATTCATAGGGGGTTGTGCCTTGAGTGTTCTGTATGGCTAGTGCTGACTCAAGACCATTTATTGCCTGAGGCAAAGGATTAGTTGCTCCCCAAAATTGCACCTACAGAAGCTGTCATCCCTGGTCACTGGTCCTGCTAGCTAGGGATGATGGGAGTTGTAGTCCAACAACAGCCAGTGACCTAAGTTTGAGAAATACTGGGAGTTCAGTGGTCAGCTTCTAAAAAGGCCATTCATCATCTCAGTGCATTGTGACACCCGTCCACACATCACCAGTCACAGCCCCTTAATCAGCCATTGCCCCCAATTGTCACCTTGCCCAACCCCCAAGAACTTTGAGTCCCCACTGAAGCTTGTAACTTCCCAGAAACCCTCCTTCTGACTTGCCACGGCCTTATCTCCAAAATCCTGCAAATATAAGTGGGTCCCGAGTCTTCTGGAGCAGTGATTTTTAGCAATGGCTCTATTAGAAATTTTAGATAGCTGTAGTATGTGTGGATTTTTTTTAAATTAAAAAGTACAGTTTATTGTGGGACGTGGGTGGCGCTGTGGGTTAAACCACAGAGCCTAGGACTTGCCGATCGGAAGGTTGGCAGTTCGAATCCCCGCGACGGGGTGAGCTCCCATTGCTCGGTCCCTGCTCCTGCCAACCTAGCAGTTCGAAAGCATGAAGTGCAAGTAGATAAATAGGTACTGCTCCAGTGGGAAGGTAAACGGTGTTTCCATGTGCTGCTCTGGTTCGCCAGAAGTGGCTTAGTCATTCTGGCCACATGACCCAGAAGCTGTACACTGGCTCCATCGGCCAATAAAGCGAGATGAGCGCTGCAACCCCAGAGTCGGCCACGACTGGACCTAATGGTCAGGGGTCCCTTTACCTTTACAGTTTATTGTACTGATCTGATATGAAAGGCAGTCTATAAATCAATTTTTGCCCTTTATTTTGACATCAATTTATTGTTTGCTGTTATAACCTACCACATGACAAATCTACACATTAGGGTGTTTCTTTACGTGGAGATGAAAGAGAATGAAATAGTACTCTTTTTTCATTCTTTTGAAGATGGATGACTGTCACTCATGGCATTTCATCCCGAAGTTCCAAAAATGATTTTCTTGACCCTGAATATGGAAAGTGTAATCTTAAAACAACAACACCACCCCAACTTTATTATACTGCTTGAATTTTACTTAACGCTTCTCATTCATAAGTATGGTCACAATTCCAAGTGCAGGTTAACAAGATGCATAATGATTTTCAATCACTTATACATCATATTGACAATGTAAATCTCCGAAGTATAAACACCTGAGACCTTTGCCCTGGCTAAAAGCAACTGGATGAAAAACATAGAGACTTTAAATTAACAATGAATGTGCTATTGCTTCAATGGAGGCTAAAACCAAGGTACCCATTAGGAATATACGAGCAGATGTAAAAAAAAAAAATTGTCTGTTCATTCAATTAACTCTTCACCCTCAAGACCACAGATCATTCCATTTGTCACCACATTGATTAGATGGCTCTACATTTTGCAAGGACTGCCAAGCCATTAGCTTATTAAGCACAACTAATTTACTTTCTTAGAAAGATGCTGGGCTCTCAGTGCATTAACTAATTGCTAAGAACATGATAAGATTTTTTTTATTTTTTTAAAAAAGAAATACTGTATCTCAAGAAAGAGTTATGAAAGAGCTCTCCAATTTAGCGCCTCAATGCAGTTTATTTACATTCATTGATGTATACATTTTTAAATCATGGATTTACTGGGAAATAAATTGAAGTTATTATTGTTTAAATGAAAATAAACAAATTCACAAAGCCTTCCTTTCAAAATCACAATTGCAATTCCAGTGCAACGTTTCTATCTAAGGCTACATTTACAATGAACTAGAAACAGTATTTTCCCGAGTAACAGTTTTGCTTCTAAGGATATATATTCTTTTCTACTTATAAATTCATATGACTTCTCCATTAGTTCTTCGATAAAAATAAAAAAATGCATCCTTGAATCCATGAAAATAAGTCCCTCTAAATTATCTATCAGCTATCTTATCCATCTATTCATCTATCTATTTACAACTTGAATATCTATTTATTTTTATCTGCTGAATATGTTTCCATTACAACTGAACTAAAACCAGTCAGCTAATCAGGCTTGCAGTGAACATTGCCTAGATTTCAACATCTTATTTAAGATACAAAGTAGCAAGACATTCTCTTACCTTGGTCCTACTGATGCTGGCTTCGGACTGATTGGAATAATTTTACTTACATCCCAGAAAACTCTTCAGCAGTAATCCGGTTATGTGTCTATAGTGATTGGAAGGGGTAGGACTCCAATGTAGTAATGAATTCACCAGGGAATTTTTCATTTTTTAAAACACACACACACACACACACACACACACACACACACTGCTGTTACAGAAAAGGAAACCACACTCCATCTATTGTACAAGCATTTGGATTTAAAGTACGCTGCATGTGCATGTCTGTGTGCAGAAGCACAGACCAGGCAGAAGACGTCAATGTGCTTGTGATGAAGGAAAACTCTGATGCTACTCATTTTGTGATACTGGACATATATACTTAAGACAGGGGTAGTCAAGATGGTGCCCTCCACATCTCCCATCAGTCCTAGCCAGCATACTTGATGATCAAGGATGATAGACATTGTAGTCCACAACAGCCAAAGGATACTACAATGTCTATCACCGACTTGAGAAAGATAACATTCTTGAGGCTATAGCCAGTGCCAGATTTATGTACGTATAAGCTAAACAAGCTGTAGCTTAGGGCCCCACTCTCTTGGGGGCCCTCAAAAAAAAGTAAAGGAGAAAAAAACTGGATGTACATTTCCAAATTATAAGATAAAAAACAAATAGAATAAAACCTACCTACAATTTTGTGTTGTGTAGACTCCTATGATGTAAGTAATGCTAGCCTCCTCCCTAAAATATCACTGGTTTGCTCATTTCTATATACAGTGGTACCTCGGGTTGCATACGCTTCAGGTTACATATGCTTCAGTTTACAGACTCTGCTAACCCAGAAATAGTGCTTCAGGTTAAGAACTTTGCTTCAGGATAAGAACAGAAATTGTGCTCCGACGGCACAGCGGCAGCAGGAGGTCCCATTAGCTAAAGCGGTGCTTCAGGTTAAGAACAGTTTCAGGTTAAGGACAGACCTCTGGAATGACTTAAGTACTTAACCCAAGGTACCACTGTATAGGGTGCCTACATTCTGCATGTGCAAATGGCTTTAGATACCTATTAGGTTCATAAATTACCATATAGCATATATTCAACACAAAAAACAGTGACAATTTGTTGTTGACAAAGGACAGCTGGACATATAAAGGGCCCCATTACCTTCAGTAACTTAGAGCCTCATCAAACCTAAATCTGGCCTGGCTGTAGCCACAGGAATGGTCTTATCTAATGCAATTTTATCTTACCTAATACATTTGATTCAATCAGCTTGTACTAGGAATTGAAGCCAAGGCTCTTGAATTCTGTATTTCGCTCTTGTTATTTGTGGTATTAAGCTGCATCTCAGGTTGTAGAAGTGAGAGGATGCTGGGTGGTGCATTTGCAAATTGAGTCTCCAGATCAATTCACAATTCCATGTGAATTCACTTTGGCTCTTCAGCTTCCACCCACACAGCCATGCAATGTTTATTATTTATTTTATTTTTATTAATATATGCATTCGGCTGGAACACTGAACAGGGTGGCTTTCGATAGAGCAAGTTAACATGCAAAATGGACAGCAGAAGAATATGAATAGCATTAAAATTGGACCAGCTTCTATCTTATGATCCAAACCCTTTAAAAGAAGATGGGTTGACCACACCCACCCCTGTAAAGGTAAAGGGACCCCTGACCATTAGGTCCAGTCGTGGCCAACTCTGGGGTTGCTGTGCTCATCTCGCTTTATTGGCCGAAGGAGCTGGCATACAGCTTCCGGGTCATGTGGCCAGCATGACTAAGCCGCTTCTGGCGAACCAGAGCAGCCCACACAAATGCCGTTTACCTTCCCGTCGGAGCAGTACCTATTTATCTACTTGCACTTTGACGTGCTTTTGAACTGCTAGGTTGGCAGGAGCAGGGACCGAGCAACGGGAGCTCACCCCGTTGCGGGGATTCGAACTGCCGACCTTCTGACTGGCAAGTCCTAGGCTCTGTGGTTTAACCTACAGCACCACCCATGTCCCTTCTATGGGACGTATGGTCTATGGGAGTATATTGCATGGCACCCCCCACCCCTGTAGGAAGCAGAAAATGTTTCAGAAGTGTTGATTTTTTTGTCAATTTTCCTAAGAAATAGGTAAAAAACTTCATGGAGATATTGCAAAAAAAAGCTTAACAACTTATTTTTTAAATATGGCAACCCTAAAAGTGTTGAGCACCTTGCTTGCACCTTGTTAAACCTTGCTAGAGAGAAGGCAGGGCCCACCACCGAAAAAGGACCTGCTCTGCGTAGCCACTAGCCAAGTTTCTAATGGTCATAACTCTAATAGTGGTTGCCTTAACACATATGCTCCATGATCAGCAATTGTAATGGGGTTTGGGGTTGCTTGTGCGTAAGGCGCAAACTGCTCCAAGCTGAGTAGTTTGGTTAAAACTTTCCCCTGGCTGGACAGTCAGTACTCCGTGACTGTCTCAATCACGGCAGAATCCGTCAGTGGGCGTTTCCTGAATTTCTTCCGACATAAAAGTTCTTTGACACTAAGTCGCCGCCTAGCTTCTCTGTGCGGAAGCTTTCTGCACAGAGTGGGCGTCCCAAGGGGAGGTGCTCTCCCCGCTGGTCTCACTGGAAGAATCCTGGAGCCTTCCCTCCGAAGCTCCCTCAGCCTCCCCTTTCTCCCTGGTGTCACGTCTATTTCCTTCCCCAGCGGGAGCTCTCCCTCTCTCCTTGCTGGTTCCCTCTCCAGCGTCATTAGGGAGCCTTACCACCACCCTTGGCTCCGATGGCAGTTCCCTGACAGCAATGATGCTGTGCAGTATCACAAACTGGTTGCTCATATGCACCCATAATTTTACTTGGTCTTTCAGGTCCAAATCCAAATGAGGAAGATGCAGTACATGGGATAAACAAAGATGTCTCAATTTGCACTGGTCATATATTACCTTATGAATAATCTGAGACATATTATTTTGCTTCAGCAATGCTCCTAGCCAGCGGTTCTCAACCTGTGGGTCCCCAGATGTTGTTGGACTACAACTCCCATCATCCCTGAGCTCTGGCCTTACTAGCTAGGGGTGATGGGAGTTGTAGTTCAACATCATCTGGGTACCCACAGGTTGAGAAAGGCTGTTAGGCATTAGCCCACATCTCTGCTGCTTACTCCAGTAAGCAAGATGGGTTAAAGAGTGAGAGCTAGAGTCCCCTCTGACGCATCAGGGGCAAGACTTGAACTGCTCCCAGTGACTTGTACCATGGTGCATATAGCTTTGTTTCCACCCTCCATTATGATTGATGATCATGCCATGAAATGAAACATGTCAAAGCAAGTTTTGAAAACAATCTGTATCTGTGTCGTAGATTTTAAAGCAGCAACAAGGAAAGTTGCATCTTGCCAATGGCAGAGGTGGTGAATGTTTTGATTTTGAAAAGGAAAAGGATGTTTACTTGTTTACATGTCAGTGTCAGAAGTTCAGCCTACACTTGAGTAGGACTCTGGCAGAGACACATGGCATGTTCCCTCCCTCCTGGTCGATCGTTCGGGAGCTTCATAAGCTTTCTTCAGCCCGAACATCACAGCGACTGATGCCAACAGACACTGGCACACTTAGGGATCCGCAGAGTTTGTGCAGTTGCATAACAGACCTCATCAACTCAGCATGTTGGCTAATTTACTTTATTTACATATAAGCACACACGGAGCACTGCAACATGGCTCCCTCTCTCTCTAGCATCAGACAGCAAAGAGAAAAAGAACAAAGGACAATAGTCCCACTTCATGGAACGCAGTAACACAAACTTCCTGTCTCCGTCACTTCCCACTCTGTGGAGTCAAAACTTACACCGTCATGAGATAGACAAAAATCCCATGACTGCAATCATGGATCAGGAATTCTAACAGTCAGTACATTCATAGGCCAGTATCTCTTCCTTCTGAAATAAAGCTGTGAGAGAGATAAAGGATGTGGAGACCACAGGTATTCCATGGTAGGAAAGTACTTGACTCAAACTTCTGGGCTATTATTGGGGGTCCTAGGATTACACATACATGAAGGTAGCAGATGGTTGGTGGAAGGGAACTCCTGGGGTGCTGACTGGGAGAAGCATGGAAAGCTCCCAGGTGAGAGCTGGGAGGGTTCACTATTTTCTGTGTGATACAAGGGTTAAAAGCTACTTTGGAGAGAGGACTCTATATTTCTCTTTATCTCTCTGTTTTTGTTTTTATTTAGATTAGCTTCTTTTATCTCAATATATTAAGAAAAAGGTTTAATGAAAATTCTCAGGCTCTCCCAATACCCACACCTCGATTTGGAGGCGCTCTACTGAAACATAATAATAAGCTAAAGCTGGTTACGGTTCTTTTCAGGTAATATCATTTGATGTGTCTATGTACTAGGTATTCAGTAATCTGTGTCTATAACTGGATTTTGTTATGTATGGTTATTTGAAGTGATTCTGTTCTGTTTTCTTGAAATCCATCAAAATTGTTAGGAAATAAATTTATAAGGATATAAAAAGGGAAGACAAGAAGCAAAACAGAGGCTATGATTTTTTTCTGTAGAGACAAGCTTTCCATGACCTATGGTTCCCACCACTGAAATAGCTTTCTTCTGATTGCTTTTTGGCCATTGTTGGTTTTCTATAACATGCATTAACTTTGCATTTACAGTGTATCCCTCAATATCATTCTGAACAAAACACTTTACTTAGTACAAAACCATCCCTAATCACATTAGGCTATTACAACAGGCTTTTGCTTCTGTGCTCAGAACCATTAAAACAGGTTAGTTCCAATAATCTCTCCCCCCCCCCCCCCGATCAGCCATGCTATTTTAATTTAAGACCTTCTTTTATTGCTCTCCTAAATGGTGGCAAACAGCTTCATCCCCCGGATCTTGATAGTGCTTGTATTAAATTACTGTCTAGTTGCCCCATCTCCCTCCCCCTCCACTTTCCAGATCACTCTAAGAGGTAATAGCATTAACTGCTAGAGGTCATTTTCCCCCTGATGTAAATAAATTATATGGAGCTCTATTCCTGGTTACCGCTGCAGAGATACTGAACTGGGCAGGTTTTTCTTTTCCATTTAATGGCAGGGACAATGTGTTCACTAGTGATCTGCATATATTTCACCTTCAAATGCACTAGGTTCAAGAAATGGAAAGTGTCTTTTGGTAAACAGAAGCGAGTTTTGTAAAATGCTAAGTAGTCTGAAGTGACTAGCCAGGGGTTTGGAACCTGTAAGTAGAAATTAGCACCATCTCTTCCCTAGGGCCTGGTTTGCTGCCACCGCTGCTGCAGTTCATTTGTGTGAATATCTATGGGTCAGGATGCAGACTGACATGCACAATGGTTTGTGAGATTCCAGGGAATTTTGAAATCATAGCAGTGGCTGTTGGAACTCTAAAAACAAAATTAATCAGTGTTTTTTTTTTCTTTCCTGGAGAGACACAGGGGTAAGCGTACCCCTAAACATTCTGTGAATCTAATGGGAGAAGAAACTAAAATTTTTAATTTTTTTAGTTTCTTCTCTAGCACGGTGAATCAGCAGTTCCATTGCTACCCCTGATGGCGGCCTCATTTCCTGTCATGGTGTTTCCTGAGTCTCAGCAGCGGGTGTTTAATGTGTGAAGTAGGAGTTGGAATACAGCATGGTGATTGGTCACTTTCATTGTTACCACCTCCGATGGTGGCTTCCTTTCCTTTCCCGGTGTTTCCTGAGTCTCAGACAGAAGCGAGCACTTAATGTGTGAAGCAGTGTAGAATGTGGATGTGTGGTGTTTTACTGATGAAAGTTTGGCCTCATTGAGGGGCAGTATTTCACACAGCCTCATGCCAGTGTGGAGGTTACTGTGAGCCATCAGCTGTCTAATATGAGGTAATGCATGTTCTTTGTACTTTTGTCCATTGACTGTATCTATTTTTCCCAATTTGAACTATAAAATGGTGATTTTTCACTTCTAAGCCCAGAGGAGGACATGTCTGCAGGCAAAGGCCAAAGGTACCCTTTCCATTCCTCACAGCCTGAGCATTTCTTGGGGAGATGAATAAACCCGCCAATATTCGGCATCAGAACTGCAGAAACATTTCATTCCACCTCTGATCTGTGAACTGCTAATGGAGATGGACCTGCTCTTGCAAAATTGCATGTGCACAAAGCACTTTCTCTTAGCTTCACACATTGTCCTTTTTGGCTAAGGGGTGGTGTTATGTAGTGAGTTGAATAGGATCCAAACTGCAGCAGTCTGATTGGTCCTAGAACAATAGGATCCAAATTGCAGCAGTCTGATTGGTCCTAAAACAATAGGATTCAGAATGCAGCAGCCTGATTGGTCCTAGAACAATGCAGCAGTATGATTGGTTGGCAGGAACCACCCAATCATGCTCCAGATATAAGTGAATCCACAACCTGATTGGCTTACAGTAGAATTCCAGAATTAGCCAATCATGTGCAGCCCATTGTGTAAATAATGTATATAAAGCAGATACTTTGAGGGGACTTCCATTCATTCCTCCTCACCACTATGAGCTGAATAAAGAGCATGAAATCACTTTGCGACTCTGAGTATATTTCAGGTAACCAAACTGAAAAACTGTAAGCAGCAAGTTTTCTAAAACTCACTCATAACGCAGGGTCGCAAGGAAAAAACCCGACTGCACTTAAATTAGTGAGACTTCATTCAATAAGGCTTCTGGGTATTGTGTCATAAGATGGAATTCAAAACCCCTGTCACTATAGTTAACTGAGAAATGCTATGCATGTCTTAGAAGGAAGTTCTATGGAGATAGGTAAGGGAGTCTACAGGATTGGAGTTCAGAAGCGCCGCACAAAATAGGCATCATTACAAAGAAAGGAAGAACATATTTGTTTGGGCATGATTGTGTAATTAAAATTATCTAACTTTCCCAGCAGTTCAGGGGATGGTTATTTTTAAAAGCATGCTATGCTTTATTATACTCATATATAAATAGGTGTAACAGATTTATTTATTTATTTATTGTTTATTTATTTATTTAGTGCCACCAGCTAATGCATTGGCTTACAGTATAAGCAAAATGTTGTGTTTTTAATATTCTGTTGGGAGCCGCCCAGAGTGGCTGGGGAAACCTAGTCAGATGGATGGGGTATTAATAATAATAATAATAATAATAATAATAATAATAATAATAATAATAATAAATATTTCCTTGAGTTTGCAATCTAAATACTACACACACTACAGATTTTCAAAGGACAACTTTTATGATAAACAGGAATTATAAGGAGGAGGGAAAATACATTTTTGTAAGAAAAAGAAATGATTGTCCATTCATTTATAACACTGTATGTATCTGGGTAATGTGACGAAACTAAACTGAAAGTCACAAGCATTCATGTTTTGCTATATCACATGCTTCCTTTTCCAGTACTTTTTACCCATTTCAGCTTACAGCAATGTGCCCGCAAACTAAATGTCACCCTTTGACATTTAACTTCAAATCTAGCATTAAGCACCATTAAAATGATGATGTTGTTTTTTTAAAAAAGGATTTGCTTTAATTTTTATGCAACAGCACTGCAATTCTACGTTTATCTACTCAGAGGTAAGCCCCACTGAGTTCAGTAGAACTTCTTTTCCGGAAAGTGTGGCCTAAAGTAACAAAGTGCAAATTTAAAGTTTTTAGGACAGCACCCCCTCCCCCACCAAGGAAACAAAAACAAAACTCAAGCAACTTATTTCCATTGTGATCACACAAAGAGTGAACAGTTAAGTGATTCACTGGAGCAGCTTACAGACGTTTCTGACTCACTTCGTATAAATTGGTGTTATTTCTGGTTACCTCCAGCCTCTTTATCAGAAGAAAATTCCCCACTTCTTACGTTTGCTTTTGATTGGGTAATTATCCAAATAAAATAAAACGTTGGGGGGGGGGGGAGAGTTGAGACTATGTTCACCAGATGTTTTTATGAGTACGTTCTCAGCCTTCAAAAAGTACTAAATCGTTCCAACACCCACATGGAGGACTTCATTATCTGGACACCCATTTGCTAACAGGAGTCTCGTTCATAAGGGAAAATAGAAAAACATGCATGTATTCAGTGGAAGCTGATCTATTAGAGCAACCAGGGCATAGTCCTACCAACTGAAATGTTAAGCCCCTTTTTATTAAGGTTTTGCCCATAATCTCAAAGTCCCACACAACCTTCCATAATCCATTTAAATTTAAGAGAGGTTTCTGGAGACATGTCTGTAAATCTCCTGTTCTGTGGCCAATCAGCTCTCTACACTACTCAGCCAATCTGAAGAAGAAGAGTTTGGATTTGATATCCCACCTTTCACTCCCTTTCAGGAGTCTCAAAGTGGCTAACATTCTCCTTTCCTTTCCTCCCCCACAACAAACACTCTGTGAGGTGAGTGGGGCTGAGAGACTTCAGAGAAGTGTGACTAGCCCAAGGTCACCCAGCGGCTGCATGTGGAGGAGTGGGGAAGTGAACCTGGTTCCCCAGATTACGAGACTACCGCTCTTAACCACTACACCACACTGGCTCTCTGAAAGGCGAGAAGGGTGGATTATAAATGGAATAAATAAATTTAGATCCCAAAGTACTGCTATGGTTAGGAGGTCCCATGATTCTGTCTCCAGGCAGAAAAACCATGTAGATTCACATTTTACTGGAGCCACTAGCTCCTAGCTCCAGTTGTGCAGTCCCCCACACTTCTCCTCTTGCCATTATGCAATCCAATTGCAGTACAGTCGTACCTTGGTTGACAAACGCCTTGTGACTCGGACATTTTGGCTCCTGATCACCTCAAACCCGGAAGTGAGTGGTCCGATTTGTGAACGTTCTTTGGAACCCGAAGCTCCTGCAGCCAATCAGAAGCTGCGCCTTGGTTTCTGAATGTTTTGGAAGTCGAAAGGACTTCCGGAATGGATTCTGTTTGATTTCCGAGGTACCACTGTATGTTCCATTAACAGGTGTGCTGCTATGGGAGAGCCAATCACCAATACATCTTTTCTGGGCATCCCAGTGCTGTTACCTTGAAGGTCACACCTACATAGTAGCAAAGCTCATGCACCAGGCTCCCTGAACAGCTTTGCTGTTTGTTCCTTTCTTCATTTCACTATTTGTGTGAGCTTCGCTATTCGTGTGAGTGAACTCTACTAGATACACTGTGAGCTTTTCCTTCATATTAGCTATATATTACTTATACTTTTTAAATGGATGGGATGGTTATTATTATTAAAACATGCTTGCCACATTTCTGGTTGGCTTCTTTCGCTGCGTTGCAAAATTCAGAGAAACGCAAGTTTCGAAGGGTGTCTGTGTTCCGGTTTGGAAAGTATAACTTGGGTAGATTCACCGAGACATGAGAACTGAATCAAATTTCTCTATCTATAATTAGCACTTTGACTATGTTTACATATGACTAGACCGTGTGGCAAATTAAAAGTTGAAGATGTTTCTTTGTTAAACAAAACGTGCCATTCTTGGGGTATATTTTATGCAGGCCAGTTTCAGGTTTCGGTGTGGGTCCTTGGGACATTCCCTGCCCCCCTCCACCCAGGAACGTTCCCACAATAATAGGCACCAGATTCTCCAACTCTTGTTTTCCAAACTCCCTTCCTATAAAAAGTCTGCTTTCAAACAGAAGGGCACATGTGTGATGTAGTGGTTAAGAGTGGTTGACTCATAATCTGGTGAACCGGGTTCATGTCTCTGCTCCTCCACATGCAGCCGCTGGGTGACCTTGGGCTAGTCACACTTCTCTGAAGTCTCTCAGCCCCACTCACCTCACAGAGTGTTTGTTGTGGGGGAGGAAGGGAAAGGAGATTGTTAGCCGCTTTGAGATTCCTTAGGGTAGTGATAAAGTGGGATATCAAATCCAAACATGAGTGGGTGGAACAAACTGCAGATATTGGGGAACAAGAGGAAGAAGATGAGGTGTTGCCAAGAGTGGTGCCAATGCAGGAAGTGAATGGGGTCTTGTGGCTATGGTGGAAGAGAGAGCAATGGGAAGGAGGTAGTGCCAGGTTCTTGACAGCTGTCTGCCTGACCATGCCATGTGGTGCCACTGAGTGCAATTTTATGGCTGCTGCAACTGACACTGTATTGGTACAACTGCTGATTAATTAGGCCATATGTATCAAGCAGTCAGTTGCATCAGAAGAGGAGGAATGTGAAATGATATACAGATACATGAATGTACACACACACACACACGCACACGCACAAATATAAAACAATAGAATCATTTGTATTTCATAAAGGGGTATGCAATTATGTGTAGTATACATTTGGCTGGCTCTCAAGGTTTGCTAGATTTTTGTAGCTATAGATATTAAAGCATGGTTATGCTGAAAGCAGACATCTGGAATTTGTCCATTCATCTGCTATTTTAATTTTGCCTCTTTATTTGTGGTTGTGTATGCCAAATTGATTTTCACATAAGACTTTACATTTCTTCGATTCCCCCTAGGAAACTTTTCTGCCAGATGGTATGAGCAAGCATATACACCCCATTTCAACAGTTTGGTTTTTTTTCAGGGTTATATTTTGAATATAAGATATCTTAAAATGATCTGACAAAAGGCATGAAATTCCTTCTTAGGATCTATAAAACACTTATTGTTTAAAGCTTGAGAAAGAATAAGAACTTTGCATCAGGAGGAGGTTTGCTAATATATTACTGCTACAAGCATAGCTATTGTATAACTTTAATTCCAATATAAAACATTGCAGGGCTTTTTTAAAAAAAGTACCATATTTACTTTGGAGTAACAGAAATACTGCTTCTTTTCCTACGGAAAGATTAAGATTAGCAGAGAGGGCCCTCTTGGTAGTTTCAACACCCTCAGAAATTTGGGTGGTGGTGGTCGGGAGAAGACCTTCTCTGTGGCAGGTCCCAGACTGTGGCATTCCCTCCCCACAAGGGTATATTTGGCACCTTGAGTGTATAGTTTCTATCATATGCTGAAGATGCACATCTATGCTCTGGTCTCCTGACACCTGAGATATATGTTTTCAAAACCCACCCTATTCCTGTGACTGTAATTTATTTCAAAATGTTTTTAAGATTGAATTTTAAATGGTTGTAGGGACATCCGGGTTGGCGCCATCGCCGAATGGCGGACTCCCTCCGAGCTCCGGAGGGAGCCTGCTCGGCAGGGGCTGTGTTCTACCGCGTCGGCGTCGCGGCGACCCTCAAAAACCATGGGCGCTGAAACCCATGGGCATGGTGACTCGGCGGGCACCGTTTGTGCCCCCGACCCGCGAAGGAGCATTTTTAAAGGCTACGGAGCGGGTGCCGGGGGGGGGTGTGTGGTGCTATGAGTCCTCCGCTTCCCCTGCCGAGCGAAGCCGCATGCCATTTGGCAGAGAGCGCTGACTTCTTCCATTGAGAATTCGGATTAAAAAGAACAACCCGTGAGTAATTGGAAAGTGGACTTAAAAAGG
This sequence comes from Podarcis erhardii, assembly GCF_964252035.2. Taxonomy (NCBI): domain Eukaryota; kingdom Metazoa; phylum Chordata; class Lepidosauria; order Squamata; family Lacertidae; genus Podarcis; species Podarcis erhardii. The sequence continues at coordinate 24,731,906 of NC_138512.1, read as the reverse complement.
GAAAAATTTTAAATTCGGAGCGAGCGGGGGAGGTGCAAAAAGGAAGTCAGTCTCCCCCCTGTCGTAGAGGATTTAAAGCAAAGGATTTAACAACTAAGATCGAGTGCTACCTTATTTTGATAAAGTCACTAATTTCATGATGGAAAATTATAAGACTGGGCTGGAGGAGAAAAGTAGAACGTGAGCTAAAATGCAACCCCCCCCCCCGGGAACCGGGAGCGATTCACGTGAGCGCCGGGAGAGGAGAAACAGAGGCTTTGACAGCTGTCAAAGGAGCTGTCAAAGCTGAAGAATAAAAAGAGAACTTTGTTATGAGGACTTTGCCGGTTACATTTGTTACAAATTAGATATAAATTGTTTAAAACAAGGAATAACAAGTTACTTTGACTGTTGGGTGCGATCTGGAAGGAAACTGAGTTACTATAATCCCTCTAGAGGGGCTGTGGGACACTACAAGTATTGCTGGCATGGAATTTGAATTGGACTTTTTATCTCCTGGGAAACTGCAGAAATGGAACACTATTTTGTCTACAGAGGTCTCTACACTAAAGGAGACAATAGATTTATCTATTGAAGAATGGAAGGGACTTGACGTAAAGTTTTGTTCCTGAATAACAAAGCCTCTGTAGGGGATTTAGAAGCTTTTGGAATTGGAACATTTTTGCAGGAGAGCAGGAAAAGAAACTAGAGGAAAGTGAGGAGAGAGAATAATAAGAACAACATGAACAACAAGAATTGGACAAAGCTGAGTCCCAAACATTTGGGACATCCAGATTTGAAAGGTCTAAAGAAACAAAATTGGAGTTTTTACTCTTAAATACAGAGATCTGGATGGAAAAAATGGACCTTTTTGAGATAGAGCTTTTCCAAGATTGGACGCTTGAAACTAAAGATGATTAAAAAGACGGCAAAGACTATTAAAAAGACGGCAAAGTGGACTTGTGAAGGATTTCGGCCTAGATGTGGGATCTCCAGGATGACAACAGGCATTGATGGACATTGGGGAACGCAACTGGGAAAGGGGGGAGGGAAATTTGGAATCCAAAGGGTGTTAAATTATATTTTATTCTTTGTTCTATTTTCTTTTATTTTAATCTGTTCTGCATATTAAAGAGGGGAACTCGTGGAAGGGAGCGGGGTTGATTTTAGGGGATGGAAAAACATTCTTAACATTGGGTTAACTATAATAAGTTTAAAATTTGGGGTAAGAACTTCCTGAATCTATTTGAAGGAATTGGAATATAAGAGGGGGTGGGGTGGGGAAGTCCTGGCAAGATGCTAATGAAAATAAGGTTATAAAATGGATGTTTTATTTCTTTTCTTTTTTCTGTTATATTTGAAAATGTTCAATAAATATTATTTTTTTAAAAATGAATTTTAAATGGTTGTAACCCATTCTCGGACCTTTGGATGAAGAGGAGAGAAGTACTAATAATAAAACTTGACATTCGGATAGCACATTTATGAACGCCCTGGGAGGTATGCACAAACGGGAAATAACTATCCAGGAGCGAAGGAAGGCTCTCCGGCACCCGGTGTGGAGTGTCGAGGGGCGGGGCAAACTGCCTGGAGGCGCATGCGTGGTGCTGATACGGATGGTGTACGCATGATGCTGATACAGACGGTGCCGCTCGAGTGCTCGGCCGCCCGCCATTTTGTCACCCCCACCTCAGGGTGACACCCGGGGTGACCCACCCCCTACACCCCCTTTCCTATGCCCCTGTAACCATCTGTGTTAAGGGCCCTGGGGCTTCCTGTGCAGCCCCAAACATTCCTGTAGAGGCCCAATCCCATGCTCTCCATTCTCAACCCTTCTGTGTTGAGGAGGCAAGTTTTGGAATAGGCCCATGGTTACTTGAAGGCAAGCAGGAACTCTGATAAAGCAGGAAAGACTGAGGACTGAGTGTGTGGGGAAATGTATGTTGGGAGGAGATTGGCATGTGTAGCTAGGTGCCCCTGACATCGATTTATATTTCCTGTTCAGGCATAATGCATAAACAAAGATGAAGACTTTTCACTTGGTCCAAATAGGTGTGATTTGAAGGGTGTATGCCTATTGCATCCTCTTTGCACCACACCCCAAAATGGACCAGGGCCATCGCCTCACCCACGCTATGGCCCTGCACAAAGTGGCTCACTTTCCCTGCACAGTGACCAACTAGATTCCAATGGGAAGTCCACAAACATGACATGAGTCCTCTCTCACGGTTGTTCCCCAAAGACTGGTATTCAGAGGCACAGTGTCTCTGATCTCAGGCATGGTGTGCAGCCACCATGAAGGATAAGATAGCCTGGTTCAAAACAGATACAAAACAGATCCACTGTTCCTCAGGGTGCAGTAGCCACAGGTACATGTTATGTGAAAATGAACACCCTTCTTCTTATAGTGATCTGAGTCTTCTGAGTGCCAATGTTTATGTAGCCAAAATCACATTCACAAGGAAGAATGAAGTATCAACAGACTTGGGGTAGCCCCGAGAATCATTAGGTGGGGAAACCCTAAGGAGGGTACCCCTAAAACAGACCCAGTAAAGTCAGTGGGAAGGAAACTCTGAAAGATTGAGAAGGGATAGAACTGTAAATCAAACATGGCTGTTGTTGTTGTTTGTTTTTTTAAAGCATAGAATAAAACTCATTGTCTGAATAAGCCATTTCTTAATTCATACTGAGAAACCATTTTCAAATGTCTCCAGGGATAGAAGACGGAGCTGCCAAAGGCACCAATGGAGAAATATAAGATTCTAATGTACCTAGGATTAGCCCAAAGTGTTCCCCCCAAAACCCAGACAAGACCCTACCAAGATGGAGAAAATGGACCAAAATGAAAAATAAGCAAGCCCTCCCCCCAAACAGAAAAAGCAGTGGGTAGAATAGAGTTTTTGGAAACCTGAATAAAATCACATTTTTCATGGGGCTGTATGAAAGGACAAGCTTTGGAGGACAAGCCCTTAATGATAGTGACTACAGGGAGACTCGTAGATTCCAAGTCTTATTTTGGATTCCAAGTTTTGGGGAGTGATGTACTACTTATCACTCACACTGATATAGTTTCAGTGAAATCAAACCCCTTTGGGAAAGGGCATGATGAATACGAGATTCCAGTTTAATAGGATAATCATCCGGTTTGGGACACGCAGTGTTGAATTCTAGTCTTGCCACATCTGCCAAAATTCCTTCTGAAGTATTTGGAAGTCTGAAAGTATGCACAGGTTATTACTTTCACTTAATCACTTGGTTTAACATATTTAATAACTTACCCAGAACATTTAAAGTCATTGTTCTGCAGTCGAGTTGTTAATAAAACTCCCACTCCCCGTTTGGTTGATGGGCCAAAAAGGGGCAGTCGCAGCATAAGCGATGCAAGGCAACTTGAGAGGAAGCTCAGAGAGCAGGCCTTGCACGGCTGGCCCCCTCCTCTGAGATGGAGCTACAGTGTGAGGGAGAAGAGAGGGAGAAGACAGCATGGACTTGGGCATGCTCAGAAAAGCCAGTGGGATCATTAGGATCCACTTATTAAGATCCACCCTCTATTGTGTGGGCAGGTAATCCCTCCCCTTACCTGGCCTGGTTTCCCTGGCAACACTTCCCCCAGGTGGGATTGGACAACTCACTGGGGTAGGCGGGGACCTCCAGGTATCCCACCTGAGGGAAGGCAAAGCCTATGCTGATGGGGTCACTCCAGATCCAGGGCTGCACGCGTCCACGCAAAAGGCGCCCCCCGTTTTAAGTGGGGAGCGGTCATTACTGGTAAAGGTAAAGGTAATGTTTGATATTTTATTGTGTTTTTAATATTCTGTTGGGAGCTGCCCAGAGTGGCTGGGGAAACCCAGTTAGATGGGCAGGTATAAATAATAAATTATTATTATTATTATTATTATTATTATTATTATTATTATTATTATTATTATCTGGGATGAGACAATTGTTGCTTCTGCTTATGGGATGGCTATAGGGAACCCTGAAGTTGCTTGTGCAATGTCCCTTGACCTTATTCTCCCCTTTGTCAGTGGCAGACTTTAGGGCCCCAAATTTCAGCAGCCCTGTGTGTCATACCAAAATTCTGTGCCCCCGACTCTCGCCTTCCATTCTACATAATACTTGTGGCACCCCCAAGGCTCCATGCCCAGTGTGACCAAACTCGCTGTGCTCCCCAAAATCTATCTCTGCCTTTGTGCACCTATCCCCTGGGCTTGTTCACATGTTATACTGAACACAGGTACGACTTCTCTTTACACATCTGCATTTGTTTGTGGGAAAGAGGGGTACATTTGTGGAAGCTCGGCTATTTTGTGTATACTGATTGTACATCATGTCTGGCAATTCCGTGAAACAATCCAGATTGGATTTATTCTTTAATCCCAAAAGTTTAGCACTGAGTAGCTCCAATGACCCCAGTAGCCGTTTAGATGATGAAATGTGTCAGTTTTGGTTTCTCTCCATTCCCCCCCGCCCCAATCTTCAGTTTTCCATATTTTTGTCTGATTTTTTTAAAGTCAGCATGAGAATCAATCAATATTTCAATACATCTCTCCTAATATTCACATTTTTGTGCGTAATTTCCCATAACATCATGGATTATTTTTTAATAAATGTATGCATTTTTATGCACTCTTTCCCCTAATGTGTGCATTTTGGAAACATTGGTGGGATAGAGTCTGCAGAAGTCTGAGAGCTGCAAATTCCCAAGGACAGCTGTGCTTTGGTTTGTGCATTATTCCGGCAAAAGTGAATTAGGTTAACCAAATTTCTCCCCCTTGCTCAGTGGTCCTACACAAGAGCAAGAGCAATGAATATTTGTATATGGTATTTTGCTACCTGCTGTCTGAAGGGGTACAGTCTCTCTTACCCCTTAGCATTGTGTAGCAAGTGTGGGCCATATCTAATAGTTCTAAAACACATAGCGTGCTGAAAGGGATTTTGGGTACAATTTGCAGAGCATCAGGGGACCACAGAGGACAGGACCTATTGGTGGTCGCATCCAGCCATGGGCTCCAGAGGGAGGCTTTCTGTCCATATGCTTCTCTTTTATACTGTGTTTTAGTATTCCTGCCTCAGTGTTTTGTTATAGTTGGTTTTACTCTCTGCAAGATGCCCACAGAACTTGTTTTACTTTCTGCAAGATGCCCACAGAATTTGTTGAAAGGCAGGGTATTGCAATGAAGAGGAGAAGGATGAGGCAGCCGCTATTTAATATATGGCTTATTTGTAATATTCCATCTTTCTTTCTTAAACTTGGGTAGAAGGGGCTCTGTTTTATATCAAATTAGAGCATATGGTTCTTCCCTTCATCCTCAGACCTTAAATAAAAAGCAGAAGAGGGTGAAAAACAAGAAACCCCACAGATGAAGAACTAGGAGCTTCTGTACAGCAGAGGTTGTACCAGAAGAAATTGCATAGCCAGTATTTTCTTTTAATAATAGTAATGATAGAAGCAAAGGTTGTGTTGGGAGAGTGGCTGAGTATTGAGGCATTGAGATTTGTGAGGCTTGCTACCAGTTATATTGTAGGGAATATCCAATAGATATCGGTGGCATTTGTGCAAGCACTTCCAACAGAGCAAACATAACTGTGATAGGCTGTGAGAATCCCATCGCAAAAGCACGAACTCAAGAAAAACTGTGCAGGCCCTGCAGAACAAAAGGGCCTTTTCATTGGACAAAATTGGATCATTCAAAAAGGCTCTAAGATGTTATATCTGCTTTTCACTCAGTTTTAGATCACAAAAAGAACACAGTTCATGTGTCATGGGTTTGCATATCAGATCCAAAGAAGTACTGAACAAAATGGAAATGGCCCAAAACTGAACAAATAGAGACATCTTGTGGCAATATTTGAGCATCACAGAAATTGTTAAAACTTTCCTCAGAAAGGGATAATTAAAAAGAAGACTTGAAAGTAAAAGTTTCCCAATTTGCAGAGTTCTCATCATGTCTGATGCAGGACTGCCACCTTTCTATTATAATTTGTAATTTTTCCCTTGAAACAGAAGTTTTCCCTGCTTATGGGTAAAGGGACCCCTGACCATTAGGTCCAGTCGTGGCCGACTCTGGAGTTGTGGCGCTCATCTTGCTTTATTGGCCAAGGAAGCCTGCGTACAGCTTCCGGGTCATGTGGCCAGCATGACTAAGCCGCTTCTGGAGAACCAGAGCAGCGCACGGAAATGCCGTTTACCTTCCCGCTGGAGTGGTACCTATTTATCTACTTGCACTTTGACATGCTTTCGAACTGCTAGGTTGGCAGGAACAGGGACCGAGCAACAGGAGCTCACCCCGTCGCAGGGATTCGAACTGCTGACCTTCTGATCGGCAAGTCCTAGGCTCTGTGGTTTAACCCACAGCACCACCCGCATCCCAATGGGCTTATAGTTGCTGCTAAACCAGGTGAGGGTAGCCAATGGGTCTCAAACCCTCAGTGAATTAGGGACTTCCCCTGCATGTAAAGACAGGTTGAGCGGACGAGACCAATAGTGGGTCCAACAGTCAGGAAGGTGGTTTCTGCATGTACTGTAGTGAGGGGGGAAATGAGCTCATCAACCTAGGAAGGTAGCCCATCCAGGAGAAATGAAGCTAAATCTCTGTTGCCTTCAAGAGAAGAAAAGGCTAAGGTGTAAACCCTACACAGAGATCCAGAGTGGAGTCCCTAAGATGGTTGGATTGTATGTCTCTATCTGGCAACTTCTGCAGCCAAGTTGGTGCCAAAAGTTTTGCTCTGCTTTCCTTTGGACCACAGGCGCTTATCTTTCCACAAGGCCTGACATTGATGCTGAAATCCAGCATCACCTGAGCTCTGCGAGTGTGGCTTTCTCCCGATTGAAGTGCAGAGTGTTTGAGGACTGGGACATTTGCAGGGAAACCAAAATGCTTGTCTACAAAGCTATTGTACTACCAAGCTTGCTATATGCTTGTGAAACATGGACCACTTATAAACTCCATCTCCAACTCCTCTAAAGATTCCATCAACGGTGTCTCCGAAAATTTTTACACATCACTTGGGAAGACAGGAGAACTAATACCAGTGTACTGGAAGAAGCAAAGATCACCAGAAGAAGAAGAAGAGTTTGGATTTGATATCCCACTTTATCACTACCCAAAGGAGTCTCAAAGCGGCTAACTTTCTCCTTTCCCTTCCTCCCCCACAACAAACACTCTGTGAGGTGAGTGGGACTGAGAGACTTCAGAGAAGTGTGACTAGCCCAAGGTCACCCAGCAGCTGCATGTGGAGGAGCGGAGAGGTGAACCTGGTTCCCCAGATTACAAATCCAGCACTCTTAACCACTACACCTCAACATCAACTTCGTTGGACTGGTCATGTTGTGCAGATAGACGCCTGATTATCATCTTCCAAAGCAACTACTCTATTCCGAACTTAAAAATGGAAAGCATAAGGCTTGTGGTCAACAAAAGAGGTTTAAAGACTGTCTCAAGGCAAATCATAAAAAATGTAGTATAAACACTGACAACTGGGAAACACTGGCCTGTGAGCACTCCAGTTGGAGAACAGCTTTAAAAGGTGTCATGGGCTTTGAAGACACACGAACTCAGGACGCAAGGGAAAAACATGCTAAGAGGAAGGCACGTTTGGCAAATCCACACCGTGATCAACTCCCACCCGGAAACCAATGTCCCCACTGTGGAAGGACGTGTGGATCCAGAATTGGCCTCCACAGTCACTTGTTGTTAAAACCGTGTTTATGGAAGACAATCTTACTCAGCTACGAGTGATCGCCAAAGAAGAAGAAGAAGAGCCCTTAGCCCAAGCACTTTCATAATTCTATTTGGTTCCCTTGAATATTTCCCCAGATTTGCCTTGAAATGTTAAATTTGGCTAAATTTGGCAACAACTCTACACTCTGTATCAATTTTGTAGGACCAAGAAGAGTCAAAAGGGAGAGATTAACTTGTCCTTTTCCCCTTGCCAGCAACCCACTGAACTTGTCTTTGTGACAGGAGAAAAACTACCGTTGGCATATTTCCTCACGATAAATACAAGCAGCATCTTTGGGGAGGGGTAAGTTTTGTGGAGACAGTGGCAGTTGTGGGAAGGGTTAAACTCTGTCTCCCCTCTCTGTGGTTCCAACCACTGCTTGGCCACTCCCCCAAATGTTATTTGCATTCCCCCCCCCCCCAAATGTGCATGTTAAAAAGCAATCAGGCAGTTTATCTTATGGTGTGAAAAGAAACACACCCCACAATGAATTTTTTCACCATCCCCTGCCACTTTTCAAAAAATGACCAGGCCGCAAGTGGTGACAGGAATGAGTAGAGGACACCCAGCAGGCTGTAAAGGAATGGTCAGGACTGTTTCATGAATCTCTGGATATTGGTGATTTAAGCGTTTTTAGGTCTTCTCAACAAGAACATAACATATCTTGTGTGCCAGAATCTAATGAGCATCCTCATTGAGTTGAAGAGATATTCATTCACCTCAGCAAGTACAAGTGCAAATCAACTGAAATTAAAGGTGCGGCAGTAAATCCATCTTTTGGGCTTCTGCCCAATTAACTCAGACAAATTGGTACTAAGGTCAATTGAGAGAAAGAGTCTCTCTCCCCACAAAGTCATGAATGCAATATCCAGGAGAGTTTCTTCTTCAAGTTTCAAGGATATCAAAAGCCCACACCAAAGTAACTTGGAGAAGGGCTTTCAGTGTGGCTGCCCTTGTTCTATGGCACAGAATTCCTGCTGAGATACGACAGGCACTCATTAACTGCACTTTTTGGAAACAACTGAAGATGTTTTTTGTTTTGAACTCATCTTCTGTTGTTTTTGTAACTGTTCTGTAACTGTCATTATATTTTGTTCATTACATTGGGGCTTATGTGGAAGGTGAGGAATAGTATTATGATTAATAATATTGATATTAATTCAATTATTAATTATTATTAATTCAATAATTACTTCTGCGTTCGGAAAAAAGAAATATTTATTTAATGCTACTTAAATCTTGTCAGAGTATACAGTTAGGAAGGGATTTAAATCTATTCTCATAATTCTGATAACACAGGGTTGGGTGTTCCTCCAGTGGAAAAAAAAAATCCTTTTGTTAAAGGAAGGGGGCATTTAAATGTAAAATAAATAACAACATGAAACCATGAATTGTAGCTGGATTGCTGTCTGTCATTTGGTGGGTTTACTGACAACAACCACAGCAAATGGTAGAGTTCGGTTCCAAAGGCAGGATAGCATTGTTTATTCACTCATCAGTAGTTTGTAGCTCATGTTAATCTCTCAGTTGTGCATGTTAATTAGAAACTGAAGCAAAGGAAAGGAGAAGAGGAAGCAGCAGCAGCAGCAGCTCCCGGGTAATTAGGAGCTCTTTATCTTCTTCTCTTTCATATCAAAAGCAGATCAATAGTCTCAACAATAGGCTGGACATTGCCTTGCAGGTTCAGAGGCAGACAAAAATCAAAAGTCGATGCTAGCACAAAGAGGGTGGGAAGTGCACTGAGATAATGACAGAGGATGTCTGACCAAAATAGGCTTCTTTCATTACACAGGCAGACAAATTCACAGAGGAGAAGTCTATCAACAGCTATTAAGGGACGATCAAAGACCATATGCTCTTGGATACTAGATTCTGAGAAGGGTTGTCGCCTTTATGCCCTGCATCGTCTGCCAAGAATCCACAGATCCTAGGTGTCTCCTGAGGCAGCTTGCAGTCAGGGGAACAGAGAGATGCTACCACAAGGTATATATTGAATATCGAACTCTGCGCCAAGTCCCTGTGGGCATGGTTGCATAAAGCAGCACAATATGCATCTGCAGTCCAAATCACTGTGTATGTATTTCCCCCCAAAACACAGTCTCACTGGTGCACAACATACTGAGTTCTTTTGATAATTTTGTCTGTGAAAAATATAATTTATCCAAAGTTCTGTCTCTGGAGCATCATTTTCCAATACATATCTAGCTGTCTCATGTTCAGCTTGCAAGAGAAAATAAAAACGCTTCTTTTGTTGAGCTTTTAATCACCGTTTGGTAGCAACCCAACCAAAATAGTGCTGGTTTTAACCATGTAGGCATTTTGAAAATACACCGTAAATTAATTTCATCCCAATCTGTCTGCAGAGACCCTACATCTGCTGAATTTATCCTCATGATCTTACAGTTAGGTTAAGCAATCCAACTGCTTCTTAGAAAAACAGAAAGGTCACAAATGAAAATAAAAATGTGGATTGCAATCTGGTTATTCATGCATAAGTCCTTTTGAAGTCTGTTGGATTATACATACATGCAGTGACAGGACTGTACCTGCAAGTTAAGCTCATGTCAAATGCAACCAGGCTGTGGAATATTTCTAGCATGAGTATCTAAAATTCAGGTCTGTTCAGATTCAGACGTATCCTATATAGTGTGGAAGGATCTTGTAAAAGCAAGCAAACAAAAAACTGAGTGCGTTTTCAACAAGGATACATTCCACCCAGCTCAAAATATAATGGTTACCATACTTGCCTGTGAACACACCTGTAATAACTTATCCATCCAAACCCTTTGGAAACCTTTTGGAGTCAAGATGTTGGGGAACACATAAAATGGTAGAAGAATGTTGCTCTCTTGTCAACGGCCATTCATTTTCTTGTGTATACTGGCTCAGAAGAGCCATGGCAATGTTGTCAATGATGTTTTCTCTCTTTACCCTGTTTATTGTGCCTGAACGTTTGCAGGTTCTTGGCTTGTGTCTTAAACAGGCAGGCAAAATGCACAAATCACTTTTTAAAGAGAGTTACAAGCATTCCTGATATTTCACATGGTCTAAAATGGTTGGTGGGAAGAACTGCCTTCCTTTCCTTTACTAAATGGTGTTTCAGTATTATTGTTACTGTGCTTGTGTCCCCCCCCCCCCCCCCGCAGCCAACCCTTTGCACGTTAAGTCACAAATAGTTCATGTTTCATCTAGTAGGACAAAAGAATAGTGTAGAAGAAATTCCCTAGATATGTGGTTTGTAAGTGCAGTGGAAATAGCTCAGATGGCACACCAGAGCTTCACTGATTAAACAGCAAGTAAGTAAGCATTCACTGGGCAACACAGCAAGGGTCAATTCTTTGCTGATGGAACAGTCTTCCACTCAGGGTTTGGAAGCACCCAGGCCTTCACCTTGGAAGTTGGCCTGTGTTGGACCATGGCATAGTGCTAGCCAAGTGCCTAGAATACTATTGGGCCACTGGGCAGAGAGTCTAGCTAGCTGGGATGCTACCAGCATCTGAACGTGAAGCATTTCACTGAGGGAAAGATAAAACCCTTCCAACCAAGATTGAGGTTGGGAGGGGAAAAAATCATTTCCAGCCCTGTTAAGTACAAAGTGAGGCTCTATCACAGGCACCCCCAAACTTGGCCCTCCAGCTGTTTTGGGACTACAACTCCCATCATCCCTAGCTAACAGGACCAGTGGTCAGGGATGATGGGAATTGTAGTCCCAAAACATCTGGAGAGCCGAGTTTGGGGACGCCTGCTCTATCACCAATGATAGGTTGGGAAACTTGCAGAACAATATTGTCCTGAACCATTTGCTGTCAAGACCAGTTCTGTGGAAGCCTACCAGAGCACTGCCGAGTGAAAAACTCCTGCCCTCACACCAACAGGGTCCCCATGCCACCAGACAAAGTTGCCCCATACATAGGGCCTGCCTGGAGTAGGACCTAAATAGTACATGTGTGTCTGTTTTTGACTGTATGTAATACGGCTGAAAGAAAGCTATATACTATATCACAGCATGCAAGTCACCTGCCATCCTTGTCTTCATCCATTTATCAAATAATAATGATGATGATAATTTTTTTATTTCTACCCTGCCCATCTGGTTGGGTTTCCCCAGCCACTCTGGGCGGCTTATAGAATATCTAAAAACATAATAAAAACACCAAGCATTAAAAACCTCCTGATACAGGGCTGCTTTCAGATGTCTTCTAAAAGTTGTGCAATTATTTATCTCCTTGACATCTGAAGGGAGAACATCATTACCAAGAAAGCCCTAAAACATATATTGCATGCATCATGTCACTAATAATTAGTCTACAGCATATCATTTTGGATGATTGGCTGCCTGACTTGTAAAGCACACATCCAAACTATCATTCCACAAATGCTAGCAAATACTCATGTCTATATTCAGGGTTGCTGGTTTTTGTAAACAATCATGCAATTGTTTTTAACTGTTACCTTGTATGGTGGGGTCACCGGATCATGGAATTTAAAGATGCTTAATGCTTATGCCAAAGATCTGCCAAATAGCTCTACTTCCTATATTGATTTTTAAAAATGGACTAATGGCAAATCTCTTTCCTCAATCCAATTTGAAATCCAGGTAAGGGCTGAGTACATCAAACCTTAAGGTCTACTAGCATTCAGCTGCCCTTAAAAGCAGATTCAAAGCTCCAGGAGCCTTCTTCGAGCTCACAGTTTAAACTGCTGCATTATGAACTTCTCTCTCACCTTGAGCTGCCGCCGTATATCATCAGCCATGTTGGAACTGCTGTCAGGTTTCAGAGGAGTCTGCACAACCATCCTTTTGGACCTTGTAGGTATATGTTGAAAGGTTGGATTAGGTCTGTGCTCAAATTTCTTTGTTTTGTTCACAAACCATGTCCTGAATCAGATGCTACCCAGGTGTTTCTGGTTGGCAGGAGCATTGTAAATTAGCTTTGCTGCTGCCTGAAGAAGAGGATGCTGGTGAGGGGAGTAGCCGGGATTGGGAAGTACTGGGGCAAGCAGGGAATGGGGAAGGAAGTATTCACAGAGTGACGGACGATGCTGAGGGAATGGGGGGGGGGGTCAGTGCACTGGAACCAGAGCAGCTGTACCCATCACCAGAGAGAGGGTTCCCTGTTCCTCTGAAGCATAGGGAGCAGCAGTCTCTTGCAACGACCTGTTTTTTGTTGTCTGATATAGATAGGTATATATCCTTTAGAACATCCAAATTTCTTGCCAAGGCTTTACAAATTTGCGTAATAAAACTTAAAGAGGGAGTGGGGAATGATTTATCCCGTAAAGGTCGGGCAGTAGAAAGGCAAACCACTATTACTGGCGGTATTCTTGTTGTTACTATTTTTATGTGTGTAACGGCTGCTGGCAAAACTGAAACTGAGGGAATTGCAGGAGTGGTGCTCTAGGAGGCTGAAGCAGGAAAAGGGCCCACAGCCCAGCTCCCTAGCTGGCCAGGTGGGGCTCGCTAGCTCTGGGAGGAGGGAGGTGATTCCTCAGATGGAGTAGGCTTGGAACAGGTGAGGGTCACCTGCCTCGTCAAGCCCAGATGCTGCAATCAGCAGTCAAAAGGGAAGCAGAGCTGAGGTGCTGTGTCTGCTCAACTGCCCATGTTGCTACTGGACTGTGTTTTGGGTTTGACTCTGGACTGTGTTCTGACTGCTGGACTTCAGGCTTGGCTACTTGGCTTGACCCTGGACTGTGCTTCCTGACATTTGGACTTGGCGTGCATATGGCTTGACCTCTAGATGTGGACTTTGGACAGGACGTGCTGACTTGCTGCCAGGTAGGCCAGGGCACCTGAGAGCCATAGATCCTTAGCCTTCAGAATGTCCCAAATTCAATTCCTGAAATCTCCAAGTAGGACTCATGACTGAAACACCCCCATTGTAGATAGTACTGAGCTAGAAACCTAGGAAATACCCATCCATCTTGGTCAGTATGGTCTATATTGACTGACGGTCTTTCTTCAGGGTTTCAGGAAGTCACTCCAAGGGCTACTTGAAAACACCAAGGATTGAGCTGGGCCTGACTGCATGCAAAGGAGATTCACTGTCACTGAGCTACAGCCCTTATAGCTTTATTTGTTAAAAGACAGCTTCCAGTTTTGATAATTATAACTCACTTTTCACGGTGTTACCTTTGAAGAGCATCTGGAAACTACAATTGGCTCAGAATTCAATGGCCAGCTTGGTAACTGATGTGGGCAGTAGCTAGCATATAACTCCAATATTATTCCATATTCTCTGGTTGGCTATTAGTTTCTGAGACTAATTTAAAGAGCCTTCTATGGTACTGACTTTTACATCCCTAAATAGACAGAGTCTAGGACATCTGAGCTACTTTCTCTTCCCAAAACAACCTCCTTATATGTTCAATTCAGAGTCCCTGCCCTGCATTCCTCTGTTATTTGAGGCAGTTGGCTAATCACTAGCCACAGGGCTTTTTCAGACATGGCCCCTAAGTTGCAGCAAAGCTTTCTTCCATGCTTTCAGGAAGCAATGCAAACCCAGCATTCCCACCAGCAGGCATTTGGGTTATATATTATATATTAGTTGATTTGAGATCCAGCCATTCCTTTATTGTAGTTTTGTTTTTAATGTTTATTATTTTACTCTTAACACCTTGGCAGATCTTTTGGGCTGGTAACCAGGATGAAAATATTCTAAATAAACAAATTAACCCTAATTTGAGAGTTGAAGGAGCCCTTCTGCAAACAAAACCTGGCAGGCAACTGTTGTTTTATTTACCTTGAACGAGGTCCAGCTGCCTTTAGGAAATAATGCTTTCCTCCTGGCAAGCTGTTTCTGTAGCTTCAAATAATAGACCCATATCAGGTTTTCAATAAGCAATGTATAGTGCACACATATTGATATATACACCACATTTATGCTGCTGTTGACATGCAAAATGGGTGGTGTTTGCCTGGGAGCAGGCTCCATGGGACTTACTTTTGGCAAAAAGTGTGGGAGAAACAATCACATTAGAATCATAGAATGGTAGAGTTGAAAGAGACTCCAAGGGTCATCTAGTCCAACCCCCTGCAATGAAGGAATCTTTTGCCCAATGTGGGGCTCGAACCCATGACCCTAAGAGTCTCATGCTCTAGCAACTGAGCTATACTAGATGCTTAAGCCATATACAGTAGTACATCTGGTTAAGAACTTAATTTGTTCCGAAGGTCTGTTCTTAACCTGAAACTGTTCTTAACCAGAGGTACCACTTTAGCTAGTGGGGCCTCCTAAAGCCGCCGCACGATTTCTGTTCTCAGCCTGAGGTAAAGTTCTTAACCTGAGGTACTACTTCCAGGTTAGTGGAGGCTGTTACCCGAAGCGTTTGTAACCTGAGGTACCACTGTACACACACACACACACACACACACACACACAGTGGTACCTCGGGTTACATATGCTTCAGGTTACAGACGCTTCAGGTTACAGACTCCGTTAACCCAGAAATAGTGCCTCAGGTTAAGAACTTTGCTTCAGGATGAGAACAGAAATCGCGTGGCGGCAGCGGGAGGCCCCATTAGCTAAAGTGGTACCTCAGATTAAGAACAGTTTCAGGTTAAGAAAGTTTTAATTCCTTTACTTTCTTTTGTTTTGAGACTTGCAGATTGGACTCTTCCCCCCCCCCCCCGGCAAGAAAAACCCTCTTTGATGTCATTTATTATTCTGTTGCATTTTGTTCTTTCTGGCTGCAACATTTAACTCTAGAGCGGCATTTCTTTCCAATCAAAAAAGCCATTTAAAAGTACACTGGGTTACATAGGCGAATTAATTGCTACAATTAAATGTCTGTACGTGTTACCTGGTGATTTTCTTTTAAACAAAAAAACTTCCCCCATACTTTCCCCACTCTCTTTCATCCAAGAGCACAGAAAAGCAAGAAGTCAATTGCTCGCTACTTGCTCTGCCCAAAATGATCCGTTTTGACAAACAGTTAATGAATTAGTTGCAGGCCAAATGCGATTAGCAGAAGAGGATCTTGCAAATAGTCAAAGTGAAAGGAAGCCCTTAGGGCTAACTTATACTTTGCATTTTGAACTCTGGTACAAAAGTACCCAATGTAAATAGCAAAGCAGAGGTGTAGCAACTTATTTATAATTGCCTGAGATCACCAAGGCTGAGAGGCTGTGACTGACCCAAGGTCACCCACTTGCCTTCATGGCTGATCAGAGATTTGAACCCTGGTCTTCTAAGTCCCCGTCCAACATCCTGACCGCTACACTGCATTCACGCTCATAAGAAAACAAGAATGACCCTGCCAGATATCCCCTCAATACAATATTTTGCTTCCATGGGGGGGATGGGTGAGTTGATTGGTCCAGATGCAAAAGTGGGAGGAGCAAGGTATGTGAATATTACCTTTGTACAGTGGGCTGGTTTCTGACACTGACTCACCTGCATTGCAGGGGGTTGGACTAGACTAGATGACCCTTGGGAATCCCTGAGATTCACCCACCCCTCCCTAGCCTCCATTTCAGTAAGCAAGAACTCAGTGACACATTCAAGCCAAGGAGGGTTCAAAACAGGGCTGGGGAGGGGTGTGGCCTGGGTAGAGGTGGCATCTCTCTCTCTCTCTCAAACACTCACGCACGCACACACACGCATGCGCGCACACACACACACACACACACACACACACACACAAAACCACAAACACACACACAAAATTAGATGGCCACCCTCTCTCTTCTGCCAGAAGAGCAGTGGAAAGCTTCCTTCCCCATCTCAGTGGTTTCTGCTTTTGGTGTTGCTATATTTTGTTATGTGGATTGTTCCATAGTTTTAAATAATAATAATAATAATATAATTAATAATAATAATTTATTATTTATACCCTGCCCATCTGGCTGAGTTTCCCCAGCCACTCTGGGCGGCTCCCAATCTAGTGTTAAAAACAATACAGCATTAAATATTAAAAACTTCCCTAAACAAGGCTGCCTTCAGATGTCTTTTAAAGATAAGATAGCTACCTATTGCCTTGACATCTGCTGGGAGGGCGTTCCACAGGACGGGCGCCACTACCGAGAAGGCCCTCTGTTTGGTTCCCTGCAACCTCACTTCTCACAATGAGGGAACCACCAGAAGGCCCTTGGAGCTGGACCTCAGTGTCCTGGCAGAACGATGGGGATGGAGACGCTTCTTCAGGTATACTGGGCCGAGGCTGTTTAGGGCTTTAAAGGTCAGTACCAACACTTTGAATTGTGCTCGGAAACATACTGGGAGCCAATGCAGATCTCTCAGGACCGGTCTTATATGATCCCCGCGGCCACTCACAGTTACCAGTCTGGCTGCCGCATTCTGGATTAGTTGTAGTTTCCAGGTCACCTTCAAAGGTAGCCCCATGTGGAGCACATGGCAGTAGTCCAAGAGGTAGTTTTGTATTTTATGAACGCACGACTTGGTTTTAATGTTGAAGCTACCTCATCTCGTGAATTTTTCTACTAAATTGCAATGCAGGATATAAATATCTTAAGCAAGCAGAGAGAAAAATGGTGACATCAAAGCAAACCAGGGAGTGCTGTCAAGTCACTTAAAAAAACAAAACCCAAACCCTACAGGCATTGTGTTGTTACCTGCGCTTTTGATGGCTGGTGTCCTCAAAACCGGATGTTTACAGCTTAGAGTATATTCAGTCTTCATTACCCCCAAATGCTGTTTTCGGATCAAGTTTTCTAGGTAACATTAACAAGCAATTCTCTTGCTACGAAGTAAATTGTACTGAATAATAGATGACATTATATATAGTTTCTTCAAGCTGGTCTTAAAATGTAACTATATGTAACTGGGTTTTTGTTTTCATTACCTCAAGGGAAGGTTATTCAATAGATGAAAATTTTTTGCTGACATGGCCTAATATCCTTGCGTGTGACCAGGAGACTTTGGGGTGCTGGTCGTGGTAACCTTTCCTTCTCCTCTGGAACACTTAATAAAATATTGGCAAGGTCTATATTTTTATTACTTTGCCAATTTTTATTATTCCCCAGCTGTACGTATTTTCAAGGACCAGAGTTCATATTGGCCGCTCTAAATTCAGCTTCAGTTACATTTTTCCTGCAGGTGGCAGAATAACTCCAAAGTAGTTTGAGATGCTCTGTCTGCATCGTAAAGAAAATTTGCATCTCGCAAGTTTAAAGTAACTACTATAGGAGCTATTCAGGTGAATACAAGGTTGCTAAACTTAGCACCTAATTCAGATTGCTCTCTTGCAAATGGGAGGCAACATTATTTTCTGTCTGGATTTCACAATGCTCAAGCTGAACATCATTTGAATTCTTTAAGGCAAGCAAAGATGTTGTATACCACTGCTCAAAGCACCAGGAAAAGGGCATGCAACATCATGGCTCGTGAAGAACAATATAGAGACATCCAAATTTTGTGTGTATTCTAAATGGAATGGGGGCGTACTAAAGTTGCACCAAATCTCAACTGCAGCAGGTGTTTTTTTTAGGAGAATCTGGGTGAGCTGTCTGAAGAAGCATGAGAGAGAAAAGCAAAAAGAGTTTTGATATGATTAGCAGATGTAGTTTCCAATTTGGAACTAGTGATGGTGCTGGAATATGAAGTTACTTGTACTAGTTGCCTTAAATATGAGATGAGCATTATGACTCCTGAGCTCCTCTCCAGTTTAGATTTTAATTTGAGGTGGAAAAGAACTTCTACCCACCTGCCTACCTGATTGCTCCTCTAGAGGCAACAGGTATAAAAGAAAGAAAGGCCTTTTCACTGGCTCGTCTCTCTTGGGACCTGGAGAACCACTGCAGTGGCCAAGGCATCAGGATCCCTGGGAAATATCATTTCCCCAGGGCTCCTGGCACCTATGTTGTTACCAGCACAAAAGGGGAAGAGGTGAGATTTCTTCCATTCTTCTCTTGCTATAGTAGCAGCCACATCTATCGGGTAAAATGAAGGATTGGGTTCTATTGCATTCCCAATTACATCATTAGGAGCAGGACATGATTCATATCGGTGGTTGGTCAATCAACAAATTGGCAGGTGTGTGTGTGTTTTAAGTAATGAGGCTTACTGACCCCAGTTATGAATCAAAGCAGAGAAATGCAAAACTGGTGCAAATTTCATAAGCCAATATTACACATATATTTGCAGAGCGTAAATTTAATAGATCAGCAAGAGTTCTAACTAGGACTGGGTGATATGAACACATTATACCAGTAATTGTATTCAAAGTACTGGTTTTGACTTGTAAAGCCCTTCATGGCTAGGGATCTGAAGGTTCCCCTCTTCCCCTATGTCCTGAGATAATAAACCGAGGTGCTTCTTTGAGTAAGAACAATTTGAGATATGGAGGATAGTTGCAAGGGAGAAGGCCCTCTTCTCTGGTGGTTGGGAATGCCCCTCCCAGAAAGACATGCCGGCTACCTGCTTGAGGAAGAAATCCTATGCTCTTGGGAAGGAGGGCAGTCTGCAGCAGCCACATCTGTGGGAGGAAAAGAAAGTACACCCCCGGAGGCCTTCTTGTTGCAATGGTAGAAATCTCCTCTGTCGTTGCTCCTCAGGAAAGAATTTGTTGTTGGGGATGGATCCCTAACAAGGGAGACGAACAACCCATCCCTGGAGCTGATGTAGCAATTTTCCTTCCGACTAAAACCATTGGAGGTATTTTTTTAAGTCTAGCAGGGAGGTTGGGAGGAAGGGAAAAAAACACACCTTTTGTGCCTTGGGTTGTTTCTCTCAGGTCTTTTCTGCACTGGGCAAAGAATTTTAATTTTTCCAGGCCTTTAAAAATAATTGAAAATCCTGTCTTGGAACATCTTAATCTTGGCATTTTGCTATGGCTTTTGGATGTGCTCTTAGGTCCACAAGGATGTTTTGTGACTCTGTTTTATAAGCTCTGTTTGTAGCTAAAATTGTGTGAAGTTCTGCTTTGATTTATTTATTTTTAATAGGATTTTTGTGCTGCTATTTAAAGAGTGTTTTGATTTGTGGCTATGTCTTAATTGTTGCTGCCCAGAAAACCATGGTTAAGGCGGGGAGGTTGAATGATAAGTAAAACAAATAAATAATAATACCCAGAGACTCCAGATAGATATAATGCTAACATTATGGCAGCTAATCTGTTCCTTGTCCATATGTTTTTCTCCCCCACCTGAGGCTTGTCTGGCTGTCATCTGTTTATCTCATCCAGTTGTCAATATTCTGTCACTCTCCCACAAAATTTCTGTCACATTCTGGAGTGATTAGGAAAACTTCAAGAACAGAAAGTGGGCAGGGACTATGCAAATTAACTACATTAACTACATTGTGCAAAGACAGGAGCAGGTTTTATTTCTGAGCATTAAAAACCTTTGTGTTTTCCTTTTATTTTCACCTAGCTGGAAGTAGATGCTTTCCCTGTTCTCTTGAGTAAAAATGAAAGTGCCAAAAAATACTTGGGAACATTGGTGTAGTGAAATCAAAAGAGGCCTCCACTGTCCAGGATACTTTTGAGGGGGCTCTGCAAGGCCCATTGTCAGCATACCAGCCCTGCATGAGGTTGCCCGCACTGGGAAGCCGCCATTTTATGTTTCCTGAAATTTCCCAGAAGGACATTAACAGAGCCATCGACCACCATCACCTGTGTCATACTCTCCAAAGCCCATGAAGATGTTGGTGGCAGCCAGCAGAAATAATGGGACGTTTCAAAGATGGAGCCAGGACACTGTTGGATTCTGAGGTCACCCCATTGCCATCATACGGTGCAGCGATTTGCCTGCCTGCCACCTGCCACCCTGACTGGAATCTAGAAATGACTCTGCTACTCCATTAAACTCCACTAGGCAGCAGCTGGAGCAAGTATTTGACCCTCCATCAGGTACTCCAGGGCATTGTGGAGAATTGAAAAGGGCAGCTTCCCAATTTTGTGGGAGAACATTGATGTTGCATGGGGCCCACAAGACAGAACGTCCAGTCCTGAAGGTGGCATTGATCCCTTCAAGATATACCCATGCTAATGGCAGGCACTTTTATTTTCATATATTTATAATTTTTATTGAATTTTCAATTTTCTACATATCAAATTATACATTTTACAAACTTTAAAATAACCAATGACTTCCCTCCTTCTCCTTCCATGGTTCATATTACATATCATAGTTTACTGCATATTTTACCATAACCATTCAAATCAATTTTCCACTTTTACATCAATCATATATTATTTACTCTGCGGAATTTATCCTAATGCTGCCAGTGTTTTCAGCTGTGTACAATTATTTTCCATATAGTCAATAAATATTTTCCACTCTTCTTTAAATATACGTTCCGCATATTTTTTTCAACTCATTATAAATCATTTCCCAATATTCTTTCACCTTTCTACATGTCCCCCCATATGAAAAAGTTCCTCCCATTTCTTTACATTTCCAACACAAATCTGATTCTGCTTTATACATCTTAGCCAGCCTACTGGGAGTTAAATACCATCTGTGAATCATTTTCAAATTGTTCCCTTTCAGAGAATAACACACAGTAAATTTCAAATCACTTTTCCAAAGTTTCTCCCAGTGGTTTAGGTCTATATTGTGTCCTATATCTATTGCCCAATGTGACATTGATGCTCATCTTTTGTGTCCCATTCTAATAAGAAATTATACATTTTAGACAGATGTTTATCCTTATTTTGTAACAGTTTCAAATAGTGAATTTTGGTCCACAACCCCATTTTTTCTCTACCTTAAACATATTGTATATCTGGTGGTATTGTAATCAATCCGTAACTTGGCTCCTTAAGTTCTCCATAGGTTTCATTTTAGGTTCACCTTCTGCAAAGTCCAGCAATTCCCTGTAAGTCACCCATTATCTACCCATATTAACTCTCTTAATTGTAATTGCTTCAATGAGGGATAACCATAAAAGTGTTCTTTTTTCTAGCAGATTTTTATATTTTCCCCTGACTCAACACTTTTCTATTGCAATGATCCTTTTTATTATTTCTATAGCCACTGTGCATCATCATGGCATGTTTCTTAGCATCTTCGCCACCATTTTTTTTGAGGTTTATGATACATTAGCCATACTTCTTGGTAACATTCAGCATTTCATAGCAGTGAATGCTGGATATCTGTTGACCTACATTTTCAAGAGACACATAATATTTGCATCCACCTAAAGGGAAAAGGCAGAGTCATGATTCTTGATTTGCACAGTTTCAACCAGAAATGGAAATATATATATATATCTTCTTAACCCACTTATTGTTCTGGTATGATCAGCTAAAGGGCAGAGAAGCAATTTGTGGGCATTGTTGCCTTGATGTTGTCTTCAGGAGCAGGACAGTTGTGAAGCTTCCACTGGGGCAGCAATTGAAGATGCATCAGTGCTTTCTTCTTTTTGAAGGGGGTGATTTGCACCAACAGCTCCTGTTTGGTTGAGGCACAGTTGTACTTGCACAGACCTGACAACCCAAGGAAGAAGAAGAAGAAGAAGAAGAAGAAGAAGAAGAAGAAGAAGAAGAAGAAGAAGAAGAAGAGGAGGAGTAGTAGTAGTAGTAGTAGTTTGGATTTGATACCCCACCTTTCACTCCCCTTCAGGAGTCTCAAAGCGGCTAACATTCTCCTTTCCCTTCCTCCCCCACAACAAACACTCTGTGAGGTGAGTGGGGCTGAGAGACTTCAAAGAAGTGTGACTGGCCCAAGGCCACCCAGCAGCTGCATGTGGAGGAGCAGAGACGCGAACCCGGTTCCCCAGATTACGTGACTACCGCTCTTAACCACTACACCACACTGGCTCTCAGGAGATGCCTCAGAAACACTTGGCTTTGCTGATAATGCCATTTTTGCAAGCCAAGATGTGTTAGGTTTTCTCTCCTTTCCCTTCTCAGAAAAGTATGTGTCCTTCCTTCTTAACAAAGTTACCTTCTGGGATGGAGCTGATTGTGCATTTCATCTTGGGAACAAGGACATAAATGTCACAAGACGCTGCCTTCAATTGGCCCTATTAGCCTTTCTTTTAATATTTCAGGCTTTTAATGCAACCAAATTAAAATGATACATCATGGAACTGCAGAACAAGGAACGAGCCAGGGATCTTCTGCGCCAAATTTCTTTTCTTTTTTCTAAAAAAAGCAAACCACAAAACTGTAGCATAGGGTTGCCAAACGTCTCGTCTTTTCTGGACACTGATGGATTTGGCTGTTGAAAATAGTGTCAGGGTGAGAACTGGTTAAATGTCTGGGCAAATCTGGCAACCCATGACAAAAACCCAGGTTTATTTTGCAAATTTCAATTAAAAAAACCTGTGGGTTTGGCCAAAAGAAAGCTCAACAACTTCTATGTCCGGATTTTCACTTTTTGAAATATGGCAACCGTACTGTAGCAGAGAGGGATGCGGGTGGCACTGTGGGTTAAACCACAGAGCCTCAGACTTGCTGATCAGAAGGTTGGCGGTTCGAATCCCTGTGACGGGGTGACCTCCCATTGCTCGGTCCCTGCTCCTGCCAACCTAGCAGTTTGAAAGCACGTCAAAGTGCAAGTAGATAAATAGGTACCGCTCCGGCGGGAAGGTAAACGGCGTTTCCGTGCACTGCTCTGGATTGCCAGAAGCGGCTTAGTCATGCTGTCCACATGACCTGGAAGCTGTACACCGGCTCCCTCAGCCAATAAAGTGAGATGAGCGCCACAACCCCAGAGTCGGTCACGACTGGACCTAATGGTCAGGGGTCCTCTTTACCTCTCTCTTACTGTAGCAGAACATTGGGGTGTTGATCCTAGAGTTACCAACTGCCCAGAAAACATTGTCTCAGCCTGGTTTTGCAATGCTTACAGCTCTTCAGATATAAAACAAGCAGATTTTTTCACAGCATGTAGAAAAGCCCTATCGCCAACTAAGTTGTGGACACAAAGCTGCTGTTAAAAACACAGCTGCATGGACAAGCTAGGAATTTGGCCATCCTAACTTAGTTTTATGCCCTTCTGAAGAGGTTCCCATGACTTCTTTTATTTCTCTTCTTAAAAAAGAGTAAAAAATAGGTCAGTCCTCTTAACGCAACAGAGATATTCCAAGGTCCCCTTAGGTTTATTATTGAGGACATATTTTTTTTCAGTCCTTGTGAGATGTTCTGAACATAAAGCTTTGGGTTTGTTTTTTTAGGACAATGGAGGCTGTTTTTATTCTCAGTAGATGATACCATAGTACTCTATGTCTACTTCTGTGGCTTACATCTATTTGCTTCATGTTTCTCCTTCCAGTTGTAAAATTCCTTACAAAACATCCACCTGTCTTGCTGCAGGGGAAAAAATGAGCTAGTTTAAACGTTCAAAAATGATAACAGCCTTATGAATGGTTTTATGCTCATTTGGATTGTAGAGGGAAGTTTCTTAACTATGCTAAATTTGTGAATGGCCTGCTCTTGGGAAAGATGTGGTTTATTAAATTGGAATGCCTTGTGCCATTATTATTATTATTATTATTATTACTATTATTATTATTTATTAAGCTGTGGGGTTCTGACATGTAGAGCCTTCACAGCCATTGACTTAGAGTACCTGTGTTTAAGTGGATAGTTTGATCAGTCAAACAGCAGTCAAATATTAGCACACAATGGTCAAGTTTATCTATTCTAAAAGGTTGAAAGCTTTTGGCCATTGCAAAGATCAAGTTCACTCATCTCTGTAAGGAGGACCAGAATAAATGAGCAGATGAAATTAAATTCAATTTTTTTGGGGGGGAATCTATTACTGTTTTGTAATCATGGGCAGTAGACCATACATAAATTGTAATTAAATACATAAAATATGAATGTCATTTACATGTGAATGACATTCAAGATGCTGAATGACAGTGCTTGACTTTTTGCCTCAGAATGTCAGGGATAACTCAAAAAGTGACAAACTTTTAAAATAGATATGAAATTAAATTTAATAGAAGTAAAGCTATGAGGCAACTATGATGCAAGCTATTCTTATGGATGAGAGAGAAACTCAGTTCACATTTAAAAGTGAACTAATTCACACTTTCTGAAATAGGCAAACTGAAACAGATTCTTTAAAATTTCACATTTTTTTTTCAATGTACAAAAATGCACATACTACCATAAAATGTGCATAGAAATGTATAATTTAGTGAATGTAACATGCGATAATGCATTGTATTAGGGGAAATTGCTTGGCAGAAATATTTGGCAAGTTTGCATACAAAAATCTCCATATAGTAGGAGAAATTTGCAATAAAAGGCTGATTTTTGTGTGATGACATTAAATTATTATCATTTTTATTACAAATGGATGTGGAAATGTGAAGAACTGGAAGAATGAGATAATGGGAAAAATGAAAAATTACATAATGACCCAATCCTATTTAGTTTTAGCTGCTGTTGTTGTTTGTTGGTTTATACGTTGCTTAATGTCTAAACTGGCTTTAAGTGGGAAGGAATTGATCCTAAGTGAAATGTGTGTGTACCCCATTCCTGCAGAAACCAGAGATTTCTCACTCTCACTACAAGATGAAACAATGACACAATTTTGTAAAAGTAGCCTGCTACTTATACAAAGGAATTCTTTTCTTAGCTTCATGAAATGGTTGACAATATTTGACAGCTAATTAATCAGTTGACTAGTTAATTTCTCAACAAAAGGAGCTTTCTTCTTAAGCAAGCAATATAAAAATGTTTCTTTGCCAGATAGGTCTGTGTCTCTACAATGCTGAGTCCAGTAATAAATAGAATCCATTCATCCATCTGTTTTTAAAAAAAACAGTTTAGACAAATGTCTCTTCTTTACAGTGTCTGTTAATTTATTCATATCGGCAGCCGCCCACACTTTCCCTTAGCCGTTCTTTTGTGGTTGGCATATTGACAATATTTGATCCGTCAACTGACCAACGTTCCTCTAATATGGTTGGCCTTGTATTCATTTCATTAGAAGGAAATGCATTGACTGCTGCTATCACTGTTGTCCAGGTGAAATGGAAATGACATAGTGTGGTGTATTGCATTCTTAGTGGTAGGCAGGAGTGGATTGCGGCATTGCTTTGGGATTGGAGCTAATGGTGGTTAGGCTGGGAGGCTTCATAGAGCTATACACTCAACTCTGTTTGCCTGCTTGTTGCGGTACAAGCTTCTACTCATAGTCTTATTATCAAGGGGAATTGTAAGTGATAAAGCACAGAGGCTTAAAGGTCCTCTATGCATAGTGGTAGTCTTCAACCTTTTTAGGCCCAGGATCTGCCTTTAATCTAAAAATGTATTCTTAATACACCCTGTCCATATAGTTATATAGTTCAGCGCCAAGGGCCTTCTGGCGGTTCCCTCACTGTGAGAAGCAAAGCTACAGGGAACCAGGCAGAGGGCCTTCTTGGTAGTGGCGCCCACCCTGTGGAACGCCCTCCCATCAGATGTCAAAGAGATAAACAACTACCTGACATTTAGAAGACATCTGAAGGCTTCTTCAGGGCAGTTTTTAATGTGTGACATTTTAATGTATTTTAAATCTTTGTTGGAAGCTGCCCAGAGTGGCTGGGGAAACCCAGCCAGATGGGTGGGGTACAAATAATAAATTATTATTATTATTATTATTATTATTATTATTATTATTATTATTATTTATTATTATTATTATTATTATTATTATCAGACCACTATCAAGCAGTAGCTTCCAACCCACCAAGACTATCACACTGATCCAAAGGGAGTACAGTGGTACCCGGGTTAAGAACTTAATACATTCTGGAGGTCCGTTCTTAAGCTGAAACTTAACCTGAGGTACCACATAGCTAATGGGGTCTTCTGCTGCCGCCACGCCGCCATCACATGATTTCTGTTCTCATCCTGAAGCAAAGTTCTTAACCTGAGGTACTATTTCTGGGTTAGCAAAGTCTGTAACCTGAAACGTCTGTAGCCTGAAGCATCTGTAACCCGAGGTATCACTGTAATTGACTCTGGTGCTGATGGAGAGCAATCCCTTCTCTACTAGTTTCATTGGTATGCAATAGCTTAGATCAGAGATGTCCAAGCAGTCGACCGTGATTGACAGGTAGATCTCTGGGAGTTCGTGGTCAATTGCGGGACCGTTATCGAGCGCTGGATGAGAAAAGCTGTGGAATGAATGTCTCCGCCTCCCTCTCTCTGTCCCTCCTTCGCGTCAAGTGGGGGTGGTCGTTTGGCATCTCCTGCTGGGAACTGGGGATACAATGGGTAGATCACTGCCATTTTTTTTTTATATATATACTGGGAGTAGATCACAGACTCTTGGCATCTGGACCTACCTGGCTTAGATTAATATACTTTTCTTTCCCAAAGAATATGTTGTGACTTGCAGTTTTGTATCTTACTAGTCACCAATAGTGTGTCCACTGTTCAAGAAGGCGGTTTCTGCACAAGGGGAGTGAGGGGCAGATGGGGTTCATCAATCTGGGAAGGTAGTCCATCTAGGAGAAGGAAAAGTCTGATGCTAAACCTTTGTTGCTTTGCGGGATTATCTTTAGGAGAAGAAAAGGACTAAGGAGTAAACCCTACACAAATGTGTAGCAGTGTCCCTAGCCATACACCCCAGGGAGGTCACTTTGGTGCTGCTAATGCAGGAGTCCCATTCCATTGTCTCTTGAGACAGGCAGATAATAAATAATAATAATAATAATAATAATAATAATAATAATAATAATAATAATAATTTATATCCCACCCTCCCCAGCTGAAGCCGGGCTCAGAGCGGCTAACAACAGTAAAATAATGCAGCATTCTAAAATCAATTCATTCTAAAATCAGTTCAAATCAAATTGATGGCAACCATTGGGCTAGAGTTCTGTGAAGAATTACCAAAGGAGGGGGTCAGGCTGTGCCTCGGCCAAAGGCCTGGTGGAACAGGCCCTGCGGAAAGATGTCAAGTCCCGCAGAGCCCTAGTCTCTTGTGACAGAGCATTCCACCAGATCGGAGCCACAGCCGAAAACGTCCTGGCTTTGGTTGAGGCCAGCCTAGACGTGGGTGATGCTGTGGGTTAAACCACAGAGCCTAGGACTTGCTGATCAGAAGATCGGCGGTTCGAATACTCGTGACGGGGTGAGCTCCCGTTGCTTGGTCCCTGCTCCTGCCAATCTAGCAGTTCGAAAGCACATCAAAGTGCAAGTAGATAAATAGGTTCCGCTCCGGCGGGAAGGTAAACGGCGTTTCTGTGCGCTGCTCTGGTTCGCCAGAAGTGGGTTAGTCATGCTGGCCACATGATCTGGAAGCTGTACGCCGGCTCCTCGGCCAATAAAGCGAGATGAGCGCCGCAACCCCAGAGTCATCCGCGACTGGACCTAACGGTCAGGAGTCCCTTTACCTTTACCTTTAACCTCTAACCTCTCTGTGGCCCGGGACCTCCAAGATGTTTTTGTTTGAAGACCGTTAGGTCCTCCGTGGGACATACCAGGAGAGGCAGTCCAACAACAACAAAGTCACAATGTGTTTGGAAATTTCCCCTCCAAATGTGATGTTGATTAAACTGAGAGAGGGGAGTCTGTTTCAGTCTGAGGACAACACATCATCATCATGGGGAACCTTGGGTGTGGGTATACCAGGGGTGGACGTTGCCTAAGACAAAAGTGGCTATGGCTCCCACAGGAGGCAGTGGCAACCTCCAACACATACAGCTTTAAAAGCTGATGGTTAGACAAACTCATGGAAGATAGAGCACTTAATGGCCTGATCCAGCAGGGCTCTACTCCCCCCCCCAGTGGAGCAAGGGATGTGATTCTTACCTGTATACAATTGGTACATTCCAGCCATGCAAAAGCCAGAGGTTTCTTTGCATACATAGACACATATATCTCTTCATGCTTCTCCATTCTTCATTCAGGCACACAAGAAGCGTTATTAGAGTTCAATGACACTTACCAGCCAGGCACTCAAGGAGGTCTCAGAGCATGGCCTGTGAAGTGTGGGGGCTGGTGAAGAGGCATCTTGCCAGTTGCTTTGGGAAAGACACTTTCCAGCCAGGAAATGGCACTTGGAGAGGGTGTGGAGGGCTGTTCAGGGGGCATGGCCTGCAGAGAAGGAGTGCAGCTCAGGACAGAAGTCAATTGGTCCCCAGCTCCCTATACTTGTGTTAAATGATAAGGATGGTTAAAAGGGATGGATATTTCTGAACATTCCCATTGATGCTTTATAACCCGCACAATATGTTTGTGGTACTGAAGCCATCTGCAAGCCTCTCCTCACCATCTGCAGACATGTTTGAACACATCCTAAAGAGTATCCTTAGGAAAGTATCCTAAAGAAAGGGGTAGACAATGTGGTGCCCTTCAGTTGTAACATCCACAGGCAACATGGGCGATGATCCTAGGTGTAATCTGCAGCTCATCCATAGCGCATGGAATTTTTCACATCATTTTAAAGTTGTATACCACACTGTGCTAGTGGAACATCACTATTATGTTCGTTTCCTTTAGACTAAATAAATAGTAATTTGCCACGTATCGGACTTACGGGTGGCTTGGGTCCTTGAGTCCAGTTTGCATTGGTCTAGCAGGGGGCTGAATTTCACATACAGTGGTACCTCAGGTTAAGTACTTAACCTGAAACTGTTCTTAACCTGAAGCACCAATTTAGCTAATGGGGCCTCCCGCTGCTGCCGCGCTGCCGGAGCACGATTTCTGTTCTCATCCTGAAGCAAAGTTCTTAACCCGAGGTACTATTTCTGGGTTAGCGGAGTCTGTAACCTGAAGCGTATGTAACCTGAGGTACCACTGTACCAAGTTGAAATACTAACCCAGCTCCTCAGATGCAGGCTTGGGTAATAAAGCAACATAGCGCAGGCTTTAATTTTAACAAGTGTAGACAGTTACATCATTTTTCAGGAGTCTGCCTCAAAAGGGGGGGGGGGGGAGAATCCAAATTGTATGCCAACCGTTCAGCTATGCATGAATGTGCATTAGAAGATTATGGAATGAAGTGAACCGCAAAAACACCTTTCTTTAAAAAGTAAAGATAACATGGATGGCAGGAGACAATTGGGGATTTCTATCTGGTGAGGTGCTAAAAATTCTGGGAGGTCTGGAATAAGGCCAGTACAATTATGTGAGCAATGTGAACTCTTACCTGTAGCAAACATCCTATTACAGGGGAAGGACAGAAAGCAACAAAGCCACTCAGGCCATGAAACAAGCCGCTTTTCAGTTCTTCCTGGATAAAGTAATGATTTCGGAACAGCAGCACTTCAGTATTAGGAATGCAATCCTATTATGTTAAACTGGAGCAAAGTGGCATTGGCTCTGCATAGTGACAGGCAGGAGTCGTTTCTCAGCCAGTCCTACCTGAGATGCTGGAGACTGGACCTGGGACCATTGGCAGATGCTCTACCGCTGAGCTGTAGAGAGGCCATCAGAAGAACGTCCTGTGTAGAACTTCCTTTCTATCATGGTTTCTGCTGTGCACTTGCTTGCCTTTTCCTTCCTGGCCCATCTGCACCACTGACTGGAGCAAGGGTGGTGAACCTCAGGGCTGGTGGCCAAATGCGGCTGCTCCCTAAGCATCTCTCCATAGTGCTTGGGGCTTTCCCTTCCTCAGCCACATCCTTTCCCCCATTGGCCCTGCTTCATATTCTCCTTGAGTGTTTTTGCCTGACTCTATAGAAAGTGTCCTTGAACTCAAATATCCCCTCTTGCCTGCCTGGATGGAGGGATCGAGTGAGTGTAGAAACTAGCCTTTATACTATAGGATAAAGGCAAAATTTACCTTGGTTGAACCACCCACTTTTGAACAGGCAGTGGAACAGGCAGTGGAAGTGAGGTGGACATCAGTGGACATCTGAATAGGCAGTGGAAGTGAGGTGGAGATTTCTCTGCAAGCCAGAAGCAGGTGGGAATAGATGATTACCCATGGAGTTTTAAGTGGAGATATTAAGGATATGCTGCATTGGAAATACGAGAGAATGAAAGGCCTACTATATAGGAATGATGGTCTTCTCAGTAGTGGCACCTCACTGTACCTGGCATGGACCTTTTGGTCATTTCAGTGTCTAGTAAAGACTGACTTGGAGAAAGGCCATAGGGCACATGCTCTGAATGCAGAAGGTCCTGGGTTCAGTCCCTAACACCTGAAGTTAGGGTGGGGAACACTCTGAAGAGATGCTGCCAATGCAGCAGAGACAATACTGAACAGGGCCTATCGGGGGTGGGATGTGGATAGGAGCCCATTTTGCCTATGGCCTCAAGCTCAAAGGGAGCCTCAGGTTTTGCCAGCTTTCTCTTTTTGGCATTTGGTAAGTTTTACAATTGGTAAAACATGCTTAGAACTGCATGCTTGGTTAAACGAGATTTGATTTGGTAATAGACATATACAGTGTTTTTTTTCTGGGAGGACGCAGG
This sequence comes from Podarcis erhardii, assembly GCF_964252035.2. Lineage (NCBI taxonomy): Eukaryota > Metazoa > Chordata > Lepidosauria > Squamata > Lacertidae > Podarcis > Podarcis erhardii. The sequence goes on along the minus strand of NC_138512.1, from coordinate 24,700,928 downwards.
CTCACGCATACCCCTAAATGTTTTGTGAATCTTTGTACTTTTGTCAATTTACTGTATTTGTTTTTTCCTGATTTGAACTATAAAATGGTGATTTTTCTTGAGTCAAAATGAGAGTACCCCTAAACATTTTTAAAGAAAAAAAGCACTGGGGACTCTCTCTCTCTCTCTCTCTCTCTCTCTCTCTCTCTCTCTCTCTCACACACACACACACACACACACACACACACACACGAGAAGTGGGCTAACAATTACACCCAGGAATACATATCTGTCAGTAATCCTACTCACTTCCAAGAGCTTTCATTGCCCCAAATGAAAAACGTATCATTTCTTGTGTTCTTAATGACGAAACTAATTTGGTAATACTTAGGGCTTGAGGTACAAAAGTGGCAGTGCAATCCTGCACATGTCTACTCAGAAGTAAGTCTCATTAAGTTGCCTGGCTTGCTCCCAGGATTGCGGTCTTAATCTGTTGTATGTTTTGCCAGTTTCATGCAGGGAAAAGTATTTTCTCAGATTCTTGATTGTACAAGAAAAACCTCGAAACCATGACAACAGTTGTATCCTATCAGCTCAGAAGAGTACAGTGGTACCTTGGGTTACAGACTCTTCAGGTTACAGACGCTTCAGGTTACAGACTCCGCTAACCCAGAAATAGTACCTCAGGTTAAGAAGTTTGCTTCAGGATGAGAACAGAAATCCCGCAGCGGCGGCGCGGTGGCAGCAGCAGGAGGCCCCATTAGCTAAAGTGGTGCTTCAGGTTAAGAACAGTTTCAAGTTAAGAACGGACCTCCAGAACGAATTAAGTTCTTAACCTGAGGTACCACTGTATTCTTAAATACCATGATGTGGAAGTCAGTGGGTTCCATTTTACTTAAAAATTTTTCCCATTACATAACTTTGCTAGACAATCTGGGTTTGGGTGAGTTCCCTTCCATGAAGAAAAGGAAACTCCCTCTAGTGGACACGCTCCTGACATTGGAGGAAGGAACCTTTAGATCTAACCTTCTGCCATCCATCTTTCTTTAGCAGCTCACAACCTAAGACATGCCAATCAGAAGGTCGGTGGTTTGAATCCCCATGACGGGGTGAGCTCCCGTTGCTCGGTCCCTGCTCCTGCCAACCTAGCAGTTCAAAAGCACGTTAAAGTGCAAATAGATAAATAGGTACCGCTCCGGTGGGAAGGTAAACGGCATTTCCGTGCGCTGCTCTGGTTCACCAGAAGCGGCTTAGTCATGCTGGCCACATGACCCGGAAGCTGTACGCCGGCTCCCTCATCCAGTAAAGCAAGATGAGCGCCACAACCCCAGAGCCGGCCATGACTGGACCTAATGGTCAGGGATCCCTTTACCTTTATACTTTGCTTATGAGATTATTCAAGTGTAGTAATGTTTGCTAGCACATGCACCAGTTGCGAGAAATGGGAGAGTAAAATAAATAAATCTCCACGCTGTTTTTTAAAAGCACGTTTCTTTGCTGTTCCCCAAGGAATCTGGTTAAAAGTCAGATTGAGTAGAATTAGGCTGTATACACATTGCTGTTTACTCTGACTCCAGCATTTTCCCACTGGTGGTTTTTCAGTCTATGTATACAAGATGTCAGTCACAATCCAAAGGTATGCTGTAGTTTGAGACTCCTTTGGGTAGTGATAAAGCGAGGTATCAAATCCAAACTCCTCCTCCTCCTCCTCCTCCTCCTCCTCCTCCTCCTCCTCCTCCTCCTCCCCTTCTTCTTCTTCTTCTTCTTCTTCTTCTTCTTCTTCTTGTGAAATACTGCTGTCTGATGGGTTTCTTCCCTAGCCATGTTGGGTCCAACTTGAGAGCTGTCATTTTGTTCAATTTGTGGTGAAGTCCAGGCGTGTACATTTGAGAAACCAACATTTCCTTCATATGTGTCTCATGTCAGCATGGGTGTGTGCTGAGATGGGGCATCTAGCTTCCAGATGGGGCATCCAGCCCTTACTCTCTCCCACTTTCTTGCCAACAGCACCCCCAACCTCTTTGCGCAAGAGCGCATAAATTGCACCTTAACAAAAAATGTTTGTGCGGAGAACGTGGGAAACATTATATAAATAGTTTTTTAAAGGTGATGCACTGGGAGAATGTGCATGCTCTCTCTCTCTCTCTGTATATATATATGTGACATGTCATAGGCAAGTTATGGGAGAGAAAGGGAGGCAAATGGGTAGAGTTCAAATCTGGCCTGGGTGGGGGGAAGATTTGGGGGAAAGGGAAGTTATTCTATTTCAGTTGTCAAAGAAGGGATGCTATGAAAGGCTCCAAACTTCAGTTCTGTGATGCATTTCCACAGAAATTTCCTCTCCTATTAGTAAAAAATTCCATTGTATGTGGAAGATGTATAGGATTGTGGCTGCAGAAGAAAGTCTGAATTTCATAGATTCCCCTATTAAATGCACACTGAATCAAAATTCTTCTCCATCCCCTAGTCCTGACACATTTGTGCCAACGGTGGCTACTGGCTGTTTGTAAGGATTTCAAAGTTCCTCACTAAGGAGCATTTTATAATGAAATGTCAATCCTAATTTGAGCCTAGAGGCACTAAGTAATCTTTATCTTTGCAATATATACTTTGCAGAATTACCTGAGATATTCATAACTCTAAAGAGCTGTTCTAAGCAAAGCCAGCTGCCTCAAAGAACATAAATTTTGGAGTGCAAAAACATCTGCAGTCTACAATGGTCCAAGGAGAAATAAGAGCAACGAACAAGACAGCGGCGGAGAAATATATATGACCTATATAATAACCTAAAAGGACAAGCTCTATTGCTAAACATTACTGCTGCTTAAAGAGGACACTGTAGATCTGATAATTCTGAAAAGGATATATAAAATCCATGCAAAATGAGACCGAAGAAAGATAGTATCAGAATATACTGTCAAGGAACACTAATTCCTTACACAAATCAGAGTCACTGTATGGGGTCTGGAAATATAAAGTCATATAAGCTTAAGACTTTTCAACTGTCTCAAGGGCACAAGGAAAGGGATGGGCTATTAGAATGATACTGATTTGGCTCAACATTATTAACTACTTGTAATATGTCACATATTTACTCTGGGTGTTTTCTGCTGGAGTCTTAGCAGTATAAAATTTTGTCCATCATTTTCTTTTTCCTGGTCTGAAAGCGAGATAGGCATCTTTACTTCCTTTGAATGTATAAGCTGGAAAACAAATGTTCATAGATAAAAGCCTTAAGAAAGGATGGGGAGGGGGAATAAAAACCAGAAGCATGATTTTAATCCTCCAAAGCTGGCCTTGGAATCTCACAATGGATTGTAAAAAACATTAAGCAGGCAGCTTCTGACAGGCAATCTTAGCACAGGAATCAGGACTTACCAGAATTTCACTAAACTCCATGATAAATGTTAGGGAAAAGGCAGCCTTCTCCTTCACTCACTGTACCGGAAAGTGACTACAATTTATAAACATATGGGACACCCAGAGGGCAAGTTTTTTTAAAAAAATGAATAAATCATAAGCTTATTTGATAAAGTAAATTTTGAGGATTGCATGGCGGGTTCTATTAGCTGTTGGTTTTGAAACCATGTCAGAGAAATTCCATCTATTTAAAGACTTTTATAGAGCTACATTGCAGGTGGTTCATGAAGACCACCTCCATTTTGGAAAAAAGCGTACACCCTCTCCCATGTGAGGTGTGCTGCGAACATTTCTTTCACCTCAAATATATGAACTCAACAGGTCCAGCCTATCTACCTCCATTGGAGCAAAAACACAAAATTGGAAGCGGCCTTAAATTGAGTCAGACCATTGAGCCAATGACAAACCTAGACAGCATCTTAAAAAGCAGAGACATCACCTTGCCAACAAAGGCCCGTATAGTTAAAGTTATGGTTTTCCCAGTAGTGATGTATGGAATTAAGAGCTGGACCATAAAGAAGGCTGATCGCCAAAGAATTGATGCTTTTGAATTATGGTGCTGGAGGAGACTCTTGAGAGTCCCATGGACTGCAAGAAGATCAAACCTCTCCATTCTAAAGGAAATCAGCCCTGAGTGCTCACTGGAAGGACAGATTGTGAAGCTGAGGCTCCAGTACTTTGGCCACCTCATGAGAAGAGAAGACTCCCTGGAGAAGACCCTGATGTTGGGAAAGATGGAGGGCACAAGGAGAAGGGGGCGACAGAGGACGAGATGGTTGGATAGTGTTTTCGAGGTTACCAGCATGAGTCTGACCAAACTGCGGGAGGCAGTGGAGGACAGGAGTGCCTGGCGTTCTCTGGTCCATGGGGTCACGAAGAGTCGGACACGACTAAATGACTAAACAACAACAACAACAGAGACCTGCTCAGTAATGGATTTGCTACAAATGACCACTAGAGGGAATACAAGATGTCCTGCACCTGTGAATTTCTAGCAAATCATTGTTGTAGTGTGTTGGCTTGGCTTCTTACAATTTCCCCATTATTTTTTTAATGCTGTTTGGTTGGCCGCCTTGTCTGCTGTTTTTTTTTTTTTAAAATAAATTTATGCATCCAAGTGAATGCCTTCGGTGTGCTAAATGACTGAAGTTAAGAAGACTAATAATTCACTACAATTTTAATTTTTCCTTATATCGCTGGACAACAAAGAGACTGCTAGTTTTGTATCACAATATCCTGATTTTTAAAATAGTTTTCAAAGCTATATTATGAACTTAAAATAATAATTCAGTAAAAAATAGGAAATAAAATTAGAAAAGAGAAAAAACTGTACAACCTTTCACAGCCATCACCTCATAAAATAAAGCACATTATCAAGAGACTACACAAAGAAATTATATGTTACAGATTTGATCCCCAGAGAATACAAAACAAATGTTAGGAATAATATCCTGATTTTAAATCAATTCATTCATACCTTTATAACCCTTCCAATTTCATTGAGAAATTAGTGGATAGTGTGGATAGTGATTTAACTAGCATTTAGGAAGAATACAATCTTGCAACATAGCTGTCAAGCGTCCCTTATTTGGTGGGACAGTCCCTTATCCCAGCGCCATGTCCCGCTGCTGTCCCTTATTGATGATGTCCCTTAAATAAGCTACTGAAGGCAATGGAGCCCTTTCTATGTCCAGCTGTCCTTTGTCAACAACAAATTGTTGCTTTTTTGTGTTGAATATATGCTATATGGTAATTCATGGACCTAATAGGTATCTAAAGCCATTTGCACGTAACAAAATATGTGTTTTATCGAAGTAATTGTTGATCCCTTATTTTGGCTGCTGATCCCTTATTTTCGAGGATGCTGGTCCCTTATTTTCAAATCTGTAAGTTGACACCTATGTCTTGCAATCTGATACTTGCTGGGCTCAAGAGTGGACGATAAGATCTAGGTGCAGATGTAACTACGTGTTTAGGCGTCATCCAAGAAAGCACTTTAAGATCTATTTGTTTCAAGAGGAATGTCAGCCATGGGCTTAACTCTCCCAATGAAATCAACAAGGCTTCAAAGGTTCAGATTTTGGGGTAACATTGCAACTTCTGTAAAAACACAGTTCTGGCTCTTAATGCAGAAGCATGCCATGAACTCAAGCTGCTGCTGCTTCTTCTTCTTCTTCTTCTTCTTCTTCTTCTTCTTCTGCTGCTGCTGCTGCTGCTGCTGCTGCTTCTGCTTCTGCTTCTGCTTCTGCTTCTTCTTCCTCTTATCTCACAGTAAGCTAACAACACTCACAAGTTAACTATTTTTAACTATAGTTAAAAAATTATGGTAATAGTAATTAACAGGTTAGCTATAAACATGCAATTATGGTGCTTATGACCAAACTGTGGGAGGCAGTGGAAGACAGGAGTGCCTGGCGTGCTCTGGTCCATGGGGTCACAAAGAGTCGGACAGTGGAAGGAACAAAGCCTTGAGGTTGTGCCATTGTTTTATTTTAAATGAAATATAAAACCTGACACCTGAGTATTATTTAATAAGAATGCAGTTCAAACCCTATGAACTGGATGAATTGCAAAGTCAGTTTGCCACTACTATAAGCCCAAACATCCATTTAAAAAGGCACAATGCATTGATTTTCCCCTCCCCCTATTCTTTTATATGATAAATCTGTAAAAGCATCCATTCTTCTTTTTAAGCAGTTGGGGTATCAGACGTAATCCTTGGCTGCAATACAGTGTGATTGCCGTGACATTACTGTGCGTTTTCAGGTCTTGAGTGAAGCATCATTTAGGAAGTCAGGCTGCATAGGATGTATTGGAAAATTCCATCACACCATATGACTTTTCTGTACATTGCGTTGTTCATTTAGGGAACAATTCTATAAGCAGGATAGGATCTGACAGAACTCCAGATGAGATTCTGTAGTTCCCAAGATCCTACGTTGGTTCAACTCCTTCACCTTTGGCTCAGCTGGAGTTATGGCAGTATTTCCCCCATTCAAAAATACAAAATTCACAATTCATTAGGTCTATTCTAAGAATTACCAGATTTAGAAACGATCCATTGTTAACAGTACAAACAACAACAACAACAAAAACATTTTTTATAGGAAAGGGCAAACATTTTTCACAGCACACATAGTTGGTAATCTTAGACTAAAATCCTACAAACCTGACCATTTGCCTTATAGAGCTCAATCACGCTTCCTTCTGAGTAGACTTTCATATGACTACACACTGTTCACTTTGTAGTCAAAGCTTGCTAATGTGACTGCTGTCTCTTCCCAAAAGATTATGAATATTATTTATTTGACAAATATTTTTAGGACACATTAACATTTCTTCTTGCAATTCAAGGCAAGATAACAAAAGACAAAAAATCCCAGACACATAAGGTATCAAATGATAACAATCTTATCTAATGTTTATAGATGTGCTTTGAAAAGATTTTATTATGCTTACTGCTTAATCTGGCCAAACAGATTACCTGTAATTATTTTAGCCACACGGTGCTTTTTAAACTGACAAGCTTACAAAAAACGTAAACCAGAAAAACAAAGGGGAAAGCCACCTTTTCATAATAGTCAAAATAGCTGTAATTGTAGATATGTGTCTTATCATCGACATCCAACTGATTTATCATATAAGATCCTTTGATGTGTCTTTCAGCAACAATATCTCTGTGGAAACATTCTTACTGCATTACCCATTCCAGTACTAGAGGGGTAGTGAACTTTCTTTTGTCAAGGGATGTGTCTCCCCAGAGGCAATATGTTGGGCGCTGCATGCCAGTAGCTGTTGGGTGTGGAGTACGAGGTAGGGAAGATCAGGATTGTGGAACTTATTTAAAATAAGGGCTCCTTATTTAGTAATGCTACATGTTAATACTGCTCCTCAAAATGAGAGAATTCTGAGAAATCTGTTTTCCCCCCCTGGGAGATCTGTCATGCTTACAGAGCAATAGCCCCACATGAGTTATGCCAAACAACGAAGCAAAGAAAAGTTTCTTCCACACTTTCCTTCTGGCTGTGATATCTGTCAGTCAAGAAACTGAAGTTTCTTCCTAGCTGTGAAAATCGCAGCATCCCAAACTAGCAGTGCTTCCATTCTGTTCTACATTGGCTCCCAGTATGTTTCAGAGCACAATTCAGAGTGTTGGTGCTGACCTTTAAAGCCCTAAACGGCCTCGGCCCAGTATACCGGAAGGAGCGCCTCCACCTCCTCCATCGTTCTGTCCGGACACTGAGGTCCAGCTCCGAGGGCCTTCTGGTGGTTCCCTCGCTGTGAGAAGCCAAGTTACAGGGAACCAGGCAGAGGGCCTTCTTGGTGGTGGCACCCGCTCTGTGGAATGCCCTCCCATCAGATGTCAGGGAAATAAACAACTATCTGACTTTTAGAAGACATCTGAAGGCAACCCTGTATCAGGAAGTTTTTAGTGTCTAATGTTTTACAATTTTTTATGTGTTGTAAGCCAAGCAGAGTGGCTGGGGAAACCCAGCCAGATGGGCGGGATATAAATAATAAAATTATAATACTTATTATTTATTTTCTAGTTAGTGTTCTTCCTCATGGCTCCATTTGCAGTGTTTCTGGTTTAGCTATGCAGTACTGACGTATTGGAGGCAGCTGCCATCTGGGTGCTGGTTTAATCATTGATGCCCAGATCTAGATGCTGTGAGGTCATGACTCCTCATATACCCTTCTTAGGTTTTTATAAAAAAGATTTTGATAATAACAAACAGAAGCCAAACAAAATTTAAAAGCCAAAAGCTTCCTTTTGAATGCATGCATTGGAAATCTAGCCTGCCATTAAAGATCAAGCAGCTTCGCGACGAAAGGGTTGTTCACGTGCCACTTAAATATTTCCCCTTTGATTGCCTTTGCTTTGGAGAATAACACAACCTGATGGCTGTAACTCTTTATAAGAATGAGTTAGACTTCCTACGTCAGAGTGATTCTTTCTACATTGAAAAAATAAAAATAAAATAATAAAGCACAATTTCCCCAAAGCTCTTCACCAGGCAAGCAGTAGGTGAAGGGGATAAGGAAAAAATGAGGACAAAGGAAAAGTCATTAGGCAGATATAGTAGTGAGGTCATCTCTTAGAGATTGGAGACTGAATATGTCCCTCCCAGGGGCTAAAGATAAAAGGTTACATGCCAAGGATTCTGACATAATGAAGCAATGCCTGTTCCCTGCTTCTAGTACAGTATCCACAATTAGTCTATGGCTTTGCCAATGTTTCTCTTTACTTCTGCCTGCTGTTCACCCAGAAACCTGTGGTTTTCATTTATGGTGTAGAAGAGACTAACTTCTGGAAAACCATAATTGCTCTTTTCTTTTTCTTTTTCTTTTCTTTTCTTTTTTTTTTGCTCCCAGAATTTTAGATGTGTAGCCTGATATCTATAGCACACATACACCCTGCAATCTCAGAACTGTCTTTTGGGTCTGAAAATTAAAGATGTGAGAGATGTGGCCCTGGATAAGAAACCTGCCAAATTACACATCAAGAGGTCCAGGGGCTTTAACGTGGACTTTGGAGAGGGAAGAACTAAAAGGGATTCTCATTCCAAGTTGAAACCAGTAGTGGGGCAGTGACACTCACCTGACCTCCTAATAGCTGAGTTGCTGGTGATTACTAGGAAGCAAATGGGGAGGCATGAGGCAGTGGGGAGGCTGGCATGGTGCAAATACACCAATGGAACCAATCTTGTACTCCTGCATTTGCACTAAAGTGATCTCCCCACCACTCTCACTCTTGGTAAGCAGCAGGGAGTCAGCTGTCAGGAGGTCAGGTGACCCTAACCCCACCTGCTACTGATTAAAATATTTCCCACTGGTTACAAGGTAGACCTGTCAGTCTCATGTGATGGAGCTCTTTCTCCCCCACGCCAGCATTTCCCTTAATCTTAGAGAAAGCTGCTTCTTCACTCAAAGCACTGTGACTGGAGAGCAGTGGTAAAACCATTTCCTCTGAAGCTAGGCTGGTCGGTCACAAAGCAGCTCCTTCTCTGTGCCCTCTCTCCCCACTGTAGCTTTTGCTCACCCTTCCTCCATTATCACAACCATGGTGTTTGGCATTCCTTTCACTTTCAGCAGATGCTTGCCTGTGGCACTAGTTTGCTGTTTATATCACCGGGGTGCCTTCAATTTTTTCAGGAGTTCCTGTTTTGATTTGTGCTGCCCCAGAGAGATCTCACGCAAGCCTGCAATCCTCCCAAGGCATTCTGCTTCATCCCAAGATTTGTCCAAACTCCATATCCTCCTCTTCTTCCTTTTTGGCGATCACTCATAGCCGAGTAAGATTGTCTTCCATAAACACGGTTTTAAAAGTGAGTCCGTAAGTGACTGTGGAGGCCAGTTCTGGATCCACACGTCCTTCCACAGTTGAGGACATTGGTTTCCAGGTGGGAGTTGATCACAGTGTGGATTTGCCAAGCATGTCTTCCTCTTAGCACATTTCTCCCCTTGCGTCCTGAGTTCGTGTGTCTTCAAAGCCCACAACACCTTTGATAATGGCTGTTCTCCAACTGGTGTGCTCGCAGGCCAGTGTTTCCCAGTTGTCAGTGTTTATACTACATTTTAAAAGATTTGCCTTGAGACAGTCTTTAAACCTCTTTTGTTGACCACCAGCATTACGCTTTCCATTTTTAAGTTCGGAATAGAGTAGTTGCTTTGGAAGACGATCATCAGGCATCTGCACAACATGACCAGTACAAAGAAGTTGATGTTGAAGAATCATTGCTTCAACACTGGTGATCTTTGCTTCTTCCAGTACACTGGTATTAGTTCGCCTGTCTTCCCAAGTGATGTGTAAAGTTTTTCGGAGACATCATTGATGGAATCAACCCAATAAAACTCACAGATCAAGTCTCAGTAGCTAATAATCAGAGGATGCATGCCCTGTTGAAAGGTGTGATAGCTCCACACAAGTGACTTTGAATAATGGAAGCAAAGCAAAGCACACGAACTTGTCTGTTTCTTCTACATGTCCCCGATACTGATGGGAATGAACCACAGGTTTCTTCCAGTCTGTGAATTTGGAAGTTCATATATAAAGAGGTACCTTGTAAAGGCAAGAACTAATATTTTTAGTCAGAGTTCATTATTCCTTAGGTAGTTGTCTCCTGACACAGGCAACTACCTGGTCTCTTATCACACCAGAATAGATCTGATTAGCAACTGTGGGAATTCAGTCTCTCTGTTAATGTGCAAGAATGCTGTGTTAATTGGGCTCTCTTTTCCCAGGTGGGATTATGTAAGCAGAAAAACCCCTTGCTGGGATTTTCCCAAGACACACTAAAGTCAGCTCATAGCAGAAATTCAAACAGAAAAGCACAGGTATTATTAGATAGACAGCATAGCAGAGCTAGAACCTTGGGGGAATGGATTCATCTGGGCATTTGAGAATGGAAGAAACTGAAATATCAGGAGGAGAGATTTTGACTGCCAAAGGGAAATGGCAACACTGTTTTCAAGGAATGCTATTTACCCGCTGAGCAAGTGTAACCCACCACTGTATAAAGTGAAAAGGTGATAGGCCCAAAGCTTGATCTCCATCTTGTATGCTTCATTAAACTAAACAGCCCTGACCATTTTGAGAACAGATTTCACTTAAAATACATGGAGTCTAAGCTTTCAGACCTCAGTGCCTGAGTTATGCCCACAAAATCTGTGTGCTCACCAGTTGACTACATTCATAAAATCAACACTTAAGGGAACAAATGGACCCAAACAGCCATTTAGAATGCTCTGCTCCTTATACATGGATCTGGATGTGTATTAAATTTAATACAAATATTTTGAGCTATCAAAACAGAGTGCAATGTGTCTTATTTTTGCAGAGTTTATACACCTATTATCCCTGTTGTTGCACGTCATTAATTCACCAATGTGAGTTCAGACCAATAGTGCTTCCCTGATACGTTAAAAGTTTTGTTGGACACAATTACTGCACAAGACCCACTTGACGGTTTCATTGAGAATATACATTGGGCAAAGTCCACTTCACTGCTCCCCAATTTCCTCTTTGCAGCTATACATTTTAATTTTAATTTACTCAGGCTGCCAATGTCCCTTCTGAGACTTTGTTTTTTTCTTTTTAATATTTTTAAATTTGATTTTCAAAAATAAAAGAAAGGGGGAAAAGGAAAAAGAATAAAGTTACATCAAAATGTCATGCACATTCGTGTATTGAGATTACTCTGAATATCCTGACTCCCCCACATCCCATCCCATCCATGGGTCCTCTTAAGTCTGTTTTCATCTGCATATTAATACTTCTCCAAATTATTCACCTTCCTAAATTATCTGTAGTTTCTATTACATTACAAGTGTATTTTAAATCCTGCTAATGTTTTGACCTGTTTACAATGATCTTGTATCTACATTATAAACATTTCCCATTCTTTTTAGAATTTCTTCTTAGTTCCTGAGCTTCCCAGTTAGTCTTGCCATTTTGGCATAGTCCATCAACTTGATCTGCCATTCTTCTTTGGTCGGGCTTGTCTCCTCCCCTTCTGGGACTTTGTAAAAATGATTAAAAAATATCAATAACAGAGGCAGAACTGCAACCCATTGGATCACCTCACAAGTCCCCTCATGTCTTATTGTTTTTAATCTATCTTTCTACACAGGACATGTTAAAATATGTGTGAAAATTGAATGGCATGGATGAAGTCCTTTCCCCTTTTAGAAATAGGGTGGACTGGACTATAACGGGATCAACCATCCCTTCTAGGTATGCAGAGGACTGCAGCTTGAGAAGGCGAAAACATGAGAAAATGGCAGCATTTTTGCATTTGTTAAAATTCATTGAGATGAACAGATTGAAGCTTTAACTGCCTTAGAAACAAAACTGTCTTCTTACTGAAAATGACATTAACAGTTCTCTTTTCTAATATCAAAAATGGATAGGCCTGTTGATGTAATCATTGGAGCAGTTAATGGCTGCAATATTTTCCCAGTCACAATATGATTTCATTCTTACTATAGTTTTCCCCTCCCCAATTTATCATTTCACCAGGCTATAGTGTTTTACTTTTTAGAAGTATTTGGAATTGGAGACTGGAGGGGAGGGAGGGGAAGAACATCCTTCACACATACAGTAATTTCCAGTTCAGTGACATTTCCATTATCACCAGTTGCATATTATTTACTTTGCCTACATTTCCTGTCAGCTCTTATCTGCTCTAAGACTGTCTCTCATTTGGCCTGACCTTGGATCCTGTCAGCAAGTAAAATATTATAAAGAAAGGAAGAAGAAACAACCAAAATCAAAATTGGTCCGGATTCTTTTCTTTACATATTCCCGCTGCTAATTTAAATTATACAATGCTGTACTCATAAAATGGTTTCAAATGTTTTAATACTTTAATTTAAAGCCTATAGTCACAGAAAATGTGATGTATAAAGCAGAAGTACTTGTCATCTCAGCTGAAAAATGAAGGCAATATATAAACATTGTCTTGATTTGAACGTAAGAGGTAACAGGTATATTCTGAAAAAAATGTGAGCGGATTGGGTTACAAAGTAGGCTCAACATAGCTGGACAATTATGAAAGACTGCAGTCAAATCTTTGAAATTTCCAGCATATTTGAGGTGCAGAGATGAAAAAGAACCTACCCTTCACAAACATAATAGCTTGGGCATTATGAATTTGCCGTTGGGGGCTGTCTTTTGGGGGGGGGGAAGTCTTTGAGAATGCTGGATATCCTGTGGAAATTCTTGCAAGTTACAAGGCTTTAAAACTGAGGAGTGAGAATGCTATAGCTAGTAGGTGATGGTAGCAGGGTCTCTTTTTACACTGAAGAGGAGGAGGAGGAGGAGGAGGAAGAACCATTTGAGACAAGAAGCAACAGAGAATACCTAGATGGCAAATTACTGTTGCGGAAGATGAAACTCTGAGCCTTGAAGGACTTAAGATGGAAGGAAGCAAAAGGTGCAGGGAGTTAACCTGAGCAGGTCTCACTTGGGTTATTCTGTATCCGAACAAGCCTGTACATTGTTGAGTAATGCCTAAATAGCATATGCAAATTTTATGCAGATCTGTGTCCTTTTTTGGTGATCCACGCCCTCCTTTTTAGCAATGTGTACGTTGCCACTCTAGTCTGCTCACAGGTTTGGACCTAAGTTAGCAAATGTGGTCCTATAGCCACCTTTGCTTTGCCCCCCGTGTTTGCACACAGATGAATGCACAAACAGCTCTGTTATGACTGGACTAGAGAGCACAGTGGTGGTGCTCTCTAGGAAGATCCAAGATCTTCCTTCTTGGATCAAACACACAGACCCTTTATCTGATCTTTGTAGTTCTGTTCCTGAGAAAAGCCTGGAAGGCAAATAATGCTGAAACACAGTTTGCTGCTTCTTCTTCTTCTTCTTCTTCTTCTTCTTCTTCTTCTTCTTCTTCGATCACTCGTAGCTGAGTAAGATTGTCTTCCATAAACACGGTTTTAACAATGAGTCCGTAACAATGACTGTGGAGGCCAATTCTGGATCCACACCTCCTTCCACAGTGGGGACATAAGCTTCCGGACAGGAGTTGATCACGGTGTGGATTTGCCAAGCGTGTCTTCCTCTTAGCACGTTTCTCCATTGCGCCCTGAGTTTGAGTGTCTTCAAAGCCCATGACACCTTTGGTAAAGGTTGTTCTCCAGTTGGAGCTCTCACAGGCCAGTGTTTCCCAATTGTTAGTGTTTATACTACTTTTTTTTATAGATTTGCCTTGAGATAGTCTTTGAACCTATTTTGTTGAGCACCAGCATTACACGCTAGATATTTAATGTATACTTTACTACAGTGTGAATACTTGGAGGGGAAAAAATCATCTTCCTATTTAACAGAGTTCTTTTGTATGATAAGGTAAAGAGGAACAAGCTTCCCCAAATCCAAGTATCCTAGTCAAAGCTGGATTCTTAAACTTGTGGGATATCTCCTCTCCTGAGAGAGGCTGATGACAAGCTCCCCTCAAGTGGAGTTGCTTCAGAAGAGGAGGAGAGAACATTCCTGAGGGTACAAAGTTGTTCAGGGCCTCTTGGGATGGCACACCTGTTTGTTCACCAGCTGCAGGAAATGGGCAAATAATGTGGGCTGACCAGTTTGCCAATGATGCATTCTAAACGGGGGAGAAATGGCAAAATTGTTCATCATGACATCCCTTGAGCTGAAACAAAATACATTGGGAAGGATTCTTTCTTTCTTTGGCATAATGGTATGAGTGTCCAGAATCACAGAACTGTACACTTGAAAGGGATTATGAGGGCCATCCAGTCCAGCCCTTTGCAATGCAGGGATATTTTGCCCAACGTAGCACTCGAACCCACAACCCCGAGATTAAGAGTCTCATGCTCTACCAGCTGAGTTTATCTCAAGAGTCATATGGGATAAAAGGCTGAAAGAAAAGTTGCAGTATTTACCAAGTAAAAAAAAATGTGGGTCAATAGACAGAATGTCAGTGCATAAATTTCTTTCTTTCTTTCTTTCTTTCTTTCTTTCTTTCTTTCTTTCTTTCTTTCTTTCTTTCTTTCTTTTAAAAAAACTGTATGAAATTTATTAGGAATTTAGGACTGTATATTTATATATTATTGGATGAGGACAGGGGAACTTCAGGCTCAGGAACCAAATGCTGCTCTCCAGGCCTCTTTGTCAGGCCCAAGCATGGTAGCCCAGTTGGTTAGAGCATGGTGCTGATGACACCAAGTTTTCAGGTTTGATCCTCATAAGTACAGCTGCCGTTCCTGCATTGCAGGGGGTTGGAATAGATCAGTGTTTCCCAACCTTGGGTCTCCAGCTGTTTTTGGACTACAACTCCCATCATACTTAGCGAGCAAGACCAGTGGTCAGGGATGATGGGAAGTGTAGTCCAAAAACAGCTAGAGACCAAAGGTTGGGAAACACTGGAATAGATGATCCTCAGGGTCCCTTCCAACTCTACAGTTCTATGATTCCTCAAGCCATACACTCTCCTGAGCCACACCCCACACCCGTCCTGCTTTGCACCCTCCTTGAGTATGTCTACCTAGCTGGAAAATATATTTGAAGGCTTCTTGCTTGCCTGGCTGGAGGATAGAGAATGGTGTGTGAATGTGAAGTAACTAACCTAGTTTGCTGTGCCCTGTTTTGCCTGTGGCTCTGCCCACCACCAGCACGAGGAAGGTTGACTGAAGGGAATGCAGCCTTCGGGCTGCGAGTTACACAATGCAAAGATATAGATGGCAGAATTTTATGCAATCACAAAAGCGTTTCCCCCCAGATACTACAATAACTGGAATCACTGCAGCTCTCTCTGTGTACAGAGTTTTCACTGCCCTTGTGGCTGTGGAAGGTTGGTGTCATTGTGCGAAGCGGCCATAATTTAAAGGCTGGGGAAATTTAATGCTGCTTTTGTTTATCACATAATTAGACGGTGCTAGGCACGGGTGGCACTGTGGGTTAAACCACAGAGCCTAGGACTTGCTGATCAGAAGGTCGGCGGTTTGAATCCCCTTAATGGGGTGAGCTCCCATTGCTCGGTCCCTGCTCCTGCCAACCAAGCAGTTCGAAAGCACGAAGTGCAAGTAGATAAATAGGTACCGCACTCTCCGGCGGGAAGGTAAACGGCGTTTCCGTGCGCTGCTCTGGTTCTCCAGAAGTGGCTTAGTCATGCTGGCCACATGACCTGGAAGCTGTACACCGGTTTCCTCGGCCAATAAAGTGAGATGAGCGCTGCAACCCCAGAGTCGGTCACGACTGGACCTAATGGTCAGGGGTCCCTTTACCTTTACCTAGGCATTCCTTGCTTAAAATGCAGCTGCTTTGTGGCAGTTGTGTGAGATCTTCAACTTTGTATTATTATTGATAATGACCGCTCCCCACATTAATGGGGGGGCACCCTTTGCATGGCCGCATGCAACCCCCGGGACTCTATGTGGCACCATTAACACAGGCTTGGCTTCGCCTTCCTCAGGTGGGATACCTGTAGGTCTCCTCCTACCTCAGCCGGTTGCCCAGTCCCGCCTGGGGAGGCATTGCTAAGGTGATCAGGCCAGGTAGGGGGGAGGGACCACCCTGCCCACACAATAGGGGGACGATCTTACCTGGGAATCGTTGGTTGGCTCCAGAGCTTCTCCCACCCTCAGTTAGGGCTTCTTTTGCAGGTTAGCCTTTTCTCCACAGGTACACGGGTGTTGCTACATCAAGGTTGCTGTTGAAGGCCCGGAAAGGAATTCTCCTGCATTGGCAGGTTTGCCTTTGCTGTAGCAAAATGTCACAACTTTGGCGGTTTCAGGGCTTGGGTGGAATCCTTTAGTCTATCTTCCCTAAATGGGGGTGGGGGTGTAGCAGTGACCCCCCCTTCTCTTTGCAGTGGCGATACCGGGGTTCCCCGTTAAAGGGGTTGTTTTGAGGGGAGGCTTTGGCCGTATGCATAGAGGTTGTCATCGCTCTCCCCTGTGACAGCAGCGTAACGGGGGCGGACTCTCTCTGCTTGAACATATGTTCTGCAGAGCCAGCCCATCCCCCACACACTCTGGATTACCCTGATGTTCCCCAGATCCCCGGCGGGGGACTGGGAGGGATAAACACCCAATGCCTGAACCAAGGTCTACCTACATCTGAAGCATAATAAAGTTGTGGCCAATTAGCACGTTGTTATTCCACACGGGGGCCACCCAGGGTTTGGAGGACTCTGCCTGTCCACACAATAATTTATTACTTATACCCCACCCATCTGGCTGGGTCTACTCAGCCACTCTGGGCGGCTTCTAACAAGAGATTAAAAATACATTTTTAAAAATACATTCTACTGCTTGCTAAACAAGAAAAGGCTACATACCTACCCATCCTCATCCTATCACAATCAGGATGAATAGAGATTAAATGCATTTCTGAGCATGGGAAATTCAATCTCTGGTTGGATTGGTATTGTTATCTCACTGAGTCATATATGCAACAAATTCAACAAATCATGGTGCAGAGATTCTTTCCCTCATCCCTGGTTTAGGCCCCTGGTCAAAGAAGTGAGTGGAATATGCCTTATAATGGGTCAGACCATTAGTCCATCTAGCCCAGTATTGTCTACACTGACCAGCAGAGGCTTTGGGGGGATTTCAGGCAGGAATCTCTTCCATCCATACCTGGAGATGTAAGGAACTGAACCAGGGACCTTCTGGTTGCAAGACAGATGCTCTACCTCTGAGCTATGGCCAGCAACTCAACCCAAAATTGGCCGCTTTCATGTTTGAAATGAAAAGTCACTCCTCCATTTAAAGGTAAAATAAAAATATGATTAGATTTGATATAATGAAGAACAACACCATCTGTGTACAAATTTCATCCATAGACGGTATAATTCACTGAAAGAACTGGAATGCATCTCTATTCATTTCATCTACTGTCATCTTGCTCCTGTGCAGTACCATAAAAGATAAACATTCGTGTTAAAATCTAGGATGGTAAATCTTTTGAATGGATTGGACACGAAAGGACTAGTGGTTTGACTGAGTGAAACACATTTTAGGACCCTAGGACTCACGTACCTCTGGGAGCGCCTCTCCTGGTATGCCCGGCGGAGGACCTTAAGGTCCATAAATGACAATACTTTGGAGGTCCCAAGTTGCAAGGTGGTTAGATTGTTCTCAACTAGGGCCAGGGCCTTTTCAGTACTGGCCCCGACTTGTTGGAACACTCTGTCACAAGAGCCTAGGGCCCTGCGGGACTTGACATCTTTCCACAGGGCCTGCAAGACAGAGCTGTTCCACCTGGCCTTTGGTTTGGACTCAGTCTGACCCTTATGTTTCCCTCCCCTTATGGTTTTGATCCATAGGGTACTATTAAAATGAGGCTGCATTTTAAATTGTATTTTAACCCATATTTTAAATTGGTTTTTCTTTTCTTTTCTCCACCCCCTATTATGTTTTTATTGTAATTTTACTGGTGTTAGCCGCCCTGAGCCAGTCTCTGGCCGGGGAGGGCAGGGTATAAATAAAATTATTATTATTATTATTTTATTTTCCACCTTGACAGGAAGGTTACACATAGAAGTTGACTCATCCATTTCAACCACTCTTTCCAAGAACGGGGTTAAAAAATAATGAGAACAAGTTTTCTCATGACATTTGCAATACGTTTCGTACTTGCACAGATGGAAAACTCTGCATCTAATTTGCATGAACGTTTTGTACCTCTGCAACTATGTGTAATGAAGCACTGCAAGGGGGAACTGTGTATAAGATACAAGACGATATGTAAAATTCTTAGGAGAATAGTCAGCTTAATGACTAGTGCCAAGTATACATCTATTTCTTTGGGCATATCTATGGAGCTGGCTTAACAAGGGAATTCTGTACACGTCTGCTCAGAAGTAGGTTATATTGACTTGAGTGAGTCTTACTCCCAGATAGAGATGAGCAGATCCGTCAATTTAGGTTTCTTTCTGTTTCTCTTTTCCCCACCCTCAACCTTTGCTCCTACAATTCCACTTTAGTTTGTGATTTTTTAAAAAAGTTCCTAATGCTGATGATTATATTTACAGTGGTACCTCAGGTTACATACGCTTCAGGTTACAGACTCCGCTAACCCAGATATAGTGCTTCAGGTTAAGAACTTTGCTTCAGGATGAGAACAGAAATCGTGCTCTGGTGGCGTGGCAGCAGCAGGAGGCCCCATTAGCTAAAGTGGTGCTTCAGGTTAAGAACAGTTTCAGGTTAAGTACAGACCTCCAGAACGAATTAAGTAATTAACCTGAGGTACCTCTGCCCATTTGGTTGGGTTGCCAGCATCATAGGGCAATTTTCTCCTAATTATACGCATTTTGGTGTGCAGTTTTCCTTAATAAAATGCATCTTTGTAAGCTTTTCCCATGCATATATACATTCTCATACACACTTTGTCTGAGTGTATGGAACCTTGTACACTTGACTTTGTTGGAGAACAGCATTGCAATATTCAAAGCATTTCAGTCCACTTGATTTGAGGAAGTGTCAATGAAGTTGGCTCACTTTTAAATACAACCTGAATCAATTCCCCACATCTCTTCTCGTAGGTATGTGGGTTTAAAAATCAATTTCTCTCCCCAAGGAATCCTGAGAACTGAAGTACTGGGGGAAGGTAGAGATCTTGCAAATACAATTCTTAGCCTTTTACCCAATCTCCAGATTCCTTTGGGTGAAAGTGCATATTAAAGGAATGAAATAAAATTTTTAATATATTAAAGTCAGAATCTATCCAAGATACTTTTTCCTTTTCTACTCCTGCTGGTTGATAAACTAAGCAATGGCTAAAAGAAACATGCCTTCAACCAGAAAATAATTTGAGTTCTGAGAAGTTGAGACAAGCCTCCTTCCAGATTACCCTTTTTAATTTACAAAGATGGAGTCTTGTTCTTGCTCACTCATAGTACTCTGGGGAACTATATCTATTAAATGATTCAGATTCCTCTTTTAGTCCTACTCATTGTTAATAAAAATGCTGGAAGCCAAACAATTGCTGCATTAGCTGGTATGGGTACATTAATGCAGCATTATATGTGATTTCGTTAATGGTCACATATGGGGGGGGGGGGGTCAATTACCTTGATATGATCATGCTGAGGTTGGTAGTCATAGAATTCACTGCTAGAGGTTTCTAGAATTTGATATAATTTGACATCTGCAAAGAACAAAAAAGAAGGAGACTATCTGGCAGATAATATGAATATAGGAGCTTGCGGTTTCATCATACACCAGTTGTGGGGAACCTGTGCTCCTCCCCATGGCCTTGGACTACAACTCCCATAATCTCTGAGCCAATTTGGCTGTGGATGATAGGAGTTTGGGTCAAACAACATCTGCAGAGAAATGAGCTCCCTATCCTTACATTATACCAGGCACCCCCAAAATGCGGCTCTCCAGATATTTTGGCCTACAATTCCCATGATCCCTAGCTAACAGGACAAGTGGTCAGGAATGATGGGAACTGTAGTCCAAAACATCTGGAGGGCCAAAGGTTGGGGATGCCTGCATTATACAGAGTCAGATCAGTGGCCATCTCCTCCAATAGTATTCTCTGAGTGAAACAGCTCTCAAAAAAGGGAACCTTCCCAGATATCATTTACTTGAGAAGTCTTAAATAGTGATGCTACGGACTGACTGTGGGATCAGACAAGGTAGGTGATCTTGATACCAAGAGATGTCTTCTCTAAAGAACAAAATATAGTTTGCAACTGTTGTCCAGTGATAATTAGCTGGAGCTCACTGGAAGATCATCTGATCTGCATGCAGAAGAGTCCAAGTTCAGTCTCTCCAGATAGGGCTGGGACCCCAATCTGAAATCCTGGACAGCTACTCTATGTCATTGTGGACTGTTCCTATTTAGATGGACCAATGGTGTGACACAATATAAGGTGGAACTATGTTCCTATAATTCTGTGTATACACTCTCTATAGTTTTAGAATCTCAAGCTGATCTTACTGAAATAAGGACACGGGTTATAAATAGGTTTAATTGTCTGTGTTTATGCATGGATTTAATTCCTTCAGGCTATCAACTTTGAAACATGAGTGTAAGAAATATATAGCCTGTTATTCAACTCTCCCTATTGGCTAATTTATAGTTAAGATTCAGTGGATGAAGTTCTAAAGCCCTTGCATAATAATGTTTATACATATACTGATATTAATGGGGACTACTTGCAAGCCAGTGGTTCACATTTTTTAAGCATTGCTATCAAACATACTTGATCATGGCACTTTAAATGCTCAGTTGACTAGACCTGTGCTTAATCAAGCTGGGCATTTATTAGGATTCTATAAAGTTGACTCTATAAAATTCTTATTTGTCATCTTCAAACAGTGCAAAAATCCCTTTACATCTATGCAGGGCTTTTTTTCCAGCTGGAACTCAGTTCCGGCACCTTTCAGGTGGGGCCCATTGCCATTCTAGGAGAACAAGGGAGGAGTTCATGGTAAGTTCCGACACCTCTTTTTTTAATATAGAAAAATAGCACTGCATCTATGAATCATTATGGCCACTTGCAAAACAAGTATACAACTTGTGTTGGCTTAAGGCAAAGACGGGGAACCTTTGACCCTCCAGGTGCTGTTAAACTCTAGCTCCCATTATCCCCTGACAGCCTGGCCATTGGTCAGAAATTTTTAGCCCAACAATACTGGGAGGGCCACCCCCAACTTAAAGGCTAGTAGAAGAGTCCCTTGTCATAGATGCAATTCCCAGTGAAAGAAGCTGCAAGAGAATATGTTAGCTAGTATCTAGAGAAATTGTGGTATAGTGTTCCTTAAAGGTTTTTTGAAAAGCAGTTGTACAGATGTTGACAATGGTCATGCAGAAATAATAATGACAGATTTAGTTCACATGGTGGTGTATACCCTCCCCACTCAAGTACACCTGTTGCCTGTAGGCCTCGTCTACAGACAAATTAATGGATCACAAGGCTGTGAAGATCTCCTGTTGGGTGCAGTATGCCTCTGAATATCAGTTGCTGGGGAACAAGAACAGGAAGAGCTTTTGTGGGCTTCCAATAAGAAACTATTTGGCTGTTGCATGAAAAAAAGATGCTGGACATATTAGGACTTCTTCCATTCTTTTCATCCTTAACATTGAGCAGACAAGAATGACCAAAATATAATTTCAGCCTAATAGGGGTTATTTTTTTCTTGGAAGCATTCACCATAAAGGTATTCCTGTAGAAGTATGCTCAATATAATTGAAAGAAAATAGCTTTATTTCACTATGCGTTCTACAAGGAATGAATATTTTTGCACCAATGTGAAGCTTATATATGTTAATAAGGCATAGCTGTATCCCCTTTCATTCGTTTCCCCTCTTTTGAGTACATATACATTTTGCTACAATTGATTTCATCTGAGAGCAAACTCATTTCAGCAGTTGGCAATTACACACATATAGACCAGCCATTTCAATTTCTTCCCGAATTGGCAAATACAAATAAGACCATAAGTGCAAAAGGCATCAAAGTGTGCGACAACTCCTGACGGAAATAAGGCTGGGTAATGAAGTCAGAAACTGGCAATGAAATATTGATTTGTCTAATCATGCTACTCATTAACAGTCCAATAAGTTTCCTTCCTTGGACCCTTAAACTTTTCCATTGTTGTTTACAATTTCTTTGGCCCCTCTCAGCAGAGAAAGGGATGGATTTGTCCCTTACAAAATTATGTGGAGGTTTCTCCCCTCCTGGTCTTGTGGGAGGGAAACAATTTCTTTCAAAGGAAAGTTCATTGCAAGAGGTAGGGTAAAGTAAAGGTCAAGGGACCCCTGACCATTAGGTACAGTTGTGACTGGCTCTGGGGTTGCGGCACTCATCTCGCTTTATTGGCTGAGGGAGCCGGCGTACAGCTTCTGGGTCATGTGGCCAGCATGACTAAGCCGCTTCTGGTGAACCAGAACAGAGCCTAGGACTTGCCGATCAGAAGGTTGGCGGTTTGAATCCCCACAACGGGGTGAGCTCCCGTTGCTCGGTCCCTGCTCCTGCCCACCTAGCAGTTCAAAAGCACGTCAAGGTGCAAGTAGATAAATAGGTACTGCTTCTGCGGGAAGGTAAATGGCGTTTCCGTGCACTGCTCTGGTTCGCCAGAGGCGGCTTGGTCATGCTGGCCACATGACCCGGAAGCTGTACGCCGGCTCCCTCAGCCAATAAAGCAAGATGAGTGCCGCAACCCCGGAGTCGGTCACGACTGGACCTGATGGTCAGGGGTCCCTTTACCCTTTACATGTAAAAAACAAAACAAAAAGCATCTGTAAGTAAAAGCAGAAACAAACCACAATCAGAACACAGCCTACTCCTTTCTCTGCTAGTTTCCACCTACAGGTAGGGATCTAGGTCATGACCCAGAAAAGCAGTCCCTCGGCCTGAAGGCAGAGATGAGTACTGCACTCCATAGTTGAATTTGACTGATCTTAACTGTCCAAGGGTCCTTTACCTTTACCTTTTACAGGTAGGGATGGATAAGTTAATTCATAGGGCCATTCTGGCCCATTTCCACATCCATCTGCACTTAAATGGAAAATATTGGAACAGTGTATTTTCAGATATATTTACCCCTCCCATCTCAAACCACATTTCAGTCCAATCCAGACAACAACTTAGTGATAAGTGTAAAGGTACTAGCATGACAATCCCAGTAAATCCTTAAGCATATATTTTATGGCATCCATATTATAAAGTGCTTTCCTAATAAGTAATTTAATTTCTTACCTGTTTGTCTGTGTCATTGTTGCTGCAGGATATTAATCTTGCAATAATTTCAGTCATAAATCTGAATGGCTAAAAGTTTCTTGGGAAAATTTCATTAACTTGCATATAAATAACATTACAGAATAATATTGCTATGGAGGAGGGGGAAGAAGAAGAAGAAGAGTTTGGATTTGATATCCCGCTTTTCACTCCCCTTCTGAAGTCTCAAAGCAGCTAACATTCTCCTTTCCCTTCCTCCCCCACAACAAACACTCTGTGAGGTGAGTGGGGCTGAGAGACTTCAGAGAAGTGTGACTGGCCCAAGGTCACCCAGCAGCTGCATGTGGAGGAGCGGAGATGCGAACCCGGTTCCCCAGATTACGTGTCTACTGCTCTTAACCACTACACCACACTGGCTCTCCACTGGGGAAAGTTGCTAACCCCTCCCCTATCACTACACTGTTGGTTAACCAAAAAGCGGATGTTGAATACCAATGAGGAGGCACCAAAGTATTGAAACCCTGTTATTGTATAAGATATTCAACTATCACCTTGAATAAATGCATACCTAACACACACACAGACGCGTCAGCCATTTTAATTATTGCATAAGGTGAAAAGGTAGTAAAAACTTTGCTGCTATGCAGATCACTGAAAAGATTGACTAGAGACTAAAATCACAAAAGTCAGTTTGTTTTTAATACTGTGTACAGTGGTACCTCTGGTTAAGAACTTAATTCATTCTGGAGGTCTGTTCTTAACCTGAAACTGTTCTTAACCTGAGGTACCACTTAAGCTAATGGGGCCTTCTGCTGCCGTTGTGCCGCCAGAGCACAATTTCTGTTCTCATCCTGAAGCAAAGTTCTTAAGCTGAGGTACTATTTCTGGGTTAGCGGAGTCTGTAACCTGAAGCTGCCAAATGAGAGACACCTAGAGAAATCAGTATCAGTAATGCTTGCCCTAGACTGAGTAATAAACTAAAAAAAGGGGGAACATTGAGTATTTTGAAGGATTCTACATATTCACATTTTATGATTTGTAATTGTTAAAATTATCTTTTATAAGATGTCCTGAGAAGGCTTCATCCTGAAAAGCAGCATCCTAATTACTTAGAGTAATAAACCAATGAATGCATCTCAGAGGTTAGACAGAGATACCAAGATTAGAAAACATGGAACTTGCAGCGATCAGACGGTTTAAATCCTTATGTTAAAAAGCTACATTTACCTTGCTGGGGTTCCAGCAAGGTAAATGTGTGGGACTTTACCTATCCGACGCTGACCAAAGGGTAACGGCGGGGGTAGCTGAGTTTTTGGCAGCAGTCCTCCAAGGAGCAGGTTAACAAGGAAAACCACTGATTTTATATGTATATATATATATATGTATGTAACCATCTGCTGCCTTTTTATATACATTTCAAGGTTTTTATATGTTATTTTCTCTTTTATGGTTTTATTTGCATAATGCCTAATAAAGGTTTGATAATAAAAAAAAAATAAAAAAGCTACATTTCCACATGGATGTGCTTCTCTTTCTATGGTTATTATTCTGAAATTCAAAGCAAAGAATGCACCCCCTTTTTTAAGCAAAAACTTCTTATAAAACTCATTAAACCTATTAGCAAACATCAGTCCCCCGAAGGCCCATGTTTGATAGTGAAGAAAGCTCTGGCAGATTGCTGTAGCCATTACAACCACACGCCTCCCCAAGTTACAATAAATAATTTTAACACTCGGGAAAATAGCAGGGGAAAGTCTATAAAAAGTGATTTTGCCAATCCAAAGCTGGCCAAAGATCCAGACATCATTAAAGCTTACTTCACATTTTGGATTTATTTATGTTCTCATTTCAGTTCTTAATGATGCCACGGAAACAGAATCAGTTTCAAGAGATGGAAGGTGCCCCTATTGCTTTCTCTGGGAGCTTTTCACCTATGAAAACAACAAAAAGGAATCGACCTAATTGTTTCTGGAGAGCAGTGGAAAGCCTCAGTGAACATGTCTCCGAAGGTAAGCCTGTATGCTAATTCCCCATATCCCCATCTCACATCTATGCTATGAGTCACTGAAGATATGGTGGCTAAAGTGAATGGCCCACACCTCGATGGATAAAAACCTTCCTTGAGAGAGGCTGTGTGCTCACTACATTTAAAGCACCTGACTTCCCCTCAAAGAATCCTGGGAACTGTAGTTTGTTAAGGATGCTAGGAACTGTAGCTCTGTAAGGGTAAACTGCACTTCCAAGGATTCTTTGGAAGAATCATGTGCTTTAAATGTAGGGTATCCTGGGGACACTGTTTTGCCATGATTCCTCTCATATATCAGCAGGAAATTCCACAAAGTGAAGCTGGGCAGCTACTCTTCTTCCCTGTTGGATGGGGTAGCCGATGTGCTGCAATCTGGATATTGTTGGACTACAACTCCCATCAGCCACAGCCAGGCATGACCGATAGCTTGAGCCATGCAGTGAGTCATGCAGCCATTAGGCTAGCCAGCTCATACCCTCCAAGTTTTCCCGGTTTTCCAGGGGCAGTCCTGGAATCACGAAAGCCATCCTGGCTTCTGATTTGATCCCAGAATGTCCTTATTTCCCCCAACAGTGCTTCTGCCATTGAGGAAGATGAGCTGGTGTTTCTCCTGAGCGCTGGTGGCAGTGATGGAGCATCCTGTTGCCTCTCCATGGCCGCTTCCACCAGCCTCCTCCCTGGAGAGCAGGCAAGTAGGAAGAGAGGCTTCAGGATTAAGGGTCTTCTCAGGATGTGCTGTGGCCTGTTGGTTTAGTGGTGGTGGCCCTCACCGCCTTCTGATAGGACATGCTGGGAGGGACACAAAAATGGGGGGTGGGTCAGTTGTGAGGAGTGAGAAATGTCCCAATTTTCATTTGAGGAATGTTGGAAGGTATTCCAGCTGAAGAGTCAACTGTCAGTCTGGGAGAAGTCTGGTAGACTTCTACTGCATGGAAGAGGCAGGTGCCATCTTAGGTATAGATAGTAGAAAGTCTCAGCTCTAGTAAGCTTTTACTACCTAATAAACTCATTGGGCTCAGCATGAGAGGAAACAGAATACATTAAAGGCTTCATACTTCACTAGAGAAGCCAAGCCACCGGTGATTTTTCCTCCTCCAAGCCAGACTTACGATCATCAGGTATTGAGATGTCTCCTACAGCGTGTATGTTTATTCCAATGATGAATTGACGTATTGGCAGATCAGAATAATGGGCTATTTAAGCAGAGACAGTGTTTCACCTCTGCAAGAGACTGCAAAATATTTCAACATGGGAATGCATAAGAAGAAATTGCAAAGATCCTGCAGGTGTTTTTAATGGAGAGCAAAATCCTATTATGGGGATCAGTGGAGAATATTTATGGAAGCTCTTGAGTTTAAAATCGAATGCTAAAGTGTCTTGTAGACATATTGATCCTTGAAAAACAGATGCATTAGCTGTGGAGTTAATTTTTCATTTTCAAGAATGCAATTTGAATACAGCAGCTTTCAGGGTCACACAGTCCTCATTTGTCAAATACAAAAAGGCAGGCTATGTAAGAGGAAAAACAAACTAGGTGGGATGGGGAGGAAGTGAGGCATTCATAGATTTCCCCACACAAATAAGATTTATGCTCACTAATGACAATATGTTTTCTATATTGTCAGTAGTTGGGACAAGTAAATCTCCTTTGCCCTTCACTCTATAGGCTGCAGAACAGTGGGAGAGATGCAAAGCAGGGCTATTCAATAGCCCCTGCCTGAGGGGCCAGCTGCTTTTGACTCTCCCTCAAGTGTCACCTAGTGGCAGCCATTTCAGTGAACAATCAGTGAAATCAGTGCCTGAACAATCGTCTCTGTGTGTTTGTGTGTGTGTGTGATCACTTAATAGAATAAAAGTCTCTCGGCAGCTTATGGGAGGGGGGAATCCAATAATATTCCCTTAAAAGTAGATAAAAACCAGAAAACAAACAAAATGAAGGTGTTTCCATCCCTACTGGCCATGGTAAGAAACGGAACTTTAAGAAATGATTCTTGAGCTTTTGCTTCTTCTTCTCCCTCCTCTTTCTCATTTCCTTGTGTGTCATAACCTTTAGACTGCAAGTCTGATGGCAGGGAATGTTTTACTACTGTAAGCTGCTCTGGGAGATATTTGGCTAAAGACTGGGGTAATAATGCTTCCGATTACTAACAAAATAAATTCTATATGGAACCCAAGGCCAACATATCAAAGGGGTGAGAGATGTTATTTTTACTTGATACTTTCAGAATACTTTTTACTTGATACTTTTACCTTATACTTTCAGAAAAATATCCTCTTAATATAATCATGTACAGTGGTACCTCGGGTTAAGAACTTAATTCGTTCTGGAGGTCCGTTCTTAACCTGAAACTGTTCTTAACCTGAGGTACCACTTTAGCTAATGGGGCCTCCCGCTGCCACCTCACGATTTCTGTTCTCATCCTGAAGCAAAGTTCTTAACCTAAGGTACTATTTCTGGATTAGTGGAATCTGTAACCTGAAGCATCTGTTACCTGAGCGTCTGTAACCCAAGGTACCACTGTATAGGCTAACTCAAAGGGGTACATGGAGTGATGTTCTTGGTAGCTGCTAATCAATAAGGAATGGTTGATTGTGGGTCTCCAAAGAGGCACAGACTTGTCCTAGTCCCTACATGGATGTGTGTGTGTGTGTGTGTGTGTGTGTGTGTGTGTTCCTTCTGCCTTCCAAAGAGGTTCTGTCTGCTTCTTATACAACCTGACACTCCTAAGTCTTGCTCGCCTGATCATTGTGTGGATGTTCATGGGACACCTTTCTGTGGGACACTTTCTCATACCCACCTCCCTGTTGTACCCACATGGGCACAGACTAGGGAGCCCTACCAGTCTAGTTCAGCAGCAACTACGTGTGTGTGTGTGTGTGTGTGTGTGTGTGTGTTGGTGAGGGAGGGGGGAGGAGAGAAAGGGACCCATAGCTGGTCTCATGTCCAGGAGCCAAAAAAATCTGGAGCCTATTGAAACCTGGAGCTTGGTGAAATCATAATGCTTCATCTTGATAACATACTACGTTTGCGGACCATTGAGAAGAATGAGCTATTTATTAATCACAGAAGTGCCTCCTTCTTGATAGGGAAACAAACAGCATAATTGTATGCCTTTGTCTGTATTTCATCTATGGCTGAGTAAGCCCATAGGCTGAATGAACGAGTGGTTAATAAAATAAAGACAAAATGCCTGGCTGGCAGAGTTCCCAAGAGATCAGAAGCAATTGCAGGTCTGATAGGAAAATGTATGAGTATGGGCAAGCTTCACAAACAATTTGTATTACGCGAGCAAGAACAGACTATCCAAACAATTGCACTGAAAGATTTGATATGAACCCACGCTACACAAAAGGCATCACAGGTGAATTTTGCCAAATTCTCTGCAGGAGACAAGTCCTTGCCAAGCCCAGCAGATATGCCACTGACATTGTTTCTGTTTCTGTTCGTATGGGAAAAAGAAATCAGAAAAAAGGATTTTAAGACTCGTCTCATCAATATTTTGTCTCTCTGCTGTGATATGCAAGGTGTGTTCAAAATAGGCAAGGTGTAACTGAGAACAAGTCCAGGGGCTGTTCATGGAGGGCAGAAAGTGTTGTAGACTGCCCCCCTCACACCATACCACAACCTATTCTTCTTGCTAGAATACTTCTTTCATGTCAGGGACTGGACTGAGGAGGATGGGTGGGTGGGGGCCACCACCCCCTCTTCCTGCATCTTCCTGAGAAGAGGCGGACAATCTAGATTTAGAACAGTGGTTTGCAGAAGGTCATAGTTCAGAGGCTGCAGAGGGGAGAAGCTGGGAAAGATTGGGAGAGCAGCAGGAAGAAGAGAGACAGCTGACAGACTCAGTGTCTGTAGAAAGCATTCCTGACCCGCTCCCCCAAGACCAAGCGTGCATTGAGAGTAGTAGAACAGAAAGCTCAGAGGCAGAAAGCACAGATCAGCCAGCACAGGGATGATGTGGAATAGGAGAGATGGAGGGGGTGGGACTTTACTTGGAGCAACGCCATTATCTACGAGAGATCGCATTCCTTCGTCTCTCTCTGTGAATATTGAATAAACTGCTTGGTAAGATCTCCTCCTTGTTTATCTGCTTCTTGGCTGCCTGCATGGGAGGGACAGGATTCCCTCAAGCCTGACCTTTCAAGACTCATTTCAGCTAGAGGGATGGGACCCTCTGGGAAGGCCTCTGTTGGGGGTACCCATGGGTTAAGGGCCTGTGCATAGGGAATTAACTGGTAAGCCACACAATCACTTTGGTCATTACTTCAATCACGTCTTTCAAGGAGAGGTGGTCAAAGGACTGTGTGTACAATTTGTAATGGTTTCAGAAGAAAAAAGTGATCAAGCCTCCTGCAATACTTTTGAAAGAATGGATATACAGAAAATGGGGGGGGGGGGGTTCTAATTGACAAAGGCGGAAGACCATGGCAACAGGAAATGGCATTAGCAGAGACGGATATGCCTTTCTTGGTGCAGTTTAATGCCTAAATAATTTGTAATCGATTATGAATATTGTCTTATTATAAACACAGTGAAGAAATTTGTGAGGAACAAAGAATAAGGCCTGGATAAGGTTGTCTTAAATCTGGAGGTAAAGTCATGAGGTTGGACTGAGGGATATTATGGCTGGTTTTTATGGATAATAATTGGA
Source organism: Podarcis erhardii (assembly GCF_964252035.2). Lineage (NCBI taxonomy): Eukaryota > Metazoa > Chordata > Lepidosauria > Squamata > Lacertidae > Podarcis > Podarcis erhardii. The sequence goes on along the minus strand of NC_138512.1, from coordinate 24,670,683 downwards.
GAAACCCTTTTGGACTTCTTGGATGGAAAGGAAAAGAAATGAACCTGTGATGCCTGGATTGATCATTGGGAAAACATCAGCTAGCAGGGGGAGGAATAACTCTTGATTGAAAATTGGACTATTGCAAGCACAACTGACAGGTGGATAGTTGGAAGTCACTTTTATCTCTCTCTCTCTCTCTCTCTCTCTCTCTCTTCTGTTGTTATTCTTATCTCTTTGCTTGTTTGCTTTTTCTGCTTTTTCTTTCTTATTTCTTCTCTCGTTTCTATGTTGAAAAGTTTTAATAAAACTATTTTATAAAAAAGTCACTGCACCTTTCCACAGAAAGGTGTACTAGGAATTGATTCAACAATGCACATGAGGCTCATTGCAATCCTATGAAGGTTTATCACATAGTGAGCCCCATTGAGTTCAATGAGAATTACTCCCAGGGTAATACAAGCAAAGGGGGTGTTGCGCCACAAATAATGGTTTCTAGTTAGATCTCTGAGTCTATATTGTTCAGAGTCTTATTTCTGATCTTTTTGGCCACCAAAGCAAAAAGGGTGACTTTATGAATCACTGAAGCGTTTGCTTCAACATGTAAAGTGGGACATGATTTTCTGAGTTAACAGGGTTGCCGGTGGATTTCCACCCCCTGGAAACAGCACAGAAATGAGTGCTGGACTTCCACTAGATTCCCAGAAATGGCTTTTACGTTGTGCATAAGATAATTCCAAATGCAAAAAGGAACAGGGAAGCAAACATGGTGAAGACGGAATAAAGTGCAATCTGAATGCAGCAATCCGAATGGATGGAAGTGGGGGAAAGTCCTTGGAGCTGTGATATTTAGGTTAAAGGATCAGTTCTGCTGTGGAATCTTCATTCTCTGTCCTTGGACAAATCACAGCTTCTTTGCAACCGTTGTTCAACTGCAAATTGTGAACAATAGCAATCTACCTTGCAAGGTTGTAATGAGGGCAAAACAGTCGTGATTGCAGAACTGAAAATTAAGTGGACGATCCTGGCAAAGGTATGCACTTCTAAGCTCAGTTGATTTCTGTGAAATAGTTAAGTACAGTGGTACCTTGGTTCTCGAATTTAATCCGTTCCGGGAGTCAGTTTGACTCCTGAAATGGTTCGAAAGCCAAGGCGTGGCTTCCAATTGGCTGCAGGTTCTTCCTGCACTCATTCAGAAGCCTCATAAGCCATGTCGGACGTTCAGCTTCCAAAAAACGTTCGTAAACTGGAACACTCACTTCTGGATTTGCAGCGTTCAGGAGCCAATTTGTTCAGGAGCAAAGCCGTTTGACTACCAAGGTACCACTGTATGTGCCTAAATGTCTTCATTGAAATCAATTAGAAGTACTTACGTTTGGGTAGATCCTGTCCCGAAAGCGTTGCATAAATTGTGAGTAGCAGGAATGCCAGTTTCAATGGAAATAGTGTTCATTGGGTCAAGGGATTATATAAAAATGTATTTCTCCATACATTTCCTCAAGATTCATGGTTTAACACCATTTTTAAAATAAGAATGACCGCTCCCCACTTAAAACGGGGGGCGCCTTTTGCGTGGACGCGTGCAGCCCTGGATCTGGAGTGGCCCCATCAGCATAGGCTTTGCCTTCCCCCAGGTGGGATACCTGGAGGTCCCCGCCTACCCCAGCGAGTTGTCCAATCCCACCTGGGGGAAGTGTTGCCAGGGAAACCAGGCCAGGTAAGGGGAGGGATTACCTGCCCACACAATAGAGGGTGGATCTTAATTGTTAATCCTCACTTGGCTCCAGAGCTTCTCCCACCCTACCCACCCTCAGTTAATGTCTTCTTTTGCAGGTTAACTTTTTTTTTTTTCATAGGTTTTGCAGGTTAACCTGTCTCCACAGGTATGCGGGCGCTGCTACGATAAGGTCGCTGTTAAAGGACCGGAAAGGAATTTCCCTGCATTGGCAGGTTTCGCCTTTCCCGTAGCAAAACGTCACAACTTTGGCGGTATCAGGCCTTGGGCGGAATCCTTTAGTCCATCTTCCTCTTTGCGGCGGCGATACCAGGGTTCCCCGTTAAAGGGGTTTTTGAAGGGAGGCTTTGGCCGTACGCCGAAAGGTCGTCATTGCTCTCCCCTGCGGCGGCGTAACGGGGGCGGCTATCTCTGCTTGAACATATGTTCTCCAGAGCCGGCCCATCCCCCCCACACACACTGGATAACCCTGATGCTCCCTAGGTCCCCGGCTGGGGACTAGGGAGGGAGAACGCCCAATGCCTGAGCCAAGGTCTACCCACATTTGAAATTTAATAAAGTTGTGGCCAATTTAATCCCATAGCACGTTGTCTAGAGTCGTTATTCCACATGACGGGGGGACCACTCGGGATCTGGGGACTCCGCCTGTCCACGCAAAAACCACCCCTTATTTTCTGGCTCTTATTGTCAGTTTATTTATACTGAAAGGGTGATATTCTGTCACACAGTTTATGAGAAATAATGATGATCAAAGAGCTGTTTCTAAACAGCAGTTTCCCTGAACTGAATTTTCTGGTGCAAATAATCTAATGTTTGTTATTATTTCCAGGATAACAAAAATAGCTTCCAATTTCAGGGTACTTGAGAGTTGTAGATTATGGTGGATAAAATCTGTTTTACTTTGAGAAACAAGCAGATGCCAAAAGCTTCAAGCATACTGTGAAAGTTAATGATTTGAGAAAGAAAGTGCCTAAAAGGAAAAACAGGGAGATTAAAGACTGACATCAGGGCAACACATCTGTACTAAAGTCATCTAATTCACTGATAACTGGGATTGCTATTTTGCTATCGGACCCCAGACAATTGCACTTAAATATAGGTGCCTTGAAATCAAACAACAGCAGAAAGGGACTATAACTGCCTGCCATAAAAGCCCTATAAACATGCACACACATTTAAATCTATTAGTAGGATAACACTGTTAACATAATGATCTTCCATAAATTGTAGATGTGATTCAGTTACTGACAGGGCTGAAGCCAGGATTTTCTGATTCCATTATGCTGTTGTTATACAGGCCTTCCCCAGCATATCAACATGTACTGAATGCAGATTGTTAGACAATGAATTCCAAGAACTTAGTAGCCAAATCAGGAATAGTGTATGTGCAAGTCTGGGTATGGTACAAGGTGGGCAGTCAATGGTGTCTCTCCCATTTGACTGCCCTGAATAAATTATTCTGTTAGTGAACTTGCAAGAACCTTCACTTTCAGCCAATAGAAGACATTTAGAGATATAAACTCGCAAGGACTAATCTATAATCCATTAAATGACTACCTATCGTTCAACTCTTTAACCTCAAAGGCAATGGGATTATTGCGCAGTCTACTGTTTTAAAGAACCGAAGACTAATTAGGCCGTGGTGTAAAAAAATGGCCCAATAATAGATAAGCCAGGTGAGCACGCCACAGTTGAAATGGACCCTTATATTGGGAATTGGGGTATAATTATCTTAGCTATCTATGTAACTTTTATAAAGTCTGCCAACATTAGGCCCATTAAGAGTCCATTTCACAAAGTGGTGAATGGCAATAGAAGATGAACATTCACAGTGTGAAAGAATCACAAAAAAGTTTGGATTAACCATCCAGTTTCATCTAAACAATTGATAGCTGATTGGGAGCAACATTCACATGCATAGAATGCATGCATATTTTAGGCTAGTGTTTTCAAATTACTCAAAGTATATACCAAATCTGTGTCTGAAGAAATAAACAAAAAATGGATCTGTGGAGAATCTGCAGGGAGGTGTACACAAAACATTTGTTAGTGTTTAGTTTGTGAACAACTACATCGTAGTGTCGCCATCTTTTTTCTACTCGGTGAATTTTTTTGAGGTGCTAAAGATAGCAGAAAGAGACCATTTCCCGTTTTTTTGTTACAGTCTACCCCCTGTTAGAATATTTCCCCCCACCAGAGTTAACAATTGCTTCCAGAAAGCTCATGGGTGCAAAAAGACTAAAATGGCCATTGAGACTAAGTGACAACATCCAAAAGACCCTAGCCTCTGAATATCTGATGCATCTACACAAATCCCCTGAAAACAACTAATCCATCCCGGTGGAGATTTACCAACAAATAGCAGCAGAAATCAAACTGAGCTGCGTTTTCAAGCTATGCCCTCCGTTGCCCTAGGGGGTACCATACAAAGACAGACTTTGTATATGTGAGCAACCGCAAGTGGAAGACATCTTTCATTATTTACTATATAGCCCACTATACATTGGACCTAGGAGGCGATTTCTCACTTTACCATCCATACAGGAAATATGTCTCTCCCTGGCAGAGTAGATCCTGGATTCTTAGCGATGTCAACGCTTCAGTGATTCATAAAGTCGCCCTTTTTGCTTTGGCAGCCAAAAAGTTCAGAAATAAGACTCTGAACAATATAGCAGCGAACTGTAAGGGAGACGAAGAGATCTAAACAGAGACAATTGTTTGTGGCGCAACACCCCTTTTGCTTGTATTTATTTTTGATTCAGATTTGTCATGGCCAATGGCTAGTACAATAAAGTTATCTGGATTGGTTTAGTTTGTAGCGTGCTTTTGAAAAGTAAAGGGATTTTTCTTTTGTTGCACTGTCATTCTCTAACTGTGCTGGTAGTTTCACAACAATATTCAACTATTTTTCTTTTGGCACATTGAGGGTCACTATCCTTTGTCTCATTCTTCCAAGACAGTCTTTGCAACAGGGATGGGGAACCTGTGCCCCTCTAAGATGTGGTTGGACTTCAACTCCCAGCAGTCCCAGCTAAGATAGACAGTTGGCCAGAAGGATGGGAGTTGTATTCTATTTTTTTTTATAATAATTTTTATTAAGTTTTCAATTTTAACAATCCAATCAGATCACATTAAGTATTCCAATTTATACAAATACATATCATATAGTCCAAATATTTTGCCAAATTATAAATTTTTGTTGGGGCTTCTCATGCTTCAAGTTCAGTGGGGTCCAATCATCTTAGGTTTCTACTGCCTTGAGTTTCCAATAGTTCCTTCTTTAAACCTTCCTGTTGTTACCCTTCCTTCTTTCATGGCCTCTGAGTTGTTTCCACAGGCGAGTTGAAGTGAGCAATAATATGCTTCTGTGTGAAATTTGTATGACTCTCCTTTTTTTTTTTTTTTTTGCATCTGGTAAGTCTATTATTTGCAGTATGTCCTCACACGCTGGTGTTTATGTCAAATCAATCCAAAAGTCCTTCTCTAGTGGCAGACGCCATCTTCTCTCAGTTCCGATGAAAGAAAATCTAGACGTTTGCTCATTAATTTTCTCAGACAGGTTGCATCAAACATTAGTCTTTCCAGAGGAGGTTTGCCAAATCGGACTTGAAATACAGATATAATAACAAATTAAGAGCTCACCTCCCCCATGACTATTTATCTCTGCAACTTGGTCTATCCCATAATGGCAGATCCCAATTAAATAGTGCGTCACAGGAGTTGTATTCTAGCAACACCTGTAGGGCCACAGGTCCCCCACCTTGGCTCTACAATGCCTCAAACATCCTTCCACCTCTTTCATAGCACACTTTCCCCTTCAAGTCCCATCTTCCTTTGACATGATGTTCTCTCTTTTTTAAACATTTCCAGTAAACAGTATTTTCTTTCCAATTGGTAAATACACTGTGAAACCTTGAGACTGGCCATATAGATACCCTTGCCTGGTCAACAGACCAGAACTGCCTATTTGCCCTCATAGTCCTTTCCAATCCGAAAGGATTGTAGTTTGGAAACTTCAAAACGACTTTGACAGATTAGAGAACTGGGCCAAAACAAACAAGATGAATTTTAACAGGGAGAAATGTAAAGTATTGCACTTGGGCAAAAAAAATGAGAGGCACAAATATAAGATGGGTCACACCTGGCTTGAGAGCAGTACATGTGAAAAGGATCTAGGAGTCTTGGTTGACCACAAACTTGACATGAGCCAACAGTGTGACGCGGCAGCTAAAAAAGCCAATGCAATTCTGGCCTGCACCAATAGGAGTATAGCATCTAGATCAAGGGAAGTAATAGTGCCACTGTATTCTGCTCTGGTCAGACCTCACCTGGAGTACTGTGTCCAGTTCTGGGCACCACAGTTCAAGAAGGACACTGACAAACTGGAACGTGTCCAGAGGAGGGCAACCAAAATGGTCAAAGGCCTGGAAACGATGCCTTACGAGGAACGGCTAAAGGAGCTGGGCATGTTTAGCCTGGAGAAGAGGAGGTTAAGGGGTGATATGATAGCCGTGTTCAAATATATAAAAGGATGTCACATAGAGGAGGGAGAAAGGTTGTTTTCTGCTGCTCCAGAGAAGCGGACACGGAGCAATGGTTCCAAACTACAAGAAAGAAGATTCCACCTAAACATTAGGAAGAACTTCCTGACAGTAAGAGCTGTTCGACAGTGGAATTTGCTGCCAAGGAGTGTGGAGGAGTCTCCTTCTTTGGAGGTCTTTAAGCAGAGGCTTGACAACCATATGTCAGGAGTGCTCTGATGGTGTTTCCTGCTTGGCAGGGGGTTGGACTCGATGGCCCTTGTGGTCTCTTCCAACTCTATGATTCTATGAATCCCTGTAGGTTTGCAGAGTGCACATTTCTGGTCTGATACAGGCCTGGGGTAATAACTATATTCCACTGATTTGAGAGTTACATGCTGACCAAGCCAGTGTTTTAATGTCCAGACTCTATTTTTTATATTTTTATTCCTTGTAGTCATTTGTAACCCCTCCCCCCCAAAAAAACCCCTCCAAAACAAAAGGTGGCAACCTCAGTAGAAAAACATTTTTGGTATTTCTTTTTTATCTCTCTTTTTATATGGGATACATTACATTAAAGGAGGATTTTATTACCTATTGGATGGTCAGCCAGACATTAGTATACTCTGTAAGAGCCATAAAATGTGTCTGGGTTCTATAAAATGTAGCAGTGCCTCACCATTTAAACTGAATTACATTACTATGAAAATTTCCCATCCTCACAAAAATACATTTTTATGCTTCTAAAGAAGCAAATCAACCCAACAGTTTTTTTTAAAGTTACATCACTCTAAAAATCTTCTTAATAAAACGATCACCATTATTATTATTCTCATTATAGCCATCAGACGTTGTGCAGGTTTCTCAGCAATATGGTCATTACTATACTGTAGATAAAGTTTTCGTCTGCTAATCTAAAATAAATGAGTAAAATATTCTATGCACCAAGTCCTCAAATGCCTTCTGGCTATTTGCAATGTTTTGGAAATTGAGCCCCTTTTAGCATTAAGGTACTTGCAGTCTAGGCAAGTATTAAGATGCCTGAAATTCACAATGAATGTCAGTCTTCTGATTACTTTCTTAGACTATCTGCATTATAGAGCACACTTCTCTGATAGGGCAAGGAAAGAAGAGACCATCCTCTGTAACCCCCCAGACGTCAGACAGGAAACAATTCTTAAAATTAAGATTAACATATTGATGCATTTTTGTGAGAATATATATCTCACATTAATGGGAATGAACACTCCCTCCCTCTGGCTGGCATAATGCTTTTTAAAAGTTGTGAATAATACGTTAATATTCATTTGGATTAAATTCAGTTAGACAGGGGGTTAAGAACTTGTGGCAGTTCAGATGTTGCTATTTTAGAACTCCCATCATCCTTGTTTATTGTCTGTGCTGGCTGGAGCTGATGGGACTTGGAGTCCAATGGCATCTATAGTGTCACAAGTTCCACACCACTGAGACAGACAACCCACAGTACAGCTTCCACTAGATCTGGCCTCCACAACTTGTGATGCATCAGGCCAAACTCAGTCACACAGTTTAATTCATAGTTGCTCCCCAGTAGTCTCAGAAACCTCCAATTTTTTGCTTCCTGCTTGGAGGTACTGGAATCTGGGGTTGCAAAACACTCTAGTAAGATAGAAAAAACCCCAGAAAGGAATCTAGGAAACATTTAAGTTGATAGGCATGGAACAGTTCATTGGGGGATAACTCAATTAAAAAGAATCTAAAATATAAATATCCTGCATGAGTTCCTTACCAAAACAAGGGAGAAGAACCTATGGCCCTCCAGTTGTTGTCAGATTCCAGATCCCATCAGCTCCAGGGACCATGGCCAGTGGTCAAGGATTATGAAAGCAACATCACAGGAGGTCCACAGGTTCCCCACTCGTACAGTAAGGTCACTAAGTGATGATGCATTTAAATAAGTATTGTGATTTGTACATGGAATAAATGAATGGTCCATCAAACTCACTAAAAGTTTATTAATTTTTGAGGATGCAAAAGCTTTTGTCCTACTTAGAATTTCCAACTGAATTAGTTTAATTCAAATTGTTTTGAACTGTCATGCTGATTTTGATTGGGGTTGAACAAAGAGCGTCTTACTTTTGGGGATACATTGCTGCAGTTCAGACTGTAAAAATTATCTTTTCAAAACAGAGCATTAGATAAGATTGCCACTTTGTGATAAGACTTCAAACACTGCAGATTGAATTTGTGACTTCCAATTCTGCTTCCTGATGAATTCAAATCATTTGGCACAAATGTTGTCGTATATTTGATCTTTCCAGTCTTCTGAAACTTATTTTAATTTAACTAATATATATTCAGAGAGAACTTGAAAATTTACTTTAAAAAAGAAACTCAACGAAAAAGTTGACTCTAAAAAAATAATAATGAAGGGCATTAGTGTTAAAGTGAATGAATGGATATGTAGATCAATCAATAGTATCATGACTATCAAATAGGTAGGTGAGTTTTCCTCTAGCCTTATTTTTAACTAATCGTGGGGGCATAGTAGTGCTCCATTAATGAGCATTGAAGGGTGATGGCTACTAACTCTGGCTTCTCCCTAGTCACTTGGAAGTAGGGCATGTAGTTGCGTGTCGAGGTCCCCAAGACACCCCCCAAATAACACACACATCACACAGAATTTTTGTTTAAGGTTTTTGGCATAATTTTGGCCACAACTTTATTAATATACATGGATATGAATGGCTGCTTAGGCATTGGTTATGACTATCTGTCCCCCCGCCTGGGGACAGAACTGACTTCCAGATTCCAGCGAAAGTCAGTGAGGGGAAAAAATATTGGGGAGAAAGTGGAGCTGCGCCACAGGCCCTCACCTTCTCCCCGCATGCTCCCAGGGGCTTACGCGGCCCAAACCCGATTCTAGGGGTTGGGATGAAACCATGGCAAGCCCCTGAATTCCTTTAACGGAATTCCCTTGCAGCAGCACCATTGGAGGGGCAGGCCCAGCCAATCCTTACCCCTCCTCCAACAAATTATTTAACCAATGCCTAACCGCAACCTTACAAGTTGTGACAATTTGCTACGCAGTAGGCAAAAACCAAATGGTGCCAGCCAATCAGCCAAATGGACAAAATTCCTCCCAGGCCCCTGCCCCAATGGCAGACAACCCCAAGACAGGCATAGCAAGGTCAACCCAATAACCAAATAAGGGAGGGCGGGTGATCCGTTGCACGCAGCAAAAGTGAAAGCTCTCATGCTGTGTGCATTGCTTAAAAAAACCTTTGTTCCCTCCCCCTAAATGGCAACATCAATTTTACCCCAGCAACACCAACAACCAATCCCTGCTAGAGGCCATCTATCCTAACCGACCCGGCAACAGAGGGGGTGGCTTGGCTGGCCCCAACCGCAACAAATGCTCTCTTTTAATGAGAACACGCTCAAGCAAAGGAGACAGAAATCCGAGATTTGTAGCTAACCTGACCTTTAGAAGACATCTGAAGGCAGCCCTGTTTAGGGAAGTTTTTAATGTTTGAAGTTTTTTTCCTGTTTAATATTCTGTTGGGAGCCGCCCAGAGTGGCTGAGGAAACACAGCCAGATGGGTGGGGTTTAATAAATTATTATTATTATTATTATTATTATTATTATTATTATTATTAACTGGAAGAAGCAGAACTTTATTTGTGTGCTTGGTAATGCATGCTGCTTTGGGTGGACATTCCTGTTGTCCTTCATTATTATCATTTTATTATTAATTAGATTTGTTTACCACCCTTCATCAAATGATCTCAGGGTGGTTCACCCTTTGCCTAATTTATATCTCTGCAAATAAGCAGGTATTGAGAAGGCAACGCAAGAATCGACAGTAGCGTCAGCTCATAGAGAAACTGACTCTGGAAAAAGTGGGGGAACTTTCTACCCCCAAGGACCACTTTCAGAATAATAATTAACTTTCCATTCTATTTCCATTCCATTCCATTCTGGGGCCCAAATGCCACAGGGGAACCAAAAGCAGGCAGAGCAACAAATACATTTCTTTAAACTTTTGTATGGTTCTTCATACCCATTTTTTATCCTCTATCTAAGCACACAAGAAGCAGAGTTCAAGGACATGTTCCAACTAGACAAAAATATTCAAGGAGGGTGCAAACCAGGACTGATGAAGGGAGTGGCTCAGAAGAGTATTCTCCACCCATTCACTAGAATTTCCTCCCCCCTCCATTTTATTTATTTATTAACATTCTTATATTACATCGGTAAACATTGTCATATTACATTACAGGACTTACTATAATATAATTTCCAACATGTATACAAAAATTACCATATTTTTCACTCTATAAGACGCACCAGACCACAAGACGCACCTAGTTTTTGGAGGAGGAAAACAAGAAAAAAAAATATTCTGAATCTCAGAAGCCAGCACAGCAAGAGGGATCGCTGCACAGTGAAAGCAGCAATCCCTCTTGCTGTTCTGGCTTATGGGATAGCTGCGCAGCCTGCATTCGCTCCATAAGACGCACACAAATTTCCCCTTACTCTTTAGGAGGGAAAAAGTGAGTCTTATAGAACAGAAAATACGGTATATACAAATTTTATATACCTAAAAAGAAAATGAAACAAAAAAAAGAACAAAGAAGAAAAACCAAAAACAAGTTTTTCCAAAAATCATATACATACCAACACACTAGACTTCCTGTCTTCCCCGTTGTATCTTCCTTTTTGACAAAGGAATGTAGTCTTATTATTGTATATTTCTTTACATATTATCTAATACATTCCTATATCAATATGTGCTCTTGGTCTTATTTCTCAACACAGTCTCACTAGAATTTCCAAGAGTTCAGGAAGTGGGGAAGTGTGAACAGGCCCCATGTCAGTACATGGTGCTGAAGCTGTAGATATTTGCTGTAAAAACTATCTGCTTTCCCCTTAATCAGATTAATGGGCATCTCACATCAATGCGCTGTTAAGTACCTTGCACATAATCAGTCTTATTCCAGGTTAATAAATACCAATCCCAGATTCATTCTTACTCTCCTTCTGGCAATCAATAAGACAAGTCACAGAAACACTTCACACTTTAGAGCATATATTCAGGATTTAGTTACTGCTAATTAATCCTTTAAACTCTTGTCTTGTCTGCACAGAGTGGGAAAATAGGAGCAAAGAGACCTGAGCCTTGCTCTTTCATACTGGGTCCACATTTTAATTGAGGTATATCTTATGACTCCAAGGTCTCATTCCTGCTCTGTTACCTCCAGCTCAGACCCTGTGTATGTGAAATTGAGACCCCCCCCCCAAGCAGGCATCACTTTACACTTGCTTACATTGAATTGCATTTTGCCATTTTAGCAACCAGATCAGTGCTATCTATATGCTTGTTGACACTCTCAGAGGGTTCTAATAGGTATGTGAGGCAGGACTTTGTCTTGCAGAAGCCATGCTGCCTTTGCTTCAGCGGGGCTTGTTCTTCTGTGTGCTTAGTTATTCATAAGCTGTCTGAAGCAACTTACACAGGGGTCAGCAAACTTTTTCAGCCATGAGCCGGTCCATTGTCTCTCAGACCATGTGGTGGGCCAGACTATATTTTGAAAAAAATATATGAACAAATTCCTATGCCCCACGAATAACCCAGAGATGCATTTTAAATAAAAGCACACATTCTACTCGTGTAAAAACACCAGGCAGGCCCCACAAATAACCCAGAGATGCATTTTAAATAAAAGGACATATTCTACTCATGTAAAAACACGCTGATTCCCGGACCGTCTGCGGGCCGGATTGAGAAGGTGATTGGGCCAGATCTGGCCCCCAGGCCTTAATTTGCCTATCCATGAACTAACAGATGATGCTTCATATATGGCGAAAGAAAGAGCATCCACAGTCCAAGGACAATAGCACAAAATGCCAATTTTCGGGTGACTGCCCCTGAGTAAATTTTCCCCAGATTATCCAGGTGACCTTACAGGTCTATATGGGGACAGGTGATCTTATAAGTAACCAGGTCCCAAGCACAAGTACAGGAAATGCTTGTACGACCCTCTTCTTCCTGTCACACTTTTAATGAGTAGACTGGCCAGAAATTGCGCAGCGCTTAGTATATTGATGCTGACACAATAATACAGCAAGAATGAGAAGCCATTTCTCATTTTCACATTTGCCACAAAGGGGTTAATGAGGCTTCTGCTGAGAAACAGCATACCAGCTAAAAGATGAGCATCTATCTGCGTAAGGATATTCCCTCCACCTTTCATTTACTGGTCTCTGTGGTACAACCTATTGTCTTTGATAGGGGATAAAGAATAGCATTTTTTCTCTTTTGCTGGCTTTATCAGAAGGGAGAACTAGAAAAGAGCTTAGTGTGTCAGCAACTTTCTGACATTTGGCAGCTATTAAGGCCTTAACTAGGCCAGCTGTGGCTAATTTAAGGAGTCGCAGGTGCTACAACAGCAAGAACAAATGCAGCCGGTTGGAGGACCTACGTCACAGAGTTATATTCTCTGTATTTTCAGGAAATGGTGAAGCTCAGTAGACCTGTGGTGGATTACTTTAAAGAGGAATTTGCAGACTGGGTTTCTTTTGAGTTAGGGGAAACTACAAAAGCAATGCTTGCTTTGTTATGCCAGTTTTTGTTTTGTTTTGTTTTGTTTTCCAAAGTAAGTATTATTCATCCTTTAAAAAAACCAAAACAAGAAACAACCACTTGTCTCAAATCATCTTCTCGCACCCTTGCTTGGTATGGTCAGCAGCACTTTGTGTAAACACTGACTGCATTTCCTTCAGGGAACAGTAACAGACAGGATTCTGCAAATCACTTTTAAAAGGTATTGTCCATTCACCATTTAAGCTTGTGCAGTGCAGAGTTTCTATGGCGCTTCTACAATTTAAGCAGCCCTGGGTTTATCTAATAGAGTTTTGCTTTGTGTTTATTGCAGTACAGCTTTGCGCTTTATTGCGCACCCCTCCCAACTTTTGCTTTCCTTACAACCTTTCATCTAGGGTAGCGCTTCAGCTGCTGACAAGCATCAGCCCTTTTCTGTGTTTTGTACCTGTGTTGTCCGGTACTGACTCTCTGTGGAACATAATTGTAAGCAGCATGAAACCTTTTTCTTTCCTTGTTACACTGAACATGGATTGCTAAATTCTTTACCTTGTGAGAGGCTTTCAAGTCTGTCTGACACCTTATTCTAGTTCCTGACCGGCGATATATAGAAACCTTTCTTTTATCACTCATGAGCCTGACATTTAATCCTTCCATTGTGTACCTTCTATTGACAACCTACTAAATGCACATCTAGCTATGACCAAATCAAGCTAGCACAGCCATATCAAAGCTGAAACCTACATTATTTGTATTTAGAAGCTGTGAAGTGACAGTGGTAAACTATTTGGAAATAATAGATACATAGATGTACTTGGTTACAAAGCATGCCTCCTCTGACATCTCTCTCAATAACAACCGCTCACAAGCACCACACAAGGTTTATAGCAGGTGTGGGAAATGTTTGTCCCTCCAGATGTTGCTGAACTAAAAATAAATAATATAACCCAGAGATGCATTTTAAATAAAAGGAAATTAAATAAAATAAAATAAAATAAAAGGAAATAAAATAAAATTCTACTCATGTAAAACCACGCTGATTCCTGGACCGCCCACGGGCTGGATTGAGAAGGCGCTTGGGCCAGATCCCCTGGGCCTTAGTTTGCCTACCCATGTGCTTGGCCAATCACAAACGGGTAAGGGCCTAATGCTGCTTTTTGCCACATGTGTTTTCTTCTAGCAGCCCTGGTTTGTTTCCGGTGGGAGAGGGCGATCACCGAGGATACCATTTTGACCAGTAGAGTCCGTAATCCAGAACCCCCAGTTCAGGTAAGTGCAGTGGAGGGATGGCAACGGGTAGGGCTGGGCAAGATGGAGCTGCTTGCTGCCGCTGCGATTGCTGGGCCAGGTGGCAAGGTGAAGGGTGATCAGGCCTAGGGGATCAGGGCCTTCAGATGTTGCCAAGGGGCACAGGGTCTGTCGGCAGTGTTGGCCCGGCACTGCAAGGCATGGGGCGAATTCCACCCCAGCGCCTAGCCGAGTGGGGTCATCTGGTGCTGCTAACTTGCATCTAGTAAATAACCAAAAGTCTACTCAGAAGAAAGCCACATTGAGTTCAGTGGGCCTCACTCCCAGGTAAGGATATGTGGGGCTATAGTGTTTTATCTAGGCAGCCAGGGCTCTTCCGGATGACAAGATCTTTTTGCACCAGGCCAGTGAGGACTACTTGCCTTTTAAAATTCTCCCATATATACAGAACTCCCTGTGCACCTTTTGGACTATCTCTGTAGGTTTCCCCCTCTGTGTCAAATAACTGGGGTCAAGTAAGTGTTGTTTACTTTTTATAATACATGGAAGATGGATCTCTCTTGGGAAGTTCTGGATTCTCCTTCCTTGGAGGTTTCTAAGCAGAGGTTGGATAGTCATTTGTCTTGGATGTTTTTTAGCTGAGTCTCCTACATTGCAGGGGGCTGCACTAGAAAGATAGATAGATAGATAGATAGATAGATAGATAGATAGATAGATAGATATCTTTATTGTCATTGCCCCCTCTTGGGGACAACGAAAATTACTTGTCTGCTCCATTCACCCAGGTAGGGCACTCCACACAAAATCAGAACAACTATAAAAACACTAATTAAAACAATACAGTATAATACAGCAAGGAAGATTAGATGACTTTCAAAGTCCAGGTTTCCCATTCAGGGCTGAGATCGCTCTGGAGAAGAAGCTGTTCTTGAGACGGCTCGTTCTTGTCTTCATCGTCCTGTATCTCCGTCCCGATGGCAAGAGCTCGAAGAGACAGTGACCAGGATGCGATGGATCTTTTACTATGTCCAGTGCCTTCCTATGGCACCTTGTGGCATAAATCTGCTCTAAGGTGGAGAGTGGGCAGCCAACAATGCTCTCTGCTGCCTTAACAACTCTGCACAACCCCATCCTGTCCTGGGTAGTACAGCTTCCGTACCACACACATAAGCCATAAGTGAGCACACTCTCAATGGCACAGTGATAGAAGGCAAGCAGCAGTTTCTGCGGAAGATGGTTTTTCCTTAGGATTCTCAAAAAGTACAGTCTCTGCTGCGCCTTCTTCACAAGCCCCCTTGTGCTGACACTCCAGGACAGATCCTCTTGTAATTCAATACCCAAAAATCTGAACGTTGTTACCCTCTCCACACAGGCCCCATCAATCAAAAGTGGCTGGACAGTGCTCTTCTGTATCCTGAAGTCCACCACAAGCTCCTTTGTCTTCCTTGTATTTATGAGCAAGTTGTTATGAGCAAGTTGATGGCCCTTGGGGTCTCTTCCAGCTCTATGATTCTATGTTTTTCTACTTCAACAATATTTCATCATGTTCCTATCATTTCATGTAATCGTATTTTGTATAAATTATAAAAATTATAAATAAAACACACTCTATTTGCAAACAAAATATTTAAATAGCTACCTTTCTACCAGCATGATGGGCGGGTGTGCAATGGGCCTAGCCAAGCTTTTTGTTAGGGGGCAGGCTTTTTTAGGGGGTGCAGAGCCTCAGATTTGTATTGATTTGTATTGATTTTTTTTCTTATTTGGGTTGCAGCTGTGGGGGGGGGGGGAGGGGGAAGCACAAAAAGGAAACAAGGTCAGAAGGGGGCCACAGTCAGAAACAAGTTGGGAAACATTGCCTTAACAGATTGGAAAACTGGGCCAAAACTTTTTTTTTTTTTTTTAAATGAATTTCAAGAGAGATAAATGTAAGGTTTTACACTTAGGCAGGAATAACCAGCGGCAAAAATAGAAGATGGGGGACACCTGGTTTTCCACTAGTACATATGAAAAGGATCTAGGGGTCTTAGTAAACCACAGTCTTGCCAGAATGAGTAGCATGGGGGGTGGGGGGGCAGGAAAACAGTGAAGGGTTGCCCTTCCACATTCCACATACACAGTAAACATCATCATCATAAGAGTGAGGCTCCCATAAGGCCATCAAATTCAGACTCTAAAATTACCAGACTGCTTGGAAACTGTCAGAGCTCAGCTCTGTTTAACTGACATCATTTCTACTAAGCGCTAAAATGCATTCAACTGCGCTTTACAGGGTTGGAAAAGAACATCTATGCAACGTGAACTAAAACAAAAGCTTTTCAGCTCAGAAAAGTGGCATACCTGAAGTCAGTGTCTGAATGGCAAGAGGTTCTTTTATTGAACTACAGTAACATCATCTCTAGCAGATTGATGGGTCTCTGAATAAAGTAAAACTTCCATTAACAATAATTAAAGTTTTTAGCCTTTTGGGGATTCAAAGGAAATCTCTAACAATCTGACCTCAAGGGTTATGATGTCTAATGGTTTCTGAGAATGCAATGTGAAATAATAGCTTTGAGACAGTTCTGAGTGACCTTATCATTTCATCAGGGCATTAGTGAGAAAAAGACTAATTGGGAGTATTTACATGGTTCCATTAACTGCTTCACAGCTTCCCACATTGTTACTAAATCCAACCACAGTATGAGGAGATCATTTATTCTCCTTCTGAACTCTTAAACTATCATACCTAGTCCAGTTGACTTGGCTGGGTGACAAGATGCAGGAAAGGGCAGACTTCCTGTACATTTCATAGTTGTATAGAAGGAGGAAATCCAGCAGCTTTTCTTACTCCTTCATGACAAGGTGCCCAAAACATGTTTCTCCTACAGCTTCCACCATCTCTGATCGCTGGTCATTCTGGCTGGGGCTGATGGAAACTGGAGTCCAGTGTTATCTGGAGGATACCATGTTGACTTCTCTGTGGTCTGGAGGCAGTTCACATCTACCCAGTAAAGACCTGGTTGCAGGGCCGGAGGAAGGGGTGTGTAGTAGGGACGGGCCACCCCGGGTGTCACTACTGAGGGGGGTGACAAAATGCCGGGTGGCACTCACCAAGGGGCCTGTAGTGCGCCTGAGCCACGTGTCTCTCCAGGGTAAGACACGGTGGCTTGGGCATTCACAGGCTCCATGCTACCCAAACAGTCCACCCGCTGCCTTCCCACAGCTGTAGGGCAGCTGAGTGGGAGGAGGCAGGCAGACTCCAGAGGCCTCGCAGTGCACCCTGCCCCTATGGGGGCCCGATGGCTTCCTCTGCTGCTGCCTGGTGGAGCTGAGGAAGATATCACACTCATTTGCCTCTTTTTGGAGCTAATGGTAAGGCTCCCTGGACCCTTCTCCTGTGTTTGGACCAACGGCACAGCTAGCTGCTCGGTGCCCTACATTGGCTCCCAGTATGTTTCCGAGCACAATTCAAAGTGCTGGTGTTGACCTTTAAAGCCCTAAATGGCCTCAGCCCAGTATACCTGAAGGAGCATCTCCACCCCCATCATTCTGGGGCCAAGGGCCTTCTGGCGGTTCCCTCACTGCGAGAAGCTAAGCTACAGGGAACCAGGCAGAGGGCCTTCTCAGTAGTGGCTCCCGCCCTGTGGAATGCCCTCCCATCAGATGTCAAAGAGATAAACAACTACCTGACATTTAGAAGACATCTGAAGGTAGCCCTGTTCAGGGAAGTTTTTAATGTGTGGCATTCTAATGTATTTTTAATCTTCGTTGGAAGCTGCCCAGAGTGGCTGGGGAATTCCAGCCAGATGGGCAGGGTACAAATAATAAATTACTATTACTATTACTATTACTATTACTATTACTATTACTATTACTATTACTATTACTATTACCTAGGGGCAGAGTGAGCCGCCCATGGGCGTGGGGTGAGCCAGGGCAGGGCGCACTGCGCTAAGCCTCTCCACTGCCTCACCCTCAGCTGTAGGGCGGCTGAGGGAGAGGTGGTGGGCAGACACAAGCTCCATGCTGCCGTTTCAGGCAGTGTGGAGCCTGCAAGCACCCAAGCCACTCCCAGGAGAGATGCGTAGCTCGGGCATGCTGCAGGCCCCATGGTAAGTGCCGGTCCCCGTGGTGTGGTGCCCAGTGCCTGCTGTGTTTCGTTGCATTTGTAAACTGAACTGAAAAGTTTCGTGAGCCCAATTATTATTATTATTATTAAAGTCACATTTTTGCCATTTTGTCACCCCCCTCAGTGATGACACCCGGGGCAGACCGCACCCACTGCACCCCCTTCCTACACCACTGGTTTGAACAGTACAGTGGTACCTCGGGTTAAATACGCTTCAAGATGAGAACAGAAATCGTGCTCCGGTGGTGCGGCAGCAGCAGGAGGCCCCATTAGCTAAAGTGGTGCTTCAGGTTAAGAACAGTTTCAGGTTAAGAACAGACCTTTGGAACAAATTAAGTACTTAACCTGAGGTACCACTGTATGAGTAAAGAGTGACCTTTCTCTCTCTCTCTGAGCAAGTTGGGTGATTTCACCTACTCATATTGCCAGGCAGCAACTTTACATGTTGGCTAATGGAGGGACATGACTTTGATTCTTCCAGCCGTGCTTCCACCAAAAGAATTGAGTTGTGCCAGCAGACTCCTAGCAGCTATCTCTTTGTTGCTATAGATTTAGCTATTTACTTACAACAAAAGTAGGCAGTGTGATGCCCTCCATATGTTCTTGGACTCCAGCTCCCATCATTCCCAGCCAGCATGACCAATGGTCAGAGATTGTGGGATGTGTAGTCCAGCAACCTCTGGAGGGCACCACACTGGCTACTTTTGCTGTAAGTAAATAGCTAAATTTTTGCAGAACAGCACCTGCTTAACTTTTGCCTAACATGCAGTTTGAAAACCACAGGAGCCCTTTAAAAATTGACATGCTTGGGTCAGGGTGCAAGACTTGGGGGAGATTAAAAATACTACATAGATTCATCCCCGAAGGAACTCTATAAAGGCACAGTTAAGATTATGCACAGGTGAAACAGATTTCCATGCTCTGTCATTTTTACCTCTTGGAGGACACTTTGCTAACCCTCTGCAAAGGGCATGATATTTAGAGAGAACAGCAGATAATTAGGGACATTAAGCCCCTGCCCAACTAATTTTGTTCCGAACAGAGAATTAATTTAGTATGTGTGTCAGAGATTCAAGATCTATATAGCTCAAACAATTTGAGCAAATCGGAAACCAAAGAGCAATGAATTCATCTTAAACCTATTTGAGATTTGTTTGTTCATTTCACCTTACAAAAACACAGTTTAGCAGGGATATCTGCTACCTCGCTAAATGAGAAAATATAGATAGGCATCAGGAACGGCACAGTATAGCGCTAGAAAGAGAATTCACAAACATGCGATCCCAAGGCCAATGAAAGATTTGAAACGAGGGCCCAATGTCACCGAAGAGCAAGAGAGTTAGATGCTTTCGGTGACCTCAATAAAGTGTGTTAATTAAAAAGCTTATTTGAACAGTGGCAGGAGTTTGTTAGCTATGAAAAACACTCAGCTGAGATGGTTTCTGTTGATTATATTTTGTTTCGTCTTCAAGAGTAATCACGGAGCTGCAACCCCCCAGCCACTTCTGAGGGAAATAGAAGGCCCAATTCTCCCCTTCGTCAGAATATTGTAAATCAGGAATAATGCATCTTAAGGCAACATGTGATAACAGGTGAAGAGTCTCATGAAAGAAACTTCAGGACTCTTTCTTAAACATATTATTTACCTTTGCTTTGCTACAGCACACTTAGCATCTGTACATTCTTTTTAAAGATGTAGGTTCACATGAGGTTATTATATTATACTACCATTTAAAGCAGAGGCAGGGGATCTTTTTGAATCTGAGGGCCACATTCCCTTCTGGGGGCCACATACTGGTGTGGGGTGGGCCTGGAGGCAAAAGTAGGCAGAGCAATGGAAGTGACATCCGGGCTATGTAGAAGTCAGGTTCCTACACACACACATCCCATTCTCCTCCCAGGCAAGCAAGAGGCAGTCTCAGTTCAAGCACCCATTCCAGCCAGGCAAACACACTCAAGGAGGATGTGACCCGGGTAAGGATGTCCCTGCTGACAGTCCAATAGGCCAGAGAGGCTTCCCCACTCCACATTTCCACCCTGGACATCTGAGTCAGAAGAGGCCATGTAGGTTCTTGATTGGTGCCTGGACACAGTTGTGGGCTTGGTAAGGGCCAATAAACCGAGGATAAGTTCTGTTAAATGAGAGGTTCTGTGGTTGGGTATTTCCCAGATCTCAGAACTGGGTAGGTTGCTCATTCCGGATGGGGTTGCACTCCCTCTACAGAAATGAATGCATAGTTTGTGAGCTCCTGGATCCAGGACCTCCAACTGTTGTTGGAGGAGCACCTAATTGCCCTTTTTGGTTGGTATTCCAACGATGGCCATTCTTGGACAGGAAGTGTCTGTGTAGTCAAGATTGGACTACCACAATGTATTCAGTTTTAGGCTGCCTTGGAGGCCTTTGTGGTATTTGTGTTTGTTGGGACAGCTGCTGGAATCATATTAGACCTGTGTTGAAAGAACAGGACAGGTTGCCTATTTGCTACTATGCCAGATTTACAAATTTATATACAAATAGGGACGCGGGTGGCGCTGTGGGTTAAACCACAGAGCCTAGGACTTGCTGATCAGAAGGCTGGCAGTTCGAATCCCCGGGACGGGGTGAGCTCCCTGCTCCTGCCAGCCTAGCAGTTTGAAAGCACGTCAAAGTGTAAGTAGATAAATAAGTACCGCTCCGGCAGGAAGGTAAATGGCATTTTCGTGCGCTGCTCTGGTTTGCCAGAAGCGGATTAGTCATTCTGGCCACATGACCCGGAAGCTGTATGCCAGCTCCCTCGGCCAATAAAGCAAGATGAGCGCCACAACCCCAGAGTCGGCCACGACTGGTCCTAATGGTCAGGGGTCCCTTTACCTTTACCTTATACAAATCCCAAAACATCTTGGGACCTACAGTAGATACAGCACATCCCATACAGACCTGCCCATACTTTAGGATCTGCTGAAATTCGTTATGTTACTAAGGGAAAGAGGGCATTCTAATTTCAAATGCCCCAATAATGGAATTACCTCCCTTCTCAATGAAAACAGGTATCAATGATTACGTGTTTTCAGTAGTGGTTAAAGACCCACTTGTTCAGCCAGCCTTTGGATGAGTTGTGTTAGTGCTAATTTGTTCTGATGAGTTTTGTGTTTTTTACTGCTGTTTACTTTTAGGGTTTATTATGTTTATGCTTCAAAGAAGTAATGTTGTGGGATGCCTTTTTGGTAGTAGTAGTAGTAATAATAATAATTTTATTATTTATACCCTGTCCATCTTGCTGGCTGGCTTCCCCCAGCCACTCTGGGTGACTTACAGCACATTAAAAAATTGTAAAACATTAGGCATTTATGTTGCCTGTAGATGTCTTTTAAAAGTCAAATAGTTGTTTATGGTAATGAAGAATGGGGCTGTCAGTATTTTAAATACATAAATAAAAAGTTCAAATCTGTTATATTCTTTAATATTGAGGAGCATGGTACATTCCAAAGATGAAAGGATTTGCTGCCACTAAATAAATAACCTTGTCTGTCACCACTATCTTACTAAAATCTGATTAAATTCTATTCTCAGAGGATAAAAGACTTATAATGGCCCATTTAAAATCTGAAAGATTTTTTATCACTTAGTGTGGCAAAAAAAATATTTAAAGTAACTCTTTCTAAAATGCATGGAAGTGTATTTACATTTGTCTAACCGAGATTTATATGTTCTGCCTGGAAGCCTAGAAGGCATATGTTCATAATCGCTCCTTCAGATTCTGCTGGAAGCAAGCCATATAAACATCCATATAGAATACGCAAGTCAAGGCCATAGCTTAATACTGCCACACAACAATCTTAAGAGCAGCCTAGGGGTTTTATAAAAAATTCTGAAAAAGGTAATAAAAAAAGAGAACCTAGTGTGGCTTTGATTCCCCCATGAAATGTATTTCTACTTCAGTTCCCCCAGAACCAAAGAACTTGTCCTCTAGATCTGTGCTGAAATGTGTCACGTTCAGTTCTACACATGAATATTTTGAGCCTATGTGCAGCATGGAGTCTTTAGGGGATCAGAACTGAATCGCTGCAGCACATGCATAGAATTGAGAGGTGGACAGAACACTCAATTTTGCATGGATGGAGGAATTAGTCCAGTCTGGTCCCATTTCTGTTTTTAATCTGTGGTTTGATGCATAAACATTTCCAATTAAATATTTTAAATATGTACATTAAGGTGGAGATCCTATATCCATTGACATGGGAGTAAGTCCAGCTGAGCTCAGTGGGACTAACGTCTAAGCCAGTGATGGCCAAACTTGGCCTTCCAGCTGTTTTTGGGACTACAATTCCCATCATCCCTGACCACTGGTCTTGTTAGCTAGGAATGACGGGAGTTGTAGTCCCAAAATAGCTGGAGGGCCAAGTTTGGCCATCACTGGTCTAAGCAAATATTCATAGGATTGCACTGTAAATGCATTTCTTCTTTAGAAAAAGCATTTCTGAACATAATTCTCTCCTAAAATATGTATTTTAAACTGATTTTGCTACTTTTTGAGTAGCATCTTTGGAAGTTAAATGTTGGTCTAAACTACAGCAGAGAAGGACTGGGTTAAACCCCCTCCTTGCCGACCTGCTATCATTTTGATAATTATCATCCCTAACCTGCCCCGCACCCGTGTTTAAAAACACACAAAAATTATGCAGATGCATTGAACATCGTGTCTAGTTTGGCCCTTTGATGAAAACAAAATATGGAGACAGGATTAACTGTTGTTTATAGAGCACAACTTTATATTCAACATGCTAAGTGTCTTGGCCAAACTGCTATCCAGTTGCTCCTGTCTGAGGCTCTTAAAATAAAATGCCACGCTGCAGCAAAGCTGAGGTAGAGCCCATCAAGATATAAATGTAATCAATTGGGCTGATGGCAAGGCAAGCAATGATATATGTGTGTAAGATCTACTAGTAGGGCAGTTCAGGAGGGCTTGTTCCTGTTGACAGGGTGTTGCCAGTTTGAGTGGGAAAAGCTCTTTTCTTCAATTCCTGGCTTGCAATTGCTCTTGCATGAGCATGAAACTTTCATGTGACAACTGCAATCCCTGTACAACAAACCTAACAGTGTGAATTGGCTTGGATTCTTCTCCGTGGGAAGGATGAACCCCTTGTTTGGAGCTGCAACCCTGACAGTCCTATTGTCTCACTGTGATATTGTCACATGTCTGTAGGTAACAATATAGCCTACTTGAGGCAACACACCACAGGATCTCAAACCTGAAAGCCTACTTCCAACTTCTCTGTAGTTTCTACAAATGTGTTGCTTTTCTTATGCCTGCAGAGCTCTAGATAATTTTTTTTCCGCCAGTTTTCATATTTTTATTTCTCTTTAACCTGACACTGGCTTGAACTGTCAAGAATTAGTTGTCTTTTGAGGTCCGGGGGGCTCCCACAGGACTATTCCTTGAAGAGTAGAAAGCAGTTTGAAGGTGACCTTTGGGCCCTGTCTTCATTTTTCTGCTTGTTAGCACGTAGTGCCAAGATTTTGATGTTAGAAGCCTCTGTTGTAGCAGATATATTTTTGTGGCAGGTTTTCCCCCCCTTCCATTTTCTCTTCAGAATATTGCACTCTTGTTTCGCCCACCCTAAGAAGTGAAGAAGCATTCAGCACACAGCCTGATTATTTACCTCAGCTGCATTATTAAAAGGATGGCCCTAGTTCTTACAGGACTCAACTGTCAACTAAAAACCTTCTGGTTTCATCCTCTGTAAACCTGACCCCAAACTCCCCTGCACCTTTTTCTTGGTGGAGCTTAAGAAAAGGCTGAAAGCCAAACAGCAGGATAGCTGGATATGTACAGTCATATCCAGGCTGGACACAGCAATCCCTTTTGATTGGGGCTCTGATATGTATTTCCATATCCAAGGCCTCGTTCTCAGTGAGGTGGCAAATCTTTCATGGAGGTGACATATCTTTGCCCAGGCTTGCCCTACCTTTATAAATTCCTGTTTTTATCCTCCTGCTTTTATAATGCTGTTCTGCTGTTTTTATTAAATCACTGTATTGTTTTTTATTATTTTTGTACACCTTATTTTTGAATATTAAGCATTTTAAATACAAATAAAACTCTTATCTTGGGTATGCAAATATGGACTCGCACAGAGTGCACCCATCTCCGTTAAAAATATATATACAGTGGTAGCTCGGAAGTTGAACGGAATCCGTTCTGGAAATCCGTTCGACTTCCAAAACATTCAGAAACCAAGGCATGGCTTCCAATTGGTTGCAGGAAGCTCCTGCAGCCAATCAGAAGCTGCGTAAGACGTTTGGCTTCGGGAGCCAAAATGTTTGAGTCGCAAGGTGTTCATCAACCAACAATGTAAGAGTCAAAGGCTCTGTTCTAACCTTCTTCCTGATGTTCTAGGTTCTATGTGTACACCTTTACCTTCAGGTTTACCACTTAAAATAAAGAAAAAACCTAGGCCCAATTTGGGACAAAGGTATGATCCTCATATCTTTTAAATAAGAAGTGTGTCCTTACCCTTCTTAATGGTAAAGATGGCAGTGGTCAAAGCCAACAGTATATAAATCACTTCACATGGTAGCTGACACCAGAGCCTTTCATGTACACAACATAATGTATCAAAATGTTGATCAGGCAGCTTTCTTTTCTTTACTGCCTGGCCTTTTCTCCCTTTGACTATTTGTGAAGGAAGGTGCTTGATATACGTAAAGGTACTTTGGCTTATAAACACTGTCTGATAATGAACCTACTACCCACAGACGTGGGTGGTGCTATGGGTTAAGCCACAGAGCCTAGGACTTGCTGATCAGAAGGTCGGCGGTTCGAATCCCCACGATGGGGTGAGCTCCCGTTGCTCGGTCCCTGCTCCTGCCAACCCAGCAGTTTGAAAGCACATCAAAGTGCAAGTAGATAAATAGGTACCGCTCCGGCGGGAAGCTAAACGGCGTTTCCGTGCGCAGCTCTGGTTCGCCAAAAGTGGCTTAGTCATGCTGGCCACATGACCCAGAAGCTGTACGCCGGCTCCATCGGCCAATAAAGCGAGATGAGTACTGCACCCCAGAGTCGGTCAAGACTGGACCTAATGGTCAGGGCTCCCTTTACCTTTTTACCCACAGACCAACAAGGTGGTTGAGATCATTTCAGCTGAGAAAAAAAAATCTAATATTGCAATCAAGATGCCATCTGAAAAGCTTCCCCTGAAAGCCTTACCAGACACACAGTTCATATCAATGAGGCCGAAATCATTTTAAGAGCGAAGTGTGGTGAAAAGTGGGATATGGTGTTTCTTTAAAAACTAACACATAATGCACATTTTAAAAATCTGTATAAGGCAGGCAATCACATCTTCAACAGGTATCAAACCTTCTTTTTTGGTTTTCTACTTCCTTATAAAGCTCAAAGGAAACCATTGCTAGCTTTTTCTGTCAATTTGCTGTACGGAATCAACAGCAGGTAATGGAGCATAGATGTTTTATGTCTCTGAACAAATTTGCACTGAAAATATTGTAGTCTTCTCTGGAATAGTTTTGGATTATTAAATAACTGGAAATAAATTAAAATTTTCATGTTGTTTGCTTAGCAACCCCAGCGTTGGACTACTGTACATCGAACAAACTGAACTATCTCAAGAAAAGAAATATGTTATAAGGACTCTCCTCCCTGAAAGAGAGGGGAGTGGTTGTGGGCGGGAGCCTGAACACCGCCCCTAGCAGGGGGCGTAGCCCCCTGCCTCCAGCTCACCTGGCTGGCGCTCACGCCCCCCCGGTGGCCGTCCAATCAGGTGCCGTGGGGGGGGCGTGTCTAGCAGCCTTGATGCTGCAGCGTCAGCCTCTCCCCGGCCTCATTTCTCTTCGTTGTCCTGGAAGTAAGCCCTCATAGAATAATATAACTTACTGCATTGCATATGTCTCCTGTTGAAATCAGCCAGGCTCAAAAGTGTTGCATTTTTGGCTACATAGATAATATCAAAGCTAACATTAAGTATTAGGGGTGTACACTGTCCATAATATTTTGTTCAGACCCTTATTCAGGACTCTGGGAAACAGCCCACCTCCATCAAAAGAACTTAATAGGCCAATTTGACTTGGGATCCATCTGATCTGCTGTACCCCCTCCTCATAACTAAAAAAACAAAACAAACAAACTTGACTAGGACTTTTTTTTCTTTTGACAGAAGTGGATTAAATTTGTGGGCACAGTAGTCTCTTCAGGGCAGATAAAGTTTGCCAGGTTACAGGCAAATAGGTCCAGAGGTATTTGTTCTGAGCACTTTTGATTTATTTTTTAAATGAAATGTCTATTTATTACTATTATCGTTATTTTGGAGCAGAAGTGGATGAAATTGTAGACAAGTGCATCCCTTCTCAGGGCATGGATCCTGTTAAATTTCAAGTTATCTGCAAGTGCAACCTTATAGTTTTTGTGTGGGTGAAAATATAATCCTCTCTCTCTCTCTCTCTCTCTCAAGGCAAATTGTTCTGAAAATTGCAGACAAGTGAGAAATGCCTGTGGACAGGAAACTTGCCAAATTGGAGACGAATAAATCTAGGGGCTTCTGAACCAGGTACCATTAAAATTGATTTTAAGGAAAGGTGAAACAAGAAGGGTTCTGTTTTCAAAGTAAAACCATCCCCTCTGATTATCAGCTCAGCTTTCTTCCCACACTAGTGTTTCTTCTCTCTTCCCCTATCACCCCACCCTGATGTTCTCCATAAGAAATTTTATTTTGCTTTCTGCAACATTGTGTGTGTGTGTGTATGAGAGAGAGAGAGAGAGGGGGGGCAGACAGACAGACATCTGGATCACAAAGGCATGATGAAGCACTTCAGGTACATTTTTATCCATTTTGGCTCATGCCACTGTATACATTACTTCTTTAAGTCTAAGATCCCCTTGAGGCACCCCACTTCAGTGTGGGATTTGTCTAAATTCAACATATACTCTTTTACATTAACACCCCCCCAAAAAGCCCTACTAACTCCAATTAAAACCAACATAGTAATACATAAATGAACATAGTTGTAAAAAACACACACACTTAATATGTTTTCTAATAAGTATTACTCTCTTAGGCTACAGTCCTAGATTTGCTCCATTTGTCTCCTATGAGATTTTCTGATCAGTATCACAACTTCATTTATCACAGCTGCTGGGGTTGCAGTTTCATTCAGTGTCTCATTTTGTGAGCTAACAAACAGATTTAATGACAAGGTGAAAATTCTATTGATCGGCAGGAAAGCTAATCCTGGGTCAGTGATACAGCCTGTTTAGGATGGGGTGGCGTTCTCTCTGAACAACCAGTTAGTAATCTGGGAATGCTTTTGGACCCAGCTTTGATTCTGGATGGTTAGGTCCTGTGGTTAAGAACATCTCTGCTGGTCTTCAGCTAGTGTTCTTTGACCATTGGTCAAAGAAGAAGGGTTTGGTCAACATCACACATGCCTTGGTCACATCCTCTTTAGATGACTGCAAGACACCTTGTGTGCTGCTATCTGTGAAAAGTGCTTGGAAACTGAAGCTGATGGAGCAAACTGCTCGTGGGGACCTATTAAAGCAGGGGTACCCAACTTCCAAGAGACTGCGATCTACTCCCACTTTTTTGTGTGTGTGGGGGGGGGAGGCGATCAATGGGACAGCTCGCGATCGACCGACAGATTACGATCGACCGGTTGGACAGGCCTGTTATTCATTCTGCCTCAATCTGGGCTCAAATCAAAGACTCTCTACTCCAAAGCCCTAAACAGTTTGGGCCTGGATACTTAAAGGACTTCCTGCTGCCACATGTTCCTGCCTGCCCTTTCAGGTTTCCCAGGGGAGTCCTGTTCCACATTCCACCACCATCATCTGAAGTATAACTGGCATAGGATTTCTTCTTATTTTCAAGGTTTGGAATTATCTCCCATGGGACCCTCACCTAGACTCTTCCCTTTTCTTTCCCAAAGACTTGTAATGAACATTTTATTCAGGCGAGGCTTCCACTTGGAGACATTTGTACTTGTTTGCCAGTTAGAAATTTGTATTTGGCTCCCTTTGGTATCTTGCTCTGCTGGTGTTCTTATTTTATATAATATGAGGAAATCCATATTTTTATGTCTTTTATTAGGCCAACCAAAATATCACAAAACAGTGTACAAGCTTTTGCATTTCAAAATCTTGCATGGTATTTTGTGATATTTTGCTTGGCCTAATAAAGGTATTGTCCTACTTTGTTTTATCTTTTTTTTTCCCTCATGAGGGTGTGTGTGTGTGTGTGTGTCATTATACTTTGCTAGTTTATCATTCACTGCTTCCGGGGCTTTGCTTAAATGATGCAAAAATAAATTAACTATAGCAACAAATATGAGAATGATCTGAATACAAAATGCCCATGTCTTGGATCATTTGACAAGTAGAGATCTCTTAATTGAAAAGTAAGGAGAGAGGCCTCATACATGTGATATAATTTCTGAGGTACATTACCTTAAGGCATGGAGAAGAACATGGCATTCTGAGGCTTTTTTGTTGTTGTTACACTCTGGGTGTATTGACCTGTGTTATTTACCTCAAAGCTATAGTATTTGATTTTGCATAATTTGTTATAGTATTGCAGCTTTGGAATGCTCTTTGTTTCAAATGAGCAAGTTACAGGGCTTTTCACATGCCACCTGGTTAAATTCTAGGTGTAGGTGATATTAAGCAGGCTTTTAGTGGACAACAGAATTTAACATTATTTTTGCAGAGAAGAAAGGCTCAATCAATCTTTCAAAAATGCCTACAAGTTCATGTTACAACAAGATTGCTTTGGATCTCAGAATATTATGGTATTATACAGTGCAGAGTTGGGAAACCTGTAGGCTTCCCCAGAAGTTATTGAACTGCACCTCT
Source organism: Podarcis erhardii (assembly GCF_964252035.2). Taxonomy (NCBI): domain Eukaryota; kingdom Metazoa; phylum Chordata; class Lepidosauria; order Squamata; family Lacertidae; genus Podarcis; species Podarcis erhardii. The sequence goes on along the minus strand of NC_138512.1, from coordinate 24,641,665 downwards.
TGTTAACTCCAGACAGCATGCCCAATGGTCAAGGATAGTGGGAGTTGTAGTCTAACAACATTTGGAGACCACAGGTTCCCCATCCCTAATATACAGTCATACCTCGTGTTACAGACGCTTCATGTTGCATGTTTTCGGGTTGCGCACTGCGCCGAACCCGGAAGTACCGGAATGGGTTATTTCCAGGTTTCAGCGCATGTGCAGAAGCGCTAAATTGCGCTTTGCAAAGAAGAAGAAGAAGAAGAAGAAGAAGAAGAAGAAGAAGAAGAAGAGGAGGAGTAGTAGTAGTTTGGATTTGATATCCCGCTTTATCACTACCCGAAGGAGTCTCAAAGCGGCTAACATTCTCCTTTCTCTTCCTCCCCCACAACAAACACTCTGTGAGGTGAGTGGGGCTGAGAGACTTCAGAGAAGTGTGACTGGCCCAAGGTCACCCAGCAGCTGCATGTGGAGGAGCGGAGACGCCAACCCAGTTCACCAGATTATGAGTCTACCACTCTTAACCACTACACCACACTGGCTGAATCGCAACCCGCGTGTGTGCAGACGCGGTGCTGCGGGTTGTGAACGTGCCTCCTGCACGGAACATGTTCGCAACCCTAGCGTCCACTGTAATATAATATCATACTGCATGCAGGAAGCATCGTTTCAAGTGGACACCAGAGAAGGAACCCATGGCCCATCTGAATTACATAATAATATATTGATCACAAATCTCCTTTCTAAAACTAAGCAGCCCTGAACTAAAATGCAGAACAAGAACCAGCAAAAATGCAAGTCTCTGAAATAGGTGATTTCTGTATAGAGGTTCTATACAGAGAGTTAGCTTGTCATATAGGTGGTGAATGAACAAGAAATGCATTTCCACTCATTCCCCAAGCTTATAGAAGAGAGCTGCTGGCCAGTTAAGAAAAGTATAATGGAAAGTAGAAGAAAAAGGTAATATTGGGAGCAAGAAAATATATTCCTTGAAAGGAAAATATGATAAAAAAAAATGTTTTCTAGTTTTCAGGATGCACAAGTTGTGTTTTTTCAATAGCTGCAATGCTTCTGACTGGGTCACAACTTTGCAGCTATGATCAATTTGATTGCCATTGCATTTTACAGACTAAGTCATATGTGCTCTGCTGAGAGGAACGAACAAACAAAAACAAATCACAGTATTTTCAGGTTAACTATAATGTACTTTATGATGAAAAATTGGTTTTGTAGGCAGTAACTGTAACAAATTTCCATTCCGCCTTATTGATCTCAAAGCATAATGTTTAGCAGCTTCTGTAACAGAGAAGAAAAAAGGACAGGGATTCTCATTTTGTTATAATACGGAATTCGTCAGCATATTTTCCTGTAACTTCTTCAGTCAAGGGCTCGTATTCAGAACCCGTCAGGCCAGGAGAAGCTATTTAAAAATCAAAGTGAGAGTGAATCAGTTAATGCAGAAAGTACAATTTTAAAGATTCTCTCAACTCCAGCAATCTACTCTTTTTCAAGGACTCTTTCAGCCACAATATGGCATATAAATTTCCAGAAAACCTACAGCATAATTTTAGACATCACTGTAAGAGCCTGTGTGCCCAGTGCCGGATTTACATATAAGCTAAACAAGCTATAACTTAGGGCCTCACTCTCTTGGCATAGTTGTCAACGTTTCCCTTTTTAAAAGGGAAATTCCCTTATTCCGAATAGGATTCCTCACAAGAAAAGGGAAAAGTTGACAGCTATGCCCCCCCCCCCAATTAAAGGAAATAAACTGGATGTACATTTCCAAATATAAGATAAAAAACAAATAAAATATACCTACATACAGCAACAGTGTTTTGAGTTGTGTAGGCTCCTATGATGTAAGTAATGGGTCCCGCCTGCTAGTCTGCTCCCTAAAATATCACTGGTTTGCTCATTTCTATATATAGGGTGCCTACATTCTGCATGGACTGGTTGCATGGCAACACATGCAAATGGCTTTAGATACCTATTAGGTCCATAAATTACCATATAGCATATATTCAACACAAAAAACAGTGACAATTTGTTGTTGACAAAGGACAGCTGGACATATGAAGGGCCCCATTACCTTCAGTAGCTTAGGACCTCATCAAACCTAAATCCGGCCCTGTGTGTGCCATACCTTCATACGACCCGCATATGTCTTTGACCTATCCTTGAAGAACAAAAAGCTGGGGAAATGAGTGTGATGGCTCGTTCATTACATGGTGCCAGCTGCAAGAATGGATGATGTTCACGTGTGTACGACCCTTCGATTATGGCACAATAGGAAGTCTGTTTCCGAGGCTTCTGTATGTTGACCACTGGCATGCGGTGAATTTTTTCACAGGGGAACAGTTAGGGCCAGATAGAAAAATGGTGGATTGATATTTTATGGATTTAGCAGAACTGTTATAAGGAGTTAAGTATATATAAGTATTTTAGTTTTAATGTTAAAATAAGGTTAAAAAAATATGTTATGTATAATATGATAGAGAATAGAGAAAGATGGAAAGGATTTGCTGAAACAACTAGTAGAAGTGGAAAACTAAAAGGGAGGTGAGAGGAGGTCAAGGAAACAAGGGAACAAAAGAGTTTTGAAAAGGGGGGATGTATTTTTTAAAAATTGTTTTTGATTTGTTTTATTTAGGGTTAGGGAGTGGGCTCTGTTTAGTTTAGTTCATAGTGTTTACTTTAATGGGTTTAGGTTGTGTTTTGTACTGTTTTTATGTTGTATTGTATTGTACTATTTTTCTTTAGTTTTTTTTCTGCTTCTGTTTTCTCTTCTTTTAAAAGTAATAATTATTACTTAAAAAAAAAAAAAAAAACCCAGTTAGGGCCAGAGGCACCAGTTTGCAAGGGTGAAGGGGGAATGACATTGCAATAGCCTGATGATGTACTCATGGCCATCGTGCCCCCTCCCTGAGCCAGGCAGAAGCTTCCCAGGCTTTGGGAAGGAGGCACCATGGGAACATTTAGGGGACTAGCCTAGTCCCCCTGATCCACTGTCTACACACCACTGGTGTTGACTGTGGGTGGGACCAAAGCCAGAAGTGGGTGGGGCCACAGCTGCTGTGTACAGATCACCCCATCTCTCTCCTCTCCCTTTTCCCTCTTTCTGACACCTGGTTATCCCCTTCCCACCTCTGCCCTGCTTTTTTCCCTGCCCAGTGATGGATGGATAGATCACTCTTGCCTGAATGGATTACAGTCATACCTTGGGTTACAGGTGCTTCAGGTTGGCTTTTTTTGGGTTACAGACGCGCCGAAACACGCAAGTACCGGAACGGGTTACTTCCGGGTTTTGGCGTTTGCGCATGTGCAGAAGTGCTAAATCATGCTTTGTGCATAAGCGCTGAATCGCAACCCACACGTGCACAGATGCAGCGCTGTGGGTTGCGAATGCTGTGGATTGCGAACGTGCCTCCCGCATGGATCACGTTCACAACCCGAGCATCCACTGTACTTGTAGATAGCTTTTAAAAGTTGGGACAAAGGTTGCCCATCCCCAAATAAAAACTTTCTGGTTCGACTTATAGCTAAATAGCTAGTCCCTGTTTGAGTGAATCTAGGCAAATAGTATATTTTTGCGCTCAAATGTTAATCTGTGTGTGTGTGCTTTTTTAAAATACCAACATTTCATTTGACTTACTGGGTTTTGATTTGATTTGCTGTGCAGTGGCTCAATATGGCCAGTTCACCCCACACTAATTTTATACTATTTATTCTTTCATCTGTTTTCGGTAGGACAGCAGCAGCCAACAGTGGGCTGTAAATTTAGATCATTCCGCACAACTCGGTCATCTGGCTATCGATATCATGCTTTGTCTGCTGGGGCAAATAAAGTGATCCTAATTTCCCATTATTCATATAAAAACGAAGTGTTGTCGCCGCCGTCCTTCAACTTGCTAGATATTTAGGGAGACAGTAGCAATGGACTGAAAATGTTTTAATTACTTCTGCTGTCACTTGACGAAACTGATTCTTATCGAGGGAAATTAAGGTCTCCAAAAAGCAATGCAGGAAAAGAGGAACTGGTGAGGTCACACGCACTCTGTATCGTGGAAGACGGAGCACTTGACTCATCCAGAAAAGTGAAATGGGTGGAGGAGGGAGGAAGTCATTACGATCCTTTAATAACGGATTGTGTATGCATATATCCGGCAGATTGCCTGCTTGATTGACGCCACACAAGTGAGACAATCCCATTTCAGTCTTTTTCTTACCTAATTATAGGATATCTGAGTATCAACCCACCAACTCAAATCAAATCATCATTACATCCTAGAATTCATTATGCCACTCAAGTCAGCAACAAAAGAAGCCACAGTGGAGCCGAGTTTCAAGTTCATTTTAAAAGCATTAGCCTGGGCTAAAGTAATTTAGATAGCTCCTTCAGGCTTAGGACCCAAATTCATGAAAATAAATCCCGCCACCAGATCTCGATAAAGAAGTATTTAGCAATTACAAAGGGAGTATGTATGAAGGAGGGAGGGAGGGAGAGAGAGTGAGTGAGGGAGAGAGAAACCAAATTTATTAAGACTAGCTCTTCTCTGAGTGCATAAGGGACACTCAAATTTGCCGTGAAGCTGCTCTAAAGGATTCGCAACATCAGCAGCACACTCAGTGTCTGAATCAGAGATGGAGGACCTGTGGAATTGTATAGATTATTGGCTCCACCTGCATGACCACTGGTCAGGAATGATGGGAGTTTTAGCCCAACAGCCTCTGGATTGCTACCATTTCAAAATACTGTAGGCTACAAATTAAAGCGAACAATTAGGATAGAAACAATTAGGATAGTTATGTAATAAGATGAGAACACATCATGAACTATAACCCAGTCCCTTTTAACTATAGGCATTGGGTTAACATGTGAATTCGAAGGGAAATGAGCAAAACTATGGATTCCATAATTATGTGTGTTTGTGGGAGGGGGGAATTAGTTGGGGGGAGGACACCCCAAATCTGCTTCCTGAAGCAGCTGCAGAATGGCTGGAGAAACCCTGCCAGATGGGCGGGGTATAAAAAATAAATTTATTATTATTATTATTATTATTATTATTATTATTATTATTATTATTCTGCCTAATGGGAGGGCTGGTCCTGCTGAAATGTGGCAGCGCTAGTGGCATATTCAACAAACAAAAAGAACCATGTCACTTCATTTCCCAGCAGCTCTGTGAGGTGAATTTGTTTTCCTTGAGCAATGTTTGTGTGTGGAATAAGAAGAGAAAGCATTGATGCATCTTAGGAGCATAGGAAGCTGCCTCATAGTGAATGAGACCATTGATCCATCCAGCTTAGCATTGTCTGCATTGATCAGCAGGGACTCTACAGGGTTTCAATCCCACTGAGAGATGCCAAGGATTGAATCACAGAATTGTAGAGTTGGAAGGGACCCCCAAGAACCTGTGACCTTTTGCATGTAATGCTACCCCCCCCCACACACACACTGAGCTTGAACCATGCCTCCCTGCACACAAACATCAGCCAAGACAATAGTTTTGATTACTTCAGAAATTTCAGTAGAAATGGTGGAATCTTTTCATCCCTTTGGAGGTGCGTTAGGGTTCACTCTGATTCTAACACCCCAGTTTTTACAAACTGTATTAATTTCTTGTGGTGTTGGTTTGGTGCAGCAAAAGAGAGATAGCAAAATTCTCTGGTGTTTGACTTTGAAGAGGAAGGAAGTAGCTGATAAGATAGTGTGTTAAAAATACACACACACACACACACATCTTTGAATAAGTGTTTTGTTAAGAAAGAGCACACCTTCAGTAACACAGAAATGCTCTACTATAGAATAAAAATACTATACCATTTTCATATCACTGGAGTTGTGACAGATCACCTCTCATTTCAGGCTTCTAAAGGATATTTTCTTTGGCAAGCTTGTACTCAGTGACATCACCAACAACTGTAAAGCCAGCTTTTTTCCAAGCTCTTTGTCCTCCGCCCCCACCGCCACTATATTTGAGGACCTGTAGGTTTTTTAGTACAGTGGTACCTCGGGTTACATTCGCTTCAGGTTACATATGCTTCGGGTTACAGACTCCGCTAACCCAGAAATAGTACCTCGGGTTAAGAACTTTGCTTCAGGATGAGAACAGAAATCGCGCGGCGGCAGCGGGAGGCCCCATTAGCTAAAGTGTTACCTCAGGTTAAGAACAGTTTCACGTTAAGAACGGACCTCCAGAACCAATTAAGTTTTAACCAGAGGTACCATTGTAGTGGCATCTTGGCATCATCTGCAGATTGGATGAACATCCCCTCAATACCTTCATCCATGTTGTTTATAAAGATGCTGAACCACAACGTGCATAGGACAGAACCCTGTGGCACCCCACTTTTTCCAGGATGACAAGGAACCCTTTCGGAGCACTCTTTAGGTTCAGTCAGTCAACCAGCTACAAATGCACCTAACAGTTACCACCTCCAGGCCACATCTTACCAGCCTCTCCACAATAATATCATAGGGAACTTTCAAGTCAAGTACTTTATTACGGTCATAGACCAGCATAAACAAAACATATACATAGATAGTATAACAGTATGAATCCAGGCGAATAATTATTAAATAAATAGGAGCTAGAACCAAACGTAGATTTAAACATATACATAGAGTACTTAATTAAGGATAGACAATGGGTCTAAAAATTTATAAGAAAGATTAAAAGATTAAAAGATCAGTTAACACAGCTATATGGGTTGGGCTTCAGAAGTGCGGATCTAATAATATGGGCCTTCAGTTTAGGATTGAATTGTAGCATAGATCATTATTCGTCAGATATCTATCATGGCAGCGCAATATCTGGTGACTGACTATGTGACTTCTGGGCTCTCTTCCTGTGAACCAGACCAAGTTTTACTGCGACAAAAGCCAGCGACACCAAACACCACAATACCAAACAAAAAGAAATCAACAACAACATCAAGAAGAAGAAGAAGAAGAAAGATTACACAAGGGAACTTCGCAGTGTGCCACTCAACAAAAGAAATTTACGCTTCCTGATTGCTAAAGTGCAAAATTTGGCCACCTCATATGATATTGAGCTTGAGGAATCTTCCAGAAGGTATTTTCGTATAATTTCGGGGGAGGATTCCAAATAATGTTGTAGGGGTATAAATTTTGATAAAAGCGGCAAAATGAGTTGAGCTCGTTCTTCACTATAAAATTTGCAAAATAGAAGGATGTGAGTGACAGATTCTACCTTATTAGGCATACAGGGGCAGAGACGTGCATGCATTGGTACCCGCGTGAATTTGCCGTACAGCACTGCTGAGGGCATTGTCTCAAAGTGGGCTCTAGAGAAAGCCCATCTATAAGCTTCGTTAGTGATGTTAGTTAAGTAAGGGGCAGCTGCAAAGTTAGGCCAAGCTTTTAAACATCTATATGTCTCCGGGAGTAGAGCGTCTTCTTGTTGTAATTCGACATCGTAAAGTCTCTGAATGATCATTGCCTTTGCCTTGTTCTGAGTTCCGAGAAAAAGATTTTCAAGGTTTAGGCCAATTTGTTTGATCTTGTTAGCTATTTGCATAAGCCAAGGAGGATAGGGAACTGCGGCCAGGAAGCAAGGTAGCAGTCCCTTAGGATTGTAATGGATTTTCAGCCAGAGGGATATTGCTTGCTCCCAGACTTTTAATTCCACTCTGGGTAGTCCTGCCTCTTGCCTTAAGACTGCATTGGGTGTACACTTTGGGGTAGCAAATAGTGATCTTAAGAATTTTGATTGTACTGTTTCAAGGGTCTTAAGGTTGACAGAGGGGCTAATTTGAGTGCCATACAGGAGTTGGACTAAAGATTTTGCCTGAAAAACTTTTAGGGCCATCGGGAGGAAGCCAGCTCCTTTCCTTCTGAATAATCTAAGGATGGCATTTGCACTTCTTCCTGCTGATATAGCTGCTGTGGTCAGGTGTGTTGACAATTTGGCATTATAAGAGAAAGTAATGCCTAAGTATTGGAAGGTCTTAGTCTGTTCAATGGCGTTTCCCTTTACGCTCCAATTATCTTTCCTGAAGGAGCGGTTAAAATGTACAATTTTGGTTTTGGCAAAGTTAATTGTTAACAGTTCAGTGTTACATTGGTCACTAAACTTTCCTAAGGCACGTTTCAGACCCACTTTGGTTTGAGAGAGAAGAACAGCGTCATCTGCATACATTAAAACTGGTACTTTTCTGCCGTTAGAGAACACGGGGTGGGGGGGTGGGTTTCGATTTCACGGCAGCATGTGACCAGGGAGTTAACATAGATGTTAAATAAAATGGGGCTAATAGGCATCCTTGTCTAACTCCTCTTTGGACTGGGATTTCTCTAGAAAGTCTGCCGTCCTGTGCAAGTCTTATCTGGAGGGTATTGTTCTCATGAAGGGAACTTTCTCAAAAGCCATACTGAAACCAAGTTACACTGCATCCACTGCATTCCCCTGATCTGCCAGACTTGTAACTCTATAAAAAAAGAAAGAAATGAGTTTCCTCTGGCATGACTTGTTTTTGAGAAACCTATGCTGGGTTTTAGTGATCACAGCATCCTTTTCTAAGTGTGCACATACCCACTGTTTAATTATCTGTTCTCGGACTTTTCCTGGTATTGATGCAAGCTCACCAGACAGTAGTTACTTGGGTCCCCTTTCCCCCCCTTACTGAAGATGGGGACAACATTTTCCCACCTCCAGCCCACAGGAACCCGTTCTTAAAGAATTCTCAAATATTATAGACAGAGGCTCTGACTCCTTTGTCAACGCAGCTCTGGTCATCTAATGCAACATAAAGTTCTTCAGCCTACAGAGACACTTCTGTCACAAGTGGCTTTGCTGTTTTTCCCTTCAGCACACGTTTTAATATATGTTCTTTTTTCGGTTTGTCTCTCACAGAATTTTCATCTCCCTGTCATCTCTTATCACCTTCATTCCCTGACAAAGTCTTTCTCTGGTAGCTTTTTCCTCTGGAATAAGCAGCTATACAAATCCTATGATTTGGACAGCCCCATTTCCTCACAAAACCAACTTCTATTTACAGAACTCGCTCCTTCTTCTTGGTACAGAAATCTTTTCTCCAAGTTTTCTTTATATATATATTTTCAGTGGTGGAGTATTTTTAGAGTTTGCAGTTCTTAGTTTGTGAATTTAGGTCACCTTATGATCTCAGTCTCTGCCAGAAGACAGACAAGTACCTCTTTTCCCCCTAATGCTTTGGCATATTACTAATTAAATGTTACATTTGCTTTCTGCAATATTTGCACTGAAAGTGAGGGGGGACCCCCTCGCAACCTACCCAACTGCCCCCAATTTTTAATAAAGCAAAATGTGTTTTGCAAAAGGAGCATTGTGATTTGAAAGGGAACAAATACAACACGCCAGAATTATTTTAGGTCCCCCCCCTCTTAGGACTCCAATACAAATAAAATTACTCGTGACTAGGGGTGCTGGAGGGCTGTGATGTTTGCAGATTTCCATACGAAACACCCTGATCCACACCCAAGGACTAATGCACAGAACATAGCTATCCAGTAGATTTCACACTTCTCTGAATGTTGTTTGACATAGTTTGCAGCTGCTTGAAGGTATCAAACCATGGATTAAAGTATGCAGTGCAGGATATTTATTTTCAGAGAAAATATGCATCTATTAAATACATATGTTGTGAGCACTTAAAAATTGTAGATTAAACTGAAAATGGATTAGAATGGACTGGAAATACCTACTTAATTACTAACATCCCTACTTAATTACTAACTCTCACTATGGCGGGTGGGGAAAGGACTTAACTTGGGGCGTATCTACACTCAACGTCTACAAAGTCAAGGAAGGATCAAGGAATGATTTTCATGATGTAATGGACATCCTACATTTTGCTTGTAACGTTAATAATGCGTTATTAAAATATGACACTAGAGGACGCTGCAGAGGAAACTGTGTTGTTACGGAGGAAACAGGTAAGGAATGTTTTTATTTTACCAGTATGCCCTGTGACATTTTAGAACGATATATCTAATATCATTCTAATAATGTTTAAAAGGTCAGTGTAGATCCAGCCTTGCTCTGTTTGTTCCAATGATTCTTAGGTTCAACTAATTTAAGCAATGGATGTCCAGATCTGTCTATTTCTAGTCCATGCCAGTTTCACATGTGATGATGATGATTATAATTTATCTGTACCCTTCTGAAGTTTCGCTTGAAACTCCTTATGTCTTAGCTGAGCAAGCGCCTGCAGATTTTGCTTTGTTCAGCATTTCTTTTAGCTTTGTCACTTTTTCTTAGTGTTGGATGTATTATATATGTAACATTCTCTCATTTTATTGATTTGTACAGTTTTTATCCATGTGCTATAAGTCACTCTTGAGTACAATCACGCAATAGTGGTATATAAATAATAATTCTTATGAATGCCACCATCTCAAATTTCCCCATTTTCCCTCAGAAACATCTTCTTCTAACAACCATTTCTCTTATTACTTTCCCTACTTTCTTTTCCACTGGCCGTGGGCTGTTTATAAACCCAAACTATCAGAGTTCCATATTATATTATAATGGATATTGTTGGGCAGTTAACTGTCCGTATTAGTAGCCAAATCATAACTCTGAGAAAAAGCTTAGTGACATTTATATCCCTTTTTTGAAGTCTGGAATTTCCCTTCATTTCAAATTATATCTCTTCCCCTCTTCAGAACACAGAGTGCTTCTTGCTCACCACTAATTAGTATTTTTTTAATAAAAAAATAAATCATTGTGCACGAATGTTCAGTACAAACTGCAACCTGGCATTCTCTTTTGCCCTTTCCTTTAGAAACCTTTCCCTTAACTTCTTTGCATCTTAACTTTCAAAGGAGCTGTGGCAGCTGACAGGATTTTGCCTCCACACAGGAGGGTTTTAAGTTACCATCAACTATTCATTAGAACCCACAGACTAGGGATCAATTAAGAAGCAGAAATGGCCAACGGATGCTTCCAAAAAGACACACACTTCTGGACTGTAGCTCATGGTGAAATTGGCTCAGGAGACGCAGGCAGCAATCTTCTGCCAAGTGGTAACAGCCAACCTAGGAGCTGTCAACCTGCTGTTTTGCCTTTAACAGCAGTCTATCATGCAGAAGATTAAACATGAAGCTTTTTATAGCACAGCAAGACAGTGGCTGGGGAAAAAAATGCATCATCATTATTATTTATTTCCATTTACACCCCACCTTTCCTCCTGAAGGAACCCAGGGTGGCAAACACACCAATACTAAAGTTTGTGTGTTTATTTTTTTAGCAGTCCAAAAACAGATAAAACATTCTTGGGTAACTGAGACTGTTTTGAAATTCCTGCTAAATGTCAGAACCAAAGCACAGTTCCAGCACCTCTTGGTTGGGCACCATTGCGGGCCAGGGCTCTCCTCCCCACCGCTTCTTGCCTTTACCTACTTTTGAGAAGCCCAAAATGAAGATTTCAAGTCAAAATGGAAGCTGGCCAGCGGATGCGACTCTACACGTTGTTTTTTAAAAATAGATCTATGACTCTGTCTAGCTTCTCCTAGCCATGATTGGTCAAGCAATGGGGCAGGGCCAATTCATATGTTCTTTTCTTCAGTCTGTCTTTCATGTAGTGATGTCAGGCTTCAAATTTTCCAGCCAGGCCTTTACCGTTGCACACACTTTCATTTGGCTGCCCTAGCCATCTGCTTGAATCTAAGAAAACAAGGGAGGCAGGGGCTCATTTATTTGATCTGCACCAGAACACAGGGCAACCCCCAAACCAGCTAGGAAGACAACCTGCCATAGTTTTTAGCACCTCCATGGGCAGTGAACCCAGCATTTGTCAAACCAGCATTTGTACAGGGCTGCTGCTAGTCACCTGTAGGGCTGGGTGGTATATGGTTTTCAACATCATGGTATATCACCAGCTGAATATCACAATCTCATGATGCCCGCAGACTGTCTTGCCAGACTGGTGCATGCTCTAGTTATCTCTCACTTGGACTACTGCAATGTGCTCTATGTGGGCTACCTTTGAAGGTGACCCGGAAACTACAACTAATCCAGAATGCGGCAGCTTGACTGGTGACTGGGAGAAGCCACCAAGACCACATAACACCGGTCTTGAAAGACCTACACTGGCTTCCAGTATGTTTCCGAGCACAATTTAAAGTGTTGGTGCTGACCTTTAAAGCCCTAAATGGCCTTGGTCCAGTATACCTGAAGGAGCGTCTCCACCCCCATCGTTCTGCCTGGACACTAAGGTCCAGCGCCGAGGGCCTTCTGCTGGTTCCCTCACTATGAGAAGCCACGTTACAGGAAACCAGGCAGATGGCCTTCTTGGTACTGGCACCTGCCCTGTGGAATGCCTTCCCACCAGATGTCAAAGAGAACAACAACTACCAGACTTTTAGAAGACATCTGAAGGCAGCCCTGTTTAGGGAAGCTTTTAATGTTTAATAGATTATTGTATTTTAATATTCTGTTGAAAGCTGCCCAGAGTGGCTGGGGAAACCCAGCCAGATGGGCGGGGTATAAATAAATTATTATTATTATTATTATTATTATTATTATTATTATTATTATTCTGTTGCGGCAGAGGGTCTCTCTTGCTGGGCCTCCCCACAGTGACAGAGGGTGCACCATTCTTCCCTGCAGCAGCAGAGGCTCTTGCCATGTCTCCCTGTGGTGGTAGAGGGTATGCCATGCTTCACAACAGCAGAGGGCTTTCTCATGCCTCCCTGCAGTGACAGAGGGTCCCGCTGTACCTCCCCACAGTGGTGGAGGGTGTGCCGTGCTTCTCTGCAACAGACAGAAGGCCTTGCCATGCCTCCCTCTGCTTACTCAATAGACCAAAGTACCTGAAACCATGAGATGGTTGATGCTTGGTTGTAAATCATTGTTTCAGCTTGGTCCTTCCTTGTTCAGTGCAACATTTGGAAATAACACAGTAAATAGGCAGGAAAAAAAATAGATAGGTATGGAAGTCTAATGCTTGCTGCATTGATCTCAGAGAAAAATACTCCCCAAAGTTAGCTAGTTATTCTATTTTTGCTTTAGCTTTTTGAAAAATTTGCTTACGGTTGACACAGATATCATTAACACAATCTGGGTAGTTAGATAGTCTGAAGGTTTGTGGTCATGAATGGAAAATAATTTCAAACCGTATTGGATGCACTAGCGATATATGAACTTATTATATTCTTGGTCTGGACATGAAAAAAAAAAATATTCACCAGTTTGAAGGGCAATCAGTTTACCCTGGAGGAATAGTACAGAAATAAGACTTTAAAGAACAAAAGAGGTGGTTTGTTTGCCTCCAACTTTCTTGTTTTGGATGTATTATAGGACTTAATTGGAGCTTCTGGTGTTATTCGAACCTATTTTTGTCAACAGTTTGACAAAACAGTCAGCAAAGAGGTGTGTGAGCAAGAGATAAAAGTCTTCTGTGCCCAGTAAGTTCTGTGTTAATCCAAAGGGAGCCAGCCAACATACCACTGTGCCGGCTTCAGCAAGGTTTGTTTTCCTGCAGCTTGTTGCCAGCCATAAGTTGCAGTGCAAAAGGGGGCTGTCTGGTACAAAGGTTCCCTTCCAGGTTCCATTAGTTTTTTAAGCAGCTCCCTATGGGGTGCCTCACAGCAGTGCTTCTCCACAAACCAGAGATGTCATGCAGGGTGGAATCAGAACAAAGGAGAAGGAGGCCTGTAAAGGAATCTGACAGAGAAGGCATCTGCAGTAAAACAAGAAAGATGTTGTCCCTTTTTTATTCTACTTGAACTCCCTCATCAGTTAACTGGGGATAGACAATTTTGTCAGTGCTAGTACCTCTTCAGTCTTCATTTTTCCAGACTTAAGTTTAGTTCCCACCATTTCAGTATCGGTGTGCAATTAAAAAGAAGTCCACATGAAAGCAGGTGCACAATTCTCTTCTCTTGTTTGTATGCAGTTTTGCTTAATGTGCATATTTTCACAAGCATCCCACCCCAATATAATGCATTTTGCAACCAATATATGCATGTTTGTGTAAAATGTTACCTAATATACACTTTCTAAAAGATACCTTTTTGGGGTGTAGGGGGGAGTGGAAAAACCCCCCCACAAAATTCAGGGAAGTGTAGATTTCAAAGGTAAGCTGTATTTTGGTTCCTGTTTTGGTTTGGAATTAGATAGGTCCACGCTGAATGCAACCCAATTGAATTTTGCTCCATCTTTGCTATTAACACAGAGGAAATTCCTGTCATGGAGCCCCTATTTTCCCCTCATTTCTAAGGCGTTCCTTATCTTTACTCCAGGCCAGTTTACTCTGAAATCTATCTTGCTGGCAAAGAGAGTATGCAGTGTAATGATGAAGAGAGCTCCTTTAGCAAGTGTCTCTGAAGCCTGGCTAATTTTGGTTAAAACTAGGGCTCTGACCTCTTAAGTATACTAAGGGGCATAGAAAAAACTATTTCTTTCTCCCACCCACCCACATTAACTTTTATTCATTGTAAAATTCTCTTCAGAAGAACCATGCAAATGTAGATAGGTTCCCAAGGCAGAGTATAATTTTCCTAAAACAACCTCAATATCAAGAAATATTTAAGAGTGAGGCTGCCTGGTGAGCTGACACATGTTCTGGCTGTGTAGAGAGAAGAGGGAGCTCTGTATAAAGCCTAAGTTGAAAGTTTTTCCAAACGTTGGTATGTTAGAACTGATGATGATGACAATTTGGGCAGAGTTATAAATATTCCATGTAACAACTATGAAGTACACTTTCTAAAACAAAGTGGTCTAATGGCCCTAGTGATGGGTACACCATATATTTAAAACACATTCAAATCATCCCTTCTAAAGAATGCTGGAAACTCCAGTTTGTTAAGAATGCTAGGAACAGATGCTCTATAAGGGGTAAACTATAGTTCACAGTATTCTTTTTGGGTTGGATGTGTGCTTTAAACATATGATGTGTACACAGCCAAAGTTTCCATGAGGGCTTTCCCAAAAATCAAAGGTTGAGATGGAATGGATTGGTGAGGAAAATGTATTTTTACCCACATTTTTGTCATCGTCTGAATACATCAGTGAAGACACTACACTGCAGTTTTCTGCCCATGCTTTTCTTTGACCCATTGTACAAATGTGTATGAATCTCTGTTGTAATGTGCATTTCGCCAGTGCTCCCATGTGCACTGTTGTTCAGGATGCAAATCCCCAAATCTCACCAAATGTAGATGTCGGTGCTGCTGCTAGCAATGTGCAATATAGCAGCCACACACATCTAAGTCTGGATTTGGACCGACATATTCAGCCGAGCCCTTGCGCTGAAGAGCATGCCCAGGGTTAATCCCTATATAGAACTTTTTCTGTCGGATTAGATATAAGTTTGCGTTGAAGAAAGTCACGCTTGCATCAATGAGAGCCCTTCAAGTGTTTCTGAAGAATGTTTAATTACCCTGGGGCCTTACACACTGAAATGCCTTCAGGCATGTTCGGAAGAATCTAGGATGGTTAAGAATGATTCTCTGTGTACAGCCAGAAGTGTGTTTTTAAATTAGGAATAAGCCATAGATGCTGCTAGGGCTTTGGCGAGAGTATAAAGGACTGGAGTTCTTCTCAGTCCACATCATTGCTATAGGCTGCTGTTCCTGCTGATTACTCCCTGTTGAGAGTCCACATGAGAGATTTTCCTACTCAGAGGGCTCCATATTCTCAGGCAACCTTCAATCACTGTTTCCCAGGAGCTTCCCAGGGGGAACGCTCAACATTTCCCATGGATCTTCTTGAGCTTCTTGCCTAGGGAGAAGATATTAATTTGTAATGTATGGGAATTCACAGAAGCAACTTTTCGAATAACAAATCATGTGTGCGCTGTATACAGTATATATTTATTCATCTTCACAAGTTACCTGTAGAGCAAATAGCGATTGCTCATTGGTGGGAAAGTGAGAAAGCGATTAGCAAGATTTTTGCAATAAGGAGGCTTTGAATGCAAATCAAATCAAATCCGTTTATTGTGAGGACCATGCCTGTGCACAAAAATCAACACTACAGTAGTTAAAAATATTAAAATTCATTACATACTATGCCAACAAAACCTTCTTCCCACAAGATCGAAAAGGAGGGAAAACAAGCAGCGAGTTAAACAGACGGTGAAGGGGTCTTTACATTGTCGTCTATAAATCTTTCCCTGGCTTTCATGGCCTTCATCACAAAGACTGCTACCACATGGGTAATGCGTGGGTTTGCATCAACTAACAAAAATTTTACTCTATCTTCAGGACTGGTTATAGAGTTGGGTATAATTTGCAGCAATGCGTCTCTAAACCCCGAGTAAATGGGGCAATAGAGGAAGTAATGTGTAAGATCCTCTTTAATTTTCATAAGGCAAGGACATAAACGATGTTCTACTGGGGTTTTTGTATATCTACCGGTCAGGTAGGCAGTTGGCAATGTTTGAAACCGTGCCATAGTGAAAGCTCTCCGAAGGATGGGATCGGTGATATCCACCAAGTAGTTGGCACAGATTTTGACTGCTTTTACTCGGGGGAACCAGTAGGAAAACCCTGAGTTTTTTATCTTGGTGGAGTCCAAAAAGGCATCTTTTGCTTTGAATGCAATGCAATGAATTTTGCAATGAGGGGGCTTTGGATTCAGAAAATGTGTTGGCCCTGAAATCAGTAGGATTGTTGATTGAGTATCCACAGGTTGAGCCTGGTATCGCTGTTAAGTCTGGGATCCACTAGTTTTATGACATTGTTAAGTTTTACGATGAAACAAACTTAAAACCTTAAACATCTGCCCCCTTATCTAGCTGAATGTAAAGGTAACAGCCTGTTCTTCACACGCATGTCCCAGTCAAATCCTTGGCAACCACCAGGTTTTCAGGGAGTGGACCATTATGAAGAAGACACCTCTGAGCATTCATAGAGTTCATGGTGTTCCCCATAAAGAAACTACAATCAGTCTATCCTGCACTAATTATGAGTTCAGCCCCCCCCCTTCTTAATTTATATCTACAGCTCAGTTTAGTGAGGCACTTCTATGATTAGGCCTCCTCATTAGTCTTTTCTCCACAAAGCAAGGATCTGCTAACCACAAATAGGCAGGCATAGCTAAAATCTTCCACCTTATCATTATTTTGGACCTGGCATATTCTTCCCAATCCCTGTCTGAAGGTCATGTAAATAATTGGAATTCATATAAAGGAACTTCAGCCTTGAAAGCCAGAATCTTATATGACTGCAGGGTACTATGAAAGATGAAACAAAATCTTTGTATGAGATTCAGTGGAGTGTGTGACTTATTTAAAGTGGAATTATCACACCTACATATCTAAAATGTTTGTGGATCACCTGCTTGCTTGTGTAACTAGAGGAAAAGTTTGGTTTATGGTTCTTTAGGAATCTTTCTTTTATCTCTTGCAGGTGGGAGTTCTCACTGCGGGCAATGAGGAGGTCTGGAAGGTCCCAGTCTTGGTCAAACACAACTTAAGGCCTCTCCTTTTGATTATACACCAATCTGTCCTTGATCCAGGGTCAATCAGATTCCTAATGTTTCCAGTGATAATGCCAACATTGTGCTTGTTGACTCCTTTACTTGTCAGGTGAGGCACTGACAGATGCTGAGGTTTGTACAGATCGGTATCTAACCGAACTCTCAGTACAAAGCAATAAAAAGAAATCTCATCTTTTTAAAATATAAAGATGCAACGTGCTGTTACAACTAAATCAGCAGCTAGCTGACGGTAGGAACTTCTGAAAGCCTGGCTGCGATGTCAAAATACAACTGACAGACGGGGACAGTAACAGCATATTTGTACATCTGATGTGGCATTTAACATCTGTCACAGCGTATTTTGGAGACCCTCAATTGGAAAGAGCTTGGGAGGTCAAAGGGAGGGCAAGCAGGGATCAAGTCAGGGAAATGTTGGTGGAATAACAACTTAATAAGGGGCTTAACCTTTTGGGATAAAAAGAAAGCATCAGAAAATAAGTTGTTTCCTAAACTGGTACTAATTCCTTCCTTCCTACCTACTTTTAAGAACTTAGGAAGATCCCTGCTGCATCTGCCAAGGCTCATCTTGCCTAGCACTTTGTTCTCACAGTCGACAACCAGATGATCGTGGGAAAACCCACCAGCAGAACCTGCAGGCAAGAGACCCAACTTTCAGCTCCCACCGAACATTGTATCCAAACTCGTTCCAGATATTTTGAGCCAGATGTCCAACTGTCAATAAGCTTACCATGAACACTTCATTTCAAGTATGCCCCACTCAGTTCCTCTGGTTATCTGCCACTATTCGATAGTCCCATTTTTTCATTTGCTTAGAGCTATCGCTTGAGTGAGAGCTGGACCATAAAGAAGGCTGATCGCCAAAGAATTGATGCTTTTGAATTATGGTGCTGGAGGAGACTCTTGAGAGTCCTATGGACTGCAAGAAGATCAAACCTATCCATTCTGAAGGAAATCAGCCCTGAGTGCTCACTGGAAGGACAGATCATGAAGCTGAGCCTCCAATACTTTGGCCACCTCATGAGAAAAGAAGACTCCCTGGAAAAGACCTTGATGTTGGGAAAGATGGAGGGCACAAGGAGAAGCGGACGACAGAGGACGAGATGGTTGGATAGTGTTCTCGAAGCTACCAGCATGAGTTTGACCAAACTGCGGGAGGCAGTGGAAGACAGGAGTGCCTGGCGTGCTCTGGTCCATGGGGTCATGAAGAGTTGGACACGACTAAATGACTAAACAACAATAGCTTGAGTATGGGCCATCGTTTTTGCTTTTCATATGCAGGCTATCACCTACCCCTGCTGCCACAAGGGATAATCTGTTATTCATTTTTGCTTTCCTCGAGAATCCTTGAATTTTTGGCCCAGGAAGAAACCCACAGATTCACCTGAACATTTTATTCAGGTGGTAGTGGGGGGGGGGAAGAGTTTTTTCAACCAGAATGCCACATTCCCTTGTGGGAAGTCTTCCCAGGTCCACATGTTGGTGGTGGGTGGAGCCAGAAGCAGTGGCTGAGACCTTTGAACAGTAGTCTACTTTCCAACCATACAACACCAACACCCCCCTTCCAGGCACCCAAGAGGCATTATTACAACTTAAGGACATTTGATAGAAGTGCTTGTGCAGGGCTGATGAGGGGTGTGGCCTGGGGAGATCCCTGAGGGCCACATAGAATGGCTACTTTTGGCCCCTGATTCCCCATTTCTGCTCTAGGCAAACTTCAGTGGCAGCTCTAATCCTCAGCATTACCAGTGTTGGCAACTGCATGCAGAGTTTCTGCACAGCCTTGGGTGCCAAATGAGTTCTTCATCAACAATAAGAACCTGATGATATCCCACCACATAAATTGCCCAACAATAATTTCCCCTCTGCTTTCTGTGTTTTTGTGTGCTGATAAACTTCTACGGATTTTTATAGGCATCTCTGGCTGTTGCTGTGTTGCTTTGGAGTCCCTCCCCTGACTTGGTTTTTTATTTTCTGTGCTTTGCATTGATCTATTGATTTTTGTGTGTTGTTTTAATGACTGGTTGTTTAGCTTCCTTGGGTTATTGCATGACAAAGGCAGAATATAATTTTAAAGAAATAAAATAATCTCATAAGCAGACCCTTAAATTGGCTGTTTCTGCTTATCCAGTCCCTGTCATCTTCAAACCAGAGGCACAAAAGAGGTGGTTAATGCATTGGGTTTGGAGTATCCTGGGCAAAGTACCCTCTGCTCCCTCAAAGTGCCCAGCTCAGAGCCTCCTGGGCAGGCTTTGCAGGTGATGGCAGTGGATAGAGGCAGGGACAGCCTGCTGTGGCCTTCCCCCAGCTCCCTGATATTCTGGGTGCACGACTGCTGCCCCAGCTGCCTCCATTGCCCAGTAAGCTTGACAATTGGGCTCACCAGAATGGTAACGGTGGGAGACAGGGCAAGGTGTTGGTGCTGGGAGGCAGCGTTAACACACCTGGCATAACTCGGCTTCCCTTTTTCTTTTCAGGGCCTATGACTTTGAGAAGCATCGGACTGAGTCACTGCTGTGGCTGCTGCCTTCTTTCCTCCATATGCTTCTCAACCTGCAGAGAGATGTTTCATTACAGGTGAAACATCTCATGGGCAACATTCCAGGGTCAGCTTCCCAGTGGTGGTGGGGCCAGAGGCTAAAAAAGTGAGTGGAAAAACCGTGAGTCTAACCTTTGTTCAGTAGGCTACATCCATTTACACTAAAGTAAGAGGTTTCAACACCCACCAAAGAGATTCAGGCAAGCAAAGGGTCTTATGAGAGTTCAAGGACACATTCCAACCAGGAAAAAGCACCCAAGAAGGCTGCATAACAGGGCCATTGAGAGGTGTGGCTTAGGGAGAGCATGGTGGCCTGAGGGTGATCCATGAAATCCAGAGGGCCAAGTCTACATTCAGCCCCTAGGCCTGTCCCCCATCTTTGCTACAAACAGATTATTCAAAATGTTAGAAAGTGCAGCAGCTTGGAAAGGAAAACCATGCCTTCCTTTCATGTGACTTGAAAAGCCTCTGGCACAATTTCTTCACCACCTGATGTCATATTTAGATGCTGCTCTCAAAGGATTATCAGACACGAGCACCAAAGTTCACAGGAAGGTTCACATTTAACAACCGTATATATTAAAGATTTTTATTTACATATATTTAAAAACTGATATAACATAGCTCTTCATACTTCACAACATGATAATACATTGATATACTTTTTCATCAATTCTAGTAATAAACAATTCTTTTGTTTTCCTAAAAGGGAATAATACACCATTTAGAAATTTTGCGTTGGAATGTAAATACTTTATCACAAGAGTCTAACCCAAGTAAAACTTGTTAGACGGACTGTACAGTATCAAATTTAGTTTATATTGGCTTGTATAGAGGCTTTTCTAGGAAGAATGAAATTATACTGTCCTGCAAAATGAGGCATCGTGATTCCAATGTATTTTTCCCTTTCAGTTATCAGAAATATATGGCCACTAGTAAATTTCTGTTGTTTAGATATATAATTTTTAACCTTCTAAAAAGTATATAATGTACTAGACTGAAAAACTAATCTTTCCCCTTCCCTCAAAAATCTAACATGTTAAATCCATGCAAGGTTTTGGAAACTGGAGGTAATGTAATGAATAGGTTTTAGGAGAGACCCCAATACATTTTCTTACCATGTGATACTGAGCCTGTAAGAGGCTGCTATTGTGTGCAGGTGGTTTGCTGTATCACTAAAAATTGTAGGCACTGGAAAAGAAGCCATTCTGTTGGTTCATACCCAGCTGAAATATCTATGTGAAGTACATTTAGATTTCTAAGTTTCCCCCACAGGCTTTGCACCAGTGCATCAGTCATTTGTTTCCTAATACTTGCTCCATATTGAGTGTAGTTGTTGGTTTAGATGCTGATGAAAAAAATCACTAGGATCAACTTCCACTAGTTGGCTTGATATGCATGCATACAACAGGTAAGCTGTAAAATGAGCAGCTGATTCTAGAAGAAAGTGTGATAAATTACTTAGACTAGGATCCAAAGGCCACCACCATGCAGTGTCACAAATTGTCTGCAAAAGTTGCTTCATGGTTAGTCATGTGTGATGTGTGAGTGAGGAAGTCTGCTGTTTAGGAAACAGAAGCAGAAAACTTCCTGGAGGGCAGCTGATTATTGGTGTGGTTGGTTAGATCCCAGTCAAAGTAATTTGACAGGGTTAAGATCGTAGGGTTTTGAACCAGAGGGGCAGGCCATGAAACCCAGGAAACTTTGCCCCTAACCCTGTTCATGTTTTCTATATTGGGGGTATGTGGGGGCACTGATTCCTCCATGAATTAGACAGCAAACTTATAAAGTGGGGAGCCTGTATATACCATATTTTTTGCTCTATAAGACTCACTTTTTCCCTCCTAAAAAGTAAGGGGAAATGTGTGTGTGTCTTATGGAGCAAATGCAGGCTGCGCATCGATCCCTCTTGCTGTTTTGGCTTCTGAGATTCAGAATATTTTTTTCTTGTTTTCCTCCTCCAAAAACTAGGTGCGTCTTGTGGTCTAGTGCATCTTATAGAGCGAAAAATACGATATATATATATATATATATATGCTTTCGTAGATTTTCACGGGTACAGGAATGCAGGTTTTGGTGTCCTCGGGTGTCTTCCCGTGTAAAAGTTGGGGTGTCTAGGCGACGTTTCGACGAGGTCTCACTCGTCATCTTCAGGCTGGTGCTTTCGGCTTCTTGTTACTGGAACAGAGCAGGATCTCAGTGTTTGAGTTCCTATAAATACTGTAGAGGGGGTGTGGTGTATAGCCTCCAATGTTCTGGGCAGAGAGGAAGTTCCCAGGCTAGTGTGCCTTTTCTTCTTTTGTTCCTTAATTACTTGAGAGATATCTTGAGTGATTTCTTGAGTGATATCCTGAGTACCACTTAGGTGGGTCATTAGGTGTGGATTAGTTGTTAAAGTCTTTGTGTCTTGACCTCTTGAACTTTGTGAAGAGTTTGCCTGAGAAGATGGCTGTACTGTACTTAGTTGTGCTCTGGCTTGGCTTCGTGTATAGGGGCGAGCTGTGGTTTTGTGGCTTGTGTCAGCCAGATCTGTGTAGGGATTGCAGGGGGGTGCAGCATCCGGAGGTGCCACCATGGATTGGCTACTGGATGGTGTCTGTAATTCATCTGTGGAGAGGGTCTGGGTTTGGGTCTGGTGTGGTTGATGCACAATCACACCACCACCCTGCACAAATAAACTCCGTAGCCAAGACTCTCATCTCCAGAACCAAACGCCTGGCTGACAAAGACCACTTGACAACTGAGTTACAGAATCTCTCAAACGTGTTAATTGCCAATGGATACCAGCAAAACAGGATTACGAAGCTAATCCAAAAGGAAACACCCCTCAAAAACCAAGACACAGAAGAAAACAATGGCATGGCCCTCCTTCCTTATATCAAGGGCACTACAGATAAAATTAGCAAAATCCTCCATAAACACAATATCAAAACAGCCTTTTGCACCAACCAAAAAATAGCCAATATCCTCAGAAACCCCAAGGATAAAATCCAGTTGGAAAACCAAGGGATCTATGAAATACCCTGCAAAGTCTGCCCAGCCACGTACATTGGACAAACAAACAGACGAATAAATGCACGTATCGCAGAACACAAGAATGCCGTCAAAAAAGAAGAAAAAACTTCCTCTCTTTTCCAACACATGAAAGAAACAGGACACGAAATTAATTTTGCAGATTCCAAATTGCTCTTTAACACGGAACATCACCACAAGAGAATAATCATGGAAGCCATCGAGATAGAGAAACACCCTCACAACATGAACAAGCGTGACGACACATCCCGCTTGCCAGACATCTGGAAATTAGCCCTCCCCACAAAAACTGACACCAGATCCAGAGGCACACAGAACGCCAACACCAATCAACCACACCAGACCCAAACCCAGACCCTCTCCACAGATGAATTACAGACACCATCCAGTAGCCAATCCATGGTGGCACCTCCGGATGCTGCACCCCCCTGCAATCCCTACACAGATCTGGCTGACACAAGCCACAAAACCACAGCTCGCCCCTATACACGAAGCCAAGCCAGAGCACAACTAAGTACAGTACAGCCATCTTCTCAGGCAAACTCTTCACAAAGTTCAAGAGGTCAAGACACAAAGACTTTAACAACTAATCCACACCTAATGACCCACCTAAGTGGTACTCAGGATATCACTCAAGAAATCACTCAAGATATCTCTCAAGTAATTAAGGAACAAAAGAAGAAAAGGCACACTAGCCTGGGAACTTCCTCTCTGCCCAGAACATTGGAGGCTATACACCACACCCCCTCTACAGTATTTATAGGAACTCAAACACTGAGATCCTGCTCTGTTCCAGTAACAAGAAGCCGAAAGCACCAGCCTGAAGATGACGAGTGAGACCTCGTCGAAACGTCGCCTAGACACCCCAACTTTTACACGGGAAGACACCCGAGGACACCAAAACCTGCATATATATATATATATATATATATATATATATATATATATATATATTCATATATTCATATACATATACTTGTGGAGCTTCCCTGTGGTTTTCCACGATTCTAAAACATGGGGGGAGCCTCCACAAAGAACAGAAGCTCCCAGCTTCATGTGTTTGTCCTCCAAATCCTAAAAATGTGGTTGGAATGGCAATGAGGGGTTGAGCTTGTGCACTCATCCTACTGTCCCTACTTTGAGTGCCATCATCATTTATATACTGCCTTTTTCCATGTCAAGAACTTAGCCCCAAGGAAGGTGGAAGAAGGCTTCTGTGCCATTACAGCAGCACTTCATAAGATGTAGTTGTGGACCTGCTAACCTCATTGTATTTGGCCAGTTCTGCACCTATTAGTTAAAGGGCTGCTAGGTGACACAAGAACCTAGCAGAGTTCCATCTTGTCTTTTAAAGCCTCATGCTGTGGCCAGGCTGTCCTTAATCTAAGCAAATTGTGTCCTGAAGTGAGCACCAAAGCACTTTCCGACTGTCTCTGCCTTCTTGCCTGCTCAGAGCACCAGCCCTGGCAGACAGTTAATTGTTTGTCATGGGTAGAATTTAGATGCTTATCTTTTTCTTTTCGGCACCATCTGGAAGATCTAATCCCAAATATGAAGTGAATGGAGAAAATACAAAAAAAATAGTATCAAATGAGTTGAAAGTTCCTCTTTTTTGATAAGAACAGGTCCCTGTTTCCAAAACCTTGCTGTAATTTATTTTAAAATAAACTACTACTGCAACAACAAAATCCAAGATATTCATATACTGCTTGTGAATTAATAGGTTATCTACAGTTTATAAGACAATCAATTCATTTAAATAGAAAAAAGTCTTGTTTCACATAAAGCAAGAGAGAGTACAAAAGCACAGCTTTTGTAATTTGGTAATATTGCAATTTTACAAACATATTGCATAGAGTGTGTAAGAAAATAGTTCCGTCTTTTTATATATTTATTTACAGAAGAACAACATTGACATGAAAGTAGCAAAAGGAGAAAAAGGGAAAGAAAAAGTTAGTACACCCTGAAAAACACAACAAAACCATTGGACATTTGAACTTGAGAGAGTATTTTGCAATTATGTCAGAGTGAATGAACTGGCACTTACAAACCAGGGTTGTCTATATGTTTGATTTATTTGATTGACATTTAAATGAATGATAAAGGAACTCTCAGAGAAACCAATCACTTGTCATTACAGCTGTTTGTTGGTCATTTTCTTTCATCCTCTGCTTGTATAATGCAGTCAGATCAGTGGGGAAATAAATAAATAAATAAATAACTATAGGCTTACAGCCTAACAGTGCTATCCACAGTGGTGGAGGAAGGGGTGTGTGGTGGGTATGGGCAGCCCCGGGTGTCATCACTGGGGGGAGGTGACAAAATGGCAAAAGTATGAGTTAAATAAAATAAATTGGGCTCACAAAACCTTTTAGCTCAGTCAACAAACGCAACGAAACATGGCTGGCGCTGGGCGCCACACCACAGGGGCCGACACTTACCACGGGGCCTGCAGCGTGTCCAAGCCACACGTCTCTCCTGGGAGTGACTTGGGGACTTGAGTGCCTACATGCTCAGCGCTGCCTGAAATGGCGGCGTGGAGCTTGCGTCTGCCCACCGCCTCTTCCTCACCCCCAGCTGCAGGATGCGTACGCTGTACCGGGCACCCGAGCAGGTAGCTACGCTGCTGGCTATCCGAACTACGTTTATTCAATAAGTCCTATTAAATTCATTGGGAGTTACTCCCAGGTAAGTGGGTAGGGACTGCAGCCTTAGTTTTCCCTCTCGAAACTGAAAGAGCTTCTGTTTGTGGATGGTAATTCATTTGTTTTATTCAGTATTAGCATTTCACTCATGGAAGGTTAGTCCGTGAAAGCAATTTTCCTTCCAGGAGCAGAAGCTCATTCCATGCATGGAACAGAAGTTTAGAATCCAGACCTTCCTCTGAAAATTCAACTGAGGAAGAAGAAAAACCCAACAAAACACACACACACACACCCCCCACGCACCTTTTGGCACATTTTCAGTATACATTCCCTTTTCTGATTAGTGAAATATAGATCTTATGCATGAAGAAGAAAATAATTCAACAACCCAAACTCACTTTCCCTTCGAAATGAATGAAAAAGGCAAATATTGAAAGCACAGAATACTTCACAGATCTAAAGCATGTTACTGTCTTGTGTAGCAAGTACAATGCATCATTCTCTTCATTCCAACAGAGAGGAGCTGAAGGTGCAGTGTCGTGTTAGATATAACAGAAGTATCAGTCTTTGGTCTTTAATATTAAACCAGTACATGAACTGCCGTTTAATAAAAGAACAGAACCAACCCAACATACAAGTAACAGTGTTCAAAGAGGTCATTGTATACTTTTATTTAAAACCAAATAAATAAACAAGAGACAGTATCCACTAACCTTGTAGCAGGGATCCCCCCCATTTTTGCGGTATTTGCTACCGTCATACAAAGAGTGAAGAATTGTCTAGTTATATGCTAGACTCCATTGTTTACGATGCAGTAGGGATAATTCTAAGGAGACCAGAAAATCTGGAAAAGTGAGGTACCGTTTTCCTTGGGATACAAACTGAGAGGGCAATATTTGAAAAAGTGGCCTGATTTGAGGGAGGGGGGGTCATAGCACCAGTCTTTTAAACTTACATTTCCTCCTCTTGAAAAAACTTT
This sequence comes from Podarcis erhardii, assembly GCF_964252035.2. NCBI lineage: Eukaryota > Metazoa > Chordata > Lepidosauria > Squamata > Lacertidae > Podarcis > Podarcis erhardii. The sequence goes on along the minus strand of NC_138512.1, from coordinate 24,615,043 downwards.
CCAGGTAAAAGGAAGAACATTGTTATGTTATTGGTATTTGGCATGATCCAAGAAGAATCATATTGGAGAAGGAGGGTTGTACCTGGTTTAGCAATTCACGTGGCTCCCCATTCAACTCTGCTGGAGGCCTGATCTTGCCTTCTCCTTGGACTACTGGTAAGTGGCTACTGAATGGCAGGCTGCCATACTTCAGGGATGCTCTTTAAGGACATGGACCTAGCTCAGGGGTACAGGAGATGCATGGAATATGGAAAGTCTCATGTTTAATTCCTGCCTACAGCTCTCATGTAGCAGGGTTGCAGAAGGACTGTGCTTGAGCCCTTAAAAATTCCTTGCCAGTTAGGCGGAAGCAGCTGGTGAGGCATGGCAGTGCCATGGAGTCACCCTCCCGACATGGGCATCAATTCTGCTCACCTGGGTGGTGCAGGTGTGGGGCAAAGGTGAGGCCAGGGCTTTGTGGGGACACTGTGACAGGAGACCAGGATTGGCTCCACCAGTATATCGACACAGCTCCATCTTGCCCTGCCTCATCCAGGTAAGCAGCTCTGCAACACCACCTCAGTATGCCAACCACTCCTGCAACTTGGTTATAGACAGCTCTGGGATAGATGGATCATTGACCTGAAGGAGCTTCCTACAGATTATTGCATGTAACAGCTTTATAAACTGATAAATGGTGGACTTGCTGTAATTTGTGATGGGCTTTTGCAATCCTCTGGCACATGAATTACCTATTAAATGAGGAGCTCGTACATTATCCTCCCCATCAGTCACTCTGAAATTTTCACATGTTCAGGTTCTTTGCCCTGGACAATCCAATATTTTCCTTAGTTTCAGTGTAAAGTTCCCAATTTGTGGCTCTACACTACTGGACCATGGGCCTTCTGTGAATAGGATGGCTATCCAGGCAATTGGAAGAGAAACCTATGAATAAAGGGGTACCAGATTTTAAGCAAGCATGCAGTTCCAGGTCAAGGCTAATGTGTGGGCACCCAAGTGACGTTGTCAGCTGTGATGCTGTTTATCAAAAGATTCCGGAATCTCTCCCTGTTTCAAAAACATTAAAACATAAATACTACCACCTACTCTTGTGATCGAAGCTCCGAGATCCTAAATGGGCATCTATCTCATGTTATGTCAAAGGGTTTCTCTCGAATGCTGTGCCCACGATTATTCAGCACTAACACAAACAGAATTTGAAAGCTGTAAAAGAATAATTCATTGCAACCTCTTGCCATTTCTAAACAAAATGCATGGGGATGCCATTTGGAAAGGATGGAGTAAGACAGTCTCTCCTGTATTTCAGACCACAGATGCAGGAATGATACATCTGATTATTGTGGGCTGTAAAAAGAGGGAATCAATACAAAATGTTTGCAAATTACACTGCTTTTCTTTTTAAGGCAGTCTGATATTTAATATTTTAAAGAGCAGACCTTTGAACCTAGCTGTCAACCTTCCCCAATCCTGATTCAACTTGAAACCTGAAGTTTGCTTCCAACTCCTGTGATGTTTGAACTTGATAACTAGTTTTATCCATTCTTCATTTGCAGAACATAAATTCAGTCATACAGCCAAGCCACATCAAAATGCAATGAAGGCAGAATTTAAAAAGTGTTTGTTCAACCAAGCTGCATCAAAAGTTAAAATACTACATGTCTCAAGTGACCAGCTAGCCGGTCAAACAGATCAAGAGAATTTCTAACAGCCCTGCTACTCCCACTTCTTCCTGTAATTTCTATTGCATTTCACTCGCACTTTATGAGGGTAAGGATGGAATATATTATTATCCTTTACCAATAGGATGCTATTGTATGTTATTCAATTATGGTGATGCTACTTTAGATGGAGGAATCCATGTAATAAGCACTTAAAACAAGGGTGAGGAACCTTTGGCCTTGCAGATATTGATGGACTTCAACTGCCATCATTTCTGACCATTGGCCCTGCTGGCTGGAGCTGATGAGAATTTGGGTTCAACATCTGGAGGAATACAGGTTCCCCATTCCTTGTTAAAATATTACTATACCTGACTGTTGTAACCTCATGGAGAGGTGGGAACATATTGTGTCTAATTATGCAGCTAACTTTACCTCCTTAGATGTTTGACTGATTGTGGGAACACAGACATTGAGATGGGTGTATCCAATGACAAGGAGGCTCTGAATAATGCCCAGGCAGTTGGGAGGCTGCTTCCCTACCAGAGTTAGTGAAATCCTTAGCTGCCTTTTATTCTTTGAATTTGGTGAATCGGTAATACTGCTGTGATGGGCATGTCTTATTCTGAAGGGTTTGTTTGTTTGTTTTGGGCAAGCTTTTAACCAATTTCAACAGGATCCTTTCAATTCTCCTTTGTTATTTGGACTCATCTGGTTTTGCCTGACACTCATCTGCACTGCCTGATTCAACCGGGAGAGACTTTCAAAGGGGGCATGATGGGCTGGCTGGTGGGCTGGCTGTACAACCCAGAAACCTTTGGGTAAGCCCTATAACTGGTCTCTTGGTCGAGTTGCCAAGCCAGATGTTTTCATAAACATCTGGTTCATGTAGGGAGGTGCGGTTGCTCTGAGAGCAGAACAGAGAAAGGTGGCTCAGTTCTGGTTACGACCACACTTGCTCTGATGGCCTGGGACAAGAGTCTTTCCACACTCATGCATTATCTTGAGGTGCCCATTTTCCAGCTTAACATTAACAGTGTGGCATTTCAACTAACAAACAAACACATAAATGTCAAAAGGAAAATTCATCTAGTTGGAGATCATTTTAGAGCTCAGTTATAAAGCCTTCAAATCCTCTGTCCTCTCTTTCATTTTATATGGTTATAAATCTATGGCTACACATAATATAGGGGAGAGTCTTTACTTCCAGGGAACCAAACAGTCTCTGAAAGTTCATACTGGAATTCAACCATAAACTGAATGCTTCCAGTTTCACACTTTGCCCTCTTGTTCTGCTAACTAAATGACTACACCATCTTACTGTTCATTGCCTCCTATGACTTCATAGGATGGATATTTATTTATTTATTTATTTGGTTCGTCTGGAAATTTGTTAGCCAGCCTGTTTCCCTCTAGCTGTTGTTGGCTTTGGAAAACCTGCACCATCTAACATGGGTAATGGAGAGGGATGATGGGAAATATAGTCCAACAACATCTGGAGAGCATCGTGTTGGATACCCCTTAGCTAATATAACAAATATTACTTTAAAATATTTTTGAATTTATATGGGTCCCAGTTGATATTTTGACAAAATATTCAACCCAGCTCAGATGTAAGATGAAACCACGGTTTCTGCTGTGGGAACAAAGCATAATGAGCCTCAAGTTGGTGCATTGCCTTCTCCTCTGACTTGCCTGTGAGAAGATTGGAAAATTTTGCTTTCAGTTTAAAACAAACCACAGTTTCCCATGGCATTTGAACTGTGATTTGTTGAAGCTATGGTTAAGAAGAACAAGCCAGGATCAGATGATGGTTTCAAACCCTGGCTTGTTCTGAAACGATAGTTTAAAAAAACCATAGTTCTCCCAGTTCAGAAGTCACAGAAAATGCTGATTGATTTAAAACTAGAGGTAGTTGCTTCTGATCTCCTTTAGGAGTGGGGGAGCATGGGATTTTCAGGGTTGCCATAGCTTGTTCATGTAATAGGAAACCATAGATTCCTACTGTGGCAGAATTGTGCTGCTATCCAGTCAGAGACCTGATTTACATGTTCCTCCAAGTAGCTTAGCTGCCACCAAAATTTATTTATTGCCTTTTATTTTATTTTTAAATGCTCAAACAAAACAATATCAATAACAGAAAATAACTTCTTAGTGGTTTCTCCCATTGTGATTCCAGTATTGTGCACAGCCGTGAAGTTTGGGAAGTTGCGCACATCGCTGGAGGAGTGAGGGAGAACCTGAAGGTGGCAGCAAGCACACTAAAGTAAAAAGCAAGCCAGCCTTGGCCATCAGTCAACTGCTTGAAACACGGGCTGCTTCAAGAGGAAAGATACTGATTTGGTGAGTCTTGCCTGAATTCTGCAAGCTGCAAGATACATTTCTGTGGTGGCTCCCCGTTTGTGAAATGCTCTACCCAGGGAGGTTTGCCCAACACCTTTCTTACATATATCTTTAGATGCCAGGTGAAAACGTTTTCTTAATCAGCCAAAAGCTTAAGTATAGAGATTCTACATCATTTTAAACATGTTTGTGGGAAGGAGAGAGATTGGTTTGTTTTTATTATGTATTTTGTGTTCTCATTTTTTATTTTTATCTTGTAGGAAAGCACTACTGGCTTTTATTCCTTGCTGGCTGCCCAGGCAGGCATGCAGCACATGCCTTTTCAGCCAGCAAGGCATGCCCCACCCCTGAGGAGGCCACTCATTGGCCAATTTTGAACTGCAGCAGCTGACGGGAACTTCAGTCAGCTACGTACAGGGGCCAAGGGGAATTCCCTCAATGGCTGCCTGACCATGTGCGTTCTGTTTTACTGCCCTGGGATGGCAACCAAGCATGAGGCTCTGCAACAATCGCCCACCCAATGGAAGGGGTGAGTTTCCATTTTGTGTTTTTATTTTGTGAACCGCCCTGTGAAGGTGAAGGGCAGTATACAAATTTAATAATAATAATGATAATAAAGGGACCCCTGACCATTAGGTCCAGTCGTGACCGACTCTGGGGTTGCGGTGCTCATCTCGCTTTATTGGCCGAGGGAGCCGGCGTACAGCTTCTGGGTCATGTGGCCAGCATGACTAAGCCACTTCTGGCGAACCAGAGCAGCGCACGGAAACACCGTTTACCTTCCCGCCGGAGCGGTACCTATTCATCTACTTGCACTTGGATGTGCTTTCGAACCACTAGGTTGGCAGGAGCAGGGACCGAACAACAGGAGCTCACCCCGTCGCGGGGATTCAAACTGCCGACCTTCTGATCAGCAAGTCCTAGGCTCTGTGGTTTAACCCACAGCGCCACCTGCGTCCCTTAATAATGATAATAATTATTCTGAAAACAAGCTAAGCAAGTTCACAGAAAAAAGGTTGCCTGTCCCCTCCTTCATCCTTGAAGCCATATGCACCTTCACTCAAAATATGGAACTGGAGCTGCTGGGGTGGGAGCAGATAACAAATTGCCCCAAATTGGTCCAGCAAGCAGTACCCCAGTGCCCCATTCCCACATGGTTCAGGAGGGTTTCCCTATCATTTGGAAATCCCCTTTAGGGGTACATATAGCTGCCAGGGTGACCAAGGGCCAAACATTTTCCCCCATGAACTTTCTTAATTTATTTCAGAATCCTAGTCATTGTATTTTGAAGTTGCATGGGAAGATCTGATAACAGCTGCTAACAAGAGAAAACGTCACTGCACTTTTTCACCGTGATAGTAATTCCAATGCACTAAATTCTGATGGCTTTGTTTAGCTGCAACTATTATGCTCCAAACCTGCCACTGTTTTGGGCTTGTAGAGTGCTTTCCTCCAGTTCATTTCAATGGACAAAGCAGGTCTATGGGCATTTTCATGTGTGCGCATGCATTTGCTGCCTCCATTGTAACGGATGAGGAAACCCACACATGTGGGGCTCCAGTTCAAGGCATGGCTCTTTTTTCCATTATAAACTTCTATAACTTTAGAAAAATATTTATTTGGTCATCCATTTATCCATCACATCATCATGGGAATTTCTTCAGTGGTATATTCTCCCCTGACCCGGACCATTTGTTGATCCCCAGAATGCTACTGTTTAAAGAAATTGCTTTGTATATAATCACTAGGTAATCACTGAAGTGCTTAACAAAACTAAAATTGGGTCTTGTTTTCAACATGAATAGGTTATATTGCTAAGTGCATCCAAATAATTTTTCCTACAAAACCCCAGACGTAGGAGATAAACAGTAACAATGGATTGGAGATTGGGGAGGGATTCTGTCTCTTGCTGCTTAAAATGTGAATTGAATTTTAATTGTTTAGCAAAGCAAGCATCACACAATGCTCCAAAAGTTTTAAAAATCAGGGATAAAAGTTTACATCCAAAAGTGATGGGCATATGAAAATTGTGCTTTCAGACAGTAGAATAATTTATTATACCAATTCATCTCGCCTTTTGATTCTGGGAAAATTTGTATAACATTATATCTATATCTATCTATATATATTTATGTATTTTATATATATATATATATATTTATATATATGTGCAGATTCTCATTTACAGTTCCTGCAAAAATCTAAAACAATGTGCTTCACTTCATATATAGCAAAGGCACCTGTGTTATTCTCCCTTTTAAACAAAAGGTGATACCAAGATCCAGGTTTCCTGATGAAGACAACCGTTTTTGTTCCCCCTTCTTTCTTCCAGTCGTTTACGTCCACGAGCCAGACAAAAAGGCCACATTGTCTTCCTGCTTACACCGGAAGAAGATGCTCTGTGGGCTGTTTCGGAGCTTCATGATGGGACGAAGGAAACCGGGCAGAACTGTGAAGCAGAGGGACAGTAACAAAAAGGCTATTCTGGTGTGAGGAGGGGTCGGGAGTCTTTTCAGCTCCACAAGCAGATGTTGCTACTGGACTGACACGTGGAGCCTGCTCCTGCCGGGGAAAGGTAAAGTTTACCATTGGGACAAACGCAGAGCTCATAGATAGTCTGTCGAGCTGCTGATGAGCTCGGCGGGGAGGAGGAAGAGGAAAAAGTTCCCACTGGTAGATTTCCTAATCGGATTGAGTCTGCGTTTAAAAATATCTAGGAGGAAAAGAGAAGAGAAAAGAATGTAAAGCTCTTTTCATAGTGTATATCAGGCATGTTCAACCAGTCGATCGTGATCTACCTAGGTCGATTGTGTGATCCAGATCGATCGATTCCCCCCCCCCCAAAAAAAAGCTCAACAACTTTGGCCAATCAATCTAATGGGTAGGTCACTGCCAGTTTTTTTATAGTGGGGTGTAGATTGCAGTCTCTTGGGAGCTGGACATGCCTGGTGTATATTATAGATGCCTCCCTATCGTGTGTGGATGGCGCCATTTTGCCTGCCAAAGCAACCACACTCACCTACAGATATCAGGCAGACAGGGAATGATAAATACATGGGGCTTGGCTGAACATTCTCTGTCCGCTAGCACAGGAGTTGTTTAAAGGTTGTGCAACAAAGGAAACCTAGCGCACTAGTTGCACAACAGCTGACTCGTGTTGTGGAGGGAGACAAAGGAAAGGGAGCAACTTCTTTCCTCTTGTGCCAGCGTTGCTACTCCTATGACTGCCACCTGACAGGGAAGGAAAAGGAGAGAGTTTGGGAGGTGTCATTTGGGGACAGTGAAGCTTTGAAAATCAAACCAATGTCTTTTTGGAGAAAGCTGTTACCAATTCCAAGGTAATTACTGGAAGCTGCCCAGAGTGGCTCAGCAAACCTAGCCAGATGGGCATGGTATAATAATAAGTATTATTAGTATTAATTGAGGACAGCATTGGGGGGATCACCCATTTCCAGTAAGGATAAATTGGATGCAGTTTGCTATGGAGTATGGCAGGAATTCACTTCTTTTTATAACTTACCTCTAGGGTTACCACAGATATAAGCAAAAAGCTCATGTCCAATTGGCATATGGAGGTCCCATTGGCCAGGCATTTGATCCTGAAATGGCTGGCTGCTCACTGGCAGAAACTCCAATGGAGGGCTGTAGACTGACAGCCCTCAGAACCAACAGAATGGGTTTTACTGTTACAACTGCCGTTAGCTTTTTACTGATGCCTTTTACGATCTTCAGAGTGGCAACAACGGTGTAAAAGCATGAGAGCAGTATTTTAAAAGCTCTTGAGCTTAAATACTGGTACAAGGCTGAGGCTTTAAGTATTTCCTGCATTATAGCAGCTGCCGAGGGACACATTAGTGTGACTCAAGCTCAAGCCTATGGAAAGCAATGGGACTCCGTGGCAGTGTAATGGCTACCTATAAAGTACTTCTTGGAGCAATTCAAACCATCGTTATTTTCATGCCATGTGTGGTTTGGACCGATAGTTAAATATGGATATAAACTTGAAAGCTGGGATATAATAGCATGCAAGTCATCAAAGTTTTCAAAGCACCTTGAAAACATACACATTTCAAGACTTCTTCCTTTTGGTGATCTTGATTTAACTGTGGCCCGTTTATCAGTACCGCTAAGTGGAAGGAGCAGGTAAGCTATGCATTTTTCATCACTAATGTAGTGTTATTTTGTACATTTGTTGCTGCAGGTAAACTTGGAACCCAACGTTAGTGTATCAAAATAATGAAGTTTGAAAAGAGCAGTGAAAGTGAAAAGGAACGGTATAATCCAGTAACTAAACCATGATTGTTTAACTTTGGGTATCTTCTGATGGTAAAAGGAAGGGTTGTCAGCCACCTGCACAGTCTCTTTCAGAGTCAACTAGGAAAGCTTGCTTGTAATATCTGAAGCTTTTCTCTGTGTTTGAGGCACATTTGCCATAAATTGTATTGACAACCTTGAGCTGCACTGTTAAATGCTTCGATTCCTGATGTAATCTTTTCATGCTGACACAAGTATGTGGTAAGGATGATCTGGCTAACAGAGCACCATTTGAGTTGTGTTTCCCACATCTATGTTTCGTGTCATGGTGCTCCTATCAGACTTACCTCCCCTTCTGTGGACTGCAAGTGTAGTTCTTTTCTACAGGTAGCTTTTAAGTCCCCTGCAGCTGCACTCACTTGTATTCCCTTGGGAGCTTCCATTATCAAAGATCTAGTTGGCGATTCGAGCCTGAAAGTGTGTTTTTGAAAAAAGGAGAGAGAGGGGGAAAGGGGGGAAAGTCTTAAATGATTATGCTTTGCACATATCACCCAACAGCATAGGTAAAATCTTTTCCCTAAGACAATGTAAAAATAAAACTTCCACTGACTCCCCTGCTTTTTGGAAAAATTCATTTTCAAGATGAAAAATGTCAGTTCTTACAATATTCATATTCCTTTAGCTCTCAGTTCGGAGCTGTTTTTGGAACACACGGCATTTACTTCTGGAACCACATATTTCTATATGCACATAAATACACGTACATGCATTCACATCTTAGTGCATGTCTGTGTTATAGATAACAAAATATTATGCTGAAAATGCGTTATTGTCTCATGTAAGAGCCTGGTTTTATGACCACCATGTGGTGGGTTGCTTTCTGCTTGTGCCAAGGAGGCGAGGAGTGATAGCACACAAAAAATCTACACTCAAATATTTGCACTGCATCTTTGCAACGTTAATTCTACCACCCTACCCAGAAGTGCTAATGATTTATGCCTGCAGCCTATCTTATGATTGTTTCACTGTCACCGTGACTGGTGACTGTCATGCTAGGAGGGTCTTAAATATGTGATTCTGCAAAAGAAAGCAAATGAAAATCATCAACAAACAATATGTACAGCCTGAAGACTGACAATATGGCTTTAGCTTCCTACAGCCTGTGGTGGCCTGTCTATCAAGACTTTGTATGGATTCACATCTTGCATTATTTGCATGATCATTACAATTCTACTACCATGACTGGAAGCTCAGAATTTACAGTTTTTTTATTTGTTACTCTTTATTTTTTCTGAGGAGTTCAGAGAGGCTTACAGTACATATGGCTCTGAAATGGGCTTCCATCCAGTTAGTTTACAAAGCTAGACTTGCACACCTTCTGCAAGGGATCATGTGATGCATGTGGTTTTGTTAACCGACAGCAGGACTCACCTGCAGACGTCAAGCTCAGAATTTGTAACTACTTTGATGTTTTGTCTGCTCTTTATGAATTTTCCCCTTAGCTTAAGAAGATGAGCATTAGAACAAAAAAACCCCAGCCCTGCTGGATCAAGTCAAAGGCCTATCTAGTTCAGCATGCTGTTTTCACAGTGCACAACTGTGGGAAGGCTGCAAGCAGGCTTGGTTGAATCTATGTTGTGAGGTGCATATGAAAAGCTCTCTCACCTTATGAAGTTGACACATAAGAAGCTTCTCATATGTTCATCTCACATGAAAATGTTTATCTCTACATCTATCCGTAAACAAATTTCAAGTGACTACCTGTTTCTGCAAGGCCTTTGCACTTCGATAAAACCTATGGCCATTTTCCCCCCTTCAAATTCAGCAATATGACCTTCTTAACTTCATTTTTATGCATAATCAGCACAGTCAGAAAAATAACAATCCAAATTCAGTGTCTTGCCCCCAGAACAAATTTTGCTGCCTCATTATCTACTGGTGGGACTCTCCCCCCGGCCCAGGTTTTATTTTATTAATTTTGTTTTAGATATTTCTATGCTGCCCTTCAGTAAGAAATCCCAGGGTGGTTTATAGAAGAAGAAAGTACCATCTCCCAGTTCTCAGACTACCAGTGAACATAACAAATAAATAAAACAAATGGTGGACAATAAGAGAATGCAAGAACTACAACAGCAGTGAGACCTTAAAAGCCAGATAAAAGCAAATAGTGTGAGTTAAATTGTGTTTAAAAGGCCTAGGAAAACGGAAATGTTTTTTCCTGAAACCAAAAGGACAGCAAAGTATGCATCAGTTAGGTCACTCTGGTGAGAGCATTCTAAAATTTTGAGACGAACAAGAATTTCACTGCTCATATTTTGTTTTGAAACAACCATTACGAGTCCCCAAAACTGGTTTCCAGGTCTTGATATGGAAAAACTAATAATCTCAAGCCAAAAGTGAAGTACTTTCAAATCCATTGGTTTCACATGTAACCCCTCTCATTAAAATCAGTGGAACTTCAGAAATATTTGTTATATGCTTTCTGAAAGTGCAGCATTTTCCATGGGGCTACTACAGCATTCTCTTTTAGATATCTTTGCTCTAAAGAAAAGGGCATGGTTTAAATTCCAGGCAAGTTCTCTTTTGAACAGTCTGAGAACCTGCTTTCCTTTCAGAGAATAAATTCCTTGCCATAACGATACTTACTTCACTGCTACCAATGCAGTGTTTTATTCCCAGCCCTCCCTTAGGCAACAAGAAGGTATGCAACTATATGATAAAATGGGCTAAAATTTCTACATGCTGCTCTACTGTACAGGAAATTTAAAGTAAGTGTGGTTTGATTTTTTTAAAAAAAAATACTACTTGCCGTGGAGGCCAAATAGCTTCTCTGTAAAAAGATTTCATTTCAGACACCACCACTAAGTTAAAAGCATGGTTAGAAATAATGGGCACCATCTACCCAAAGTTAAGGACATTTAAGATCCTTTGGTTGCAGAGAAAGAGATGTTAAAAGGTGCTTAACCTCGCCCCTGAAATCACAGGGACTGGAAAGCACTTAAATTTGATGGGGACATGCCTGGAATATATACCACAATCCTAAACTTGCTATAAGAGACTAAGGTTTCTTATCGCCTATTGTGTCAACACAATGAACCAGTATAAATGTTTACCACTAGGAACTTTCATTGGTTGTGAATCAGGAGAAAAGAGTTGCAAGCTGCACCTTCAAAGAAACCTCTCTGAGGTTTGCTAATCATATTCCACTTGCCTTCCCAGGCCTGCTTGAGAGAGGTGTGGGCGTGTGTGTGCATGGATGCACAGAAGCGCAAGTCAAACCACCCTAAGATCAAGGAAAATGTCACCAACAACCAGTGCTAAATTTCTAGAAAAAGAGGTGCAGAACTCACCATGAACGTCTCCCTTGTGCTCTTATAATGGCAATGATGCCCACCTGAGAGCCAGAACTCCGTTCCAGCGAGTTCCAGGTGAAAAAAAGCCCAGCTGATGAGGAAAACTAAAATGGTACTTGGAACTGAGTGAGTTCAACTCAAGCCAGGACTCTCAAGAGGCAGAAGACAATTGATCTAAGATGGTTACTCAGCATTCAAAAGCAAGTAAAGAAGGCTTGGCCATAATTATTCGGAAAGAGAATGGAGGTACTTTCAGGTTCTTTTGCTCTTATAGCCTTAGAACTGAATTAAAAGGAGATAGATCACTAGCATGGTGTGATAAGGGTTTGGAAATTTAGGAAGTGGAGTTTTGCTTTGCTGGACAATCTTGTTTTGCCTGAACTAATCTTCCTACAAGGCAACTATACCCAGATTCTATGTTTCAGTATGGTGGGGTTCAAAGATTCTGCTAGCTTGCATGCAGGTGAGTTAGGGAATCTGCCCAGTTCAAAGAGTTCTGAGGTTTCAGGCGGTGGGACCAGCAACCTTCCACAACTCACAAGCTGGCAAAGGGGTCAGTGGGTTATGGTATGATTCCTTAACAAGGAGGGGGAGGTTGCTCTACCTCTGGCACTATAAAGAGATGGAGGTGGCGGTGAATACTTTCATATCTCTGGGTAAAACATAAATGTCCCAAAACATGGGAAAAGGAGTCTCAGCGGCAACTACATGGAATGTAGATTGGCCCTGGTTTGGGTTCATTATTGCAAAAGGGGAAAAGGTAGCATTAAAAATGAACACTCAAAGGGAAAGACCAGGGCATGAGTAAGTCATTCATTTTCAAGCTTCGGGTATCTAATGAGTGGGGAAAGGTGTTTCACTTTCCCTCATTTCTTGCATTTCTCCTGCAACATCTGGTCCCCTCCCCTCCATGAAACTGGGTTTCTTGGATATGGATTTCTCAGATGCAGCTAGTGGAAAAGCAGCTATGGTCAAGGCATACAGGGGAGAATCAATGGGGAGGAATCAGGGTAAAGCAAACATTCCCCAACTGCTGCCTCTCCCCTCCAAATTGCACTTCCTCTCCCAGGCATCTTTTCAACTGTTTGGCTCTTAAACCAGGAAAGATCATTACAGCCCCAGCTCCAATTCAAAAATACGGCAGTATCGAATTTATGACTTAACTTCATATTATTTCATGCAGAGCATGTCAGTTACCTTATTATCAATCCTAAAGCTCTCATTAAGTCCTAGACATCTCCTAGCTAGACTCTAATTGAACGGAACATTCCATTATTTTTGGCATAGCTAGTTTTCCTTATTCTACCAGGAATCATAGAAAATAATTGACTACTTTGATGTTAACAAGTCTAGAAAGATAGGTGAAGTGTGCGCGCATTAAGCAATAGTGTCTGGAGTTACAATGTAGTTTGTTGCCAAGGCGGGAGTGAAATCTAAAGATAAAATGACATCTCAAGAGCCTTTGAAAATGTCGTTGTTATGTATTGTAAGTTAAGGAGAGGTTTTGTAGTGATAACACTGGGGTGGGGAGAGATCAGAGGAGAAAGGTAGCAGAATTAAATGAAGGGCCGTTTGAAAACTTGTGACACATAGAACAGATGTGTTATATATGAATAGAAGCGGAATCCATTGTTTGAGGAGGAACCAGGGGAGGAGAGGAAGAAGACCACGGTGACCTGCAACAAATCCTTCATGCACAGAGAACCTACATTGGAGGTGGTTGAATAAGATGCTCTCCTGGGAACAATGCAACCCAGAACAGGGATACTGCCACAACATTCTCCATTATCTATGTATGCTGGCGTTCTGAGTGACCTCTTGTTGTTCCAAAAGTGGAATGGCTGTACTGGGAATTATCCACTGTGCTGATTTTTTATTTCAGAATTTTGAGCATAGCACTGGGTGTGTGCGCTTTGCTACAGCCTCCAGTAATTACATGTTTTTCCTCTCTTCTGCATCAGTGCATGATCCCCCTGTTACTCTGCACATGGGGTACATGAGTTGGTGACAGGGGTGAGATAGGGATGCAGGGACTAGTAACATCTGCATGCCATGGGTGTGAGAGAAGGCTTCACTGAATGGAGGTCGAATACATAGGAGACCCAGGAGTTTATTTTATTTATTTTTAATACTAATAAAAATAATCTGTAAACCTTATTGGCTTGGGGAAAGTGTGGGGGTTTTTTTGCCTGCACGATACTGTGCTGATCCTAGATTGGCCTGACTGGTGTCAGTGTAAACAGATGGTTGTAAATGACAGTAGTATGGGGATGGATTTAATAGCAAACAGAGATTAGGGTAACAGCAGCTATAGGGGGAGAAGTGATCCCTTCCAAGGTTTGTTTGGATGACACAACTAAAGCTGTGATCACTGGTGGAAGAACATGAGTGCGGAGGGAGTGGACCACCGCCGGCACCACTATTCCGGTAAGGTGCCATTGCGTTGCCCCCCCCACGCACCGGGTGCCATGCCCCCACAGGCAGTGCATCATGCCCCCAGGATGCGCACCATGCCCCTGCGGGCAGCGTGCCACACCTCTGGGATGCATGTCATGCCCCTGGGGGGTGCCAGCCATGCCCCCAGCTGCTCTCCGCCCCCGGTAGCTTTGCCGCTGGCTGTGATCTGGAAGGACTTCTCTCAGCCCTGGACTGGACAGGTGAGGTCTGCAGGGTTGGAAACAAATGATGCAGTACCTCTGGCCCAGAGTCAGGAACAAGTTGTCTAGATAATTTGGCATTTTGAGGGGAGGGGGATGTGGGCAGACATCTCCTGCTCTCGCTTAATCTCACACTGTTCAGTTTTCCGTAGATCTCTTCATTAATAAATGAAGCAAACTTTTAAAACATATGAAATAAGAATGTAAACTGCATTCCTTTTTAATGAAGGAAATTGCATTCAAAAATTATACAAGGGCAGATAATTTTTCATTGCATTTCTCATGTGTGGATCCAGGGTTTTCCTGTGCTTGTCATATTTCAAGATAGTCAAGGAGTGTTTGTGACCAAAGTCCTATCTACAAATCTTCTCGATCCACCAGGTCCCTTTTCCTGTGGATAATGACTTAAAGGTTTGCACATGTCTATACCTCAGAGACACCACCTTGCCAACAAAGGTCCGTATAGTTGAAGCTATGGTTTTCCCAGTCGTGATGTATGGAAGTGAGAGCTGGACCATCAAGAAGGCTGATCGCCAAAGAATTGATGCTTTTGAATTATGGTGCTGGAGGGGACTCTTGAGAGTCCCATGGACTGCAAGAAAATCAAACCTATCCATTCTTAAGGAAATCAGCCCTGAGTGCTCACTGGAAGGACAGATCGTGAAGCTGAGGCTCCAATACTTTGGCCACCTCATGAGAAGAGAAGACTCCCTGGAAAAGACCCTGATGTTGGGAAAGATGGAGGGCACAAGGAGAAGGGGACGACAGAGGACAAGATGGTTGGACAGTGTTCTCGAAGCTACAAACATGAGTCTGACCAAACTGCAGGAGGCAGTGGAAGACAGAAGTGCCTGGCGTGCTCTGGTCCATGGAGTCACGAAGAGTCGGACATGACTAAACGACTAAACAACATGCCTCTCTAATGGGGATATTAGCTGTAGGACCCAGATGCCTTATTCTCTAGCAACCATGAGAGTTTGGTTGAGTCGCTTCCTGAGGACAGGGATTTCAGTTATCATTTCCACAGGAGTAAGGTGACTCCAAGGGCCACTAAAGCTCTGCAAAGTTTCTAATTATGGCCTGCCTCTATGGAACCTCAGGGATGTGAATACAGCCTTCCAGGCCTCATGGCTCTTCCAGGATCAACCCTCCTTTACAGCCCCATGCTCCATTGGCTCTGAGTTGCATCCCTCTTGAGTGTGTTTGTCTGGTTACAGCATGCCATGGTCACAATGCGGTGAAATCAAAATTAGTTGGTCCACTTACTTTTGCCTCTGGCCTCACCTACTGCTAAGCCTATGGTGCTCAGGCTGAAAAAGGTTCCCTGCCCCTGCTCTATGGTTTTAGCTGATCTTAGGCCACCTGGCCACTTACCTGCCTCTAAACCATCAGCCCCGACAGACACTTCCTGTTTGGTGCACTGTTCTCGGTGCAGCTGTTGCTGAGTATGTTGCCATTTAGAAGCTCCCTTATTCACATTAACATACAAAAGCACAAATGCACCAAGATCTACCCTATATAATTTATGTTGATGGCTGCTTTGTGAGGCTTCCTCCTGCCCTGAAAGTAGATCACATTAACATGTGCCTTCATAGCTTCAAATCAAATCTTTTAAAGTTCTGTATCTGTTTAAGGGCAGCGGGGGGAAATCGCGTTTGGCCTCTTTGTGGCTCAAGCTTTTAATGAAAGGATGTCCTGCTATGTTAGTGCTTTTCTCTTACTCCCTCTGTCTTTTTCGAAAACTGCTCCTGCTGATGCCATGCGGTTGCAGCTTTGTAGAAAACACAAAACTATTGTGCAGGATTTGTGGGTCTTCAATACAGATCAGAATTAAAAGGGGATCCTACTATCCTCGTCGACTCCTTGTCGCTTGATCAATTTTCCATCTCATTATGCCCAGTGTTGGCTTTCAGGATTAGTTTATAGTCAATCTTACTGTAGCCTTGATGATAAAAGGGGGAAGGAAGCTATTAAATTTGATTTTCGAGTTCTCCCCAGAGGTGCAGGACAACAACAAAGCAATTTGCCCCCCTTATTAAGAAGTTGATTGAGGGCATAGATTTCTGCAGATAACCACTGTGGTCTTTTATTGTGTATAGAAGCTGTTTGTTTCTTAATGACTACCTGGACAAACTGTGTTGCTGTCATATTTAAAATAAATATTTTGGGGTTTATACTCTCCTTAGTTTAGCTGGGCTCTTTCTGACAAAACGTGGTAACTGGAGTCTGACAAATAAATTATACAGGTGTAATTCAGTTATACAGATGTAATTCATTTTACTGTTTGTAAAATATGATCCTCTTTTCCTGCTTGTTCCTGCTAATGAGTCTCAGGTTCAGCTAAGCTTTCTTGGGCCAGGGATCATGTAACAGGGTTTATAAACTCTCAAAAATGGCTACAGGCAGCAAAATCTTGCTAGCAAAAGATTAACTTGGGTAGATTTTATCTTGTCTGAGCTGAATGGTTGACTAGCAAGGGAATTTAAAGATGATTTAGAAGGAACAAAATGTAAACATCCCAAACTATGGGGTGTGTGTGTGTGTGTGTTCAGAGTATGAGAAGCATGTTCATAAATGTTTAGCATATGATTTTTATTTTTCAGATTAGATTTGGTCATTGATACTGCTGTCATTTATCGAGGCAGCTGAATTAATTTCCTAAATCTGAAAAATGCTTAAGAATAAGAATAAAGTTATTTATGTGGATAATAAAAATAACATACCTGTTTAAACAAAGTTTTACACATGGAAGTTGCAGTCCGAACCTACTTATCTAGGAGTAAACACCAGTGAACTCTATGGAACACATACAGGATTGTACCGTTAACCTCTCAAAAAATTTAAATTTTATATTATTAAATGTACTAGATATAACATTATGGAAGTAGAATAAGACAAACATTTGTTTGTTTAAAAAAAAACATTTCAAGATAACCTCATGATGGAGATGCTCAAAAGTGAGGTGCAAAAAGGCATTCAAAATAAATAGGGCTCAACTGAAACTGATCCAAAAAGATTTCTTTCTTTCTTTCTTTCTTTCTTTCTTTCTTTCTTTCTTTCTCCTCCTGAACTGTTGGAGAATTTCAGTCCTCCCCTATTTGGTGAAACAGCCTACCCCATTTTGCCATTCATGAATTCTGGGTGCAACTTATAATAATAAAAGAATAAAAATATTATATTATTTTTTAAAAAATATATTCAAAAACAGCCTTAGTTTATGATGACCAGACACTGGCACAGGTTCTGCCTACAGTGATGGACCTTGGTGTCTCAAATTTCAGCGGCACCTTGTGCAATGCCAAAGTTCTGTACCCCCTGCCTCTGACCTTCCATTCTACTTCATAGTTGAGGTGTCTCCTGCAGGGAGTGCAACCAAACTGGTCAAGCTCCCCCAAAGCCGCCTCTGCTGCCTGTCCTCCTCTGAGAAAGTGGAGTAGATATGGGTGCCATCAGTATGCTGGTGATGGCTGATTCCATACTTCCAGATGACCTCATGTAGTGGCTTCACACAGATATTGACTAGAGGTCTAAGACTGACCCCTGTGGAATCCACAGCTGAACTGCCATGGAGTCAAGCAAAAGTTCCTCAGTGCAACCCTCTGAAACTTAGCCTTAGGTAGAGCAGGACCACCATAACACTGTGTCCTTTACTCCAACCAGCAAAGTTGGTAATAAGATTTCATGGTTGATGGTACTGAGGAGTGGCAAAATATCTGCCTTCCTCCTGTTACCACAACCAGTCTGCTACTGGTTATTTTAGGTGCCTCTCTCCTTATATCTTTTCTAGGGTTTCCTCACACATACCCCTCTTGATTTCTGGACAGGAAACAGGAAGTGGTGCTCCATCGGAGCCAGGAGATGTTGCCCCATCACAGCTAGAGTTATCCTTCAGGGCAGGCTTCCTCAACCTCGGCCCTCCAGATGTTTTGAGACTACATTTCCCATCATCCCTGACCACTGGTCCTGCTAGCTTGGGATCATGGGGGTTGTAGGCCAAAAACATCTGGAGGGCAGAGGTTGAGGAAGCCTGCTTTAGGGCAACGTGTTCAACAAGGGATCTCATCTGATTTCTGCTCAAGTTAAAATGCACATTTTACAATGGTTCCAGATTGATGACTGCACTCCCTTGGTGAAGTGCTTGAGTCCATCTCTTGAATCTGCTTCCAAATCTGCTTTGGACATCAACCTTACCACAACCTCTGTGACACGTGCTGAGATGGAAATGATCCCCAAAAACAGAAGAAGAAAGAACCTTATACTGAAACACAACTGTTTGTTTTAGGCTTACATTTAATCTCTTTGCCTTTTCAGAAAAATATTGATCAGGGCTCAGCAGCACAGCCACATCTAAACATATCTAAGGCTTCAACAGGGAAGTCATTTTCATTAAATAAATAAATAAATAAATCTTAGTTTGACTTACAGACTCCCTGGAAGTTTTAGGATTCGATCTTTTTTATAAAAAAATCTCTCTGATATTTGGGGAAAAGACAAAAACCACAAGAGTGACTGGCCGGCAAATGCAGTATTGTTTCACTGACATCAGGAGTGAGTGGGGTTTTTTTTTTGTTTGGATTGCAGCCTTTGAATAACCTTGGAAGGATAGATTCATAGGAAAGTGAAGGACAAATATGGCTCAAGAGAGAGAGAAAATGAGCAAAAGGCAAACATAGTTTTCAAGGGCAAACCACAGCATGTCAACCCTTCCCTGACATTTGTGGCTTGCACATCCTGAAAGAGCTCATAATAAGAGCAAAAACTCAGTTTTCAGAGGGACAGGAGTGCTCTACAAACCCCATTTAACAATGAATGAATCCTGACCCATCACCGCTTAAGACAACTTTGATACAAGGCACAGATACATGTCAAAAGGAAAATGCTCTTGTGAAAAGGTCTAAGATTAATTTGGATTCTTCATTTGTAGGCGAATTACTTGAAAGTTTTGTTTATGGGTGAGGAGTACACAAATGCTATAGTCATATTAATGAACAATATAACATACTTTAAAGGCGTTTTAAAGCATAGCTGGTCTATTGATAACTTGCCAAATAAAACTGAAATCAATGCTTTCGAAACACCTACTTGAGGTCTTGGGAAGGATCTGCTCTGATATGGGGAGTCTCCACAGAGTGCTCAAATACAGCCCCTTCTGTGCCTAAAATAAATACATAAATAGGATACAGGATGGTTATATTCTATGTGAAGATCACAGTTTAAATGTATTACATTCCTCAAACAAAAGCATTTCATTGATCTGATTTGTTTAATGTTTCGGCACGTTACTGTTGGTGAGGTTTTCTTCAAATTAGACTGGCTCTAGAAGAATGCTTCCAGTGCTCCCCCCCCCCCTAGAAAAAGAGGTGCCAGAATTCACCTTGAACACCTTCCTTATTCTTCCACCTGGGAGGTGCCAGAAGTGAGTTTTGGTGAGCTGCGGCTGAAAAATTAAAGCCCTGCTGGACTCTTACCGTCTTCACTGACCATTGGTTAAGCTGGCTAGGTATGATGGGTAGTGCAACAATATCTCAGGGCCCATAGCTGAGGAGCACTGCTCTAGAAGGGTTTCATGTTTTAAAGAAAATGTGATATATGAAAAAGATTTGATTGGTGGCACTGGAAGCAAAGGACCTGATCTTCAGGCTGGGCTGCTGCTGCTGCCTCATTCATATCTACAGTGGCAGAAGCTCCATGCTTAAAGGACGGTGCTTATACATCTGCCTTGTCCAGAAAAGGAAATGGACCAGCACTTGTGTAAAGAGGAGTGCTTCTTCTGTCCAGGAGAGCTTCCATACAGAAATTTCCACTAATGACCGATTTATGTTTCCCCTTTCTTGCATATGAGTATAATATCCCAGATCTTAGACAGCCACCTCTAGTCTAGATCTCCAGTATCTTATGCAATGCTTCAGGATATAATGAATTATACAAGATTATTTTTTTTCATAAATTATTTTATTCTATATGACCAAAGTGGTTCCCTCCAGAGGTGACTGGATTCTAGCTCCCATCTTTTCATCTTAAGGTAGCATTCAGATTTGTGTCTGGTTTCATGATTATTTTTATTGTTTTATTCTCTATACAGTTTATTTATTTATTTATTTTGGTACATGGGGTACATGGCTTAGAAATACTAATCATTAAGCGATATACACATGCCTTAAATAAATAATAATTAGCTAAAAACTGATCAACATTTGAAAACAAAGCTTTTTGGGGTTGTTGTTTTTTACAAAACTAGATCACAAGTCATAGAAGGGGAGTGACAGCAGCTATTTATTAGTTCAAACTCTCAGCTTTCAATATTGGGCTGCAATGTGTTAACTAGAGGACCAGTGATGTACTCTCTTAAACAACATAATCATGGACATTGAGGGATCATCCATAAAGAAATTAGAGATTACAGCAGACCGAGCGTGGAAAATCTTCTAGGAGGTATCATTTAAATAAGGCAAGAAACCCACAAGATACATGGCCATTTTATAAATGGCAAGATTCTCAGAAATATTTCTCTGACACAGAGCTCAGCATACATCATATCCATCCTAATTCAGTACAAGCCACAGCTAGTCATGCATTCGCAAATTGTACTCCCCTGAAACTATGGAAACTGAAAATTTAGTACTCTCAGAGACTGGCTGGTGTAAACTACTTATTTCTGCTCGATTTACCAGTTACTGATATTCGGCCTTTGGAAAATGACAATGAAGATGGTTTCATTAATACCACTGGAAGCATATATTACAAATTACAGAGCTGAAAGTTTGGCAATAGATCATGTTACCCCTGCATCCACAGAATGAGCACAATGAGTGGGTACTTGTTATATAAACAGCAAAACAAGGGTTTTCTCCATGCATTGTCTTGCTCTCAAAAAGAAAATGGCAGCACATTCAGCACAACACCAAATAAAGGCTAAATTGTGCCGTTTTATTGGGAGTACTCTAGATGCAAAACCGCCGCCACCTCCCTTTAATTCAATCATACATCTAGGGTCACAATAAAATGAAAGCAAACTCAATGTTGCATGTACTGTTCATTTCAACAAAGTTACCAAACAACAAGGTGTTGCTTTGGTACATTGTTGGTGTCGCTGACCAAAGTTGCCATGGTTTCAAAAGCCTCGGTGCTTCTACAGCTGGGTAAGCAAATGAGAGGGATGTTATTCCTGTAGATACTTGGACCCTGACTTCTCAAATCACAGATATAAGGAACTTCGGTTGTGCCTGTCTTTGTCAACAGGCGCCCATCGTTGTGGTGATGTAGGATTTACAGGTGGGTCCAGGATATCAGTTAAATGCTACTGGTAAAAGATTTGCAAGTCATTGTGTTAGAATGAGAAACAATGTGCAATATTTCTCAGCTGTATCATAAAACGGAAGCATTTAGCTTGAAGTGTTACTTGGCAACATTGGAATATGTGCAGCCAACACCAGTTCTTGGACTAGTATAGCGTTTGAATTAATAATATACAGTGGAACCTCGGTTTTCGAGTGTCTCAGAAGCCGAACACGGGAAACTTAAAAAGTAATTGCTTCCGTTTTCGAACGAGCCTCAAAAGTCGAGCGTCTTCCACTGCGTGTTTTTCTTTTTTCTCAATGGATTTTGCCGACCATCCATTGCTCCTCGATTTTCAAACATTTCAGAAGTTGAACAGTCTTCCGGAACACATTATGTTAAAAAACTGAGGTTCCACTGTACTTAAATTATGACAGATTGAAACAAGAGGCTTGACACTGCCATTTAGATTATGTGAATGTGTGTACACAAACAATTACACCAATCCCAGCATAAGTCGTCTTAGCAACTCTTTCCCAGGTCATAAAAATCTAAGAGTCATACTGGATGAGACCAAAATTTATCTAGTCCATCTTTTGCTATCCATAGCAGCCAACTGGACACCTTTTGGAAGCCTCCAAGTAGCGTATGAGGACAATAACCGCTTTGCTGTTGCTCCCCAACAAATTCCCAGTAACAGGACACAGCTATCACAAGTAATAATAGTAACCATTTACAGCATTCTTCTCCATGAAATCTATATAGGCTAGTGACTATCACATCTTGTGGCAATGAATCCCACAAGTTAACTCCCTCCTTGGCTCCACCTCTCCTCCTTCCAATCTGCCCCAGCTTCACTTCTATTGCCACCTGCTTTCTCCTAAATCCCCTGCCCAATTCATCCATTCACTCATTCATTTGAATCCCTTGCAGCCTCCTTCTCCCCCCTTACTTTACTTTCTTGTCTCCTTTCTGCCTGCCTATGGACACATTAGGTTTTCTAGCTTCACATTGCCCACCCCTTCTATGATGGTTGAGCAGCTCACTGACATTGGTCTAAGGTATCCCAGTCACAAACAAAAATGAGGTGGTGGGAAAATAATAATAATAATAATAATAATAATAATAATAATAATAATAATAATAATTTATTATTTATACCCCACCCATCTGGCTGGGTTTTCCCAGCCACTCTGGGTGGCTTGCAAAGGTATTTTGAATCCCTGTGGAGGAGTGAGCAGAAGATACAGGTGAAACTCGGAAAATTAGACTATCGTGGAAAATTTCATTTATTTCAGTAATTCAACTTAAAAGGTGAAACTAAATCTCTTTTCTGATGAGAGCAGCTTTTGCATCTCATTTGGAAACCAAGGACCCAGAGTTTGGAGCAAGAATGGGGAGGCACACAATGCCAGATGCTTGAAGTTCAGTGTGAAGTTTCCACAGTCTGTGTTGATTTGGGGAGCCATGTCATCAGCTGGTGTTGGTCCACTGTGCACTGTGCTTCATTAAGTCCAGGGTCAATGCAGCCGTCTACCAGGAGATTTTGGAGCGCTTCATGCTTCCTTCCGCAGACGAGTTTTAAGAGAATGCTGACTTCATTTTCCAGCAGGACTTTGGCACCTGCCCACACCGCCCAAAATACCAAAACCTGGTTCAATGCCCATGGGATTACTGTGCTTGATTGGCCAGCAAACTCGCCTGACCTGGACCCCACAGAGAATCTATGGGGCATTGCCAAGAGAAAGATGAGAGACATGAGACCGAGCAATGCTATTGAAGCATCCTGGTCTTCCAAAACACCTCAGCAGTGCCATAGACTGATAGCATCCATGCCACACCGCATTGAGGCAGTAAGTGATACAAAAGGGGCCCAAACCAAGTACTGAGTACATATGCATGCTTCTACTTCTCAGAGGTCCAATATTGCTCTATTTGCAGTCCTTGTTTTGCTGATTTCATTTAATATTCTAATTTTCTGAGATTGTTAATTTGGGGTTTTCATCAGGTGTACGCCATGATCATCACCATTATAACAAATAAAGGCTTGACATATCTCGCCTTGCATGTCATGAGTCTATCTCATATATTAGTTTCACCTTTTAAGTTGAATTACTGAAATAAATGAACTTTTCCATGATATTCTAACTTTCCAAGTTTCACCTGTAGATCAGGATCTGCTGGGAGATTTCCCAGGTGATCTTCAGTAGTATACTGCTTTGCATAAATGGCTTGCTACTTGATAACAGCCACCATGTGGAGTGCTTTATGGCTTCCTTCCATGTGTGAACAGAAAATAATAGTACTATAGATTGCTAAAAAGCACCGTGCATCATTCGTAAAGATGGAATAGATTAAAGCCATAATATGCACTTTTTAAAAAGGTTATTGAGAAGGTTCTATTTTGATCTTGCCGTTAGTGTTCCTGATTATTACCTATATAATGACTTGCTGGCCATTTAGTCTCCAAAGCGTTCTAACTTTTCTCTGTACCACGGAGCTGAATAATGGATGCAGAAGGCAAAAACCACCTGTCATTACCACAAAGCAAAAGAGAAATGATTTATTGAGAAATGCCCTTCGCCATGGTTCAAGTGGGAAATTCTGCAGGCAATAAGAGAGGGAGAGAGACTTGGGCACTTATATGCCCTTCTTTAGATCAGCAGAGAGGCAAAGTACGGTTCTTAATTTAGCAGTACGGGGAAAGAGGTGCACTGCAAAGCAATTGACAACAAGGCTTGGGAATCTGACACAACCATACCAATAGGAGGAGGGGGCATGTGGAGATACATATGACAGTCAATGAGCCATTCACTACAATAGCCTCAGACATACATTGTAGTACTGCAGCAACTGTTTTTCGCTGCAGGACATTGCAGTAAACAGTGAAAGTTGAAAGCAGCTAATACTTTAAGAAACACCATTGATCAGTGATAAAATTCTCACTTTATACTTTTCAACAGGCTTCCTGGGTTAGAGATTTGCTCTGCGTATTCAAGACTAAAGGTAGGAGATAAAACTTAGATTTTCCATGTGTGGAAGCAAGGGGTATCCAACTTGCTATGGGACCCAGTGTCACAGAGCATGCCGGTCAGTAAATTACACCAGGCATAGGCAAACTCTGGCCCTCCAGATGTTTGGGACTTCAATTCCCATCATCCCTGACCACTGGTCCTGTTAGCTAGGGATGATGGGAGTTGTAGTCCCAAACATCTGGAGGGCCAGAGTTTGCCTATGCCTGAATTACACAGTCCAAAGTTGGAGTTTACTCTTTCTTAGCAAAAATATGATCTCTACAGACTTGGCTGAGTGTCAGGCTCCATGAGATCAGTTCCCATGACTAAAGCTCCCTGTCTCCCCACAGCTGTCTAGGTCTCCTCCTCTCCAGGGCTTTTCCCAAGCAATCAGACTGTGCCTGCATGCCCCCGTTTCCTGGTTCTGGGAGACAGGGGATGGAGAGGACCTTACCTCAGCAAGAGGGGGAGACTGTTCATGAGCCTGACTCATCTCTGCCTCTTGGCTTCCCTCCCAGTTGCCAGCTTCAGCTTCTGATTCTTGACCTGCCACAGACTTTCCCATCTCACTAAGCTTTCAAATACAGGGAGGGCTCAGATTCAATTCCAAACACACGTACACGAAATTAAGACCTGTTCATTTAATGCAACCAGACCCCTAGTGTTAAACAAAGCATGAGATGTTGAGAAATGGTGTAACACTAACAAAACTGAAACAGCATCAAGTATTTGTGTGTCAAGACCCCAAAGCCACCCCCTTGTTGAGAAATAACACACACAAGGACACAGATATTAGGTTAATGTTATTGGGCAAATTTGGCCACAACTTTATTGATTACAGAATGTGAGCGGTATTGGCTTAGGCATTGAATGGACCCGACTATATCTGACTCCTGCCCGATGCTCAGGAAGTCCGGTAAGGGCAAACCACTGGAAGGGGGAGTCCTGTCGATGAATACCAACTCGAGCTCCCCCTAGTGTTCCTGTCGGGGTCGTGTCATGGCCCTAGCCCCTGACCCGGGCTTTGGACAAGATCAACACCCCCGGATTACTTTAACGGAATACCCTTAAGCTTGGAGGGGCAGGTGATGGCCACACCTCCCCTCCCCCATCAAAAGGTCAAACAGTGCCTAACCGCAACCCTAACAAAGATGTGACGATTGCTATGAGGTAGGTGAAAACCACATGGCCAGTGCCAATTTGCCAAGTGGAAAAATTCCTACAAGACCCCTCAACGGTAACCAGCCGAGGTCCATATCAAGGCCAGTGCCTAAACCTGCAAAATAGGGAGGGAGGGCGGGTGATTGAGGAAGCGAGCCAAAGAGGAAGCCCTCCGGCTCGCGCCTCCGTTTACATGGTCCCGGCCATGCCCCCCGACCAGCGGATTGGCTGGCTGGGCTCTGATGTGGCTGGGATCCCCTGGGCAATGGGGGACTAAGTCCCCCGGCCCTGGAGGGGAATGGGGGGACCACGCAGTCCACCACAACTCCTCCCCACTGGGAAGTGGAGCGGATTTCATGACAAGCTCTGAAGTTCATCCACGCAGGGCAGGAGTGGGGAACATCTGACCCTCCAGACGTTGCTGAACTACAACTCCCATCAGCCCTAGCAAGCATGGCCAATGGCCAGGAATGATGGGAGTATTAGTTCAGCAGTGTCTGGAGGGTCAAAGGTTCACCACACTTGATGTAAAGCATTTGACACACATTACCAAGAATAAAATCTACATGTTCTTAACTATGTGAAGGCTGTGTAATCCAGGTATTGGAGAGCTGCGGCCTGTTAGAGAAGCCAATCAGCATGACAGCAGCTACTGGGAAAAGAGGGAAGTTCTCTTAGATGGGAAGTCATTCATGCTACAATTGGACATACCAGGAGGAAGGAAAGTTGGGAAAATTTCAAATAGCTGAAATAGGGCACCACATGCACAGTGTTCATGATAATATGGCCGCAGACATGCACAGTATGTGTTTGTTTCTCTAGCAGAATAATGCTGCAAAGGTTTTGGGGGCACCTTAAAGACAAATAAATTATATTATGGCATAAGCTTTCATGGACTAGAGCCCACAAAAGAGATGCATGGTGTGTAAGCATCAGTTGTTGGGCATATGCCATAGAAGAAATGTTATGCTTTAAGGTGCCACAATACACTTTGTTGCTGCAACAGACCAGCACAGCTCTCACTCCGGAATCTGTGGCCAAGTTCCAGGAGAAGGATTGCAGCATTTGTTTCCTTTGGTTGAGAGAGCACTGGAGACTTAATGGTGTATTTGGACTATTTGCTTTATTTAACAAATGCACAAGCAGAGCAAAGGTGGAGGCAAACAGGCACTCCTGCAGAAGGCAGACAGATTCCCAGATAACTATCTGGACCTACAAAACTGTACTCCCCGCTCCAGCTAATTCCACATAGCTATTAGGACAGCAGCTATTAGGAAATCTCTCTCTGTTCTATCATTGCCCATTCAAAGCTGCTAGCTACTATTTCACATACACATACTGCAAAGAACATGTCGGAGACCCTATACAAAGCACAGGTCTGCAAAGCACAGGTCTGAGACCTCTCTAGCACTGCAGGAGAGAATTACCCATTGAAGGGACCATCCCTGGTCATTAAGAGGCATTAACATGCCTCTGTCAGATCCCAGATTTACAGAGATTGAGCCAGCCAAACTCACAGCTGTATTTTCCCTTGATCCTAGTCTGTTCACACAGGCACTCAATTAGTCATATCCTTTGCTGTTTTATTTAATCTCCCTTCTCTGTTGTCACCATGTCCTGATTATCCCCTGTGCCTTTTGATGCCCTCTGTTTAATACTTCTAATGAGCTACAGTAGGCTTAAAATATTATATAACACCCTAAGAGAAACCAAGCTAAGTTAGAATAAAAACAATGGAATAAATTCTGGCTCCCTTGAAATCGGCATCAGTGACTGCTAACCATCACCAAATGACTGTTAGAAAGCAACAATCTTCATGCTTTTTCTGTAGCTTGGATATCACTGCTAACTTCTGAAAAATTAGTGCAGACCTTTGGTATCAAGTGAAACTAAAACAACCTTCACCAAATCATCTTGAATCAAATTATGGTTCCACATTTAAAATTCCCACCAACTAAAATCAAAGCTATTTTCCCAAACGTCCTTATTACTTATAATACACTATTAATGGATCCACAATTGTACTGTTTGGCAGGTGGATCAAGCTACATACCTGTTGCAATATCTGGTAAGCAAAGCTTACTATCAGTAGATAAAGGAGGCAGAGTTCTGTGTGATTTGGACAGGCTCTAAGAGGCTTCCTTCCCATTTAGTGTGCTCCCCACCATGGAGCGATGAGATTGTATGAAAATGCCACATCACACTAACACACGTTCATATGTTGTGTTAAGCCATGGTTTGTGAGAATGGGCCTCAGAGAAGACTGGGAAATGCTACTGGCTTACAAAGGGAAGGTGAACTACTCAATACCTACTTTGCTTCTGTCTTCACCCAAAAGGAAAGCAGTGTCCAACTTGGTGACAACAAGAATAAATGATGCAAGGAGGGAGCTGGGTCCCAAGATAAGGAAAGAGGTGGTAACTTAGCTACTTTAAAGGAATTCACATCTCCAGGACCTGAGGAGCTGCACTCAAGGGTATTAAAGGAGCTTGCAGATGCTGCAAACGTTGTCCCCATCTTCAAAAAGGGGAAAAAGAAGAAGAGCCAGGTAGCTACTGAGCAGTCAGCTTTACATTGATACCAGAAAATATCATAGAACAGATACTTAAACAGTTGGTCTGTGAGCACTTAGAAGAGCCAGCATGGGCTTCTCAAAAGCAAGTCATGCCAGATGGATTCCATTTGGTGGATCAGGGGAATGCTGTGGACATAGCATAGCTTGATTTCAGTAAGGCTTTTGACAAAGTCCCCCATGGTATTCTTGTGAAGAAGCTGGCAAAATGCAGGTGAACCAGGTAACTGTTAGGTGGATTTGTAGCTGGTTGACTGACCGAACCCAAAGAGTCCTCACTCACAGTTCTTCAACATCCTGGGAAAAAGTGACAAATGGGGTGCCATGGTTTCTGAGCAGGACCTGTTGTTGTTCAACATCTTTACAAAGGACTTGGTTGCAGGTATTGAGGAGATGCTTATCCTATTTGCAAATGACATGAAACTGGGAGGGGTAGCCAGTGCCTTAATTCTGTCTTCAGAGGCACTGGCTACCCCTCCCAGTTTGATGTCATTTGCAAATAGGATAAGCATCTCCTCAATACCTGCAACACTGTTGTACTGGCAAGCACACATTGTACTGGCAAGCCAGATGTCCCCCATCTTCTATTTGTGCAGCTGGTTCTTCCTGCCTAAGTGTAGTACATTTGTTCCTATTGAAATTCATTTTGTTAGTTTTGGTTCAGTTCTCCAATCTTAACAGGTAAAGAGGAGACTGAGAGGAGATATGATAGCCATCTTTAAATATCTAAAGGGCTGTTACATGGATTATGGAGCAGGTTTGTTTTCTCCTGATCTGGAGGCTAGGACCTGAACCAATGGCTTCAAGTTACAAGAAAGGAGATTCTGACTAAACATCAGGAAGAACTTTCTGACAGTAAGAGCTGTTGACAGTGGAATAGACTCTCCCAGGCGGTTGTGGACTTTCCTTCCTTAGAGGTTTTTAAGCAGAGGTTGGATGGCTATCTGTTATGAATGATCCAGTTGAGATCCTTGCATTGCGGGGGTTGGACTAGATGATCCACAGAGCCTCTTCCAACTATACAATTCTATGATTTATGAATCTTGTTTCTAAAAGTCTTCCAAGCTTATCTCAAATGTGTGCCTATTTCAAAATTGCTCACTACCCAAATATCTTTACAATGCTCTTTTACGATGTCATTATTTCTCAACCTTTTATTTAGAATATATATACATAGAGAGAGAGTGCCTTTGCTGCTTTCCAGAGTAATTGAGCAATTTGATATTTTCCATTCATCAATTCCTTAATATAGCAGCATATAGTATTTCCAAATTAGTAGATGCCCCTTAAAGACAAATAGAGGATGCCTCTTCGGTTTAAATTTACTGAAAGCAGCATATGTCAATCCTGAGAATTCCTAATTGAAGCAAACCTGCTGAGTGCCAAATGAGGGAAGAGCTGCAGCTGAACTTTGGTGTGTGTGTGTGTGTGTGTGTGTGAGAGAGAGAGAGAGAGAGAGAGAGAGAGAGAGAGAGAGAGGAGCCACTGATAAAATAGACTGCTGGGTGAGATGTGAGCAGTTGCTAAAGCTGAGCCAGAAGTTGTCAACTGAAAACATCCAATTCAAAGTAGCTTGAAATTAGGAGTGAAATTTAGAAGGCATGATCCTGATACAGAAGGGCTTCCTGTTTGTTTTCCCTCTCTTCCATTCTCCTCTCAACACGTCCATTTGCCCTCAACAATCTATGGTCTTTTCAATGTGTTTGTGGGAGGTGGGATTATTGGCTTATCTTTTTCTTTGTCTTTGTCATGTTTTGTATTTTATATTTTTATGCTATAAACTGCCCTGTGATCTTTGGACGAAGGGTGGTATATACATTTAATTGATTGATTGATAATAGGGATGTCAGAGAATTCTGATGACAATGGAAATGGGAGTAGAAATTGCTGGTGTTCACTTATTTGTCCCCTGTCTGGAATGGAAATCAATCCAGTGAACACAACAATATGCTGTTGTTAATTTTAGTCCACAAACATATGCTGTTGATTAAGTTTTTGTCTACTCTACACCGCCGCATTTGCATTGCATTTCCTTCACGTTGAAGTGAATAAGTTGGAATGGCATAATGCCAATGTGTTTTATATAATTAATTACATAAATTGTGTCAAGTTGCTTGATTTTAGCACAGCGGACAGTGAGAAGAAGAACGTAAGTTTTGGCAGAAGATGACCTGCAGTCGAATGGAAGCAGTGCTGCGTGTGACAAATACATGCAATATATGGAATGCACAACAATGTCTTCTTACAACCCAATCAATGCCTCTTTGAATGACACTACATTATTATGCAATAGCCTGGCATTCCCAGCTTCTTCGATCCATCCCCCAAACACTGGATGTAATCTTTGAGTTAGTACCACATTATATCAAGAAACATATTCTCTTTGAAATGTGCTCCTAGCCTTTCTTTTTCTCTCTTTTTTTACTTAATTCAATCCAAGAGTTAGCTCTTTTCCCAGAAACTAATCCTTAAGTGGCCATATATTCTGCGGTGAGAGCCAAGGCTCCTGACAAGTCATGCCCACACCTTTACAGCCCTCATTTACAATCCAGACATGAAAAATAAAAACATATATATTATGTGCTTAAAAACAAAGCAAAAGAAGACCATTATTATGCTCGAGTACCTAGGTACTGAATTTACTGATGTCAGCCTGAAAAACAGGAACCCATCATTGTCCTCTATCAAGGGAGAAATTCAACTTCACAGTGCTGCAAAATAAATAAATAACCAATATACTGAGCCACATTTGGGTGTATGATTTCTACACTTCACTCCCTTTGGGCTAGGCTGTCTGTGGGTGAAAGCATTCTGAGTGAATAGCAGTTGCCTAAATAATATTCAGGTTGCATGATACAAGGGTGAGGTGTAATTATGTAACTTTAAAATTCTTTACTAGACCTATATCTAGGAGAAGAAGGGAAGTTGCTGGTATAGATCTGGAAATGTCTTCTTGATGGATCTGTGAGTCTTCAAGTGATAATTGGCATGGATTTACATATCAATAACCTTAGGTCACAAAAATTCCTGAGACAAAGTAAAGCAAACTAGGGTTTGCTACTTCTGTTTCTTAGTCATAGTGTCAGAAGTATCTGAGGACTACTTCTGATGTTATAAGTTCTTATGTGTGTTATGAAAAAGAATCAGGAATAAGACTGAATAGACCAATTCCACTACCTCTGTGAAACTGGAATTTTAGCCCTGTTTACATGGTCAAAATTCAGGAATTCTGGGCACATAGAGTGGCGAGATTGTGCTTTTTGCATTCAGGGCTCCAAATCTTCGTTCGTTTATGCATTTTGTTATATATGGAACAAACATGGGTACAAGTTACAGAGAGAGAGAGGAAGGAAGGAAGGAAGGAAGGAAGGAAGGAAGGAAGGAAGGAAGGAAGGAAGGAAGGAAGGATCTGTTTACAAAGGTCCCATGAACATGCGAAGTTCAGGAGTGCAGACACAAAGTGCGAAAGCTTGTATGTGTGAATGAGCAATCACAGGTGGTACACCATAGGTAGAACTTTCATACCAAAACATATTATCAGTCTGCACATTCAGCCGAAAGGTATCAAATGTTGAATAACTAAGGGATGGTAAATGATGTCGTTTAGAAGCTGGGTGAATGAAATACACAAATTGTGGATATGGTACTGGCTTCTCTGGGCCAATTGGACCTTAGAATGGAAGCAGGATTGAAGATACCAACATTGATTGTGCTTCTAAACCCTAATGTTTGCAAGCATTTACAAAACTGCAAACATTCCTTGAAATAACTCAAGATATCTACTCAAACAAAACCTTATTGTCTGCCCAGAAATTCTGACACAGGTAAATTTGGTGGCTACTTGTCCTCATATACAGCTTGCATCTTGGCTGCTAGATTTACTTGAGATTTTAGAACTCCATCTGTTTGCTACACATGTACTGGTTATCCAACTGTCCTAAGAATTTTGACCATATCCATCCATATTCAGCAATGCCATGATTGCAAATGCTGCTTAATTCAGTGAGTCAGCCAGGTGTATATTATTGTTTTTTCTTCCCACCTTTCTTCCATTGATTGTAACATATCAAGCTTGAATTATGACCTGTCTAGAGAGCAGGAAAAGTGTGAGAAAGACTTCGCCTATTGACAATCAAATGGCCAGTCAGCCACTGAAGGCAAATATATACCATATACTCTCATACAAACATGCATTGTATCATCATTTACTTTCTCTACATCACTGAGCTTTTTCTAAATGGTTTATTTATATTCTTCTAACCTAATTTGTAATTCACACATATCCCTCATTTCCTTCTTATTCTGTCATATTTCCTTTTTATGGCCCCAAACAATATTTCTACTTTATCATCCCATTTTAACTGTTATTGTGGTGCTCTGTATATTGCTTCCAATTACCTGCACATTTATCCAGTCTTAAAAGCAAATCTAGTATGTTTATGTTCTCCTATACATGTTAAAATCGTGTGGCTATTATAATACAATAATGGAGTGTCTCATTATTTCTTTCTACTGTGTGGCTGTGCTAGATTCTATTGAATTCATAATATTTTTCTCCACATCAAAAGAAGCATGGCTAGACCCAAGTCAGAAGAATATTAAATTTGTTTCAATACATTCATCAACTCTTAACACATTTTTCTTTCTTGTCTGTTTCACATGAAACTCAAGTGGAATGTCTTTTATTTCTGCAAATTCATTCAAGATATGTGCAATTCTAGCAGCGTGTAACTAGTGATTTATCTGAAGATTTGCATTAAAACTCTCCTTAATCTTCCTGACAAATGAGATTACAGTGGTACCTTGGGTTAAGTACTTAATTCGTTCCGGAGGTCTGTTCTTAACCTGAAACTGTTCTTAACCTGAAGCACCACTTTAGCTAATGGGGCCTCCCGCTGCTGCCGCGCCACCGGAGCACAATTTCTGTTCTCATCCTGAAGCAAAGTTCTTAACCCAAGGTACTATTTCTGGGTTAGCGGAGTGTATAACCTGAAGCGTATATAACCTGAAGCGTATGTAACCCGAGGTCCCACTGTATCTGCTTTGTATGCCTGCATATTATTGGAGAAATAAATATATGCAAAACTGCAATTGTAGTTGAGATTTTTTGGTATTGGGTTAACCTAAGAATTTTGATTCAGTCTCAGAAGATATGAAAATGACCTGCCCTCCAAATGGGTGCTTGTGAGTTCCTAGCTGTGCAAGGCCACACTGGGGCTCTGCTCATTTCTACAAGGGAGCCCCCCACAAAGTGGGAGTCCAGGTGATGCAAGGACATGCAGCTTGGACCTCAGTTCTTACCAAAGAGTCATTTGTCATCTATTTCTGGTGGTTTTCCTCTCTTTTTCCTTTGGCACGCATGTGACACCCTTTCCTCCATGAAGAACTTTGAAACTCATCCAGAGATAGTCGTTAACTTGCTTTGTATAGCCCTATTAATTTTACAGCAACATATTGAGGATTTTCATCACTAATGGCTATGTGGAGTTACAGACCTCTCCCAAATCTTGTGGGAACTTTATGCTTCTAAAAGTAAAAAAAAAAAAAACCTACTGTAAATATAGCTTTCAAGGTCAATGGTGTATTAATACATATGGGTTTGAATTACATAGGCAGTGAAAAGCTAACTCAAAAGACACAGAGAAATGAAAGTTTATTACTTGCACTTGCTTATGAGGCCACTGATAGTTCTGGAGTCAGACAAGAATCAGTGTATCACATCTGAACTTGTGAATATTGTTATCCCGGGTGCTATTTGCTTGAGATCATTATGCAATTCTGCTTGGCACGTGGCCTCAGTTTAGTTCAGGGGTCCTCTTGGATGGTGGCCAGAGTCAAGAGAGCAGAAATAAATAGCCCCTTTCAAATTTGGAAATCAGATGAGAATATTAGTTTAGTTTACATGATTGCTAGTATCTGAAAGTTCCGCCATCTAATTCTATGTTATTTGCTGAAACCAAATGTCCCTGGGGAAATGGTGTTTTGGTTCTAATAGCTGCTGCTAACATGTGCTGTCGACACACAGGCGTAAAGCATTGAAGAGCACAAGCCAGATGGTAGCAGTGCCAACTGCAAATGACTCAACTCTCTATCTTCATTTCAAGGAAGGATAATAGTTCTGAGACTGTCAACATTCTTGGGCAAAGAGTACGTATACTTTGCTGAGCTCCTTCAATGCTTTACATTGGAACCTGTGGCACTTTAGATGTTGCTGGAATACAATTGCCATCATGCCTAACCACTGACTGTGTTGACTGGGGCTGATGGGAGCTGGAGTCCAACAAAATCTAAGGAGCCACAAACTGCCCATCCTTGACATTTTTATTTATTTATGTAGACCATATCTATCCCAAGGGACATGGGTGGTGCTGTGGGCTAAACCACAGAGCCTAGGACTTGCTGATCAGAAGGTCGGCGGTTCAAATCCCCACGACAGGGTGAGCTCCCGTTGCTCGGTCCCAGCTCCTGCCAACCTAGCAGTTCGAAAGCATGAAGTACAAGTAGATAAATAGGTACCGCTCTGGCGGGAAGGTAAACGGCGTTTTCGTGTGCTGCTCTGGTTCGCCAGAAGCGGCTTAGTCATGCTGGCCACATGACCTGGAAGCTGTACGCCGGCTCCCTCGGCAAATAAAGCGAGATGAGCGCCGCAACCCCAGAGTCGGCCACGACTGAGCCTAATGATCAGGGGTCCCTTTACCTTTACATCTATCCCAAGCTTTTTGTGACCATTCCAAAACAGGTTGCTGTATAATATACAGACAAAACCAAGACATAAATTATTCTGTCTTTAATATACAAAGCCCTGAACAACTTGGGTCCAGGATATGTTACCGCCTCTCTGAGGCCTGAGATGATCTGAAGGAGCATGGCTAGCTGCCTCCCACTTTACAGGGCCTCTCCTGGCTTCAGGTATTTAGCATTCTTGCTGCTAATTTCCAGGCACCTGTAGCAGACTTTTTTTTTATGCCGACAGCCCTATTCCAATGTTTAAACCTGTATAGGTAACGCTCCGCTTTGTGAAGGCAAACCTCGCACCAGACATGCAACAGTATGTCAATGAGTGTTACACCTGCTTTCCCTGACCTTTTGACTTCTTGGCTAGAAAACAGGATTTCCCCCCTGACCTTTTGTCCTCTCACAATATGTTTGTTAGACATATCGCTTGGCTGGAGCATGGCCGGCAACGCAGATGTAATCAAGTATCGGTGGGAACATTTTAAGGAAACACCTGCTGACACGTGTATTTGCTAATGCTGGAAAAGTGCTTAGATGGAAATACGTTAAGTTCAGGGTGGTTTCACTACTGTTTCCAATTGTTGACTTCTGCTAATAAAAGGAGCCTCGGCAGAGCTAGCCGGCAGCTTGCTTGGATCATGTTTGCCAGCGTGCTTCTGCACAGCTCACCTGCATCCAACCTCCTGTTGTCTCAGTTATTCCTACAAAACCTTTTCAAGGTGAAACAGTTATTGTTGCCATTGCTTTTATAGTGTTTTGTGTTTTACTGTACTTGCATATTTTCCTGTATTTTGTTTTACGTGACCCCTAAGAATATTTCCCCTGAAACTGAAACTAAAATCAGCATAAAACAAAACCAGCATTAAAAAGAAAGGATAACCAAGGCAGATAAATGGCAAGCAAGGGGGACTCTAATCTGGCTTTGCACTCCAGCAAAGGGTGAAGAAACAGCCCTTTATCTGGTTCCAAAAGCTCGGCAACGTTTGTATCTCAAAGGGGAGAAAGTTCCAAAGCTGAAGATGTATGAACTTTGGAACTTTCTCCATTGAAAAGATTATCGTTTGTGCCACCACCATTCAAACCTCTGTGACATGGCATCACCAGAAGAACCATATGCAAGCTGGTCTATAGGGGAACAGCAATTCTCTCAAGTGAACTTAGCTGTTTAGGGCTCTGAGTACCGATACGAAAACTTTGACTCATTCTTGGTAACATATGTAAAAGGTAAAGGTAAAGGACCCCTGGACAGTTAAGCCCAGTCAAAGGTGACTATGGGATGCAGTGCTCATCTCGCTTCAGGCCAAGGGAGCTGGCGTTTGTCCACAGACAACTGGTCATGTGGTCAGCGTGATGAAAATGCTTCTGGCACAATGGGACACTGTGATTAATGCCAGAGTGCACGGAAACGCACGGAAACATTGGCAGCATATTGGTGGCCAGTGCAGTCCTTTTAAAACTGATGTTATGTGCTCTTGGTAGGCTACCCCTGACAGGAGCTTAGTCACATCATTCTGTACCAGCTGAAGCTAAGTGCATTCTCAAGGGCATTCTCACATATGCCCTTGAGTAATCCAACCTTTAGGTTTCCAGTGTGTGCATACCACAAACATATACCACACATCATAAAAATAGATATCCTCTGCCTATTGAACATATGGTTCCCCATATGCAATGCTCTTGTGTGGGTTTTTAAAAAGATTAGGTTGAGAATTGCTCAGTTGCTCAGGGAAACTCTGGATAAACAAAAAAAGTTTAAGTTTACTCTTCCCTTCCCTGGAGACCATTCTTTGAAGCACCCCTCCTTTCTTTTATGAGTTAAGTTTTAAAATAAAAATTGAAGATGCAGAGCTTTAAAAATGTTTAAAGGACACAAGTTCTTGAATCTAAAAAACCCTTTTGCCTTTGAGCACAGGGGGAAAAAAAATCATAATAACCTAATTCAAAGACAAGCATAGAGAAGCTTTAGAGACAGAACAATTTTCTAAATTATATCTGGGAAAGAACAATGCTAATACCATTAAGGTCAGAAGGAAAACTCTTGCAATCTTTAACAGTCGTCATGAAGCTTGTACAGTTAAGACACTCAAGCTTTAAACTTTAGCATTTGTGCAACATTTGTGACTGAATTGGGTCCCCTGTATGGCGGTTTGTCAAGATCACACAGTTACTTTTCTTGGCTACAGAAGAGCCACAGTTCAAATGCCTACTCAGCTACAACACGCACACAATTTTTTCATGTGCATGTTTTCTTTGTTAGATAATGAACATTTCCAATGAAACATTTATAGGCAAGCCTGTTCTGTATTTATGTTTTGTTAGTCCTGAATGCATGAACCCATTTATTCACATCATGCCTCAGGGGCAAACTGCATTCTATGTTAAACATATAGCTTGGCATTCCATTTTGTTTTGTTTTTAAAGTTTAAATAGCAGACACCTGGAATGCCCAGATAGGATAAAAAATGTGGTGAGGGCAGAAGGCTATGCTCTTTAATCCTTTGCAGTATACCATGATATCAATGAAAATACATATTCTTGCTCAGAAGCTGCTATTTCCATTGGGAGGGAAGTTGCCACTGGCTGTTACACAACCGGCAACTGGCCCAAGATAAAAAAAATAAGCTGTTGTTTGTTTTCTGATTGTCTGGCAACTCCAGCTGATAAAGGTTATTCCCAGTGACAATCAATAATACTTGCCTTTTAGACTCATCTCTTTTTGTTTAGCGATAATCAAATTAAAAGGTTGAACATCAGAAGAAAATACTTTTTAAAGCGGACCATGGGATCTAGGGCCAGGTTCCATTAGTGGAAGCCAGATGGAGACCTGTCAGTCTAATAAATTGTATGCCTCCTTTATTCCATTGTATTTCTCATTTCCAAGATATCTGGTAGACTTGCCAAATCTCAAAATGAGGGTGGCCTTTACACAGGCAAGATTAAATGTTCTCCCACTAGCAGATTGGATGGGCCGGCATAAAGGAATTCCTAAGAAAGACAGAGTCTGTGGCTACAACTCAGTATCAATAGTGGATGCAACTCATGTGCTCCCTTTCTATAATGAACTTAGAAACAATTATATATTCATCCACTGTTAAGAGCTCAGAAGTGAAGGCCATCCCTTGGTAAAGACCTATTTCTTGCTGTCTGATGCAGAGAAATACATATCTTTCAGAATATATAATTTCTATAAATCTGTGCTACAAAATTTAAAGGGCATATGGGAAATGATATATGCTTTAAAGGTTAAGGAGTAGAAATGCAAATTGCTATTGTTATTGTTGTTTTCTGTTTAATATGTGTATATAGCAGTCACAAAATTAAAAGACGCCTGCTTCTTGGGATAAAAGCGATGACAAACCTAGACAGCATCTTAAAAAGCAGAGACATCACCTTGCCAACAAAGGTCCGTATAGTAAAAGCTATGCTTTTCCCAGTTGTGATGTATGGAAGTGAGAGCTGGACCATATAGAAGGCTGATGGCCAAAGAATTGATGCTTTTGAATTATGGTGCTGGAGGAGACTCTTGAGAGTCCCATGCACTGCAAGAAGACCTATCCATTCTGAAGGAAATCAGCCCTGAGTGCTCACTGGAAGGACAGATCCTGAAGCTGAGGCTCCAATGCTTTGGTCACCTCATGAGAAGAGATGACTCCCTGGAAAAGACCCTGATGCTGGGAAAGATGGAGGGCACAAGGAGAAGGGGACAGCGGAGGACGAGATGGTTGGATAGTGTTCTCGAAGCTACCAGCATGAGTTTGACCAAACTGTGGGAGGCAGTGGAAGACAGGAGTGCCTGGTGTGCTCTGGTCCATGGGGTCACTAAGAGTTGGACACGACTAAATGACTAAACCACAACAAACATTTTATATGTGTATATATATGTGTAATAAACAGACTGACTGAAGCCAGTACAAAGACTGCTGTTAGCACTCATTCCAACACCTCTACCATAACTCTTTATATATTCTCTGTATACATAGTTTGAACAGTTCATCACTATTCCTTTTTTGTGATGGAGTAGTGCTGCTTCCCGTCTACAAAACAAAAATTATCAAAGGCCTCACAGCTGTGATCAAGCCTTATATGACAGAGACATGTGCAGGAAGTTTAGTTCAATGTAACTTGATAAAAGAATGTCAAATGTCTGTGTATGTGTGTTGTGTGTGTGTGTTTGTGTGTGTGTGTGTGTGTGTGTGTGAGAGAGAGAGAGAGAGAGAGAGAGAGAGAGAGAGAAACAGAGATGGACACATCAATTTCAATTTCTCTCACTTATTCCCCATCTTAGGTCCAGATCACCCCATTTGCATATCAGTTTGTGATTTTATATTTTTAAAAGTTCACATAAAAAATTGTGCTCATTTCTGTATACATTTCCCCTCACCTTTTCATATGCAACGTTGCCTAAAACAGGAATGCATGCAAGCAATTCCCCTTGATATACATTTTTGTATGTTATTTCCATATTATGTTCATTAATACAAGTACTTTTGTGCACACTTTCCCACTGTGGACTCCCCCCCCCCCCTTTTTGGGTTTGCGTTATGGAGAGCTTAATTGCAAAATTCGTAGAAGTGCAAAACAATACGGGAACTGCGAATTAGGCAGGTTCATGTCAAAATGTGAACCAGATGACTTGCATCCCTATCTCTGGATCAACTTCAGAATTTCTTTTGGACCTTTGACCCATCACAGTCTTTTAAGGAACCCGGGGCCAAGCACCTTAAGGGGGTACAAGTAACCAGAGCAACTGTGATGCTGTAGGGGACGGAAAGTAGGCTTGGAGTACTGGTGTGATCTCCCCTTTTCAGGCAGTGTACTGCTGTATTCTGCAACATCGGCAGCTTTCTAGTAGTCATCAAGGGCAACCGCATGTCATCTAGCCTCGAGGTGACGAAGGAATGAATGATGGTTGCGAGGTACAACTAGAACACTGCCAAAAGGCATTATATTCCCCAAGCTAGGAAAACAGAGATAACTTTCTCCTTGTAGTTGCCTTTGAGTTCTGACCCCCAAACTGTGTTGCTTTTAAATTTTTCAGCAAACATGTGCAAGTCCCCATGGTTTGCATCAGTCGGTTTATATTACGTCCTGTGACATGATATAACTGATGAAATATGGCAGGGCACTGGAGTGCCAAGTGTCACAAAGAGATTTTCAAAGGCTTTTCCCACCTTCAGATACACATTCAATAAGTACTTTACCTTGAAGTGCTTGACACAGTAAAAGAAGACGTTAGGTACTTAGTTTAGACCAGGCATGGCTAACTGATGGCTTGTGGGCAGGACCCTGTGAAATGTGAGTCAAGATGTGGTAAGACAACAACAGAAATGTTGTCCCCCCTTTTTTTACTTGTAATGAAAAGTGAAACCTCCATGTTCAATTTCTACTTTAGATGCAATGAAAATGTACGGCCGAAATAAACCAACTGGTCCTGCTAGTGGTAACCTGTTAGTACAATTGTGATTCCCCCCCTCCCATTTGGACCTTGCACCCCCCCCCCCAATTAGCTCAAGGGGAAACCCCAGAACAGTGTGCAGGGGGAGGTGATTCTGTTGGATAAGCAGAAATGTTTGCATTAACAGAATGTTTGCGACAGTGTGGTATTGAATTCCCTCTAAAGTAATTATATTTTATGTGCAATGCTGAACATATGGGTTCCATAATTGTGATGCCCTTACTACTAGATGGTGCCTTTATTATCACAGAAATATCTGTGTTAAATGTTTTGGTATTATGAAGCAGGGGACAAGTACTACGACACGACTGCATTTCATTGGATAAAATACTTGGGTAGAAGTCTGCAGATATGATCTCTCTCCTATCCCATACTGTCCACATGAAGGATTCTGGGTTTGATTTCTAGCAGTCAACAAAGCAGGAAAATCTCTCTGCTTGAGGCCAAGAAAGCTGACTCAATACAAGTACATTTCATATGTTTAAGTATTCATTTGTGCAATTTTAAAAATAGTGAAGCAAGTCTGAACTATTTCTCCTAGTCTTTGTGGAGAAAGGTTTTAAAACAATAACCCACAATCCAAAAAGAGACTTTGCGTGATAGTAAGCAAAGAGCCTAGGACTTGCCAAAAAGAAGGTTGGCAGTTCGAATCCCCGCAACGGGGTGAGCTCCTGTTGCTCGGTCCCTGCTCCTGCCAACCTAGCAGTTCGAAAGCACATCAAAGTGCAAGTAGATAAATAGGTACCGCTCCAGTGGGAAGGTAAACAATGTTTCCGTGTGCTGCTCTGGTTCACCAGAATGCTGGCCACATGACCTGGAAGCTGTACGCCGGCTCCCTTGGCCAATAAAGTGAGATGAGCTCTGCAACCCCAGAGTCGGCCACAACTGGACCTAATGGTCAGGGGGTCCCTTACCTTTACCTTTAAGCAAAGAGGACTGAATTCAAC
Source organism: Podarcis erhardii (assembly GCF_964252035.2). Taxonomy (NCBI): domain Eukaryota; kingdom Metazoa; phylum Chordata; class Lepidosauria; order Squamata; family Lacertidae; genus Podarcis; species Podarcis erhardii. Next base: position 24,573,619 of record NC_138512.1, on the reverse strand, counting down.
TAATGAGTCATGTCAGTGGAGGCCTGCACAAGAATTTCCCTTTGTACAAGGAGTCTTTCCCCATGTGCCTCCCCCAAAAAATGGTTGGGGAGGGGTCAGGAGAATCCCTAGAACAATGCATGGAGGGAAGGGGTCGTTTTATATGGGAAGCTGAAAAGCTTGCCCTGACATATCAACATTGACTGATATGAGATAATTTGTTATAAGTATGGATAAAAATACAGGCCTCAGTGTAACTGGTTTCTAATGCCAACTGACACAATGGAAAATCCCACAAGCCATATGATCACCTCTCCAAAATCCCTAGAAACTGTATCAGCATAGCTGTTCCTTGGCAAACTAAAGAAATCCTACATAATGTCTCCCAGGCCCCAGCTAGAAATAAACTGCCAGTCACTCCATACAATTAACTACTTACGGGCTGAAAAGTTTATTTTACCCGAACAACATTCACATATGTAACTTTACCTTTCTCCACACAGGCTATTATTTTTCATAACAGTTGCAACTTAGCTGTTTTATATTCATTTGAGGAAACTTTAAACATCTGTTTTGAAAGCTTGTGTCAATTATTTGCTTAAGACTGAGCATCAGAACATTTAGCGATCTGAGATTTTTATCTGCCAGCAGGATTCTTTCAGTTTTTATATTTAGCTTTATTCTTGTATTTTTCAAGTTTCGTTTCCTTCCTTGCTAAGGCAAACATCTTGAAAAGGACTGGCTCTCAAGATTTGTTTTAGATAAAAGAACCAGATATTTATTCTCCTTTGGCTTTTGAAGTCTAGCAAACAGACAAAATTAGCAGTAGTTCACTGGTCACAAGACAACTGCCAATTAGTCTGCTAAGACAAATGCTAGATTTTAAAGACTTATGCTAAAAGAGAAAGTTATAAAATATCAGCATCAATGGCCTTTTTGTGGGGGGGGGGAGTATTTTTAGAAATACAAGAAATGTTCACTGTTCCCTTGAACAACTGACATAGGAGAAATATTTTATTCTCAAAAACCAGCCACACTGGTCATTATCTTTGATAAATCAGGTATAGTAAAAAGTAAGGATGCTGTGATGATCGGCCAAGTTTGATTTCCAATATGTATATAGTAGCTCCACTGGTGCAGACAAGTATACCAGATTTTCCTGTTATCTGATTCTACTTTATTTCTGGGGTGGCGGAAATTATTGCCAATGGAATGCACAAACTCCTGTACATGGTTATTGGGGAGGGGGTATATATCTAGTTGGCTTTACAATGAAGAGGTGTTTTTTGCTCAAAACTTCTAAACTACTTACAAACTGAGTGTTTATTATTTACATTGCATACATACAGAATGTTTATTGGGGTGGGGTATATGGGAATTGTTTGTTGGTGCATTGTTATAAACTGGAAAATAAATATTAAAAAATGTTTTTGTGCTAAGCCTGGGAACTCTGTGTACAGATCTGTGTTAAAATGAAAGCCTCTGTAAACATACAAATAGGAGAATGTGCATGTAAGGAGGATAGGGAGACAAAAAAGGATGCAGCTGAAATCAACCATATGAAAGATTTTTGTTGCTGGCTGGCAGTCTGTAGGTTTGGGAGTCTGCTCTGGCTTTTGAACATTTGTGATACTTTCAAAACTAGAACTTTTGGTCTGGATGCCAGGAAGCTCTCCCTTGCTCAACTTGTATGTTTGCAAATAGAGACTGGTAGTGTCTCATCATAAGGAAACTGATTTGGTAATGATTGTCCCTGAAACTTCCTAACACTTGGGGAGGTGGAGATCACTTCACATTATAGAGTTGTTCTATGCATTACTCTTGACTCAAATTGTAGAAATTAGTTTGCAGCATTTCAAACTGCAGATGGGGTATCACATTTTTTAATTGTTTTCAAAGTTTTTAAAAAAGAGAGAGTTCCTGACATGGAGAAAACTAGAACAAAGGAGAAATAGTATAGCTCTTTCCCCCATTTTATAGTTTACCACACTAGGGGTTTATTTTTTGTTTCTTTTTTTTTTTTTACATAGGGAAGCATTCAAAAAATGATACCCAAAATGTAAAGCGGTGGGTCAGCCTCTCATTCTGCATAATGTGTCAAATAAATCTTGGACAATCAATCTCATAATTTTAGTTGTATGATTCATGCTTTCCAAGTCAAATAATAATGTGGAACAATTTAAAGTGTGCTAAACATTGCTATCTGCACCAATATAATTATACAATTTGCAGTAACAAGAGTCAGCTTGTAATGTTGGATTGAATCAGCAACCTCTTGCTTCTGGCACATTGCAGTAGAACATGGGAATAAAGTATAAACTAAGGCAATATTAAATGTAACCACCACTATCGGTTTGACAGAGTACATGCCAATGCAGTCAAAATAGTCTCTGGAAATTTTAGTGAAATGTAGTCTTTCACTGGAGAATAACTGACCCACTGAGGGAAAGCCATTCCTCAGTATTCCGATCCATGGAGTAGTCCTCTAGTAAGAAATAGGTTTTGACTTCCCCAGTTCAAGGTGAACTGTCTTGAAGCACTCTTTATAGAGTACTTTTAAGTACGTACCCTTAAGTCACAGAGAAATTAGAGCTGACATTTTGAGTACAGGCGACTATTAACACGCTGGGTAATGGCAGCTTTTATGACTATTGGGGGTGGGGGTGGCGTTACCTAAGTAAACCTCTCAAAATGGCAAAAGCGCAATAAAGTAATGCCGTATTAATGATGGCATGTGAAACAGAACTGTGGGTAGAGAGTCGAATTCTACAGCAGGAGAATATCCATCTACGTTATTGCTGTGTCTGGACAGCAACAAAAGGGGAGGGGAGAACTCAGCATCACAGCGATCCGGATCTTACACCTTAGTTTTGCAAAGAACAGAGCCAGAAAGGTAGATGCAACTCAGCAACTTGCATGTTTATTTTATTTTTTTAAAGCAGACATAAAAACAAACTCAAGGTGAGGTTAGACCAAGTGAATGCCCCTCCTACTCTTTGCCAGCCTCACTTTCAAGGCCCTGAGTTGGACCTTCCATGGAAGTACGTTGCTACTCAGGACTGTATCTGTTGCCACTCACTTTGCTGCTCTCTCTTTCTCCTGGCTTCCCAGGCAGGATGAGGTTGCAGCAGCCTATGTCCGCTCGGTCCCTGGCTCTGTTTTGGGGCCCATCTGGCCACCATTTTGGCACTTGGGTGCCCACCATGCGCGAGGCATGTGCCTATCACTCCTCAGTTTCTTGGTTTCACTGAGATTCTTCCTCCTCAAACATTCCTGACTCCTTCGCTCCCCCCTTTTTCCTTTATGCAGTATCCACCAAGTTGACCCACTTCCAGTTTACTCATCCTTCAGCCCTTTGACTGGTCACAACCCCCTTCCTATCTACCTTAGGCTTTCCTTTCCTTTGCCTAAGATAAGGATGTTTCTTGAGTGCTGGTCCTTGGGTAGCCAAAATTATCCACACATGAGAGGGAGGTATCCCTATATAGGGAAGTTTTTAATGTTTGATGTTTTATTGTGGTTTTATATTTGTTGGAAGCTGCCCAGAGTGGCTGGGGCAACCCAGCCAGATGGGAGGGGTACAATTATTATTATTATTATTAGTAGTAGTAGTAGTTTTGGGGAACCACAAAATTTGTACAAGGGCAAAAAAGATTTAGCGAAAACCCTTAGAGAGGACCCCCCCAAACCCCCCCATCCAATAAAGATTGAACATGCTCAGTGCACATGGATTGCTGACTGTTGAGCAGCAGGGGAGGGGAGAACGGAAAGCTGGGGTAGGGAGCAGAATGGACTAGGATTTCTGGAATGATGAACAGGCGCATTCCACACCGCCATATTTGGTTGCAGGGTCTATTTCTGCACCCTTAATTCAGAACAACATGTGGTATATCTGTTGGTAGAGTGCATGAACATTCATTAGAAAAATGTGCATAAATGATGGAGAGCAAATCTTCTTCCTCATTTAAAATAAACTGTGGTACGCTTATGAAAACCTTATGGACGTAACACCATCAATACCATTAGCACTTTTAAATAAATTTTAAAAAGCGTACCGCTGTTCTTCCCTACCTGTGACTTTCAGTCTGTCTGCTCCAATGACGATCTCTTCTTCGTCAGCAGAGAAGAGCACCCTTCCATCTTCACTGGAGCTCACTTCAAATCTCTTACACTGGGCTTCTACAGCGTCAGCACCTAAGGAGAGAAAAGAAAGCTTTGAGGCAGAGGCCACCACTTACATGATGAGCTCAAGCATTTCACTCCCACCACTGCAACTTTCACCATTTCCAAAAGGTAGCCGGGGATAGCCACCTAGTTTTCTTGGCAGGGGGGTTCCAGAACTGTCAAAATGGGCTGGGATGTAAGGTGGGTATTTTGATCCCCAATTAATGTCTCAGTGAATGGCACAATTCTTTTAATCACACAATGCGGATGTTTTTGGAAGCATATATGCAAATTAAATGCCTAACTGATGTATCCCCAAAGCCCGTTAAAAGGGGAAATCTGCAAAAAAATCACACACCCCCAGACACACTTCTCCTGATTACTTTGGAACTAGGCAAGACTAGGTAGTTGACTATTGTTTGAGTGCCCTTTATACTTGTTGACTTAGTTGCCCTAATAACAAACAATTTTTGTTGTGTGTGACATGAACACACATAGGTGAGATTCCCTTAAAAAAATGTTTTACATGGGATAAGTTTCAGACATGGCCTTTACATTAGAAGGATTTTTAAGGATTGGGAAGGCCTACTTGTATGCATATGAATTGCATTTGCAGTCGCTCTGGACTTCAGTTTAGAGCGTTACATGAAGCTAAAGACTAATTGAGACTACTCAGCCTGACTCTCATGTCAATGAAAAGGAATGCATGTTTTGATATATGCTTATGTATTACAGGTATTTTAATAAGAGAGCAAGGAATGGCTGCAGACCCCATCAAATTTGCTTGAGAATCCACATTTGCCACAATTCATTGTGTGGAATTTCTTTAGTGTGGACATCCCTGTGTGAAGATGGCTTACACCCCTTGAGTCTTGCTGCTGAAGGGGTCAGGATAATCATAATTTATTATTTATACCCTGCCCATCTGGCTGGGTTTCCCCAGCCACTCTGGGCTGCTTCCAACAAAGGAGTTTAAATACATTAAAACATTAGTCATTAAACACTTCCCTAAACAGGGCTGCCTTCAGATGTCTTCTAAAAGTCGGATAGTTGTTTATTTCCTTGACATCTGATGGGAGGGCATTCCATAGGGCAGGAGCCACCACTGAGAAGGCCCTCTGCCTGGTTCCCTGTAACCTCACTTCCCACAGGGAGGGAACTGCCAGAAGGCCCTCGGAGCTGGACCTCAGTGTCTGGGCTGAACGATGGGGGTCAGGTATACTGGGCCAAGGCCGTTTAGGGCTTTAAAGGTCAGCACCAATGCTTTGAATTGTGCTTGGAAACATACAGTACTGATACAATCAGACCACAAACATACATGCAAGTTTTGTGAAGGTGTTTATCTGCCCATGTGGGAGGCTCTGCTGCCTTGAAGGCTGCCACTGCAGCTGGTTGTAAGCAGGGGCGGAGGAAGGGGGATGACAAAATGCCGGGCAGCACTGATCGCAGGGCCTGCAGTGTGTCTGAGCCACACACCTCTCCTGGGAGAGATGAGGTGGCTTGGGCGCGTGCAGGCTCCACGCTGCCCAAACAGTCCGCCTGCTGCCTCTCCCCCAGCTGTAGGGCGGCTGAGTGGGAGGAGGCAGGGAGACTCTGGAGGCCCCGTGGTACGCCCCACCCCTATAGGTGGCTCGCCCAGCCCCAGGCACCTGAGTGGCTTCCTCCGCCTCTGGTTGTGAGTCAAGCTCTACCACCAGGGATGTTTCCACTGATGGTAGCCAGCACAGGGGTTTGAAATAGGATGTTGCAAGGGCAAAGCAGAGTCATGTTAATGTGCCCAATCCTAAGATGCACTAGCCTGTAGCTGACACAGCCTCCGCCTTCCATTACATCTGGTGTGAGCTGACAAAATTTCAGGTGGCAGAGTGGCTGACCCATTGCTGTACTCCCAGCTGGATGAGTGTACTTTTAGGTCTATTTTGCTGGCGTTCCCATCATGCTTAAATAGTCACAAATTGAAGTGTCTGCTTTCAGTGGGTCTACTCTAAGCATGATTAAGTCTGAATACAACCTACTGAGGATAAACAAACTAGCTATTTTTATTTGGTCATCTAAAAGTCCTTGCTATCCAAATTCACTATTTGATCTCAATAATAACAATAATAACAATAAAAATTTATTTATACCCCACCCATCTGGCTGAGTCTCCCCAGCCACTCTGGATGGCTCCCAACAGAATATTAAAAACACAATAAAGACATACAAGTCCTAAGTAAATATCATGCCCATTTATCTATCTGAGAATTCTGGATATAACCCAGGTCTTTTTCAAATTGTCCATATTTGGGGTTAATTCTCAAAAGCACCATTTTTTAAAAAAACACTTTTTATTTTGTACCACAGGAAATTCATAAGCTTTCTGTAAAACATTCACACCATAATAAAGATTTAACAAAAGATTTAACAATAATAAAAAACTTAACAAGAACTGTATTATTTAAATTCTATAGTATTTATATGTTACTAACAATTAAAATCTACTGCAATCACACTACTAAACTGTATAAAACCAAAAGGTGGCAATGTTCTGGGAGGCCTGTAAAAGGGTTATCTTGATCATCAAGATAACCCCAGGATTAATTGGTAGTTGCTGAAAGAATGAGCTCATATATGTTTATTCACTTGCTTTGATATATGCTAATTGGCTTGCTGTGATGCTACACTTATCTGTGGGCTTGGTGTGCTTGGTTACTGACCTAGACAGGGAAGTTATCTGTAAGACTTGGAGGCTTGCCACATATGCCTTCGTTGGCAGGTGGACCAATGAGAGGTTCTGGCCAAATGGACGTATGCTGTTTTTTGTATAAGTAATGCATGAAAGCTTTCCTGGGTGCAGATAAGTTATGATGAACGTTTGCTCTGGTTATCTCCTGCTTGAACTGCTGCAATACACTCTACATGGGGCTACCATTGAAGGTGACTCAGAAACTACAACTAATCCAGAATGTGGCAACTAGACTGGTGACTGGGAGTGGCTGCCGAGACCATATAACACCGGTTCTGAAATACCTACATGGGCTCCCAGTACATTTCTGAGCACAAGTGTTGGTGCTGACCTTTAAAGCCCTAAATGGCCTCTGCCCAGTATACCTGAAGGAGTATCTCCACCCCCATCGTTCAGCCAGGACACTGAAGTCCAACTCCGAGGGCCTTCTGGTGGTTTCCTCACTGTGAGAAGTGAGGTTACAGGGAACCAGGCAGAGGGCCTTTTCAGTAGTGGCGCCCACCCTGTGGAACGCTGTCCCATCAGATGTCAAGGAAATAAACAACTATCCAACTTTTAGAAGACATCTGAAGGCAGCCCTGTTTAGGGAAGTTTTTCATGTTTGATGTTTTATTGCTTTTTTATTATTATATCCTGTTGGGAGCCACCCAGAGTGGCTGGGGAAACCCAGCCATATGGGCGGGGTATAAAACAATAACATATTTCATTCTGGATCAATGAGAACATAGTCAAGTCAATGAAAAGGTATGATATACAGTACTCTGCATGCTACTGGAACCCACCCACAAATATGCTTTGGTGTTTGCACCATGTAGAACAATTCATATTACAAATTTCAAAGTCCTTTAACATTCTCAGGGTCCTAATAACCTCTGATGTGGATAACTGAAAGTTCTAGGGAAAGATCTGGGTAAATTACAGATACTAATCTTGTTTGGTGCATCCATCGACTATTTCAAGCAGCTAATTTAATAAAGACTAAAAAAGCAAGAAATGGGAGCAAGCGCAGTGGTTTAAAGGCTGGATCATTTTTTGCTGAGACAAAATGCTAACTGAAAATATTTTCTGAACAGCTTGGTGCTTTAAAATGTTCTTAAACATAATGAGAAAATGGGGTGTATGTGTGCCTGCAACAAAGGAGAGGCAATGATCAATATTAGAAGGTCTGGAGGGTGGAAAAGGGAAGGCCAGTAAATAAAGAAACCTGTTGACATGCCAGAGGAGAAAAAAATTATTGTGAACAGTCTCAAGCAATATGCAATGTCTGGTTTAAGTCTGAATTCCTTTGAACATTTAGCAAACTAACAGAAGAAATGAGCAGTTAGGTACTAAAATGCAAGAAATAAACCAGAATTAAAAGAAACAGCAATAAGGTGCATAAGGAAAAATAAGAGAGACAGGCTCACAGCACAGAAGGTGCAATTTCTTTTCACAGTTTTATATTCCAATACTGAACTCTGGAGTGGATGCAGAGTGTGTCACTCTCAATCTCATTTTGAGCCATGCCAAGAACTCCTACAAAATACCTGGATCATAAAGGGCCCATCCCCACTTGTCCCAGCACCAGTCTTTCCTTCTGCCAACACTCTTTCTTCCCCCTTTCCTTCAGATTATAACCAGGGGAATGAGTGGGGAGGAGAGGGAATTTTGACAAGCGAATGCTTAAGGAGAAAAATCTACCACTGTCACAGATCCTGGGAACGAGAGCCCATTTTGAGCACAGAGCCACTGGAAACTCCATTTCCCCAGCTCCCTGGAAGCTGTAGAAATTCCTGGCCAAGCAAGCACCACCCAGGTCTTAAAAATGAGCCTTCCACCAATGCTGTAAACCAGGGGTCTGCAATTTTTTTCAGCAGGGGGCCGGTCCACTGTCCCTCAGACCTTGTGGGGGGCTGGATTATATTCTGAAGGGAAAAAAATGAATGAATTCCTATGTTCCACAAATAACCCAGAGATGCATTTTAAATAAAAGCACACATTCTACACATGTAAAAACACCAGGCAGGCCCCACAAATAACCCAAAGACGCCTTTAAAGTAAAAGGTCACATTCTACTCATGTAAAAACACGCTGATTCCTGGACCGTCCACGAGCCGGATTGAGAAGGCGACTGGGCCGGATCCGGTCCCCGGGCCTTAGTTTGCCTGCCCATGCAGTAAACTCTTTGCATCACCCTTATTGCAGCTACTGTATCTTCACAAGCTTAATTGTTGGGAAGGCAGGACTAGAAGGGAAGATTGGTGGTTACATGACTATTATGAACTTAATTATTGGGGGGGGGGCAGACAACCTCCCCGCAAAAGTTCTCTGAGAAAACCTGGAAAACTGAGCTAATTGTGAATATGCAGCTGTCTCATATGGGGATTGAACCTGCAACACTGGCATCATCAGCACCATGCTCTAACCAACTGAGCTATTCTGTGCTGTCCCCTTTGGAATGTAAAGACCAGCAGGTTGGTTCAAGACATCTTGCCCATCAGGATCCCTTGAATTGGGGGCAATTAAGCAACACTGCCAATTCTTCAAATAAAAGTCTCGTAGGCTGATCACCAGTATAAGTTTCCTTTCATATCCGCAAGCTTAGGACATTTCCCTAAACTCTAGTTTTGTAATATTAAGCCTAAACCTTTTCATGATATCTTATGCTTAGAAGCTAGTTCCAGCAGAACATTCATTTTCTCTATCAAGCCAAAGACTGACAGTTCTCCACCTCTCAACATAACCACTAATCCTCACAGTAATTGTTTCGCAAGTGTTTTACAATGCTACTGAGCTTTCTTTTGAATTGATTCTTTAGCTCTTTCCCCATTTAGATTTGCTGACTGCAAACCATGGCTGAAAGCAAAGTAATGGATAAGGGCATTTAGAATAATTTATTTTATAGCCCAATATAATATGCTGCTCTCTATGTTAAGTCCACAACCTTCTCGATTCTGAAGTGGAAATCCATGACTGATGATAGGCTATTATCTGCATATTGAATCAGTTTATGTTGTATAGATTCCACTCTGTTGTTGTTGATGTTGTTGTTCAGTGCTAGTATTATCTCTTATTGATATCTCCAAGGAGCTAATGAGAAGATGAAAAGCAACACATTCTCACTTACATGAATACTGTGAATCTCTTAGGGTCCTTTGATAGAACTTCAATAGAAAATATATATATGGTATTGTGGATATTCATTTGATGCCAGATCTCTCTCTTCACAATTTCTATAGTTATCATCTCTTAACACCAACAGCAAACAGATACTATGCAGTTATATCTGAGAATTCTGTTTACTCATGGGATTCTAAAGAAGTAGGGGAAGGAGAGAGAGTTCTACCCTTCACAATTCCTGTGCACAATCCACTCAAGTACTGGAATCTCCCCACCACAGAAGTTTGAGAGCCAGCTTCTAGAGTAGAGTCTCCCGAACTTGAGTTTCCAGCTGTTTTTGGACTACAACTTCCAACCTCCCTAGTTAGCAAGACCAGGGGTCAGGGATGATGGGAATTGTAGTCCAAAAACAGCTGGCGATAGCTTGCATAGTAAAGGTGATGCGAAGGTACATGGTGCACTCCCACTTGCCTCACACGAGTTGAAATCATGTATGAACATAAAATGGGGCCTGTAAAGTGCCAGGGGTCTTGAATCAGGGGTTCTGGTAGTAGGATCCTGGCTCATCACCTCACTGAGTCACCTTGCCAGAATGGAGAAGCTGTTGGCCTGCTTTCTGTGGCACTGCAGCGCCATCACTGATGATGGCCGTATAAGGTATTTCGGGAAATAACCTCACAGGGATTAGGAGAGTCAACATGGTTCCACCTAGTTTTACAAAGGTCTTCTTATCTGGATTGCCAGTCAGAACAACTTGTTACTTATCCCACAGCCAACCACTTGCCGGTTTCTGTACAGGACACATAGATCTTTCCAAACCAGTTCTCAAACATGGATATAGCTTTTTAAAGCAATGTTGCACAGACACACAAAAGGTGAAATGTGAGGATCAGTGCAGTCAGAGCATGGCACGTTCAAACAACAAATATTATTAATGATCCCATTACAATATCAACCATAGTGATATAACAGATATGAAACATGGTTGGAAATCCCTCTCCAATGTCTCAAACAGCAATATTTCCCAGGCTTGCTGTCTGCTTTCTTTCAGTTTGAGGTGCTAAACTAAGACCTTATATATTCAAAACCTGGGCTCTACTACTAGATGTGTTTAAGGAACTGTGGACATCCTTTCAACAGTGGTAAAAAAACAGACTATAGGAGCAAATCAGGCTCAGACAGTAGCAATAATAGGAACACAATATTGACTTAGTCTCATGATTATTATTATTTTTAGTGTAAGTGAGGCTGAAAAGGGGCTTTTACCTGAAGAGAGTTGAAAAGCTTATCTGAAAGAATCAGTGAACAGCCATAGATCAGTGACAGAGCACATGCTTTGAATGCAAAAGATCCCATGCTCATTCCTCACATCTTCAGGTCAGGCTGGAAAATATCCCTACACTGCCAGTCAGTGTAGATGAAACTAACTTAGTTGGACCAGTGGTCTGATGTACAGGAATAGACTCATGGGTTGGGTGATAACTGTGAGATACCTGTCTTCCAATCCATATCACTGGTGGGTACCAGCAAAGTGGTGGACCAAGGAAAGTCTTTTATGGTAAAGTTAACATATAGACCAGTTCTAAGAGTGTACACTGTGTACATCATCAGCTGCAACTGCCTATGGCTCACCAGCACATATGCAAGGAATGTGTCGAGAGTGTTGGAAATAAATTCATGCAGCTATAAAAAGGTAAAGGGACCCCTGACCATTAGGTCCAGTCGTGACCGACTCTGGGGTTGCGGCGCTCATCTCGCTTTATTGGCCGAGGGAGCTGGTGTACAGCTTCCAGGTCATGTGGCCAGCAGTGGTCATGCGAACCAGAGCAGCGCACAGAAACGCCGTTTACCTTCCCGCTGGAGTGGTACCTATTTATCTACTTGCACTTTGACGTGCTTTCGAACTGCTATATGAGCCACAAAAGCCGGTTAATCTGTAATTGATGAAGCCACCAAGCCATATGTTGTGTTTTAAGGAAGTTTGTCTGGAAATATTTGAAAACAGCTGACTTTGAGGGGGTGGAATGCCACTGATTACAAATGTCATGTGGGAAAACATCCATTTATCCAGAAAGCACTGGAGAATTGGTTGGATTGGTGTGAGTGACTGAAAGATGGGGCACCAAGTGTTAAGTATTGTTTAATGTACATTGAGATGGAAAATAACTCTGCATTTTGTCTGTATGTATGCTGTGAAGCATGGCATGGAAATTTCCAATGGAGCTGAAGAGAGAGACTAACAAATTAATGATTAAGTAGGACTGTATCTTGGTGGCTCAGCCACAAAAAGATATACTATTACAAGTCTCCGCATATGCTAATCTGTAGCCATACTTTTTTGGATGTTGGGATTCTTTGTTCTCAAGCTGCTGAACAGAATGAACATGCTAATTTCTCTCCAGGAAAACACCTTCAAGCTAATGGAGGCTGGCATGGAGGAGAGACAGCTTTGATTTTTAGCTTAGGGTATGCATAATACCTATATTGGGATCAGTATTAGAAATTACGTATCTAACTGAATGTAACCTTATTTGTTTTAAGTTGATTGGAGTTTGAATTCTGTAAGTAAAGCTTTTGAACCATCATTTTGAACTGGAGAATTTTCATTTCAAAGAAGAGTCAGTTTTTTATTCATCCAAATTGCTTCCATATGCACAATATTAATAACCTTGATACAAGAAGTGCTGCAACCCTCATACGACTAGCACGTCATCGGAACCATTGAATTCTGGCACTATTTTAACTATGAGACCCATTGCATGGGGCACCCACATGTGTAAGTTTGGGGTTTTTGCTGACCTCCACCCAGCTACCGCTGTCACACTTAAATTGACCCTGACATTAAGGCATGGAAAACTGGTGATTCATGGGATGAATCACAAGAGATCTTGCCTATCCAGACTGACATATTTGACTATAAAAAAGAAAGGAGCGCTAATAATTGAAGCCATCTAAAGAGACAATGAGTGGCTTAGAAAGACGAAGAGCTGCTGTACAGATTTAGAAGCAACATGTACTAGGTTGAGTGGAAACATTCTACAGTTCTCTACTCAGGACATCAGAAAATAGTTCTTTAAGTGCCATCAACTCACATCGTTAAAAAAAAAAGAAGGGAGTTTACTATGAACCCGCGATACGGAGCCAGTGTGGTGTAGTGGTTAAGAGCGGTAGTTTCGTAATCTGGTGAACCGGGTTTGCGTCCCCGCTCCTCCACATGCAGCTGCTGGGTGACCTTGGGCCAGTCACACTTCTCTGAAGTCTCTCAGCCTCACTCACCTCACAGAGTGTTTGTTGTGGGGGAGGAAGGGAAAGGAGAATGTTAGCCGCTTTGAGACTCCTTCGGGTAGTGATAAAGCAGGATATCAAATCCAAACTACTCCTCCTCCTCCTCCTCCTCTTCTTCTTTGGCCTCTTTGAATGTATCTCCAGACTGGAGTCTGAAGCAGGCGATGCCAGGAAAGATTTTATCCTGTGTACCATCATTCCATTCTGCAATGGAAGGAATGGCATGAACACCATCCCTTTAAGAGTGGGTCATGTGATATTCCCTGGTCAGGCTTGCTCATTGGCGTGGGCAAGAAAGTGATTCTGCTTCTGCATCCAGTGGTGTTATGAGGGCAAGACTTTGGGGCTGGAAGTCAGCAGAATGAACCAGATAGCCAAATGGAAAGGGGTTGGCCTTGCACATTTTGAAGTGAAGAAATACATGCCACCATCTAAAGAACCATTATTAAGTCCAGAATCTGGAATTACCTAACTGGGCCACCATCTGTATTCTCTGTGAGAAACTAACTTTGCCTTCAACAATTTGTTTCCTGCTTGGCAGGGGGTTGGACTCGATGGCCCTTGTGGTCTCTTCCAACTCTATGATTCTATGAATTCCAACTTGAGAGAACCTGATTCTTGAGAGACAGAAGGGGGACTTGCATCTAAGAGGAGCGTCAGAATCTGGATGTGCTGGTTTTCAGTAAATGTAAAGAATGTGCTGCCTCTTTGGATTTATATTACTGGGTAGATGCAAGCATTACCCACCCACCACTGGGATACTTACTACAATTCTATATTTATTTGCAGCTCCAGCATAGAAAGCTGTTCAAGCGGATGAGCTTTCCTCACCAAAGGAGGTAGCTGTAAGTAAATTACTGAGATTTGATAATGCCAAAACAAATGAGATTTGCATATGCCAAAGCAAATTACACACTAATTAAATAATCTTTTGGATTGCTTTTTGTTTGTTTGCTTAATTGTGTATGAAATAAGGAATAATTCCAATGATATTAGAAAAAAAAGTCTTTTGAAATGTATTGATTCTCAGGGATGGGAGGAATCACAGAGATAGCATGTGTTTTAATAATGAGGTAATCCTTGGCAGAACCTAAACTCAATCTTTAAAATTATAATGTCAAATATATCTTCAAAGATGCAGGATTTGGGGTTAATATTGATGAAGCTTCAAGTATGATTGGCCACCAGTGGGCTTTGCCATTTTTTGAAATATGAAAGCATGAGACACACTACGTTAACTGAATATAAGTGTGTGGAATTTTAAGTAATTTCACTGGCACATTAGAAACATCTACGTAAGCTACTACTAAGGGCCTTCAGATTAAGATGTAGATTGGGAGCACCCTAGAATATTGAATCAAAATCATGTTAAGCCCCTATGATTGAATATAAATGTATAGGCACTAGAGGATTCAGATGTATTTGGAATTAGCTTTTGATCACAAGGGGAAACAATGACTGCTTCTTAGAATAGCTACGCTTTATTCTCAGCTGAAGTTCTAAGATTTATGTCACACTATTCAGCTATTTATAATTCATGGCCTTGTGGGTACCAGGCCCCAAATTAGCCCCATCCAAAAAATTCCCATCAAAGCTATGACTGTGTATGTAAAAAAACACCAAAATCCTATCTGCAACAAGAATGCAAAATATGTACAAAACTGTACAAAACCTTCTGTGGCGATCACACAGGTTCCCCGGACATTTCACTGTCTATTGATCCCTGTGCCACCACTTTATTTCTCACTGCCACCACCCAGGCCCTACCTGGGACAATACTGAGTCCAGTCAGGGTTAAATTGAACCATAAACTTCTGTTTCTTTATTGCAGTTTAACAAGCGTGTGGTTTCATAAACGGTATCAGTCAATTACAATAATGGGGTGCCTATCCAGACCTATAACTTTTGCTACCTGCTCTCGCTCACTAAATCACCTCTCTGATACAGTGGTGCCCCGCAAGACGAATGCCTCGCAAGACAAAAAACTCGCTAGACGAAAGAGTTTTCCATCTTTTGAGGTGCTTCGCAAGACGAATTTCCCTATGGGCTTGCTTCGCAAGACGAAAACATCTTGCGAGTCTTGAGAGCTTTTTCCCTTTCCCCCCCTTTTTCTAAGCCGCTAAGCCGCTAATAGGGGTGCTTCGCAAGACGAAAAAACCGCAAGACGAAGAGACTCGCGAAACAAATTAATTTCGTCTTGCAAGGCACCACAGTATTTACTTGTCTGCCTAGCCCCTAACTGTTCCTGACTCAGCCTATTTCGTTACACTAACTGAACCTAACCACAACTCTAGCCCAATTCACTCCCACTCCAACCAACCAACCACCCAACTCCCAACGAACTCCCACTTTTGCCCCTCCCAGAGCTGGTTTTATAGTCCCACTGACTCCACCCCCTGGGTCCTGACTGGGCAACCTGTTTAACTATTTCACCTCCAGCACTCTCTCATATGTTAACGTCATACCTTAAGGCCTGATTCATACCTGATTCATCAATGGGCACATCACTTACAGGTGAAAACAAGAACCTCAAAAGATATCTAGTCCACCCACTGCCAATGCAGGAAACCCATCTACTGCAGCATCCTTGATAGACAGCTTAAAAACTGCTTAAAAACCCTAAGAAAGGACATTCTACCATTTTTCTAGGCAATGTGTATCACTGGCAAACCTCTCACATTGGCAGGAACATCTTCCTAGTGTTTAGTCTGCATCCCTTTTGTTTTCATTTGAACCTATTGAGTTGAGGTTTTACCCTCTGGAACAACACCTATTAAGAAGGCTCTCTTTCATAGCACTTTCCATAGTCTTCCCCTCAGGCTACACAACCTTCCTCACAGAACACTCTGTAGGCCCATGAACATCCTTTGCCCTCCAACATGGTCTGTGGTGCTCAGAACAGGTCACATGACTGTAGGTGACGTCTGTTGAAAGCAGAAAGAACGGTGCCATTATTTCTTGCAATCTGGATACTATACATCTGTTGACAATACACATAATTGCCTTAGCCTTTTTTGTTGCTGCAACACTCCACTGACTCAAGTTTAGTCAGTAGCACTAAGTGGTGGCAAATGCTCACTAGAACAGAGTTCGCAAGGTACCCCAAAATATGAAAACTGAAAACTAGTGGGATAAATAGGTATATAATGCCTTTGCCCTATCAGTTTCAGCTCAGGATGGGGCTGGGGAGACTATTATCTGTACTGAACCATCATTTTTAAGAGAGAATAAACAGGAAACAGAGGGAAAATGTATCTCGGATTCATATCACCATCTGCAAACCATTAAAATGACCTTATGATTGATGCAACCGAATCTGTCCTTGAATGTCTGGTTCTCCTTTCTGGCATTTATTATGTAGATACATACTAAAATGAATTTGGAATGTGGCACTTATAATAACAGGGGCATGACTACAGAATGGGCAGTTCAAACAAGATTTCTGAATGACTCAACTGGATTCCACTTGTACTTTGGCCCCATCTGCTCTCTCTCTCTATATATATACACATATAAAGCAGTATCAATGTCATGCGCCCCTCCCCCCAAAATCCTGGGAACTGTAGTTTGTTAAGGGTGCTGAGAGATGTTGGGAGACCCTTATTCCCCTCAGAGAAATAGGATTCCCAGAATTACCTGGGAAGATGGATTGATTGCTATACCACATTGGAAATTGTGGTAGCCATGACTATTTAAAGTGGCATGATATTTCTTTAAATGTACACTGCAGACATCTTATTAAATTCCAAATACACAGCATATGTGCTGCATTTCCTGTACACGTTCTTGATCTTGATCCGACTCTCATTCAGTGCAATTAGATTTTTCTCATAGGTTTCAATAGATGTTAGTCTCATTCTGCTGCTGGCTCAGCAACAGCACCACAGAAGCAAAGCTTGCTTCAGTGAAATTGCTTCAGATTAATAGATTAAGAACACACTCAGTAAAATAATCTAGTTATGCTAGGTTCGTAACTGATGTTTTATTCACCATTTTTGGGGAGATAAAAAGTTGCATGCTTTTAGAAAGGAAAGAAAGTGATGAGGAAAGAAGAATTATAAGATCAGCAACAAAGGTCCATACACTTAGGTTTATATAAGTTTGGAGAGGTGGATCATTGAATCATTGAATCATTGAATCATTGAATCATTGAATCATTGAATCATTGAATCATTGAATCATTGAATCATTGAATCATTGAATCATTGAGTTGGAAGAGACCACAAGGGCCATCGAGTCCAACCCCCTGCCAAGCAGGAAACATCATCAGAGCACTCCTGACATATGGTTGTCAAGCCTCTGCTTAAAGACCTCCAAAGAAGGAGACTCCACCACACTCCTTGGCAGCAAATTCCACTGTCGAACAGCTCTTACTGTCAGGAAGTTCTTCCTAATGTTTAGGTGGAATCTTCTTTCTAGTAGTTTGGAACCATTGCTCCGTGGATGGTGATAGATGATAGATAGATAGATGATAGATAAATACATAGATATAGACACATAGGTATAAGCTTCTATAATTGTAGGAGAGAGGGGCGCGGTTATTAGCTAGGCCCAGAACATCAGATCTGAATAAATTAACATATGCCTTAGTTACCGTACTTTTCCATGTATAAGACGAGGTTGTCCTCATTAAAAATCATGCTAAAAAGTGGGGGTCGTCTCATACATGGGTAGTGCATAGGGTGGATGTTTGATTGGTTTCTGCAGCGGCTGTCAGTAGCTATAGTGTGTGTTATTGGTTGATGCATCAATGGGTGGTGTTGATTGGCCGACGCTGTGGCAATTGTGCGAGCGATTGGCAGCTTCTGCCAGCAAGGGGACAGACAGGAGATGGATTTTGTGACGCATGTGGGTGAGCAATTTTTGGCATTCCCCCCCTAAAAAAAAGCTCAACAACCCTCGGTAATCCCCCAAAAAAGCTCAAGAACTCCGGGCACCCCAAAAAAAACTCAACAACTTTTTGCCATCTCCCCCCATTTTCTGAACTTTCAGTCACCCCAAATAGGGGCGTCTTATAGACGGAAAAATACGGTACATTGAAATTGAAGCAATGCAATACCCTCTACATGTGGCTTCTTTTGAGGCAGCTTTGGAAGCTTGCAGATGGTCCATAATGCAATAAGAAGGATGCCAACTGGTACACACTTATGGAACCATGTTACAACTATCCTGGCAATGGTTGCCATTTGGGCATAATTCAAAGTGTTGCTGGTTTGGTCCAGAGATCCTCTACTCCCAAACCACCCTGCCAGCTTCCTAACATAAGGAGGACACCCCTTCGTGGTTTCTAGGAATGGTGGAGACATTTACTACAACCCGGCTGGGCACCAAACGGCCCCCAAGTTTGCTGGAAAGTGCGTTTCTGTGGATTTTCATGATATCAAATTATTATTACTTTAGAATTTTGTGAATATGATAACCTCTTTATTTAATATGATTGGTCAGCTACCATCATCATCAATCATACGCACCCCTTCACTTTTCCCTGCTCTCTGCCTATCCCTCCCTTTTTCCTCGCTCTTTCCACCCACTCTATGAATATCTCCCATGGACTACCTTGATCTTGAGCAATTTGGAATGAAAATTAGATTGGCTGCAAAACTTAGAAAGAGCAGAGCAAATGCGGCAGATCTCTGTGTAATGATTTGCTTCTGTGGGCCAGATCAATGTGCCCTTGGATGCAGCTACTTCCTTAAAGGTACGAGCACAAAATAATCTTTAATTTAAAATCTTCGTGGTATTATACAAAGCCAGAGTCTCACCCATACCCAAATACTTGCTTGGAAACACAGGAAATCTTTTCAGAATTCATTACAGCAGTCATTCTTCAACAGAGCCCAGTCACATTGTCTTACTGTTGTTCATCTTGTTTTCCTCTATGTGCATTGCTTACTGATTGACTGCTCTATTAGTTACTCTCAAAATTTGCCAGGTGTTAAATTAAACTTACTTGAATGTAATCCCTGGATCCTTGTTTTTCGCCCCTTTCTTTCTTATTAAAAATAGGCATGGAGTTTGACCTGCTGCAGCCCTCAGAGACCTTACCTGTCATCCCTGAGTTCTCAAAAATAATTGCTAATAGTGGTGCCAATCCCTTTCCTGCTAGCTGCTCTAACGCTGTAAGGTGAATTTCACTACAAGGCTTGAGGTTTTGAAATATGCTTACATTAAGCATTCCTTAACCTTTTCTGTTCTGATTCCATCACTTGACTGCTCCAGTCTTGCAATCAACATCAAGCTTCAGAAAGCTTTCAATGGATGTGTGTGTGTACACACACATGTTTTTTGGAAACAAAAACTGATAAACTTAAAATTCAGCAACCAAAGAACCAGCTAGAAGCAGCTAGTAAAATGCAGCGAGCAGTCAGTATCATTCATTTCGCAGCTGGTTGTGTGTCAAAGTCCCATGACCTCACAGTTCCCTAGGTGATGAAGAAACAGGCAAGATAGCAGCATACAGTTTTGGGGTTCAAATAGGCCACAACTTTGTTGGTTACAGATGTGAGTGGTTTGGCATAGGCATTGGGTGAAGCCAATTGTTCCACTCCAGCCTGACTGCTGTGAGTGCATCTAAGGGTAAACCACATATGGGGGCAGGGACTATGACCTACATCAAATAGGGGTACCACCCTGATGGGTCCCTGTTGGAGGAGTGATATGGCCCTAGCCCCTGCCTGGGCATTGGACAGAAGCCACTCCTTGTGGATCTCTTTAATGGGACACCCTTAACCCCAGTTAAGGGGCCAGAGGCTACAATCTCCCCTCCAGCCAAGACTATTCAATGCCTAGCCACACAAAGTAGTAGTAGTAGTAGTAGTAATAATAATAATAATAATAATAATAATAATAATAATTTATTATTTATACCCCACTCATCTGGCTGGGCTTCCCCAGCCACTCTGGGTGGCTTTCAACAAAATATTAAAATGCAGTAATGCATCAAACATTAAAAACTTCCCTAAACAGGGCTGCCTTCAGATGTCTTCTAAAAGTCTGGTAGTAGTTGTTCTCTTTGACATCTGATGGGAGAGCATTCCACAGGGCGGGTGCCACTACCAAGAAGGCCCTCTGCCTGGTTCCCTGTAACTTGGCTTCTCGCAGTGAGGGATCTGCCAAAAGTTGTGACGATTGCTATGAGACTGGCAAAAACCAAATGGCCAGTGCCAATTTTTTGGGAGGAGTCACTGTTGGTGCTTCCTTGTGGCTTGGATGCATGACACACAGGAGCTGTGTGTACAGTATTGTGGGTCTTGGATGCGGTTGGTGCTGTGGTCTAAACCACTGAGCCTCTTGGGCTTGCCGATCAGAAGGTCGGCAGTTTGAATCCCTGTGACGGGGTGAGCTCCCATTGCTCTGTCCCAGCTCCTGCCAACCTAGCAGTTTGAAAGCATACCAGTGCAAGCAGATAAATAGGTACCACTGTGGTGGGAAGGTAAACGGCATTTCCATGCGCTCTGGTTTCCGCCACCGTGTCCCGTTGCACCAGAAGCGGTTTAGTCATGCTGGCCACATGACCCAGAAAGTTGTCTGTGGACAAACGTCGATTCCCTTGGCCTGAAAGCAAGATAAGCACTGCAACCCCATAGTCACCTTTGACTGGACTTAACCGTTGTGGGGTCCTTTGCCTTTTAAAATTTATTGTGGGTCCAGCTTCCTTCCAGCTGAGGTCTGATAGATAGATCCTTTCCCCATTGAACTTTTGGTGGCTGATGAAGACTATTTTCTTCCAGCAGGCTTTTCACTGAATGCTGATTTTAGCGTATTAACCAATTCTTATCTCTTTGGTGCTGTATTTGTTCTACACTGTTTAGAGATGGTTTTAGTTGAACAGCATATCCATTGTTTAAATAAAACAAAGTGATACATGTCTACTCAGAAGTAAGCCCTGTTGAGTACAGCGGTACTTAGTCTGAGACAAATAGACATTGGGCTGCTGCATATATAGTATCTGACCGCTCTTATCTGCCCCCCGTACATTAAACTTAGAATCATAGAATTATAGAGCTGGAAAGGAACACAAAGATCATCTAGGCCAACCCCCTGCAATGCAGGGATCTTTTGAACAACATGGGGTCATGCTCTGCCAACTGAGCTACCCCATTATATTTTGCCCTGTTGTGTGTTGCTGTAACCTGCCCTGTAACTTCTGGGTGAATTGTAGGACATAAATCTGAAA
This sequence comes from Podarcis erhardii, assembly GCF_964252035.2. NCBI lineage: Eukaryota > Metazoa > Chordata > Lepidosauria > Squamata > Lacertidae > Podarcis > Podarcis erhardii. The sequence goes on along the minus strand of NC_138512.1, from coordinate 24,552,191 downwards.
GACAATGTGTCGATAAATCATTCCTTCCCTCCACCCACCACTGCCCAATTCTATTTCTGTGGTAAAGTTTTGTTTTAAAGGTAGGTAAAACGGAATCCACATTATTGCATGTAAAGGATCAACTGTACACAAACTATCTTGATTTATATGCAAGGTATCAACAGGAAGATCAGCAGGTGGCAGACTGGCTGTATAATTGCCATTTCACATGCTCTTGAAACAAAGACAACACTGAGAGTGAGGTTGTGCCTTTATATCAGGGGTCAGCAAACTTTTTCAGCAGGGGGCCTGTCCACTGTCCCTCAGACCTTTGGCGGGGGACAGACTACATTTTGAAAAAAAGGAAAAGAACAAATTCCTATGCCCCACAAATAACCCAGAGATGCATTTTAAATAAAAGCACACATTCTACTCATGTAAAAACACACTGATTCCCAGACCGTCCGCGGGCTGGATTGAGAAGGCGATTGGGCCTGTTCCGGCCCCTGGGCCTTAGTTTGCCTACCCATGCTTTATATACAGACCGAGGGAAGAACTGAATCTCTCAGAGCTACTTTCTTAAAGAAACACAGTGGTGCAGCACAACTGTTCTGAGTTATAGAAACAGAAACCAACATATATCAACATCGCCAGCTGCTTTATATTAGTAGCTGCTTAAAATAAAACACAATTCACATTGTGGAGACTGAGTTTTGCACCAAGCTCATCCATAGCTACTGGTGGATGAACTGAGCTATACAACTGACTTTGCATTTAGATACATGTTGACTGCAGTAAAAAGAAAAAGAAGTAGAAGATTTTAGACTAAAGTAGGGAAAACAAAACAAGGTGTGAGATCAGTGTCTCCAGAATAAGAAACTTGTGGCCTTGGGTAATTTCTTTTGAGGAAGTGGATTCTATTTTTTTTAAAAAAAATAATAAATGGTGTGGAGCTGGTTCACCACACAGAGAAACAAATATGGAAGCCCTGTAATTTTGTGAAAGGAAAGCTAGATAGTGAAGGGTAGCCAATACGGTGTGCTCCCAATGGTGTTGGACTCCAACACAACTCCCATGATCTCCAGCGAGCACGGACATTGCTCAAGGATGACAACAGTTTTAGTACAGCTACTTCCAGATGGTCGCAAATTCCTCCCATCCCCTAACTAGAAAGATGCACGGACAGATTGAATAAATGCAATCCTTTTACAGCGATCCATATCCATTTGCTACCATCATAACATCCCACAGAGCTGTTTGCCAATGACAGTTTAAAGGTTAAGTCAGAGGCATGTGGGAATGACAACATGTTCTCCAGATATAATGTTAAGTTATAACATGGCACTAAATGTACTTGCCCTCTTTAACGGCTTTCTCCAGTTTGCACGCAGGATATATAGTTTTGCCAAAATTAATGAGATGTCTGAATGTCAGAAGGGGCGGAGAGAGAGCAAAAATAAAAATTTAATATCCTGTCGGAGACTTGTTATAGAGCCAGATGCTGGAAATAATTTAACTGTACTTAACGCCCGGCAGCAGCTTTCTGAATGTCATGACAGTCACATAGCATCTGTCCTAGTAGCTAAGCATTAGCAGTTAATATATATGAAACAAGCCATTTAAATGGAAGGTCTTTGGAAGAGGTGTATTAAATCACCCCAAACAGATTCAGTGCTACCGGAATAATATTTGTTTTCTCATTTGGAGGGGGTCTCAGAAGTTAGAAAAATAAGTACTTATCCTCATTAAACCTTTTTCTGGCAGTGGCTTACTATCCGTGCTTAAGAGGACTCCAATAATAAAGCAGGTGCCAATTTTTAAATTGTCCAATATTGTTCTCAAACTCAACCAAGATTGAACCCCCCTCCCCCTGCTTTCAAGGTGGTTTTCCTAAATCCTAATTGATCTGCAACTCCTCTCTCCTAATGCACAAAGTGCAGGCTCCCCTATAAAAGTATCAGCTATGTTAAACAATATATATGAGTTAGTGAAGCAAGGAGCAGCAGTGCTGTAAAACAATGCTAATATGACTCGGACGAGGCTGTGAAATTTCAATGTAATTGGTGCAGGATACATGCCAGAGTGGTCACAATATATAGGAAAGCTTTAGGTTTCCTTTACCACTCCCTTCTTTCTGATAGATCTCACCTGTAGATATATGTCTTCTGGAATGTCCAGAAATAGGATGTTCTGAACATCACTTTAAGCACCTCTTACTGAATGTCATAGTCTGCTGTGAGATAGGTCTTTTAATTTCGGTGGGCCAACTGAATAATGTAAAAGGAAAAGCATGCACAGCATTAGGATTCTCTCCCCCCCCCCTTCATTCTGAGCACAACGCCGCCGCCACCAAATGATCAATGCCTTGCTGGCATTGTTATGCTAAGCCAGCCCTCTGTGCCCATTCCGCTCAGTCACTGGAACTAATCTCTGCATTATTGTGACTTTTATAACAGACCTATAAACTAAAGCCAGGCTTTCATTACACAAAATGAAGGCTTCTTAACATACTTCTCAATGTGTTTATTGCTAACATCCATGCAAACATCACATATCCTTTTCCACATTATGCACCTGGGTGTTCCTCCCTCCACACACACACACCCCACCCCGGATTCAACATAGCCCAGCCAAAGGAACAAGCGTAGAGAGAAGCTACACCTGCATTTTCACGGTGATAACATCAGGACAACTCGTACTAGACAGTAATAGGCAGAGCTTTGCTGTTATTAAGAAGAAGAAAAATACCCAAAGCCATCGTTTCACATTGTGCCATTTACATAACAGGCAGCCTGTTCCTCAAAACAACACATCACCCCACCCTGAAATGAGTGAAGGAAGAACAGGGTATGAGAATAGTAATCAAATATTTAGTCCCATACATTTTAAATTCTTTTTCTGGTTTTCCGCTTTTCTGTTTTTATCTATTGAAACTAATTTTATTCCACATTTTCCAGTGCTCATGGTTGTCTACATTTAAGAATTAAAATGTAATTCTAAGATAAAAAAAACCTTTAACTTAAGAGAAGAGTTAAGTCATACAAGCACCAAAAAGCACGAAAGTTTTACGTGAAGGCACTAGCTTTAATTTCTGTTCTGTGGCATGTAAACAGTAGCCTTTGGGAGTCTCACACAATGCGCCCACTTACAACTTAGCCTCCATGTATCTCTACACTTTTTTCACCTTGGTCTTTCAGCCCCAATCTTCTCCAGATTCTGTTGCTTCTATTAATACTACATCCATCTACCACATCCACGTTTAACAAAACATAGGTTTTTAAATTCTAAAAGCTTACTTCCAATCGCCAACCTCTTGGGTACCTTATCTTAAGCTGCAGAACACAGAACTGTGAACCACAACTTGGTCTGGTGTGGCTACCCATAATGATGGCTGTGTACAGTACTACTATCAGATCTCTCTCTGAATACCAATTGCTGGGTAAGCTCATGGCTTACTTGTGGGGTCCCCATAAGCATCTGGTTGGCCACTGGACTAATTATGAGACCACTGGTCTGATCCCGCAGGGCTCTTATTATGTTTTTATGTCTCATGTCTCACCTTATGATGACAGTCAACCACCACCAATGCCCATCTGACCCCAGTCTTGTATTAACATTTACGCAGCCTCTCTCTACACACACTGTCAAACTGCTCTTACTATCAAGTTGCTTTCCTTATGATTGGCTGAAATCTACTGTCCATCATTCATACGATTGCACTTATTTCATACAATGAACTTATAAGAAACAGAATTAACTCCTGATAGATGTAGTAAGGGCCACAACCTTAGATGGCTTTCCAAGAGAATGAGGCAAACTCAAGGAGGATGATAGCACAATCTCACACATGTCCACTTAGAAGTTCTACTGAGTTCAATGGGAGTTACTCCCAGAGAGGTGAGTCTAGGGTTGCAGTGTATCAACGGCTTTTTGCATGGATAGCAAAATGGAATCTCCCATATTCAGATTTACTTCAGTAAATCAGTTCCTAGAAGCGAACAGTTTAATAATAATAATAATAATAATAATAATAATAATAATAATAATAATAGATGCACCTAGCTACTACTGGAGAAAGAAGGCTGGACCAGAAAGGACTTTTGAAATCAGCTAGGGATTTTTGCAAAAATGTCCTTATGGATTTTTTTCCTTCCAATTTTTGTTATCTTTATTTAGCGGCGAAATGTTATACAGAAGAAAAGAATAGTTCATCTATATTCATTGACGATAGCTACAGAGTCACAGATTATATAAAGCACCAGATATAGAAAAGATCTGCTATGCTATTAGTCAAGTTATTCTCTGAATGTGGATCCTTATGTATCGTAAACAGCATCATGCATGTGGGAGTCATGGGGGAACAAAAATATATTAAGAACATACCTCCTTCCCCAAAAACCCAGCCCAGTGGGGACTGAAAATGTTCAGTGGGCACAGTAAGTTGACTGGTGGGAGGTGGGGCAGGACAACAGAAAATAGGGTGGGGAGAGAATGGAATGGGGCATCCGTACAGAATACATGACTGGCTGGCTCGCATACTGAACAAGAGTATGTCTCACTGCACTGTTTTGGTGCAGGCCTCTTGTGACTTAGTACATGCGCTATACAAAGTGCTCTGAACATTCCCAACGTGTTGTGGAAATGGCAGGTGTTACTATGTGCAGGCATCTCCTCACTTAGCTTTGTTCAACTCGTGCACAACTGTGTATATGTGTGGGGCTGGGGGAAAATTAAATAAATTAATTTAAACTGAAAAATAGTGTGAAAAGAGCAAAACAACAACTGTCCAGCCCCCCAAAGAGCAGGAAAACTGCAAAAATGGTGCAAAACCAGCAAGAAATCCCATGAGCCTTTGTAACTGCAATCCGATTGTACCGAGTTGTAGAGGGTGCATAAGGGACGCGGGTGGTGCTGTGGGTTAAACCACAGAGCCTAGGACTTGCCGATCAGAAGGTCGGCTGTTCGAATCCCCGCAACGGGGTGAGCTCCCGTTGCTCAGTCCCCGCTCCTGCCAACCTAGCAGTTCAAAAGCACATCAAAGGGCAAGTAGATAAATAGGTACCACTCCAGCGGGAAGGTAAACGGCATTTCCGTGTGCTGCTCTGGTTCGCCAGAAGCGGCTTAGTCATGCTGGCCACATGACCTGGAAGCTTTACGCCAGCTCCCTCGGCCAATAAAGCGAGATGAGCGCCGCAACCCCAGAGTCGGCCACGACTGGTCCTAACGGTCAGGGGTCCCTTTACCTTTACCTTTACAGATGCCTACATACCTCCCCACAGCCATATTGCACTTATGACTGAGGTAACTTTGAGGGCTTGATACCATTGAAAAGTAAACTGATCCTGCAGAGATTTCACCAGAATTAGAAAGCAAGAGAAGTGAAATGGAACGTAACTATGATACATTTTAATCAGTAGACTCCTCCGACAATCTGCAGCAACTGCGATGGCTAATTAAATAGTTCACAGGTGTTTGCAGTAATGACTAACAAGGGAACATGTGTTGCTTTAAAGCAGCTGAACTATTTAGAGGATTAAGTGCAAACACTGTATTGTCAAGCCGACTGGACGGTGCTCTCGCACCTATTTAGTCACACTTACAGGGTAAAACTCAACAAATTGCCATTCCTTCAATCTGAGTTTCAGATTGCTTCCCTATATTGCATTCAATGGAGTGTCAGAAGAAACCTAACTTTAAATACCGCTAGAGCTAAATGTTTAAATAATGTATTTACCAGAAGCAGCAAGTGCAAAATGGCTAGGAAAGGTGCTGGCTTAATTTGCATCCATTTGTATCTGCCACCATGCCTGGCTGCCTTTGACACAACCGTTTAGGGCAATCCTCACAGATGCTGTGTCTTTGCATATTACACTGCCATGCCTCAGGTAGAATAACTATATGAACGAAACAACAATTCCTTCATCAGATGAAGGGGGGGGGGGAAAGCTCAGCAATTCATTTCTAAAAAAGAGAAAGGTAGCAGGCTCCAGACCTCCTATCCGAGAAGGCCTTTCCCCCTTAATCTTAAATGAATATTATATGTACATTATATGTACTCAAAAAGGCTTTTGCAGAAAACAAGATAATGAACAGTGAGACACCCACCCCATAAAAAACCCTCATTGGAAAAGAAAAGGATAATCAAGAGAGTAGGATTAAGGTCTTGCTACAGTCCTATAGTATGCTGGCACTTTTTCAAGGTAGGATCTTAAGTCATTTTCTTGAGTGGCCATAGGAAGATCTGAAGGAAAAGAGGTTTATAAACACCCTCCCCTGGACCTCTTATGTCTGGCAGCAGGAGTCAAAAGCTAACAGAGATGATCAGAGAAACTAAGATGTTTACTTGCGTTGCCTTTCAAAAGTGGGCAGTGTCTTCTCTGCTCATTAACTGGCTAAGGTTTTTGGATTTAGGAGATCGCTTATAGAACATGATTATTTGTTGTAATTTTCAAAACTCACCAGTCAAAAACCATCAGTCTAGTGACGAATCTTTTGGTATCAATTAAATTTGCTGCTTTAGAAATGCTAGTTGATATAAGTTTCAATCAGTTAACTCATCCATTGAATCTGCAGGTGTTTCCATATGAACAAAATAATCATTCTGAAGAACAGGGGGAAAGGGCACTGTCTTTGCTTTTAAGGTGATGAATACAAAGTTTTTTTACAAGTACTTGTATTAAAATAGTTGACATTATTTGAAACACAGAGAAATGTATTGCCTCTTAGGAGATTTTAGTTGATTAATCTAACAGATTAATCAACTAAATATTGCAATCCTTTTAATATGTAAAGTGACCACTAAAAATTATTTGAGATGGCATTACAATAAAGCCACTGCAATGATAGCAACTGAATTGGGACAACTGGGAATGACAGAATTGTAAAGAAGAACAGTACCCTGACATCAGAGGATGATTTATGATAAAAATCATTCTGAACCATAGAAATTCTCCCTGTACATTAATAAAAACCTAACATACTGCATGGCATATGCTCACAAGGGATGTCATTATTTAAATATGCAGTAAAGGTTTTCTATGTGTTTTTCTGCAGAAATGAAAGATTCTTCTTACTAAAAAAAAAATCTGTATCTCTTTTTTTTGGGGGGGGGGGAGACCTGTTAAAGTTCCATACTAACTCAGCATTATAAAACGTAACTATAAATGAAGAAGAACAAAGAACACTCCAAACCTGCAGAAAACAGCAGCAGGAGACTCTTTCAGGTGGTTCGCAATTTAGCGGAACCACCTGTAACATCGGGGCCCAGTACGGGCCACATGTTCTCCTGCAATGATTTTGCAAATTTTTTTGCAGATAAAATCGCTCAGATTCGGGAAGAAGTAGACTCCACCGTGGGAGCAGGGCCGGGGCGGGAGAGTGCTAGAGTCCTGTCTGGTCAAGTTGTGTGGGATCAATTTCAATCTGTTACCTCCGAGGATGTGGACAGGCTGCTTGGACGAGTGAAGCCAACCACCTGTCTCCTGGATCCTTGCCCATCCTGGCTTATAAAAGCTAGCCGGGAAGGACTGGGCGATGGGCTTCGTGGGGTGGTGAATGCTTCCCTCCGTGAGGGAGCCTTCCCAGACCCGCTGAAAGAGGCGGTTATTAAACCGCTTCTTAAAAAACCATCTTTAGATGCGGCCACGATGGCCAATTATCGCCCAGTCTCAAACCTCCCATTCTTGGGCAAGGTGATTGAGCGAGTGGTTGCTGAACAACTCCAGGCACGCCTGGAAGAAGCGGACCATTTGGATCCCTTCCAGTCGGGATTCAGGCCTCATCATGGGACTGAAACTGCCTTGGTCGCACTGGTTGATGATCTCCGGCGGGCTAGGGACAAAGGTGAGAGCTGTTTCCTAGTTCTGCTGGATCTCTCAGCGGCGTTTGATACCATTGACCATGACATCCTTCTGGACCGTCTTGAGGGGCTGGGAGCTGGGGGCACTGTCATACAGTGGTTCCGCTCCTTCCTCCTGGGCCGTGTTCAGAAAGTGGTGGTGGGGGATGAGTGTTCAGACCCCTGGCCGCTCACTTGTGGGGTGCCTCAGGGTTCTGTCCTCTCCCCCATGCTTTTCAACATCTACATGCAGCCGCTGGGAGGGATCATCAGGAGGTTTGGGCTGGGTGTTCATCAGTATGCAGATGATACCCAGCTCTACCTCTCTTTTAAATCAGAACCAGTGAAGGCGGTAAAGGTCCTGTGTGAGTGTCTGGAAGCGGTTGGAGGATGGATGGCGGCTAACAGATTGAGGTTGAATCCTGACAAGACAGAAGTACTGTTTTTGGGGGACAGGAGGCGGGCAGGTGTGGAGGATTCCCTGGTCCTGAATGGGGTAACTGTGCCCCTGAAGGACCAGGTGCGCAGCCTGGGAGTCATTTTGGACTCACAGCTGTCCATGGAGGCACAGGTCAAATCTGTATCCAGGGCAGCTGTTTACCAGCTCCATCTGGTACGTAGGCTGAGACCCTATCTGCCTGCGGACTGTCTCGCCAGAGTGGTACATGCTCTGGTTATCTCCCGCTTGGACTACTGCAATGCGCTCTACGTGGGGCTACCTTTGAAGGTGACCCGGAAACTACAACTAATACAGAATGCGGCAGCTAGACTGGTGACTGGGAGCGGCCGCCGAGACCATATAACACCGGTCTTGAAAGACCTACATTGGCTCCCAGTACATTTCCGAGCACAATTCAAAGTGTTGGTGCTGACCTTTAAAGCCCTAAATGGCCTCGGTCCAGTATATCTGAAGGAGCGTCTCCTCCCCCATCGTTCTGCCCGGACACTGAGGTCCAGCTCCGAGGGCCTTCTGGCGGTTCCCTCACTGCGAGAGGCCAAGTTGCAGGGAACCAGGCAGAGGGCCTTCTCGGTGGTGGCGCCCGCCCTGTGGAATGCCCTCCCATCGGATGTCAAGGCGATGGACAACTACCTGACATTCAGAAGACATCTGAAGGCAGCCCTGTTCAGGGAAGTTTTTAATATGTGACAGTTTAGTGTATTTTTTATCTCTGTTGGAAGCCGCCCAGAGTGGCTGGGGAAACCCAGCCAGATGGGCGGGGTACAAATAATAAATTATTATTATTATTATTATTATAGAGGATAATGAGGCAGATTGAAAATAGGCACATGCATCACCTGATATCTGATCACTTGATGATTGGTCGTTCAAAGAGCAAAGTTATTTCCTCTGCCACTAATATATCCCAAAAGTGGCAGAACCACTGTTACAGTGACACTGTGGCTCTCATCTCCAGCACTGTGCTAATTATTTTGGCTATAATTAATAAAATTGGAGAGGGAAACAAGCTTTCTGATTTGGAAATCCTGTTATTACACACCCACATATATTTACATGGACACTCTGCAATACAGCTCATGATGTCTAAAAGTAAATGCTTGTTTTTCTGAACAACATTCCCACTATATGTGGAAATACAGTCCAAAGGCTTCCTATCCTCCCCAGTATCTTACTGAGACTGTGTTCAGAATGTTTTCCCTCTTTCTTGAAGAGGCCGTGAGTTTTGTGTTCATAATCATAAAAGAAAATCCTCTGATATTAGCAAATAATTCCCACACATTTTGTACCATTGCTGTTGCATGAAAATTATAACTCGCTTTACTAAAAGGCTAGAAGAATTCTAGATTAATCTGCCTGTAAAAAGGTTGAAGTGCAATAAGATTTTCTAATAGGGTTAATCCTCATTTTATCCGATCAATTATTTGTTGGGATAGATTATCTTTTTTTATCGAATTACCATTGCAGAGCTAAATTCTGCTAAAATTGCAGCTAAGGACATTTAGAGTGCACTGAACTTGGTTAATCCTTTCCTGCATCCTTCCTGCTACACACTATATTTAAAAGAAATGGTGTCTGCAATCTTAACATGATACACAAAAGCTTCATTAGAGAATAAGACTTACCTACAGTCAGCTGTCCCGTTAACTGTCCCATGTGGTTTCTTGCATTCACTGTTACATTCCTGTCAGACTGTAAGACCAGAGGGCTATCCTGGGAAACATGTATAAGATAAGGAAATGAGAGGGAAAAATATAGCAGAGTCAAGCTATAACGATTGACACACAAGTATGCTGGTGAGGTCTAGTCAAAACAGCACAGTCTTGCTGATATCAGCTATAACCATGGAGTACCATTCAAATTCTGTTGGACTACAACCAGGTCCGGCCCAAGACATTTTAGCACCTGAGGCAGGCCACAAAATGGTGCCTCCCCTCCCAACCAGGGAAGAAGGGGTGAGTGAAGATCTACATCAGGAACAAGGAGGGGAATAAAGATCTGCATTGGGATCGGATGTCCTTGTGGATCCTGCCACCTGAGGTGGTTGCCTCAACTTGCCTCATAGGTGGGCCGGCCCTGACTGCAACACTCATTAGCTGTCGCCAAGATGGCTAATGCTTAGGGATTATGGGAACTGTAGTCCAACAACTTCTGAAGGTCGCCAGGTTGGCTGCCCCTGAGCTAGAATCACATGAAATTGAAGACGCAGAATTTGATTTCTGAGCTATTCCAAGGTTTTTAAAATTCTGAAATGGCTCCCTTACATAACTGCATTCAGCATCAGAGACACAGGCCTACAAAGTGTCTCATCATTCGGTGCCAAGCATTTGGTGCCATTGCGTTTATATGCCCACTTGAAAAGCTGCAATTTGGGTGTGTATCAGCAACCAAAGCCACTATTTTCTGGTATATTTCTGACACTAAAGGCAATGCTACTGCTAAGAGAATGGTCATTAAGGGATCCTTAGTATGAAAAGGGGTGTGGCATTGGCTGCTGGTGTCTGAAAACCTGGCATTCTGGTTGCATGGGAGGGTATACTATTCAAAACAGCAGAACGTGGGCTGAATAAAGATCGTTTGGGGAGGCTACCTCCAGATGACCCAGCTGGAAGCATAAGAAATTATGACACAGCCAGGTGAATGGCGAACATGGTGGCCTTTTTGCCAGGCTTTCCGAGAGGCTTGGGCTTCCTGCATTCTTTCTTATGCTGCTACTAGGTTTGAGTTGGAATCTGCTTCCACTTTACACAGCTGCTTTTGCAGTGGCTGAAACACTGCTCAGAGGCATCTGGGCAAGAAAAAAGAGAAATGGTAGCAAGCTGAATGGAGGCCATGTGAGTGCCTGTGAATATTTTCCCCCAAATGTTTACTCAGCCCCTAGAAAATACAAAAAAAAGGTAATTATCACCTTCTCTGCCCCACCTCCTCTCAAAATCATTCAAAAATTCTAATACAAGCAGTTTTGGGTTAGTTCTAACTTATACTGGTAGTAGATCTCATTTTGCTTTTGTGATCAAAGTAGTTACATCTCATTTCATTTTGTTTTTTTAGAAATAAAGCATATCATTTTAAACATAATAAATAAATTGTAGAGATGTCTACACTTTTTCTTTTATCCTTTATTTCTTTTATTTATGTTCAAATTGCAAAGGTGTTCAATTTAGAAACCATATACCTTATTTTGTGGGAAAGATCACATTTAGGAAGGACAGGTTAAACCGTTTTCTCTACCCCTACCTAACAGAAAGAGCTGCCAGCCAGCCAGAAATAAATTAGCCTGGTTTGCCCCTCTGCCTTTAAGATAGGTTTGGTATATTGAAAAGAGCAGGCAGTTTTTTTTTAATGACATGGAGCTATACATTATTACCTGTTTAATTGCGGCAGATCAACTTGCTGTTTAAGAGATAGCTACGGGTACTGGATGAAAGTTGGCTACTCTAGATTCAGAACATGTGTGGCTATTCTTCAGTAAGCATGCATTGCTGTGCAAGCAATGATTGGGTCTGATGATGGCTACATGGTTAACACGCTGTACAAATCTCAGGAAAACCCATTACTGATTGTATCTTCGATTGGGATATGGGATAAGTTGGTGATGGACAAAATTGTAGCTAATTTGCTTTAAGGATTTCTGATACTGTCCTAGCACTACACCGTAATAGAAATTAGTTATGAGGAACATTAGGGAAGTGACTGGTTATGACACAGCATTCAATCCAGCCTCTGGTTGTATTTGGAGATCTAAAATGCATAGCTGCTTCTGATGCTTTGGAGACGACTGTTCATCTTTTGACAGCAGCCAAAGGGCAACCACTCAAAGATGGTGGAAAAATGAGAACAGGCCCATCACGTTCAGTAGAAAGACTGTTTAGAGTGCAGGAAGCAAGTTTCTCTGACTGAATTGACGGACACTGTATAAGTTAGAGAAAGATGACAGGTGGACAACAAAGTTGTCTGTACTCCGAATCTCTGGAAATGTCAAAATACAAGGCAATTGTTGAGTCTATCATGAACAGCTGCTTTAAAAAGCTTTAATCCGTCTATTTAAATGATAAGGTAGTTTTAGAATAGATTAAAAATATTACTGAGTCACTGATTCCACATAGTGGAATCACTCAGTGCAATGAAACAAGTCTCTGTATTAGGAATGTGTAGTAAAGACACACACATCTCTACTTCAAGAAAAGGAGGAGAGGTGACTGAGCTGAGCTGATAGCACTGACATCACTATTATGAGGTAATAAGTAATCACAGCAAAAGTACAGTATACTGGCTTTTGTTATTGTTTTTCATTTAAGCTTGAATGCATCCATTCCCTGGCTCTCTCTTGGTGGATATGTAAGATACAGTAGTACCTCAGGTTAAGTACTTAATTCGTTCCGGAGGTCTGTACTTAACCTGAAACTGTTCTTAACCTGAAGCACCACTTAAGCTAATGGGGCCTCCCGCTGCTGCTGTGCCACCGGAGCACAATTTCTGTTCTTATCCTGAAGCAAAGTTTTTAACCTGAAGCACTATTTCTGGGTTAGCGGAGTGTGTAACCTGAAGCGTATGTAACCTGAGGTACCACTGTATACCTGACTGGACCCATAACACCTCTGAGATATTTTATGTTGCAATTGTAACAACACCAGATAACACCAGTGCAAGAAGGATTCATTCAGCTTGGTGTGTCTATGTGAACTGGACCACACATAAAGTCCATGCAGTCAAAAATCCCATGATATAACACAGATGCACATTGGAGGTTTTTAAGCAGAGGTCGGATGGCCATCTGCCATGGATGCTTATTTGAGATTCCTGCATTGCAGGGGTTTGAACTAGATGACCCGCATGGTCCCTTCCAACTCTACAATTCTGTGACTAAAAAATAGCAGAACCATGTACAGGACCTCAACTTTTTGCCACAGCTTTGAGATTGCTCAAGTCGTAAGAGGAGGCAGCCAGGCACCTTCTCTCTGCTTCAACCAGAGAAGCAACTGTGATGCTTGTTAAATGGCCCTGTCTGTTTCTTGGGTCAAACAGCTGGCACAGCAATTGGGGGAAGGTGGGGAGAACTTGGGGGGGGGAAGGGCTGCATGCTGATGAGAATGTAGTCATAAGCCTGATCAGAACTTATCGATATGGAAAAGTTCTGTTCAGGCTTATGACTACCCTTGAATCAGCATGGAGCTGATTGATATGGAGCTCCTGGCAAATCAATTAGGCTTGTTAAATCTCTCACCTCCCAATATGCACAAACATTTTAAGCACCCTGCTGACAGCTAGCAAAAATGAGGCGGGAATATTTTGGCACCAGACAGGAAATGAGTTAAGTTTAAAAGATACAGGGAAGGGGCTTAGCAGTGGTGGGGGCGCAAGCAACACCCCCTTTCAATGGTCATCAACTGATAACTGGTGGTGTATGTTTCAGAAGGGAGGATGGCACTGGTCTCCAAGAACCCACTTTGTGTGACTCCACATCGCTAGACAGAGCAATAGTGCTATTTTGCTACCCTCCACAAGGCAGCCAAATGCAAACATAATGAAGTAATTTCCCACCTCCCAAATGTGGCTGAAAGATCTCCTTGGGGAACATTCAGCCCAGGACTCAAATGAATAAACATTCTTGTTAATGCACATTTAGTAATCTAAACCGCTGGGAGGAGCACAGAGAGAAGAAACACCATAGTGTACCTGTAACAGCAAAACCAGGCACCTTCACCTGCCCCAGCTGCAATAAAACATGTCTCTCCTGTATTGGTCTCTACTGCCACAACAGGCACTGTAACTCTCCAGCAGTTTGACTTTAGCCCCTGGATAGCACACCTGATGGCCATTGTCTCTCAAGACAGACTGATGCCAGCATTAGTAATCTCTCCCCAACCACTTTGCCACTGAATGAGGCACAGAACAGTGTGCAGTTGCTATGACAGCTTAGCAAATAAAAATATTTTCTAGGTCATGGACACACACACACACACACACACTTATAATAATCTTTTAAAGGAAATAAAATATCAACTTCATAAAAGCTTTCAGAAATGAGTGCATGGAAACAGTTTTAACAAAGTACAGGTAAGGAAATTAGTGGCTGTTTTTAAGCCTGCAATGTAATCTATCAACTTTGTTATTTACTGCAGTCTCATCGGTGGTTTGTTATTTTAGCATTAATCCTCAGAATGGATAGAAATCTGGTGTATTATAAAGAGCACAGAAGACCACCTTCCTCGCTAACATCTGTTAGCTATATACAAATGCCTGGATAAATTTTAAATGTTATCAGTTAAGTTCAGATATTCTCCTGCTAATCAGGCTACCTCACAGCTTCTTTTTAATTTGGTAATACTTTTTTTTAAAAAAACCTAAATTGTTTTATTTCTCTTCTAAAATCAGGTACAATGGCAATTCTTTTACAGGAGAAAAGAAATACAGATCATCAAGTCAAACCAATCTTTTACAACTTCTACAGGAAAGAATAGGAAAAACGTCACATAAAAATAGTCACTAAAATTCAAATCTAACTACTTCATTTGGTTTATTTTTGTAATATCAGGAGAGATGAGAAGCTTCAAACTTATTTAACTACTTTGCTACGTGTGTGTTGATTTCTGCAAAGTTAATAAACTGTCCCCATGATAACATAAAAAGTTGATTTTTCCCTGTCCATTTGCTACTTTTGCTTGGTGCCATAGTTTTCCTAATAGTTTTCTTTCTTTATTTGGCAACTGAGATTGTTTTCTGGGGTCTTCTCTTACCTACTCTGTATCTATACCTGCTGAAACAATTAAAATCTCTTCCTCCATGGTGGTAAAAACAACACACCAAAATTTTCTTCCATATAATTTGTTTAACTTGTCACATAAAAGAATCTTCTATAGCTCAACAACTGAAGGTATTTAAAGCGTGTCTCACACACTGCAGTTTAGGCACGAGGGCTGAATTGTTGCATGTGTTATGTCTAAAACATCTTGTTGCAGAGGGTTGGATTCTGAAGCAGTCCTTCCAAACCCATGACTTTTAACTGCTTTTGGAAAATAGCTTAGTCCAAGTGAAGGACATATTTGGTTGGTGATTTAAAACAATTTAATGCCATCTGGCTTTTTCTATGGACACTTTCCATTTTTCTAAACTGAAAAAAGAGCAAAGCATTGCTCCTGATTTTCGTTCTGTCATGCTACTGAGGACTAATGAAGAAATAATTATGGACCTGTAAAAGGGTATAATTCATAATGACTGAAAAAAATCATTAAAAATCATTAAAAAAACACACTAGAGTCTTGAGGTCCAGCTCTGAGGGCCTTCTGGTGGTTCCCTAACTGCGAGAAGTGAGGTTACAGGGAACCAGGAAGAGGGCCTTCTCAGTAGTGGTGCCTGCCCTGTGGAATGCCCTCCCATCAGGTGTCAAGGAAATAAACAACTATCCGACTTTTAGAAGACAGCAGAAAGCAGCCCTGTGTAGGGAAGTTTTCAATGTTTGATGTTTTATCATGTTTTTAATATCCTGTTTAAAGCTGCCCAGAGTGGCTGGGGAGGCCCAGCAACTTGGGTGGGGTATTTATTTATTTATTTATTTATTATTAAATTCAGACATTATTGTTATTTATGTATGCCACTACTGCAGTCTGTGTTTTGTTAGCCCCAAAATGGAAAATGAGTAAGGTCTCAAAGAAAGAAGAGTGGCAACTTAAGCTGATGGAATATGCACAGCTTCAAGACTTAACATATAGAATAAGTGAACAAGAACATATGTTTAGAGAAGATTGGAAAATGTTTATTGAATATATGGGGGGGTAATTGTATACACTTGAAAACACTGGCAGCATTAAGATAAATTCAACAGCATGAATAAGTTTTGATGGATGTAATAGTGGAATATTGAATGGTTTAGTTTATGTAAAATATGAAGGGATTTATGATATGCAAAATAAAAAATGGAAAGAGAGGAAGGGAAGTCATTGATATTTTAATGTTTAAATGAGTATTCAAAATTGTAAAACAGTGTGTGTGTGTGTGTGTGTGTGTGTGTGTGTGTGTGTGAAGAAATAATTTAGGTTACAATCCTATATGTGCTTACCTGTTAAGTCCTGTTGAAACCAATGGGGTTTGTATCTGTGTAGGCATGTATAGGCTTGGCTTTGTATACTTAGGGATGGGGTAGAAATTTGATTCACTTCACAACTAAAGGTGAGCCTCCCTAATTTGCACTTTTCAAACTAATGTGTGGCCCAAAACAGTTCTTTGAATTTTGCACTTCTCTGAATTTTGCAACGGAATTCTCCAGCCAAGTAAAGTGTTTCAAAAGTGTACATTCTAGGACAAAGTCTGTATACAAATTCATGATTATTCAAGAATACATTAAATTAGGGGACACTGCTTTGCAAAAATGTGTATTTTAGAGAAAAATGTGCATTTTAGGAGAAATTGAGCTAAAATGCTGGTGAATTTTCATGGGGACTTTTTTTTTAAAGACTGACTTGGAAACGTGGAGAACTGAATTTAATTTTGTAAAAATGAAAAGCTGAAATTGACCATTTCACCTTTCCTCAAGCATGCTTACTGGAAGTAAGCCTCCTATCTCCCTTCTGAGTAAACAAAGTAAGTTAAGTTCAACAAAATGTTGGATAATGGCTAGACGTTACTCTTGACTCTCCAACATGGAGCCTTAATCCCAGAGGAAAGGCTTCTAGGCTGTTTCCATCAGTTCATTAACTTGCAAATAGGAATGTGTGAAGTCATGGTGAGCTCCATCCTAGGATTTCAAGTGCATTGTATGTTCTCCTCTTCCTCCCCTCTGCAGTTGATTTATTTAATAGTTTGTCAAACAGCTTGCCCTCCTGCAGCTTGGCAGATGGAATGGGCTTTTTGGCTTGTCCATCTTTCCAGCTGCAGAGCCATGACTGTTTGGGAGCGTCCGTGCCCAAAGCAATCATTTGGGCTGGGAATATGAACATTGCCCAGGGACTTGATGGCAACCAAAGCAGCTGCTAGGGATATTTTTCCTAAGTAGTGATTATTATTTTTTCCATGCCCCTTATGGACTTTTTGAAGTTCTTTAGCCCCAGCGATTGCTGGTCTGGCAAAAGAATATGCGGTAATGAATGACTTAATGGCTGAGGTATCAAAATACATCCTCAAAGAACCACTTTGTTGTTTATAGCACTTAGCTTTGGGGGGGGGGACCCTCCCACCCACTACCAAAGAACAACACATGAGAGTCATATTTCCAGTTTCTATCTCTCTGTCATTTGATTGGTATTAATGCATTTTTCATTAAACTGCAGGGGTACGGATTATCTTTGATTTCAACTTGACATTGCCTGAATGAATCCATTGTTTCTAACTGGAATTTGGAAGCACATTAAAATAAACAGAGCTTATTTGAATACATTATATGCTCATTAATCTAATGAAAAAGAAAAATGGTGTCTCTCTCCCCCCACCCCCGGCTAAGAATGTGAGGTGCCTTTCCACAATGCAGCAGAGAATTAGGTGTACTTAAGACCTTTGGTCCCAATGGGCTTAAGCATTCTTTACCTTGTGCTGGACTGTGACACCTGTTCTTTAAGAAGTCTCCGTTTCATCTTTGTGAAAATAGAAATTAATTAGTATGGTATATTATGTAGCCTAATATTTATTTTGGGATGGTCCTGCAGGCTCCTATCACTGACTTCCTTATATCCTCTAGGCTCTTTGCATTCACTTGATGAGAGGAATTCAAAATTAGTCACGCTACTTCCATGACAGTTTTATTTCAATGAAGTCATTATGAGTTAGATTTTGAGCACTAGGGTAAGTGCTCAGTTTTTAGATTACTTGGATATTAAGGGTGATGTCCAACTATGTCATACCCAGTGTAAACTTGTTGAAATCAATATATTTAAGTTCCTGACAACAATGAATTTCAAGATTTTACTGTGAACACGTCCAACAAGTGAAGCGAATTCCTTTTAGGTTTTCAGTCTCTGGGTATTATGTATACTTATTTATATTGTAACCCTATAAACGTTTACTCAACGGTACTTACATCCAGGCTAATGTGTATAGGTTTACAGTCCTAGACAATTTATCTAGTTCAAAATGTATTTTTCTTATTTCTTTTGAAATACTTGCTTAATTTATCATCCAGTATTAATGGATTTTCAGTTTCACAGCTTTCTTTTTCTTGTCTTCTCAATAAGTTTTTATAAGGTTAGAAAAATCATATCTGTTAATCAAATCAGTTGTGTTTGGAAGATCAACAAAGCAGGTTAAATGCTAGATAGTGGAGATAAACTTGAAGAAATATCAGATAGCTCTGGATTTGTTGTGGGCTTGTTCTGTTCCCTTATCATGTCATCCAGATAGCTAAAGAAAATAATCTACTGAAACCCTATTTCACATCGAGATTCAATATCAAGGTCTAACTTTCTCCTGCTTAATTTACTATCCAATAAATTGTCAACTGAGAGCATTGTAATCTCCAGACCATTTTTAAAATAGCAAGTGCTGGGTATTTTTATATAGGCAAAGCATTTTTACACTGACATTTAATGAAAGGACTGATTTATAAACATTATCTGGAATCTTGGAACTAGGAAAGGTTTTCCTACAATTACGTTCCTGAGCAAGATCCAGGCAAGAAAGATAGCATGTTATAACTTGGATGAAAATGTGCTTTTCACACACTGAACAGGACATGTGGAAACAGCATCTACACATGCAAGTAATCAACACAACTCAAACCACCACTCATTCGGGGGTCCCGATCTCCCTCTGTACCACTGTTGGCCTGTATTACTTAAGCTGCTCACCTTTGCTATGATCGGTTTCTTTGTCCCGCCCCACCCCCAAATAATAATAATTATATGCTCACCTCTTCCATCAGGTTTCCTAAACTATGTACTTAGCAATTCAACTCCAAATGAGCCAAATTAGTAGATGAAACCAGAGTTTACTTTCATTGCAGGTTCATCAATGTAATTAGCAAACAGAAGTTAATTAAGATAGGTTTGTGGGGTTTTTTTTTTGCAAACTATTAGAACGTACAAATGGAGCAGAAAAAGAATAGACTTTAATCTCCTTCTGAGGGTTTGTGCAATGATAAGAAGTGTGAAAGGAACTTCCAGATAACAGTGAGTTCTGCTAAAGTGGGAGGAAGAGGAAGGTAGTTCAGCTGCAGGCATAACAACTAGGTTGAGAGAGTGGCACTACAGTTGTTATTTCAACTTTGCCATTTGTGTTGGTGCCTCCCGCTAATCTCTTTGGATCAGCAAGGAATTGGCATGGCCCAACAGAGACCGTAGTTTGCAGGCAAGTAGATACCAACCAGGCAGGTACTGAGCTGAGCAGATAGCAAATTAAGCCAGTCAGCAGTAATGTGCTATCTGAAAGCTGTACCTGGGAATGTAAGTTGCCTTATACTATGTCAGACAGACCACTGGTCCATGTAGCTCAGTATTGTCCATACCAAGGGTGGGGAAGAAGATGTCTCTGGGTCATAATTCCCATAATCCCTGACCACTTGCTACGCTAGCTGGTGCTGATGGGGGTTCTAGTTCAGCAACATCTGGAGGGCCATAGGTTCCCCACTCCTGGTCTACACCGTCTGAAAGAAGTCCATAATTTCAGATGGGGAGCAGGTCTCTCCCAGTGAACCCAGGACCTTCACAAGCGAAGTATGTGCTGTACCACTGAGCCATATCCCTTCCCAAGTAATTACTTGCTCAAACTGGACACAGTCAAGAAGTTTTATATTGCCGGATCAGAACTGATTGGATGTGTGTAATGCCTGACTACTGCTCAATGGGCAGCAGCAACCATACCCACCACCCTCTAGCTATGCACAGAGATATTGCTGAAAAACAGCGGAGAGAAGACTCAACTGCTGTTCTGACAAACTAACAGTGAAAACAAAGAGAAAGGTTTTCACTACCAGTGTCCTGGATCTGACATCTCCAGAACAATGTCTAGACTCAGAGAGGGAGGGGGTCCCAAATGTCTGGAGCATCGCTGGATTTATCTGGACGGATTTCAACTAGTTATTTTGCTGAAATTCAAAGGGATAGGGGGCAAACTAAATGTGACAACACCCTTTATGTAAATGTTTCTTTAGAATGCAAACAGCAGGTGTAGGGGGGCCAATAAGGATTGAATCTCTGTTGGGTGGGTAGTTTTTTAAAAAATGTTTTGCCAACCAGCAAAGGAATAAAGCAGATTAATCTGGATTAATGCTATACTAGAGCAACTGGTTAATATTTGGGCTGAGAGCACAACCACAAGTTCTACAGTCTCACATATATTTCAGGGTGTTGGGAGATAACAAAAGCTGCATCCTTGAAAAACCGCTGTCCACACTCTCTACAGCTATAACAATTTATGATTAAAATGCTGCAGACAGTGCAGTGTATAGGCTTTCATATTGCCTACATTTATGAAGTATGGAAGCAGCAGCACAAAGCTTGTGAAACCCCTTTAAGTGGAACAAGTCATGACAACCACATGAAGATTTCATTTGTATTCCCTTTCTGCATGCCTAGGGCAGCCAATCACTTTAGCATGGTATGTTCTCCTCTCAGGTGAATCACCCACTTAACAGCTTTAAAAAGATTTAAGGAGTGGATTGCAGCAGGCGAAATTATCTGGGCTTTTATTTCCTCTTGAAAGTACTTCAGGATCCAAATAATTTAACAGGTAAAAGCTGTGAGGCTATGGAAATAAAACGCACAATCTACAGATTCTAGGCTCTGGAAAATTATTATTCTTAAATTAAATCTATGAGCCATTCAAACTTGCAGAGACATAATTTAATATGGAAATGATTTATTCTACAAGATACAACTGGCAATGTCCTGCACTTTTCCCGATTCAAGAAAACCTTGAAGGATTCTGCTGTGTATATATCCAAGACCTCAAGAATGATCCAAGTCTCACATGCTATGTGCAGGTCTAACCACTACCAGCAACAAACATCAGAGCAAAGTCAAAATGTTACTTTCTCAAAATAAATATTGGTTGGAAAATAGGTTTTCCTATTTGTGCTTTACACAAACGTAAGATGTTCACCAAGGACATGTCAGTGGGTTTCAAACTTCACCCCAAACACACCATTTTGCAAATGATTTCCTATATCCTTCATGAGCTGATCTGTCACTCCTCTGCCCCCTCCTCCACATCCATGTAAAATATTTAGTATGGGACCTCTACTTTCACATTTGTAACTCAAAGTAGGGCTGAACTGAATATGCCCATTCCCCATTTATAGGCTGGATGGTGGGGCATTTGGGCTCCCCCCAAAAAAGCAGAAGAAAACATATTTTCAGAAATGGGGGGGGGTTACTTTCCACCCCCACCCATTGTTTCTTCCATTTCTCCATTTTCATAGGAAAGGACTGCTTACCGGAATCAACTGGAAAAGACTAGCCCAGCGCAGCCCAGCCTCCAAAGGTTTGGGAGCATCCATTGGCTTCCTGCATAGCCAACAGATGAAATCAGCTCCTCCATTGGCTGCTGGGGTGGTTAGGACTCTCCCTGCCAATTTTCAATTTGAGCTGGCAGGCAGGGAGTGGTAGCACCCTGGTTCTAGGCCAGACTCTAACCTGGCTTCAGTCAGGTCCACCAATTGCTCGTCAATTCTGGCTGGGCTGGCACCCAGCATTGGATTTCCCACCCTCCCTCCCTTTATCATGTGGGACACTACACTGAGGATGAGTGGGCAGGGCATGTTTGGGCCTTGCTGTGGAATTATTTGGTCACCGTAGTTGGGGCCAGGGAAGAATTTGTTTGCAGACTAATTGGACCTGTCTGGGGCATTTGCCTGCCTCATAGCAATGGGTTGACAGATAAGGCACTGAATTGCTTTGAGTCCAGATTTTCACTTTTTGAAATAGACCCCCTAGTAAAGGGGTCTGGTGGGGATGCCTCTGTTGGGATGCAGCCAAGGAATCGAGGGCAATTGGCAGGCCCCCAGGTGGCCCCAGCCATTGTGCCGGGTGATTTCCATTCCTGGGATCAGCATGAAACTGCGACTCTAGCTTCTGAAGCCTTCAGCACGCACACTCAGCAGACTAAATAACTCTGCACAACAGAAATGGCAGGGAGAGGCTGTAATGAGCATATTTAGAAGCAGTTTATTCAGCATACATCAGGATAAGATGAAAACATGTCTTCTCTTCTTTGTGTCCAAGCAAGCAGCATAAGCAATAGCTACACACAAACGGAAGTCCCCAGAAAGCTGTGCTGGAGTGTAAACAGGCATGCCTGTACTTAAGGTGGAACGGAATATCCTAACAGAACATATATCCAAATGTGGACAGGCCTCAGATCCTCTACAAAATGACAACCTGGAGGGACTCCTCCATTTGATGTGAGTCATGGGGTGGTCCTTAATCCAGTATCAGCCCTGATGGAATAATCAGCCAACAGATTAGACTGGTTAATACAGAATATGCACCTAAACCAAGACCATATTACAACTGCACTGAATAAAGTGGCCAATTTAATCCCAAGAACTGCCTTTATTGTTTCTTTATTATCGTATTTTTCGCTCTATAAGACGCACATGACCATAAGACGCACCTAGTTTTTAAAGGAGGAAGACAAAAAAATAAATATTCTGAATCAAATGTTGTTGTTGTTGTTTAGTCATTTAGTCGTGTCCGACTCTTCGTGACCCCATGGACCAGAGCACGCCAGGCACTTCTGTCCTCCACTGCCTCCCGCAGTTTGATCAAACTCATACTGGTAGCTTCAAGAACACCATCCAACCATCTCATCCTCTGTCGTCCCCTTCTCCTTGTGCCCTCCATCTTTCCCAACATCAGGGTCTTTTCCAGGGAGTCGTCTCTTCTCATGAGGTGGCCAAAGTATTGGAGCCTCAGCTTCACGATCTGTCCTTCCAGTGAGCACTCAGGGCTGATTTCCTTAAGAATGGAGAGGTTTGATCTTCTTGCAGTCCATGGGACTCTCAAGAGTCTCCTCCAGCACCATAATTCAAAAGCATCAATTCTTCGGCGATCAGCCTTCTTTATGGTCCGGCTCTCACTTCCATACATCACTACTGGGAAAACCATAGCTTTTACTATACGGACCTTTGTTGGCAAGGTGATGTCTCTACTTTTTAAGATGCTGATGTTGTACTAAACTATTTTGTTGTACTAAAATGTTGTACTAAACTATTTAATAAACTGCCGGTATATTAGAATAATATTTCAACCATGTAAAGTGAACAGCAGTTAACAGTGGCATTAAGAACTATCATCACTGTCATTCACAAATGAAGAGAGACTTTATCCCCTAGTAAGGGGGGCAGGCAATGGAAATATATGAGCTTCCCACATTGAGTCCCTTAGATCTAAGGACTATATGGTTTGGCCCTACACAATTACAGTTATTCCTCGGTTTGAAATAGGTTCGGGGTTGAGCGTTTTCGGGTTGCACTCCGCGGTGACCCGGAAGTAATGGAACACGTTACTTCCAGGTTTCACCACTCGCACATGTGCAGACGCTTAAAATGACATAATGCGCATGTGTGGAAACGGTGAATCGCAACCCGCGCACGCGCAGATGCGGATTGCGTTCGCTTCAGGATGCGAACGGGGCTCCGGAACGGATCCCGTTCGCATCCAGAGGTACCACTGTATTTTAATAAAGCCAAAAGAAGTGGGACTTTCTTCCTTTTTGTTCATTGCAGAGAGCTTTGGGGGCTTTCATATGAGGGAGGAATGAGGGTGAAATCTGATTCAATTCCCATTTAAAGTCAAACCTACCTAATTCACACCTTTGTACACAACACAAGGACCAAACCACAGCCACCCTTCAAATTTCGCACTTCTGCAAAGGAAGGCACTACTGTCCTGGCAAGACCAGTGGCAGAGGGAGGGTCTTGCATGGTGGCCCATCGCCTGTGGGGACATGGGATGTTGCCCATGTGAGCTTCTTCCAAGGGGGTGGTGAGTGCATGCGCCTGCCATCCCAGCCGAGCACGGGGATGGAGGGATTACACGTCTCCGGCTGTGTTTGCTTTACACCCGTGTAAGTGGCTCCTGTCCTGCTTTGCTGCTTTAAAGCGAGCCGCGGAGGAGGGAAGGATGGGAGCAACAGCTCCCATCCCTCCCTCCTCCACACATCATTCGCTTCATAAGACGCACAGACTTTTCCCCTTACTTTTTAGGAGGAAAAAAGTGTGTCTTATGGAGCAAAAAATACGGTACTCTGTCCCTGGGTTGCCCCCGGCATTCACAGGTTCATTGTGCCTGGGCCCACAAATTGCATTTAGAACTTTTAGCTAAATGTTAGCTCAGTTATACCACCTTGCTTCTGCTGAAACAAATGGTTTTCCCCAGTGCTGTTTTTCTCAAAAAAGAGGTGCCAGAACTCACCATGAATGGCTTCCTTGTTCTCTTATAATGGCAATAGTGCCCATCTGAAAGGTGCCAGAACTGAGTTCTGGTGAGTGCTGGCTGAAAAACAACAACAACACTGGTTTCCCCACAGATTAATTTTGTGATGAACATCTGATCATACTAAGCTGGGATCACATCCAAATAAGTGAGTTTAGGATAGGACAGGCCTTCTCACTTATTCAATCACTGCTGGAATATAACTTAGGAACTTCCAAAAGACTTCTTAAGTGAACTACAAGACGCGTTCCTATAGTTACATCTGCCTTCCATTTGGATAGACAGCCACATTTTGTTCTGAAGCACCATCAGATCAATTTTTCAGCCTAGTGTTCAAATTTGGAGTGGGTTGGCAGCCTTTTGCCCTAGATAGTAAACATATTTCATGTTTTGTGGCAGCCTACAGAAATAAGAATTGACATGATGCAACCATCTTACCTTTACTATGTAAGGAGTGGCCAAGTGGCATAAAGAAGCTCAGAAACAGAGCAAGATGAATACAAACATTATTCCTATGCTTATTCTGAACACCTTGAACTCTAAGACAAATTGCTTCTGCATGATGACAACTTCTTCCTTAAGGTAAAGGTAAAGGGACCCCTGACCATTAGGTCCAGTCGTGGCCGACTCTGGGGTTGCGGTGCTCATCTCGCTTTATTGGCCGAGGGAGCCAGTGTACAGCTTCCGGGTCATGTGGCCAGCATGATTAAGCTGCTTCTGGTGAACCAGAGCAGCGCACGGAAACACCGTTTACCTTCCTACCAGAATGGTACCTATTTATCTACTTGCACTTTGACGTGCTTTCGAACTGCTAGGTTGGCAGGAGCAGGGACCCAGCAACGGGACCTCACCCCGTCACGGGGATTCGAACCGCCGACCTTCTGATCGGCAAGCCCTAGGCTCTGTGGTTTAACCCACAGCGCCACCCACGTCCCTTAGTTATAACTAAAAGCCATTGCTAGAACCATCCTCCATGGATTTTTTTTTTTTGTCCACTTTAAGCCTTAATTTAAGGCCACTTATGCTGACATACTTAGTGTAATATCCTATTGTAAGGCTACAGAAAACAAGGGAATTGAAGTTCTGTGTGTATGACAGAAGGGAGAGCGATCAAGTCTGTAATACTGTTGTCTTAATACACATTGCCTCCCATTTTTTTCCCTAATCTGCAAATAGACAGACATCTGAATGGATTTTTTCGCATGATAACTTGCAGCTTCAGAACTGCTTTTTTAAAAAAGAAGTCTACATTATTATACGTGAATAGTAATTTCAATATCTTTGATGCAGTGCCTATGTTAAGAGCACTAACTATGATGTTCTTGGCATGTGGTCTGCATTTATTGAAAGAAAATGGCCCTCAAATATCTTTGTACAGACTCTTCATACAGGACATAGAGGTAGTTGCCAGTAGCAACAATCACAATTATGCTTCTGTTACTGCCCCTATTAATCTTGCCAAATGGAGGTCTCAATACTCACACTTCCCCGCACCCTTAAAAAACAAACCAAACTCAAGTTTATTAACAGTTATTTTAATTCACCACCATGGATCTATGAAAATGCTTTATTACATATGCTAACCTGAGCAAATGTAAAAAAAAAATTAAAAGAATGCATAAAAGACCCCCCCCACACACAAAAACCCCACACATTTCGAGACAGATTCCCATCCAGTTGCAGACTTTTCTCTTACAACACAGAAAAGACATTCACTAACATCCAGAGAGTGTCACAAGAATGTCCAAATGGGACTGAACGTTGGATTTATGGTTTTCTGTGAGTTCCTTCTTCCCCTCAAAATGCAAACCTTCTTTTTTAAACTTGAGGATGTTGCAGTCGTTGTTTGTGATATGGGATAATGAGGGAAAGAAAAGAAATAATTCACTAGCAAGCCTTTGGGCAGAAAGCAACTCTTTGTACTGATACCCAAAGGTCCCCTGCTTCTTCCTGCTTTGAGGGCTGTCAACAGAACGGTGAGGGAATTTCACCCCTAGTAGGAATTAAACAGAACCCTGCTCCTCATGAGGCTGACCCTGTGTGGAGATGCTGCTGTTATTGAAAGCACCCACTGTATTTTGTCCAGCCATTTAAAGCACAGCCAGTCGGCCCTCCATCCGATTGGGGTGGGAATCAGGATGGTGTGAAGTTGGCTACTGGCTGCGGATGGGTATGAATTGTCAGAAATGTTGCTGTAAGCCCAACAGCACAAAAGATGGTCAGATCTGCTGTTCATAGGGAGAGTTCTGTCTTCCCTCCTTCCTCTTTTTAAGGGGCAGAACAGGAGCTTCCACTGGAAAAAACCCCACTTCCACTGAAACAGTCATTGCCAGCGTGGTGTAGTGGTTAAGAGTGGTAGTCTTGTAATCTGGTGAACCGGGTTCACGTCTCCACATGCAGCTGCTGGGTGACCTTGGGCTAGTCACACTTCTCTGAAGTCTCTCAGCCCCACTCACCTCACAGAGTGTTTGTTGTGGGGGAGGAAGAGAAAGGAGAATGTTAGCCACTTTGAGACTCCTTCGGGTAGTGATAAAGCGGGATATCAAATCCAAACTCTTCTTCTTCTCCATAATCAAACAAGTATGCTAATCACACCAATTGTTTTCTAAACTCCCTTTGATATGATGAAGGAACACTCTTAAATGGACATGCAAAGGCAATCAGCTCCTAAAGCTCAAAGATAAAGAACAATAAACACCACAAATAGAATTCAGCCAGTATTAAGCATGTTTGCATCCCAAAATCTGCTTAGCTTTGACTGGATCATGTTGAATTGATTATAAAAATTTAAGACTTCTATTTCTGTTGTGGTGGCCTCTAAAGCAACAAGGCCTGAGTTGGTCTCCTTCTCTAAGATCCCGTTGCACGGAACTGCCTCTTTCCCCCACAACCTGCTCTGCTGCCTTTTTCCCCATCTTCATTAATCACCCCTAACATGGTCCAGTTGCTATTCCTTTGCTAGAATGCAGTCTGCATTTTCCAGGAACCTGTGAGGAACCAATCTACACCTTCTACACCAATGGTGTTGCTGAGGGGTACCCATCTCTCAGTTTCTCACCAATCACAAGCCACAGTACTTCCTCAAATCAAAAAATAACTAGCAATGCCAACTAAGCAAGAACACAAAGAACTTGGTAGTAAACACACAGAACCTCAGTTATCTCACCTGCCCAGTAGACAGGGGACAAGTTTGGCCTACCACCCCAATGGTGTCTATACTTTTAGCTCTACTTGAGACGATACCTTTAGTATTCAGCCAGAGAGTGGGGAGAGGAATCCTCCATCGCTCCTCATTTGATGCTCGTTTAGCTGCTGTGGTACATCACACCCAGTGATGCTTTGAAGGTCAAGCCCCTCATTTGCTGCTGAGCAATTCAGGCAGAGACTAGACTTTCAAACCTCTAATTATTATTAAAAAGTTTATTTTAAAGTGTTGGTTTTATCTAACAATGGATTTCATTTCAGTGACATTTGCCTGTGGCTTTTCTTTGTCTATCTGTTGTAAGCAGCTGCTGCCAAAGCTGCACAGAAAATTCTGGCAGCCAGCAGGTCTCCAAAAGAGGTTTACTCTTTTGAGTGCATGATTTGAAAACAGTTGAGATAATCGCCAATAATCCAGCTGCCTCGGAGGGTGAATTTGAAGTCTGGCAGTGCTTAGCACTGGGTGGTGATGTACCACTTTGTCTCAACCCACCTACAGCCCCATATTTTCCTTTTAGCCCCTCAGTGTTTCCTCAATAATATCCATCACATAAAATAAAAAGGTCTGGAAAGAGAATTTTTAAAAGACTGCCATTATTTTAATGGCAATTTTAACCTCCACCCTATTGCTGTTGTGGCTTATGCAAATTGAAGCAATACTGATAAAATACAGAAGGCTAAAAACATATGAAAGATCATATTTAAATTACTTTTTAACTATGATCTTTTATATGTTTTTAGCCTTCTATATTCTGTCGGTGTTGCTTTAATTTGCAGAAGGCAATTATGCAAAACTATAATAGAATGAAAGTAATATAAAAACTGATCTATTAAATTACAGAGAGCAGAAACATCACTGCACTATTTGAAAGCCTTTCCATTTTTTTATTTTTTTATTTTTAAAGGCAGTGGCGTCAGCAGGTGATACATGCCTTGGAGGCCAGATCTGCTGCCCTTGTGAATACTGCTGCCCGAGTTGTCTCACCTTGCCTCATGAGTGGGCCAGCCCACATATTATTATAAAAAGGTTTCCTAGCTGGTGTAGCTGATCTCCTTACAGTTACAGTTGTACCTTGGTTGTCAAACACCCTGGAACTCAGACGTTTTGGCTCCTGAACGCTGCAAACCTGGAAGTGGTTGTTCCAGTTTGCGAACGTTCTTTTGGAACCCGAATATCCAGCAGGGCTTCCTGCAACCAATCAGAAGCTGTGATTTGGTTTTTGAACGTTTTGTAAATCGAACAGACTTCTGGAACAGATTCCGTTCAATTTCCAAGGTACGACTCTATTTCCTTGTTGCACAGAAATAGGTTGCAGTTAGGGATGAGTGAATCACCAGTTTCACTTTCTCACACTTTCTCCTTTTCCCCCACTCCTAAATTCAATTCTCCACATTTCCACATCAGTTTGTAATTTGGGTTAAGAAAAAAAAAATCTTCATGAAAATTCATCAGCATTTTTGTGTGAATTTTCCACCTTTTTAGAAGATGATTTACCTCAAAATAATGCATTCTTAATTGTTTGCATGCAATACTTGGATGAAGAACTGCTCTGCAAAATGTGAAGTGCGAAGTTTGAAGGGTGACTCTGTTTCAGCCCCTATATGACTTTGGAAAGCTGCAAACTAGGTAGCTTAGCTTTTAAATGCATATTGAATCAAGTTTATCCTCCACCCTGAGCTGTAATGCACTGGCTCAGTCCCCACTTGTCAACCTCAATATCATTTGTTCAGCTCATTATATTCTCCATTTTATTTGTGATAAGAAATTATTCTGTCGTCATAACATTGCTACCTTGATGTGTAGCATACGTAGTGGTTGATTCTGATGACAGTTCTAACCCCAGCCATGCCAGAGTTAAATTTCCCACAGTCACGCCCCCTACCAGCACTGATTGGCCAGTGGGGCCCTGCCCAGTGCCAGTGATGTGCCAGTGACAAGGGGGGGGCATCAACTTCCGGGTCACTGCAAGGGTCCGGGTGCCTGGCTGCAACACCGCTCACCGAAAAAAGTGAGCAGACTTCTAAAACAATATGATTCCAGAAAGCTGCGACTTGCCAGAACAGTTAATAATTAGTCTAATTCATTGTCTCGGAAGGAGGTAAGATGACAAGTATCATATCACAGACGCCTTTGAGCTGCCTTTGTGCCAATTGTCCTATATGCCTTGTGTGCACTTGGCTTTTGAAAGTTCAACACAAAATCAGCTGGCATACTGACAGTTCATATTTATTCTAATTGCTATAATCTAGTAGAAAATTACCTTGGCCAATAAATCATTTGCAAGCATTCCTGCATAAAATAAAGCTTGCTTTTATCCAAGTGCCAGCTGCCAAGGGTTGTGCTCTTTGGGTTTTTTTTGTTTTGTTTTTTACCCCTGTTTTTGACAACACAAAACTTTGGATACAAAACCTATAAATGTAACCATCAATACTGGCATTATTAAGGAAAATTAAACCAGCTATGCCTCTTTTCTATATCCCATTTCTACCTTTCATTGGGAAAAAGATGTATGAAAAGAAATCTTATTTAACTACTCTTAGTATCAATTTCAAATTTGCTATTAGAATACATTCTTCAGGCAATCTCCCGCTGTAGTTATTAGCGTAAGAAAATAGTATTTCAATGTTCAATGGATGCATACATAAGGAAATATGGATCAGAATCATGTGGTATGTTTGGGATCCAAATAATTGAACAACTAGGGGGATTTGAAGAAATTGCTCTCTGCGAATTCCAAAATCAATTGATCTGATCTGTTTCTCCTGGACTGATGTGTGGATGGGGACAAATCCATTATTGGGATATTATACTTTTCAGAATTTTGCAATACACGTTTTTAAAATTAAAAAATGCATCAAAATGCCTATTTTTATAGGAAAGCCATCTAGAAATGCCTATTTCTAGTGAAAGCATGTCTAATTTTCATATGTAAATGCTTTTTAAAAAACCCAACAACCTGCAGTTTAATGTGGAAAGCAGGACGAATTGGGAAAACATATGACACGTGAAGTGTCATACAAAAATTACTGGTCCATATATTATTATCCACAACTAGCTTCATGTGTTCAGGGGGTCTTGGTTTTCTCAGGTAAGTTTCATCAGCTGCATAGCAAAGAGCTTTTGAAAGTAAATACACCTTTCACAACAGATTGTGATATGGGATTGGAAGCCTGCTGTCCAAAGGAGAATACATTTTTGAAAAGGAATAGCACACTTTGGCATCCATAAAGTACATTTTGAAACCCTACTCTATCTCCCAACTATGCCCCAAACACACGTCTACTTTCAATGTATTGCATTTTTAAGTAGTTTTTGTTCATTTATCATATTTCTTAAACCAGGACTGGCTTTTCCATTCATTCATTCATTCATTCATTCATTCATTCATTCATTCATTTTGTATACTGTCCTTCATTAGAAGATCACAGGGCAGTTCACAACATAAAAATATAAAATAGGATCACAAAATGCATGATAAAACAAACCAAACCAAACAAACCAATGACACCCCCCCCAAACACATTTAAAAGGTCATAAAATTTCAATCAGCCAAAATCCTGGTTATAGAGAAACGTTGCTGTTTGGTGCCTAAAGATACGTAATGAAGGTGCCAGGCAAGTCTCCCTAGGGAGAACATTCCACGAAGGGGGAGCCACTTCATAAAAGGCCCATTTTCGTGGTTTTCAGCTAAAGGGGGGGAGGGTCTTCTGGTGAGGATGGAGGAAGGCATGCTTCTTCCTGTTTCCTGAACCTCTCTGAAACCTTCTAACAGTGGAACTGACCTCAGAATTGTACTTGTCAAGAGGGAGAAGGGGCCCATTTGCAAAGCTAAAAAGAGGTGACACTGCCCCCCCTTTCTGCTTTGTTGGTAGAGCTCACATTATCACCTGCTGGTTAATTCAGTAATGATGATGATGATGATGATGATGATGATACTCACAAGCCTGCTCCGCCCCCCGTAACTTTCAGTAAGTTTATGAAGATGGTAACTGGGGCGTTTGCCCTCCTAGGTGGGTCATAAGGAAAGGGTTAAATGAGTGTGTAGTGATTGGCCAGTGGGAACCCAAGGGGAGGAGTTAGAGTTGGAGTTGTTGGGAGCTGGGAGTTGGAGAAGGAAGAGGGAGGATAAGTCTGTGGGTTGGTTGAGTTTTGATGTGAGAGAGTGAGAGAAACTGTTAGGAGGAGTCAGATAATCAGTTAGAAGTTATTAGGAAGGTATAGGCCGGTAAAGAAACTAAGATTAAGAAACTGGCAAAAAAAATTATCTGAAACCATAAACTTATTAATGCTTATAAAATAAACTTGCTTAATTGGTTTAATGTTAACAACTGTCTGAACTCTGTGTGTACCCTAGAGAAATGGGTTGGTGGCAGTGGGGAAGCAATCACAGCGGTGGCACAGGGATCAATAGACCGTCAAACGTCTGGGGAACCTGTGTGATCGCCACAGTAACATTTTAAGACTGATTTTTTTAAAATAATGAAACAGTTTGAGACATGAGTGGTTAACCCAGGCATAGATAAACTCCTAACAGGACCAGTGGTCAGGGATGGTGGGAATTGTAGTCCCAAACATCTGGAGGGCCGGAGTTTGCCTATGCTTGGGTTAACCCATAGCAGTTACGTCATATTCAATCCCCACTCAAGCAATTCCTGGTGCTTCCAGAAGCCCCTCAACCATCTGGCTTCTTCTTAAAATAAGAAAATAATAAATTTTAAAAGAAGTCAAATGAGTTAGCACCGATGTCTTAAACTGTTCTGATATTTTTATTATGACCATCCTTAAAATGTTACCATCTTTGTAAAATCACTGTCGAAGCATGACCACAGTTCAAGGGAAGAGTGGTGAAATCTAACTTTGCACCTTCAACGTATTTTAATAATTTGGTAATTGTGTTTGGCCACATATGGCCTCCTGGGATTTATAATTAGGAATTCACAGATGATTAAACACAGCTGGCTTGCATGATTACATCATTCCAACTAATTATAAATAGGTCATTTCCTTCATATATCCAATATATTTACTGTGGTAAAGGGTTTGGGGAGGGAGAGTTTAGCAGATAAAAAATATCCAGTAGAATTTCGATAAATGTCGGTAGGATGAAAGGCAAAATGAAAAGCATCTTTCAACTGCATGACATTTATAACATGAGAAAATAACCTCTTTGAAGAAGAAATCCAGTATGAAGTTATGCTAAATGGGGTACAAAGATTATTTATGTAGTAGGTGTGCAAGCTTTCTTAAGTCAATTGGCTTGGCATTTTTCAAACACCCGTTTTTGATGCTGTCAGCCAATTCTGATTTCTACTTAAATCACGCAAACTATAATAAGCATTAGCTTTCATTTAAAAAAGGTTTTAAAAAGCATTTCATTGGTTTTTAACAACAAACCAGCCTCAAGGAACTATTTTTAATATTTGACAGCGCCTATAATTCCTTTGCGGCATTCATCAGTCATATATGCTCATCAGGCATTCATAAATGAAAAGGACAACATGCAGGAATTGAACTGAGATGGCGCTAAGCCAGAAATCACCCTAGACATTTGGGTGCCTGAGGCAGAAAATCCAAATGGTTTCTGCAATTGTGGGTGTCTTTTAAATGTGAAAACTATATAACCGACCATTTGCTAACCTTCCATTGTACCTCAAAAGCTGCTGTCAGAAGTTGCCAGCCTCATTCTGCGTAAATGATAGGGCTGGCTTCAATTCTAATTTGATGGAGTCATAGAACTGTAGAGTTGGAAGGTACCCAAAGGGTCATCTCATCCAACCCCTGCAATTTATAGGTTAGCAGTTCACCTTGGGTACCATTTCGCATCTTAGTAGTGCTTATTGTGTTGATGTTAAAGGCCACCCTTTATGAATTACTGCTCTCGAAACTGAAGACCAGTTCAAGATGCCGCTGGACTAAGACTCTCATTAGCCCCAGACGGCATAGCTGGTGTCGGTTATCCCTGTTGTAGACCATCTGAGGCTTCTCTACAAAAGTGTATGTGTTAAACCTGTACCTTACTGTTCTGATGTTACTACACTTGCTCTCTTCCATGCTTAAATCTTAAAAGCAAATGTATGTGGAGGTGGGTGGGTAGGAGTCCTGTTAGAACTGGCCCACAGAAGTGTAATGTAAGACGTGTCTCAATTAGAAGGCAACTTGTGAAAAGAAGGCTACAGTCCTTCTTGACTCTTGTTATCTATTTATTTACATTTATCCTCTAAATCAGGATTTCCCAAACTTGGGTCTCCAGCTGCTTTTGGACTACAGTTCCCATCATCCATGACCACTGGTCTTGCTTAGCTGGGGATGATGGGAGTTGTAGTCCAAAAACAGCTGGAGACCAAGTTTGGGAAACCCTGCTCTAAACCTACTCCCCTAATAGTAATAGTAATTTATTATTTGTACTCTGCCCATCTGGCTGGGTTTCCCCAGCCACTCTGGGCAGCTTCCAACAAAGATTAAAAATACATTAAAATGTCACACATTAAAAAGCTTCCCTGAACAGGGCTGCCTTCAGATGTCTTCTAAATGTCACGTAGTTGTTTATCTCTTCCCACAACCACTTTAAATCTACCACGAGGGGATTTTTGCCCAGTTACTTAATATACAGTGGTACCTCGCAAGACGAATGCCTCAAAAGACGAAAAACTCGCAAAACGAAAGAGTTTTTCATTTTTTGAGTTGCTTCGCAAGACGGATTTCCCTATGGGCTTGCCTTGCAAGACGAAAACGTCTTGCAAGTTTGTTTCCTTTGTCTTGCAAGTTTGTTTCCTTTTTCTTAAAACCGTGCATTCACTTTGAGGAGCAACTCATAGGACGCGGTGTGGTAGCCTTTTTTGAGGTTTTTGAAGACTTTGGAAGCTTTTCCAAAGTCCGTGCTTCGCAAGACGAAAAAATCGCAAGACGAAAAAACTCGCGGAACGAATTAATTTCATTTTGCGAGGCACCACTGTAAATATATACTGGCCAGGATCAAATGAGACCTATGTACAGAGGCAAAGTATGGATGGGTTGCTGATTTTCCCTCCTTGTTGTAGCCCTTTACACCCAATGCAATGCTGAGGTAAGTGGTCCCTTGATGATTAGGGACAACTTGGGAGTGGGGCATGGGGTACAGTACAAGGATGGGGTGACTGAAAAGGCCATACATGGTGCTTAGGATCCTGAGAACTATATATGTATATATATCCATGTTAATGGTAGCAATATGGTTCTGTAGTCCACTGAAAGCTAAATGGTTGGTGCAATCTGGCTCTGAAAAGGAAAATGAATACTCACTGTTGAGTTTCCTTTCTGTGCTCTCCAGATGCAGACAGTCCAACAAGTGACTGGGTAGTGGGTAGTGCCCTCCCTCTTGGACTGAAGGCAGGATCCTGACTGGACAATGGCCTCTGGTCCTAGGGAGGAGTACACATATGCCTTACCCAGACCTAAGGTCTGAACAATTAACTAAACTAAGAACCCCTCACATAAAATAATGGTATACCATCAAACCATCTTTAAGTGATTGGGTAACAAGGTTTTCAAAAGCAAATAGCTAGTTATCACCTTAGATCCATAAGCGAGAATCTAAAATGGGAAGCACAGTATTTTTGCTTCAAGGACATAAAGGTGAAAAGCTCAAGTCTGATGTTTTCCTGTCCTTACTGTCCAGAGGAAAATGTGCTGCCATGTTACAGTGGACTCACCAAGCTAAAAAGAGTCTTCCAGCCATGTATGATGGTGCATGGGGGCTTGATAAAATTCCTGCCTGCCTGGGATTGCAAAGACGAGGGGGGAAGTGTTGTCAGCAAGTCATAATATGTGGCTGGTGGACAGCATTTGGCTCAGCCAGACAAATGTCACACTGGTGTCAACTATGGCTTGGTTTGGCTTTGGTTTCCCTATATACATGATCCTTGCAATATTGGCCAGCCCAAACAGTCACCTCAAAGTTTCCACCCCATTCTGGTAAATGTACAGAACCTCAAGTAGTTGCCCAATGGCTTAGAATCACTGATGAAACTATTGCTCTTATCAAAGTGAATCACTGATGAAACTATTACTCTTATCAAAGTGACTTCCACAGGAGATACTTTCAGTGCTTCTTTTCAGTGCATTCTCATAACCCACCATATTACAACAGACCTCTTTGCCTCACATCCCTCCCCTAGCCAGTTCACAAAAATGGCCCCACCGCTAAATTCCTTCCATGTGGCTCACAGAGCGGCTAAAATGTGTCCTGGCAGGATTGTGGCAGCTTTACAGCCTGATCTAGAATTGATATGAGTTTACCTGAGAGCAAGTATAATAGGATTATTGCAACTTTTCAGTCGGTTTATTCAGAAGTAAAATTGCAATCCTAATCCTACATTCCTGGGAGTAAGCCCCATTGAATTCAGCAGGACTTCCTTCTGAGTAGACATGGTTAGGGTTGCTCATTCTTGCAATTTACTCAGAGGTAAAGTTGATTTGTTTAAATGGGAATTACTCCAAGTTTAAATAGTTTAGGACAGCAGCAAACAACTACTGTCCAGATAAGGTTCTGAGAGAACAAACTTTTTCAGATTTATTTTCTGTACATTTGATTTCAGGCAAGTTGATACAAGGCGAGAGCAGATAGACGAATAGTTGTGACAGAGGGAGAAAAAAGGTGACCAAAAAGGGTGGAATGCAGGAAAGAAAGAGGAGATTCGGGTCCCCAGGGAAGGAGATGCTTAGTTAAAGTTAATTAAATTAATATGCAAATCCTATGCATCTCTACTCAGAAGAAAGGTCCATTTATTTTAATGGGACTTACTCTCAAATAAGTATTCAACTTTAATATGGGTTGATTTGGAATGAAAATTAGTTTTATTTAATTGCTTGTTAAAAAAAAAAGAAAGAAATAGGAAATGGCAAGACTTTGCAAATTAAAAGAAAAAACACATTTTGTTTTGGAATTATAACTGGACATTGTTTTAGTGTGGGAGAAGCTATCATCCAACAGGGGCAACGAAGAACAACTGCCATCTATATTAGGTTCTGGGGGTGATGAACCTTCCCCAGAAATCCTGTTCCATTTTATTTCAGGCAAGTTGACATTAGGAAGGAGCAAGGGCAACTGAAAGGTGAAATTAAAGATGGCAGAAAAGGTGACACAAGGTGGAAGAAAGTGAGCAAAAGGGAAAGGGAAATGAGAGAGGAACGAAATATCAAGAAGTTGAAATGGAGTAGAAGGAAGAAAGTATAGAAGTTTGAGAAGGTAAAGAGAATGCAGAAGATGACAAGAGCAGAGAGAAAGAGGAAACAGGCAGACTTGCGAAAGAAGGGGAGCCGAGGGTGTGTGGCAACGGAGAAAGAATTGAGAAAATGCAGGGAGGAAGCAAAGGTGGAAGGTGAAAGAACAAAGGCAAGACCGGTGATGGAGGAAAAAGGCAGCAGAAAAAAAGAAGGCAGTGAAAAGTTATAGAAAGTGGTCCAAAAGCTTTTTTGGGTACCAAAACACAAGCATAAATGGTTGTGATTATATATTTATTTCATAAAATTTCTCTGCGGCTTGATTGTTAAAAACTTCAAAACAGTTTACAGAAAGATAAAACCGAGGAAAATTCACAACCATATTTTCAAACGTACAAACTGAAAATCTGAAACAGATTAAAACGAATTGCCCTCTTGCTCAGCATCAACCACAGGCTTAACTGAAAGGGGTGGGATGGTAGTCAAAGAGAGGATACAACTATTAAGAGGGTTCAAAAGTTTCACGGCCAATACCTGAACTAATGAAAAAAATAGTATGCCAAAAGAAAAGCGAAAATGTGGAGGTAGGTCCCATGTTCCTGGCCGAGAGTCTAAAATGGGTCCTGGGTCTGGATTAGACTGGAAGCAACTCTGAGGTGTCAAGCAGGGTTTTCTCCTAGCCTGACCTGGTGATGTCAGGAATTGAACTCGGGACCTCTCCACATAAACCAGATGTTCAGCCACCAAGTGATGGCATAATAGTTGCCAGTAAAAAAAATGCTCCCCACTCACATGATTGCTGCAGCGTATGTACCATATTTTTTGCTCTGTAAGACTCACTTTTTCCCTCCTAAAAAGTAAGGGGAAATGTGTGTGCGTCTTATGGAACGAATGCAGCTATCCCAGAAGCCAGAACAGCAAGAGGGATTGCTGCTTTCACTGCGCAGCTATCCCTCTTGCTGTTCTGGCTTCTGAGATTTAGAATATTTTTTTTTTCTTGTTTTCCTCCTCCAAAAACTAGGTGCGTCTTGTGGTCTGGTGTATCTTATAGAGCGAAAAATACGGTAATTTGTTTCCCAAGATTGGATTGCTCATAGTTTTCAGTTAACCTTTCAGTTCAGCCACAGTGTTCAACTGCCAACTTATCACCAATGGGAAGTCGGTTACATATGTTGCAGCATGCATGGTCAGATTATTCCCCTGAACATGTAAGACTTCTCAGTGACAATAACATTGCCACCTTAATGTATGAAGCTGACCAAGCAATGAAAAGAAAAGACAGAGCAAGCTGTCCTTTTTTTCTACGGAACCTTATATTCTTGAAATAATTACATTTATTATAAATGAACAAACTTTGAAAATTCAAAAATCGCATTACAATTTATTGTTAGGAGGCAAGCAAGGTTACTCCTAGGAGATACATTAACCAAACTGGTGGGATTTCTGAGAGATGTGTTAGTCAATATGCTTTAGCTGAACATTTTCTGCAGCCGCAACTCGCATGCAACATTCCTAGTTGCTATCCCTTGCTTCTTGGCCATCAAAGAAAACTGACACTGCTATGAAGTGTCTAGGCAAATCAGTAATGATCAAAACTCTAGGGTGCTTCTCAAAGTCTCTTCAAACACAAACAAAAAGGCCCTGAAAGGACAAGCACATTATCTGTCAAGAAAACAACAACAAAACCTCTTCCCCATGATCTTTAAAGGTATCGAAACATCAGCCAGGGTTGACTTGAAAATGCTCTCTGAAGTAGCTGTCTCATTATTTTTGTGGTGACGAATCAAAATATTGACAGTCTGAGGTGTTTTATATATTTTGGAATCAACTTTTAGGCCAATTTGGAGGTGACTTTAAATGGGTCTTTGCATTGAACATGTAAGTTTTTAAAATTATTTTTAAATGCAAGCAACGTCTGCTGCTGTGGGGTGCTGTGGGATTGGGGCTGATAATTGTTGGGATTCTCACCCTTTGGTGGTCCTGTATAAACCCCCACCTGCTATTTGTATTGGGAAGAAACTGCAATACAGTGGTACCTTGGTTTTCAAACGTAATCCATTCCAGAAGTCAGAGTTCTGAAACATTCAAAAACTGAAAACTCAACAGCCGGTAGCTAGGCCTCAGGATTTTGCACTCAGCGGAAGCCACGTGGCATGTTCAAATTCTGAGGCGTGTTTGAAAACAGAAGCATTTACTTCTTGGTTTATGGCGTTCAAAAACCGAAATGTTCGTCAACAGAGACATTCGAAAACCGAGTTACCACTATACAGAAAAACGCAAAATACTCTCACACGCAGTTTGGCCCTCTGACAAGGTAAGAGGAAGCAGGCATCCGCCCCTTGGCACTATGGACAAGAATGTGAAGTGGATTAAAAAAAAAATTCTAAGAATCAATAAAGCTGTTTGCATTGAACATTCAGATAGCATCATCTTAATTGCCTTTCAGGTGGAGAGTTTCTACAACATATTTATTACAGTTAAAAATCAATAACCCTTGTATAAAACCACTACTTAAGAGCTGAAAAAATGTGTGTTCATAGCATAAATAAATGCATTCAGAATATTTCTGTTTTTCTAAAGGGCTTGGAGAAGCTGATGGGCAAGATCACCAATGATCTGACCGGTGTACTGCTGTCTTGACTACTGGATGGGATTTTGCAGCCTTGAGGCAGCTTGCACCACTGCATCATGCTGCCAAGGGGTGAAGGAGAAATGTTATCATTTCCCTTCTTCCTCAGAATTCTAACCAGGTGCAGAAGTATGATAAAGGACTCTGCGCCACACAGCAGAACGATACAGACAAATGGCTTATAAAGTACTTGCACGCACAGTTTGGTTAAGTTCCTATTTGTTCATGAAACTCCCTTTATTTGCAAGCATGCTGGCTGTGTCGGATTCGAGGATAGACATAAATGATGCATTAAGGATGTATGTGTTGCAACCGGTGGAGGGGGGTCCATTATGGTAAACAGGGACTGCCACACCAACCCCAATCTGCCCTCAGGCATCCTCCACTGTCCCAACCAGTCCAGGGGTCTGTATGGCTGTCAGCTGCTGCCTCCTCCTTAGTGCTAGTGTGCCCTGTGCAGAACTCAATGAGGAGGAGGATAGTGACAAAACTAGAATATGTTGGATCTGCCAGTCATTGGCTCTGGCCCCTGTCTACTGTTGGTTTCTATGCTTTATGACCCATCAATCTCAATGGGTACCAACCATCACCAGCTATAGCTTCAATGTAGATGGCATGGCTAAACCTACCATTAGGAAGAGTGAGGTGGCTGCCTCAGAAGGCAGGAGCTAGGCTGAAATATACTCTGAGTCGAGTGTGGGTTTCATGCTCTTTATTCAGCTCATAGTTTTGAGGAATGCCAGTTCCCCCAAAGTGTCTGCTTTATATACATTATTTACACAATGGGCCCCACGTGATTGGCTAATTCCGGGATTCTCCTGTAGGCCAATCAGGTTGCGGATTCACTTTCACCTGGAGCTGGATTGGGTGGCTCCTGCGGACCAATCAGACTGCTGCTTCTGGATCCTATTGTCCTATTGAGGTTTTACCCACAGCGCCACCCGCGTCTCTTCCACTTCCAGGTTGTCGGCATTCAAAACCCGAAACGTTCAACTTTCTAAGTGTGCGACAGTCAAGGTTCCACTGTATAGAAGTAGCCAAAGAAAGGCAGTGGTGGAGCTCCTTACAGAAGCTCCCACTCTTCTTTCCCATAATGCCTCTGGATCAATACTACATCAAGTCTAACTCGGAGCCACCACTTTCCTCCCAGCAATCTTCCTTCAAGTGATGCTACAATTTGGCATTGCTTTGATTCCAGGGTCATCCAAGGAGGGACCGGGGGGGGGGGGGCGTTAGACAGAAGAAGAAACCTCCATGTCACCCATCTGCCAATGGTAAGTATTGTCCTGAACAACTTTGGAAAGCTCTGTCTCCCTGAAACCTACCTCACTCCCCATTTTAGATGCCTTTTTCAGTGCCACATCAATTTTAGTTCATCACTCATTATTCTTCAATCTAAACACACACATGCACCATACTGTATATATGGGTTTGTTTTATAGTCTATGGCTCAAATTCACTCTGAGTGCTGTTTATTTGTTCCCATTTTTGGTTTATGGCACAGTTTGGATGGTCTTGATCCCACATACCCTCCAACATTTCGCCAATGAAAATAGGGACACCCTATTCCTCCATCATCATCACCACCATCATCATCATTTTACCATTTATACTCCACCCATTTGGCTGGGTTGCCCAGCCACTCTGAGTGGCTTCCAGCATATATAAAACATAATAGAATATGAAACATTAATAAACTTCCCCATACAGGGCTGCCTTTAGATGGTTTGGAGGTTGGATAATGCCAAACCCTCCAACATTTCTCCACTGAAAATAGGGATGTCCTCAGGAAAAGTGGGACATTCCTGGATCAAATCAGAAACCAGGATTGCTTCTGTAAATCCAGGAATGTCACTGGAAAATAGGGATATTGGGGGGGTCTGTAGGCATATTCCCTGAGCGGACTGACTCCCATCCCAGTCCATAAGTATGATAATAATTTTATCAGTGAAATTTTGTCATGGACATGATCTTAAAGAACTAATCAAATCTTTTACCTCCAGGTGATTAGTAACAGAGTGCAATATGGGCCAGCAGGGCAACTTTCTAATCTTATATCTTTCATTGTCCATTTATTTATATGAGGAGTAGTGCAGCAGCTTTCTGTGAAAAGTAAAAGCTGTTTCTTATTATAAGTGCCCTTTGACCAAATAAAAAAATAAAAAAGTTAATTAGATTAGGATTCAATTTCGTCTGAGGGAGTAATAGTGAGCAGGGTATTCAATATGCTGCCCCATAATATTCTAACAAAAGAGGTCACATAGGGCTAATTAAATCCCCCTTTTCACAGTGAGAATCAGACTTCCATTTAAAACATACATCTTAAACTAGGAACCCATTTCATTTTGTTTGCAAGCTTATCCACAAGATACATTTGTTACAAAATCACTACCACTTTGCAGCCCTTGCATAATGCTAGGACACTGGATAATTACAGATATCCTACTTCGGCACTCATCTGGTAAGCTTAGGAATGGGACAAAGATCTGTACCATCTGAAGTATATGCTTGCTGTTACTAACCCTCCATCACTTCCATTTTCTTCCAGGAGTTTCCAGAATTTATCCTTTGGCCAATTGAACCCAAGTCTCGAGTCTTATGCCTAGTTCACATGGCTGAATGTTTCTGTACGGCAAAGGTGGAAAAGCCTCCAGGCGTCTCTATGTGTCCTTTGGACTTCCCCCCTCTGACTTTTCCATAGTTGGATGTAGCCTACTGACATCTAGCTTTCTACATACAGATTCATTTTTATTTTTATATAGAGGAATACTTATTTACATGAGCTGTCTACTGTCTGAAATGGTGAAGCCCAAAGACTGGTCTGCCACCTCCATGAGAAGAACTAGTCCTAAAAGTGTGAGAGAAATATTCTTGTATGCTACGGTAGCTGCAAGAATATTAATCGCCACAAATTGGAAAGGAGAGAGAACCCCGACAAAGCTGGAGTGGCAAGGTAAATTGCTGGAATATGCCAAATTGGCAAAAATTACAGAAAAACTGAGAGGTCATACTGATCAAACATTTATTAGGAAATGGGACATGTGTGAAAAATACCTTAAGGATTACTGTAATAACATGATGTCAGTGGCAGGGTTTGAATGATTTCTGTGGTGTGAAAATCATAAGAGAATATAATATTGATGAAAATTAATAAATGAAAATGAAAATACACAGTATGCTAGCTAGATTAAGTGGTAGTTGTATGATGGGGTGACAGGAAGTTGTTAGAAATTAAAGAAGAACGTACAGTGGTACCTCGGGTTAAGAACTTAATTTGTTCCGGAAGTCTGTTCTTAACCGGAAACTGTTCTTAACCTGAGGTACCACTTTAGCTAATGGGGCCTCCCGCTGCTGCTGTGCCGCTGCCACACAATTTCTGTTCTCATCCTGAAGCAAAGTTCTTAACCTGAAGTACTATTTCTGGGTTAGTGGAGTCTGTAAGCTGAAGCGTCTGTAACCCGAG
The DNA here is from genome assembly GCF_964252035.2 of Podarcis erhardii. NCBI lineage: Eukaryota > Metazoa > Chordata > Lepidosauria > Squamata > Lacertidae > Podarcis > Podarcis erhardii. The sequence goes on along the minus strand of NC_138512.1, from coordinate 24,509,068 downwards.
GTACCACTGTATTGTGATATGATGTAACAAATTTCACTACATTCATTCTTTCTTTTGGTTAACCTTCTTGTTTGTTACTTCTTTTTAATCTCAATAAAGCATATTTTAAAAAGACAGAGAGGAGAACTAGGCCTTATCTGAAGTGCATAATAAAGACCTACATTTTATCCCCGTGTGTGTGTGTGTGTGGTGTCCCCCCCCCCCAATCCCAATTCTTATTTATGAGTCTCTTGACTGTAGAGGCTTTCATTCTAGGTCTACTTTTGCTCCACATGAACTCATCAACTAATTTCCGCTAGATTCTCAAAGACTCTGGAGGCATGTATATTTTCACACTAATTAACAGGAAGCCCCAGAAACGAACATTTGTAACACCTATACCTTTATCTTCAAATGAGAAACAGTATCAGCTGTGCATTTCAATAGGCACTTTGAGAGAAGCATTAATTCATATTAGTATAGTTCCATAATATCAAATAAAGCAGATGACAGAAAATATATTAGCACAATAACACCCCACCTAAACCTAAATATTAAAAGTGGCCTGTCCATAGGAGTTGCGTAACAGAGCCCACAAAGAGGGGAAAGGGCATCAGCCAACATGTTTTACTTCCACCATGTAGCAGACCATAAGTCTTTAAACATATGTGGCCTCCAAATTTGCCCTAGACGACTTGCCCACAAATTCCTTTGAAATGCATTCATTTTGTACATTAGATGCACATATCCAAGGAGTTACTGGATCACATGGGTGAATAAAGGAAGCCATTATACCAAATGGTCTGCCATGTATTTTGCAACACATTAATGAGTGATGCGTGGTCAAAGTCTCCTTACTATCAGGCAAGATGATGCAGGTTATCAAGGGTCCCTCCAGACATCTGCATTTATCCAGTACCAGGTCAATTCAGCATCTTTTCCCAATATACTTTTGATTATTGCCATTTTCTCCTTAATTCTGTATCGACAACAAGCAGATAAGGGTTGTTTCTGCCATTCAGATATGAGCTGCAATGCCAGAGTTGTTCTGAGGGGAGTTTGATTGGCATGGCATCCAATAAAGAAAACAAGGTTTTTCCTCTGTGTATTTTTATTTCTTTAATGCTGCCTGCCAGCAAGCAAAATGCTAAGACTTAAGTATTAAGTAGTTAATTATATGTACAAAATGGCTTACAATCCCAGAGCTTGCTTTTCAGGAACACCCAACTCACGGCACTGTAGCTGAAATGAGCAAATATTGTGGATAGCAACAGCAGCTCTAAATACAGTGGTACCTCAGGTTAAGAACTTAATTTGTTCTGGAGGTCTGTTCTTAACCCGAAACTGTTCTTAACCTGAGGTACCACTTTAGCTGCACAATTTCTGTTCTCATCCTGAAGCAAAATTCTTAACCCGAGGTACTATTTCTGGGTTAGTGGAGTCTGTAACCTGAAGTGTATGTAACCTGAAGTGTCTGTAACCCGAGGTACCACTGTAGTTGGCAAGCTGTCTTTCTTTTCCTCGGTTATTCAAAGTGCTGCTAAGAGGCTACTTAAAATTGCTCAAACATCTAACATGAATTGACTCACCAACATGAATGCAGACTTTAAAGACTCAAATAGCCTTAAGCTACACATATACATAAAAAAGGGATCTCTGGTGTGTATGAGTTACCTAAGCCTGTGGCTAAGATGGGTTGTTGTTGTGGTGGTGGTGGTGGTGGTGGTGGTTTTGGGGGGAATCCTGTCCATTAAGAACAGGCAGACCCTGCTCTTCCCTCATGTGCACCTATTATCTTCTGCTTTTGTTTTTTAACATTTGAAAGTGCAACCAATCTGCATGTACGTCAAGGGAACAAGAAGCTTCTGCAGGCAGTTGATACGCTTGATCTGCCTGGAAGGAGATCTTGGGGGTGGGACAATGAATGGAGAATTATTGACTGGCAATCCAGACCAGTTTTAGACTGACTTTAGACTTACAATATTGAGCAGTAGACTGCATTCCAAGGCTGCTGCAAGCTACTCATTCTTAGCAAACCCCTCTCTTCCTGCTACAGATAATACTACTTAGTCTCCAGAGTATGAGACTCATAATCTCAGCCTTGAGCCCCACGTTGGGTGAAGTATTCCTTAACTGCAGGGGGTTGGACATCATAATCCTCCTGGCCCCTTCCAACTCTGGAATTCTATACTTCACTGCAAAGCCATTGTATACCACTCTCTCAAGTCAACCTGCAATGTGGAGATAAAAGCAATGGGCAACACTGCAAGGTTGTCATCATCTCTCAGCTTCAACCCAACCCTCAACTTCACAGCCTAGGACCCTCGTACCTATGGGACCGCCTCTCCCGGTATGCTCCACGGAGGACCTTAAGGTCCATAAATAGCAACACCTTAGAGGTCCCGGGCCCTAAGGAAGTTAGATTAGCCTCAACCAGAGTCAGGGCCTTTTCAACATTGGCTCTGGCCTGGAGGAACGCTCTGTCTCATGAGACCAGGGCCCTGCAGGATCTGATTTCTTTCCACAGGGCCTGTAAGACAGAGTTGTTCCACCTGGCCTTTGGCTTGGAATCAATTTGATTCCCTCCCCCTCTTTCTTTTTCCCTTTCTCCTCCTGTGATGAGGCTGCATTTTAATGTTTTAATGTTGTATTTTAATCTTGTTTTTAAGTTGCATTTCAATCAATTTGTTTTTATTATTGGTTGTTAGCCGCCCTGAGCCCGGTCTTGGCTGAAGAGGGCGGGGTATAAATAAAATTTATTATTATTTATTATTAATACTACTGGGTAGTGTCGGCTGGTGTCCATTAGATCTGGCTGCTAAGGATTCATGTGGGCATGGCCAATGAGGTCACAGGGGTGTTATCTCCTTACCCTTCTCCCCCTACAAAATACCATGGACACTTAACACCTTGCCACAATTTCAGTTGTGGGTTGGTGCCAAAGACACCATACATTAGGGTTTGCGCCCTAATATGTACAGGATTGCGACCACATAAATTTCCAGGCCTACTGGAAAATATTATTCCCTTCCCTCAGCTTATTAACTGCTGTCTTCTTTCCCCAAATGTGGAATAAGGTGGAGATATATTAATTGGACTAGGACCCAGGAGATATGGGCTAAATCCTGGGTCATGAAGTTCACAGTGTAAACTGTGTGCCACTGTGCTGGACAGGCCTTGTAAGAACAGATAATTCAAAGGTATAGTGTGTACACAGCCTTAACAGTTTTTTTTTTTTAATGGCATATTAGTGTCCATAATTTAGGAAGCAGGGCAATAGCACCAAATGTAAATTAAAGGAGAGACCATAACACCCAACTCAATTATCTATGTGGCAAGCCTTATGTAGCTAAAATAGCATTGCAGGGAAAATGAGGAGGCTTGAGGGAACCCAGGGGTGGCCAGAGGCATTTTGGAATGCTTCCCTTCTCGCTGAATAGGCAGGAGAGGAAGTATTCAGCAGAGCTTTGCCACCAGTCCTTCTCTGCCCCTAAGGACTGGGGAGACCAGGAGGAAAGCTGGGTGTTGGAACTGGGGTGATGCGCCTTGGGGGGATGTTGCCTGAGGTGGCTGCCTCACCTAGCCTAATGGGAGGGTGGGCTCTGAGGGAACCCCAAGAAAGAAAGAACGAAAGAAAGAAAAGAGGGAGGGAGTGAAGGAAGGAAGGAAGGGTTAAGTGTAGAAACCCACTCAAAAGCAGCCCAGCAGCCTAAACATACTCTGTTGCTGACTATAAAATCAGGGAGACAGAGAAATTGGATGGAAAGACTGGAAACAAATAGGACATGGTCTCAAATCACTCTTTACTTTTCATTACTTTTTAAAAGTATAGTTTTCAAAGCAGATTTATTTCTTTTGGAAAATGCTTAACTGCTCAGTAAAGCCATAGCTTCCAGGGATGCCAGCTCAATAGAGAAATGTTGATTAAGTGAGTGTCATTTTTTCCGGTCTCAGTTCATCAGGTTAGCTAATTAACAGTCCAGAATGCCCATGCCTCTTTTTGTTTTGTTTTTTAAGGTGATGACACAAGTACTAGGAACTCCTTTCTTCCCCCCCTTTAACGTTTGGTACTTAATTGGACTCTGCAGAAATCTGTACAACTAAATGGTATATCCTTGATGCTTAAGGAGAGATTTAACTCATTTGGCACCAGGAGCGGCTTCAAGAAAATAGATACAACCAATCTCAGTGGTATTGATTTAATGTTTGTTCCACATCTAGAAAAATTATTTGTTCCCGCTATACATCAAAAGCAGAGATGGCACTCTTCCCCCTGCCTTTGCAATTTAAAAGTAGGGATGCTTATGAAATTCTCCCAATATAAATTTATTGCAGGTATTTGGGGATTCCAAATGTGGAGCAGCACCAATGCACTAGCAAGCCACCGTTCTTCCATTTTTTATTTCTGAACTGAACTGTCTTCAGATGCTTACATGCACTAGTGTCAGTTCGTGACCAGCAGGGAAGAAAGATGTGAACTGAAAACTGCTATAAATGAAGGGTGCATCAGTTCTGAAAGGAAATATAGAAAGTTAAAGCAGAATGTAGGGGAGAATGGAATGTGCAGTTGATCCAAGCCATGGGACAGCAATGAAATGGAACACTGGACATGAACACATCCCCTAATTCAAACACCAAGATGTTAAATGTTCCTGAAACTATGTAATGCTTTCGTCTAGTGATATATCATTTTTTGAATGGGCAAAAGTAACATAGAGTCAATAGCAGGGATTTCTGTGATTGTATTGAACGTTATAAGAACATGTTTTCTATTTTTTTTTTAGCTGTTCTTATTTTATCTGTAAGCCACCTTGAGTCCCTGTCAGGGAAAAAGGTGGCTAATAATAATAATAATAGAAAACAAACATATTGTGCAAATGATCCCCAAAATGGCTGCTGTTTTTTAAAAGTATTTAGCAATTGCAAGTTTATCAATCTTTAATTCCTATGTCACCCTTTCTTCCCTTTCCTTCCTTATGTATATATTTAAAGTGCTGGTGAAATATCCTTTTATAAAATACACAGGATACAATAATGCTGTTTTCTTCAGGATTTTGGCATTATAGTGGTACCTTGGGTTAAGTACTTAATTTGTTCCGGAGGTCCGTTCTTAGCCTGAAACTGTTCTGAACCTGAAGCACCACTTTAGCTAATGGGGCCTCCTGCTGCCGCCGCACCACCGGAGCACGATTTCTGTTCTCATCCTGAAGCAAAGTTCTTAACCAGAGGTACTATTTCTGGGTTAGCAGAGTCTGTAACCGGAAGTGTATGTAAGCTGAAGTGTATGTAAGCTGAAGCTTATGTAACCCGAGGTACCACTGTAGTTAAGTCTGGAGTACATCTAGTAAGTATGGATTAGTTGCAGCCTCATGTCAAAAGAAAATATGCCCTACATATTCCCAACGTGGCATGTCAAATCTTGGTTGCATTCTGAACCTGTCCTGTTAGGTTAGGGGTTGCTAATATTTTTGGACCATGGGCACATTTGCAAACAGGAGAAACTGTAGCGGGCACCACACACACAACACAAGCAATCATACACTTCAATCAATTAAAGTGATTGCAATAGAATGCACTTTTACATTTTTATGAAATATAGAACCGTTAGCATAATGGCTTAAATAAACATTAAGAAATGTTTCACAACTTGGAAAAGGGGTTTTCACAACCCCTTGCTTCTACCTTAGTTATTCTGTTCTTCCATCCACTATAGAAAATGATAGCAGATCCCTGATAATTACCCTGGAGGTTTTTCAGTTCAAATGAACTTCTTGGGTAATAATATCCCACCATTTCCAGTAAAATACTCAGACATCTGTGCAAAGGACTCTGAACTCATAAAATGAGTGACACCGTGACACACACAAAAAATGATGTGCTCAAAAGGTATAGTTTTGCAAATGGATGACCTCAGAAAAGCTGCAGTGAAGTACAGAAAATCAAGGGCAACGTCATGAATCATCAAGATCTGTGGAGCTCAGCCAACTTAATTTCATGGCAGATATGATACAGGCTCCAGTAAAAGTATGAATGAGTGGTCCCCACTGGCAGAGTCTGTGATTAAGACAACATTATATAGTGTTCATTGACAATGAACCAACTCATTACAGTGGTGCCCTATCAAGTTGAGAGATAGAATAGTACGGGATAGATGACTTTGTTTTTTACAGCATTAATAAAATCCTGAAGGCTAACCAGAAAAAAAAAATTAGTTGACTGATATGGATTTTATGGACAAAGGTCCAATTTAATCACAGAACCAGAAAAGCACACCAAGGCATCATTAGGTGATATGATTTGATTCGCTTATTAGGAATTATGTTGAGGAACAGTAATTTAGAAAAGATGTGTGTGTATGGAACTACTCAGTGATACCTCCTAAAACAAAATAAAACCATACAATTCAAAGGGGGGGGGGACTTACTTAGTAGCTATTGCTACTTTTTGTGGGAACAAGTTCTGTAATTTTTGCACTGTGTGAAGCAATCATTTTGTTTATCTGTCCTGTGTCTTTCAACATTCAGCTTCATTGGATCTCCATGAGTTTCTGGTGTTATGAGAGGAGAAAAACTTTTCTCTCTCTCTCAATGCATTATTTTATAGAGATGCATGCCTAGTCAATCTCCTTTTATGTTTTCTTCCTTCAGCAGGACAGAGTGTTCTTTTCAGGCCTTAAGATGTTGGGAAGATCTAATCTTGCCAAGGCAACTCAAATATCAAAGTAATAAGGCAAACATTCTAAACTGATATTCAAAATATTTGAATTTTAAATATTTACCAGGACATGTAATAAATGAATTGGCTATGCATCATTGGCTCATGTATTGATCTTTCTAACTTTTGTGGTGAATATTTGTTTTAGGTCTAGATTTTTCCAGCACAGGAAGCCCTCAGAACACTCAAATGGAGATAATGGTCTTTGAACTTTATAGGTGAAGGGAATGCATTCTCTGAGGCCACCAGAGGAATCAATAAGTTCACTCCACCCTATTAAAAAAAAAAAAAAGAGCAGGAAAGCTAAATAAAAGTTCTTTTGTTGTAGACTCTAACATGGATGGAAGGTGGTGTTGGTCTGTTTGAGATGTACTAGAAAAATAAGAGGCCTCATTTCCTCCACTCTTGTTATCCACAAAAGACCTATCCAAACTCACTCTATCATTGATTTTACACTACACATGAATTATCCAACTATCTCAAAAGATTGCCTGAAGTGCACATGGTATTATTATGCCTCACTTTCCGTGCATAAAAGATGTAAGTACAGGATGAGAACGCAGAGAGTCTGCTAAATTGTTCAAGACCAATGATCTCAGGTACTGCCTGAGCATATGAGTGCTGCTGATAAGAGTGAGAATTTAGCAGGAAGTGCATAGCTAGTTTGCCTCTCAAGCTGAGGCCATTTGAAGTATACCCAACAATATTGGCATTTATTTATTGGCAGCATTTGTACATCACCCTTCACCAGCGCAGAAATTCACAATGTGAATTGATAACAGAGCTTCCATTTCCTCTCCTTCTCCCCGCCCCCACCCAAGAAAACAAAACAAAACCCCAGTCCTCCAGAGCTGATTTTGAGGGTGAGAAGGGTGCTGCTGGAGGGAAACAGGAGGGGAAGAGGAAATTCCTTTGTATGCATGGAAGTCTGTTGCGGCAGCAGAGCCTCCCCATTTCCTCAGATCTAAAACATCCATTTCATTTAAAAGACATAAGAGAATTTAAAATTGCCTTTGAGGACAAGGATGCCAGATAAATACCCCCAAGCAACAAATTCCACAGTTGGCACTGCCAATGAAAAAGTCTTTCTCTTGCTGCCACTTGCTAGACCTGCTCAAGAGCAGAATCTGTCTCCCAGAATATTGTATTGCCATCTTACGGAAGACTTTTGTTATATCAAGGAGAAGAAGAAGAGGAGTTTGGATTTGATATCCTGCTTTATCACTACCTCAAGGAGTCTCAAAGCGGCTAACATTCTTCTTTCCCTTTCTCCCCCACAACAAACACTCTGTGAGGTGAGTGGGGCTGAGAGACTTCAGAGAAGTGTGACTAGCCCAAGGTCACCCAGCAGCTGCATGTGGAGGAGCGGAGATGCGAACCTGGTTGCCCAGATTACGAGTCTATCGTTCTTAACCACTACACCACACTGGCTCTCATTGAGAGAGGTGTGGGGCTCAGCAATTGCTCCTCTCAATGATAGAAATACCTTGGGCCTTGGTATTTAAGAGGCTAATTCTGTTTATTCCCTAGTTAGTTCTCACATCTAGTTTTGTTGAGATGTCACTGTGTGAGAATGGCATTTGGAGTAAGGAGGGCTCCTTGGAAGTTATCTGTGCTGACTACCTGCCAAGTACTAGCTAGTCTTTCATTCTGATGGGAAACTGATATGTCAAGCGAACACCAGCTGTGGCTTATGTAGCTGCAAGAGTCACTTTGATGGGAATAAGAACCAATAACACATCTGTTCATGAGAACCTCTGCACAGGCTGGACCGCAGAAAGTGACGTGTGCAGACCACAGCTCCAGCTCCATCTTCAGGGATCACAGCTGCTGTTGGCAGGACTCTCATCAACTATAGACCATAAGGGAGTAAGATAATGCCAATGCTTTGAAACTTTCTCTTGCTATTTAATAAAATCTTCAGCCTTCATCCCATTTGTGTGTTCATTGTGCTCTGATTCTTAAAAGAAGCATTGTCCCCTTGGCAACAACAAAATGCGCATTAAAAATGGGCACATGAACATAAAATCAAACAACACATTCAATCAAACAACCCTACAGATGTAACCCTAGGTATCAACAAAAAACACTAGGATCGGTGTGTCTGTTTGTGTGTGCGCGTGTGTAGTTATGAGTTTGGTGTGTCTTAAACTGGATGCCAGACCCCTCTAACGCCTGGATCCAACAGGTGTTAAAATATAAGCCAGGCTAGCTTCCTGATGAGGTGATTGCCTGGATGATGGGCCATTAAGGGAAGCAAAGGGAGGCTCTGTGTGAGATGGCAAATTGGGTGGGGTCCTTCCTTCAACTCTCAGATCATTAGAAGGACAAAGCCAGAGTCTAGCGTTGAGTTTGCAGTGGATGTGAGCTAGAAGCAAAGCAGCAAGCAGAGAGAGAGAGAGAGAGAGAGAGAGAGAGAGAGAGAGAGCGCGAGCGAGCAGATTTCTGCTTGAAAATGCATGGAACCTCTTGACTCTCAAACTGCTCAGAGATTGGGGTCTGCCTGTCCTTGGAAATACAGTGTACGCAAAGCAAATACTTTGTCAGTATAGTGGAAGCACCCTGAATGATGAGATAAAGCTAATTAAGATGGATTTCCTGAGCATTAGAAGCATATTCTGGACACTTTCCAAACATCTTCTTTACAATCAGTGAACAAAGCAACTCCTCTCATTATACTATTACAATACAAATTGCTGTTGATAAGCCAGATTGGAAAGATTCCATTTTTCAGTTATATGTAATTTAAGTGATATATTTTCTCTACGCAAGCAATAAATCTTGAGGTGGGGGGTGGGGAATCGGTTTCATCAATCATTGTACTATTGTATAATCAAAGGAACAAAGTAAACAGATAAATGCAAAAAGAAAAAAGAAAAAAGATAAGCAATAAAGACCACACAGCCTTATTTTTAGCACTGCTTTGGGATTTTTGTATTTGGATGTGCCAGAGAATAATTTTCTGATACATTACTTTTGCTAGTCAAACTCAGTCACTACTAAAATTAGCAAGAGTTGTGCATATGCTAATTCATATAGGAGACACAACAGGATGCCATGCCAGCATCTTTCTTTTTTTCCTTTAGATTGGCTAGTTTTACTTGAGCAGACTGGCTTTAAACAGGCCACTGAGCTTTGCAGGGTTTCAAATAGGGAGAATTCAGGTGCTTATAGCAAAACAGTGTCTAAGCCATATTGTGTCAAATAGTATATATGCCACAATGAATATCCCAGTTGTAGAAAATGCTGAATGCTGACATTTACACATGGAGGATTATTGCCTAAGCCCCCACCCTCTGTGCCAAAACACAAAAGAGCTTATGTAGTGCCCAGAGGGGTGCCAAGAAACTACGATGTGAAACACTTTCCCCAGTTTACTTCATGACCTCCTGTGTGTGTTTTAACTAGGTGGTTTCAAAACAGGATTTCTCAGGTGCATTTTTAGAAACAATGTTGGAAAATGAAAGTCACAATCATTTGCGTGTCGAGGTCCCCAAGACACCCCCCCAATAAAACACAAGTGACACCTTATTTTTGTTTAAGGTTTTTTGGCATAATTTTGGCCACAACTTTATTAAATTACAAGCAATGTGAGTGGTTGCTTAGGCATTGGTTGCGACTATCTGACCCCGCACAGGGACAGTCTGACATTCTCACGCCTGCGAAGTCAGAAAAGGGTAAGACACCCGGGGAGAGAGACGGGACTGGGAACCATGCCTCACCTCTCCCCAAATGCTCCCAGGGGCTCTTACATGCCCCTAGCCCCTTGACAGGGTTCAGACAAAAGCATGGCGAGCCCCTGGGTTCCTTTAATGGAATTCCCTTGCAGCAGCAGCACTATTGGAGGGGCAGGCACAGCCAAATCCATGCCCCTCCACCAACCAATTCCCAAACCAACGCCTAACCGCAACCTTACAAGTTGTGACGATTTGCTACGCAGTAGGCAAAAACCAAATGGCATCAGCCAATCAGCCAAATGGACAAAATTCCTATTGGGCCCCTGCCCCATGACAGGCATAGCAAGGTCAAGCAAACAGCCTAAAATAGGGAGGGAAGGCGGGTGATCCGATGCGCACAGCGAAAAGTGGAAGCTCAACACTGCGTGCTGGGCATTTAAAGACTAGGGCTGTAAATCAAAAAATGGCAACATATAAGTCTCCCCAGCAACAGCCAGCCCTCTGCTAATGGTGGCCAAACTCTTTATCGCCCAGCAACAATGGGGTGTCTTGCTAGCCCCCACCGCAACATGTGCTCTCCATGAAGGAGAATATGCTTTGTGCCACATTAATTAAATGGAGTTTTGCTTTGGCTTCTTGGGCTAGTGTTTTTATTCCACTGCCTTAGCAGAGAGGGACACGCAATATACAGCACTGCGAGCCCTTTGGTAATATAAATGGGACTTTCAGAATAACATCATTCTAATTCATGGCATGCAAGGAGACAAACACAAGCTTAACACAGACTGAAGCGCCTCCAAGTTCACAGGCTTCTAATAATAGGAAGCTCCTGTAGAAAAGGCTCACAATAATTTTTCTTTCTACTAGATCATGTGTTGCGCTAGGAAAGCTTTGGGTATACTAGAAGGTACTGTATTTCACAAAGTCCCAGGTGTATGGAATTAGTTAAAGAAGCTGGAGGGGAGAGGAAATAGGGAAAAAATAATAGCAGCAAGAATGACAGTAGGCCCCAAATGTCCTTTTTTTATTAAAAAAAAGGTTATGAAGCCATTGTAGACTAAGCCCAAGAGGGTGAGGAACTACATTATTACCGACTGACACTTTTGTACTTTATAATCCATGTGATGGGATTATGAGCTACTTGTGCGTAAAAGTTCAGTCCCTCAGATCTTGGGCATGTTTCTCAAGACTCTGTGTACAGCGGAGCCCCTTAAGCATGACTCCCTTAATCGCTGGCAGAATCCGACAGTGGGCGTTTACGGAAACAACTCCAGCATAGAAGCTCCTTAACGGAAACGCGTCGTCTGGATTCTCGGCGCGACAGTTTCCGGTGAGGAGTGGGTGTACCTATAGGAGGTCCTGCGACTTCTCCACTGTTTTCGCTGGAAGATTCCCTGAGCAATTCCTGCGCCTCACTCTCTCTCTGATCTCCCGCACTCCCCCTGCTGGTACCTTCCCCCGCTGCTAATTCTCTCCTAGCTTCTGAGAGCCCCTCCACCACCTGCCTTTCCGATGGCAGTTCCCTGACAATCCATATATTTGTTTTCAGATTATAGAGAGAAAATTATGTGATCCATGGCCTACAGAGAAATTTATTCCTGCAGTTTACCAAGGCCTGTGCATCCCATGAAAACCTATGAAAAGGCTATTGAGGAACTCATGAATCATGATCTCTTGGGCAACACCTTTCTATCAAAGGGGAGCTAAGTAGTATCCATTATTGTGCAGAAATACAGTTATTTATAAAGAAACAAGGTGCCACGTCTTTTTCTTTCATTGAGTGATAGTTCCCACCCAAGAGAAAAAGTGTGTGGACCTATATCCTATTTTAAAATATGTCAGTGTCCATTTAAAAGGTAACTCCCATTGCCTTCAGTGGGGTTGAAAGCCAGCAGTGCAGAACTTAGTTCACAGAAGTTGCTAAGCTACTTCCAATCCATCGTGCCCCGCAAACAGCTTGCATACTAATTCATATATGGTTTGACAAAAAAAATTACTCTAGCTTTAGACTCATGAAAATGCAACATGAAAAACACTTTTCTGGGAATACAAAATCTAAGAAGGCAAAAATACAGTTATATGTGAGCATATTCTTTCTTTCTTTCTTTCTTTCTTTCTTTCTTTCTTTCTTTCTTTCTTTCTTTCTTTTTAGCTTGCTGTGACTTCAAAGGAGTGCAAAAGATGACATAGAAAATGTATGACCACAGTTGCAAAACAGCATATATGTGTGTGTGTGTGTGTGTGTGTGTATGTGCGCGCGTACACTCCCTTAACAGATCTTAGCTGACCAAAACAAATATGTTTAAGAACAGCTTAGTTTATGAACAACTTGGATTAAGAATACTGCACATCCAGAAGTAGGTGTTTTGGTTTGTGAACTTTGCCTTGGAATAAGAACATGTTTTACTTCCTGTTGAGTGTGTTCCATTTGTAAATTGAGTCCCCCACTGTTATAGTAAAACATACCTTGGTTTAAGAAAGCTGTGGTTTAAGAACAGACTTCCGGAACGGATTAAGTTTGTAAACCAAGGTACCACTGTATGTTATTTTTACCTATATTGTCACCTATTTATAATGAAGCATTGGATATAAACATAAATCACTTCTCTCTCCTGTTGCACCACAATCACCTTTATTTAAGTCTGGGTTTGGCTGAATTCAGGGCAGAACTTGTTTTTACTTCCAGGGCTCATGGGGGGTGGGGAGAAAGGAATGTAGCTTGGTGTTGGATCACATGCTTTGCATGCAGAAGGTCCTAGATTCAATTCTTAACAAACCCCTGAGAACTGTTGACAGCAAAGCAAACTGTTGTGTGACAACAGTCTTACTTTTTTCTTATATGCGATAGTTGTGACCCTATTGTTAAAAGTGAGTCAAGTAAATCAAATTCAGTCAATGTAATGGTGCTACAGCTTATACTTTGAAAATGGCTGAACAGATTGATTTGAAAGCTGGCAGAGAAAGATTTGAGTGTGGTCCATGATGAATATGGGGTAGAAGGGGTTTTAAAAATGTTTCATTTTAAATTAGTTAAATCTCCAACAGGCATTGTACATTTGTCTTACATTAATTTTGCTGGGGCGGTTTTTCCAGAAAGATTTCACTTCTTGTATTTGTGTGTTCTGGAGAATGCAATGCTGATCTAAGTCAAGGAGAATATCTGGTAGGTGCTTCTGCCCATGAGACGTATTACATGTTTATTTTATTTTATTTTATTAAAAATGCATTTTTCTAACCAAGGTTTGTCAATGGACTTGCTTATTCTGGTGTTGCTAGGCAACACTTCCGGCCAATCTTTGCCAATATAGAAGCATTCTGTGGCTAGGCTAGATTCTCACCCACCAGGCCACAGACTTTAAGAGTTTACAGTTCATGTAGACCAATAGGCTAGAAGTTAAGATATGAATGGTGACAGTAGAAAAAAACACAGGCAATGAGTATAAATAGTTTGAGAGGCGTGAAGGAGAGGGAGAAAAATCTCTGAGTTGCACAGCAGATGGATCTCTAATGGGCACAGGAGAGCCTTGGGGGGGGGGGGAGAGAGCAGGACATTAGGGAGTAACTGTGTGCTTTTTCTGTTTTATATCCTTTCCCCTTACAACCTTTAAAGGTTAGGGTTGTCAGTTGACCTGAAAAGTCCCAGAAAGGCCTCCTCCCAAGAGACCAGGTTTCAAATCCCCACCCCCAAACATAAAACTTGCCCGGTGACCTTGGGCCAACCACAACCTCTCAGCCTAAACTAACTCACATGGTTGTTTGTGGGCATTAAATAAGGAGGGAGAGAACCAAGTATGCCATCTTGAACTCCTAACTGTAAACCACTCTGTGATCCTCGGGTGGAAGGCAATAGAGAAATTTAATAAATCCTGTTAAATAAATAGAACTTGAAGCCTCAGCACTGGCAGAAGTCTGGTAGAAGACTGAGTTGAGCAGGCAAGCAAAGAAGATCTTACTCATAGTGTTTATGCCAGTCATAGCAAGCCCAGAATTACTATTTTTTTACTGTTGACCAAATGCAGTAGAAGCTGGAGAGATACTCATTCCAATCTCTCCTGGAAGAATTGAGCCCTGAGTACATGTAGGAGCTTGCTTCAACATCAGACCATGATTAAACACCTAGAGGCTCTGGCTAACATACTGTAGCTATGCTGCTTAGTAGGAGATTACATGGAACGGGCATTTTCAGCTTCCAAATTGTAAATTAGAGTATACACATGCTAGCCTGGGGAAATTTCCTGAGAGTTGTGTGGTTCTAAAATTCAGCCTCTTTGCCCCTCTGCAGACCTTTTGACCTACAGGACACAACTCCTTTCAGTACTTCATCTCTGTGCCCTCTAATAATATGTAAAGTTGTAGTCAAATTATTTAAAAGGTTTTATGCCTTATGATAGTGGCACACTTTTCTTAGCCGTAATTTAATTTCCACTTTGATTTACACTCATGGGGTTGCATTTCACATTAAAATGTATTTTTTCTTTTTATATAAAAAGAAATCTAATTACACAGAGGTTCATTTATGTAACTATAATATGAAATAAATTATATAGAGGTCATTTATGCAACCATAAACTTTTGATTGTGCAAAGTACTACATCAGAGGTTAGGTATTTGCATTTTCTCTACACTGAAGCAACCTCATTACTGACGATTTACTTAAAAATTATGATTAGATAGTCCCCCCCCCCATTTTAATCATCTAGGTCCTAAGAGTTACTTTTTTTCATGGTCAGAACTAATAGGAAACATCAACCTGACTGTTGTTAATTGATGCTATCTTTTATGTTTCTTTCATACATAAATAGTGTAAATATATATTGTACATAAATATTGTGCAAAATATTGTAAATAAAATATATTTTTTAGAAGTGTAAGAAAACATTTTGCATCATTATCTATTTACTAAGGTCCTAATCCAATCATGCCAGCACATCAGCATGTACTGGTGTGTATGAGAGCATATAACAATTCCAGCCCCTAAGATGTAATTGGATTCTTAATGACTATGATTAAAAAGTTTAACAAATTTATTTTAAGCATCTTTCCCCTGTCTGTCTCCTACACATATATTAGGTCCCATATCTACCAACCCTGCTACAACATACAATGTTGCCAGGTTGAATGGATGAATCTTTATCTGCGTCAGCCATCAGCCATAGCAACACAATAACATTACGAGACACACAGAACAAAACAGAAAGTCGATTATATAAAACACGGTTCTGCATAGCAGTGGTCAAATTCATCGGCTGATGACCTGCGCCACAAACTAGTTTTAATGAACACCCATATCAGAGTGCTTTGTAAATTGATAGTCATAGCCTTTTATGCTCTTCCACATCCATTTAATGTTCTTTTATATTCTTATAGTCTTTTGTATATATACCTTCTGTTTTAATAATTGTAGCTTTCCAACACATTTTACAGATTTTAAATGATTGTACACCACCCTACTTATGCTGTTCTATGACCGTAATAAAGATTTGATTGATTGATATGTCCCATATGCACTATACGTTTAAAGCATTCTTACAGAACTTTTAGATATGGCTTCCCCCAAAGCTTTCTGGGAACTCTGATTCGTTATGGGTGCTGAGAGTTGTTGGGAGACTCCTATTGCCCTCACAAATTTCCAGAGTTCCCTGGAAAGAGGGATTCACGGTTAAGCCGCTCGGAGAATTGTCAGTCATACTGTGAGGGAAGTCGTCTCCTAACAAATCTTATCACTCTTAACAAATTACAGTTCCCAGGATTCTTTGGGAACACCATGAATGTTAAAGTGAGAAGAGGGCTTTGACTGTATGGTGCAGTTGTGACCATACACAGATGTTCCATCAGACACTTTAGAATTTTGAATGGAAAGAGATTGCCATTCAGTCATTTTTTCCAGTTGCTTTTTAATGTTTTAATGTTGTATTGTAATCTTGTTTTTTAAGTTGTATTTCAATCAACTTGTTTTATTATTGGTTGTTAGCTGCCCTGAGCCTGGTCTTGGCTGGGGAGGGCGGGGTATAATTTATTATTATTATTATTATTATTATTATTATTATTATTATTGCCTTGAAATAAAGTAAAACCAAAACTTTCAAATAGATGCAGTGTCACATAACTACATTAAGAATCAATAATAAAACACTAAAGGAGATCATCGGCTAATAATAACTAATGTATAATGATACCCTTTCTGCACGTGACACAAGGTTAATCACCAACGATTCCAGCTAAAATAGCCACAATAACAAGAATTGTATTATTCAAATGCCAAGGAGAATATGGAAGTTGTTCCATGTATGGTTCTGTGCCTGTGCAGACCAGCTGGAACATTCTAGATCTTGGACCAGGAAGCTGGTATTTGTGCCTCCTCCCCTCAAGGTGAGGTATCTGGCCAGTTCCTTGTTCTTCAAAAGGTGGGGCAAGCCCTCTTCTGCCGAGTTTCTTTATAGCCACATCCCAAAACAAAATCTAGAGGGACACTAGAAACAGGGGAAGGCTGGGAGATTATACAGATGACCACTTGAAGAGCACACGTTACACGTAGTGAACATATTTCTTTTGTCTCTGTACATTCCCATATTTGGTTCACCAACCCGCTTGGTTGGGAGGGCACCTATGCCCTCAGGAAAAATAAAGTTGAAAAGCAAATGAAAAGGGATGGATTTGGACTGGCAGAAAAAGTTGCTGAAGGTTGACAATGGTACAGTTGGAATGAACATCATAGGAGAGGGGGATAGTTGCTAATAGCCTATTAGGATGGTAATAGATTTATTAACGGTAGGTTTCTGTGAGGAAATCAAGAAGCTAATGCTTAAGAGTAGGCTTTTCCTAGTCTTCATCCCTGAGCCAAAACAAATGTGAGAGTGGAATTATCAGCTTGGGGAATAGCACAAACCGTCTGCTACTCAAATCATCAGGGATGTGGGTGGTGCTGTGGGTTAAACCACTGAGCCTAGGATATGCTGATCAGAAGGTTGGCAGTTCAAATCCCTGTGACAGGGTGAGCCCGCATTGCTCAGCCCCTGCTCCTGCCAACCTAGCAGTTTGAAAGCACGTCAGATTACAAGTAGATAAATAGGTACCGCTCCGGTAGGAAGGTAAACAGTGTTTCCATGCACTGCTCTGGTTTGCCAGAAGCGGCTTAGTCATGCTGGCCACATGACCCGGAAGCTGTACACCAGCTCCCTCGGCCAATAAAGCGAGATGAGCGCCCCAACCCCAGAGTCGGTCACAACTGGACCTAATGGTCAGGGGTCCCTTTACCTTTACTCAAATCATATTTATGATTTCAGTGACCCTGGTCTTAGTATCTTAGAGGAGTGACAGTATGTGCCGAACTTAGTTGGCATAAGGTGCTCTGTTGATGGTGCAAACCAAAATGAAGCTGGGAGAACCTGCTATGATGAGAAAGTGATAGCACCCTCATACCTTCCTTTCTGTGAATGACACACAACCACAAAGAGGTCCGATGCCACACTGTGGACTTGGGGAGGAACTGCAGCCTGTCCAGTATAGGTTCAGGCATTGTCACTTCTGGAGAAACCTCCACCAAGACAGGAAGCTGTATTTCTGGGTATGGAAATCACTGTAGGTGGAATTGTTTGCATAGGTGCCAAAGCATAATGAGCAACAGAAACAACCACGGCAGCAGAAGGTTGTCTATGTCACTCCTTGGCCACTCATACATTGCCTTCTTTAAGGAAGATTTAAAAATTAACACAGGTCCAGGGGCAAGGAACAATAGGGGATGTTGAAATGGAGACCTTAGGAGTTAAAATTGATGCTGGACAACTATTTCTGTCTGCCCTCAAAATGAGGCTACAAAGATGGTTATCGTGATACCTGCTGCTCTTTGCCACAACGATGCCCTCCGATTACAAAAGTCTGCTGAGTAAATTTCAGGAAATGTCAAATTTGGTTCATGCTTTTCTCCCAAATAGACTAGAAATTATCACGTCACAGGCGATTTCAGGTCAATGCCCAACTAAACGTCGAGATATTTACATTCCTTAGTGAGCCTGTGGGCACCAGTTGCCAGCTAGATCTCTAGAATGTTCCCAGGGGTGCTTTATGCTAGCACAGAACTCATAGATAAGAATGCACAGAGACCACAAAGAAGAATAAATTTGCCACTCTGTCCCTCTTACTTTCTCTTTGGCTAATGTGAATTGCTATAGAGAACAGTGAAGCTCTACACTGGTGAGGAGGGGGAAGGACAGAGAGCTAGAAAGATTGAGAGCAGGGAGGGGGGGAAGCTTCTTAAATATTTGGACAGTTAGTGCCAGCGTGTGCAGAGGAAAGTAAGACAACATGAGAGTAGAGCCACTTAAGGAATTCAATTTCTGTACATTCTGATGCTGATTTATCTGATCTGTACTTCCTAGACAAAATGGCACGAATCTGAAAATAGTCTTAGGATTTTGCACTTCTTCAAATTTTGCAATGCTTTTTTTCTTTTTTTGCTTATGCATACACACACACACACACACACACTTAGATATGCATGAACTGAAACAAAAAAAACACTAAATTCATATTTTGTGCTAGAATATGTATCTAAATTTGGCATTTAGTATAAACATATGCATTTAATAAGAGTTTTGTATAATTTTCAAAAATTGTTGATTAATATGTAAACCAGATGGGATGGATTTATTAATATGAATCCATGATTATGTGAAATTGGCACAGACCTGAAACAGATTGAGCTATCCATCCAAACGTGAGCAGGGAACAGGAGAGGGAAGGAAAGAGAGCCAGAGAAATGCTTTCAGAAGGGGGTAGTAGTAGTAGTAGTAGTGGTGAAGATTTGTGTTGTGAAGAGATAGAGTGGAAAGGAATGAAACAAGAGGATGGAGGCCCTCCTTCACCCCAGTCTCTGAGCCATGAAATTTCCATTTTATCTATTTCCTATGGTATTTCTATCCCATCTTTGAAACCAATTCCCCAAGTGGCTTACCAAAAATCTGACCTATATAAGTTCTCAATATTCCACCCCACCCAATGGCGCATGGCAGTGCAATCTGAATCAGGATTGATTCAGAGTGGATGGGGCCACCAGTGGACTGCTTATTACACTGGAGACATAATTCTAATACACTGTCCCTGTGCAAGTCACACGTTAAGAAACATGGCCCCAAATGAGGAAACAGCAGACTTCTCAGCATACCGTTAGATGCGGGCAGATGTCAGGGTCTGGCAGGGCTCTGATGGGTATGTGACAGAAGCGAGAAGCCTGGAGATTGACTTTTGAGAGCAGGGCAGTGATTTATGGAATTTGGCACAGGCTGTGAGGCTCAGCGGAAGAGGAATGGCCAGAGCCGGGAGATGGGTATGCAGGATGTGTCAGAGGAAGAGGCTGTTCAGGCGAGGGACAGGCCGGTTGAATCCACACCACCCCCTGCCCCAGTGTCTACTGGAACAAGGAGGGGCTTGAAGAAAGAAGAGCAGTGATAGTTTCCATGTAGGAAAAGACAACCTGGGCTTGTGTGGTCCCATTGTTGCTTCAAGCGCTCTGCAGGATGAACACCTGGGAACAGCTGCTTGGGGCCCAGAAGTGGGGGCAACAGGACCGTGGGAATTTCTGTGTACTTTTGTCAATTAAAAAGCAACTTTCAGACCTGTGCCTTCCCTGGCTGGTGCCTAGGACAGCAGTTTATAACATGTACACAACTTCAGCGGGCGTTTAAATCAGTGCTTATTGTAGCCTTTCTTGGGACTGACAAGTTTTTAAATAGCTCTTCATTCCTGACAACTTTGGAGCAGCAATGTATATTCAATTTCCCTACACTTCATTGACTCAAAACATTTTTGCTTCACTCCTTGATTATTGGTTAGCATTGGCATGCTAGAAAGAACTCCTGAACCGAAGAAAGCAAAACACAAGATCTTCTAAAAATATATCTTTAAGAACTCCGTTGCCACCTGACAGAATTGTAATAGCTGGCTTGCTCTGCAGAATTTATAATGTCTCTTGTTTTTCTGTAATGGCCTACTT
This sequence comes from Podarcis erhardii, assembly GCF_964252035.2. NCBI lineage: Eukaryota > Metazoa > Chordata > Lepidosauria > Squamata > Lacertidae > Podarcis > Podarcis erhardii. The sequence goes on along the minus strand of NC_138512.1, from coordinate 24,488,710 downwards.
TAAGCAGTAAAACAATTACATACTAAACAATAATGTGATGGGCTGCTTTAGCTAATGTACTTTTGGATGAGATACTTCTCATATTAGAACATTCCCAGCCTCTGTTTTATTATAAAGCTGTTCATTAGTGGACACACACTAGTGCGTGCTTAGGCCTGTTGGTTTCAATAGGCTTAAGCATGTTTACATCTACGCTAAATTATGGCCTAAGGATGCAAGCATGAATACTTAATTGGAAATAAATTCTTTGGGAAAAAGCCAAGCATATGCTCCAAATGTACCAATCTGCTCATGATGTCTACTAGATAATTCTTAAAAGTTGAATGTTGAATGATACATTCCCAATATATATCTACCGGTAGTTCACTGCTATAGTATTAGCTTTCTTTCTTTTTTATTTTCTTTTTTTGAGTAAATACATAGTCATTTAACTTAGAGGAGTCCTGATGGGACAGGCCAGCCAGAAGCAAGACATGAAGGCAATAGCTTCCCTCACATTGTAGGTTCCTAGCAGCTTGTATTGACTGGTGATGTGTCTCTGAACCTCTGGTTGCGTTCAAGAGCAGAATCTGTATGAAATTTGTAAAATCCCCAAGTTCTTTTTATAGCAGTGGCAGCAGAAAAACACAATTTGAAGTTAAGGTTTCCAAAATGCATTGGGCCATTTCACACATCAGCTACCTATGTCATAACTGTCTGTGTCACTCTAAGGAACTACGCTTTCACACAGAATAAGCAAGCACAACCAATATTCATCTTAGAAATGTTACAAGGTATAGTCAAGTGAAAATTTATCATTGAGGTAGATTAGCCTTTAAGTTCCCTATGTGCCTCTACACTGAAGGCTCAGAAGGAAACACATTTGGAATCCTCACCTAAATGTCAATTTAAAGGTATCTTAGAAATCCAATACTTTCAGTGAAAATAACGAAAGCAAAAAAAAGAGAAAAGCCTTAAACTTGTTATTTATTTAAGCAAAGCAACCTACCTTTCGAGAATGGATTTCTTTCACATACAATGGAAGTAGAAATTCAGATATACCTTCAAGTCGAATTCCTTTTTTGGTGACTCTCAGATTCCCCATTCCATCCTAGAAGCAATAATATACAAATGTGTGTATATGCCGTTGAGTTGGGCATCTAATCACTATATACAATGCATTACTTACTCCCATCAAACCTCAGGTTTAGAAGGTTAATGCTAAAAGCAATGTAAGTGCAGGGGGAAGTGAGTATGCCTGTCTGATTATGAGATGATTCATGACATGAATGCACATCTGTCACGGTTTTTGATAGGCACATTGCCTACTGGCAACATACTTTAAAAACTTCAACACATATTTCTTTGACAGGTACCTTTCTATAGTCTGAGCTACCTAGTTCATAAAACTCTAGGTTGGTTGTCCTCCTTTATAAGAGTAATATGGATAGGGCCCATGTTTATATGGAAATGTAGAGCTACCAGGAGGGAAGCCATCTGTAGCCTGAAGATTTGAACTTGCAGGTATGTGAAAAGCTTGTGATCAACAGGCATAGCATACTACTGCATAGTCCGTATGAGATTTCAAATTTAACGTTTTACATAAAATCATAGAATTGTAGAGTTGGAAGAGACCCCGAGGGTCATATAGTCAAAACACCCTGGAGTACAGTGGTACCTCGGGTTACAAACACTTCGGGTTACAGACTCTGCTAACCCAGTAGTAGTACCTCGGGTTAAGAACTTTACCTCAGGATGAGAACAGAAATCGTTCGCCGGTGGCATGGCAGCGGCGAAAGACCCCATTAGCTAAAGTGGTACCTCAGGTTAAGAATGGTTTCAGGTTAAGAATGGATGTCCGGACAAATTAAGTTCGTAACCAGAGGTACCACTGTACAGGACTCTCGACTAAATCATATGTTGACAGGTGGCCATCCAACCTCTGCTTTAAAATCTCCAAGGATGAAGAGTCCACCATCTCTTGTGGGAGTCTATACAAATGTCAAAGGATTCTCTTAGATTCCCAATCAATAATGAGGTTCCTGGCCACTTCACTCAGAAAATGGATTTGCCACAATTACTTTGGAGCACACCAAGCATAGTAAATGCAGACAGACCCATGTTCATGGACATATACTGGAGAATTCCTGGTACATATTCTGAGGGGTCATTTTTTAAAAAAACAAGAACATGGAAATCTTTTTCACTATTTGTGTTTTCACTGTGGGAAAATTCAGTGTATAAACTGTGAAGTTGCAGAGTGTTCTTTTGGGGATATAACAGCATGATTCCATGCATGTTGTCTTGAGATCCTTGGGGCATGCTAGATAAACATGCTAGATAAATAAGAGCCTATGGAAGGACAATGGTATTTTATACAGTGTGGCTCCCTCAACTTGCCTATACAAGGCAAGATTACAAGGCAGAGGAAATATGCATTTTTTAAAAATGGTGAATGTCTTGCTTTTGCCAGGCAGAGGGTTATAACACATAAGGGGTGTTGCTTTTAGACACCCCGACTTTGTCCTGTATGAAATGCTGGCAGATGTCAATCATTACATGTCCAACTGTTCATCAAATGTTCTCTTACTGTTAAGTATTATTCCGTAACTGGCACAAAATATTGTTAAATGTGACACAACAGAAGTTTCGAAACTGCTTTCCAGGAAGATATTGGGCATGCACTCTCAGTTCACAATGGATGATAGTGAGATGCAACACACCGCCATGTAATTTGAACGATGGAGATCCACTCATGGGAACTGGGAGACCAACATCTAGAGGGTCACAGGTTTCACATCCCTGCCCTACAACATGTTCTCCAAATTCCTATGCAATGCCCTGAGATTCTTTGTCAAACATGTAGAGGTTCCTTGGTAGATTTTGTATGGTAAAGGTAGGAAGTTTGAAACAACATTGCAATTTACTACTGCATGTCAGCCATCTATACTGTTAAGTGCTGAACACCATTGCATGCCTGATATTAAATACTGTTGGATGGCAATATTCAGGCAAGTGTAACATATAAATATACTGACCACACAAATAATAGGTGGGAAATTCTCAACATCAAAACTGCTTATTGTTGAAAATCACTGGTAAGTACATTGATTTCAACTTTAAAATATACAGCTTCTCAACAATGATTCATCCTCCATTCTCCACTAACGCCTGCCTACTGAGACTGAAGAGTTACATTATGAGGACAATTTCTCCAAAGCACATCACAACAACTGAAATAATGAAATGTTTTCTAGAATAAAATATTAGCGCAGAGCTTCAAATACAAAATATTTAAAATTTAATAGGATGAATGAATTGGAGCTCAATTTAAACATGAGAAGAAAAATGCAACTCTCTCCCTTTTGAAAATAACATTTTCCTGTGTTTGTGAACAGCAGAACTTTAGGTACATCTAATACAAGTAGAACAGTAGCTAGTCACATTGAAATAATAATGGTCCGTACATATATGATTTTCTACCAGAGGTCATGCTGGTCTTCCAGCATGGGTAGGGAGCATGGAATACCTGCCTTGCCGCCTCCTCCTCTTCTTATTTTTATTAGAAGAAAAAAATATTATTTATCCCCAGCCACTCTGGGCAGCTTCCAACAAAATATTAAAATACAGTAATGCATCAGACATTAAAAGCTTCCCTAAACAAGGCTACCTTCAGATGTCTTCTAAAAGTCTGGTAGTTGTTGTTCACTTTGACATCTGGTGGAAGGGTGTTCCACAGGGCAGGTGCCACTACTGAGAAGGCCCTCTGCCTGGTTCCCTGTAACTTGGCTTCTCGCAGTGAGGGAACTGCCAGAAGGCCCTCAGTGCTGGACCTCAGTGTCCGGGTAGAACAAGGGGGTTGGAGACGCTAACTGGGTTGTCAACTCTCTATGGCTACAGGTAAATCTTAAGCCTGAGGTGATCAGGCTGCTGATGAAGCCAAGGCTAATGACAAAAGAAGTGCAACTATAGAACCCACAAACTGACTACAGCACCTTGCATTCCATGCCCTGAGAGCTTAGATGTGGAGGGAGCCAAGACAAGCTAAACCAGGCCACAGTGTTAGGAGAGAAAAAGACAGTCATCCACACCATACATTTAAAGCATGTTTAGCACCCATTAATTGACTCATAGAATTGTAGAGTTGGAAGGGGCCTCCAGGGTCATCAAGCCCAACTCCCTGCAATGCAGGAATCTCAGCTAATGTATCCATGACAGAAGACTGTACCAACCTCTACTTAAAAACCTCCAAGGAAAGAGCCCACCACCTCCTGAGGGAGACCGTACCACTGACAAACAGCTCTTGGTGTCAGAAAGTTCTTCCTGATGTTTAAGTTGGAATCTCTTTTCTTGTAACTTGGAGCCATTCGTTCAAGTCCTACCCTCCTGAGCAGGAGAAAACTAGCTTGTTCTCCCTTCCATGTGGCAACCCATGACTTCCCTCAGAATCTGGCTGCCATGGCAGAGGTCAGTGGAGGGAGAAGCCAGCCAACCAGCCAAGTTTCAGGGGGGTACCTGCCGGGAGGCAGACTCCATATACAAGATCCAGTCCAGTCCTAAGGTCAGGAGCATCTCAGATGATCTGGGGGTCAAGAAAGTCGAGGGTCTAAGGTCATAAGAAACAAGAATCAGCAAGGCCTGGTTAGGAACGACCGGAGTTGTTTCCAGCAACTGACTGAGGCTGGAATCCCTGCTTAAGAAAGCTGGAGCCAGCTGGTTCTCATCAGGAGCAAGAAGGCTGATCATCAGCAGGTGGACTCACTTTGCCTTCTGCTCCTTCAGGCTGCTGCTCAGCAGGTGAAACCGAGTCCTAACCCATGACAGAATCTTGGGGGCCCATTTGAATGGGTGTTAGATGTGCTTTAAATATACAGTGCAGATGTTATTCATGAACTGTGTCCTTTCGGTACAGTTGGGATCCCTTTTGAATTTCATTTTTAGTTTAATATTGTGTATATAGTGTAATAATCACCTTAAGCACCTACCAATGTTAAAAACACTTCCTGGGTCTTTGATCCCAAGTAACTAGTTCCTTAACCTACTGCCACCAGACTGTTAGAATTCCTATTCCGTGACTGCAGTCATGGGATTTTTGTCTATCACACGACGGTATATGTTTTGACTCCACAGAGTGGGAAGTGATGAAGACAGGATGTTTGTGTTACTGTGTTCCATGAAGTGGGACTATTGTGCTTTGTTTTTTTCCTCTTTGCTGTCTGATGCTAGAGAGAGAGGGAGCCATGTTGCAGTGCTCCCTGTGTGTTTATATGTAAATAAGGTAGATTAGCCAAAATGCTGAGTTGCTGAGGTCTGTCACGCGCATGATGCGCAAACTCTGCGGATCCCTAAGTGTGCCGGTTTCGGTTGGCATCGGTCGCTGTGATGTTTGGGTTGAAGAAAGCTTATGAAGCTCCCTAATGATCGACCAGGAGGGAGGGAACATGCCAGTCGGGCATGTATCTCTGCCAGGGTCCTACTCGAGTGTAGGCTGAACACCTGACACAGACAAGTATGGAGGTCTCTTGCTTGGGCAGGGTGGAAGAGCATCTCTTTTGCTTTCACCATTCCCAAAGACAGCCTGATTGAATCTCCATCTTTTCAGCCTGTGTGCTACTGGGGGAACAAGACAGTTTAATAAAGGAAAGGATGAGGACAGGAGAACAGACACTGGGAAGGACTGTAGGTTTGCCCACAGAAGGCTTTATTCTAAAAAGGTGTTAAAAGGACAATGCTAATTGAATTGTTCTCCATTTGATGACTGTTCAAGTCAGAATAGCATCAGGTCCAAGACTTTCATAATTATAAACGGTTAGAAAGGAAAGATACCCTGTTAGGGATTTAGTAAATGTATTAAATCCAGCAGGATTTAGATTTATTTAATCTATAGGGATACACCAAGATCCTTAAGAAAGCTATTTCCTCTCTCGTGAGAAAGAGATAAATTATGGCATGAGAATGCAACAAATTGAAAAATAATGAGGTTCATGGATATCAATCATGCTCCTCATGCTAACACCAGGGAACATTTAAGCTATTGGGTCTGGAAAAAAAGGGAAATGATAAGCACTTTAAGGACCCATCAGATGGATGTAACATATAAAACTGCAAATGTGAAATGAACATGGGATATTTTTAAAGAAGCAGAAGATTATTTTGGCATGGGGCAGACAGGAGGAGGACAAGTTTAATTCTTTTTAGTCAGCACATTGAAAATCCCTTCAAGCAACAAAGGTATGTGGAATGCCTTTAAAATGTCACTTTTCTTTATCCTTTAAAATGTCACTTTTCTTTATCCAGTAACCCTAACTGAATGAAGTAGTATTTTATACACACCGTTAGACAGAGCTGATAGACAATCTAGGGGCAGATGAGCCTTGATGGGAACTCTACGCAGGCCACACACTATATCCCTCTGTGTTTTCTGGGTTGGAATATGACTTCAGACTATGATAATGCCTCTTTCTTTCCCCACCCCCTCCAAGATGGAGGATGGAATAGGAAGAGCTGCATCAGTGGCTCCATGCACTCTTACCTATGGCACAGTCCACCAATGACATAATGAAGCCCTTGGAAGTTGACCAGTCAGGGAATATTGCCCTCAGGATGAAAATGTCCCTGTTCCCCACACCTGATTCTTTGTAATGTCTGGTTTGAGCCTCAGGATGGCCCTACTTAAGGCTACTGAACCCCAAATCCTATGCTCTGCACACTCCACAATTTTGTCATGGTTGTTAAAGAAAACTAGAAAAATAGTATTTTTGAAAACAATTTTAACATGAAAACAACACAGAGGTGTTAACGGGGATGAAATGTTATAAAACGTAGAGCTGAGCTGCCACTTGGAAGATAACAGGAATCAGGGAATAAATGCACTATTATTACGGTAAAACAAAACTACTGGCCTGACACGCTGCAAGAAAATGCAAATAACAACAACTTGGGAAAGAGCATCTATTTGTTTCTTAGGAAACCAAAAGTTTCAACAGGCAAATGCGAAGAATAAGGATTCCAATGTTAAACTGTGGGCCTGATACGAATGGCTGAAGAACAAATAGCTTACACATGGTTAATAGGCACAAATCTTGTACACTAGAGATAGGCAGATATTTCCCCATAGACTCGATGCTGTTCCCAAAGCGCGCACGCCTGTGTGTATATATATACACACACTGTTTCTCTTGCAATGTTTTTCAGTTCTTTCCAGTTGTATTAAATAGCCACCTTCCACACTGGAATATTCTGTGGCCTACAAATAATGTAAAATAAATGATACTGTGTTTGTGTACACATGCTCCATAAGTGGGAAACCGGTACTGTAGGATGGTGTCTGCAGTGTGAAAATACACTTCTGGAGTTGAAGAATACTGGAAGTGCCTATTCCTTGTCAACACTGTTCTTTTTCTCCCCCCCCCCCCCGCCCCCATTTCTTGTGAAATCCTGGGCATCTCAGGAACTGCCTCAGGATCAGGCAGACTGGCAAAGAATTGCACAATTGCTTGTTTGGTGTCTGACAGACCTTGATACCAGAATGCTAGCTTCCCCCTCCTCCCCCCAAAAATCAATACTGCAAAATTATTTGATGCTGGGTAACATGAATTATTGCTTTTGTGTTTTTGTGTAATCACAATACCTTTGGAAATGAAATTATCTTTCACACACTGCCCATAATTGGTAAGGTGCCAAAGCCAAGGCTTAAAGTTCTCATTATAACTTGAGAATTCATAAAGTAAAAAGATAGATAAAAACAAGCATGAGCCAAAAAGCGGGAGGGGGGATTAACATTATGAGACCCCTGGAGTTTTAACTAACAGGACCTTGAAGACTAGAAACCAGCTTTGGCCTAGGAGATTTTAATAGTTCCAGATTGCCAGTTTTCAAAATGTACTTGTACTTGTGTGATGTTGAACGTACACATATCAGGGTTAGTGGAGATAGACAGGGAAGAACATTGGCAGAAGTAAAACACCACACTGTACTTCTCAGGAAATTGTACCTGTGTGTATTTAGGAACATCATAAAATACAAGATATTAAAAAGGATCTAATCATACCTTCTGCTCTTAGATCACATCATCCTAGAAACAATATTCTATGTGAGTACATGGCATTGATGCACATGAGAGACTTATGTACAGGCTCATAGATTATTGATATCTATTTCTGCCATGTTGAGGGTATGTTAAAAGGAGGCCTCTGAACAATGTTTTGAGTTTGTCCTCTCTTCCCCATTGAAATAATACCTCAGATTGTCATTCTGAATCTTTGAAGGGCAGATGGCCCTTTCAGAATGCATGAATGCACCTAGGTTTATGTAGTGCAGTGATGGGGAGGGTATGATGATGGGCGAATACTCCATAAATGTGCAGAAATATATTACAATGGCAGGTCTTAATTTATGGCCTTAGCCTTGCATTTCAGACAATTCAACTCTCTTCTTTGATATCCCAGACTACCATTGCATTGGGGGATAAGGACAGTGATGTGCCTGAATCTTCCATCTTCAAAACTAGACCCAGATTTTCTCCTCCTTTTTGAAGTGTCAGTCTAGAGATGCACAGTAGACAAAATATTCCTAAAGTTAGATGTCAAGGCACTCTTCCTTGGAAACTGATTCCATGGAATTAAAACAGTACCTACTTCCAAGCAAAGGTGTTTAGGTCTAAGCTACAAAAATACATACATCACCATCTAGTGAATTACTGGATGACAAATTGTTTGCAAGTTAAAAATAAGGCATTCTGGGTCTTCCAAAGAGTGAGAAACAAGTATAATAAAACATACCTTTTATCTCAATCTACTAAATACGAACAAGTAAGTCCCTCCACTTTCTCTAGCGTTGATAATTGCTAGGAGAGTATTATTTATTATGGGTATTACCCAGCCACAGTTAAATACACTTAAGTGCCTAACAATAGCCCTATTTGGGTGTTCAAGCAACATGTGTGGAAGTGTATGGGCTCATGTGCTGGCCCCACCTTCAGTATCGTGAAACCATGTGACCACCCCAACCTTCTGCCACTGAGCAGGTAGACCCAAAGGGGACTTCTAATTGTGTTCAGATGAATGTGCTTATCAGCCTCTGTATATTTTATTTTTGTGCATACATACACATGCAATGTTAATTCTGCCCTAATTCCTACTGAGTCCAATGGAATTTAAGTGCTTACCATTCAAGTCCCATTCAAATCAATGGGACTTTGAAGAATCAACGACAATGCAAGTTTACCTTACATTACAGAATATGATAAAACCTTCATACGACTCCCTTTATCAAAACAATCTTAGCTTAACTTTGAATATATCAGGGCTTTGGGTGAATGAGCAGACTGACTTTCAGTGGCTGCACTGGGGTATTGAGGAATGCCAGTTAATTTAATGACACATTAAACTGATTAAACTCTTCTCGAGAAGTAAAAATTTGCATTTGTCAAGTTTGATATAACATTCTCTCCCAACTCAGAAGTAATCAGTTAAAATAATCACTTTCCATTGTGACATTATTAAGATTAAGCATTTGTTACTAATGTTTGTCTTGAAAGTTGATGACGCTAATGCTTTTTCACAAAAGTGTAGGTGATTTATTAAATCAAGGAAATGGCGTTGGATCTACTGCACTATAAGATTTGCATTTCATCCCGAAAGAAACAAAACTTGAGATCTATACACTGGGCTCACTTACTGAAAGAAGAAGAATAAGCTGAGCATAAAATGAGGATTCTTGATGGGTGAAATCATATCCAGAATGAGTCCATGGATTTCAATGGGTCTGCTCTGAGTATAGAATTGGATATCACCCAATGGAGCCAACACAGGGAACATACATAGGCTCATAGAATTATAGAATTTGAATGGACCACAAAGAATCATCTAGTCCAGGCATAGGCAAACTCCGGCCCTCCAGATGTTTGGGACTACAATTCCCATCATCCCTGACCACTGGTCCTGTTAGCTAGGGATGATGGGAATTGTAGTCCCAAACATCTGGAGGTCCGGAGTTTGCCTATGCCTGATCTAGTTCTGCAATACAGGAATCTTTTGCCTAGAGGCTTCATAGTTTTCAGAACTCAAGAGGAACTGATGCAACCATACTGGATGCATTTATCACTTTATGCCACTTGGGATGGGGAGAGAGATGGAGGCAGCATTGATCCTCTCTCTCTCTGCCAGTATACAAGCAACAGGAGAGGACAAACTTGTTTGATATTAATTGAAAAGCAAGCTCGGCTGTTCTGAATAGTGAGGCTTGGTTTCATGTAACTTCTTATTCTGATGTAAAAAAATATATAAGTAACATCATTCATCTTCACAAGTCTTCCCTTGGCCATGCTAAATGAGGTGTTACATTATGTATGTTTGGTTGTTCATTGTGTTAATTGTATGAAAAATTCTTATCACAGCAGAACTCCCTACAAAATGAAATGAAAATCTCTCCAAATATAACCTTGTATAAATCAAAGCTAGACATGTCTTTCTACCTTACCAATTCCCACCATGCTTCGAACAGATAAGGAAAAGTTAGAAGAGTGTCAATGAAGAAGGATTTTAGGAAGGTTTATAGATAAGTTCTCCCAAATCAATTTTTAGTCTCTGTCCTTTTCACTGCTGTAAGCATCACAGTTTGTCCTAGCCGTCCTTGAATCCAAATATCTTATCATTGGGTTTAATTTATGATGTCAACTTTCCCGACATTTATTGCGCATTTTATTGATCAGCAAAAAGTATGTATACTTTGTCGGTTCATAACCACAAACAGATGTTTTGCTATAATTGTGTCATGAATATGACAAAATTTACGACATTCTATCAGCAGTGAAACAGAAGCAAAAATTTTATTGGAATGGAAGAACTCAAAGCCTTTATTCCTAGCTTTTATGGCTTGAATATAATCTATATTTTTATTGCTGGGTACACACACAGAGTGCTTTGAACGAACCTTATTTATTATTATAGGACATGAAAAGTGAAGGGCTTGGGGGACAACTGTTGAAAAAACAGCCTTAAGGCATTTGTATACCAGAGATACATGCTGTTTGCTGTTTTAAATTCCTCCTATAAATTATTCTAGGAGACTTTTAGCTGTTTGCGGGTGTAGCCCTCAACATACTTAATGGAAGCAAGAATAATGAAAATCAATGTTGTTACATATGAGTCAACTTGGTTAGGCTTGGGCAGTGCTGAGGTTCTGGCATGTAGAAGACCCAAGAATGATGAGATACTGACCTGCAAATTTCAGTTATGGGGAAAGGCAATTTCCATTGCTTTAAAAGTAAAGTTTCTTTTCTCATAATCTGACAGAGAAGAACATATGATTAGGAACATTTTAGAATGAAGAAGGAATTTCCCTGTTACACTAGGAAAGAAATCAGAAACATAACCATGCTCATCCCCCCGGTCACTTCCTTAACAGTTTGTAATACAGAGTTTGTATTTCACTGCCACAAAGCACTGAAAGTTGACACTGTCAGTGAACTTTCCACTATGGTTTTAGTTCTGGGTAGCCCTTTGATCTCATCAGCTTATCTTAAGAAGAGAGTTTCTTACATCCTGCATTTTGTTGTTTTTCACCTCACTTAAAGAGAACCTTTTGGAGCCCTTTGCCCTATTGATCTGCAACATCAACCTTATGAATAACATGTTGCCAATTGCAGTGTTGTCTCCCTCATTTTGGAAGCATCCTTCAAAGTTGTCTTTTGGTATGACTTTTGTTATGCATTCTGACAAAGTCTCAAAACAACTTTCTTCCAACCCATTGTAAAACACACACACGTGTGTGTGTGTGTGTGTGTGTGTGTGTGTGTGTATCTAGGCCAGTCGTGTGGAACTTCTGGCCTGTGCACCTAATGAGGCACACTAAAACCTCATTTGGCCCACAAGGTCATTTTGGCCATGTTCTCCTCACCTCCCTTACACCTGACTTCACATACGATGTTAGTTAGTGCTATTTTTCTAGAAAAAGAGGTGCCAGAACTCACCACAAACACCTCCCTTGTTCTCACCTACCTGAGAGGTGACGGAACTGAGTTTCCACTGAAAAAGAGCCCTTTGGGGCAGATAAAGACACAGCTGTGCCAAAAACAGGTTTTCAGGTGCTAGCAAACCCCTACACATAGCACCCTATGTGGCGCTTTGCAAGCCCTGATTGTTGGTGTTTGTAGAGTGCTGAGTTTGGTGCTTTGCGGCCCTGATGATCATGACCACCCCATTTTCTTTTTCTGTTACCCCCTTATTTCTCTATCTTCTCCCTTTTACTAATGCGATCAAACCCCTTTACATTGAATCCACAATGTGTGAGGGGAGAGCATTAATGAAAGTTTGTCGCTGGGTTTCCTTGAATTCCACCCTTCCTCCACACAACAATGATTTAGTAGCAGCGTATCTCCTCCCAGTTCTATGTGCATCTAGCTTGCATATTACCTGCAGGTATCCTATCTAATGAAAATCTGCCCATTTCTTTTAAGACAACGTGATAGAAAATATCATAGCTTGCCTGAGCAGTTGGGTAGCTGTTTGACCCTGACTTGTGGCTTCATCCCTCAACTCCTGGCTCACCTCAGACTGCTGCTTTCTCTTCTACAAATGACTATTTAAAGTGTGAGGAAGAGTCATGTTTGCTGAATTAGCTGTTTCAGGCAAAATACAAGTTGTTAGGCTTGGTATGTATATTTTATTGAAGGCTCTTTTTAAAAAATAAACTGAAACAAAGGTGAAAGTATATGGGCTGAAATCTTGCAGTCATCTACTATGGAGTGAGTGGTTTAAGGGTTGCAGACTTAAATAGTGTTATTTGTACTTCCAGCTTTATGCCATTTTACATTCTGAGAGTCACCCTATGGTGATGATTATATGACATGCAAGACTTTTCTCTTTCTAGCCATTTCTTCATCTGCAGGCTTTGCCTGATGGATTACTGCATTAAAGGTCTGTTTGATTATGTGCTTTTTAGCAAATGGCTTAAGCAAAGTCCTGGAGAGTGAAGAACTGGCTGATGGTGCATTAGCAGTGCATATACTCCAAAAATTAAGATAGCAGCTGTTGGAGAAAAACACAACAGACAGTGGGCATGTAATGAGATTATTAAAGAGCATTATGATCATGTCATAGGGTGGGCTAATCCAGCTGCCAACAAAGAAACAAGCTACATATAATTTGTAGTGTGTGTGTGTCACCATGTGACATAATTCACAATTGCGTGTCGAGGTCCCCAGGGGCCCCCCAATAACTCACACATCACACCAAATTTTTTGTTTAAGGTTTTTGGCATAATTTTGGCCAGACCAGAACTTTATTAAAATACAAACATGTGAGTTGTTGCTTAGGCATTGGTTGTGACTATCTGCCCCCGGTGGGGACAGACTGACATTTCACAAGCCTGCGAAAGTCAGAAAAGGGGAATACATTTTGGGGATAGCGACGGAACAGGGAACCTGCACTCAGCCCTCCCCAAATGCAACCAGGGGCTTTTACGTGGCCCTAGCCCCTTGACAGGGTTCGGACAAAAGCAATGGTGAGCCCCTGTACTCCTTTAACAGAATACCCTTTCAGCAGCAGCATTAGAGGGGCAGGCACAGCCAATCCATGCCCCTCAACCAACCAAACCATAAACCAATGCCTAACCGCAACTTTACAACTTTACAAGTTGTGACGATTTGCTACGCAGTAGGCAAAAACCAAATGGCCCCAGCCAATTAGCCAGATGGACAAAATTCCTACCGGGCTCCTGCCCCAAAAGCAGACGACCCCATGACAGGCATAGCAAGGTCAAAGCGAACAACCCTAAATATAGGGGGGGGGGGCAATCCGATGCACGGGCGAAAAGAGGAAGCCCTAGCCTCATGCAAGGAGTTTTAGCATTTCTGGCTGTCAATCAACAAATGGCAACATTAACTTCTTCCCAACAACAAAGGAAGCCCAATCGCATCAGTGGCCAACGATCAATTAGCCCGTCCCACAACTTTGGAGTGTCCTGGCGGGCCCCCACCACAACACGTGCTCTCTGTGAAGGAGAACACACTTTGCAATACAAAACTTTATTAGGAAACTTAAAATACTTTTCAGAAAAAAGAAGATATCTGGTTACAAAGTGGTAATTGAGAGTTTAAGAGCTTAGCCCAAAAAATACTCTAAGGAGCATGTCATGGAAGCATGAACTGGGACCTGCCAACCTGCAGGGGTTGTGGAAAACATTACGGATGAGGCTAAATTATGTCTCCTTTGTGTATGAGTTCATGCTCCAAAACACACCTCCCATTTTTGCCTGTTTGGGCGAACTTGTTGCAAGCACTTTCTGAAATTGATTTTAAATTTCAAATAACAAAACCTGCTCATACAAGGAAAACAGAGTTTAGTAGTTATACAGAAAAGAAAGAAAAACACCAGCTGATGGTTGTAGTTTTAGACATTCCAAGAAAGGCAATCAAATGAAAGCATCTATCCATGAGTCAATGAAGGGTGAAAACCATGTTTGATTGTCTTAACTAAATAAATAAAAGGATAACACGTCATGTAGAAGATTTGAGTCTTTCCCTTTCCAGATCAATATTCATTTTGTGAAATGGTTAATTTGTCCAGAAGCAAAATGTTCCATACTTGTGAAATCCAGGCTTCAAAAAGATTTGCATTTAAAGTTTTCCAATTTTTTTGCAATCACTGATCTAGCTGCAGTTAATAAATGGAGGATGAGGTCTTTATTGGTTATGTTCTTACACCAAGAATTAAAATAAGATAGTGGGACTAATTTGGGGTCTGATTAATTGTTTCATAACCTTTTTGAGTTTGGGGGGAAATCACCACGTGTACTTGAGAGCCAGGAAAATTGCATTCCTGCCAGCAAAGGTTGGATGTGTTAGGATTAATTCTGCATAATCTGGTTGGGCACATGTACCAGTGATGTGCTATGTTTAAAGCATCTTCTCATGTTCTAATTGAGATGGATACAAATGGTAGATTATTCCAAATTATTCCCCAGAGTTGTTCCTCTAGTTCTTCTCCAAAAGCTTTTCCCCATTTTAAGTCTTAATAAAATGAGAGCAAGGATAGCTAATTGTGTGAGAATTTTAGATAGTTGGGAGATTATTCCTTTCCCCAGTGAGTTAGTTGAGTTGAGTAGTTGCCTAAAACTATTTAAACTGTGTAGTGCTTGAGTCCTTACATTTGGCTTATTTAGAAAATGTAAAATCTGGTGTATCTCTAACCAGCCACATGGTATATCCCAATATAAAAATTATTTCTGGTGCTACAAGGGGCTTGTGTTTAGTTTAGAAGTAGAATCAAAATGATATTCTGTACATGAGCAGAGTCTTTATACCATTTTAGGTTTGGTATCACTCTACCTCATTGTTTCTTGGGTTTTATGAGATAGCCAAGGTCTCTTGTTGGCATGAATACAATTTAGTAGCTTTTTGGTAATTATTAACTTGAGAGATGGGTATGCTTATTGGTAAGACTCTGAATAAGTAAAGAAGGTATGATAATAGCATCATTTTTGTTTTAGAAACTCTGACTAACTATGAGTATGTTAGTTTTGACAGTTTTGACTTATCAGGGGATTAAGGTTCAATTTTTCTAGTTTAGATAGATTCTAAGGTATATTCACTCTGTTATTTAAAGGAGGTATTACAGTGTTTTAGGCCAGTTGTTTTGTGTCAATGCAGTTGTAATTTTAGAGGGGTGAATCAACCCACATTTGCTGAAGTTAATGGTAAACCCAGATATCTTGCCAGATATAACAAGTTGGTGCATAGCAGCAGGTAATGAGGTTTCAGGGTCAGGAAGGAATAGAGCAACATCATATTGATAAAATGTTTTCCCCCCAAATAATTCAGAACATTTAAAATCATGTCTTAAAAAATATCCAATAGAAAGGTTTAGGCGATAACAGGGGCATGGCCCAAGATATTAAGACGACCAACTTCTGAGTTGTGAATAATAATATAAACTGGCATAATTTTTGTACCTTGCTGACATATGTGTATGGTTTATTAGTTCTGAATTGGCTAAGCACCAAGCATAAAAGTAATTGTGTTAATGTAATATGTTGTATAGGGATGCTTTAAAAGTGGGTGGTTTGCGTGGGTTTTGCAACAGGTGAGATGTTCTGCTTCTATCAAAATAATCATTAAGTACAAGATTAAAGTTACCACTTATCACCACTTCGCCTTGTTTAAATGAGTGCAGTAATGTAAAAGCTTCATCTAGAAATTATTCTTGTTGGGTATTAGGTACATAAACAGAGCATAATGTCAGCCAGGAGTTATCTAACAGTCCTTTGAGGAAGATAAATCTTCCATTAGGGTCACTTAGTGCATCTTTTAATTGAAAATCAAGTCTAGGAGAAATCCAGGTTGCTGACTCCCTACTTTTGCAAGTTCCTTGTAAGGTGTACCAATCTCCACCTTGATTCAGGAGGAAGGGGTATGTATCAGTGTTGTGTTTCTTTTTCTTTTTAAAATATGTCTTTTATTTAAAAAGTAAGGTCTGGGTTATCTGGGTAGACCATACCCTTCGTATTTTAAGTTTGATATTAATTTTAATTGGAGTGCTCATTTACGTTCCAAGAGTGCAGATAAGATTAATTTAAACATGCAGCATATACCAGGCAATAGATCTATTATGCACCATAGTAATTTCAGCATTATTATCATATTCCATCAGAATAAAGATGCTCGGAATTCATAAAGGGATTAACTGTCCCTCCTGCGCTACCTACTCCTTTCAGCCTTCCTACACCTTGCAGATGAGAGTGGAATAGTCCATCTCTTCATCAGCGAAATTCTTATGAGCTAAAGTGAAATTAGGAGGCTCACACATTAACCCCTCCTCCCTCCTTTCATGCAGAAGCAGAAAATGTTTTACATGGTTATATTGCAAACAAAAACAAGGGAATAATAGTCCAATTCTTGCCTGTTTTGGTTATAGAGGTCATAGCTCTTGGACAAACTTACTAGTTGGTAGCTTGATTTGGGAGGCAACAACATTATTTACTTTCAAGCCTTTACATTTAATTAACAGGGCTTGTTTTCCACAAAGGAAAAGAAATCAGTCAGATTCATTTTCTCTTGTTTTCCTATGTGGGTTTCACTGGTTCTATACATTTGTGTTGTGATGTTTATGTTTATGTTCTGTTTTCATTGGGTTAAATTGTATGTGTGCATGTGTGTTTGAAATGAGAATCAACTTTGCCTTTGCCTTGGGGGCAGAAAAAAATCTTTCAAAACAGATAAAGAAATAAAAGTCCTCTGCTATAAAGATTGACAAATCAACTGAGGAAAGAGCTTTTGTAGATGGTAGACAATGGAGATGACACTTTAATTTTAGCATTCAATAGTTTTGCAATAAAAATCCAGACAGTTAAATAAAATACATACTTGGAAAATAAGAGTTCTCAAGCATCTTCTTTCTCAAAAATTCAACCCTGCAATACACTTTGGGAAGATTCACTAATGATGAATCACTCAAGAACTACACTCAGACAAGAAGTGCTTTGGGAGGTGTTGTAACCCTTAATCAACAAGTTCAGTTATTGCTAAACTTGTATCAATGATGCTGTATTCGTACTGAGTGACAGAGGATTTCAGGGCAAACTTATTCCTCGCTTTCTGTCTCAGTAGCTCAGGGTACCATATCTGAAACTTATTTCTCCTGATTTATTCTTATTAGAATAATGTAAGTAAGTTGAGGTTGCTCACTATCGAACACCATATTTATCTACTTGCACTTGATGTGCTTTTGAACTGCTAGGTGGGCAGGAGCTGGGCCTGAACAATGGGAGCTCACCCTGTCGCAGGGATTCGAACCTCTGACCTTCTGATCGGCAAGCCCTAGGCTCTGTGGTTTAGACCACAGCGCCACCGAGGTCCTGATAATGGCCTCACATTCAGCCCTCTAAAAATGTCCTTCCTGAAACATGTAAGACAGGATTTCTGTTTGCTCCTAACAAAACTTGATGTTTGAAAACATATGAAAATACACCTATATTTTAAATCAAACTTCTCACTCAGCTCTTTATTTACACTGTCATTTCTCTCTGCCCTCTCCCCTGAATTAAAACAGTTGGCTCTTCAATGTTGGAAGAAAATTTCCATTTGTAGATTGCTGCAGGAGGATGCAGTGCTTTGGCAGAGCAGAACTTTCCCTTTTGCTCAGCTGAGAGAAGTGTTTCTTAAGGGGCTGGCTAGCTGCAGCATCACAGCTTGATGCTGTTGAGGAAATAGCTCTCTGAGCTTACAAGTAGTGCCTGGAACGGAAGGGGGTCTATAAAAGAGTGCAGCCATGTGGTAACAAAGAGAATGGGGAAAAGCCTAGGGGCAAGCAGGTGCCCTGTGGTTCGCAACAGGAATGGCCAGTGTGATGGAGGTGGAGCTGCTCTCCTGATACCAGGAATACTGCAACCTACCTGGCTGGGGATGGGAAGGGGCTTGGCTCCCACTGCAGTGATCTGCTCTGACCTCAGCAAAATGCTCAGTTCAATAAAGAGCCAAGCTATGCTGTTTTTCTAGAAAAATAGGTGCCAGAACTCACCACGAATTGTTCTCTTTTTATGGCAATGGCACCCACCTGAGAGGTGCTGGAACTAAGTTTCAGCAAGTTTTGGCTGGGGGGGAAAAGCCCTGAAGCCAAGGCATCTGTGTGATGGTAGCTTGTGGTTCGATTCCTCATCAGTCAATCAAGTGAGGAGGGGGCTGAGGCTTCCTCTCCTCTCTTTGACTAAAAGTATGCTTGGCTCCCAAAAAAGCAATGCATTATTACTGCCAAGTGCCATTCATCATCTAGGTTCTTAAATGCTTTGTGGTATTAATTATTTATGGGGCAAAGCCAACTCAGCATTTGATATGTTAAAAAATGGATACAAAGCTGCTTTTGATTTATACATTTCAAAATGTAAAGTGTCACGAGTCTTCAAAGCCAGCTCGTTTCTGCAGCTTACAGCCTTCAAATCAAATAAAGCTTATCAGAAAGGGGTATGGACACTACCTTGTTTGGTTTTGTTGAAGTAATCTACTTAGAGAGCAGTTTCAAATGGAACAAAGATGCGTGGAGGGTAAAGGTGCAACGAAATTCCCCTTCTCTTTTCCTCGCTTCCGATTTAGCGTCCAGAGTTGGCCTCAAACTTTCCTGGGGCCCCTAGATTTCTGGAACTCACTCACTGTGGGTAAGATCTGCGAGTCAATTTGGACTAGTGATGATCCAAATCTTGTTGTTGTTGTTAGTCCCTTTCTCCAAATTTGTTTTGGGTAAAGGTAAAGGGACCCCTGAACATTAGCTCCAGATGTGACCGACTCTGGGGTTGCAGTGCTCATCTCGCTTTATTGGCCGAGGTAGCTGGCGTACAGCTTCCGGGTCATGTGGCCAGCATGACTAAGCCGCTTCTGGTGAACCAGAGCAGCGCACGGAAATGCCGTTTACCTTCCCGCCAGAGCGGTACCTATTTATCTACTTGCACTTTGATGTAGGGATGGGTAAAAAGCAAAGGCAAAACCACAAGCCACCTTCAGGAGAGAATAACATGGACTCTTGGGAGTGGGAGAGAAGCCTAGTGGAAATGACATCGCTTTTTTCCAACCAGGTCCTGGCATGATGGTACATCACAATGTAGCATTGTTCCCTAAGTGGTTGGGGGAAAACGATGTTGCATAGGAGCACTTCAGGCACTTGTAAGCAGAGGAGAGAGAAAGTAAACTTCAAAACACAAGAAAAAAGAGGCATTTTGGCTACTACTTTCAGTAAGCCTCCATCTTGGACAGTTTAGTACTTACAGTGCCAGCCCTACAGATGTGTCTGCAAAATGGAGAGGGCTCTTCTCTATTTGCTGAGCTTTATTTTAGACTTAATATTAGAAGTGGGGAAAGATGAAACTTGAGACTGTTGTTCCTATGATTTCCCCTTGTTACATTGTAATGTTTTGATTGGGTGATTCATGACTGATTCTCACATCTGCCTCGACTGTAGCACCCACCGGTTGGACTGGCTTGTAATGCCTGAAGTCTAGAACAGTCACATGTGAGGCATCAAAACACACTGAACTTAGCACATGTTAACAGTCTTTGTCAACTGTCGCAGCAAATGTATGCACAGTTCCATCCATGCCATTGGATAGCGTCCAACTGCCTCTGTGTGCAACGTTCACAGTGATAAGAAAGTGAAAAGCTCCATGGGAAGTTATCAAATCTGACTTGCACTGGACTTATGCTGCTAGAGGCAGTGGTGAAAAATGATCCTCTCAGCAGGTAAATATGCATACTTTTATTCCATGCATTTATATTGCTTCCAATGGATGTCTTAATCAAATGCATAATATTTTAAAATATTATCAAATCTGTCTTTCATTGTATTGATCTGAGAGCAAGTTGCAACAAAAGGGGGACCCAACCCAGCAGGCCAGCACTAGCACTACATAGCAAGAAGAAGAAGAAGAAGAAGAAGAAGAAGAAGAAGAAGAAGAAGAAGAAGAGGAGGAGGAGGAGTTGTTGTTGTTTGGACTTGATATCCAGCCTTTCACTCCCCATAAGGAATCTCAAAGCAGCTAACAATTTCCTTTCCCTTCTTCCCCCACAACAAACACTCTGTGAGGTGAGTGAGACTGAGAGACTTCAGAGAAGTGTGACTGGCCCAAGGTCACCCAGCAGCTGCATGTGGAGGAGCGGGGAAGAGAACCCGGCTCACCAGATTTCGAGTCCACTGCTCTTAACCACTACACCACGCTGGCTCTCAAGCAAAACATACACAGGAACTCTAAAAGTGATAATTTATTAAATAACAAGTGACACGGTGGCAGCAGCTAGCTACAACTAAAAGGTAAAGGACCCCTGACAGTTAAGTCCAGTTACAAACGACTCTGGGGTTGCAGCGCTCATCTCACTTTATTGGCCGAGGGAGTCAACGTTTGTCCACAGACATTTTTTCAGGTCATGTAGCCAGCATGACTAAGCTGCTCCTGGCGAACCAGAGCAGCACATGGAAATACTGTTTACCGTCCCACCAGGGTGGTTACCTATTTATCTACTTGCACTTTGACCTGCTTTCGAACTGCTAGGTTGGCAGGAGCTGGGACTGAACATTGGGAGCTCACCCCGTCGTGGGGATTTGAACCACTGACCTTTCAATCGGCAAGACCAAGGCTCAGTGGTTTACTCGACAGTGCCACCCACTACAACCACCCCTCTCCAAATGTCATTAATCCGTGCTGAGAACTCATTAGAGACCAGAACTAGAGGGGAGGGAGTTTCATAGGGGACACAGGATTTAGGCCTCCCCTTTTTCTAGTTTTTAATCAGGTATTTGTTAAATTGATACTTGAACCACAAAGTTAATACAGTTAACTTTCCCAGGTTGACGAGCTCCATGATTTCCCTCTACAGCACTTGCAGTAACCACCTTCTTGATGGTTGGACTCACTAGGGGTCTAATTCACTCAATCTGCAGGAGCCTGTCTTCGCATGCAGCGAAAGTCCCTAACTCACCAAGGGTTTGAGACCCATTGGCTACTCTCAGCCAGTTGAATCCATTTCCCAGGGTGTGGCCACTGTCATATGCTAATAGCTTATGGGACTCACAGGTAAAAGCTGAGTGCCGGGTGGGGACCAAAGGTGGATAAACAACCTCAGAAGGCGCATGCCATGTCCCCCACCAGAGGTACTACCCCATCCCAAACACCCCATCAGGGCCGGATTTAGGTTTGATGAGGCCCTAAGCTAGTGAAGGTAATGGGGCCCTTTATATGTCCAGCTGTCTTTTCTCAACAACAAATTGTTGCTTTTTTGTATTGAATATATGCTATATGTGGGGTCCATTACTTACATCATAGGAGCCTACAAAACACTGTTGCCCTATATAGGTTTAATTTTATTTGTTTTTTATCTTATATTTTGGAAATGTACATCCAGGTTTTTTTTCCTTTTTTGGGAGGGGGGTGAGAGCCCCCAAGGGAGTGGGGCCCTAAGCTAAAGCTCATTTAGCTTATACGTAAATCCAGCACTGCACCCCATATACCCATAATCATATTATATGATTTATGCTGTGCTTGTGTTTTTGTGTTAATGCTACTTGTTGTTTGGAACCTGCTTTGGGATTCTTCTGAATGGATACAGCAGCATAGAATACAATCAATCAATCAATCAATCAATCAATAAGGTACGAGGTAAGAGAATTCCTGAGATGCCATGAGATTCAAGTGGCCAGTTGTACCACACCATGCTCAGTTGTGCTCTACTGCTCATCCTTGCCTTGGTTGTCACAGAGTCTCTACATCCCTTTTGACTGCAGGTAGCAGTGAAGGAAGACCGAAAGGCATGCCAGTTGGAGACTATAGCGAAGAAGAGCCACACTGACCTAACTAGTTAAGACTCAGTTGCTCCACTCATCCAAATTTTCTTGCATCTGCAAATCATGGATTCTGATTGTCCATGGTTACAGAATACCTGTAAGTTGTGCATTTTAAGTTCACGCTTTGTGATTTTTGACCTAGCTGGAGTGTTATTAAATTAATTGAAGTTAATAAAACCATTTCATCTTTCAAGGGTTGGCAACCTAATTTGGTCAGATACAGCACACTAGGAAAGGTCCATGGAAAACCCTGGGCATGCAATTGGGAGCGCAGGGCCCCTCTAGTGTATGGCAGCAACGTACGGCTCCATATATAAGTTAGGATTTCCAGATGGCCTGTTTACTATAGTTCAAGGTTGCAGAGTAATGCAAACTAGCAAACAAGCAAATAAATGTCCTGCCTATACATGCATATCAAATCATGCTCCTGAATCTCTACTGCAATAAACCCTGAGTAGCTTGCAAAATTGAGTTCAAATTTATGGTTATATTTTCATCTCCTAACATCATATACTGCATCCTTGCTGTTGTATAAATCAACTGCACTAAGAACTGGGTCTCATCTAACAGGTGAGACTTACAGATTCCAATTTCTTTCCAATACCTTTAAGCATCTACAGGTACTCATTCATGGAATGGGTGTTGCGGCACAAAACTCCAGTGTTCTGTCAGCTTCAAGAAGAAAATATACAACATCATCAATTTGCCCTCTTGCCGCTGAGTAGAATTCAAGAGGCAGCAGCAGTAATGCCTATCTCTTAATTTGCCTATTATGTATTCAATAATTCAGTACACAAAGGAAAAGGTAATAACTCCCATGACAAAAGTAGAAAGCAAAAATGGTTGGAATCATTAAAAATACACAATTTGTCATAAAGTAGGTACAGTATGAAGTAGGGACGCGGGTGGCACTGTGGGTTAAACCACAGAACCTAGGACTTGCCGATCAGAAGGTCGGCGGTTTGAATCCCCGTGACGGGGTGAGCTCCCGTTGCTCGGTCCCTGTTCCTGCCAACCTAGCAGTTCAAAAGCATGTCAAAGTGCAAGTAGATAAATAGGTACCGCTCCAGCGGGAAGGTAAACGGTGTTTCCATGTGCTGCTCTGGTTCTCCAGAAGCGGCTTAGTCATGCTGGCCACATAAGCCGGAAGCTGTACGCCCGCTCCCTTGGCTAATAAAGCGAGATGAGCACCGCAACCCCAGAGTCGGCCACGACTGGACCTAATGGTCAGGGGTCCCTTTACCTTTTTTACCTAGGTACAGTATTTAAGTAACAATTTCTGTAAGAACTTTTTAAATCTAAAATTCAGTGTGCCATCTAAAAAAAATGTGCATACTATAATCAATTATATCTGATCCTGTAAGCATTTTGTGCCTTACAACTAGGGGCAGATCAATCAGTATATATATCTTGCATGTTTCAATTTGCATGTTTCAATTTCATAACTATGTTCTGTCATGTTTTTTGTATTATCTGCATTTTTTTTAAAAAAATGCACAATTCTTTTTACATAAATATTTACCTTATTACACATTATGTATGTACATGTTTTATTTCAACGTACTCATTAACAAACATGCTCCATCCTAAACTTGCCAAGAACTGCAAGATTAATTTTGGAGAAATGTGAAATCTGAAGTTTAATTACACTCCAATCTGTACATTGCCCTGGGAGGTGTGGATTAGGTCAGTATGCACTGGAATTCCCAAGAATCAATTTCCTCAAGTATCCAAAATCTGTCACAGTATTGCCTGCCATACCCCAGAAGCCACAACCCTTTCACAGTAAATGAGGCAAAGGGCAGCAATTCATGCATCTTTCCAGTCACACATAAAGAGGTGGAGGAGCTCTTATTTCAACAGTAAAATAAATACCTGAGATGGATTCTGAACCTTCCCTCATTTCATGCCTTACCACCTTAGATTTGGTTCTTCCTGGTTTTCTAACACTTCCCAGCCCCATTATGAAAAGTAAGCCAGAAAGAGAAGGAAGTGCTTAGAACCTTGGACTGAGAGGAGGTAATATGGTGGGGATGGGGAAAGAGATACAGAAATGTGTTCTCCTTCACGGAGAGCATGGGTTGCGGTGGGGACAAGACACTCCAAAATTGTGGGGCGGGCTAATTGATCATTGGCCACTGTTGTGATTGGGCTTCCCTTGTTGTTGGGAAGAAGTTAATGTTGCCATTTTGTGATTGACAGCTTGAAACCTTAAAACTCCCTGCACGAAGCATAGAGCTTCCTTTTTTGGCTCCGTGCATTGGATTGCCGGTCCCCCCTCCCTATATTCAGGGTTGTTCACATTGACCTTGCTATGCCTGTCATGGGGTCGTCTGCTCTTGGGGCAGGGGCCCAGTAGGAATTTTGTCCATTTGTCTGATTGGCTGGTGCCATTTGGTTTTTGCCTACTGCGTAGCAAATCGTCCCAACTTGTAAGTTAGGCATTGGTTTTTGGTTTGGTTGGTTGAGGGGCATGGATTGGCTGTGCCTGGCCCTCTAATGCTGCTGCTGCAAGGGTATTCCGTTAAAGGAATACAGGGGCTCACCATTGCTTTTGTCCGAACCCTGTCAAGGGGCTAGGGCCACGCAAGAGCCCCTGGTTGCTTTTGGGGAGAGCTGAGGGCAGGTTCCCTGCTCCGTCGCTATCCCCAAAATGTATTCCCCTTTTCTGGCTTTCGCAGGCTTGCGAAATGTCAGTCTGTCCCCACTGGGGGCAGATAGTCGCAACCAATGCCTAAACAACCACTCACATTTTTTTGTATTTAAATAAAGTTGTGGCCAAAAATTATGCCAAAAAAACCTTAAACAAAAATTTCTGTGTGAGGTGTGACTTATTTGGGGTGGCTTGGGGACCTCGACGCGCAACCTTCATTTCGCATGTTCCATTTTCTGTTAAAACAAGCTCTGCCCCACCATTCAAATTTTATATATGGACAGGTCAGGCACTAAAAGAAAGTCACATTTCTCACCATCACTTGTAGTTTTGGGCCTGTGTTAAGAAAGAGAGTGTCCGCAGAATATACAAAGTTTGAAAAATATTGACTTGAGTGAATATGTTACCAATCTAGCATGACTTAGCCAATGCAAGGACCTGGTTCTCTCCAGCCTCCTGGAAGCTAAGTAACACATGAGCTGACACACTTAACAAGCTACAGTGCACCAATGAGTCACCGAACACCACAGTAATTGGTGTCATAAAGGCTGCCCCTGAGCCACTCTACTTATTAGAAAATCATCACCTCTGCTGGCTGTGCTGCAGGGTTGTTGCAAGCGCTTTCCTAATCAATCCCTCAAGGAAGTTTTCACAGAACACAGCAAATGGTTCTGATTTTTATTTGGCTACAGGTGCACTTCCTGGCTGACCTAGTAATTTTTAACTATTACGGGCACTTGTTGCATAGTGCTTGGCTTCATTTTAAGATGCCCCCCATTATATTAGTAGTATATTCGTGGGATGGAGACCTTCCCAGGCGGCTAGTTCAGCAAGTCAGGCAACATTCAGTCAAACACACAAGGCACACAGTGTACACGCTCATCCAAATAAAGCCTAAGGCATATGACAGACAAGGAAATGTTACCTGAGCAGTGCCATAATGAAAATAAATTCACTTACACCCAGTAAAGACCATCACGAGTATTGGGGAAAGAGCAAGGCCTACCGCCTTAGACATTAGTTTTGTATGAGGCATAACTTCTGAAAGGAATGTGTTTTTTGTACATTAATATATATCAGAACACACACCCAACCTTTTTTGTGGATGGTTTGTAGGGGTGCAATTAAGTGGAATGAGGAATATTTGACAGCCAACGTTCTGTAGTATAGCAAACTCTTAGGGACGCGTGTGATACAAACCAGCCAGGATATCCTCATCATCATCAGTTTATTTAGGAATCACCTTACATATATGTCACAAGGTGATTCCAAAATGGGATTTAAAACAGCTTAAAAAGTGAAGAAAAACCACAGAAAACAACAGTAAAATTTTAAAATAACAATAACAATTAGGCACCCTTGACAGAGACCTCTTCGTTCAGCAGGGCAAGCTGACACTTAACCCAATGCAAGTATCAAAATATAGGAAATCCCTCCCCTGCTAACTTATGATTATAAAACTGAACTGAAAATACGAAGCTATACCTAAATATAACCACAACTCAAATCTTCAAGTACACATGGCTGTGTGTCTTCCTTCGATTATGAGCCTGCAGGCCAGGAATCTTCCTAATTGCTCTAGATCAGGCTTCCCACTTTCAGACAACAGTTGGACTTTAAAACTGTACGAGAGGGTGCCTTACTAGACGCATACCATGACAGGGAAAAAGCAATCACTCTTTAGAAAATGGCCTTGAAGATTTCTAACACAGAAAGACTGGGACTCTAAATATAAGCAATTGGGTGTACTTTTGTTGTTGTTTTTTTATTAGACGCTCTTGTTATTTTTATTAGATATTATTTCTGTGATTGTACTTTTTGCAATTGTGAGCTTTGGGGGGTGGGAATGTTCTTAATGTTGTATTTAAATTGTTTTGCCCAATCTTAGAGTAAAGGGCAGGTAATAAACTGTAATGTATTACCCTGAGACCTCTGGGTATAGTGGTATATAAATTAAATAAATAATCATAATATCCCAGATGGGCAGGATGTAGATAATAAATTATTATTATGTCAGAACAACAACAAAAAAAAGGGCTTGCATTTTTCTCCAAATAGTACAGAAGGGTGGTGCCCATCATATCTCAACAGGAATGCCGTTTCACAGGGCAAAACCCTTCTCAGAGTTACTCTGAAGATCTTTGGAACTTGAAGGGCAAAGTCTCCCACAGATCACAATGACACACTGGGTATATATGGGATGCATGTGGTAAATGATCCTTGATACATCAAATAGCTGATTGTCCTTTTCACCCTCGAACCACCTAGCCATGGACTGGCTCCTTGCCTAGAGAGTTGTGGCCAAATATTTCATTTGTGTGGCCAAAAGGGTACAAGAGGATTCTAGACTTGAGTTTCATCAGTGGGAATATGGAATGGCAGGGGGAGCTTAGAATAGAAATGTTAAAAACTACTGCTGTCAACAGAGATCTAGCTTAATAAAGGAAGAGAAATTTGCAGCTGGTTCAGGTAAATATTTAATATGCTTTCAATCAGTAAGATGTATTAGCGTGTACCCTCATAATTGCACTTTTATCGTTGTTTTGGAAAATGAAAAGTATATTTCTCTTCAATAACTTTAATAACGAAACAGTCATTTGTATTTCTGAAGTTTAAAAGGAGTAATAAATCTGTTTTATTGCGACATATTTAAACTCTGAAGCCATGGAAGATGAAGATTGGCAGGTTTTTTTAGTTTATTCTGCAGGCTGAAACAAATGAGTTCTAGGAAATATTGAATGATGCTAATATTACTGTTTAAGGCATCATCTTTAATCAGGCTAGTCTGATGAAGAGTAACGTGAAGCATAATAAGCAGGCATGGGATGCAAAACTTGAGGCGGCAGTCCAATACACACTGAATTGGAGGGAAGTTAACAGAACTTAGTAGAATCATACATAGGATCACTCTGAAACGGTATGGTGCTCTTACTACAGAGATGCCATGGGTTTCAGTGTTTATTTGTTTGTTTAAGATTGAATTCAACTATTTGGCCATCAGAGTGTGTTCTTCTCTTCTTCAGAATTTATCATTCTGAAAAATCCATACTTGTTGGGGGACTGTTTGGTACCCCATTTTGGCACCACTGATTCATCTCCTCAGCAGACAATGGTCTTCACAAACAGGGTTGTGTGGGTATACACAACCAATCCGGAAACATATATCAGATTCATTTCTCTCACATGAGAGCAAGACATTCAGTTAAATACAGTTCAAAGACCTGCTAAACAAAACATTTCAAAAGGGAAACACAACAACAGCCAATAGAAGTGGGTCAGTTTTTTTTGGGGGGGGGGAACCAAAGCTGAATATGAGAGGGCAGGTACAGGCAGAGGTGGCAGGTTGCCCCCAAGACTGAGGGAGCCAGACTCGAATGGTACACGTTACACACGTTGTACATTGCGCGTGTGATGTCACACATGCGCAACACACAGGGTTGCCTCATTTTGGGGGAAGCCCAGCCCCCTTGAAAGAAATATTGAGGGGCTGAGGTGCCTTCGCCCCCCTAGAGTTGGCACACCTGGGTGCAGGACAGCCATAATTGGAATCAAGGTCCTCAAATATGAAATATGAGTTCATAAGGACCCTACCTCTGTACAGGAGTGCCTACTTGAATAAAATATGGGGCAGGTAAACTTCACTGTGTATAATTGATCACATGACCTGGTACATGTACATCATTTGAATGGCAGTGCCCATCAACTGTTGGGGGTATTGGCCATTTGTTTTCAAAAAACTGTCTCTGTGAAGCTGGATTTTTTTTTTATATACTGCTGCAAGATCGGATAGTGAAAGCATTGACATGTGCACTGCATTATGTGAGCAACTTTCTGAACTCCTTCATCTGGGGAGAGGACGCAAGCCGATGTGCTGCTGTGGGGATCCACAGCCATTAAGGACTATCTCTACCTATAACAACTGATTCGCTGAATTACGGGCAATAAAGTAATCTGCCTAGAACACTCTTGTGTTGCTGGCCAATCAGACTCAGGGTGATTCTGTGCGTGTTCACTCTGCTGGAAGCCTGGTAGGAAGCGTCCTGGGCAAATCTGTTTCATGGCAGCCTTCACACCATTAACAGCCAGAGGAAGGCCCCCCTCAAATATTTTATGGGGGCGCCGAAGCCCCTTGGCCCCTAGGAGTTGGTTCCTATGTTACTGTACTATGCTGGTCCCATTCTGCTCCCCACCTAGGGGTGGAGGAAGGGGCATGCAGTGGGGGCAGGGGATGACAAAATGTTGGGCGGCACTCACCATGGGGCCTGCAGCGCACCTGAGCCACGTGTCTCTCCTGGGAGTCACACGGTGGCTTGGGCACCCGCAGGCTCCGCGCTGCCCCAAACGGTCCGCCCACCTCGTCTCTCTCAGCTGTAGGGCGGCTGAGTGGGAGGGGGCAGGCAGACTCCTCAGAGGCCCCGTGGAGCATCCTGCCCTGGTTTGCCGTGCCCCAAGGGCAGCTGGCCCCAGCCCTGGGCCCAGGGCATGCACACTGCCCCAGGTGTCCAATCGGCTTGCTTCACAGCTGTCGCCACCAGCATAGGTGTTCAAAGGAGGTCTGACTTTTTACCATATGTGGTGGGATTGCAGTAAAATTAAAATATTCTGGGAAATGATATATAATGATCTAAAGAAAATGTTCCATTTAACATTTATGAAAAAGCCTGAAGCTTTGTTATTAGGGATAGTGGGAAAAGACCTGCCAAAGAAATTAAAAAATATTTTTATGTGTGCGGCAACGGTGGCAAGAGTCCTAATAGCACAAGGATGGAAGAATGAGGAAATCCCAATGAGAGAACTCTGGCAAGTAAAACTGATGGACTATGCGGAATTGGCAAAACTGACACACAAACTACGTGATAAGGATAACTATGACTTCAAAGACGAATGGGAACCTTTTATGAAATATTTGAAGAAGCAACAAAACGAACTGGACTCTATGGCAGGTTTTGAATAAACATTCACAAACCTTTTATTGTAATATATAGATAGGCAACTTGAGGATCTTTACAATTTTATAACATGCAGATAGAAATATGTGTTGAGAAACCAGAGAAAGGAGCTGAGGGAAGGTCTGGGGGTGGGAGGTTGGGTTTTTTGTTTAGGGGAGAGGGGGAAAATGGAGGGGGAAAATAATAATAATGTGGGTGATGTATTTTTGATAAAACCATTGTGCTGAAATTTCCAATAAATATTTATTTTTAAAAAAGGAGGTCTGAAAAAAGACACCTACATGTGTACATCTATATACACACAGGCATTCTGTATGATCAGCAGCATAGATGATGTTTGATGCCCTATGGCTGGGATTCAAGAAGACATCAACAACTCGCTTCTTGCTCCAGAGAAGTTTGCTTCGCGACTAGAGAAGGAATGGACATTACAGAAATCATGCCGTATGGTATAGGCATCAGTAGCTACTCAGTTTCCCATTTAGGTTGTGCAGCTAGTAATTGTACCACACTGAGTACTAATCTAAACCTTGACATATCACTGAGGCAACTTCCTGCAAACAAGCATGTTGGGGTGTTAAGAACTTGACCTGGTATTTTCAGTTTTATATTACACAGAGATGAAACGTATCCTCATTAATGACTGTGAATTTCATTAAGGTTAAAAGTGGAATGGCAAGTTGGCCAATTAAAAAGATATTAATATTCCTCTAATGCCCTGTGCATGTTTTTTTTTTTTAATTTTAAAAAGCAACCACAAAACACCAAATAGAAAATAATATAGCTAGAATCCAATTACTTCCAAAAGTTTGCTGTGTGTTGTCATCCTAACTTGCCCACAGAAATGAGCATTAGTGCCTTAATTTGCCTTCTAAAGTTCCCTTTAAGGAAAATGTTAATTTTTAATAAAAATGCAAAAGATAAGATTCTAAAGTAGCAGTTAAGAAACCAAGATTTTATCAGAAGTAAGTAAATATATATCCATAACGTTTGCTCAATATTTATATAACTGCAAGCCAAATATGCAAAATATATCTATTTCTTTTAAGTCAATCTGAAGTATACAGTACTTAGATGGCAGTAGTTCCTATTGAAACAAACAGGTCTTACTTCCGTGGCAATACCACCGTGGGAATTGGTTACATCATGGGCAGCAGATATTGCTGTGCTCCTAGGCTTTTAATGGGATATAATTTTGACCTTGGTGCTGTTTTAAATTGCTGCTGTTTTTGTTTTATCTTGTTTTCACAGTTATTTTCATTTTGGGGATTACTTGGTTTTTATTGTGAATTTTTATTATGAATTATGAATCAGTGTTACCTTCTGGAAAACTATGGGCAACGTGAGAAGGGTAATATCTTAATGTCATGCCTGTGGGCTTCCCAGAGGTCTTTGGCTGGGCACTGTAGGAAACCAGAAGGAGGAGTACACAGACCCTTGTTCTAACTGAGCATAACTCTCCATTCACTCTTTAAAAGTTACTGGTATTCAGAGGTAGACTGCCTCTGAACATGCAGGTTCCATTGAATCATGCTTGGCCCATCTCTTTCTGGATATCCATATGGAGCTCAGAGGTGTGCCCCAGAAAATTCTGAACTGATTGGCGACATTTATATGACTTTCAGAGCAGCTCGTAAGATGAGATAGCTGAGATTTGGTTTATTTATGTACATACACATTTATTTTTACACTAGTAAAAGGTAAAGGGACCCCTGACCATTAGGTCCAGTCGTGGCCGACTCTGGGGTTGCAGCGCTCATCTCGCTTTATTGGCCGAGGGAGCCAGTGTACAGCTTCTGAGTCATGTGGCCAGCATAACTAAGCCACTTCTGGCAAACCAGAGCAGCGCACAGAAACGCCGTTTACCTTCCTGCCGGAGTGGTACCTATTTATCTACTTGCACTTTGACGTGCTTTCAAACTGCTAGGTTGGCAGGAGCAGGGACCAAGCAATGGGAGCTCACCCCGTTGCGGGGATTCGAACCGCCAACCTTCTGATCAGCAAGTCCTGTTTGAAAATAATTGGTTGATGCTGGCAAGACTCTCCCAAGGCTTCCCACTTCATGTCACTTCCCTGTCTCAGCCATTTCCCCTTAAACAGAGTGCCACATTACATAGCATCACTTCAATGAGGAATCACACCAGGAAAACTCAGGAGTGTATTACCAGTGGCTAGTGAGACAGTAAGTTAGCTGACACCCAGTGGCGTAGCGTGGGGGGTGCAGGGGGCCGGCCGCACCGGGCGCAACATCTGGGGGGGGGCACGCTCGCACTCACAGCTCTCTGCCCCTACCTGGCTCACTCACTCTCTCTCACTGCAGTGTTGGCTGTGTGAATCCGATCCGAGCCGCCGGGTCGCCGCCCTCTGTGTGTGTGGGGGTGCCAGGCATGCGGTGCAGGTTAGGGGGAGCAAATCCACAGGTTAGGGGGCACAAATTACTTGCCTTGCCCCGGGTGCTGACAACCCACACTACGCCACTGCTGACACCCCTAAAATTCTAAAAGAAAAATATGATACCCTGCCAAATGCCTCCTGCTTTTGACTGTGGAGAACACACAACTTGTACCATGAAAACAGGGAGGGAATGACTCACCATCCAAGAACCTTCAACGTATTGCTGAGGTCAAGGGTTGGTGTAGTTCCTTGGCTCGGGTGGGGAGACCAAGCTATATCTTATTGGGTACACCATCCTATCTACACCCTCTGGTTCAAAGGGCACAACCCCTACAGTGCCTGCTTCCCTAGTCTCTCAGAAACCAAAGTCTACAAAATAAGAGCCATTAGCCAGCCAGCTCCTCCAGGCCTGGTCAGTTGGCTCTAGCTTCCAACAGAGACAACATCTCCGCTTGCTGCCTTAGCAGGGATGTGTGGAGCTGTCCATGGTACTGCATATTCACTGCTTGCCTCAGACTTACAACTTGAACTTGTAACACAAGGCACTTCTGCTGTGAGCCTCAAGAGCCCACAAAAGTGGGTAACCATTATACAAGCACCCTCTAACCAGTTTGTTTAACCTTTTTTAAAGCCAGCTAAGAAGGTTGCCATCACTCTATGCCACACTAGCGACTTCTGGTTAATTATATGTATGTTTATAAACATATTATGATATGTTGTGGGGAGGGGCAACTTCAGCATTTTTAAATGAGCATTGTGCGTAGACATAAACAGATCTGCCAGAAGGTGTAGAAGTGCATAGTATTGCTGCTTCGGATTATAACTGGTCCATTCCATTTACTGTTAAGTTCCTGTTGGGCCTTTAGCTAGCCAGTATTCTATGACCATTGAGCATACTCCGTCCTCATCGGGCTGTTATCTACACCCTGTAGTTTTCCCCTTAAAGTTTCTTCTTCTTCTTCTGCAAACTGTGATGTTTCCCCCAGACCTGATGGTACTGCTTTCCTCTTGTGCATGGAGGCTGCACTTTTGGCTACCTACATAAGCAACAATATATCGTCGTCTCTTCTAGAAAAGACTACGGGCCCCAAGATCTCAGTAGCTTTCTCGCTGAGGCTGTTATGCACGGTGAAGGGACTTACATGCTGTCTCCAGGGATATTCCAGCACTATGAAGAACTGCAGGAACAACTCCCTCTGCCTGCCTGCACACACACACACACACACAATCTCCCCTGTAATGATGGAGAATTATTTCTGAAGGTGAAATGACTGCCTAATTTAAACAGCAGCATGTTCTAGGGAGGTTGATTCGGGGTATTTTCTGCTAGGAGCTTTCACTGATTTGGCTACTAATCCTGAAGCCTGTCAGGAAAAACAAAACTTCTCAGCTACATTTATGCTTGGTTAGTTCCCAAGGGCATTTTTAATACCTCCCTAATTAAAGGGATGCTTTACTAGTGTTCCTGCAGTTGCAGGTAATTGGCAATCACCAACTGCAGGGGTTTGATGAGGGGGTTTGTTAAACAAAAAAAAAGATGGAAAAGGAAAAGGGGGGAAACAGTTCTCATCTGCCCCCGTTATGTAGTTTAAATCCTTTAAAACTGATCTCATGTCTGTAAGAAATTCTTACTTGGGAAAGATTCGAGCAGACGAAGCAATCCATGAATCACTTGCACTGAAAAATTCAAGACTTTGATTTCCCAAAGGCTAGAAATTGTAAAGCTTAATCCCAGCAACATTACTCTAGGGAAAGTTAGTCTTAGGGTATTTAGTCTATTTGCTTTATAAATGCTGACAACACAGGCAGCAGAGAGACAGCAAAGCGGATTACAACGAGAAAGAAAACAACTTCATTTTGCTCCAAGCATGAAGGCCAAATTCAAGTTCTTACTGGCTTTTAATGCAAATTGGTTTTCTCATATATATATGAGAAAAGCAAATATATATATATATATATATATGCACTATTATCCTATATCAAGATCTTTATTGGAAGGTCTGAGGTTAATTGCACTTTGAACTACAATACCAAGTGCTTTTACCACTTGGTAATTTCATTGCATCACCTTCCTGTGCTCTTTTCAGTGAACAGTCTAAAATACTAATTTACTCCCTTGTTTGGACCAGTATTTTGTTGTTGTTGTTGAAGTGCTATGGAAAATAGAGGGACGCGGGTGGCGCTGTGGTCTAAACCACTGAGCCTCTTTGTCTTGCTGATCAGAAGGTCAGTGGTTCAAATCCCTGCGACGGAGTGAGCTCCTGTTGCTCTGTCCCAGCTCCTACCAACCTAGCATTTCGAAAGCATGCCAGTGCAAGTAGATAAAGTGGTGCCCCGCAAGGCGAACACCTCGCAAGACGGAAAACCCGCTAGACGAAAGGGTTTTCCGTTTTGGAGGCGCTTCGCAAAACGAATTTCCCTATGGGCTTGGCTTGCAAGATGAAAATGTCTTGCGAGTTCCTGCGGGGGTTTTTCCCTCCCCCCCTTTCCCTAAGCCCTAAGCCGCTTATCAGCTGATCCACTGATAAGCTGCTTATCAGCTGATCCGCTAAAAGCCGCTAAACCGCTAATAGCGCTAATCCGCTAGGCTGTCAATGGGCTTGCTTCGCAAGACGAAAAAACCGCTGTACGAAGAGCCTCACGGAACGGATTAATTTCGTCTTGCGAGGCACCACTGTAAATAGGTACTGCTGCAGTGGGAAGGTAAATGGGTTTCTGTGCACTCTGGTTTCCGTCACGGTATTCCATTGCACCAGAAGCTGTTTAGTCATGCTGGCCACATGAGCCGGAAAGCTGTCTGTGGACAAATGCCGGCTCCCTTGGTCTGAAAGCGAGATGAGCGCCACAGCCCCATAGCCACCTTTGACTGGACTTAACCGCCCAGAGGTCCTTTACATTTTTTTTTATTTTTTTACTATGGATAATAATTGGTTCTTCTTAGACACACCTTAACTGGAACAGAATATACATATCTATTGCATCTCTACTACACAGGGATTCAGAAATACTTGAATACATTTTATTTATTTATTCAAGCATTTATATATCACTTTTCATGTATTGCCATCTCCAAATAAGGATGCTTGAAGAATTCAATCTTTGCAGTTTAAATATGAAATGACCTGATCTATGCCTTGTAGATTAATGCAAAAATTGAAGATTATAGTTATTCCACAGTATTCTTTCCTAGCCTTCCAGTACTGCTCTCAGCTCAAGAAATGTATCAAAATACATTTAGAACGGCATGTTTTGAGAGAAAGGATTATTATGGGGGGTTTTATTTGTTTGTTTTTAAAGCACAGATTTCTGAAGAAATAAGACAGACTTATGGGAGAAAACCTGTGACTGTGGGATAGACTGTGAATCTCTGCTTCCAAAAAAAAAGAGAAGTGAAACCACATACACCACACACACATATTGGGAAAATATCAGGAGGTTGCTTGGGACAAACTACCACCAACATATAACACACTGTTTGTGAGATTTGCACTAGCTGCCAATCTGCTGCCAAGCCAGGTTCACATATAAGGCCCTATACATCTCAGGACCCGATTGCTTAGGAAGACTGCATTATCTCTTAAACATTCAGTAGGTCACTGTGGTCTACGAAAAAGCATCTCCTTCAAGTTCCAAAAATCTCAGAAGTCCTCTCCACAGTAACTTGGAGCCAGGCTTTGATTGTGGCTGTGCATATCCTGTGAAACAGCACTCCTACCAAAATGCAACAGGTGCCCGCTATCTGTGCTTTCCAGAAACAAGTGAAGACTTTTTGCTCTGACAAACCTTCCCAGCTAGATGAATAGGTCTCTGCCATGGGTGACTAACTGGTGTTGCGTTTTTGCTTTTTTTAATCTGCTGCAATTCTCTGTATTGTTTCAAACCGGCATCATTTTATTTGTTTTTATTGTATTCTACACAGTGCCTTGAGACATATGTGGAAGGTGATAAAGAAATAAATAATGATCTGTCTCTCCACTTGACAGCACAGGGTCCCAGAGAAATCTCAAGGCGGGGGCAAGTGCGTCCCCATAAAAAGTTTTTCTGATCTTTCTGGCTCTTGTACTTTGGCCCAACTCCATTCTTCCTTATGGTCCTCCTTGCTTCCACTTTTGAACACCAGTGGCTACATCAAAAGTTACTGGTGGTTGCACTAAAAAACCAATGTCTCTAAAGGGATGAGGAATCTATGACACTCCATATGTTGTTAGATTATGACTCTCATCATTGCTTTCCACTGGCCATCCTGGCTTAAGTTCAACAACATCTGCCAGGTCAAAGGTACACCAACTCTGGTCTATAACATCTATGTAGGCTCAGGTTTTGCTGGATGAGGAAATGTATTTGCCGATTTGCAAAGAGTAAGCAAATTCTTTCTTGTTGGGTAATTACAGAACATAAACAAGGAGCTGCTGAGCTGAGGAGGAGAAATGGCTATAATGGCAGTGCCTGTCTTGTAGCAGGGTTCCAGTTATGAGAACCAAGTTATGCACTGATGGCGAGGCAATGCTTCCTTAAAACAGGTGAGGTGGACCAGATACCTTTGCTGGTGTACTATTGTTACTGCCTTCTGTCTACTAGATAAATCCCATCTGCTTAAATTGTGTCTGGAGAGAAACTGCTTGAAACAAAAAAATTAAAAAATTCCTTCCAGTAGCACCTCAGAGACCAACTAAGTTTGTTATTGGTACATAGCTGTCAACTGTTCCCTTTTTTTAAGGGAAATTCCCTTATTCCGAATAGGATTCCTCGCAAGAAAAGGGAAAAGTTGACAACTATGTATTGGTATGAGCTTTCATGTGCATGCTTGAATGTTGCCACTGAAGGAAATTTGAATTTTTGCAGCTGACTGAAAATAAGTCACCAAGAAGCAGAACAAATTGTCCTTGGTGTTCAACATATTTATGTAAACATACACTGCAAAAATATGTCTCTAGTGCTTGCTCCTTATCTTGTAAAAGGCTAGCCCTGGACCTTCCTCCTGGTTACAAGAAGTGGAGAATGCAAACTAATAGGGACTCTAATTACTCTGTGGTTGCTCCCATAAACCCAACAATAACAAAAAGGTATGGAAACTGAAGCAAACCCTTACACTGGCAATCCTAGCCTCATTTACTTGAGAGTAAGCCCCAGTGAATTCAATAGGACTTCTGAGAAGGCATGGTTAGGGTTGCACTGTGAGTCAATACCTGCATGGATTCATGGCAGCCCATCCACTTTCTCAAATGAAAAAGCACCACACAGAACCACATGCCCATACCTCCAGAAACTCAACGGTTTTGCCCAAGTCAGTCTTGTTGTAATGAAGCTCTTTGCTCTGTCTAGTTGCCAAATCCACCTTCCCCCTCTAGTTAAGATGCAGGTGATTGAAATGAAAACAGAAGTGACATGGGATGATCAAAACCACCAATGACATGTCATAAAGTTTGGGGCCAACAAGTATGCAGTTCTAATTATGGTGGAATTTACTTCAGGCAATGGGCTGGAAGGTCTCACCTGCTACACAGGAAGACATTTGGGAAACCATACTGCCCTGTGTATATTGAAAGCTGCCATCAATCTGAAAGTGGGTCACTTATTATGAAGAACAGCATTTTAAATAATGCTGTCTTTACCACTTAGCAGCTACCGTACATTCATGCTTCTGTGGTTTAGGTAAGCATTTTAAATTAGCAGCCATCATTGACTACAGCTCTCCAAGGGCTTCTCCCCCCCCCCCTAATTTTTATTTAATTTTACTCTGGTTTTCAGAGGACACTGGAACACTTAATAGCATTGCAGTGTCAATTTATAAGAGCAAGGAACATTAGTTTGTAGTAATTTAAGTGACTCTCTAGTGCTTTGTGTAAGGGCCACGTAGAACGGAAAAATAAATGGGAAAATAAATGCTGACGGAAGAATTTCTTAACTCAGCTCAACCCACTGGAATCAATTAGAGCCTCAGGGAAAAAAATTACTGTGAAATCCAATATTAATGCGAACTCCTTTCCAGTTTTCTCATAGAATGCAGAATAATGCAAGCTTGCACTGCAACAAAGCACTTGATTAGAAAAAAAAATAATTTGTCTTATGGGTTAATTGAAATGTGATACGGGACTTCTCTCCCCCCCACCCAAAAAAAAAAATAACACATTGAAGACCTAGCCTTTTAGATGGAAAACGAAGTTCAGTAAATCTACAAACCTAAGAAACTGCAATTTGCTTTAGGCTTCCATTTGTACCTGTTCATAATGTAAAATTCATAATGTAAAGTTCATAATGTAAAATTGCACATAGGCTCACAAAAGAGATTGCCCCGTGTATAAGAAATGGAGTGCATTATGTAAATATACAGAGTGAATGTTTGGGCAATATTGTATTATATTTCAAGTGATATTTCTGGTGCTTGAAACAACCCATTTTTTTCTTGAGTCACTCAGTGCATTGTGGGTACATGCTTTGTATTTGTTATATTTATATTTAGTTTTAGTGGGCGAAGTCTCACTTTCAATTTATATGAAATCCATGCGACCATTTTACAATTTGTGCAAGCCAATAATATTAGCTGGCTGTGCAAGTTAATTGAAAAAATATGTGTTTGAATTGAGTTTGGGAAGCAAATTCTTTATTCTGCCTCCATACAGGGATATGCTCAGGGATAACCCTTGGGTTAAGTACTTAATTTGTTCCGGAGGTCCGTACTTAACCTGAAACTGTTCTTAACCTGAAGCACCACTTTAGCTAATGGGGCCTCCTGCTGCTGCCGCACCGCCGGAGCACGATTTCTGTTCTCATCCTGAAGCAAAGTTTTTAACCCGAGGTATTATTTCTGGGTTAACGGAGTCTGTAACCTGAAGTGTATGTAACCTGAAGCATATGTAACCCGAGGTACCACTGTACTTTTAAAGCAGTATCATTCCATTTCAAAACATTCATAGCTTCCTAGGAAGTGTGATTTGTGAAAGGCTCTGAGAGTTGCTAAGAGACCCCTATTCCCCTCACAGAGGTAGAATTCTTAGAGTGGTTTAACAATTAATGCCTCTTACTGGAGAACTCTGGGAAAATGCCCAATATTTAATTTCCAAGTTCCTCCCAATTCCTGTTTTTAGCCTTGAGGTTGTGGGGATCTCAGAAACATGGAACTGTAATGTACAAAGACTTACACTGTGCTTCCTTAAATGCTTAGTCAAGAATGTGAACAATAGTTTAGTGTGTGAATCATAGAGTTGGGAGGGATACCAAGGATCATCTAGTCCAGTGTTTCCCAACCTTGGGCCTCCAGCTGTTTTTGGACTACAGTTCCCATCATCCCTTGCCACTGGTCTTGCTAGTCAGGGATGATGGGAGTTGTAGTTCAAAAACAGCTGGAGGCCCAAGGTTGGGAAACACTGATCTAGTCCAACCCCTGGTAATGCAGGAATCTCAGCTAAAGCATCCATGGCAGATGGCTATCCAACCTCTGCTTAAAAACCTCAAAGGAAGGAGAGTCCACAACCTCCTGAGGGAGTCTATTCCACTGTCAAACTGTCAGAAAGTTTTTCCGAATGCTTAGTCAGACTCTCCTTTCTTGTAACTTGAAGCCATTGGTTTGAGTCTTACCCTCCAGAGCAGGAGAAAACAAGCATGCTCCCTCTTCCATGTGGACAGCCCTTAAGATATTTGAAGATGGCTATAATATCTCCTCTCAGTCTCCTCTTTTCCAGGCTAAACATACCCAGCTCCTTCAACTATTCCTCATAAGGCTTGGTTTCCAGACCCTTGGTCATCTTGGTTGCCCTCCTCTGCACACGTTCCAGCTTGTCAACATCCTTCTTAAACTGTGGTGTCCAGAACTGGAAACGGTATTCCAGGTGTTGTCTGACTAAGGCAGAATAGAGTGGTACTATTACTTCCCTTGATCTGGACACTATAATAATAATAATAATAATAATAATAATAATAATAATAATAATAATAATAATTTATTATTTATACCCCGCCCATCTGGCTGGGCCTCCCCAGCCACTCTGGGCGGCTTCCATAGAAACCAAAAATGCAGTAAAATATCACACGTTAAAAACTTCCCTGAACAGGGCTGCCTTAAGATGTCTTCTGAATGTCAGGTGGTTGTTTATCGCTTTGACATCTGCTGGAAGGGCGTTCCACAAGGTGGGCGCCACTACCGAGAAGGCTCTCTGCCTGGTTCCCTGTAGCTTTGCTTCTCGCAATGAGGGAACCGCCAGAAGGCCCTCGGCGCTATACTTCTGTTGATGTAGCCTAGAATAGTGTTAGGGGTTTTTTTGCTGCTGCATCACACTGATGACTCATGTTAAGCTTGTGGACCACCAAGACCCCTAGATCCTTTTCACATGTACTACTAGTAAGCCAGATGTCCTCCATCCTATATTTGTGCATCTGGCTCTTCCTGCCTAAGTGCAGAACCTTAAATTTGTCCCTATTGGAAATACGATAAGCATCACCTCAATTCCTTCATCCAAGTCATTTATAAAAACGTTGAACAACAGGCCCAGGACAAAACTCTGCAGCACCCCATTTGTCACTTTTTTCCCAGGATAATGAGGAACCATTAATGAGTACTCTTTGGGTTCATTCAGTCAACCAGCTACAAATCCACATAACAGTTACCTCTTTCAACCCACATTTTGCCAGCTTCCTCACAAGAATATGATGGGGTACTTTGTCAAAAGCCTTATGGAAATCAAGATATACTATGTCCACATTTCGCTCATCCACCAAGTTTGTAATTCCATCAAAAAAAGAAATTGGTCTGGCATGATTTATTTCTGAGAAACCCATGCTGGGTCTTAGTAATCACAGCATCCTTTTCTAAATGCTCACAGACCAACTGTTGAATTATCTGTTTTAGGACCTTTCCTGATATCAATGTCAAGCTCACTGGTTGGTAATTACCTGGGTCTTCCTTTTTCCCCTTTTTGAAGATGGACAACATTTGTCCACCTCCAGTCTGTAGGGACCTCATCTGTTCTCCAAGAATTCTCAAAGATAATAGACAAAGGGTCTGAAATTACACCTGCAAGTTCCTTTAGTACCCTTGGATGCAGCTCATGAGGCCCTGGAGATTTGAATTTATTTAAAGTAGCTAGGTGTTTCCTGACTACATTTTTCCTATCTTGGGCTGCAGCTCCCTCCTCGGCTCTCCAGATGTTTTGTGACTACATCTCCCATCATCCCTAGCTAAGAGGAGCAGTGGTCAGGGATGATGGGAGTTGTAGTCCCAAAACATCTGGAGGGCCGAGTTTGCCTATGCTTGACTTAGACCTTAGAAGTATTTCTTAACATCCTGGCTTAGCTATGTGGCTTATCTGAAATCTAGGGAAACTGTTTCCAAAAGTTGGTAAGAACAGAAGTCAAGATGAGGCAAACATCTTACTAGGCGCCTTTGTCATTTGTACCAGACTGTTTATTATGGTAAGGCATCAGAGCAAACAATGCAAAAACATTCTGGTTTTGCTGGGCACAAAGATCTTCCTGATCTTGCAAGGTGCAAGAACAAGGACTTGAAAACAAGTGGCACAGGCAAAATGCAGGCAGAGAACATGCCCTCCTTGACAAAAGCCTATTCTGAAGCCTACAGTATGTAAAGTATGTAACTCAAGGTGAAAACAGTCAGAATAATGACACATAATATATACATGTTGAGGTCCTCTATCTTGAAGTACCTGTTGTGAACATCTTTTCTATAGCATTTCTTTTCTGTGGCGAGGATATCTTGTTTTTTCCCAACAAAGTTTCATAATCATCACTGCTGCACTGATTGATTCATCGGAAGATAACTATGCCCTACCAGGCTTAAAACTTCAGACATGGAATGGAAGATAGAAGCAGATCGCCCTTGACTCGTGCTTAATTAACAGGCGCAACATTTCAAGACACAACATTATGTGCAAAATACCCTATTTTTTGTGGTGACGTGTGTGTGTATGGGGGAAAGAAGTTCTTACATTTTGCATAAATAGTAATATCCATTGATATTATTTCTTTTCCTCTCAGACTTTCTATGTAGGATCAGGCAACTGTGTGCAAAGATGGCCAACTTGAGCAGGGCTTGTTTCAGGGGGAACTCATGGGAACTCAGTTCCGGTACCTCTCAGGTGGGTGCCATTGCCATTCTACTAGAAAGAGGGAGGCGTTCATAGTGGTTCTGGCACCTCTTTTTCTAGAAAAATGGCACTGCGCTTGGGGATTGTAGGTGGTGGCAGTGTTTTGGCAGAGATCAGGATTTCTGAAGGAAAAGGCAGGTTGGCTTTTCTGTTACTGATAATAACTAGAAAGAGAACCCTCAATAAGTTCACAAATTTAGAATTCAAATCCCCAAACCCCAATATATCTATTGTGGCAAAAAGGAAACTGATGTATGTCCCTGTGCCTTGGTTTTCCTAAGTTACATATGTTTTACCACTGAGATATTCAACAGATTGAAAGAATCTTCTTACAGAGATTATTTTACTGCTTCATTTACATTTCTAACAGGATCTTTATCCTAAATTATGCTGATTGAGAACTGTAGAATCTAAAATGGATATATATATATATAGATATATATATATATATATCAATCACAAGTGGAGCGTCTTACATACTAAGATGCTAGTTTCCAGGCCCACAAATGAGATTTGTTTGTAGATGCTAATATAATAAGATTAATAAATTTAAAACCCACATATGTTTAATGATAGAAGAGGTTCTGACATATTTAAGAATGAGCTTTTCATCACATCCATGAATCTCTGACATCTTTATACTTTTTATAATCTTTGAGTAAACAATTATCTACATCGTACTTAATCAGTTCAGTCCCACTATTGATAGAATTTAACCCTCTACCCCACAACAGCTATAAACAAAACCAAAAATCCCTTAACTACAATACATCTATCTGTTGACAAGGTGTAATGGGTATTAGAGAATAACAGGTGGGGCTTGGTGATCCAAGAAGTCTGAACACTACTGCTTAAGAGAGGAATCCAGACTTCCAATCTGTTATAGTAGAGTAGGCATCCCCAAGCATGGCCCTCCAGATGTTTTGGGACTACAACTCCCATCATCCCTAGCTAACAAGACCAGCGGTCAGGGATGATGGGAACTGTGGTCTCAAAATATCTGGAGGGCCAAGTTTTGGGATGCCTGCACTAGAGGGAGGTTTGATGAGGCAAAGGCATTGTTCCAGTCAGTTCTACCTGAGTATGTCTTGCTGTGACGGCAAGGAATCTCAGCTGGAATTGAGGTTCTTACTCTGACTCCCCAAAAGCAAGGGTTGGCAGAAGTTTCTGCTTAAGATAGTCCAGAATA
Organism: Podarcis erhardii; assembly: GCF_964252035.2. Lineage (NCBI taxonomy): Eukaryota > Metazoa > Chordata > Lepidosauria > Squamata > Lacertidae > Podarcis > Podarcis erhardii. Next base: position 24,445,133 of record NC_138512.1, on the reverse strand, counting down.
AGGAGGGGCTGAGCTGATTCAACCCTGTGTAATACTGGGCAAGTCACCATTTCTGAAGTGCATTTGAGCAGGTCTGTTGCAACAACCTGTTAAAAAAACAAACCAATCCTCACATTATTTAGGATTGTGCAATAAATGGTCAAAAAGCCCACTAAAACCTGCCCTGAGAAAAGAGTACCTGTCTTGGTTTTCTTGGTTATTTTTATTTTTTATTATTTTTTTTAAAAAAAAACATTTTATGTCAAAGCAGTTCAAAATAATATCAACATACAGTGGTACCTTGGGCTAAGTACTTAATTCGTTCCGGAGGTCCGTTCTTAACCTGAAACTGTTCTTAACCTGAAGCACCACTTTAGCTAAGGGGGCCTCCTGCTGCCACCGCGCCACCAGAGCACGATTTCTGTTCTTAACCTGAAGCAAGGTTCTTAACCTGAAGCACTATTTCTGGGTTAGCAGAGTCTGTAACCTGAAGCGTATGTAACCTGAAGTGTATGTAACCTGAGGTACCACTGTATAATAAAAACACATAAAAATTTAAAACCAGAAACAAATACGGAAAGCTGTTTTCTTAATTGCCTGCAGAAGCTTGGCAGCACAAGACTGGTTTTGCTCTGTTTTGTTTCTGAGCAACGAACGTTTCAGCAGAAGTACTCTGAATGTGAATGTTGAAGGTCACACTTGAAGCAACAGTGGGATGCAACAGTGGGAGAGTCATTTATTTGGTTTTAATGGCACAGAAGGGTGGGGCCTGACAGCAAAAGCAGCTCATAAGCAGAGGGTGCAAAAAATCTTCCTACATAGCAACCGGGGAGGGATATTTGGATCGATGCCAGACCACAGATAAAAAGGATTAGACACTTCTACTTTGCACAATGGCCTGAATCGAAACTGAGGGACTCTGAAGAATATAACATTGCATCTACTTAGGCCTTCGGACTTATATAATGAGCTATAAAGATTATTGTTGTTGTTGTTGACATCCATCTCTCTTGGGAGGCAATGTAAGATAAAACACCAGATTTTATCCAATGAATACATAGTATGAGAGCCTTGACATAATTGCTAAAGAAATGGCATGAAATTGCTTTATAAACTCTTATACTTCAGGAGTTCATCTACTGTTTCTATAGCAAATCCGCTCAGTAAATGTTTCAGTGTTTTCCCCCTTCAGATCTACCTTATAGGATACTTATGTTTTTCCAAATTACTAGCAAGGGGCGAAAAGTGCATGGTATATTTGAACCAGCTACTGCTGTGACACAGAAAATGGAAGGAATTTGACAGTGACTCCCTTCTTTTTTCTTTTCCTCTGCATAATTTCATTTCCGCAAAGTTCTTACTTCCCTAGTCTTGATGTCTGGAGAAAAATAAAATAAAATAATGAATACCCTAGACATACTTACACACGGTAGTCCAAGCAAGGATGAAAATGTCGTCTGTGCCTTATACGCAAAATATTGGAGGCAAACAAAGATTGTAAGTATGAAAAAAACGGTTTGGCAAAATGTGGCCCTGGTACCTAAAATAATAAATTAGGGTTACAAGAAAAAGTAGCTACAGATTTATTAGCAACTGCAATTGAATGCAGATACAGTACACTGATTTGCACCAAAACCTAAACACATGGGCTTTCTCTTGCTAGAATCACTGCAACATCTTTTTGTCATGAGACTGAAATTAACAAAGATCCAAATTCTTGTTCAAGGCAATGTGCTGAAACAAAACTATGCAATTTCCTATACAAATGTACAATTATCCAGTGTTTTGAGCATTATGGAACTAATTTAAAGGGATTCAAATTCAAAAGTCTTTTTTGTTAAATAGTAACTTATTGTTCTGGGACTTGCAACCACTCAGCGCTCTGAAGTACCTATAAACTAGAATTTAATTCACTAGAATTTTGACTTAGGATAACAAGCCACACTGTTCCCCCTGAAGAATGGTACAAGATGTACAAACGAAGAATAATGGATCGATTTAAATAAAGGAGAGGGTGTTTGATTTGCCGGAAAATATATTCTGAATGCTGAAATCAGTTAGATTAAGGGAGAGTCTGCTGAGGAAGTGCCACCACCAAGACAATTTTTAGAGACAGTCTGTTTCAACTCATTTTAAAGCAGCCATTATCATTTCATGTGCTAATTATTTAGATGTCTACAAAGTCCCTTTGAAATATTTAAATCACAGTTTGAGAAAGAAAGAAAAAACCTTTTCAAACTGAATCTGTTAGTCTATGTTCCAGAGTGACCCTCCTAACTAGTGTGTGAATTTGAAGTCAAAATAACTTTGCATGTTTTGCTAAACAAGGATATGAAGGGGTTAAGCATCACAGAGTTCCTGATTACTAGAGAGGGCACTGTGTGATGTCACTTCTCTTGCGTTCCCTGGCAGGAAAAAGACAAAAAGATTTAACCCTTTATACTCCCCCCTGCCTCAGAACTCAAGTCTCTTTTCCACCATGCTTCTCAGGTAGATGGTCTTCTGTTTTGATCTCTGCTTAAGCAGAGACTTCAATTTGAACTCAAATATGTGTTTTATAATCTAGAAATAAACATGGCCAGTCTTCTTTTTGCTACTGTTACTGCCAGAATCAAGTGCAATACTTTATCTAAGTAAACACTATTTTTATGCTTAATCTACAGTCTGTCGCATGATTCTTTTAATTCAGAGGGAAGGGGGTGGGGAGAAATCCAGTCAATTACCGTAGTTTGGATAAATTGCAACAAGCCTACACAGCCTAGTCCCAAAGTTTCCACTTTAATGATGCAAGGGATGTTGTTTTAAACTCTGCTATCTAATTGTTTTAAGTTTAAGCATTCTGTTCACGCACATGAGTAATGGGGGAGATAAATTTTAAAGCATATCCTATCCTGCCTATAAAATCCATACAAGAACTTGAGTAATCTGATGGTCCCAACATATCCCCATAATGAAACAGAGAAAAATCCTCATTTCAGATTACCTCAGTCATGCCCTGCCCCCAGGACAGTCATGTTTTGAGACATCAGTTGGAGAATGAAACCAGTGATTGATGTGGCAAGCTTTCAACTAGAAACTGCATCCACTCCATTTAATTCACTTCAGACCATTTCAGCTCTCCTCTCGGAACTCACATGAAGATTCATGGGACTGTAACATTTGAGCCTTTGGTTATTTATTTATTTTAACCTTACTCCATGAATTGTCTTCGGTTCCATCACTACTGAACCTGTTGACCCATTGATATCAATTTTTTGTACTTATGGAAAGATGTTGTTGTCAGTGACCACAGCTATCTAAAATATATTTCACTTTCAGAATCAATCCAACATTGTGTCCCATATTGACATGCCACATTTCATGTCACTGCAAAATTCATACATCTCCCCCTTTTATTCCATAAATATGCCTGGTCTATATTTTAAATTGAAAGCACAGCTTAAATGACAAAGCTTGTACATGAAGTGAACCTGGAGTGAGACAGAACTTTTCATTTTTCAGTTCAAAGAAAGGCTAATGGCAATACAGTTAAAGTCCTGAATATTTCATTTCCCCTTTTATGTCCTTTTTTTCTTTTTTCTTTACAACAAATGATTTGATGATTTCCAACTTTAAAGAAGGAAAACATTTTACTGTGACTGGCCTAATTCACTAAAAGGTAAGATTTGTCCAAGCAGTTACAACTCAGAAAATGAGAAGCAAATATGCTTCTGCAAAACAGAAGCTGAACTTTCTTTTATTCTGGATGTAAGACATGGCTTCCTGGCAGGTAGGGCTCTTTTTAAACTTAATGCAATGCTATGAACATTTAATTGGGAGCAAATCACACGGAATTCAAGGTGATGTGTTTATGTACATATGTTTTGGGTTCTTCTGAAATTCCCCAAACACTTACTCCTGGTCTTGGCTAGGAGCAATGAAGGAAGTGTTGTGTTGGAAATATCTTCTGCATTTTTTCAAACATCCTCCATCAATTAATGAGCAAAAAAAATAGGTTTGGAATTTATCAGTTGAGAGCAAGAATTTTGGTGAAATTCTCATGGTTCAGAAGCAGAGGCTTTGATGCTCTTACTTTACTTTTGATGTGGCCAGGGTATTTTGAGATAGTCCTTTCTTTCCTTCTATAAATCATCTCACCCATAGTCTGCATTCTGCAGCTTATGCAGGTACCCATGGAACAGTCAAAGCCCAGGGAAAGTCATAATGTAACATCTCCTATGCACCTTTTTCTAGATCAGGATCTGTGGGCAACCAAGGATTTTGCAGAGTGCTGGAGAAAAAAAATTAATGGAAAATAAAAATGTAAACACACCTGGCCACTTCACAATAATACAGCAAACTCAAAGCTCCCACTCCTACTGAAATTCTAAATAAGTTCTAAAGTGTTCTGAGAATGAGACAGAAAAAAGAAGCTTCTCTTTTGGTAGGGAAAAGAGAATTTCTCAAACAATTTGTGGAACTGGAGGGCATATCTTGGCAAAGCACTTCAAGTGCTGCAACAATCTTAAGATACCACTGAAAGTTGACTTGGCCTTCTGACTCTTCTAGTCCCTTCCGCCCCCAGTCATAATCATCTGCACCAGTCCCACAGCAGCATTATTTGCATCATTCCATAATGCAGAATCTTGCACTATGGTAGCTGATTATTCAGCCCAGTTTAGCATATCTGAAAGTCAAATAAGGTGACTGTCAATGAATACAGAGTTGGTAAGTTACCAGCGAAGCATGTGGCAAATGGTTTGTTGATATTCCTTCAAGTCTTACTACCCACGGCTAGAGATGCTTTCTCTTTCAGCAAGAGATGTCAAATATCTAGATAACTCAGAGTGAATGATGGCTGAATCTTTCAGTGCTTCTTAATGAAACCGTAGAACATTCACAGATGACTAAATGCAATCTTATTTCTTTCAAAAAGTAGAAATGTGTAGAAGCTGTGAATTTTCATTTTCGGTTACCAATTTTCTGAGATAAGTCCCCCCCCCCCCAAAAAAAAGTCTGACTACCAATTCATATTTCAGCATTCCCATTCATTTATTGATATCAGTTCTTTACTTTTAAGGAAGGTCCTCAAATGCTTTCTTCCCTCCCCCCATCCAAGTTTTCAGCTGGAGTCACATACTATAAGGCTGTAGCTTTAAGGCTGAATAGTGTCTGGCTGTTCACACATAAAATGGTTAATATATTGCAAGACAAAACATGATTTGGCACAGAGTAAAAATACTTGCAAGAATACAGGCGCAGCACCAACAGGAAAAAAGAGAGAGCTTCAAAATCAAATAACATTGTGAATGTATACTGAAAGCTAATTCTCCCAAGCAGAACCCATAAATGGATTTGTAGAAAGCATAACAGAAGCCAGAATAGCTGCCAAAATTTTCAAATTGGAAGTTGAAAGTAGAAGAAGCAGCGTTCTTCTCTTTCTGCATATTTTGGCAGCCAGGCTAATAAAATGCTATAGGAAAGGCCCTGCTGCCATGCAGTTAACGTCTTAAAAACTATATTGTTTTGTCAGATTTTACTATTTTATATAATGTGTGATTTTCTGTTGTTTTTATTCATTAAGGAACTGCCTTATGCTAACAGGTTCATCTAGCTCAGTGGTGTCAATACTGACTATGGCTCTCTGGGGTTTAGAGATGGAGATGTCAAAAATTGACCCCAGAACCTTTTACAGGAACAGTATGCAGTTTACCACAGAGTGTCATACCTTCTCTTCATTAAATACGGCACCTTGGAAATTTTATATTGCAGAATGAAATGACAGTAAAATAGTTGTACTAGAAAATAGTCATAGTGGCAGCTTCATTTTTACTTAAATAATATGTAGCAGGCTGTATATAGCGTAGCTGATCTAGCACCGGAAAAAGAGAAAAGCAAACTTCAGTATTAATGCCATACATATTCATTAACTAAAAAGAAAGAAGAGTCGAGAATGATGTTCACTTAACAAGAGTGACAGAGAATCAAACATAGGAAAATACTATTTTGGTGTGCTTTAGCTCTGTGTAAGACCAGAAGAATAAGGTGAATTAGGATGATTCGGGGTACAGTGATAGCTTGGTTGCTGAACTTAATCCATTTCAGGAGTCCGTTTGACTCCCGGAACCATTCGAAAACCAAGGAGTGGCTTCCAATTAGCTGCAGGACCTTCTTGCACTCAATCGGAAGCCGCAGAAGTCACGTTGGACGTTCAGCATTCGGGTTTTCAGCATTCGGGAGCTGATTTGTTTGGGATCCAAGCCGTTTGACAACCAAGGTGCCACTGTACTCCTTCCTCCTCATACACATCAGCAACACCCCAAGTCAAACCACGGCCACCCCCAAAGTTTCATGTAGCTTTGCTTCTATGCCATAGTTTCTACATATGTCTATGTGTATCAAGTTCCATGGGTTTTGCAAGAAGTGAGGCTGCCCAACCGTAAGACACAGAAGAACTCTGGTTTGTTTTTGTTAAAGCTACTGGAAAATAACGCCCATTGCAGTGTTATGGATTGGAGCCTGAGAAGAGGTAGTAGAACTTTGGGAAAGAGCCATAGCTCAGTGGTAAAACATCTGCTTTGCTTACAGAAGGTCAAAGGTTCAATCCCTGGCATCTCCAGGTTAGGAGAGGCTGCTTTGTGAAACCCCTGAGAGCCATGTACTGCTAGATGGACCAGTGGTCTGATTCACTATGTGTAAGCTTCATACGTTATTGTGGTCATGGAGGAAGATTTTCCTGGCCTCTTCCCTTTCCCTGCCTCCACTGCAGACTGCCGTAATGCATTCATACCTGTTTGCGCAATACACCTTTGCATACCAGCAATGGCTATCAGTTTCTCTAGTAATTTAGACTTAGGAAGGACAAGTTTATTTTATTTTTTGAGGAAAAAACCTGAATACTAGCAACTGCTTTGGGGCATTTCTCTCTGACCCTAGGTTTAAAAGACTTCCCAATAGAGTTATGAAAATAGTGTGCAATAAATAACAGCTTGATGCTTCTCAATAGGAAAAATGAACAGAAAATGACAGAATGAACAGCATGTAGAAAACAAGTAAAAAAATACATAGATACACAGAGCTTTGGTTTAAATTCCAAGGAGCTTTAAATATAAGGCATTGGCGACTGAGAATTCAGTGATTCGCTGCTGGCACTTTTTTTTTTAAAAGCACATTTAACACAGTGTTGATACTGAAGAATGTGATAATTATGCTTCAAATGCAAATACTTTGTTGGCCTGCTTTTATAAAATCCACTTTGTCACACTCTCCCTCAGAGTTAATCTTCTTAACAGAAGCTACAAGCTTCTGTTTAGAACAAAAAAGAAAAAAAGAGAAAAAATTATGCTTTGAGTTCTATTGTTTGGGAAGCAGTTCTTGGTCTGTTAAATTATCTCAGAAAATGGATTTTAAAAAATAAAATAAAAATAGACCATGTACTGTGAGTTCAGTGACCTAACTATATTTAAAATAATTTTTACAACTACTTCTTTACATTTTTATTTGCTTCAATTTATTTCTTTATCTGAATATGAATTATTTACCATTCATTTTCCACAATGAGAAAAGCAAGTTGCAGTAAATTGTTGCTTTAGGTGAAAACTTGTAAAAACTACAATGTAAATGCAAATAAATCCCACATAATAAAAAATGTGAAGCTTTTATAAACTTCAGGTAATTTCCAGCAAAACATCTTTGTTTGCTTACTTCTATATAGCAAACCAATAAATTAATGCAGTGTTGAGGCGGCTTCTTTCTTTTTTTTAAAGAACATTATTTTATCAAGATGCTTTCATCTAAAAACTGACGAAATTCAGCAGTTTAGATCTAAAGTGTTGCCTCTGTGAATGGAAATGATCTTTTCAGGTGAGGAAGGAACTGAAATCAAGGAAAAACAATCAAGGAAAAGAGCATTGTCAGGATGGGATTGTCTTGGCAGGCCCCAATGGAGGAGGAGGGGGAACAGATGCGAGGGGCCTGATCAGGACCGGATTTAGGTGTGATGAGGCCCTAAGCTACTGAAGGTAATGGGGCCCTTGATATGTCCAGCTGTCCTTTGTCAACAACAAATTGTTGCTGTTTTTTGCATTAAATATATGCTATATGGTAATTTATAGACCAAAGAGATATCTAAAGCCATTTGCACATGCAGAATGTAGGCACCCTATATATAGAAATGAGCAAACCAATGATATTTTAGGGAGCAGGCTAGCAGGCGGGGCCCATTACTTACATCATAGGAGCCTACACAACACAAAACACTGTTGCTGCATGTAGGTTTTATTCTACAGTGGTACCTCGGGTTAAGTACTTAATTAGTTCCGGAGCTCCATTCTTAACCTGAAACCGTTCTTAACCTGAAGCACCACTTTAACTAATGGAGCCTCCTGCTGCCGCCGCGCCGCCGGAGCACGATTTCTGTTCTCATCCTGAAGCAAAGTTCTTAACCTGAGGTACTATTTCTGGGTTAGCGGAGTCTGTAACCTGAAGCATATGTAACCTGAAGCGTATGTAACCTGAGATACCACTGTATTTGTTTTTTATCTTATACAGTGGTACCTCTAGTTATGAACTTAATTCGTTCTGGAGGTCCATTCTTAACCTGAAACTGTTCTTAACTAGAGAGGTGCTTTCGCTAATGGGTCCTCTTACTGCTGCTGTACCGCCGGCACACAATTTCCGTTCTCATCCTGGGGCAAAGTTCTCAACTCAAGGTAACTCTTCCAGATTAGCGGAGTTTGTAACCTGAAGCATTTGTAATCTGTGGTGTTTGTAACTCAAGGTACCACTGTATTTTGGAAATGTACATCCAGGTTTTTATTTTTCTCCTTTAATTTTTTTGGGGCCCTCCAAGAGAGTGGGGCCCTAAGCTATATCTTGTTTAGCTTATACGTAAATCTGGCACTGGGCCTGATTAGTGGGAACAGGGGTCAGAAGAGGAGGATTTCCCCCATCCTGCCTTGACTTCAGACACTTTGGAATGGGGAACAAGGATGATGGCTCCTCCCTCAGCCCATCGGTAAAGGAGAGACACTCAGTGGAGGCTGCGGAGGGCTGTGGGCAGCTGAGTGGGGAAGCAAGTCAGGAGGCAGCAGCACCTGATCAGGCCCCCTGAACAAGAGGGTGCTGTATGTTGCCTAGAAACAGGCAGCATCTGCACAAATGGGAGCAGACCCAGCCCTGCTAGAGGAGTGCACATCTGCAATGCCCACTTTCCCACAAAGGCAGTGAATATCATGACTGAGCACTTTACAGGCTTGGTGTGCAGGACTGGGCAACTGTTGGGACATCCTCATTGCTTCTGTTCATTTCCGAATGCCCTGCTTGATTCCCGAACTCCTGTTCTTAAGAGAAATTTGTAACAAAGTACAAAATGCCCAATTATTCAGGGGCTTAATTGGATCAGTTCTCTGACATAAAAAAAAAAGGAAGGCTGGTCTTGTGTGATGATTTTGTCAAACAAGCAGCAACATTCCTGACAAGCAGAGGAAGCAATGTTGTATTTAAAATACTGAAGATAACTATGTAAAGAATCAGTTACAGATAGGTAGCCGTGTTGGTCTGCCATAGTCAAAACAAAACAAATTCCTTCCAGTAGCACCTTAAAGACCAACTAAGTCAGTTCTTGGTATGAGCTTTCGTGTGCATGCACACTTCTTCAGATACCTGAAGAAGTGTGCAAGTGTATGTAAAGAATGTTACTGATAGGCAGCCATGCACATTTAAAGAAATAAATAATTGGTTCCAAAGAAAGACCAAGTTCCTATCACATTTCAGTTTACGTTTCCATGTTTGAGAATTCATATTTTATTGTGTAGCGTGCAAATAACATGCTATCAGTGACATCTGCAAAATTAAGTTTCAGCTTTTAGTGATGATTTTCAAAGCACTATAAATAAAACCACTATGGCCTGACTGGATAGAATCTGAAATGTGTTGCTCTCATACCTGTTCTGAATAATTTCTTTTTTATGTTAGGATTTTCTGTTCACCGCGTGTTTTGATTGAAAATCCTACCAGTAAACTTACAATGTTCAGCCATTAAGAATATAGCTGTACATCTTCATTAGTATAATTAGAAACACAGTGGCATTGTAACGGCTAAAACGATAAGCTGTTTCTCTGTATTACTTAAAATGTCTGTATAAAAAAGTCTGTACATTCTGCAGACAGAGTGGAGTGCATGAGCTTCTCCTTTTCTAAATACCTGGTTTTAAATATGGCAGTTCCAGATGGACTAGAAGGCTGCAGTACATAGGTACAGAAAAAACCTGCCAGCTTTTGGATTTTGATGAATAGTTTCCTCAAGGCAAGACCAGAAATATTTATTTTTTTCAATTGTTCACTATGCATGAATAATAAAATAAAATTGGCTGACAGAGCCTATTAAGTAGGACACACTGTATTTGAAGTGCCAAACCCCAAACAATTATGAAAAAGGTAGGAATAGCTTACTCCACCTCAATCTTTGGATTTTCTAGTAAAGGTAAAGGGACCCCTGACAATTAAGTCCAGTTGTGAACGACTCTGGGGTTGTGGCGCTCATCTTGCTTTAAAGGCCGAGGGAGCTGGCATCTGTCTGCTTCCACAGACAGTTTTTCTGGGTCATGTGGCCAGCATGACTAAGCCACTTCTGGCGAAACCAGAGCAGCGCATGGAAACACCGTTTACCTTCCCACTGGAGCGGTACCTATTTATCTACTTGCACTTTGGCATGCTTTCAAACTGCAAGGTTAGCAGGAGCTGGAACCGAACAACGGGAGCTCACCCTGTCGTGCGGATTCGAACCGCCGACCTTTCGATTGGCAAGCCCAAGTGGCACAGTGGTTTAACCCACAGCGCCACCCGTGTCTATGCATTACTAGTGACAGTGTCACATCAAGAGTGTATTTATTCTACAAAAAATAAGTGTGTATGATTTTGTCATTCCTAGAACGGGTGGGAATGCTACCAGAAAATACTAGGGTTTGAAAAAATAAGTATTCACCTGTTTTAAATTTAAACATAATATAATTATGGGAAAACATGTTAATCTGTTTATAGGAACATTTATTAATTATTTAGAATATCCTGTCCTTTAATAACAGAGACTGGCCCATGGTTCATCATCTCTGCCATTTCATTTCCAACTGTAGTTAGTCATGTTGGTTAGAGCATGGTGCTGACAACACCAAGGTTCCAGGTTCAATCACTTTAAGGGACAGCTGCATATTCCTGCTGCATTGCAGTGGGCTGGACTAATAATAATAATAATAATAATAATAATAATAATAATAATAAATTTTATTTATACCCCACCCTCCCCAGCCAAGACCGGGCTCAGTGCGGCTAACACCAGGTATAAAAACAATTGATTGAAATACAACTTAAAAACAAGATTAAAATACAACATTAAAATGCAGCCTCATTTCAGTAAGAACTCAAATCAAAAACTTTTTTGGGGATGAAAACGTCAAATCTTCACCAAGGCCAACTATCCAGACTAGTCCTACATGGGCCAGAAAAAGCCAGGGAAGTCCCCAAATAGGAGTTCCATCACAGAAGGAGAAAGGAAAAAGAAAAGAGGGGGAGGGGATCAAGTTGATTCCAAGCCAAAAGCCAGGCGGAACAACTTTGTCTTACAGGCCTGCGGACTAGATGATCCTCAGTTTCCCTTCCAACTCTATGATTCTATGTGCCTCTAGATGAGGGTGAGCACGGCCAACAATGAAGATGGAATGACATTTGGAGGACTAATGGTTTCCTATGCCTGCTCCAGAAGTTCAAAAACAGGACCTGAATGTGACTGCCAATCTCCAGCTTGTCCCAAGCATTTTGTACTCAGAGGTAAACTGCTCTTGAACACAGAGGTTGTATTAAGCTAGCATGGCTTAATACAAGCTAGCATGGCTTAATAGGCATACCTAGCCTTTGTGGATTTGTCTACTTTAGACAGAGTGCTGGACTAGATGGGCCTTTGTTCTGATCCAGCAGAACTGTTAGGATGATCATCATGTTTTGCGGTAGCGAACTCTGTTATGTATAAAATGGATCGTTTCAATTCTCCTATGTACAGTTATAGTCAATTTCACCGGCTGACATCCTAAATGCTACTCTTTATGGGAACAGGAGGAGAAATCTGCCCACTCTGTCCACACCATTTATAATTATTCTATCATGCTCTACCCTTTCCATATATCTCCAGCCTCCACAAACTGAAAAGCCCTGAACGCTTTTCCTCTTAAGCAAAGGTGCTCCAACTTCCAATATTTCAGCTGGCCTTTCCTGGCTGGAGCAATGGAGCATCTGTCTTCATTTCATCAAACAGAATCCTTCTAACAGCAGCAAGAAAGGGGCCCTGCTGTAATTCAGAAGTGAGAACACTGTATCAGGGAGACTATCAAAGCATGCCTTACAAAGAACACTAGGCAGAACTGTAAAATGACCCCAACAGAGTTCTTCACTCTTGCCCCAATCCTTCTCATCTGCATTTATCAGAGCTGTAGGACCACAGTCTCCAATTTGTGTTCCTGCACTGTTTGAAATGAGATCACCCTGGATTTCAGGTAGACCATACAGTAGTGCCCAAGCAGTTCTTTACTTGACCTAAGAGTTGCCCTAGAGTACGCCCAGTGTCTCTGCAACATGCAGTCATTTCATTACAAATGTGCAGAAGCTTCCACAGCAGACAATTACATAAAGAAAGGATTAGTTGAGAGTTAAGTCTTCTTCCCCAGAAGACAGGAAAATGGTGATGAATCATACTTGCCTCAAACTTCTTATATTTTAAGAAAGAGGGTTGTAACAGAGTGCAGTTGTCAAATTTGACAAATGTGTTCCATTACAGAAATCTATGTGGGAGTTTGGGGCCCCTTCACTATTGACACTCTCCACATGAAAGGGAAAAAAATGTGAGAAAGCTTCTCTTTCACTTCATGTGCTCAGAACCCCACTTTCCCACTGTGGCTCAAATGCATGTTTTACTGGAGGTGTTCAGTAGGTCAGAGTCCAAAGATTTATAGACAGCTGGGAAGTTGTTGAAGTAAATCAGGGATAGCCAGTGTTGCTCCAGTATAATCTCCATAATCTCTGGTCACCAGCCATGCTGGAGCCCAACAACATCTGGAAGGAACATAGCTATTCCTCAGCTATGGGGTCAGTGAGCTGTGAAAGGTGAGGCGTAGTATCATCAACTATGCAAAATCAACTGTAGCTGCTCCTGAGGCTCCACCCCTTTCTGAAGCCCCACCTCTCCTTGCAGTATCAGCAGAGGCCTGAGCCTGAACATGTGTTGGATCTGGTGTTTCTCCTCCAAAATAGGCCTCAGGGACATGAGGACCTGTGTTGTCAGATGGGCACCATACCCTTTGGTCTTGGATTCTGTTCATTTACTGTGCTTAAGGGTCCGAGGAAGTGTTTTCGTGCCTGGTGGGAATGCAAAACTGTTTCTTATTTTGGTCTGCAATATTTTCTCCAAAATTGTTAAACAACCTCTCTCGCTGAACCCAGACTTAGCTCTGCTTTCACTAAACCCAGATTCCAAGCCTACTACACAGCATAAAGATTTATTTCTTTTTTTTACCGCCACATGTCTAGTGGTATCACTGGCAATCCCAGGTTCAATAATATTTGGGATATAGCTAGTTCAGAATGATTAACTTGGGGTTATAAAGCAAAATACCTTTGATGAAACCTGGACTCCCTTCTTTTCATACATAAGGGAAAAAGAAAGCAAACGTCTCCCACCAGCCTCACAAACCTGTCTGTGGAGAACCTGTATGAAATGACGATGTTTAAGACCAGGTAAAATGGTGCCATAAACTTAATGTTATGTTCTTTTCTCTGTGGAGACTGTATTGTTACATATATGCATCCCACAAATCAGGTCCAGGAGATCTGAACCAATCAGGGTTCATTGCTTCCCCTGAGTCTACAGCTTGCAAATGCAGGGCACCTTCCCACCCAGGTAACAGTCTTGGGAGAAGGCACTTGATAGTTGACTCTCCTTGAATCCTATATACGAAGGGGCCCTCCTGATGCTGCTGAATAACAACACCCACAATCTCTTATTGCTAGCTATGCTGGTGGGGGATGATAGGCTCTGGAGGTCAACCACATCTGGAGGGCACCATCACTGGATTAGGAAGGGGGGTGCGGTGGGTGCGGCCCACCCTGGGTGTCATCCCTGAGGGGGGTTGACATCGCCGCAGCCCCCGGGATGCTTGCTGTGGGCAGAGCCCCCCTGGGATTCTAGCACCACCACCCACCACTCTAGGTGCCAGAGCAGCTAGCTCTGCCTCTGGGCACCATGTTGACTACGTCTGTTGCAGGAGCAAGTGCTGGCAACAAGGTCATCCTTCTCTGAGATCTCATCCAGTTTGGGGGAAGGGAATGAAACATCCATACATGGAAATATTTAGAGGAAAACTAGGCAACCATCTATACCAATGGTTCCCAATTAGCTAAGCCATGAACCCTCTACCTTTCAAAATTTAGATAGCGCTATGGTAGTTTTTGATATGTGAATTGTGCCACTGACTCCCTGGGTGGGTTACATGGACCCCCTAGAGTCTGCAGACCACCAATTGGGAACCACTGGTCTAGATGATCCATAAAAGAATGGGGCACAATTCAGCTGAAATTAAGTGTGTTGGATTCCAAACAATTTCAGTGGAAGAAACTTAAACCCTCATTTTCACTGATTAAATTTGCTTAAATTTAGCAGTACTGTTCTCCCTGAACTTTCTCCGAGTATATATCAGGCTATTGTTATTGCTTTGCTTACAAAGCCACAATTGAGATAAAAGACAATACAATTAGGTGCTATTCAAAAAGAATTCAGACCACATTTTGTGTACACAGTGTTCTCCAGCAAGGACTTTTATGTGCTGATTAGCTGCTGTAAGAGACAGGTTCTCTTGACATTTGTTCAAAATTTACTTCCTTTTAGCTCCACTGGGTAACTATTTGCCTGTATGTGAAAAGGGCTTAATTACTTTAAACTATGTCTAACATTTGTCATTTTCTCAATTATAAGCCATTCTAACTTCCCTTCCCTTCCATGATAAATGACTGCACCTTTCTCAGACCCTCCTGAATCCTTCAGATCACTAACCTCTGTTTTGTCCTTTTGCAAATGTTTTAAGTCTGTGGTGTATTTTAAAGCTATGAAAGGTGACAAAGTTGATGCTGAGTTTTAGAAGTGTCATTATGCCTTCTTCTTTTCCTTCTGCTTAATAACATCCACAAACAACAACAGTGACTTCTTAAAAGTCTTTACCATGCTAAGTTGATCCTATGATTTACTTGTGAGTAAGCATCAGACTGTTGTCTTTGTCTATGGAGTTTTCTTGGCAGGGTTACTGGAGTGGCTTCCCGGTTCTTGCTCCAGGTGGATCACATTTGGTCAAAATTATCCACTATGACCTGTAAATCTTGGGTGCCCTGCTCGGCATAGTTCATAGCTTCTCTGAGTTATTCAAGCCCCTTCGCCATGGCAAGGCAGTGATCCATGAAGGGGCCACCTCATGAGAAGAGAAGACTCCCTGGAAAAGACCCTGATGTTGGGAAAGATGGAGGGCACAAGGAGAAGGGGACGACAGAGGACAAGATGGTTGGACAGTGTTCTCGAAGCTACCAGCATGAGTGTGACCAAACTGCGGGAGGCAGTGGAAGACAGGAGTGCCTGGCATGCTCTGGTCCATGGGGTCACGAAGAGTCGGACACGACTAAACGACTAAACAATAACAACAAGCATGCAGACAATCAAGCTGCATGGGCAACAACAAAGAGCTTGATAATGGCTGTTTACTCAATTCCAGGTGGGTGGCAAAAGGCTAATCCACGTGACATTAAGCTAAACGTGGTACGTTTGCCATGTTCTGGTGTAACTTAAGCTGACATAAATAATCCTGGTTACCCATATTTAGGAGTGATCCTTTAGCCTGGGCTGTTGTGGAGTAATCCATTTGCTATGTTATCTGAGATCTAGACATTTCCCCAGCAGGCCCTAGTATGAATACTAGTTTATTAATTTCAGACCTTTCTTTGTTACAGACTGCAATGAACTCAGTTTAACCTACTCATTCCTTACGATTCTTCTCTCTCAACACCGCTTTTCAATGTATCATTATGCTGTCTGGAGACAGTTTTATTGCAAGTAATAAATATTTCCTGCACTGTTTTTGCATCCGGGAATTGTATTTATTTTCTGTCACCGTCACATCATGAACAATCATAACTGTTTGAGTCCAAAAGGAGTTCTATATTAATATAAAATTTATAGGTACTCATTAATTGGACAGGGTAATAAAGGATGAGCTAATGAATGGCTTTTGAGTATTCAAGTCATACATAGCACATTTAAATATTTAAAATTACACTTCAATCATAGGAGGAAAATAGTCATTATATCCTTCAGTTTCCCATCCATGAAGTGTGACTAAGGCAGTATTGTTAAACGGGATGGAGAGGTTCTTGAGGAATTCAGTCTATACAAAATTCCTATGCCAGATTTCACACTTCTCCAAATTTCACTGATCAATAGGAAGCCTAAGATAACAAGAAACAAAAAATAAGCAGCTCAGAGATTAATTCAGTTGACGGTTTGTTGTAGTAAAGGTAAAGGGAACCCTGACCATTAGGTCCAGTCGTGACCGACTCTGGGGTTGCGGTGCTCATCTTGCTTTATTGGCTGAGGGAGCTGGCGTACAACTTCCAGGTCATGTGGCCAGCATGAATAAGCCGCTTCTGGTGAACCAGAGCAGCGCATGGAAACGCCGTTTACCTTCCCGCCGGAGCGGTACCTATTTATCTACTTGCACTTTGACGTGCTTTCGAATTGCTAGGTTGGCAGGAGCAGGGACCGAGCAACAGGAGCTCACCCTGTCGTGGGGATTCGAACCGCTGACCTTCTGATTGGCAAGTCCTAGGCTCTGTGGTTTAACCCACAGCACCACCCGTGTCCTGACAGTCTGTTGTAATACAATACAATTTTGCATGTGAAACCTGTCAATTCCTTGAAAGGAGATTCAGCTCAAAACAGGGTGATGCAGCATGATTTCTGTTAATTCCATACTTGACCCAAGATCATAGGAACGCATGATGAAATTTGAAAGGGAAGGGGGCGGGGACAAGCTGTACAGGAATCAGACAAGATTTGTCTGCTACAAGGATTAGGGGTGGATAAGTTTAAAACTGATTTATACACTGATTTAATGGGATAGTTCTGAGCTGATGGAGCTTCTGCTGCATTGGGCCACCTCTTGCATCAATTACCCGAAGCACACATGGAATTTTTACAAAAGACCAGCTATTTATATGCAAAATTGCATGTGAAATATTATAACGTAACTCTACAATTCTATGATCTCTTTCTCTTGCTATTCACTATGATCCCTTCCTCTAGAATATCCATGCATCAATGTAAGTCCCTGAAGCCTGACATGCATAGATGCCAATGCCAAAGAATCTGAGCTGCTGTGCTTCTCATTCCTAGAGTTCTACAGGCATATAGTTCTATATTTTGGATTTTGAGATGAGGACCATTCCAGGTACTTCTACTACATGTGAAGCCTCTCATCAGTTTGAGAACAGATGCCTTGGGCCCTTATCTACTTGTTTATGTATTACAGTCTATGACCAATATTTGAGGAGTTCCTGTTGAGAATCTGACCAAATATTACATTCTTGTTCTTAGTGTAATGGATACTCAATTCCTTACAATGGCAATGAAGTATGTATGAGTGTCACTAAATTTTGCGAAATAATTATGTTATTGTCTGAACATACTAAGAGATTTATCATATTTACAACCCACCCACCCCCAGCTAAAATCAGGTCTGAATAGGGATGGGATTATTTGTCTATGATGGAGAGAAATTGGCCACTCTTAAGATGTGTGTGTGTGAGTGTATGTGTGTGTGTGTGTGTGTGTGTGTGTGCTTAAAAAAAGAAAGAAAAAGATTTTCCCGATAATGGAGTAAGGTAATGGGGAAAGTAATGCATCCTCCATTAGTCTTGGATCAAATTCTAAGCCATATTTAGTCTGATGGGCAGACTTCAAACTATAGAGTCCTTGAGTCAATGCTTTAAAATTCAAACTTCAGCCAAGATTTTTTCATGGTTTATAGGGTTGAACATCATTTTAAAAACAATTAGAGGAAGAGCAGAACATCTTAAATGACTGCATCTGAATCAAATATGGTTGGGTTTTTTCTTTTTCTTTTAATGAACCAGTTTTAGATCTAGCTATTAGTATGTGTTTCTTCTTTTACTAATTTATTGTCATATGCCAATTTTCCAGTTTTAGCAACAGATGCTATCCAGCCCTGAGTTGGGTGGAACAGATATGGCTAAGCATTCTAGAGTTGTGGTCATGGTTTGCTTTCAGCGCTAACAAGAGAAATCAGTCCTTGATTCCATGATGGTAGCTATTTCTCAGGCTCCGCCCCCTTCCTAAGGAGTGGAGAGTCTTAAAGTAGTAGTTCCCTGAATTCTAATTTAGTACCTCTGTCTGTTCTTATTGGTTTTGCTGACTTCACTGGCATGCTGAGGTCAATGACTGAGATCCAGTTGATGTTGCGAATGTAAAATCCATGGGGGATTTGGATCATGGTTCTCTTGGCTAATATATAAGTACTTACTTGACTCCTGCACCTCGCCCACTTAGGATCACATGCTCCTAACTTTTAGGCAATTTGCAGTTCTTTGTGTTTATGCACATTCCCCATTAAACACACATTAACCACACTATATAGAAATACTTGCAGAGGTCAAAGACTTTTAAAGCAAAGTTAATAACAAAAACATTCAATACCCTATAATATATATATAAAGTTTCTTTTTAAGTTTCTTTCCACCGTTGTTATATGAAAACTAATATTTTTTAAAAAAATAATTTTAAGTTCTGTGGACTACTTTAAACTCCTTAAAAAGCACACACTTAAAAAAACAAATCATCACCATCATGTTCTCACCTTGACCCACAAGAGTGTCCTTAAAGTATAAAGGGGTAAGTTAGCTACACTAATGGAAAGAGACATTAGAACATCCTTTTTGTTTTCATAGCTGTTAAAACTGCTGTGGGGGAAATTGTCAAACAAGTGGTACATTCCAGAATGATTGTAAGTCTTATGGAAAGCTCTTGTCAACTCCAGCACACTTTGTGCAAGCAACACATCAGCCCAGTACCTGTACTATGGACAGTGATTGATTTCTTCAGCAACAAGGCCATTCCAGAATATATTTTCCATCATTTTCTGTGACAGGGAATTGTTTCCATTTTGCCGGTAATGGTAACCGTTTTGAACATTTTATTGTTTTTGCACTTGATTACTGTCACTTTTGTCAGCAGAGTCAAAAAGTCAATAGAAGACAAGCCAGCAGTTTGTATTTATCCCCTTTGCTGCCCCAAACTCCCAATTTTGTGCCTCTCTGGTACCACCATCTTCCTTCTAACCAGTACAGCCTGGTGCAACATAATAGTCCTTCTTTAACTCTATGGTAATCAAACACCAGACCAACAACCCATTTGTCTTCCAGAGTCTTGTTCAGCCTTTCCAACTTAGACCCATTTGAAGCTGTTTCTCAGCAAGTAATTGGTTAGTAGAAACATCAGCTTTAAATACAGTCCCCCATACCTACAAAGAAATAGACAAAAAGAAGTGTATTTTTTAAACCTATTGTGTAGCCTTATTGGAGTTCACCAATTGGGTCTGTGTTGCTCCTGGACAGGAGGAAGGAAGTCAAATGACACCGAGGTTGGTTCAAAGAAAGAGTTTATTCTGCTCTCCGGATAGCAGAAGGCACTTGCGTGGTCAGTCCACAGCAAGTCAAAGAAATGAGAAGTTTCATGCAGTATATATATCCTCCAGGCACCCTCTCCCTCCTTCCCCAGGAAGCCAACCACGTCAGCCTATGTACGCAGGTTGACATCACATATGTTCCTGCTCTGGTATTCTTATCCATAAAAGGGTATTTCTTCCTGTACTTCTGACCACAAAAGGATCTTCCTGTTCCTACTCTTATCGTGGACCAAGAGGTCATCATCTCTGAGAACACACTCTGGCGCTGTTCCCAGACTGGGTCTGTGCGTTTTTGTGGTCAGGACGTAAGATAAGGCACAGACGTGTCTTCTCTGTTCTACTGGTACAGTGAAGGCCATACTTGCCACCACAGACTGATAAAGGAGAGGGCTCCGAGCACAGCTTTATACAGCTGGGTTTCAGCTCAAGAGCTCAAGTTAAAGCATTTTAGCCAAGGAAAAATAGGGATTTTGGTGCAGTTTCAAACTGCCTGCACAGTCAGTTTTGGGGTTTGGGAAACCCATTCCTTCAATTGAACAAAACAAAACTTCAAAACAGGTAAGCTATTACACAATAGCTCCTATGGCTTTGGTGTTCCTTAAATCCGTCAGTTCTGCTTTTCAGAACTTAGCACTAAGGCCTTTGGTGCATTTGTTTGCTAGCTTGGCAATATTACACATGCTAGATTATTCTGATATTTTGAAGAGTTCCATCAACTGGAATCTAGTCCTACCCTCAGCTTGAGATTGCATTCTGATTAGCTCTGACAAGTTTCAGGAGGCAACTGATGTACTTCTTTTTCTTGAAACAAAAATAAAGGGATCATAAGGAGGGTCCACAACGAAATGTTGCAGGCCAAGGGCCTACTCAGTAGTGGTGCCCACCCTGTGGAACACCGTCCCATCAGATGTCAAGGAAATAAACAATTATCTGACTTTTAGAAGAGATCTGAAGGCAGCCCTGTTTAGGGAAGTTTTTAATGTTTGATGTTTTATTCCATTATTATTATTATTATTATTATTATTATTATTATTATTATTATGTGGGAGCCGTCCAGAGTGGCTGGGGAAACCCAGCCAGATGGGCAGGGTATAAATAATAAAATTAATTTAATAATAATAAATATATGGTATGATTTACACTCTAGCTACTATGGCTTGAGGTCCCTAATTAAAACTGAAACAAAGTTATGGTGCCCTTTTGGCACTGAGCTTAAATATTTTCCAGGAATTAAAACTCCTTTCTTCTCATGAATACAGCTGCTAACATCATCAAGCTACAGTATTTGGGTAAAAACAATGACGGGTACTGCAAAATGAAAGAGGAGGACACGGTTCAGCAGACATCATGACCTATAATAGCTAGCTGATTAAACAGTTATTTTCAGGGCTTTTTTCCAGCCAAAACTCACTGGAACTCAGTTCTGGCACCTCTCAGGTGGGCACCATTGCCATTAACAAAGGAGGTGCCCATGGTGAGTTCCAGCACCATGGGTTATTTTTCCTATGGTCATATCTAGCATCTGAAGATTAGCTTTGCCCTACCAAGTTATAAGGTAAAGGACCACTGGATAGTTAAATTCAGTCAAAGGCAACTGGGGTTGTGGCGCTCATCTTGCTTTCAGGCCGAGGGAGCCGGCGTTTGTCCAGAGACAGCTTTCTGGGTCATGTGACCAGCATGACTAAACCACTACTGGCACAACGTGACACCATGGCGGAATGACATGAAATGGTTCCACGGGGAATAAGCTCACAAATTTTTATATAGGGAGGGGTGGATGGGCTTCCCTTAAGTGACATCTAACCCATTTCTGTCTGATTCTTTGCTTCTGAAACTTTTACCACAGAGCCTGATCAGCTTTGCTAGCGCTTGTCTTCCTTGTCTCTTTGTTTTACTCTCATCCTGCCAAGATCATAATTGCCCTCGTAGGGTAAAGAGAGACAGCAGGTTTCCTATAAAAAGCAATAAATTGTTCAGTTCCTTTATAAGTCCTTTCCTATACTAATTTGTTCACTGTGCATATATCTCTTCGTACAGCTGGTTTATTTTACTGACGCCCCTCTAACCACAACGGCACAGAACAAAAGTTTCCACAAAGCCAGACACTCCCTTGCTTAAGATAGGATCATAGCACATGAGAACACTATTCTAATTGTTTTCAGAGGAATTCACAACAGGTTGATAAATAAAATCTGTTTCCCAATGCAATTATCAAGCCATCAATACAGAATTTACAAAAAGGTTCACTCTGTGTTGCTAATGGAATGCACTCCATGATGTAGCAATTAATATCTGAGGAAGTCTTTTCATTTTTGTTAATAACCAGCTGTATTTTATAGGCTTATTATCAACCTTTTGAAATACTACCCCAGCCAAAATGTTCAGATAAGTAGGGCACACTATTGTGAAATATTTATAGGCCTTGATTGCTTAAATTGCCTTTTGCCATCCCATTTACTCCTCTTTGCAATCCCGTTCCTAGACATACTAATAATGTGGTGTGCTATATCTGCTGAGATTAGCTTTTCATGAAACATTCTGTAATTCATGCTCACTTTCATTTTATGAAACGAAGCAATGAGTGAGGAAATGTCCTTAAATGCTTTCCCTTTTACAAACCCATTCCAATAAAATCATTTTCAGGGCATGTTGCTATTGTACAGCTGATTTATTTAACGGACTCGCTTCTAAACTGAACTGTAGGCACCTGAAGTAATTATCACTCATACACACCATGAATCTGAAATCTCTCATTATTTTCCTTAGAAATGCTTTCACATTCTACCAACAAAATCTTTATCTGGTGCAGTTTTATTTCCTTGAAAAGCAAATGTTGTGTCAGTGGCAATAGTTAATTCTTTTTTAAAATTAAAGAAATCAATAAATGCTAGTTCGCACAAGTTTAAGAGGGAGTCCAAAACACCTCAAAAGACAATTTAATTACAGCATATTTCTCTACGGACCAAACTAGTCACCAAAGTAATACTCTTTTTGAGACTACAATGCAATGCCAGAGAGGATTTGCTCCCAACAGAGCATATAGTTTTACAACCATTAGCCACTGCAGATACAGAAAACTCTCGCCCCTTGAATTGCTGAATTCCAGACTCACACGGATTTCCTTGCCAGTTTCCATGAAAAAAATAGAAGAAGTTGAAAATCACAGAGCTACAGATGTTCATTTACGTAAAAATGTGAAATGCTGGCCCTGTTGCACGTCGAGGTCCCCAAGACACCCCAAATAAGAACATAATGACACTTGATTTTTGTTTAAGGTTTTTGGCATAATTTTGGCCACAACTTTATTAAAAATACAGCAATGTGAGTGGTTGCTTAGGCATTGGTAGCGACTAACTGACCCTGCACGGGGACAGCTCTGACATTTGCACCCCCCGTGAAGTCAGAAAGGGTAAGTCACCTGGGGAGAGAGACGGGACTGGGAACCATGCCTCATCTCTCCCCAGAATGCCCCCAGGGGCTCTCGCGTGGCCCTAGCCCCTTGCCATGGGGTTCGGACAAAAGCATGGTGAGCCCCTGGATTCCTTTAACAGAAAACCCTTGCAGCAGCAGCAGCAGCAGCATTTTGGAGGGGCAGGCACAGCCAAATCCATACCCCTCCACCAACCAATTCCCAGACCAATGCCTAACCGCAACCTTACAAGTTGTGACGATTTGCTACGCAGTAGACAAAAACCAAATGGCACCAGCCAATCAGCCAAATGGACAAAATTCCTACCAGGCCCCTGCCCCAAAGCAGATGACCCCATGACAGGCATAGCAAGGTCAAGCAAACAGCCTAAGAGTAGGGAGGAAGTGCAGGTGATCCGAAGCACGCAGCGAAAAAGGAAGCTCGGCACTGCGTACAGTGTATTTAACAAACAGGGCTGTCAACCAATAAATGGCAACATATAAATCTCCTCAGTAACAGCCCGCCCCTGCTTAAAGATGGCCAAACTCTTTTGCCCAGCAACTGTGAGGTGTCTTGTCAGCCCCCACCGCAACATGTGCTCTCCATGAGGGAGAACATGCTCTGTGATTCGGGTGCCTGAGCTGATCTGCTCTTATGCCCTGGTGACAACACTGGGCATCAATATATGGTTAAATGACTTGTGCTTCTACTTATGCCTGTTTGACCTGAGGTGGGTTTAACCGCCCACTGATCACAAGAGATTAAAACCTGCTGCCAGTGATGCTGATGCTGTGAAGGAGGCAGATGAAGAGGTTCTGGGAGCTAACTCACCCAGCCTATGGAATCCCTCTGCTATTAAAATTAATTGATGCTTCCACTTCTCCACCTGATTTTTGTTTAGTCTGAGGGGTCATACTGAACAGTCACACATCAAAGTTTATTCAGAAGCGGGGAGAGGCAGCAGCGGTGCAGACTTTTGCCTCCATAGCAAAATTTGTAGATCCAGCAATGCCCCTAGCTGCTGCTTATCTGTCCCAGAATGTTATGTACTGAAGTTCTCACCCTGGGCCAGCAGGGGGATACTGTAGATAGTTCAGGTCCACATATGCAAATAAGGGATCGAAAGTGACGTTCAGTGATTGGCTAGTTACAGAAAATGGTTGCTGTTGCGTTGTAGTGGAGCTCTATATAACCAGGCTGGCTGAACCCTTCAGTTCAGTTCTGTTCTGGCCTGGGAATAAACAAGAGCATAAGGTCAAACAGATTCCTCACTGGCCTTGCAGACAACTTCGTTGTCCAGAAAGTGGGAGAAGCAACAAGAGGAACAGCCATTTTAGATCTGGTCCTAACCAATGTTGATGACCTGGTTAGTGGGGTAGAAGTAGAAGGATCATTAGGCGCGAGTGATCATGCTCTTCTGAAGTTTACTATACAGCGGAAAGGAGCAGCCAAGCATACTAGGACTCAATTTCTTGACTTTAAGAAAGCCGACTTCATAAAACTTAGGGAAGTGCTGGGTGAGATCCCATGGACAGTAATACTAAAAGGAAAGGGAGTTCATGATGGCTGGGAGTTTCTTAAGAGGGAGATAGTAAAAGCACAACTTCAGGCAATACCAATGAGACGGAAACATGGAAGGTGCCTAAAGAAGCCAGGGTGGCTATCTAAAGAACTTTTAACTGAGTTAAGATTAAAAAAGGATGTGTACAAAAAATGGAAAAGGGGGGAAACCACCAAAGAGGAATTCAAACAAATAGCCAGCACGTGTAGACACAAAGTCAGAAAAGCTAAAGCACAGAATGAACTCAGGCTTGCTAGAGAGGTTAAAAGCAGCAAAAAAGGCTTTTATGGGTATGTTCCTGGCAAAAGGAAGAACAAAGAAACAGTGGGGTCACTCAGAGGAGAAGATGGTGAAATGCAAACAGGGGACACAGAAAGGGCTGAACTCCTCAATGCCTTCTTTGCCTCAGTCTTCTCCGATAAAGAAAACAATGCCCAACCTGAAGAATTTGGAGCAAATGATTCAGCAGAGGAAACACAGCCCAGAATAACTAAGGAGATAGTACAAGAATACTTGGCTAGTTTAGATGTATTCAAGTCTCCAGGGCCAGATGAACTGCATCCAAGAGTATTAAAAGAACTGGCAGATGTGATCTCAGAACCACTGGCAGTCATCTTTGAGAATTCCTGGAGAACAGGCGAAGTCCCGGCAGACTGGAGGAGGGCAAATGTTGTCCCTATTTTCAAAAAGGGGGAAAGAGAGGACCCAAATAATTACCACCCAGTCAGTCTGACATCAATACCAGGGAAGATTCTGGAGCAGATCCTTAAGCAAACAGTCTGTGAGCACCTAGAAAGGAATGCTGTGATCACCAATAGTCAGCATGGATTTCTGAAAAATAAGTCACGTCAGACTAACCTGATCTCATTTTTTGACAGAATTACAAGCCTGGTAGATGAAGGGAACGCAGTGGATGTAGCCTACCTTGATTTCAGCAAGGCATTTGACAAGGTGCCCCATGATATTCTTGTAAAGAAGCTGGTAAAATGCGGACTTGACTATGCTACCACTCAGTGGATTTGTAACTGGCTGACTGACCGAACCCAAAGGGTGCTCATCAATGGTTCCTCTTCATCCTGGAGAAGAGTGACTAGTGGTGTGCCACAGGGTTCTGTCTTGGGCCCGGTCTTATTCAACATCTTTATCAACGACTTGGATGATGGACTCAAGGGCATCCTGATCAAATTTGCAGATGACACCAAACTAGGAGGGGTGGCTAACACCCCAGAGGACAGGATCACACTTCAAAATGACCTTGACAGATTAGAGAACTGGGCCAAAACAAACAAGATGAATTTTAACAGGGAGAAATGTAAAGTATTGCACTTGGGCAAAAAAAATGAGAGGCACAAATACAAGATGGGTGACACCTGGCTTGAGAGCAGTACATGTGAAAAGGATCTAGGAGTCTTGGTTGACCACAAACTTGACAAGAGCCAGCAGTGTGACGTGGCAGCTAAAAAAGCCAATGCAATTCTGGGCTGCATCAATAGGAGTATAGCATCTAGATCAAGGGAAGTAATAGTGCCACTGTATTCTGCTCTGGTCAGACCTCACCTGGAGTACTGTGTCCAGTTCTGGGCACCACAGTTCAAGAAGGACACTGACAAACTGGAACGTGTCCAGAGGAGGGCAACCAAAATGGTCAAAGGCCTGGAAACGATGCCTTATGAGGAACGGCTAAGGGAGCTGGGCATGTTTAGCCTGGAGAAGAGGAGGTTAAGGGGTGATATGATAGCCATGTTCAAATATATAAAAGGATGTCACATAGAGGAGGGAGAAAGGTTGTTTTCTGCTGCTCCAGAGAAGCGGACACGGAGCAATGGATCCAAACTACAAGAAAGAAGATTCCACCTAAACATTAGGAAGAACTTCCTGACAGTAAGAGCTGTTCGACAGTGGAATTTGCTGCCAAGGAGTGTGGTGGAGTCTCCTTCTTTGGAGGTCTTTAAGCAGAGGCTTGACAACCATATGTCAGGAGTGCTCTGATGGTGTTTCCTGCTTGGCAGGGGGTTGGACTCGATGGCCCTTGTGGTCTCTTCCAACTCTATGATTCTAAGAGCTGTTTGAAAAATCGCTGTGTTGTCCAATATGTTCACCCACAACTTAACACAGAATATGCTACATGTGCCAAGAGTCAGGCGGGTTTTGGCAGGAAACCAGCACATAGGCCTCAGTAGGGCCTTATTTTCACTCTACTAAAGCAATATCATACCATTGTAAACAGCTATGGCTTCCTCCAGAGAAACCTGGGATGTGTAGTTTGTTAAGTTTGATCTGAGAGTTGTTAGAAAAACCCTGTTTCCTTCGCACAGCTACAGTTCCCTGGAAAGAGGGGCTGGCTGTTAAACCACTCTGAGGATTGCAGCTCCGGGAAAGGAACAGAGGTATCCTAACAACTCTCAACATCCTTAACAAACTACAGTTCCCAGTTAAACCACAACTGTTTAAAGTGTTACGGTGCTGTTTTAAATATACACTGCAGATGGGGCCTAGCTCAGGAGAACATTCTGGTTCAGGGCCCCCTGTAGTCTCTCTCCCATCAAAATAAGAGCAGCTAGTTTAAGCATGCTTTTTAATATACAGTGGGTTACAAACGCTTTGGGTTACAAACACTACATGTTATGTACTGAAGTTCTCACCCTGGGCCAGCAGGGGGATACTGTAGATAGTTATGCAAATGAAGGATCGAAAAGTGACGTTCAGTGATTGGATAGTTTGTATGCAAATGAAGGATCGAAAAGTGACGTTCCGTGATTGGATAGTTTTAGAAAATGGCAACAGTTACATTGTTCTGGAGCTCTATATAAGCAGGCTGACTGAGCTCCTCAGTTAGTTCTGTTCCAGCTTACAATAAAGAGCTGCTTTGGAAGAATCGCTGTGTCGTCTGATATGTTCGCCCACAACTTAACACTACAGGTTACAAACTCTGTTAACCTGGAAGAAGTACCTTGGGTTGAGAACTTTGCCCCAGGATGAGAATGGAAATCGTGTGCCGGCAGCGCGACAGCAGCAGGAGGCCCCATTAGCAAAAGCATGCCTCTAGTTAAGAATGGTTTCGGGTTAAGAACGGACCTCCGGAACGAATTAAATTTGTAACCCGAGATACCACTGTATAGTGAATAACCTAAAATGTTGTTTAGCCCGCAGAAAGCCAAAATGCTCACCTCTCATAATGTGTTCAGTGATGCAGTTAAAAGATATATGTCCCTTCCCCTTGTATTAGATCAGGACTCTGGTGTGGGAATAATCACTGATGCACACAGGTGGAGCAGGTGGCTATTACATCACACCCATTCTTTCCTACTTGATCTGTCTGAGATAAAACTGCCTAAGCTTACCATTTAAGGTTTCCCACTTAAGACAGAAAACACCAGTTAGTAACATTAATTGAAACTGATCGCAAACAAACACCAAACCAGGCACCCTGTCACCTCACAATTATTTAATTCATGGAGAACTTGTGCATATATAAAACCCGCGTGCTGCCTATCTCCTCCATCCCCCGATAACCGTATGAACCGGAATGCAAAATGGAGCTTCGCTAAATGGCACGGAATCAAAAGCTAAAATTTCAAATGCACATGAGTTAGTAGAACAGACCTCAGAATGACAAGGTGACAGATGCCCTTGGGGAAAGGATAGTGTTTCAAGAGCTCCTCTTTCCAGCAAACAACAGAGATCTGGATGTAATAACATGTGTCAGCACAATGACTAGAGGAAAAACAAGACAAAAAGAGCTGAAGTTAGAGGTTAATTGTTCTTCCTACTCAAAGGATTAATAAATACATGAAGATGTGAGGAAAAGAGGCAGAATTTTATCGGGCAGATTCTTTCTGCAACGATGAATGTATAGACGTCTTATCCCCCCCCCCAAACTGCAGAACCCTTATTTAGAAAGTCCCCCCCCCCCATATATATATATATATATATATATATATATATATATGCAGGTTTTGGTGTCCTCGGGTGTCTTCCCGTGTAAAAGTTGGGGTGTCTAGGCGACGTTTCGACGAGGTCTCACTCGTCATCTTCAGGCTGGTGCTTTCGGCTTCTTGTTACTGGAACAGAGCAGGATCTCAGTGTTTGAGTTCCTATAAATACTGTAGAGGGGGTGTGGTGTATAGCCTCCAATTTTCTGGGCAGAGAGGAAGTTCCCAGGCTAGTGTGCCTTTTCTTCTTTTGTTCCTTAATTACTTGAGAATTACTTGAGAGATATCTTGAGTGATTTCTTGAGTGATATCCTGAGTACCACTTAGGTGGGTCATTAGGTGTGGATTAGTTGTTAAAGTCTTTGTGTCTTGACCTCTTGAACTTTGTGAAGAGTTTTCCTGAGAAGATGGCTGTACTGTACTTAGTTGTGCTCTGGCTTGGCTTCGTGTATAGGGGCGAGCTGTGGTTTTGTGGCTTGTGTCAGCCAGATCTGTGTAGGGATTGCAGGGGGGTGCAGCATCCGGAGGTGCCACCATGGATTGGCTACTGGATGGTGTCTGTAATTCATCTGTGGAGAGGGTCTGGGTTTGGGTCTGGTGTGGTTGATTGGTGTTGGCGTTCTGTGTGCCTCTGGATCTGGTGTCAGTTTTTGTGGGGAGGGCTAATTTCCAGATGTCTGGCAAGCGGGATGTGTCGTCACGCTTGTTCATGTTGTGAGGGTGTTTCTCTATCTCGATGGCTTCCATGATTATTCTCTTGTGGTGATGTTCCGTGTTAAAGAGCAATTTGGAATCTGCAAAATTAATTTCGTGTCCTGTTTCTTTCATGTGTTGGAAAAGAGAGGAAGTTTTTTCTTCTTTTTTGACGGCATTCTTGTGTTCTGCGATACGTGCATTTATTCGTCTGTTTGTTTGTCCAACCACACCAGACCCAAACCCAGACCCTCTCCACAGATGAATTACAGACACCATCCAGTAGCCAATCCATGGTGGCACCTCCGGATGCTGCACCCCCCTGCAATCCCTACACAGATCTGGCTGACACAAGCCACAAAACCACAGCTCGCCCCTATACACGAAGCCAAGCCAGAGCACAACTAAGTACAGTACAGCCATCTTCTCAGGAAAACTCTTCACAAAGTTCAAGAGGTCAAGACACAAAGACTTTAACAACTAATCCACACCTAATGACCCACCTAAGTGGTACTCAGGATATCACTCAAGAAATCACTCAAGATATCTCTCAAGTAATTCT
Organism: Podarcis erhardii; assembly: GCF_964252035.2. NCBI lineage: Eukaryota > Metazoa > Chordata > Lepidosauria > Squamata > Lacertidae > Podarcis > Podarcis erhardii. Next base: position 24,415,237 of record NC_138512.1, on the reverse strand, counting down.
CAAGTAATTAAGGAACAAAAGAAGAAAAGGCACACTAGCCTGGGAACTTCCTCTCTGCCCAGAACATTGGAGGCTATACACCACACCCCCTCTACAGTATTTATAGGAACTCAAACACTGAGATCCTGCTCTGTTCCAGTAACAAGAAGCCGAAAGCACCAGCCTGAAGATGACGAGTGAGACCTCGTCGAAACGTCGCCTAGACACCCCAACTTTTACACGGGAAGACACCCGAGGACACCAAAACCTGCATTCCTGTACCCGTGAAAATCTACGAAAGCATATATATATATATATATATATATATATATATATATATATATCTCCTGTTCTTGCCTACTTGGAAGTAAATCTCATTGTTTTCCCTGGAGCTTATTCACTGGTTAGTGTGTATTATATTGTAGTGTAACTGCATGATATAACATTATAGTCACTCTCCATTTAAGAAAAAAAGGGACTACTACCTCACTCTGCAAAGTTCCTGATACAAGTTCCTCCTTCAATGCAAGAGGGAGGAGCTATTCAGAGAATTCTGTCATTAGGGCATATGTCTTCTCCTATGCATTTTGGTAATATCCTGACCAGCCTGATCCAAGGCAAAGCCCAACCTACTATCTAAGGGAGGGCTTGATGGATGAGGGGGGGCTGATGAATGGAGTGAGCAGGAGCAGGAGCCCCTAGTAACATTATAATAATACAAGGCCCTGTGGCAATCACAGACATCAGAGAACGTATCTTCCTTTTAAACACCAAGCTAACCAAATTTATATAATGTCCCCACATTTTCCTTCCCTTAAGGTCTTTAAAACCCCTTTCCACCCCATGTGTATACTCAGAAAGCCATAATGACTAGACCAGGAGTGGGCAAGCGTTTTTCTGTCAAGAACCACATTCCCTTGAGATAAACCTGTCAGGGGCCAAAAGCTGCTGGTGGGTAGAGACTGAATTAACTAATTCAGAATAAAGACCACTCTTTTTCAATCTTCACCATGGCTACCTCAGATTAGAATTTCCTACCCTATGTAGCCCTAGTCGGAGGTAAGCACTACAGTGGTACCTCGGGTTACATACACTTCAGGTTACATAAGCTTCAGGTTACAGACTCCGCTAACCCAGAAATAGTACCTCAGGTTAAGAACTTTGCTTCAGGATGAGAACAGAAATCGTGCTACAGCTGTGCGGCGACAACAGGAGGCCCCATTAGCTAAAGTAGTGCTTCATATTAAGAACAGTTTCAGGTTAAAACAGACCTCTAGAACAAATTAAGTACTTAACCCGAGGTACCACTGTACTGTGTTTGATTACTCTCAAGTAAGTATTCAGAGCTTCCACCTCCCAGTTTAACAAACCACAGCTACTGCTCTGGAAAGCAAGTGAGAGTAATTCCTTTCTGACTTCAGTCAAGGACCACATGTGGCTCCTGGGCCACAGGTTGCCCATCTGTGACCTAGAGTCGCTTCACACCCAAAGAAGTATAAGAGATATTACTGAACGGTGAGCTTTCCTTAGCTGGATTCAGGACTAGTTCATACTGACAAGCCCTCAGTGAGAATTCTGAAAAGCTCACCACCAGTTTCCTCACTTGGAGTGCTGATATGTGCACATTGATGGTGTCACGGAAATGCTCATTATCATACTGATCCCAGAGAAATGTAGTTTGTCTTCACTTGCCCAGCAAGGAAGCAAAATAAATAAAATAAACAATGCATAATTTCATAAACTTCTATCGTATTCCCCTTTAAATTCACCTTTAAAAAGTCTCAAATGCTTCAACTTTTCCTCATAGGGGATTCCACCCCCTTACTAATTGTGGTTGCCCTTTTCTGAACCTTTTCCAATTCTGCAATATCCTTTTTGAGGTGAGGTAGCCAAAAATGTACACAGAATTCCAGATGCAGCCACGCCACAGATTTGTATAATACCATTGTGATATATACTGACCCAGGTAATTATAAACTTCAGCAACATTAGTAGCCGGTACACACTTATACAATTGTGGTAAACATATAAAACAGGAAAGGGAGCCACACAAATGACTTCCACTCAATTTCAGTTGTTCTGTGTGTGTTCACTGTGAGTTCCAATTTGTTAATGTGTTTTCCTTTTGCACGTTATAGGCTTATATCCTGGTTAAATATTGCTTCAACCGCAGGACATCCATGGCACCACATGCAGCCTGAATTGGGTCCCTGCAGCTAAACTTCCCAACAAATACTAGCATGTCGCTTGTTTCCTCAGTAATTTACCATGCTGAATAACCATCCCTTCCTGAGCTGAATATTAAATTAAGGCAAATGAAACCCGGGCAATGCAGCAAAGATAACAATGTAATAGTTGCAATACCTGCCACTTTACAAAAATAAAGATTCTTAATCAAGTGGAAACACCTGCTAAGACAATACGAACACCAAGGCATTTGATAACAAAATAAACACAGTCCGATTTTGTCAGCATGAGCCTAAGGGTGCTTTTGCAGAGAGGTGATGAAATCAGAAGCACAGATGTGTTGTGTTTCCAAGGCAATGTGCAGTGAGTTGAGCCTCTCCCTCTCTCCCTCTCTCCCTCTGTCCGTCTGCCTCTCGTTCTCCATAGTGTCTACACATTTGGGACATATGCAATACCCTCATCACCCAGTCCCCCCACAGCTTTGCCAGGCTGCTGCCCTCAGGGATGCAAGAGCAACAGCCCACATGAATTATAATAATTGTAATAGTAACAATGTTCATGCCAAAGTCAAACCTGCCTAGCCTGGCTTCCTACACGGCATGCAGTGAGCAGCACTGCCTCTTGGTGCCTACAAATCCAGTGCAGACATCTGCACAAGGGAAGCCCTTGCTTATCCAGCTGTTTAGTCATAGTCAACGTTTGACTGTTAGGACAGGCTTGGGCAGGACTGGAACTTAGAGGGGAGGGGTGTTATGTACTGAGTTGAATAGCATTCAGAGTGCAGCAGTCTGATTGGTCCTAGAACAATGCAGCCGTATGATTGGTCCGCAGGAGCCACCCAATCCAGCTCCAGGTGGAAGTGAATCCACAACCTGATTGGCCTATAGGAGAATCCCGGAATTAGCCAATCACGTGCAGCCCACTTTGTAAATAATGTATATAAAGAGCATGAAATCCTCGATTCCGACTCCGAGTATATTTCAGTATGTGTGAAGATTGAATTTTTAAAATCCATCTCCGCGAGGCTTCTACAGAATCTACAAACTCCTATCTGTAACAATGTCAACTTCAGAAAACAGAGAAAAGCACACAGAATATGGGAACCTGTGCTTTTAGTATCTCTGTTCCTTCCTGGCATCTACACCTGAACAAATGTTCTATGTAAAGTTCATTGCATGGTTGTATCCCATGTTTTGAAACATTATTCATTACTGTCCTGTAATGAAAATCTAAGTGTGGACTGATTGTGCCTTCAAGTGGCTGTGATTCTTCAGCCCAAATACTTGACTGTGTTTTTTTTACATGTTTGCTGAAGTGCTGGAGCAGGAAGAGCCATGGAGCAGGAAGAGCCATGGGCTGAAGTGCTGGAGCAGGGGGAGGAGTAAAGAGTAAGCAGATTTACATTTTCAGAGAGGCTGCCCAGTCATTGGACTCTTGGCTGGATGGCAAGTAAACCTGAGGGAAAGTATCTAGTATGCATATTAATTGGCACCACTCTATCCAAAGAGATGATCATGAGTCCAAAATGCATGCTCACTATGAAAGTCTACAAATCCCAATCAGGAAAACCAAAACAGCTGCCAAGCCTCTGTTTACTTAGAGCAGGCATGGCCAAACTTGGCCCTCCAGATGTTTGGGGGCTACAACTCCCATCATTCCTAGCTAACAGAACCAGTGGTCAGGGATAATGGGAATTGTAGTCCCAAAACATCTGGAGGGCCAAGTTTGGCCATGCCTGACTTAGATTGAAGCTAATAACCAGTTAGAAAAGTGCTTTGAATACACACACACACACACACACACACAGCGTCTCTGAAGCAATGCAAAGTACTAAATGCCAATTAATATTTTTAAAGAGATTGCTTTGTGCCCAGTAATTTTTAATACCCTTGATCAACACTGGCTGCAGTATTGAGACCAATACTAGCTACAATACAGCTGGAAACATATGCCAAGCATATTGGGAGCCAACTGATGATCCCCAGGTATGATCCTCCCCCTATTGTGTGGGCAGGGTGGTCCCTCCCCCTACCTGGCCTGATCACCTTGGCAACGCCTCCCCAGGCGGGATTGGGCAACTGGCTGAGGTAGGCGGAGACCTCTAGGTATCCCACCTGGGGAAGGCGAAGCCAAGCCTGTGCTAATGGTGCCGCATAGGGTCCGGGGGGCTGCGCGCGACCACGCAAAGGGCGCCCCCCATTTAATGGTCATTGTTTATTCAAAAAGTCGAATAAAGAGACTTTGATGCAAAGGGAAAGTAAAGTTCGGGGTTGGCATGCTGGCAAACTTCCAAATCACAGGGTCAAGTTAGCATTTTCTTTTCAAGCATTGTTATTTAGAGCTTTTCAGCCTGGAATGTGGTGGAAGGTATTCTCCTTTTTCTGGCACTTGTCCAATGACAATAAGTTTACATTTCCTTTGCAGTGAAGGATAACACCAAATGGAATAAGATCTGACGCTTTCTCTTTTCATCTAGATGGTGGCATTTCTGAGTCTTGCAGACTCTGGGAGTGCTACAGAAACACATTGTACTTGATTCATCTGTGAGGATTTGATGGACATGGACTGCAAATAATAACAATTGAGGCACAGCAGACACAATGCAATGATGTAATTCCATTAGCATTTTGAAAGGAAAATTCAGGTAATTCTATTAACATATAATACAACAGCATACTGCCATTAACGTATATACTGAGGACGGAAACCATTAAGTGAATGTCATATATCAAAAACTGAATGTCCAGAACAGTGTGTCCTCAATCCCACCATGTCCACCTACCCTTTATAAATTATACCCCTCCTGTGCTGCACCATTAAGAGGAGCCACAATTTTATTTGTACCTAATCCCCATTTTGGAGGGGGGAAAAAAGAAGTCTGGCAATATGACTATGAGCTCTGAAACGGAATGAGTAGTAAGGTCTATGCCAAAGGCAAATTTAAAGCATACTCACTGAAATAAAATGAATTAAGTAAGTCATGTCTAAGTTCATGGTTTCAATGGGCCTACTCTTGAGTATGGCTTAGCTGGATACACACCAATACATTTAGAATTACCCACAGATTTGGGGACAATAGGGGATTGGTCCACTCCACTGGCAATTGCAGGTATGGAAGAACCTAGCCACAATGGGAAGGGGGAGAGAGTTGGTCCTTTTTACACAAATGTTTTCTGGCAAAGGTAGATAGTCACTTTCATCAAAAAGACCCTGCCCAGATCACCACCATCGTTCATGGATAGTCAAGAAAAACATATTGACACTGTGATCCCAGAAGTCTCTAAATTAGTGCTTAATAGATAGTTTCATTTGGTTAAAATTAAATTCTTGCTGCCTCAATAGCCTACCCAGTAATCTTTATTTCACAGTTGGGTTGTTGCCTATTGTGGAAATATTAAAAGAAAGGATGAAAATATGTATTATATTCACCCGCGTATTAAACTAGAGCTACCTCTGCTTTTTTCACCTTTTTCCTTTTCGACCTGTGGATTCCTCTTAAGCTCAGTGTTTCCTAATCAGTATCTGCCAGGTATCTGTTCATCTGTATTCCACTTGCTATCTCCAGAAGACTAAAGAAAAACCTCTAATGGACTTAGGAGGAAAGAACTTGGCTAAGCCAAGTATCTCTTGTTAACATGACAAGTGGAACAAGTAATTAATTATTATTATTTTAGCTTCAAAGCAGTTATACTTGAGGGTTGCAGGTAGGGAACTGAACCAAAAGTCAAGTATTTTCTTTTGAACGTTTATGGAAGCTCAATGTTTAGGAAAATGCTGACATGTAGGTGGTAAAACTGGACTTCAAAGAGTTCATTATTTAAAAGTGAGATACACACACACACACACACACACAGTGCTTTTTTATTTAAAAATGTTTAGGGGTACTCTCATTTTGACTCAAGAAAATCACCATTTTATAATTCAAGTTGGGGAAAATAAATACAGTAAATAGACAAAAGTACAAAGATTCACAAAATGTTTAGGGGTATGTGTAGCCCTGTGTCCCCCCCTGAAAAGCACTCTGTGTGTGTGTGTGTGTGTGTGTGTGTGTGTGTGTGTAAAGATTATTGCTGACCTATATGCATTTATAAATCTCAGTCCCTCACATCATCACAGCCTCATGTCCTCTCCTCTATTTGGACAAGTTCAGATACATCATTTGGTTAATACTTTTTAATGAAAAGGTAGCCCTTCAGAATTCTTAAAAAAAAAAAAAAAAAAAAAAACTTTTGAGAAGGAAGGAAGGAGCTGCTTGCGGCACCCCTGAACATCGTTCAAGTCACCCCAGGTACCACGACACACTGGTTGAAAACCTAGGGTGCAGAGAGAGTTAAGAGGTGGGTTGTTAAGCTGTGGGCTGGAGAGAAAGGGGTCGGAGAGCAATGTTTGAGAGCAATGGTTGTGGGTCTGCTTAAATCCAAGGATGCTGGGGCTATGGAAGAAGCCTCTTGGAGTATGAAATGTGCCTGTTCATCGTAGGCTCAAGTTGTATATATGTGTAAATACAGACACCACAGCCTCCACTGTGCCTCATTTCCTAAAAGGAAACACAGAACCTAGGTAGGCATCTGGTACCCCTGGAATCTCTCACTGCCATGTAAAACTATTATGTATTCCTCTATATGAAGAACAAAAGTTAATCATCTCACATAAAGTATAAATTCTGGAAAGGACAATCTGATAGCTCCTGTATAATAATAAAAAAAAACCCCAAACCATCCTGTCAATCTTCCTGAGAACAGAATCATCTGAAAACAACACGTTCAGCTTGTTCAAACATAAAATGTTAACAAGTATGAATCCACACTTGAGGGATAGCAAAGAGCAATAATGAAAGTGAGATCTAATTGTGGCAGATCAATAAGGTTCCCCGAACAATTTACACTTTTCTTTTCTCGCTTTTTAATATCACTCTTAATTTATTTTCCTTCAGTGCTTTCTACAGCTCCTTTCTGAATAGGGAAGGAAGGATGCTGGTTCATTCTCACAGAGTAACAAAGGAGGATTAAAGATTAATTTTCACTTGTCAACTGTGTACAATCTAATTGGATTTAGAACTGAAGGGGCAGTTAAAATCCACATTAGCTAAGTGATTTCTTGAAATTCCATAGCCAGTACAGTCATGAAAGACTGGATTTAGGTATAAAGTGCATCAGACTTCAAATGTTATCTTTGGAAATCGTTAAGCCTCCATTTGTATAATTACTGTAGCCACATGCATACAACTTAAACGAGTGAAGCAAAGACCTCAATCCTCTAGTCTGCAGGCAGGGAAGGAAGTCAACTCATCACCTTGTACGCTAAATATGAAATATGATTCTAAAATATGCTATAGGAAGCAAACTTTCCAGCAAGACCTCTGCACCTGGAGCTGTGTTTTGAAGTGCCATTCCCAAATAGCCCTGTCAACACAGCTTTCCATATTCAAATTGTTGGAATGCAAAGTCGAGTACCATCACCCCAGCCAAATTATCCTCCATAGTATGCAATTTAAATGAGAAACATATTCTTTTAAGATTTGCAGTTTATAAGCTCCTTTCCCACATCAGAGGTGGTTATGGGGCGATCTGAAGACACCTGAAGGCGGCCCTGTTCATGGAAGTTTTTAATGGTTGATGTTTTATTGTGGTTTTGTTATATTTTGTTGGGAGCCGCCCAGAAATTTATTATCACTAGAATGTCCTTGTAGTTTTGATTGACATGCAGCCACCATTTTCACTTGCCAAGAATGTATGTTGCAAGGGACAACAGAAAGAATTGGCATCCTTCTCTTCTTGTCATCTTTCTGGAGGAATCTGATTGGCCATTGTCAGGAGACACAATAGATTCAATGAGAACCATCAATTTGACAAGGATTTTATTGTTCTTATGATGATACTAATGAAATATTTGAAGTCACCTGCACATGTTTGGGTTTTTGATATAGGGTTTGTGCCTATGGAGGTTTGTAAAGAAACCTTCAGAGACTGAGGGTGAGGACATAGGACTTTGGGTGAAGGGGAACTCACTGGAATGTTCTCACAGCTCTGATAGCTTGGCAGCTGCCATTTTCTTTTTAGCTGTCATATTTGAGCACTCCTCTCAATATCCAGCTGTAAAGAGATATTTACAGACCTCTCTTCTGTGGTCTCCTAAGCATTTTAAAACTGAAGCTAAAGACCTTCCCCACAAAAGAAAAATGTAAATTATACAGGCATGAAGTCAAACATTATATTTGTCTCTAGCCTATTGCCCACTAGCTTCACTGAATAAAGATGCAACTTTCTATTGTTGTGGAAATGTAAAGGATTCTTCAGCCCCGCTTTTGAAAGGGAGACAGTATGTCACTGTGGTCAGTTTACAGAGTCCTCATTGCTTTGATACCTATCATTGCAATACATTCCATTTGATACAACCAACACTGTGCATCAAAATACAGAAATGGCCAGATTAAGAAAATGTTTAAAATGCAGGCAAGAAACATTTAAATGTATCATGACAAAGGACACGATTGCTTTCGCTGTATTTTTAGCAGGCTCAGAATTTGGTCGTTTCTGTACTCTTGGTTTCCCCCCACCCCCAATACATAGGAATAATTCTTAACTGAGCAGGATCACTGAATCATCTTAGCACAGTCATTACACCCCTAATTTTAATACATAAACAAGACAATGTAGATCTATAGAGATGAGGAAGACACTACATTTCAAAATAAAAATTATTGTGCCCATAATATACCCTGATATACGTATGAATAATAAAACCATGGGATTGTCAAAGTGTATATTCCATAGATTTGTATGATAAAAACATATAAAAGGAACACACCTCTCTAAGGCAAAATAATACTCTATCAAACAAAAACCAAGGGGAAGACAGTACATCTCCTTTTTAAAATTACACAATAAATCTGCAGTGCTTTATGATTTGGTATCAATGTGCTATTCATTCCATAGTAGACATAATTTCTGAATAGCAGGGGAACTGAATTAGAACAGTGGGGAGGGGGCCAAGAATTAATCGCCCACCCTCTGTTTCAGGACCTCATGATTATTCCTCAGGAACAGTCATGTTTCTGGCCAGCTTTATGGTTCTGCACACCTAGGGACTACTTGCCTATGCAAAATGATGATGGAATAATTCCACTGTAACAGAGAATCAGAGGAGATTGAAAAGCTGCCACAAATCATTGTAGGCATGGAAGGTAAAAAACACCGACACCTCACCAGACTGGAGACCTAAGTGATGTGAAGAGGACATGGAAGGGTCTAAGCATAGGGATGAGGAACCTCTCAGCTTCCAGATGTTGTTGGACTACAATTGCCATCATCCCTAGCCATTGGACAGGCATACTGGGGCAAGATGGGAGTTGGAGCCATTAAATTCTCCACTCCTGGATTAGAATAATGTTGTAAGAATGCAGGCACAACTGAATGTTCTTAAAACAAGACTAGTATTGTTGGACTCGTCTTGAAGAGCTAATGGTTGAACTATGATGTGGGTTTCCACCTCCCAGCCTCCCCCCATATCCCTTTGTCCTCCCCACTGAAAACTGAAATGGTGCACCTGCTAAAACAAGAAATTTGCCATCCAACTAATAAACAGAGGTCCCTGAAACCTAACACCAAAGGACCGCCATGTATATACACACAAACAATAAACAAATCTTAGTGTTACTTACCACTGTGAAATTCATTACTTTCAGTATCCATATCGTCATTGCTAAGTTAACAATCATGGTAACCAATAGCAAGAGGACAAAGAAGTATAGGCACCTCTTTCGCCAACCATAAATTCCTACTGGATAAAGCTGAGTGTTTTCTGTTCTGGGCAGATTGTTTTGCTGTGTTGCCAGTATATACTGTTCCCGTGTCATCTATTAAAGTAAAAATAAAATAATAAAAATATCATTAAGTATTTATCTGAATATTCAATCAAATATACCATTTAAATAGGACTATCTCTAGAACAATTGTCCCAGGTTTCAACTAATGAACTCCCAAAGGAGTTCTCCCTCTTGTTGGATGGAGTGATTAATTTACAGTAGGAAAATAACACACCTGGTTCCCCCCCCTTTAACCATCAATGTTTACCCCCTGCCCCACTTTAGCCATATAATACAGGCATAAAGTTTCAGAGAATTAACATACATAATGAGAATTAAAGAAGAAATTAGACAAAAGAGGATCAAAACTACAGACATATCTGGATTAATATTTCACACACACACACACCCCTGAAGCACTTTACAAGTGTTCTGCCTTCTGGAAACACTTTCCACATGGAATTGTCTGCAAAATATCCCTTCCCCAGTCTTCAGATTTAATATTTTATCAAATGATGGTGATAATCTGCACGGATCAGCTGAGAAGGGGGCCATGTGTCCTGCATGTGGCATCCACAGCTACTCACTTTGACCTCACCCACAACCTAGAGGGTTGGTCAAGGGTGAATGCAGCTGTCAGGCCAAAAACTATATTAATGGACCTATCCAATGTATTTTAAGAGTTTCTTCAACAAGCACTTCTCTTAGAGTCCACATGCCAGGAGAACAAGTTTGCTTTTGTATAAGAAGTAGGGCCTTCTTGGTAGTTGTGCCCAACCTGTGGAATGCCCTCCCTTCAAATGTCGAAGAGATAAATAATGATACAACCTTCTGTAGACATCTGAAGGCAGCCCTGTATTAGGACACTTTTCATGTGTGGTGTTCTGTTGTTGTTGTTGTTGTTGTTGTTGTTGTTGTTGTTGTTGTTGTTGTGTTTTTATATATTATGTTGGAAGCTGCCAAGAGTGGCTGGGGCAACCCAGCCATATGGGTGGAGTATAATCATCATCAACACCATCCTACAATTTTTTATGGTAAACAATGCAATAGTGCAGCCATCCCCAAACTCAGCCCTCCAGCTGCTTTGGGACTACAACTCCCATGATCCCTAGCTAACAGGACCAGTGGTCAGGGATGGTGAGAATTGTAGTCCTAAAACAGCTGGAGGGCCAAGTTTGGGGATGCCTACAATAGTGCATTATGGCTGCAATCCTAGACACAGTTACTCAGGAGTAAGTCAATAGAACAGAATGGGATTTGCTTCTGATTAGATATGCATAGGATTTTGCTGCAAGGGCATCATATTTGATTTACATTAATTTCCACCCATTTGGCAAGCATTTTACAGTGTTGTACCACTTCCCCGTTCCCACTAAGAGTATCTTTCTCCCTCCCATCATTGGTTGTAATTATACAATACAAATGTGTGTGTGTGTCGTATGTATATATCAGAGCCATATTACAAAGCTGAAAGGAGGGAAGCTAAATTAAAAAGACAAAATAAGATGAATAAATGAAATCTTGGATCCATTAAACTCAATAGGAATCTCAGTGCCTACTTCAGCTCAGACTTCGTTTTACCATATATAATGTTAATGAAAACTTCTGCGTTGCCTTCAAGTGCAAAATAAATGGTTTCCAAAACATCATTTTGCATGAAGTGAAAAACAAGGAAGAAGTATGTATGAATACGGATGAATTAAATACTCAAGTACTTGCTATACATTTGGCTGGTGTTCAAACACCGTGAAAAACCCTAGTCTGTGTAGATAATCAAGTTCACCTCAATGCACTCTTCTTCTCCCTCCTGCATTGCTCCCATGTGAAGCATTACAATACCACCAACACTCCCTTTCCCCAAGAGCATAATAAGAGCCCTGCTAGATCAGACCAAATCCCCTTTTAACTAACATTCTATGCTCACTGTGGCCAACCTGATGTGCTGCTGATAAGCTCAGCAGTGGGACCTGAATACAACACAGTGTTCCCCCAGCCATAGAAACATAGGGCACTGCATCACACTGAGTTAGACCATTCGCTCCTCTGTCTGTCACAGAGCTGGTTCTTTGCCTCACCTCACAGAAGACACGGCTATAAGCTTAAACAGGATCTTGTTCTTAACAACGTCAGCCATAGCTTGTTAAAGCAGAAGCAAGCAGGAAAGATGAAAGAGAAACCAAAACATGGGTGGTACCAGAGATGAGGCAAATGCTCCCCCAAACAAGCAGCTCATCCCCTTTTCCCCTCCATTGCTAGACTTCTGTCATTAACATATATTGCATACCCTGCAACATTTCTCTTATGAAAATAGGGATGTCCTATTTAATTAATAATAATAATAATAATAATAATAATAATAATAATAATAATAATACACCACCCATAGGATCCACGGGCTACTTTGGGTCTTCTCTCTAAGGTAGTCTATTTTAAAGCTTTTAAGTGTTTATATGCCTATCACACTTTTAAACTTAAAATCCATTGCTGTATATTGTTTTAAATGTTTGTTTTGCTATTGGGATTGTAGTTCCATTTGTGTTTCTCAAGCTGGTCTCTGACCGTAATAAATTTCATGTGCCCCACCCATTTGACTCGGTTGCCCCAGCCACTCTGGGCAGCTTCCAACATATAAAAAACATAATAAAACATTAAACCTTTAAAAAAAAAAAAAAAAACTTTCCTATACTGGGCTGCCTACAGGTGTCTTCTAAAGGCTGTATAGTTACTTATCTCCTTGGGTCAGGGGTCTCATAACTCCATAGCCTCCAATATTCCTCGGATGAAAACAGGTGTTATGTACTGAAGTTCTCACCCTGGGCCAGCAGGGGGATACTGTAGATAGTTTTCACTCAGGTCCACATATGCAAATAAGGAATTGAAAGTGACGTTCAGTGACTGGATAGTTATAGAAAGTTGTTACTGTTGCATTGTTGTGGTGCTCTACATAAGCAGGCTGGCTGAACCCTTCAGTTCAGTTCTGTTCTGGGCTGTGAATAAACAAGAGCTGTCTGAAGAATTGCTGTGTCATCTGATATGTTCACCCACAACTTAACAACAGGGATGTCCTAAGGAATAGCAGAACATTACAGGATCAAGACAGAAGAAACCAGGACGGCTTCTGTAAATCCAGGACTGTCCCTGGAAAATAGGGACACTTGGAGGGTCTGATATTGCTATTTTTTTCTTTCAGACATATTAACAGCTGGGAGGGACGCAACTCACTGGACTTTAGCTTCCATCTTTGCCAACTACCACCTCCAGTTCTTGCAACTGATCGCAATGCCATTTCTTGCATAAAGGGGCATCCTGTGAATAAAATGGTTGTGGGATGCATCCTGGCCCCATCTCAGATGTCCAAGCTGCATTTCTTCCAGAATGGGGCCAGAGCCTTTCATTCCTCAATTAGCCTGGGATGCAAGGCCTTAGCTGGGCTCTCTAACATTTACATTGCTCAGAGCTGGCTCTGAATAAAGGTTAATAGTTGAAGCAACTGGGACCAGAAGCAAAGAAATGATGGACTCAGCTACTGGTCCTTTCACTCTCCTCCAGACTCAGGAGGGGGAAAGCAAATGACGCAGATTAAATCTCATGGGGAAAATAGTTCACTGTTCTCAATTAAAACAATTCTAGTCTTCATTTCAAGCTAGTCTCAATATATGGTAATTTAGAAAGTTAATAACTGAGAATGTCAGGGCACATGTATTCACTAGATTGCTAATCTTCTGGTATTTAGCAAAAATTGCTTTAATGATTTCTGGATTAACTTTTACGGTATCCCTTCATTTCCACATCCTTTTATTCTAACAAAAATTTATGATCTGTTCAGTATGCACACCTGCATTTTTTCCTCATACAAAAATGGTTCAATATTAATGACTGGCAAAAATGAAATGAAAGACTTCTGTTGTTTTAGAGCCATTTTCCTCATTAACAAGACACGATACAATTAATGTTTTCGACCTTTCAGTGTAAGAAGCGATGTCTCAAATTTAAGGAACAAACCAATAAGCATATGCTCTCTCTCTCCAAAGTGGTAACACATGCTGTTTATGTATCAAACATTTGCCGTATTTCCAAACAAGTCCACCCAAACAGGAAATGTTATCCTTTCTGCAACAAGCAAGATGTATTCAATTACTGTATCGGTTAAAAGGCAATTGGGGCAGAGAAAGGAGCCATGGTGGGAATGGAATTTTCTTTTAGCAATGATGCTTGGAGCCACTGAAGCTGGTAAGGCAGAAGTAGAGGGACCAAAAGTAGGCGGAGCCAATGTCCAGGGGAGCCATCACCTGAGTGGCAGCGAGTTACGGTATACACCTGCAGGTGGGGTCTGGCTTGAGGAAAGGTTTGAGGGTGGTGGGGCAGTCAGTGCCCCATTCATCCCAATGGACCAGCTTCTACCTTTGAGAGATTGTCATAAAACAATTAGGAAAATGCAAGCTGTGATGAGGCCGACACACAAAGCCCTTTCTCAAGAGAATATAAGGAAGGGCAGAGTGAATACTGCATTACTTCAGGGGAAATTGCTTTGCAATAATATTAATATTATGCGACTGCACACAAACTGGAAATTTTCAATTAAACAATGACAGATTTTCATGAGAGAAAGAGAGAGAGAGATTGTTGCAGAAAGGGTGTTCTCCCTGAGAGAGAGCACATGTTGCGGTGGGGGCCAGCAGGCCACCCCACTGTTGCTGGGCAGATATGTTTGGATGGCCACAGGCAGTGATTGGGTAATTCGAGTCTCTGGGGAGATTTTGAAGTTACCAATTTGGAGGAGGGGTCAAAGGTTTTAAATACTGGACACGCAGCTTTGGGTGTCCTCTTGGGCTGCGTGCACCGGATCACCCCCCCACCCTCCCAGAATTGGGGAGGTTCTTGGCTTGACCTTGCTATGCCTGTCATGGGGTCGCCTGCTGTTGGGGCAGGGGCCTGGTAGGAATTTTGTCCACTTGGCTGATTGGCTGGTGACATTTGGTTTTTGCCTACTGCGTAGCAAATCATCACAACTTGTAAGGTTGGCGGTTAGGCATTGGTTAAAATTGGTTGGTGGAGGGGTAAGTGCCTTCCCCTCCAATGGTGGTGCTGCAAGGGAATTCCGTTAAAGGAATCCAGGGACTTGCCATCCTTTCGTCCAAGTCCCTGGCATCAGGCTTGGGCCATGCAAGCCCCCGGGAGCATGCAGGTGAGAAGTGAGGGTCTGATGCCCAGCTTCATTTCTCCCCAATATTGTTTTCCCTGACTGGCTTGCGCTGGAATCTGGAAGTCAGTTCTGTCCCTGGGGCAAGGACAGATAGTCGTAACCAATGCCTAAGCAACCACTCACGTGTGTATTTAAATAAAGTTGTGGCCAAAATCATGCCAAAAACCTTTAACAAAATTGATGTGTGAAGTGTGAGTTTATTTGGGGTGGCTTGGGGACCTTGACACGCAACTGTGGAGAACTAGATTTAAGATTGGAGAAATGAGAAACTTGAGGTACCAAAATTAATAGGTTTCTCTATCCTTGGCTGCCACGCATCCACTGCCACTCCATCATTTCCCTCTGGTGCTATAATAATTTCTGCAGTGCTGTAAGTGACTTCTCAAACACAAGTTGGACCAGCTGAATTTTTGCTATGGGGTGAATTTCCTGTTAGGGAGAGTTCAGAACTGTGAAGTTCCTCCCCACTCCTTCAAAAAGGCTCACCCCTTTGTAAGTTGGGCCCAATCCCTTTTAGGTTTGGGTCCAGTCACTAGCCATCCCTTCCCTGCCAGTTAACTTGCTTCTTAAGCAAAAGTTTTTGCTTTTACTAACTAACAGGTATAACCACCAGCAGGTCACGCTTGTGAAATACAGAAGAGAGCTTATGGCCTGGAACAAGAGGCTGCAAACAATAGTTATGAGCATGCCTAAAAGGGGATCATGAGGGTTTCTCTTAATTGCACTAAGAACTTATAAAGTCCTTTGAAGGGTCTACCTTTAGTACACATCATTTATAATTTCAAAATCCAGATTTCAAATTTGGGGGAGCTGAAGAACAACTTGGAACCTGAAAATCTGAAATGGAGCTTGAGCACAACTTTCATTTAATTTGAAATGTGCTCAGATTTGGTTGGTGCTTTGACAGTGCTAAGTATTGGTGCAGCTGTCTTTCAAGAAACCACATGGCATTCTGTGGTCTTATATTATTATTATTACTATTATTATTATTAATACCCCACCCATTTGGCTGGGTTTCCCCAGCCACTCGGGGTGGCTTCCAACAGAACACTAAAATACAATAACCTATTAAACATTAAAAGCTTCCCTAAACAGGGCTGCCTTCAGATGTCTTCTAAAAGTCTGGTAGTTGTTTATCTCTTTGACATCTGATGGGAGGGCGTTCCACAGGGCGGGTGCCACTACCGAGAAGGCCCTCTGCCTGGTTCCCTGTAACTTGGCTTCTTGCAGTGAGGCAACCGCCAGAAGGCCCTCGGCACTGGACCTCAATGGGCGGGGGGTGGAGACACTCTTTCAGGTATACTGGACTGAGGACGTTTGACATTCTATGGCTTCGTATGATTTATATTTCCACAAAACATCTGATAAAGACTGGCCTCCACTTGTGCTGCTTCTACCCATCTGTCTCAACTACCAGCTGTCAGCACCTGATGCAGGGGGAAGTTCTCCTAACCACTTGGCAGGATGATACAGATCCCTGGTTATCCAAGCACACGGTGGCAAGTGCTCATCGATACCCAGGCAGAGATAAGCCAATAAACATTCCCTTGTATCTTCCTTTCCTGGATAATTTATTCTCAACAAAAATATGATGTTAGGACGAGGACACGTGACTCAACCTCCATCCGTATATAGATCAGATTATTATTTTGTGCTTGCGTGGAGACTCTGAGCCATGTGAGCTGTGAAACTCGTCACAATAGCTTGGGGAGAAGCCTTTTAAAATAGACACTCTAAGCTAAAAGTGTGCGCATCAGCATTTAGAGTGAATAAGAAAAGAGAAAGGGGAAGGGGGGGGGGAATCCACAATCTGCTGCTAACCAGCCACAGAAGCTAGGGAGAACTCTTTCAAAACCTTATACAGGTAATTTACCAGAACCAGCTGGCTTCCTTTACTCCCCCTGACAGTAACATGCCCTCTAGCTATGCAGTCCATGCTGTGGCCACCTCTCTTCTCTCTTCAACATGCCAGCAAGTCACTCACCCTGCTTTTGGTTTGTGCAGCATGGGGCATTAATTAAACTTACAGATGAAGCATTATTTCACATTTCCTTCGTGCTGTTTGGCTGGCTGGCATCCTACCATATGTAGGGTAATATGTATCACACAGTGTAGCTGATGGCGCATAACAGCACCGGAGTCATCATTTCTCCGGCTGCAAACTCATAAATACATACATTATGTATTAAAAAATGGCACCGTATTTCAGGCGTGATAGATAAAAATTGGACTTTTACCATTTAACTATATATAATGGCCAGTTATTCTTCCCGCTATGGATTGATTTGTAAAAGAATGACTCCACGAGTCAGACAAATAGATTTACCATGGAAGCTCTTTTCAAAGGCAAGCGGCTTAAATATACCTAGTCTTGTCATTTTTATTTTTTTTATTTTTAAGAAACAGATAACGCTGCTCAAACTGATTTATTCCGACTTATCTCCTACAACTAGGCCTTATTTCCTAGAGCTAAGCTCTACGACTTTTTAAAAAGAGTAAATATAATTCTGTGTTCATAACCTATATCACTTTTCCTTCGCAAGGTATCTATTGGATATTTAGGAGCTGGGGTATTGTTTAGGGGCCTCGTTGGGACAGGCTGTTGATGTTATTGATATTTTTTGTAATTCATTTTAGATCTTGTGATTTATGTAGAAATTGTTCCATTTGGCTGTGTATTCTTGATGTTTATTTTTTATTACTACTTTTCTTACATTGCAATTATGCATCTTTTTCATGTCATAAGCTACCTTGAGCATGGTTTGAACTATGGAAAGGCAGCATACTGTGTGTGTGTGTGTGTGTGTGTGTGTGTGTGTGTGAATCGTGCATGTAATGAGCACTAAATTACCTGGTTGGATTTTTTGTTGGACATACCAAAGCTTTTGCCCCAAAAGTCTATCCCAAGTCTAACTTTGGTCTCTCCCAAACCCAACTAAAAACCAAATTATCCCCATCATGACCTCAAAATAACATTATCTTGAGGGGTTCTGATCCATCATGGAATGTTCCCTCTTGAATCTCCCAACCATTCCCTCTCACACTTACACAACCCTCATGAGCCTCCAAGGCCCATCAACCTCCAAACCCTTTCCCTCCCAATGGCAATGTGAGGAAAGAAGGAAGCCATTATCCCTTCCTCACCTCAGTAGCACTAGGAAGCAACCCAAGATCAGTAGATGGAGCCCTCTCCGTGGTAACCACAGCCTTCGGTGTTTTATCTTGTATCTACCTGGAGGAAGTATTTTACTGCAATAGCACCGACGCTTAACAGCCCTTCCCTCAACAAGACATAGGCAGGATACTCCATCTTTTTGTCACATGAATCAAATATATTTGTTCATACAGTCATTTCCTGACAATGTTGCCTGCACACCAAGAGCCACCAGAATGGGATGTATATGAAATGCTGTGAAGGGCTACAGGAAAGACTGCAGTCTATCAGGGACTGCAGGGAAGAGTGGCCAGAGAAAGAGCCCAAAGTGGCTGGGATTTGCACTGTTGAAGGATTGTCTAAGTTTTCTCTCTCTCTGTACACCATGCCACTCCATATCTACAGGCTACATGAAGTTACGCCTGGAACCAAAAGTCCTCCCACCACTGAGAATTATGTAACCCACCAGTCCGTGTAATCCACCTTAATTGACTTGCAGGTACAAATTAAGAATTTTGTTCTTTCAGAGAAATATGGCACTCCAAACAATGGTGGAGCCATTAGGGAGATGTTTCTTAATAAGCATAGTAGGTTTCTCACCACCCATTCTTCTGCAAACCCATGTTCAAAACCTAAAGACAGGAGATTTCACTCAACTCAGGAGCCACAGTCAATTCCTTCCACCCTTTATGCATACAGTGGTCATGCTCATCCAGCCTACCTACTTTCATGCCACTCAGACAGAGTTATTTGCTTTTCACACCAAGGCCACACAGGCATTTACTGCTAGATTGGATTGGCATATGTTGCCCTTCTCAGTGAGACTGCTCACGACTCAAAGACAATGGCTGCCCAGAAGCTTTCTGTTCAAGATGAAGGTAGTCTTCCCTTACCATTTATGACCTCATTGCTCTGCTAAGGCATAGCTTTTCACTTAAGAGTTCACCATGGGAGTTTCTCTGTAGGCATCAATACTCAAATCCTTCCTTCTTTTCAAACCATGTTCCAGGGAATCCAAGAAAGATTTTGAGGGCTTCTTCAATAATGACCTAGCTTCCTTAAAACAAATCTTCCCTTGAAGTCCTGGATGTTTCCTAGGCACACTCAATGTTCACATGGATTAGTAGTGACACATTAAGGTCTTGATTCCTGCCCTTATGTGAATGGATTTGTTTACCTAGAATACGTTACAGAAGCCTCACCAATGCATATTTGGTTCTTCAGTAGACAGATCATTGTGGAAATGTGGGTAGTGTTCTCTGAACATTAGGAATGATTGGAAAGTATACGTGAAAAAGACTAGAAAGTCTATTTATTTTCAGATTATCTGTTTATTGAGCATTGCCATTTGTTTGCAGTAAGGTTAGACAAACTGATTTGGTTGGCTGTCTATTGAGCTTTCATTCTGACTTATTGCCTTATTCTTTCTGACATCTCCCACACTTTACAATAGATTTCCCCGTCACTTTTCTTGTCACAAAACATCCAATCTTTTCAGGGAGTGAGTTGGCAAGAGCTCCAAACCAGCTTTAATTGTGCAACCGGAATTTGCCAGGATGTGGCTGAATGTCACATGACCATGGAAGCGACCATCGAAAGCTTGGGCCAAAACGTCTGTCTAGAGAGAAAAAAATCTATAGAATAAAGCCAAATTATTTGTTTAAAAAATTACTGAATTCAGAGGAACCTAATTGTTTCATACCCTCTCCTCTCTAGGAGGGGGGCGGGGAAGAACACTTTCCCTTGACATAGGTGTCTATGGGGTTTATGTCAGCATGTGTCTTCTGATACTGCAATTTGCTTGCCTGTACACTGTCAATGAGAATTCCACTTTCCTGCTAAGTCAATACAATTAGATTACTACCAAGACTTCATTACAGCCACAAGCAGGACAGCCGCTGAGGTATACAATTTTCACCCTATGATCCCAGAACTACTAAACAGTTATTGGAACAATTGTCTATAAAAGGACAATAAATGCCTCTATCTTAAATATTGTTTTCCAATGCCATTTTCCCGCTGAAAGGGAAAGGGAGTTAAAAGGGGGGGAACGATTGTAAGTTAGATACTGCTATTAGCATTACCGCTTAGTGAGAACATTTGCTGGTGCTCTGTATTTAACATATTTAATTATAATGCATGTCATGCAATCACAATCGCGGCATGCACTCAGGAAGAATAATCCTATGATGAACAGTTTCCATATTTTCAGAGATTTGGGAGGAGGATGTGGATGCCTTCCAGCGCAAAAGGTTAAGGGGGGGGGGAGAAGTGCATTTATTTATGTAGGCAGAAAAGTGGGGCTTCTGCAAGTGGTGTATATAACAACATTATCAATGAAACACAGGTAAAATTAGCAACACTGGTAAAAGCAGGTATGGTAGACATTATCAATAAAATGCAGAAATCACCAATAGTATACAGTGGTACCTCAGGTTACATATGCTTCAGGTTATATACACTTCAGGTTACAGACTCCGCTAACCCAGAAATAGTGCTTCAGGTTAAGAGCTTTGCTTCAGGATGAGAACAGAAATTGTGCTCTGGCGGCGCGGCAGCAGCAGGAGGCCCCATTAGCTAAAGTGGTCTTCAGGTTAAGAACAGTTTCAGGTTAAGAACGGACCTCCGGAATGAATTAAGTACTTAACCCGAGGTACCACTGTGTATGTGTGTGTGTCTAAGTAGCTTTGGTTGGGGGCGGGGCAGGGAGGAAGTAGCTCAGTTGGTTTAGAGTGTGGTGCTGATAACACAAAGGTTGCAGGTTTGAGCCCTGTTGGTGACAGCTGCATATTCCAGCTTTGCAGGGGGTTGGACGAGATAATTGTCAGGGTGCGTTCCAGCTCTAAAATTCTATGATTTTAAGTTTTCAGCAAGTGTTTAATCAATACAGAGAAGGCACCTGCCTAATGCCAATATGACATTTCGAAACCATAAGTGCGGCCACGCTAAAAGATTGTCTCCAACCAACACGATATAGCACCTGTAAACATTTTAAGTTCTGCATACCAAAATGCTTTAATATATGGGAAGGGATTACTAAAGTAAACTGATTCCATGCTGTTACGGGCATTATGTACCCATAATAAAACCTTGAACTTAGTCCAGAAACAAACTTGGCAGCTAGTACAGATCTTTAAGCGCAGGTATAGGATGCTCATCGAATTTCACTCCTGTCAGCAGTTGTGCTGAAGCATTCTGCACTAATTCAGCCTCAAGGGAAGTCCCACATAGAGTGCATTGCAGTAACTCATAAAGACATTTTTTTAAACAACAAAAAACACTGTTTTATATTAGTTGTGCTTATTGTATAACTTTTGGTTTTGGAAAAGTGGATGCAAAAGTTAAAATAAATAACCAACAAAGGAATGCACCCATATTTGTTCAGTGGCCTGCCTTGCAGATTCAGAATTTGCTACTTTATTTTTAAAAAATTGCAGGGAGCTAAACTAATAGCAACAGAAAACAAATATCGACCAAGGCACCACTGAGAATCTTGAGGCTGTAATTCTATCAAGCAATTCAGATACTATTATAAACCCACGAAGAAAGCACTTAGGCATGTTTCTGTTACCCCATCAAGTCTCCAAAAAGAAATTATTCAAAATCTGCATCCCTACCCCTCCATTTTATGAGACATGCAGCTTCAATTTCCCATTTTCCTCTCTTGTGTTGTTTTCTATCATTATACATATAGAGGTATTTAAAAACATGCTGCTTGACTTATCAGCAACGCCAGTGATTCTGCATTTAACATTTTTGGCCATACTTTCGAGATGGGAACTTCTTTCCCAGATACCAAACTGCACAACGATCTTGATGAACCTCCCCATTCCGTAAGCCTTGAAACTTCCCAGTACAGTGGTACCTCGGGTTAAGTACTTAATTCGTTCTGGAGGTCTGTTCTTAACCTGAAACTGTTCTTTACCTGAAGCACCACTTTAGTTAATGGGGCCTCCTGCTGCTTCTGCGCCACTGCTGCAAGATTTCTGTTCTCATCCTGAAGCAAAGTTCTTAACCCGAGGTAATATTTCTGGGTTAGCAGAGTCTGCAGCCTGAAGTGTATGTAACCTGAAGCGTATGTAACCCAAGATACCACTGTAATGTATAAAATCCGTAATTGCCTGGATAACTCTTTTATTCTGTCCTTCACTACTGAATTTCAAAACAGTGCTAGGAAGAGAATGGAATTCTCTTGCCGCTTGGACCCTTTAGATTTCTAAAAATATTTTGTATTTGTATTTTGTATGTTCTAGAGTGATATGACACTATAAACCTAATGCATCTTTTCTTTTTAAGGGACATCACTGGTTTCCTTTTCTAATACAGTGGGTAAAATCTAAAGCCTGGTGGTTGCACCTAGTCCATTTTAGTCTCACCTCACTTTGCATCCCATCTACATTTATTACTTGGAAGACTGCAAACCATGGTACAAATTTGGGCAGTTTATATTCAGCTCATAGGCTGTATGTGACCAGCACCTGCTCAGTAGGGTCATTTTATTTCTTTTTCAAGTATTACGGAAAGCATAATTTATTGCCTTTCCATTACGGCCCCATCATCTGCTTTCTGAACTTTCTTGTCTGCCTGAAACCCATTATTCAATAGCACTAGTAGGCTGGAGACAGTGTGCTGATTTCAAAATGTAATCCTGGCATTTCTAAAAGGTCCGAATCTGGGAGAAGGGAGGAGGATATCTGTGCTCACCTCAGAGCAATAATCAGGCATATTGGTAAGCTCAGGATGAAGCCTTATCAAGCAAGAGATGTTTAGGGGTTGTTAGAGCCTGCTGAGCTGAGGCTCACTAAAAGATTAGACATGGAAAGATCCTGAAGCTGAGGCTCCAATACTTTGGCCACCTCATGAGAAGAGAAGACTCCCTGGAAAAGACCCTGATGTTGGGAAAGATTGAGGGCACAAGAAGAAGGGGACGACAGAGAACGAGATAGTTGGACAGTGTTCTCGAAGCTACTAGCAGGAGTTTCACCAAACTGCGGGAGGCAGTGGAAGACAGGAGTCCCTGGCATGTTCTGGTCCATGGGGTCACAAAGAGTCAGACACGACTAAATGACTAAACAACATCTCATTGATTTTACATTGAGGGCTGACCAAATCACTTATTAAAAAACATTTCTTTAGCTTTTTAAAAAATAAGGATTGGTATTGAAAGTTTTCAACATAAAATACAATAAAAATCAAACTAATCTAAATAACAAAAATTATAAGAAGCCAAGAAATGAAAAAAGGAGACAAAAGAAATGAGAGAAAGAGACAAAAAGAGATAAAGGAGGGAGGAAGTATCTATAAGGGCCCTTTATCACATTTATATCATATCATCTCTCCATAAAGGTAGACCCTCCCATCTCCCACATGGTAGCCGACTTCTTTTCCCAGTCTCCTACTCTGAAAGAACCTTTCTACCCTGCCTTTCCTGCAGGGATCATCTCCCTCCAACTATCCCCTTCCTATGTGTGCCCTCCTCAATCCAAAATAAAGGACTCCTAATAGAGAAAATAAAATAACACAACATAAGAAGTACTTCCACCTTTCAATTACATATATGCCAATAATTCAAAGTATTTAATATACACACTCCAGAGTAATTCTTGCTGTAGTTAATATCCAGCCTTCCCTTCCCATTCTGCAAGATAGCATTTTCCCCAAACTTCTTTCCCCAGGCCCAATATTTAATTAATCAGAAGTTCCAATATGAGTCTTCATATTTTTATGAGGCCCCGGCACCAGGGTTCCCTCACTGTGAGAAGTGAGGTTATAGGGAACCAGGCAGAGGGCCTTCTCGGTAGTGGCACCCACCCTCTTGAACGCCCTCCCAGCAGATGTCAAGGCAATAAGCAACTCTCTTACTTTTAAAAGACAACTGAAGGCGGCCCTGTTTAGGGAAGTTTTTAATGTTTGATGCTGTATTGTTTTTAATATTTGGTTGGAAGCCACCCAGAGTGGCTGGGGAAACCCAGCCAGATGGGTGGGGTATAAATTTATCATCATCATCATCATCATCCCTTTTAATGGGTTTTTAAAGTTTCTTCAAGTATTTTTCTCAAACAACAACAGCAGCTACTAATGTACAACATGTGATTGGTAATATATTTGTGTTTGACAGGGATGGTTGCAAATTATGTCCCTGTAAAGCTCCCCCCCCCCAATCATCATCCAAACAGATTGTTCCATAGTATGTGATGTGTGATGAGAAGCGCTACAATTTCATTAGGTCTTTTGACTAGTTATGTTGTTCATCCGCTCTTCATGCAGCCACTGCTACCATAACAAAAGCAAATGGGTATGTGGCTAACAACATTTCTGTGATACTTACTTTCCCTAACAAATGTTCATGATAATCTGGAGTATGAAGCAAATATACCATATGTTTTGCTTTATTGTGAAATTTTTATCCTCTAAATAGGAAGAAGAGTTTGATTGGTAAATTTGCAGCATAGCCAACAACAACAACACACTTCAATTTAATGTACTACATTAGTTTCTTGGGTGAACGATAGTGGCACCTAAACCTCAACAGATTGCCTGTTGAGAGAAATGAATCAACACATTTGGCTGAAATGATTTCCCCATTAACAAACTTTAACTGAGTTAGGAACAATCCCTCATCATGCTTCCGATTGCCAGTTGTGGTTACAAGGATATGTTGATTAAAATATTCGCCCAGCATATTTATTCCAAGATGCCCAATTTTCTGCACATTCAAACATTAAATATCGGCGCCTCTGCTTGTAATCTTAAATAATGTATGAGGTCTGCCACAGCCTAGTTCATATCTGCATATTTAAAAGCATTTTCTGGGGATCACATTGGCATGCCTTGCGTGCTTTCTATGGATTTTCGGGCTAATGGATTTTCTCGTGTGTCAGTGAAACTGATTTAATAACTTTTGTTTATTGAAGATCATGGGTAGCATGAATTACTAGAGGCGCGCCACAGTTATTCAAAACCCAGTGAACGATCACCGTGAATTTAACCTTTGTGCCTTTCTAAGCAGAGTGTGATTAGCATCAGTAGGCTTGGAGAGTATGATTATTTACATACCAGCTGCAATGTGTTCAAATCATTACAGGTAAAATTAAAAGATAGGCCTTGCCTGGAGGAAATTGTAATGTGTTGCAGCCCTTTTCATGGGTTCATTTATCCATCACATGGAGGAGGAAGTGAAGAAGAAGAAGAAGAGTTTGGATTTGATATCCCGCTTTATCACTACCCGAAGGAGTCTCAAAGCGGCTAACATTCTCCTTTCCCTTCCTCCCCCATAACACACACTCTGTGAGGTGGGGGGGGGGTGAGAGACTTCAAAGAAGTGTGACTAGCCCAAGGTCACCCAGCAGCTGCATGTGGAGGAGCAGAGACACGAACCCGGTTCCCCAGATTACGAGTCTACCACTCTTAACCACTACACCACACTGGTGAGAATGAGCACATTCAACCTGCCCTATCCAATGCCATCCCCGAAACTAGTTGGGGGATGTTCAGCTGCAATGAGGAGCCCGTTCTACTCAGGTAGGCTCCCCTTATGGTTTAGCATCTGGGGAAATCAGTTTTCTAAAATGTACAGGGAACCTTTCTGAGTGGGAGACGTCCACACTGCAAATGGCCACTCTCCAGTTTGTGGACTACAGTGGGGATGAACAAGGAGCAAGCATGCTCATTCCTGCTTCCTGCTCCATGGGATGCTAATTGCTTGGAGACATGAATACAGTGGTACCTCAGGTTACATACGATTCAGGTTACACACTCCACTAACCCAGAAATAGTGCTTCAGGTTAAGAACTTTGTTCAGGATAAGAACAGAAATCGGGCTCCAGCGGCATGGCAGCAGTAGGAGGCCCCATTAGCTAAAGTGGTGCTTCAGGTTAAGAACAGTTTCAGGTTAAAAACGGACCTCTAGAACAAATTAAGTACTTAACCTGAGGTACCACTGTACTTGAAAAGGACATGCTTGCATTCAAGTATATGGCAAATGTACCACCAGACATGTACAGTGAAGGAGGTATCCATTTTAAAGAGATTTATTACATGGGGGGGGGGTTGTATTGCTCAAACTTATATTGAATGCCTTCTTCTTATTCATTTAATTTCCATACTGCCCTATACCCGAAGGTCTCAGGGTGGCACATATAAAATATCAAATACATAAAATTAAAACAAAACTAACAACCCAATAAAATAAAACAAAAGAGCCAGCTTTTTAAAAAAGGGTATAATAAGATGTAGATTAAGTCAGGCAAGAGTCTGGTTGAAAAGGAATGTTTATGCCTGGCACCTCTTATGTCCAAACTGCTTGTTGTTGTTGTTTTTTAAAAAAAGTTTGACTAATTATATCCAAAATTATATGCAAAATATAGGTCTATTACATGTATCTATTATATATTTTTGGAAAGCTGTTGTTTCACTATGAAGTTTAATATATTGTAACCAGCACAATGGCTCCTGAGATCAAGCAAGGCCTCTCCTCTTCCCAGAGGGGAGGGGTTACAAGAAGGCTTCGCATTCCCACACTTAGCAGGGGTGTGACTAGGCCCCTGTGTCACAGGGAGCCCCTGGCCCACGTCATGCCAGCCAATCTGGCTGGCTGGGGGGCGTGGTTTGCAGCATTTAAGCGGCCACGGGACTGGGACTCTTTCTGTTTGCTTCCTGCTCGCACGGATCTCACAGTTCTTTTACTCTGCTCGTGGCTCCTGAGATCAAGCAAGAGGTTTTCGTCTCTGTTTCGCTACAGTTGGACACTAAGTTGGGCACTAAGTTGCACTGCCAACAAAATTTCACTGAGTGACTGTGTTAAAAATAGCCAGCACGTGTAGACACAAAGTCAGAAAAGCTAAAGCACAGAATGAACTCAGGCTTGCTAGAGAGGTTAAAAGCAACAAAAAAGGCTTCTATGGGTATGTTCGTAACAAAAGGAAGAAGAAAGAAACAGTGGGGTCACTCAGAGGAGAAAATGATGAAATGCAAACAGGGAACACAGAAAGGGCTGAACTCCTCAATGCCTTCTTTGCCTCAGTCTTCTCCGATAAAGAAAACAATGCCCGACCTGAAGAATTTGGAGCAAATGATTCAGCAGAGGAAACACAGCCCAGAATAACTAAGGAGATAGTACAAGAATACTTGGCTAGTTTAGATGTATTCAAGTCTCCAGGGCCTGAACTACATCCAAGAGTATTAAAAGAACTGGCAGATGTGATCTCAGAACCACTGGCAGTCATCTTTGAGAATTCCTGGAGAACAGGCGAAGTCCCGGCAGACTGGAGGACGGCAAATGTTGTCCCTATTTTCAAAAAGGGGAAAAGAGAGGACCCAAATAATTACCGCCCAGTCAGTCTGACATCAATACCAGGGAAGATTCTGGAGCAGATCATTAAGCAAACAGTCTGTGAGCACCTAGAAAGGAATGCTGTGATCACCAATAGTCAGCATGGATTTCTGAAAAATAAGTCATGTCAGACTAACCTGATCTCGTTTTTTGACAGAATTACAAGCCTGGTAGATGAAGGGAACACAGTGGATGTAGCCTACCTTGATTTCAGCAAGGCATTTGACAAGGTGCCCCATGATATTCTTGTAAAGAAGCTGGTAAAATGTGGACTTGACTATGCTACCACTCAGTGGATTTGTAACTGGCTGTCTGACCGAACCCAAAGGGTGCTCATCAATGGTTCCTCTTCATCCTGGAGAAGAGTGACTAGTGGGGTGCCACAGGGTTCTGTCTTGGGCCCGGTCTTATTCAACATCTTTATCAACGACTTGGATGATGGACTCAAGGGCATTCTGATCAAATTTGCAGATGACACCAAACTGGGAGGGGTGGCTAACACCCCAGAGGACAGGATCACACTTCAAAACGACCTTGACAGATTAGAGAACTGGGCCAAAACAAACAAGATGAATTTTAACAGGGAGAAATGTAAAGTATTGCACTTGGGCAAAAAAAATGAGAGGCACAAATACAAGATGGGTCACACCTGGCTTGAGAGCAGTACATGTGAAAAGGATCTAGGAGTCGTGGTTGACCACAAACTTGACATGAGCCAACAGTGTGACGTGGCAGCTAAAAAAGCCAGTGCAATTCTGGGCTGCATCAATAGGAGTATTGCATCTAGATCAAGGGAAGTAATAGTGCCACTGTATTCTGCTCTGGTCAGACCTCACCTGGAGTACTGTGTCCAGTTCTGGGCACCACAGTTCAAGAAGGACACTGACAAACTGGAACGTGTCCAGAGGAAGGCAACCAAAATGGTCAAAGGCCTGGAAACGATGCCTTATGAGGAACGGCTAAGGGAGCTGGGCATGTTTAGCCTGGAGAAGAGGAGGTTAAGGGGTGATATGATAGCCATGTTCAAATATATAAAAGGATGTCACATAGAGGAGGGAGAAAGGTTGTTTTCTGCTGCTCCAGAGAAGCGGACACGGAGCAATGGATCCAAACTACAAGAAAGAAGATTCCACCTAAACATTAGGATGAAATTCCTGACAATAAGAGCACACTGAGTTTGGTGGGGCAGTGCCCCATTTGTCTTAATCAACCAGCCCCCATTGCAGGATGTTTAGAGTGTATTTATGCTTATTTATTTTCAGTAATACAAATGGCAATTTTCTTCTGCAGGTATAAATTCAAACCATTTTGACTGGATGAAATGGAACCGACAATGCAACTGGCCTACACATTTGCTCAGAAGGAAGCACTACTGAACTCATGCATATGGGACTGCTGCTTTAAAAAGGTCTTGTGGTGCTGCCTTCGGCTACTGTCATTGCAACTGCT
Source organism: Podarcis erhardii (assembly GCF_964252035.2). NCBI lineage: Eukaryota > Metazoa > Chordata > Lepidosauria > Squamata > Lacertidae > Podarcis > Podarcis erhardii. Next base: position 24,386,130 of record NC_138512.1, on the reverse strand, counting down.
ACAACAATCTCTATCCCTTCTCTGATTCTCAGTTTGGGGTCCATGAACCAACAAGATGCAGTGGCAATTGCTTCCAATGAAACTGTATTTCCGAGGTTTGTTACAAGTGACAAAGCTGTCAAATAATATTGATCCTGCAGCATCAAAAGAAGATTTCTAGCTGGCTTGTTACACAGTGGAAGCAAAATCAAAGTCAGGTATATTTGGCTTATGGCGAGTGCTGCCAAGTATTTTAACTCCATAGTCCTTTAAAAAAAATCATATTTCGTAAGTATTTTCTCTATTTCCAAAAATAAGTTTTCAAAGTTGCAAAGAGCATGAAGATAACATAACTTTGTGGCTCTCTGCTGCCATTGAATGACTTAAACCTCCCCTGATGTGGCTATTTTGATTTTTTAGGATTCTTTTATTGTTTTACTGAATTTGTGTTTTAAGTTGTGTTTAAGCTGGGTTATCACCCAGAGAACTTGGGTTATAGTAAGATTAATAAATGAAAATGGTCTCAGACAGACAGAGTGGCTGGGGAAATCCAGTCAGATGTGTGGCGTATAATTATTTTATTTTATTATTTTCCAGCACTCTTACCAGAAGAAGAAGAGTTTGGATTTGATATCCCGCTTTATCACCACCCGAAGGAGCCTCAAAGCGGATAACATTCTCCTTTCCCTTCCTCCCCCACAACAAACACTCTGTGAGGTGAGTGGGGCTGAGAGACTTCAGAGAAGTGTGACTGGCCCAAGGTCAACCAGCAGCTGCATGTGGAGGAGCAGAGACGCGAACCCGGTTCCCCAGATTACAAGTCCACTGCTCTTAAACACTACACCACACTGGCTCTCCTTTTAACCAGATATCCTTTTAACTAGATTCCAAGGACTGAAGTATAATCTTACAAACAAAATGTATGCTCTCAGCCACTGAGCAATACACCCTTCCTTCAAAATCTAATCGGCGCTACAGAGCACATTGCGATTCCAAAGCTGCTCTTCAATGGAAAGGAATCATGCCACAGTAAGCATCACACTCCCTGTTTATCAGGGACTGGAAATGCTTAGAGGATCTGTCTTCTTCCAAATACCAGTCATAGATACTTTAGGAGTTGATCTCTTGCCTTAGCGTGGAGTTTGAGGTCTCCTTTGATGTTTCTCCCAATGATATAATTCTAGGAATCCCACCCTTCTGCAGAGCAATACTAGTAATGATTGCACCTTTTCATCATCTAAGCTGGTACAATGGGACTGCCAGCCTGGTGCCAGCAGGCTCTTTGGAGTGTGTGTTTTCAATGGGTTGTGGTATCCTGAACCTGTAGGATCCTACAGCCAGCTCAGAAACAGGGACGCAGTCTGGGATCTACAGGCTTCTAAGTGGGCCTCGCTTTCATCATGTGATGTCATAGGGTATGATCTGATTCCAAGCAATGTACCACCTCCGGGCTGGCACAATCTGCCTGCCTTCCACGCTGGCACCCATGTGCAGAAGAACTGTGGAGGTGGTGGTAGTGGGTGGCCCAACCACTCTGCAAAGTCTGCTAGACTGCACACATATGGGGAGTGAGGAGTTAGGATTTCTCCCTTACTCCAGGAAGTGCAAATCAGACCAGTTCGCCTAAAAATGTGAACCATATGAAATCCCCAAGCACCCTTACAACTGTTTTTACTACTTGGAGGCAGAATGGCCAGAGTGTTCTCAACAAGACAACAAAATATAAGTTCAGGGGACATAGATTTATCGCTGTCCTCAGACACAAGAAATCATCTCCCTGGTCTGTTGGGCTATAGCCGCTGCTAGCAAGCAACAACCTTTCAAACAGTACATTAATGGTTCCCCCCCTCCCCCAAGGACAGGTTAAAATCATCTGGCAGGATTCCTCATCTAGATTGGGCATGTCCCGAGCTTGCTTGAATGACAGTTCTCTGCAGGCAGTCGGCACCACTCATAACTGGCACTAGCTAAGCAGTCGAAAAGGCTGGGTGTTTTGTCTTTTATGTCAAGTCTATTCACAGAGCCAAGTATAAAAAGCTTCAAAGAATAGAAAATTGGAGGCTGGAGTTACAGGAAATAAAAGAGTTCTTCTGAGGAGTTAGAAGCAGCAGTAAGGGACACTGAAACTTTTGAACATTGCAGTGGAAGTTATCAAGCGCCTGTTCACATATTCAGGCGAACCCCTTGCATTATAGGATTTAGCTGCAAGTTCCAACACATGGTTCCTTTACTAGGGACGGAGGAGGAATCTGCCTTAAATGGAATGAGACACACATTTTGGCAGTTCTGGACAGACAGAACCTGTTTGCATTGAGCCGCCTGTTGCATTGAGGCACTGGTCTTTCTTTGTTTGCTTTAGAAAAGGCCCAACTAATTAGATGCTAATTTTCCCTATACAGTGGTACCTCAGGTTACATACACTTCAGGTTACATACGCTTCAGGTTACAGACTCTGCTAACCCAGAAATAGTGCTTCAGGTTAAGAACTTTGCTTCAGGATGAGAACAGATATCGTGCTCTGGTGGCGCGGCGGCAGCAGGAGGCCCCCTTAGCTAAAGTGGTGCTTCAGGTTAAGAACAGTTTTAGGTTAAGAACGGACCTCCGGAACGAATTAAGTACGTAACCAGAGGTACCACTGTACTATGTGTATGCCTTGTATGCATATAATGTACCATACTATATTTCTGCTGTATAATTTTATAAGTATAGTAAAATATACATAAAATATGACATTATATGCATTGGTGTATTTGCTTATTTCTTTACACATGAATACTATGTGTATGATCTGTTGGGAATTCCATTCCACCCTTTGCTGCAGATATATGGATTATTGCATGTTATATGTCTGTTTACATTCCAGCACACACACACACACACATTTATATTTATATATTATATTATAAATATTTATATATTATGTGAACTTTCATAATAACTCAAGAATCAGGTATGGAGAACTATTGGCTTCTGAGTTGTTCTTGAACTGCAGTGCCCATCATCCCTGACCAATGTCCATACTGGCAAAGAGTGATGAGAGTTGGGAGTCCAGGAACATTTTGAAGCCCCCAAGCTCCCCCATCTCTGGTATAAATAATTTGTATAATATGTGTGAATTGCTCGTACATTTAGCAGAACTAGGCTGGAGTCAGGGAAGAACTTAACTGAGATTAAGGAGCAAGATGGAGTTAGAAAAAACTGTGCAGATAAGCCCAGCATCAAGTTTTTCCAGTAACCCCAACTCTATCCTTCATCCAACCCTGCCCCCCCAACTTCACTTTTACTTACAGAGCGGCTGAGGGAAATAAAAAAAAACTTGCAAAGAGAAAGGTGTGTGTACGAGTGGAGTAGAAACATGTGGAGTATGGATCTTGCTCTTATATTTCTTCACAGCATACTCAGTGAAGCTGAGGGATTCAGCTAAGGGAACTTGAGGTTATTATAATTTAGGAAGAAAGAGGCATTCTTTGTTTACTATCTGGGAATTGATGTTTCCACATGCCTTGCTCTACTCTCCAGGCTTAGGAGCCTTCATTGTCTGTGGGGACACTTATACCATCAAATTTTTTGGGATGATGACGACTTAAGGTTAAGTGACCTATTGTTAAACTTTATGCTCTCTTAAGTTCCTGATAGAATTTCAATAAACCCTTGTAGGACTTGTTAGCACTGTATTGCAGTAGCATTATATTTATGATTATGGTTTGTTGTACTTTTGTATTTCCACCATTTATTTTCTGCACAGCACTTTGATTCCAAAGGTATCTGTGGGAAAATGTGGTGGATAGATAAAACCCGCTATGACTACTAATGTTGTAGAGTCCCCATGACGCGGTGTGAGGCTGCTAATTTTTGCAATGGATAAGTTAATACAAGAGTGTCAGCGTGACACATTTCCCTTCTGTTCTTTGTCTGACAAGACATACGGTCTTATTTTGAGGCAGGACATCGATCCACTTCTAGCCTAATATTGTGTACTCTAACTGACAGGGGCTCTCCAGGGTCTGAAGCAGCCGTCTTCCCCAGCCCTGTAACTGAACCTGAGTCGTTCTGTATTCAAAACATGTGCTTTGCTATGGCAGTTGCTCAGCTACACACCGATTACTGCAATAGACAGACTGAGCTGACTGTTGGTTGTGGTGTTTCCTGTTAGTTTCTCTGTCACCATCTCCCATTAGTGTCTTATGAAGCTACAGACACTTTGCCTTTGACCAGAAACTTTCCACAGTTTTTCTTTAAAAAATAAAATGTGTAGTCTAAAAGGGATCTCTGGGCATCTAGAAGGCTTGCAGACTGGATTGTGGACTTTAGTTTATCATATCTTACTGTGCCCCAAAAGTTCATTCAAGGGGATAGACATGGCTAATGCTTTTCAAACAACGTTTCATGAAAGATCATGTCAAAAAAATATGGCTTAGTTATGGTAAGTAGTAAGATTGCTGAACTTTGGAAAGGGAGGGGGTCATAGTGGCCAACCCAAAGGTTTGCCTTCATGAGCTGAGCTCACAGCTGCACAAAAAAATAAAAAATATAAAAATATAAAAATGCAAGCTAGGGCCATAACTGTCTCACCATCAGTCAATCTTGCTTGTTTGTCCCCCTGCCCCCAGCAAAGTTAACCTTCTGAAGAAAATGGAAGAACTATCCATGGAGAAGGAAAGCTAGTGGAATCACAGGGGCTTGTAGATGTCATCCATCTGAACATCCCTGAGCATGCTCAAGCTTTTTTTAGCATCACTGGGATGAGTAGAAGTGTAGGCTTCCAATTCCTCCTGGAGCAATTCATTGAATTGGGAGTACTGGAAACTACAATTGCCCTGCATCCGAGCAGGTTTGGGATTCAGACCTTAAGAATGGGGCCTATTGGACCTCCACAATTACCCTACAGTTCTCCTCTCTGCTGGCTCCTCACACTCTGCTCAAGGCTAGTTTTTGATGGGAGAGATCTAGCAAGGAGCTCCCTCAGGTACACCAACAATCTGAGCATTCTCAGAGGCCTCTTGGTAAAAGGTTTTTTCTAATAAAGATTGGGAAAAGCTAAGCTAATTATTTGAATAGCTGGAGAGTTCACCCATTACTCGAGGCAAATGCAACGAGATCCTAATCCATTCTAATTCAGAATAATACAAATCCTTAAAAAAAGGGTGGGGGAAAGCACAGATGAAGATGAAGGCAGGCACCAAGAAAGTTTTAGTAACCAGTTATCGCTTTTAACTGTTAGAAAACTAATGATAAGCAAGCTGCTTTTTAGCTTGAAATGTTGCCAATCTCTTTAGCAAGAGGAATGGCTACAGCTGTGGATTTCAACTGTGGATGTGGGTCCTCCAGTGATTTGCTGAGCTAAGGTCAATTACTATGTTTACTTTGATTTATATTAGGTGTGTAAGAAAAACAATTTCTGTTCTGAGCTTTACTTATCACAATCAGCACTGTTTCCATTCCACTGAAGTTCAGTTTCTGTCAGATACAACATTATTCATCTCCCTGTCATCTAATATATGTTCTATAACTTACGTCCATTCATTTCAATGTAAAGTAATCATCAAAGCAGTGTAAATAAAATACCATTAATTACCTGTTGTTTAGAAACTTAGCAGCAATTAACCATGTGAATGAATACCGATCATATTCGCTTGGCTGAAGCAATACCTGCCTTTGTCAGGATTCTTGGAGATCTCTAATTTGATATTTAAATGTTTCACATTGTAGACCAAACTAAAGTTGTAGATCATTAATTTGCCATTTTAAATTTCACTCCCTCTGATTTCACCCAGTTAAGCGACTCATTTTCAAACAGAGATGCTTTAGGGGGAAGCTAAGTATCAGCAGTAGCAACAGAAGATTGCCACCCCAGAACAGTAGCCTGGGAAGTTTACCCCCTCTCTCCACAACATTTAAAACAACTTACACAAGATTGTAAGTTAATGCTACATTAATGTTGTACCCTCGAAGATCTAACAGCATGAAAGAATTTCCATTTTCAGTCTGATTAGCTATAGTAGCCTTTAACTTGAATAGCATCATCTGTGTTGCTAGAGTAGAAGCGCGCGCGCACACACACACACACACACACACAGTCAAATTTGATTAAAATCATATTTTTACAAAATAGTAGTTGAGCAGAATAGCCTGTGCCAAGATATATCTCAACATGAATGATTACCAATGGCTTTTAATTCCAGATGCTAATGTAGAAATGAAAATCTGATAGAACCCGTCATTATAAAACCATCACCATACTTAAAGGTAGGCATTAGGTGAAGAAGAAGAAAAAACCCAGAGAATTTAGGAAGCCAGCAATTTAATAGGAAATTGGTCCAAGGAACATTGTCTGTGCTTCATAGAAGCTGTCAGTTAAACGTCAGCTTTAACTTTGTCTGTTACATAATGGAATATCAGGAGGTAAGGAAGAGAAACTCGAGCTCAGAAAGCGCTACTTCAGCTACTGATTTGATCCAAATTAGAAATGTCTACTCCTAACAGTGTTATGTCTTAAGAAGAAGAAGAAGAAGAAGAAGAAGAAGAAGAAGAAGAATTCAACAATTCAAGGAAATCTCTCTAATTGAAATGACTACAGTCTTTAAGACAAAAGCAGAAAATAACCAGCAAACAGGGGCAGATTCTTATAAGTACAGAATGTATCAATCTATGTGTAAGCAATTTTTTGGATATATTTTCTTCAAAAAATCTTTTTTTAAAAAAATGGGGGGATGACTTTGCTGTTACTTCAACATGTGTATTTTTGGGCATTTCACTCAGAAGCTTGTGAATTTGTGCAACACACAAATTATGGGTCAAGGAAACAGTATCCCCGTGAGCCTGCCCCTTATGGGGAAAAAGAGGAATATGTGTGTGTCAGGGGCAGCTGGTGTCCATTGTGACTCATAGGGCAGAAGACAAGGAGACCAACACTAGGTGGAGCTAAAGAGAATGGTGGGCAGACCCAGAAACAATGATAAGTTGTTGTTTTTTAGTCGTTTAGTCGTGTCCGACTCTTCATGACCCCGTGGACCAGAGCACGCCAGGCACTCCTGTCTTCCACTGCCTCCCGCAGTTTGGTCAGACTCATGCTGGTAGCTTCGACAACACTATCCAACCATCTTGTCCTCTGTCGTCCCCTTCTCCTTGTGCCCTCCATCTTTCCCAACATCAGGGTCTTTTCCAGGGAAGTCTTCTCTTCTCATGAGGTGGCCAAAGTATTGGAGCCTCAGCTTCATGATCTGTCCTTCCAGTGAGCACTCAGGGCTGATTTCCTTCAGAATGGAGAGGTTTGATCTTCTTGCAGTCCATGGGACTCTCAAGAGTCTCCTCCAGCACCATAATTCAAAAGCATCAATTCTTTGGTGATCAGTCTTCTTTATGGTCCAGGTCTCACTTCTGAGACCAACATTAGGTGGAGCTAAAGCCAATGGTAGGCAGAACCAGAACCAATAATAGGTAGACCCACCTAATTCCAGTTTTGCCTCCATCCTGCTCCCTGTTTGAGCTCTCTGAGGGCACCACCAAGACTAAGGAGGAAGCCACCAACAGGTAGTGCCACCCCTGGACTGGTTGTGAGTAAGTGGGTGGGCTTAGCTGAGTGCAGACTGAAATTGGTGAGGCGGGGTGCCATTTGCTATAATGGACCAGCCTCCTCTGGTATATGTGGGTCCTCTAACTGGAATTATTAGCAAAATCGTTCATTAAGAGCACACAGCACAGTGAGACAACTACAGAGGTTTATGCACTTCTCTAAACAGCCTTTTCCTCTGTTTGAGCCATGGAAAAAATATTCTGAGGTGAACCGCCTGTCATGAGCTGGAATCACATAATAAACATTAAACCAGATAAAATATTATCCCAAAGCTTAAGCTGGTGCAGAATATTTGTAGCCCACCTATTAATGAGCCATGTGGAGCATGTTTCATCCACCTCCTCTGCTATTCATCCAAGGAGAGACTGCTGGCTGCCGAAAGCACCCAAAAGGAACTCACCTATTACTTTGTGATCTGGAAATCTCCAAAGGAGCAAAGCCCAGGGGGAAGGGGAGGCGCCTTACAAGGAGATTATGAGGGAGATGAAAAGGGACTGAGGAGCCATGCACTTAAACTCAGAAGCAGACTTCCAGTGATTCAAAATTCGTGTGTGTGTATGTTTTGGGTGTGATTTTTGATGTAAGTAGAGAGGATGAGCTAGTCTTACCATCTCAGCCCTGAGGAAAGGTGTTGATGGTTTGCCAGCATAGAAGCTCAACGAAAAGTACTCTCAACTTGCTCAGACAGACACACTGCATTATTTCACAGTATTTCTGAACAGCTACTGAGAAAGTACAGGCAGAAGGGGGGTGGGAGGCAAATATTTATTCATCTTCCAATGCTAAAATGTACTCTGGAATAATGACTTGGGTGCCTCCTTTTTATGAAGAGAGGAGTTTCAGGATTCCAATTCAAGTATGTTACACCAAAAATGTTATGAAACTGAACACAGAGTTACATTTCTTGACTCACATCCCTAGGAGATCACTGTGTGCTAATTAGATCTTCGTTACAAGTGAAAGATAGAGGACGGGACTGTTGCAAGACATTTTGCTGCCTAAAATAAAGGGAAGAATCTCTTTTCCAACCATCCCTTTTCCAACCAGACCAGCAACTGAATTTTACATCAACCATGATAACAGGACAGTAGCCGAGTACATGTGTAAGTAAGCAGACTCACTCACACAGCTCTGTCCTCTGCCTGCACTCCAGCCCACCTCAGCATATTCTGTCTGAAGCAGCTGTCTCACTCTGCCTAATAGCAGAGCCAGCACTCACACCTCATTACGTAGAAGCAAACCTGGTTTTGCCAATGAATATACACTTGACAGGCAGCCACAGCCAACCCTGGTTTTCTGATTCGTGCGCCTGTAAAATGCATGTTTTTTCAAACCCTGTTTCAATGGGCATTTAAAATATCCAATAGAAAAATGAGGACTAACAAGTTACCAAAGGGAAAACAGGACTATTGCCTAACAACAAACCTGTGTCTGGGCTGAACCACTTCATAGCGCAGTAGTTCAGCCCAAACACAGCTTCATTATTAGGAATGCTCTTTCATACAAACATATCTTCTGGCGGTTCCCTCATTGCGAGAAGCAAAGCTACAGGGAACCAGGCAGAGGGCCTTCTCGGTAGTGGCGCCCGCCCTGTGGAACGCCCTTCCAGCAGATGTCAAAGAGAACAACAACTACCTGACATTCAGAAGACATCTTAAGGCAGCCCTGTTCAGGGAAGTTTTTAACGTGTGATATTTTACTGTATTTTTGCTTTCTATGGAAGCCGCCCAGAGTGGCTGGGGAGGCCCAGCCAGATGGGTGGGGTATAAATAATAAATTATATTATTATTATTATTATTATTATTATTATTATTATTATTATATCTTCCACAGAAAAATAGGAAACAAAATTAAACTGGAACCATTCTCCCCAACATGCAGATTTTGGGGTGTGCAGGTCTTGAGCCACCTGAGCCCCTATATACAGCCTGAAGTGGTCCAATCCAGATAAAGAACTAAGCTTTGATCTCTATCCGAGAAAAGAGGATGACCGTCTTCCCACCTTCTTCAATGGAAGTGCACACCATAGTGTTATTAACCCAATATTTAATTTTACTTATTTAAGGCATCTGCATGCCACCCATTTTTGTATCCTCTGTGTCAGGGAATATACTGACAGACTGGAAATGGCTGCAGTCCAGGAAATCAGTTCTTGAATACAAGGGTATTCCCAGTCCTCTCATCTACTTTCCCCCCAGAAGCTCTCTCTCTGTCCCTAAAATGGCTCTTGTTGATTTCATTAAAGGCCCCCTAGCTTTGCCCCCACAATCTGAGTACTACAAGAAATGGGAGATCTGGTGAATTTGGGATGACCAGGTTAGCAGAAATGGTAAGCTAGTGACTGGATCATTAATATTCCTTCAAAATACTACCGCTTGTAATGACTTTCAATGATGCATAAATGATAGAACAAGTTGCTGAAGAACTCCTCCCAACACCAGAAGGTTTTACAATGGTTTCTTAATAGAGGTAGTTAAAAGAGAGGATCGTATCCCCCTGCTTCCATCATTTCACTCGATAGACAGGTCTCTGAACGATGCATCAATCTTGCAGAATGGCAAATCCATTGTACATCTGCAGCTGTCATACCTGTTCCACAATTAGCATGCACAAGAGGCAAGCAAAAATACATGGGTCTTTCAAGGCAGTTCCTGGGATCTCATCCTAGCAATTTGCTATATGCGTACAACTAAAATCCCCTTCCCCGAGACTCTGTAGGTGGCTGTTTCTGTCGGTGTCATTTTTCAGCCTCTCTAAAAATACTTTTAAAAACGGAACACCATGTGCACAATAGCATTCATCTACAACTCACAACAGAATGGGCCTTGGGTGCTCTTGTGACATGGATGAATTGTTAAAATACCTCTGCATGCTCTTTTTCTCAGTCTGGAGCTTCTGAGCTTTACAGCCTGTTGTCAGCCTTTCTTCCAAGCACTACGGCTGGACAATTTAAATAAAAAACCCCTATTCATTCTACCAGCACAGACCCATCCTTCCACACAACTCAAGCATGAATGGATCACTTAGTCATTGCCACCCTACGGTTGACACCTCTGAATGAAACAGCAAAGAACCTGGTGGCATTTTAAAGAGTAACATAGATTATAATATATATTTTGTGGATTACATTCCAATTAATCTGAGTTACATGTGAGTGCAAATACAAGCATCTAATGGGTTTTTGCTGGGTGGGGTGAGTCCTATCTCTGATGTATATCATTTTAGGGCATAGGATTCCACACTCACACATCTTAAACAGATTTCAAGTAATCAACAGGGAACAACAAGAATTGTTCCAACACCTCAAACACTGCGACTTTGCAAATTGCCTCTCACCACATAAATGAACAATTGCTCTTTTGCAGTAGGATGCAGGTCTATACACAGAACTAGACGGAAATAAGGCGTTCCCACTCCACCCTCACCCCCAGATACAAGTAATTTCAAAATAAGGAGGAGCAAAAAGCCTGTTGTTTTTAAGGTGCTACAAAAGCAAAAGCTTGTGTGGTGTACATCTTTGAATAGTTTACTGGGTAAAGGTAATTTTAAATCCTCTCCTAATGGCCTTGCTGTTGTTTTGAGTCCTGGGGCTGCTTAATGAGGTTTCAAAACTAAAGCTTTTGCTTCACTCCCCCTCCCCCTTCTTTCATAAAAGGCTTACAGTTCAAGCTTAACTGTAAATAGATCAGGAATTCATGAATGCAAAATGAACCAAGGCCAGGACTGAAAACATTTCCCACTACTTACAAACATTTGCAGCCTTCATTGACTGTGTGCCACATATCATTACAATGATGTTCTTCATTGGCTGGGTAATAATTATTCATTTGGTATCTTTTTCATGTGATTCTGAGCTCTGTCTGAAGTAACAGTTGGGGAGTCTTAAAGGCAGTGCTTTTCTCTGGGGGAATGCAGGGGTACGCATACCCCTAAACAATTTATGAATCTTTGTACTTTTGTCCAGTTACTGTATTTATTTCCCACAATTTGAACTATAAAATGCTGATTTTCTTGAGTCAAAATGAGAGTACCCCTAAACTTTTTTTTAATAGAAAAAAGCACTGCTTAAAGGCAAAGGACCCTTTGTACCCTCACTCTGAATTTTCTGCACTGATTTAAATGAACTATTTCTTTAGTATCTTGATCTTATGCTTATTGTTTTCTTGAGGGTGTTTACTAGGACCTCAAGCACAACAGAGCCCTATGTAACAGACCACTGTTCTTCAATCTTAATCCCTTGGACAATATCTAAGAAGGAACTGTTGACTTGGAAGATGAGTTGCACAATTTGGGGTCTCAGGACCAAACTCCAGTGCAGGTCATACTGCAGTTGAGACATTTCCTTGGGAGCCAGTCAGTGATGCCAGATGATTCTAGGGAGCTGGGCTTAGGTGTGGACTGGAAGGTGTTCTGCTTCTGGTGCTCTGCTTGTTTTAAAATAAATTAGGAGAATGGCCCAAGATTTTGTATCATGGGGGCATCAGCTTTTCTGGAGTAGAGTCCACTTTGTCAGATGCAGTTTACTGAGTCCGTATCTCGCTCTTTGACATGTCATTGTTATTTTCAGTCTTTCGATGGTCACAGAAACAGGCCATGGCAACAGAAGCAACTGCACTGTGCCAGCTAATCTCTTAAAATAACTCTGAGTAATAGCTACTTCCAAGAATAAGCAGGTTGTTGCAAACAAACCTTGCTGGAAAGGGAGAGAGTGGCAGATCTAGCCAACTTATTTGCAAATCTTCTCTTGAATTTGCTCTTCAGAATTGCAAATATAGCCCCGCCCCAGAGACATTTGTCATTTGTATTTAGCCCCGCTCTGTTTCACACCCCCAAGGAACCAGGAAGTTATCCTAAAAAGTAAAGTTGAAGTATGCATGGACTGTTTTATTTTGCATTCCATATACAGCAACACTCTCAGCCATCCCTATATAAGTCACCAGTAGGGATGGATGAGAGGAGGAGATTCAGGGGTGAATATGTCAACAGTCCAAGTCATAGGTCAGTCAGGGCTGCCTCACACACACCATATGTCCCCTTTCCTAGAACTGACTGTAGTGCCTCTGCTCTTGCCAACTCCTATCTTCCCAGACACATCCTGCATCCCCTAATTGAAACACAACAAAACAATTTAAACCCAACAAAACCCTCAAATATTAAATTTTAGAACACACATGTTAAAAGCAGTTTGCAATTTAAAACATTAACAAAACCATTTATAAACAGCAACAGGCTCCTTTCCATCAACAAAATCCCCTAAACAATATCAGGTGGAAAAGGCCTGCAAAGAAGCAAGCAACGTCCTCCAGGACTCGCGGCAAGATGGGCGGCAACCTGGACATGCATAATTCAGGGTTGGCGTCAAGACCTTGTAGGCAAAAGGAAAAACAAAACCACAATTTATGTAGTTTGGCATGACAAGAAGGGAATGAAATATTGAAGAGGTGTAATGTACTTTAGCACATGTCAATGAACCTGGCCAGCAAGAGAACTCCCTCCTTCCCAAGGCACCATGAGACTCTGAATGGATGCCTTTGATTTCATGCAAATATCACCCACTCAGAACCAAAGGGGTTTCTGATGGTTTCAGCTCCTGCTGTTTATGATATTTAAAAACTTGCTGACAAAAAGAGGGCCTACTGCTGTTATTTTTTACACCAGCATTCAACATGGTTGTCCTTACTTTGAGAAGGGAGCTCTCTACAGATGTTGTCATCCCAGGACCACTGAAGAGGAAAATCCCTGGTGTCGCCAGGTAGAAACTGCCAGTCCGTGTAGACAACACTAAGCAAGATGGCTCAATGGTTTGACATGGCATGGTATAAGGCAACTTCCTATGACAGAGGAATGGGTCATAAATGATGCTTGGGGGAGTTTGCCAGTTAAGGGCTTGATACCAGTTTGGGGCAGAAAGGACTAGATGACTTCTGAGTCCTCCCAGATATCTACAAGGTTTTCAAGGGAAGTTCAGTATGTAATGAAAACATCCCTAATTTCTTTTTCTGAGCTCCATGTAAGAGATGTACGCGGAATCATTCCTACTTGTGAACCTAGACAGAAATTGGTGAGAATATAGTATAAACCCAATTTTGCCCCAGGAATCGCAGTGGGTGACATTTTCCTGCAAATATGAAGTCTTTGAAGGGCTATGAATTATTATTATTACTTAATTCATTTGCATTACTTTTATTAGTTTTCTTGTTTGACAGTGAAAATTGATAGTAATAAAGTACTGAACTTGACTATTCTGACACTAAACTTGGAATATGGAAGCAGTTAGGAGTCAGAAAGAAGACAAATCTGATTAATGATTGAGAGCGCAGATGCTAACAAGCCTTGACAATGTAGTAGTAGACAAGGGTTGCACAAAGGAAGAGATAATTCAAGAATCAGGGCAATACTAAAGATTTTGCAAGAGGACAGAATTTAACAGATAAAAACAGTGCACCAAGAGAAATTGACTCCAACAGAAAAGGTTGGCTGCTTGGATTGTTAGAAGCATTTGTGATGGATGATGAATGGGCCCTGACTCACACCAAGTCGATGCCACATAACTCCATGTCCAGGGAGGAGTGCTGGAAGAGGGCCTTGGGGCACCAGAAGCACTTACGGCCAATGGTGATCACCTGCCTGTCAGGCAGCTCATAGCTCTTCTTCAGAGAGGACGACAAGGAGGCTGTGGCCGTAATCTGCTTGAAGTCCAGGGCCCTATGATGTCCTACCGTCTCAGTTGTGGTAGTGAAGCCATAGCCCCACTTGGTCAGGATATTCATGATGGGGTCAGTCAGGATGCAAATGGCCAGGTCAAGGCACAGGATGGCATGTGGCAGCGAGTACCTTTTAGAGATGAGCACCATGTGGGACACCTACATGACTGGTGGTGCAGCCAGAGGTGTACAGCAACAGCACAGCCTTGATGACCACTTACATGGCCAGCACGCTGAAGGTCTCAAACATGATCTGCATCATCTTCTCCCAGTTGGACTTCAAGGTTCAGGAGGGGTTCGGTTAGCAAGACTGGGTATTCCTTGGTGGTAACCCACAACTCGTAGAAGATGGAGTGATCTTCTCCCTGTCATCTCACTTGGTGATGATGCCATGTTCAATGGGGTACTTTAGGGTGAGGAAATCCCTCTTGTTCTGTGCCTTGTCCCCCATGTTATTGTCCTTCTGGCTCATCCCCACCATGACCCTCTGGTGTCTGAGCCATCTCATAATGGTGGAGAAGACCGCCTGGTAATTGTCATCTTCCACAAATCTCACTTTGCACATTCCATAGCCATTGTCCATGACCAGAGTGGCAACCTTGCCACCAGCCATTTTGAATTGATCTTAAGTTCAACCTGCGGAGACCATGCCTTCAATAAATTCGATAAATAACTACCTGACATTCAGAAGACATCTTAAGGGAAGTTTTTAATCTGTGATATTTTAGTGTATTTTTGGTTTCTATGGAAGCCGCCCAGAGTGCTGGGGAAACCCAGCCAGATGGGCAGGGTACAAATAATAAATTATTATTATTATTATTATTATTATTATTATTATTATTCAATGGCTAAGCATGAATGGGGCCCGAATCGAATACTTTTGATATTTGAGAAGGAAAACTTGATTCAGGAATTATAACATCAACAGAAGGGGTTGTAAATGTAGTTAAATGTAGAAGTAAATACAGCAGATTGGAAGAGTGGAGCAATTAAAAGGGGAAAGCTCTATAAAGATAAATTATATGCGAAGAGCAGATGGGAGAGAAAGGACATTGGAACAGATGTAAACATTCTAAAGTAGGAAAGATTTATCAAGACAGCAAACAATACTGAAGAGTTTATTTTTGTCCATTGCTAACAGTGCTGAGCTTTGGCCCCAAGAGAGATAACAGAGGAATATCCTTCCTTGATCACCAGCCTGGGGAGTAAGCGAGTGATGGTCACAAGCCAACTGCCGTGCCATCACAAACTTATGCATGCTGTTACTTCATGCAGTTT
This sequence comes from Podarcis erhardii, assembly GCF_964252035.2. Lineage (NCBI taxonomy): Eukaryota > Metazoa > Chordata > Lepidosauria > Squamata > Lacertidae > Podarcis > Podarcis erhardii. The sequence goes on along the minus strand of NC_138512.1, from coordinate 24,370,596 downwards.
CTTTCATATAAAGCGCTGGATTCCTGCTAGGCTTCTTAAAGGACTGAATAATACAGAAATAAAAGGCAGCTTAAAAATAAATCTGAATGGCGATGAATGAAAGGCACGCTCAATTTTCCCCTCACAATTCTGAAATAGGTGTAAAAGTATTACACTGGAAGAGGAAAATGCAGGAATTAAAACTGATGGATACCAAAGTGCTTATGCTAAGTTGTGACAAACTGTCCCAACATGTTTTAAACAGAACAGTATTTCCCCCAGGGGGGGAAAGATGAAAGTAGCATTAGGAAAGCAGATCTGAGGGTTAAATATATAACCTGCATGTGTGTTCTTTAACCATTTAAAAATGCATGTACCGTATTAGGAGCTGTAACATGGCAGTGTTTGGGGGCTGGAATAGGGTTGATCAACACAAATACACACACACACACACACACACACAGTATGAAGAATTCAGAATTCTCCATTTTCCTATCTTCATTTTCAACTTCAGTAGAAAAGCTGTTAGCTACTGTTCTTTTTAAAAACAACAACGAAGTTTTCTATTTGTATACATATAGCCATATTGGAATGGAAGAAGAACTGGAGAAGTGATAATGTAAGGAGAATGAAGATTCAAATTAAATTTGATGTGCTTTGGGCCATTGCATAGCCTAGTGAAGTAAATAAGATGCTTTATAAGGGTTTTGGAACACAACAGGAGAGATGGAAAATCAGCTTGGGGCAAGCTACCTTTCCCTGGCCAGATCCCATTGTATGAACCATCTCCAACACCTCACCCATATTCCCCAATCCCAGAAGAGTAAGCTGTGCTTTACAGTCAGAATTCTGCACCATTGATGAACGCATTTGTTAAATCTGGTGTTATTCGGCTGCTACCAAGGGGGAATGGCTAGTGCGACTACTAAAACTAGTGTTGTGCCAACACTTTAGATAACTTCTCGTGAGTGCAGGGCATCATGGGGTGCTTGTGAGGGTCGTTCAGTGTTCAACACTCTGCAGCTTCCCTGGGTGACTATAAAGGCCGGGGATGTTATATTGAGGTAATTCATCTCATGGGGGTTCTTTAGATTAGGAATTACAAAGAACATGCAAATCTGCAAAGCACTGGACAACTATTTGCTAGAAAGAAAAATGCATGCACATCAATCTGGGCTACCTTACAATGATAAGGCAAACTCAAAATCCTGCACCGACCAGAATTCTAAAGAAATTCTCAAGGCCCTGAGAATAAGGCAGAAAATTGAAGCCCTTTTTTCAGAGGAAGATATTTTTGAGGAACTGAAGCACAAGCTTCAGCACAACACAACTAAGAAACAGAAACACTAGGATGCTGGGGAAGTGAGAGCACAACGACAAAATGAGTTTGACAATAAATTCACCAATTTAAAGCCACTGAAGTGAAATCCCAAGGAGGAGGAAATCCCAGAAGTGTATCTGGAATTCTCCAAAGTCTGATAATATATAGCAAAGCAAAATATATGAGAAAAGGTCATTTCTTTTGTTCCAAGTAAGGAAGGCGTGTACACAAATGACAGAAATAGATTTTCAATTCTAAGCATACCGATTTCTAAATAATTAATCCACAGCGGTCTTTATTTGCATAATTAAAAGCTAGCAAGTCTTCATTCACTGCTCATTTCCTTTACCTTCTCGAGTTATCCACTTTTCTCAGTGTACATAATTAAAAAGAAAATTTAGAGTTTATAAATTAATGAGACTAATTAACAAGTACCCACAGATGTAATGAATCACTGTGCCTTTGGGAGTGCTTCTCAAAGTAGCCACACTAAGATAAGATGGATCTAGAGCTGGTTCACACATAATGCCAAACTATGGCTTTGTGTTACTGCAGCAAGCTTCAGATGCACATGCTACTTCCTCCTTCTTCTCCCATGGAGAAATCCACTGTCTTCCTGTCTAGTACAAACCATAGATTACTGTTACACTGACATACATTGGCTATTTGGATGGAATGGCAAACTGTGGCTTATACTATACAGCAGGATGCAAGCCAGAAAATGAGGAAGTTATGAAGGGCATGCATGAGACTGACAGTCATTTGTCACTGTCAAATTCTGTTCTAGCATGAGTTTTATGAAGCTCTATTCCAGGGGTCAGCAAACTTTTTCAGAAGGGGGCTGCTCCACTGTCCCTCAGACCTTGGGGGGCAGACTATTTTGGGGGGGGGGGTGATGCAAGAGCACCACGAGCCCCAGTGGCTGCTTACCTGTGTCTTGCGAGCGGCAAGGGCTGGTGGCAGTGGCAGCGGCAGAGGGACGATGAGCAGTGCGTGAAAGGGCTCTGGAGAGGGGCTGCTTGAGTGCTGCTGCTGCTGCTGGCACCAACAAAGCCCAGCCCCCTTCCTCCTCTAGGCAGGGCGGGGAAAAGCCAGGAGGAGGGAGGGAGGCGGGGGCACAGCCGTGTGAGGGAGAGGGAAAGAACGCGCATGCTGGCGATCCACACAGTGATTCCCAGACCGTCCGTGGGCCAGATCCAGAAGGCAATTAGGCCTGATCCAGCCCGCTGACCTTAGTTTGCCCACCCATGCTCTATTCTGAATGCAAAAATCTCTATTTACTTGGTGCAAACTACAATGATTTGTTCTGGGCACTAATTATATTAATCTGCACAGAGCTTCCCAAACCATCATCTTGACAGTGTCACACACTGTCCTTTCATCACCAGCATCTTTCTCCATTCTCTCAACTGTAACTTTCATCCTGAGGAAATTTTCTGTGAAATTCAAGTGCTAGCTCTCTACATTGTGATTTTAGTATAACTCAACAAAGCTATTATACTGTTGTCCAAAGAAAGTTTCAGCTGATAAGAGTTTTAATTTATATATATCCATATAACAGTTGATTGGTAACATTGGTAACCCAAGAACTTTTGCTAGCTTTTCATCAAATTGCTCAGAATTATCATATTTTTTTTTAAAAAAAAAATGTTTATTGATCTTTGAAAATACAGCTGTAAAAAGTCAATAGAATTCCCAATGTCCAGTTTCTTTTGGGCAAAACTTGTTGACAACTAAGTGATTAGGCAAAACTTGGTGGCAAGTGATTATGGACTGACATAGACTCCTCTGAGAAAAGTCTATTTTTTATATGTCTTGACATTCTAGGTCACATATAGTTTGGCCTCTGTAGAAGTTATCTGTAGGCTAGACCTGCCCTGATGTAACTGCAGCCTCCCAGACTTGGATCATGCCCATTTAATCAAAGCACTCATTTTCCAATGCATATAGGATATTACCTAAAATATATACCTATTAACATATACTGCATATACCTAAAACAGAACAAAGTCAGACTGTCACTATTCTTGAAGGAGATACGACCGGACAAATGGAACAATCACCTGACTACCATAGGTGGATTGAGATGGGGTCACATCAGGATAAAGACAGAAAGAGGAATACAGCTCTTCAAAGAGGTACGAGGCTTAGGGAACAGTTCTAAATTCCCAACCACCCTGATTCTGGTCACTGATTTCAACAGTGTCATTCCATCCTAAGTACACTTTGTATTGTAGCCTAAATGTGTCATATACTGCAAAAAGATAGCAAGTGCACTACAATACTTTCTCCCTCCTGCTCTGAAAGCATTCTTCAAGCAACATTTTCTGTACAACAAATAACAGCTTAATTGTTGAAGAGGTAACTCCAAATGTAAACTGCTATCAAGACAAAGCTGCAAGCATGCTAACTTTTGTCAAATTATATGTTTGTTCCTAGAAGTAGCACTAGCATATTTTAATAACTCATTGTAATTCACATTATATTCGGGTGAAAGGAATGAAGGCCCCTCAAACTCATTTTCAACTTTTAGCTGCTGCACATTTCTATGTAAATCAGAATAATTTTCCTCTATCCATCATGTCAGAATACCTCTCTAAATAAGCACATGCATTAGAATTTTATGTATACATGGTGCACAATTTATCAGTGCTGACGCACAATTTATGTTGGAATACTTCTGTCTACAGCAGTATCCCTGTAGTTATAATAATCGACTGCTTGTCCATTGTAATAAAAATCCGGTAAAAGTTTGTGATGCTCATGGCAATACCTATGGCGACTGCTTGTTCCATCTGTTTCTCATAAAGAGTGGAATGAGTTCATGCTAATGTCACAAACTTGAATAATAATTGTGCAGTACATGTCAACGAAGATTACGAAGAAATCATTTATCATTTAGTTCATACTTTGGTCAACACAGCCATTACACAATTATCTACCATCATAAATATGTGGCAAGATGCTAAACCCAGGAGACTAAAGAATTTGACCACCAATACAGAGCTACCTTCACTGCATTAATTTTAGTTAAAGTTGGAAAGATACAAACAACAATTATGGATAAAAAATTAGAACACTTGTAATGTGAGGTTCTTGACATCAGACACCTAGCTGGTATCACACACCAAGTAGCAAGCACTAAGTGGTGGGTTGTCTGCTTCCCATTCTGAGCTTCTTCCACAATATTTGAGATGGAGTGCATGCTTCTCTCTCAAGGCAAGGCACACATTCACTGTGTCATTTTGGCATTGTCCAATACAGTGATACCTCTGGTTATGAACTTAATTCGTTCCGGAGGTCCGTTCTTAACTTGAGGTACCACTTTAGCTAATAGGGCCTTCCGCTGCCACTGTGCTGCCACCGCGCAATTTCTGTTCTGATCCTGAGGTAAAGTTCTTAACCCGAGGTACTACAGTGATATCTCGGGTTACAAAGTTCTTAACCCAAGGAAGTAGTACAGTGGTACCTCAGGTTAAGAACAGTTTCAGGTTAAGAACGGACCTCCAGAAAGAATTAAGTTCTTAACCAGAGGTACCACTGTACTTCCAGGTTAGCGGAGTCTGTAACCTGAAGTGTTTGTAACCTGAGGTACCACTGTATATAAAATAAGTTTCAAAGGGTGTGCCTCCTTTTAAAAATGCCACTACAGCAGTAATGCGACAGAAAGATACAAGATGTAATATATATCTATGTGATGCAATAGCCCTCCACTCCACTTCCCACTTCAAACTGCTTTTAGAGCATGCAGGTGAACGACATGGATTAAGTCATTTAATAGTCATATGATCTTGAAAAGAGCTATAAAAGAAACATACAATATTGAATGGAAAATTGAATGGATCAACACACACACACAAACAGATAATAAAAATAAAATCTATAAAAGTGCTACACTGCTGCAGGATTTTGTCATTTCCTCTTCAATATTCCCAGACAACGATCTTTCTGGACTTCATGACTGACATTGAGAAAATACAGTTCACATGCCAGCATTAAGGCCCAGAGGCCAGACTTTCAAATGCATACAGTCTGTGTTCATTATGAAAGGTAAGAGTTTGAGTTGAAGTTAGGTTCTGTAAATACATGCATCCATGCAAAAAAAAACCCAGTATCGCCTGAACCTTAATATTCTGTGATATTAAAGACCTCAGATATCATTCCAATATAGTTTGCAGCCCTATACTGTAAACTAGGAATGACTAACCTGTGACCCTCTGTTACTGTACTACAAATCCCATCACCCTAAGCCACATGCTCAATGGCCAATGGTGAGAGGAGTTGTAGGTTAGCAATATCAGGAGGACCAAGGATTAAGCACTCTTGATATGAACCATGAAAAATAATGTACTTTCAATTTTGTTACATTTAATTATGGTTCTTAAAAGTCACAATCTGTTCCCCCGAGTAGAAAATATCTCATAAGAAGCAGCTGACAGAACTGTGCATTTCACTGAGATATTTAGCTAAATTTGGTCTGTATGCTCAGATGTGCAACCATAATTCCACGTACTGACTGGAGTTGCACAGTGCTTCTTAGAAATCACTGACGAGAATGGCAAGACATTGTAATACTCATTGATTGACTGCACTTCAAAAAGGCACAGGATTGCCCCATAAGCATTTTAAGCACATGCTGATTAACTCTTGAAAAGTCTATATCGCACACATAAAAGAGCTCCAACAACCATTATGGAGTTATCCATATTCCCTGTTAATTATCCTGATGTTGTTTTATAGGAAGTGATTCACATCCTGAAAAAAGGGCTAGAAATACTGCACACTATAAATTCCATGTTTTATTTCACTTGGGTCACAAATCTCCATCACTCAGAATATGTAATTGTAAACTAGAAAACACAACAGGTTTTACTATCGTCAGCAATATGAATGTATACATCCTATGGTCACTACTTTAATAAGCAACATGGGATTGGTTCACCAGTTTCACCTGATTACCACTGGAGTTCAGAACCCTGATTTTATCAGTGGCACAGCTTGAACTGCTTATTGTTCCCCTCCTCTAACAAGCAGCTCAGAGGGTGGCACAGGAAAAGGAAACCTCAATAAGATTTTAAGATTGACTGACCGCCACAACTCCTGACACACTTACCACATATGTGGGTGAAAGACAACTGATCCCAACACAGAAACGTCTTTTCAGAATGATCAAAACCCCAATAATTTTGGCTCTACCATTCCGTTTTTGCAAAAGGTAAACAGTGATAGTACTGAACAAAGTGAGACCTGCAGTAAAATGTTGCAGCATAGTGTGCTGTGGTTCAGGGTTCTAGCCTTTCCATTCCTTTCCACCACTCAACTGTCAGACAGCATTTTGTAGCCACTGGGAATGCTCCGATCTCTGAGATGTTTCTACAGGTGCCCCTTCCTTACTGTATTTTTCATAAAGATGTTGTGTTTCCCCAAGACTGTTCATGTCTACCTTTTCTGCATGCATGTGTGTGCAATGTAATTGTTTAAACTACATTACCAGCAGCACTCACAACTTAATCAAAAAACTGATGTCCTGCCAGTTCATGACATTGAAATTTAACTCAGAGTACTCTGGGGTTTAGGACAGCAGACGAAGTCATCGTGTTGTGAATCAACTTCTAGTGTCACTCCAAAATTCTTAAGTGCTATCTATTTTGTTGGTCAACCATACAACTAGTTCTGTCTTCACATACAGCTACAGCTACAGTGAATTTATCATCTCCCCATTCTCACTGATCTGCCAATGTATGGAAGATGGAAGCTGAGCACCGTCTGCCTGCTGGATAAGTAAGCCCTGCCAACAGCATCTCAGATATCACTAAAGTATGTTTGGTCTGTTTTACAACATATGTCTTCCAAGTCTCTTTCCCTAATTGATTTGGGAGAGACGAGTCAATGCGAGCACAGCCTTGATTGCTCTGTCTTTTCTTTCACAAACCAACAGATACTGGGATTTACGTTTGCCAACCTTGACAAAAGGCTTTCAATCTCAACAAAGTAAAGACAGATTCACCTGTCCTTTAGTCTATGTACTAAATCCTGTTTTCTTGGTGAAACAAATGGAGCTCACCACTACCAGACAGCCACAGTAAGGGATACTTCCTGTGCTGATGGGAGGGAAAGCCTACCAAGGCAATTTTCCACCAAATTTCAATTTCAAGTCCTTCTTGGAACCACCATTCTGTTCTCTGCTACCAAACATATCCAAGAGCGCATCAAAGAACAATGCTTTTGGTATGTTGCCCAGCGCTGCTTTAAAGAAAGAGGCTTTCAGCATGCCAGTTTTTAAAGCCATATCACTATTGGCTGCAGCTGTAGAGGAAGGATAACAAAAGTCTTCAGCGAGCTAGAAAGGGCAGTCAGTGCCATTTCCAGTCACAGTAAATAGTCCAACCAGGGCCAACACCCTCCCATATGCAACTAGCTTTCACGATCTAGCTAGTGTGGCAACAGTAATAATGCCTCTTCTTTGGCAACAGATGGCATGCTTGGCTCTGATCCGTCTTGCAAATGTAAAATAAATCAGAACCTCGTTACAGCAAGAAGGTTTCCGTCCCTCACAGCTTTCGTGCATTATCCTTATTAACTTTAATGCAAGTACAGTTATGTAAGGACATACGGTACCTTTCTGATGCTAAACGATATGACCTGTGAAAATGCCAAGCTCTGCAATAAATGCTTACCAAGGAATTCCATTGGCTTGCACCAATAGCGATGACTCGCAGGAGGAAGCAGCCAGAACAGAGAAAGTATGGAGATGTTTCCATTAAGATGCTAGTCTTTGTGGGGGTGGTATAGAGAGGGGATCAAGAAGGAGACTTCCACATATCCACTCCCTTGTATTGTGAGGCTAAAAGACTGAGTTAGAAATGTTTGCACCTGCCAAAATCAATAGGCTTAGCTACACCTAATGATCCATAGGATTTTGCAGTAGGAGCAGGTGGAGGTGGGCAGGAGAGAGAAAGATTGCATTGTAGTTGCTAAATTAGGCTGCCAAAAAAACCTGGATTTCTTCTAGCTTAGTGTTAAAATGTCCTTCTGTTACACTAGCATTTCCCAGCCATGATTGCTTTGGATGGTGGAAGTTGTAGTCCTAAGCATCTGGAGGGAACCAGGTTGGGAAGGACTGTTCTGGCACAAGTGACAATCTATTGGTGGGCTGGGTCCACAGAATCAAGGGTCTGCCTAGGGCAATACTTAGGGGTTGGGAAGTTGGAGAATCCAGATGAACAACCCCTCCCCATCTAGGAGCTTTGCTGCTAATGGTTATCTATGGAATCTATAAGCCCATCCTTCATCAAATGGTCCCAGAATAAAATCATTCACAAAAATATTTTCTTTATAACTTATCGAAAAGGCAGGAAAAAAAGCAGGAAATAAAACCAATAATACGTGACATAACAACTCAATCCACCCCAAAAGCCTGGGCCCAAACATAAGCAACATCAGTGTCAGACATTCTTCAGAGGGGAGATGGCTCTAGAGATGGGGGTGTCACCACTTAGTGGGCCCTTTCTTATGCCACTGCTACACATACTTTTCCTGAAGATACGACAATCAGAAATGCTTCCACTACTGACCTTAATACATGGGCAAGCACATCTAGGGAGAAATGTTCCTTCAGATATGTGAAGCTCAAGCCATTTTGTCCTTAAGGCTTCTATCTATGGGAGTGGGGCTCAGTCATGCTGAGGAAGAGATAAGCCAGCCATCTCCATCCCTATATGGATTGCCCACCTGTGTGCTTGGAATTCAGAAAGAAAAGGCAAGAAAGAAGCTACATGTGAATATCTAGCTGGGCCCCAAGAGGCTTGTTTCCTTTTCAGAAGCCCCTGTCTTTTAAATGTATGATATTTGCAGAGACCTCAAACATGCCTGGTAGCAAAAGGAAGCAAATTCCTATATGGCTCTTTAGCCCTTTTATTCTCCTTGCTAAAGGTCATTTCAAACATTATTCGTTTTGCTGCCTGAGGCAAAGGATAAGATGGTGCCACTCTCCATTCCATGTTAAAAAGCCAAGCAGACAAGCAGCTGAACTTTACTTAAACACTGTGAATGAGGCAGCGCATCTCAGGGCAGTAGGTTAGTAGGCAGTAGGCAGCTGGAATGGTATAAACAGCTCAGTCCTGCACACTGTGCGGAAGGTCCAGTTTTAAAAGTGAACAAGTCCCAATTCATTCTGTCAAAAGTGGGACGATTTTCAGTTCAACTTCTCCCTCTTATAAGGCAAACTAGTTCAGCTCAAGTCAACCCAAATGAACATTTTAGTTCATAAAAAGTTCATCCTTGGCAAAAAATAAAATTTGGTTACAAATTTTACAAGCTGCTGTGCTAAAGCCCAAGAAAATCAGAGGCTACACAAAAGTAAAATGTCTGACAGAATGTCAACAGGTGAAGCTTTCCACACAATTAGGGATGAATCTGCAAATTTCCGTTCTCATTTTTCCAATCTTAAATTCAGTTATTTCTGCAGCAATTTGCATTTTAAAAAAATTCATACCATTTTAGTGTAAATTTCTCCCCAGTTTTATATGCAGCTTTGACTAAAATGCACATTTTTGCAAGCAGTTCCCCCCTAATATAATGCACTTTTGTAAGTTATCTTCACTAATACAGTGGTACCTCTGGTTATGAACTTAATTCGTTCCGAAGGTCCGTTCTTAACTTGAAACCATTCTTAACCTGAGGCGCGCTTTCACTAATGGGGCCTCCTGCTGCCACCATGCCACCAGCGCACAATTTCTGTTCTCATCCTGAGGTAACATTCTTAACCCGAGGTACTACTTCTGGATTAGTGGAGTCTGTAGCCCAAAGTGTTTGTAACCTGAAGTGTTTGTAACCTGTATCTTCATTTTGTCCACACTTCCCACTAATATATCTACTTCTGTAAATCTTGTTTGCTTGGAAAAATACCCTGCAAAATTATGATATGTGCAGATTTTGAAGGCTAGCTGTGTTTTGGTTCACATTGTTTCAGAAAGTGCAAATTTGATTGATTTGGCTTTACATGTGTACTGAATTGAATTTCTCCTCCACCCCCACCCATAATGGCATTCCCATACTAGAAAAAGCTTACCCTGTTGTATTTGTGCAAGTCGCACACCTGTTAAAAGCAAAATGCATAATTTGCTTTGTTCTTGAACTTCTTTAGGTAAGCTGTTCCTCTTGGAAGAGAGCAAATCTCTTCAGCGGGGAAAAGCGACAGGAAATGCCTCACATTCCTTCCTTCCGACTGCTTAGCAACAGTGATTAAGCATCCTTAGCAACAGAAGTGCCTCCACACCTGCTCAACAATCCTTAGAATGTTGCCTTCATGTTGGCTGCCTCACACTGCCGAATGGTAGAGCTGTTTCTGGGAGTGGCATCAGATCAGTGCCAGATTTACGTATAAGCTAAATAAGCTATAGCTTAGAGCCCCACTCTCTGGGGGGGGGGGGCAAAAATGTAAAGGAAAAAAACTGGATGTACATTTCCAAAATATAAAAAACAACAAATAAAATAAAACCTACATAAGCAACAGTGTTTTGAGTTGTGTAGGCTCCTATGATGTAAGTAATGGGTCCCACCTGCTAACCTGCTCCCTAAAATATCACTGGTTGGCTCATTTCTATATATAGGGTGCCTACATTCTGCATGTGGAAATGGCTTTAGATACTTATTAGGTCCATAAATTACCATATATCATATATCCAACACAAACAACAGGAACAATTTGCTGTTGATAAAGGACAGCTGGACATATAAAGGGCCCCATTACCTTCAGTAGCTTAGGTCCTCATCACACCTAAATCCGGCCCTGAATCGGATGGAGCAGACACAAGCCATAATAAACTTGTTCATCTATGCGGTGACACAATATGCTTCATTGCTTTTGCTGCAGCTAATGTTGTTTTCTCAGACTAGCACGGCTACCCCCGTGGAAGTAGCTCATGAATTAAGTCAAATATATCCTTTAAATGGTAATCTGCATTTTCATTATAAAACTAATATTACAATCATTAATGGCATCTGTTTATTTCGCTTTGGTGCCTCTTTGCAAAGCTCAAGGGCAGCACACAATAAAATAGATTAAAAAAACGCACGTAAGGCATAATAAAATATTAAAAGTAGCCATAGCAGGGTAAAAAGTTATATACTTCAGCCACAGGCTTTGATAAATGAGAACGGTTTTTTGCCCTCATGAACTGCACTGAGGGAAAAGGCAGCTATGGTAAAGGTTCACTCTTACTTTTCTTTTCACTATGCAAACTGAATGAGCTCAAACCAGGGTCCAGCCTGCATAATACCAGTGGTCTGGTATACAATGGCAGCTAAACAACAAAACCACCCCAATGAGACTGGAGTTAAATAGAAAAATGTGGTTACTCCTGAGCATGGGTGTTGCTGAATTGAACTTGTGTTTCTACAACTCCAGTTCTTGGTTAATACCAATTCAAGCCAGGTTTTGAAGCGAGGGAGAAATCAGATGTCACTTAGCAATTCACTAAGTGTGGAAGTTCTGATAATGGGTCCTATTATTGCCCTCAGGCGGCTCCTCCTCATCAATTGGGCTTTAGAAATGGCTTTTATCTTTTGATCTTTTACATGTACAGTTAGTGAGTTATTTAGAAGATGGGGGAAAACCACAGCAAAATACAAAAAGGATCAGTGTTGCAAGCCACAACATGTGTACTTGAATCAAAAGAGAAGTTAGGAAAATTACCAATTATCCCTTCACCAATTTATTGTAAACAAACTAGAATATGCAAATCTCATTTAAAAATTGAAGTTCTGCACACACCAACACAATGGATATGTACTTTGCAAGCCCATTATTCAACACATACTTGTTAAAACGCCTCAATGTGTACATCTGACATGCATATTTCATATTAATTACTACTGCAAACCCTTTTTAAATCTTCTGATGCAAGACAACTACTGTGTCACTTTCAGGGAGAAATGCAATGAAAAACAAATAGAGTTGCTTTTTTATCAAGATGGCTGCTATATTAAGAATACTGTTCGACTCCGTTGATTCTGAATTTATTACACACTGGATGCCGTAATTCAATTAATTAATTATGAAACAAGGCCAACCAATTCTACCCCATTCTGTTCTATTTTTATTTTAATCCCTACCACCCAACCAATTTGAGATGGTCCTTTCAATACCTTATATTTTTTGCACTCCTAAAAATACAGAGTAAATGTATGGGTTTTAAAAATTCTCCTCAAACACCATCAATTCTGCCTTCAGATTGGCAAAAGTTAGCCACTGATACAAAAATTCTTAAATACAGAGGCACAGTGAGCCAGACACAGAAGGTCATATTCACACCATACATTTAAAGTGGTATACCACTTTAAGTAGTCATAGTATCCTTTAAATAATTCTGGGATCTGTAGTTTGTTAAAGGTGCTGAGTTGTTAAGAGACCCTTGTTCTCCCAGTGGTGTCACGAGTGATTTAAATGTATGGTGTTAATGTTGCCCAAGTAATAAGTTCATAAATTACTAGTTTTATTTCTGTTTTCACCACCACAAAGCATCACATGATTATTTCATGTCTGTTTTTGCTTACCTCAGAATTCCAACTACCACAAAACAAAAACAAAGCAATTATTTGCATAGTGTCAATCATGTTACTTATGCTGAAGAGATATTTCCACCATCATAGGTGACCTAATTAAGGCAGGAAAATAGTTTCCCCCGCCAAGGATTTTTTGATAGAAAAGCTTCACCGTCAGTTTGCAGCCAATGTTTTACAGTGGCTTGCCTATATTTGGGGAGACTAAAAATGAGCCTGTTTTGTGTGTGTGGTACAATTATAATTAACATATTCCTAAATAAATTGCTTGGAGGACTGAGTAAATTTAGAAAGACAAGACAGATCATAATAACAGATTTTTAAAAATAATATAAATATAATTATTTTTGACAAAATAAAGTTGTACTACTACTAGTGGCATACATCAACTTCTTCTAATTTTGAAATATAATTCAAATTGATACAGTCCAGTAAAACACTATCTATATACACACATACTGTATACAGTGGTACCTTCGTTTATCAACCTAATTCATTCTGGAAGTCCGTTCTTACACCGAAAATGTTCTTAAACCGAGGTGTGCTTTCCCCAATGAGGCTTCCCGCCGCCGGTGCCCTTCCACTGGTCGGCTTTCATTCATTTTCTGGGCAAAGTACCCTAGCCAGAACACCTACTTCCAGTTTTGCAGAGTGTGTTGCCCGAATAGTTCATTAACAGGACTGTTCTTAGACTGAGGTACAGTGGTACCTTGGGTTAAGTACTTAATTCGTTCCAGAGGTCTGTTCTTAACCTGAAACTGTTCTTAACCTGAAGCACTACTTTAGCTAATGGGGCCTCCTGCTGCCGCTGCGCCGCCGGAGCACGATTTCTGTTCTTATCTTGAAGCAAAGTTCTTAACCTGAAGCACTATTTCTGGGTTAGCGGATTGTGTAACCTGAAGCGTATGTAACCCGAGGTACCACTGTATGACTATATGCATGTACATACACACTGACACAGTGAGGTTCTCTCCTTTGGATAAGTTGGTATCAAGTGACTTTTAGCTCCTTCTTTCCAGTGGATGTCTACACTGTTAGAACCTAAGCAGCTCTTCATATATGGGCTTCCTGATAATCATGCAGAATGCCATTCACACGATATTTGGAATGTGAAATTGCTTCCTTTCCTATTTCTTCCCTGATCATCTTTGCCTCACGTCTCTTAGATTGAAAGCCATTACAACAAACCAGCTTAACTTGTTTGGGAGAAATGCAATATAGAAATGAAGGGATGTATCCAACTAAGCTATACAAAGACCAGACCCGCTGAAAGTAATGGACCCAGGCTAGTTGTCTCCACTTATTTCAATTGGTCTATGAGTAGGACTAATGTTGGATTCAACCTATGGTAAATAAATATTAAATTAATTGCATGTATTAATTAATTGCATGTGACACTCCAGACTTTACCTGGAACCAAATAAAAGAGAATGCTGTGCTTCTAATCCTGACAAACCTACCAATGGGGAAGACCTATCAGTCCAAAACAACTCTGCTGTTAGAAAGTCCTATGAAAGCGGAGCTCTGGGATAGACCTATGCCTCCATTTTCTCTTCCTGAACAGGTAACCATGCCCTGCCTCTAACCCTTTCCCCCAAGCCACCTGAAGCTCAGGAGAGTTCCTTCTCCAAACATGCCATGCCCATAGGTGGTGTAGCTCTGTGCTGCCAACCACAGCAGAGCTCAATGGAGGAAGAATCCAGCCAGCCAAGTCTCAGGGGGGTACTTGCCTGGAGTCAGAGGTCGTTATACAAGGTTCAGTCCAGTCCTAAGGTCAGGAATATCTCAGTTCACAATCTGAGGGTCAAGAAAGCTGAGGGTCCAAGGGCATGAGAAGCAAGAAGCAGCAGGGTTTGGCCAGGAACAACAAATGTTGTTTCCAGCAACTGACTGAGGCTGGAATCCCTGCTTAAGAAAGCTGAAGCCAGATGGTTCTCATCAGGAGCAAGAAGGCTGATGAGCAGCAGGTGGACTCACTTTGCCTTCTACTCCTTCAGGCTGCTGCTCAGCAGGTGACGCCGACTCCTAGCCCATGATACTAGGCAGTAGAATGCTTTCCAACCCAACCAGATCGGTGGGGTCATTATAAGGGAATGATCTTTTTAGGTCCAAGCAGATTTTTCTCTAAAGTGGTAGAAGCTGAGAGCCATCTGTTAAGCCTGAAGTTGGCTCAGGACTATTGGTGAAGCAACACAGCTAAGCACATTGCTTGTTGTTCTCTGTGCAGAGAGCTTGATTTGTAACCAGCTGCCAGAGTGAGCTATCCAAGGTCCTGAAAGCCTGCATCAGATCCTGGAGCAGGCACCCTCAAACTCAGCCCTCCAGATGTTTTGGGACTACAACCCTCATCATCCCTAGCTAACAGGACCAGTGGTCAGGGATGATGGGAATTGTAGTCCCAAAACATCTAGAGGGCTGAGTTTGGGGATGCCTGTCCTGGACTATTGCACTACTTGGCTAAGACACCCCCGCTTACCCAAACTTAGAATAATATGTATCTTAATGCAGAGGGTTAGTTCGCACATGCATTTTTATCCCTTGGTAACTGTGGCATCAAATGGTGACTTCCATGTGTGAATGAGTCATTCTCGGTCTGACAGTTTCCTACCACTTGATGACATCTTAAACAGAAAAAAACCCTGAAGAAGAAGAAGTGTGCATGCACACGAAAGCTCATACCAAGAACTGACTTAGTTGGTCTTTAAGGTGCTACTGGAAGGAATTTGTTTTGTTTTGGCTATGGCAGACCAACACGGCTACCTATCTGTAACCAGAAAAAAACCCTGCTTATTTACTGTGTCAGTGCACACACTCAATTGTAAGTCATCAAGCAAGGCATGGGACTTTCACATTATATTGAATCCTCCTACTCTAGTTTGCAGTAGTGCTGAAAATAGTGCTTTTGATGTGAAAAGCTGCATATTTTCTGAAAGACTGTGTGTGCGCGCACGCTATTAGTAGCGACAACTTACCAGTTGTGACAGAGTCATTGTAGTTGCTGGGGACAGGGTATGACACCACCCCATTTAACAAACCCACCAGGAAGGAAATTAATGAATTGAAGACTTGTTCATTAAAGTAAGAAACAGAAAGGAACACATTGATTGGCTGTGTGGCACAGAGAGCCTTCAGATAATGGGATGATCTTCAGTCACCTCCAAGTCCTCATGCTCTCACCTATTCAGTTCAATACTTGCCACATGTGACACGAGGATGGCAATAACAATGAGGTTCGCCGTGCCTCTCTGTATGGCTTCTCTCTGCACCCTCCTCAAGGGCTTTTTGTCAGGCTGCGATGTATCCTTGAGCTGTGATAACATATCTTGCTTGCCTGAATGGAGGATGTTTGTGTGTGTAGAAACCTCTCACAGCTGTGCAGGTTGGAATGTAGATGACAGTATAAAGGTAAGAGCCACATGCATTGCTCCATGCACTTTTCCCTTTGGCCACATGCACCACTGCCATGCAGCCCCCCCCCAAAAAAAAGATTAACATGAGACAATGAGGCAGGAATGCACTTCCTCTTTTCAGCTATCTACCAGCTATCTGGTAGCTGTCTACCAACTCCACCTGGTACGCAGGCTGAGACCCTACCTGCCCGCGGACTGTCTCACCAGAGTGGTGCATGCTCTAGTTATCTCCCGCTTGGACTACTGCAACACGCTCTACGTGGAGCTACCTTTGAAGGTGACCCGGAAACTGCAATTAATCCAGAATGCGGCAGCTAGACTGGTGACTGGGAGTGGCTGCCGGGACCACATAACACCAGTTCTGAGAGATCTGCATTGGCTCCTAGTACGTTTCCGAGCACAATTCAAAGTGTTGGTGCTGACCTTTAAAGCCCTAAACAGCCTTGGTCCTGTATACCTGAAGGAGTGTCTCCACCCCCATCGTTCAGCCCGGACACTGAGATCCAGTGCCAAGGGCCTTCTGGCGGTTCCCTCATTGCGAGAAGTGAGGTTACAGGGAACCAGACAGAGGGCCTTCTTGGTAGTGGCGCCCATCCTGTGGAACACCCTCCCTTCAGATGTGAAGGAAATAAGCAGCTATCCTATCTTTAAAAGACATCTGAAGGCAGCCCTTTTCAGAGAAGTTTTTAATATTTAACACTGTACTGTTTTTAACACTTGATTGGGAGCTGCCAGTGTGGCTGGGGAAACTCAGCCAGATGGGCGGGGTATAAATAATAAATTATTATTATTATTATTTCCTATTTAGAGGGAGGGCAATGATAGGGTTCTGGTGTCCTCAGCCATATTGCACCCCCAAGTTCTACTCCAAAAACTTGGAGATGCTTCATGGTATGGGTGGTAGTGCAGGGAGGAGAAGTCATCAAATTTATCCTTTCCCCGATCCAAAAGCTTGGAGATGCTTCATGGTATGGGTGGTAGTGCAGGGAGGAGAAGTCATCAAATTTATCCTTTCCCCGATCCAAAAGCTTGGAGATGCTTCATGGTATGGGTGGTAGTGCAGGGAGGAGAAGTCAACAAATTTATCCTTTCCCCGGCAACCTTCAGAAGCAAAAGTGGATATCACAAAATAAAATAAAATTGATCAGCACCTGTTTTCATGGCTTCAAAATTCTCATGCCTTTGTTATTTGGGTTATGTTTTGCCACAACAAATACCAGCCCACCAAACTCAGTTCCATCTTCAGAACTGAATGTGCTCATGCGCCTAGTTCAAGGAAGGCACACCCCATCCCTCTTGCATCACCCAATTTCTCGTGCACTGTAAGAAGATAAGACATCTCCCACAATGTGCTAGGGGAAAAGGAGGCAAATGTCTCAGAACGGAAATGAGAAATACTAATTTGTCTAGAAATTCTGATCATTGATAGAAAATGGTTAGTGGATGCAATATGGCATACATTTTGAAGGGGAAAGGAACCACAGATAGCAGATCTGCAAATATCTCTGGTGAATAACATTTTTGTGATCACACAATCAAGTTCATTTATGGTCTGCAGGTCAGCATTTAATGGAAATGCACAGAATAGGCAAACAATATTAGGATTCACTTTGGGGTATGTAGCGTAACAAATACACAAACAAATTTGTAAATGACCTGTGGAGTGGGGGTGTACACCTGCATAAAGAACAGGGAATGCTAGCAAATGACTGGGCCTAGAGATATCTATTTTAATATGTGGTGGCATTGTAAGCATAATTAGAGGTTTAATTGCATACCTAAATATAATTGGTGCATTGACATGTGAAATTAATGAAGATTTATATTTGTTCAAATCAGTTTCATGCAGCTTCTTTTTCAACAATTAAAATTACTGTGCAAGATTACAAAATCACATCAATTCTTCTTTAACTTCTTTGAATAGAGCAAAACCGATGTAATTTTGCCTTCGTGTAATATGAATGTAGAGTTCTATCCCCATTGGACATAGTTATCCTAAGACATAAGTGTATTAAAGACACATATACACATATATACATACATACAAGTTATGCTGGGCGGGGGGCGGGGGGGGAGAGACCAGCATAAATGAATAAGATCTAATTATCATTTTCAACTAGTCTCAAGTTAAATGTGACTTTAACCTACAGTTAATTTTATTTTAGCTACAGAGATCAAGGTTTCTGTGATTTATAGGAGAACTGCTTTAGAAGTTGCCTAATCAGTACTGATGAGCATGATGATAAGAAGGGACAATTATGTTGATGAATACAAGGGCAAAAAAATGGCTCCCTTCATTTTTTAAAAAAGATTATATTTTCAAAATGTTGTTGATCCAGTCATAAGTGGGGAGGCCTCAGTCCTGCAAAAATTAGTTTACCATTTATGTTTCACCAAAAGCTGAGAACTTTAGGCTCAAGTTGCTCATGGGTTCTTCCGATACGAACTTCCTTTACATCAAAGGAGAGCCCGGGTCTTAAAAATTGCCATATGCGGAAAAATACTGCACAGCCTCTAATGTGCCACAGACCCCTGTCATTTGAGAGAGGTGAACAATTTATTCTTCTGCCATCACAGTCATCCTCTGCAACGTGGAGCCGGTAATATTGCAGGATAGAAAAGTCCACTATTTTCAGCCAATGTTGAAAGAAGTTTTCAGTTGCCATTTTCTGGTGGAATGTTCCCAGACATAATTCTGTGCACGCCAGCCAGCTCTAGCAGGTGTCTCCTTTGTCCCACACTGTGACATGCTCAACCTCCTGCCATCTGGCCCTTCACCCCATTTTGGGGTAGCCAGAAGAAACCTCATCTGCCAAGTCCATTACTGCTTGCCTGCCCACCAGTGGTGAGTGCCTCCTTCATCCATTGATAGGGCTTGCTTAAAAACAAAAAGGTTGGAAAGCAAAGAGCAATCATGGATATTCCAGCACACTCAGGTTGGCTTTTCTGTAGGGGCAAAACTCTCTTCTGCTGGGGAACTTTTAATTAATTCCTTCCCCCGCCACAAGTTGCTTCCCTCCAACATCAATCTGCATTCTGGGAGATTACTTAAGTCTGGGTCTGTCCTCTTCTCCCCACCGTCCAGTAAAAATGGATTCTGGCTTATGTCACATATTGTCCCCATGACTCCCGAGTCTCCTCTTTTGCTCCTTAGTCGTCAGCTCTCTCCCACCCACCCATTTTGTGATTTCAGTAGAAGTTTGATCAGGTGAGACTCTTCCCGCCCACTCAGAAGCAAATTCCACTGAGTTCAATGAGGTTACTCCACTCCCAGGTAATCTGCATAAGATTCTGCCCTTTGTCTTTGTGGGAGGTGCCTTCTAAGATTCTGCTTGTTATGTATGTTAAGTTATTGCATAAAATAATTTTGCTTACAATGGGGAGCAAAAGAGCAAGAGTTCACACATGTTAGTCCCAACCAAGGTATGAGAGGGGGAAATCTGAACCTTCACGAAGGGATCAATAGGATCTGTTGGGGGGGGGGGGTAAAATTTGTCTTAAAAATAATAATCAAAGATTTTTTAAAAAATTCAGGTCTGTTATGGCCCTGTTATGGCCCTATGGGATTCATAGCTGTCAACTTTTCCCTTTTCTTGCGAGGAATCCTATTTGGAATAAGGGAATTTCCCTTTAAAAAAGGGAAACATTGACAGCTATGATGGGATTGTAAATTGTAGGATCATGGTATTACACTTATATGGTATTTCTTCTTTCCTTTCTTTCTCCTCTAAGCAAGTTTTTATTTTCTACCCCAATGAAATTATTACTGTTCAGAACAAAGCTTTAAAATCATGCCCCTTCCTCCTGCACAAACAATTTCTCTGCTCCTATGCAGGGTGGCGAAATTCGAGGGACCACCTTGTGCACAGCTCTACTTCTAACATTTTGATGGTCTTGTTATTTGATTTTCATCCACTCTGATATATGATTTCTTCTGTCGCTTTCTGCCTTGTCCCATCCTTTAATGCCTTTCTGTCACTAACAGAATACTCTGCTGTTTGGGGCTAATGCATCATTCCTTTTACACAAATGCTATTTTCCCTTATATAAGGAAATCATCATCTCAGTAAAAAGGAAAAGCCCATTCGCAATCAGTTATGCTTTCGTATCATTACTTGTATTTGGCACAGAAGCACAGAGGTCTGTTGAAGATTTCTCAATGGAGAGAACTTGCCTGGGTTTACCATACTATACCCCTTCATGGATCGCTGCCTTGTCATGGCGAAGGGGCTTGAATAACCCCAAGAAGCATGGCCACCCAAGACAGATAGCTGAGAGTTTAGACTAAATGTGATCCACCTGGAGAAGGAACTGGCAACCCACTCCATTATTTTTGTCATGAAAACTCCATGGACATTAAAAAGGAGAAGCTTTGAGAAGGAATTTCCAAGGCATGCTCTGGTTCATGGGGTCACAGAGAGTCAGGCATGACTAAGACGACTAAACGACGACCATACTATAGCTGTGAATGGCCTTTGGCTCCTGGGCCTAAAATATGTGGCAGCAGGTGGAAGGCAGGACAGATGTGGCTGCCAAGGAACAGTCGGGAGCTTAAAGTGTGCAAGTGGGGTCCAGTGCCAGTGCTGATCAGCTGACTGGCATGCACAGTGAGCCCTTCTGATGTTGTCACCTGGAATCATAATGAAGTCAGACAACTGACAGGTAGACTGCGTGTCAAGGTCCCCAAGCCACCCCAAATAACTCACACATCACACATAATTTTTGTTTAAGGTTTTTGGCATAATTTTGGCCAAAACTTTATTAAAATACAAAAAATGTGAGTGGCTGCTTAGGCATTGGTTGCGACTATCTGCTCCCAGTGGGGACAGACTGACATTTCGCAAGCCTGTGAAAGTCAGAAAAGGGGAATACATTTTGGGGATAGCGACGGAACAGGGAACCTGCCCTCAGCCCTCCCCAAATGCAACCAGGGGCTTTTGCATGCCCTAGCCCATTGACAGGGTTCGGACAAAAGCAATGGTGAGCCCCTGTACTCCTTTAACGGAATACCCTTTCAGCAGCAGCATTAGAGGGGCAGGCACAGCCAATCCATGCCCCTCAACCAACCAAACCATAAACCAATGCCTAACCGCAACCTTACAAGTTGTGACAATTTGCTACGCAGTAGGCAAAAACCAAATGGCACCAGCCAATCAGCCAGATGGAAAACATTCCTACTGGGCCCCTGCCCCAAGAGCAGACAACCCCATGACAGGCATAGCAAGGTCAAAGCGAACAACCCTAATTCTAGGGGGAGGGGGACGGGCAATCCGATGCACGGGTGAAAAGAGGAAGCCCTAGCCTTGTGCAAGGAGTTTTAGCATTTCTGGCTGTCAGTCAACAAATGGCAACATTAACTTCTTCCCAACAACAAGGGAAACCCAATCACAACAGTGGCCAATGACAAATTAGCCTGCCCCACAACTTTGGAGTGTCTTGTCAGCCCCACTGCAACACGTGCTCTCCCTGAAGGAGAACATGCTAAGCCCCACCCATGTGCCAAAAATGGCTCAGGATAGGTGGGCCCAGTTTTTGATCTGGTCCTCAGATTGAAAAAACTTCCCACCCCTGCTGTACTATGACCACTATGATATTATTATTATTATTATTATTATTATTATTATTAATTATTTATTTATTTATTTATTTATTTATTATTTGTACCCCGCCCATCTGGCTGGGTTTCCCCAGCCACTCTGGGCGGCTTCCATAGAAACCAAAAATACACTAAAATATCACACATCAAAAACTTCCCTGAACAGGGCTGCCTTAAAATGTCTTCTGAATGTCAGGTAGTTGTTTATCGCTTTGACATCTGATGGGAGGGCGTTCCACAGGGCGGGTGCCACTACCGAGAAGGCCCTCTGCCTGGTTCCCTGTAGCTTTGCTTCTCGAAATGAGGGAACCGCCAGAAGGCCCTCGGCGCTGGACCTCAGCGTCCGGGCAGAACGATGGGGGTGGAGACGCTCCTTCATGTATACTGGGCTGAGGCTGTTTAGGACTTTAAAGGTCAACACCAGCACTTTGAATTGTGCTCGGAAACGTACTGGGAGCCAATGTAGGTCTTTCAAGACCGGTATTATTATTATTATTGTTATTATTATTAGGTTTATACCCCTCCCATCTGGCTGGGTTTCCCCAGCCATTCTGGGTGACTTACAGCATATCTAAAAACATAATAAAAACAGCATAGACAGACCATGAGCAGGAGGAACATACTATTTCCTTACATTCGACTATGATTAAGAGCCATTTCCTCCTTTCAACAATGGATTTTTCTGGGCTGGGCTTGGAATCTGCATAAGAAGGTATATCACTTGCTTCCTGATCAGTGTGTTTCTTGAGCTCAGGTTGGAGTCCTGTGCCCTGTTACCTGGGAGTAAGCTCCATTGAACTCAGGAGACTCACACTCATAGGTGTGAACAGTGAGGAAATATCCATGGTGTTCGTTTGCTGATCAACACATCCAAGTCACTATTTACAGACATCAACGGAGGAACATGCATGTGTGTCTTTAAGTCTCAGTCTGTCCAGGTGTCTTTTCAAGTGATTTGCAGTTTGAAGTTTGGCTAAGCACAATGAGGGGAAGGCACTAACCTATAGGGTCTTTATGGTCCTTGACTGACTGAGGACATCCTTGTGGTATTGATCTATGAATTTCAAAGTTTCACTGTTGAATAGCATTTATCTATCTATCTATCTATGACTAGATATTTCTTCACAGGAGGGAAGCATACCATGAATACAAGTAGTAGCTAGACTGTCCCAATGGATAATTCTGGGCTAAATGCACTACTTGCACATGTGATTATAGATCACCTTTAGGACAAACAGCAGATTAAGAACAGGCCTATATTTTCAAATGGAAAGCCATACAAACACAATGCAAGCTGGATTTAAACAGACACACACACACAGCCTGCACAAATATCTGAGAGTGGTTTGTGCCTTGGAGGCTTTATTACCCCAAATAATCACTACCAAGTTTATCATTCTCCCTTCAAATAAAATAATTGTTATATTTTAATGGGCAGTTAACAAATGCACTGTTGTAATCCTCTCTAACAACATTTGAAGTCTGGGAATAATAGAGCTGGGAGGAGGAGATCATTCTTCCTCTCTGAACTCTGGTTCTGGGAGGTCAGTAGCTCACTCTTGACAGCATAGGCCAGTCAATTTAATTAGGCCAAAATAACACAGACGATGCTGTTACAAATCTTTGGCATGAATTGTTAATCTGTAATATGCAAATTTAAGACATATTCTCACATCTCTGCACATCCTCTTCAGTAGTATGGATTACTTTAGAGAAACACATGAAAGCTCTGCATGGGAGCTAAGGGATCATTGAGGTAGTGCAAACATTCCCTTACTGGAAATTCTGTTCTTGTGAGAAGACACTGGAATTGTAGGTCACCCCCTCTATGTAGTACATGAATTGAGACATATGAGCATACATCTGTACACATGTGTGTGTGTTCCTTCTCTGCGGTCCATTTTTGAGTGGAAATATATGTGTGGATTTAGGCATATGCAGACTTGTGCACATAAGTCTTAGAACATAGATCACATCTTTTTATAGTCCTGCTGGCAAGACTATGCGTTTTGTACAACACCTACTATAGCAGCAGGCTCAGTATAAATAAAAATAAATTATAATGACAACAGTGATTCCACATCTGCATGGAGAGAACACAATCTCAGCATACCACGATGAATACAGAACCTCCAACTGGCAATTTTCTGAATGAGCCATCACAATTTGAGCTTTTTTAAACAAACAAACAAATAAAGAGGACTAGTATACAGGGATGAAACTACTTATTTGCATTCAGCAACAAAACATTTCGTCACATAATTCCAGCCAACAGCAAACTTAACTGTAAATCAACTCTTTCAGCATAATCTAGCACAATACCAAACTCAACCATCCCCTCCTCTGCATCCATTTCTCCCGCTTTCTCAGTTGTTTCCCTGGATCTGTTTTAGATTGTAAAAGGTAAAGGCAAAGGACCCCTGGACAGTTAAGTCCAGTCAAAGGCTATGGGGTTGTGGCGCTCATCTCGCTCCAGGCTGAGGGAGCAGGCATTTGTCCACAGACAGCTTTCTGGGTCATGTGGTGAGCATGACTAAACCATTCTGGCATAATGCGACACCGTGATGGAAACCAGAGCGCATGGAAACGCCGTTTACCTTCCCGCCACAGCGGTACCTATTTATCTACTTCCACTGCCATGCTTTCAAACTGCTAGGTTGGTAGGAGCTGGAACAGAGCAATGGGCGCTCACCCCATCGCGGGGATTCGAACCGCCAACCTTCTGATCAGCAGGCCCAAGAGGTTCTGTGGTTTGTAAACCCAATGGGGTGCAGATGGGTCATACTTCTTTGTTATAAATTGCCACATATATAGATGGGGGGAGAGAGAGAGAGGGAGAAAAAAATTAAACATGTTGTTGGAGTGTTCTCAAGAAGTATGTCTAAATCTACACAGTCTCTCATTTTATCAAGGTAATTAAATAGAGGCAAGGGGGTGCTAAATGTGTTACAGAAATCAAGCATCCTCCCAATTAAAGGATTCTAGCCGATGAATCTATGATTTATGCAGACCAAATGTCCTCCAAATCCCTCATTTAATGCAGTTCAGAGAACGTCTCTCTTTGCCAGGATATCTCATTGTTCAGCCTGTGTTTTGGACTACCAGACAGGGAATGGGTGCCATACAGCGAGGCCACTAACGTCTACACTGGGGGAAAACAGCATGCTTGCCAGGTTCTTCCATTGTTCTCCTTGCACTTTCCCTTATCTTGTATTGGTCCTAGCTATAAAATCCAGATTTGGCATCATTTTTTCACCAGTGTGTATAAAGGTTGGAAATACATATGTAATGCGATTCTCATTCAGAAAGGACATTAGATGACACCATTATGCAATGCCAATGGCAACGTTTTCCACACAATGGCTTGGATCCACAGGAAACAGAGTGGCTATGGACATGACTGAATGCTGGAGAACAGCAAGCACCAGCGGCTTGTGTTTTCTGTTTTCCGTGCTTCTTCGCAATGTCCAAGATGCTGAATGGAAATTCAAGATGTGGAAGTAGCCTGTGAAACTCAGGTAATTTGTACTGTTGGAAATGAACCATCTCCATTCTGTGGCAGAAGTTACAAAGAAGAACCAGTAAGGGCAAGTCTGAGCCACCTGCACTTCCTGTCTCCTTCTCAGTTTGATAACAGGCAAAGTATGTTTTCACAACCACCATTTAGGCTAAGCTCCCTTTCCACATCTTTAACCATGTTGATACTGTGACTCCATGTGCCTTATGCCAGACTCTTTACACACACACACACACACACACACACACACACGAGCTTTCTATAACCACAGAGTAATCTAGCACACTCCATCTACACCAGCCTCTCCCAACCTGCTGCCCTCTGAGTTTTGTTTAATTATAACTCCCACCATCCCTGACCATTAAAATGGGCTTGGGTTGGTTGGTATCCATTAGCTTGGTGACCTGTAGTATGATGCTTCAAGGGATGGGAATCCATACGAACATCAAATGCATAGAAAAGCTTCCACTTTGCAAATAATTTAGCTCCATTCAGGACTTAATTAAAACATTAGCTTCTGAAGAGCTCATCGTTGGGTTTTCTTCATAAAAAATGGAATCAAGAGTCTGGAGTAAATTTCCTCTGAGGAGAAAAATAAATAGTGACTCAAGTTCCCAATCTCACAAATGCACTTAAGGTTAAAATTGAGGAACTTTCTCTAAAATAGCAGTGTAAAGCTCCAGCAGTATGAATATTCTCCTTAGAGGAAAGTTGTCTAATATTGTTAAAACAGATTCACAACCATGCAAATGTTACAGTCTGGCACAACATGGTTTTACAGAATCTTCAGCTGCCGTTTCTAGTTTTCTTAATATTGGACCTTAAGCTTAAATTCAGATTCTGAACCGTCTATAGAGTGATCCCTAAAACAGGTCAAAGAGAAGTCAAATCGGTTCCTCCAAGGTAGAATACCAAGATGACCCTGGACTGTGCTGATGCTCCATCATATATGCTTTTTAAAAGGCTGTCTTCTGACATTTAATTTTCAGCTAGGAGTTAATAACCTAATCATCATCCCTGAGACTGGGCCTAGACCTACATTCAATTTCAACTGCACAAATGGAAGACGTTAGGAATTTAGCATGCTTATCCCTGCTTTCCCTCCACCGGTGCTACTCTTGTGGTGAAGTACAATGCCCAAAGCAGGCTACTAAGTGCTACAAAACTAAGAAGCACTGCTGGGGGTATAAATAAAGGTCCTCAATGTCTGATCCAAACAAATCAGTGTTTCTAACCTTGACAGGTTGAGACTTCTGGGTTCATGTTGCTGGAGGAACTGCTGTACACTATTTAAAGATGTAAAAACTGAGTGCCATAGGTGAAACTACTGCCTGAAAGTGTACTCTCTGAAAGATTTGTCCTTATTTAGTCAGCTTTGTTCAAGAAGAATTAAGATCAAGGTAAAGGCTCAAGACTCTGTTAAGCACTTTCAAAATACCATAAGGAGTGCCATTACCATAGAAGTACCAGCATCAGTATGAAATCTCTGTACAGTGGTACCTCGGGTTACATATGCTTCAGGTTACATACGCTTCAGGTTACAGACTCCGCCAACCCAGAAATATTACCTCGAGTTAAGAACTTTGCTTCAGGATGAGAACAGAAATTGTACAGCGGTGGCGCGGCAGCAGGCCCTATTAGCTAAAGTGGTGCTTCAGGTTAAGAACAGTTTCAGGTTAATAACAGACCTCCAGAATGAATTAAGTTCTTAACCCAAGGTACCACTGTACCAGATTGCTTTTGAATAAGGTGGTGTATCATGCCCCCATATCTTAGTGCCATCTAGAAGCTTCTACACTAGCCCTGCACATGAGTAGCATTTTGTGGTAAAAAACAGGGCCAAGCATGAGCCTTCCCCATTTTCACCACAGAGGGTGAACTGAAACAGAGAGAGGCTTCTTTACTTGTGGAGACACACTATACTAGGGTTACCAGATGTCCCCGTTTCCCGGGGACAGTCCCTGGATTTGCGAATAAGTCCCTGGACGAATTCCACCCCTGGAATGTCCCCAGATTTCATCTAATGTCCCTGGGAAATGCAGCAGTGGCAGTCTCATCAGCCCAGAGCAGTTGGCTCGGGCTGGCTTCAGGAGCTGCTCAGAAGTCCCCATATGATGGTTGTGCAGGGGCTCTAAGATGCAGCTTCCGGGCTGCCTCCATCTTCCCTGACCCCAGAAACTAAGCTGTGAAGGCGCTGCCTATCAGAGCTTGTGTGCAAGCAGGAGGTGGCAGGGATCTCCCAGTTAGGCAATGGGAAGCCTCCCTTCCCAGCTGAGGAATCCCCGCCCCCTCCTGCTTGCACACAGGTAGGAATGGGATTGGGGTTGCTTCGAAGGGAAGGGAGGCATCGCCCTGCCCAAGCTTCACCGCCGCCACTCTCGGCCTTCCTTCTCCGCCATTCATGCCTGACCCACTGCACACCACTTCACCACCACCACCACCGAAGAACCAACAACTCATGGGCTGCCCAGGCTCATGGAGAAAGGAGATGGAAGCCTCGGAGGAAGGGGAAACGTGGCGGTTGAGGTCAAGGTGGCGGCCACCCCTCTGCCACTGCCATCGCTCCAGCATCAAGGTCCCGAATGTGTAGTAATTAATTAATTAATTAATTAAAGTGTCCCTAGATTCACTGGAAAAAATCTGGTAACCTTACACTACACCAAAGGTTACCAACATGGTGATCTCCAGATATTGTTGGACTTCAGTTCCCATCAGCCCCAGCCAGCATGGCCAATGGTTGCTGGCAATGGGAGCTGTAGTCCAACAACATGTAGTCCATGTTGGCAACCTTGCACAGTGCAATATAGAACCCTGCAAAATCAAGATTCCAAATTATATGGGGAACCTCCACAAGTATAAAAGAGCTCTTTGCTTCAGACGTTCACTCTCCAACTCATGGAGGATGATGGGGACAGTAACAGAGGAGCTTTGCATGCTCATCCCTGCTTTCCCTCCTCACACAGTGCTATTCTTGTGGTGAAGTACAATGCCTGGAGAGGGCTACTAAATGCTACAAAACCAAGCAGCACTGCTGGAGGTATAAATAAAGGTCCTCACTGTCTGATCCAAACAAATCAGTGCCTGTCTCCTTGACAGGCTGATACTTCTGGGTTCGTGTTGCTAGAGGAACTACTCTACACTATTTAGAGATTAAAGAACTGAGTGCCATAGGTGAACCACTGCCCGGAAGTGTACTCTCTGACAACCCTATTTAGTCAGCTATATTCAAGACGAATTAAGATCAAGGTAAAGGCTCAAGACTCTTTTAAGCACTTTAGAAGTACCATAAAAATTCTTGCTGCTGCTTTTTTTTCTCCTTCAGAAAATGAATATTGACTCTTATCCTCAATGATTGGACAAGCTGATAAAAAAGCTTTGCAAGCTGTATTAAAAAAAAACCTCTACGCTGCAGATGCTGATGGCATTTTGAATGTGAGGAATAATTATTTATGGTGATATATTACTGATGGATATTTGATTTACTGTCATTATAAATATCTATTGAGTTTTTAAAGAAATAGATAGGTTCCAACTTCTAAGCCAGGCTTCTAAGCTAAGTTTCCCCAACCATGCTACCTCTAGATATTTTGGGCTCCAATTCTTGTCTCAACATGGAAATGAATGCTAAACTTCCACTAGATTTCCAGAAGTGTTTTTATACCATGTGAAAGATCACATTAAACACAGAAATTACCAGGGAAAGAAACACCAGGGAAACGTAATAAAGTTTGTCTGAATGCCACCTTGGTAGGCAGAAAGGAGTGGATTTAGGTCTGTTCATCCCTTTCCATTTAAGCTACCATAAATCTGGATTTCCTTATGCCCAGATTTAGGTTACCTGGACATGAGCTCATCTTGCCTGGGTGTTGGTGGCGAGTGGCCTTTGACAACAGCACATGAGACCTAGGGGATGTGGCGCATTGTAGCAGAACAGGAAGGAGGAAGGCAAATCTGTGTGGGCTTTGTAGTCCTCTCTCCAGCTTCAAATACAGCACAGGGCTCTTATCCTCAAATTGAGAAGAGCCCGCAAAAAACCTCTTCATGCAGACTTCTGAGATGGCTGCTTTTGTCTTCCCAAGATCAAAGGCAGGCTCACTCCAGAGCTGCCTGCCATTCCAGTGTGTTACTTTGATGAATCTGCAAAGTCTTCCTCTTGTTTCCAACTCTTTGTCCCCCTCTGAAGCCATCAATAAATTCCTGCTATAAACAAAAAGGCTGCCCTGCTAGATCTCTTTCAGCTACAATTGTTGCCTCTTTCCACTGTGTTCCAGCTTTTGATATAAAACCCAGCATTAGAATCTCCACAACTTCACTAAGATTCAGCTTCTCTTTGCTCTCTAGACCATTATCCACTCCTTGAGAATATATCATATGTATTTTTTGTTAACTACTACACAAAACTTCCCTCAGCATCTCTTGTTATTTCTGCAACGTGCTATTTCTGAAACAAGTTTCCACTGGAATTCACTTCAAATTTCAATCATTTTAGGAAGAATCATGAGCATCAATGCATTGGTGAGCCATTGTTTTTCTTTTTAAAATCTGTATTTAGTCTGCTTCTGTGTAACCACAGTAATGCCTTTACAACGACCCTTAAAGGAAGCAGAAACCTTTGTTCCATCTTTGACAGCCCAGAAGATCCAGGCTGCTTTGAAGCCCGATACAGTAAAACCAAAATACTTCCAAGTTACATCCTGGATTCCCCAACTGAGGTTGGAACCAAAATTGGGAACTAGGGGATTTCAAATCAAACTTTCCCAGTCTGGAAAACATTAGAAGGAATAGAGGGTCCAACTACAGAGAAGCCTGTTGTGGAAGGCTTCTGGAGCTGCGTAAGTCTAACTGTAGATGCCTGGTTGTCCCTAGATAATTCTGTTTTTATTTAGAAGAGTCTATTGCATATATCTCCAGCATGCAAAATGAAGTTTTCATGTTCTCTCCCTTTTGCCCCTCAGTTCGATTCATTAAGCAGAGAGGCACTGGGAACATCCATTTCCTAGGCTCCCTGGAAGCAACTGAATTTCTGAACATGCTCAAAAAGAACATGCTCGAAAGACTGGATGATCTGCTGAAGCAATCCACAAAAGCCCGCTTTGTCGAGGGATGCTTAAGAATGCGTTCTTTCTGAATTCTGCTAGGAACAGACCTCACTCATACTTCCCAAGCTGGTGTGTGGATTGGAATGCAGTTATACCTTGGATTTCATGCTTCTACAAAATTTGTGGTGCTTTTTTGGGGGGGGTGTCAAAAAATGAACCTAAATGTGTATTTAAATGCATGTTTTAGAATTAAAGAATACATAAAGAAATGTAGACATTGAGAGAAAATATACATAGTCAGGGCTGGATTTAGGTTTCGTGAGGCCCTAAGCTACTGAAGGTAATGGGGCCCTTTATATGTCCAGCTGTCCTTTGTCAACAACAAATTGTCGCTGTTGTTTGTGTTGAATATATGCTATATGGTAATTTATGGACCTAATAGGTATCTAAAGCCATTTGCACATAACAAAATATGTATTTTATCAAAGTAATTGTTGAACTGAAATGTAATTAAGAAGAATTATATTAATAGTGAAATGCAATTAAGAAGAAGTATATGGGGTGGGGCAAGAGAGTGGGGCCCTAAGCTATAGCTTGTTTAGCTTTTAAGTAAATCTAGCACTATACTTAGATATAGAAAAATGCATTTTTAAATACAACAGGTTGTCTTTTTTTTTTAAAAAAAATGCAGGTTAATGTGGAAATGGCAAGTAAAGAATGAACGAACAAATGAATGAATGAATGAATTTATGAATGTGGAACTAAAATGAAGTGGAAATCCATTAGTCCGATCATCCCTATTCCTGCTTACATCACCCTTGACAGAGTGAATTTTAGGAAAGTGGGGAATCACTGGGTAGACTGGTAGACTGAGAGCAATCTCACCCTTGTGTGGGCTTTCCAATAATTCACTGAGAAATCTCAGAAATTAACAGCCTTTTGGGACAAATTGTCTGAACAAGTGCATGCATCTGGTGAACAAACACAACTGAACAGAATATTGATAAATGGTTTATGCTTATTTCTTATATAAACAACAATTAGTCACTACAGCCTTTCTTAAGTCAACACAGATGGCTTGGGAAGGATGAGATTTCTGTGCAATTTTTGTATGGTTAGTGCTATGAAGAAGGACCTTTACTGATAACAAGGTTCAGTTATTTATAATGTATGTAATGCATTTTTCTAGCCTTCTTTGGATTCATGTTTTCATTTTATTAAACCAGTAAAATATTATTAAAAAGGAAAAGGAAACCAGAACTAATTGCAAGCTGCAGGGAGCTCACCCATCACTGCTTTCAAATAAGTGAATTTAGGAAGTTCCATTGATGTCAGTGTAGCTATTTTCAAGTACGTGTATTTAGAATCACACGTCTAATTTGACCCTTGACATGTTTATGTAGAAAAAACGCCCTTCTGATTGTCAAGAACAGGTAAGGTTATTAGAGGAATGAAATTCAGTTGCAAGTCCAAAGCCAGGAGGGGAAAACCTGTTGAGATGTTATTGGGCTCCAACTCCTATTTGCCTTAGCTAGCATGTGCAGTTAGGGGTGATGGGATTTGTAGTCTAGCAATATCTGGAAGATCACAGGTTCCCCACACCGGTCCTAAACATTGCAGTCCAAATAGTCTGACAGAAATTATCTACCACTAGAATAAGAAAAATATCATCTGTATCAACTAAAATAGTGAATTACAGTCACTATCCCATTTTCAGTCTTTCATCTCTGGTGCAGTTCAATATACACAGAACAGAGCATCAAAAGACACTATTCCCTTTTGAGATCCTTCAGAAACATTGTGAATAACAAATCATTCATTTTTGTTGCACTCCTTTCCGTGGTGGGGGCCAAGGCATTTGGAAGTTTTTGGCATACCGAGGTTCTTTGTTATTGCTGGCATAATTAAATTATAGGTTTACTAAATTATATTACAAAAAAGTAGCTACACCTCTTTGCCAGTGGGAGTAATTTGCCCTACAGAAATCTGTTATAACATTTAAATGAAATTGTTAATCAGGGACTATTTACAACAGCACCTGCTCTCATTTGTTACATTAGACTATGTAATCACTGTCAGTTTCTTGCAGATTCAACCCACTTAATACAACAGAAGCATAGTTAAAAGAGAATTCTCATCTGCAGAATTAACCTGGGTTTCCAATGGGAAATAGGGAACAGGGTTGCAAAGGGCAGGAAGAAAAGCACCACTGGTTTTCCCACTTGAAATTTGTTTGGCAGTGTGAGATCTTCAGAGAGGGAAGATGGCTCCTTTCATTCTCTTTTGCTGGGATGCATCGCATGCAAAGCTATAGCAGATCAAACCTGCTGCAAAGGTAAAGCAAACAGACAATTGCTTCATTAAAGGAGAAAAACAGAAGGTATACATGCAAGCTCATTGTTTGAAAGTTGTAGAGCTAATCTTGGACATTCCATTTGTGTATAAAGAGCATTGCAAACCCATTCATATATCTTTTTTGGAGTGCAGAAAGCTGCACAGTTCCTGGAGCCATATCACAACATTCACCCAACACAGCTCTTTCACATAAAGAAAGATTACTCTAAGATGTTTTGGGGTTTTTTTAATGAGGTGAGAGAGTTTGTTTGTTTGTTTTAATGACAGCTATAATAATAATAATATTAGTATTATTTATAATTTATCCCATTCTGGGAGGCTTCCAGCAGAATATTAAAATGCAATAATTCATCAAATGTTAAATGCTTCCCTAAACAGGGCTGCCTTCAGATGTCTTCTAAAGGTTACAGCTATGGACAATACTTTCTAGTTCTCTGTGTTCACTAGACAACACGTTATAGTTCACTGTATTTTAAACCATCTGATTAAGTAACCGGATAAATGTCTCTAGCTTCTGGGATTGCATACTTTAATTAGGATGTGTCATGTCCAGTCCCCATACTCTCTTCCATGGATAGATAATGTGGTGCTTTCTGGATGTTGTCTGGAGACCAGCATGACCACTGGTCAGGGATAAATAGGTGCTAGCTATAGTTCAACAACATCTGGAGGACATTACATTGGCTGCTCCTACAACTTTGAATTCCTCAGCCTCACATACTTCAGAGATCTCACCCAAAAGCATTTTCTTTAGCCAACAGGAAGCAAAAACTACAGGTTTATGGAGCCCATAGGAAGTCACAACGTAGACTTCTCCTCAGAAGTCAAAGTCAGTATAATATAGTTTAACATTATATTTTGATGGAGTCTTCAATCCAGGTGCTTCTCTTAACCGTGCACTAAAATCTTTACAAAAGTAAAATGGCAGGCATCCCTCAAGTGAGATTAATATGAATAGCCTATATATATATATATATATATATATATATATATATGCCTTCAAAGCATATCAAATTAATTTCAAAACACCCTGATATTACTTGACTACAGTTGGATGTCAAAATCTGAGGAGTAAATTCTGTTGTATGCTTCCACCAGCCATCAATCCCTTTATAGACGTCTATGCAAGACACATCGAGTAGCTTTTATCATAAAAACATTATACTGCTGAGCCTTCCCCTCACCCTTATACAGAATACAATAGCACCCTTGTCCTTAAAATGGGAATGGTTTTACAGCTTATACATACAAGAGTGTCAGGTATAAAACAGAGAATTTAGTTATCTGCCCATGTGAAAACAACAACGTATTCCATAATCAATAGGCTTTTATGAGCACTATCTATCTTACGTCTATTGACTACATGTCTCTGGTAGACAGTTGTACTGCATCACTAGTTTTGAAATCCCAAAATGAATGACACCAACCAGGTCCATAATATATAATTAATCCTAGTCAGCCTGCAATAGACATCGAGTGGCTTATTTTGTTATTTAATTTGACGGGGCTGAAAAAGCTGGACTTCAAAACTATAATGATGGATTTTAAATCTTTTTTTATTTTATTGATAGTGAACGATCAAGGGAAAACGCATTCATAACGGCAGATAGGAGGGCAATACTGGTCCAGTTCCAGTACTTGCCAAACTAATTATCCTTCAGAAATGGCTGGACTGTACATGTCCCCCATATGTACACGTATGGGGCATATGCACACACTTGTGATGCTTTCATGAGTGGATGGAAGTGGATGGAAAAACTGAGCATCTGCACATTCAAACATAGATGGGTATGTCCAGAATCCCACCGCTGGATCTGTCCATATCACACACTGTGATAGAAAAGGGGAATTCAAAAATGGATGTTTATTATTCTTTGTATTTGTCCATTTATCTGCAACTTCAAAACCAGCTCTCAATTCAGTTAATTTATATTATTTAAACTACGTCTTTACAGTTCCTAAAATTATGACCAAATGTGTAAACTACTCTGTAGCCTTGAGATCTTTGGATGAAGGGCAATACATAAATTTAATATAACAGCAACAACAACCTTAGATATTGAAGGCATTTCTTCCCAATCATACTTGAAAAGACTGAAGCTTGGAGTATGCGCCAAGAAGTTTCAGAGGAGCGTGAAAAACTCAATATCAGTCAGAAATCATGGGAGGAAGTTTGTGCTATGTCAAATCCATATATTCCCTTTACTATTAAAATAAATCAATTTCAAGACTGTGGTATGGTATGGCTCTCAGCCAAGAAAGCTCAGATACTGAAGTGCTGTAAACAGACCAGGGAGGACCCAAAGAATTCTCATCATTCTTTGAGAGAAGTCGTGACAACTGAATCACTGCCCAACCAGATATGGAGTGCAATTGTATGCATGTCTACTCAAAAGTAAGCTTTAGTGATGTCAGTGGGACTTAACTCATCATAAGCATGTATAGAATTATAGTCCAAATGTGTGGCATACGTGTGAGTTAAAACAATCCTAGCTTTAGGAAATCAAACTCAAGTTTGATCTGGGAATCTGATTCCTTATACTGTTTTAGGGCATTGCAGATGAATGGTGCATTATGTGTCAGTAATAGGGCATTCTTGTGCAGTTATACAAATGCTTAACTGTGTGTCATTATCCATTTCCAGGTAGGGACTGGTGGATCTGTCCATTTCAGTTCCCTCAGTTTCTGATTATTTGAATCTTAAATTCAGCTCTCCACATTTTGCAGCCATTTACAACTTAAAAAAAATCCTCATGAAAATCCATCAGCATTTTAGTGAGATTTTTTCCCCAACTAAACAATTTTTATATAAAAGTTTGTCTAGTGTGTAGACAAACACACTAGGTTGCAAGCAATCTGAAACAATACATTTTTGTATTGATAGCTTATGTTTAAGGCATACTTTCCCCTGTAATATGCATTTCCAGGGGTGGGGGAGGGAGTTGGGGTGGAGAACTGCATTGCAAATTCAAATAAATATGAATTTCAAAGCACAGCTGTGTTTTCATTCGCATATTGTTTCAGATAGTGAAAACTTGGTAGATTTGGCTTTAAATGCATGCTGAGTTGAATTTCTCCTCCAAGTATATTTTATATTATTCCTCACAAATAATAAGAGTAGCAAATTTCGCAAAAAGACAAATTGCATGCACTCAGTCAAAACAAACTCTTATTTATCAATTGTGTCATGAGGATTTCGGGTTGTTGCCAACAAAATCATTCCATTCACAAAAAAGATTTCTGCTAGTGCAATAGGACTTTCTCTTTCTCTCCTCCCTCTGTGTGGCCCCCCAATTTGATCTTGATTTCCCCCCAACACTCTAGAACAAATCTGGTGAGGTCAGGATGGGGGACATATGGGCACAGGAGAGGGAAGGAAAGTTCTGTTGCACAAGTCCTTGAGCAAACAGGATGACTTTGTTGAAGACATTGCTTTGTTTTTCTGCTCTGTTAAATACAGCCGCAATTACAAGTTAAAATCAGATGGATTGGGGTTTTCAGTGACAAGAGTAGTTAACAAAAAGTTGCAAGACAAAACCTACAATTAAAAAATAAACTACAAGTCAATAATAAATGTTACCACAATAAGCAACTCACCCTGCATTTTAGAGGTAACTTGAAATTTGATCTATTAATGATTGGTATGGCAGGGAGTGGGGATAATGAACAGTCATGGGTCTATGAAAAGGTATAATTGTGATTTAGCATTTTGTCGGTGAATAGCCTCGAATTAAACATTTTGATCATGTATTCAGAAGTTTTAGAAGCTTTCAGTTCTGTAACTTATATGCACTTCAGATCAGAACAGCTACATTTTGTGGAAATAGAACCTTGCAGAGGTTTTTAAAGATTTAATGATAGGGCTTGGGAGGCATGCCAGAATGAGAGCTGATGAAATGAGTAGGAAGGCAGGTATGGTATAATTACTTTAATTGCTCATGAGGAGGACAGTAAAAATGCGGCGGGGGGGGGGGGGAATCCATTAGAAACTCGGAAGCTTGAAAAGTCGCTTCCATTGGTAGAAGCAAAGGCACTTTAGAAACCAGAGTATTTTGGAAATATGATGTTTGTTGTTCTTATTGTTAAAAATCTAATAAAAATATTTTTTAAAAAAGAGGAAAAAAATCAAGATATATTTATTGATAATATATCGGCTTCTTAAGGGGGTGTCGCTATTATTGGGTGGGGTTCAATCACATGCCATCAGATTCAGGTTGTACAATTAACACCGATTTGGCACTCGTATTCAACCTAAATTGAATGTTTTGCAGTAAAGAAAGTTACGAGAAAATGCACTGAAAGATGTGGGATAACTCTTGCTTGAGACAACAGTCTAACCTCCCCATGAACAAATTGGAATGAATGGTCAATAAATGGTGGACGTCATCCAGCCTCACTGCAAACATTGTGAAAGCAAATCAAAATGAATGCTCATGTACAGGTCATATGGAAACAATCTGTGTCAGTTTCAGATATCTTAGAATCATATAGTTGGAAGGGACCATGAGGGTCATCTAGTCCAACCCCTTGCAATGCAGGAATCTTTTGTCAATGTGGGGCTCAAACCCATAAGCCTGAGACTAAGAGTCTCCTATGCTTCTGGTTGAGCTATAGTGAGTCTGTTCTGTTCCATTTCTACATTAATCTGCATTTTTTATAATAAAAAAATTCTGCACAAAAAATTACATTCAGAAGGTCGGCGGTTCGAATCCCCGCAATGGGGTGAGCTCCCATTGCTCGGTCCCAGCTCCTGCCAACCTAGCAGTTTGAAAGCACATCAAAGTGCAAGTAGATAAATAGGTACCACTCTAGCGGGAAGGTAAACGGCGTTTCCGTGCACTGCTCTGGTTCTCCAGAAGCGGCTTAGTCATGCTAGCCACATGACCCAGAAGCTGTACGCCAGCTCCCTCGGCAAGTAAAGCGAGATGAGTGCCGCAACCCCAGAGTCGTCTGTGACTGGACCTAACAGTCGGGGGGGGGGTCCCTTCACCTTTAAGTATTTAAATACACATTTCTGAATGCATTTTTCTCTCAACATAACTCCCCCACCCCACCCCATCGATGTATCTTGATATATTTGAGTCAAGAACTGCATCAGGACAGCCAGCAAGTCTGAAAACAAATGAGTCACTATGTTCCAATCACCACCACATTCATCTGAGAGGTGTCAATCAGGTTAGCTCAAGTTCTGGAATTTCCAAAGACAAAATTCTACAAGCATCTCTACTTTTGCAACCCAGAAACAGTGACATGAAGAGGCAAAACTGATACAAAGAATGATCAGAGTGGGAGCAGGAAAGAGATAGAAATAAATTCGCATGGCATGGCTATCTAAAAATACAAAATTAAAGAAACAGTTTTAACACTAAGAGTGCAGTCCATGCACATTCACTTGGAAACAAGCCACACTAAATTCAGCAGGACTTACTTGTGAGCAGGGGTACCAATCTGAATAAAATGTTGGTGGGGGAAGGTAAGCCCTGCTCCACATAACTGATCACAAGACACGGCACATGCACAGCATTTGAATGGCAATGCCCATCAACTTTGGAGAGGGGTTGGCCCCTAGAAGTTGGCTCCTATGATTCAGAGTAGACATGCATAGGATTGTTCTGTAACAATCTGGATTGCTTGTTAAAGCAGATTTGGCCATTTGCCTGTGGATATAGCTATTCCTGTACCCCAAGCCAGTATCTATTTTCTACAGTCTACAGTTATTCAAAAGTCATCCAGACACAGCTTTGTGGGTGCTGATGCGCCATTAACTGCTAACTTTACTTCATATTGGACTCCAGGTGGAAACAAATTGGGATGTTAAATTAACTGGGAGATAGGGTCCACCAAAAAGAGAGAAGGAAAGTTTATTACAATGCCTTGAAGTGTACCCTACAGGCCCACAAAGATCAATTATGAACAGCCTACTTTCTTTAAAAGCTCGCAATAAATGGAATCATTTTACAGAAATTCGCCAGTGTTTTTCAGATTTCCTCTCTTCAAAGGACCCTTTCTGCACCAACCTTTCTATGGATAAATTTCTGGGTGCTCCAGAAGATACTGGAGTATGCAGTCCTCATGGGACTTGAAAGCCCTGCTGTCAAGACCTGGTGGGATTTGTTAGTAGCTGCCCCATGTCACTGAAAAGATTCTCAGTGAAGTATCTTCTGGCCATGGACTGACTCTGCCTATTGAGGATGGTCACTGGATCATAGTGGACAATATGGAGTCTAAGAGGGCTTCCTGTTTCAGTTGAGTCTTGACTGAGAAACAAGGCTTTCCTGAGTTATGGTGTGTTCCTACCACTCTGCTTGTCCTTCAGTCCTGACTTCTTACTTGCTCTTTGCCCCTACATCCTGATGTCTTATTTAGTTCCAACTTACTCTTTGGCCTTGACTGCTGCATGTCCCATGGCTCGCAATAGACAACCCATCTCAGGCTGGGGCATGTGACCCAGCCCGCACCACTAGGCCTCTCCTTGTCAACAAAATGCATAGCTCTTCCCCCATATATCTCTTAAGGCTGACAGTTAAGGGCAAGTTGGGTTCTTCTGAGGAAAGCAGGTGCACCATAATGGAACTCCAGAATGCAGTTTTAATAACACTCAGTCCTGATGCACTGAAAGAAGAAAAAATAAAACTGTACTTACTATCAAAATTCCAGTGAAAATGGAACTCCTGTCTCCTGTGGTGCCTTTCGATCAGATGAATTCTGCATAATTCTGTACTGCTAATTAGTTCCTTCCTCACTTGCAGTGCTCTCAGAAGGAGAGGCATGCTCACAAAATATTATTTTGTTGCTGTCTTGATGTGCCATTGGGCCACTCATTGTTATCAGGGTTAGTATAGCATACTATTGTGTATCTTCATATGCCTAGCACCTTCCATTCTCACACTGGGATTGGTTTAATACTGGATCTTCTTTGACCCAGTTTGTGGGTTATGCAAGCACCTTTTCTTCTTCTTCTTTGAAATTGGGATTCCTGTTTAATCTAACAAATCTCTAAACTGTGTGATTTAATTAACAGATAATTAAGTGCTCAATGATGGAACACATCAGGGAATTGCATATTATTAAGGCAGCAGAAGAGGTGTTCATACTTAAAGAAAGATAATCTTGCCTGGCTGATGGGGACTGGAGACAGTAGAAAAGTTCCTAGATATAAAAAAAGAAGGCTGACTGCTGTAATTACTGTACTACACCCAATGTATTTATAGTCATCACCGTTATAGTGGCAATGAAATTACATTTTGTAATTGCAATGTATGGGGCAGTGGCTGTGTGTCAGGGACTGGTTAGATGACAAGGAGTGGTGGAAGATCCCAGAGAAGGCAGGCTCAGAGCCGGGGGATTGGTGGAGGGACATTGAGGAGAGGTCAGAGAGAGACGATTGGGAGGGGGGCTGGATACTGATGGGGCAACAGGGTTTAGTGAACAGGAGGAACCTGTGACAGGGAGCAGTTCAGATGCCGAGGCTGAAGCAGAGGAAGGTTAGGGGTCAAGAGATTGTTGGAGCATCCTGGGAGTCTCTCTCAGGCTGCAACAAGCTCCCCCATCTCCAAGAACGCACAAGATAATGAGGTCGTCAATGCAGAGACCAGAGGTGTGCAGGTGTAGTTTGAGACTGCTTGGGAAACATTGAGGAGAGGAGGAGCCTTTAAAAGGGTGGAAGGTGGAGGCCTTCATTCCTGGCAACTGCTCTATAGGGGCAAGACCTGCTGGGAAGTGTTGCTGAGTTGTATGCCATTTCACTGAATAGTTACCTTCACTGACAACTGGCTGTCTCTTTGTTCTGACCTGCATCTGACTCCAGCCTTGGCAGTGTATCTTCTTTCTTAGAGTTCACTCTCATAGCATGTTTTATTCACTTTACTGGTATATAAACCGGGATATTAAGGATTTTTCCATTTTTTCAGACTCCATCAATATATGTGTGAAGTTAGGGTGTGCATTGCTTTGCAGTTATTTATGCTGCATTTCTGTTTGGATACCCTACCAGTCAGGTCAGAGAGGTCAATTTGAAGCTTTCCACGGCTCCGCAGGTTTTACACCACCATAAATAATTTGATGGCATCTGCAAGGCTGGCCTTCCCTGTTCACCCCTAATTTGAGTTCATTTATGAAGTAACTGGACAGCAGCAATACCAATACAGATATTGGGAGGACCCTACTTCTCCCCTTGCTAATTTCTTCCTGTCCTCTTTTTTCTGTTGCTAAAACAGTTGTTAATCCATAATAACATGTTCATTCTGTCCTCTTATCCCATAAATGCTTAAATTTACACAGGAGTCATTGGGAACACACTTTTTTATGTGAGTCATACATGGAAATAATAGGCTGGAAATGGTTATGCATAGCATAAATAAGTTGAAGGTGAATCCTGCAAAGACAAGGCTGTTATGTGTTCTGACTTCTCAAGTTTAAGAGGTGAGAAAACAGCCTGCTCTGAAGCCTGTGCCATTGGAAGAAGCAGGTCTGTAGTTTGTGGTCTCCTGGATCCAGCACTGTCATTGGGGGTTTAAGTGGCTAGGAGTGCCTGTGCCCAACTATGTCTGATTCATTATAGCTTACATGGTGGTAGACTGATATTTTCAAGCAAGCTGTTTTTCAACCATTCCCAGGGTGGCAGCAGGAAAAAATATGTTCCCTCTCAAATTGGCATGAGGATGGGAGAATCCCCCCCATTATTATTTTTTTGGAAAGGAGAGGTTACGTTAATAAGAAGGTTGCAAGGTGACCAAGGAGTGATCTTCCTTTAAAAATAAACCCACCGTGCTGCTTTCTGGTGCCTCCTTGCCAACACATTTTCTGAAATGCCCATGGGATTTCAATGGGGATTTCAGCTGGTATGGGGCCTGCCTATGGAGACACTGGCACAAGGCCAGTGTATGTTTCCGAGCACAATTCAAAGTGTTGGTGCTGACCTTTAATGCCCTAAACGGCCTCAGCCCAGTATACCTAAAGAGTGTCTCCACCCCCATCATTCAGCCCGGACACAGAGGTCCAGCACCGAGGGCCTTCTGGCGGTTCCCTCACTGCGAGAAGTGAGGTTACAGGGAACCAGGCAGAGGGCCTTCTCGGTAGTGGTGCCTGCCCTGTGGAACGCCCTCCCGTCAGATGTCAAGGAAATAAGCAACTATCTGCCCTTTAGAAGACATCTGAAGGCAGCCCTTTTCAGAGAAGTTTTTAATATTTGATGTTTTATCGTGTTTTTAATATTCTGTTGAGAGTCCCCCAGAGTGGCTGGGGAAACCCAGCCAGATGGGCAGGATGTAAATTTATTATTATTATTATTATTATTATTATTATTATTATTATACACATTTTTTAGTGAAAAGAGCTTCTTGTGCCAGAAAAACTCTTGTAGCATCTTTGCAGAGTTAGCTGACTTTCAAAGCACCTCTGCTTTCCCAGCTGGGTTGAGGGTGGAGCTGCCTCTTTGCTGAAACAGTGTCCTGTTAGTTGCTTAACATAGGAAGCTGTCACAGATTCACACTACAAAGAACTCATAAACCATCTGCTCTCAGCAGCCAGAAACATCATAACTAGACACCGGAGGGACCTGTCAGGAGTAAACATGGACCACTGGTACCAAAGCATATGGGAAACAACCCTACTGGAGAAGCTAACTAACAAATTGAAACCAAAAAAAATCCTTCCAGTAGCACCTTAGTTGGTCTCTAAGGTGCTACTGGAAGGAATGTTTTTATTTTGTTTCGACTACGTCAGACCAATACAGCTACCTACCTGTAACAAATTGAAACTAGCATGGGAACAAACAAAAGAGGACATCTTCACCAGTCAAAACAAAACAAATTCCTTCCAGTAGCACCTTAAAGACCAACTAAGTCAGTTCTTGGTATGAGCTTTCGTGTGCATGCACACTTCTTCAGATACACACGTGTATCTGAAGAAGTGTGCATGCACACGAAAGCTCATACCAAGAACTGACTTAGTTGGTCTTTAAGGTGCTACTGGAAGGAATTTGTTTTGTTTTGACTATGGCAGACCAACACGGCTACCTATCTGTAATCTTCACCAGTGTATGACTCCCCTTTATTACATATGCAGCCCAAAAAGACAATGACAAGAGCTCACCGTCAGCCCATGAACTGATATGGTTAACTTGACCTGACAGCCCCTCTCCCTCACACGTGCAAACGAAACTCACTCCGGTTATCTGAAGGCAACCAACCATGCCCTGGGACCCCCAATCTCTCTCATCACCAAAGAAAACTAATAGATGAACAGAAAGAGAACCTACCTATGTGACACCAACGCAAAAACCTTGCATGCACACTATGTGAAAGAGCAAAAGTTTACTATACCCTTTCTCTCTCCCTCGGTCTTCTCCCCCAACCTTATACTGTCAGTGTCTCACATTAAATATAACTGATCTCTAGAAAGGACTCTATGAACTGAAAGCAGAGATGTTGTACTTTTGCAACACAATAAAATCTTTATATATATTTTAAAAAGCATAGGAAGCTGTCACCTATTGAGTTGAAGCACTGGTCCATCTACCTCAGGATTGCCTACAATGACTGGCCGAGGCTCTCAAGTGTTCCAGGCAGGTTTTTATTTGTTTTGGGGTCCCCCCCCCTCATTTCCTACCTGAGAGAAACCAGGGATGGATTCCAGGACATCTTTTTCATGTAAAGCAATTGTTGCCACCCTGACCCACAGTCCTTCTACCAAAGAATGCCTCTGAGAGCCATGTGATGTTTTGACATTTTATTATTCCCTTAGACATTCTGGGCCAGCTCTCAGGAAACACAGCCTCAGGTTATGGTGTTATGAATAGCTGCAAGGCTTTTAAATAAATAAATAAATAAAGAAGTATTGTAGGGAAGGAATCCTTGGCCACCCTATATAGTTCATCAATATAACCACAGGCAAACTTCCCTCCACCTTGAAAAAATCATGGAAAATTATTTCTCCTCTCAAAAAATAATAATAGCAAACAACTTAACCGCTCTCCTGCAGGCGTAAATGAACCCATGAAAGTAGGGGGATAATTTTGATCAATCTTTGAAGGTCCCACCTGAACGAGACCATGTTAAAGAATATTTAAAGGCAGGTATATAGTAAATAGGCACAGAGCAAGACAAGAGGAAGCTTTGCTGAAAATGAAGTCTCATCATTATATAGAAGAACTATAAACTACAACTCTGGTGATTCTGTTCAAATGTTTACTACCTCACTTACACAAATCACCACAGAGAGTGGGGGAAGTAATTGGAATAGTGTGTCCTGACCTTTCTTTGACTTCATTCATTAGATGATTTAGGGTCAGTCTAGGCAGGAACTCAATTCTGCTAGTCAGTGTGAACAGCAGTGATAGCATCTGTTCACCAGTCAATTTCCCTTGTCCTTGGTCCTTCCTCTCATTTAGAAACTATGTCAGTTGCCATCCAGCTGTATCCAACCATATGCTGCTTAGACCACTGGCTTGGGGACTTCAAAGAAACTTAAATCAGTTAGTGTCTTCATGATCTTTTCAGTAAGAAAGGCAAGCGCTGGGTTATTTTTTTTCAGATAATCATTAATAAAATTCTCCTATTTGAAGTTGACTTGCAAAAATGTAAATACTGCTAATTCAACTGTTCTAATGACATTTGATTCACTGGTCTTATACAGAAACGGAACCATTCAATTAAGCAAATTGCAAACCACTTTGGCGATTTTCTTTTTTTTATGGTCAAGCAGATGGGTGCAATACGTGGCCAAAAAAAAAAAAAAAAAAAGCGCCACTTTACTCTGTATCTGCCCAACTTAGGGAAAACACATTTAAAATAGTACATAGGTGGCATTTGAATTCACAAAAATGTAACTGGGTCAATGCTCAAGGATTGCCACTGTGATGGAGGGACTGTGGGTGTTTGGGAATGATGTACCATATGTGGTAGACTTGTACTTTGGTTAATACATTTTGAACTGCAATCCTTCAGGCAATAAGTTTGCTCAAAAAACAGTCAGTTCATTGGTTAGCAAGTGGCTTTATTAACCATTGGGGGGAAAATGAACAGAAGGACGTTCTCCACAAAGAATTGATCACATTCTTTTGATTGCTCCAAACTGGAAGGATTTGGATAATTTGCAGTTGTC
Source organism: Podarcis erhardii (assembly GCF_964252035.2). Taxonomy (NCBI): domain Eukaryota; kingdom Metazoa; phylum Chordata; class Lepidosauria; order Squamata; family Lacertidae; genus Podarcis; species Podarcis erhardii. The sequence goes on along the minus strand of NC_138512.1, from coordinate 24,325,715 downwards.
TGCTTGGGACAAAAGGTTTGTACTCTGGCTATCATGGAAAAGCTGACCATTAAAAGTACTGAACAGACAACAAACAAAATGATTTTGTGGAAATAGGCTATGCCTCTATAACATATATATGAGATGTATTTGGCTGATATCTGTACCTTGTTCTCATGATGGGAAGGGGTTTATGATTTTAGTGTGTGTTGTTATATTAGAAAAAACTAAATGAAATCATTTATTTAATAAAGCAATATAAAATATTTAAATTTTAAGAAATAATCTGCTGTGGGGGGAAACTACTTTGCTTATTTATACCAATATCAGAGAAGTGTACTTTTTGTTTAGTGTCCTGCTCCTCCAGAAATTTACTTGGGGTAGATGTGACAATTCAATACAACTGCTCTTTTCCATTGGAACTCATGGGGAAACCATGGGAGGAAGAGCAGGCAGCAACAAGTGATGTTCTAAATCATCACTAGTTGAAGGAAGTGCACTCAGCTATATGTTTTCCTGCTGCTGAAACATGCAAAAATAGATTAAGCCCACCTTAAAGCTTTGAACCTACACTTATGTCCCTTGAACGTAAAACTGATTTCAGTAACAACTCAAGCTGGATAATTGTCAGCAGCTAACATCTCCTTCAGCTTTGCTTCATTACATTTAGCTTGCCTTGAACGAGGAGTGGTGCAATTTTCTTCCTGGGAGGAAAAAACGCCACTTCTGAGATTGTAGGATGTGCTCTGACTTTACAAGTGCTAAGAACTAATTAGCAGCTAGACCAGGAGTTCAGAGTCCACAGCTATCTACATTTAAGCAGCAGCATGTCGAAATGACAAATGTATTTTGTTGATGTGCCATTGTGCAGCTCTCAAGTTGCTCATTTTGACTAAGGAAAGGAAAGGAAAAAAGTAATCAACTATGCACAATAGTTTCTAACCTATTAAGTTATTTTCATGGGAATCTAAATAAACTTACTATAATTAGAACTAATGAAATCTCCGTGTGTGCTGGGTTCAATTAAAAAAAAAAAACAGATTCATGTGCCTTTGCTTTTAGTACACTGGAATGTCAGCACTCAAGAGTCATTACTGTTCCCAGGCAAATAAAATTCTACTGCAAATAAAATCTACAAGAAAGCAGAACTTTTTTCTGCCACATTCTGTTCCAATGGGTGGTGAAAGCAAGAAGAACTATCCATTTTTTCATGGGCTTTCAAAGCAGGTTCCATGATTTACATCCCTGAGCTCCAGAGGAAATCCAGCAGCAATCCTGATTTTGTTATCAAACTTGTTTGCTTGAGAAATACACATAAAACATGGCTGGAGAACACTGCCCCAGTGGAAAGTTAGTGGGACATGTCACTTAGGCTTATTTATGCATCTTTTCTACATTCTCTCCTAGCTCCTATTTCATATTCACGCAGAACTCTATAGAACAGTACAGTAGGTGCTTAGAGACAAGAGTTTGTCTTCATTTAGCAAGCGATACTAAAACAAAAACACTCATAGCTCTCTTCATGTGACCCAGGCCTGAACTATGTGGTCAAATATTTATGCAACTGTTCAGCTTCTTGGTTCCAAACTTTGGAAACCAGACCTACCCACTATGACAACAATGGAGACTGCAATAGACATACAAGGCTGTCACCTCATCCAACGTGTGAACCAGAGACAACATTTTTTTGATTAGGCAGTTCATACCCAATAAGAGACTTCCTCCCTCTCTGTGTCTCTGTATCTCTCAATTTATCCTTGCTGATCCTGACATATGTTTTTTCAGTGTCTGCCAGCCTCACCTTGGGGTTCAGATCTCTTAAGGAGGAAATAAGTGGGAACTCTTACCTCAAAACTCAGCAAATAACTCACAAGTTGAAAGAACTTTTTTTAAAGAAAGATAATGTCTATCAGGAGTCAATTGAGGGGTTTGGGGTTTTTTTTAAGGAGCACAGATGCTACAGGAAGTCACCTCTATCTACACTGTAACAGGAAAAAAATAATTGTCAGTAGGATTTCCCTTAAAAAGTCCTTTATTAAAGGAACTGGAAGATGCAGTGGTGAGGTATACCGTGTGCATCAACCCTCAAGCAGTATATGTGGCACAATTTAAGTAAAGCCAGTCCAAACAAAAGAATTTCTCTTTGGGTATGGCCATTGTTCAAGAAGAATGTCCAAAACGCCATTCAATAGTTGAGTGCATTGAGAAGGACATGGTTAAAGAAAAAGGAATGAGAGATTTTTAGGAGTCCATATTCATAACTTCCAGAAGCATGGTGGCTATACATTCTGTTTTTTACATGGTCAGCTAGCTCAGGTAGTTCCCCCCATGAAAAAGAGAGGTAGCATTAGGAGCACATCAAGGATGTTTTTTGTTTTCTGCCCTAGATGCAAGTGAGGCAGAAGCAGAACAGTATTCAAAGTCATGTCAAACTTTGACATGAGCTGTGGCATTGCCCATGAATCTGAGGCACACTCTCTGCTTGCATGGGAAGTGAACATGCCAGAAGCAGATTCAGCATTTCTTCCAACATAAGGGAAGTCCCTTGAATTGCACCATTCCCCTACATATATAAGAGCTGGGAGGAACTGTCCAGAGCCACATGTCAATAGTGGGTGGGCTGAAGACAATGGTAGGTGGGGCTGGGTCTAAAACTGGGTGGGATGCCTCTTCCTTTTTTGCCACCCCTTCTCTCATCCATCACCTGCTTCTTTCCCCACCTCGCCTCCCTCTTCCTCCCTGCCCTTCATGGAAGGACAGATTGCTCTTGCCAGATATGTGAACTAACCACTTGCAGGAGATTTCACCTCTTCTTCTTCCATCACTGCATTCATTTTATCTCCGACCCCCAATTCCTGTCCTCAACCTCCTTTTCTCCCTTCTGGGCTCCCACCACTTGCCTGAAATTAGAAACGAGCCTGGAAGCTGAGGGCCATTGTCTGGGCAATCTATCTGGAAGATAACTGTATTTCAAGGAGATAGTGCTCTAACATGGTTATCATTCTTGCTCCTGTTTGCTTCCCCCCTCTAAGCTCTTTGATGGCTGAAGAACAGCCTTTAATGCCCTGATCTGTTGAAAGGGAAGGAAGTGATATTGCTGGGTACCTTGTTTTGATGCCGGACATTGTTTGAAGAAAGTGAGGCATTGGGAGAGGTGGCTAATGAATCTGCATGTAGCTAGTAGCACATAACCAGTCAGGCAAGCCAAGCAGGCTAAAAGGTTAACTAACTATAAATCAGATATTTGGGGCCGAGTTCTGAGAAGCTTGTGCACAAACTGACTGCCATAGGGCTGTGCAACCTGAGGCTACCTGGGGAGTCACTTTGCCACTTCTTGAGGGCTTCCAAATGGAAGATCGAAGCGCCTGCTTGGTAATGTACATAATGCTTGCTGTTTAGAATAAAATCTTTCATCTTGTCACTCACTTGTGTTTGTATTGCCTCTGAATCTCATTTCCAAAGAACCACCTTGCATTTGGCAAGACAGCCACACGCAGCCCAAAGGCTTTAGACTGCCCATCTCTAATTATATAGTCATCTCGATCCCCAGCAACATAATCCTCAGACAAGAATAAAATCATCTCAGAATGGTATGCATAAGGACACAGGAAGCTGCCTTTGGTCCATCAGCTTTGGCCCATCATCTCATGTGTTGTCTACATTGACAGGCATCTTACAGGAGTTGCTGGAGGTTGAAGGGGAGGCATTCTACAAAGCATGCATTCAATCACTGAGCAAAACCTTTAATTGGCTGTCTATGTATAAGGAACCATACATCCAAACTGGTATAATCCATTTCAATGAATTCAGAGCAATTCCATGATTACTTCACATTAATTTTCCAGCACCACGATAAGAGGTAAAATAATGAGAACACCAGTATTGATTAGAGTTACTGAGGAACAGCCTACTAGATAAACACTATATTATTAGAAGCTTCTCACTTCGCTAAAAGATACATCAGGCTGTTGACACTTTAAGGTGTGAGTTTTCAAAACACCGAGAATTAAATGCATTTTTGTCTCCTTGGAAGAAACAGTAACACGTAGAATGTGAGGGATGCAATTTCAAAGGCTGTTACTGTAGAAAAGAATAAGTTGCATTCCCAAGTCAGCTATCTGAAAATGGGTACTTACATTGATAATGAGAATCAATGGATACAGAAGAAATATTTTAACGTACACAAAACTGTTAGCAGATATTTTCAGCATATTTTAAAAATCTTTATCAATAGAAACTGGTCAGGCTTTGTGAGGATTCTCTCTCTCTCTCTCTCTCTCTCTCTGTGTGTGTGTGTGTGTGTGAGAGAGAGAGAGAGAGAGAGAGAGAGAGATGTGCGCGTGCACACACACACACACACACACACACACAAGCCCCTATATTAGTTGATTTCAGGGTAGTTTACAAGTGCTGTGGATAGTATTCAATGCTAGCCCTACACAGAGTAGACCCATTGACTAACTTAGGTTCGTTAAGTCCAATGTATCTACTCTGAATGCAATTTAGTGGAATTTAATATGGTTCCATATGGCAGCTTGCCATATGGAACTATTCCCCTCGCCTATTTCAGAGGGCATGAGGGGAGGACAGTGGGGAAAGCCCCATAGCACAAGGGGAAGTCCTTGAGCAGAGCTTCTGTGGGCTGGGCTTCTGTGGGCTGTGGGCTGGGCACCTTAACACAGTGTTAGATCTTAAAGGAAATTAAGACTTGCATCAGCAGCTAGAAATACCATAACTAGACATGCAAAGGACCTATCAGGAGTGAACATAGACCACTGGTACCAAAATGAATGGGAAGCCGCCCTCCTAGAAAAACGAACCAACAAACTTAAACTAGCACAGGGACAAGAAAAGGAGGACAGGAAGGGAACCACATTAGCTGTCTTACTTCTGAAAGATTTGATACAACCCTATGAGATAAAGAGGTAGAGAAAGAAGAAGACCTCACTGCACACATCATTGAACCCAGTTATTATTTATAATATAGCACTACTTTCATATACATCCCATTGTTTCACTCAAAGTTCTTCATGAAGGAATAGCAAAAACAAAACAAAACACCCGCAATGCAAATCTTCCTCCCAGGTAATGCACACACAGAAAAATCAATATTTAGGAAGAAGCTGTAATAAATCCAGTTTTCAGTGTGCCGTCTCTGCCTATTTTAATATGTATGAAAACCTATAATGTAATTGTGAGCTAGGATACTAGTGATTCCTTCCTTTCCCTTCCACTGTTTGAAAACGGATCACGCTTTATCTTGCTTCATGATTGACAAAAGTTTCCATTCAAATGTTAATGTCCTACATTGCAGGTGATAGCTGAGGAATTGGTGAGAAAGATAAATGATACATCTTAGTATTCTTTCCTCTAAAATTACATTAGCCTTCTGAGATGCAGCATAGGATGAAGCTGAAGAGCCTAAGATCATTACGCCACTTATTACCCTGCGTATTTATCTTCTTTGCCACAAAAGCTTTACAGAAAATCTATTTTTTTAAGGCTGCATTAGCATTGAATCCACCACTTTGGGAAAGCTAGGGTGCATTCCAGCCAAAGAGAAAGAGGAGAGGAAAGGAAAGGAAAGGCAAGTTCCACTGTGTGAGTAGAACACCATCCATGCAGCATTGAGTACAACCCAATGTCCACAAGCCAGGAAATACCAAGGAAAAGACAGAAAGCGGTCTGCAAAAGCACCCCATGGTCAGTGGTCTCCATATGGGTGGGGCTCATTCCACAAAACAGAAAATGCCCTCTTTCTCGCCCCAGCCAACCGAATGCCAGTACTGTAGATTTCAGCATAGTCAGGAAATTCAACAAAGAATTCTGATGAAGCAAATGCTAAGAAACAGCTTGCTATTTCAGAACTATTCCAGCAACATATTTAGGACATCGTGTTGGCTACTTCTAGCAGGTGAAATACCCCTGCTGCTGACCTTTCACAGCCACGGAGCATGGTGCCGATAATGCCAAGGTTGCAGGTTTGATCCCCATATAGGACAACTGCATATTCCTGCCTTCAGGGGCTTGGAACTCTACAATTCTATGTTAGATGGACAAATGGTATCATTTTGTACAAGGCAGATCTCCACGTTCTTTTGCAAAAGCTGTCTCAGCCCATTAACATGTATCTTGTAATATAAGATGCAGCAATTAGAGCTGAGAAAATTATCTGTGAAATGCAGGTGCAAATAATGGTTTACTGGCATGTATAGGATTTTTAGTCCATTTTTCTTTACTTTTGGAAGGGATGGCCAAACAGTTCCTCTAAACAGAACTACAGAACGAAACAGAAGAGAATATATTGTCACCTGCCAATATGTGGGCAGGATTTCAATAGAAGTATACTTGAGAGTGAATTCAAAATGCAAGGACTGTAGAATTACATCTCAGGATTAAATAAAATGACAATGGCTGTCCTTGAGCAAGATGTTTTCTACCTGGTAATTCCATCTGCCTTGGATAGAAGCATCCCACTTTGCAATTTTTCATTAGAAATCAACCTTGAGAATCTACTCCCACTGCTCAGAAATCCAACATGGTACAAGTTTTGTATAATCAGCTTCTAAAGTCATGAAAGAATCATCATTTCACCGCAATGAAAATATATTTCACAGAGAGTCAAAATTAGGCAAACATACCAATTTCAACACCGACTTAACCTGCCATTTACTGGATGTGTTCTAAAGCCAAGAGATCTTGGCAATATTTTTATATATAAATATCAATGATATTTTGCAATATGCTTTTCCTCTTAACCCCATCAAATATTAATATTTAAAAGATAGGGGACCAAGCAGTAAAGGAAGAAAACCTCTTTTAAATATATAATACAGACTGTTTGTTCTTTTTAAGGATTGGAAAAGAAGGAAAATACCTCAACTGAAAGAATATTAAACTATGAGATGTATAATCTTTGAGAAAGTTATGTGGTTTCTTCGGGTGAAGCTAGGAAGTTATAAAACAAATCAATCTGAGCAAGAATAGTAATCTTAAAAAAATTAAATACTAGAATGATAGGCAACGTATGTTAGGCAGTAATCCATTTCTGATACAGTAAAAGTGAAAGGATGTATCCTTATCTAGTAGACCCATAGAAATTATTCAGCTCAATAACTTTATATTAGTCACATCCATTAACTCCTAGGGGCTGAGATCCCTTTGGTCTCCCAATAAAATATTTGAGGGGGCTGCCTTTCCAAAATTGATGGGGATTGCCATTCAAATGAGGTGTGTGCACCGTGACTTGTGATCGCTTATGTGGGGATGGGGTTATCTGTCCCCCCAGTATTTTATTTAAGTTGGCACCCCTGGCTTTGAGTATTACTATCCCTGGAGACAGTTTCCGGTTCTTCTAGCCTAAATATTGCTATTATATGTGTGTGTGTGTGTGTGTGTGTGTGTGTGGTGGCAGCAGTGGGTTCTGTGGTCATTTGTGTGTTGTTCCTTACATTAATGCAGGGGAGGAGAACCTTTGACCCTCCAAATGTTGCATGCACCATCTACATGCAGTTAAGGCTGATGGGAATTGCAGTCCAACATCTGGAGGGCCAAAGATTCCAGTCTGGAGATGCTCTAAATCATATTCACAGTAAAAAGGTAAAGGGACCCCTGACCATTAGGTCCAGTTGTGACCAACTCTGGGGTTGCGGCACTCATCTCGCTTTATTGGCCGAGGGAGCCGGCGTACAGCTTCCGGGTCATGTGGCCAGCATGACTAAGCCGCTTCTGGCGAACCAGAGCAAGCGCACGGAAACATCGTTTACCTTCCTGCCAGAGTGGTACCTATTTATCTACTTGCACTTCGTGCTTTGGAACTGCTAGGTTGGCAGGAGCAGGGACCGAGCAACGGGAGCTCACCCCGTTGCGGGGATTCGAACCGCCGACCTTCTGATCGGCAAGTCCTAGGCTCTGTAGTTTAACCCACAGCGCCACCCATGTCCCTACTATCTACTCACAGTAGATCTATTGAAATCAGTGGACTTGACTTAGTCATGCCTATTAATTTCAGTTAGTCTACTCTGAGCACTGGATACAACCCTGTGTGGGTTTCATTTCCATTTCTTGCATGACCAATTTTGCAAACAGGGAAGTACACACAAAATATTTCTCTTCCATGCTACTTTCACCTTCCACTCTCTAACAAAGTTGTCAACACTTTCAGAATTAATTTCTATAAACCACACATTTTTCTTACATACTTCCTGCCGGTTTATCTCTATTACACACTAATTATAGGCTCGCTTTATAGCTCCCTTTTCATACAATGGTTCAGATATATTTTTCTTCTACCAAAGTCAAACTCAGCAGGCTGTGCTTCCCAGGATACGCCGAGCTGCTCTGAAAAAAGGTAAGCTTCTTTTTATAAATTCTCCTCTTGTGCCATCATTATTAATATTACAAAGCTGTTAATGAGGGATTGCCTCACCAGCATAGCAACTTGGCACTTTTAACATATTATTTAGCACATTTTATTTTGTCACGTCTCTGCAGCGATACATCTTCAAACAGCTGAAGGTAATTTATCTAGCTGTTTAGGGGAGACTTGCAAAAAACAAACAAACCTACAGTGCTCAGAATAATTAAAATCCAATACAAAAAAGATTTAGAAGACATACTGATGAAACTCAGCTCTGCTTCCCTACCACAAAACTTTTTCCTTCCAATTGAAACTGAAATTGAAATACTTTATTGTCACTTGTACAACTTGTATACAATGAGATTACACAGGCACCCCCCACTCAGCTCTCTTAGTCTTAATTCCCCTCATTTACTGACGCACACCCACCAAAGTTGCCCTGTTGTTCTCTTTTCATTCAGCAGCCTAACAGCCCATGGATAGAAGCTGTTCTTTACCCTGTTGGTGTGACTAATCATGCTTCTATATCTTCTGCCTGAGGGCAGGAGATCAAGAAAGTGCCAGCCAGGGTGTGAATCATCCCTGAAAATTTTCCTCACTCTCCTGAGGCAACGTTCTTCTGCTATTTCATCCAGCGGATTCATGGGACAGCCCATAATATCTTGTGCTGTATTCACCACCCTCTGTAGGCACTTCCTATCAGCTGATGTCAAACCAGCGTACCACACCGTGATGCAGTATGAAAGGACACTTTCTATTGTTGACCAGTAGAAGGAGATCATCAAATGTTGATGGACATCATTCTTCCGCAAGACTCTGAGGAGATGGAGTCTCTGTTGGGCTTTCTTAACCACCTGGGTTGTTTTTATTTTCCAAGTAAGGTCTTCACTGAGATAAACTCCTAGGAATTTAAAGGAAGAGACTCTCCCCACACAAGCAAGAACAATGAACAGGGTGGAGCAATTCTGCTAAGAAGAGAGGTGGTGACACTTAGGGCTTTTTAGATGACCAAAAAGGTGAGTAAGTATATAGAGGTATATAAAACCAGGCAGGGTGTGGAGAAAGTTGGACCCAGAGAAATTTATCTCCCATAATACTAGAACCAGGTGTCATCCAATGAAACTGAATGGTGGGAGACAGAAGACAGACAAAGGACCATCTTCACACACAGCAGATAGTTAAGCTATTTATTTATATCCCACCTTTTTTCTCCAAGGAGCACAAGTTGGTCTACATGGCTCTTTTTCTCATGCATCTACTCTCCACAGCAACCTTGTGAGCAGTGCTTTTTTCCTGAGGGGATGCAAGAGTACACATACCTCTAAACATTTCATGAATCCTTGTCCATTTGTCCATTTACTGTATTTATTTTCCCCAATTTGAACTATAAAATGTTGCTTTTCTCGAGTCAAAATGAGAGTACTGTATCCCTAAACATTTTTTAAGAAAAAAGGAGCACTGTTTGTGAGGTAGGCTGAGCAGAGAGGCGTTGACTGGCCAAGTGGGGATTTGAACTGTGTTCTCACAGGTCCGAGTCTAACACTCAAACCACGGAATCACAGAATTGTAGAACTGAAGAGTTTGAGGGTTCAACCTCCTGCAATGCAGGAATCCCAGTTAAAGCATACATGACAAACCACCTAGCAAGATATAAAAATACAGCACAACATCCTAAAGCACAAAAAGGGAAGAGGCCAACTTTAGGAAGTAAAGTTAAGCACAGAAAAACACAAGTGCAGGGGCCATTCATGTCATTAACATGCTATGTCATTTGACCCTTAGACTGTAAGCTCCTCAGGACAGTGACCTGTCCTCCTGTACTGTATAAAGTACCATGCACACTGAAATAATAATAAATCGCACTTCAGATGGAACTTGGCAGCAACTCTGCTTAACATCGTTGATTTACCTTACCCTTTTTGATCATTCCTTGCTGTTCATCAGTTCTTCAGAAGACACAATAATCTCCTGCAACACTCGTCTTTTTGGGGGGAGGGGGAGTTTTTCTTTTCATTGCTTTTATGGTCATTCACTACAAAAATGCATTGAAGAGTACCATTCAGTCTGCTTCCTTACTACACCATCTATGCTCACATCCTCTTTCCCCTCTCCTGTATTTGTAATTCACAAAGGCCACCTATTCAAGTTCTCAGTGGTTGAGAGTTGACCTTCCACTATGACCCCTTGTGTGCTGACTTGCATTCAAGTATCTAAGCGCACACGCCACTGAAAGCAATGTCATGTGGGGAGAGGTGAATTACAATCTGTTTGAATATAATTCGCTTCCAATTCACCTCTATCATTCTGTCGCATTTCAGTAATTTGCTTGGTGTCAAAAGTTCTTTTCCATTGCCAGGCTTTCGAGATCACTCTTAGCTTCTCGGAATGGATTATAGATATTTTTTAACTTTTCATTAGGGGTGCCATTTAGAAAGGGCATGGGGGGGCAATCAAGGCTTCCCTTTCAGAGCAAACAGCAGCTTAGGTGGGAGAGCTATTTTGGCAGGGACCACAGCAGGTCCTTGCCAACAAAGGTCCATATAATTAAAGCTATGGTTTCCCCAGTAGTGATGTATGGAAGTGAGAGCTGGACCATAAAGAAGGCTGATCGCCGAAGAATTGATGCTTTTGAATTATGGTGCTGGAGGAGACTCTTGAGAGTCCCATGGACTGCAAGAATATCAAACCTCTCCATTCTGAAGGAAATCAGCCCTGAGTGCTCACTGGAAGGACAGATCCTGAAGCTGAGGCTCCAATACTTTGGCCACCTCATGAGAAGAGAAGACTCCCTGGAAAAGACCCTGATGTTGGGAAAGATGGAAGGCACAAGGAGAAGGGGACGACAGAGGACAAGATGGCTGGACAGTGTTCTTGAAGCTACCAGCATGAGTTTGACCAAACTGCAGGAGGCAGTGGAAGACAGGAGTGCCTGGCGTGCTCTGGTCCATGGGGTCACGAAGAGTCAGACACGACTAAACAACTAAACAACAACAACAGCTGGAAGTACAGGGTTAAGCTTCCCCTCCCCAGCGCTTGTGGCACCAATGCTGCTTTAGGCTCCCCTTGGGGCTGCTATTTGCACCAACAAAATCATGCATGTTAATTACATTCATGCAAGACACCTTGCATTCTAACTGGTCCCGAATGATTGCTATGTAAGAATTAAACAGACCTGTTTAATGCAAACCGAAAAGTGTGCACACCAAAGATAAAACTTTCAGAAAGAGAGACATGTTTTTCTTTCACGCACATCTCATTCTCTGCTGCCCCTCCCATAATGCTTCATTGGCCCAGTACAACCAAGGCGATCTGTGTATTGAAGCAGCGTTCAAGATGCACAGCGCATCCTGGATCAGAAACTGCATGAGCACGTCAGATCTACAATTCATTGCTTTCTTTTCTTTCTGATAACGTATTATCACAGTGGTACCTTGGTTTGCATATGTCTTGGCTTGCATACGTTTTGGATTACAAACATGTCAAACCCAGAAGTGCATGTCCCGGTTTGCAACCTTTTTTTGGATTACATCCCAGTTTTTTTGGATTACGAACATTTATTTTTTTTGAGGCCCCATTGGTGAAAGCGTGCCTTGGGTTACAACCTGCTTTGGTTTACAAACGGACCTCCGGAACGGATTATGGTTGTAAACCAAGGTACCACTGTATTATTAAAGCTTTTTTGTACAATAAAAAGCAAACTAATCTCAATGAAAGAAAAAAGAAATAAAGGAAAAGGAAAGGAAATTCAAAGCAGTGTCTCAAAGGTAGATCTTACCCCTTGTCTCATACAGAAAGGGGTGGACCCTCCCAGGTCTCACCTAGGAGCTTCCCTTTCTTTTCCCAGCATCCCACCCTGAGGACCATTCCTTTCCCTGCCTCTCATACAGGGTCCTTTGCCAACCATCCGTCACCTTCATGTGTGTTTAATCCCCATATTGATCCAGAGTAGAGGACACCACCAACACTGCCTTGCTTTCAAAAGGGACATGGATTCCCTTCTGTTTGAGACCAAGGCAGTGCAGACAGAAGTGGTTCATACACAGGACGGGAATTTTAATCTACAGCCAATTTATGCTTCTGATTCCTAATCCAGAATGTGGTGTCTGAATGCATTTTCTTGGTTGGGACAACTCCTCTTGGGTCAGCCAGCACCTCCATTGCCCCTTTATGTGATTCCAGCTAGAAAGTCACCAGCTACAGCAGCAGATGCCCAGAACCAGTGGTGGCTTTGTAACTGAAAAGTTGTTAGAGAACTAGAGAAATGGGAGGGCTTCATAGGTGATCTGCCCAACTAGTGTTTGGAATGAACGAGCTCAGCTTAATGAGGTTCACTGAATTAGTCCCAAAATCTCCGAACTACAACTGGAAGTAGTTCCCATAACTGAACATGAATTGTTTGTTTGGGAGGTAGAGCTCTGAATGATTTCTAGTTCATTCACTTACACGTCTTGCTTAGGGCCTTTAAAGAACATGATTACTGGGGAAATAAATAAATTGACAATCAAGGGTGGGTGGGTGCATTCATGTTTGATTAAACTTCTTAGGTATATTTTACACTTCAGAGAAAGTGACCCGAACGGTGCATCTCTAAGCCCAGCACCGCCACATCTAGGGTTCAGGCTGAAAATATCCACAGCTTAACTTTTAGCACTGATCAGCTAAGAGCAGGGTCACCTCTATCATTAGGCAGAGGGAGGCAGCCGCTTCAGGCAGGAGATGCCGGTAGTGTGGGAGAAGGCCGTGATAGCCCTCTTGGGTATTCTTCACACAGTCAGACCTGCATGTGCTGTGCAGCCTGCCCTGTCCCCTTTAAGCTGCCTTGATGGAGGATGATATTCTATTGCCAGTGTTGAAGCCAGGTGTCTGTTTAACCAGCCAATGCTAGAAGACAGAATGGGTGATTGGGGGCACCACCTTGTCCTTTGACAATGATAATTGTCTTCCTCTACATTAGACACACAATGGGAGAAAATACTGTAATAGCTCAGCTGTCATGCTTTTTTTAGTTGTGTCAGGCCTTCTCTCCAGTCTGGAGTTTTATTTGTTTATTGATGGATCTGCTTAATAATAATAATAATAATAATAATAATAATAATAATATCATTCCACCCATCTGGCTGGGTTACCCCAGTCACTCTGGGCAGCTTCCAACACATATATCTGATCACAATTCTCAATAAAAGAATTTTTTAAAATACTCTTTTAAATAATTTGATTCTCTATCTGCTTTAAAACTGTTGCCCCCCCATATGCCTTCCTTAGAATAATGAAGTGATACTTTCTTCTTTTCGTGCTATAGGCATCATTATTTGTCATCTATCAGGGAAACTGTAATTGCATCAGGGAAACTGTAATTGTAAATTCAAATTCTGCATTGAGGAGGTGGGCTGAGTTTGGACCAAGTGACCTCTTACATCCCTTCCAATTCCACAGTTCAGAATTGCACTATGCTCATTATCTAGCAGTATGCTTTAAACTCACCATCATTTTCTCCCTTGCATTTGCTACAGGAGAAACAGTTTCATGATTTTTTTTTAATCTATGAAATATAAAGTTTCAACAGCTTTTTCACAGCTCTTGATTATAAACATTCCATCAAAACCCTCATCAGTTTTACGTGATTGCACTCGGTTTGCTAATTTCCATTTTAAAAAAAAAAGGAATGAAGGATTTCAGCATTAACATTAGAAGCAGTAGTTCAAAACAAAATAAAAGAAATAAGTTCCCTCTGGTGTAAATTTTACATTGTAAAATGGATACAAGATCTGGGTGGACTTGTTTTCAGATGTCTGCTGATGTCTTGCTGCAGACAGGGTACTTAAAAATGGTAAGCATAATGCTGGTGGTCAATAAAAGAGACTTAAAGACTCTCTTAAGGCAAATCTAAAAAAAAGTAGTATAAACACCGACAACTGGGAAATACTGGCCTGCGAGTGCTCCAATTGGAGAACAAACTTTACCAAAGGTGTCGTGGGTTTTGAAGACACTCAAACTCAGGACGAAAGGGAGAAACACACTAAGAGGAAGGCACGCTTGGCAACCCTCACCATGATCAACCTATGTCCCCACTGTGGAAGGACGTGTGGATCCAGAATTAGCCTCCACAGTCACTTACGGAGTCACTTTTAAAACCGTGTTTATGGAAGACAATCTTACTTGGCTACGAGTGATCGCCAAAGAAGACGACTTCTGTGAAATGTGAGGACAGATTTTGGCATACTGCAGGTTGGATACCAGTCCATTGCTATTTTTCTAGAAAAAGAGGTGCTGGAACTCACCATGAACTCCTGCCTCATTCTCTTAGAATGGCAACGGTGCTCACCTGAGAGGTGCTGGAACTGAGTTCCTGTGAGCTCCCCATAAAAAAGCCCTGGAAACTACATAAGCACATGCCTGATCTGGCCAATTGTCCAGCATCCTGTTATCACAGTGGCCAACCAGTGTGGTGTAGTGGTTAAGAGCGGTAGTCTTGTAATCTGGGGAACCGGGTTCACGTCTCTGCTCTTCCACATGCAGCTGCTGGGTGGCCTTGGGCCAGTCACACTTCTTTGAAGTCTCTCAGCCCCACTCACCTCACAGAGTGTTTGTTGTGGGGGAGGAAGGGAAAGGAGAATGTTAGCCGCTTTGAGACTCCTTAGGGTAGTGATAAAGCGGGATATCAAATCCAAACTCCTCCTCTTCTTCAATCAGATACCTATGGGTGTCATGGTCCGGTTCACGGGCAATCGAAGTCCCAGCAGGAGACGTCAGGACTGGGGGCAAGATGGTGGGGTGGGAGCAGGAACGGGGGTCCAGAAGCCAGGAGTCAGGAAGCCAAGAGTCCGAGGGTCAGGAAGCAAGGAGTCGTGAAGTCAGGAGTCCGAGGATCAAGAAGCAGGGGGTCAAGAAGCCAAGGTTCAAGTATCAGGAAGCCAAACGCAGGAAGAGTGTTGCTGTGGCAAAGAGCCGAAGGGAAATGCTGACCTTATATCCCTTCCTAGCTCTTGCCACCAGGTGCTGTGAGTTACCAATCGGCCTCACCTGTGAGGCCGCGCCTTGCCTCTTCAGATCAAACTTAGGAAGGCCCCAGTTCTGCAAAGTCCTGTTGGTCACAGAGCCTGGCTCCTGCATGCACACCTGACAATGGGAAACTCTCATGCAGAACTCTCAAGCACGCTCGGCTCCTGTGGTTTCCAGCCCCTGGTATTCATATGCAATACTATCTCTGACTGTGGAGGCAGAGCTCAGCTATCATGGCTAGTAGGCACTGATAGCCTTATCCTTCATTTATTTGCCCGAATCTCTTTCAAAGCTATCCAAGATGGTGGTCATCTCCTACCTCCTGTGGGAAGTTCCATAGTTTAACTGTGTGAAGATGTAGTTTATTTAATTTGTCTCGAATCTTCCAGCATTCAGTTTCATTGAATGTCCATGGATTCTAGCGTTATGAGGGAGAATTTTTTTTATCTGCCCACTTTCTCCATGTCGTACATAGTTTTATAAACTCCTCTAATAGCACCTCTTACCTGCCTTTTCTTTAAGCTAAGTCCCAGGCGCTGCAACATTTCCTCCATTTTTGTTGCCGCATCACATACCTCTTTAGGATTAGGCTGTTCATCCAAAGCGGCTAGGCATTCTGGAACTAAGTTAACACCTGAGCTCTAAAGCCCAGGCATAGCAGAAGTAAATCTATTTTAAGCACTAATTTTAAAAAATGGCTAAAGCAACTGTGTTCCACTTGGTGTTCTGGAGAACTGTGGGGTTCCTCAGAAACTTACTCAGGGCTCCTAAATAAAAAGATCAATAATTACCACCTATATTCCCTGGCTGACAGCTTGCCCCTCACTCAGGGTCTTCCCTTATAATTTGCCTCTCCAAAAGTGTGATGATCATTTCCCAGTAATCAAAAAGGGGGGAATTTCTGACTTTAGCTATGTTTCTTTTGATAATTCTTGCTTGCTAATGTCAATCTTTTTCCTCCCTTAAAGAGGGAGGAGTGAAGTTTGTACATACAAACTAAAGTGTTTTTTGAGAAGAAAAATACAAAAGCAACCAAACATGATAACATGGTTATTCTAATTCATTTTAAGCAAAGCTTTTAGGGCTTCTCAACTCTTCAAGCATTCGAAGAAACAGCTTATTACAGGATATATCCAGAGGGAACAAGTGCCTCTTTAGATAATATTAAAGTAAGAGAATAAAGCTTTCACAGCAATAAGTGAAAATAAATTACGGTTTAAAAACGAGGGAGTGACTCAATCCTGTATTTTCACACATTAAAAACACAATACCCTGCAATCTTAGGAAATCAATACAGAGCTTTGAAGCTTCACTGTACTGTCGACCTAAACTCATACATTGTGCAATAAAGACTAAACTAAGATACAACACAAGCATGACTGGTTCTCAGTAACGGTAGCCCATTCAGCAATGGTTATGATGTATGGTTATGGGAGCTGGGAACTCAAGCTCCGGCACTGGACCTCAAGCTGGCTCTCAGCCACTATGATATCCTAGCTCTTGATCAAGAAATACATGCCGATGAGCAATATAAAGAGCCATTTCTACCATACTAGCCAACTGATTAACCAAAAAATGACATTTATCTAGGTAAGGGGAACCAACTAACCATGATAACAAGCTGTGATATTGCTTAATAAAGCAAACACATTTATTTAGGAAACAATAAAAATGACTAATTCAAAAAATCCCCAAGCCCCTTCACTTGAATATCAGAGTGCACTTTCAGATAACACTGCTTTAGCTGACACAGTTCTGTCATTAGATGAAACATTGCTATGATGGATCCAATATACTTTGTGCACTCTTCTCTAATAATACACAGATACACCATTCCAGATACTTTATTTCCTAAACGTCAGATATATTAAAAACAAAGCTGAGCTTGCCATTAGATAGTTTAAAGAAAAGAAGAAGAAAAAGACAGACAGAGCCATGGAGATCTCTCTCTCTTTTGCATTATTTACAACATCCTACGTGGTTTTGAAACTCAGCAACTTGACTTTTCAGCTAATACCAGCACTTCAAAGGGAAAATAATTTAACGACAAGCTGATATTCATTAGAAATAATTTGCATGCCCTTTATGTTGTTATTTCCCACTCCCCATAAGTTATGATGAATAAGCAGGCTGAAGTATTTTATTTGTGAATTGCATTTTCTTCTTTTTCTTAACACTTTACAATAACCACACCCTAGTGCAGATTCTACATTGGGGCAGACAACCTGTAGCACAAGGCCTAATTACAAAAGTCCTCTGTAAGCTAGGGATTCATTCAAAGATCTGGCAAGAGCAATCTGTCTCTTCCCCAGGAGCCTGATTGGAAGGGGAGAGAAAGAAGGGGGCAGTAGAAGAGGGAAAAGGTGGTAGACAGAAAGAGAGTGACTCCATCAACTGTTGGCTTTGGTTTATGATTTTTGGCTTTTGGTCTATGAATAGGACTCTTGGCCAGAGGTGGGGAGGTTCACCATCTCTGTTCTAGCCAAAGATGGTGAGTTTCTTTTTACAATGGTATCTCTGGTTGCAAACAAGATCTGTTCTGGAGCGCCGTTCGCAACCTGAAAGGAACGCAACCCACACCTGCGTGTCTGTGCATGTGCAGATCACAATTTGCCACTTGTGCGCATGCACATGATGTCATTTTGCATGTCTGCACATGCATGAGTGGCGAAACCTGGAAGTAACCCTTTCTGGTACTTCTGGGTCACCATGGGACACAACCTGAAAAGACGTAACCTGAACCGAATGTAACAAGAGGTATAAGGAAAACATCTCCAGCACATAATAACAGTGCTCAAAAATGTGCATTTGATTTCTGTGCACTGCTGCCCATATGTTACTGGGCAAGGTTCAAGGTTCTTCCATTCAATTACAAAGCCCTTAACAATCTGAGACCGGGATACCTCAAAGACTACCTGATTTGCTATATCCCCACTCAATCACTGATAACTTGGGGGTTGGGAACCCCTGTTAGTTGCCTCTTGTGACTCACATGTATGGCTTATACCCACCAGGAGCTGTCCAGTATTGTGGTTCCAATTTTATGGAACTCCCTACCAGTTGGGATCAGAATGTCATGCTTCCTGTTGAACCTCTGGCACCCACTGAAGGACTTTTGGGGGGAAATATCCAGCAGGCATATTAACTGAGTTCTGATTTTATAAGTTTAATCTGCACAAACAATATACGAACAGCCACCTTTAAAAATTTGCACTTGTCTGAATTTTGCAATGCACTTCTCTTACCAAACAATGTTTATAAAAATGCATATATTAGGGGAAAGCGTGCAAAAGAAAAGAATATATTAGTGAAAAGAACATACAAAAATGCAATATTTATGTAGAACCAGCTTGCAAAAAAAAAAGTGTACATTAGTTAATGTTGCATACAAACGTGCTTATTGGGAGAAATTTGCAGTCATCTGCTGAAGAATTTTTATGAGGATTTCTTTTAAATTGCTACAGAAATGTGCAGAAATAAATTTAAAATTAGAAAAACTAGATGCTGAGAGAGCTCAAAGTGATGGGCCCTTCAATCCCTACTGCTAACATTCAGTGCCTCTACTTTGGCTTAATTTTTTTGCAGTCTTCAAACAGAGATCCTTTTGTAGTACCAAAACAATGCCTAATTTGCAACTGCTTGAACACTGTACTCCATATCAAACCTTATCTAGCACAGAAATTGTTTGGGGGTTTTTTAAGTATGTACAGGTGGTAACTACAGTTCTATATGTAGCTTTAAGTAGCATTAAAGTGACACTGAATTCAGGCAATCAGTAGCACTGAATACAGAAGGGAATGCTTAAGATCATGTGAGGCTGAAGCAACATCAGACAAAAAGTCTGTACCTGAACTGCGGATCATTGCTCAACCAAGGCCACCCAGTCCAGATGCTGAATCGTCCCCCAGTATCCAAAGAAGGATCAAAACATCCATACTTCGCATTTTTTGAATAAATAAATGTTTATTCAATAAATAAATGTTTTCTCTAAGTAGAGGTATGTATTGTTCTAAGTAACAATTTCATTTTCTGAAAGCAGTTTGCATTCTAATCTCCACCACTGCTGGGGAGCTTAAAGTTAGATTTCAGTGAAGCTGACCAAATATACCTCCACAAATATGCTTTGACATAATGGAAGCAGCAGTAATAATAATGAAAGTTCAACCTGCTCAAAAAATAACATGCCATTTGACAAAAGATATATACACAGAATGAAAAAATAAAAGCATCTAAATGCTTCAGAAGACAGTCAAACCAGTGCACTTTACGCTTAATAATCACAATCTTTTAAAAGAGTATTTGAGAGGGGGAAAGGCCCCACACATAGGTGACAAATTGAAACGATCATACCTTTTCCCCTCTCATCTAAAAATAAAAAATACAGATGTAGAAGAAAGAGGATTTTCAGGAACACACACACATACACACACGGTTCCTAAGTAAGAATGATAAGGAATGAAAAACCCTGTAGAATTCCATTTAGAGGTCACTAAATTGCTGTTATCAACTATTTGGGTTCACGTGAAACTTCCATTCATACACAGAAAACAGATTAACCAGTAGTATGTTTATTTAAAATCATTTGTTAACTGCTTAATATTTAACATATTTAGCAGGTACAGAACTAATTTTAAAATATTATCCTCTAGCACAGGGTAAATGTACAGTGAGGTGACCACTTCGGGAAACTAATTTTGTATATCATGGAAGAGCAGCCTTTTTTTAAAAAAAAAAAAAAAAGTTATTTAATGCATGAAAGTGCAACCTAAATCCAAGAGCTGCTGGGATGAGTGAATTCGGATCTGGTGAGGCCTGGGGTTTTTTCTGGCTCAACTTGCGCTCCACAAACTCCACAGAATCAACAGAAGAAGAGCACATGAAAAAGCCCTTATGTGCCCTTTAGATGTGGGTAAACGTGCTCATCCCCTTCATGGATCACTGCCTTGCCGTGGCGAAGAGGCTTGAATAACTCAGAGAAGCTATGAGCTATGCCGTGGAGGGCCACCCAAGATGGACAGGTCATAGTGGAGAGTTTTGACCAAACGTGATCCACCTGGAGGAGGAACCGGCAAGCCACTCCAGTATCCCTGCCAAGAAAACTCCATGGACAAAGGCAACAGGCATATAAAAGTTATGATGCTGGAAGATGGGCCCCTCAGGTCGGAAGGCGTCCAACATGCTACTGAGGAAGAGCGGAGGACAAGAACAAGTAGATTCAGAGCTGATGAAGCGGCTGGGCCAAAGCGGAAAGGATGCTCAGTTGCGGATATGCCTGGAAGCGAAAGGAAAGTCCAATGCTGTAAAGAAAAATATTGCATAGGAACCTGGAATGTAAGAACCATGAACCTTGGTAAGTTGGATATGGTCAAAAATGAGATGGCTAGAATAAATATTGACATCCTGGGCATCAGTGAACTAAAATGGACGGGAATGGGCGAATTCAGTTCGGATGACAATCATATCTACTACTGTGGGCAAGAATCCCGTAAAAGAAATGGAGTGGCCCTCATAGTCAACAAAAGAGTGGTGAAAGCTGTACCGGGATGCAATCTAAAAAATGATAGAATCTCGATACGAATCCAAGGCAGACCTTTTAACATCACAGTAATCCAAGTTTATGCACCAACCACTGGTGCTGAAGAAACTGAAATTGACCAATTCTATGAAGACTTACAACACCTTATAGAAATGATGCCAAAGAAGGATGTTCTTCTCATTATAGGGGATTGGAATGCTAAAGTAGGGAGTCAAGAGATAAAAGGAACAACTGGCAAGTTTGGCCTTGGAATTCAAAATGAAGCAGGGCAAAGGCTAATAGAGTTCTGCCAAGAGAACAAGCTGGTCATCACAAACACTCTTTTCCAACAACACAAGAGACGACTCTACACATGGACATCACCAGATGGGCAGCATCAAAATCAGATTGATTATATTCTCTGCAGCCAAAGATGGAGAAGCTCTATACAGTCAGCAAAAACAAGACCTGGAACGGACTGTGGCTCAGATCATCAGCTTCTTATAGCAAAATTCAAGCTTAAACTGAAGAAAGTAGGAAAAACCACTGGGCCGGTAAGATACAATCTAAGTCAAATCCCTTATGAATACACAGTGGAAGTGAGGAACAGGTTTAAGGATTTAGATTTGGTGGACAGAGTGCCTGAAGAACTATGGCTGGAGGCTCGTAACATTATACAGGAGGCAGCAACTAAAACCATCCCAATGAAAAGGAAATGCAAGAAAGCAAAGTGGCTGTCCAACGAGGCCTTACAAATAGCGGGGGAGAGAAGGCAAGCAAAATGCGAGGGAGATAGTGAAAGATACAGGAAATTGAATGCAGATTTCCAAAAAATAGCAAGGAGAGACAAGAAGGCCTTCTTAAACGAGCAATGCAAAGAAATAGAGGAAAACAATAGAATGGGAAAAACCAGAGATCTGTTCAAGAAAATTGGAGATATGAAAGGAACATTTCGTACAAAGATTACCATAATAAAGGACAAAAGTGGAAAGGACCTAACAGAAGCAGAAGACATCAAGAAGAGGTGGCAAGAATACACAGAGGAATTATACCAGAAAGATATAGATGTCTCGTACACCCCAGGTAGTGTGGTTGCTGACCTTGAGCCAGACATCCTGGAGAGTGAAGTCAAATGGGCCTTAGAAAGCACCGCTAATAACCAGGCCAGTGGAAGTGATGACATTCCAGCTGAACTGTTTAAAATTTTAAACGATGATGCTGTCAAGGTGCTACACTCAATATGCCAGCAAATTTGGAAAACTCAGCAGTGGCCAGAGGATTGGAGAAGATCAGTCTACATCCCAATCCCAAAGAAGGGCAGTGCCAAAGAATGCTCCAACTACCGCACAATTGCACTCATTTCACATGCTAGCAAGGTTATGCTTAAAATTCTACAAGGCAGGCTTAAGCAGTATGTGGACCGAGAACTCCCAGAAGTGCAAGCTGGATTTCGAAGGGGCAGAGGAACCAGAGACCAAATTGCAAACATGCGCTGGATTATGGAGAAAGCTAGAGAGTTCCAGAAAGACATCTACTTCTGCTTCATTGACTATGCAAAAGCCTTTGACTGTGTCGACCACAGCAAACTATGGCAAGTTCTTAAAGAAATGGGAGTGCCTGATCACCTCATCTGTCTCCTGAGAAATCTCTATGTGGGCAAGAAGCTACAGTTAGAACTGGATATGGAACAACTGATTGGTTCAAAATTGGGAAAGGAGTACGACAAGGCTGTATATTGTCTCCCTGGTTATTTAACTTATATGCAGAATTCATCATGCGAAAGGCTGGACTGGATGAATCCCAAGCCGGAATTAAGATTGCCGGAAGAAATATCAACAACCTCAGATATGCAGATAACACAACCTTGATGGCAGAAAGTGAGGAGGAATTAAAGAACCTTTTAATGAGGGTGAAAGAGGAGAGCGCAAAATATGGTCTGAAACTCAACATCAAAGAAACGAAGATCATGGCCAATACTCCCATTGTTCCAGTCGCATTTTGCCACTGGTAAACCCGCCTTTTGCGACTGAATGGAGACATCTGAAAGTCTCCGTTGCGCCTAGGTATCTCCACGCCTGCCGGGCTGCAGTCCACTGGTCTGCAGGGCACAAGGGCAGCAAAAGAAGTGCCTCTACTCCGCAAAACACCTGATTTGCCCAGCAGAGCAGCAGCAAAAGACGCGTCTTTTCCTTCTTCTGCCATCCTGCTGGGCGAATCAGGTGTTTGGGGTGGGGTGTGAAGACAGGCGCAGGGAGAACGGCTTGAAATCGGTGTGCATGCGTGTGTGAAGGAAGGCGCAGGAGAATCGGATCGGGATAGGGGGGTGTAAAGGAAGCATCTGCCCGCATTTTGGCACCGCTCCAAATATCCCTCCTTTCCCCCTCTCGCCCCACAAGGCAGCAGCAGGAACGCTCCTGCTGCCGCCTCTGCCTTTGCCTCCTCCTCTTCTCCCTCCCTCCGTCAGGCGAAGCTCCCTTCCTCCCTATCCATCTTCTCCTTCTCTGGCCTCTGCATGGCCGGGCAGGGAAGCAAAGCCTCGCCTCTCTCGCTGCCGCTTTGTGTTTCGTGAGGATTCCCCCTGCTCCGGCCTCAGCTCAGACTCCGTACCGCTCTCTCTCCCCCCCCCCTCGCCTTCTTTTGCCTGTCCTCTCCCCGGCTGCGCCGGCCAGGTGATTCGCAGGCAGCCCTTTTTTACAACTCCCAGAAGCTTCTGAGAAGTTTCTCTCCACTCTTGATCTTTAGTCAGACAGCAGCGCAAATCTACATAACCATTTTGTGCTTTCTGCGCAGGGAGAAGACTCATTCCTGTTACCTGTAATAACTGTGCCATGCAAAAAAACGCAAGCCTGCTCTGTAGATTTCAATTTGCTGAGCATACCAATATTGTCTGTGTTGAGGGAACTTTAGGAGCAATTTATTGGATGAAGCATGTGCACTGACCATGTTGGTTAATAGGATCTGTCAGACAATACCTTCATTTAATTATTTTCAAAGCGGTATGAGGTCTAATAAATGCCTGGAAAGAATGGTAACTTTCATTGCCATTATTTAAATGCAAGACCAAACTATGTCAGTTATTTCTTTTCAGGGTGAACCATGTTGATAAGTGTGTGAGTTCAGGGACAGAGGAAAATGACTACAAGTTAGTTTCTTTATGAAATTTGCTATTAACTTTGTGTCCCTCTATTTTAGATTAAGTAATAGCACACAAATGCATACACAAACAGTACATATGTTTACCTTTTTTTAAAAAAAATCCTGCCCAAAGTTTGTGTATATTTCCTTAGGCTTGGAGTTTCTGCTTTTGGAATAATTCAGAGATGTGTAATTGTTACTAGAAATCAGTGCGCTTTGCTTTGAGTGTTTTTTTTTTGTTGTTGAAATGACTAGAAGTAAAGATAATATTTTTTTACAATGCACTTAGTATTTCAAAATATAACCAAATTACTACACAAGCTAATAATAGAAGGTTCCCTTTTATGTTTATTTCTGTGCTAAGAGCTGCATATATTATATAGGATGTTAGGAGAAAGAGAGCTTATGTTTTTCAATGGAGGGAAATATTATTACTGATCATGAGTTTCAGAATTCCTGTGTTCATTGTAAGCTAGGGCATTTCCAAATGTTCAGCGTGATGGTGATGTCTATTGGTACTTGCATCCCTTTCTCCATAATTTATACCAATTTGTATAAAATATTATTAGCTGATGATCTTAGAATACTAAGTCATCACACTTGATTTTAAAAACAGGTTTTACTGGATTTGTTCATTTTAAATAAAAATATAATGTTTAAATCACCCACCTTTCTTAAATGACCTGGCTTGAACCCCTAGCTGTGCCTTCAAAATGTTTTCTCAAGGCTCTTACCTGCACCTACTTCCTTAAAAAAACCCAGTTGTTTGCTGTATTGGACACTTTGAAGAAGTCATAGACAGCAATGCCTGTGTGCTAATACTTCCTTCTTTGTCCCTTGTGGGAATGTGGCTGGGGATATCAGACTGCCTTCAAAGAGGACCTGCAAAAGCACCAGGAAGCATCAGTGCTTTGTGCTTCCTGTTATATCATTTTCCCCACCCCACCTCATCACTGTTTGCAAGGAATCTTTTGCTTCTCCCCTAGCAGGCTCTCTTCCACAAATATTCCTGTAGGGAAATTGGTGGATAGACTGTTTACTGTTGAAAATGACAGAGCTTTCATTATGGGATTCCCACCCCCGTTGCTCTTGCCAGGTAGCTATGACACTCACATAGTTGTATTAAAAATCCCTGCTAAACTATTAGTATTTTCATGTTATTAAACATGCCTGGATTAAATTTGTGCCAAAATCTGGTTTTCAAAAAAGGAAAACCTGTAGTGTCTTTTAAAAAAAGAAATCCCTATATAAATTTTAAAAAGTGGTGACTATACATTCTGTTTTTGCACCTACAATCAAAATCCCAGGAGCAATGAGGCTCCTAGCTTTTGTTATCCCAGTTTCTAACACTGCACATGCATATATCTCTGTCCGTGTTTGCATGTATGTGTGCACGTGCTTGTTTATGTGTGAAAATACATATTTGCTTTCTGCTGTCCTGGCCTCCTGCATTTCCTTGATGCATTTCCTTGAAGCTCCCACTTCCCAACAACATCACATCAAAAGGCCATTCACATAGCAGAAGGGATGGCTCTGGAAATGAATCTGACATCTCAAAGTGCACTGAGGGCACCATCAGTGAGCATTAGTTCACATTCATGTTTCAGACCAAAAAAGAACCTTTGGATGTGCTGCTGCAGCACAGCTTCTAACTCACCAAGTGAAAGAGCAGTTTTAGGTTTAATACCTTGCACAAATTAAAAGTATAATACCAGGATTTATTGCTTTCACCTTTGCAACAGCCCAGTTCTCTTGTGTAATTATTCCACTTCCTTCGGTGCATTAGATGTTCATTTGTGAGCTTAAAGCTAACAAGGAAGAGCAAAACAATAACAGTTCTGCAGCACGATGGCATGCGCATAAAGCTAGGCCAACGTTTTATTGTCCAAATGCAATATTCTTACCAATTTCCTCGCACCTGACTGCTTGAGGTGATGACAAGAAACCAGATTAGTACTCAGTTTTACTCAGAGTAGAACCACTGCAGTTAATGAGCATGGATAAGCAGCTTATGTGGTGGCTGAGCGATGTGTATTGTTGTTTGCACATTAAAAAAACAACAACTCTGCAGCTTCACATCAAGCTTTCCATTTCAGTCTTGTTGGTTTCCTCTGGTGGGTCTTAAGGGGTCTCTGACAAGCCTTATAGTGTGAGACTGTCCACAAAGTTGACTTCAGTTTTGAAGAGCTTTGGGTTGTTTCCTGAAGGGGAAGATGGTTGTCACTGTCAAAGCAGAGTAACGTAGGATTTCCATAAAACTTAATAGAAGTGCTTAACTTCTTAAAATCAAATCCTCCACTGTTTTTTTAAAAACAAAATCACTGGATGCTGCACTTTAACCACCACCACAAAACCCGGAGCTCCTCAGTGCTCAGTAGGCAACATTTCAGACAGGGAGAAACACAGAGCTAAAGGAAAATTCAGAGCTGTAAGTCGTAGAAAGGAAAGAAACAACGGATTAACACATGGCTTTGTGGAAACCCTGATTTGTGTCAGATGGGTTTAATGACATTGCCGTTTGATTCTGGATTGTGGGGTGGGGGGAACTGCCTGAATCACCACAATTCTCCCATTATCCAGCCCCCACACAGAGCTGATGCACACCCCACTCAACGCAGTCCCCCAGCCATGCAATTTGGGCCTGCCAAGTTCATAGCAATAAAGGCCTAAGTGAAATGCACGTAAGTGGGAGGCCCATTGCAATAAATACATCTTCCTATCCAATAGTGAGAGCTCCTGCACGCCATTTTGGAGCCCTTGGAGTCTTCTGGACTTCAGGCTCTGGGGAGGGTAGATGTTCCGGTTTTCGAACCTTTTTTTGGAAGCCAAACGTGCTCAGTTTTGAGTCCCCCTGTGTTCCCTGTTGCATTGCTAATTTGCGTCCCCCGCATTGTACTTCAAGCCTTCCGTTTCCAATTGCAGTGTTCTGAGGCAATATTTGGAGCTTATATTTGGTCCTTTTGTTTTTGCTATTTATTTTGTGTTTTTTGTTTTGAAGCTTTTTCAGTTAATTTGTTTTTGTGACTCTGGATCCCAGTTCAGCTACTGATTGATTGATTGATTGATTGATTGTGTGACTGCGGAAATGGTTAAAAGCCCCCCATCCAAACAAAGACTATCATCAGTGCAGGTGAGAAAAAATAATAATTTTAATTTTTATCATCTACAATACTGTTTTATTTATTTTATAGGACAGTACATCGATTATTGCTTTCATTTTATGGATCAGTGGTCTCATTAGATAGTAAATGTCATGTTAAATTGCTGTTTTAGAGGTTGTTTTTAAAAGTCTGGAATGGATTAATCCGTTTTGCATTACTTTCTATGGGAAAGCACGCCTTGGTTTTGGAATGCTTTGGTTTTGGAACAGACTTCCAGAATGGATTAATTTTGAGAACCAAGGCACCACTGTAGTTATGCACAAGTGAGCCTGTAAGGCCATTTTTTTGCATACCTGACAGGCAGCAAAACCAAGTTGTTTATTGAACACTTGGTTCCACTATACATGACTAGCAAGCTGTGTTTAGCTTGGTTGAGCACAAGCTGCAAAGAGAATGCAGAGTCCTTGTACACCATCAACAAATCAGTCCAGACATAGGAACAAGGGACATTGCTTTCAGGTCCAAGAGTGTGGCTTATTCAAGCCTGGTTTGGTCCAATGATGAATTGCTGGTTGCCAATGAAGCGGAGAAGAGCGTAAACATAATGTCGTAGTGGTAACATCAATGCAAAGAGCCCATGTTTTGGAATGTCAAAGGTGAGGATGCTAATGCTTTACAAAGCCTGCTCAAGCCATTTGCAAGCATTTTGTTGGGTAATCTGGGTGTCGTAAATGTAAGGTCTTACAACCTGCTATAATTGAAATGGCTGACAGTTCAGGAGAAGCTGGACTTCAAAAATGTCAATTGTGAAGGGCAGGATGAGGCTGGTACAGGAGTTCAAGCCGATGTAATTGCTGGTATTGACCTCCACTTCATTTGCAAGGGGAAAAAAGGGAGCCTTTGTTTGTTTGCTTTTGTGATCATGGCAGCTCTTTGAAAGCTGGTCAGAGGCTTGGAGCGTACATCAACAACACATTCCCCTCTCGATAATTGCCTTCTCCTGTAACATCATTAATCATGTGATCACATGTGCCACATTGGAGTTAATAATGTGCACAGGATATATGCGCAATTGTCCTGGAAAGTTTTACTGTACTTGTACCAAGTACGTTTCTGAGCACAATTCAAAGTATTGGTCCTGACCTTTAAAACCCTAAACGGCCTCAGTTCAGTATACCTGAAGGAGCGTCTCCACCTCCATCGTTCTGCCCAGACACTGAGGTCCAGCACCGAGGGCCTTCTAGCTGTTCCCTCACTGCGAGAAGCCAAGTTACAGGGAACCAGGCAGAGGGCCTTCTCAGTAGTGGCACCCGCCCTGTGGAATGCTCTCCCACCAGATGTCAAAGAGAAAAATAACTACCAGACTTTTAGAAGACATCTGAAGGCAGCCCTGTTTAGGGAAGCTTTTAATGTTTAATAGGTTATTGTATTTTAGTGTTCTGTTGGAAGCCGCCCAAAGTGGCTGGGGAAACCCAGCCAGATGGGCGGGGTATAAATAATAAATTATTATTATTATTATTATTATTATTATTATTATGCATAGCAGAGTGTACAGGTGTCTGTTGCATTCAATCTATGTGAATTCCAATGCTAACTGACTTGACCTAGACTAATGTTTGGCTTGGAAGTCAGCTGTCTGCTGGATTTCATACTTCTTTGGATTCTGTGGCAGGTTTTGTCTTAAATGTCATATCGAAAAACATTGAGAACTAAATATATTTTTTGGGGGGAATACATTCTGTAATTTACATGCCATTTCCTTGCTGATGGATACAAAGTAAGTTTATCAGTGTGGAAATGGGATAGGATGGATCACATATGTGATGGCCACCTGCCCTCTCCAGCCACCCTGGGTCCCTTCATTGGCTCCCAGTACGTTTCTGAGCACATTCCAAGTCCTAAACGGCCTCGGCCCAGTATACCTGAAGTAGCATCTCCACCCACATCGTTCAGCCTGAACACTGAGGTCCAGTTCCAAGGGCCTTCTGGTGGTTCCCTCACTGTGAGAAGTGCGGTTGCAGGGAACCAGGCAGAGGGCCTTCTTGGTAGTGGCCCCTGTCCTGTGGAATGCCCTACCATCAGATGTCAAGGAAATAAGCAGCTATCTGACTTTTATAAGACATCTGAAGGCAGCCCTGTTCAGGGAAGTTTTTAATGTTTGATGTTTTATCGTGTTTTTAATATTCTGTTGGGAACAGCCCAGAGTGACTGGGGAGGCCTGGCCAGGTGGGGAGGGTTTAAGTATTATTATTATTATTATTATTATTATTATTATTATTATTACCATCTGAGGAAAGGGAGCTCATGGCTAACAGGAAGTAAACCACAACAGGATTTTGAAACAAAACATTTACTATGATTCATTTTAAGAAAAGAAAAATTGTACTGCAAGGAAAAGTTACAGAAAACCAGCATATCCCCAATGAAGCAAAAAACAAAGAGTTAAACGCAATCCTCTAGCCCTAACGCCAAGTATATTCCCTGAAGTTAGAATCATACATTGTCCAATGCACAGTCCCAGCCCATTCTTACTGGTACCCTTCTCTCCCAGGTGTACAAAAGCCTTTGATGTCTTTGATGGCATTGCACTAAACACCTACAGGCTTGCTACCTGTAAATACAACCTTTGTCTATCTCATATTGTATATGGTTCAATACCATTTTGCTGTCACCAGTGATCAAAAGACATCTCCCCTATATTCTGAATGAGTTACCAAATGAAACAATTCACACCTATGTGTTCATCTCTTAGCATGCTGTAGTTCAATAATGTGCCATTGCAAATCAAGCACCACATTTGAACGTCACTCTACACCACCCGCTACAGACACAAAAAAAGACTTTTCAGTAGCGCCCATTCACACAATCAGCTGCATCTTGCCAATGGTTGGGTTCTTTCTTTCTTTCTTTCTTTCTTTCTTTCTTTCTTTCTTTCTTTCTTTCTTTCATCAAACATACAAAGCAGTATTACACATACACTTGCAAACAGAAACACAAACAAAAAAGGTAATGGAAAAAAGAAAAAATACATAAAATAGGTACTACATCCCTGTGACTTCCCTCCACCAGTACTCATCATTTTTAGTCATTAAATTTCTTTCTTACATTGCATTTTATATATCTCAACCTTACTTTTCTTGTTAAACTATTAGTTTTTTGTAGATCAGCTTTACAGACTTAACCTAAACATATCAACGTATTATCTTTAGACCAGTGTTTGCTCACACACTCTTCAAACCATATCCATTGTGACCTTAATTTCTGATTTGTTTGATATCTTATTGCGGCGGTTATTTTCACCAATTCTATAAATTTGGATAATGGTTGGGTTCTTATCATGGCAATTTCACAAAAAGCACATCAAGTGGTCCATACGCTCCCAATGCTCAGAGTATCTAACAGAAAATTGTGCAGTGGTGGAGCATTCAATAAGAGAATAAAAAAACAAAAGTGCTTGTCCATCTCTATCTGGTACTGTAAAATATTAACTTGAAAATAATGGCCAACAAGATGGCTATGGAAAGGAGTCACATAAAAGCAAGCCAAGCTGCAAGACAGCTTTGCTGGATGAACCACATCACCTCATTAACCTGAGGCTATTTCTCTGACTTGTGATCTGTCAGAGATGGAATTTGCCTCCTGGGAAATAAAAGGAACAGGAGCAGAATAACCATCAGAAATACCTGGGCAACTGCCCAGCGCATTCTCCTCACCATCCTTTTCTTCTTCCCTTCACACAGCGGTTGACCACAGTAAGAATGACTCAAAGCAGTACCTCCTCCCCCAGCTTGTTGGCCCTTAAAGGAGTAACGATATAGAGTGCTTCAAAGTACTTTTGGGCACTTCAATAAACATTCATGCACTTGGAATGACTCCACAGGGACTGCTGAGTGTTGTATGAGTGAGATTAACACCTCCTGCAGAAGTTCATAATGGCCGCTGAAGGATCTAACATGCACTGTAACACAATGGAAAAGAAAGCGGAGCACTGGGTTCATCCGGCCCTTAGAAATATAGACATAGGCTTTTCAAGCGAAAATTTGCTTTAATGGTGGAAGCATTATGTTTTCATTATCGGCATGAAGTCATGATCAACAATGGTCTGGCACTGTTCCTGCCTGCTAAGGTTACATGTATTTAAAAAGTTGTCTGGATTGTGGAAACGTAATTACGGTTATTGAAAACAGTCTTCCCCCTACCCATAGAAGAATAGTTTCTAGAAGGGGTTCCTTGGATTATATCTACATTGGGTGTTGCAGTTGTCAACAATACTCCTAGGTGTTTCCATATATATATATATATATATATATATATATATATATATATATATGAGTCTTCAAGCAACTGTGACTAACAGAAACATATTGACTCATCAATACTGTCCTAAAGTTGTCAATACTGCCTCAGTATCCTGGGCTGTCTCCATATGAATATTTCCGAGACTATGAAGCAGGGATCTAAATTTAAACATAGCAGCCTACTAGGAGGTATGCAGATATAATATGACATCTGCAGTCGAACTAATAGAGGATCCATCTGCTACATCTGCAGAGGTGTAATGCTCATCAGCTGTTCATTTTGAAAAGTTAAATGCCTATTACTTTCCACAAAATTGAAAATGGTTTAATTTCACTAATATAATGCCACTGCACACTTATGGCCTTAGAAATTTAATTTGGTATAGGATCCATTTTGAGCTAGACAAAAATATTTTTCTTTTACCATTTCTGTATAGAAAAGCATGCACTCCTGTGATTAAATTGGAGTCTTTTAGACCTTGCTTCTTCCTCTTTTAACTTAGAAATCCCGGTGAAATAGATAAGAGTGGAGATGGTGACATATTATCTTATCCACATGGAATGAGAATACTTTTGCCTGCCTCCTTCCTGCTTTGCTGCAGTCATGTATAAACTGGGCAAAAATCCCCAGTGTGGTGATGATGATTTATTGTTATATCCTGCTGTTCCTCCTGAAGGAACAATAACAACCACCCAAATAAAATCAGCTGGGGTGGGGGGGAACCAACAATAAAAACCCTAACACTAAACAATAAGACTCAAAACAGTAGACAATTGGACTCTCCTTTAGCTATGTGGTCGAAAGCCCAGACAAACATATAGCTAAGTGATCACCTAATGGAAAGCACTGTAGGGAGACCCACAGGTCTCTAACAGGTGAGAGGTCCAAAACTAGACACTACCACTGAGAAGGTCCTATGCATCACCACTGTTCAGGCTATGGACATGAAGGGGGTAGGACCATGAGGAGCATTCAGCACAGAGACAAGACAAACCAAACAGTATTTTCCAAGCAAACACCACAAGCAAAACTAATTCGAAAAGAACAAGGTGATACATTACTTCAAGATCCTTGCCTTAAAGCACTGTGATTGGAGAGGCCTGGCAAAATATTATTTTCCGATTAGAGGCTAGACTTGTCCATCACAAACGAGTTGTCCCTCTCCACCCTGACATTTTTCTTATATGGCAAAAAGCATAGGAGATTTTTTAAATTATTATTTCAGATGCAGTGCAATGTTTTTCAAACATCCGAATCTCTAGTGCTTCAGAGGTCACCTCTTCAATTTGGGTCACATTGGAGAGATCTTTGGCTCAGACAAATCTGTATGAAGTGGTCCCTTGCCAATTCTTCTGAATCTTTTGCACACTCCTAATTCAAAACTTTTTTTTTTAGGGCTTTTTTTGTGGGGATCAGAAAATGTATGAGGCAAATATTAGAAGTCTGATGGCCTTCATCCCTCTTGCCCTCCCTGGTGGTCCCATGATGGAAGTTAGAAGACATGAAGTGGAATTAAGACCACTGTTGTGGAGGACATATCAGGGGGAGCACCTCTAATCAAGTTAGATGCATTTCACTACCTCTAGAAAAATCAGTCTCATTGAAACCCAGAAGAGATTTACAAGATGTATTTTCTCTAAGTGCCTATTCAAGTCTATGATTTGCCAACAAAAATAGTCCACACCCCTTTCCTCTCTTCTCCTCTGCACATGAATAGGACACATTATGCTTAATTGAAAACTGCAGTCAGGAAAGCAATCAGGCTGACACGGCTAATAACAGGCGTGCCTATTAAAGTATCATTATAGGCTAAATTAAAATTGCATTCCTTTTCTAAATATGAAAGCTGCTATTGTTATAGGATGCGAGTTGTTTCTCAATGGGAATTTAGGCAGGGAGAAAGGAAAGAATCAGGGCTTTTGTAGACCGTTCTTGCTTGTGCCTTACACCTAATGGAAATGTTTCAGATTTATTATTGTTGTTATAGCTTTTATTTCCCTTTAAATCAGGAGCACAAAGTTA
This sequence comes from Podarcis erhardii, assembly GCF_964252035.2. NCBI lineage: Eukaryota > Metazoa > Chordata > Lepidosauria > Squamata > Lacertidae > Podarcis > Podarcis erhardii. The sequence continues at coordinate 24,292,306 of NC_138512.1, read as the reverse complement.
AGATGAAACCATAGCTAAAGCTTTTCCCCCTTCCTGCTTCCGGCAGTGTACTTGAGATCAGCTGGTGATAAACTTTCCTTCACAAATCAGGTGCTGAGTTCTCCCAAATGCAGCTCCAGCATCTCTTTTGTTGACAACAGAATGGTTTGCTCCTGTGCATTCTGGCCATAAGGAACAAGCCATCACTCAGTAGCAGAACAAGTGGTTTGTGTAGAAGGAGGTCCCTCAGTTCATAGGTGATTAGGTAGAAAGGTTGTCTTCTTGCATTTACTGTGTATTAGTGGCATTCTAAAGGCAAGGGATAGGGATGCTGGTGGCGCTGCGGGTTAAACCATAGAGCCTAGGGCTTGCCAATCGGAAGGTTGGTGGTTCGAATCCCATGACGGAGTGAGCTACCATTGCTCAGTCCCAGCTCCTGCCCACCTAGAAAGCACATCAAAGTGCAAGTAGATAAATATGTACCGCTCCGGCAGGAAGGTAAACGGCGTTTCCGTGTGCTGCTCTGGGTTTGCCAGTAGCAGCTTAGTCATGCTGGCCACATGACCCAGAAGCTGTCTGAGGACAAACACTGGCTCCCTCGGCCTATAGCGTGAAATGAGCGCCGCAACCCCAGAGTCGTCCGTGACTGGACCTAATGGTCAGTGGTACCTTTACCTTTAAAGGCAAGGGAGGTGCAGAATGAACTCTGCAAGTATATCCATTCATTCAGTTTATTCCAGTCAGTGTAAGACCAGAAGCTCCAACCCTCCAATCATCTCCAATCCTCCTGAGCAATGCTCAGGAATCAATGACATAAACCAGTCCATTTTCACAAGGGTTATAGCTTGGAATGAGTCCAAATATATCTAACTCCCCTTTCCCCTTGATCCACTTGTGCTCAGATGGAGGATGAAAAGGAACATGGAAGGTTTAGCTATATCTTTGTATACTCAAAGAGTTGTTATTATGGCAATGCTCAGGATGAAGAAATAAGAACCAATATAGTTGAAATGCAATTATTGAAATGTGGCCACAGTAGATCAATGACTGCTAAGGGTCATAGATGTCCACTATAGCCAAGCAGTACCATCAGCTAGAGTTGGAAGAGGAGTTTGTTCAGCATGCTTTTCATAGTAGTTGTTGTTTAATCGTGTCCAACTCTTCATGACCCCATGGACCAGAGCATGCCAGGCATAGTGGACCAACCCAAATCAGCACTGCAGAATGTATTTGCTGATTGGAACGAAATCCCAGTCAGATTATGTGGATTTTGTGGTGCACTTCCACCACACAAAAAGCTTTGTTATGTAAGAAATGAGTCCAAAGCATATATTTGATGGGGAAATGTATCAAAACTGCAAATTTTATGTAATAAGCAAGTAGCAAAAAGTAGAAGAATGGAGATTCCAACTAAACATCAGAAAGGATTTTGTGTCAGTAAGAATGGACTCCCTCAGGAGAAAGTGGACTCTCCTTCCTTGGAGGTTTTGAAGCAGAGGTTGAATGGCCATTTAGCTGTTATTCCTGGGGGGTTGGACCTTGGGGTACCTTCCAACTCTGCAATTCTGTAAATGTATGATTCTGTGAAAATGTATAACAAATGTGCAGAATGCAAATGCAGAGTGTTCGTGTATTCTTTCAAAACATCTGCAGAAAATGGGAAGGAACAGACTTTCATTTTGAGTGCCAGCAAAACTGAAATAGCAAAGAATTAGGCTGCTCAGTCCGCCTTATTGTTAATAGGACACAATGTCCGTAGGCAGAATTCAAGCACAAAGAGGAAAAAGGTACCATAGGTTTAGAAGAAAGAAGCCATTAACAAAATGCAATTAAATCTGCACATGGAAAAAGGCATCTAAAACGCTACATAAAATCCCATAGCAACTGGGAAGAAATCTTGAAAAGACAGAAAATAAGGTCACAGTGTATGGTCCATTTTGGGAGAAGACGGTTGGCAAAATGCAGAATAGGAGGACCATAGTATATAACAAAGGGCATAGCTTACATAACAATTGAAGTAAATCGTAATATAATGTTCCTTCACAACGTGCAGGAAACTGCATCCATCTCTTGCCTTTTGAAGACTTCTGTGCAACCTACACTGGGGAAATAAGACAGCAACCAGCACTGAACTGGATTAGCCAATCCCTGATTTGGCATTGCTTGATGGCCACAAGTGTCATTGTGCTATCAGGTACAGAATGCCCAGAGTGAGGAATTAACTCTTTATTGTCAAAAGGGCACTTACAAGTTAGGGGAAGGCATGTCCCTACATCTCTCAACTACTCCTAGGTAGTAGGAGGTAGTTGCCACAACAAAGAGACCCAACCTCAGCTTATGCATCTCCTTCACCTGAGTGGTACTTAAAAGCAAATGAAGATAAAGATATAAACATTTGAGCTAAAGTGTCACATCTCAGCAGCATATTTACAGTTTTACATACGGAATAAGGAATTATTCTGGAGTGCTGGCATTAATTCTAAACACTTGTAATGGCATATCTACCTGCATTGCCAAGTAATGACCACAATCTTGGCATGATGTATCACATTTTAACCAGCATTGTATCTTTGATGTTTCTGTAACACCAGAGAGGATTTATTATGGGTCTAATTTTGCCACAGCTATCTCATCTTACACAGGCCACGTGGTTAAGCAGCCAGAACTTTTATTTTAAATAAAATATCCCTGCCTCTAAAGCTGATGCTATTGTTAAAACATTTAACAGCTTAAACCTGTCAAATGAAACATTTAAACACTCTTTTTCAAATAGTTAATTCAAACACACCCTCTTCAATTACTAGCTAAATTTGATTCTTTATTCACTTCCATTAATCGTATCCTTTTACAGAGGGGTGGGGAACCTCAGGCCCTGAGACTGAATGTGGATTCTCTCTTGGGTCCTCAGGACTCTTCCCAGGCCAGATTCCTCATCTTAGACCTGTTCTATGACCTCCTCAAGTGCTTATCCCTGGAAGGGGAAGGGGTTGGCGGGTTGGGAGAACAGCGTGAGCTGAGGCAGTAAATCACCATCACCACCATCATCATCATCATTATCCATCAGGGTAAGAGTTCTGTTTGCATAAAAAAATTATACGACTTTCCAAAGACATTTGAAGGCATCTCTGTATCAGGAAGCTGTTAATGTATCATGTATTCTTTTATATTTTCTTGGAAGGAACCTAGAGTGCCTGGGGAAACCCAGTCAGATGTGCACGGGACAAGTAATATACAGTGCTACCTCGGGTTACATACGCTTCAGGTTACATACGCTTCAGGTTACACACACTGCTAACCCAGAAATAGTGCTTCAGGTTAAGAACTCTGCTTCAGGATAAGAACAGAAATCGGGCTCCGGCGGCACGGCAGCAGCAGGAGGCCCCATTAGCTAAAGTGGTGCTTCAGGTGAAGAACAGTTTCAGGTTAAGAACGGATCCCCAGAAAGAATTAAGTACTTAACCTGAGGTACCACTGTATCATCATCATCATCATCATGGCCAGAGACATACATAGGAAGAGCAATGAATGCAACTCTTACCATTTTACAGGAGGCCTAATCCTAGCTTTGCAAAATTCAGGGATTTCCATACTCATACCCACACATACATTTCCCTGTAGGGACGCGGGTGGTGATGCTGTGCTCAAAACCACTGGGCCTCTTGGGCTTGCTGATCGGAAGGTCACTGGTTTGAATCCCCAGGATGGAGTGAGCTCCTCTTGCTCTGTCCCAGCTCCTTCCTACATAGCAGTTCGAAAGCACACCAGTGTGAGTAGACAAATAGGCACCGCTGTGATGGGGAGGTAAACAGTGTTTCAGTTCACTTTAGCTTCCGTCACACTGTCCCATTGCACCAGAAGTGGTTTAGTCATGCTGGCCACATGACCCGGAAAGCTGTCTGTGGACAAATGCCAGCTCCCTCAGCCTGAAAGCAAGATGAGCACTGCAACCCCATAGTTGCCTTTGACTGGACTTAACCTTCCAGGGGTCCTTTACCTTTTTACCTTATATTTCCCTATTCTCAAGCAAGCAAGAAGAATTGCGACAGTTCAAGGACACATTCCAGCCAGGCAAAAGCACTCAATGAGAGCTTGTAGTAGGTGAGGCTATGGGCTAGGGAGAGGCGTGTGGCCTAAGGAGGAGAAATGACCTAAGGAGAGTCCCTCAGGACAGATGAAGAGGCTGTTTTTTGTTCCCAAAGCCTGTGGTTCCCCAACCCTGATCTAAATACAGTGGTACCTCGGGTTAAGAACTTAATTTGTTCCGGAGGTCTGTTCTTAACCTGAAACTGTTCTTAACCTGAAGCACCACTTTAGCTAATGGGGCCTCCTGCTGCCACTGCGCCACTGCTGCACAATTTCTGTTCTCATCCTGAAGCAAAGTTCTTAACCCAAGGTAATATAGCAGAGTCTGTAACCTGAAGCGTATGTAACCTGAAGCATATGTAACCCGAGGTACCACTGTAGTTTAGAATAATAATATATCAATTTGTACCTTTTTCACCCCCAAAAAATAAAGAAGTGAAAAGTGTGATCAGTGACATTTGCCAGTATACATGTTTACCACATGTTTTTGTCATTTCCTGCTTAGATTTTTTTTCAAGTTATTCGCATGCATGGAGAGTCTATTATGAGACTTGATTATCTTATGCATCAAAGTGACAGATCTACAGCCTTGGTGACAGCATTACAGCTCACCAGCACTAAGGGGCAATTAATCCCTTATGAATCAGAGGAGAGTTATCAGATCATGACAGGCCTTGGAAGTCTGTCAACTCCTCTTGAATGAGGCCACTAGACTGTTAAGAGAAGCACTGGTATGCATTATAAGTGGCGGCAAACTGTAAATCAAGCAGAGGTTTGGGGGAGAAATGAAAATAAAATGGCCAAAAGGAATATGTCACAATGATTAACTTCACATTTGGAGACTACTCGAAGACAGCAGAAGAGCCCGTCCGTTCCATTAATGGAAACTTTCTTCATTCTGCAAAATTGCAATTCATAAATTAATGTGAAGTATTTGAGAGCCACTTCCCACCCGAACGAGTGACTTTGGGCCTATCAGTGTATCTAACCTTTGGGTCCCAAATTATAAAGTGAAAGTTATAATGCCCTTTGGCAAAGAAGGACTTTTATCAGCCCTCTTAGCAGCCCTGCCAAGTTTTAGGCTGCAATCCTAAAAGCACTTAGCTAGGAGTCAGTTCCATCGAAGGCAACAGGGTTGATATCTTTTGCTAATCTTACATTTCAAACTGCTTTTCTCAGTTGTGTTCAATTGGTTTTACTGAAGTACTGTTTTGTTGTTTACTGCCCTGGAATCATGATGAAAGGCAGACTAGAAATTGGCTTATGCTGGCCAGTGCACACAAATGAACCCAAAATGCACAACTTGAAGGTGGCAAGATCCATTTTACCCTGGTCAGTCTGACAATCCCAAGGACAACATGTAGGTTTCCCTAGTGTACATACATAAAAAACACACTTCCTCTGACACCCATAATTTTTGATGAGGATAATTTTTTTCCTGAATGTGTTCTGAGTGCAAACAGCTCAAGGAGAAATGAATCTGTCTGGTCTGATTTCTTGGTTTCCCTTTCCTTAAATTAAATTCTCATGAAAATTCACCAGCATTTTAGTGCAAATTTCTCCCAATATACACATTTGTGCGCAGTTTTGACTAATGTACACAATTTTTGCAAGCAAATTTTCTAAACAGAATGCGTTTTTGTATGTTATATAGATTCTTATGCATACACCCACCCACCCATGCATTGTCTGTATTATTTGACTTTAGAAATGTATTGCAAAATTCACAATGTGTACTTACAGTTCGCATATTGGTTTGAGTTGTGCCAATTGAGTAGTTACTCATTAAAATGTAAAGAAAATACCCCCCCCCCCATTCCCAGACAATTCTTATAAAGAAAGGAAACACAGTGGGGAGTGGGTGGAGAAGACCATTCACCTTAGCAACAATAGGAGGAACTTGGGTATGAATTCAGGGGGGAAAAATGGTTGCAGTAGTGTTCTTGTTGTCACCCATGAAATGTTAGAGAGCCTGCAGGCATAAAGCCTCTGACCCCCCCAGCTTTTGGTATTCATAAGCATCCCACATTTTTCCAACATGGATGGTTCACTTCTCTAGAATGGTAAATGGAACATAAACCCAAATCTACAGATGTTAGATTTCCTGAATGTCTGGATCAAATCAAAATAGAATGAACACATGCTGCTTTTAGACTTCTAAATAAATTAAGGAAATAAACTAGAACTTCCAACAGGGTGTATGGCAGGAAATGAACAAAGAAAGCACCCAAGTATTTTTAGTACCATGCTCAACCGTCCATACACCTAGAAGCCAAAGATTTTTGTAAGATGACAATCCTATAGGCTCTTATCCAGGTGTAAGTCCCGTTGAACCCCCTGGAGTTTATATCTGTTTAGTCATGCATAAAGTAAAGGTAGAGGTGGAACTGGTGGAAATGACTGGCAGAATCCGAGACCAGGGAGAAGAGTCGGTGGAAGAAGATTGGAAAAAATTTAAAGATTATTTACAGAAATATTGTAAAATTAATGAGTTTTAGAAAAATGGTGGAATGAAGTTATATGGCTTTGGCAGAAATGTTATAAGGAACTAGGTACAGATAGATTGTTAATGTATTAAAGGGAAAAAACAAGGTTAGAATATGTTAAGATAAATTACAGGACAGAAAATAGAGGAAGATGGAAAGGAATGGCTGAAACAGTTAATTGAAGCGGAATACAAAAAGGGAGGTGTGAGGAAGTCGGTGAAACAAGTGAATGAAAGATAAGATTGAAAATATTGGATGTGTTTTTAATTGTTCTTGTTTTGATTTGTTAATTTAATGTTTTATGTAATGTTTTATGTAGTGTTTCTGTTTTTGTATTGTATTATATTGTTTTGTCTAATTCTTTTTCTTTCTTTTTGTAATCTTTAAACTCTTAATAAATATTATTATTATTATTTTTTAAAAAGGTAGAGGGACCCCTGACCGTTAGGTCCAGTCGTGACGGACTCTGGGGTTGCGGTGCTCATCTCGCTTTATTGGCCGAGGGAGCCGGCATACAGCTTCCGGGTCATGTGGCCAGCATGACTAAGCCGCTTCTGGCGAACCAGAGCAGCACACAGAAACACCATTTACCTTCCCGCCGGAGCGGTACCTATTTATCTACTTGCACTTTGACATGCTTTCGAACTGCTAGGTTGGCAGGATTAGTCATGCATAGGATTACAGTGGTACCTCAGGTTAAGTACTTAATGCGTTCCGGAGGTCCGTACTTAACCTGAAACTGTTCTTAACCTGAAGCACCACTTTAGCTAATGGGGCCTCCTGCTGCTGCTGTGCCACCGGAGCCCGATTTCTGTTCTCATCATGAAGCAAAGTTCTTAACCTGAAGCACTATTTCTGGGTTAGCAGAGTCTTTAACCTGAAGCGTATCAATCAATCAATCAAAACTTTATTAGCAAAGCCAACAGGCCACAGCTATACAGGAATTAAAAATAGAAATAAGGAAAAAAGAGAGAAAAGAACAAGCAAAAGGAGGTCCGTCAGATGAACAAGTCTGTCACTCAGATGGTGGCCCTCAATTTCATAGCTTTCTCGATGTACCTCGCAACCTTCTCTGTTATCTGACTATCCGTATCAGATAAGAAGAAATACAGTGTGATGTCTGGTGAACGGCCGGGGTTGGCGAGAATGAGTGGAGTAATAATCTCATTCCTTAGGTCTTTGTAAAGGGGGCAGGATAGGAGAACGTGGGACATTGTTTCCGTATTACCATCTCCACATGGGCAGAGTCGTTTTTCAAATGGAGTCTTTTGGTAGCGACCTTCGAGTACGGCAGAAGGGAGAACATCCCATCTAGCCAATGTAAAGGCACGTCTGTATTTTGGGATGGTTAGTTTAAACAAATATGAAACTGGAGAATCAAAATGAGAAGGGGGAAAATAGGTATACCATGGGCACAGTTTCTTTAAGATAGTCAGGTTGTTTTGCCGTTCAATGTCTTTCAGGCGCTGGCCTATTAGACTCTTTGCTTTAATGAGGCCCATTGATAATAGGGACTGTGAATGCAGACCGCATGTAAGAAGTTTTTGATGCACAGTTTTGAACCACTTGCTTTTGTAAGGGTCTTGCATTACTAGAGGCAGTAGACCAGGTGGATTTAGATTAAGACGAAGCCAATAGTTAAATGTTCTTTGCCAGGTCTGAGTTTCTACAGATGGAAGGCAGGCCTCGAGTCGTAATGCTGCGTTTGGAACACAGGTGGGGACGCCGAATATCTGCCTTAGGAATTTAGACTGAACAGTTTCAAGACTAGAGCAGTGGTTCCCCGTCCAGATTTGTGCCCCATACAGTAACTGCGCCAGAGGTTTTGCTTGAAAAACTTCAACGGCTGCTGGGATGTATCTGCCCCCCTTCGTATAAAAGAAGCGGGACAGCATCTTAATACTTTGAGCTGCTTTTTCTTTGGCACATTTTTGATGGACATCCCAGGACCCGGTTGACTGGAAAACGATACCCAGATATTTGAAGGCTTTAACCTGTTCAATTGTCTGGTTATCCATCCTCCAGCTGTACTGTCTGTGTTTCCTTGCAAAAACCATAATTTTGGTTTTCTGATAGTTTATTACCAGTTGCTCTCTCCTGCAGTATGCTGAAAATTCACCTATGAGCCTATTTAAGCCTATTCTTGTTCGAGATAGGAGTATCGCATCATCAGCATACAAAAGTACTGATATTGATTTGTCAGCCAGTTTGGGGGCGTGGAAGTCCGGAGATGACAAGCAATTAACCATATCATTGATGTAAAAGTTGAATAAAGCTGGGGCCAAGATACAACCTTGCTTGACCCCCTTACAGACAGGAACTGGTCCTATAAGATGGCCATTTGGCGAAGTTCTTACATGCAGCACCGTGTCTTTATATAAACAGCTGATCAGAAATAATAGTCTTTTGTCTATACTTGATGTGCTCAATTTATCCCAGAGTCTTGCACGTGGAATTGAATCGAAAGCAGCCTTTAGATCGATAAAGGCTGCATATAGCACCCCGCGGGATTTTTTGGCATATTTGTCAATAAAGTAGGCTAGGGTGAAGCAATGGTCTATGGTGGACCTGCCTTGCCTGAATCCCGCCTGCTCTTCCGCTAGAATAGCTTCAGTTTCCAGCCAGCTAGTTAGCTTAATATAAAGATGTTTGGCATATAGTTTGCTGGGTATAGGCAGAAGACTGATTGGTCTATAACTCGCCGGGTCTGACATAGGTCCTTTTTTGTAGATTGGGATAACTATTGCCTCAGTCCAACCATCTGGGAGTAAACCCGTTGAGTCGATCCAAGAAAATAAAGACGCCAGCAGGGGGGCCCACCAGCCAATGTTGGACTTCAGAAGTTCGGCAGGGATATAGTCATTCCCTGGGGCCTTGTTGTTCTTTAATTGTGCGATTAAGTTCTCAACTTCCTTTACAGTTACTGGTGGCCAATGAGGTAGGTCCTCCAATTGAATACATAATTTGTAGTGTTGGACTTCCTGGTCATAGAACAAAGATTGAAAATGGCGCAACCACTCCATTGGTTCCACTATACAGATGGAATTAGTACGCTCCTGGCCCAGTAGACCAGATATAGTTCGCCAAAAGCAAGTAGTATCTTTCTCGTGCGATGCCTTAACCAGACTGTGCCACGCGGCTCTTTCAGCTTCCAGTTTCTTTCTCCTTAGTAATTGTTTGTAAGACCTTCTCAGATAAATATAAGCATTAAGTAGGAGGGCAGTCCCTGATTTCCTATATCTCTGGTAGGCTGTTCTCATTTGACTCCTTGTTTGCCTGCACTCCAGGTCAAACCAGCTAGCTCCGTCCTTTGCCCTCTTTGTAGCGGCGCTGTGTATCACTGTTGTTAAATGGGATTTCAATCTTTCCGAAAGTAATTTAAAACGTTCCATAATCGCATCTGCTGAATTGCCTGACACAATAGCAGAGCGAATAAGCTTTAACTCCGCTGACTGAAGAAGGAGGGTTAGATTTTCATTCAGTATTGGGGACCATTTGAGTCTTTTGGGAGCAGGTATACCCAAATTTATAGAAGGTATATATTGTGGCTCGGCAATAGAGTGGTCAAAAGGCCGACCTGCAAGCTCTAAAATTAGAGGTAGGTGATCACTCAGAGTATTGTGGCCCACTTGGAACTTCCTTACAAAGCTGTGAGCAAATCTTGAGATTAGAATATAATCTATGACGCTTCCCCCAGCCTTAGAGAAATGAGTATATTCCCCGGGGCGATCCCCCTCTATGTTGCCGTTTAATATCAGCAGTTCCCTCCGTCTGGCAGCCTGCACTAAGCAAAGACCTGACAAATTACTTCTTCTATCTTTGGACAGTCGTGTCGCACCAATATCCGTCTGTTCTTCAGGGTCCATAAATAGGTTGAAGTGAGTGTATAGACTGTTGTCATCTGTTCCTATACTAGCGTTAAAGTCTCCACACACAATAGTCAGGGCAGACGGGTAAGTAGAGTCGAAAGGCTCTAAAAACGCCTCTAGCTCAGCCCATATAGCCTTGACCGCGGGGTTTTTTTGGCCTGGGGGAATGTAGACATTGACCAGCAGAAGAGTAGTTCTCTTAAAGCTAAGTAGAGCGGCTGTTGCTAGAGAGTTGCAGCTGGGTAGGGCTGTTAGAGAATGCGCCAGCTCCGTGGAAATGAAACAAGCTAGGCCACCACTAGATCTGCCGCCCCTTAAAGATGGAGAGGCAGGCAGGTAGTGGCAGTTATACCCATTGAGAAATATAGGGTCATTCTGCCATGTCTCCTGAAGGAAGATGATGTCAAATTGCTTAAGGTAGCACAAAAATTGTTGGTTGTTTTTCTTGGCGTGCCAACCCGCGATATTCCAAGACAGCACTTTTAGGCCCCGGTCCCTTCGGGGAGCTGGATCTATGTCACCACCACGTCCAGCAGTTCTTTGGTGTCTAAAAAAACACACCCATTGGCTCTTTTCGAGGATGACTGCTTGGAGAGAGTGTAGTGATCCTCTCTTCTTGGTGATTTGGGGCTAGATTTTGGAGTTGGGGGGGGGAAGCTAATTCATTCGGAGACAATTTAAGATAGCTGTGCCAGGCGCTTTGAGATTTCACACCTTGATTTGGTCTTTGTTGTACATCACAGGGGGCTCAGATTGTAATTCCACGTCTACACATTTAAAGGTGCCTCCCACCGTCCTCCTATCCACTAGACATTTGGGAGATATGGGCTGCGCATAATGGTCCTTCATTGTCTCACCTTGATCATCCTTTTTTTCTAGTCTGCTTCGAAGTGAATCAAGTCTTTTCAGGATCTCAGTTTGAGCTGGAGAATGCAGTGACCAGAATCGCTTTATCAGTGAGAGTTCTTCCTCCAATACGGAGTCCTCACTATCACGCGTGAGAGGCCAGACGCCAGTTGGATGTGGAGCTTCCTTTTTTCCATTTGGCACTGTTTGATGGAGATGATCCTGCTGAAACTTATGCTTTCTATTTTGATGGTTTTGGTGGTTGGTTTTTTCCCTTTTGTAAGCTTCCATTCCTATGCCCTTGGGCCCCATCAGAGAGGTTAAAGGTGCTCTATTTTCAAATATTCTTAATAAGACTATTCTTTCTTTTTTGAATAGGTTTTTAGCTCTAAAAATAAAGCTGGCCAGACTATGATCTAAAAAAGTAATCAATGCTCGTACCGAGCAATCATCTTGATGTAGATACTCTATAGCGACTATGTCTGGGTTAGCAGAGTCTTTAACCTGAAGCGTATGTAACCTGAAGCATATGTAACCTGAGGTACCACTGTACATTAATATGCCTGTGCTCCTACAAACACTTTCCTCTTAGTAAACCCATTGAACACAATGATTGCTCTGACTAGATATGTATAGGATTGCAAGTGACGAATTTCTTCAACAATGATTTTAGGAATTTCCCGTTTCATCTGCAGATACCATTCACAATAACCGAAATCTTTCCCAATAAATTTTAAGTAAAATGTTCAGTCCTTAGGGTATATAATGGCGTCTCTCGCTCTGTTTCCTTCTGGAGGGAAAATTCTTTGAATTCTTCTGCAGGGGACACTGAGACATCTGGCTAATCTTCTTGCAGATGTTTCTCGACTGTTTTAAGTTCCACTTGCCTTCTTTGCATATGGAATCTCTCGGAAACGGAGCGTGAACCTTTCAAGCTGTTGTCCATGATATCGGAATAAATTCACAACAGAGCAAACAAAGTTTGCCTGTCCTTGTGCGTGAGGTATTATCTTGTTAAAATTATTGTAATTTTCCCCCCTCTCTTCAAATGACCGTTGTCCACTTTCAGGGAGTAATTATTGTCATTACATCTAATCACATAATCAGTGTGAATTCAAGTAACCACCAAATTAGAATGCGCAATTATGTGATTTTGTTTGGCTGGAAAGCATGAGAGACTAATCAAGCTGGTAGGAAATGAAGCTTCTCCAAAGCATTTGACAATGCCATGTGGAAACCAGCAGAATCCATATATATAACAGATGCTTAAGTGTACTACTCAGTAGCGGATGGCCTGATGGGGCAGTGGCACGTCCCTCCCAAGAATGGGAAGGAGCGGGAAGAGCAGTTAAGTGGCATGGAGGTCAACGTGGCAGACAGCAGTGATTGACCTATCAGGAGGTGAAGTGGATGGCAGCTCTCCACCACTCTTGTCTTCTACTGGTGCTACTACAGTGGCAGCTCGGGTTACATACGCTTCAGGTTACAGATTCCGCTAACGCAGAAATAGTGCTTCAGGTTAAGAACTTTGCTTCAGGATGAGAACAGAAATCGGGCTCTGGTGGCACGGCAGCAGCAGGATTAGCTAAAGTGGTGCTTCATCTTAAGAACAGTTTCAGGTTAAGTCCGGACCTCCGGAACGAATTAAGTACTTAACCCGAGGTACCACTGTAATCGATTTTACTCCATCAGGCTACACTTACAGAAATCCAACGGCTGTACAGTGGTCCCTCAGGTTCCACACGCTTCAGGTTACAGATGCTTCAGGTTACAGACTCTGCTAACCCAAAAATAGTACCTCGGGTTAAGAACTTTGCTTCAGGATGAGAACAGAAATCGCGTGGCGGCGACGGGAGGCCCCATTAGCTAAAGTGGTACCTCAGGTTAAGAACAGTTTCAGGTTAAGAACGGACCTCCAGAATGAATTAAGTTCTTAACCCGAGGTACCACTGTACTTTTTAGAGGTTTTATTCCGGCAAGGTTCCCAAACTCCATTCCATGGGAGGAAACATTGTCAGATGAAAAACAGTGGCCACAATCCAGGATGAAGCGAGTACACTGATGCTTAATGGAATCAATTTACAGTGGTACCTCGGGTTACAGACGCTTCAGGTTACAGATTCCGCTAACCCAGAAATAGTACCTCAGGTTAAGAACTTTGCTTCAGGATGAGAACAGAAATTGTGTGGCGGCAGCGGGAGGCCCCATTAGCGAAAGTGGCACCTCAGGTTAAGAACAGTATCAAGTTAAGAATGGACCTCCAGAACGAATTAAGTTCTTAACCCGAGGTACCACTGTATCTCTGTGGATTGTGCCCAAGTATGTTAAGAGGAAGAGCAAAGTGAGGTGGGTTTTCTACAAGGATTAAGGCTCATTGGTTTATTTGATATTTAACCACAAAATAGGTGGTTTTAGTCACTATTCCTTGCATTAATAGAGAACACAAAGGTGTCTGTTTCCTGCCGAAGCTTGTGGGACTGGTATTCCCAGTCCTAGGTGGGAAAACGTACAAACATACAGGCATATATATTTTTATTTGTATGTTGCCTTTCCATTGTTAAAACCATCAATGGGTCTTCCCTTTTTATTTGACTAACTGTTCTGCCTTGCCCTGTCTTACAGGCTGTTTCCAAGTTTATACAAGATTTGGTGGCAGCTTGTCAGGTAGTACAGGGCAGGGATGGAGCAGAAATTCAAATGAGTCATCACTGCAATGTGAAACTACCCAATTTGCACCTAGTGAAACCACACAAGAATTGAAATTCAACCATCTTTCAAAATTCACACCTCTCCAGATGATGGAATGCAGCTCTCTAACCAAAACATGGGAGAAATTACTGCAAAATGTGTATATTAGGCAAAAATGCATACAGAAATATTAAGAGCAACGCATGAGGACTATGCTATTGGCCTAACTACTGCCTATTTTTTCCACCCTGCAGCACCTAAACGCTAAAACCCAATCCTAGCTTTTCTTCTTTCTCCTTGTCGTTGCCAAAAGAACTTCAGGACACATTTCTTCATTAGCTTTCCTCTTGTAAGGTGGTAGGAACTAGTGTAACACCCTCCCCAGGCACAGCTTCATTAACATGTCAATTACAGCCACACACTGTGAGTTCACTGATATTATGAAGGCTACTGTGCTGTGCGGAACATAGGGAGGCTGGTAGAGAATACCTAATTAAATCCATCGCATAAAGAAATAAAGGGGGCGAAATAAAGACAAAGAACACTGTAGGCAGCTTTCATTCACACCCACTCTGTGTGTCCAGTCTCCTACTCAGGTGTACACAGCTATCACTACAGAAATTTGGATTCATAGCTAGCTGCCTCAAGTGACGATAAATCAAATTTACAGGGATGGAATGAGGGTCTGCAATTTTCCCCACCTACATTTTAAAAACCCTGTCTTTTTGCTGTTGTGAATAACAGTAGACCTCTATATCTGTCTACTCAGAAGTAAGCTCCATTAAGGGATATTGGACATACCCCAGATAGGGGACTTCAGTCCAATTGCCTTAAGCAAGCAAATTATTTCCAGATTTGTAGGGGAGAAAACCACACTTCCATATGCAACATATTTGAGTGGGGAACAAGGCATCCATTCCTCATGAATGTTCTTCTTGTTGTTGAATTTACCTGTAAATTTTAATCTCCCATACGGACCCCAGGTTAATGTGTCAGGTTTGTGAAAGATAAAAAGCAGGTTGGCAATAGAATGTAAAGAAAATAATAAAGTGTGGGTTTGCTCTTGATATCTAGGCATTCTATATTTTGCCTGGAGTTGAGCTGAAATTTCTCAGAAGACATTTCTTTAAGGAAATGCCTGATTTATTTATTTTTTCTATAGAAGAAGTGTGCTATATTGATCTACTGATTTGCCATTATGGGTTTGGAATGGTATTGAACTGCTTTATTCAAGTTTAAATATCAGTTTTCATTTTGTATGGATTGTAATTTTGATTCCCCCCAATGTGCAGATATACAATATAATAACTGAGCAGTGACCAAGCTTTCATTTCTTGTGTCATACTTATTGTCAGTGACTTTAGGCTTCCTTTTGTGTGGAAAAGCAGGGAGATGAATGGAGAAACTGCTTAGGAGAGAACTTGTCTAACCAAAGTTGAAAATTAGATACTGATGCTGAGGCTGCATGCTCAGCATTCAGACTAAGAAGTCTATTATATTTTTTAAAAATTAACCTTGGCGAGCAGCACAATGATATTTGATGCTTCATGCTCTTTGATGCTGTCGTGCTAATTTTTCCTCTCACTTCAAAAAGCTTGAGTTATTGCTACTCTTGCTCTGTCCCTGACCCCACATACTTAGAGACTAGGAATCCTCTGCAGTAGTTCAGTAATATCCTGCATTTTTCAAGATTTCCCACCTACCACAGGACATGAAATACTTAAATGATCTAGTCAAGTGGTAAGTGCCACTGCACTTCCAATTTCAAGCCAAGGGGTGTGTATGTCAAGTCCCTGCAGCAGCTGAGTTCACACCCAGTGTTGGGACCGATCGGCAGCTCAGGCAGCTGGCTGGCATTGTGAAATATGTTCCCCTTTGATTTAAGATATTAAAGTGGAGGTCGGTGCCAAAAAGGCCATTACATTAGAACTCAAATGCCACTAGGGCTTCCTGGAAAGTTAAGCTGTATATTAAAGTCAGTGTGTAGATCGTAGCCTAGAAAACAACAACAACACAGATGTGAAGAAATGATTTGCTCCAGGCCCATTAAACCGAGTGTTCATTGGCTTCCTTCATTTTCCCATCATGCTACTGTTGGTGGAAAAATGCCTATAGGGTATTACTTTAGGGTTCTTCGATATTCATCAGAATTCTTACTTTGCATTCCCCTCTGATTACAACATAGTACTGTTTTCTTAAGGGACGTGGGTGGCGTTGTGGGTTAAACCACAGAACCTAGGACTTGCTGATCAGAAGGTCAGTGGTTCGAATCCCCGTGACAGGGTGAACTCCTGTTGCTTGGTCCCTGCTCCTGCCAACCTAGCAGTTCGAAAGCACATCAAAGTGCAAGTAGATAAATAGGTACCACTCCAGCAGGAAGGTAAACGGTGTTTTCGTGCACTGCTCTGGTTTGCCAGAAGGGGCTTAGTCATGCTGGCCACATGACCCGGAAGCTGTACGCCAGCTCCCTTGGCCAATAAAGTGAGATGAGCGCCACAACCCCAGAGTCGGCCACGACTGGACCTAACAGTCAGGGGTCCCTTTACCTTTACTTACTATTTTCTTAGGATGGAGGTGTGTACATGTGGCCCTCCATATCTCTTTCTATCCCATTTTTCCTAATGTGTGTGGGTGTTGCTTGCCCAGCCTGACTGCCCCCTACCTGACTGTCCCCTCTTGTAACTACCAGCTGACCCAGAGGAAGAACAGCGTATGGAGATGCAGAGAAGGTCTAGCACACAATCCACAGTCACCTTTCAGACAGCTTCTGCTTGGCATTAAGCCTGCTAGGGATTTACGGTTTGCCCATCTGACATATTGCATAGCTACTACCTACTCTGAAATCTTTTGGATTAGGCAAACCTTAATCTCGATAAATAAAAGTCAGCCTCATACCGTAGGAGCCATCCCCTGATCTTCTTTGCCTGGCATGTCCCTGGTTGGAAGTCTATGGACTCCGGGCTGCAAGCTGATCAGCACGAGATTGTAAACTCTTAGCATGAAAGGCTCATGCTCTCTTCCTTCAAATCCCACTTCAAAGCCCACATTTTCCCTGGCACTGAAAATATAACTACATCTGCTCATTTTCACCTTTACTATCACCTCTTTCACTTCTCCATTTCCTCTGTTCTCTGTCAAGAACCTGAGAGCCGTATAGTGTAGTCATTGGACTAAAGCTGGAGAGAATCTAGCCCCGTCTGCACTTTACAGTTAAAGTAGTATCATACCACTTTAAACAGTCATGGCTCCCATCAAAGAATTCTAGGAATTGTAGTTTCTTATAGGTACTGGAAGTTGTTCGGAGGCCCCCTAGTCCACTTGCAGAGCTACAATTCCCAGAGCTGTTTAACAACCAATTCCTCTTCCTAGGGAATTCTGGGAATGGTAGCTCTGTGAGGAGAATAGGTGTCTCCTAACAACTTTCAACACTCTTAACAAATTACAGCGGTATGATATTTATTTGAATGTGTGGTGTAGATGGGGCCTTGGGTTCAAATATCTCGTTATACTAATGAACTGAGTCATGTCCATTAATGTCAATGAGTTTACTCCGAGCAGGACTAGTGTTGGCTGCAACTAGCTAGGTGACATTGGGCCAGTCACTACTTTTTAGGTGGTTGTGAGGAAAAAATGGGAGAGGTGGGGAAAGAACCATGCATGCCATCTTAAGCTCCTTCAATGAAAACCAGGATATAAATCCAGTAAATAAATAAAATATCAGATACTGGAATGGAAGATCCTTGGGGCAAAGCCCTGTCATTTTTAATGCTGTCATGTACATGCAGACATGGATGACTCCGAAAACAAGACTGTTATGTTAGAGCAGTGATACCGCAAGGAGACACTGATGCAGTTTGGCTCCCTGCCTGTGCTAGCTCTGGAAGTGAGCCCAGATGGACTGCAGGAGTGGGGAGGCAGGGATACAGAGGCGTGAGGCAAGCAAGAGGGGCCTTTTTCACTTTGGAAGAAGCAAAGAATGCTGAGGAGGAGAAGGGAGAGGAGGAGGAGGACTTATAGGACAGAGGAAGATGGCGAGGGAGGAAAAACGGCAGCAAGAACACCAGAGGAGGAAGACTCTAGCAACTGTTAGCCAGCTTGCAACAGGGAGGGTTGACCCAAGATATTTTGCTGCCTGAGAAGAAAAGATTGTGGGGATGGCCCCACAGATGAAAGAGATAGGCAGTCCTCAAGCTTTCCTTATAATGAGCTGAGGTTCCTGGGTCCAAGAGCAGAGACCAGGGCTGATTCCAAGCCCTGTCCTCTTACATAAGTGCGGGTTCAGAATTCTCCACATAGCTTCAGGAAAGACCAGAATATCCCAGAGTCAGGCCCAACTGCATTTTGAAAGGGGCGTTCACACATTACGTTCAATGAGTGTTCAATCTGCTGGGATAGCTCCGTTGGTCTTGGGTTCGAGCCCCACATTGGGCAAAAGATTCTGGCATTGCAGGGGGTTGGTCTAGATAACCCTTGTGGTCCCTTCCGACTCTACAATTCTATGATTCTGTGTAAGGTAAAAAGGTAAAAGACCCCTGGAAGGTTAAGTCCAGTCAAAGGCGACTATGGGGTTGTGGCGCTCATCTATCTTTCAGTCCAAGGGAATCGGTGTTTGTCCACAGCTTTCCGGATCATGTGGCCAGCATGACTAAACCGCTTCTGGAGCAACAGAACACTGTAACGGAAATCAGAGCGCATGGAAATGCCGTTTACCTTCCCACCACAGTGGTAACTATTTATCTACTTGCACTGGCATGCTTTCAAACTGCTAGGTTGGCAGGAGCCGGGACAGAGCAACAGGAGCTCACCCCATTATGGGGATTCAAACCACCGACCTTCTGTTCAACAAGCCCAAGAGGCCCAGTGGTTTAGACCACAGCACCACCCACCCTGATATATCCATGTATACAAATGATTGACTTTTACACTCGTACCATTATTCACATGTAACATTCACTGAATGTACAGTCTATGTATCTGTGTACACATAAGTTGAGCTGTGCAAATCAACATGTGTACACTCTTTCACACAAACACTTGCACCTGTCTTTGTAACATATGAACAAGTCATTAGCTAATTGCCAGTCTCCATTTTCAAAAGAGGTTTTCCCTTACCCATCCCATAATTCTGATCCCATTATTCCCCTTTCTCGGGGGCCCTCTGGTAAGGACACCAAGCACACATTGCCTACCCAGGAAGCTTTGCAGTTAGATTCTTTACACAAGAAAACAAAAGAAGGGAGGTGAGATCGGCTAGCACAAACCAGGCCTTCTGCAGTCCATCCTTCTCAGCTGCAATCCAGCCACTCTGTAACCCGTAAAGAAAGAGCACAAAGCAAACTGACAGCACCAAACAATGTTTACTCTGATGCATCTGGGAAACCTTTTGCAATCTGCTACATCAATATGATTTAAAAGGCGCAAAGATGGACAGTTCACTTGTTCTTCACTCCCGGGGAGAAATATAAATGATTAAGTGGCTGCCCCTGCTGCACAGTCAGGAGGATTTTCTCTTTGGCTTTACTAAGTTATCCCTCACATTGTGAAGGCATCTTCCACATGAGGCTCCTTCATTCATAGCTGCTTTCCATGCTTCCCCACAGACAAGGATGGAGATTTTTCTTTTTCTCATCACCATCCCTCTTCAGCAGTAAGAAAGCCATGCTGCGGAAGTTTCTCCAAATATCCTACGCATTTTGTGTGGGTCGTGACCTCCATCCCTGCCCCCCCCATGCTCCCAAACCATGCTAGATATGGGATGTTATAGAGCACCAGTAGAGGAATCTGTTCCCCTCAACCCTGCCATATTTTGTTGGACTATGGCACCCATCATCTTTGACAACTGGTCTCACTGGGGGTATGATAACTGTAGCTCAACTGCATATGAAGGCCCACAGTTTCCTCACCTCCCATCATCCGTAGCTAGCATGACCAGGTCAGGGATGATGGGAATTGTAGTCCAAAAACAGCTGGAGATCCAGGTTTGTTAAACACTGCTGTCAGGGTTTTAGGGAGAGAGGAGACAGAGAGCGAGGGCGAGGAGGAAGAGGACGACAACGAGCCGAGGTTGTCCCAAAGTCCGTCTAGCGAATCAGAGGATTCCCAGAAGGGAGCCCCCCTGGTCAGGCCAAGGGGCAATAGAGAGGGAATCAGTCAGAGAGAGGGGAACGAAGAGGGAATCCCCAGTGGGAGTGGCAAAGCGGGACCAGCTCCCCCGTCGGAACGGAGTGGAGGGGGGGAAGTTGCCAGTGTGTCAGAAAGAGCAGGACAGGAAGGAGGAAGGGGGAGGAGTTCGGAGCAAGACGTCCTGCCTGAAAGGGAGGAGTGTAGTACCGAGAGCAGCGTAACTGTAGAAAGGAAGGTCAGAGGCAACGTACGCGCGCCAAGTTCAAATATAGAGGCGCGCGGAAATGAGGAGAGCTCTGAGGAGGAGCCTGGTGCCAAAGCACGAAGGAGGGGGGAGCAGGCGGGAGAAGACTCAGCCTCTGGGGAGTCCCGGAAAGAGGGAAGACAGGGGGGCAGGAAGACCCTGCGGAAAAGGAAAGAGAGGAAAAGGTGGAGCAGTACAAGCCTCTTAAATTGGTGCAGGGGAGGGACGGACTCAGAGGGGACTTCTAACATCTAAGGGTAACAGATGCGGAGCCACGGAGTTTGGATGTAATGACGACAATGATCTTCAATAAAACCTTTTGTATATAGCTTGGACTGGACTTTGGTCTCTTGTGAGCTGGGACCTAGGGTGCCCCAGTCAGTGCCAATGGTTGGGTGCCGGGCTACGCCTTAGACGAACCTCTTTTAAAAGACGAGTTCCATGCCCTTTTCCCTCATAGACCCATGCCAGCCGAGTACTTTGATGACTGGCTCTTTACGCCCACATGTTCAGGCAGCACTTTCCACGGCTTTTCTTCAGCTGAAGAAAGGTCGCCGGACTCCAACTCGCCCAGGGGATCGTGTTCGGGGGTGGACACAGAACCCTCTTATTGGTGGGACGAGCAACCAGAGGAGGACTGGCACAGGAAATGGCTGACGGGACCTTGGCAGGCAGCACCGGACCAGGTACCAATGGAGGAGGGAGAAGAGAACACCTTGGGTCAAGAACCCGAATTCGAACACTCGTACAACGAACTGCAAACAGAGGAGATGGAGGTGCAGAATCTGTATCCTGCGTCCGCCTCCGAAGAGCGGCAGCTTCCACAACCTGCACC
Organism: Podarcis erhardii; assembly: GCF_964252035.2. NCBI lineage: Eukaryota > Metazoa > Chordata > Lepidosauria > Squamata > Lacertidae > Podarcis > Podarcis erhardii. Next base: position 24,271,153 of record NC_138512.1, on the reverse strand, counting down.
CGATGAGCGGAAGGGGGGAAGGGGGGGCTTCGAGGGGGGGATGGATGTCAGGGTTTTAGGGAGAGAGGAGACAGAGAGCGAGGGCGAGGAGGAAGAGGACGACAACGAGCCGAGGTTGTCCCAAAGTCCGTCTAGCGAATCAGAGGATTCCCAGAAGGGAGCCCCCCTGGTCAGGCCAAGGGGCAATAGAGAGGGAATCAGTCAGAGAGAGGGGAACGAAGAGGGAATCCCCAGTGGGAGTGGCAAAGCGGGACCAGCTCCCCCGTCGGAACGGAGTGGAGGGGGGGAAGTTGCCAGTGTGTCAGAAAGAGCAGGACAGGAAGGAGGAAGGGGGAGGAGTTCGGAGCAAGACGTCCTGCCTGAAAGGGAGGAGTGTAGTACCGAGAGCAGCGTAACTGTAGAAAGGAAGGTCAGAGGCAACGTACGCGCGCCAAGTTCAAATATAGAGGCGCGCGGAAATGAGGAGAGCTCTGAGGAGGAGCCTGGTGCCAAAGCACGAAGGAGGGGGGAGCAGGCGGGAGAAGACTCAGCCTCTGGGGAGTCCCGGAAAGAGGGAAGACAGGGGGGCAGGAAGACCCTGCGGAAAAGGAAAGAGAGGAAAAGGTGGAGCAGTACAAGCCTCTTAAATTGGTGCAGGGGAGGGACGGACTCAGAGGGGACTTCTAACATCTAAGGGTAACAGATGCGGAGCCACGGAGTTTGGATGTAATGACGACAATGATCTTCAATAAAACCTTTTGTATATAGCTTGGACTGGACTTTGGTCTCTTGTGAGCTGGGACCTAGGGTGGCTCTGACAACTGGCTTAGTGGTAAACTGCACACAGAATATCCAGATTTCAATCCCTGGTACCTCAAAGTATGGGTGGGAGAGACTCCTGTCTAAACCCTGGAGAACTGCTTCCAGTCATTGTAGCCAATGCCAAGCTAGATGGACCAGTAGTATGACTCTGTGCAAGGCAGTTTCCTGTGTTCCTAAGGGCATCTGTTTTCTTTCATGGCCAACCTTTCTAGGGCTAATAAAAGTAACAACACACACATAACATCTTTCCCCTCAAGCCATTTTCATCTCAGTTACATTGCACAACACTTATGCCTACATGAGGATCTTGTCGACTGTAATGACACATAATGGGCTATAACAGCACATTACCGGGATGCCAAGGATACAGAAATGGGCGCATCATGCAGGGCACATGCATTCCCGATGCAGCATGGCCCACAGCAAAGCACAGGTGCTTCACATTTTAACACTGTGGAATATTTCAGCTCTGCACTTTAATTGCAGAAAGGAATAAATGCATTTAAAGGTCATGGGATATCTTTAATCCTAGTTAAAAAGTCATCATATATTTAATGAAGGAGCCCAGCGTGGTAGCAAGGTAGACAGAAATGCCACAGGAATTAGCTGACAAGTCTCTAGTATTTGCTTGCTAGCTCCTACTGCAGTGGCAACAAGACTGACCATTTAATTCCTCCTCAAGACAAATGACTGGCTTGTTAAGCAGGATTTGGTAGTGGGGGGGGGGGGGGAGAAGATCAGACAAACAGTGAGATCTACAAAATATGGTCTTATTGGTGCTTTGGAGGATGTTATGTGTGACTTGTATAAGAGCTTTCAGAGCAGCATCCAGAAAGATCTGAGATCTCATCTCTTACACCAGAATAGATGATGATGATGTTGATGAGGATAGTTTATTACTTACACCCCACCCATTTGGCCGGGCCTTCCCAGCCACTCTGGACAGCTCCCAACAGAATATTAAAAACATGACAAAACATCAAACATTAAAAACTTCCCTAAACAGGGCTGCCTTCAGATGTTTTCTAAAAGTCAGGTAGTTGTTCGTTTCCTTGACATCTGATGGGGGGGTACGTTCCACAGGGTGGGCACCACTACTGAGAAGGCCCTCTGCCTGGTTCCCTGTAACCTCACTTCTAACAGTGAGGAAACTGCCAGAAGGCCCTCGGAGCTGGACCTAAGTGTCCGGGCTGAATGATGGGGGTGGAGACGCTCCTTCAGGTATACTGGGCAGAGGCCATTTAGGGCTTTAAAGATCAACACCAACACTTTGAATTGTGCTTGGAAATGCACTGGGAGCCAATGTAGGCCTTTCACGACCAGTCTTATGTGGTCACGACGGCCACTCCCAGTCACCAGTCTAGCTGCCGCATTCTGGATTAATTGTAGTTTCGGGTCACCTTCAAAGGTAGCCCCACGTAGAGATGTATGTGGTGGCACAAGGGACTGTGGTAAAGGATGGAATAGTGAAACAAAACAGGGGCTGGAATTGTGCAGGGCTATGTGAGTGAGGCAACCAGCATAATTTGCATGCTAAGGCAAGTCTGAATAGTAATGGTGCAGTACAAAAATCTGAAGCGCACAAGTGCATTGTGACAGACGCCATAGCTATGTCCCCAAGGAGAGACTAAAGGCAATTGTGTTCATCCATTCTCCTTCCACCACTCTCTTTCACACAGAGGAACACCAATGCATAGCATAATACTCCGCTTATTAGAATTAGCATGACAGCAATCCTATGAAGTTTTCAAGAATTAAAGTCCTCCATTTAGCTCAGTGGTACCTACATCTGACTGCATAGGCTTGGCTTGTAAAACACACCCTTTAGCTTTTAAATTAGAAATGCTAACCATATTGCAAATAAGTGTTGGCATTTAAATTGTTCCTGTGACCCCCACCAAAGAAAATAGAAGACGGGTCCATTCTGTTATTTGACAATATTCATCATTCTTTGACATCCTCTACGTTGACAAACAAATTTCAGAGCTTCGTTAACACCATTACCTGAACAAGTAGGGTCTGTCAATTACTGGGTGGTCCAGCAGATTTCATTATTATTCTGAAGAACACCCTAGAGCTGTATCTCTCTGCATTATTGCTCCACTAAACCACTGCCGAAGAGGCAATAACATTGTTGTTTTTTTAAGGTGAAGCATTCCATAACATTAATTATCCATTCAACCTCCCAACATTTCATCATCAAAACAAGCTACGAGGATACAAGGCATATGCCATATTACTTATGAGAGCTGAAGAATCCAGAACAGCTGGTAATATTTGTATCGTTCCAAAAAGCCACCTGCAACCTGGTTTTAAGAGACGGATTGAGATGTGGAGCATGACATACTGAAAATTGCTAGAGTGGAAGATTAATATCATCACCAAACATAAGCAAAGAATTCATTTTATGTGTATCAACAACAACTGGGAGGCAAATGCCACCACTGAAATCTGTACACTTAATATATGCAAACTGAAACAACAAAGTACAGAGAAAGGCATGATCACCTCTTGTACTAAACCATCTGTGGTACCCTTTTCACAAACTTGTTCCTTTACTTAAGCCAGCTTGCAGGAAGAGACTCTTATTCCTGGGAGAGAAGCAACTGAATGCAGAAAAAAACAGTGTTTACTACCAATGGGGTAAAGAATTAAAAAAAAATATTTCTAACCACTTTTTAGTATACCATATCTAACTTTATAAACTTCTACCATGTCCCCTGTCCCAGATGTGAAATGTTTTATTATGTTTTATATATGTTGGAAGCCACCCAGAGTGGATGGAGCAACCCAGTCAGATGCGTGCGGTACAAATAATAAAATTATGTTGTTGTTGCTGCTGCTGCTGCTGCTGCTGTCCCCCTGCTATCAAAAATCCATGTATCTATTAGTCTTCCCTCTTAGGAAAAGTGTTCCTACCCCCTGGATATTTTGGTTGCCCTTTTCTGTGCTATCCTTAGTAAAGGTAAAGGAACCCCTGACTGTTAGGTCCAGTCGTGGCCAACTCTGGGGTTGCAGCGCTCATCTCGCTTTATTGGCCGAGGGAGCCGGTGTACAGCATGTGGCCAGCATGACTAAGCCACTTCTGGTGAACCAGAGCAGCGCATGGAAACACTGTTTACCTTCCCGCCAGAGTGATACCTATTTATCTACTTGCACTTCATGCTTTTGAACTGCTAGGTGGGCAGGAGCTGGGACCGAGCAATGGGAGCTCACCCCGTCACGGGGATTCGAACCGCTGACCTTCTGATTGGCAAGTCCTAGGCTCTGTGGTTTAACCCACAGCACCACTGGCGTCCCACATGCTCTCCTTAACTCTGTGCTATCTTTGAGATGGAGAAAACAGAAAGGAACCTGAGCTCCAAATGAGGCTGTATTATAGATTATGCAAAGACATAATTTACAAAACTGAATTTTAATTTTCAGTCTCTTTACTAAGAATTCCCTATTGTGGAATTTGCCTTTATCACAACAATCACCCACTGAGATAACAGTTTTGTTATCATGACCTCACCACCTACATTAGTGCATATGTGAAGCTAGGGTTCCAATGTGAATGATTTTACACTTTTGTTGTCCGTTCACACAATGTCAAGTTAGCGCTGAGACAAACTATGCAGCCCAGATCTCTCCTTTTTTCTTTTCCTTTTGAAATTTAGGAGGATAAGGAGGTGGGGCAAACAGAAGCTGAACAGCAGCAGCATTGTTTTCATGGGAAGGCTGAATTTTATGTGTGGAGGGTGGAGACTTGCAGAGTCTTCTCTTCATTAAAATACACACACATCATAAAGTCTTTGCTTCTTCAAGTTTCAATCAGCAGCCGGTTGACGTTCTATCTCCTATGATGCTCCATTGGCAACAGGCCACCATATGGGACAAGACACCAACGTGCTGCTGGTTGCAGCTTTACCACCACTTGAAGCAGAGGCAAAGATTTAGTCGTTGTTTTAAAAAGAAGAGCAAGGGATCGAGAAAGCCCTCCACCATATCATTTCCAAATACCAAGTCCCCAACTCCGAAAATAAAGAAAATGTACCTTCTCTTGGGAAAGTGCCTGAAAACCTAAACACATACCATATTAGCTTGAATATAAGCCGCGCCCAAATATAAGCTGCACCTTTAAAATTGGAGGAAGGGGAGAAAAAGTTACCAGTATATGAGCCGCTCCATTCCTTGCTACTCCTGGCTGCATACTTAGTGGGGGGGACTGTGCTGTGTTGCCGGTGGCCTTTCCCCTCCCTCGCTCTCTCCCTTCCCGGCCTTGGGGGAGAGGACAGGGTGGGCGCCACTTTGCTGAGCTCCTGGCGCTGTTTGCCCCATGCTCCTGGCTGCATACCGTAAGGTCATGAATATAATCCGCACTTTAACTTTCCATGGTTGGAATTAGGCTCATTAGTCCCACTGGTATTTCTCCAGCACCCCTTTTTTTTTTTAATTCCCTCTAATAGATCTGAACCTCTTGCCTTTTTAAACTGATCCCCTAATTTCTTGAGAAGTTTCCTCTCTTGAAATTAAGACCAGGCATAGGCAAACTCAGCCCTCCAGATGTTTTGGGACTACAACTCCCATCATCCCTAGCTAACAGGACCAGTGGTCAGAGATGACGGGAGTTGTAGTCCCAAAACATCTGGAGTTTGCCTATGCCTGATTAAGACCAACTGTGCTGGATGTCGATTCCCACATTCCTGGAGCCACAAGGAGCAGTATCAGAGAATGGTGACCATGCTGCTCCCATAACTGAAGACCCCTATGTGATGGATGTCCACCTCATGAGAAGAGAAGACTCCCTGGAAAAGACCCTGATGTTGGGAAAGATGGAGGGCACAAGGAGAAGGGGACGACAGAGGACGAGATGGTTGGACATGTTCTTGAAGCTACCAGCATGAGTTTGACCAAACTGCGGGAGGCAGTGGAAGACAGGAGTGCCTGGCGTGCTCTGGTCCATGGGGTCATGAAGAGTCGGACACAACTAAACGACTAAACAACAAAAACATGTGACAGATATTAAGGCTACTCCTCTTGAGCAAGATGCATCAAGGCTGAGGGCAATGTAAATTCCTGCCTTTACTAACACAAACAATACGGTGATGCCATTCATCTTATGTAAAAAGCAGCATCACTGGTGCACTATAAACGAACTGCACAATGGAGAGAAGTGGTAGAATTCTTTAAAGCAGAGGTGAGAAATCTTTGGTCCTCCAGGTGTGGCTGAACTACAATTTCCACCAGCCGAAGCAAGCATGGAGAATGGCCAGGGATGGTGGGAGTTGTAGTTTAAAGCACTCCTGCTTTAAATGTTCATCTAGACCAGTGGTTCTCAATCTGTGGGTCTCCAGATGTTGTTGGACTACAATTCCCATCATCCCTGAGCTTTGGCCTTGCTAGCTAGGGGTGATTGGAGTTGTAGTTCAACAACATCTGGGGACCCACAGGTTGAGAAAGGTTGATCTAGACACTTTTGAGAGCCGAACTTAAAGTGTACAGTGGTACCTCAGGTTACATACGCTTCAGGTTACAGACTCCGCTAACCCAGAAATAGTGCTTCAGGTTAAGAACTTTGCTTCAGTATGAGAACAGAAATTGTGTTCCAGCGGCGCGGCGGCAGCAGGAGGCTCCATTAGCTAAAGTGGTGCTTCAGGTTAAGAACAGTTTCAGGTTAAGAACGGACCTCCGGAACGAATTAAGTTAAGAACTTAACCCAAGGTACCACTGTATATACAGGTACCACACACACACACACACACACACACACACACACACTAGTGCTGGTCCTGTAAATTAGTATTACTGAGGTAGAAAATCCAAATGCTTTCCTAACCACGGCAATCTGAATCCCTTTAATGGTATCCAAAATCTGCCAGATGAATTGATGGCTGCCTCATGGTTGGGACTGACAAGTTAATCCCCTTTAACGGTGTTCCAAATCTGCTGCCTGAGCCTGCCAACTATTTTGCTCTGCTTCATCACAGAGCCTGCCCTGGTAGACTTTTCAATGCCACATTGTTAATATTCACTAAGTAAGCCATTTTAGAAAGGCAAATCCATACTGCCAATTTTGGACAGAATTTGATATCTCCTTATGTCAGTTTCTTCTACACAACCATTCATATTTACTGGCTGGCTGTGTGTGTGTGTGTGTTTTAAGGACTTCTATTACTTGTTACTTGATGACCTTTATGGCTACATTTCAGAATTTAAATACACCTTGCAAATGCTTCGGACATATTTGAAGATATGGCTGTTAGGCAAGTATTCCCCTGAATATGAACTTCCTGATCTATTTGGTTTAATTGCTCTTTTAACTCTTTTAAGTATTCTGTAAGTAAATTTACATTACAGATGTTTTCATGAAACTGTTTTATTTATGTATGTCTGTGTTCTATAACTGATTTAATACTTGTAAATTGCTTTGAACCCGTTTTTGGCATGCAAGCAGGACATAAATGAGAGGCTGATGATTGCTGATCACCACTTGATACCCCGTTGTAGCTCTCCGAATTTTTAAACTCTTCATATATGAGTTTGACAATGCTGATCACAGGGCGCTGATTAAAAGCCAAAGATCGCCTACGTAGAACACCAAATGAGTTTGGAATGCCTCCCAAAACTCTTTTATCTGCTCTTGGCTGTCTGAGAACTCCTATGATACGTACCAGTGGAATGAGAATTTACAGGGAGTCTGAGAAAAGAAGAAAACGATGGTCTATAATTCACCTCCAGCATTAAAAACAATGAATAAAACTCATAAAGAAACTAATAAACTTTGTGACAGATTCACAAGACATTAATTGTTTTTGTTCTGACTACAGGCCTATTTCATAAAACATACATGAACATATAGTTTATTAATTTTATCTCATCTGTTGCATGAGAAAGTGTTTAATGTATTCTGGCTGAGTTGCAATCTACATTCATATTTTTAGTTAAGGGAATTTTAGCCCAGTTCTTTTACCCATAAAAAATATACCCTGTAAAATGGAATCCATTACTTCAGTACAGCTAGAAAGTTAAATGTCAAGGATAGAGAGAGAAAGAGGAGGTGGGGGAAAGCAAGAACCGGTATTTAGGCTGAAATTTACAGCTCACTTACCCCCAGAGTTGTCCCAGAGCAGTTCTATTGACTCCAGTACTTCAAGGTAAGTAGGTTATGTGAATTGCATCTCGGGTCACAATATGCATTTAGAGTAACTAAATATCATGTCATCTTTTACGGCACAATAAAAAGAGAGATTTACCACACTTCAAATACTGAATAGAAATGGAGGATTTCTGCTGAAGCACTCTCATGATACAGCATCAATAAAGACCCATTGTTAATGCAGTCGCCACAGATGGCACCTCTACATTGTACCACTCCTAGACTGCAGTGTTAGAACATCTCCTTACCAAAGGAACTTAGCTTGCAAAGCATGGGCAATGAGTCGCAGTCTCTCCCATGACATGCTAGGATGCCAAGATTCCCAAGGGTTGTACCCAGGGCCGTCTTAAGTATATCTGGCACCGTGGAGCAAAGATCCTTCCGGTGCCCCCCCTCCCCCATTTCCCAGAGATGCTGACCTTTTTATGGTGCGGCCAGCAGCTTTGTGGGGCTGGAGGAGGCGGGCAGAGGCTGGAGGGCAGCTCCTCCGGCGGGGAAGAGGCAGAGGCTCCAGGCATGGTGTTGCTTCAGCGAGGCGGGCGAGGGCGCAAGCTGACGCTGGGAGGTGCCGCGCCCAGTCTCAGCCTCTTCCCTGGAGGCTGTGCCATAGTGGCCACGGCAGGCGGAGGCTCCTGGCGTGGTGCTGCTTCAGCGTGGCATGGCGGAGGCGGGCGAGGGCAGCGATATCATAATATAATAATAATAATTTATTATTTATATATCACCCATCTGGCTGGGTTTCCCCAGCCACTCTGGGCGGTTTCCAAGAAAGTATTAAAATACAGTAGTCTGTTAAACATTAAAAGCTTCCCTAAAGAGGGCTGCCTTCAGATGTCTTCTAAAAGTCTTCCTCCGCCTCTTCCCTGACGCCCTCCAGAACTTGGCGCCCTGGCACCCCACACCACTTGCCTCTATGGGCAAGATGACTCTGGTTCTACCATCTTATAAATTCACTGATAATACTTGTTACTGTAATGAAAAGAAAATCACACTATTGAAGCATGCAGTGATTCAGTCCTTGGAAAAATGTATATTTTTAGGTCTGTTGCTTAATGCAGAAGGAAACTCAGCACACAAACCCTACAACCATTCCTGGACTGGCTCAGTGGTTCAGATATCGGTAGCTTCAAGAATGGAGTACTGCAATGCACTCTATTTGGGGCTTCCCTGGGTCCAGAAACTGTCATTAGTGTAGAATGCTGCAGCATGATTGCTTACAGAAGTGAAAGTCTGTTAGCATATTGCAGCTGGGCTCAAAAATCTGCACTGGCTTCTGGTTCACCAGTGAGATGAGTTCAAGGTGCTACCAAGCCCTTAATGGCTTGGGGCCAGTTTACTAACCCCATGTCTGCTCACTCGATCACTTTGATTTGCAGAACTTGCACTCCTTCATGTGCCATGCCATGCCCGTTCTGCATTTGTCAGGAGTTGTACTTTCAGTGTGGCAGCATTTGGCAATGTCTTACCCAGCCCTCTCCATAGTACATTTTGGAGTTTTAGAGCAAAGGAAAAGGCAGGTTTGCCAGTGAACTTTTCACAAGTGTTTGCATCACAACTTGCAAAGGCTTTGTGCTTCGTCGGGAATGCTTGCTAAGACTTGGCTCTTTTCTCCATGGGAAAACTGAGATGCTGACATATCCATATCGCCCACCCAGCCACAGAATCTGAATAGGCTTCCTGTTATTACCTGGGCAAACAATCAAAGTGCCTCTTCCTATAACCCAGTTCTGATATTCCAAAATACATCCCATGCACAGACATTGCCCTTACCCTTTGAACATTCATTGATTACCAGAGCACAGCCTCATGCACTGGCTTTGGTGAATCCATGCAGGTTATGGGGTGGAGCATGATTCCTCCTCCAGTGGCATGCTCACTGAATGCACTTTTGAATGCTCAAACAGGACTCATGGTAGACTAAAGAACCATAATTAAAAATCACAGGACTCTGCCTGCAGGCTACAATTGCAGCAACAGAAACAGTGCTCAGACTGTTACCATAATGTATGACCTGTCTCCAAGACTCTGATACTATATTAAAGTGACTAGTCCATTTGTATGGCAGCAGCTGTTTTGAAGGAAATCTGGGTTGTAATGTAATGTAACGGAGAGCATGCCATAACAAGGTATACAAGCCCAATTAAAACAGCCCCCCTAAAGTATAATACTTTTCAGAAACATGATCATCCATCTAATTTTTAATCAAATCTCTTGCTCATATGCTATCTATCTTCCTTGCCATTATTTCAACCCTGCTGCTAGAATTATTTTAGGAGCCTGATGCTGAAGCCCTATGCAAATCAATACACATCCCAAAAGAACAAACAGCTATCCATGAGAAAATGGTACTGCAGACAGCATGGAAACCAAAGACAAATAACCCAGCCAGATACATTTTTAAACCAGGACTCGGGATGTTAAGGTGCACACACTCACAAACTTTAAAACAAACAGTCTTAATCTGTTGGAACTGATTACCCCAGAGATCAGAAATGTGAAGATGTTTTATTTTCATAGTCTCTCAAGGCTATAATGGGTGTACCAATGGATCATACATTTGAAATCTGTAAGATATACAGTGTTTTGTTCAGAGACGTTCTTGGGAAGCCAAGATTTTGTTGACCTTTTGAGCTTTTCATCTAAAGTGGAATTTTAAACTAAGCGGGAGCATTAGGTACTATACCTCCTGTTATTATAAGATATGTCGTTGAAATGAGTGTTTAAACAGCATGTGGCCAATAAAGAGTGAGAAAAGCGCCTCTCCAGTCACGAAATGTGTCAACAATATGGTTGATTAAAGCCATTCTAAAAAGAGATATCCTTATTAGTTTTCTCATTTATTATGTAATTATAGCTCCCCAACATTTGATCACACTCTAGCATGAACATGAAACAGGATCACTGGGAACAAACTATGCAGTAGAGAGAAGTGGGCTGTGCAACTGGAAGCAAGTTTGTTTGACCAGGGTCACCAGAGGCAGGTAGCGGGGTTAGCCCCCATCCTATGGTTCCCCAATGAAATGTACCTCCATAATTTCTCCCACAGGAGAAATTTCAGAATTTCATAATTTCTCCCACAGGAGCAACTTTGTGCTGTTCACTTCAGTAGGAAAAGCAAGGTACTGATTATGAGAACAGCATTGTACTGAGAGCAAAACCTGTCCACTGTTTTTGACACTGAGTGGTTTCCTCACTGGCACGGTAGAGGGTACCTGTGTTTACAATATGCCCGGTTTTACAGAACACAACTAGATGCCTCAGCGCAGGAGTGGGAAACCTTTCTGAACTCAAGAAGAAGAAGAAGAAGAAGAAGAAGAAGAAGAAGAGGAGGAGGAGGAGGAGGAGGAGGAGGAGGAGGAGGAGGAGGAGGAGTTTGGACTTGATATCCCTCCTTTCACTCCCCTTAAGGAGTCTCAAAGTGGCTAACTTTCCCTTCCTCCCCCACAACAAACACTCTGTGAGGTGAGTGGGGCTGAGAGACTTCAGAGAAGTGTGACTAGCCCAAGGTCACCCAGCAGCTGCATGTGGAGGAGCAGAGACGCGAACCCGGTTCACTAGATTACAAGTCCACCGCTCTTAAACACTACACCACGCTAGCTCTCAAGGGCCACATTCCCTTCTGGGCAAGATTCTGGGGGCCACATCCCTATGCTGGTTGGAACAATAAGCAAAAGTGTGTGGAGCAATGTACCTTTGAACTAATTCACATTACAAACACCCCCTCTATAGCCTCCATAGTTTCTACACATGCAGCTCTCTGTCCTCCATATTGACAAACAAGAGGTATCATCAGAGTCAAGTGACACATTTTAGCCAGGCGGAAACACTGAGAGAGGCTATGAAGAAGAGCCAGAGAGCAGGGTGGTCTAAGGACTGTTCTGATGGCCAGGCAGGGAGGCCTGCAGGCCATGCCAGAGGTTCCCAACCAGGGGTCTCTACAATATACACTGCCTGCCCATCACAACCTTTAAGGTCCTTCACCTGCTTTAGCCAATCACATTCATTTTGCAAGCCTAACCACCAAGAATAATGCTGCTGTCAAAGCAGAAATGGAAAACCATCTATTGTTTTGAACATTTATCATCACAACCTGTCAAACTGTGACAACAGAAGCAGTAGGAAAATACACTGGAGCTATGGCCCGCAAATATCACATTGTTGTATATGATGAGAATAAGCAGATAAATTCTTTTTTAATGCAGTGCACTGAAATGCCTATTGACTCTTTTTATATTAAAAAAATATATGAATGAATGCGAGTTTTTAAGACCTCTCTCTCTCCTAACCTGTTTGTCATTCCCAAAAATGAATGACAACTCTGAGAGGGAGCAGTGATTACTACAGCTATAACCGCTCTAGGCTACATCTGTAACTATCAGAGCCGTGAGATATGTGGCCAATTTTCATCTTCAGGCAGATCTACCCTCAGCTTATGGCATGGCTGTCACCTGTCCTTGCCCAGAAGCCAAGAACCAGGTCAACAGTCAGGAGCTGCTAGAATCTGTGTGTAGCTGCCCCATGTGGTGAATCACTGAATTGCAGGTGGCAACCTCCCCTGTGAAGAGCATTCTGGACTGACTCTGTTTACCAAGCAACTTTCTAGGCAGGTAGTGGTATAATGAGCTTATTTATCCAGCTGAGCCTTGCTCAAGGAAGGTCTACTTGCGCTCTAGAATATCTTATGCTTCTGGTCTTGCTTGCTAGCCCTGACTCCTGACTTGTCTCCTGATTCTCAGTTCTGGCTCTCTGCAGACCACTGCTCATGGTCTAGCCCTGACGCCAGACTCTCCATGGTCCTATTACTTTCTAGTGGTGTCTGACTGCACTCATACACAAGCACTGGCACTGAGCCTCTAAGATATCTGCCATCTTGAGGTTCAATGGAGGACACTGTTCCCTCACCAGTTTTAAAGTAAGATTCAACTGCTGGTCCAGTTGAGTTCTGCACATGGCTGCCATCTTGTCCTTCCCTTTAAGCCAGGGGTGGGGAATTGTTAAGGATAATGGTTTAATTTCATGAAATTGGAATTATATTAAATTACTGTGTATTTTCTGCACAGGGTTTTTTCCTTTGGTGATAGCTCTCATGTGATTGGAGGACTGTGAGTCATATGAGAAACGCATTCAATTCTATTGTGACTGTTATTCAAGTAACTGTCGTTTTTAACTGCTTTCTGCTTCTTGCTTGGTGTGTGAGGAGAACGGCTGCTGAGAGAGACTTCTTAGGATACTGCTGTGGACACTGCATGTCAGTGTGATCTGTCTGAATCACATCAAGAATCTCAGGCCCAGGGGCCAAATGCAGCCCTTCAGATCTCTCTACCTGGCCCCTGGAATTCTCCCCAAGCCACACCCCTTCTTCTCAGCCACACCCCTCTCTGGCCCTACTTTGCATTCCAAACATGTTTTTGACCGGCTGGAACACACAATCAGCCTATCCATGAGGCAGACTAAGACAGCTGTCAAGGGTGGTGGAATCCCAAGGGGTGACACCCCCACAGGTTCCCCTCCTGCCTCTGCCAGAGAAGCAAGAAGAAGAAACAGCTGCTTCCAGTGAGATATCATTAGATCTCATGAGGTCTCAGAGAACTCTCACACGATCTCATCGCCACTGCTTCTCCTCACCCTGCCATCACCACTGCTGCCAGAGAAGCAGCTGTGGTTTCCAGGTTCTGGAAAGATCTCACAGACTTATCCCAAGGTCTTGCTGGAACATGGAAGCTGCAGCCACAGTTCACAACCGTGGTAAGACAAGAAGAAGAAGAGGGGTTTGGATTTGATATCCCGCTTTATCACTACCCGAAGGAGTCTCAAAGCGGCTAACATTCTCCTCTCCCTTCCTCCCCCACAACAAATACTCTGTGAGGTGAGTGGGGCTGAGAGACTTCAGAGAAGTGTGACTAGCCTAAGGTCACCCAGCAGCTACATGTGGAGGAGCGGAGACGCGAACCCGGTTCACCAGATTACAAATCCACCGCTCTTAACCACTACACCACACTGGCTCCAGAAGAGAGGCTTCAGAAGAAGGGCACCTTCACATTTTGCCTCAGGTGGTGAAACGGGATGGTCTGCCCCTGCTGGAACATGTCCTTAGCCTCACCCACCACTGCATGTGGCCCTCAGAAGATTGGCAGGAACAGAGTGTGGCCCTCAGTTTGAAAAAGGTTTCCTACTGAGTGCTCCATGAAAAATCATCATCATTAAATTATGAATTTATTATTTTATATACCACTTAATTGCCAAAGTGGTTTCTAAGCAGTTTACAAGTGTAAAACCTATCTATCTATCTATCTATCTATCTATCTATCTATCTATCTATCTATCTACAAACACACACAATATTATAATCCACAATAAAACAATGACAGAAAAATATTAAAATAAGCACCTACAATTAAAATATGCAACAAATCCCATTAAAGTAGCACAACAAAATAACATTTAAAACAAGATGTTCAGGTCAAGAGATCAGAAAAATCTCATGATTGTGTTTACTTAACTTTTCCTCAGCTGCACATACGTATTTATATTTCTTATGTGCATAATGAGGAATTATCTTTTTCTGAGGTTACACATTTCCAGAAGTTGTCTTCTTCATTGTCATGCCTTGGTTTGAAATTCCCCTCTGATATGTAGCTATTTGAACTGCAAAGTCCCATTTGACACAATAGTTACTTGTGGAGGGGGCGGTAATCACTTCAGTTTGATTGGGTCCTTATACATGAATGCTAAATGAAAGGCTCAGGAACAAATTGTGTTTCCCCTTGATGGTTGCTGCAAGAGATAAGCAGGATGCCACATTTACTTCTGGGTAGCTGCAAGTCTATATCTAAACAGTGAATATGGATAACTGACTAAGAAAGGGATAATTTGAAAGGGGAATAACTGCTCCTGATCCACAAGAACTATGACGTTTTCTATTTGCAATCCATATCAACGGTGCTTGCTGGCAGAGACGTGGAAACTGACTGTGACAATGCACAGTCTTGCAAAAGCTTGTATACGTAACTAAGTGAGGATTTTGCTGCAAAGATCTTCATCCCCATGGTGGCATTGCTTTGTGAGGAAGAGGAAGAGCCATGCACTAGGGCTGCTGTCTTCAGTAGGAATTCCAAGCACATATGGATGAGGTTGCTTGCAGTCAGGTACAGACATGGTCTTCTCAAAGTTCTGTAGAGGTTATTGGCAATCACTTAAATTAACTAATCCATAAAGGTAAAGGCAAAGGGACCCCTGACCATTAGGTCCAGTCGTGGCCGACTCTGGGACGCTCATCTCACTTTATTGGCCGAGGGAGCCGGCGTACAGCTTCCGGGTCATGTGGCCAGCATGACTAAGCCGCTTCTGGCAAACCAGAGCAGCGCATGGAAATGCCGTTTACCTTCCCGCCAGAGCGGTACCTATTTATCTACTTGCACTTTGAAGTGCTTTCGAACTGCTAGGTTGGCAGGAGCAGGGACTGAGCAATGGGAGCTCACCCCGTCACGGGGATTTGAACCACCGACCTTCTGATCGGCAAGTCCTAGGCTCTGTGGTTTAACCCACAGTGCCACCCGCATCCCAACTAATCCATAGGTGGGGAGGAAAGCATAGCTACTTTTAGAAGAAGGAGATCATATGGGACTCCCACACAGCATCTTAGGCCTGAAACTTGCATTTCAGATTACCATATATAAAAACTTCCTGACCCACTTTAGATCTTGTGGGACTCAAATTTGACAGAACACACTCTACTCATAGGACCCATAGGAACTAGAGTGTGAAGGGGTTCAGTACATTTTTTATATAAGATTTGGGCATAATGAGGTGCTATGTGGCAGATCCATGTGCTTTTCTTCTTCTAGAAGTAGCTATGGGGAAAACTCCCTCCTTTGTCACTGGGAGGAATGGGATGTTATCATGTCCTATCATTCCCTGTGCACTCGCGCTTACTGAACCAGCTGTTCAAAAAAATTCTTTTCCAAAGGCAACCCTTGGACCACTTTTCAAATCCATTGCAGCACAGATTCTGAAGGAGAACTACATTCAGTTCCTCCCTTCCCACTAGTCCAGGAGGTGTGATAAGGTTAAATTTACTGTGGGATTTGGGCTCAGAAAATTCCTAGATCATCCTAGTTAAAGAGGCAATGCCATGGGGGCCGTGGAGTGTCATGTGCAAGAGCAGAAGGAATTCTCATGCTGGCCCATGTTGGAAGACAGTATGTCTCCCTCTTTGCTATTCTACCTTATCTGCTGTCATCCTCTCCTGTGCATCACCATGTGCAATCCTATATGCCTGAGAGCAGAGATGGGCAGACATGTCAACTTAATAATAATAATAATAATAATAATAATAATAATAATAATAATAAGTTTTTATTTATATCCCACCCTCCCTGGCCAACACTGGGCTCAGAGTGGCTAACAACAGTAAAAATAGCACAATTTACATAAAATCACAGTCAATTAATTAAAATACATTCTAAAATCAATTCAGAATCAAATTAATGCCAACCATTGGGTTAGAATTCTATGAGGATTACAGAAGGAGAGAGGGGGTAAGACTGTGCCTTGGCCAAAGTCCTGGTGGAACAGCTCTGTCTTGCAGGCCCTGCGGAAAGATGTCAAGTCCCGCAGGGCCCTAGTCTCTTGTGACAGAGCGTTCCACCAGATCGGGGCCATGGCCAAAAAAGCCCTGGCTCTAGCTGTGGCCCGGAATCTCCAAGATGTTTTTATTTGAAGACCGTAAGGTCCTCCGTGGGACATACCAGGAGAGGTGGTCCTGTAGGTATGAGGGTTCTAGGCCACAAAGGGCTTTAAAAGTTAAAACCAGCACCTTCAACCTGATCCTGTACTGCACAGGGAGCCAGTGCAGCTGGTATAGCACCGGGTGAATGTGATGCCATGGCAAGGGTCCAGTAAGTAGTCTCGCCGTGGCATTCTGCACTCGCTGCAGTTTCTCGGTCAGTCTCAAGGGCAGCCCACGTAGAGTGGCTCATTCTCATTTTTCCAGTTTTTATATACAACAGGGTTGGAATCTTTCTTCAGCCAGAGGGGCACATTCCCTTCTGGGCAACTTTCCAAGGGCAAGGCTGAAGGCAAAAGTGGGCATAACAACAAATGCAAACTTTACCTTCGTACAGTAGACTCAGTGTCGGATTTAGGGCAATGCTAGTGGTTCTGCCACACATGGCACCGAGCAGAGGTTGCACTAAATTGAGAAGATCCGTAATTGAGAAGATCCATTTGGGGTTGCCAAATTTTGGCCTCACTCAGAACACCATAGTACCATAGATTACAAAGTCCACCCCGGTGGACCGATTTCTGTGCACAAAAATCCTCCACCCAGATAAGCAAGAGACATTATGAAAGTTCAAGAGAACATTCCATCTAAGCAAAAATAAGACCAGTGAGGAGTCTGGTCTGGGGGCAGGGGAGTTCTGGGAAGAGTTCTGCGGACCAGATAGAAGGACCCAAAGGATGGCATCTGACCCCCCAGGCTTGAGATTCCTCATCCCTGATGCACAATGACACATCACACTTGTACACTAAGTATTTAGTGGAATGGAACATGGAACTCCTCACTATTTCCATGTCAGTTTGTGATTTATAAAAAATTAAAAATCTACATGAATGTGTATGCATTCTGCCTAACCTACAACATTTTGCAGGTTACTTCCCTTAATATAATGTGTTTATTTTCACAGACAGAAAGATACTTGTGGGCATTTTTGATTGAAAACTGCCCTACAAAATTCAGATAAGTTTTTTTAAAATAGCAGTGTTTTTAAAGGAATTTAAAGCGTTAGATACGTTAAAAGGCTCAGAAGGTTTTTTTTAAACAACAACACCACCACCACATTTCCCTAACATCACTGTGAGCTGCAATCAGAGACTTCCCATATAGTCTGGCCCGATTCAATGCCTGGTTTCAGACCAAATTCTTTCTTCTGAAGGCCAAAACAAAGGAACTCTGACTCAGTTTAATTTATCTAAATTACATCTGCAAAGCAAAAGCCATCTAAACGTTCTGCTTTCCCGAGTGTAATACATCACCAGTGTTCTGCTGTTGATAAATTGTTCTGGATTCTAAAGCCTGCTGGCACATTTCCTATTCTAAGACAGCAGTATATGTGCAAGCTTGAAAATGGGGGCACTTATCCCTTTTTATTGCTACATGAAATCATCCTTTGCCGTTCTTCTCCTTAAGAAATGACATAAATCTCACGGCATTGTATTTTATTTATTGTGAGAACAACATTGGTTTGTTTTTTTTAAAAAAGTATAATTTCAATCTCAGCAGCCCAATATTGTTCCTCTTAGGTTTCTCACAAGCAGCTATTTCACCAAGAGATTATTCTCTCTATTTATGGCATGTGTATGCCACCCCACTAAAATAAAGTACTTTGGAGTCCTTCGTGAATTAGATCTAAATGCCTAGTTCATGCAGGGATGCCTTATCACTGTATTAATACATGGTTCTGGTGAGGTACATGATATATGGCAGGCATGTCCAAAGTCCATTTTGGGGGCCTAATCCAGCCCATCGGTTGGTTTAATCTGGCCCCTGTGGCAGTTTATATCTAAAAAAAGGGGGGAAAAGGTCAACAACTTTGGTCGGCCCTCACGGCCCTTCACTTCATCAAATCTGGCCCTCTTTGAAAAAAATTTGGACACCACTGATATGGAGTAAGGAAAGCGACCACAGTAGGGTTTTGTAAGTGGTGGCTCACAAACTAAACATGACCCACTGAGGGGCATGATCTCTCTACCCACTCCAAGAAGTTTCCAGTGTCCACCACCACTTACTTCTTCCACATTCCCAGGTGGTGGCGGTTGGAACTGGTAGATTTGAAGGCAAAGAGACCAGCAGTGAGTGGTGTCAGAGTCAATGAGAGGCAGAGTCACCTGCCAACTGGTTGTAAGAAAGTTTGGGGTTGTAAGAAACTAAGGGAAGACCAAGGTTGGTGGGGCAGTGCCCTAGCAGATCAGCTTCCACTGCTATTTGGGATAATTAAGGTCAAGGAATGTGACCTCTCCTCCACAATTTTTAAGCTTTATGGGGGTTCTGCTCTCTTAACAGCTAAATTAATGCATGTGTGTATGTGTGTAAGTTATTTGCCACTCTAATTCCCTCAAAGCTTTTTTATATTCATCTTTTACTGAGAATATTTCAATTGAACCTAATAAAAGAGAAGTGAAAAATGAAAAAAAAAATACAATGGGGGGAATGAAATAAATGTATATTATTTCATTATATATGCTGACAACTACAATACCACATATGCCGGTATAGTATTATCATCCAAATACATATACTGCTATTTATAACCTACTATATATATTTTTTATAAATGCAACAGATTGCACACTCTATCATGCACCAAAGTTCCCAGCAACCTGCTTGTGCATTTTCTTGTGCAACAACATTCCGCGTCACAAAACATTTGCCAAAAGACTAAGTATAATACTAGGTTACTTTAACATGATGCTACATTAGATACAACCCTTACTCTCAATCCAAACAATGTTCCAATCAAATTCACTTAAGATGTTTTGTTTCTGTGCCATTGTCCCATGGGAGCTGTAGTGCCCTGAGATAAACTGCCAGAAATTCCAAAAAAGTTTATTGTTCCTAAGAAAACTTTTTCAGAGAATTTGTGGCATTAAAGTGTTTATAAAACTGACATTCATTTGTGTTGTAGACGATGTGAAGCTAGAACAATAACATATTGTACACATCACCAGGCTTCAAACATAAATGCATCATCAGTGGTATTCAAATACAGAGAACAGAGTTCCCAAATCAGGTAAGGAGATAGAGAGAGAGAGAGTCTGCAAAAATAAAATAAAATGATATATTAGTGCTATTGTGAGCCACTGCATAATGAAATGCAACTCCCAGTCAACAGAAGATTAAATACTGCCCTGGGACATCTTCTTAAAGGTTGTGTCATGTTAACGTGATAATAGTATATAATCCTAGCCAGGCAGCGATAAAATGCTCTGGATCAACCCCACAAAACGACGAGTGCAATCTTCTAAACATAATAGTATAAAATGCATAAAACATTCCAAATGAGCCGCCAGATGAATCATAAATGAATCATATTTACACTGAAAACACTGGTTGATTCTAAAAAATGAAGCAAATAACCAGAGACATCAGAGGGGAGGCAGGGAAAGGATAGAAGTATTTACTCGTTCATAGTTACAAGTCAGTAAGTAGTTCAGTCAACATGTAAATGCCATGAAACTTAACTTTCTTTTTACCCCATTGCACAATCTGTACTAGAAAAATGGGAAGATTTACAGATCTTGCAAACTTTCAGGATCTATTTTGAAAAGCAATTGGGATTATTATTATCATTTCCCTTTTTTCACAAAAGTGACTCAAAGTGACTGACAAAAGAAAATTTAAAAACAAGTATAAAAATAAGAGTAAAAAACAACCTAAATGGCTCCTCAAGAATAGTATAAAAGAACAGATCTAACTCAACTCAACCCCAAAGGAAAAAAGCAAAAGATGAGGCCAGGGTGGCTCTGTGGTCTAAACCACTGAGCCTCTTGGGCTTGCCGATCAGAAGGTCGGCAGTTTGAATCCCTGCGACGGGGTGAGCTCCCGTTGCTCAGTCCCAGCTCCTGCCAACCTAGCAGTTCGAAAGCACGCAAAAAAGTGGAAGTAGATAAATAGGTACCGCTCCGGCGGGAAGGTAAATGGTGTTTTCCGTGCGCTGCTCACCCCCAGGGGAAAAAGCACAAAATGAGGCCAGATAGCTAAGTACCTTCCAAATTAAGGGCCAAAACCTGGGTGCGAAAAAATATCAATAGTGATGGTGCCAGGTGTGCCTCCTGGGAGAAGCATTTAGCAAATGGGGAGCCACTTCACAAATGCCCCCCTCCACACCTCCCTCTGAGAAAGGTCCCACAGATGGCAAGTGTGAGGTCCTCTAATTCTCAGGGAATCTATAACTCACACATAAACAACAGATCATATGCCATTATCAAGTTATATGGAAGTGGGATGAAGGCTGTGGCTCCATCTTCTGACCACAGACAGGTGACACCAATGTAGGATAATCATTTGTCCAACCTATGCAGTTTCTCTTTATGTACTTTACTAGAGGAAGGCGTGGCCCAGTGGCAGAGCTCTCCCTAGGGAAGTTTGTGGAATACTCTCCCCAGGGAGGTTCGCCTAGTGCTTTTGTTATATATATTTTAGGTACCAGGCAAAAATGTTCCTCTCCAGCCAAGCCTTTGGCTGATTAATACCCTACAACCTTTTAAATGTGTCTGGGGTGGGGCATTTTTTTTCTTTGTTTCGTTTAAATTATTTACTTGTGTTTATCCCATAGTTTAGGGACGCGGGTGGCACTGTGGGTTAAACCACAGAGCCTAGGACTTGCCGATCAGAAGGTCGGCGGTTCGAATCCCTGCGACTGGGTGAGCTCCCATTGCTCGGTCCCTGCTCCTGCTACCTAGCAGTTCGAAAGCACAAAGTGCAAGTAGATAAATAGGTACCACTCTGGTGGGAAGGTAAAACGGCATTTCTGTGCACTGCTCTGGTTCGCCAGAAGCGGCTTAGTCATGCTGGCCACATGACCCGGAAGCTGTATGCCGGCTCCCTCGGCCAGTAAAGCAAGATGAGGGCCACAACCCCAGAGTCAGTCATGATTGGACCTAATGGTCAGGGGTCCCTTTACCTTTAACCTGTAGTTTATTTTGCGAACTGCCCTGAGGTGGGCTGGGGGAGACCCCTGCCTCAAACCTGGGAGAGCTGTTGAAGGTCAGTTTGGACCATAATGGAGCAATGGTCTGATTGCTCCATTATGGGTGGAGCAATGGTCTGATTCAGTGTAATGTCATTTCCTGTGTTCCTTTCTCACTCTCACTCATCCTTATTCCCCAGGTGTACCTGGGCTCAACACTTTGTTCTGACCTTCCACATCACGATGGGTGGCACAGTGTGTCAAGCCACTCCTAAGTTCCCTAAGTGGAACATCCATGGGAAAATATGCTGCCTCAAAGACATAGGCTGCATTCACATGGCAGTTATTCCCTTTCCCCAAATTTTCCCTTACTGCTAATTATATTTGAGATTTTGCATGACATAAAAGCAGCCTCGAGAGTGGAAATTTCAAGAACGTACATACTTCCAGATGTGGTGGACCTCTAAAATGGTAAAAAAGTATTGGGAAATAATTTATAATGAATTGAAGAAAATGTTTAAAAGCGCCTTTCCAAAAAACAACAACCAAGAGTCCTTTCTGTTGGGGATAATTCAGACGGAAATTCCCAGATGTCAAAACATGTTATTTATGTATGCCACTACCGTGGCCCGCGTTTTGTTAGTCCCAAAATGGAAAACGAGCAAGGTCCCAACCAAAGAAGAATGGCAACTTAAACTGATGGAATATGCACAGCTTGCAGAGCTAACATATAGAATAAGAGAACAAGAAGAAAATATTTTTAAAGAAGATCGGAAAATGTTTATTGAATATATGGGGGGGATTGTGAACACTTGAAAACGTTGGCAGCATTAAGATAAATTCAACAGTGTAAATAAGTTTTGATGGATGTGATAATGGAATTATGTAAAATATGCAGGGATTTAGGTTATGCAAAATGAACCATGGAAAGAGAAGAAGGGAAGTCATTGATATTTTAAGGTGGTTCAAATGAATATCCTAAACTGTAAAACAGAAAATTTAATAAAAAAATTATTGGAGAGTGAAAAGTTCATTTCCACCCTAATTGTTTCCGGGGAGAAACTGTTTGCAACTTCATTAAACCAGAAAATCAGGGGGATAAACTGATGATATTTGGCATACCAGCAACCCATTATTTCCTGCCATTTTCAGGGGTAAATCAAGCAGAAGCACCCATATGCAGAAAGGGCCAGGAACAGTAATGTTGGACCTTCTCAGTGGCTACTCTCATACTCTGAAACACCCTCCCCCCAAAAGCTAGACAGGATCCCTCTTTGTTGATCTTCTGCTGGAAGGGTAAGACCTCCTTGTTCCAACAGACTTTGGAGAATTGACTAACTTTAATGAAAGGATGAATGCCATGCTGTTTCACTGTAATTATTTGTATGTTTTAAAGAGATTTTATATATGTATATACAGTGGTACCTTGGGTTACAGACACTTCAGGTTACAGACTCCGTTAACCCAGAAATAGTGCTTCAGGTTAAGAACTTTGCTTCAGGATGAGAACAGAAATTGTGCTCCGGCGGCGCGGCAGCAGCGGAGGCCTCATTAGCTAAAGTGGTGCTTCAGGTTAAATACAGTTTCAGGTTAAGAATGGACCTCCGGAATGAATTAAGTTCTTAACCTGAGGTATCACTGTAGTTTTAATTCTATTAATGTTTAATTGTTTTTCTATGTTTTCGGCGATTCTTGTTTTTAATCTGTAAGTCTTGTTAGGGAAAAAGGTGGGGTATAAATATAACAACAACAACAACAACAACAACAACACACACACACACACATAAACATGCAATGACATTTGTTGTTGTGTTACACCGCACCCACTGGTGTGAATGAAATTGAGTGAGACATGCAGGCATATCAGCCAAAAAGCCACATTGACAACAAGTACCTCAGTGTGGAAGGTATGTTAGAAAATGGAAGACACTAGCATTATATCATCAATAAAACTTACACAATATTTTTCCCACATCTTAGTGAGGCATTAGGAGCTTAGCTAGGCTGCAATAACCGGGTCTGCCCAATCTCACTGCGATATGAGTAGGTCACAGATATATTAAAGACAGTACACTTCTCCAAATCAGAGCCAAGCTTCGAAAAGCAAGTCCTGAGGAATCTTGTTAGGAGCTAAATGCCAAGGAAAAAAGAACTACAGAGCCTGAATGTTACTCATTCTGCAGATAAATACTACTTAGGACCCATGAGTGCCTTATAAGCATAAATAAATCAGAAAAGCATATTATTGTGCTAGGAAACTAATATGCTCATGACCCAGAAATAAAAGTTTATGTTTAGCTAGAACATGTAGGATATAGTTATGGAAATACTTTTCATATCTCTAAATTCACCTGTTCACATTAATTACCGATACCGATACTGATACCAGATGCTGACTGAAAGGCAAGGGAGGTTGTATAAAAGTGTATATGTGTTTGCATGTATAATTATTTCTGACATTATACTAATGCAGCAAGTAACATCTCTATAAATATAATGGCATACTAATGAGCTTTGCCCACAATTTGCAAAAAAAAGTTTTGAAATAATCATTTAATTTTCAAAATGAAGCCATTCTGCTTTGTTTTGTAATGCTGATTGGATTATTTAACCAATTCAAGGAAGATGGGGAAGGGCGGAAATGCTCTCCTACATTCTCAAGAAAAATCAATGGGAGGATAGGTGTACCAGACACCAAGCTTCAGAGCCAAAATCAAGTTATGGATAGTATGTGCTACATTTTCCATTGCCTTCTATCTTGTCTTGCTACCGACACAGTTGTTCTATTAGTGCAATGAAACTTCAGAGCTTAATCACACAGGGACCGAAGCTCTCTCCCTCCCCTCTCCCTTTCTCTGTCCCCCTGTTCTATTATGGGGGTTCCCTAATCCTCAAGAACAGATCTGAGGGAAGTGCAGGGATGCATGAGGAGAGGAAGTGAGTGCTGGGTGCTGCACAACATGATCTGCAAAAAAAGTTGCAACAGCCATTTTATAGCTTTATACCCACTTCTTGTTTTGTTATTTAGCATTTCAAATTTATAAGCCAGCTTTAGGGCAGCTCACAAAAAGAAAAATGATATAAAAACAAATTAAAACAACACTATAAGATATTGCAGGTAGCATTTAAAACCAGCACAGCTGCTTATTAATTGATTATCACTTTTTATCTATACAGAGCCACTACTATACAAGACATTTTGCAGCATGAAGTTTGAGCATAGGGCTACGAAATTTTGGGTTGGGGGCTCAAGACGCAAACAACAAATTATTCTAGTTCACCCCCAAGTTTACAGCCCAGCAAAGGGCAGATCTGGCCAAAGTGGGCAAAGTAATCTTCCACCATTAGTCTCTTTCTCCTCAGCCCTCTTAACAGACACTTGGCCATGAGGTGAGAAGTGGTGAGAAGTGGCTGTGAGGTGAGAGCTTGAGGCAGCCTGGATCTCTTACATCCAATCCTCTTCAGGGAGCCTGGCTTTTACAAGGTGGCATTTCCCACCAGCAGATTTGGAAATACTTGTCTTAAAAATATTCTTTCTTAAAAAGCCACCCAACTCTTTGTGATGCTCTGAGAACTAGAAAAAAGAGTGAGAAAAAGGCATTGGGGGAAAGTCTGATAGAATCAACACCCCCTCTTCCAAGCACTTTGACTGGAGGGTTTTGAGGGTGGTTCTAGCCCTTTATTGGAAGATAGTCCTCTCATTGAACAAACTTTGGCTCCCTTACTCTCTCCCTCTCTCTCCACCCTGGCATTTCCCTTGTATGGTTTTGTTTTATGTATTTATAGCATTTTGGAGACAGGCCGTCTAGCTCAGGCAAGAGGGTTAAAAACGTCAACTCTGAATAACTCCAGATAGTTCCAAGTGGTGGGACTAAATGCACTTTGGAACAGTTGGAAAGAAGGCACCCTTTGGAAGGGCAACATTTTCAGTCCAAATATACCTGCCTCGGTATTTGGAATTTAGACTAAGCACCACACAGAGCTAGCAGAAATCACCAGACATCGCAACTCCCCCATGCACAGGGAGGACCCAATCAAGTACAAACAGGCTTTTGCATGCTGATTTTCCCACTTTACTTGTGCAAAGGATTGGAGAGAGGTTTCTGTACTGTGTCCAAAAACAGTGTAAGCGATCCTCACCATTTTAACATTGTTCAGGCTTAGTAGAGATGAAAACTTGCTAAGTCAAGCTGTTTGTATCACCATACAGACAAGGAGGAAGAGGAAATAAGACTATTTACTACCACCTGACTTTTGATATGCCATTCCAGTTCTACAGCAAGGCTGCAGAATTTCCTCCGCGTTCTAAATACATTCACATGGTTTGCAAACTTGAAAGATTTCTTGTCCCATAAGATTTCTACTGCGAGAGAATTGATCACAGACTGACTCATTCTATAAGTGTTCACTGAAAGTGACTCTATTATGCATTTGATTACTTAGCGTGACTGACTGTTTCAAGGTGCTATACTTGCCATAAGTTACTGCCCTGCTATAATCTACATATTGTTGCAGGGGGGAATCTTGCCCTCTATTAAAATCTGAACTGCAAAAGGAAATATAATGGGATGGACACAGAATAAACCGCAACTTTAGAGTCTGATGGGACTTTGAAGGATGTTATCTAGTCCAACCCCCTACTAGGAACAGGAAAGATATCTGACTAAGTTCACATTTAAAGATGAACTTTCTGAAACAACACACGAGCCAAAACACAATTATCCTTCAAAATTTTGCACCTTGCCATATTATTATTATTATTATTATTATTATTATTATTATTTACATGCCCATCGACTGGGTGGCACCAGTAATGCAAAAACTCTCCACCCAGGTAATGTGTACAAAATGGATCAGCCAGGACCCAAATGCATATATTGGTGGAAAAAAATACAAAAATTCATTCTGTCATGGATTTGTGATTGTGTGTAAAAATGTACTAATTGGGCAAAATTCACATTGAAATAATATTTTCCACTGCTATAAATTCTGTGGGTATTTGTCCCTGTTCAAGGGGCCAGAATAAAGCAAGCATAAGGTTTGGCTATAGGCCCTGGATGGTGTGGCAAACTCAGAATAAATGCAATTGTGTAGCCGGGGATTAAATTTGAGCTGGTTTCTGGTATAACACAGTGGCAGTGTTTATATAGCTGTCGTGTCCAAAAAGTTGACCTGGCGCATGGATTGTGACAGGTTTAGGGTAATGGAGGAGGGAAATCACTGCAGTCGTAGAGGAACTTTCCAGCACACTCTCTGAATGTTGTAGCAACTTGTCTGCTATTGGGGAAAATGTTTTCATGGTTCAGTTCTTCACTGTAAATAAGAATCATCTGTATTCACTGACATTTCCCATGCTACAAGCGGGATGATAAATTAACATTACAAAGTGCTGCATTGAAGCAAATGCAGGGCATCCTGTTGATTATTCTCAGAAGACAGAATCAACATAGCCGTATCCGACCATTCTACTTCTCCATTTAATCAAACTCTTGGGGTGGGAAGGTTAGAATGGGCACACTGGCTTCGTGAGCTGGAGGAATCACTTCTGCACTGGGAGCCTTTTCTACTCTTTTAGGCTCCCTTTAAATCCTTCATTTTTTCCAGGGTTCTCAGTCACATGTAGTAGTGCAGGCTCCCTGCATCAGGTGTTATCCAACTTGTCAAAGGCAAGAGTTAGCATGAGTTAGCATGCCCATGTGCTCCCTGGCTGTGACACAAATGTCCCCACCACTACAATTCTTGGAACTTTGAAGTGTCAGGCATAGCTCTAATGGCTTTAGCCCAAACGTAGCAGAGTTTTCCTGCACAGCGAAGAAGCTAGTTGAGGTGGAAATGACTAGTCAGCTAGACTCAGAATAACTATTTACAGGATTTATTAAAAGGAAAAAAGAAACCAGCAGAGTTTCTGCATACAAAACAAAGTAAAATAAATCCTTTCACACTCTCTCTCTCAACCTTACACAGCACTCCTACTCCTAACACACCACGCCCCAAACGTACTAGCATTCCTAGATAACAGAGTTGAGTGCTGGTCGTTAACCAATCGGAGTGAGTAGTTTCTAGGTCAAGCAGACCTTGGCTTTCTGCCAAGAGTAAATTGACACTGCCTTGAGTTAATTGTGTGAAGCCAGAATCTGCAAGTTTTCATGAGAATCAATTAACAGAAACTGAACAACAATTAGGGTTCTTTTGGGTACAATAGAAGACTTCTTTGAAGCCTGGTTACAAAGGAGGAGAGGTACAGTGGTACCTCGGGTTACATATGCTTCAGGTTACGTTACAGACACTTCAGGTTACAGACTCCGCTAACCCAGAAATAGTACCTCAGGTTAAGAACTTTGCTTCAGGATGAGAACAGAAATCGTGCTGCGGCGGCACAGCAGCAGCGGGAGGCCCCATTAGCTAAAGTGGTGCTTCAGGTTAAGAACAGTTTCAGGTTAAGAATGGACCTCCGGAATGAATTAAGTACTTAACCCGAGGTACCACTGTAATTTGGGGGGGGGGGAGAGAGCTGAGGTTACTCCTTCCCTCTGCAGTTTTGATCCCTGAAAACACTCCACACCACTGCAATTAGGCTTGAAATAAGCTTTCTGTTGGCTGTGATAGAAGGCTTTTCTTTTGCCTAATTATTGTCAGGGAGCTGCAGTTGTAATAATAATAATAATAATAATAATAATAATAATAATAATAAATATTTATACCCTGCCCTCCCCAGCCAAGACCAGGCTCAGGGCAGCTAACACCAAGTATAAAAACAATTGATTAAAATACAACTTAAAAACAAGATTAAAATACAACATTAAAATGCAGCCTCATTTCAGTAGAAACTCAAATCAAAAACATTTTGGGGATGAAAACATCAAATCTTCACCAAGGCCAACTATCCAGACTGGTCCTACATGGGCCAGAAAAAAGCCAGGGAAGTCCCCAAATAGGAGTTCCATCACAGAAGGAAAAAGGAAAGAGGGGTAGGGGATCAAGTTGATTCCAAGCAGACTCAAACAGTTTGTGATGGCTGCTCTTCAGCAAACCCTGCGTGTATAACTGAAGCCATGCTTCCTCAAGCAATGAAAGGGATGTGGAAATGACCTGAATGAATCTTTGGAGGGACACAAACATTTCTAGTTGTTTTACGCTGGATTAGATTCTTCACCAGAAAGCTAAGAAGTTCCTTGTTTTTGCCAACCAAGAAAGAGGTTCTTCGCCATTCTGTTACATCAAATGTTGTAAACAATGGCAAGAAATGTGTCAGAGGAGCCTAATATGTGTTCAGAACTTATTCCCACAAAAGCATAAATAACAAATTGAATTTGCTGTCTTAAGACGTGGTGGTGGCCCCTGGCTTAGGTCTACATGTGGTTGTGTGTAACCAAACTTTCCTTTCATTTCTTTTTTTTTCTTAACAAAAGGATGCTATGAATGTGTGCAAAGAGCAGCAAGGACACTGCTTAACCTGTTTCCCTCTAGCCATTTCACCACCACACCACCACCCCTGCTGCTTTTCTGCGTGGAAAACTGCTGGAGGGGAAGGATTAGGAGAAGACAGGAAAGCTACATATACTGGAACATTTGTTTCAGTCTTAGCTACCTTTGAAAGGGGATTAATGTTAGCTAAGTGTTGTTGTTTAGTCGTGTCTGACTCTTCATGACCCCATGGACCAGAGCACGCCAGGCACTCCTGTCTTCCACTGCCTCCCACAGTTTGGTCAAACTCATGCTGGAAGCTTCGAGAACACTGTCCAACCATCTTGTCCTCTGTCGTCCCCTTCTTCTTGTGCCCTCCATCTTTCCCAACATCAGGGTCTTTTCTAGGGAGTCTTCTCTTCTCATGAGGTGGCCAAAGTATTGGAGCCTCAGCTTCAGGACCTGTCCTTCCAGTGAGCACTCAGGGCTGATTTCCTTCAGAATGGATAGGTTTGATCTTCTTGCAGTCCATGGGACTCTCAAGAGTCTCCTCCAGCACCATAAATCAAAAGCATCAATGCTTCGGCGATCAGCCTTCTTTACGGTCCATCTCTCACTTCCACACATCACTACTGGGAAAACCATAGCTTTAACTATACGGACCTTTGTCTCTGCTTTTTAAGATGCTGTCTAGGTTTGTCATTGCTTTTCTCCCAAGAAGCAGGCGTCTTTTAATTTCGTGACTGCTGTCACCATCTGCAGTGATCATGGAGCCCAAGTGTAATGCCTGTGTTTATCAGCAGTGTACCTATGAATACTAGGTGGCAGTGGGCAAATGGTGAGGAAGGACTATTGTGTTTACATCCTTCTTGGGTGGGGGGCTGAACACTGCGGAAAATTGGATGCTGGAATAGGAAACAGGAAGCTTATACTGAAACAGACCATTTGGTCTACAGACTTCAGTATTGTCTACACTGGCTAGCAGCAACTCTCCAGTCAGAGGTTTCTTCCAGCTACACCCAGAAATGCTAGGAATTGAACCTGGGATGCTCTACTACTCAGCTGCATCCCTTTTCCTGTGTGTAGCCTACAGCGGAAAGTCAAAAGTCCCAGATGCTTCATTTGTAGAGCCTTCCTGGTTGCGGGTGTATGAAGATGATACGTTGGTACAGTGGTACCTCAGGTTACATACGCTTCAGGTTACATACGCTTCAGGTTACAGACTCCGCTAACCCAGAAATAGTGCTTCAGGTTAAGAACTTTGCTTCAGGATGAGAACAGAAATCGGGCTCTGGCGCTGCGGCAGCAGCAGGAGGCCCCATTAGCTAAAGTGGTGCTTCAGGTTAAGTACAGTTTCAGGTTAAGAATGGACCTCCGGAACGAATTAAGTACTTAACCCAAGGTACCACTGTCCTGTGAACATTAGAGCAGGTTTGTGAGGTTTAAAGACAGGCACCTTTTGTTCTACTGTGTACTGTTTACTTTTTCAGTATTTTATTGTATATTGAATATCAAAAGGTATATTGAATATCAAAGGTATTCAATATACCTTCAGTAACCTTTGTTTGTGAAGTTGTTTAGGACTCTGCCAATAAGAAATATAAGGAGAAAATGCACTGATAAGGAGCTAAATTTGAGAGGAGAGGAATTCGGACTGGGAATTGTTGTGGGCCACCTGCTGGACAGAAGAGGCAGATTTTGTTCAGCAGAGCAGCACTTCCGCTCGACAGCCTCCTGAGGAAACTGCCACACTGGCATTCTGAGACCATTTTGGAAAGAAGCCCAAATGCACCATCTGGGCTGCGTGAGACATCATCTCCCAGATGACATGCTTGTGGCTTCAGCCTGAAATATGCAGCTGGTAGTCTGGAATGACATATTTTGAAACTACCTGTTGTTAAGCTTTTGCGCTAAGCTGCAAAACGACCATTTAAAGCAAAGAAGCCACAACAATGTGTGCTTATACATTGGTGGGGCAGAAGGTTGCTCCATCTAGTGCAGCCATACCTCACTCACTTCCTTTGCCTACTTGAAGAACCCTTCTCTTCCCAGACTTGTTGTTAGCTGAGGTGCCCAAGGTTAGCTCCAGTGGACCTTAAAGGTACATGCTATATGACAAGGGAATGATTTCCTTATACTCTAGGTGTTTTGCCTATCCCTAGGGAAGCAATGAGCAGATAATTCCAGCTTGTTTCAGTCACTGTTCCTTCCTACTGTATCCCATTGCATGCCAGTGCATCCTATTCCATCCCATTGTACACATTTTTGCACACTTCTGAAATGTAAAATATGCACATTGTGCATAAAATATACAACTCTCAGTGCTTTTCAATGATTTCACCAGTGAAATGTGCATTTTTTGTGTGCACAATTTTGAGCATCAAAAATGCATTACTGATCTGCAAGTTTGGGGGCGTCGGATCAGGTCACTTGGGTGCAAAAGGTAGAATGACTGAGTCCCTTCCTCCATCCTAAATATTCTGTGCGCATGATGCCTTAAAGAAATAGAAAGAGGAAATAAAACCCAGCTACATTACAATATAAATGAGTGACTGGAGGGGGAAAGGGGATAATAAACTGTTTCTGCATATTCACACATCTCTTGTGATTTAAAGCTTCTCTTACAGGGATTTAATGATCAAACTTAGCTGCCTCTTTTATCATTAGAGTTTGGAGTCAATCACAGTCACTTAAATATAAGCTACAATTATCAGGCTTGCTTATTGAAGTCTGAGGGTAACATGGCACCTTACAAATCGGTAGATGCAAGAGCTGTTAAGGAAAGAACTCCTGCCAAAAGTGTTTTGCTATACAATCACCTAAAAAACCTTTCAAGATATACATGCCTTTTTCTCATTTCCGCACAAAAGCTCCTGATATTTGGGATGCCGCTACAAATGTCACAAGCTGAAGATTGTCAAGATTCACTGGAATAGCCACGGAAACCGTGTTGACAGTGTCAGATATTAAATACCTGTATTATGAAAACGGCAGGCTCGCCTCATTAACCTAACTACCATGACAAGTGGACGGTGTGTCACTGCTGTAAATGTGCAGGGCAGATGGAGCCTGAGGCAGGAACCAGGCACTAGGTGCAAAAATGAAACCCTCCCAGTCCAGTGTCTGACAATGATGTACAAAAACAAGGATAATTAGCAAGGAGGAAGCTGTTGATCTCTTCCCCTGAATAGCTTTTCCCTCAATCTTTCTGTGGCTGCTTCTTTTACTCTGCAAGTGGCCAGGAGAAAGGATTAAGAACTCTTCTTGCAAATCCACACCCCTCCCCCCTTCTGGCTCCTGATTTCCATGCCAAATGCAAACATGGGGTTGGGAACCATTAAATGATGACCTGCATGTGTAGATGAGAAATCAGATAGTACGTTTCCGAGAACAATTCAAAGTGTTGGTGCTGACCTTTAAAGCCCTTAAAAGGCCTTGGCCCAGTATACCTGAAGAAGCACCTCCACCCCCATCATTCAGCCCAGACACCGAGGTCCAGGGCCTTCTGACTGTGAGAAGTGAGGTTACAGGAACCAGGCAGAGGGCCTTCTCGGCAGTGGCACCCGCCCTGTGGAACGCCCTCCAATCAGATGTCAAGGAAATCAACAACCACCTGACTTTTAGAAGACATCTGAAGGAAACCCTCTATAGGGAAGTTTTTAATGTTTGATGTTTTATTGTGTTTTTAATATTCTGTTGGGAGCTGCCCAGAGTGGCTGGGGAAACCCAGCCAGATGGGTGCATAAATAATAATAATAATAATAATAATAATAATAATAATAATAATAATAATATCATTACACCAGTGTGGTGTGGTGCTTAGATTGTTGAACTAGGGCCTGGGAGACCAGGGTTCAAATCCCTATTGGGACATGAAGCCCACTGCATACATGGACTGGTTGGACACAGAGGAAAGGGGAAACCCCAAAAGAAGAAAAAGAGAAGAGTTTGGATTTGATATCCTGCTTTATCACTACCCGAAGGAGTCTCAAAGCGGCTAACATTCTCCTTTCCCTTCCTCCCCCACAACAAACACTCTGTGAGATGAGTAAGGCTGAGAAGAAGAAGAAGAAGAAGAAGAAGAAGAAGAAGAAGAAGAAGAAGAAGATGATGATTTTGGATTTGATATCCCGCCTTTCACTCCCTTTAAGGAGTCTCAAAGTGGCTAACATTCTCCTTTCCCTTCCTCCCCCACAACAAACACTCTGTGAGGTGAGTGGGGCTGAGAGACTTCAAAGAAGTGTGACTGGCCCAAGGTCACCCAGCAGCTGCATGTGGAGGAGCAGGGAAGCGAACCCGGTTCCCCAGATTACGAGACTACCGCTCTTAACCACTACACCACACTGGCAGCAGAGCCCAGGGAGTGTGATAATGATGAGTGGTCTGAGGGAGAAGAGGGAGAAAACTGGGTGGGGGTGGGGAGAGATGTCAGAAGCTGAAGGGGTAACAGAGTTAGTGAGCAGAGAGAGTCCAGAATCAGAATCAGGGGAGGAGGGAGACCAAGAGGCAGAGATGAGTCCTGCTGGTGAAGAGTCACAGGTGTCTCTCTCCCCCCTCCCCTTCCTGCTGCAACAAGCTCGCCTCCCCTGTTGCAAGTTGTCTGAGGATCCTCAAGCAGTGCACATGTGTGTGTGAATCAGCCCTGAGAGTGTTCAGGGAGAAACAACAAATATTATCCCCCCTTGATCGCTCACTTATGAATGGAAGGTGTGTTCTCTGTTTTGGTACTTGTCATTTATTCTGGCTCTGTTTCCCCAATCTGTTCTCTCTTCCACATTCCCATTTTTAATTTAAAAGGGACACATTTCCTTGCTGTTTCTCAGCGTGAGGCATCGTGTTTGGCAGCAGAACAATCGAAAATGAAGAAAAGTTCATTAAGGCCGGAAATTTACCCTCACTGAAATGAGCCTGGATAATGGGGCTTCATGCGGGGAACTCTATGGGGAATAGCATGATGGAATTCACCCTGAAAGCTACTGGGCCAGCCACAGTTTGGGTGCAGGGCTTTTTATTATAAAATGTGTTGGTTGAAAAACACCATGCCATCAAGATTTCAGGATTTCAGGCAAAAGCATAGTGATTAATGGATTTCTATAGGTACCCTCTTATGAAGGAGTTAGGGATTCTTTGGTACACACAAAAATATTCCTCAGGAATACCTATACCTATGGGGTGGGGGGGGGTGACACAGATATGACTTCTGCATAACCAGAAACTTGTGGGTTTTGCTTAAGGCACAAGACAGATCTGGGTAACAGCCAGGCTTTGTTTTTCTCCCAAAAAAATGGGGATCAGCTATTGCTGCTTCTTGTCAGAATATCAGGTGTAATCTGATACCTGCAAATACACTATGCGATCTCCATCTTTAGACTGAGTCTAAATGCAAACATCAAAGTGTCCAGCTTAATTTTCTTTTTAAATAAAACACCTGAGGATGTTTCTCCAATTCCTCTCAATTTCTGATTTGAGTAACATCTTGCCTGTTGAATTGATCTGGAGAACGCAAAGCCTGCACTCTTTTCGTCATTTTGTGTGGTCCAAATAAAGTTATTTACAACTGTGATGCACCACATACAGAAAGGGAGGGTTATTCAGAGGTACAAAAATAACCACAGCAAAGGTTCTTAATATAACCTGGCTGTTTCCCTACAGGAACTGGAATCTTAAATAGCATCCCTGAGCTGAACACCAAAGTATTGGGAAATTGCATGGTTTGCTTACTGAAGATTTGAGGGTAGGAAATGATGTCAAAGAAACATAGAACTGGAGAGTTGGAAGAGACCATCTAGTCCAACCACCTGCAATGCAGGAATGTCAACACACCGTCTCCCACCCAGTTTGGAACCACACCGGACCCTGCTTAGCTTTGCAAATGCGTTAGCGGTTTTATTGCTGCTCCAAAAATCATTTAGTAACTTCACATGGAGGGACTTCACATGATCTAAACTTTTGTACATCAAAGCACTGGTGATTTCATTCAAACCTCAAGAGTAGCTTCTACCCAAAATGGTGCCCTCCAGATCTTTTAGACTACAATCTCATTTTCTCTGACCATTGGCCATTGTTTGGGGTAAATGGGAGTTCAAAATATCTGCAGGACACCAAGTTAGGGAAAGTACCCTAAACGGTGTCTACAGATTGCTGTTATTAGCACAGCTATGACACAGAGAGACTCAAAAGGCATGAAGCCATTTTAGTCACAATGTTTATTGATCTTACTGTAGATGCTAGCTCTGCACAGGGACGGAATGAGATTTTGGCTAACAACCACAGGAAGAGATTAAGGAAACCGTACAGAGGAACATTATTTATAACAGAATTTGCAAAAGTCACTAAACATTGATAAACATTTATTTCCAGGTTTCCACAAGCTGGCATTTACCAGACATCCAACCTCAAATCAATACAATTCTTATAAAACAGGCTGCATTAAGACTCCCTCCATGAAATTCCTGTAACAAAGCAATGCACAGCTACAACATTTGCAGAGATGGTATAAATGATAGATGTAAATATGGCAAGTCTCAGTCACTCTTATAAGCAGGGATCCAAAGAACTACTTTGCAGATGTTTAAAGGATCTGAATATAAGCAAATGGCATTTCTGACCCTTCTTTCTGAATGACAGGGTCTTGAGTTTTTTGAAATGCCCTTGACTTGCAAAGGCAATATTGCACATGTTTTTTTGAGGGGGACACAAATTAAATCCAAAGCTTTCTTGGACTCATGGAACTGGGCACATGGTTCTTAGGAATGAAAGCAAGCACTTTGCAACAGTGCTTTGAATGTGTCAGTCAAGTGCAGCCACTATATTATTTTTGAAATTCAAAGCCTGAAAAATAATATTGCCTGATTTGCTCCACTTTGTTGCTGATTTGAAAGGTCAGCTATAGCAAAACCTTGATTAGGGCTAGGGGTTAAGTACTCAGTTTTATTTGGTACTATACCAAGAAAGAGTGCTGGCTGAATATTTATTCAGTCATAGCCTAATCCTATGCATATCAGAAGCAAGCCCTATTGAGTTCAATGTAGCTTAATCCTGGGGAAATGTGTATAAGATTGCAGCCTTAGTGTTGAGCAGAGTGCCCTCAACAATGAGACTGGTCAGGCTTATTATTCCTCATCAGTGATATAAATCTCTAATAATTAAGGCAGTGTGTGTCCCAAGGTCATTCATAAAATTATTGGACAACAAACAAACACAATCAAATGCTAAAATTGATTCATATATGGTATCCGATATCACAGAGGTAAAAAAGCAACACCTCCATAATAATGCCTCTAGGCCATGGGTAGGCAAACTAAGGCCCAGGGGCTGGATCCGGCCCAATTGCCTTCTAAATCTGGCCTGCGGACGGACAGGGAATCAGTGTGTTTTTACATGAGTAGAATGTGTCCTTTTATTTAAAATGCATCTCTGGGTTATTTGTGGGGCCTGCCTGGTGTTTTTACATGAGTAGAATGTATGCTTTTGTTTAAATTGCATCTCTGGGTTATTGGTTCATCATTATTTTTTTTTTCAAAATATAGTCCAGCCCCCCACAAGGTCTGGGGGACAGTGGACCGGTACCCTGCTGAAAAAGTTTGCTGACCCCTGCTCTAGGCATTAGGGATTGAAACAAACTGAATGAGTTTCAGCCAAGCCTTTCTCAGTGGGGGGAAAAACAGGCACTATTATTTCTAGTCTTTAGCACTGGGAGCAAAGCAAGTGGGCATCTACTTGGAATTTAATGACTTCACCAACCTGTGCAGCACGGATGAGAAAGCTGTGACCCTCCAGATGCTGCTAGATTATAGTTCCCATCAGCCCTGACCCTGCTGGCTTTCCTGCTTGGTCATCTGTGACGTAGGCAACTTCTACCTATCACGGGCAGGTGACTCTGTATAAGCTTGCATTGGGATTTGTGTCAGCAGTGCTCAATATGGCATGTGTGGTAAAGAAGTCTGATGATTTCATTTGGACTTTTGCTTCAAATGAGGACAGCCTCAATTGTTCACAGAAAAGGAGTGAGATGGCACCACGCCTCACTCTAATGCATTGTGCATTAGATATTGTATTCCGGCAATATTGATAAGCTAAGACAGCATGAGGAAAAGCAAAATAAGCAGGATGCAGAATCATTTGCTGTTCTGTGCATGCACAATGTAATTCACCCATAGTTCTACTACTGATAATAAAAAAAGACAAGACCCGCCCCCCTATCCAACAAGGCTACATTACTTATTGTAATACTTTCTGTTTAACTATTAGGTGATGCAAACAACTAGGGAGATATTAAAGTCAATTTAGTTTTATTCGCGGTAGATAAGCACACTGACTTAAAAAAAAAATCAAAGCAATGTGTTACCTTGGGGTTACTTTCATGTGCGATGTGGTTTGAAAACTGCAAGTCAAGCCAATGCTTACCTGCCAACAACTCGAGCAATTGACTCCAGGATCCTCATGACCATTAATCATTCCTTACATTTGGTTTTGCTTTTTTGATTCTCACACGGGGAGGTGACCACCAAAACCATTAGGTTGTAAGCTATGCTCCATGAGAACCAAGGTCTCAACGTGGCAAAAGGCTAGTACACTTGCTCTTTCTGACCAGGCAGTGCTGTGGCTGTTTAATATCAAACCAAAGCCACAATCACCTTCTGATCTGAGGAGCAGGTGACTTGAGCGTTCTCCTGGGTCCAGATACTTAGGTGCTGGTTCATTGGTGGACGAGGTGGAACACAAGGTATGGCATATTCCAGTCACCAAAGAATTCATTACCTTCATATATCAGCATACATCACAAAGTGTTTTGAACATGAATAAATGTGGGAGCATACACACACCTCTGTCACACCATTCATTTTGAGAGGACTTCCCCATGCATTGCTGCTGTAGCTGCTTTTTAAAAAAACCAAACAAATAATAATAGTAATTTGAGTGATTGATATTCGGTTGCAACCTGAAATGAAACATTGTCATCTAGACTGCTCCTGGTCGGTATTTCAGCCAGCATGCAGCTCCATTCTGCCCATTCCCTACCCCACAAAGTAATCCAGTCCCCTCTCCAAACACTCAGCATTTTATGGCCGTTGACCATGATCATTCATCATCACTGGGCTGTTCCTGTTCTTGTTGATTTTGGCTGCAACCCTGTCTGCACTCACCATCCAAGTCTGCTATTGTAAAGTCTGATGCTGTTTATTTATTTTTTTAATATTGCGGGGAAAATATCCCACTTTTTAGGTCTCAAAGCAGTTTACGGCAATAAAATATATAATATACAAATTTTGAAACGTTAGGTAAACCTCCAAAATTTTAAAATCTCAAGAACTTTAAATCTCAAAAAAATTAAAAACCAGGAGAGGACAAATTAAATGCCGTTAAGAACGAAGGCACAAAACGAACGAGAACTTCCTGCATGTTGGCAGGCACAGTAACATAATTCAGGTACAATCTGTTTAGGAAGCACTGTTCCTAAAGCTTGATGACTAGAACAAAGATTTTTCTGAATTCAGATGGGAGAAGCAACTTACTTATGTATCTCAGTCAGTTGCCAGTACTGTATAATGAACAAGTTTTCTCCTATCAGCTACAGGATAGTCGACCCTACCATCTCCAGTTCTTCAGAGCTCAGAGACAGCATAGCAGATTATTGCCAATGGTAATAGTTCTATGGTTTGCATGCAAAGATCCCAAGTTCAATATCCACCATCTTCTTGTAAAGCTGGGAGGCAATTTTGCCTGAAATATCAAAGAGCTGGAAATTGCAGACTAGTGGTGGTGAACCTGTGGACCTCCAGATGTTGGTAGAAACACAACTCCCACCATTCTTGACTATTGGCCACGCTGGTTGGGGCTGATTGAAGCTGGAACCCAACAGCATCCAGGGGGCTAATGGTTCCCCACTCCTGGAGTAGACAGCTAGATGGACCAGTGGTCTGACTCAGTATAAAGCAACTTCCTATGTTCCATAGGATTTCCCCATGCTGTCAGCCAAATGAAAGGAATCTTCAATGCATCCTTGCACTTCTCCAAAGGATGGAATCCCTGTCCATATAATGGCAGAAAGAGATACCATCAGTGCTGATTTCTGAACTCCCTTGTTCTTTTGGTATTGAGTGATGGGTATTTTGAGTGATGTTGTTGTTGGCATCTGTCTTTCTTGAGAAACAATGGTGTGTGCTTCAAGGGGTGAGGTCAAACTGTTGCATTAGCAGCACTGAAGTTACCTTCCTTGGGTACAAGCTTGGACAGTGCATATGGAGGTCCTGGGCTACCCAAACGACAGGATCCCCCTCTCAGCCTTGCTGAATTTTCAAGGTGTGGATTAATGGCACACATGTCCCCCAGTATGTGTCTAAAAATAATGGATTTAGGACTACAGCATAAAAATGGAAAGGCACTAATGTGTGGCCAATGCCTCACATTGTAACTAAAATAAATAAAATGAAATACTTGGGAAGGGACAGATTTCATCTGTGTCACACAGGTAGCCCTATGGGATCAAGAGATTTCGCAGATTTCAGGCTTGATCAAACTAAACAATGACCCAACTCCGCTGAAAGCTCAGAAATGGCTGTGGTTGGAAATGAACAAAGAAATGAGAATGATCAGGGCATGTTTTTCTTGCACCAAGACAGAACTTGGCATGCCAGGATGAGCTCTGAGATAGCTTAAAATAAACCCTGATTGGAAAGTGAACTTATGGCCTTTCACTCTCAAGGTACTAGCTACTAGCCACAGAGCATTAAAAAAAAATCAGCCTAAACAAATGGAAGCCAACTTTAAGAAGTTATCAAAAATGTTGGGGAGGAATACATGGCCAGGGTTACTGCAGGAGTCTACAGGGACCTCAGCCTCAGGAATTCTTCTCTGATATATATTTCCCCTTTCGGTGTTGAAAGGTTTCAGACAGATTCTGCCAAGTGCTACAAAAGTCATGCAGAAATTCAAAAGGGACTTGATGAAAGAAGTCGTAACTCCTCATGTACATTCCTCTGTATTGTAAGAGCTTCCATTAGCCCTTGAATATCTGAGGTTATATTTGTTACCTCTTTGAGCATGGTAGCATAGCTTTCTGTTTAATTCAATAAGAAATTGTGCAATAGATAAGTCTGTGCAGCCACTACAGAGGGCTGGCTGAAGCTTTACTTTACTGACAATTTTTTTGCAGGGCAGGGAAAAGGGCATGGTTCTTTGAGTGCATGCATCTGACATTACACAAATGAAGTTGCAAGAAGCAAAAAGATAGGCTCGCAGACAACCATCGCAGCCCCTGCAAGCCTGTGGCCCAGCCACTCTCCTACAGGTGGAAAATCTTATTGTCATTAGCCCATTTGGGTTGCTCTTTCATTTTTTTGTGTGAGTATTTATTTCAGTAGCTAATTCCCCAGAATTAGGTTGTTCTCAACAATTAACCCAAAATGAAATTCGTCTTGTTGCCAAATGTTACTGATTTTATTATAGATTAAACTACTATTGATTTAGAGGAGCATCATGATCATTCACTGAAACACACTGAACAGATTTAAATGCAGCTTTTATAGAATAATATAATTGTAGAGTTGGAAGGGACCACAAGGGTCATGTAGTCCAACCCCTGCAACGAAGGAATATTTTGCCCAACATGGGGCTCAAACCCACGACGCTGAGATTAAGAGCCTCATGCTCTACCGACTTAGCTATCAGAGGCTCCTTGCACAGCTGGGATCAAAAAGAGACTGTGCTGCAAAGAAAGCAAAGGAGCTGGCCTTATGGAGCCTGTGCTATTTTGAGCTGTAACTTTGACATAAGTACTGTCAAATTGCAATAGAAATCACGGTGCAATAAAGATAATGGAAGTCAAACTGATCTTATTGGTTAAGGCTTTAGAAAGGAGATCAATGTGTGGAATAACTTGAAAAATCAGAACCTCCAATCAAAGTAGCAATTCAGCAATAAAGCAAAATTTCCCAATAAAATAATCTCTAAGGGCACATTCTCTATGCCCCAAAACTGAAGCCTCACTTATTAGAGTCCACCCTACTGTCAGGTTTTATTGTTTAATTGGGCATAATGATTTACTCAGACCTGCTAGCCAATTGTCCAGTAGCAACTATGCTGAACAGTGTGTGTATCCTAATTGATCTCTAGCCTTTTCTGCTAGCACATCCTTGTAGATCATTTTTAATTGCCATTTCTGTGAAGGAAATTTGTCATACAGTTGACTAAGTTCTTTTGAAAGTGTGGAGTTTTAGCAGACATAAATTCAGATTTAATCACTGGACTCCAAAAACTGCATTTGTACCAGCAGATTAAGTGTATCCATTAAAAAGTTAAAAATTTCAGCGTGGCCATTGTAGTTTGTATCTCCTAGGACTGAAACAAACATATTGTGTGTGTACGTGTGCAGGGAGGGGGCATTGCAAACATTTTTGGAAGAACTGAAAACCACCTGCCTTTCAGTAACCTTTCAGTAATTGCATCAAAAGGAAGGACAAAACATTCACTGATACAGAATGAGGACAACTGGTTATCCAATTGGCTGAGATTTCCATGTTACTGATGCA
Source organism: Podarcis erhardii (assembly GCF_964252035.2). Taxonomy (NCBI): domain Eukaryota; kingdom Metazoa; phylum Chordata; class Lepidosauria; order Squamata; family Lacertidae; genus Podarcis; species Podarcis erhardii. The sequence continues at coordinate 24,229,592 of NC_138512.1, read as the reverse complement.
GGAAAAATTGTCCCCACTCTCAATTGGTTTTGTGTGCCCTCTGTGTAGCCATAGCTATCAGTTGCATAGCACAGGGGGTCATCACATTTGTCATGTTTCATCCTTGAGTGGCTGAGATAACTCTAAGAAGACAAAAATAAACTCTTAAAAAATGGCAGTGAAGCAGCGGAGAAGAAGAAAAAACAATGGCAGTAGGAATGGGAGAACAAAGGGAATATAAATATCAAGGATTTATTTGTCAAGTCCCCACCTTCCTCAACAAATCTATTTTCATCCCCCCGCCCATATAAATAGGCAAACTTTTGGCATAGCCCTAGTTACTTCACATATTCTAATACAACTCAAAAGCTACAGGTGTGGCGGACCTACATTTGGGGGACCTTGAAACTTTAACTGTTATGGGGGCCCCTTCACAACCAGTGACAAGGTCTGGGTAACCATTGTTATCTTCCTCAATGGGGTTTCCCCCCAACAGTGGCCAGTCTCCATTAGGCCACTAAGGCTGGTGTCATCCTCTGCCCTGTGGGGCAGTGTGAGGAGGCATCTCTCTTTGGAGTGGGGGGGGGCACAGCTCAGAGACCAGGGCCAGCAACAGCGGCTGCCCAGAGGACTCCCAAGGAGAGGGGAGAGGAGGGGAGGCTGAAGGAACACTCCCAAAGGGAGAGTGTTCAAAAAGGAGTGAGAGGCTGCTAGCTTTGCAGGAAAGGGGTGATGTAACTGGGCTCCTGAGCCCCACAGGGGTGCCAAGGAAAGAAGGTACTGTAGCTGGTCAAGGGAGCCATGGACTCAGGAAGGTTGAAAACCTCTGCATTAAACATTTAGAATCTTTAATCATCTTTCTTTTCCTTTTTTAAGGAAGATTGTCCTCTGGGAGCCCCTTGCAAAGGGCAAAGCGTTAACATCGTATAGGCCCTGAAGAAAGTGTTCTTCAACACATACTCAGTTTAATCTGATCGATTCCTCTAGATAAGCCTCTCTGTAAAGTCATAATAAATCTTGAAGCTTCTGGCATTCTCACTTTTGATAATCCTTTAAGCTGTTAAGCAAGTCAGTGTTGTGGTCTTCGGTTAGAGGTCAATCCTCTTCCACAAGATCCCACAGGATTCTCTTGCTGCTGTTCAAAATCCTGTTCTCTTGCTCGTTAAAAAGGCTACATGCCTCAAATTCCATAGCCACCACCTCAAATCCACTTAATAGGTGTCTAGGCACCTTCCTTCTGCTCTGGACACACAAGATCTCCTTGGGTTATCCTGAGATAACCCTCTAAAATACTTCCAAGTCTCGTGTTCTCAGCCTTAATCAGAGGGAGAAAGCAAAACAGTAAACAGACTCTGTGTCCTTATAGACTCCTGATTCACATCAGTTTTGTCGTGGCAAACGGAAAAGATGTGATCTTTGGAAGCCAGCCATGGATGGTGTTTTTCATTCAAACAGCTAAGTTTGCTGATAGTTAAGGCTGCAATCTTCCCCCCATTTACCTGGGACAAGTCCCATTGAATTCAATGGGACTTACTTCAGGGTAAGCATGTTTAGAATTGTGCAGTAAGCTACTGGTCTCTGAATCCACACAACTTCGTGAACCCCTTAGTACTGAAGTCCAGCTTTTAAAAGACTTTTTAACCCACAGGCAGTTTTACTAGACTACCTGTCCAGAGGAAGATATTTGTGACACTTTTGAGAGCCTTAGGAAAGAAAAATGGACTTGCTGATGGACAGGTACTTTCTCTTTTTTACTTAACACATCTGACACTGACAGGTGAGTAGGTGAACAATTTTTATACATCTGACACCAACTTCAACAACGTCTATTGCTACCATCACCGTTACTTGTCGCACATACAGATCTATGATCTCTTACTGGAATGTATAAACTTGCAGTTGACTTTCATTCAGTGAAAACCTGTATCTGATAGGGAGCTTGGCATTAGAAATTTGGTGCTCGGGTCACTGGATCTGCTGCACCAAATGTTGCAAGGTTACCCCATGTAGACCTGGACTTCTTAAGCTCCATTTTAAGTTTTGCCTGAATTTGAGGATGGGTGGAGAGCTTAAAGAACAAAGAGTGTGAGGTGGCATGAAGCAATTTATACCATTTCAGGAGGGGCTTATCATGACAGAGATGGAGTTTCCTCATTTTTCTGGCTCTTTAAAAGCTGTCTACTGTAGAACAATTTTTTTCCCCTTTTTTAAAAAAACATAAGCTGCTGTGGGAGACTTGGTAGTTAAAGGGTTCTGTCACAAAAGTCTATCAAACAATAATCATGAAGCCAAATCAGAGTGACAGCAGGAAGGATTGCCTTCACTCAGGTGACTTCTGGGCTGGGTGGGTAATATAAAATGATGTCCCAAAGTACTGGGGAACACAATTCCTGCTGTAACCAGGACCAGGAACGGATGACAGCAGAAGGAGGGGGGGAACTGTGTGCTTAAACTTTTCACACACATAGCCCAGAACCATTACTCAGCCTGGTAAGTTTGTATGAGAACTTTCAAGTCAACATTTGCTGAGGCTCTCCTGTTCCGCTTGGGCTTGAGACTCACAGGGGAAGTGCAAGCAGTAAATAGGTCAAGCACATCAAGACAAATCCAGGCAAAAAGTCAAGTTAAGTTTCTCTAAACAGATTCAGCACCCTGGACAACTCCCATTGGCCCCTGCTGGCTGCACTTTGAAAGCTGTTGTCTCAAGGCTTATCCAGACTTTCTCCGCTGTTTTCAGGCACAGTCCACATTTGAACTTTTCCTTTCTTTTTTTGATCTGGAGCTTTCCCTACAAAAGCTAAATTGGAAAAAAGGGGCAATCCGTAGAAAACCTGAATTGCTGTTTGTTGCGCTTTAGCTTTAAAGAGCGGGTTTTCGCAGGGGAGACAAAAAAAGAGTGTTCAGACATATAGCTTTAAGGCCTAGACCTGTGCCTGCAAAGACCAGGGCAAAAGGTATGTGAGGATAAGCCCTTAGCCAAGAGCTGGGGCTATCTGAAGCCTTATGTAGGCAGACAAGGTCTGTACTGGCACCACCTCGTTTGAGGAAATATTCACTGGAGTGAATCTTACCAAAACATTTTATTCAGTGCTTTGGGGTTCAACTTCTCTTGTTTATTATAAGTAAGTGCCATAAGACACAGCAGGCTTCCTTTTGAGAGAAGATGCATAGGACTGCAGTGTCAAAATAAACATATGAGTGCCTCCAAGTTAATCCAGAAAGAAAAGAGTCTCACAAATTTCAGAAGTTTGAGAAACACTGCTGTATTGAATCTGAACACAAGAAAATTCTATAAAAACTCAAGCAACTGCCTCTGAGATCAATGAAGCCTTCATTATGTTACAGCAGAAATGACTCTGATCCAAGCCTTCAATGGTTTGGTTTATTGCAGTACAGCCAATATGTGGCTAACCTAAATATTACCTCCAATTTTTAGTACTTCAGCAAATTGAACTGTAGATTTTGCCTGCACTGTTTTTGTAACAAGTACCAACGAAATGTTCAAATATATTTTGTTCCTTAAGGAACAATGTTTGCTGCTTTCTGTCATTCCTTAATAGGCCCAAAAGCACAGATTTTGCTTTCTCCTTGGATGTCAGATCATTAGTACTTCATGAAATCATAACAGTGTTTCAGTATTTGTTGCGGTGGAGGAAATACACTTCACACATGACAGAAGGACAAAGTGAGAGAGAAGGTGAGGCTGCAGAAGGCAGTTTGGGATGATATGGCAGCAATATGTTCATGATTTGTACAGGCGGGTGAATCACCATTGAATAATACTATACAGATGACGAAGCGGGGAAATAATTTATGCCTATTTTTTCCTATAGACCAGGCATGAGGAAGCTTTTCTTTATGTCAAGGACCACATTCCATTCTGTGAAATTGTCCAGAGTCCACACAGGGGCAGAGGAAGGGGGTGCAGTGGGGGCGGATCGCCCCAAGTGTCTTTACAGAGTGGGGGTGACATTTGGCGCGCCGAATGTCCGCCATCAGTGGCTCACTGCGCCCCCATGGGCAGCTCACTCTGCCCCTGGCTGCAGGGCGTATGGGGCATTCCTTGCACCCGAGTGGCTATCCTGCGCCTGGGAGAGCACCCTCTGTGCCCCGCGCCCCTCAGGAGCATGCTCCCCTCCCCTCGAGAGCGTGCTTTGCCCCACTCAGGAGCGCATGCGCCCTGGGCAGCACAGACATATGCTCTGCTGCGGAGTCCACATACCATATGAGGCCAGTGGCAAGAATGGGTGGAGCACTGTATGTAAATTTTACCTATATACAGTAGACTAGTTCATACATATTGCACCCCCTCTCTATGCTCCATGTAGGCAAGTAAGAAGCATGGACAGGGTTCAAGGACAGCCAGGTGGGTGCAAAAAGGGGGCAAAGCAGGATGAGTGAGGATGCGGCTGGGGAGCCTGGTGGAGGTCCGAAAGGCCTGGCAGAGAGATCTTGAGGGTCACATTTGCCCTCAAGGCCTGAGGCTCCCCACCACTGCTACATTCCCTTGCAGAGAGAAATCAAACCCACCATTTTTGAAAATGGAGAAGACTTACCGTATTTTTCGCACCATAACACTCACTTTTTTCCGCCTAGAAAGTAATGGGAAATGTCTGTGCGTGTTATGGAGCGAATGCCTACGGATGGCGGGGGGATCTGCTGCAGTCAGCAGAGGATCCATGGTTCCCCTTCCTTCCCTCCTGCGTGGCTCGCTTTGAAACAGCAAAGCGGGAGAAGAGCCGCTGAGTGGGGAGGAGAGAGGGACAGAGAGCCTGCTTCTGCAAAGGAGCAAAGCGGGAGAGGAGAGGAGCCGCTTACACGAGTCCGGAGCTGTTTTTTTCAGCGAGCTGGGGAGGAGGGAGAGAACAGCTCGCTAAATAGCAGCAAATTTTTTCGCAAGCAGGCTCTCTGTCCCTTCTCCTCCCCACTCAGCGGGCTAAATAGTAGCAAAGTTTTTCAGCGAGCCGGGAGGAGGGAGCTGTTTTTTTCAGCGAGCTGGGGAGGAGGGAGAGAATAGCTCGCTAAATAGCAGCAAATTTTTTCGCAAGCAGGCTCTCTGTCCCTTCTCCTCCCCACTCAGCGGGCTAAATAGCAGCAAAGTTTTTCAGCGAGCTGGGGAAGAGGGAGAGAAGCAGAGCCTTTAAAGGAGCAAAGCGGAAGAGGAGAGGAGCCTTCTCTTATACCCCTCTTCTGCATTATTAACAGCATCCTTCTCCACCCACCCCACGCGTGCACCTTGTCCCTTGAGTGCTTTTCCTTCCCTCCCCACTTAAAACGTGGTTACAAAGCACGGATCCACATGGATCCTCAGGATTTTTGCACTGGGTCACCCCAAATTCACCATCAGATCACATAGCATGTCCATGGCTACAGCTTGCACCAAAAAAATCACACACCCACTGTTGCCTGGGGCCGCAGTGGTGCAAAAACGTGGTTACAAAGCACGGATCCACATGGATCCTCAAGATTTTTGCATTGGGCTACCCCAAATTCACCGTCAGATCACATGTCTGTGGCCACAGCATGAACCACAAAAATCATACATCCACTGTTTCGTTTAGAATATTTTTTTTCTTGTTTTCCTCCTCTAAAAACTATGTGCGTGTTATGGTCGGGTGCGTGTTATGGTGCGAAAAATACGGTAACTGTTCCTAACTACATGAGGAACAGTTGGAATTTCCAAGCACACAAGGCAAGATCACACATAACACTAATACTAATACTAATAATTTGTTTATTTATTTATTTATACCCCACCCATCTGGCTGGGTTTCCCCAGCCACTCTGGGCGGCTTCCAACAGAATATTAAAATGCAATAATCTATTGAACATTAAAAGCTTTCCTAAACAGGGCTGCCTTCAGATGTCTTCTAAAAGTCAGATAGTTGTTTATTTCCTTAACATCTGATGGGAGGGCATTCCACAAGGCAGGCGCCACTACTGAGAAGGCCCTCTGCCTGGTTCCTGTAACCTCTCACAGTGAGGGAACCGCCAGAAGGCCCTTGGCACTGGCCCTCAGTGTCCGGGCAGAATGATGGGGGTGGAGACTCTCCTTCAGGTATACTGGGCTGAGGCCGTTTAGGGCTTTAAAGGTCAGCACCAACACTTTGAATTGTGCTCAGAAACACACCCTAATTTCCCATGTGTCTGGGGAAAAGCAAACAGATAATTGAATGGTTGTTTTTTTTAATCCTATCCAGTTTGTGTTGTCATAATTAAACACAAATCTTAAATATGAATTCAAAGATAGCAGCTGCGGTGTCAATGCAGGTTCACATGCACACACAACGCATGTTATCTAGCTGAATGTTCAGCACTTTTATATCATAATGGCTTAAAGGGGGAGCAATGCTTTACCCCTGCCCCATTAAACTCCATGAGACAATAGCTTTGAAAGATTACCTGGTGACGCACAGTGGCATCTGTTGCGTGGCAGAGCCATTTATTGAGCACTGAAAAATATGTCAAATGGTTTTGCCGTAACATTCAAAATACATTTCTGAAAGCAGGAAGGGTAAGAGATAAGAGCATGGGTCTCGAAAGTTAAATTGCTTTTTATTTCTGATTCCAATGGCCAGTAAAGCACAGGGCCCACTGGTCTGTTATAATGATAAGCACTTAGAAAATGATCGTGAATGCAAGGTTTGGTTTGGAATGCTTATTTTGAATATAAAAATTAACAAGTTGATTAAATGAGGGGCGTGGCAACAGACATTGAGGGTGTGTGGTTTTTTGTTTTGTTTTTTTAAATCAAGAAGTATATAAATTTTATGAAATAAACAAAATAAATGTAACTGGTACCCTTTGTCAAAAATCAGGCATTTTCTCTCTTCATGCCTAGGACCTCAGCTGTATTGCACAGAGCTAATTAGCTTATACAAACCCAAGATCTGTTGGCAAAGTATTTTCCGTTGATTTAGAAAGCTCAGCTCTTCGACAGCCTTAATTGCCAATAGCACTGCTTAGGAAATGTCAGTAAGAGTGAAGTTGACCTGAACAAAAGCAAAGGCAGTACAGTGGTACCTCGGGTTAAGAACTGAATTCATTCCGGAGGTCTGTTCTTAACCTGAAACTGTTCTTAACCTGAAGCACCACTTTAGCTAATGGGGCCTCCCACTTCTGCTGCACCGCTGCTGCACGATTTCTGTTCTCATCCTGAAGAAAAGTTCTTATCCCGAGGTACTATTTCTGGGTTAATGGAGTCTGTAACCTGAAGCGTCTGTAACCTGAAGTGTCTGTAACCTGAAGCGTCTGTAACCCGAGGTACCACTGTATCAGAACTGTTTAGATTTCTTTTTTAAAATAATAATATTTATTAAGAATTTAAAGATTACAAAAAGAAAGAAAAAGAATTAAACATGACAATATAATAAAATACAAAAACAAAAACAAAAACACTACATGAGACATTGAATTAACAAAACAAAACAAAAACAAAAACAATTAAAAACACTTCCAATATTTTCAATCTTAACTTTCATTCACTTGTTTCATTGACTTCCTCAAGCCTCCCTTTTTGTATTCCACTTCAATTAACTGTTTCAGCAATTCCTTTCCATCTTCATCTATTTTCTGTCCTGTAATTAATCTTAGCATAATCTAACCTTAGTTTTTCCCTTTAATACATTAACAATCTATCTGTACCTAGTTCCTTATAACATTTCTGCCAAAGCCATATAACCTCATTCCACCCAGAACTGTTTAGATTTCAAGAGGCGGGGGTGGGGTTCACCCTTAAGGGAGTCTCCTACTTAAAGCCAGTTCTCTTATCATGGACATCATGTGGGAGTCTTGAGATACATGCATCCACATGGCAGCCGTAACATGAAGCTCCATTCAAAATGTGGAGTGCCCCAATTGCTTGGAATGTCTGGACACTGCTACGTGCCACAGCCACGTATGGAGGTCACTGGTTTGGCGACTTTCTACTTAACCACACAGCTGACCCATGTGGTAAGCATCTCTCACACATTATAATGACTGCAGGTTGCTTAGGGAGGAGAATTGCAATGAAATTGGGAGCATAAACTGCCTATGTTCACTTATTCATCCCAGAATGGAAATCAATCCAGTGAATGCTATCAATATGTGTTGTTGTTGCCTTGATTCCGCAAATGAAACATTATTTATTGCTCCCTGCCCACAATATGCATTGCATTTCCTTTGCATTGAAATGAATGGAGTGGAATACAGTGGTACCTCGGGTTACAAACACCTTGGGTTACAAACACTTCGGGTTACAGACTCCGCTAACCCGGAAGTAGTACCTTGAGTTAAGAACTTTGCCCCAGGATGAGAACAGAAATCGCGCGGCGGCGGCGGCACAGCGGCAGTGGGGGGGCCCCATTAGCTAAAGTTGTACCTCAGGTTAAGAACGGTTTCAGGTTAAGAACAGGCCTCCAGAATGAATTAAGTTTGTAACCAGAGGTACCACTGTACCTTAATGATAATGTAATTTACACAATCAATTACATAAATTTTCTAAATTCTTCACAACAGCCAGTCAGACAAATAATATAATTCTGGGGGGAACACGAACTGCAATGGAACGGAAACAGTGCGGCATGTGATGAATGGGATGGAATGGGTGAAACAGAAAACTATGCCTTATTACATCTCTAGTGGTGCTAACACTATGTAGGAGACTTTTCCACTAGTCTTCGATGTCATGGTTATAACGTGAGAGCTAGCCTAGATGTTACTTCCTTTGCAGTTACCTGCACTATGCATTCCCCTTGTCCTCAGGGCATATAATGAAACAAAAGCACAGACCCAGTTGTATCCATCACACAGTGAGTTCCTTTGTCCCCAAATCACATCAAAGGCTGCACTTATGGGGTGGGGAAATTTGCAATGTGAGAATCCCCTACCAACATAGAAAATTCTGTTTCAATATACAGCTATGTGCACAAACAAACATTGCCACAAGGATGCCAATCTCAATGGTAAAAAGTTACAGCTGCACGTGTTCCAGTGATTTATCCTTGCGGTGTAAGAATTGACAGCTCTGTGGTTATAGATTTTCCCCTCTCTCATTCTCTTTTCCCACTTTTATTGGAGGTATATATGAGAGAAAGAGGGAGAAAGTCGATGTTTACGATCCAGCTAAGGTGAAGTTAACAAGGGGGATTTAGCAGAATGGGCCAGTCACTTTGAAGCTCTGCACAGCAACTAACAAAATCCATGCATAAACATAGGATGCGTACGAAATGTGCGCCATCGCTCACATCCGAGTTGTGTTTCTGTAAGAGCACCATATCCAGATGCATTGTGATTTCAAAGGGAAACACTGCGGGAGTTTCTTTAATAAAACGTTGGCCACCTTTTAACGAAATCAATTTTCCTCTCATCACTTCTTTCAGTTGTCTTTTGAAGTGAATGCTTTTTAAGTCGATGCATTCCACTTTGGAAATTTAATTCCCGGGTTTGAAAAGATAATTGACTGTCAATAATATAGCCTCAAAGAAAAAGTCTGAGTTTCTCTCTGTGTACAACTGCTACTACTGCCACCATAACCATATGGGGATAGAAGAACATTTTGACCCTCCTTTCCTGAGAGTTTCATAAATAAATGGGCTGTGATTTTTCCAGGTTTTTTTCCACCAACAATCTTTGCATCAGGTCATAGTCAGCATGGTTGCATGGTGTCAGAAGCAATCTGGGTCTCTCGCTTTAAGGCTTCTGTCCATTTTACATTCCCTCCAGGAGTGCTTATTGATCTTACCAGGGCACTCGTGCCTTAAAATTCCCTGATGAATTATAAACAAGCTTTTAAAGTGTATCAGAAGTGAGGATTTGAGTATCTTGCTCAGGGTTCGCCCCCCTCCTCATTCTTCTTTACCAGTCACTGAAGCTAAAACGCAACAGAGGGAGAATGCATTTCTTCCATCATAAATAAAATATTGTGTTTTTTCCTGCAACAACCGCTATCTTTGCTCCCCTGTGTTTAGTCTTAACTACACTGACTCGGTATCAGGAGAGCTTCTTGGAAGATGACGAAAGATGACAGCCCACCACAGTGGGAACAATCTGAGTGAACCGGGATGGGAAAGACAGTTTAACCTTTGAATCATGAAGTAAACTGCATATCCTTAGCCTTGGGAGTAGAATAAACTATAATTGGATTCTGCCGTTGCCCCATCTCTCTCTTCTGGGGATGAATTTGGCCTACTCTGTGCAAGCAGAAAGTTGCTGAAAGTCTAGAGAGGCTTTATCCTGGAGGGAGACAAGAGAACAGGCGTTTTCAGCCCTAACAGACTAATCAGAAAAAGGCTGGCACCAGCCTATAACGGCTGATGTTGGCCCAAGGTGCATATTCTTTGTCTGCTATGAACAGCAAAGTCAGTTATCCTCCTAGGGCTCAACTGGCAACTGAGCACCATTTTTTCACCTACTCCATCCTGCCCCTTTTTCAATTGTCTTTTGGTGTGTTTGGGTTTATGATGTGGCTGATTCAACCCTAATTTCCATTTAGCGTTGGGCAAGAATGTACATTGGTCTGGATAACATTGGTGAGCACCTTACATTGCTGATGGGCTTGGGAGGTTGCTTCTTCTGGTGCTTTTGGAGCCTGGTGTATGTCCACAAGGTTGGTCCACTGCTTCCCTATATGAGAAACCAGAAATCATTTGCTCTCATCACTTGCTTAACAGTGCAAGGGCCAAAGTAGGTTGGTTTTGCCCAGGATTCTGGAGATGTAAGCTTTCCCCTTCTCTTTGTGCAGTTTCTGTCTGCCTGGATTAACTTGGTTTTTGTTACAGATCCTCATAAGAACTCGAGAAGAACCAGCTGGATCAGGCCAGTGACCTCTCTAGTCCACCATCTTGTTCCCACAGATGCCTGTGGGAAAATTCATAAGCAGAACCCAAGCACAATAGCACTCCCCCCCCCCGAGATTTCCAGCAACTGGTATTTAGACGCATTACAGAGTATAAGCATCTTGTCAAGTAGCCACCAATAGCCTTAGTCTCCACGAGAATCCTCTTTTAAAAGTGTTCCTCAAGTTATACTGAATTACTTATAACCGTATTCCTTAACCTTGGCTCTCAAGTCTTTAATACAAGTATGTGGGCAACCTACCCAATCACATGAGTCTATGATTCTATTTCTTAAAAGAGTTCTAGGCAGATTTTCCAGTCCATTTCCTTATTCCCAATGGCAAAGATGTCCTGGGAGGAGATGCTGATGAATTTTCACCACCCTGAGCACATATCTGTGGCATGTAGAATTCTACAGTAAAATGCAGTGACCTCAGAATGATCCAGATAATTAGCAAGAAAGTTAGAGTGATATGTATTATGTCAAGATAACAGCACTGAAAATAAACTGTGAATCTTGCACTGTGGACAAACCTACAGTGTGATGTAACCCAGGTTGACACTATGACCCAAGCAGACTTGGAGACTGTAGACCTAGAATCATAGAACTATTGAGTTCAAATGGACTCCAAGGGCCATCTAGTCCAATGCCCTGCAATGAAGGAATCTCAACTAAAGCATCCAAGACAGATGGGGAAAAAATATTTTAAAATGAAGCATGGTTGATGGGTTTTTACATAAGTTTCAGATTCTGTGCCCATCTTCCACAGAATATAAAAACATGAGCACAGAATACTCTGTCTAAAGATGTGGAAAAAAGTTTTCAGGCCAGATCTTCCTTAGTTAGGCACTATGTTACAGATCCAATCATTGTCACTATTGCCACAAAGCATTATGGTTCCCGATCTTTGTTTACTAGAAAAACTAGTACACTTTAATATTCACCCAGAGGAGATCTTTTCAGTTACTTAATCCCCACCACAGCTGATGACCAAACCAAAAATATATGCTACTCATACATATTCTGGACCGTGATATTCTTAAATAATACCTGCATTCTTTAAGCAACAAAACAAAAAGAAAAAAAAGTACAGTGGTACCTCGGGTTACATACGCTTCAGGTTACATATGCTTCAGGTTACAGACTCCGCTAGCCCAGAAATAGTACTTCAGGTTAAGAACTTTGCTTCAGGATGAGAACAGAAATTGTGCTCTGGCAGCGCGGTGGCAGCAGGAGGCCCCATTAGCTAAAGTGGTGCTTCAGGTTAAGAACAGTTTCAGGTTAAGTACGGACCTCCGGAATGAATTAAGTACTTAACCTGAGGTACTACTGTAGTTACATTGAGATCAACCATATGGCTACTGAGAGTGAACTTACTCTTCTTCATGCATTCATTGATCACCTGTAAGTGCTTACCATATGATTCCACTCAAGCAGTTGATCCATTGCACTTCAGCAATGCAACACTGAGGAGGGGAATAACTACTACATGATGGAGCCAAACACATATAAGCTAGCAAATAATACAGCAGAGATGGAAGACTTTGGCATGGATATGTTGTATTTGGGGGTACTCCTGCAGCCCTCCAAGTCGTCTTTCCTCTGTGGATTACTGAAAGTTTTGACTTAATCCAACCTATAGTCCCATTCAATTGTCTGCTGTGTTCAGTTGTAGGCTGAAGTCCTTTTTTTATTATTGCAACACTGAGAAAAGTGGAATGGATGAGTAGGCACTTAAAACTACCAAGTTCAGCATAAATGGAACAAGCCTAAAGGGCCAGTCGTCTAACGTCTGTAGGATTACCTTTGTCAAGTGATTTGATGGAGCAATTATATGACTACACTGAGACCGTCCCAGATCAGTCTCTGGAATGTGCTGATGTTTCAGAAACACCGAAAGACCTTTTATTGTATTGAAAGAAGCTTTTAAGAATTAGCTCATTTAGAAAAAGAGAACTATCCGGGCTCCTTAAATCAAGAATGTACCTTCAATAGCCATAAAGCTTTCCCTGGTTGTATACATGCACCTTGGTGATGAAGCTGCATACTCAAAGAGAAAGTGAATGAGATTGTGGAAGTTCTCAAGAAAATTTGGGTACAATAGCTCTATCTCTTCCCCTGGGAGGAGACAGGTAGTTAACTTTTCTTTCTGAAGTTCTTATCTAATTGAATCTATAAGATAGGGGTGGGGAACCTGTGGCTTTCCAGATATCATTAAATTGCATCAGTCCCACTCAGAAAAGGCCAATGATCAGGGATAATAGGAGCTATAGTCTAGCAATACCATCCATGCCACCTTTCCATGGTTAAAACCATGCTCAAGGCTGCTTACAAAGAGGAATGAGACATTCATTTCCACACATGATACTACAACAACAACAACAACAACAACAATAATAATAATAATAATAATTTATTATTTATACCCCGCCCATCTGGCTAGGCCTCCCCAGCCACTCTGGGCGGCTTCCCCAAAAAATATTAAAATACTGTAATACATCAAACATTAAAAGCTTCCCTAAACAGGGCTGCCTTCAGATGTCTTCTAAAAGTCTGGTAGTTGTTGTTCTCTTTGACATCTGGTGGGAGGGCGTTCCACAGGGAGGGCGCCACTACCAAGAAGGCCCTCTGCGATGCGATACGATACGATAATCTTTATTGCCATTGTCCCTTACAGAAGAATGAAATAGAAAAATCTACATAAAATCTACATAAAACATTCAAAACCTAACAAGCCTGGTATCCCAGCTATCCTAACCTGGTTAGCCCCCTAAAAACTCTGATACCCCATTTTTAAATACAATATACTCCCATAGAGACTCCTTACACTGTGTTTAAAACCAAAATCACATTTGGGTAGAAACTGTTTCTCAGGTGGCTAGTCCTAGTCTTTATAACCCTGTACCTTCTTCCAGAAGGCAGAAGCTGAAAGAGATCATTTCCAGGGTGTGCACTATCCTGCGCTATCTCTGCAGCTTTCTTATGGCACCTGGAAGCATAGATTTTATCCAAGGTGGGAAGAGTGCACCCAATTATTCTCTCTACAGTCTTTACAACCCTGGACAGGATTGTTTTTCCCCTGACCGTGCAGAATTTCCCCACTTAGCTGATTGGTTGTTGCCATTTGGGTTTCGCCTGCCGCGTAGCATATCGTCACAACTTGTAAGGTTGTGGATAGGCACTGGTTCACGTGATAGGGATGGGAGAACGGTCTCGCCATTCCTATGTGAAGGAATGGTGTTAAAGGAATCCAGGGACTCAACTGGTTTGGTCAACCCCTGAGAGGGGGTTGTGCCCATACCTGAGTCCGGGGGGGGGGTGGCATCTGGGTGGTGAACAGAGTCTGTACCTGGCTTTACACCTTCCCAGGTGTTGACCCTTGGCTGACTTATGCTGGTGCCCTGGGTCAGCACTGCCTGCAAGAGTGCAGGGAGCTAGTTGAACCAGAACCTATGCAACCACTCACCTTCTGCAATCAATAAAGTTGTGGCCTAAAATCTTTTAAAAAACCAAAAGTAAAATTTGAGTCATGTGTGAATTGATTTAGGGGGGAAGTCTCTGGGTCTGAACACGCAAATGGAACTCACACTCAAATAGCTCTTTCCCTAACCAGGCACAGCAGAGCACTTGAAAGTTTGCAATCTGAACAAAAGCAGCTGGAGATCTTTTGCATTGCTGTGAGTAGATAAACGCCAACACTCTCATCTCATTCTATGTAATTCCAGTCCTTGCATTTCACATATGGATGGATGGATCTGACAAGCTGCAGGTTGCAACAGGCAGCAAGAAAGAAACCTCTCTAGTATTTCCTTTGACATCTCTGACATTTATCATGACCCAGGAGTCAGTTCTGATTATAATTTCCGCTCTCTTTGTTGTTCATTGTAGCTTATTACCCAGTAGAAACTTACATTTCCTTAAACCATTTTTGAATGACATGTCAGCTACGATTATTCATACCACCAATGGAGGAACGGAGAAGTTTGTCTGACTACATTCATGTGGTCAGAGATAGTCTGGCTTCATATGTCACTCCAAGCAGGAAATGCTGAGATAGCATTCCAAGAGCAGGCCCTATTAATATAAGTCAAAATTGCAGACAAGCTAATGTATGTCAAGAATATTAAGTGTCATTTCTTTAAGAACAAATGACAGAATTTGATCTCTCCCTCATTCCCAACACTCACATTTGTTCTTTTTATTAAAGCTCTGTAAGATATTTCAGCTGCCAGGGAAAAACACACACAAACATATAGCTCATTTTAACTGGTGTGCAAACATAGGAAAGCATTTTTCATTTATTTATTTTTTAGTTGGGGGAGGGAATCACAAAAACTCATTCCACCATGAAAAGAGAAACATTTCTCTGTGAAATTGGCAAATTCCCACCTGGGGCAATTTCCAATACATCAGCATTGCAAGACGGGCAACCTCAAGTGTTAATATCTTTTTAGAAAATCTTGCAACCAAGATTAAGGGGTTTGTGCTTGATAGGAAGGTTTTAGTGCCACAGAAACATCAGCCCATGTTACCTTATGATCTGCTTCTTTGCGATAACATTCCCATCAGATTGATTTATGCCAGGAAGTTGGAGGGTTGGTTAAAAAGGGGGGAAAATCAACAACACAGTCTTAGAGACTAAGAAGGATTTCTGAAATGTGTCCCTAGGTAAGAATCGGAGAATTGAGCTGTACGGGAAATGTACCGTATCATCTTGCTGCCAAGCTGTAACTGACTCCAAACTTCAGGAGCAAACTTTTTGGTTCAATACACAGAGATTTAAAACACACAAACAGCTAACTTATGGCCAGAAATGGGACCCTTATCTTCTACCTGACCACTCTGAAGCCTCTGAAACCTGATATACAGCCAGAAAGGGATACTGAGGCAGGAGTTCTGGGCCTGCAAAGCACGGAGTAACCAGCCAACGTAATGAAGTACAAACCCATCTATCCAAAGTGTCTGCGAAACAGTCAAAATATTCAGGCTGTGCCCACACTAGGCTGCCATCTTGCTCTCGCTGAACCAGATTCATTGTTGCCTACAATCCTGCACATCTGAGGTAAAAACACATTGAGGCTTCAATTGAAACTCACTGCTGTTGAGTCTCTCTCCCACCTATTGGTAGTCATGGTGGAAGACGAGAATGGCAAGACTTGTGCCAGGTTCAGGCTGGTGAAGCACTGAAGCATGGATCAGGGCCAATACTGGCTAGTGATAGCTGTGGGAATGTATTGGGATTCCATGCCAGCTCTTCCCCACCCCTTCTCAGCCCTCAAAATGCCCCATTTCAAGGTGTTTCAATGGCACTTGCTGAAGAACTGCCGGCTGGCCTCCTGCCATCTTATTCCCTGGCCAGCCAAGCTCCTCTGCTCCTACTGCTCAGACCCATCCACATATACTAATCTGGAAGTATACTCTATTGAACACAACACAGTTAACTTTTGAGCACACAGATATAGGGTTGTACTGTAAGAAAATGCATGCAGGTGTCTTCCCTGTGGGATCCAGATGTTTCTGGGGGCTCTTTTGCACCCCCACCCCCAAATAAAACCTCATGAGTGATGACAGATGAGAGGCTTAATAAAACTTCCAAGCATCTCAGCCTCCTACACAGGGGACAGTTTTGGATCATATTAGTTTCAGAAGTCAATCTCTTTTGCCTGACAAGATTTTACAGATGGTGGGCTATTTGCCATCAGAAAGACCTGAAATTTGGGCAAAAAAAATGTGATGGAAACCTAGAATTCCCCTCAGGAAATTTCACCAGTTTTATCAATAGGCTCCCAACATTTCTAAGAAGTTTCACACACACACACAAAATCACACACCATTTATTAATATTTTACAAAACTGAATATCTTTTTAAGCAGTATTTCAGTAGCAGCTCTTAGCTAGTCCCCTTTCACCACACACACTCCCCTAGCTAGCACATTGGCAGTGGGGAAATCTCATTTTCCAGGCACTCAAAGTGCTAATTTTGAGATGCTGGGGAAATGAAAGTTCACCCCTGGCAGCACAGCAATCCTATTTGCAAATGCTGCAGGGACAGAGCGAGCTTCGCAGGTGCCCATTGGGTAGTGCCTATCACATCCCTGAAATAAGCAGTAGATGTCCTTGCTTGACTCCCCACCTTTCTTCTAAATTGTTTAGGCGTTGGGTGCTCTAGACTCTTCATTTCCACTACTTTTGCATAAATCCCAAGCTTCCCTCTCCACACAAAAAAAGAGGGGCTACAGCATCAGTGCCCTTTCACTTTAAAAAGTTTGGATTTATTTGCTTTTTCAAAAGGTCCCTTGAAGGATGTTGGTTCTCTCCTCTGAAGCACTGAAGGGGCTCATCTTCATACAACCAGTTGCTTGTAAGAAGACAGCCAACAGAGTAACCCATCTGAGGGTACCAATATAAGACTACTGGGTCAAAGTCATGTAAGAAAAGGGAACCCTTTCAGCTCAGTGGAAAATTTATTCCTGCGCTACCTTCCAGGGGTGGACAGAGCCAGAGGAAAAAGTAGACGAAGCAACAGATGTGATGCTTAGCTTTGTTCTGCAGGCTACATTCCAGCCACACAAAAGTTAGTGGTTTCTACACACACACCACACCTTTTTCCACCTGACAAGCAAGAGACATTATCACCCTTCAAGCACCAGTTCTGACCAGAAAAAAGCAGTTAATGAGGTACAAAGCAGAGCAAGTGAGGACTATGGCCTGGAGAGAGTCAAGAAACCCAGTTAGAGAAGACTGGAGGGCCACATTGTCCCCAAGGTCTGCAGCTACCAACCCTGTATGATATGCAGAGAAGGAATCTAACCACAGTTAATCACTTTAAAGTCCCACTGATATACGTAATAGGAGGGGTCTAGCATGAGATCCTGTTCCTCCTGTTGAAACTGACAGGGTTTTAAAATGCTCAAGCTTGACTGGATCCACAGCCCGATTTTTCAAGCAAAATTCAAGGAACCAGTACCACCACTTTCCTTCAACTGTTCCCCGCTTGTTGAACCATTAAACAAAATGTCTAAGTAACAAGCCTTAAAAGGTAAAGGTACTGCTGCCTGTACGGGCCAGTCGTGTCCGACTCTAGGGTTGTGCGCCCATCTCACTTAAGAGGCCAGGGGCCAGCGCTGTCCGGAGACACTTCCGGGTCATGTGGCCAGCGTGACGAAGCTGCTCTGGTGAGCCAGCACCAACGCAGCACACGGAAATGCCGTTTACCTTCCCGCTATAAAGCGGTACCTATTTATCTACTTGCACTTAAGTGTGCTTTCGAACTGCTAGGTGGGCAGGAGCTGGGACTGAAAGACAGGAGCTCACCCCGCTGCAGGGATTCGAACCGCCGACCATATGATCGGCAAGTCCTAGGCACTGAGGTTTTAACCACAGCGCCACCCGCGTCCCAGCAAACAAGCCTTAAGTAAACTCAATTTAAGGTTCTTTTTCTGCCTTCTTTGCACGCACTTTTTAAAAACCACAAGCCATTATGTTTGATTTCTCTACAGAGCAAGCAAACATTGTCGATTGCAAAGGAAAACTTGAGAGGACTTCATGGACCCCCCATGTTCATTGCGTCTCTGTGAATCCTACCCTTCCATTAGGAGCCAATTGCCAACCCTGGAAATTCGACCTGGGATTTGAGAACAAAGGCCATCAAGCCCAGTAACAAAGGGATGACAGGCCAAATTGGGCCCTCAGCTTCAGCTGTACAATCCCATTGTCTCCAAGGGCATCATTTAAGACAACCACGCAGCTCTGATGCTATCAGCATCTTACTTAGAGCAACTTGGTAAATGAGTCCATTAGTACATGGAAAGGAACAGCGTCTCTTTCCCTCCCTCCCCCCCCCACTTTTTATTTATAAATGCGATGTCTCAGCAGGGATAAGAAAACGTGAAAAGCAACAAAAGCTCGTTTTCATTATGCAAGTCAGCAGCTCAAAGTAGATGCAAAAACAAAGACCACAGCAAGGATCATGGCTTTCTTCTCTTTTTTCTCAGGCAATCACTTTTGAATGATCACCGTTGCGCTAAAAACAAAAGGAACAAACAGTTGAGATGGATACAAAGCTTATTCTGAATTGAAAACTGTTGTGTGTGTTTTTTTCAAATCACTTTGCTCTCTTCAACCCAACCCCCAAGATATGCCTTGATTCATGGTGATGATAGCGCCAAGTTTGCAGGTTCAGTCCCCATATGGGATAGCTGCACATTCCTGCACTGAAGTGGATTGGACTACATCAGTGTTTCTCAGCATTGGGTCTTCTGCTGTTTCTGGACTACAACTCCCATCATCCCTAGCTAGCAAGCCCAGTGGTCAGGGATGATGGGAATTGTAGTCTGAAAACAGCTGGAGCCCCAAGACTGGGAAATGGCTAGACTAGATTATCCTCAGGGCACCTTCCAACTCTATGATCCTATGATTCTGTGCTATGTTATCCACCTCTGAATGTCCACTTGCTCTCACCCACTAAGTGCCAGCAAACTCAAAAGCATTTGATTGAAACCTCCTCCCGGCTCTGCTTTCTTGCACAGCAAGAAATGCAATCACAGTGGATGTGAAAGTTGGTCAGGTGAAGTGGGCAGAAGACCAGGTCTGAACACGGGATCAGCCAGTTCAAATTATTCAGCTTTGAAGATCACTCACTGGCCTTTGGGGAAAGGATTTCAGGACTCTCTCTCTTTAAAAAACAGGAATAATAATTCAAGGTGGGGAGGTGTCCAGCTGGGAGCAGCTGATGCTGTAGTATAGTTGGAGTGGGGAATCTGTGGTTCTCCCGTTGTTGCAACTCTCATCATCCCTGATTGCTGGTCATGATGGGGTTCCTGCAATATCTGGAGGGTCACTGACTCCTTAGCCTTTATTTAAGCTAAATAGAAGGTGTTTGGGATCCTCGCTTATCTTATCTCACTTATCAGTACAGGAACAAAATTTGTTCCTTAAAGGTATTATATTACTTCTATGCCATACTGACATCTTCTATAGTCCCAACCCAAAAATTGGTGAACAGGAAATCTACCCACAATGCACTGTTGGCAAGACAGAGTAGGGATGGAGGAAAAATCAAGTTTGGAAGACACAAACTGAAATGCAGCCATCCTTTGAGATTCGTCCCTTTTCCAAATTTTGTGATGTACAAATGTACATGAGCAGGAAGTGTGTGAACAATAGGCCTACATTAGGGGAAATGGTGGACTTAATTTACGGTGAGAAAATGAGAAGGTAAGAGAAACCAAAACTGACAGATTCATCTCTCCATCCTTAGGACAGAGTATAGTTGTGTTACTGATGCTAGTAAAATGCTAAAGAAATACATGTGGGTTCCCCCTGCCATCCAAAAAGGCCTTTAAGACGCAAATTGTCATTGAAAACAACATCAGAAAGAAAGGAATCCCAATGAGAAAATAAAAAGAGCACAGAATAAATATGTCCTTTCCTGCCCTTCCAGGAAGACTTACTCTCACAGGATAATATCTGCACTCGCTGATGGAGTTAATATCAAGCAACCTTAACATATAAAGAGATGCTTATTGATACTATATCCACACATGCCTGCTGTGCAGGCCCATAAAATAAGTGTCTACTCGTTATTATTCTTTTAAGACCGCAAGCGACGTGGTCAAGGTTTCCCTGTCAACGTTGTAACAAGTGAGGCTCGTTTGAAATTCAGCACAACACCGAGAAGCTGTGAGGCTCGGCCAAGCATCAATATCACAATAAAGAAGCAGCCTTGACATGCGAGACATCCAAACAGATGAATTGAACAAACTTTATGAATATTTTTTATGACTGCCAGTTCCAAAGCAGTGGGCACCCAAGCAAAAATTCAAAACATGTGCAGCTGCCTTCATTTTTCCTGCTTGCAAGTTTGGAACGAAAGCACGGCTGAAAAGTAGAAAAGGATGGTGCCGGATATATATATATATATATATATATATATATATATATATATATGCAGGTTTTGGTGTCCTCGGGTGTCTTCCCGTGTAAAAGTTGGGGTGTCTAGGCGACGTTTCGACGAGGTCTCACTCGTCATCTTCAGGCTGGTGCTTTCGGCTTCTTGTTACTGGAACAGAGCAGGATCTCAGTGTTTGAGTTCCTATAAATACTGTAGAGGGGGTGTGGTGTATAGCCTCCAATGTTCTGGGCAGAGAGGAAGTTCCCAGGCTAGTGTGCCTTTTCTTCTTTTGTTCCTTAATTACTTGAGAGATATCTTGAGTGATTTCTTGAGTGATATCCTGAGTACCACTTAGGTGGGTCATTAGGTGTGGATTAGTTGTTAAAGTCTTTGTGTCTTGACCTCTTGAACTTTGTGAAGAGTTTTCCTGAGAAGATGGCTGTACTGTACTTAGTTGTGCTCTGGCTTGGCTTCGTGTATAGGGGCGAGCTGTGGTTTTGTGGCTTGTGTCAGCCAGGTCTGTGTAGGGATTGCAGGGGGGTGCAGCATCCGGAGGTGCCACCATGGATTGGCTACTGGATGGTGTCTGTAATTCATCTGTGGAGAGGGTCTGGGTTTGGGTCTGGTGTGGTTGATTGGTGTTGGCGTTCTGTGTGCCTCTGGATCTGGTGTCAGTTTTTGTGGGGAGGGCTAATTTCCAGATGTCTGGCAAGCGGGATGTGTCGTCACGCTTGTTCATGTTGTGAGGGTGTTTCTCTATCTCGATGGCTTCCATGATTATTCTCTTGTGGTGATGTTCCGTGTTAAAGAGCAATTTGGAATCTGCAAAATTAATTTCGTGTCCTGTTTCTTTCATGTGTTGGAAAAGAGAGGAAGTTTTTTCTTCTTTTTTGACGGCATTCTTGTGTTCTGCGATACGTGCATTTATTCGTCTGTTTGTTTGTCCAATGTACGTGGCTGGGCAGACTTTGCAGGGTATTTCATAGATCCCTTGGTTTTCCAACTGGACTACCAAGCAAAACTATCAAATCTACTCCAAGATCCTGCCTACAAACCTATAAAAACAGATCCCACCACCTACCTGGAAAAAACCACCAAATCCAAAATAAAAGCCTCTCCTATCAGTGAAGAAATCCAGCTAAGAATCATCCCCAGAGAAAAATCATCCAGATGCCCCAAACTCTACGGCCTCCCCAAGATACACAAAGAAGGAACACCACTCAGACCAATAGTCAGCTCCATAGGCTCACCTCTACAAAATCTCGCTAAATTTCTCGCCAAGCAACTTCAGCCCTATGCAGAATCCATCTCTTCACACGTACCAAACTCCTTCCAGTTCATAGAAACAATAAAGAAGCAAAACCTACATCCTAATGACCTACTTGTGAGCTTCGATGTTGTATCTCTCTTCACACAAGTGCCCATTAATGAAGCCTTGACAGCTATTCAAAACAAATACAATCCCCCCGAATACATCTTGGACCTGACCAACCACTGCCTAACCAACACGTACTTCATCCACAATGGACAAAGATACAAACAGATAGAAGGAGCACCTATGGGATCACCCCTCTCACCGGTCATCGCAAACCTGTACATGGAACACTTTGAAACCAATGCTTTAGACAAGTCAGAACACAAACCCAAACTTTGGCTCAGATATGTTGACGACACCTTTGTAATTTGGCCACACGGGAAGGAAAAACTGGATAGCTTCCTCACACATCTCAACAACTTACACCCCAAAATACAATTCACTATGGAAATAGAAGCCAACAACCAACTTCCCTTCCTTGACGTCCTAATCTACAAAAAACCTGATGGCTCCCTAGGACACACTATCTACCGGAAAAAAACACACACCAACCGCTACTTACATGCACAATCACACCACCACCCTGCACAAATAAACTCCGTAGCCAAGACTCTCATCTCCAGAACCAAACGCCTGGCTGACAAAGACCACTTGACAACTGAGTTACAGAATCTCTCAAACGTGTTAATTGCCAATGGATACCAGCAAAACAGGATTACGAAGCTAATCCAAAAGGAAACACCCCCCAAAAACCAAGACACAGAAGAAAACAATGGCATGGCCCTCCTTCCTTATATCAAGGGCACTACAGATAAAATTAGCAAAATCCTCCATAAACACAATATCAAAACAGCCTTTTGCACCAACCAAAAAATAGCCAATATCCTCAGAAACCCCAAGGATAAAATCCAGTTGGAAAACCAAGGGATCTATGAAATACCCTGCAAAGTCTGCCCAGCCACGTACATTGGACAAACAAACAGACGAATAAATGCACGTATCGCAGAACACAAGAATGCCGTCAAAAAAGAAGAAAAAACTTCCTCTCTTTTCCAACACATGAAAGAAACAGGACACGAAATTAATTTTGCAGATTCCAAATTGCTCTTTAACACGGAACATCACCACAAGAGAATAATCATGGAAGCCATCGAGATAGAGAAACACCCTCACAACATGAACAAGCGTGACGACACATCCCGCTTGCCAGACATCTGGAAATTAGCCCTCCCCACAAAAACTGACACCAGATCCAGAGGCACACAGAACGCCAACACCAATCAACCACACCAGACCCAAACCCAGACCCTCTCCACAGATGAATTACAGACACCATCCAGTAGCCAATCCATGGTGGCACCTCCGGATGCTGCACCCCCCTGCAATCCCTACACAGACCTGGCTGACACAAGCCACAAAACCACAGCTCGCCCCTATACACGAAGCCAAGCCAGAGCACAACTAAGTACAGTACAGCCATCTTCTCAGGAAAACTCTTCACAAAGTTCAAGAGGTCAAGACACAAAGACTTTAACAACTAATCCACACCTAATGACCCACCTAAGTGGTACTCAGGATATCACTCAAGAAATCACTCAAGATATCTCTCAAGTAATTAAGGAACAAAAGAAGAAAAGGCACACTAGCCTGGGAACTTCCTCTCTGCCCAGAACATTGGAGGCTATACACCACACCCCCTCTACAGTATTTATAGGAACTCAAACACTGAGATCCTGCTCTGTTCCAGTAACAAGAAGCCGAAAGCACCAGCCTGAAGATGACGAGTGAGACCTCGTCGAAACGTCGCCTAGACACCCCAACTTTTACACGGGAAGACACCCGAGGACACCAAAACCTGCATTCCTGTACCCGTGAAAATCTACGAAAGCAAATATATATATATATATATATATATATATAATCACACTTTGCCCAATCCTGAAATAATAAGTTTCACTGTCACTTCGTTGTCACAGCTTTTATTGTTATATTTTGTTACATGCTGGTATACCAATAATTTAAATAAATACACATTGGAGATATCTCCAATTCAGGAGATCTGCAGTTCTCAAGCCCAGAGGACAAATACATCCCTCCAGATATGTGCTCAGGACTCTCCTCAGATCACCCTTCACTGGCCCCACTTTCACACCAACCTTGAGTGCTCTGGCCTGGCTGGAATGTGGCTTTGAACTCCAATGATGCTTTGCCTTAATGGAGGCCAGAGAGGGATGTGTGAAAGTGTCTAGAAACCATCCACCTGAGCAAAGGTGGAATTCACATCCATTGCTTTGTCCACTTTTCTCTCTGGTCCTACCAACCACCGTCATGTGGCCCCTGGAAGTTTACCCAAAAATGAATGTGGCTCTCAGGTTGAAAAACGGTTCCTGATTCCTGAGCTAGTTCCTTGGACTATATGGGCAACACTCTGCACTCCAAGTCCAAATTCCATACCCCAATGGATTTTTTAAATTAATTTTTTACCACCACTCTCCATCCTCTCCATTTTCCTTCTGTCAGGTTGTTTGCAGTGCAATCATAGGTTTGTGAGGTGCCTGAACTCCCCTTCAGGAGAGCCAGTGTAGTGTAGTGGTTAAAAGCGGTAGACTCATAATCTGGTGAACCAGGTTCGTGTCTCCGCTCCTCCACATGCAGCTGCTGGGTGACCTTGGGCCAGTCACACTTCTCTGAAGTCTCTCAGCCTCACTCACCTCACAGAGTGTTTGTTGTGGGGGAGGAAGGGAAAGGAGAATGTTAGTAGCTTTGAGACTCCTTCGGGTAGTGATAAAGCGGGATATCAAATCCAAACTCTTCTCTTCTTCAAATTCCTGGGTGGAACACACTGAATTTAGCATGTTACAAATACAAGCCAGGAGTCAGCCTGGTGATGGCCACTAAAGAAGGGTCGTTCACTGGAACAAAGGGAGTGGCTCTGTGACAGAGGGCAAATGGGAGGGCTCCCTCTCTCAGCTCACAATTAGTTAGAAAGACAAGCACCTTTGAAGTTCTAGAATTCTGCTGTGATGTGAGCTAGGGGGAAGAAAGGGCCAGTATGCAAAATACTCCTAGCTGAAGTGGGTCAGAAAGCCATGGCATATTTATTTTTGAATCCAAGGCTGAGCTTATGGAGGAAGCAAGACCCCACTTGCAGTGGAATGCTTTGAGCCCCTCCACTGTAGGTAGGTTCAGGTTGTATGTATGTACAAATAAACCATATATCTGAAGGACACCACAGTCTACAACGTGCCTCATTTCCAAAGGAAATAAACACAACACAGCGCAAAGGAATACAGAGAGATAAAGAAACACGAGTGTGTTTCATTTCCAAAGGAAACACAAACCCTGGGTGAGCGCCTGGGCCTCTGGAATCATAGAACTGTAGAATTCGAAGTGATCCCGGGGGTCATTCGGAATCTCAGCTAGATCATACATGACATGACGGCTGTGAAAATTGGGGTGGGTGTAACCAGAGCTATTTTTCTACAGAAAGAGGTGCCGGAACTCACCACGAATGCTTCCCTTCTTCTCTTATAATGGCAATGGAGCTCACCTGAGAGGTGCCAGAACTGAGTTCCAGCGAGTTCTGACTTAAAAAGAACTGCTGCGTGTAACAATAGGCATTTCTGCTCGAGAGTAAGCCTCGGTGAATTCAATGTAACTTACTCCTAGGTTTGTGTGTGCAGGACTGTAGACTCCATCATATAGGTGTGCTTGTGTTTGTATTGTTCTAAAACAAAACAATGCTAATAAGCTGTAAGTATAAAGACACCCACACTCAGACATTAGTGCCAAGTCTCAAATTGTGGATACTTCAAATGCACTGTTAATTTTCCTCAATATTTTCCACTTTCAAATGGCTCTTCAGAGTCTGGCAGATTTATACAATGTTGGCTGAAAAAGAGAGGAACCTTGAGCACTGAAAGGCTGGATGCACATTTTCCAAGTCCCCAAGCAATGGGCAGATAAAAATAAACCTAGAATAACCATCCAAGTTCCCTGTTATTTGAGTCATGTTTTTCTCTATAACAAGTAGAAACAGTGCTAGACTTATGTCTGCGTTTTCACCTCTAACTGCTACAATATACACATAGACACTCTAACCATGTTTCTGAACCTTCTGAAGGAACAGGTGGTTAAAAGTTGTTGCAACCCAGTCCTTATTTAGTCCTTTATTTAGTGATATTAACTATGCTTTTTGAAGATGTTATCCATTCCTTTCCAGTCCTCTGTGGTCTGAATTGGAAGGGACACTGAGGGTCACCTAGTCCAACTCCTTGCAATGAAGGAATCTTTGCCCAACTTGGGGTTCAAGCCCATGACCCTGAGATTAAGAGCTTATGTCATTCATTAGTATACTCCATCCTACTACCATTTCTGCATTAATCTGCATATTTTCATATTTTGGTTAATCCACATGAACAGTTGTACTTAATCATATATTTGAATACATATTTTATCCTAAAGCATGTATATTACCCTTAAATATCCATTATATTTTATTTCTTTGAGCCAAGAACTGAATTTCAAATTTCAGATGCTAGTGAAATCTGAAGGATGAGTACATTCCAACCTCCATATATGTATGGTAGGTTCTGATCAGGTTAGTTCACAGCAGAATTCACAGGAATCCCGATGCATCCCTATCACCTGGGAACAGAAATCAAGCTGAACTTGGAAGCATATAAGGATTCAACAAAATGACTGCAGTCACTATGTTTTCAGCCAGCTTTCTTCGTCCCTTCTCCCAGGCAACATGCTACGAGTTCCAACAGTTGCTTTATCCAAGCCTCCTTTAAATGAATGGACTGAATCTGAACTTCGCATTGCTTGGTGGCGCTTCATTCCTCCATCAATATGAAAACATGCGTTATAGGACAGGGACCATGGCTTCAGGCATTTGGTTTCAAATCAGTCTGCTGCCCTCCTGTAGATTGCAGCATTCCTTTGTTGATAATGTTAGACTTTCTGAATGGAAACTATATCAACAGAACCAAGACTACTCTGTGAATAATATTAACACAGAGAGAAATATTTATCATGTATTAAGAGAATGCAGAAAGACACTTCCCAGAACTGTACTCTCAATACACATTGTCTTGGATGGAGCCTGCATCACTGAAATGGTACCCTTTCCTTATAAATTATGCCATTTGGGCTATCAAATGTTCCCTATTACTCACCATCAAACCACTTAACTGCCACAAGTTGCAGGAAGGAGCAGATCCCAGCACCGTGCAGCAACGCATTTGGTGCTGCCCTACTTCACATCTCAGGCACTGGTGCCATTTCCATTAAAGCCACATGCTGTGAAATCCCAACTGGCCACTTTACGTGGTGCAGATTGATTTGAGACTGGAGCATTTGTTTACCACCTAGAAAGCAAAACAATAGCTCTCTTCTCATTTTGAGCAGGAAAGGAAAAACAATGCAAGGCCAGGATGGGGAAATGAAAGGAAAAGAGAGCCCTTTTACCAGCCAAAGAACAAAATGCTTTCATTAATGATTTCCAGCGGTTTAATGTAGTCCCAAGATCTTCCGTATATCCCCACATTTACCCAGGCAGATATGCGATCAGCGCTGCATTTTTGGTACCAATCTTGCTCAATGCATCACTAACTGTTAAAATGCAAGTGTCTCCCAGAATGCTACACAGTTCACAGCTTGATCAGAAGATGATAGAAAGGGGGAAAACATCCTTCTACTCCCCTTACAAAGCCGACCCTTGGACTTCTAGAGTTAAGTACTGTCATATACCTTAGCAGCAGCACTATTACATCTGTATCATTTGATAGTACATTCGTACCTTGGTTCTCAAACAGAAATCCGTTCCGGAAGTCCGTTTGACTTCCAAAAACGTTCGACAATCAAGGCGCGGCTTCCAATTGGCTGCAGGAGCTTCCTGCACTCAATCGGAAGTCACGGAAGCAGCGTCAGACATTTGGGTTCCAAAGAACGTTCACACACCAGAACACTCACTTCCAGGTTTGCGGTGTTCAGGAGCCAAAATGTTCGAGTCACAAGGCGTTTGACAACCAAGGCATGACTGTACTACAAAAGGCTGGGCAAAATCTTGCTGAACTGCACAGTTCAAAACAGTGCAAGATTAACCAACAAGCAGAGTAGGCACTGGCCTAGGGCCCTACACCTTTTAGGGGCCCCACGAGAACAGATAAACATAATATTGTTTTGATCTTGAAAGAAAATTACCATCAAGCTTTCTTAATTTCCACTAGTGTGCACACAAGAGAGACCCCAAGATTTCTAGGGGTGCCTCCACAGGGTTTAATCTGGCACTGGTTCAAAATGACCCCATGCACATTGGGTCAATCCATATGAATTCACTCAGACCGCAGTCTTCCCTGGGAAGATCTGTAGCAGGCATAGGCCCTCCAGATGTTTTGGGACTACAACTCCCATCATCCCTGACCACTGGTCCTGTTAGCTAGGGATGATGGGAGTTGTAGTCCCAAAACATCTGGAGGGCCGAGTTTGCCTATGCCTGATCTGTAGGGTTGTTTTTGTTTTGATTTTAACTTGCAATCATTCAAATGCAAGTAGATTACCCCACATGACTAGAATCCCACCTTATGGGATGTCTTCTACTCACATTGACATGAAGATGAAATCTCCTCACACACTCAACATGAAGAAAGCCAGCCAGCAGAGAGCCACAGGGCATGCACATGTGCTATGAACTACATGTGCTTAAATTTCAGAGTCCTCTTTAGGAAAAGAATGGGCACCCCAGGCTGGAAAATGCACCTTCTAGGACTATTTTTGGGTACAGACACCCATAGCCCTGGCCTGGCCTTGTCTGGAATCTACAGAAAAGCCCTAGTAATGTGTGTGGTCCTGTGCTTCCAGCTGCTTTCCCCAGTGCACAATTTAAGGGAAAGGATGATCAGACCAATAGCAAGAAGGAGTTGAAATGGAAACCAACTAAGGAAATGTTCTTCTCATAATTATTTCATTTAACGCCTGCTATAGTTTCATACCTGTCCCAAATAATCGAATTCCACTCTGTATCAAGGCAGAAATCCTATCGGGCTTCAGAAACGTTTCTAAACTCTCCCAGCACAATCTCAGAGAAGGCTGTAGGAAAAATGTCACTGCCAGTTAACAGCAGCTAAAAACAGGGAAAGAACTCCATGGATATTTATTCCTTTGTTGTAGTAATAGTGGTGGAGGTAGTGGTGGTGGTGATGCTAAATTTGGTCCAAAAGATTATTTTCAGGTGGAGTGTAATTCAAGCCAACAAAGAACCGACACAGTACAAATTATCCTGCAATGGTAAAATCTACAGGCAGTGCAACTTTTTCCCACTCGCCTCTCCAGTGCGAATGTTGGCTGCACTTGAAAGCCCCTGAGAAAATCTATTACATGAGAAGATAATGCATGCACTTAAAGTGCTTTTCGACAAAAGATTACACAAAAGCATTGAATATCTGTTTCCTTATAGGATACAGTTTTGCATTCGCAATTCTAGCCCCATGCCTTTCTCTTCAGAGTATCGTCCTTTAAAATGGGGTGGGGGAGGGGGGAGAGAGCAGGAAGCAATTTTGTAGTGCAGAAAGCCATATTTTAAATAGATTCCTTAAAATTAAATCTGGTGGGGGAAAGTGGGTCTCTGTGAACTTTTGGTCCCCATTTAAGCATCATATTTTGGATTATAATACTTGACATAAAACAAACTACAAATGCCTATTAGTCATTCTCTGCATGAAGATGATACAGGAAGAACTCTTGCATTCAAAGTAGCCTTAACTGTGGAGGGAAGTTCTTATAAGGAATACATAGGATGACTAGAATTTTCCCTGTCTTGGGGGTGGGGTAAGGTACTATATATGGTTTTTGGACAGCCAAATGAAAAAGAAAGTCACTGGACTAGCTGCCACTCGGATCGTGAACTGGCTCTGAATTCTGGCCAAAAAACAGGTAAGTTGGGCTTTGAGGCATGGAATTTCAGGAAACATTTCTGAACACTGAAAATGTTCATCAGCAAATATTTGGTGCACTCCCTGGTCTACTCAAATATACAAATACAGAAAATTCTTAAAAGGCCCTTCTGACCTCTTTAGAGAATTTTTTTTAAAAAAAACTTATTCAAAAAAATACATTGTCCTGCTTTTAAAAGAAAGTATAGAACTCTGTAGATTTTAAAACACATTTTAAAAGGTATCTGAGGATACAACTGAGCATCTAGGAAGTTGGTAAGAAGTTGCTGGTTTTTTTAATAAAAAGAAAGAAAGAACAAAAACTGTTTAGCCAACTCATTTATTTTAAGTTAAGAAAGAGCAAGAAACAAACCCCTGATCCCCACTTTCATAAGGGATTGCAGAGAAAATGAAATCCCTTTTATTTCCCTCACAAAAAGTCTGTTGACCTATTTGTCTGTCATTTGGCACATTTAATTCTCTCTGAAGGTTCTCCTGTGCCTGAATATTTCATCTGGCCTAAATTATAATTAACTTTAGATTCCCCATTATAGTGAATGGGGAACACAAGAGCTTCATTTTGTACAGAGCATTACACTTTGGACTGCACACCAGATGTTATTGAACAAATGGCAATGATTTGTATAGAAATACAAATAAAATTATGTATGTATGTATGTATGTATGTATGTATGTATGTATGTATGTATAAGCTTAAAGTTAACATAACAGAGCATTTATTGGGATCTGTTCCACTAAAGGAGATTTGTTGGCATCTGTCTATCTTGGGAGACAGTGGAAGAGTGCACCTTTAGGAGTGAAGTCAAATCACTGGAAAGTTACAGCTTCTGCTGTGGCTGTAGAGACAGATTCGGACGAGACATGTTTTGTTGCAGAAGGATCAGATGAAGGCGTCTGGTTGAGCCGCTACAGATGCACCATGGCATTTCTTCTCTCTGTGCTCCTCCCAGCGTTCATTCCTCCTTTGGTCACTGTTATGAATGCCTTTATGGCAGAAATTATTCTTGGGCGCCTTGAGCAAATGGGATTAGCCACCAAGAATTTGTGTGATCAAGGTTATGATAGTGGGAGTTGAAAGGCAAAGAAAATGGCATACAAGAGAGAGTCCTGGACATAAACTCATCGCCTTTTTTGTGCCGTGCAATAAACACTCTTTAAACTTGGTAGACAACTTGGTTCAACAGACCTATCACTATTTCTATGCATTGACTTGGCATCGGCAAATTCTAACTAGCCATGCATCAGTCTTAGACATAACTGCTAAGCCATTGAGCAAAACAAGATGGGAGAACCAGATTGATGCTTTGAAACCACTGGCAGTATGTATGATGCTTTAATAGAAACCTTTGATGAAACAAGCCTAAAAGGTTTATCTGGAAATACTTTCCGAATTGAAGCTAAGGCTCTTGCTGATGCAATTTATAAGTTCAAGTTTGTGGTATTCCTTGTTACATGGTACAACATCCTTTTTGAAGTCAATCTTATAAACAAGCTATTACAAAGTAAGGAACCTGATTTAAATTCAGCTACAAGCCAATTGCAAGTGACCAAGAATTGCCTTGTGAGCTATAGAGGTGATGAGGGTTTTCAACAAGTTTTGATAGAGGCTACAGAGATTGCAAAGGAGCTAGAAATGCTACCAAACTTTGAGACAGAGTAAGTTAGAAAAAGGAGAAAGAAGAAGAGTAGAAGAGTTTGGATTTGATATCCCGCTTTATCACTACCTGAAGGAGTCTCAAAGCGGCTAACATTCTCCTTTCCCTTCCTCCCCCACAACAAACACTCTGTGAGGTAAGTGGGGCTGAAAGACTTCAGAGAAGTGTGACTGGCCCAAGGTCACCCAGCAGCTGCATGTGGAGGAGCGGAGATGTGAACCCGGTTCCCCAGATTACGAATCTACCGCTCTTAACCACTACACCACACTGGTAGTTTTTGTACAAGGCCCAAAAAGAGGCACTACAAAATCCAAAGCAGAAATTCAAAGTAGGCTTCTACTAAGCTGTCTTACATGTGCAATCTGCTGAAGAGAGATTCCAACAACTATAAAAATATAAAAATATAATTTGGCTTCCTGTATGATATAAACAGTATTCTACTGAAGCTGTACTTAAGGCCTGTAAAAATTTGGAAAAATCATTGATGCACAACGGAAACAACTAAATTGATGCTGACATCTGTGCTATGAACTTATAGCAAAAGCTCAAAGACTTCCAAAGTTTATGCCGCCAAAAGGAGTATTTCTTTTCATACAACTGAAACTGTTGGATAATGTGCCTAATATTTTTGCTTCTCTTAAGGATCCATCTCACACTTCCATTGCCAATAGCAAGTAGTGAACACAGTTTCTCAAAGCTCAAACTCATAAAAGCTCAACCATGTTAAAAAAGAGAGAGACTAGTTGGCTTGGCATCTACAAGTAAACCACAACTTAATGCACATTTAACTTGCATGCATTCAGCTTCACACTCTTGGCAAAAAATAAAAAAAGGGGTGGAAAGGGGTAGGCATCCAGGAAAAAAGACTTTGGCAAGCCCACCCACCATTGCACCCAATGTGTTTTGACTATTTGCAATTTTGGCTTTACACACTATCTCAGGAACATAAATCCCATGTAAATAAGAAGTCACCTGTATACCAATTGAACAGGCCCAAGCATCAATATTTGACCTGAAGGAACTGGTGACATCATTTTCAAAGGAAAAAGCATGCAAAGTGAGATTTTGTGCCTGAAAGTGAAACTTTCAGGAGACCTGAACTTCAACACTGCAATTCACAGGATTATTCGAAATGATTTGTGTGCTAAAACATTTCCTTTTGTGTTTGCAAAAGATAATCCAAGATTGTTGAATTACTTATTTAGCAGTTTCAAGTTTTGTGCTTTTCATTTTCTATAAGACATCCATTTTTGAAAATTGAAGTTAGCAATTTTTTCGGTGGTGAGTGTAATGGTTCTAGGGGTTGCTTGTGCATAAATCGGCACCACGCTTGGCTGGGTTACCTGGGTGAACCCTTTCTGTCTGGACAGCCACTCATCCGTGGCTGTCTCAATCGCTGGCAGAATCCGTCAGTGGGCGTTTCTTGAACTTCTTCCAGCAAAGAAGCTCTTTGACGCCTAGTCTCTGCCTACTCTCCCTGCGCGGAAGCCTTCTGCGCAGGGAGGGTGTGGGCAGCGGAGGACCCGTGCTCTCCCTGCTGGTCTCCGGCGAGGAGTCATGGAGCCCCCTCACTGATTCCCCCATCTGCCCCCCTTCTCCACTGGTGCTACACTGATTTCCTTCCCCAGAAGATGGGCTGCCTCTCTCCCTCCTGGGATGCTCTCCGGAATCCCTCTGGAGCCCTCCCTCCTCCTCTGGCTCTGATGGCAGTTCCCTGACAGGGAGGGTGCAAGTAGTTAGCCTTGCTTGGGGCTCAAAATAGCCTGGCACAGGCACTGGGTAAAGATTTACCCATTCAGATATCTAGGCAAATGGAAAAGCTTCACCAGCTAAATTTCTCTGTCTAAGGCTGCTTTGAAAGACACAGAAGCAAGGCCAGAGAAAAAGACAAAATAAAAAGGTACCACAACTAACATGTTTTGTTATTAAAGATGTACAACATGCATCATACATGTTTCACTTCAGAAGCTGAACTGTAGGACCCTGAGCTCATTCAACCTAATTCCACAGAGTTACAGTAAGCTTTGGGTTGTTTACTTAAAGATTATTAAACTGTTCTTTTATATTCAACAGCAGACTTGTATCCTCAGACATTTTTCACGAGCCAAGTTGTCAGTGGAACGCAGAACCAAGCCTTAAAAATAAAATAAAAAACCGTGTTTCAATCCCCATAATCTCTGTTTTTACAGCTTTAATCCAAATAGAATTTTGGTCCGCTCTACTCTTTTGGGGACTGGCTGAGCTACAGATAAGCAAACTCCACTAGGGAACACTGAAGGAATTAAAAAGAGGCTACTTCTTTAGGTAAGCTACGCTTCCTTGTGGCTGCATAAATTACAATCGTTCAACTTGCTCATGGTATTTGCAGGACGTACATTAGCCACAACTTTTAACTTCACAAACAGGGTTTTTTAAAAAAATCTCTGAAGCATAAAAATGGACTGTGATTTAACACTAACACTAAATTGACAATGTCACCCAGCACAGAATAATGATTTCACAAGCAGATCTAAAACCGAGAGCTTTAAAATAGACCAATATATTGAACTGGAAACAGCAACAAGCTTTAATTTCTCTATAGTAGACAATCCATAAGCAAAACTCAATTTAGACCTATAAATTCCTATTGGGGCAAGTTTGATTAGCATCAGCGTAAATTTTTATGGTAATCAGGCAAAGCATGTTACACACAAGATTGTTCTAATGGCAGCTGCAGATCAATCTGCGCATAATTAATTTATACTGTGGAGAATAAAAAGTCTACAAAACAGCGTAACTGCACGGCACAGAAAAGAGTCAGTCAAAATGTGCAATCATTACCTACATTTTTGAAACAAAAAATTAACTTTGCCCCAATTATCCGATGGCTTCTCACCACAGTGTAATTATGTGAGTGGAACGGTAATCCTGTTAAACCAAATCAAGTCTATGCCTTGTTAGACCAAAAAGCACATTGATGCTGAGGGCTCATGCACACTTCCGTTGGTCCCATTTACTGATGAAATGTCAATCGGGTTTTCCGCGAATTAATGTTTTGTTCTGATTCAGCAGTAAACAGTGGGTTTTTCCAGAGAAAGCTGTGGGGCAGGAGAACAATCTCTTGGCCCCGTGCCTACAAATGATGGGACAAACAGATGTGTTGCTGAACTCCCGTCTGGACCTCATTCCCAACCTAGGTTCAGAAGTCTTTGGAGGTGCAGAGGAACTTCATTTCTGAGGCCTTTTTCACAGGAAACATTGTGTGGTGTCGTAAAACACTTCCTGGGATATACCACTGTGGGTAGTAGATAGGTAGATCGCCAGACTGAATACTTCTCAATGAAAATAAGTTCCTCACACATGCACTACCTGTTGGGAAACTGTGTACGTGCAGCTACTCACACAGAGTCAATTAAAGTTTGGCAGACAGCCAGAAGGCCATCTGAAGGAGTAAGTCTGCCTGGTGATAACAGAGACATGGAGACCGCTCCCTGATTCGTCAAGCTTTCTCAAGGGAGTGATAATTAATGACCTACTAACTGGAATGTGTTAGTTCAGAGTTCAGAGGTTCAGAGTTCTGTGTCATTGTAGGAGTTTTGAGTCGTATCAGAGAGAGCACCAAATAGGTTTTGCCAATACTACCTTCAAGGAGAAGGTTGTTTGTTTATTATTCATTTCCTAAAATAACTTAGCCAAGATCTTTTAATGTTTAATTTCTAGAAACCTAGTGGTATAGTTTAGATACCTCATAGTGGCACAGTCCAGAAATTTATATATATATATACTTCATCAGTTTGGGCAAGCTAGACTACTTCACAAGGGTTGACAGGTTGACTACACAACCCTAGGTCTTGCACAGAGAGGATTCATAGTCAATGCTAGAGATTTCCAATTCTGTCTTTCAAGTCTTGCAAAAGATGAGATTTAAGTTTTCCGAGGGCAAGCAAAGCCACATCTCCATGAGGGGAAATGGTAGACGTGGAATTTCTGTGTGTTTACCACTAATAAAGGTGCAGAGCCTCCTTTAAAACTGGAGGAGCAAGCAAGGAATCTGTCGGTTGTAATCCCATTAAGACAGACTTAGAAAAATCACATGTGCGTTTATAGCACTATAATTAATCTTCCCCCACTTTAAACAATGAGCATTAACTCTGTTCACAAACAGTGAAATTTCCTCTTTAAAAATCAGTGCAATTGGTCCAGCTAGTGCAAGACGCAATACTGAAGCACCTCTCTTCCTCAGAGGTTCTTCTATAATTCCCTGATGCAGCTGTACTCTGGTGAAGTCCTAATTCAAGAGAATGTGTGACACCTGTTGCCCTCTAGATATTGCTGGTCAGCAACTCCCATCATCCCTAGCGATTGGTCATTCTAGGTGGGACCAATGGGAGTTGGAGTCCAATGACATCTGGAAGATCATTGTTTAGCCATCCTTCTTCTAAAGATATTCTCCTTGCCTACACCGTTTCCTTCACTGCCCTTTCCTAGCTATTATCTCCAGTGAAACTTACAAGGACATCAAGGAGAACAGTTTCACCGATTGCTTTTATAATATAAATATATTCTGTGTGCACATTTATACATAAACTCTGTATTCCTTTTTCTGAACAGCAGCAGTTATAGGGGCAAAGAAAAGGAGCGGAAGTTTGTGAAGTTTCCACAAAGAAACTGTTTTTTTTAAAAAAAAAAAAAATGTCAGCCTCATAGTTAATTCATTAATACAGCACAGAGTGGGGAACAGTGCAGAAAATCAGCATCAGAGAAGGATAACAGTGAAAATGATAAGGCTTTTTCTCTCTCTCCTTTCACATACATTTTCATAGAGGAATGAAGTTATTTTTATATATGTATATAAAGGTAAAGGTAAAGGTACCCCTAACCATTAGGTCCAGTTGTGGACGACTCTGGAGTTGCAGCGCTCATCTCGCTCTATAGGCCAAGGGAGCCGGCGTTTCTCCGCAGACAGCTTCTGGGTCATGTGGCCAGCATGACTAAGCCGCTTCTGGCGAACCAGAGCAAGCGCACGGAAACGTCGTTTACCTTCCTGCCGAAGTGG
The DNA here is from genome assembly GCF_964252035.2 of Podarcis erhardii. Taxonomy (NCBI): domain Eukaryota; kingdom Metazoa; phylum Chordata; class Lepidosauria; order Squamata; family Lacertidae; genus Podarcis; species Podarcis erhardii. The sequence goes on along the minus strand of NC_138512.1, from coordinate 24,192,943 downwards.
TACCTATTTATCTACTTGCACTGTGACGTGCTTTCAAACTGCTAGGTGGGCAGGAGCAGGGACCGAACAACGAGAGCTCACCACAGCGCCACCCGCATCCTTGTAGATATGTGTATAAAAGAACATCAAATCCCAAAAATGTGCAACTCTCTGGAAAAGGTCCTGAATAGATGGCTCAGAATGCACATCAGACCAAATGGTCTGCAAGTGGCACAAAATCTACACAAAGGTTGACATGAGCATACAAATCCGGACTTCCGGGTTGGCGCCATCGCCGAATGGCGGACTCCCTCCGAGCTCCGGAGGGAGCCTACTCGGTAGGGGCTGGGTCCTACCGCGCCGGCGACGCGGGGACCCTTAAAAACCATGGGCGCTACAACCCATGGACATGGTGACTCGGCTGGCACCTTTTGAGCCCCCCCGACCTGCGAAGGAGCCTTTTTAAAGGCTGCGGAACGGGTGACGGGGGGGTGGTGCTTTGAGTCCTCCGCTTCCCCTGCCGAGCGAAGCCGCATGCCATTCGACAGAGAGCGCTGACTTCTTCCATTGGAAATTTGGACTTAAAAGCATAACCCGTGAGTAATCGGAACTTGGATTAAAAAAGGCGAGAAATTTTTAAAGAATTCGGAACGAGCGGGGGAGCCATAAAAAGGAAGTCAGCCCCCCCCCCTGTTGTAGAGGAGCTAAAGTAAAGGACTTAACATCTAAGATTGAGCGCAACCTTATTTTGATAAAGTTATGAAATTTCGCGATGGAAAATTATAAGATTGAGCTGGAGGAGAAAAGTGGAATTTATTCAAAAAGCAACCCCCCCCCCCCCCGGAACCTGGGAGCGTTTTAGTTAGAGCGCCGGGAGAAGACAAGGAGAGGTTTTGACAGCTGTCAAAGAGCTGTCAAAGCAGAAGAACAAAAATGAGAACTTTGCTACGAGGACTTTGCCGGTTATATTTGTTACAAATTGGATACAAAATGTTTAAAACAAGGAATAATAAGTTACTTTGACTGGTGGACGTGATCTGGAAGGGAACTGAGTTACTACAATCTACCTAGAGGAGCCGAGGGATATTACAAGTTGTTGGCATCGAATTTGACAGAACTTTTTATCTCCTGGGAAACTGCAGAAATGGAACACTATTTTGGCTACAGAGGTTTACACACTAAAGTAGACAATAGACTTATCTATTGAAAAATGGAAGGGACTTGGCATCATGTTTCGTTCCTGAATAACAGAGCCTCTGCAGTGGAATTTAGAAGCTTTTGGAATTAGAACATTTGTGCAGGAAAACAGGAAAAGAAAGAGGAGAGAGATTAACAAGAACAACAAGAATAATAAGAATTGGACAAAGTTGGAAGTGGGAACATTTGGGACATCCAGATTTGAAAGGTTTAAGAAATAAAATTGGAGTTTTTACTCCCAAGTATATAAAAATCTGGATGGAAAAAATGGGCCTTTTTGAGATAGACTCCTTCCAAGATTGGACATTTAAAATTAAAGAAGACTGGTAAAGGACTATGGTTTAAATAAATGTGGGAGCTCCAGGAAGACATCAGATGTTGATCAATATGGGGAACGCAACCAGGAAAAGGGGGAGGGAAATTTGGAATCCAAAGGCTGTAAAATCATATTTTATTTTATTATATTTTAATCTATTATGTATATTAAAGGGGGGAACGCGTGGAAGGGAATAGGTCGATCTTAGGAGATGGGAAAATATTTTTAAATTGGGTTAATGATAATGAGGTTAAAATTTGGGATAATAAATTGCTGAATTTATTTGTAAGAATTGGAATATAAGAGGGGGAGGGGAGGGGAAGTCCTGGAAAGATGTTACGGAAAATAAGATCTTAAATTTGGATGTTTTGTTTTTTTTTATATTGTTATAATTGGAAACTCTTAATAAATATTATTTTTTTTAAAAAAAGACATGAGCATACAAATCCATCTTCCTACATGTTTGTTTGCATTAGTTTGAAAACCTGGCACAAATACATTTAAACTTGCATTTCTGTCTTGTATGCATGCACACCAGCAGTGGAAGAGATGCTGAAAAGCACCGGTATTTCTGTTATGTTTTCACTTCTTTAGCTAAGAGTAGCTGCAGGAGAAGGATATGAATAGGAGGCATGGGGTGTGTGTAAGCCCCTATTTCCCCACCCCCGCCCCATTAATTCCCTGATCAAAACTGGGACCTCTGCATCTGCCTCTAGCAGCAGCAACATCAACAACTACAAATGCCAGAGATCACACATTTCCCCGAGGACATATGGACTGTATTTGATTGCATATACTAGAAAGAAAGAAAGAAAAAGCTAAGCCTCCTACAGAGGTTCTAGAACTAGCAAAAGGAACAGTATGTTTTATTACTGATTTCCACATTTGTTTGCTGGAGGTCAAATTCTCAGCATACACACAGAGATCAGATCCATAATACAGTGCTAAAGCAAAAGCAGTATCTGAGGGGTTTACATATTATTCTTCCACATGCCTCTGGCCACTTGCAGACTGCCTCCAAAGAAAAACCATTAACAACCACAATAACTTGGCAAAGTTTTGAAAGGAAGAAAAACACAGAAATTCCAAAGGGGGGCGGGATGTAACCAAGCCAAGGAGAACAGTGTCTGTCTGTCTGTCTGTCTGTCTGCCTATACTGAGAAATTGTAGAAAGGTGGGAATCAAAGGGTAAAAGCCACAGGCAAGTAGGAAAAAACAAATAAAATTGAGAAGTCAAAGAACTAAGGGCCGGAAGGGCTCAAAATAAGAGGTCAAGGTCCAGGTGTAAAAGAAAAATCAGCTGAATCACCAAAAGCCATTTGTAGCCAATTACGAAGGATATTTCTATTGGGCATTGAATCATGTCACAGAGTGCGTGCAGAGTAGACCACACAGATGGAAAGAGATGCAAAGATATATTTGCAAGGTTTAATAACAACTTCTTAAACATACATCTTACATAGTGCCTATAATCATCACCCATCCAGAGACATCACCTTGCCAACAAAGGTCCGTATAGTTAAAGCCATGGTTTTCCCAGTAGTGATGTGTGGAAGTGAGAGCTGGACCATCAAGAAGGCTGATCGTCGAAGAATGGATGCTTTTGAATTATGGTGCTGGAGGAGACTCTTGAGAGTCCCATGGACTGCAAGAAGATCAAACCTCTCCATTCTTCAGGAAATCAGCCCTGAGTGCTCACTGGAAGGACAGATCCTGAAGCTGAGGCTCCAATACTTTGGCCACCTCATGAGAAGAGAAGACTCCCTGGAAAAGACCCTGATGTTGGGAAAGATGGAGGGCACAAGGAGAAGGGGACGACAGAGGACAAGATGGTTGGACAGTGTTCTCGAAGCTACCAGCATGAGTTTGACCAAACTGTGGGAGGCAGTGGAAGGAGTCCCCAATGTGCTCTGGTCCATGGGGTCACGAAGAGTCGGATATGACTAAATGACTAAACAACAACATCCACCCACCAGGGCGGCAAAGTACGGTACATACTGTACATGATATATCATTCACAATTGCTGACACAGCTAATTACAGTGACTTATCAGTACCTGCTACCCAGCTGTAAAAACTAGGGCAGGATATGCACCCTGGCTTTTGAAATGGTACACATCCTGTGAAACAATAACCCTAACATTTAAACAAACTATTCAACAATTTCTCCACGTGTGGAGTTATCCTGCCATGACAAATAAAGCCGGGTTCCTTTTTGCTGGCTAACTCAACTGGGAAGCCAGAAAAGAAAAAAAAAAATCATAAGAAGGGGGACTGAGGGCTTTTAAACTTTCCTCCCTTCTGTGCAGCACTACCCAAAGCTAAATGTTTTATTTGTTGAATGTTCCCTCCACATACCTATCCATTCTCCTTTTTGCAACAGCAACAAAAATCTCTCCACGGTTATAAATGATTGAGAAATCGAGCCTTTATACGGCCTCGGCCCAGTATACCTGAAGGAGCATCTCCACCCCCATCCTTCTGCCCAGACGCTGAGGTCCAGGTCCGAGGGCCTTCTGGCGGTTCCCTCATTGCGAGAAGCAAAGCTACAGGGAACCAGGCAGAGGGCCTTCTCGGTAGTGGCACCCGCCCTGTGGAATGCGCTCCCACCAGATGTCAAAGAGATAAACAACTACCTGACATTCAGGAGACAGGGAAGTTTTTAATGTACAGTATGACATATTAGTGTATTTTTGGTCTTTGTGGAAGCCGCCCAGAGTGGCTGGGGAAACCCAGCCAGATGGGCGGGGTACAAATTATTTATTTATTTATTTATTTATTTATTTATTTATTTATTTATTGTCCAATAGAGATTCAGCTGGCAACTTCAGTGACCACTGAAAACCTTCCCGTTTTGCCAGGCCCATGCAGGCACTTAAGAGTACATCCCACCTGATCCATACTCATATTTACGCTGTGTAAAGCACACAGTGTTCAATTGGGCTTACTCCCTGGTAGGGATTGGAAAGAAATACAGTTCAGCTTTAGAGGCAAACTTACTCAACCCACACTTTCTGAAACAACATGAGACATAGCCAGCCTTTGAGATTCACACTTGTCCAAAATGTATTTCTCCAGCAAATAATATTTATAAAATTGCACACCCCAGGGTAAAAGGTGCATTAAACAAATTTCTTCATGTTAATCACATAACGCAAATGCTTTATATATATGAGAGGAAAGTGATTTGCAAAAACATGGATATTTGTCACAGCTGTGTAGAAAAATGTGTTTCTCAAGAGAAATTTGTGTGGAGATGCTGATGAATTTTCATGAGCAATTTTTTTAATGGAGAAATGTGAAGAACTGAATTTAAAATTCAAAAAAAATATGCAACTGAAAGAACCATAATTGGCATTATTCCCTCAGACAAACCTAGCTGGGCCCTGAGAAGTTCAGGGGTAGCCCTTCTCTCAGTCCCACCACCCTTAAAGGCTCAGGCTGTGAGAGGGAGCCCTCCTGCCTCCTTCCCTTCTGCCAGCAGGTGAAGACTTTCTTATTTAAACAAGTTTTTGGAGCTTAGTGTTCCTAAGGAAAGAGCTGGTGCTGTGATGTTTTTATTGTAACGATCTACATGGCTGAGGCAACCCAGTTAGGTGTGCAGGGTACAAATAATAAAATTAGTAGTAGTACTAGTACTACTAGTAGTATGCAATACTAAATGCTTTTAATGTTGCACACCACCCTGAGATCTTTTGATAAAGTGTGGTAAATAATAATAATAATAATAATAATAATAATAATTTAATTGTTTTTTTAAATTATTTCTGACACTCCTATGTTTTTAGCTGTCTATTTTATTTGTAAGCCACTTTGAGTCCCTGAAGAAAAGATGGGACATAGATAAATGTAATATAATAATAAATGTAATACACCTGCTTAATAATAAATGTAATACACCTTTAAATAAAAAAAAACCACAGGAGATACAGATACAAGATTGTGCACACTTACATGGAACTAAACCCAGTTGGGCTTTGTATGAAGTGCTTTGTATGAGGAAAATATGCATGGGTTCCTTGAATCTCCCTACAGGCCTGTGCTACCTGTTGTACACCTAAGAAGATAAACAATTAAAAAATAGGCTCTCAACAATCCTGTCTTGTTTCTGTTGAAGACTCCCTTTGGCCCAAGTAACACTCATCAACTTCTATGGCATCTGTCCTCTCTTCAGATTTTTCCCTCCTCCTCCTCTTCTCTGCTCCAGTTTAAAGCCATTTTGTCCACTGTCAATTCTTCAGGGAAGCAAGCATAGAAATGAGACATGCTTGGGGATGACAGGAAGAAAAAGTGTTTAACCTTCCTTGCTTGCCTAGGATAACTGTCGTAGCATAGAATGCAACAGATGCTGACATTAATATTTAAGCGAATGTGAAACATACAAACTCTGCAATAAACGTTACCAAACCAAACACACACACACACATTTTGCTTTTTTTACCAGAAAAGATGAATAGTTTTCCATGATGCTATTTAAGCTACATTAAGCAACTGCTGAGGACAGACTCCTTAGGACTTAAAAGATCCTTAATTCTCCATTTTTAATTCAGTGCTGCAATTCAGCTCCTGTCACTTTGGCAAATGGACTCGCGGCAACTACAGCTTGCGGTTAAAGGATGCTGGGCTTATCCTCTCCCTTTTGCTATTACAACCAGTGAAGCTTCCAGAATAGCAAAGCCAGGCCTACCAAAGGCCTCTACACCCCCAAATCTAGGAGACCACAGTCTCCAATTCAGAGTTCCTAAATTCAGTGAAGATCAAACCTATCCATTCTTAAGGAAATCAGCCCTGAGTGCTCACTGGAAGGGCAGATCGTGAAGCTGAGGCTCCAATACTTTGGCCACCTCATGAGAAGAGATGGCTCCCTGGAAAAGACCCTGATGCTGGGAAAGATGGAGGGCACAAGGAGAAGGGGACTACAGAGGACGAGATGGTTGGATAGTGTTCTCAAAGCTACCAGCATGAGTTTGACCAAACTGCAGGAGGCAGTGGAAGACAGGAGTGCCTGGCGTGCTCTGGTCCATGGGGTCATGAAGAGTCGGACACGACTAAATGATTAAACAACAACAACAACAAATTCAGTAATAGAACCAGAGGTGCCAGCTTCTTCAGATGATTGAGGGGCCCCAACATGATATTGGGTGATGTTGTGAAGAGCCCAGGGGGAGCCGAATTCCCTCTGAAAATTGAGGGGGCCCACCCCCTCAAAAAATGCAGGGGGGGCAAAACTGCCTCAGCCCCTAGGAGTCGACAGCTAAGGATAGAACCTGAAGGGAGATACATGTGTCGTGCGTTTAAGAAATGGGCCCCTGAATTGTATAAAACAAAATAAAAGAAGTAACTGTGTGTGGCATGGTAATGGACTTCTGAGTTGGGGGCTGTATGTCGTATTCAAAGGCAGCATTGCATGAGCAAGGAGTCCTTACATTCAGAATCAAGAGTATGTGGAGATATCATTGACCTTTCCTCATGAAGGGATTTTACACAAGGTAATGACATGAGATGAAGCAGCTGACCATCAGGTACAATAAAGGTAGGGAGGCGGATGGTGCTGTGGTCTAAACCACTGAGCCTCTTGGGCTTGCTGATAAGAAGGTTGGTTCAAATACCAATAATGGGGTGAGCTCCCATTGCTCTGTCCCAGCTTCTGCCAACCTAGCAGTTTGAAAGCATGCCAGTGCAAGTAGATAAATAGGTATGGAAGGGAAACAGCGTTTCTGTGTTCTCTGGTTTCTGTCACGGTGTTCTGTTGCGCCAGAAGTAATGCTGGCCACATGACCCGGAAAGCTGTCTGTGGACAAACGCCAGCTCCCTTGGCCTGAAAGCGAGATGAGCACCTCAACCTATTAGTCGCCTTCGACTGGACTTAACCTTTACCTTTTTACCTTTACCTTTACCTTTTTACCAATGAAGGCAACTACTGTACAAGGATGGCATTCTGAAATGCAGGTTTGGTGTTGTGTTTTTACAATCACGCATCAATTCAGCTTTAACTAAACTTGATAAAACAGAATCTTGCTTCTTTGTCAGGGAGAGAAATTAACAGATATCCTTATATCTCATTCCCAACTCGGGAAAATAATTTGTTATTTCCTCTATCAATCTTCTGTCCCCTGTCCTGTTTCCTCAAAAAAATTATTTCTTTATTGAAATTCAGAGGAAAGGTGAGTAAGAGGCATCTTAAGGCCAAAAAAAGAACTCTCTGTCCGGCTGAAGGAAGAAAAAAGGAGATTGACTAGGCATTTGTTTCTATAAAATTATGCATGGCATAGAGAAAGTGATAAGCGAAACATTTTTCTCCCTCTCTCCTAACACTGGAATTTGTGGTCATCCCATGAAGCTGAATCCTGGAATGTTCAGGGCAGACTAAAGAAAGGACTTCTTCACACAACATATACCGTATTTTTCTGTGTATAAGACTAGGTTTCCCCCCCTAAAAAATAATGTCAAAAATTAGGGGGCATCTTATACATGGATACATCTCCCCCCATTTTCTTAAATCTGAGTCCCCCAAAATAGGGGGGGGGCATATTATAGACGGAAAAATACGGTAGTTGAACAATGGAACTCACTTGCATAGGAGGCAGGAATGGCCACTGACTTTTATGGCTTTAAAAGAGGACTGGACAAATTCATGGAGGGTAAGGCTAGCAATGGCTTCTAAATGTAATAGCTATGTTCTACCTCCACTGTCAGAGGTTTTATGCCTCTGAATGTCAATTGCTGGGAATTGCAGGCAAAGTACTGTTGCACTTGGGTCCTGATCGCATGTTTCTTATGGGCATTTGGTTGGCCACTGTGAGATTGGGATGCTGGACTAGATGGGCCTGATCCAGCCTGATCCAGCAGGATCAACTCCTGTTCTTATGTTTTGAGCCATTTTCCGTTATAAAAAGGTACAAGGTGCTATGAATGTTCATTCAAGAGATTAAACAAATGCACGCTTGGGAATATTACAACAAAGAAGACGGCCATCCATTTTATCACCTACGTAATGCAATTTTATGTGTGTTGTAAAACAAAACATTTTGCGCAATTTTATATTATTGAGGCGCAGTAAATTTTAACTGAAATTATGGCATGCATCTAATGAGGCTTAAACACAGTGAGCCATGATTACGGGAGCGGTAATTCGAGGAAGTCCCATTCATGCAGTTAGTCGTTGAAAGTGAGATTATTTGATTGGCATAATTGGGGCTATACTGGTTTTTGCCAACATCTAAACAAATCCAACCACTCTTCAAAATGGATCAAACTATTACTAATATATGTTGTTAAAATAAAGACCTTCGATGGTCCAAGACCACCCCACATACTAAACAGAAAACACCTCAGCTGAAAGTAATTTGAAATATTGGGGGGGGTGTTCCTGAAGTTGCCCCTGACTCACTGAGCTCCACCTGAACCCACCAAGAACTTCCAGCATTTTCCAGCCCCACCATTGGGTCTGCTCTTGGCTCTGTCTCCAGAGTGAACAGGGCCTATTGAGATACCAAAAATGTTTTGGTTCAAGAGTTGGCAACCCAATCTGCATTCATAGTCAGACAAGCCAGTTTAATCATAACAACACATCACAATTAATTTAGCTAAGATTTAGCAGTCAGGAAGACAGGAGTCAATTCTGAGAGTGGAAGGGGAAAAGATGAAAAGGAGCTCTAATGATACAAACAGGACTCTTCAAACCTGAATGGATTTATGGTGTTAAAGATGCCATATGGTTCTCTGAACTTAGGCCATCTAAAAAAAAATAAACTAAGAAATAGATTTTGGAATAATTTGATAGCCCATGTTTCTGTACAGCTGGGAGGATAATTTATGATTTATTTATAGGCCTTGCTACATCATTCATTACCAGGATGCCTGGATATCTCAATTCTGAATATTTTTAAAACAGAATTTGAAAGGAGAGGGACATCAGTGAATGAATAATTAGTCTTTATGCAGGAGGATATTAAAAGAAATAAAGCACCCTGATGATTACAGAAACAGTAATCAGCAGAACTCCAAACAATTGACAAGTGTGAATTGCCTGCACTTGTTATGCAATGGCTCATAAATATGTACCCAAACAGCTAGCAGAACCCTGTTTAAATGCTGTTGTTCCTCATTAGAAGAACTCTAAAGCTGATAACATGTAAAAGCGAAAACAAATACAGAACAAAGTGTTGACTATTGCTCAGAAATCAGATGGAATATAAAAGAGGGAACTTGCAGAATGGGTAACAGTTGCCAGACACACAACGGAAAGATGAATCGGGCTGAGGGTAATTGAAACAAATCACAAAATAATACCATTTATCAAAGATCTTTCTTGGAAAAGGGAGAGGAAAACAGCAGCTACAAATGCGAAAAATTGATTGTGATGCACTGACAAAAGGATCAATAACCAGAGGAGAAAACACTGCTATTGCTGAGAGAGAGACTTGCAGTCCTAGGCACATGAACCTCAGAAAAAGTCCCACAGAACATGCTTCCAACTAAGAACACACAGAATTGGATTGCATGGCTACAATCCTATGAACACCTTACTTATTGAACTCAATTGGACTTAACTTCTGAGGAAGTATGGATAGTGCTGGGTCACACTGAAGCAAGTGCAGAAGAGTTGCTAGGGTGCCAGCTATGAGCATGAAACACCCAAGTTCAAATCTCTGCTTAGCCATGAAGCTTGTCACAAGGCTGTAAAGGCTTCTTGGAGGAAAGGTGAGATGTAAATCACAATTATTATTATTATTAGTAGTAGTAGTAGTAGTAGTAGTAGTAGTAAAAACCTATCACTGATATTCATGTAGTGGCTAGACTGATGGACCACGACCTGGGAGACCAAAGCTCAAATGAAGCTCACTTGGGTGACCTTGGGCCATCCACTATCTCTCAGCTTAACCTACCTCACAGGTTAAGCTGTGGGGATAAAGAGGAGAGCTGGCTATGCTACCTTGAGCTCCTTTGGAGAAAAGCTGGGATATCAATGGACAGTCATAACTCTTGTTACATTCAGTTCAGGTTACGTTCTTTCAGGATACGTCCCGCGGCAACCTGGAAGTAATGGAACGGGTTACTTCCGGGTTTCACCATTCGCGCATGTGCAGACGCTCAAAATGACATCACGCGCATGCGCGAAATGGTGAATCGTGACCCGGAATGGATCCCGTTTGCAACCAGAGGTACCACTGTTTTTAATAATAGGCAGGGGTGCCAACTTGAATAAAATCTTGGGGGGTCCAAGTTAGCACTGCCTTGCAGAATCAATCGCAAGACCCGGAGAACACACACCATTTGAATGGCCAGGCCCATCAACCTGGGGGGGGGGGAGAGACTGGCCCCTTAAAGTATTTTATTGGGGGGTGGCTCCTATGATAATAAGTATGTGTGACTTGCCACCAGTGGTCTACAGCCTAGGCTAAATAGAGTTCCTCACAAAAGACCAGGAGTGTAGAAACACAGGGACTCAAAGTCCCTAGAACACGCCCCCCCCCCAAAAAAAACCATTCCTAATGCCAACATAATTTTCTGCTGGCCTGAAGGAGTGTGGGCAGCAACAGCTTTTGCTTATGCTCTGGGAACAGAACACGTTGGATATGGACATATGCTATGTCATAGTCTGTGTGGGGCTGGGCTTGGCAGAGCTATTCTAGAAAATTCAGGATGGCATCTCTCAGTAGCTGCACAGTTCTGGCTATTGGGAAAGGTATAGTGGGTGACCACCCGCAATCCAGAGGCTAGGTTGTAAATAGTCACCAGACAGTTCTAGATTTAGAAACAGGAAACTCTGGTGTCCCAGTGTTGCACATGTCTTGTTCAGTGAGGGGCTTTAACTCAGTGGTAGAGCATTAATGGATGGTCTCAGATTCAGTCCCCAGGATCTCCAGGTGAGTCAATATACTGAGCTATGTGAACCAACGCTCTGCCTCAGTATAAAGCAACTTCATGTGTTTATATTGAATTCATAAATTGTGGCCATAGTGTATTCACACTCTTGTGCAGGCATAGGCAAACTCGGTCCTCCAGATGTTTTGGGACTACAACTCCCATCACCCCTAGCTAACAGGACCAGTGGTCAGGGAAGATGGGAGTTGTAGTCCCAAAACATCTGGAGCACCGAGTTTGCCTACGCCTGCTCTTGTGTATCATCGCAACCGGCTGCATAAGATATGACAGCATTGGAAAACATGTTGGCCTATGCATCGTTTGTGGGTGTGTAACTCTCCATAGTCAACAGCTAAAAGATCCTGTTGTTTCTTTTCCTAATAGAAAACATCAAGAACAGGTGTCACATGAAATGATGAGGAAGAGAGCTTGCAAGGTGGCTGCCGAAGTGACTAATTGGTTTCAATTGTCCTCTATCACCACCGTTCTGTCGAGGGAATGTCAGCTTTAATTGATTGGTTGGTTAGCCCAACCAATCATGAATCTCCCTCAAAGCCTTTCCGTTGCATGGTTGGCAACGTTATTTCAATAATGCTTCATTCTTCTGCCATGGCTGATGTGAAAACAGCCCCATAGCAACACATACACAATCGAGAAAAAGCAAGACTGGGAAAAGGAAGAATTGATTTGAAAATGAGAGATGAAAGGAAAGCCGAAATATTCTGTTCAAGTGAGATTTCTCCTTGCTTTTATTATTCTAGTGTCATGATGTGGTTGGACCACAGCTCCCATCATCCCTGAACTTTTGCCTTGCTGGCTGGATCTAATGGGCTTAGTCCAGCTGAATCCCCATCCTTGTTCTGGCTCTATGAGGACATTAGCCCTCTGCATGGTGGGATAATATGAAGAGGGGGAAATATGATGTCATATACCAGGTCTTCCCAATGTCCCTGATCCCACCCAATCTGTCAGTTTGACCTCCATACATTCAATGATTGGGAGTCATGTACATGGAGGGAACTTGTCAGCTTCTGTTCTAGGTAACTGCAAAGCGCAAGGACTTCCATGGCATGTAGGACTTGGCACCATAGTCTCAAGATACAAGGCCTCTGAATTATTACTGCAAGCCTTGATTCCTCTCACCAGAACCAAACATTTCTCACACCTCCTGTTCATTGCCTGTCCTCTTCCCTCCCTCTCCTTCTTTCTGGTCCCATCTGAAACCACTCCAAGCAGCCATATTGTTTCTAAGTACCTCTGAACTTCTGCACCTTGAGTAAGATTTCCTCTGTGAACACCGCTGCCCTTCTTCCTTTTTCTGCCTGCTGAGGTTCTGCATAGCTTAAAAGAAGAGCTTCATCCACAAGTGTTAACAGGCCATTAACCTTCATAATCACGGATATTTGTTGAAATATAAATCAGACTAGGGCCATTACCTGTATATTTAGCTCTCTTTTTTTATGAAGAATGCTTCATGCTACAATTAGGTAATTTCCTTCTTTGATAGCTTTGCGAAACCCCATAAAGGGCTTGCTCCTCATAATGCTAATTAAACAAGGAGAGGTACTGCCCAGCCCAACTTGATTTTTTTCCCTTGACAGCGCCTCAAGGATTCTCTTCTTCAAATTACAGTGACCTATTTCTACACAACTGCTATGAGGCAGATGCTTTTCACAAGGTGAGGGTCTTATAAATATTTTCTAGACTTTCAAATAAGAAGTACAGATTTCAGTTACAATAAAAGTCGAAATGCATCTTAGGTCACACGCACACCATATGTTTAAAGCACCATGATGCCAGCAGAGACAGTTTTAGGGTAGCACAACCAGTTTGGCTGCACTTCGCGCCAGCACTATTGGGGGAAAACAGTAACAATGATGTAGGATGGAGCACAAGAGATGGGGGTTAGTGTTGCACACAATGCCACTGAAAATTGGGAGCCCAAAGTGCTCCACTGATGCCCATTTCAACAGGCGTGGCTTCCCTCAAAGAATCCTGGGAGCTGTAAGTTTGCAAACTGAGAGCTGCCAGGAGTCTCCTATTCCCCTCCCAGAGTTCTCCCCTCTCAACTCTCTTTTAAAAAAGTATAAAAATAAAAATGTTGCGTTGATTTTTTCAAAATAACCTGAAACAGCAATACCCGCTCCCAACCAATATTAGCCCCTTCTCACTCCAAATGTAGCTTTCTTATAGGAAACTATTGTTCCAAAGTGTCAGGGGCAAGTCCAGTGGGTCCCATTGTGAGTGTTGTTGTTGTTGTTTTGATTAGTCATTTAGTCGTGTCCGACTCTTCATGGATCAGAGCACGCCGGGCACTCCTGTCTTCCACAGCCTCCCGCAGTTTGGTCAAACTCGTGTTAGCAGCTTCGAGAACACTGTCCAACCACCTCGTCCTCTGTCGTCCCTTTCTCCTTGTGCCCTCAATCTTTCCCAACATCAGGGTCTTTTCCAGGGAGTCTTATCTCCTCATGAGGTGGCCAACGTATTGGAGCCTCAGCTTCACGATCTGTCCTTCCAGTGAGCACTCAGGGTTGATTTCCTTCAGAATGGAGAGGTTTGATCTTCTTGCAGTCCATGGGACTCTCAAGAGTCTCCTCCAGCACCATAATTCAAAAGCATCAAATCTTCGGCACTCAGCCTTCTTTATGGTCCAGCTCTCACTTCCATACATCACTACTGGGAAAGCCATAGTTTTAACTAGACGGACCTTTGACGGCAAGGTGATGTCTCTGCTTTTTAAGATGCTGTCTAGGTTTGCCATTGCTAACTTAAGCAAAATTGTATACATCATGTGCATGAGGAGAAATGCACATGATGAATGAATATTTATCAGGGTTTTTGTTTTTTTAAAAAAATGCAAACTACTGCAAACATGAGACATAATGAACGGAAGATTGGAAAAATGAAAAACTGCGAGGAACTGAAACTGACAAATACATCCATCCCCAGGCATGAGAGGATGCAATCCAAAAAGCATTGGGGGTGCACTACCCCCTCCCAATTGGGGCCATCGTATGTTTGTGTAACAGTTTTTGCCTTCTGTTTGCACATACCTTCAGTCCTAGGTACAGCAGTGACATTTGTCTTTCTTCATCTTCAGGAGACATAGGGCAACTTTTTAACGTTCTAACAAACTACCTTGCTGCTTATTAATCATTAGCAAAGGAAGTTTATAATTAGGCAGTCTGTTGCCATTTTCCTGATGAATGGCACCGATCTCTAAAAGCGACACATGGGAAGGGCACCGCAAATGCCCTGGTTCAAATGCATTGAAGGAGAAGGTTTCCAGACAGACATTCCTGAAGCATCCTTGCTGCTGTTTTCATATATTACAGCATGCATGCGCAGTGTGTGTCGAGGGAAATGTGCAATATTTTCCCCTGAGCGATTTTGCCATTCATGTTGGCAGCAAGTGGAATGCAAAACCAATTTCCAATATTCTACGAAAAGGAAAAGTTCTTTGAACACATCTGAATTAGCACCTATTGCTAAAGCTCGTGAATGGGCCACAGAGGTCTTTATTTTAAAAGCAGTTTCCCTGCTTCTTCATTCATTGTTTACAGAGAGCTAAATGCCATAAAACCTTGTATCTAGTGAATTGTGAACAATCATTTATTTATTCCCAGGAAACTGACAATAATAATGAAGGGGTTTTTTTTAATAAAAAACCAAGACAACCCACGGTGACATGCACTTCATTACAATAAATGATAATAATGCCTATGTCTCCTCTTAAAAGATTCCATTACATTCCTCTTTGGCTCTCTCGTTACAATGACTCTAGCGATTGTGCTACTGGAACAGCTTTTCTTTGATCTCTATAAATATGATAATGTAATTACGCATCCCTCTCTGGATTCCTTTTGCAGGGCACCAAGGCATTCTTTGGGCTTTCTATGTGGGGGTTTTTTGGCTACAAGTACTGAAGGAAAACAAGCTCGGGCCGAGCATTAGGCTGAATTGGAACCAAATAAGTAGCCCAGTCCGATGTGTGCCTACTCAGAAGTAAGTTACCCTGAATTCAATGACACTTGCTCCCAGTTAAAAGTGTGCAGAACTGAAGCCTCAACCATGTAGCGCCAGGGACTTAAATAAGTAGAAAAACTGATAAACTACTTTTTGTGCTATAGCAGCCTTTACCTTCCAGACTACAACTCTCAGCAACCTCAGCAAGCATGGCTGTGTTTGCTGGTGTTGAGTAGACTTGTAATCCAAATGCCTGATGGGCTTGGCTGGCAAAGACTATACTAGAGTATTCCCATATGAAGCTATCTTTTCTATGGAATCTGTTGAGGAAGCCTGGCTGTGCTTGCCATTTATACACAGTGTGATTGACTAGGACCCAAGGCAGGGCCTTCATGGTTGCAGCCCCTATTTTGGTCAGGGGCAAACCTCCCAGCAAAGCCTGTCTTGCAATTATGATTTCCCCACATTCATTCACTTTTTATTGGGCAGGTGAAATTTTGTTGTCAGTATTTTGCTGCGATCGTGCATTCTTGGTGCTTTGTAAAACCATTCAGACCCACTGTCTTTACTGCAAGTTGGAAAAGCGGCCAAATGTTAAGTAGCAAAAAGCAAAACACCTTTTTTTATCTTATTGAGCATATACATGCAGCTGAACTAATGCCAGAAAGGCACCTTAAAAAACCAAACACAGGATGCAGATGAAAGGGGTAAGACTGATAATTAGTTATTGTTGTTACTATTTCAGATTTCAAATCATTATGGAACCACAGAGACAAGTAAACAATACCAAAAAGTCAGTAATATGTCCAACTTAAGGCAGGGAATACAAAACCTAAAGATATTAAGTCATTACACCCAATCTAAAATCATAGCAACCATATAGATGGTAACGGGAAAGATACCGGTAAATCGGAAACTAAATCATAGAAAATAAAATCCCACCTACTGTATATAAATGATCAGGATCTCCCTGTGCCTTAGAGTCCCCTAGTTATTATGATTCATGAATTATGACACGGAGTCCATGTTCATAACATTAGTATGCGGTATGAGCTTCTAAGCCCCCTTTTACACACAAGCTGATAGGGAGCTGATAGGCAGTTTGTGCAACACAATTGCTGCGTCTGTTTCATCTCATGGCAATCATGAATGCAACAGAGATGCTGTAGCAGGGCTTTGAAATGCTGCCCATATCAGTGCTTTAATAAATCCACAATTGTACAAATGCCTAGAGAGTAATTTGCCGGAGTAATCCGATTTCAGCGCATTTCCTATAGGGCTCTCAACATGTTAACTGATTTTACCTTCCCCATTATCAATCGCATCAGTGTTAGACTGATGGGAAAAGTAGCCCTTGATTAAAGAGAGAAAAGGTTGAATGACTACTTTGATTAGCACTCACTGTGCAGCAAAATAAATATTTTCCCATCATATCAGCATAGCAGAGACCAAGGTGTAAGATTAAGAAATGGGACAGCTGGAGGTATAATGTAGATGGCAAAGGAGTGGGGGGGGGGCATTCAAATTCCAAATATCCCCTCATATTCTTATTGCATTGCTCAATCATTGGGCAATTATATGCAACAACAGCTTTCGCCTTTCACTTGCTTTGTCATATTAGGGCGGATCCAGACTGGATTATAATGGGTTTACTCTAAAAAGGTAAAGGTAAAGGACCCCTGACTATTAAGTCCAGTTGCAAACGACTCTGGGGTTGCGGCGCTCATCTCACTTTACTGGCCGAGGGAGCCGACATTTGTCCGCAGACAGTTTTTCCAGGTCATGTGGCCAGCATGACTAAGCCGCTTCTGGTGAACCAGAGCAGCGCACGGAAACACCGTTTACCTTCCCGCCGCAGCGGTACCTATTTATCTACTTGCACTTTGGGGCATGCTTTCGAACTGCTAGGTTGGCTGGAGCTGGGACCAAGCAACAGGAGCTCCCCCGTCATGGGGATTCAAACCACCGACCTTTTGATCAGCAAGCCCAAGGGGCTCAGTGGTTGAGACCACAGCACCAACCGCGTCCGGGTTTACTCTAGGTATGGCTAAATGAGCAGTCCTAAATATGGAAAGACAGTGTAATTTAGAATGACTTAAAATAAGCTGGTGTAGAATACACCAGATCCAAACCAGTTCACCTTAGACCACCCTTGAGAAGCAGCTACGGTAGCCACTCCGACTGCACCATGCTGCCAAAGGATGATAAGAAGAAGGAGGGCACAGGCAAGTCAGCCAAGAAGGACAAGGACCCCGTCAACAAGTCCAGCGGAAAAGCCAAGAAGAAGTGGCCCAAAAGGGAAAGTAAGAGACAAGCTGAACAACCTTGTTCTGTTTGACAAAGCTACTTACGACAAGCAGTGCAAGGAGGTGCCAAACTACAAACTCATCACACCTGCTGTGGTCTCTGAAAGGCTGAAGATTTGAGGCTCCTTGGCTAGAGCTGCGCTCCAGGAGCTTCTCAGCAAAGGCCTAATCAAACTGGTATCCAAGCACAGAGCCCAGCTCATCTACACCCGAAACAGCAAGGGGGGTGATGCACCAGCTGCTGGGGATGACGCATAAAAGGTTCTTGGGAGGTTTTTAGACTCTGTAAATCACAAAAATAAAATAATTTGAACTCCTGGGGGAGGGAAAAACACCTTAGACCACCCTTTTTGCCAGCATAAGTTGCCAAGTCATGTGACTGAGCGGAACAGAGTTAGGATCCAGCATAAGTCCTCCCCCTGGTCCTGCTCTCAACACTTCCCTGCCACCTCCCCAGAATGCCACTTTTTCAGAGCTTATGCCGGTATACGATCTGCCAGTCTCAGGTCAGCTTTATGACCTGGCTGAGCCAGGATGAAGGCGTTATGACAGCATAGCCCTAGCCCTAGCTGAGCTGCGAATCAGCCAGCTGAGCCAGAGATCTGCTGGATCCTAACTTGCTCAGCTGGGGGGATCTTGGGCTTGGATTGCTTCCTTACTCTGGATCGAACCCACTGAACCCACATAGCTGAACAGGAATGGCATTGAGGTTCTGTATTCTTGCAAATGTTAACTTCCACGGTTAACAAATGTCAACTTTTCCTAAAATTCAAAAAACACTGCAAGTAATTGCATTCACGGTAGGTTTTCTCAGAAACATTAAAAAAATAATTGTGTATGAAAATGTGTGCAGAGGTTCAGCATCATCTAGTTTGGTAAACATGTCACAGAAGAATGGCTTCCCCAGAATATTACATTGACATCTGCAAGTCAAACAAACCACAATCCAGTAGTGGAATATTTGCTCTTGATATGGCATATTCATGAATTTATTCAGAGAAGCCTGTCATCTTGATATTTATAAACAAATGAAAACTTCAGAATCAGCTCTTCTGCTTTTTAGATTGGGCAGTGACTGACCCAAGGTCACCCAAGGGAGTTTAATGGCCTTGGTGTTCCAAGTCAAGATTTCTCTATCCTCATTGCATTCACTTTCATGTGTGTGTACAAAAACCTCTTTGTGATAGCCAGGATTTACATCCATTTGGGTCATCTAAAGATTTCCTTAAATCTACCATAAATGTCAACACAATCTCTGCGTAAAATGGACAGTATAGTTAAGACATGTGTAACAGAGTCGGCCTCTCTGTGGTCCTGCAATAACATAAAGTCTACAACCAGAGGAAGGCGTAACACCTTTTTGCATCAGTACAGAGGGTAACACACTGTACCTAGCTAATGTGAAAGCACAACTATATTTAGAAAGGTTTAACACTTCTAAATATTTGGACACTTTAATCCCATAATCAGTATTCACACCCACAAATAGCAGGGGATGGCTTTTGTTTGTTAGAGAGCACATATTTGAGGTGTTTAAATTCCCTATTCTCAGAGGCAGTAAATGTTTCTCAAAATCTCACCAGGAAAAGCTAGTGCATATACCTTACTTTAAAGCTGTCCCTAAATCCAGACTATGCAGAAGAGGTCTTGCACAACAACTAGTTTCTTTAGAAGGCGATACATAGCTCCATCCACATCAATTTGAAATGCCACTCTTCTAACTCAATGTAGCCCAGAGTAGAGCCCTTATTCTAATGCGCTTCCAAGTGTACATTCACATTAGATCGGCATTCAGAAGTCTTCTTATGCACACTGAGATCCCTTGCTAAATTACCGCAATCAGGTTACCTGCAATTTACAGCCTCAGCAACGTGAGTCATAATAATTCTGTTTATAATGCTGCATTTATTTATTTTCATTTATTTTCTGACTCAGCTGTAGATTCATGACAAGAGAGAGAGGTAGCTGGTAGGTCTTTGTCTTCCAGCCTTCATCCAGGTTGGCATGACTGTGAGCCCTTTAAAGTTGTTCCACCATTCAAGTTTTGAAGATCTTATGGGAGGAGAGTTAGCAAATGCATCTGGGGTTTAAAATTGTGCTCTCTGATGATCTCTCTTTCTTAAAGTGGGGAAATAATGAGGTCAATGTGAGTTGTGAACAAAAGCACGGACTCTTATGTACTTCCTTTTGCAAGCAGGACTTCCTCCTCTTCTGGTTTAGCACCTAAATGTCAAAGCAGCAACATGGAAGGCTCCTTTATTAGAATCGCACCAAGTGAACTTTCAAGGATATGATAGTTAAAGCTAAATATGGGTACCTAGCTTCCTCTCTCCCCACTTCACTATAGTCAGATATACTGGAACAGTTTTTCCCACCCAACCGTTTTTCTAAGGAACACTTTGCTCAATGCAAATTGGAGGTGAGCTTCATGTTTATAGCCAAACAGGCTGACTTCCTGTGCATGTAAGAATACCAACCCTTTGAAGGAGGTAAGCCCAGAGCGACGACTCATACAGAGATTCATTGGGTTTTCTCCACTGAAGGTGTTTCATTTAGCTGCATTCTGCATGAAGACGGATTGAATCATCCTATCTCACTCAATTTAACCTTGCAGCAGACTTATAGTATGCAACTATCCTCAGCAGAGGTTGGTTGGTAGCAGGAAAGCGCAGAACCTAAGGTTACCAGACGTCCCCGTTTCCCGGGGACAGTCCCCAGATTTACAAATCAGTCTCCTAACAAAATCGATTTAAGTTGAAAAGTGTCCCCAGATTCATTGAAAAAAATCTGGTAACCTTAGCAGAACCCCATGTACAGATGTAGCAAGAAACCTTCCCTGTGGGTTGGGGACTTTGAGTTCATAGGCGCTTTTAATGAATGAATGAATGAATGAATGAATTTCTTGCAGAACAATTCTCTCATCATAGCACACAGTTCGGCACCTAATACATTAGAGCTTTCTTGTCTAGCCAAGGAAGACCTGGAAGGTGCATCTTTAGAGCAGAGTACAGTATGATTGCTTTGAAATGTGTTCTAATGATATCACCTGATCTTAATTCTACAAATCCTTCTGAAGTAAATATAGATTGTATTTTGTTGTGACTGCTATGAGCAAGCCCTGATCTTGATTAGAAAATAACATTTGTAGTAAAGCTTTTCTGCCTGCATTAGTTTTTCTCAGTTATACTTTTATCTTTCCTTAACAAGAATAACCATGTTTTCCCAGCTGCCTAGGGTAAAGAATCACAGAATCATAGAACTGCAGAGTTGGAAGGGGCCACAAGTTTCATGTAGTCCAGGAATGTAGTCACACAACTTTGTGGGGTTCAAACCCACAACCCTGAGATTCAGGGGTATCATGCTCTATCAATTGAGCTATCTGAATGAGCCCCATTACTTTAGTCCTTTGCTGTGCTATATAGGTAGTTATATTTCACACCCCCATACACCCTTAGATGATTATTTCTGGAATTATAACTTTTTATTACATGATAATTGTAGACAAATACTTCTAGTTTAATTATACATCTCTGCTCCATGTTGGATTTTGCTGCAAAAACAAGCTATGGCTATATCTTTTTTCCCCCTTTTAACTGTGAAGTCATTATCAGAAATCTACTACTAAAGCAGATTGTTCTTTCTTATCACATTCAGGCCTGCCTCTCCCTTGTTAGATGATGGGCGGATATGATAAGATAGAGCATTGCATGATAACTGATCTGTGATAATGGCTTCAAGCAACAAAACAATCTGATAAGAGCTGCAGTTTATCACATGGGAAGAAACCAATTCCTATCATATTTGGTGATCTTGTGAATTAGTCTCCTCCATAGCTGTCCAATTCCTTCCCTCCAGAGATCAAGGGGCTTACTTGTACATCATGGCAAGGTCACCCGTATGTAAACAAACAAGAAAATGTGGATTACTTCTTTTCTTTTTCATGTTTTACAGTGATGCTGCCTGGATCAGTGTCCAGGATTTGGTTTTTATCATTTGGGAGAACTATTTGGCTATGCACACATTAGCAGCTTGAAACACAACAAGGTTCTTTCCCCCTACTGCATTTCTTAAAAGCAAATAAATAAAGAAATGCCCCAAAGAATAAAGCAATTGAATACATTTTCCAGCTCTACAAAAGAAATGCATGAACAGAACATATGTGCAAGCAGGCAGACATAGAATATATTAGGCATGCCCATTATGCAGACAGGGGCTAAAGTCCAGTGAAAGCAAGTTAACATAACAGTTTTGACCACTGGGTATTGCACTGTATAAACAGCTAGTTGTCCCAAATGCTTACTAATACATATAGATCATCAACCTCAGCATAAATATGCTCTATTAAGAAAACTTTCTGTGGCAAAGTTACATCACAGGAGTCCTGTCTTCTCCTGTCTCAAATATAAAAAGCACAGCTCTTAAAATTTAAATTCCTGCTTTGCTCCTTTACAGAATTCCTTGGGTGAACAAAACAAAGGAATTTATTGCCTGATTAATTTTTTTATACAATGTGGTTGATTATAGGCCTTGTTTGTTCATATATAGTGCTGCTCTTAGGCAGGGAGGCACGCAAGCCAAGCCTCAGCGCACGTCCAGGCAGGCAGCCGCCCCTCGGCACCTCGCCCTCTGGCGCCCTCGCCACCGCCGCTTTTCCTTCCAAGAAGGTGGGAAATAACAGCAGTGGCGCCTCCCCCTCCTCCCAGTGGCCAAATCAGAGGCTCCCTTCAAATCAAGCCAGCAACTACCCCTCACGCTGGCACCACACAACGCCTGCCATGAATGAGAGAAGGCAGGCAGGTGGCATGAGATCAGTCATGTCAAAGGTGCCGCTGACTCCGCTGACACATACAATATGGTTAGGTGGCTTCAGCGGCAGCCGGCCCCCAGAATTTGGCGCCAGGGTGCCCTGCGCCCCTTGCGCCCCAGGGTAAAGATGGCCCTGATGACAAGAGCCACAAGTACTAAACCTTGCAACAAGGAGTGCAGTATGTACACAAGAGTGATCCTTTTTCTAACTGTGAAGGACTGGGGATCTTTCACAGTTGAGAATGCATTCACCCTTCAATAAAATTCAAAGCAACATTCCCCTGATTTCTCATTGTCCCACAGTTCCATGAACCTACTAGATTGGAGATCCACTTCACTTGAAAGATCAGACTCTCCAATTCCACCATGCTAAGAATGTGGCACAATAGAGGCCCATATGTGCCAAGGCCCAATTCACATTATTCTTCCTCCCCTTTTCTCAAAAGCAGTAAAAGAATATTGCACAAACTGGGAGTGTGTACATACTAACGTCCAAGTAGAGCACTTCATTTGCACGTTAGGTTTAAGGTATGGTAATAGGGAATGAGTATATGCCTGTTCCTCCACTCTGTAAAGAGAAATGCTAGCTTGTTAATGGGCCACAGATTCCCGTTTAGCTTCATAATGAAAGCTGTGGGCCATATGCAGTGGCAAAATTCAGCTGCTGCAATGGACGTCTGTGTGATCAGTGGAGGTTCCTGCTTCCCTCTTGTCCCCTAAGGTCCCCCTCCTGGTGCAACCTTAAAATCAGTTCTGGGTGGTTTTGGGACGTTCTGGACCAAATTTGGTGGAGGAGAGGAAACATGAGTTGTGCAGTTACCAGCAGAACTATGTATGCAGAGCATTGGAGACAAGCCCATGTGTAGTTATGATGCCCTTTGCAAATGATGGTTATGATGATCTACAACCACATAGATTGAGATATTTATTGGCATCTGTCACAAGCCATTGCAAACCACAACTCCATAACGCTCTTGGTCTCTCTCTCTCTCTCCCTCTTTCTCTGCATATGTATCTATATATTTTTATTCTTCAGACATTGGCACTAAGGTGAAGTGAATGAGAAAGTCCCCTACTTGCCTGGAGCTCCCAGTACACATGGAGAACTTGGATTAGGGCAAAGATTATGATGGCGTGATGTTATGCAATGAAAATACAAAACCACAGTCTTAAAACTCGCCTGACTTTGAGTTGACATTTTGACAACACGGCTACAGCATCAATTAACTCATCTAATATTAATTAGTATTTCATAAGCATGGCAATCTCAATGCTTTAAGTTACTTTATCTGTTAAATCAATGCTTTAATAGCCCATTCGTGTTAATTAAGAAACAATTTAGTTTTCAGTGGAAGAGTTTAATCATTATCGTTATTAATTGTTTCAAGTGTTGGCGATGGGAAGGAATCCTTGGCTCTAGTGGACTTTTGCTTAACTATGCAAGAGATAGCCCGCAGGGAGGGCAATCTCAGCTCCAGAGTCTCTGTGCCATTTAAATGCAAATCATTGCAATCAGCATGCCACAGGTATACTTACACCACAGCAGAAAGGAGCAAGCAGGCCTGGGGTGCTGTGTCAAGGCTTTCTGGGCTGTTTTCGCCAGAGTGGTTTTGATGGATGTTTGTACAAGCCACGGTTTTAAAGAGTGGCTTCGTTCACTTTATGTTTGCTCGACGACAAAACTCCCGACTGTGTATGTGGATCCTTTTTTTGTTGTATAAACAACAATAAAAATACTTTCCCTATTAGATAGCACAGTCTGAGCATTGTAGCCAATGTTAGTCTTACTCAGAGTAGACCCACTGAAAGTATTGGCTATGATGACTAACTTAATAGCTTAAACAAAATAATAATTAAAAAATTCCTTCCAGTAGCACCTTAGAGACAAACTGAGTTTGTTCTTTGTATGAGCTTTCATGTGCATGCACACTTCTTAGTTAGATACAACCCTGGGTGTGGGAAGCAGTTCAGATTGGTATAGTTGTTGCCATTTCTCCTATTTCTAGTGCTCAGGCTGTGAGTGCTGCTTATGTAGTAGTAATAATAATAATAATAATAATAATAATAATAATAATAATAATAATTTTTATTTATACCCTGCCCTCCCCGGCCAAAGCCGGGCTCAGAGTGGCTAACACCAGTAAAATTACAATGGAAACATAATAAGGTGGGGAAAACAATCAAACAAAAAACCCAATTTAAAATACAGGTTAGAATGCAATTTAAAAAGCAGCCTCATTTTAAAAGTAGCCCATAAATCAAAACCGTTAGGGGAGGGAAGACATAAGGGTCAGACTGAGTCCAAACCAAAGGCCAGGCGGAACAGCTCTGTCTTGCAGGCCCTAGGGAAAGATATCAAGTCCCACAGGGCCCTAGTCTCTTGTGACGGAGCATTCCACCAAGTCGGGGCCAAGTCCTAGTAACTGCTCCATAGGGGCAAGACCTTGAATAAAGTGTTAACTACACTGCTTCTTTTGTGCTGACCTGCATCTGACTCCAGCCCTGAATGTGTGTGAAAATGAGAAGGGCAATGGAATGGAGTGACTGTAGGATGACTCCCCACTGCCATGTTTCGTTGCTGCTGTTAGTGATTTGTTTACATTCAAACATTCTAGATCATCTAGAATTCTCAATTGTGGGAGGAGCATCCAGAGTAGAAAAGGCACACGACTGAGATGAGAGCCCAGCGATGGGAGTAGGGCTATGTGCACAGGTCAGCAGCCCCTTTGTATTTGCTTTCCTTCTTTATGCCTGAAGAGGGCTAAAAAATTTGGGCTTCTATAAAGAGAATTACTGTTGCAATTTCCCTCCCTTTTTGAAATTGATTTACTCTTGCCTTGACGGAATTTAACATTCTGTTATGACAATCCATTGCATCATTGAGAGTCTAAGGTAATTTTTACACAAATCCATTTAGTGCCTTTCCGCTAAACACCAGATTCATATATTTTTTTGCGGCAGAGGGGGAGAATGCATTTTGGGAGCAACACCATCTACATCTTGAGGTTTATGATACGTCAGGAGCTTCTGAGAATATGCAGATGCAATTGAGGCAGATGGAATTGCTCTTTTTTTCTGCTGGAAAAGGACTCTCAGAAGAATCTCATTTACTTTTATTCTGACAGATGCAATTAGATGCCTGCACCTGGCATTGGTGGAGAATTAGTGACTCTTTAATTAAAGCATCTATGGATGGAGCTTTTCAAGTAGGAATCCATTTATCACAAACTAGTTTGTCATTCTTAATCTCTTTCACCTTGCTTTCTATGTTTTCCCTGTCAATGCCATTTATCTGTTTATTTCCATATTATGTGCTGTTGCTTTTGTTCCTCCTCTTATTATCCACTTACAGAGCAACCCTGAGACTGTTTACCTGGAAGTGAGTCTGCAGTCCCAAACACACTTAGTGGGACCTACTTCCTAGGAAACATGGTGGTCAAATAGCTCAGTTGATTAGAGCGTGGTGCTGATAATGCCAAGGTTGCAGGTTTGATCCCCATATGGGACAACTGTATATTCTTGAATTGCAGGGTGTTGGACGATGACTCTCAGGGTCCCTCTAACCCTATGATTCTATGAATTCTCTGCACAGGATTGCTCTGTATGACTGTTACTGTTCCATGCAGAAGAAGAAACAGAAGAGGAGAGGACATAATAGAATTGTTTACCTATACAAGGACCTTTCTCTGCATTAGTGGATATTCAGTGCTTCTTCACTCATTCCTACTAATGCTTCTCACTGTGATAATTATTCTCACTTTCTTTTCAAGTTGTCCTGGAAATAACTCAGATACTGGGTAAAGTGTTCCTTATGTTTGCATTCCATGATGTATGACATCAATCATGCGGTCTTGGCACAAACACTCTTCAAGCCCAAGTTCACTCTGTGTCAAGTCAAGGATGAACTGCCCCAGTGTCTCCCTGAATTCATCTCAAATTAAATAGGGAAGCATGGCATTCTGTATTTGTTTTCAAACTGCATTCCAAGAAAAGCAAGTATGTGTTTGCACATGTTTTCACTGGTGTAATAAAGGCATTCAGTTGCACGCTGTATCAAGAAACACAGATTTAGAAAGTGGTCAGAGTGTTCACTCTCCTAATATTTGCCAAATCCTTTACATCTGTTATCACGTATGCCAGGGCGTCGCCCCCAATCTCTAAATGAAAATGAAAGCCTACCAGTTACCATTTCAGCAAACCTACTATTAACAGGCTTTAAAAATAGTCAAGAAATGCTTCCAGGGGTATTATAAAAATTGGCAGCCCATTTCAGCAAACATGTTTATTACTTCTAATGGGAAGAGAAAGATTAGCATGCAGGTCATATTTTTATGGAGCAGACATTTGCACAAAGATCATGTAATCCAGCTGAAAAGCTTCAAATGAAAGTCAATTAGATGTTATTAATAAGGAACAGTGTCAAGCAGCAGTGTTATATTATCTTTTTTGATTCGCTGAATTGTTAGGTATCAATATTTTTCTAGGAAAGAGCCTGTTAAATACAAGGATTGATATGCCAAAACCAGTCAAAATAGTAGGAATGGAGAGAAACAAAATAATTTTATTTGAGGAAAGAATTATTCTAGTTCAGAGTATATTATTATTATTATTATTATTATTATTATTATTATTATTATGCTGCCTGCCTGAATGGGTTGCCCTAGCCACTCTGGCCGGCTTCCAGCAAAATATGAAAAACACTAAAACATCAAACATTAAAAACTTCCCTATACAGGGCTACCTTCAGAAATCCTCTCAAGTAATAGTTGTTTATTTCTTCGACATCTGATGGGAGGGCATTCCACAGGGTGGGCATGGCTACCCAGAAGACCCTCTGCCTGGTTCCCTGTAACTTCACTTCTCACAGTGAGGGAACTGCCAGAAGGCTCTTGGAGCTGGACCTCAGTGTCCAGGCTGAACAATGTGGGTGGAGACGCTCCTTCAGTTATACTTGGCAAAGGCCGTTTAGACCATATGTGTGTCTCACATATTTGACTGAAAGTGAAATATGCAGCACAATAAAATTAACATTAGTTAATCAGGGATATGTGTCGCCCTACTAATAGGCCTCCAATTCAAGCCATGCTTAAGTTTCAGAGATGTAACAGTTGACCTTGCCTGAAGGATCTGCTGATGAGTCTGTCCCTCACATATGACTGGATAATTTAATCACAGCAAAATCCCTCATAGGAGTCTGATTGTGGGGGGAAGGAGAGAAGCACACCCTGAAAGTTCACAGTATCCTTTCAGGATTGAATTTGTTAACTGCTTGTGGCACACGAGTGGCTCTTTCATATCCCACTACTGTGCTCCAGCACACAGTTTGTGCATGACTGCCCTAGCCCATGATCCAATGGGACCATTGATCAGTCTAGCTCAGTATTGTCTGGAAGGAGCTCTCCAGGGTGCTGGACTGGAGCTTTTCCAGCTGTACCTAGAGCTGCTGGGAACTGAACCTGGGACCTTCAGCATGCAAACCATATGCTCTGCCACTGGACTACGGTTCTTCCCCATAAGTTAACAGCAGAGGACCGCTGAGGTGAGCTGGATGCAGCTTTGCGCTTTTCCCATGTGCCTGCTTTTCTCCATAAGATGCAACTTTCGTTACATGTTCTTGGAAAGCCAATGAGTCTAAGAGCAATTAGGTCACAGCTGTTAGCTTTTCCATCAAATAAATGTTATAGTAGGCAATAAGAAATGCTACTTATGGAAGAAGGTTACACAATAAAGTTAATTACTGTCTGCTGTAGATTTCAAAATCCCTTCATCAGAATGAAAACTTATTCAGTAGTGAAGGGGGGGGAATCACCCACAATAATGTTATGCACATATAAATTAGTGTCCGTTTAGATTAGGCATACAAAAATGAAAATACAGATCACTTTCTTATTTACAACTGTGTTGCCTGGGGGTCCTGCTGGTAAGGCTGAGGTCCTGTTGTGCTTGCCTATAATAAATTCTGCGGGAATTATCTATCTCTCCTTAGCTTGAAGAGTGCTATTATTTTTGTATAAACATAGCAGGGCACAGTCCACCAAATGTTAGTTGCAACTTAGGGTGGACTGACAAGATACATGTTCAAACAATGGCTTGTATTTATGAATGAGCCATCGAGATCAAACCCCCACAGATACAATGCTTACAGTAATTTTTTTTTAAAGTGTCAGCTCCTACATTCATCAGGTGCCTTTGCAAAATCATGAGCATGGTTGTGTGGAACAAGTCTACATTCCATTAGTTTCAAGGGGATTTGGGTACAGTTATCATGTGCAAACTACCTAATAATATTATTTGTAATATTTCCATATATCATTCCCAATCAGTTCACTTTAAATACAATCAAAGGGCCAGCAAGGAAGAGAGGCTTTTAAACATTTTCCCTGCAAGCCGTTTGCTTCCATTAGTCCTTTCCTACAAGCAGGAGTGGGGGTAGCTCTGAGGAAGCAGCAAGGGAAGGGTTAAGCAATCATGTGTTCCCCTGACACACACACTCCCTTCGAGTCCTATATTCAATCTGGAAACCACTTACAGCTGCTTTGCATTTATTAAAATGTGTCTAGAGAATCCTAGAACTAACACACACACACACACACACACACAGAGAGAGAGAGAGAGAGAGAGAGAGAGAGAGAGAGAGTTTTCACTTAATAGTTTGGCTTTCACTAGGGTGTCTGGGCTGCTCCAGCCCAGATTGCAGGTGTGGGTGCTTGCATGGCTGAATAAAAAACCCCTGAAAATACTAAACTTAGCATCAAGAATATGAATCCATGTCCAGTCTTCTCCCTCACCTGCTGAAGAAGAGGAAGAGTTTGGATTTGATATCCCGCCTTTTACTCCCCTTAAGGAGTCTCAAAGCGGAAAACATTCTCCTTTCCCTTCCTCCCCCACAACAAACACTCTGTGAGGTGAGTGGGGCTGAGAGACTTCAAAGAAGTGTGACTGGCCCAAGGTCACCCAGCAGCTGCATGTGGAGGAGCGGAGACGCGAACCCGGTTCCCCAGATTACGAGACTACCGCTCTTAACCACTACACCACACTGGCTCTGCTGGTTGTTTTTGTGCAGTGAACTATTATGTACAAAACCTGTTCAGTCATATGAGTTTGGCACTTGCAATGTGAAACGTTAGGGCCTAAACCTCCCTGTGAGAACTAAGACTTAATAATCCTCCCTTGAGTCTCAGTGAGAACTTGGCCTTAACCCTCTTCCCTCAATTCTGCCTGCCCAGTGCATTTGGAGGAGAGTCTACAGCTTCATTTGCAATGTGGTACGATATATAGGGCAGATGTAGAGCCAATTTACCTAACCCCAAATTGACCTTGAGCATGTGGCAAATTCAGATTGTGTTACTGCTGATTGCTCTGTTTGTGGCCTGATCAATTTTCAGCGCATGATGAGTTGACTAGAAAATAAAAATAATGAGCCTCAACAGGTGCCGAAAACCTAGCTGGCCATAAAATGGAACAGCTGGGGAAGTGCTTCATCAGAAGTCTGGCTATGTCATGCTTTTAATACAACATTGTACTCGGGAGTGAATTTGGGATTATTTGAGTCAACCAGGAGAGAAACCTAAACAAGGACTATAGGGGGAAAAATTAGGTTCTGAGTGCATCACAAAGCAGTTACTCAGATGTGCCCTTGATTTCCCTACCCCCCCTACAGTTTCCTTTTCAGAAGCTGCCTGCATGGAACTCTACATTGCTCTTTAAACTCTATTCAGAAAGCATTGAAGAGGAGATTGGGCACCAGAGAAGCTTAATGGGAAGCATTAGAAGGAATGTAACAACACACTGGCATTTCCCATTTATTCTGCTGGACTGGAGTTTGTATTGTACATTTGCTACCTATTTTTAACTTCTATTCCTGATGTCTCCCTGTGTGTCTGCTTTTTCGTTCCTTGTTTGTTCGTAATGGCCTATAGCTAGAACAAATAAAGAATTCCATAGTAGTTCTCTCACTTTGTACAGCACTGGTACCAAACCAGCGTTTCATGTGCACTAGCCTGTGTTCAGAGAAAAGGCAAAGGAAAGTGAGTTACTTCCCCCCAAATATGGTGCAGAACAAAGGATAACAGCAGATCTTTAAGACTGAAGTCTTCCTTCCCAATGCAGTTTTTACTATCCAGATGGTTACAAAAGTTACACAGGCATGACCAAATGGATGTGACAATTATGACACCCAAATATCTTGACTCACTACATTTACTTCCTTTCTTGACTGTATTTAATGACGACATAATTAAGGAAGATAATAGGAGGTGTACTGCTATGGAATGGATATCCTTGATGTTCAATATCAGGCATGATTCGCTAGTGTAGTTCCAAACAAGTGGATGGAAACGAGAGCCTTCTTTCAAAAAATGTCTGCCCCCACCTGTTGCAAAAAGTGGCCTGCAAACACAGGGCACATTCCAGACGAAGTTAAAGAGGGTCAAGCCTCATAGCATTAAACATGCTGAGACAATTACAAAGCAGATCAATGAACAAACTGGTGCTCTCTACTATTTTGCATGCCTGGAAGCTGAATGACACAAGAAGAGATCAACATTCTATTCAATTGCTAATTAAGCATCAGCACTGCTAAATTACTTCCATCTGGACAAATGTGTGTGTGTGTGTGTGTGTGTGTGTGTGCGTGTGTTATAACATTGGAATATTCAATTATTCTTAAATTTTGTTTGCTTGAGACCACTATTCTCTTTTTCTTTTTCTTTAAGGGCCACCATATTTTAATCTGTGATTCTTTGAAAGGAAGTTTCAAAGTTAAATTCAAGAGGTGGGAGTTATCTAAGTATCCCTGTCAGCGGAAGCCTCAAGAAAAGACCTCTGCTTGCGCAAAGGTATTTCCCCCCTTTCTCTTCCCACTGCAAAATTGGCTCAGCGGTGTGGGAGTGCCCCTAGAACGGCTTTCAAGTGGTTTTACTTGTTTTTATTGTAGTAGTCTAAGCAAAAACTGAATGTGAAGGGGGGAAAGGAATGGGAGGTAGCAACTGATATTGCCAGACATATACATACTCTAAACAAAATAAAAAAATTCCTTCCAGTAGCACCTTAAAGACCAACTAAGTTAGTTCTTGGTATGAGCTTTCGTGTGCATGCACACTTCTTCAGATACCATGTATATACCATATACATACTCTGTGTCACTGAACCATAGTAGCTGTAATGTGATAATCAGCTCCAAACAGTTATGTCTTGTCAACAAATAATCTCATTGGCATCTCACCATGCAAATACAATGCATTCAATTCAGCTGTACTGGAGTGTTGAAAGAGTCTCATCAGTTTGTTCTGAAGAAAGAAACCTTCAGTATTCATCCTATTGTTTTGGTCATGGTCTGATGGACCACTTGAAAGCACAATATGGAGATAATTGGTGGTGCATGAACCACAGTCTAAGAATCAGTGGTATGTCTATTGACTCACTGGATAAGTGAAATGGATGTGATAAGCTAACAGATGTAACGGCACAACTTTAGAAGACCCAGCATTTATGGTTGTAGCATTGTATTGACAGGAGACATACATTTTGCACCACATTGCCCAAGCTATTTCATACTACATGGCCTATTTGAAGATAACTTAAATATGGAAACAAGTGTGTGTTTGTATATGGAGAGAGAGAGAGAAAGAAAGCGCAAGCAAGTGAAAATTAGTATGCTACTTCTTTTGTGTAGCATCAACCCTGTTTATATTATACCATATTATGTTGTCCACCATGTATATTCCTTCTTCTTCTTTGGCGATCACTCGTAGCCAAGTAAGATTGTCTTCCATAAACACGGTTTTAACAATGAGTCCGTAAATGACTGTGGAGGCCAATTCTGTATCCACATGTCCTTCCACTGTGGGGACATTGGTTTCTGGGTGGGAGTTGATCGTGGTGTGGATTTTCCAAGCATGCCTTCATCATAGCACGTTTCTCCCTTGCATCGTGAGTTTGAGTGTCTTCAAAGCCCATGACACCATTGGTAAAGGCTGTTTTCCAATTGGAGCGCTTGCAGGCTAGTATTTCCCAATTGTAGGTGTTTATACTACATTTTTAAAAATCTGCCTTGAGACAGTCTTTAAACCTCTTTTGTTGACCACCAGCATTACGCTTTCTATTTTTAAGTTGGGAATAGAGTAGTTGCTTTGGAAGATGATAATCAGGCATCTGCACAACATGACCGGTCCAATGAAGTGATCAACATTTTCCAGCGAAGGCCTGGCTGGGATGGTCTTCCTGTTATATACTCTGGGCTTTATGAGTTTTTAGAAGGCTTTACGAGGCATCTGACCATCACCTGCACCTACTCCAGCTGAGGCACAACACACCTGCTTCTCAAGCCACCAAGCCCCACCTGGGCTATTTCACTTTTCAGGTCAACTTTACAAGGTTTCATTTCCATTCCTCTCACCAAACTTTTTTTGGCAAGTCTGCTATAATCCTGATTGGGGAGCAAAGCACACACACCCCTCCAACAGATCCAAAGCATGCTGCTTTCTGTTTTGTTAGCCACCATGAATATGTTATTCTAAAGCAGCAATGCTGCAGCAAGCAAAGGCTCTAACAGCTCAGTCAGCTGCTAGTGGCTCCAAAGCCAGACAGGATGTGTGTGACTGCTGCCATGGAAACAAAGGGGCAGTCCATCCTTATTGAGCACAGGATATGAGCTCAGTGTGTGTCATATGACCTGTACAGGATGTACATGGGTGGAGTTTGGAGTTTCTCTCTGTTTGTTGAAGTGAGCAGACATCTTTTACTGTATGACTGCTAAAGACAGGAATAAAAGCAATGTAGATACGTTTCTGTCTGAGTCTCATTCCCCTCCCTGGGGATATGCAGGGAGGAGGAGAAGGAGGAGAAGCAGTTGGTGTGTTTTTCTCACAGCCTGAGGAAAATCGCCGGAACGGACCTCGTGTGTATTTCCTGCCGGGAGTCGCCGGAGGGAGGTCAAAGGAATTCAGCCGGTGCCTGCAGATAGGCACATACCTCTGACCGAGCCTGAATTCCAACAGAATATAGGTTTTTTAAAATAAAAAACAAACCAAGTAACACTGAAAGAGTTGATCACAAATTCTTCACAATAAAGCAAACTCCCTGTTCAGCTTCCTCCTCATGGCTCCAAATGCAGCAATCTGAAAAGTTCATCATGACAACCACTTTCAAAAGTCGCCAATTCATTGCTCGTTTCTGAAATAGATTTCATTGTTCCAAATGCTTGGAGGTTAAAACGATAGGTTTGCAATGCTTCACAGAAGCCTGGGTCTACTCTAAATTCAAATAAATTATATATTAACAGAGGCTTTTTAACAACAGCTGCAATGGCAAGGAACACTGCTAAAGTGGTCTCTCATTAAAGAAACAAATAGTTGTTGCTTAGCAACAGAGGAAATGTTTGCCTTAGCACAGATAATGTTAAGAAAGAAATTGTCCTTGAAAACCCACACTGGGTTTTAGAGGGAGGGGAGGCAAAAAAGAGATAAACATTTTTTTTTTTCTACAGGCAACATAAAAAAGGATATATTAGAAGGAAAGCCTCAGTGGCTAGAACTAATTTTCTTTCATTCTTCTCAGTTTCAATTTTTGTTATTTTTATCTATTAAGACTTTCTGTGATTGATGAGTCATAACATGAATTTTAATGGGTGCTATATGAGTGCTGTGTAATTTGCTGCTTCTTTGAACAGAAGCTGTAATAAAACCAGGCATTATTTCAATATGTTTTACCATCAAAGTTAGTTCTTTCCATAACTGCAGGGGGGGACGACCCCAAAATGGGTTATCCAGAAGGAGGACCTGCAGCAGAGATGAAAATTATGAACTTGATTATTTCCCACCACTGCCCCTTGCTGCCGAGATGGGTCAATATCAACGTGCCCATTTGGGTGAGGGGGAAATGAGCCTTACTTCCTCGGTGTGTCTAATATAACGCCTGTAATAAGTGGAGCTGTGCCAAAATGTCTCAGATGATATTTTTCTGAGAAAAATTGCTGAGATTTAGTTTTATCCCACCGCTACAGAAATTCTCTGCAGAATTTTCTCAGATATCCTCTCCCACACATTTAAAGCCCTCTTATTCAACTTTAACAGTTGGAGCTTCCCCCAAAGTATCATGGGAACTGTAGTTTATTGAGGGTTGTTGACGGTTGTTAGGAGAGCCACGTTCCCCTCACGTATTCCCCATGCATATTCACAACTGGATGCCTTCATTTGCCCTAGCTAGCTGCAATAAAACATGTACAGTGGTACCTCAGGTAACAGACTCTTCAGGTTACAGGGGCTTCAGGTTACAGACTCTGCTAACCCAGAAATAGTACCTCAAGTTAAGAATTTTGCTTCAGGATGAGAACAGAAATCACGCGGTAGCAGCGGAAGGCCCCATTAGCTAAAGTGGTACCTCAGGTTAAGAACAGTTTCAGGTTAAGAACAGACCTCCAGAACGAATTAATTTCTTAACCCGAGGTACCACTGTACAGTTTTTCCCACACAGCCACAGCAGGCGTTGTAACTCTCCATCTATGAATTCACCACTGAAGGCACATTGTCTCCTGAGACAGACAGATGCCAACCATTTGATTCCCCTACAGTTCGTAAGAGTTCCCTGAGAAGAAGGAAAGATTGTTAAACCATTCTGGAAATTGTATCTCTGTGAGGGGCATATGTTTTCGCAGAGCAGATCTGAATCAGTATTGCACATAATGGTTGATTCATCTAACCATCCCTGCCAGGAGATTTTCAAGGATTTCCACATTCACAACAGAGCTTTTTTGCATCTCTCCTCCCTCCACCCTCCAAGCCCCCTGCAATTGCCTCTGAGGGGGTGTCAGGAGACACCCCATGTTAAACAGTGCACATGGGGAAAGAGATTAGAAATCATTCCATCTGGCAAGCTGCAACGCTTGCACAGACAGAACAACTGGAAGAACATGGTTTTGAATTCAACCAAATGCCCACATTTGTGTGTTATGTTCCCCATTCAAAAGCACAGATAATTGTATGGATCTAACAGTGCACACCTATTCAGTTTTACACAGATGTAACCTTCTAAATGCTCAGTGGGACTTACTTCCAGGAAAGTGTGCATGAAACTAAATCCTTGCAGGCACATTGCATGTATTATTGGTTTAAATCACATCACATTCTCCATTCAACAGTGCAGAGCATAGTTTAAATGAAGCCAGAGCTATATCATAGTTGTACAATCCAACTGCTGCTTTTTCCACAGGTCTAAAAGTATATTTGCAAACCAGCAGTCTCTACAGATCACTTACCCACAATATACCTTTTTTAAGAATAGAAAATCACGGCTATTCATTGCATCACTGGTTGGGGAACCATCCAGTGGGAATCTGGAGGACCTCATGTTCCCCATCCTTGGTCTACAGTATTCATCTTTTATCTTGTGGGATGGAGGGCCACACAGCAATGTGAGCATCAGTAAGCAGTAGCACCACCTCCATTTTGTTTCATTTTTAAAGAGAAGCACACAGAAAAAGGTAGGACTGACAAAGCAATGAAAGAGAAAATGTAGAAAAGGCATTCTTACTGTGAATTGGTATATGAAAGAAGGGATTTCACAGTGTTCAGCTTTTTCATAATAAATTGCACATACCTGAAGTCCCTCTTGTATATAGCCATTCAAGGCAAGACTCCAAAATTATCTAAGGTAAAGGTAAAGGTAAAGGACTCCTGGATGGTTAAGTCCAGTCAAATTTGACTATGGGGTGCGACACTCATCTCCACTTTCAGGCCAAGGGAGCCAACGTTTGTCTGCAGACAGCCTTTTCTGGGTCATGTGGTCAGCATGGCTAAACTGCTTCTGGTGCACAGAACACTGTGACAAGGGCCAGAGTGCATGGAAATACCATTTACCTTCCCGCTGCAGTGATACCTATTTATCTACTTGTGCTGGTATACTTTTGAACTGCTAGATTGGCAGGAGCTGGGACAAAGCAACGGGATCTCACACCTTATGATCGGCAAGCCCAAGAGGCTCAGTGGTTTATCTGCATCCCATAATATTATCTAAACACTGAAGGCAGAAGAGTGTTATTCATTTCAGCTGCAATCCTAGAACATGGAAGGGGAAACAGCAGTCATGCAGGTGCTAATAGACTCCAGCTCCCATCAGCCCCGGCCATTGTCCTTTCTGGCTGGAAGTTCGAATTCAACATCTGGAGGGTCACAGTTTTCCCATCCTTGCTCTAGAAAGAAAAGTAAAAGAACAAAAACTTTTCTTTTTTTAAAAAAAAAAATAGGTCCAGTGATGCAGATTGGAATTAAAACTGGGCATTGGGTCTGAAAAGGTTGGAGGTTACAGCTACCTAGGGTAAAATTAATGGGTGGTGGCTTGAGATAAATTTAAGGATGAGGACTTGCCTGCTGCAGAAAGCTTTGAGTGAGAAAACTTAAAAACAACATGTACTAGCAGGCAACCTTGCCAAAGTACATTTGGGATTGAGATAGCTTCAGATAAATGACACTGGGGACTAATTCAAACTTTTCTCATTGTGTTCCCAGTAATAGCAACCATTTACGATCTTTGTTCAGCCTTCTTAGTTTCTCCCACAAGGACTTCACACAAATTCAATCTGAGGCTGCTTTTACGCTGACAAAAGCCACAAATAGCCCCAGTTGGCTGGAAGGGGCATGAAATATTGGTGAACTGAATGTTTTAGGAAAAAATAATTATCCACTTTTGAGAGGCCCGCTCTAATTCCTGCTTGTTCTTCACCAAAGACTCCACTGGTTAATAGCTCGTGTATCCAATTTGTCTAGGGGATAGTTGGCACAGAATTTACTTCCCATATCTGAAATATAGATTGGTTGATAATTGTGGCCGCTCTCTAATATAGGAATTATTATTCCAGAGCAGGAGCTGGAGCAACCAACCCTGACTCATTAATAGAAGTAAACAGTCTCACGAGGATGACTGACCACCAGTCAATAATATCGATATAAACTTCAGGAGGAATACAATCGTCAGCTGGTGCTTTATTGACCGCCCAAGGGATGGGAAGAGATTCTAGCTTTGCTGGGCAAATGTTCAGTGAGCACACTAAACATACCCAAAACGCATGCTGATCTATTAACAATGGGTTTTGTGCTGAGATATTATAACAGCAGGATTGACTTTTCAGACCCAAGACATGATCAATACACAGAGAAGTTAGGGGCTGGTTCCCTACATATCTGCAGGGATGCTCTCACCAATTGTTATGCCTCTTAGGGCCTTTCCAAATATGAGTGCTTGGAATCTCTCTCTCTCTCTCTCTCTCTCTCTCTCCTATTCATGCAAGTACACAGCTTAAGTACGTACAATATGCAGAACTCCAGGTCATCTACTTAGGTTGTGGTTTTTTGGGGTCAAATTCTTTCTTCAATTCCCCACCAACACAATGGTCAAGCAACAAACTCTTAATTCTCTTCAAATTTTTGTACTGCAGGTAGAACTCCATAACCGATTAGAGTCCTTTACCACAAAAGAAATTTTATCTTTATTTTTGTTGCCCTTTCTGTTGCACATGTTTTGGTTACATATCTGAAACAGGTTGCTGTAATGTATGAGCAGGTGCCATAGCTGGTGAACCATCCACAGTTGGAAATAGGTGCTCCTGAGCCACCTGAGCTTTCTGAGACAATGTTGGATCCAGGAGTACAAGGCAAAGCTACAGACCTACACCATTCAAAACATTTTTCTGGCATGCCAATTTTCCATGAGCAGGCAATGTTTTCCTTTGGAAGAACATTACTTCATGAAATTGCCCATCTCCACTATGACTTGTCCAACAGCCCCAGAAGAGTTATACCAAATGGTTTTTGATTGTTGCCATATTATTATTATTATTATTATTATTATTATTATTATTATTATTTCTACCCCAGCCACTCTGAGTGGCTTTCAACAGAACATTAAAAACAGACATTAAAAACAATCATTAAAACAAACATTAAAAATTTCCCTAAACAGGGCTGCCGGGCTGCCTTCAGAAGTCTTCTAAAAGTCGGATGGTTGTTTATTCTCTTGACATCTGATGGGAGGGCATTCCACAGGGTGGGTGCCACTACCAAGAAGGCCCTCTGCCTGGTTCCCTGTAACCTCACTTCTCACAGTAAGGGAACCGCCAGAAGACCCTCAAAGCTGGACTTTAGTGCCTGAGCAGAATGATGGGGGTGGAGACACTCCTTCAATAGTCATTGCTATTGTTTTTGAGGATATGATGATGGTGATGGACTTATTAGTTGCCTTCTGCACCATTTTGTCAAGGAGATGTACAGAAAAAAAACCAGTTAAAAACTATGGCCATGTAAAGTAATAAAAGCATTCTTGGAAATGATATATAATGAACTGGGGGGGGGATGTTTAAAATAACATTTATTTTTAAAAAACCCCAGAAGCTTTTTTATTAGGAATTGTAGGTACTGATACTGCAAAGGAACAGAAAAGACTTTTTATGTACCGTATTTTTTGCTCTATAAGACTCACTTTTTCTGAAATATACTCAGAGTCGCAAAGTGATTTCATGCTCTTTATTCAGCTCATAGTGGTGAGGAGGAATGAATGAAAGTCCCCTCAAAGTATCTGCTTTATATACATTATTTACACAATGGGCTGCACATGATTGGCTAATTCTGGAATTCTACTGTAAGCCAATCAGGTTGTGGATTCACTTATATCTGGAGCATGATTGGGTGGTTTCTGCCAACCAATCATACTGCTGCATTGTTCTAGGACCAATCAGACTGCTGCAATTTGGATCCTATTGTTCTAGGACCAATCAGACTGCTGCAGTTTGGATCCTATTCAACTCAGTACATAACATTTTCCCTCCTAAAAAGTAAGGGGAAATGTGTGTGCGTCTTATGGAGTGAATGCAGGCTGCGCAGCTATCCCAGAAGCCAGAACAGGAAGAGGGATCACTGCTTTCACTGCGCAGCGATCCCTCTTGCTGTTCTGGCTTGTGAGATTCAGAATATTTTTTTTCTTGTTTTCCTCTTCCAAAAACTAGGTGCGTCTTACAGTCTACCGCGTCTTATAGAGTGAAAAATACGGTATGTGACAACAGCCGCACAGATGCTACTAGCCAAGAGACGGAAAGAAGACAAGGCCGTGACCAGAGAGGAATGGCAAACCAAGCTGATGGAATATGCCAAAATACCAAAACTGACTGGAAACCTCAGGAACCAAGAAGACAAAAACTTTAAGAAAGAATGGGGAAAATTTATAATTTATCTAGGCGACCACTATAAGCAAGTGAAAATATTAGCAGGATTTTAATAACACTTGTAATGTAACCACCACTATAGATAATACGAACAGATACAAAATATGGACTATGAAATAATATGGAGTGGAAAATGTTGGCAATCAGACCCATGGAGGAGGTGGTGGGAAGTTCTGGAGATTCTGCGAATTCTCTAAATGTGGATATTTTCTTGATATTGTTAAAACATTACACTTGTAAAATCAAATGAAAATTATTATTATTATTATTATTATTATTATTATTATTATTATTATTATTATTTAAAAACCCACAAAAAGTAGATACATTTAAAACAATAGACACATATGGCAAAGACCCATTCATTCACTGGGAAAGCTGAGAAAGCCTGATGGATTTAAAAAAAAATGTATTTTTTGCTCTATAAGACTCACTTTTTCCCTCCTAAAAGGTAAGGGGAAATGTGTGTGCGTCTTATGGAGTGAATGCAGGCTGCGCAGCTATCCCAGAAGCCAGAACAGCAAGAGGGATCGCTGCTTTCGCTGCGCAGTGATCCCTCTTGCTGTTCTGGCTTCTGGGATTCAGAATTTTTTTCCCCTTGTTTTCTTCCTCCAAAAACTAGGTGCGTCTTATGGTCTGGTGCGTCTTATAGAGCAAAAAATACGGTACATTCAGTGGTTTCCAGAAAATGCAGATAGTAGGCACATACCATACATTGACAGGAATGCAATTCCACAAAACAGGGGCAGCCATACTGAAAGTCCTGCTCCAAGTTACCGCAGTTCAGGCTTCAGAGATCATTGGCTTCTGATGCCTTTTCTGATGGTATAGCTTGGAGTTCTGAGGTAATAAGATACAAAGGCATTTCACCCAGACTTAGTGAACGCCGCCTTCTCTATTCAGCATACAACATCACTAAGGAAGAAAGGGAACAAACCTGCTAATACGTTTATTCACATCAGAATTTGTGGGATGTTGAGCATTGCTGTGGCCATCAAAACAATTTTTACTTCCTTAGGGTCCATGTATCCATATTCTTACATAGATCCCGAAATCATAGATATGAAGATTTGTAGCACTTCCCTCAAAATAATCAAAGAATGGGTCTCACTGTTGTAAGCCGGCAAAAAATGAATAACGTCCCTGAGAAATGTGTATTCAACCTTTTCAGTCAATAGGAACTCCAGAATATACTTGGCAACTTTTTCTACTGTCCGGTTACTTCGATAATCACAATCATTGCTCCTATTATTTTCTTTGCGGTAGGTTAAGCCTATTGATTTTTGTCCTGCCCCCCAGTGGCAAAATGGAAGAATTACTTCTTCTCTAGGTTTACAGTTCAACTTCTGTCTTCTTAATATGTCGGGCTCTGTACTTTCCATCTTTCTTAGTAGGATTTGCTCTCTTAGACCTTAAATCATCTTAGCTGTCTTCATCTAAAACCTCTGTAATTTTCAACCTCTTTGATTATTTACATTTGAGCCTGAAGCATTTTTGGATGTTTCGGTTTAAGCTTGCAACAATTAAACCACTTACTCTAGGAAACGACTTTTTGAAATGGTAATGATCTTTGACAGCTATTTCCTCAAACTGAACATGCTACAAGGGCATTTTTGAGTCAGTGGGACTCTTTTGGTAGCAAATTGATTAGAGGTCCAAGAACCTTATTATCAGTGTGTGTGTGTGTGTGTGTGTGTGTGTGTGTGTACACACAAAAAAACCCATCAACCATGAGATAAACCCTCAAACTTCAACAGGTATCTTTTGACAACATATGATTGGTATAATATACGTATTATAAAATAGTCAAATCATAATTGATAATTTTATATTTTTCAATGGTAACAGTGTTCCCCCTCCATTTGAGCCCTAGAGGGGCAAGGGGTTGCATGGGTAAGCACTGTATCCATTATTGGAAGCAGACTTGAATCCCCTAATGTAACTTGAAGGATAAATTCAATTTCGAGCCCGAGCCCGAAAAACCCAGACATTTCTTTTAAAATGTGAAAATCTGCCAGGATGGGCATTTGTCCCCCAAAAGAGGACATGTCCAGGTTTTCCCGGACGTATGTCAACCCTACTATAGGAGGCAATATATTGGTAGATGGGTATCAGAGTTAGTAAAATGATTTCCCCCTCCCAAATAGGATTCACCCCGCTGATCAATAAGGCATTTGACTATTTGATCATTGTCGCTTATCATTTTCTTTGGCCTGGTGTAACACATTGTAATGATTCTTGATAAATGCTGTAACCTGCTACTGTGATTGTAGCCATATTTGACAATGCCCTTGGGCCAGATTCTTAACTGGTATGAACAGATTTCAGTACGGGATTAAAATTGGCATTGCCAAGCCACCGTACACATACATCATGCAGTACCAGCGCAAGCTGGAATCAGATCAGGATGGGTGTGTGTAATGGAACATTGTGCTACATGCTATTTTTCAGAATTGATGGATCCTGTCTAAAACAATGATTTCCGAGCTACCCAAGAATGACATTTACAATTACCTTCAAATGAGGGTTCGGTTTCTTGGCAAAGGATCATATTCTAAAAAGCCAGAGCAGCTAAAATGTTGCTTCCATATATTGATTTTCTCAATCTAGCAATGCTTCAGGGGCCTGGCTGGATAGATAGATTACCACAAGATCTATTTCTAGGCTGCAGCTCCAAAAGCCATTATATCTGGACGATGCATTGATGAGTCCAAACCTTTAATGATATCAATAAAACAGTTAAATATGATTATCACCTTGCATTACTTGTGACTGCTCTTAATCTGCGCCTCTTTACTGAGTACACTTGTAGCATTGAAGGAGAACCAGCTCTGTTTTCAATGATGCCAAGAAATTTGCTGGAAGAACAGAATAAGGGAAGGGGGAGTGCTTTTGCTTCAAATACTCCACGTCATACTTACTAGAGACATGTGCCTATACTGGACAGAAACTAGCAGGCATTTGCCATCAATGGCAATGGCCCCAGACTACTACTAGACTGAGAAAATCTGTATATGGAAGCAACATTTTAGAATAAGATTCTAAAATGGCAGAGCAGCTAAAATGTGCAATAAACCTAACCAAAACAGTACAATAAACTTAACCATTTTGAGCTGTCTCTTAACTTAAAGGTGAATCTAATATAAATCAGCATCTTAGGTGGTGGCTGAATCTTTGCATTAGGTATGCAAGATGCCAGAAGAAACCTAGCCAAACTTCTGCTGAGCTTGCTGGATCCGGGCCCTTCTTTGATTCTGAACTAGGTCCCACATCCTTGTACAGTGGTACCTCAGGTTACATACGCTTCAGGTTACATACACTTCAGGTTACAGACTCCGCTAACCCAGAAATAGTACCTCGGGTTAAGA
Organism: Podarcis erhardii; assembly: GCF_964252035.2. Lineage (NCBI taxonomy): Eukaryota > Metazoa > Chordata > Lepidosauria > Squamata > Lacertidae > Podarcis > Podarcis erhardii. The sequence goes on along the minus strand of NC_138512.1, from coordinate 24,149,932 downwards.
ACTTTGCTTCAGGATGAGAACAGAAATTGGGCTCCGGCAGCGTGGCAGCAGCAGGAGGCCCCATCAGCTAAAGTGGTGCTTCAGGTTAAGAACAGTTTCAGGTTAAGAACGGACCTCCGGAACAAATTTAGTACATAAATTGTGCCTAGCTCTAGACTCTAGCCTGTACTCTGTCCTTTTCTGTACTTCCACTCCATCTTTCCCCAATTAAAGGGTCCTCAAGACACACATTTCTTGAAGAGCCTTAATTTAAAATAGTGCTTTCCCTACATCTGATAGTGTCATTGTATTACCTAATTAGAGTGTGAATTATCTGGAGCACACACTTAGGAACACAGCAAGACACCATCCTCCTTTCGGCTTGGGGCATAACCACACCATAGGTATGATTATTTTTGGCAATAATGCAAATAGCATATTTGGGTTAAAGTGATGAATTGGAGCTAAATTAATAAGAAAGAGAACTTAGATTTTTCTGTAAGTCTCTGATGCAGTGGTTTTCTTGGAAAAGATATTCTCTCTTATTTAATTGTGAAAGCATGCCTCAAAAAAAATCTAGGGCATCTCCTTCCCCTTCCCCACCCCCACCCCAGAACGAATGATTGCGACATAGCAGTTACCATGGAGAGTTTGGATGGGTTTGTGACATGCGATTCTCATCCAGTAATGAATCTCGCAACGTCCTCATCTGCTTCTTCTTTCCACATTACTGTATTGCTAGATTAATTATTGACAGCTTGTTCTTCTGCTTTTCAGCTTAGTTGGAAGGGAATCACAAAACAGATTTTGTCCTGGCTAGAAAGCAAAAGCGATATTGCACATTCAAATGGTAAAGATAATGTTGCATAGGCCATTTTAAGTTGACTGCACTTTTTACTACCATGGAAATGGCTCTATTAGCATTTGTCAGCAAAACCTAAGCTGTGGAAATGAGCCTATTTGGGCCAGTTAAAACTACATGAAATATGTATCGGCAGATTCCGCACTGGTTCGGCATGCAAGCGCTGTGTGCTATATAACAAACCCTCATTTGCACAACAAGCAAATTGCTCTCATCTCTGACATATTTTGCTTCTGTCCACAATGACATCTCTTGGGTTATAGGCATAGCTGTCAACTTTCAGATTTGAAAATAAGGGATCAGCAGCCTCAAAAATAAGGGATCAGCAGCCTCACCTGTCCCGGGGACCGTCTACGGGATATCTAACAATCCAGGATAGCAGCGGGAAATGGCGCTGGAATAAGGGAATTTCCCACAAAAAAAGGGAAGGTTGACAGCTATGGTTATAGGCAGCATAGCTCAGTTGCTTAGAGTGTGGTGCTGATAACCCCAAGGTTGCAGGTAAGGGACAGCTGCATATTCCTGAAACAGAGATGTGAAGCAACAGGCCCTCAAGATCTGTTTATATACATATACAGAGAATCATAGAACTGTAGAGCAGGAAAGGACCACAAAGATAAACTAATCCAACCCCATGGAATGCAACTGCATTGGGTTGAACTAGATGATCCTCAGGGTCCCTTCCAACCCTATGAGTTCTGTGGGTTTTATGAATGACTGGTGGGGTGATGTAGGTGGGGCTGCATTGCTCTCCTGTTGCCTGCACCCAAACTGAATGGTGCAGCTTTGCTGCTAGATTGTGCACTCTTCAATCATTAAAAAAAAAGGAAGTTATGTAATTTTTATCAACAACCAAGAGCAGAAGATTGCAGCCCAGTGTATAAAATGGAACCCTTTGATATGTTCGAGGGCAGACTGAAAACAAAAGCTTTTCTTCTTTTTATCATTAAAAGTGCTGCCAGAAATCCCTCTTCTTTCAGGGAAAGTGGAAGCTTGGGATGGGGAGGGCTCCTGTGTCAAGAGTTAAAGATTAAAAGGGGTGGGGGGAAGAGAAGAGAAGACTCTGAGTTGTCTGTGGAGAGACCAAATGGACTTTATCAAGAGCCCCATGCTGGCAACCCTTTGCTGTCAGCGTCTGTTTTCAATCACATATTGCATTCTGTTGTTTTGATGTTCAAATCCATTCCATCCAGTGCTTGTCTGCAAACACCGCAGCTCGCATACTGATGAGGGTACATTCGAATCGCGTCTGCTGTCCAATTAGTTTGCCTCAAAAGAGAGAGAGAGAGAGAGAGAGAGAGAGAGAGGAGCAAGATCTGAAGCTTTCTAACCAGTCATTCGTGCACCAGTTAGGTAACTGGGGGATGTATATACTGTAATGGAAATTGTCCCCCTGCACCAGCCATTTTAGACACATCCAGAAGATCAAGAAGGCATGGCTCAGAAGCTAAAGGGAGGAAAGAGCAAATCCTTTTTTTGCAGTTTCTGCTGCTACAATTTTTTAAAGAAAGGACACAGGGCATTCAGCCTTGCTCAGGACACGGATTTAGAGCATTGCTGAATGTGGGATGTGATACAGAGCTGAAATTTTATCAGATCTTATGTGGTTAAGGAGTAGTTCCTCACAGAATCTTAGCACCATTTTCCATGGAGGCTATGGACCACAGAAGGCCAGGCCCTTAGGATATGCTACCATGAGTCAAGTCTATACTCCAGAATTTCTACAGATGATAACCAGAGCTGGAGGTAGAATAGGAGCCTTCAACAGGGGTGCCAACTTGAATAAAATATGGTGGGGCCCAGATAAGCCCCTCCCCCCATAATCAATCACATGATGCAGTTCACACACACCATTTGAATTGAAATGGCCATCAAATATTTTATTGTGGGGGCCAAAGCCCCCACAGTCACTAGGAGTTGGCTCCTTCGGCCTTGAAGGCAGTGGGGTAGAATGGAGCTTGAGTACCACAGAAGATGATTCTGTTCTATTGACCAAGCAAGAGACAGAGGCTCTGGTTTTTAGCAAATGTGTAAGTACATGTGCACAGAATGGCTCACCTGGTAGAGCATGAGACTCTTAATATCAGGGCCATGGGTTTGAGACCCACATTGGGCAAAAAGATTCCTGCATTCCAGGGGGTTGGATTAGATTATCTTTGTGGTCCTTTCCTGCTCTACAATTCTATGATTCTCTGTATATGTCTATAAACGGGTCTTGAGAGTCTGTTGCTTCACATCTCTGCTTCATTCTAGGCCTAGAGAAACTCCTTGCCTGAACCCACAGAACCCTGGCCATTTTATCTTGACATTATCGTTCACTGAAGACTATATTGCCACACATTTCTTTAGGATTCCCATCAGAAACATCTACATCTTTTCATGCATGGCTAAGTTACCTCCTCCGAAACAACAGCAAAAACACGATTGTATAAAACTAACCTAGAATTTCCCCATCATACAATTACTTACATAGCTACTCAAAAAAGTATCATTAGGGAAAACCAGTACTAAAATTTCAATAAAGCCTGCAACATTTTCAATTAAAAACCTCTATTTTAATGTCCTTCACCTTCCAGAAAGGGCAAAAGATAAAATTAAAAATTGAACACTTTTATATCACATCTGTTTATTGCAACGAGGAAGAGAGATTTAAGTGCATGCTTAACTCTCCAACTGAAACCAAAGACATAGTACTGGCTGGATTGCCCCCATTATTTTTATACCCCATTATACTGAGAACTTACAGTGCAAAGAGGAAACGTGCAAAGGAGCTTAATCTTAACAACTTGCTTAACCGTATGGAAAATAAATGAATGTGCTGTAACTGCCTATTTTAACAACTATGAACACAGAGTTGTTAAAAAGCCATGGCTTCCCCCAAATAAAGTGTAGTTTATTAAGGGTGCTGCGAGTTGTTACAAAAGTCCCTATTCTCCTCACATTTCTCAGAGTAGTTTAACAATCAATCCCTCCTCCTAGGAAACTCCAGAAACTGTAGCTCTGTGTCGCGAATAGGGGCTTCTGAACAACTCTCAACACCTTTGGCAAACTACACTTCCCAGGATTCTTTGGGGGAAGCCAAGACTCTTTAACGTGGTATGATACTGCTTTAAACCTATAGTGCATATGGAGCCACAGTCCATCGAATGCCAATGCAATGCAAACATGATCGGCAATGGCATTTGTCAGAGCCACCCGAGGTCCCAGCTCACAAGAGACCAAAGTCCAGTCCAAGTTATGTACAAAAGGATTTATTGAAGATCATTGTAGCCATTACATCCCAACTCCGTGGCTCCGCATCTGTTACCCTTAGATGTTAGAAGTCCCCTCTGAGTCCGTCCCTCCCCTGCACCAATTTAAGAGGCTTGTACTGCTCCACCTTTTCCTCTCTTTCCTTTTCCGCAGGGTCTTCCTGCCCCCCTGTCTTCCCTCTTTCCGGGACTCCCCAGAGGCTGAGTCTTCTCCCGCCTGCTCCCCCCTCCTTCGTGCTTTGGCACCAGGCTCCTCCTCAGAGCTCTCCTCATTTCCGCGCGCCTCTATATTTGAACTTGGCGCGCGTACGTTGCCTCTGACCTTCCTTTCTACAGTTACGCTGCTCTCGGTACTACACTCCTCCCTTTCAGGCAGGACGTCTTGCTCCGAACTCCTCCCCCTTCCTCCTTCCTGTCCTGCTCTTTCTGACACACTGGCAACTCCCCCCCCTCCACTCCGTTCCGACGGGGGAGCTGGTCCCGCTTGGCCACTCCCACTGGGGATTCCCTCTTCGTTCCCCTCTTTCTGACTGCTTCCCTCTCTATTGCCCCTTGGCCTGACCAGGGGGGCTCCCTTCTGGGAATCCTCTGATTCGCTAGACGGACTTTGGGACAACCTCGGGTCGTTGTTGTCCTCTTCCTCGTCGCCCTCGCTCTCTGTCTCCTCTCTCCCTAAAACCCTGACAGCATTAATTACCGTATTTTCGCTCCGTAAGACACATTTTTTCCTCCTAAAAAGTAAGGGAACATGTCTGTGCATCTTATGGAGCGAATGTGTGGTCGATCGCTGGCTCCCTTTCTGGCTCCACCCCCTTGCCCAGGCCTCCATTGTTGAACGTTCTGCAGACGGAAGCCGTTTGTTTCACCAGCAACACGGCTGATTAGATTATCTGTTTGGAAACTGTAGAATCGGCTCCCTTTCCTTTCCTAAAGAAGTTGCAGAACTGTGAGTTGAACCCCATAAAAACAGGATTTTTTCCCTTTGCAAAGTAAGCTCAACAACTTTGAGCTGGTCCTCAAAAAAACGGGGCTTTCCCCCTTTGCAAAAGAAGCTGCACAACTGTGAACTAATCCCCCCCCCCCAAAAAACGGGGCTTTCCCCCTTTCCTCCTCTAAAAACTAGGCGCGTCTTATGGCCAGGTGCATCTTATGGAGCGAAAAATACGGCACCTAATATCCACAGCTCTGGAATCCAGTGTCAACAAATGCTATTTAAGGCTTATCCACACTTTCTTTTTCTCCACTCTTTAGAGCTCTGTGCCCAAGTACCCTTTTTTGACGTTTGCTCCAATTCAGCTTTAAAAAGCGGGTTTTCATGGGGAGAGGCCAGGGGTGGGGTGGGGTGGGGTGAGGTGGGGAACACAGAGCATTAAAGTGTGGAACTCTGCCTGGAAAGAGCAGAGGAAAAGGTATGCATAAGCCCTTACATTCGCAGGAAGTAAACCTGGTCTTAACAATGAGTGAATATGTACACAGCTGTAATTTCTGTAATTCTGCATATTCTGCATTTTTAAAAAAATTGAAACGAAAATTTGGGGGTGAAAATTCTCCGGCATTCCTAGTCTGGATCCAATCCAAAGTTCTCCATTAAAACTACGCCTTGCTTATATTTGCAAGGGAAGCAAAACACACACAAAGTTTTTATTCCCCTCCCCTCCTCAAAAAAAAAAAAAAAAAAGCTTTGCTGTTGTCAATTTACCAACACACCCTGTTTCAGAAGCCATTTAAGGACAGGCTTTTAATGAATAACGCAGACAGCCATGGTCCTTAATGTGAGAATAGGGGCGTTGCAAGAACACTGAAGAGGGTCCGTAAGTTCTCCTGCAGAATACTGGAGGGTATGTGGCACATACTGTACATTCGCCAACTCATTTATTCCTTTCCCAAGTTGGTCAAAGCTTAATTGTGTTATGTGGAGCTAATGAGGAGGAAAAACATCCCAGGGACTCGGAGGTAGCAAATGAGCAATAAATGAGGTTCACACTAACATGGAAATGAACCTTATATTAACCTACTGAAGAGCTTAAAATATGAAATATGCCTAGATTGTAGGGGGAGGGGATGTCACCATTACTGATTTGCCCAAATATCCTAGACCACTCTGTACAACCTTCTCATCTGCTTTGGCTAGGGAGGGAAGGGAAGATATCCAAAGATCGTTTAGACGAAGCAAATCACGCTGCTCCAACCCTAGCTGTGGTGCAGCTGTTGGAGATGATGAAATTCAGCTGCCTTCTGCCTGTAATAGATGGGAATTGCAGTTTTTAAGGCACACAACAAATCTGACCTACAGCACAGAGCACCTGAGCACTTTGTAAATCTACTCTGTCAAGGAATCACCACCACTGAGCATATGACACATCCAGGGAGAGCCTATATGTCAGAAAAGTGCAAAGGATTCACATTCCAGATGTTTAAAGGGCGAACTTTCCATTACGAAAGAAGAGATGCTTAAATAAATGGCCTTCCTTGACTATTGGACCAGCCTATCCAGATATCTAGAATGCTAGTGTGTGTTTTAATCTGTTTCCAGTTTGTTGCTGATTTTAATTTTCTGAAAACTGCTGTTTTTACTGTTTTCTTTTTCTTTTTTTACAAGCAAGTGGTGCATAAATTTTATAAAATAAATAAAATACTGCCATGCAAATATGTCCCAGTTATTTTCATGTGTATTCTCACATCGTTGAAAAGCTACATTGCAAAGTTAGAGTACTTACCTGCAAAAAAACCACACCTCAGGTATGCAACATAGACTTGAACAGTGCTTTCTCATTTGTTATTAAGCACATTATTTCAGGTTAGTGTTCCTGGATCCTCCCATTCATTTTTTTAAGACACAGAGAGGCACAACTTTGTGTATACAACTTTGGCTGGAGAACCGAGTCATAAAACTCCAATGTCCATTTTTGGTCCATGGACTGTTTTGAGAGTTTTGCAAATTCAGTAGGTTCGTTTTTAAATGCATGCCAAACTGAATTTCTCCTTCATGGCTACTCCCAGCTCGCCATAAACTAAAAGAAGCTTGTAGATTACACATTTTCCCACAACAATGAGAAGTGAGGGAAAGAGGTGCAGCTCTCTGGATTTCTGCCAGAATAAAGCTGGGAATAAAGACCCAAAGCCCTAGCAAGACAAAAAGTAGCAAAATTCACATCATCTGCAATTGTTGGAAGCATGATGGCCAAACATCTAACGCCAAAATTATTTCAGTAAGCCTACTGAAATTTCTGTACTTTCCTAGGCAGAGTGTACTAAAATGAAACTGTCTGGTCCACTTTATTCTGTCTGGTCCACAACAAGCCAGCTAAGCTGAAAGCCCCCAAATATTTATTTATAAAAGTCACTTATCACATAAGAGGAGCAGACCAACTGGCCCATCTCTAGCCCAGCATCTGGTTATCTCAGTGTTCAGCTAGATGCCCATGAGAAGCCCACAGACAGGACATGAGCACAGCATCACCCTCATCACTTCAATTCCAAGCAACTGCCATTCAGAGGCATGCTACCTTTCTGCCCAAGATACTCGAGGCAAGGGAAATACATAGAGCACACACAACAGTAATACAAAATCAAACAGTGTGAGGTATCAACTGCAGCAGAGAGATAAAATAATGGCAGATGAACTCTGGCTCCTGTATCAATAAACAAGTTTTATTGGTCTACCTAAAATTAAGTCCAGCAAGGGGGAAGCTCCCAAAATCAACATGGCACAAGAGCAAGCCGTAAGTGGCTGCAGAAACAGATGCATTCAAAGTGCAAATTAACCAGACTCCCCTATTTATTCACAGCTGACGTTTCCTTCAAATGCACACACACTTTTTTCCAGCGAAGGAAAAAACGAGCTTCATGAGCTGAAATTATCTGCTAACTTAATAAATTTTTGAGTGAATCACTTTCTGTGCCCATTCATGAAATGCTCTTGCACTGTGCCAAAAACTGACGACAGGCTTCCTTAAGGAGACTAATCTGAAATAGCAGTGCCACTGCATACATATCTGTGCGTAGGACCAGGAAATCTTGCTACTTGGAATGAGGTTAGCCAAAACTGGGTCCCCAGGAAATTCATTCTCTTGCAATCTGACTATGTCATGTGGGCGATTTGCAACTGTAGTCATAACCCATTGAAATCAGTGGATTTACCGGTAAGTCTAGGATTTCAGATGCTCAAGTCTGAATATGACTAACACTGGACAGTACTCTGTAAATCTATCCCCCCTGTCAGCCTTACTGAAAACACTTTCCCAAAAACTTTTACTGAACCTTAAGTGTTATTACTTACACCCACACACCCACACACCCACACCAGCATTTGAGTATGGAAAGAATATTGAATATTGAAAGAATATTGAAAGAATTGTGTCTTTTCTTTCCTGTCCTTAAAAGAATATTTTGATCAGCTTTTCTGGCAACTGTTTCTCTTTATCCTTACTTAAAATAAAATAAAAAATACCCAGCACAAACGCCATCCTTAAAAGAGTGTAAGATTTCACGGATAGTTTTGTTCCATGCCTTTTCACATTTCGCTTGAAGTTGTCGAGCGTTTGTCCTTTCAAACCATCTCTATCTTGGAAATGTTTGAAAAAAAGATTACACTGTAATAGGACTATCATTTTTTACTTACCAATGGGCACCAGCAGTCTTTAAGTTTATGCATCGTATACTCTGAAATCAGTCCAAACACAGCCATCGCTCTCTAGCTTCCAGTTATCTTTCCCATAAACACACATTCTCGCTTTTCTAAAAAGAAATAAACAGGTTCCTCCCACCCCTGCTATGATTTATGGCGGCATGGAACGGTTTGATGTTTATGGCAAACAAACGTTACTGAGTAATATTCTGCATTGCAGAAGAGTTACTTACTTCTCAATGGGAGCCATAATCCACTGCTAGCAATTTCAAACCCAAAGAGAAAACTTCTAAGAAGAAAACTTAAAAGGTGTGGTTGCATTTGCATCTAATTGCTGTTGCTTTTTACTGAATCCCATTAGCACAACGGATGACAGAAGGCACCCATTGTTTTGTTTCTGATTTTCTCCAAACTGGAAGAGGCAGCGCTGATCCAGCTGTGGAAAATCAACCTAGGATGTAGCCTGGAGTGCCAGTATTCATTCATTCATTCATTCGTTGATTGCTTACATTTATATCTGCTCTGGAGGCAGAACAATTCTGGACTTCGTAACACCAACTCCATTTGAAAGCCAACACTATCATCCTAATTCTTTAACTGTTTTTCCAGTGGGAAGATTTGCAACCCGAACGGGGCATAAAGTGATACCTGTGGCACAGGGGAAAATGAGTTGAGCTAAGATGGCCATTTTATTTAAACCACATCAGGATCTGCAGAGGGACAATGGCAGTGCAGGAAACTAATAACTCAGAAGTACCTGCCATCAGGTGAGTCAGCCCCTACCCATGGAGCGTGCTGTGCAGGAGTGGGTCACCAGGTGGGATAGAGTCACTATGCTAGCTTCTTAGCAGGTGGACCACTGTTCTTTACCAGCAGGGGCAGTGAGCAGGTCAGTGGCAGGAGCACAGGATTGTCTCCGCCACTGCATTTGCACAGTGCCAATCTCCCTGCCGCCTCACCTGTCCCACCAAGCAGCAGTGGGAAGCCAACTTAGCAGCCCCACCCAATGTGCTGCTTCTAGTGGCATGAGTTGCCATTTCTTCTCCTTGCAAGCCACACCCATGAAGGTGAGTAGATAGGTATTCCTGATGCATCCCTTCCTAGGGCCTCACAGCAGAGGCAGCTTTAGGGGAGTACGACTGGTTCAGTCACAATGAGTGCAGATCCTCACAGCCTCTGCAGGGGTTGTCACATCTGTTGGTGTAGAATGGAAGGCGAAAGGCAGGGTGGATGCTGAATTTTGGTGCCGCTGAAATGTGAGACCCCAAGGTCCACCGCTGCTCACAGCTCCAGTCAGGTGTGATGGAATAACTTCTGGGTGTGAAGCACACTTCCGCCCATAGATAAGCCACAGCTGTCTGAACGCCATGCCCTCTATCTAACCTTTGGCTTTCACAGTGGTCTGCCATGCCCTGTCTGTGACCTTTGTCTCCTTCGTTTAAACATTGTTCAGGGGGAAAGTGACGCGGTGGAAACAGTTGCCAAAATAACTTTGTACCACCCCACAATTGCGTGATCAGAAGATGTGTAAAGGGCGCAGTCCAAAATGTATCTGACTGGTTTTGCATATTGTGCTAATAAAAAGAGCCTCTGCAGAGCTAGCTGGCAGCTTGCTTATGCACAGCTCACCTGCATGATCAACTCCTGTCTCGTGTCCTTCACTTCACAGGTGAGACAGGTTAACCTCAAATACACTTTTTATCCACCCATGAGTCCCATAGCTCTGAGCAGCAAATCCTGGGAAGTGTCCATCGCTCTCAAAGTTGCCTAAGTATGCTCACCTAGGCTGAATCTACACTGACCTGTTTAATGTTATTAGAATGATATTAGATATATCATTCTAAAACAGGCATAGGCAAACTCAGCCCTCCAGATATTTTGGGAAAACAACTCCCATGATCCCTAGCTAACAGGACCAGTGGTCAGGGATGATGGGAATTGTAGTCCCAAAACATCTGGAGGATCAAGTTTGCCTATGCCTGTTCTAAAACATAATATGGCATACTTGTAAAATAATTTGTTAGCCATTTTGATGGGGGAAGGGGACAGAGCTATCTTCCTACTGCTGGTTGCTGGTTGCCCTGCAGGGTCCTCAGTTGTCACAATTGAATAATGCATTATGAATGTTAAAAGAAGAACATCATGTGTCCATCTACATTATGAAAACTATTCCTTAACCCTTCCTTAATGTTACTGTAGATCTGCCCCTAATCTCACCCCTATCTAATCAATTTCCTCACACCTTCCTGCTTCCAAAGTGACCAAGTAACCCAATTAATGGCACACTCATATCACGTGCATGCCTGCCCACCCCCAAAAATCAGGCATATGGTACAGCAGAAGTGAAAAACATGCCCACAGGGCCAAGACTCAGGCTGGCAACAAATTTCTATGCTGCTCTTAAGGAACTTCTTCAATCTGCACAATAGCACAGAATGGGAGTGGGTGAGTGGATGGGTACCAGTCCTGTCTTTCCTCCATCCTGGCTGCAACACACAATCCTTGCTACAAGGTGCAGGATCAGGCAGTAGAGCAGCATTCTGCACGGCCATGCAAACAAATGGCTGACTTATACAAAAGGGAAATTTAACAATGCTGGAATATAAAGAGAGTTAGGCGCAGATCAAAACAGGGCTGCCTGTATAGATATCCATAAGCCTTTCATTTTCTATTCTCTTTCACTCTTGGTTGCTGTCACTCTGGGAAACTCCTGGTTTGCAGGCAATGAAAAGGGCATGAAAGGTTATTTTCTGCAAATTGTGCAGGAAGTGATTTTGCCTATTTTTACTTAAAAAGGAAGAAAAGGCCCTCTCCTCTCCCTCCAACCCCCCATCCCTGATTTTGTACCAAGGTGGCAAATGATCCGAATTATGAGCAAAGGCCAAAACTAACTATATGTTGGGCAGTGCAAGCAAATCTCTGCCTGCCGTTCTCTTCAATCCCAGAGGAGCATTAAGACTTATTTGATAAGACTACCTACAAATCGCTGGAAGGAAGTCAGGTTGCTACATGCTGGGCTTAACTAGGCTACAACTTTATTTGAGCATAGAAATTGCAGAGTATAAATGGAAAGCCCAGCCGTACAGTGATCTCTATATTACCTCCAATGCTCCCATAGGCATTAGATATGGAATGTACCTGGGGTGGGGGTGGTCTCCTGTAGGTCATACAAACTGTTTCGCTTCTGTGTCCAGGATCCAAAGAACTACTCTGCATGTGCCATGGGGGCTGGGCAATATTCAGTGGGATTTTAACAAATTCTCCCTCCCCCTTTCTAACAGCAGACTCTGCCCCACCACAGGGACCATGTCAAAAATGCTGTATTTTTCACTCTATAAGACTTATTTTTTCTCTCCTAAAAAGTAAGGGAAAATGTGTGTGCGTCTTATGGAGCGAATGCAGGCTGCACAGCTATCCCAGAAGCCAGAACAGCAAGAGAGATTGCTGCTTTCACTGTGCAGAGATCCCTCTTGCTGTTCTGGCTTCTGAGAATCAGAATATTTTTTTTCTTGTTTTCATCCTCCAAAAACTAGGTGCGTCTTGTGGTCTGGCGCGTCTTATAGAGCGAAAAATACGGTATATTTTGAAAGCCCCCTCGGTTTCATATCCAGTTTGTGATGTGAAAGGGACGGATATTTCAGCTGCTTTTCCTTGTATTTATCCTTTGTTACTTGCTGATCCTAACATGTGGGATTCTCTTTCATGTGAGCTTTGTTCTGCTCTCCCCTCCCTTCAGGAAGCTTCTCAAAACTCATCTTTACAACTTTCTCCTCTTATTCCTACTTTTAAATGGCTTAGCAATTGAGGACCAGTTGTTTTCATTCCCCATTCTCAGGACCTAAAACAGAAATTTGGAATATGCAGTTCTCCGGATGGTGGTGGTGCCAAGTGTTAGCCAAAAATAAAACATGCCTTAAACTCTTTTTCCTTCATCATAGCTTCCTAGCACCTGAACCTATGCTTCTGAAACATTGCAGGGAACTTACCATTGGACATGTCCACAAAGGATGAAATGTTTATTATTATTATTATTATTATTATTATTATTATTATTATTATTATTATTATTATTAATATCAAACATTTATGGCTCCCTTTGCAAAACAAAAACAGCTCTGCATTTACCTGTCTCAAATGTGGGAGACTTCATCTACTCAGAATGGACTACCATAATTGCAGAGACCACCCTGCTCTGCTAAGAAACAAACAGCTAAGGGTTCTCTCCTTTTAAAATCTACAAATGTTGAAGGCTCCACCTAGAAGAAGAAGAAGAAGAAGAGTTTGGATTTGATATCCCGCTTTATCACTACCCGAAGGAGTCTCAAAGCGGCTAACAATCTCCTTTCCCTTCCTCCCCCACAACAAACACTCTGTGAGGTGAGTGGGGCTGAGAGACTTCAAAGAAGTGTGACTGGCCCAAGGTCACCCAGCAGCTGCATGTGGAGGAGCGGAGACGCGAACCTGGTTCCCCAGATTATGAGTCTACCGCTCTTAACCACTACACCACACTGGCTCTCCAGAAACCCTTGCATCTGTTTATCTGAAATCTGGCAGGCACTTCTCTTTCTAAACAAGCAACTAGACCTACAAATTCCATCCATTTCTGTAATACAACAACAACAACAAATAGAGCAACTTCATGAGGGCCTCATTATTGTAACTGAGAAAACATACGAAGTACTGGGAGGTTCTTCGTAGGATCTGAGGTGAAACAAGATACCCATGAAAAGTGCTGTATTGAGTCCCACAATGAAAGAAACATGGAATATAAATGAAAAAAATAAATGCAATATTGGACAGCAAGGGTGGAGCTGTGTGTGTGCTAGAAAATACAAATTTGGGGGGCAGTTAAGGGTGGTATAATTGGAGTGGGGACAAAGGTTGGGGTCAGCTGTTAATGTTCAGCAAATGTCATTCCAAGAAAAACAAGAGGAATTTTGTTGTCTTTCATGACTGAAGAAAGCTTTTACTCTCTTGAATATACCTCTAAAATAACCCACAATCATGTCTCATCTTAAAAGTGTTTGAGGCTCCCACCAAAAGATCTAATAGTGTAATTAAAAAAAGATTGCCAGTAATAACATGCATTGTAACTGCTCTCTGCAGAAGGCATAAACCCTTGAAACTACCTTGAATGGGATGCTCAGAGCTATTCTGCAATAATGTGTGTAGAATGGGAATAAATGCTAAATGACAGAATAAAGCTTTAAGTCTAAGTGTGCAAAATGTCATTTAGGAACGACTCAGAAATTGCTGGCTGTCATGTATGACAAACGCATGCTTTTAGCATTAGACTCCATGCCAAGAATTTTGCAGTATTGCTTTAATAAAGGGTGCAAAAGAACCCAGAGGTTCAGAGCTGTAGCCTGGACTCTTGTTGGCAACGGAACAAAATAGATTTCAAATGGAGTTAGGGGTTCCCTTTACAGTGTTTAAAATTTCCATGAAATCTACCTAATGTCAGCCTATTTCCCCACTTTTAAGATGCAATTCCTAAGCATGACACGTTTACTTTGGGGGCAAAGTGCCATGAAATATACAAACTTAACCATGAAATTGGTAATTGCTTGGTATAAAGAAATATGAAGCTCCATAAATCTAATCCAAATTCAAATTACAGGCAATCAGTGAATCATCTTACCTGGGGGAAAGCCTAGTTCCCTATGAGCAGACCAATATACTTATGGTTAATAATCCATTTTCCTTGGTTTAGGCCAGTTCGTTCCCCTGCAAAGACCTCAAAAATCGAGAAGCCAAATGAACACCACTCATAATAGATCTAAAGGCTTCCATGGAAAAGAAAATTTCTTGTTCTATTGTGATCCATTAGAAATATATAAAAAAAGACTTCTACAACTTATTATTAATAGGGTCACTAACTGATCAATTTTTTTTTTCAATTGGCTAAACCAACTTAGTTTAAACCAATTATGTTTAAATATATCTGCATATCACACAAACCTCAATATATGAGGTTTGAATTATTGAAGCATAGATAGGTATTTGGTACTGGAGGAGACTCTTGAGAGTCCCATGGACTGCAAGAAGAACAAACCTATCCATTCTTAAGGAAATCAGCCCTGAATGCTCACTGGAAGGACAGATCGTGAAGCTGAGGCTCCAATACTTTGGCCACCTCATGAGAAGAGAAGACTCCCTGGAAAAGATCCTGATGTTGTGAAAGATGGAGGGCACAAGGAGAAGGGGACGACAGAGGACGAGATGGTTGGACAGTGTTCTCGAAGCTACCAGCATGAGTCTGACCAAACTGCGGGAGGCAGTGGAAGACAGGAGTGCCTGGCATGCTATGGTCCATGGGGTCACGAAGAGTCAGACACGACTAAACGACTAAACAACAAGATAGGTATTTACAATGCTCATTATTTAGCTTCCGTTGCAAGAAAAGACTGCATTTCATGTTTTCTTTTTCAGTCTTCGTTACAATAGCACACGAAAACTGAAACAGGACACTTGTGAAACAGGACACATGCACCTAAAGAGATTTAAATTGACTTGAATTCAAATAACCAACTGATGAATCTCTAGCTGATTGATCTATTGATTCAACTGTTTAAAGCTCACAGCCCCAATTAACAGCTTCTATGGGTAGATGTGGATAGTGGGGAAGTCCCTTCCGAATCCAAGTGCTAACAATTCACTGTTGTGACCATTGGCAATGCAGCCCAGCGCAAGCACCATCGCCATCATGTAACTGGTATTATAATCACTGATGTATTTTGGGCTGTCCACTTGGACAAAAATGCTTGTTAAACTAACTATGCACAAGGGCAAGCAGGGATGTAATCTTGTACTTTGCATGATGAACTCTCAATTTGGCATCTTTAAAAGCCGAGGCTGGAATGAAGCATGCAAAAGAAGGCAATGATGCATAACAATGCTTAATCTACATGCTTTGTCTTGTGTACCTTTTTTTTTTTTTTTTTGTCAAGCTGGACAAGGTGAGCTGGACTTGCAATAATGAAAGAGACTGAGGGGAGGGGAGGAGGAGGAACTAGAGATGGTGGTGGATGAAGCGGCTCTATCCTTACGATGAAAAGAAGCTGTCCATTTACCCCCAGGTTTTTCTCTATAGCTGTTGGGATTATAAATCTTATTTTTTTAAAAGAAATATTAAAATAAATATAGGCTAAAAGTCCAAGTAAGGTAAAAGAAAAGAAAATCCCTCCTAGAAGCCATGCTCCAATATGATCAGGTTAAGCAAATTCCCAGTTCAGGTCTTCCTGTACAAAGTCAGAATAATTGCTGAATAATTGCATTTTGGGTATCTTATATTGTAGGGCTGCCATATGTCTGTATTTTCCTGGACATATCCGTGATTCCAGTGATGGGGGGAATTTTGGGAAATCGTCAAAATGTCCAGGTCTTTGAAACTTTCCCCCCAAAACAACTTCATTTGGGCAATTCATCCCCCCCCCCAATCTCAACAACTTTCAACTGTGCTTTCGGATTTTTACTTCTTGAAATATGGCAACCTTATTATATGGACAGAAGCCGCTTTGAATAGAGATGGTATAGATCATTAAAGAAAGGCTAAAGAGTTAACCTTATAATTCTAGAGAACCAGTGTGGTGTAGTGGTTAAGAGATTTGTAATCTGGTGAACTGGGTTCGCATCTCTGCTCCTCCACATGCAGCTGCTGGGTGACCTTGGGCTAGTCACACTTCTCTGAAGTCTCTCAGCCCCACTCACCTCACAGAGTTTTTGTTGAGGGGGAGGAAGGGAAAGGAGAATGTTAGCCACTTTGAGACTCCTTTGGGTACTGATAAAGCAGGATATCAAATCCAAACTCCTCCTCCTCCTCCTTCTTCTTCAGATCCAAAGTGCAGTACCTAAGATGGTTGGATGGTGCCTTGTGCGCCTCCTTCCAGCAACTCCTGCAGCCAAGCTGGTGCCAAACATACTACTCTGCTTTCCTTTGGACCGCATGAGTGAGACTAAGAGAGGGGCGGGTCTTGTTGTCTGGGAGGTCCAGGACCTCCATGCACACTGCCAAGGCTTGTGCCCTAGGGAGGTAACTTTAATGCTGTTAACTCAGTGGTTTGAGTTCACTCCCAGAGGAACACTCCATTGTCTCTCAAGACATATGAATGCAAACAAAATATTTATTGTCCAATAAGTACCATATATTCCCTTCATGAAGAAGTGCAGCAACCAAAATGCCACAAGATTATTTGGGGATGTAGCCAGTATCTGCTTACGTAACTCCGAATCCCCTCGATTCTAACATATATGTCAGAGTCACCCGTGGTCCCAGCTCACAAGAGACCAAAGTCCACTCCAGCTTATGTACAAAAGCTTTTATTGAAGAACATTATTAGCTTTACATCCGAGGTCCGTGACTCTACGTCTGTTACGCTTAGACCGCTGAAGTACCCTCTGAGTCGGTCCCCCCTCTACACCAGTTTAAGAGGCTTGTACTGGTCCACCTCTTTCTCTCTTTCCTTTTCCGCAGGGTCTTTCTGCCCCCCTGTGTTCTCTCCCTTCGGGACTCTCCAGAGGCTGAGTCCTCTGCCGCCTCCTCCCCCCTCCTTCGGGCTTTGGGACCAGGCTCCTCCCCAGGACTCTCTTCATTTCCGCGCGCCTCCCATTTTGAACTTGGCGCGCGTACGTTGCTCCTGACCTTGCCTTCGACAGTTACACTGCCCTCGATACTACTTTCCTCCCCTTCCGGCAGGACGTTTTGCCCTGATCTCCTTCCCCTCTCTGCTTCCTGTTCTGCTCCTTCTGACACACTGGTCACTCCTCCCCCCTCACTCCGTTCCAGCGGAGCAGCCGGTCTCGCTCTCTAACTCCCACTGGGGGTTCCCCCCTCGTTTCCCTGCTCCTGACTGCTTCCCCCTCTAGCTTCCCTTGGCTTGACCAGAGGGGCTCCCTTTTGGGAGTCCTCCGATTCACTGGACGGACTCATGGACAATCTTGGGTCATTGTCATCCTCTTCCTCGTCACTCTGGAATCCTTCCCCCTCACTCTCTGTCTCCTCCCTCATCTGCGCCTCTCTCCCTGAACCCCTGACATCCATCCCCCCGTCGAAGCCCCCCCTTCCCCCCTCCCGGCCCTCGGAGGCAGGTCGTGGGAGCCGCAGCTCCTCGGAGGTAGATGCAGGATACAGTTCGTTTGCTTCAATGTCCTCTGCTAGCAGCTCGGTGTATGTGTGTTCGAATGCAGGTTCTTCACCCAAGGTGTTCTCGGCTCCCTCTTCCATTGCTACTTCGTCTGGTGCTGCCTGCCAAGGCCCCGTCAGCCATTTCTTGCGCCAGTCGTCCTCTGGATGCTCGTCCCACCAGTAAGAGGGTTCTGTGTCTACCCCCGAACACGATCCCCTGGGTGGGCTTGAGTCTGGCGTTCTCTCCTCGGCGGAAGAAAAGCCCCTGAAAGTACTGTCTGAAAGTGTGGGCGTAAAGAGCCAGTCATCAAAATACTCGGCTGGCATGGGTCTATGCGGGAAAAGTGCATGGAACTCGTCTTTCAGAAGAGGTTCGTCTAAAGCGTAGTCCGGCACCCAAATATTGGCACTGGCCAGGGTACCCTCTCTGGCTAGAAGGTATTCTACTCCCTCTACCCCCCATCTCGAGTCCAGGATCTCAGTGACCTCGTTGAGCGGTTCGGCCCTGGGCGCCCCCTCCCTCTCGGGTGACTGAGTGCGTGCGTGCGGTACTGTTTCAGACTCCTGAAACCTGTGCGGGGTCTTGTAGGGAGTGAGCACCGACCTATGAAAGACCGGGTGCACTCTGGAACCTTCGGGGAGGGCCAGTCGAAAAGCTACAGGGTTGATCCTAGCCTCCACCTGGTATGGCCCTAGCTGCCTGTGTCCCAGCTTCTTCTTAGCCAACGACCTGGCTGGCATCGCTTGGGCCGCTAACCATACCCAGTCCCCCACCTGGATGTCCTCTCCCACTCTCCTGTTTTTGTCTGCCTGCACCTTATATGCTTGTTTGGCTAGCTCCAAATGTCTCCGCAGCTCCTCGTGCACCTCTTGCAGTTCTGCTGCGAACTGGTCGGCTTCTTGCGTCACCCCCTCTCCCGGTGTTACGAACCCCGGGAAGGTTCTGGGATGACGACCATTGTTCGCGAAGAACGGCGTCACCCCCGTCGACGCGTGCTTCGTGTTGTTGTAGGCAAACTCCGCCATCGGCAGGTAGTCCACCCACGCCGCCGGGCGCTGATTGGCGTAACATCTCAGGTACTGCTGCATGATCGCGTTGACTCTCTCTGCTTGGCCGTTGGTCTGCGGATGCCTTGCCGACGTTAGGTTGATCTTGACATGCAGGATACCTAGAAGCTTCCGCCAAAAAGGAGAAACAAATTGGCGCCCCCTGTCGGACAGGATGGATTGTGGCAGCCCATGCACCTTGAACACGTGATCGATGAAGAGTTTGGCGGTCTGTTCCGCCGTCGCCACCTTCGCGCAAGGAATGAAGTGCGACATCTTGGTGAACAGGTCCACCACCACCAGCACCGCCGTCTTGCCTCTGGAGCTGGGCAGGTCAGTGACGAAGTCCAGCGCCACCCTCTCCCACGGTTGCTGTGGCGTCTCCAGCGGTTCCAGTAACCCCGCTGGCTTCTGGTGCACTGGCTTGGACCTCTGACAAGTGTCACACCTGGCGACGTAATCCGCTATCTCTCCCCGCATCTGGGGCCACCAAAAGTCCCTGGCCACCAGTTCTATTGTCTTCTCCCTGCCGAAGTGGCCCGCACTGGGGGCGTCGTGCAACTGCTGCAGAACCCTCGCGCGGAGCTCTTCGCCCGGTACGTAGAGGGCACCTTTGTGAGTCAACAGCCCGTCGCGTAATTGGAACTCATCGTCTCTTTGCGAACCCCTGCGCAGCGCCTCCATCTTGGATTGTGCAAATCGATCTACTTGCAACGCACGTCGCACCGCGTCCAGGTCAACTGCGATGGTAGCGCACGTCCACGCCTGCGGTGCGAAAATGTGCTTGGCTGCCACTGGCGCTGCTTCCTCGAGATATTGCGGCTTCCTGGAGAGCGCGTCGGCTATAACGTTGGAATCTCCCGGGATGTATTCTATCCTGAAGTCGAAATCCGCGAAGAATTCCACCCAGCGCATGTGTCTTTGGCTCTGGAGCTTCGCCGTGCGCCAATACTCTAAGTTCTTGTGATCTGTGCGGACCTGCACTGTGTGCTTGGCACCTATGAGGAAGTGTCGCCACGCTTTGAAGGCAGCGTGGATGGCCAACAGCTCTCTGTCCCATATGGTGTAGTTTTGCTCCGCCTTGCTGAGCTTTCGGGAGTAAAAGGCACAGGGTCTCCAATTTCCTTGGGAATCTTCTTGCAGGAGTACGGCTCCCACCGCTCTGTCTGAGGCGTCGGTCTCTACTCGCTTGGGTCTGCCCGGATTCACGTGCATCAGCTGCTCCTCGGAAGCGAAGAGGCTTTTAAGCTTCCTAAAAGAGCGCTCCGCCTGTTCCGTCCAAGCGAACTTCTTCTTCTTGGAACTGAGGGTGTCCGTGATTGCTGCCGTCTCCTTTGCAAAACCCCTGATGAATTTGCGGTAGAAATTGGCGAACCCGACAAATCTCTGGACCTCCTTCCGATTGCGTGGGCTCTTCCAGTCTAACACGGCGCGGACCTTGACGCTGTCCATGGCCAGCCCCTTGTCAGACAGCTTGTAGCCGAGGAAATCCACCTCCGTCACATCAAACTGGCATTTCTCCAACTTGGCGTAGAGCCTGTGTTCTCGCAGTCTCTGCAGGACCTCCCTCACGTCCCTTTCATGAGCCTCCTGCGATTCCGAAAAGATCAGGATGTCGTCGAGGAAACACACACACTTCTTGTAGAGGAGCCCCGCCAGCACGTGATGCATAAAGGCTTGGAAGACGTGAGATCCATTTTGGAGACCAAACGGCATAGCTCTGTATTCATACGTGCCCAGAGGCGTGAACATGGCCGTCTTCCACTCATCGCCCTCCCGGATACGGATGAGGTTATACGCTCCACGCAGATCCAACTTGGTGAAGATCTTCCCCTTCCGCACGGTCGCTAGGAGGTCATCAATCTTGGGCATGGGGAAGGCCTTGGGCTTGGTCATGGAATTTACGGCCCTGTAATCCACAATGAGTCTTTTCTGGGGCGTGTCCTTCTTCTTTACAAAAAACACAGGACTGCCCCCCACTGCTTTGGACTCCCGGATGAATCCACGCTTCAAATTATGCTCTATGAACTCCCTGAGTTCTTGCATCTCGTCCTCAGACATGGAATACAGCTTCGCAGTCGGCAGCTGCGCCCCCGGCAACAGGTCGATCGCGCAATCGTAAGGTCTGTGGGGCGGCAGCTGGTCAGCTTCCTTCTCGCAGAAAACCTCCAGGAAACTCTCGTACTTGCGAGGAACTGCCTGCGCCATGCCAAGTTGCAGCTGCTGCTCCGCCCCCTCCTCCTGGCTGGACTGGATACAATGTTGAGCACAGTACGATGAGCAAAAGGTGATCTGCCGTTGGTACCACGCTATCGCAGGACTGTGTCTCTCCAGCCAACTCATGCCTAGTACTATAGGCGTGTCCGACAGGCGGGTGACATTGAAGCTGATGACTTCTCTATGATGTCCAATCCGCATCTCCATGGGAGGCGTCTGTTGCACAACTTGTCCTCCCAGCAATTTCCTGCCATCAACCGTGACTACGTTGAGAGGCGTTGTCGCGGGCAGAAGCGCTATGCGATGCTGCTTGACGAAATGCACCCCCACAAAGTCCGCGTTGCTCCCAGAATCGATCGTGATGGGGACTTCCAAGGTGTTTCCGTTCGGCAACTGGAGTGTTGCAGTGAGCTGCACCGTTGGCTTGGGTGGTAAAGGGTCTGTACATTGCAAAGGCACTGGGGACTGCTCTACAGATTCACCTGGCTGAGCCCCAGCAGCTCTGCTTCCAGCCAGGCACTGTCGTTTCCCTGAGGCTGCTCCTCTTGCATCACTTCTGCTGCCACTGTTGCTAAGGCTGCAGTGTGCTTCTGGGGCCTCTGGGGGCACTCTTTCGCCATGTGCTGTGCACTGTCACAGATGTAACATTTCCTGTTCCCTCTAGGAGGCTTCGCCTTTACTGCCCCGGATGCTGGGACTCTGGCTGTTGCTTGAGCCTTAGCACCACCAATTTCCATCGGTTCCTCCCCCTGCCGCGCCAGAGGCGAGGGATGTGCCTGGCTGAAGTCTCTGGGGAGAAAAGGAGGCGTCCTTGCCGGTGCATGCGCCTGGCGTCCCTCCTCATTGTGCCAAGGACGTTCTTCGTGCCGTACCCCTATTGCAAGAGCCCTCTGCACGACGTCCTCCAGGGTCTGAGGTCTGTCTCCCCTGGCAAGTTCATCTTTTATGGGGCCGCTGAGACCCTCCCAGAACAAATCTCTCACTGGTTTGCAGTCCTTCTCCCAGCCTAAGACAGTCAGTAAGGCGAAAAATCGTGAATGATACTGACGCACAGTGGCTCTGCCTTGCCGCAACCCGTGCATTTCCCTGCGTGCAAGATCAAGATCCACGGTTGACTGGAAACAAGCGTCCATCGCTTTAATAAATTCATCAGAATCGCGGCGGGCAGGGCCGTCTTCGCGCCACAAATTGCGCAACCAAGCTCTTGCCTCCCCATGCAAATGAGACACAATAAACCCCACTTTCTCCTCTTCATCTTTAAAGTCATTACGAAGCAAATGCAGTGCATACAAGACGTCTGCTCTGAAACTTGGGTAGTGCTTTAGGTTCCCATCGAAGTGGGTGACTAGACTGCCCCCCCGCCTTCCAAGTCCAATTCCCTCTGATCTGGACCCTGGGAACCCTTCCTTGCTTGCACGCTCCCACCTTATTTGCAGGTCCTGGCAGCGCTTCTCCGCTTCATCACTCTTCCTCTGAGATGCAATGACTGCAGCGGTGAGTTCTGTAACTGCGTTGCGCAGCGTTGCTAGTTGCTCCTCCGCACTCATGGCCGCTACCGTTCGTGAGCTTTGCAAAAAAAATTTTTGCGTTCTGTGGGAGGGTACTTACTGTCAGAGTCACCCGTGGTCCCAGCTCACAAGAGACCAAAGTCCACTCCAGCTTATGTACAAAAGCTTTTATTGAAGAACATTATTAGCTTTACATCTGAGGTCCGTGACTCTACGTCTGTTACGCTTAGACCGCTGAAGTACCCTCTGAGTCGGTCCCCCCTCTACACCAGTTTAAGAGGCTTGTACTGGTCCACCTCTTTCTCTCTTTCCTTTTCCGCAGGGTCTTTCTGCCCCCCTGTGTTCTCTCCCTTCGGGACTCTCCAGAGGCTGAGTCCTCTGCCGCCTCCTCCCCCCTCCTTCGGGCTTTGGGACCAGGCTCCTCCCCAGGACTCTCTTCATTTCCGCGCGCCTCCCATTTTGAACTTGGCGCGCGTACGTTGCTCCTGACCTTGCCTTCGACAGTTACACTGCCCTCGATACTACTTTCCTCCCCTTCCGGCAGGACGTTTTGCCCTGATCTCCTTCCCCTCTCTGCTTCCTGTTCTGCTCCTTCTGACACACTGGTCACTCCTCCCCCCTCACTCCGTTCCAGCGGAGCAGCCGGTCTCGCTCTCTAACTCCCACTGGGGGTTCCCCCCTCGTTTCCCTGCTCCTGACTGCTTCCCCCTCTAGCTTCCCTTGGCTTGACCAGAGGGGCTCCCTTTTGGGAGTCCTCCGATTCACTGGACGGACTCATGGACAATCTTGGGTCATTGTCATCCTCTTCCTCGTCACTCTGGAATCCTTCCCCCTCACTCTCTGTCTCCTCCCTCATCTGCGCCTCTCTCCCTGAACCCCTGACAATATATTTATGCAATAATTGTAATCGTATCCATTCTATCATTCATTCAAGCCACAGTGAGCTAGGAGGGGACTCAGAGTCTTCAAACATATGGACCAAAGTTGCAAAATCTGGTGAAAAGCTTGGAAGCCTAAGTGCCACTGCTGACAATATTCACGATGTTCTAGTCTGCATATTCAATTTTCCCCTCCATATAAAGTACTTACTTGGCTACGGCCCACAATTCTTACCCAAACAATTGTATTGCATGACACTGACCCCATGGTACTGGCAATTGAAAGCAGTAGGAAAGTCACAAGTGCCAGGAGACACTTTGCAAATGGAGAATACTCTCTCTTCCTGCACTTAGCCAAAATTGCTATTCTCTCCTGAAGAAAAATCCAGCAAGCCAAGAGCTCCCTTTGATGGGCAATTCAATCAAGCTTTTGTTTTCCTCCTCAAAGCAGCCATCAGCCTCAAAAGTATTAGCAAAAAAACGGTTTGGGGTCTAGGCATAACTCTGAGTGTCTTCACACAGAATGGCAATCAAGGAGCTCGCAACCGAAATGAAATGGAAACTTTTGTCGGTAAATTCAAAAGCCACCTTGAAATATGCTTTCAAAGGATGCTTAGCTTAGAAATACGTTCCACTGGTACTTATTTCCACATAAATGCATCGAGGGTTGATTTGGAAGTAAGTACTCTTGAAATTAAAGAGGCACAGCTTTATCTTAGAGACTGCTAAATACCACAGTGTGTGTGGAGGGGCAGCATAGGCCAGGGACGGGTTGCTCATCTGCCTTCCCAATGCTGAGTTCCGATGTCAGTTACTGAGACGAAGAAGTGGAGGGGTAAAGCACAGGAAGCTCATTGCAGTGCATCCCTGGCAGCAGAGCCAATCCAATGTTCCTGCCACCGTGTACACACCGCGCTGAACTTCCAGCATCTCATACCTTCCCCTCTCAGAAACTGACAGGGATGCTCAGCGCTGGGGAGGCATGTGAGCAACCTAACTCTGCCTGCACCAGCCCACTGACTGCTATTGTCTACAAATGAGAGCATCACCTGCTCCAGTGGTTGCCAGATGTGCTCACAGAGGTCTTTCCTAGATTGTGGGTAGAGAGTGTCTTGTTTTGATTGTATGTAGGTCACTCTGGGAGCCTTTTTGGCTGAAGAGCAGGGTACAATTTCGCTATTCCACCTGGGCTTTAATTTGAATTCAGCCTGATCTTTTATTTCCCTTCTCTTCCCTCCCCCTCCCCTCTTATGAAGATCGCCCATTCTGAGACCCCACAGCTAATTATCCCCTGGCCTCCTCACTGGCCCAAGTAGGACCAATTCAGCCAGCTAGCCCTGGGGATTATCTAATGCTTATTTCCACTAAATTGATTTTTGATTTTTGAATTTTATTGTTATTCATGTTTTTATACTGTATTTTATGCTGCTTTTATAATTAAGTGTTTTAAATTTGTTGTTAGACGCCCTGAGCCTGGTTTTTGAACCGGGAAGGGCAGGGTATAAATAAAAAAATATTATTATTATTAATTATTATTACAAATGCTCAAAACAAACAAACAAACAAACAAACACATTTTCCCCACCACTATCTTTCTAAGTATCCCCCCATCCCCACTAACCCTAAGCCCCAACAGCCACCATTCATTCCCCCTTCTGCAATGCCTCAAGAGTGATGCTACATCGTTGGACCACATTACTGCACCCAACCATTTTCATTTGTGTGTGTGCCAATATTTTCCCACTTCTCTCATTTTTCTTTTCCTTCCTTAGCCGGTAGCTCTGTTTGTGGATTTCTTTCAATTATGTGCCTTCTTTTAAGGCTTAGTTCTTTAATTTCCTTTGATGTAATTTCGCAGTGTGTTGGTGCTTTTTTACACATCGTATTTTGGTGGAAGATGTAAATAAATAGCTAAAGTGCAAATTGACCACTATCTCCCTAAATACGCAGCCTGAACAATCAGTGCTATTCATAAAGTTGCCTATTACATTCTAAAGCCTGAATTTGGACCTGTGCCAGTTGACAGGCAGTTCCTAAAATGTTCTTCTCTCTGCAGAATTAGGTATTCATATTGGATCAGAAGGTAGGAAAGAGATTTTTTCATCACCTGAGAAACAGAGTAATAAAAGTGACTCTTCTTCCTGCCCACCTCCTTCTCCTCTTTCTCCTAAGTAGGCAGACAGTGGTGGTTGATGCCCACTGGAACTGGTAGGATAGAAGGCAGGGACCCCAACTGTAGGTGGTACCAGAGCGAATGGCAGGCAGAACTGACTGGTTTTTGCCCCCATCTTCCTCCCTGCTAATTTCTGCAGGCAAGTGGAGACTGGCTGAGAGCAGACTGAGACTGGTAGGGCTTTGCCCCCTTTTCCCAAATAGAACAGGCTCCACTCCAAGCTCTGGTAGCATCCATGAATGTTTATGCTATGGACAAATCTATGTCAATAAAGTTTATAATGGCAACTTACCAGTTGAGCAGGAATGTAAAGTCCACTCTGGGTATATCTAGGCTGATTCTGCGATATTAATTTCCTAGCCATGGTGGTGCACAGAACCAAGTGACTTTCACTGAGGATCAAGGATCTGCTCAAACAAGGAGCAGGGCTGGACCAAGGCTGCCTGAGACAAATGACAAGATGGCCGCCTCCATTCCATATACATACAAACACACCCTCTACTTATTCAGCTCAGCCTTGTCTACACTGACTTGCAGTGGCTTGCGTTGAGCTTCAGGTAAAATACATTTTCAGCTGGAAGTTGAACTTGGCACCGCCTGAGTGCAAAACAGATATTGTATTACCACTGAGCTGTGACCCTTCTCTCAGAAAATGGTTGGACTGGCAGATGAATATTACTTCGACCCTGGTGAGAGAACAATGTCCTCCACTGTACCTGAGGGCTGTACCTGAGGGACTGCAGGACAGGTAGCACAGCACACACAACCTACTGTCAGCCCCTTCCCTCAAGCACCTGCTGCCTAAGGCAGCTACCTCACTCTGACAATGATAGGGCTAGAATTTGGATCCGTTGAGAGGGGAAATGGTTCAGTTTGGCACAAATGTTTTTATCATACCTATCCATCAGTACCTGTATACATTATACACAGTCAAAACAAAATAAAAAAAATTCCTTCCAGTAGCACCTTAAAGACCACTGGAAGGAATTTTTTTATTTTGTTTTGACTATGGCAGACCAACACGGCTACCTATCTGTAACATTATACACACACACACACACACAGCACTCTTAACTCTATTTTCCTTCTGCAATATCCTGCAAAGTGTCATGAATAATGGAGGCTAATGGATATAACAACACTGCTCAACCTTCCATCGAGCTCATTTCGGGCATGCGGCTGTATCGTGACATGAGCAATTTGGAGATGCATAAGCCTGATTGGGCTCGACAGGGTGAAGGCAAATGAGGCTGCTATGATTCCTACTTGCTGGAAACCACAGGAAGGGAGAATGCCACGTTAATATAAAAAAAACCTGGATGTGTGCTCCAGAGAATGCCTTCACATTTTCTGCAGTGACCTAGGATTTCATAGGAGATGAACGGATGTGGAGTAAGGCACTAGAAAGTTTGAACTGCAGTAACTACTTAAAGCTGAGATAGACTGATATCCTACTAAACTGGGTGAAGCTACACAGGTGTAAATGTCTGATGTAGGCAATGTCTAAAGTACATACGATCATTTAAAAGAATAAACCTTTGGAGCTTTATTTCTATACGTGAGAGACTATCCTTCAAGAAAGTTCTGTCTCGCGGTTGTTTTTCTTACCTGTTGCTACACTGCTAGCTTTAAAGATTAGACAGTTTTGGGGGCAACACAGAAGATATTTGAATGAGATGGGAAACTTACATTGGGAGTCTGATAAGTGAAAAAGCATGGGAATCCATATGGTGAAATCCGTCTCTGAAAACAATTTCGGCTCGCCTCCAGGAAATTTCCCTTAAGATTATATTTTGGCGGCATTGGACCCCCACACACCTTGCAAAAACAAATTCTTCAAGCTCACCATTAGGTTGGAAAGGCTGTGAAGAATGAGGTTCCTATTTTCAAGTTTGGTGGGAGTGTACTGTGGTCCATGCCTTTTGGGGAAAAGTATTTTATCTGACCTCTGAAATCACTAAACAATCTCTCTCTCCTAATTTGGCACTTGCCTTACTATCACTAGATTTGACCCCAAATTCTACCCTTAAATCTAAAGAATTAATTTCCTTCCTGTTCTCAGCAGCTAGGCTAGTTATTGCCCAACTATGGAAGGAAACATCTAATAGAGGCATGGCTTAATAACATCTGGAGCATTGCTCTATCAGAATGCCTCACATACCATCAGTGACTAATCAAAGGCATCTCCCAAAAAGATACATATGACATGATTTGGTCTCCTTTTTTCTCTTTTATTGAAGAAGGGCAGGATATTTTAATGCCAGCATCATCACAGAGGTGTCTGTAGAAGGGATATATTAACTGAAAATCAGATCTGTAGTTGGGTCCCTTTTTAAGGTATTGGGTGAGCCAACATGACAATGGTGAGGGATTTAGGATTGGAGTGATCATTTTGTGATACTATGACGCGGGTGGCATGGTAGTCTAAACTACTGAACCTCTTGGGCTTGCCAATCTGAAGGTTGGTTGTTCAAATCCACACAATGGGGGAGCTCCTGTTGCTCTGTCCCAGCTTCTGCCAACCTAGCAATTTGAAAGCATGCTAGTGCAAGTAGATAAGTAGTTACCGCTGCAGTGGGAAGGTAAACAGTGTTTCTGTGCACTCTTGCTTCTGTCACAGTGCCCCATTGTGCCAGAAGCAGTTTGTCATGCTGGCCACATGACCTGGAAAGCTGTCTGTGGACAAACGCCAGCTCCCTCGGCCTGAAAAGTGAGATGAGCGCCACACACTATAGCTGCCTTTGACTGGACTTAACTGTCCAGGGGTCCTTTACCTTTTTACCTTATGATGGCAGTGGACACAGCTGTCTTGTAACTTTTGAATAAATGTGCTTTAATAATAAAAGAAGAAAAAGAAGAAGAAGATTGCGGGGAAAGGAAGTCCTGCTGTGAAAGTCTACAGCCTTTTCTCCTCTGCATAAAGATTTCTGCATTAGAAGAAGCAGCCTGCATTTTTCTCATTTCACTGCTCTTTGACTGGGAAGCACCCTGTTGGAAAATTACACTGAAATAAATTATGCTCTGAAACCTTGGCCAGAAATGCATTTTCTCATTCACCTCCTCATTCACCAACAGACTTGCATAAAGTCAAAGGAAGCCATTTTTGTCTCTCAGTGAATGGGGAGGGGAAACCCTTCTTAATTCACAACTCACAAGCATTAGGCTTGGTAAACAGATTCAAATGTGCGTGGGTGATGGAGGGAGAACAATGTGCTCAGTTTGCATACTTAGAAGAAACCGCCCAAACTATATTGAAACACTTTGTTTTTGGTGGAATCTCCTTTTCTGCACCTTCATCTTCGAGCAGGGAATACTTCATTGCTTCCTTCTTTTGTGCCTGTCAGTTGCTGAGTGAAGGCAGATTCGTAAATAAATCATCACTGTATAATAGATAAGAGCTACTGGCGCCAATGAGAAACCACCACTGATACAGGGTGTGAGCAAGAACAAAAGCACACTTTGTGTTTGTTTGTCTTATTTTTAGCGTGGGGTGTCTGATGGAGAATTTGTGCAGTTATAACACCTGCTTTTTAGATGAAGGAAAAATGTTTCCAGGTAACAACGCCACCAGGCATCCCAAGTCACATGGGAGTGATGCAATATACCACCAAAACTTCACAGAATCCATTCTAGACAACAAGGGGGTGTTATTCCTCCAGAAGACAAATTGGTGCCCGATATGAATAGCATTATTTCTGTGAAAATGTTGCCACTTGCTATATTATTCCCATCAAAGTCCTTTGTATGTGGTGAATTCGGGGGTGAGGGGATGGAATCTAGCTGCAAAGTTGGCAATACAGGCCTTTCCCCAGAATTTTGAAAGCTGTTCACTAGGCATTTGGACACTTCTTGCGATACAATCCAATTTTGCACAATGGTTCGTAAAAACAAGGATAAGATTTGAATACAGTTGGATGCCATTTTCAATCAAGTGTTAGAATTCCTGATCCATGATTGCAGTCATGGGATTGTTGTCTATCACATGACGGTGTATGTTTTGACTCCACAGAGTGGGAAGTGACGGAGACAGGAAGTTTGTGTTACTGTGTTCCATGAAGTGGGACTATTGTCCTTTGTTCTTTTTCTCTTTGCTGTCTGATGCTAGAGAGAGAGGGAGCCATGTTGCAGTGCTCCATGTGTGCTTATATGTAAATAAAGTAGATTAGCCAACATGCTGAGTTGATGAGGTCTGTTATGCAACTGCACAAACTCTCGGATCCCTAAGTGTGCCAGTGTCTGTTGGCATCAGTCGCTGTGATGTTCGGGCAGAAGAAAGCTTATGAAGCTCCCGAACGATCGACCAGGAGGGAGGGAACATGCCAGTCGGGCATGTGTCTCTGCCAGAGTCCTACTCGAGTGTAGGCCGAACTCCTGACATCAAGATGGTAGTCTGAAATTTCAGAACTGCGCTGATTTTTTTTGTTTCTTAGAATTCCCGAGCAATGTCAAGTGCAAGGCTGCTAGTACATCACATCGTGCCTTTGCCAGAGACCTTTCATCTCTACCCCACCTTCCTCTGTTTCTTATTCCTTTGTCCCTGTTCCAACATTCTGCTTTTTCTCTACTAACTTTAATGTACTCACATAGCAAATGTCTTCTCTTTCTTCCTACTTTGCCCTCCCGACAAAAGATTACCAAGGCAAGGAAAATAGTGGGAGCTCCGATTACAGAAGCTCCCACTGTTATATCTGTGATTATTACATTAAAGAAAATGCCCATGAAAGGAAATTCGTACATCACAGAGGACATTTATATGCAGAAACGAAGGCTACATACAACCTTGTGATGAGTTCTCAGTCTTGCTTGTGTCTAATTTAAAGCTTTGCATTTTCAAAGACTTAGTAGCCCAATGGTCACTTGATAGATTCCAAATGGATTTGCTGGGCTTTTAAAAGTTTGTTGATTTTGAAATGTAGGGAGGAATAACAAAATATTCTGATTATGCAATCCAGTACATTACTGGATTCTATCAGTAAGCAATCTGTCAGCCTAGTGTGATAATTTCCTGCATATCCTGTTAGAAAAAATGCAGTATTTTTCCATGTATAATTGGGGGTTGACTTAAATGCAGATGTTCACTGCATGGGGGTTTTTTTGTATTTTTTAAAAAGCTAATTATCTTCCCGTGGCTGCTGCAAAGAAGCTGCCGGAACCGCCAATCTCCCACAAAAAGATCTTTGGCAATCTCCCTCAAAAAAACTCAACACGCTTGGTGGGGCACACTCTGTTTAAAATATTGATTTCTTAATTTTTGGTTCAAAAAAAATAGGAGTCGTCTTATACATGGGGGTGTATTATACACATAAAAATATGTCATTTTGTGTTTTTTAATGAGTAACAGTACATCACAATGACTCTGCATGTTTGTTAATTCTTTACTTCCTGTGAATTTGGTAGCAGCTGGGGACTCCAGAATATGTTAGGGGTATGCATTGGATTTGTACAAGGTGGCATGAGTTGAAACAGGAACCCCCAAAATGCTTCATGGCTTCTCAGTGCTCAGACGTTTTAAAAAATGCTGTGGACAAGCGTACACTAAAAAGCAAAAGTAATGACTCTAAGATTAACACACCACCTTACTGCGAGGGTGGGGGAGACGGAAATCAAAACCCCAAGTGGATAAAGGACAGAAAGAGAGAGATCCATTGTGTGACTAACAGGTCATGCTTGTAATCTGAGGGACTGGTTTTACCCAGAAAGCAAATCCCTTTTCATTCTTTTAACATTTAATGGCATCTAGCACAAAAGCTCCTGATCTATTTGTCTGCAATTTAGCAAGCTTCTTCCCAGGACTGCAATTTTCAGACCAATCACCCACAAGACATGAGGGGAGATTAAGAGATTCCTTTTCACTCACCCTAAAAAAAAAAAAAAAAGCAGCTGCCCTTATAGGAAAAGTGCTGCAGCTATCCTTCTAGATTCATGCTCTCATAGGAGGTGACCTTGCCTGAAAATTCCATTTAATTCCATCCCAAAATTTAAAAGGTTACAGGGTTTCCTAGCCAGCACCAGCTGCTGTGAGCTCCCCAGGACTCATGAGTCCAGTAATTGCTGTTGTTGGAAACTGTCTGTCTCATGAGACAATGGAG
Organism: Podarcis erhardii; assembly: GCF_964252035.2. Taxonomy (NCBI): domain Eukaryota; kingdom Metazoa; phylum Chordata; class Lepidosauria; order Squamata; family Lacertidae; genus Podarcis; species Podarcis erhardii. The sequence goes on along the minus strand of NC_138512.1, from coordinate 24,118,177 downwards.
TGCGCTTCTGGGGGTGAAGTCAAACTGCTGGAAAATCACAGCACCTACTGTGGCTGCAGAGACCGGTAGCTTGTAACTGCTGCCTCCTGTGTTGGTTTTGCTGTGTTAGCAGCGCCAACATGGTCAGACCACACCTGGAATACTGTGTCCAATTCTGGGCACCACAATTTAAGAAGGATGATGACAAGCTGGAATGTGCGCAGAGGAAGGCAACCAAGATGATCAAGGGTCTGGAAACTCAGCCTTATGAGGAGTGCTTGAAGGAGCTGGATATGTTTAGTCTGGAAAAGAGGAGACTGAGAGGAGATATAATATCCTAAGGGCTGTCAAATGGAAGAGGGAGCATGCTTGTTTTCTCCTGTCCTTGAGGGTAGGGCTCGAGGCAATGGCGTCAAGTTACAAGAAAGAAGATTCCAACTAAACATCCAGAAAAACTTTCTGACACTAAGAGCTGTTCGGCAGCAGAACAGGCTCCCACGAGAGGTGGTAGAGTCTCCTTCCTTGGAGGTTTTTAAGCAGAGATTGGATGGCCATCTGTCATGGATGCTTATGTGAGATTCCTGCATTGCAGGGTGTTGGACTAGATGATCCTTGGGTCCCTTCCAACTCTTAGATTCTATGATTCTGTGATCTCTTTGGGCCCAAGCCTGGGCAGTGTATATGAAGGTCTTGTGTTGCCAAGCTTACCAAATCACAAGCAAATGGGTTCAGTGGCTTTTGTGATGGGCACTTTAATTTTGTTTGGCTTTTTGTTTTTAAACAAGCATCCTCCAACAACCAGCAGAGATTAATGGGGTGTTAGTGGGGCACACAGGGCATTGCACAGCCCAAAGACCTTGCACTAAATGGAATTGCATTGTTGGATAACATCCTGGGTGGGGCAGGGCATGTTATTGCTTTGTTGTTCTTTGGTTCTTGTTTTTACTATGTATTTAGTGCTTCTATTTTGCATCTTTATGCTGTGAACCTCCCTGGGATCTTCAGATGAAGGGTGGTATACAATTTTCATAAATAAAATAATAATAATAATACTTTCGCAATGTGCCAGTCCCCTCTCCTTTCCTACAAGTTAGCTGCTCTCTCTTAGATTACTTTGTTGTGTACATTTCTGCTCATCACATTTTCGGTGCAGTACTATTGAATCCAATGAGATTTACACCCAGAGAGCTGCAAACAGAATTATCGCCTTAGTTTCCTTTTGGAGATGTGTTCAATAAGAGTCCTCAGGCAATTTGGCTAGAGCTAACCATGCACTGGGATGTGGGTGGCGCTGTGGGTTAAACCACAGAGCCTAGGACTTGCCTATCAGAAGGTCAGCGGTTCGAATCCCCATGACGGGGTGAGCTCCCGTTGCTCGGTCCCTGCTCCTGCCAACCTAGCAGTTCGAAAGCACGTCAAAATGCAAGTAGATAAATAGGTACCGCTCTGGCGGGAAGGTAAACGGCGTTTCCATGCGCTGCTCTGGTTCACCAGCAGCAGCTTAGTCATGCTGGCCACATGACCTGGAAGCTGTACGCCGGCTCCCTCGGCCAGTAAAGTGAGATGAGCACCACAACCCCAGAGTCAGTCACGACTGGACCTAATGGCCCTTTACCTTTACTTAACCATGCGAAATAAAGTAGGCTATCCCTTCCAGACCATGTTAGCCTTCGCCTTTCTGACAATATGTGATGAGCGGTTTGTTGGTGGACACAGGACAATAAGAGGGGAAACTTTCTTGACACATTGAGTCCAAGTGGCTGGATATTTTTAAATTTGCAGATTTATTTTCAATTGCACTGGCCAAAATCAATATTTAGTCACTCTTCCAGAACTGCACACCAAATTTTAATAATAGTTTAGCTTTATAACTCCCACTTGCTAGGCATTTGGCAGGAGACAGCAAAGCAGCAGGAAGGGTGTCCCCCTGTATTTTGTTTTCACTCCATCTCACTGTTTTGGAGGCATTAGAATCCATTGCAAACATCCCTCCTAAAACAATCTAATTATTCAGTTGAGTCAAACAGCAGCCATCATCCCCAGCCCTAGCTATCCTTTAACTGGAGATGCCAGGGATTGAGTTTGGAGTCTTCAGAATGCAAAACATGAGCCCTCTGTTTGAAGGATCAGGTCTCTGCTATAGTTTCCAGCATGAATGTAAGTGGATGGCATCCAAGGTGCGCTGTGTCTAGGTTATTAAACAGTGTGATGAAATGAACCTAGCAGCAAATCCCCACAGCAATATTCAGTTGTATGAATAATCTAAATCTGCTTTCCCCATACGATGCCCTGCAGAAATTGTTGGGCTATAGCTCCCATTATCCCTGATCTCTGACTATGTTGGCTGATCGGAGTTGTTGTTCAAAACAGTATCAGTATCAAACTTGATTTCAGTCACAGACCAGCATAAGATAAAGCATGTGGATAAACTGAACACATAAGACTTAAAACAGGTAAGGGATAAAAACTAGTACAGTGGTACCTCAGTTTAAGAACAGCCCTGCTTACGAATGATTTGATTTACAAACTCCATAAAACCGGAAGTAGTGTCCCGGTTTGTGAACTTTACCTTGGTCTAAGAACGGAATCCAAATGGTGGAAGGGCACCAGCAGCGGGAGACCTCATTAGGGAAAGCGCGCCTTGCTTTAAGAATGGTTTCAGTTTAAGAACGGACTTCTGGAACAGATTAAGTTTGTAAACCGAGGTACCACTGTAATTAAAAGGTGATTATATCATACGTACTTAAAAAGATAGAAAAAAGGACAAATGGTTAAAAAACGAATATAAGGGAATGAGCACCAGATTGATCAAGATTTACCATTAGGATAATTTTATTTTCACAGGAAGCAACTGCTTTGCTTATGTAGAGCACAATCCTGTACTGAAAAAATACTGGCAGAAGGAGCTTGCACCAGAGCAGTGTGCATCTTCTTGGCTATCCCAGTAGAAAATTTTGCTGGGGTACAGATACACATGAGAGGCAGGTGGCACAAGGGAATAGCATTCTTACTGCAAATCCAAACCCACTCAGACTCTGCCCATGCCCCCATCAACTGATCATGGAACTTGTGCAAGGAATTCTCCCTGAATTCAGTGGCAAGGAGAAAATAAATAAAACTTTGCACACATGCGCCCAGTGACAACCTTCCTGTTCACATCACCATGATGAAGAGAACAAGAACTCAAGAATATATAAAGACAAGAACTCAGATGACATGGTGCACATAATTGGGTTATATCTAAGGTTGCTGTATTTCAAACAGTGAAAATCCAGACAGAAAAGTTGTTGAGGGTTTGGGGGTTTTTTGGCAAATTTCTGAGCTGTTTTAAAGGAAAACTGTCAACATGGATTGCCATATGTCCGGATTTTCTCAGACATTCTTAGCAAATTCTGCCAGGACACTGCTTCTGACTGCAACATTCTGGATTTGTCCAGGAAATTCTGGACATATGGCAACCCTATTATATACCCATGGATCTCACAAGGGCGGATTCTGGTGATAAGAAAAGGGGAGCAAGGGTTCCTTGCACAATACAGTTTCATCACATATGCACGTGCAAACTTTCCTTCCATATATTTAGACGGGAGGATGCTCCTGAATTTAATCTGCATTTCTCTTGCTCAGAGAAAACAATTTCAGTGGGGGGAAAGTACGAAAATGTTCCAGTTTTTCATATTCAAACGCAATGTATCTGTGCTCATTTTATGGCAAGCTGGTAGCCGATACCATGGCTGTAATCTCAAAGCGCCATCCTTCGTTGGAAGCCTACAGAAGTTAATCAATTATTCCTAAGTGGGTTGCACTTTGCACGCTGTGGGGTGCTTTCAGATATCCACTTTTGAATATTTTAAAGTTTGAACTATCTGGGCTTATGCATCCGAGATTTCAGCCTGAGATGTCATTGCTGAGGACTGGCTGGTGGGACTGAAGAGTGTTTGCTTCCTAGCAAAACAGATATGTTATAAAACTTGATGTCTACTAGTTTAAATGGCTCTTAAAGGGGATTAAGGAAAACACATGGAGGAATACCGTATATCAGTGGTTATTAGCTATGATAACTAAATGAAATATCCATGTTAAGAGGCAGTATGTATGGCTAATGGATAATTACGGTAGGAGAGGACCACATGCTCATTTCATGGGGCTTTCATGCTATCCTGATGGTCCTCCTGAAAGCATCTAATGGACCACTGTGGAAATCAGGATGCTGAACTAGATGGACTTTTTGCCTTATCCAACAGGGTTCCCCATTATCGCTTTGTGAATACCAGCTGGCTTCTCAAAACGGGATGGTGTCTTCTGTTCAGTCAGTCACTGGAACCAACGCTATCCTTGCGTGGTGGATGAGCAAACTTACCCCTTCCCTTCTGCACACAAATAAAACCATATACTTTCAAATTGTTCAGTAGGAATGACAGATGATATGGAACCCATACTATTTTGAGGGGCTGTGTGCAAATCAGAGGAGACATAGCCCAGGGGCAAAGCACCTGCACTCCATCCCTGACATTTCCAGGTGGGCTAGGAAGGAAGCCTGTCAAAAATCCTGGGGAGTCACTATCAGTCAGTGTAGAGAATACCGGGAAGGCCAAACACCCATCATTCATTACTCAGTGACCTGAAGATTTTACTGGCCTTTTCATGTTTGAATGCCTGGCTTATAATCATCAATCTTCTTTAGATACTTATGGACTGCATAGTATATGTCAATCTGTTTGTTTGTTTGTTTGTTATTTAACTTCATAATTATTTATTTATACTTTTCAAGTTTATACATTTCACTAATTTTATACATTTCACTAATTTTACAATCATTTTGACATTTCGAAACTTGACTCCCTTCCCCCACTTTCTGCAGTTCCTTACATTTATTTTTAATTTCTTCTGCATATCCAAATTAACTTAATTTACTCATTTATTCATCTTCTTTAAATTTATACTCTTATAAAATTGCAGGTTGTTACCTTAATCCTGCCAATGTTTTTATCTGTTTATACTTTATCGGTAAATATTCAACAAACCATTTCCATTCTTTTGTAAATAAAAAATAAAAAATTGTTAGCTTGATTTCTTATTCTTCCAGTAAGTTTCGCCATTTCTGCATATTCCATTAGTTTTTGTATCCATTCTTCGTTTGCTGAGACATCTGCTTCTTTCCATTTTGGGGCATGTAACATTCTTGCTGCTGTAGTAGCATACATGAATAAGTTTCTATACATTTTAGGTAGTTCTGCTCCTATAATTTCCAAAAGAAAAGCTTCTGGTGTTTGTTTGTTTTTTACAAAGGTTATTATAAACAACCTTTTCATTTCAATATATATCATTTCCTGGTAAGCTTTAACCTTACATATGTTAATCTGTATGTTTAAATTAGGATTGATGGAATATTCTTATTGTTAATGTCAGCTGGCAGTCTCCTTCCTTCCTTCCCTCCCTCCCTCCCTTCCTCCCCCCACCCCACTCCCTCTCTCCCCCCTTCTATGGAAGAAGAAGAGTTAACAGTAATGAGCTGGACCAATCAATGATCTGACTCAGTATATGGCAGCTTCCTGTGTTTCTATGTGAACAATTTGTTTGTTGGATTCCAGCTCTCATAAGCCCCAGCCAACATGGCCAATAAACAGGGCTGATGCCAGCTGCAGTTGAGCAACATCTGGATTTCCACAGGTTCCCCATCCCTGCTCTACAAGGTCAGCTATTTATGTGGAGCTCCCAGCTCACTCAACATGTCATCTACACCTTGGAGGGAAGGAGGAAGAATCCATCTTGTAATGATGGTGTCACTGCCAGTGAATATATGAAATTAACAATCTTTATATTTTTTTGGCAAGTCTTTTCCTACCATTTTCTTCTCTGCTCGTCAGCCTTTGCTAACGAAAGGCAAATGAGCCTTACCTAGCAAATCAGTAAATATGTTGTCATGGCAATTAATTTGGGTTTTCTCCCTTTATGATCCACATGGCTTCCCAGGATGAAAAGCAATTTGCTGGGCAAAGATATACTTCCAACCAACTGAAAAACAGCAAGAGTGATGGAATTCGCTAATCTGTACCAGCTCTGTTCATTATCCACATCACCGAGGGCCAGACACATGCTTGTGCCACAAAGACAGTCATGTAGCTGCCATTAGTGTGTGTCTAGGAGAACATCTTGTGAAGAATAAATGATGCTTTGGTAGTTTTGTACTTTCAGCGGAAAAAAGAGAGAGCTGCTGGCACTTTTTGTTTTGCTATTTTTAATGACGGGAGATTAACTAATATCCTTCTATGAGTGGGGAGGGGGGGACTTTGATGTTAAAAGATCACAGAGAAGTCTTTTTGCATTGTTGAGTTATAGAACACCTTCCAGACAACCACCAGGCTAAATGGGAATCAAATTCCGTCTGTGATGTGGAGCTGACACTTCTCAAAGGCTCAGTTCTGCAGTTACTGATGATATAAGCAGTTCAGAGGTTTTCTCTATCAGGGGAAACAAAGGCCAAAAGCTTGATTCTCAGATGTAAATTTTGTTGACTATGACCCCATCCTCTTTTATGCATGCAGATCACAAAGGATGGTGGGATGAGGAAGAGAGAGGCAATGCCCATTGATTTCAAAGTATCTATGCTTAGGGTTACAGCCACTCCAACAGCCTATGAATTACAAGTTCATTACCAGTTCTTCTTACAACATCCCCCCCACCCCTTTACAAGGTGATCAAACTCAGCTTCCCTCGGTTAGCATAATAGTATCTTATCCTAGGAAACAATGTCCTTTGCTACAGATACAGCACAGTGGCACTGTCCAAAGGCAGATGCACATTAAGTCTTGATCCCACCCCGTACAAGTCTAGGAACCTTTAAACCAGGGATGGATCACATGGTGCCTTGCAGTTGCAGAGCCATCCTTTAATAATCACACCTCTCCAAATGTTGCAATGCACTTCTCCAGCCGAGTGGCATGCACAAAAATGCAGATATTATGGGAAAGTGTGCATAAACACGCATATATTCATGAAAGTCACATAACCCCCTGTGGCGATCACACAGGGTCCCCAGACGTTTCACCGTCTATTGTTCCCTGTGCCACCACCTTATTTCTCGCTGCCACCACCCAGGCCATACCTGGTACAATAGTGAGTCCAGTCAGTCAGGGTTAAATTGGAACATAAACTTCTGTTTCTTTATTGCAGTTTAACAAGCGTGTGGTTTCATAAACGATATCAGTCAATTACATTCATGGGTTGCCTATCCAGACCTATAACTTCCGCTACCTGCTCTGAGGAGATTTCACCCCTCCCATACCCAAGAATCTCCTGAGGTCTCTGCTGATTCTACAGAGAGGAGGAGCAATGTACTGCTCTCTACTTAATTAGTCAAGTGAGTGAATCAGTCTGTGTGAGAGAGAGTCAGTCAGTGTGTTGGAGAGAGAGTGAGTGCAAGAGATCGTGTTTAGAGATAAGGTTGCTGCTAAGAGCAGCTGCAGGCACTCAAAGTAGCATTGATTTATGCTCAGAATATTTAGCTCTGTATATAGTTTTGTATCATAGTTGTAGTTACAGAATAAAAGGAAGATACTCTACAGAGCTGCTCTCCGAGTGGTTTATACTCTGCAAGACTCTGCAAAACGCTGCTGCGCAACGACTATATTATTGAGACAGTGAATCCGGTGCTCTCAGCTCCAAGCTGTGAGTCCACAGCACTGTGACCTGTTCCTGTGGGAAAGGAGGTCTCTGGCAGTGCTACCCAGCTCGCCTAGCCCAGTCGGGGCTGTAGTGCATGAGTCCAGTTGGTACACTGGCTCAAGGGCGATGCTGACATGCTCTCACTCACTAAACCACCTCTCAGATATTTGCTTGTCTTCCTAGCCCCTAACTGTTCCTGACTCAGCTTATTTCGCTACATTAACTCAACCTCCCCACAGACTCTATCCCAATTCACTCCCACTCCAACCAAACACCCAACTCCCAATGAACTGCTCCCTTCGCCCCTCCCAGAGCTGATTTTATAGTCCCTCTGACTCCACCCCCTGGGTTCTGATTGGGTAACCTGTTTAACTATTTCACCTCCAGCACTCTCATATGTTAACGTCACACACACACACACCAACAAAAAGCACATATGGGGACATTGCTTGCAAAAATGTGTATATATTGGGCAAAATTGCATAGGAGAATGTGTTTAACAGGAGAAATTTACACCACAATGCTGAAGAATTTTCACGAGGACTTTTCTAGAAAGGCGGGGGGGAGAGAGAGAAGTGATCTGATGCAGGTATGTGCAGAAGCAAACCATAAACGGGAAGCAGAGAGAAACCAAATGACAAAAGTGCCCATTGCTGCACTCAAGAGTGAGAAGGGTGAGTTATCACCAGATACTTTATTACAGGAGAGTACACGGAATATGAAAGTGCTAGAGTTACATGTTATTTTCCATTCTTTCAGAGTGACTTGTGACCTCCGCAAGCATTATGGGTTGTAGCATTCAAAGAGACCTATCACCTCAGAGGAATATAAAGAGAAAAGTGGTTCGTTAAAACATCTCATTTTTCTTCCCCACATCAACTCAGAATGACAGACCCATCAGTCTTGGAAGCAGAAAGTGGTGGTGGTGGAACAAAAGCTGGGGATTATTTCTGCAGTCTTTTTGTGGACAACGCCATTTTGCACTTTTTCATGAATTAGGCAAGGCAAGTTTGATATCACCTTGTAGCTCATCTAGTTCTGTTTAATAGAAACTCTTCGGAGCACCGGTGGAAAACCGTATAAATGAATAGGAAAGTGAGAGAAGACCGGACTGTGTGATTGCAAGCTCTAGTATCTTATCTGTTCTTAGTATATTAAAATTATATATATATATATATATATATATATATATATATATATGTGTGTGAATATTTTAAAGAAATCGATTATAAAATTTCACATTTCCGTTCCATGTGTGTGATCTGTTACTGGTGGCGCAGAGGCCCCATACATTATGGATTAGCAAAGGGGCACCTTAAATACAACAGATTCCCATTGGGCAAACCCTCTGTTATCTGAGCCAGTGTGTGTGACATTCTGCCACTTACGCGATGTAGTGAGATGTAGCACAGCTGAAGAAACAAGCAAACCATCCCCCCCCCCCACAAAATGTTCACAGGCCTTTCCAGTAAGAAAACAAAACAAAACAAAACCCAAATGTGGTAATTAATTAATGTAAACAGAAACAAGTCATGGTGTTCCTGGAAATTGATTTTGCTGCAGAGATTGTCAGTGTGGTGAACATTGTGACGTTTGAAGAGTGGAGAGTTCACTCGTCAACGCTGCATTGCATTTGCATCTGGGAGCAGTAGCTGTTGGCAGGGTGTGCTTTTTACCTGCCTCTCCTGCGCAGGTGGCGCTGTGGGTTAAACCACAGAGCCTAGGACTTGCCGATCAGAAGGTCAGCAGTTCGAATCCCCGCAACGTGGTGAGCTCCCGTTGCTCGGTCCCTGCTCCTGCCAACCTAGCAGTTCGAAAGCACGTCAGAGTGCAAGTAGATAAATAGGTACCGCTCCTGCGGGAAGGTAAACAGAGTTTCCGTGTGCTTCTCTGGTTCACCAGAAGCAGCTTAGTCATGCTGGCCACATGACCCGGAAGCTGTATGCTGGCTCCCTCGGCCAATAAAGTGAGATGAGCGCTGCAACCCCAGAGTCAGCCACAAGTGGACCTGATGGTCAGGGGTCCCTATACCTTTACCGAGTGCTGTGTGTTGTTGCTGGTTCCTAAGAGAGAGAGTGAAGGTGCAAGGGGCAGGGGGCTCGGTGAGGTGTTGATGCAGCAAGAGAGCCAATCTGGCAATCCTGCCACCATGCCCACACCGCACTGAGCTCCCCAGGCCTCACCCCCTCATGAACCATGAGCAATCCTAAGTTGGCAGATAAGCAACCCTGAGCTGCCCCACCACCTATCTAGGAGAGAGAGAGGTCACTTCCAGACTGAGAGCTTTTAATACTTCCCACTCATTGTCCAACTTTAAACTTCATAACTTTTCATGCTACAGCAGGTGAACCCCCCTGCCATGTCTCTCACCATGCCAATTTTCAGTCCCTTTCTATGGGACAGAGAGTGAGGGTTCCATATTCCATACCCGTCAACATTTCCATCCCCCAAATTGGGGTGTCAGGAGGGGCACGCCGCCTGGTGCTCTGGTGATTGTCAGCAGGTTCATGCCAGAGTGCTGGGATAGAAAGTCCAGTAAGAGTTAGTTTGGTCCGGTGCTCTGGACTCATGCCAGAGGGCTGGGCGAAAGAAAATGGGACATCCCAGGATCCAAACTGAAGTCGGGATTGGCTTCTGCGATCCAGTATGTCCCACTTAAAATGGGACAGTTGTGGGCAATGATAATAATAATGATGATGATAATGATAATGATGATAATAATGATAATGATAATAAAATAAATAATTTTTCTCCTGCCCATCTGGCTGAGTTTCCCCAGCCACTCTGGGCAGCTCCCAGCCGAGTGTTAAGAACAATACAGCATTAAATATTAAAAACTTCCCTAAACAGGGCTGCCTTCAGATGTCTTTTAAAAATAAGATAGCTGCTTAGTTCCTTGACATCTGCTGGGAGGGCATTCCACAGGGCAGGCACCACTACCGAGAAGGCCCTCTGCCTGGTTCCCTGTAACCTCACTTCTCGCAGTGAGGGAACCGCCAGAAGGCCCTCGGCGCTGGACCTCAGTGTCTGGGCTGAACGATGGGGGTGGAGACACTCCTTCAGGTATACAGGACCGAGGCTGTTTAGGGCTTTAAAGGTCACCACCAACACTTTGAATTAAAATACCTGGTGTGGAACAGGGGACCTGTTTGGCAGGGGGTGCTGAGGGCAGCCAAAAATGTTCAGGGAGGGGGGCCAGCCCCCTAATATTCTGTGGCGACTGTGCACACATTGTGTGGCATGCACACATGATGTCAGCACGCCGTGCAGCATGTGTGCACAGTGCAAGCACGTCGCGTGGCACGCACTCATGACACCAGCACATTGCGCGTCCCACATGGATGATGTCAGCATGCACAGCGTCCACATGTCACATGGCGACGGCCCCCTCAATTGCAGGGGCAAGCCAGCACGCTTGGTGTGGACATAACCAGAGATGATCGTGCCTGGTGTATCCCCCCTCTTCAAGGATGCATGGAACCCCCTCTTTTGGATGTGGCATACGTTCTCTTGTTTTTGCATCTCCAGTATCTTCCAAATTGCCATCCTTGGGGTTTTTTGTGATTTACCCCTCCCTTCCTATGCCATCAATTGTAATAAACTCCTCAAACCACGGAATCCTTCTGCTTCCCCTCCACACACACACACACACACACACACAATATATCATTTCAGGTAAATGTTCTTATATAGTGCCAGTTCTGTGTGAAATATGAGAATAATGCTCCCCACCCCCAGCCGAATGTCTCTCATAGACATTTCACAGATCACCTAACTAGCTTTTAAAATGTAAACACAGAATCAGGAAACCATTTCTCCAAATGATCCGCTTTCTACTCATTTCGCATTCCATCTAGTTTTGCAGTGGATATTTCCTTTGCTTGTGGGATGGTGGGTACGCAGAAGGTGCCTACAGCCTCCGTGGTCCGAGCCACAGACAACCGCAGCCAACATCTGTAGCTCCAGAAAGATGTTGCTTTCTGTGTTTAGAAAGCAGCTTGTGTGATAAATATGCCAATTAATTGCAGAAACCTGCAAGCTAATCTTGGTACTGATAACCAAGCATTGCCCATTATTGTTTAATAGTGCCTTGACTCAGATAAGGTGCTTGAAAATGTGTCCCGTCCCTCCTTAGAAATGAGTATATGATATTAAGTGCTTCACTTGGAGCAGGCTGACTGGAGTGCCACAAGCGCCCTCCTCTGGGTATTTGACGCTACTGCAGCATAGGCAGGGCGAAAGTATTCACATACAGGGATATCTTGTTGGGGGGGGGGGAGGGCTGCAGATGTCAGGAGTTAAATTGCCTTCTATCCAGAGGGGAAACAGAGAAGGCTTGCAGAATCCAATGTTTACAATGGCAGACTAGACAGACTAAAGCCGATGGGCAATTAATGCCCTGGTCACTTAGGCGGTAACAGCTGCTTTCCTTAATCTCCAGTTTCGCTGATGCTACATAACACATCGATCTTGAAGCTGACTTTTGAGTATGGTTCTTATGCTTAAGGGTGTGGCCCCTTTTTGTCTTCCTAAATTAGGAAGCACACTTTCAGCTGCTTTGGTTTATAAAATAGTAAATGCAGCCAACCTAAAAAGGGAAAACAGAACTGAAGCAGGTGAATTTCTGAAGACAAATGCCCGGTTCTAGCTCAGGAGGTCCAAGCATGAAAGAAGCCTTTTTCTTGTGCAGTCACAAAAGCACATCTGGGTGTACATCCCATCAGGACCATTTCATTGGTTACATATATTTATTTATTTTTAAAGGAGGATGAACATCTGGGGGATAACAGTTGTATTTCCCACAGACAGAGCTGAACAGGGGCCAGAAATTGCATTAGGGGAAATGTTTTGATAGATTGCAAATGGGATCTGACCCGGGAGTAAATTCCCCCGTGGCCCACGGGGCTTATTTTCGGGAAAGTGTGCATAGACCCAAAGACTCATTTTTTAATTTATTTATTTGTGCAAATAATTATCTACCACCATGTCGTAAAAAAGATATCAAAGCGGATTAAAGCAATAAAACTTAAAACCCTACAATTAGAACCATAAAAAATTAAAAGTACGTATCAGTTAGCCAGTGCGGAGGGATGGATTCTTAACTGCCAGCACAGGCCTGCCAGAATGGAAGTGTTTTCAGCAGTCATTTAAAAGGAACCTGTTGAATTACTTCTGACAGATTTTTCCACAGGAACGGGAAATGAGCCTCACTTAAAGGTAAAGGTACCCCTGACCATTAGGTCCAGTCACGGACAACTCTGGGGTTGCGCGCTCATCTCGGTCTATGGGCCAAGGGAGCCAGTGTTTGTCCGCAGACAGCTTCCGGGTCATGTGGCCAGCAGGACTAAGCAGCTTCTGGCGAAACAGAGCAGTGCACGGAAATGATGTTTACCTTCCTGCTGGAGTGGTACATATTTATCTACCTGCACTTGACATGCTTTCAAACTGCTAGGTGGGCAGGAGCTGGGACCAAACAATGGGAGCTCACCCCATTGCAGAGATTCGAACCACTGACCTTCTGATCAGCAAGCCCTAGGCTCTGTGGTTTAGACCACAGTGCCACCCTCGTACCCACTTATGGCCTTTTAAAAGAGGACTGGTTTTAAGATACACTAGCAGGTTAACTGGGCAATCCTACTAACATCTACTAAGAATTAAGCCCCACTGAGTACCTACAGAAGGTTGTTGACTAGGGTTACCATACAACCAGAATTTCCCAGACATAGCTGGAATACAACATTAGGAAACAGTGTCTTGGTTGGAAATTGCTTAAATATCTGGGAAAATCCAGACATATGGCAACCCATGTCAGAAGTCTATATTTTGGTGATTTTCCTTAAAAATATCTCAAATTTATTTATTATTATTTATTTTTTTGCAAAATTATAAAGCTCAACAACTTTGCCAAAAAAAATATGCTCAACAACTTTTGTGTCCAGATTTTCACTTTTTGGAATATGGCAACCCTATTGTTGACTCATGGGAAAAGTCAGTGGGGCAGATGGCAGCCAGAGGCAGAGCTGGGAGTGGGCGGAGCTAGTACCCAAAGTGGGTGGGGTTTGCAGTATTGTTCATCTCTCTCTCCTTCTCTGTAGGCTGCCTAAAATTAGAGCCACTTGAGCTTAAGCCTCAGGGTACCCATCCCAGGTATGCAGGACCACAACCTGAGACTTAAGTGAAAGAAAGAAGAGGATGTATTTATTTTATTTTTTCCCAGATCAAGGCAGGTACCTATTGCTTTGAATATAGAATGAAAAGTCTGGCCAGGATCTTAGACCTACAACTGACATATGGAATTAAACCCTGTTATGGAATTAATGCAGTAGGTTTGCAATTTAATCTTATTGATCACAGTGGGATTTATCATCCTTTCTGTGGTCCTGACCCGGCACCTCCAATCTGCGCCGGGGTGTTCTGAGGCACATGTAGGATTAATCATATGGTTTTGATTAATCAATTACATCTACATAAATCTGCATTTAAGTAACTGTGCCTCGGGGAGGGAGGGACCCTCATTTTAGATAAAATTATGCATAGATGGCGGCAAGAGGTGGAGGACAGCCTCTGTTAAGATAGCTACTGTCACACATCTTGCACACAACACACAACACACACACACACAATGCCAGATTTAACATATAAGCTAAACAAGCTATAGCTTAGAGCCCCACTCTCTTGGGGCCCCCAAAAAATTTATAGGGGGAGAAAACTGGTTGTACATTTCCAAAATATAAGATAAAAAACAAATAAAATAAAACCTACATACAGCAACAGTGTTTTGTGTTGTGTAGGCTCCTATGATGTAAGTAATGGGTCCCACCTGCTAGCCTGCTCCCTAAAATATTACTGGTTTGCTCATTTCTATATAAAGGGTGCCTACATTCCGCATGTGTAAATGGCTTTAGATACCTATTAGGTACATAAATCACCATATAGCATATATTCAACAACAACAAGAAACCGACAATTTGTTGTTGACAAAGGACAGTTGGACATATAAAGGGCCCCATTATCTTCAGTAGCTTAAAACCTCATCAAACCTAAATTTGGCCCTGCACACACACATGATGAAATGGTAGGGTACGGTCCTATTCTCGTCTACTCAGAAGTAAGCTTCATTTAGTTGAGTGGGACTCACTCCCTAGTATAGGATTGTAGCTTACTTGAAAGTAAGCATGTACAGTGGTGCCTCGCAAGACGAAATTAATTCGTTCCGCAAGTTTTTTCGTCTTGCGAGTTTTTCGTCTTGCGAAGCACGGTTTCCCATAGGAATGCATTGAAAATCAATCAATGCGTTCCTATGGAAACCGCCTTCAGACCAGGTCCGGGGACAGTCTGTCCCCCGACCTCTTCTGAAGGCTGGGGGGGGGACAAGGGCTTTTCTTCCCACCCCCAGCATTTTAAAAAACCCCGGGACAGCGGAGGACTTCTCCGCTGTCCCGGGGCGATTTTAAAGCCCCTGGGAAGGCAGGCGGGGGGAGCAAAGACTTTCGCCCCCCGCCAGCCTTCAGAAGAGGTCCAGGACCTCTTCTGAAGGCCGGCGGGGGGCGAAAGTCTTTGCTCCCCCCCGACTGCCTCCAAAAGCCGTCCGGGATAGCGGAGAAAGCGCTGCGTTTCTCTGCTCTCCCGGGAAGGCAGGCAGGGGGGAGCAAAGACTTTTGCCCCCCGCCGGCCTTCAGAAGAGGTCCAGGACCTCTTCTGAAGGCTGGCGGGGGGCAAAAGTCTTTGCTCCCCCCCGCCTGCCTTCAAAAGCCGTCCAGGATAGTGGGAAGCACTTCCCTGCTATCCCGGACCGCTTTTAAAATGCTGGCGGTGGGGAGCAAAGCCTTTCGGCCCCCGCCGGCCTTCCTGGACCTCTTCTGAAGGTCGGAGGGGTGGGGAAAGGCTTTGCTCCCCACCGCCAGCATTTAAAAGAGGTCCCCGGAGATTTCCCTATGGGCTTTCTTCTTGCGAAGCAAGCCCATAGGGAAATTCGTCTTGCGAAGCACCTCAAAAAACGGAAAACCCTTTCGTCTTGTGGGTTTTTCATCTTGCGAGGCATTCGTCTTGCGGGGCACCACTGTATATTATTGCTTTTGTAAGTGTTGTACCCTGGTGCTATATATACTATATAGTGCTGTTTATAATCTCTCTCTCTCTCTCTCTCTCTCTCTCTCTCTCTCTCTCACGCGCGCGCGCACACACACACACACACAGAGAGAGAGAGAGAGAGAGAGAGGACCAAGCAGTAATTGGAAACAGAATGGTAGACAGTGGCAAATGTACAGTATACTGAGCATTAGTGCGATTGGTGTTGTATTAAATCTATTCCGAGCAGAGTGGCTGACTGAAAGGATGATAATGGATTTAACACTTGCCCACTTTACCAAAGCATGCCAGCAAGAATAGAATGATACAATGCATTCGGTTTGCTTGAGATCTTTTCTTCAATCTAGATAAAATGACAGGTAGAAAACAATAACTGAAGCATTCTTCATATAAAAGTCACCAGCCCTCCATTGCTCAAATAAATCTAAGCCAGATAGAATTCCCATTGGAGTGTGACACTGGTTAAGAGCATTCAGACATAATGAAGAAAAACAAGACTGCTCTAATAGATATATTTTGTACCTCTAGTGTTTATCTTGTTTTGGTCTTTAATCTTGTTTACATTGCTTTCTTCCATGGCAGGCTTTGTGAAGCATTTTTCTACTCAAACGAGTTTTGTTGCTTTGAAGAAAAAAAAAAACACAACACATTTCTAAGCTGCATTTCTTCCTCCAAGGTGGCACATAGGTCACTCACAGAACCCTGTGTGGTGGATTAGGCAGGAAAAAATGCAAGCGGTGGCAGGGCTGGTGTCCTGTGTAGAAGGGCCCCCTGGGAGCAGACCAATCAAAGATCTCAGATAGAGCAGTCAGAACAGCATCAGCATCTTTATGGGACAAGAAGGAAGCCTACTGGCCTCTTCTGTCACCTGACCCCTGTTGAGCCCCTCTTGCCAAGCTTAATGTTGGCACTCAAGTGCAGCAGGAGCACATCAAAAGCTCCTTTCTCTGACAAGACATCCCAATAGCACAAAATGTGTGATGTCTGAGTCTCAGTACTAGGTCTGTGGCAACTTAAAGATTGTCATCCTACGGCTTGTATGTCTGAGTGTGGATTTTAGCCCAAATGCAGAAGTTACCTACACTGGCTCACATGGTGCTGTCCACGTAAGGTAAAGGTAAAGGGACCCCTAACCATTAGGTCCTGTCACAGACGACTCTGAGGTTGTGGCGCTCATCTTACTTTATCGGCCAAGGGAGCCGGCATACAGCTTCTGGGTCATGTGGCCAGCAGGACTCAGCCATTTCTGGTGAACCAGAGCAGCGCATGGAAATGCCGTTTACCTTCCCGCCGCAGCGGTACCTATTTATCTACTTGCACTTTGTGCTTTTGAACTGCTAGGTTGACAGGAGCAGAGACCGAGCAATGGGAGCTCACCCCATCGCGGGGATTCGAACCGCTAACCTTCTGATTGGCAAGCCCTAGGCTCTGTGGTTTAACCCACAGTGCCACCCGCTGTCTAAGTAGTTATATTTAAATGCAGAGATCAGCCCTTACTCTTATGTCTCACCAGTGGTGTATTGGGGGGGCACAGGGGCAGTTACCCCAGGCACAAAATTTGTTAGGGGCTCAAAATTTCAACACCTGGTGCCGACTCAATACAGTTGTGTGCTTCCTTCACTGGGCTCTTTTGAAAACAGCTTCTCCGTGTGAACCAGGAACTGACCTCTCCAGACAACAGAACGACTCTTCTCTTCTTATCTCTGTGGCTGTGATCTCCTGGGTGATGCAAAGACCTTAGGCAGTTGAATGCTCAGATTTAAAGGCATAGCAGATAAGATACCAACACAACTGATCTGCATCGTGCAAAGGAACTCCTCACCCTCTTTGCCAAAGTTGCATCTGGCTACTGTGTTACTCATTTCTCTAGAATTGAAGTATTGTTTGTTGGGTCAAGTGCGCCGTCGCCACACTTTGCAAGGTAGTATCATCTGAATGTCGTTAATGGCTCATTTGCGGATCATTAATGAAGACGTTGAATAAGACCAGACATCAAATTGATTGCTGTGGCACCCAACAATGCTTCTCCTTTGGCCCGTCTTACCGCAACTCAATAACCTGCTCTTTATCGTTACTGTTTGTTTTGCACTCCTTCTGCCAGGTTTGAGTTCGCACAGGAGCACTGACATCTAAGCCAATTTCAATTAATTTTTCAGCTCGGCCTTATGGAATGCACTCTCTCGCTGTGTTTCTGCTGAGCTCCATTTTTCACACGGGCAGCAGCTTAGCCGTGCTTACACAGAAGTAAGTCCCCTAGCACACCGTGGCAGGTAAACGTGCAAAGGGCTGCAATCTTAGGGCAAGCTGTTTTACTACCCCCTCCAAGGTTTTCCAAAAGTACATTTGCCAACTGCTAGTTTTTTAAAAAAGAAAGATTTCTGGATATTTCTAGCCCATATAAAGATACATTCCTTTTCTGATCACGCTGACAGACAGGAATAATGGTCAATGCAGTAATTGCTAGGATTTGATTTTCTGAAGACAAAGGAAGTAAGGAAAAGGCGTATTGCAATTTTCTGCACCCAAGAACTTCAACCCTCTTTAGAAAGTCTCATCACAGTCTTCTTCTTTTTTTAAGACCCACTTTGTTCATGTGGTTTTCTTTATTGCCGCTAAATTGTCATGTTATACAACCCAGTTGCTTCCTGCTTTATTAAACAAATAAGTTAACCACAAGTTCAATAGTTCCTCCATGCCAGCAGCATCCTTTCTTGTTTGGCACCCTCACTTATTAATAAATACATTTATCAACAAATGCTATATTTTTCAGGGATGCGCTTATAGCAGTCCCTTCAACAAGCAAAAAAAAGCCCCTCTAATTTATATGAATAAAACCAATCAAAGGTGTATGTTGTGCTTTGAAATAGGCTACTACTACCAACATCTTAGTGAAAAGCCCAAACCCTAGATATTTTCTTTTGGAAGTGCTATGGTCTTCATTGTAGCTGAATCCCAGGCCAGTCAAAGTCCTAGGATTTTAGCAACCTCAGTTATTACAGCATGGGCTTTTGTAGGCTGGAATCTATTTTGTCAGATGCATGAGTGAAAGACCCTCCTGTTATTATTGTCATGATGTGTTCTTGTTAAATACCTGCAGTGTTTGAAACTGTGCATACTGAGAGAGCGACAGAGATCCTACCAGTGGGGCCTGTTACCTATTGGGACTGTAGGGGATTGGTCAGGAAGACCAACAGTAGGTGGTGCCAGTATGATTGACAAGAGTCAGCTAATTCTACCTTGTCCCCATTCTTCTCCCTACAGGGACTAAGGAGGAAGAAGCTGACAGCCAATAGCCACCCTGCACTGGTTGTAACAAAGAACATAAGTGGTGGCAAGGTGGGGGGCTGTTTCAAGGCTGAGTCAGGTTGGTGTGGCAGTGCCTTACTCACCTTAATAGAGTAGATTCAGTTTGATCTTCTCCATGGACTAACAATCTTATAGCAGAGGCCCCTGCTCCAGGGGGCTGAACCCCCTATATTTTTGGGTTTGGGGCCAAGACTCCTCCCCGAGGTTCATAAAGCATGGAGGTGAAGGGCGGAGCCGACCATGACGTGGTTAATAATAGTAATAATAATAATAATAATAATTTATTATTATACCCAGCCCATCTGGCTGGGTTTCCCCAACCACTCTGGGCAGCTCCCAACAGAATATTAAAAACACGATGAAACATCAAACCTTAAAAACTTCCCTAAAGAAGGCTGCCTTCAGATGCCTTCTAAAAGTCTGATAGTTGTTTATTTCCTTGATATCTGATGGGAGGGTGCTCCACAGAACAGGCGCCACTACCGAGAAGGCCCTCTGTCTGGTTCCCTGAAACCTCACTTCTCACAGTGAGAGAACTGCCAGAAGGCCCTCAGAGCTGGACCTCAGCATCTGAGCAGAACGATGGGGGTGGAGACGCTCCATCAGGTATACTGGGCCGAGGCCGTTTAGGGCTTTAAAGGTCACCACCAACCCTTTGGTGCTGGCTCCTCCTCCTGTCACAGCAGAGGAGGGTTGAAGCACCATCATTGTGATTTATAGCATCATTGGGGATTTTAAATGTTATAAATCTGCCTCGGTAATGTCACTGAACAAAAAGCTGGGAGGTATATGTTTTAATAAATAAATGTGGGAGAGACTCAGTCACCATTAAGCCATCCTGAGGTTTTTCACCCATGTTATACTTAAGAATAAGCATTTTCTCCAAAACTTCCTAAATTAGACAACATGAATGCAGGGCAATCCTATGCATATTTATTCAGAAGCATGCTCCTCCTTTTTGTTATTTTTTTTAAAAAATAGAGCTTATTCCCAGAGAAATGTGCGTAGGATTGCAACCATAGTTACATAGCCAGAGTCTTACCTGATAGATTATTAGTGTGCTTTCCCTAAAGAAATGTCAGTGTCTCCAGTGATCTGTATCAGCGAGCGAATGGGTGGAGAAGGTTGCTGTTTTCAGCATTATGAAAGGGCTTGGTGTGAGTGGAAGTGAGAAACTTGCTAGGTGCCTTATTCTGGGGTATTGAATAAAAAGGGTGCTAAATTAGGGCTTCCATATATCCAGATTTTCCCAGATATTACCAGGATTTCAAAGACAGAATTGACACCGGAGGGGAATTTCCTAAGGTGGTGCTTTGGATCTTTGGCAAGTCAATTGAAAAATTGCATTTTTTGGTCATTTTTGCACCTGGGAATGATTATTTATTTTGCTTTTAGCAGGGCTAATTTGCAATCAGCATTATGTGACCTTAGATGTTTTGATGATATCGAGTTAATGGTCATCACTTAATAGTTGCCAATAGTCTGATCTGTGAGAGGTTAGGAAGGAAAGCTGCTCCTATTAGCTGGTGGACAGCGTTTCTTTTAGGGTCTGCTGCCCTCTAGATGTTGCTGGACTACCCCAGAGAGTGTGGCCAGTGGTCAAGGATGATGGGAGTTGTAGTACTTTAGGTCCTCCACCAGCTTATTGAGAAAGAAATCCAGTCTACCACTTCACTGTGATGTAGACAACAAATCTGATCTCAGTCTAAAAGGTCTTTTGATAACATTTACTCCTCATTTTAACTTTGGGAAGAAGAATGAGCAGATTCTGAATTCTCCCAGTCGCTCAACACCCTCCACAAACAGTGGCATAGCATGGGGGCCCACAGGGGTGGTTGCCCCAAGCGCAAAATTCTTAGGGGGCACAAAATGTCACCACCCGATGCTGCCTCAATACAGCTGCATGCTTCCCTCTCTAGGCACCATTAAAAACAGCTTCTCCATGCGAACCAGGAAGTGACTTCTCCAGACAACAGAATGACTCTTCTTTTCTTATCTCTGCAATCTTCTGAGTGAATGGGCATGCATGCTCCACCTGTTTCCCTCCCTCCAAGTGGCCCTGGGTGCTGGCAACCCATGCTACACCACTGTCCACAAACACATGTGGATGGGTGGATCTGAACTGCAGGCAGCACATGAGATTCGTTTCACAAGTAGAATTTCTACATATACTCCACCATTCACAACAGAAGCATTGCTACCAGCAGGAGGGCTTGCTGACTTCCTTTCGTAGTCCAGACCAGACATGCAGTGTGGGCACTTGATTACTGAAGCATCGTGTGATGACTGGCATGTGGGAATATCCCAAAGAGCTACCATTGCAGCAGAATATTTCTAAAACTTAAAGCACTGTGTTGTTTGGCAGACATGCTTCACACATTTCTCAGTCAAGTAGATATGTATATTTTAAACCATGATACTATGATTTCAATCTCCCATGAAACTCCCAGTTTGTATGTGCTTAGAACACAGCCACCTTAGTGCCAAAGACTGCTGGATTAAGCAGAGAGCAGCACTCGCCCCCTGAAGAAAAAAATCAAGAAAAATGTTGCAGCTGGATAGGCAGCCCAGAAGAAACAAGAGCAGTTTTGAAGCTCATCAGCTTTAGTTGGAAAGCTGTTCCACTTTCAGGACTAAGAAGCTTGTTGCAGATTCTTTGTTCTGCGCAACATCTTAGAGCCCTGCTGCAGTCCAGGATTTTAACTTTGCTCTGCATATTTTGTAATATGATTAAGAGCTCCTTTCAGATTCAGGAGTTTCAGCTGGCCAGGTGATTAATGGAGATGACCTATTATTTTTCAGCACACTCTTTTTTAATCAGAAGCCTTCTCCTCTGCCTGTTGTCCGAAAGAATAGAAGTTTGTTTCTTAGGATGGTGCCATTCAAATTTGGCATGTCAGTCTTACATGGTCCTCTTTATTGATTGTGCAATTAGAATTCCATTCTCGCCCTATTTCCCAACTCTCTCCAGCACTGCGCTTATGAATTTAATACTTTTAGATCAGAGACTGCAACTACAGCTTAGCAGGCATTTGACAGCTGATTTTCTTTTGAACAGAACCGAGTGCATCCCTTCTCCTGGGCCACTATACAATGCTTTCCGTTTCCAGATTTAGCTGTATCTGGAACATTGCCTTGGGCATCAGCATGTAAAGTGAAACCTATGATCGCAGGCAGAGACCTACCCAAGAGAAATGCTGCATTCAGGTGTCAGCGTTGCTTTGGAGTGCTAGAGGATGCAGGAGTGTACAGCATTGGCCCCTGTGCTTGTTAGGTTCTGTGCAGTCTCTAGACTGGCTAAGTGTGGCAGAAGCACCAGGAACCTGGTCTTCTGGCTTTGTCTGCTCAAGAGAGCAATATTTTTTACTTGCTTCACCTGCAAGGAACATAGGAAACTGCCCTATACTGAGTCAGACCATTGGTCTATCTACCTCAGTATTGCCTGCACTGACTGGCAGTGGCCCTCCAGGAGTTCGGATGGGGGTCTCTTTTAGCCCACCCTGAAGTTGCCAGGGATTGAAAGCTGGGTCCTTCTGCATGCAGATCAAATGCTTTACCACCAAACACATCCTGTGAGTCTAGATTGTGAGCTGTTCATGCCATGAATCAGTGGCTGGATCGAGATGCACCAAATAAGCGTTTTAGGGAAACACGTTGTAAACCTCAAAGTGGGAAATCACAATGGAGAAAGACAGAACTCCCAGCCAAATGGCCTATTTGAAAATATAATCAAGCAGAACGTATAACATGGAAACATAGCTGTCAACGTTTCCCTTTTTTTAAGGGAAATTCCCTTATTCCGAATAGGATTCCTCTCAAGAAAAGGGAAAAGTTGACAGCTATGCATGGAAATACTGTTAATTGCTTTGTAATCCCATCTATAGAAAGGTTTTGAACGAAGGACTATGATTGCATCTTTCATGCACAGAAGACCTCTCCCCTAAGAACACTCTCTGGACAGTAGATAAATTGGTCAATAACATTGTGCATATTGTTTAGGGATTAGAGCAGGAGTGGAAAGTCTATGGTGCTCTAGATGTTCTTGGACTCCAACTCCCATCAGCCCCACCCTGTTGTCGACATGCAGAGGGGCCAGGAGGCCAGCTGGCAAGCCCAGCTCGGACATCTCCTTCCATCAGCCTGTGCTCCAACGTAAATCAGTGACCCAAACTTCAAAAGCCAGGGCACGCAATTAGCAGAGTGTGGTATGCACACAGAAGTAGGCGTGAGGCATAAGTCATGCTACAGCTACAGATTTATTAAACATAAATTAGAACAAAGAAACATGTTGTCTCTCATGTCGTCTCGGAGAGAACAGCAAAAGCAAAAGCTATACACAAATCGAAGTTCCCAGCAAGCTGTGCTGGAATGTAAACAGACATGTGACACGCAACAATCTCATGCCTGTGCCTTAAGGTGGAATGGAAAATGTCAACACCTGCATGTCCTGTGGTCCAAGAAGAGTCCAGCACCATTTGTGAGGCCATGATTCCCCCATTCCTGGAACAGAGCCTGTAAGCCTCTTTGTGAGGATGACACCTGTGATATTGTAGCTTCACTGATTTGTTCCAAACCAACAATTTGATGAGGCGGGGTGGCTATAGGAGGGAGCCCCCAAAATCTCAAGCTGATCCCTCTTTGTTTTAGTGGAGACATCACATCCCTGTTTATATCTTCAAAGAGGAAATGCTCAGAAGTGCTCCATTCCTGGACTGAAGCAACAAAGGACCATTCAGAGATCAGCCTCTTCTGCTGCCATGTGAAACTAGCTGCAGGACAATATTACTTCACGCGGCTCAATTTACAATAACTTTCACAAGCTGATCAGGCCATTTCCTTTCAAACTGCTCTCCACATTTGAAAGCTATTCCAACCATCGTTTCACTGGATCTGGAAGGTGTCCTTTTCAGGACAAATGCTCCCATTACTTAAACGAGTTAAAGCTACTGAGATGCCCCTTATAGATGGGCATGCTGATCTACCAAAGCATTACTCAACCAGAATTGCAGACATGGCAATAGGGGGAAAGGGCAAGGAAGAGAATGAGTCTCCTAGCCACTGACTTGCTGAATTGGTTAGTTACCTCTGTATGGCAAAGGCAATGCAGCATTAGCAAAAGCTTTCTCTCAAGCAAAAGGTCACAGGTTCCCTATATATAGTCTCCCCTTCCCACCTGCTTTATATTTTATCTGACAGCCCCTTTCCTGCCTGCACCAATGAAGGAGCTGAGTTGTAGGAGGTGGAGGGGATTGCTCCATTCACAGATCTCCTTGGCATTGTTGCATTATAGCAAAAATACAGCAAAGAATCCTAGCAACAAACAAATAAATTACAATGCCACATTTAATACACAATCACTTTTAGCATCCCTTTTCTCAACCAGCCCATGAGCAAATGGTATATGGGGAACTGAGGCAGAAGACTTGGTGCCCTATACATTTTCCTGATGGAACTGGAATTGGAGTTCATGGTGCTACAAGATTGATTTAGGTCTACTACTGCATTATTTTAAATACATGGGCCAAAAGATTCCCCTCTTTCATTAAAGTGATAAAATATCACCACTCTATGTTGATTGTTTGGGGCTTCTTAGATCCTTAAAATCAGCCCTTGCAATGTTTGTAGATCTGGGCCCTTTCCATGTTATGAAGAATTCTTCAATGTGGAAAACCATCAATATTCCCTCAGTATTCACCCTGTCTGATTCCAGGGCATTTGTGCTTAATGCATAACACCAACATATTGTGTCACTTTCTTTTTCAAATAATAGAATTCACCTTGTGTGACCTCTCCTGTGACGAAAGGATTTGTCTAACAATTATAATTTTATAAAAGGCTTTAAGATGCACACATGTAATGCTATTTGTTTAGAAAGTGCATCATGTGATTTCATTCCCCCACCAATGCTGATATGTGGAGCAAACAAAAACATTCATTTGATACTGGGGCGAATATGAGGCAGCGCTCATTTTTGCTCTTTCAAAACCTAGAGAAGCTGCATTTTATCTCTCCTCCTGCAGTGCTGATTCCCCCCCCCGCTCCTTATCCCACATTTAAGCAGCAAATTCCAATTACATAGTCTATATCTTTTGTGGAAGCCTATTGTGTTCAAACTGCCTAATTCTCTCCAGTATATTAATGAGTAAATAGGAACTCTAATTATTATAGACTCAGTAGGTTCCATCCCACAGTCCCTTTTCTTGCAAAACTCCTGTTAGGGGATCAAGCCCTTTTCCAGTGTTCAATTTCAGCAGCTTGGGGAGAGGGGGAACCAGAGATAAGGAGAACTCATTGCTCTGTATATCTTCACAGAGTATAGTCTGAAGTAGGGGTGCACAGAGGTTTTATATGACAGGATGAACCGGGGTGCCTTGGAGTGTTTGAAGACTTGTTTGAGGTGTGTCTCACACAAAGAGAGAGAGAGAGGGGGGGACTGCAGAAAGTTTGTTGTTGGTGCTGCATGAAATGAATACGCTTCTAGGAAACCCATATCTCCCAAATGCCCTGGAAAAACCCCAGGACACCCCTTTTCTCACACAAGATCTCGGTGGGTGCTGCTCTCTTGTGCAACACTCTTGCAAGGTCTTGCCCATCGCCCCAAGCAACTATCTTACCCAATTCCAACACTTCTAATGGGCCTGGAATCTTTGAGGGAATATTCTAGTCAATTGAAACCAGGGAATTATGGGGAATATTTTTAATCTTTCCCCCAGCACCCATCATTTTATTCTGTGTAGTTTGAAAGAGCCCTTCCTTCACAGCTTCCGTTGCTTTTACAAAGAGAAAAAATAAGACCACATGCAGTGTATATGTCAGCAACCACCTCACGCCATGCCCATTCATTTTAATGGTCCTTGCATGGGGGGGGGCAACATTTAGTGGATTACTCCCCGAGGCTCTAATGCAGTTGATTGCACAATGTTCATTTGTCTGCAATTTCAAAGTCACACTGATAAACCACATGTTGTAGATAACCTTCAGGCATTTAGGGGGGAGCCCTGATTACTTTTCCACTACAACGCCTTAAGAATAAAGTCCATTATATTTCAAGTATTGAAGGCCTGCAAGTTCAATGAAATATTGTAATGAACTGCAGGATGGCATCCTTTGAATAAATCAACTAAGTCTTAGGTGTTGTTGTTTGAAAATAAAATAACCAATTAGTGTCAATTGCCCGTATAGATAGCAATGTTTTCAAACAGCTCGTGGGTTGTTTCTTTTAATTAATTTTCTTTTATCTCCCTTGTAATTAACCAGCCTCATCCCCCGAATTCCATTTCCTTTTGTACCTTTCCAATATATGACCCAACTTCCTCGGTTTCGCCACCCACAGTTCAGCCACATTATTATCCTTTTAGAATAATCATACATCCAAGCATTGCCAACACAATTGGAGCTCAGCTTCAAATCAAATTTGTCTCTTTTGATGTGAACCTCTGCTACGTGCCGTGTATAGGAAGGAGTCCTTGGAGTTAGCAGGGATGTACTAGAATTTTAACAAGTTGTTTCCAAGCCAGGCAAAGTTTTAAATATATGTGCTATGACTCACAAGTGACAAGAGGCAGGCCCTCCTTTCTGTTGCAACCGTTACAGAAAATAACTCCAAGTGAAAGACGTTAACCGCCACAGGCGAAAGGTTAGGAACACTTGACGTACTGTAGATGTTTTACAAAGGGGTTGGGGGCTCTGGAGCTTGAACTGGAAACCTCATAGCTGAGCAGAAGACCCAGCCTAGTAAGCTGGCTAGGACTCAATGTGTTCAAACTTCAGAGCTCTAGGGCATGACACAGCACACACCCTTTCAGTGAAAATGTAGCAGTATGAATTCTCTGGATTTACTGGGCCATGAATAAAAGCTGGCGGTCCCTGTCCTTGCCTAATCAACAAAGCAGTACAGTGGTACCTTGGGTTACATACGCTTCAGGTTACAGATGCTTCAGGTTACAGACTCGGCTAACCCAGAAATAGTACCTCGGGTTAAGAACTTTGCTTCAGAACAGAAATTGCGTGGTGGCAGCGTGGCAGCAGCGGGAGGCCCCATTAGCTAAAGTGGTACCTCAGGTTAAGAACAGTTTCAGGTTAAGAGCGGACCTCCAAAACGAATTAAGTTCTTAACCTGAGGTACCACTGTATCTTCTAGGGGGCATGAGAACATGGTATCCCCAAAGCTCCCCAATAAAACTCCCCTCCATCAAGGTGCCAATAAAACAAACAAATAAAAATAGGGGATTTGTTAAGTGTTCAGGTTTTGGAATAGCAAAAAAAAGTTATCCAACCATTTTTCAGAAAATTACTGTACTCTTCCGTGTATAAGATGAGCTTTTTTTACTCTAAAATAAGGTAAAACAACAGGGGTTGTCCTATACATGGATAGTGCATGGTGGGGAGATGTGATTGGTTGCAGCCGCGAGCAGGAGCTTCTCAGCAGTGATTTTTGTGGGTGATTGGTGGCTGTGCCAAGTGCTGCTTTGGATTGGCTGCTGCTGCGGTAATGGGGGGCTGATTGGTTGCCGTGGCAAGGGTTGCTTTGGATTGGCTGACGCTTCGGGAATTGGGCGTGCGATTGCCGTCTGCTGTTGGTGAGCGGGCAGACGCATGTTGGATGTGGTGTCCGCGTTTGTTAGTTGGGTTAGTGATTTTCTGCATTTCAACACCCCCCCCCAAAAAAGGCTCACCAGCTTCGGGCCATCTCCCCCCATTTTCTTAAATTTGAGTCCCCCAAAATAGGGGGCATCTTATATATGGGGGCGTGTTATACACGGAAAAATACGGTATCTTCTGATCCATTTTGGCTCCGTCAATAATGAATGAAGATGTATCATTCATTCAGTCTAGTGGATGACAGGAAGCAATGGGCCAAGTTATGAGAACTGGAAGAGGTGGGGGACATAACCATTGCTTGCTTTCAACAACGTCGCAATGATATAAAAACAAAAATCAAAACTGCAATGGGAGTTGCACCGCTTTATTGATGGGCAGAGAAGTTTGGAGGAGTGGTACTTCACATAATATTTGGAAGGGGGCTGGAAGAATTGGGGGGGGGGGACAAAATCAAGAAATATGTAAAAGAAATAAAAATCAGCCCAGTCCTATAGATTTCTACCCAACATGGGTTTCCAGCTTTTGCTACAACGCTATGTTCCATCTCGCTAGATTGACCTCCTCAGTCCTGAGGTGGAGAAGGCACTCCAGCTATTGATATCCACATGTCCAGCACTAATGTTCTATTTTTTGTACCATGTTTAGAAATAACCCAGTATCAAAATTAGAATTCAGCCATAGCTTCCTTATTTTTCATCCCCATCACACTCCTCTTCAAAAGAAATATGTGAAATAACCTTCCGTTTAGATAGAGACATGGGGCTGAAAGATACTGACCTAACCAAAACCAACTAGTTAGTTCATTGCCAAGTGGTGATTTAACCTCCAGTCTTCCAGGTCCAACATGGTATATACTAGGCTACATTTATCCCCCGAGTTTTCATTTTCAGCAACATTTTTGTATGCATCTCAGTGAAGAAGACATGCTTAGCGTAAGTGGAAACATTGTTTCACGCTGCATGGATGGCGGCAGTGCATTAATAATTGTAATGATATTTCTTTTTCCTACAAAATCGTGGCATTTCACAATTGCCAGAATACAAAAATACCATCACATTGTTGACAAAAAAAGAAAAATCACAAAGGCAGCTATCTCAAATTTAGCACCAGACCTCCAATTAAATAAATTCATGAAATGCCGTTTATAGCACTTTCCGAAAAACTGGGGAACCCAGGTTTGGATGGGCCTCCTGAGGGAAGAAATTCACAGTACACCAGGAGCAAGCACATCTCCATGAAGGAAGTCCAGTTTTCTATTCAGATCTATGTCATGCATCAGACCAATGGTCCCAATGTATGTTCTGAAGGCACATAAAGCTACCACCTTGCTGAAGCTAAGCAGGTCTGGATCTGATCAGTTCCTGGATGGGATAATGGCCTGGGAGCCATTTTGGGCTCCATGATGGAAGAAAGTCAACATATAAATATAAGAAAACTAAAAATAAATAAATAACCAGGAGCAGAGTTGTGTCCTAACTCTCCCTACACTGATGATAACAACAACAGGCAAGAGGTCTGAAATAGGGAGCAACGCTGGATGCAGGCCTTTATACCAAATATAACATCACGAATGGCATAACCAGCAAGCTGCAGTTTGAATGCAGCCGCTGCTCTCTAAGAAACAGGCTCTGTGTGACCTACTAGGAATTGTGATGGGTCCTTCTGTCACTGTGTGTTGAAAAGGTCAACAGCTGTTCTGCTAATTCAAGTCACAGATGCCGCAGCGGCTTGAAAGGTCTAAAAAGGAAAGATTCGAGGCTGGTTTATGTAAGGGGGGGGGGGAATGCTGTTTGAACTCATGGTTCTACATCTCAATTATATGCTTTTAAAAGAAATCACTCTTCAACACACACACACACACACACACACACACACACACATATCTCTTGGGTAGAACTGCCAATTCTAGAAATACACTGAAATGATTATTTTGCCATTAAAACATGCATCAAAGGTGCTATTTTTTTTCTTGTGGTGACAGCACTGTAATGGGCACAGAACATGGCATTTTATGATGTCATAGAATCATAGAATTGTAGAGTTGGAAGGGACCGTGGGGGTCATCTAGTACAACCCCCTGCAATGCCAACATGGGGCTCAAACCCACAATCATGAGATAAAGAGCCTCTTGGGCTGGATCTAGACACCTCAAAAAAGCGATTCAGTTAAACACATTGTAAACTCATACAGGGAAATCTGGTAGGGAAAGACGGGACTCTCCAGTGCCATCTGGTGTCACAGTGTTATATTGCATATACAACGCATATAAAACACTTTTTCTTTACCAATCTAGCTGAGTCCATGCTCTACCAACTGAGCTATATCTAGCCCAGGAGCCAGTCCCTAGACACCTGGGCCTCGCAAGCTTTATGTGACTTTAGTACGAGTGGGGCTGCAAAAGTAGCTTCTGCAATGCCTCTTTTCGATTCTAAAATGCATTGTGTACTTGATGCTATAGATATCTAGAGATTTTGAAACCATTTACGAAGTACAACATAAGCATAAAACTTGCCCATTAGAAACACAATGCCCGTCAGGATGTCTAAAACACCTGCTTGAATGTTGAAAAAGTCTTTACAGTACTAAGGTAAAGGGACCCCTGACCATTAGGTCCAGTCGTGGCCGACTCTGGGGTTGCAGCGCTCATCTCGCTTTATTGGCCGAGGGAGCCGGCGTACAGCTTCCGGGTCATGTGGCCAGCATGACTAAGCCGCTTCTGGCGAACCAGAGCAGCGCACGGAAACGCTGTTTACCTTCCCGCTGGAGCGGTACCTATTTATCTACTTGCACTTTGACGTGCTTTCAAACTGCTAGGTTGGCAAGAGCCTTTACAGTACTACGTGCCTAAAAATAATGAAGCTGGGTGGGGGAGATTTTGCAATCGTAGTGTCATGGCCAAAAATATTCCCCTTTCATTAAAACATATCTCATCTCTGAAAGAGAGAAAAGATGACTAGCTGATGTGCATCTTAACATGCAGACAGATTGGTATGGGTGAAGCCATTATCTCAGATACTTGGATCTTAACTCATTTAGAGCTTAAAAGCACCAGCACTTTGAACTGGGCCCAGAAGTCAACAGGGAACCAGTGGATTTATTCCAGATAAAACTCTGGCTTCCTCATTCTGCACCAAACAAAGCTTCCAAGCCACTGCCAAAGGCTATGGCTAAACTATCAGCATCTGGATTAATAAAGAGATTAGTCCAGAGCATCCACACATTTAGAATATATCTGATGAATGATGAGCAATCAAGGAAGAAGTTATAATGCAAAGACTGAGTGCAAGAATTAAAATCCATTATGTGGCATACAAGATTCATGTTTTCTCCCACAATTTACAAATGCAGTTAAAACCACCGACAGTGCTTTTTGACCTTGAGCTATTCTCTATCTATATCTGTGAGTGGGCTGCAATATTTATTTGCCTCTGAATGCTGACTTACCAAATGTACTCCAGGATTTCTTTCCAGGAGATGTCCAAATGTCAGCATCTCATCCATTCCAGTTTCATTCTTCGGTTTTATTTGTCCTATATTATGCTGTATCCCAAGGCTGTCTAACCTTTGGTTAGTATATAACCAGAGACTCCCCTACACCCAGAATGAAGACTTGACAAAGCATGAATTGGTAAAATATATCTCTTAAAATATAGCAAGGAGCAGTTTGTGTCGATCTCGTATAACAAGTGCAGGCAGGCATAATCTGCACAGGCCAGGTAGAAAATTTCTTACCTGCTGTTCAGGGCCAAAAGACCCCAGAACAACTTCATCACCCAAGCTGGTGTGATGCAAGGGAAACATCGGCTTCCCATAAAGCAAAGCCATGGGCAGGTGACCTGACTGGTTACCTGAGTGAGGAGCTGTACAATTTCTCAAATCTGTGCATGTATTGCAAAGCCAATGTTCTGTCTTCCCTTTGAGCTCCCCCCCGCCCCACGGTGCTTCAGAAATACAGTGAGGGGGGAAAGTATTTGAGCACCTGCTAAATTTGCCCGTTTGCCCTCTGACCAGTCCATAATTTTAATGGTAGGTTTATTGTATTGTATCTGTGAGAGACAGAATAACAACAGGGAAAACCCCAGAAACCCAGAAAAGTAAAGAGGAGTGGGACAAAATACCTCCTGAGATGTGTGCAAACCTGGTGGCCACCTACGAGAAATGTCTGACCTCTGTAATTGCCAGCAAGGGTTTTGCCACCAAGTACTAAGTCATCTTTTGCAAAGGGATCAGATACTTATTTCACTCATTATAATGCACATCAATCTCTGACTTTTGTCTTCTGGGTTTCTGGGGGTTTTCCTGTTGTTATTCTGTCTCTCACAGCTACAATAAACCTACCATTCAAATTATGGACTGGTCATTTCTTCGTCAGAGGGCAAACGGGCAAATTTAGCAGGGGATCAAATACTTTTTTCCCCTCACTGTATACCCAATGACACCTAAACAGCTACATTGTGAACCAGATCCCTATTGTCAACCAACTCCTCTACAGTTTAGTAGCTTCTCTAGTATGAAGCCTTTGTCGTCTCCCACAAGATGTAGTCATAGAATCATAGAATCATAGAATCATAGAGCTGGAAGAGACCACAAGGGCCATCGAGTCCAACCCCCTGCCAAGCAGGAAACACCATCAGAGCACTCCTGACATATGGTTGTCAAGCCTCTGCTTAAAGACCTCCAAAGAAGGAGACTCCACCACACTCCTTGGCAGCAAATTCCACAAACCTGAATTACAGGGAAAGAGGCTATCAATGGCTAACCCACAAGAGCAATGCTGGAACTCCCCTGGGTAACTCACAATTCTAGATGCTGGAAATAACCAATGGGGAGAGCACTGTTGCATTCAAATCCTGTCAGGAGAGGCTGGTCCATTACGGCAAATGGAGCACTGTATTTTTATTATTATTATTATTATTATTATTATTATTATTATTATTATTATTATTATTATTATTTGTATACCACTCTATAGCCATAGATCTCAAGGCGGTTCACAACATAAAATCACAATGTAGAAAACACAAAATAAAAACAAAGACAACCCAATAATCCACCCTCCCACAAGGGCACTAGAGGTCCATCAGCCAAAGGCCTGGTTAAAGAGGAACATTTTCACCTGGCACCTGAAGGTGTATAATGAAAGCACCAGCCAAACATCCCTAGGGAGAGCATTCCCTAAACGGAAACCACTGGAGAAAAGACCTGTTCTCCTGTTGGCAGCCTCTGGACCTCTTGTGGAGGAGACACATGAAGAAGGGTCTCAGAAGATGATTGGAGGGTCTGGGTAGGTTCACATGGAGAGAGGCAGTCCTTGAAGTATGGTGCTCCTGAGCCCTTTAAGGCTTTACAGGTCAAAACCAGCACTTTGAATTGGGCCCTGGCGTAGAACTCACCAGGGAGGAGGATGGGGACAAAACTAGAATTAGTTGGCTCTGCCTATCATTGCTGGCCTTCTGTCCCAAGGAGCACCAGCCACCATTGAGTCCTGCTTGTGGACCTCTGATAGGCACTTCGTTGGCCACTGCTGGAACAGGATGCTAGACTAGAACCTGATCCAGAGGGGGTCTTCATGGGTTCTAATGTAGCAGCTTTTGAGAACACAAGCAATGTCCTAGTTGCAGCATACCCTTTTGTATTCTGTTTCACACAGAAGCCCTACAAGTGCAACTGTCACAGATATGAAGAATGAAAATCTGCAACACAGCTTTTTCTTTTTCTTTTTTCTTTTTTTTTGTGATGCCCCAGATGGAGGAAACTCACAAATTATACTGCAGTGCTGGAAATAGTAATAACCGCCCAAGTCAATTGTCAGGTCCAAGAGTCTAATCTAATGTGTGCAATCAACTAAAAGCTTTTCAGTCTCTGGGCCAGGCCAATTAAAGTCTAAAATGCAGCTAGTGAACTAGAAGTATATGCATTTGTATAAACATCAGAAGGGTAGTGCCACAGTGGTCACTTTTAAATAGTAATTCCAAGTATCTATCTGCCAGTTCCCAACATTCTGTAGCACTCCCAACAACTTGTCACGCTCAGCATGACCAAGAGACAGAACCCAGGATGGGGCTAAGCAGAGAGACGCAGGCTTGATAATTAATAGTTGGGTCACTAGGGGTAAGGAGTATGTTTAACCCCCATCATTTTCTTTCTGCACTCAGTACCGCTGGGTGCCACACATTAATTCCAGGAAGGAAATAAAAAGCTGCTCTTGAGGAACGCAGTGCAGTGGTACCCGAACTTGACATTGCATCTTCTGTAGCATTTTGGGGAGGAATAAGTGATATCAACCTCCATTTTCCCCCATGGGATGCTACAGAATAACACATTAGGAGCATTCTGGGAAAATAAAATGGTGGCATTTAGGAAATGGCAACACTGAGAAAAGTCACTGCTGTTGGAGAAAGGTAAGTCCCCACTCTCATTTATCCCTCAAGAAAATTTAGGCTTTTCAGATCAGCTCAGTCAGAAAAGTGGACCAAATTCTTCCTCCATCCCTAGTCATGAAGCTTGGTACTGTATATAATATCTGCAACTGAAGAGAGGAAAGAAACTGACCTATTCCTGGAAAAAGAATTCAATTTACAGCAGCTGATCACACTTTAAACCACCTGGTGAATTACACGTCCACAGCCAAAGGAAGCACAAAGAGTGCATGAAAATTAGCTGGCAGATCAATCCATTTATCGAGAAAGCAGCGTTTCCATGGCTGAACATGTCAGGCCTGGTACACAGTCAGTCTCCAGTCACCTGAGGTCCCCACTTCTAATGTGGTGGATGGAGCGCTGGACTGAACCTTTGAGCCTTACATAAAGAGTGAACCCACTTTCAACCAAGCCTACAATCAGAGGTTCTATGTGACAGACGCACAGGGGGCCTTTTTCAGACAAGGTAGAAAATCTGAAAACCGCTGTTATGTAGAGAGGCAACTCCATGCCACAGATTTTTTTCTGCCCACACGTCACAATCCTTTTCTCCCATGGATATTCTGAATGAAAGTATCAAAACAGGCCAAACAACAACAACAACAAATGGTTGTTTTTCTTTTTAGCTCAAGGTCAGGTTCTGAGAGTAAAAACCCTTGTTGAAATTACAGCATTCACACTGTAATTTATAATCACATTTTAATCAGGAAGCAAGAAGGCTCTTCCCGGCTTCAAGTTCAGGTTAGTCTTTTTAAGCAGCACACCTGACATGATGGATTATTTTTTTTTGTTTGTTTATTGCTCTGGTTCAATTATGCCATCCCCCAGAATCCTCCTGATGTGAGGACGTTTACCCAAATAATCAACATTGCAGTGAATAATGAAAAGAATGCATAATTGTTTTAATTGCAGGATAAGTTAAAATCTTCGGCTTCCCCTCCCATTTTGTATCTCAGCGAAAGACAAGAACTCCAAAGCCCCAGATTTTGTTTCCGAAGTAGACAAACACCACCTTGATTTCTCCAATGTGACCTTTGCAAAAACTTGCCACAGCTTCATGAAGCTTTGACTTGATTCACCAGTGTGTTACTGAGGCGAGGAAAGCCTGAGTTGAGTTCCAATCTTCCTTCAGCCTTCTCATTAACTGGACTTCTGCAAGTCATTGTATCTCACTTACATACCTCATAGAGTTGTCATAAGGAAACATCTGGTATTTGAATTGATTTGATGTATATGCTGTGGTTTTACATTGTGTCTATGTGTGCCTGTATGTAGTTCTTTTAAAAAAGAATGTTCTCATATGTACTATTGGTTTCTGTTTTTATATATTTAAGTGTTTTGTTAAATTGTAAATCTGATTTGGGATGCCTCATGGGAAGGAATTCATACATGAAAAAAGTAGATAAGAATAGCTAATAATAACCACATGCCATCCTCTGCTCCCTTGACAAGATCAAAAGTGATACAATAAATAATCCAAATATAGCTGACACATGGTGCCCTACAGATGTTGAAGGACTGTGGCTTCCATCTTCCCTGAGCATTGCTCATCCTTGCTGGGGTTGGTGGGAATACTCCAACAACAGCTGTTCCTGAAATAAGTCTCTGGAACACATTGTTTTTCTGATGCGCGCATGATGTGACAGAAGACTATGAGTTTTAGACCAATGGCTGCTGACCATAGTGACAATGCATTTTTATGTTCAGTTACCATTTCATATTTATAAACAGCTTCAGGGTAGTTTTTTTCTGGATTGGGGGTGGGGAGACGTCATGTTACTAAAGCTCTGATTCAGCAACGTTTTCCAGACAAGTGATTTCCATGATTGTGACACATGATGGACACATGCTGCGCTTAGTGCCTAGTGATCCATTGGATTTCAACTAAGATCTGGGAGGAGGAGCACAGACCATTCGGCTGCCAGTGTGCAAATCCAATGTGCTCTAATTGTATAGCTTCAATAGTGGGGTTCTCTCGTGAAAATTATCTCACTTTGGGGAGGTATATGTACATTAGCACCAGTGCTCCCAAGAGGAAACATGACTTGGGTGCAGACTCAAACTCTGAGCAATATCAGCGTGATCTGCACCATGCTCCTTCTGCCACAAGTTAGAATTGTCTCTTCTTGATCAGAGCTGGCCCTGCTATAAAGTGTGGTGGCCTCCTTCCTTTACAGAGCACCATGGAGGTGGGATAGGTGAATGTGGGGGTTGGTATCTGAATGGGGTAATAAGACTTAAACAGAGACGTGAGGAACCAGAGGAACCAGCTCCTGAAATTGTTGGACTCCAACTTCCACAAACCCCAACTAGCCCAATGATGGGAGTTGCAGTTTAACACCAGCTGAAGGCTACAGAATCCCTACCCTAATTTAAAGCTGTAGCATGGAGGTGTCCTTTGGGCACCATCAAAATGTATTGGGCTGACACTGTTCCTGGTACAGAGTTGGTCTCCAGGAAGTGAAGGATACCTTTGGTAAAGCTCATGGAACTAATCTAAGTTCCAGAACTGATATCAGATCAATAAGAACCTGCTGGATGCATCTTCTGCTTCCTGTTGATCAGCCTCTGAGCTGACCAGGAAAGTAAGACATTTGGCAGATATGAGGAGATAAGAGAAGTACTCTCTTCTGAACTGTTCCTTGACCTTTATTTTCTCTCACTCAAGTTGCTGGAACTCTCCGTTGGCAAAGTAACTACATAGGAAATGAGATCACTTTAGGTAGGTAGAGAAACATTACTCTAATGTATGCAATTCACATCCTGACGCATATTTTAGATGTATACTGATTGACTTCTCTTGAGATTTAAAATTAAGTTCCTTCTAAGGCAGTCAAAGCTTTTTCGAAAACTACTGATGGCGATATTATTAACCTTAGCTATTGAAATTCTGTTAGTGCCACCTGATTTATCTGTGGTACATCGTATCAGCATCTCATTCTTATCCCCAGTCTCTGGAATTTACAACTTTAGGGTTTCTTCTGTTTGTTTTTCAGATGAAGGCATCAATAAAAACAAACTGTGCTTTAAACTTCTTCTGATACAGATTGCACATAAGGGATGCATTGCCATTTTAATATCTGCTTTCTTTTTTAAGAAGATGTATATTTTCTTTTTCTTTGCTTAAAAAAGGGGCAAGCACTCTCTCTCTCATCTCTCTCTCTTTTTCTCCATGCACAAATGTGATGTCACACTCTTCAAGAACATAAAAAGCCCTTTAAATGGAATTGAGGAAACCATATCCCTGCAAGAACAAAACAAATGTTTCCATACAGACTGTATGATAATATCCCACACCTACACAAAGAAAAGGAAACAGCACCTTATACCAGCCTCTCTCAACCTGGGGTACCCAGATGTTGTTGGACTACAACTCCCATTGATGACCGCTCAAGAACTCACCATGAACTCCTCCCTTGTTCTCTTATAATGGCAATGGCGTCAACCTGAGAGGTGCTGGAACTGAGTTCTGGTGAGTTCCGGCTGGAAAAAAAGTCCTATTTACATGGATGTATGCATTTGTTCATTCATTCAGACTTGTGGGTCACTTTTCTATGAATTCAGTTACTCAAGCACAATAAGATAATATAAAAACTACAATTCAGTATAAAGCAACGTAAGATGAGCAGCAAGGCTTCGGGTACCAGAATCCATGGGACAAAGCCAGTAGTCAGACCTCCAGCTCCAAAATGGGAGTCATTTCTGGTGGTCCATTAGAAACTATCTGTCAGTTTTGGCCCTACTGCATTCTAATGCTTCATTGTAACTCAGCCCAGGCCACTTGGTTTACAATGATACTGACCACCACCACTACCACCACCCCAATAATGGTCTTCTGTGCAGGATGCTTTGGTGGGAGCCACCAAAGAGAATAACTTCCACTGTTTTTGTTTCAGAAATGACATCAGGAGAATACCACAGCTTGATTTATGTCCACATTGTCTCTTGATAAATGTAACGTCTGAAAGCAGCCTTCCAAAGGTATGCTGCCATTGACTTAGCAGCTCACACTGGATTTTACAAGAACACATTTGACTTTTTACAGTTTCCTGCAGTAGAAAACTTTATCCCTTCTGACAGCAGAAGTAATTGCTGTGTGCAGAATAAAATTGATTGTTTAAATAGTTGAACTCCGTTTTCTTGCTTTTTTTTACGGTTTAAGGCTGGGGTCCTTTTTCTGTTCATTTCCCCATCAGTGGACGGATCCTGGCTAACTCTAAGGAAAAACAAATAATTGTGACTTCTGGGGGCAACATATGGAGAAGAGCCAGGTTCACCTGTCAGATTTGAAGACAGGGCAAATTTAGGCAAGGGTGATACTGTGTGAAACCTGCCCTGCTTTCTCCAGCAGAACTTTAACTTCTCCCCTCAAGGCTGAAAGGAAGCCTGACAAAACAACCCTCTGAAACTGCTGGATCTTTCTGCATGTGTGATATTTTGCAGCCTCTGTCTTGGAACAGTGTGTTCCCAGACAGAGGCTTCCATCAGAAGCCTCTAGAGTATTTATGCAGCTCAGTAGGTGGACAGAGGAGGACATGTCTTCTTTCCAAGTTGTGCTTCAATTTAGCTTTGTAGCTCAGTCCAGATCCCACATGTGCCAAGATGTGTACATGGAGCTCTTGGGTATTCATGCTGTCCCACTCATTTCCATAGTAGCAGGGGGTCCTCACATTCAAAGACATGTGTAGGGAACTTAGTGCTACTGCTAGAGATGATATTTACCTCCAAGTGTATATGCAGGAAAAGGTGAACGTAAAGGACCCCCGGATGGTTAAGTCCAGTCAAAGGTAACTATGTGGCTGTGACGTGCATCTCACTTTCAGGCCGAGGGAGCCGGCGTTTGGCCACAGACAGCTTTCCAGGTCATGTGGCCAGCATGACTAAACTGCTTCTGGTGCAATGGAACACCATAACAGAAACCAGAGCACACAGAAATGTCGTTTACCTTCCCGCCACAGTGGTACCTATTTATCTACTTGCACTGGCATGCTTTCGAATTGCTAGGTTGGCAGAAACTAGGATAGAGCAACAGGAGCTCACCCCGTCACGGGGATTCAAACTGGTGACCTTCTGATTGGCAAGCCCAAGAGGCTCAGTAGTTTAGACTACAGCACCACCTGCATTCCTAAGTGTATAAGCAATGGACACAGTGCTACCCCATAACAAATCACTGGATTAGGCTTTTGACAATTCACCTGTGGACTGGTCTGCACATGTATATTCATCATTTGGTGACTTCAGCCTTGAATGATGCTTTCATGTGTGCATGAACCATCAGTGTTCAAATGCCACAATGAAAGTTTTGAATTGGAACTGACTCACATGGTTCCTGCAGCATCAAGTGATAGCATCTTTACATGTGTGAGGAGACAGCCAGAGATCTAATAACATCGGCATAATTTTCATAATCTGTCCAGTACTTTTTACAGGCATCTGAGGACATATTCAGCTGCCAGTCATCACAGGTAGAGTGAACAAGTGTACAAAAATCAACAGCATGATGTACATGTGTTGGTGATCTGGCCATTAGGAATGGAGACATGTGGAGTCCACAACTGTCATGTTATATTATGCACAGGCAGGTGAGGAGCCGCCCAGCTATTCAGGTTGCTTATAATTAGGATTGTGGGATCTGCTTCCTGCCTTGAGCCACAGCTTTTGACTGATGCTGCAGGTAGCTCTATAAACGGATGTTTGAACCAAATAGAGCATATAAACCTCCCAGCTTCTCAGTGCTTTGACTGCCTGATTTAAAAACCATCATGGATCAATTTTATCACCAGTCAGTTCAAACCTCAAAAGCTAATCAATTTTTATATTTTCATTTGGGGGGAGGGGGGAATTACATATTAAAACAATTAATCTGGAAGCGTGGCAATTCCTGACTGAGAACAACTGTAGCCTGGTGACTTAACGCAACTGAGATCTGAGTTAGGAAAGCCCTTATTCAATTCTTACCTTTGCTATGGTTGTATTAAAGGTAAAGGTAAAGGGACCCCTGACCATTAGGTCCAGTCGTGACCGACTCTGGGGTTGCGGCGCTCATCTCGCTTTACTGGCCGAGGGAGCCAACGTGGCCAATGCTTAGAGATTAGTGGGAGCTGAAGAACATCTGGAGGGCCATAAACCTATGGCCCCACTCATCAGCAGAGTCTGGGCCATTAGGGTGTGTGGGGCACTGCCTCACCAACATCAGTCTGCCCTCAGCCAGCCTCCAGCTGCCTGCCATCTTACTTATATGTAGCCCAAGGGGTAGCACATTCTGTCAGCATCTTAGCTGACATGGTGCATGCTCTAGTTATCTCCCGCTTGGACTACTGCAATGCGCTCTACGTGGGACTACCTTTGAAGGTGACTCGGAAACTACAACTAATCCAGAATGCGGCAGCTAGACTGGTGACTGGGGGCGTCCGCCGAGACCACATAACACCGGTCTTGAAAGACCTACATTGGCTCCCAGTACGTTTCCGAGCACAATTCAAAGTGCTGGTGTTGACCTTTAAAGCCCTAAACGGCCCCGGCCCAGTATACCTGAAGGAGCGTCTCCACCCCCATCGTTCTGCCCGGACGCTGAGGTCCAGCGCCGAGGGCCTTCTGGCGGTTCCCTCATTACGAGAAGCAAAGCTACAGGGAACCAGGCAGAGGGCCTTCTCGGTAGTGGCACCCGCCCTGTGGAACGCCCTCCCATCAGATGTCAAAGCGATAAATAACTACCTGACATTCAGAAGACATCTTAAGGCAGCCCTGTTCAGGGAAGTTTTTAATCTGTGATATTTTAGTGTATTTCTGGTTTTTATGGAAGCCGCCCAGAGTGGCTGGGGAAACCCAGCCAGATGGGCGGGGTACAAATAATAAATTATTATTATTATTATTAGCATTGCCCTTGTAAAACTCAGCAGGGGAGAGGACGGGGTCAATAATAATAATAATAATAATAATAATAATAATAATAATAATAATTTTTATTTATATGCTGCCCTCCCCAGCCGAAGCAGGGCTCAGAGCAGCTAACAACAGTAAAATGATAAAACATTCTAAAACTCTTCCTTTCAATGGCATCTCTGTCTTCTACCCTACCTCCAAAGGGCACCTGGCACCATTGCTGTCCATGCTCAAAGGTACTATGTGATACTGATGATTTGCAGCCCTGTAGTTTCCAACTGCTGTGACAGGATACTCAAAAACTTCCATTCTGTACTTAATGCACCATATTAACACCAAGTCAAACCATGTTTTCTTTTCCTGTGAATTATTATTACACACCGTCCAACGTTTCTTTGATGAGAATAGGGATGCCCTACTCAATGATACTAATAGTAATAATAATACTTTTATTATTTACACCCCACCCATCTGATTGGGTTGCTTCAGCCACTCCGGGTGGCTTCCAACATATATAAAACATTAAACATCAAAATCTTCCCTATGTCTTCAGATGTAATCTAAAGGTTGTATAGTTACTTATCTCCTTGACTCAGGTCACATAACTCCATACCCTCCAACATTTCTCCGATGAAAATAGGGACATCCTAAGGAAAAGCCGGACATTCCAGGATCAAATCAGAAACTGGGATGGCTTCTGTAAATCCAAGATTGTCCCTGGAAAATGAGGACACTTGGAGGGTCTGTTATTACAGCATTATTTCACTTAGGCCCAGCTTGTTTAAGAAGCTTGACAAATGGCTGCTATGTGGCTGTGTAGCTTAGAATTGTTTATTTCTGTTCTGTCTGTGCCTTCCTCCCTGCCCCACCCAGTCAGTCCTCAAATCCTTACAATTTACTTCTCTTCTCTGAAAATGGAGCTTGCTGGGTTGTGTATCACAAAGGAGCTCAACTTGAGTGCACCATGCACCCGCGTAAAATAAATTTTGGCCAATATAATCTATAATCCCTGACATGCCAGGTGCTCAGCTTCAATCCGCCCAAACTCTGTCTTCTTGCTCTGTTTATCATTATGCTGCAGTTTTACTGCCTGGTAGATACTGTTCATTGATCAAGGCCTAGAAAAAGTCCCAAGTTCAATAGGACAGGCGGCACTTTGGCAGAGAGAAGCTTTTGTTTTATGACTGTCAGCACTATGATGGAAATTTTATCATGGGACGCGGCGACACCACTCATATCCCCATAATTTTATTAAGCAATAGTGCAAGTGGTCTCGGTAGACTGAGTAGATGACATATTTACATGAACAGCAAATATTATCCGCCTCATCTAAATTAATACGGAATGAAATAGGGAGCTTAACTAGGCAGGCCCGAGCTGGGCAAATAGATCATGCATTTGCTGAGGAGGGAAGGAAGGAATAGAACATTAAGAGGCTTGTACAGTTGTTGCCTGAGCAATTTTCACAACTTGGAGAGGGAGGACGCAAAGGGGCATTCCACACATTACATTGTTTAAGCGTTTGCCTCATGCTCAGAGACACCAACTTCTGAGGAAGGTGGTGATTCAGGGATGGAGCAAGGGCAGAATTATGAGGGTGTGGGTGAAGCCATTGTGAAATCTCATAGATTATCAATAGAACCTGTAGAATTCGCTGATAGTGGAAGGATTACCAAGTCAACGAAGGCATGTCTTTAGTTGGTGGAGGGTGGTCCATCAGGGTGAGTGGACTACTGCCCCACCAACATCATCCAGTCCCTACTTCCTTATTTACAGCTAGTCCACAGGGCGACACTGGCTTTCAACTTCTTCCTACTTTACCTTTCTAGAACAGGCATAGGCAAACTCGGCCCTC
Organism: Podarcis erhardii; assembly: GCF_964252035.2. Classification (NCBI taxonomy): domain Eukaryota; kingdom Metazoa; phylum Chordata; class Lepidosauria; order Squamata; family Lacertidae; genus Podarcis; species Podarcis erhardii. Next base: position 24,075,382 of record NC_138512.1, on the reverse strand, counting down.
CAGATGTTTTGGGACTACAACTCCCATGATCCCTAGCTAACAGGACCAGTGGTCAGGGATGATGGGAACTGTAGTCCCAAAACATATGGAGAGCCAAGTTTGCCTATGCTTGTTCTAGAACTTAGAAGGGAGGAGAATGAAGCTCCACCTACTGCTGGCCTCCTACTTTGCACCACACCAGTCCCCAACGGCGCCAGCCACCATTGCCTTTAGTAGGTCTGTGCACCAGATTTTGGCCAAGTCCTCAGCAAAGTCTGGCATATCTGGAAGTACTTAGGCACTGGATGAGTTGGACACAGACAACCACAGATTGCAACAGATCAGGTCGGATGGCCAAGAGTAAGGTTTCCCAAACTTGGGTCTCCAGCTGTTTTTGGACTACAACTCCCATCATCCCTAGCTAGCAGGACCCCTGGTGGGATGATGGGAATCGTAGTCCAAAGTTGGAGACCCAAGTTTGGGAAACCCTGGCAGAGCAATGTGGCGGTTGGAAAGGGCACTGGGAAGGAAGCAGAGACAGGCACAGAGCAGGAAAATCATGTGAAAAGACCTAGACCTACCCTGACTGCCAGGAGGAGCTAGCAGGGTTGCCATATTTCAAAAAGTACAAACCAGGACACCTCAAAGTGGTTGAGCTTTTTCCAGACAAACCCCAAAGTTGTTGAGTTGTTGAAACACAAATTTTCAATTGACTAGATCCAGGAGAAAGTGCTGCCTTTAGGAAATCCCCCCCCCCCCACACACACACACACCAGACGTCAATTCCACCATTGAATCCTGGTAATGCCCAGGATGGCAGCCCTAGGAGCTAGGAACTTGCCACCTGACTCTCCTTCCTGAAAGAAGCTGTACAGCTGAGAAGCAGTTTGCAAAGGGACACTATGGACCATGCAGGACAGCTGTGTGTAAAATGGACATCAAAGGTCATGCAAGTTTGCTGTTGAAGCCAGCTACAGAAATGGACAAGGGTTTGTCTCCACTGTCTATATCAGCGGTTCTCAACCTGTGGGTCTCCAGATGTTGTTGGACTACAACTCCCACCATCCCTGAGCCTTGCTAGCTAGGGGTGATGGGAGTTGTAGTTCAACAACATCTGGGGACCCACAGGTTGAGAAAGGCTGCTCTATATGCTAGCATGGAACCTCCCAAAACCATAAACGCTTCCACATAATGATAACGTTTCTATATCAGATGATTATATCTCATGTAGAATATTCTCGACTAAGGTGGGCAATCCTCAACTCACTTACTTGGGACTAAGCCCCATTGAGCAGGACTCAATTCTTAGTAGACATGGTAAGGCTTGTGCAGTAAGTAGAGATTCCACCAAAAGGCTCATAGCATGGAAGTGTATGGGTTCTTGTGAAGACACCTTCAGTATAAGTCCTCTTTTGCTTTCAGACCATTATAGATGAGGCAGCTTGTTGCCTGAAATATTAAATTGACTTTTGCCTTTTCTCATTGCCTATGATCAACACAGAAGCTCCTATTGATTTCCGGCATCTTTAGTTTTTATTGCTGAATGTATGCCGGCAATTCATAAAATCCATGCTTTACAGTCTTTAAGATGAGTGAAAGTGACGCCATATCCAATTAGAGTTAATTTGTGTGGTGGGATGTGAGGTTCATGGAAGGGAAATGTATTTGTGTGGCAAAGCAAGGATCATCTGCATATGGGCCTGCTATCTTTCTGGAATGCAACAAACACTATAAATCTGGGCTGTTTTACCTACAAATGGAAGGGAGTAATGTGCGTGTAGATCTCTGTGAAGTAAACTATATAGCATCACTTTGAAACGGTGCTGTGAATACTAAATCCCTCATATCAAGCTCTGCGTGCTTAAAATCAATTTCGCATTTACCGTCTTGATTGATTCATACTAAAAATGTCTCATAATAATTTTGTACACCGGAGAACTTTTGCACAAATATTTCTGAAATGCAATCAACATCAAAACTCTACTGCATGCAAAAAAATATATTAAAAAATCATGGGCATACTAAAATATATGATGGAGCTTCGAAGATGCATATGGAATATCAGACGATGGGACCTCATGCAGAATATTTTATAGTAAATGGAGTTGCCATTAAATTATCCCTAAGGTGGATTCAAGGTTGACAGCAATGGTGGCCTTCCTTTTTAGCAGGTGTGCCCTGGGTCCAATTCAAAGTATATGAGTGTACCACTCTAATGTGCATTACAATGGATACACAGCCTGCCATGTTTGGCTTTAGCTTTATGATTCAGGAAAAAGTTATCAGTACAACCCTGGAGAGGCAGGCAGGGATGTACAGACCAGACTATATGCTGTACATGGGCACACCTGTCCTACTCAGTTGACATACCATGTAGCACAGGCTTCCTCAACCTCGGCCCTCCAGATGTTTTTGAGACTACAATTCCCATCATCCCTGACCACTGGTCCTGCTAGCTAGGGATCATGGGAGTTGTAGACCAAAAACATCTGGATGGCTGAGGCTGAGGAAGCCTGATGTAGCATCTCTACTGTAGCATGGTCCACCATGGTTTAGATTGCGATAGAGAACATGTCAGTTTACAGATGTTGCTGGAGTCCAACTCCCACCAGGCCCAGCCAGTATGGCCAATGGTCAGGGATGATGAGAGGTGTAGTACAGCAACATTTGAAGGTTCACAGGTCCTCCAACCCTGATTTAAAGGGTTTAGCTCAAAGCCATTCATCCAACAGCATTCAGAAAACATTTTGCGTGTTCCACCTCCTGTGATATCAGAGCACCCCTGCTGATCACTGCAGCCACTACCAACGTATTTATTCACACATTACAGTGCAGATCTACAGATGGAACAGAATGCATGATGTTTGCTGTCCAAACACTTCAAGAGGGACAAGATAAGCCCAAAGTGGAGAATGGCTAAAATAGCTCCATCTAGCTTCTGGAGGATTGGAGACAGAGAAAACCAACTCGCTGTCCTCTAGAAAGCAGAGAATTAAAAAAAACGATGTTCCCCACCAAAAGGGAAGCATGGGACTTTTTGAGTCCCATGGCACCCCTAATGATTCTATCTAGAATTGTCATGGAATTAAGGTAAATCCCGTTGTTCCTGGCACCCCTGGGATCTTATTAAAGGTTTTCAGTGTCAAGAGCATTGTGGATGCTTGGCACAATCCTTCTAATTCAACCTTTAGGATAATCTGGAGTAGGCTTTGCATTTGGTGTGTGTGTGTTTAGTACTGGTTGGGGAAATCAATGTAACGATCAATACTTTTTGCACAATGTGATAAGTTCTTGAGAGGACAGATATAGTGTATATAAAAAGCCACGAATAAGTACAAGTTAGAAGGATTTTCATTTTAACCAAGTGTTGATATATTTTCAGCTTGAAATGTAGTGAGCTTAGCAAACCTCTATATTAATACAAGACTGAAGTGTTCAGGCAGAGTAACTGCAAACTCTTAATAATGAAAGAAGGAAGAGAAGATTTATTTACTGAGGTCACCCACTGCAATTTGCTTCATCTGTTTTTATTTGGGGGCAACCCTGTTCTACACTTACCTAAGATGGTCCAGCCTTGTTACCCACTCAGTGCTCACTTAAATGATGCATTTCCCATGCCTACATCTGTTTACCCATAGGAAAATATTATGTGGCTGTCTTCTGTACATCCATGCCTTACTCCCTATTACATTAATACCTGAAGATAAAATATGCTACAAAATGTATATTTAGTGACGGAAAGCATTCCAAAATATAACAGACATTTTCAGGCAGATTAATCTGGAAACTGTAGCAATCAGATCTATGAATGGACACGTGTAGAACTGACATGGACTAGAAACAGATTGGTCCCTGGCTGAAAGCATTTCTGGTTCTGATCCAGCACCAAGTTGCCAGAAATGAACCCGCATATTCATGTATCAGTCTGAAAGAGCCACCTGCTCTTGCATGACTGTGTGTCCATGTTTATAAAATTGTCACCTGGAAAATAGGCCTTCCTTAGGCATGCTTTGCTTGAGCTCACGATATTTCCAAGGGAAAGGTAATCACTCTCTCCCACTGATCTTTTGACTAAAACGTGTGTGATGAACGTGAACCGGCTCTTTTCAGAATGATGCCACCACCTCATCCTGTCCTAAACAAGAAGAGAAATTTGCCAAGTGTTACTTTGTTCCTGCTTGACCTTTAATTAGGTAGAGCTTGAAGACTGGATATTCTGAAGGTGAATTGCAAAGGTTAATTGTCTTTTATCTAATGTTGATGATGACAGGCTTTGTGAAAATGATGGGATTTGGGGGTGGCAAATGAGGGAAGGGAGGACAAAAGAAAGAAGAGCCGTTTGTTTATCAGGCAAGTCAGATAATTCTAACCAGAGGTTGCTCTCCAGTCTCCAGCCTCAGCGATGAATATATAGCATGCATTGCACTAAAAATATGTCAGTTGCTACAGAGTAGTATTTTGCATTATGGAATGACTAACGTGTAACAGAAATAAAGCCACCTACTTAGCTTTGCCCATCAAAAATCCTCCCACGCTGCACAAAGCCTAACTTAACTTGGCTCGGTTTCGGTGGGGAAACTGTGAAACTGGCTTCCAAGATGGCTTGGTTTAGGACCACAGAACTGCTGAATCAACCTCTTGAGGGCTCCCTCATTTCACATTCCTTATGCCATATGCTGTAATTCTGAAACATCATCAATCTGCCATGTGCTGGAGGAGAGCATTGTTTAAAGCTCTCCATCTGCGGCTAGTTTTGTAATCGACTGGTCTGAATAATGTAGCCATATTTATCTGGAAATGGAAACCGGACCAAGCGGTTCTCACGTATGTTACAACCCCCCAGCACCTATTGATACATCAATGCAACAGCAGTAATAAAGACCCCCTCCTCCTTCTCTTCCTCCTCCACACCCCTTTATCACCTTATAGCAGCTTCTTCTGGGTTTTCCCAGTGCCCAGAACAGGCTGCTATGTGACCTAGATACATTTTAGCATATAGTCGTACCTTGGTTCTCTAACAGAATCCATTCGACTTCTGAAAACATTTGAAAACCAAGGCATGGCCTCTGATAGGCTGTAGGAGCTTCCTGCAGCCAATCAGAAACCACGGAAGCTCCGTCGGACGTTCGGCTTCCAAAGAGCATTTGCAAACCGAAACACTCACTTCTGGGTTTGCGGCGTTTGGGAGCCAAAGCGTTTGAATCACAGGCCATTCAACAACCAAGGTACAACTGTAAGAGTGAGATAAGAAGGACAAAAACTGATCAGCAGGGAGTGTACATCTATGTGAAAGTAGCCCTAGCAGACAGCAAGGGTGGTCAGAGATAGGTCCAATGGAAGAGACAATTAGTTCTGGGTTCTGGGTGATAAAGGAGCCCCTGTATCAGGAGTGAGGGACCTTTGCCCCTCCAGATGTTGTTATACAGCAATCCCCATCATCCTGGAGCATGTCTATGTTTTCAAAAGGCAGACATCTATTTCCATATTAATTCCAATGTGCCATGCTCTGTTAGCCTCTGTGCTAAACTGCTGTAACCCATATATATGGGGCTGCCTCTGAAGAGCATTCGGAAACTGCTGTTAGTTAACCATACAGCTGCTAGACAGCTAAGTGGGACCAGGAGCGATGAAGATGTCATGCTAGCACTTCATCAGCAGCACCGCCTCTTGATCTGTTTCCAGGACCAATTCACAGGGACCCTGAAAGCTCATCATGGCTAGAGGATGAGGTATTGGAATAATCCCTTGCCTCCTCATGTGGCTGCCCATACACTGAGATCACATCATTTCGTAGGAGTGCTTTCACCAATAGCTTCACCAGCAGTCAACCATTAACATGCTTGCAAGACCAAATGCACCACCAAAAGCTAAAACTAGCATATTTGTAATCCTACATTTCATTTCCTTGAACTCAAAGGGATTGGCCTTTAAGTAAATGTGCATAGGATCGATCTGTCACAACTTGCTGTTCCTTCTTAGAATTGTCACTTTCAGGTAGAAATGCTGCTTTTCCCTGGTGTTGTTAATTACCTCAAGTTAATAATATCACCTGAAAGAGTCTTTTTTTATAGGTTTGCATAGTCTATTCATCCAGAAAAAAATGTCAAGATGATGTTTTATACACCCTATAAAGCACAATCACCTGCCATCTGAGACCGATAGACATATTTCAATGATTGCAAATGGGAGGGGAATGGAAATAAAAAAGGCTGCAAGAGTTGCGCCATAAAGAGTGGAAAATGCAAACGAGAGATTTATAGCAATAGAAGCAGGATCAGTGTGGGGCAAGGCAATTCAGTGCACATGCTTCACATGTGAAAGCTTCTCTTCCATTGCCTTCAGATCCCAAACTTGCTGCCTTTGTGTCCTTATTTAAGGAGTGGTTCAAAGTCAGTTCATGCCTGTGTGGTGAGCCAAAGCACATAGGCATACAAGCCTTCAAAAAGCAGCTCATCCGATTGTCAGCTAAATATTTCAAACTATACAGCGAACATTTGTGTAAGTATATTTCCATGGGCACATATGCACATATGCAAGATCACTTGGATTTGTTCTCCATTTGAGCAAGGTTAGCCAATGGAGTGCTCTCCAGGTGGCTTTGAACTACAACTTCCATCATCCGTGGCCATGCTGACTGAACTGACGGGAGCTGGATTCCAGCAACATCTGCAGGGAACCATTTGGATCTCCCCGACTTGGTATGGCTACTCTGTTGCACTTCACAATCACTAGGTATGATCCAGTCAAAAGTTAAGTCCATTTCAATTGTGCTGATTTCAGCAGGGGAGTTACACTGCAACCCTAATCATGTCAACTCAAAAGTAAGCCTCATAAAATTCACATGAGTGTACACTCTTACACACACTTTGACACTTTTTGAGAGCATGCTTAGGGGAGATATGCGAATTTTAACTTATGCTAGTGATTATGAACCAGAGAGTAGTAGGTAATAATTTAGTTTAATTAGCCAAGAGTTTAAGGATGTGCTCCTGGGCATGTATGCAAAACATGCACATGCTTAGCTGTTCACAGAGGAAATGCCTGTGCATATAGGGACACACATTTAAAAATTGCAAAGTGGTTTTGCTAATGCAAAGGGCTGCATTGCAAAGGATTTGGAGGAGACACATTCAACATGCACCCCAGTGTTATGCATGCTTACTCAGGAGGAAGTCCCACTGTGTTCACTGGGACTTTCTTCCAGGTAAGCGCAATACAGCCCTAGTTAATTTTTATGACGGTGCTCCTTTGAAACAAAACACCATGGATTTGTGAATTAAAAGTATGAAAGTTCATGTATGCATTGGAGATGGAAGCTGGGAGATCAAAGCAAAAGCACACCAGCCCACAGATCTCTGGATGAAAACTTGCTTTCCGTCTCTCTCATTTTTGTTCTGATCTGTTTCATCGCAAATTCGTGCAGAGACTAGCAAGGTGAAGCGCCTCCACTTGCTAGTTTTCAGTTTTGTATCAAGTGACCTTTCCAATGTGCCCAGCACCTTTGAAAATATCACAACACACATTCAAAGAGACACTCGGCAGTGAGCTTTATTACGGTTCCTCTGTAGCTAAGTGCTTAATGAAACTCTAACTTTTAAATGGACTCAGAAAAGGGGCTTAACATAAGCTTTATGCTTACAAATAAAAATCCATAATGCTCTTACCAAATGAAAAGCTTATTGCCAAACTACCCAGAAAATTAGATGGCAGGTCCTGTTACAGTGTCTCCAATAACCTGGGATCAACGAACGGTTGCAAGAGGAGTGAGATTTTGCTCCAGGCCATAGATAACCAGGGATAACCAACTTCTCTATTCTTGGGGGCCAGCGTACGACACAAGTCCCAGATCAATCTGGCCTCTTCATGGATGATCAAGACTTTAGTAAGGCAGGTATTACTTTGCATTAAAGGCTTCAGGTATGGAGCACAATGCACTCAGATCCTAGCACGAGGTCATTGATTGTGGGGAATGAAGAATGAAAGTGCAACCTGAAAGATCTCCCCAAGAGGCAAATCGTTCTTTGCTTTTTTTCTACTGTGGTTGCAGAGCATCCTCTCCCCTAACAAGAGGACTCCTGTTCAGGATTTTAGCCAGCTATTCTTTTCAAAGAGGGCATTCTATCCATTCAGACCTGTTTTCAGTTCCTCCTTTCCAGCTGACTCAATATTTTGCATATATTCAGTTCTTACTGCATGGTTCTGGTTTTGGTTTTGTCTGCCATTTCCTTGCGTTTATTTTTGGTATATATTTTTGGTGTATATGGTATATACACTTTTGTAAACTGTGGTATTCCCCCTAAGAATGCTGGCGCATCCTCCTTTTCTCTGTTTCGTTTCCCTGCTTTCTGTATTTGTGGGAGTAAGATGTATAAAATTTTCAGCATCTCGTTGCTTCTTTAAAGTGAAATTTTAAGCAACATTTTTTTGCCCTGCCTCAATTTCATTTGGCAAGGCAACCAAACCACATCAGGAATCACTAGCTGATCTTTCCAAAGCCTGGCCGTACTGTGCTTTTGTAAACAAGAGAGATAGATTTCAGATGGAGAAGTATTTGTGCTGCTAGCGAGTTCGTTGCTGTTTTGATCCAAGTATTCTTTCTAAAGCCAGAAGCAATTTCTCATAATAAAATAGTGGGTCCCCCACACAAATAAGATTTTAGAAACCTTTTTTTAAAGATAGTGTTACACTGCTAGGCTGAGTCTGCTGCATTTCAGATAGATGTTTGGAGGAGACACTGTTTTAATCAGGTTTCAGGCAGGCCTTTGTGAGAAGACATGGGCTCCATAAAAGGTTTCCATAAATGAGCTGAAGTCAGAAGGAAATGGCCAACTTTGCAAAGAGCATCACATTATCCAAGGAGGGATCTCTCCAAACTGAGGGGAACGGTGGGGGATAGGAATAGTACTAATATGGCAAATTAAGCTCAGTAGTAGGACTGCAAAATTATGTGCATTCCTCCCCTGCTTGCCCAATAATCTTAACTTCACAAATACAATGATGGGATCAGAGCCAACTAGGTCTAATCAGGAAAGAGATATCGGAGGCATGGCTGGTAACGTAATAAAAATGTCAACTCAGTGTAGGGCAACTGGAGAGGCAGGAAGCAAAATCCTTGCAAGAGATTAAGAAGTGGAAACCAAGAGAACCTGTTTCAAAATGCCTTCATAGAAAATGGCTGCGGCTGCATTTAGAATAGTCCAAACAGATCTTACCACCTCATCTCAAGAAAGGTATCATAGAGCACTCTATGGCACTGCAAAGGGCAAACAAACAAAAAATTAGAGGTTGGGGCCATTTTCCTCAAGAGTAAGTGCTGAGGTTTGGAGACTTTTTGGTTCAGAAAACATGACAACAAAGAGGGTTGTGATACCAGTTTACAAAATCATGCATGTTCTGGAAAAGTGGGTCAAATGGGCTTCTTCCCCCATCTTCCTCTTCTGTAACATTAGAACTTGGTCTAGGGATCATCCAGAAATGCCAGGAGAATCAGGACAGACAACAGAAGGTCCTTCACATAGGATAGAATTAGTTTGTGGGATGGGCCACTAGATGAGGTGAAGGCTTTCTAAGGAGATTAGGCACTATCATGGAGAATATGTCTATTAGACATGGTGGCTAACAGTGGTGCAGTTACGTAATTTCAGATCCTTTTAATCATATTGTTTATTGCTCTCCTTGCTTCAAAATGTGGTAAGCCAGCCCTGTTGCATTTGGAGGTCTTTCTGGCATCTGCCCCAAAGTTACGCCCTGGTGGCAAAAATGAGAGCTAACAGAATCTCCAGGTTTAGAGCCAGCAATACTTCTGGATACCATATATATATATATGGTAAACAAAATATAGGTATTATGAGCATTAAGGCCACAATCCTAACCATGTCGGCTCAGAATTAAGTCTAACTGAATTCAGCGGGGCTTACTCTCAGATAAGTGAGCTTAGTGTTGCAGGTACATAAGGAAATGGCATGGTCCAGTGGTGGAGCCACAGCAAATTTCTGGTATCTGGGCTGCTTGCAAAGATTGCTGAGATAAGTCGGCTTTGGTTTGACCCAGCCAAAGCAGTTCTGTAATTGTAAAACATAGAAGCAGAGCACAGGTGGGTTCTAGGGTGAAAAATGTAGACTACACAAAACCAATCAGGTCTGTCCTCACCTGAGCTAATCAGTAAATCAAGTGTTTATCTTTTAGACCTTAGCATGACCACCTACTTCTGCTGCTGTTGTTAATATTATTTAACCATTCTTAGCATTGGTTTTAGTCACACACACACAATGCTCTACAAATTAACAGAAGCAGTCCCTGGCCAAAAAGGAGCTTAGAACCTTAGGTTTCAACCTTATGCCTGCATACCTGGAAGTAAGTCCCATCAAACTTAGTAGGTCTTACTTCTGAGTAGACACACCTTGATTTGTCCTGCAAATGTGATCAGTCTAGGCGAGAGATCAGTGACTACAGTTCATTTGCTTCTTTGCAACTTAAAGCAGCCTCTGAGCTTCTTCTTTTTTGCTGTGCTTTCCTGATTTTCGCAGCTGAAGCCCAAATGCATCATACTCACAAGTCCTCTACACCCCAAACACACAATGCGTTCAACCTCATGTACAGAAGGAAGGGGGAGTCTCATTCTAATAATACCAGCAACTTTAAGTTGGCATTGCATCACTAGCAGGGGTGCCAACAAAGCTTAGTAGCTAAGAGAAGGAAAGTGTTGGCTGTCCCTTATATTTATTTATTACATGTTTAATCCACCCTGGAGCAAATGCTTAAAAAATAGCTGATAATACAGAATATACTGTGTGTACAAACTCACACACACGCACCCCCCCAAACTCATCACCTGCTTCTTTTTAGCCTTGTTCAATAAAATATTAAGTTGCACACACACCACCCCCTACTGGTGATTAATAGAATGCAGCAGACCAATTATCAAAAAGTATTCGCTGTCTATCCAAAAAGGCTGAGTTTTACCAGGCTCCTAAAAGCAGCCAGGGGAAGGCACAGGAGACATTGTGGCACATGAGAGGAAGCATGCATAGGAAACAGTGCTCTTGGAGCAGCCCTGAGGACCATCTGACGGGAAAGTGCTACCTACCTAGGTAAGTAGGTAGGTAGGTAGCTTAGGGCCTATAGTCATACATGTCCAAGATTTAGACAGGCAGGAGTCCGGCCAGGTCTGAAACCACATGAATCAGCTGCACCTGCATGAGCATATCGGATCTCACAGATCAGCACCACGGCGACATGTCCTGAACATGCAGATGTGCTCCATTCTAAGCCAACGACATGTGGGTTTCTATTGCTACTCTGTCTTCTGTGCGAGGATAAAGTTCCCCTTGAGAAGCCCTGCTGCTTTCTCTAAGGTACCCAAAGCAAAGAACAGGGAAAGGGGGCATTGGGAGTCCCCTTTCATCCTGGCTGCTCTCCTCAAGGTCGCCCACTGTCTCCCAGCCCCTGCAAGAGTGGCCTTAATTGCAGAGCTGCTCAAGGGAAGATTAATGGGAACACATCTCCCTCTCCCTCAAACCGTGGTCTGCAGAAAGACCACATGCAGCGGAGAAGTATCTGCCAGTCCCCAAGTGATGGAGAGACGTGTGAGACATAGCCCAGTTTAGGATTTCCACAGAACTTTGAAAGCGGGGAGCCATTTCCCAGCGGGGAAGTGCCCTTATGCCATCCTCAAAGAAAACTTTTGTTCACAAACCTATGTTATGTACCACAGCTCCCTGGGAAGAGGGAAAGGCGGCAAACTGCAAGGGGATCTCAGTTCATTGAGGGATGGCATTGCACCAGGTTGGAAACTGAGCTCAAAACAGTCTGTTCTTGGCTCTTGCATTGTGTTAACCACAATAACGATCACCAAAAATGATCATCTCAACAGAGCTGGCATTAAAATGCCATGTTCTTTAAGCTCTTGAAATTCAGCAGCTGAAGTAGTGGGGGGTTTTGCCATTTTTTTCATGCATGCTTTCTTGGAGGTAACTCCCAGGGAACTGGGGGGGGGGAGTTCCCTTCTGAGGTGACTGCGCATAGAAGCATCAAGCTGTAAAAGTTTATGTGGGGAAATGCATCCTCAACAACAGGAAGCAATAAATCACTGTTTGGGGGCACGAAATGTCCACCACCAGCACCCCAATTTCAAAGTTCCCACACCACACATTTCAGTATTTGAGGAAATGAAGCAACTCCTCAGAATGAATAAATAGCATGCCTGCCACATGTAAGGACATGATAATTCTTTCTGAAAGGTTTTATGAGGAAAGGGCTGGGAGACAACTATTCTTCTTTCACACAAATTATCTGATTCACAGTGCAGTGATTTTTTTAATTAAAAAAATACCTAAATTATTTTTTCTCTTTCTAACGACCTTCTTCTCATCCTCTTTTAATCCTCTGCTACCCTTAGATTTGCATTATTTCACCTTAGTCGTCCCCCCCCCCATTTTTCATTTTCCCTTCAGTACTCCTCCTCTCCCCATGCGCCCCATTCCCCCTTCTCTCGCCATTGCCACCTTACTCTTCCTTCTCCCCGATTTCACCGCCTGCTTTGCTTCCTAAGAAGCCCCCTCCCCTTTTGCAGGGAACAGGTTCTAAACCAGCAAGACGGGGTGGGCAGCTTCATGGCGCATGCTCCCAGGAACCAAGCATGCTCCTTAAGAAGGAGGGAGCCTAAAAGAAGGCAAAATCGAATGGGGAAGTTTCCTTGTTTAAAAACCCTCCGCTCCGCGATTCCAATGCAAAGTTTTCTCAGCTCCCCTCCCCCCAGCAAAGTACGTGGCTGCGTCCGCATCCTTGGAAAATCCCGGATAGTTGCCTTGCGTGGCTTGTAGTCCTGAAATGTTGAGCCTTGTGCTTCTGGAGTGTGTGTGAAGCGGAAGGAAAAGACTTTAGACTAGAGTGAGGGGATCCGCAGAGGGAAGGGAACCCCATAGATCAAGAGCAGTGCAAGACAAGGAGGAAGATCGCCCGATCATTCTCACAACAGGCTAGAAATCGGGAGGGAGGGAGCTTTGAGAGGGAAGTTTTGCTGAGGAAGGAACAGCGGTGGCGTGAAAGGGGAAGCCACCTTTCAGCTCTTCCTCCGGCGGCCGATGATTAACAAACCCGGCGCGCCGCTGTCCGAAGTGCTGATGCAACTGACGCGAGGAAGCAGCGCTTTATCATTAGGATCATGATTAGGAAGGCGCAGCAGAGGGAGGGAGAGGGGGAGGGAAGAGGAGAAGCGCAGCCGGGCTTTTGCCATCTAATCTCCAGCGCCCGTCCTCCTCCTTCTCCTCCTCCTTCCCCCTCCCCCTCTCCCCACTACCAGAGCCTCCTCCTCTCCCCCCCTTCTTCTTCTTTCCTTCTTCTTCTCCTCCTGTAGGGGCAGGCGGACGGGGCTGCGCTCCTCCATGCCCACCCCATACCCCCACACCAGGCATCTCCGCGCACCGGCAACAGAAAGCGCCTCCAACTCCATCGGGCTGAGCCTGAGCAAAAGACACCACCACGAGAGGCATATCTCTTTCTCCCCCTTTTCACAATCGCTCACACACGCCCTCCCATCTCTCTCAACACGGGGGGAGGGGGGGGAGAGACGATCACACGTACCTTGAGCTCTTCAATGTCCAGATCGGGTGCTCTTTCCATAGACCGAAAGTGAACGCCACGGAGGTGGGGAAAGAGGCGAGGTGGAGGGAGGAGAAGGAGGAGAAGAAGAAGAAAAAAAATAGGTGGCGGAGGAAGAGGAAAACACCAGAGAAGTTGTGCCAATTTCTTCCTCTCTCTTCGGAGCGAGAGCGAGCCAGCCAGTCATCGGTTCTCGGCGCTCCGTTTCCAACGCGAAGTCAGCCTTGCCCTGGCAATCCGGGAGGCTCGAGTCAATGGCATCCTCCGCCAAGCGCGTCGCCTCTCAGGCTTCCCAAAAGCAACAAATAAATGTGGAAAGGGGAATCAGATGCCCCGGCCCTTCCTCACAATCTTTCCTTTTGGGGTGGGGGGGGGGAGATGGGGAGGGAGAAACCACACACACCTCCCTTAGCGATCGGGGTGGGGGGAGGAAGCGACAGGTGATCTTGGGAGCCCCCGGATCTTGTCCTGTGCCGAGGCGAAGGAATCGAGGGGGGCGGGGAGAAGAAGATGGGTTTCCCGTCGGGGTGGGACGCTGAGGAAAATCCTCTCCGCCAAAGCTTTCCTCCCCGGCCGCCGCCTCAGCAGCCGGCAGCGGCGCCTCGCTGGCAGCCGAGGCGAACAGCGGCGCCTGCCTTTCCCCCGGACGGCACCAATGCAGCAAAACGGCGAGCGAGCGTCTCCTGGTGTTGCGCCTCCTTCGCCCAGCCGGAGAAGGCAGCGAGCGCCCGGCAAGAGCAGCGGCGCAGCGCGGGGCTGCCCGGCATGCCTACCCCGGCCAGCTCCTCGCGGGCGCCCGGGAGAGCGAGCGAGCGCCGGGCATCCGCCGCCGTCCCTTCTCGAGCTTTCACCGCTTAGTCCTGCATATAGACGCCCCAATTGTTGTGCGGAGGCTCTGGCGGGAAGGGAGCTGGAGGAGGAAGGGAGGGAGGAAGGGAGGAAGGGGAGAAGGAGAAGAGAAAGTCTGCGGGGGAGATATAGAGACGCTCTCCCTCCCTCCCCCCCTCTCTCTCCTGAAGGTTAGGCTAAACAGAGTTAAAACCGGGTTGATTGGGGAAGGGGGGTGGGAAAGAGAGAGAAGGATCTCTCGCAGGGAGAGAAAGAGACGAGTAGGGGAGGGGGGGTTCTCTCTCTCTCTCTCTCTCTCTCTCTCTCTCTCTCTCTCTCTCTCTCGCCCCCCTCTCTCCTGTTTTACTGTCCTTCACCGCCAGGTGACTGACTTCACTTCTCTCTTCTCACAGCCAGCACTGAGGGGATTTCTCTCCTCTGTCAAAAAGCAACATTTCCTTTCCAGGCTGCGGGCCCCGGGTCCTAGCGCACGCTTTTATCTTGGCACCACTGCTGTTTCGGAGCGAGCAGTCGTGGGCACGCACGGAAAGGCAGGCGCCTCTGGTTGGAGATTGGGGGGCCGACGGTGCTATGGCTGAGTGAAGCTCCGGCTGCAATCTTTGGAGTTTCCCTACATATCACATTCACCCCACCCTTGATTTCCTGCCTTATTGCACTCCCCACGGCGCGCTTCCCCAACAAATATTAGGGATATTTTTGAAAGGCGTTTTTATGTCGTTCCTGTTGTAGCTGTCAGCATCAACCTACACACACACCTGATCAATTCAAAGGTTTGTGATAATACAGAGATATAATTCAGAGTGCCTCTTGATTTATAAAAATGTCCCCTTCTAATCTAAGTCGGCTAAAGTTCCCATTGATGTGCAGAGTATCTCCCCCTCTCCATGCAGATCAAACAACTTCCTAAGAGTCTTCCACCAGCATATATATTTTTCACAGAAAAATACACTTTCCCAGTGTTTGTTATAAATTCATCTGCGCCACAGATCCTGTTCCACTGTCCTGTTGTCTACGACTCTTCGCCCAAGCATCCATTCTGCATCTAAACTTATATAACCTAAACATATTTACATCTAAGCATAAGTTATTTTCATAGAATCCTTAGGCAGTTTTTGCCACATTAATACAAGTGCTGTCTATCAGCATCCTGTCCCCAAGACTTTCCCCTCTACTCCTAGAACAAGAATGAAGCACCCATGGACCTCCAAATGTTGCTGTTCTCTATCTCTCATCAGCCCCAGGCAGCGTCAGGAATGGCCAGAGATGGTCTGTGTAGTTTACAAATGTTCAACGTTCCTACAAGCCACAAAATCCAACTTTTATTTCCGAATTTCCTTAGCTTAGAATGGACTTAGGAGAATTACCTTGCCACCAGTATTCGAAACTTCCATTGTTCCAGGCGCATTTTGCAACCGGGAATTTCATTAGCAGGAGCAGTTTCTGAGCTCTGGGCTCAGTACTGCACCTAAGATTTCAGATTAAAACAGCAGAGTGGAAGGAAAGGAGGACTTTTTTCTGCCTCCCCACTTCCAGCTGCTCTCTGAAGACTGGAGAAGAGACCCTCTTAAAAATATTACGGGGATAGGCAGGGGAAAGACTAGACCATGTGAAAAATGAACACCATATTTTAGCTGCAGCTCATTCATTTTCAGCTTTGTGTTCTTGTTATGAAAAAGTGCACATTCCGTTATTGCACTCATAACCCTTTGCCATTTAGCTCCTCACTTTCACACCTGTTTCTAACACTGCTTGCCACTGAATGTTGATCTCTTGGAGCACGCAGTACACATGGCCCCGGCTTGAGAATAAAGTTCCTTTAAAGTTAATTAAGCACATTTATTTGGCAGAGCTGGAAAAAGGGCTGAATGCCCCAATGCAACGGAAGCTTGGAGCTTTCCTGTCCAAAATGGTTGGTTGCTCCATTGATTCCCAAGTAGGGAGTCTCCTCGCTTGAGTTCCATTCTCTTTTCAGTCTATCTGCATGGTACTTGTTTATAATAATAATAATAATAATAATTTATTATTTATACCCCGCCCATCTGGCTGAGTTTCCCCAGCCACTCTGGGCGGCTCCCAATCAGTATTAAAACAATACAGCATTACATATTAAAAACATCCCTGAACAGGGCTGCCTTAAGATGTCTTCTGAACGTCAGGTAATTCTTTATCTCTTTGACATCTGATGGGAGGGCGTTCCACAGGGCGGGCGCCACTACCGAGAAGGCCCTCTGTCTGGTTCCCTGTAACCTCACTTCTCGCAATGAGGGAACCGCCAGAAGGCCCTCGGCGCTGGATCTCAGTGTCCGGGCTGAACGATGGGGGTGGAGACGCTCCTTCAGGTATACAGGACCGAGGCCGTTTAGGGCTTTAAAGGTCAGCACCAACACTTTGAATTGTGCTCGGAAACGTACTGGGAGCCAATGCAGATCTCTCAGAACCGGTGTTATGTGGTCCCGGCGGCCACTCCCAGTCACCAGTCTAGCTGCCGCATTCTGGATTAATTGCAGTTTCCGGGTCACCTTCAAAGGTAGCCCCACGTAGAGCGCATTGCAGTAGTCCAAGCGTGAGATAACTAGAGCATGCACCACTCTGGCGAGACAGTCCGCGGGGAGGTAGGGTCTTAGCCTGCGTACCAGGTGGAGCTGGTAGACAGCTGCCCTGGACACAGAGTTAATCTGCGCCTCCATGGACAGCTGTGAGTCCAAAATGACTCCCAGGCTGCGCACCTGGTCCTTCAGGGGCACAGTTACCCCATTCAGGACCAGGGAATCCTCCACACCTGCCCGCCTCCTGTCCCCCAAAAACAGTACTTCTGTCTTGTCAGGATTCAACCTCAATCTGTTAGCCGCCATCCAACCTCCAACCGCCTCCAGGCACTCACACAGGACCTTCACCGCCTTCACTGGTTCTGATTTAAAGGAGAGGTAGAGCTGGGTGTCATCTGCATACTGATGAACACCCAGTCCAAACCCCCTGATGATCTCTCCCAGCGGCTTCATATAGATATTAAAAAGCATGGGGGAGAGGACAGAACCCTGAGGCACCCCACAAGTGAGAGCCCAGGGGTCTGAACATTCATCCCCCACCACCACCTTCTGGACACGGCCCAGGAGGAAGGAGCGGAACCACTGTATAACAGTGCCCCCAGCTCCCAGCCCCTCTAGACGGTCCAGAAGGATGTTATGGTCGATGGTGTCAAAGGCCGCTGAGAGATCCAGCAGAACCAGGAAACAGCTCTCACCTTTGTCCCTAGCCCGCCGGAGATCATCAACCAGCGCGACCAAGGCAGTTTCAGTCCCATGGTGAGGCCTGAATCCCGATTGGAAGGGATCCAAATGGTCCGTTTCCTCCAGGCGTGCTTGGAGTTGTTCAGCAACCACCCGCTCAATCACCTTGCCCAAGAATGGCAGATTTGAGACTGGGCGATAGTTGGCCAAATTGGCCGGGTCTAAAGATGTTTTTTTAAGAAGCGGTTTAATGACCGCCTCTTTCAGCGGGTCTGGGAAGGCTCCCTCATGGAGGGAAGCGTTCACCACCCCGCAAAGCCCATCGCCCAGCCCTTCCCGGCTCGCTTTTATCAGCCAGGATGGGCAAGGATCAAGGAGACAGGTGGTCGGTTTCACTCGTCCAAGCAGCCTGTCCACATCCTCGGAGGTAACAGATTGGAATTGATCCCATGTAACAGGACCAGACAGAACTCTAGCACTCTCCCGCCCTGGCCCTGCTCCCACGGTGGAGTCTACCTCCTTCTGAATCTGAGCGATTTTATCTGCAAAAAACTTTGCAAAAGCATTGCAGGAGATCTTGGGGTCCCTACTAGGCCCCGTTGGTACAGGTGGTTCTGATAGATTGCGAACCACCTGAAAAAGTCTCCTGCTGCTGTTTTCTGCAGATGCAATGGAGGCGGTGAAGAAGGCCCTCTTCGCCGTCGCCATTGCCACTTGGTAGGCTCGACGTTGAGCTCTAACCCGTGTCCGGTCTGATTCAGAATGAGTTTTCCGCCACCGGCGCTCTAGCCGTCTCAACGATTGTTTCATCACCCTCAGCTCCGGGGAAAACCACGGGGCTGTCCGGGCTCCATGCAATCGGAGAGGGCGCTTCGGAGCCAGACAGTCAATAGCCCTGGTTAACTCCGCATTCCAGCGGGCCACCAGGGAATCAGCTGAAAGGCCATCAACTTGGGATAGAGCATCCCCTACCACTCTCTGGAAGCCAATTGGATCCATTAAGTGGCAGGGGCGGACCATCCGAATCGGTCCCACCTCCCTGCGGAGGGGAAGGGTTGCGGAGAAGTCCAGTTGCACCAGGAAGTGATCTGACCATGGCACTTCTTTTGTTTCACTTTTAGTTAATGTCAGATCACCAGCATCCGTAGAGGTAAACACCAAGTCCAAGGCATGTCCGTGGCTATGAGTTGGGCCAGACTTATTCAGGGACAGCCCCATGGAGGCCATGCTTTCCACGAAGTCCCGAGCGGCCCCTTGTAAGGTCGTGTCGGCATGGATGTTAAAATCCCCCAGGACAACCAGGCTAGGTGTCTCCAGGAGCATATCCGCCACGACCTGAAGCAGCTCGGGCAGGGAATCCTTGGTGCAGCGGGGAGGTCGGTACACCAGTAGGAATCCTGTACTGCCCCTATTGCCCAACTTCCAGAACATGCACTCAGAAAACTGGGTCTTCCCAATAGGACGCCTGGTGCAGACTAATGACTTCCTAAAAATCACTGCAACCCCCCCTCCCCGCCCACATGACCTGGGTTGCTGTGCGTAAGAGAAACCTGGTGGGCAAGCAGCGGCAAGGGCAGGCCCATCTGCTTCATCCAACCAAGTCTCTGTTACACATGCCAGATCAAATCCTCCATCCATGATCAAGTCATGGATGGCAGTGGTCTTATGAATCATTGACCTGGCATTGCACAGCAACACTTTCAGGTCATGTGGGTATCCCTTGCTGATTCTAGTATCCATCCGGTCAGGACCAGACCCGGAGGCAGGAATAGTCCTCAGACAACGACTAAACCTGCCTCCTCTGTCTCCTCCTTAGGGTGTGAGAAGACCAGGATTCCATCCTGATCGTGCATTTTGGGATGGGGGGGGATATGATTCTATCTGATGGGAGAAGCTGTTGATCAGTAGTAGAATACATACGTTGTGTTCCATCCCTGGTATCTCTTGGTAGGGCTGATAAAGACCACAATCTGAAACTCTGTTGCCAGTGAATGTGGACGAATGGGGAACAACCTGCATTAAGATCAGCTTCAGAGACTCTGCCTGTAAGCCTGCTGATAAGATCAATTAGGTTAGCAGGCACAAGTGACTGCTGCTTCTTGGTGGAGACCCTCTGGCTATGAACTGCCTTCCAAGTGAATTGTGTATGGTCCCCACAATATAGGCTGTCAAGCAGACATTGAAAACTCACCATGAGACTTTGCACTGCAGACTTTGGAACTGATGAGCAATTTCAATGGCAAGAATTTCCACGCACCCTTGTTTCCTTCGTATTAAAGGGGAGGTTTTATCGAGAACTGAATTGACCCACCCTTTTCTTCTGATATTTGAGTTTCCTGTTGTTTTACCCCCTTCTCTGTACCCGTGTCTTATTTTCCTACTTTTACATTTATTTTTATTTGCCATACTTATCTTTTTTATTTATTCTGTATGTGTTTATGCCAATAAATTTTTAATTAAAAAAAAAAAAAACACCTGATGTAAGAATCGGATAAAAAGAGCCTGGATAGATCAGCCTGATTATAATTGTAATAATAGTAATAATATTTTTTATTTATACTGCACCCATCTGGCTGGGTTTCCGCAGCATCTGGGTGGTTTCCAACAGAACATTAAAAATACGATAAAACATCAAACATTAAAAACTTCCCTAAACAGGGTGACCATCAGGTGGCTTCTGAAAGTCAGATAGTTGTTTATTTCCTTGACATCTGATGGGAGGGCGTTCCACAGGGCAGGCGCCACTACCAAGAAGGCCTTCTGCCTGGTTCCCTGTAACCTCCCTTCTTGCAGGGAGGGAATGGCCAGAAGGCCCTCAGCGCTGGACCTCAATGTCTAGGTTGGACAATGGGGTGGAAAAACTCCTTCGGGTATACTGGGCCAAGACTGTTTAGGGCTTTAAAGGTCAGCACCAACACTTAGAATTGTACTCGGAAACGTACTGGGAGCAAATGTAGGTCTTTCAGGACTGGTGTTATATGGTCTCGGCGGCTGCTCCCAGACACCAGTCTAGCTGCCACATTCTGGATTAGTTGATGCCTTTTGAGTGTTCTGAGCAACAACTCCTATCACCCCCAGCATCAACCCTAGTCAAGGATGATGGACATTTTAGTCCAAAGCTTCCAAGAACTTTAAGCCCAGGGCATCTGGTTGCGGAATGTGGCATTAAACCAAAGCTAAATCTAGTGCCACAGTGGCAGACTAGATGGCAAAAAGCTTCTAAGTACAAAGAGTGCTTTCTCAGAAATAAGCAGTTTGCATTTGCACATTATTATTATTTTAAGGACTTAACTTTCGGTCAGGCTTCTTCCTCAGTTTGGAGAAACCTTTGAGAAGCAAAAAATCACTGCGAGGATCTGGCAAATGCTTTGCCTTTTAGCAGAAGAAGGATCTCAGAGGAACAACAGTTCGTCATGGAAGCTGCTGCTAGCCCTTCACATGCATAAATTATTTCTCTGTTCGGTGCTACAGATATCTGAGGGCATAATCAAGTCTTAGTGCTGGAGGGAGATACTTTTGTTCTAAGAAACGGAGCCTGGAACGGAGCCATTTTGCTTAATCTCTGTGAGACAGTCTGCTGTAACTTTTATAAAAAGAGAGCTGCAATACAGCTACTGCGTGCCTCTTCAATTCTTGCCCACACTGAGGATTTCTTTAAATACCTCCAGGCAGGCAAATGTTCACGCAGACACTTTCAGCTTTTGCTAATTTCCATTCAAACACATAGCGCCAGAGTGAACTAGATTGTTCGGGGAGGGGAGGGGTGGCGGAATTACCAGGACGTGGACTCAGTATGAATGCCACAGATTGTTCGGGGAGCTCATGGGAAATGTACAGCTAGGCTCGCTTAATTTCCTCTGGAGCACATGTCTTGGCTTCAGTTGCCAGACTGCAACCCGGGGATCCTGCCTACACCTGTACACGTGCGAAGGGAGCAGGAGAGGCTCAGCTGCCACACTCCCCCCACTCTCATTTCTTTGCAGCCCTACACCACCCATTTGTGTGGGGCAAAGCTAGAGCAGCCTCCCCCCCATCTTTAAACTCCTTGGTATGTTTGGGTTTTTGAGCAAGTGCCATGGGCTCCACCTTCTCTGGTCACTTCTCTCCCCTACCCCAAACTCCCAGAGACAGAAAGAAAGAAAATGCATGCGCATTTCCCAAGGGATCTGGGTAGAAGCTGGCTCCAGAGTAATTCCTCTACCTCTTGCAAAAAGAAGTGGGGAAAAGCACCAGCCTTCCAGCTTCTTCCTTCCGAAATACAGTTCAACCTCGGAAGTTGAACGGAATCTGTTCTGGAAGTCCATTCGACTTCCAAAACATTCGGGAACCAAGGCACGGCTCCCGATTGGCTGCAGGAAGCTCCTGCAGCCAATTGGAAGCCGCAGAAGCCGCGATAGACGTTCCAAAGGATGTTCGCAAACTGGAACAATCCAGGTTTGCGGCGTTCGGGAGCCAAAACATTCATCTCGCAAGGTTTTCGACTTCCAAGGTATGACTGTATGCAGTTTTCAGTGGAGCAGAATGTAACCACCATTGACTTATTCAAGACAAATGAGGCACGGAGTGAGCAGGTGTGTCTGAGTTGGGGGGGAGGCTTAGAGGATTCTCAGGCGTGGGGGAAAATATCATCCTTTGGCATATCAGCGCTGCTGGAAATCTCCAAAATAACCAAACAGGTAATAGAAGCAACTCCAGAATTAGCCTTATTAAATACTGTATTACCAGACCATAAGACGCACCTAGTTTTTGGAGGAGGAAAACAAAACAAAAAAAATATTCTGAATCTCAGAAGCCAGAACAACAAGAGGGATCGCTGCGCAATGAAAGCAGTGATCCCTCTTGCTGTTCTGACTTCTGGGATAGCTGCGCAGCCTGCATTCACTCCATAAGACGCACACACATTTCCCCTTACTTTTTAGGAGGGAAAAAGTGAGTCTTATAGAGCAAAAAATACGGTATCTTCCAGGATAACAAAGCACACACACACACATACACATGACAAGGAACTCATAAATCACTTACTCTCAGCAGCTAGAAACATCACAACTAGACACTGGAAGGACTTATCAGGAGTGAACATAGACCACTGGGACCAAAACGGATGGGAATCCACCCTACTGGAACTTAAGTTAGCATGGGGACAAGCAAGGAAGGATGCCTTTGCCTCAGTATAGCTCCCCTTTATCACATACACAGCACAACAGTACAAAGACCTATCCCCGCACCCAACAGCATACGAATCAATATGGCTAACCAGACCCAACAACCTACTCCACAACACATGCAGACAAGTCACATTGCAACCAACTAAATGCAACCAACCAAGCTCTGGACCCCTTAAACTCTCACAATGTCAGTAATACACACACACACACACACACACACACACACACACGACCTATCCATGTGACGCCAACACAAATCCCTACACTAGGAAACAGAATGAAAGAACACCCCCATTTTTCTGCTTCCCTCTCTCTCCTCTCTTCCACCCAATTGTACTTCCCCAATGCTTATTTGTTTGTTATGTAACACAGGAAAATCTTGAACAGAAAGAAGTTGAAAAGGGGGAGGCACCATTACACCGATGGGGGCCAAAATGGCAGGTTGAGAGCTTGCTAGCTAAAGCAGGTATAGGAAAAGGGACTGGCAAAGAGAAATGGGTGAAGATGGATGAGCAGGCAGGAAAAGCAACCGGCACATAATCTAATACTGCATCAGTGCTTTGAAATATCTGCACGGTGATCAGGCAACCCTAATCTCAACGCAAGCCATCGCACTGACAGTATAACATCAGAATGGGATTTAGGAAGAGACCAAAAGAGCAGAAATGTACATTGCTCAGCAGAATGAACACATACAGCTCCCTTATTGGGTGGGTTCTTCCAGATGTTAATGACAAGGGTGCTGCTGCTGGTGTCGCCTGTTTAGCATATTCACAGGCAATCACGTCAACTGCAACTAACTACAGCAGAAGATGCCTCAGCTTCTGGCATCAATTTATAAATAAGGCATACGAATGACCCATTCTAATTAAGCCTGTATACACACACACACACAGACCTGCAGTAACCATTCCAGGAGCTATCATAGGGAGGGGTGAAACACAAGGTTTTGAGTTATGGGCATTCAGTAGTGAATCAAATATTCTGTGGTGGAAAAGAAGGCTAACTTCAGAACTGGAAATGATTTCTCTGTTCTCAAGGTGCTGGTAAGATTTCTTGGGGGTCCTGCTCCAGAAACAAATAAGCAAAGTGCTCGATTCAGCAAGAGCACTGAGTGTCTGCAGCTCACAAAGTCACAAAAACAGAGAAGATTTATTGCAAAAATGTTGTTTTTATTCCACTACTTTGGTAATTTTTTATTTTCTTTCTTTCAAGTATGGGATGAGGGAATAACTAATGAATACCAGTAATTAAGAGAACATTTAAAAAGGAGAGAATACAGAGAAAGCAAATGAGCTGACTTTTAGAGAAAGGACCCTTCGTTAAAAAAAATCACTTATTTTTGTATCTTCATGACCCATGCATGTGGTATAATATCAACAACCCAATCTAACCTGTTTGTCCAAAGTAAATTTAATTCAGCAGGACTTACCTCCAAGCTACCGTGTTTAGGGTTTCAGGAGAATTTAAGATGAAGCAATGTTTTTTAAACTGTGTTCCAGGGAATGCTGGAGTGATTCACCGCTGTTGTTTATGGAGCTTATCAGGGGTTTGTCACTGAGAACATCAGTAATGGTGGACCTTCATCTCTTGAAGACTCTTCTGCCACTGTAATAGGAAGCCACAAGAAAATGTTGGCTGTAATAGGGTACATGCTTTCTTTTTTTACATGGGCTAAAGGAGGAGTCCTTTCTAGCATGGCCACCACATTGAATGAACTAAATGTATGCATCTGAGAATGTTCCCCCATCCCTTGAATCCTTTGCAGGAGTACCATGGCAGATGTTCCTGGTTTTCTTGGCAGACACATCAGTGAAGAATGGGTTCTCTGAAAGCACAGAGCTTGAAAACTACTAGACTGAAGGTGACCTACATACGTTCTTGATAGATGTGGGCATTAATTTTAAGGGGAACCACACAGGCTCTATGAAGCAGGACAAATCCAGAGGCGATATGGACACTCATTCCCAGCTACTAATGAGTATCCTGATCTGCAACAGCCTTCTGTCTGTAACCTTAGTTTCTCTGCTCATTGGAACAGAATTCTTTCATTTTGCTTCCAAATGTACATGCAATGACACTCCAATATATTCATTTTGAGGGAACGTTTATCCATATCTCATGATTATTTGAACCTTCTTCCCATTGGCAGTGGTTACTGGCCAAACCAAATATGACATGCAGGTGCATGTCACTTTCTCCCAGCAACCTTTTTCATGTAAAGGAGCCTTGAAACACACTGAATTCAACTGGATTGCGGGTGGGGTGCTTGTACGTACACACATTCTTTCCCTGCCAGCTGTGTTCCCAAGCAAAATCACCTTCCTCCAGGCAGCTTTTTTCCCCCAGAGGAAAAAAGAAAGTGGTACCTAGGGATAGGTGAATGTGTCGATTTTTGTTTCTCGTTTTAAAAATCTTAAGTTTGGGTTGCCACATTTCTGCATCAGTTTGCAGTTTTGTCTAAAGTGCTCACAAAAAGATCATTGATTCATTTATCCGAAAATGTGCACTTTCCTATGCAATTTTGTTTCATATACAAATTTTTGCAAAGCAGTTTCCCCTGATATAATGCATTTTGATCGTATTTGCACTGACACATGCATTTATAAGTACACTTTACCCTAGTATATGCATTTTTGTACACATCACCTGGCTGAAGAACTGTACTGAAAAATTCAGAGAAGCACGGGTTTTGAAGGATGGCTGAGTTTCGATTTGTGTGTTGTTTTGGGAAGTGTGTATTAGGGAGGCTCTCCTTTAAATACAAAATGAATTGAATTCCCCAACAACAGCCACAAACCTGGTTGCACCTACACCTATTCCGTCACAGAGGGAAAAGTTGATGGGGTGGCCAGCAAGGAAAGGGTTTAGCACACCCACCCCACTCATAAGTAAGATCTTGTCATGTTCCTGACGGCATCATTGGTAGGTCTATGGAGTCCAAATTCTGAATTGGCAGTGGGAGAAAAACATTTCCTGATTGTTTGTTGGAAAAGAGCTCAGTCTGCTGAGCCCGGTTCTGAACTGAGCCAAGGGGAGCTCACCTATCAATGTTGCAGAGTCTGACTGGGACAAACGAAGGAGGACCATGAAGCATATGCCGCACTCCAGCATGCTTTTTCAAGGTCCTAGAATGTCCTTAAAGATTTCATTTATTCCTGTTCATCAGTGTTGCCTTCTCACAGTTGCACCGTCAGAGCACAGATGTAACCCTAGAATCTCATTTGTACTATACGCAGTTGAATTCCACAGAATGACAATTGCAAAGTTTCATAACTGTACTGAGTATGCAGACACCTACTAAAATTATTAATAGATTGCATATCACCAGCAGGGTACTAGGGGAACAAAGTAAGCAATGCTGTTGTGTCTGTCTGCTGCATTCATTAAGCCAGTGCAGGTGTCACTTAATTTGTGAGAAATAGGACGGACTATGGCAGGGGTAGCAAATGTGGTGCTGTCCCAGTGTTGTGAAGCAGAAGAAGTTGTTGTTGTTGTATTTATTTATACCCCACCCTTCCCCCTAATAGGACACAAGGTGGCTTCCACATAAAACCAGAATTGGTAAAAACAGGGGAAAACAATAATTAAAAAGCAATTAAACAGTAATAGAATTGACACTATATATATACAATTTATTTAAAACATACAAATAATTGCAATGAAAACAGCACAGCACCAGCTTTTTCATTATAAGTAGTCAGTTTCCCCAAAGCCTATTGGAACAAGGAGGTCTTCACCTGCCAGCAGAAGGACAACAAGGAGGAAGCCAGTCTAGCCTCCCCAATGAGTGACTTCTAGAGTCTGGGACCATTGACCATGACAGCTTGGAATGGTGGGAGCTGTAGCCCACAATATCTGGAGGACACAATGGTGCCTGTTTCAGAAGGATGTTATCAGCCTAACTTATCTTGCAAGTGGAACATCTGGTCCACTGAGGATTTGGGTAGCTGGACAGTCTAAAGTCTAAAGAAGTTACAAACATGTAGGTGTAAGAAGCAGACTTCCGATTACAGAACAAAACCAACTATATAAATACAGTGGTACCTAAGGTTACACACGCTTCAGGTTACATACGTTTCAGGTTACAGACTCTGCTAACCCAGAAATAGCACCTCGGGTTAAGAACTTTGCTTCAGGATGAGAACAGAAATCGCGCCGCAGCAGTGGGAGGCCCCATTAGCTAAAGTGATGCTTCAGGTTAAGAACAGTTTCAGGTTAAGAACAGACCTCCAGAACAAATTAAGTATGTAAGCAGAGGTACCACTGTATATATATTTAAGGAAGGGAAGAGGACCTGGAAGAGGACCTGCTTTGAATGCGAAACTTCTGAGATTCAATCCCTGGCATCTCCAGGTACAACTGGGGGTGTCCCATCCAAAACCCTGGAGATCAATGGACCAGTGTGCTCTGCGAATTCTACAGAACCTTCCTATGTCTCTGCCATACTTCCTTCAATCCCAAATAAACCCTGAGATCGGCTAATCTACAGCTGCTATTATGTCAGCAATTGAGGAATGAGTTCTTACAAACCACTCGAATCCTGCCTGGAGACCTCTAGCATTGTGAAATTCTGGGTTGACCCCCCCAGCTCCTCTAAACCATCCATGCTCGTTAAAGCCTTTGTTGCCCTGATATTTTATGTTTAGCAGCCTAGTTTGAGGAGTCAGGGTTTGGAGTTTGGCAGCCTCGACAACTTTCTTTGACACTCAGCATGAAAGATAAGACTCTAAATAGATCATTTGCATTTCAGAAGGCCTCCTTGCCTTATCCGAAGACATGAGGAACATACATGTTTGCCACGTTAATGGCATTTCAGCAAGAGTTTTTCAGGATTAGATTTGAAAAGTAGCAGCTCTCTTAAGTCGTGACTGACAATGAAAGCAAATTATGCTTTAAGATGATGGTGGCTGTGTGAAGTGAGCAGATGCCCGCTAGGGACTCGACTGAGTAGCTACCTCTTAATCTTTGAATCCTAAAAAAATAAAAAAATAAAGCATGCCAAATGCATGTTGATTCGGGCAGAAACTTTGCCGATGCATTAATGAAATACCAGTCCATAACTTCATATTTTCAGATATGCTGCATCCTGTGATTCTTTATAAAATGAGCTCTGAGCACTGATTTGAAACGTTAGGTTACTTGAAGTAACAGGATTTTTCACAGCTGTCAATGGACTTGAACTCTTCCTGAGCCCATGCACTCCTTTTTTACTCACACACTTAGGCAATGTTTCCAAACTTTGGATAACTTCAGTACATACACACATCACCAGCATCATCAGAATAATAATAATAATAATAATAATAATAATAATAATAATAATAATAATTTATTTATACCCCGCCCATCTGGCTGCGTTTCCCCAGCCACTCTGGGCGGCTTGCAACAAAACACTAAAATACAATAACCTATTAAACATTAAAAGCTTCCCTAAGCAGGGCTGCCTTCAGATGTCTTCTAAAAGTTTGGTAGTTGTTGTTCTCTTTGACATCTGGTGGGAGGGCGTTCCACAGGGAGGGCGCCACTACCGAGAAGGCCCTCTGCCTAGTTCCCTGTAACTTGGCTTCTCGCAGCGAGGGAACTGCCAGAAGGCCCTCGGCGCTGGACCTCAGTGTCCGGGCAGAACGATGGAGGTGGAGACGCTCCTTCAGGTATACTGGACCAAGGCCATTTAGGGCTTTAAATACATCTACAAAGCCAATGGTAAGGAGTTATTTCTCATGCTCTTTCTTATGAGGTCTGTGTGGTGCCCAGTAACTTCTAATAAAAATGGTTTTTTCCGTTGCACAAACAAGATTTAAATTTATGATAGAAGACCTAATATTACATAGAGTGCTTCTGTTCTGACCTTTACAGGATAGGTTGTTTTAACTCTCTGTTCCACTTCTCAATATTTGTGTGTCAGGTTTGAAATGGCTGGATTACTGCTTATATTGAAGGGTGTAGCTGCAAGCATCATGAATAAATTGTTTAGGTCATTTAATTTCCCCTTCCTTGCCTCCCCCCCCCCTCCCGATAACATCCCAAAACAGGTGGCCACTTTTTACTCAATTAATACTGGAGACAAACTTCACTCTTAGGATCAAAATGAGTGCTTGACAAAGATACCCTTATCAACATAAATGAAAATAGGAACACTCTTTTGTATTTTCTATACCACTATGATCACACTCGCTATCAGTGCCTGGGTGTACCCCAGTCAGTCTACAGTTCTGAAAGGATTTGCCCACCTACAGTTTCTTTATTTAGACCTCTTTTGCACTATACACTGAGGTCCAGCTCCAAGGGCCTTCTGGCAGTTCCCTCACTGTGAGAAGTGAGGTTACAGGGAACCAGGCAGAGGGCCTTCTTGGTAGT
Organism: Podarcis erhardii; assembly: GCF_964252035.2. Taxonomy (NCBI): domain Eukaryota; kingdom Metazoa; phylum Chordata; class Lepidosauria; order Squamata; family Lacertidae; genus Podarcis; species Podarcis erhardii. Next base: position 24,046,203 of record NC_138512.1, on the reverse strand, counting down.
GGCACCTGCCCCATGGAACACCCTCCCATCAGATGTCTAGGAAATAAACAACTATCTGACTTTTAGAAGACATCTGAAGGAAGCCCTGTTTAGGGACGTTTTTAATGTTTGATGTTTTATCATGTTTTTAATATTCTGTTGGGTGTAAATAAACTACTGCTAATACTACTACTACTACTATTAGGTTTACACCACTATAAACAGTCATAGCTTTCCCCAAAGAATTTCCCTCAAGGCAGTACAATTCCCAGAGTTCCCTGAGAACTGTAGCTTTGTGAGGGGAATTGTTCTCCTAAGAACCCTCAGCACTCTCAACAAACTGCACTTCCCATGATTCTTTGGGAGAAGCCATGACCATTTAAAGTGTTACGATACTGCTTAAAAAATATAATGCAGATGAGGCAATGTAAGAGCCACTTGCTACTTAAGGAAGTGTGTTACTGAGCTCACTATATATATATAACTGTGTCATTTGGGTTCCCTTTAGATTTGACAGGTTGACACCGGTAGGACCTATATTAATAATAACCTGCTTAGGTTACATTGGTTTACTCTGAGTATCACAAAGATTGGAACTAATCCTTTTCGATCCTCCCAGGGCAGGTATGGGGTACCTACAGCCCCCCAGATATTGCCAGCCCTCCAGATATTATCAACCTCCCACGGCAAATAAATTGGATCAGTTTATATTTGAATTTACAAAGACCAAATTCCTCAAACATCAGCGAATTGTAGTTTAAACAGGTGTGTTGTGTGTGTATCAGACCCATTTAAAGTGATCCTTGGGAATATCGGATTTGCATTCCTTTTTTTATGAGGCATTCTTCTAGAAAGCTTGTTCAGTAAGTGGATTGAGCTAGAAATTGTCATTGTCACTCTCCCCTAGTAGAGGTTACGTGCTGATGGGGGAAGCATGGGAACTGGCAGGCCCTTGGCTCCAGCTGTCAGCTCTGAGCTACAGGCACTTTTCTTCATCTGTAGGGCAATCAGTCTAGGAATACCTGAAACTGGGCCATGACGGATTGTTTTCATACATTTTGCTAAGAAGTTTATTTGAGAGCTCCTTATTTCTATTTTGTTTTTGTTGTTTGAAAAAGCAACCAAAAGGCAATACTGGGGAGGTTTGGAAGGAAAAGCTCCAGATTTCTCCAGCTTCTGACCTGCCTCCTGATATCCCCCTCTCCCCTCCCTTTTCTGGCCACATTCACAGCGTTTAACATAGTATCATACTACTTTCAAGAGACATGGTAAGTACAGTGGTACCTCGGGTTAAGTACTTAATTTGTTCCGGTGTAGCACCCTGCTTGTGGTTAACGCTTAGCTGGAATGAAATATTCAACGCAGCAATAGAGAAATTAAAATAATAATTTATTTGTCAGACAAATAAATGATAGGCACAGTGGTATATGGTTACCAAAGCTCTGCCCCTTTCAGCCCTGATGGCCAGCACTTATATTTCCTCAGCCCAGCCCCCTTGCTCCTCCTTTGGCTGCCTCTGTCCAATCAGCCTGGTTGAAATTCCTATTGGCTGTTTGCTAGAACCAATCATAAAAGATACACCCATTTCCTATTACCTTTTATGGGAGACAAAGAGCTATATTTCCTTCTATCCATAAATGGCAGACAAGTAGCCATATATCTTACATTTGCCTCGACAAGGCACCTTAATTGCCAGATCACCTTTTGCCCCTGTTGCCCCTGAATTCCAAAACAAATGGCTAAAACAAATGGCTCGTGGTATTAAATTCTATCTAAACAGAGATCTTGGGTTCACATTCTCACACACCATCAATGAAATAAGACTAACATTTCTTACTTTCTAAATCCTTTGCCTAATTACATTAACCCAACAAATCTCATACATAACATAGATAGCTTTTTAGAAGAAAAGGCCTTTGCAAAGTAAAAAGGAACTCAGTAAAAAACAGCTTCAAAAGAAGCCTCTTCATTTTACACCCTCCTTTTCCCAGCCAGCTGCTTTTCCCATTAGCTCTTCCCAAAATTTATTGCCCTTTAACTCTCTCAGTATACCTTAAACCTTAGGAAAATATGGCTAGGGTCTAATGGGAGGCACATGGTATTATTTTCTGTTAAACAATAAACTTTACTATTTACCAACTCTTAATTAGTGTTTTTGCAGCTTGATTGTATTCTGTAGGGTCAGTGTAACATTTGCTCCCAGCCTGTAATTCCCTTTTAGAAACTTGTCTCCTGCTACTGCTATGAATCAGAGGGGCCCTTGTTCAGGAGAGCAGGGAGATAAACAACTGCCAAAGTACTTAGCCAGCTGGTTTCTGCCTGGCATGAAACATACAAACATTTGCAAATATATCTTTAAGCTCATTTTAAAATACAGGCCTTGATCAGATGCCTCACCGGAGGTCTGTACTTAACCTGAAACTGTTCTTAACCTGAAGCACCAGTTTAGCTAATGGGGCCTCCTCCTGCTGCCACGCCGCCGGAACATGATTTCTGTTCTTATCCTGAAGCAAGATTCTTAACCTGAAGCACTATTTCTGGGTTAGCAGAGTCTGTAACCTGAAGTGTATGTAACCTGAAGCGTATGTAACCCGAGGTACCACTGTATGGTTTGTTAAGGATGCTGAGGATAAGCCTCAACTCCAAACTCCATGGCCGAGGCACTGTGGGCCTCCTCAATGTTTTGTTTTGTTTAGCCAGGAACTACAATTCTATGATTCAATGAAACCTAACTGGCCTCTGTCCTGTATACCTGAAGGAGCGTCTCCACCCCCATTGTTCCGCCCGGACACTGAAATCCAGTGCCGAGGGCTTTCTGGCAGTTCCCTCATTGCAAGAAGTGAAGTTACAGGGAACCAGACAGGGGGCCTTTTCAGTAGTGGCGCCTGCCCTGTGGAACGCCCTCCCTTCAGATGTGAAGGAAATAAGCAGCTATCCTATCTTTAAAAGACATCTGAAGGCAGCCCTATTTAGGGAAGTTTTTAATATTTAATGCTGTATTGTTTTTAATACTCGATTGGGAGCTGCCCAGAGTGGCTGGGGAAACTCAGCCAGATGGGTGGGGTATAAATAAATTATTATTATTATTATTATTATTATTATTATTATTATTAACCTTCGGGTCCTCTCAGCCTGGTGAGTTAACTGTTCACCGAGAAGGCTTACTCCCTGCAGAGATGGATTTAGGGGAGCATGACTGGTTATGTTGCACTGGGTGTGGAGTCTTGTGGGTGCTGCAGAGGGTTCTGCAACTATATATTTATTATTATGGATATCTATATTTTCATGCTTGTGCAATTGGGCTTTTATATTTGTAAACTACTTGGAAGCTTATTTTAGCATTAAGCTGCGTATAAATTAATAATACAATGATAACATAAGCAATGATAATAATAATAATAATAATAATAATAATAATAATATGGTGATGAGGATGATGTTTGGCTTTGTTAGACATCTGGAGTTTCCTCTGAAAATTAGATACCAGTGTTTTAAAATTTAAAAAATGCCTATTTACATGTAAATATAAGTGCAACTGTTTAGTGAAATGGTAATTTTGAGAGTGTGTTGGGAGGAGGATTTTCTTAATTTGCCACAACTATGGTCCAGTTCCTAACACAGATATTTCCCAAATAATTTATAGCTCATCTGAATAATTTATCACACAGCAACCTCTCCAGGGGGCTGAAAAAAGCAGAATTAACTGAATGCTCATATTCTTTTTCCTTTGTAAAATAAGTGGAAGTAAAACAAAACAAAACAATCTAAATCAAACACATCCTTTTCTTGAAGCTACTTGTGTATCTGCTGAATGCGGTAACAACTCATTATTGTTTGCATTTATTCCGAAGCCAAGAAATAAAATATGCATGCTGGAAAACAGAAACGGCTGCAGATACAACACACTGTGCAGGGGCTTTCTGAACTGGAACAGAAGTTGCAGGTCTCAGAATAATAATAATTATCATGTACCTATTTTTTCTAGGAAGCCACAGTTAGAGTCTTTGCTTCTGTACTAGCTTCCACGTGGCAGATAGGTTTCAGGTTTTGGTCTGGTGTAAGGATCGCCAACGTGGTCACCTCCAGATGTTGTTGGACAGCAAACAGCTGTAACCCCTGGTCACCAGCACTGTTGGCTGGGGCAGATGGGAGTTGAAGTCCATCGTGTTGGCTCCCCAGTCTAATGGGAGCTTGGAGGTTGGGTTCAAGGAAGGTAAGAGTGATTTGCCTAAGGCCATCTAGTGAGCTCGTGGCTAAGGTCAGATTGGAGCTATCAGCTTCCCTAGTTCCGCTCATGTAACATCCCACTGAGTCCCTACTAAATGCGCTTAGGACTGATGTCTTACACTACTACACCATGCTAGGCCATCTGTTGCAGAGCAAAGCAGATGGTTGATAGGGCTGATCAACCACTTGTTTTACCAGGGACCACATTAGGCAGGGGGAGGGATAATAGTGGACACAGGTTTCCATATGTACTTCTGGTAGGCTGGATGAATATGCCAATTTCAGTTTCTCTGAGTTTCTAATTTTTCCCTTTAAAGCTAGTCAACATGATAATTGCTCAGCATTTTAGTGCACTTGCTTCCAATGAATACATTATTGTATGCCTAATTTTTATTATTTTATTTTTTTTTTGCATAAGTTTAACAACAGAAAGAATTAGAGGAGCCATCGGAAATGACTATGAAAAGCAGTAGAAGTATGAGATGATCAGAACCCTCCGAACTCGAAGCATAGGAAGTCTATTAAAAAAATATAATTTGGCAAAATATTCAGATTATTTGATATGTATATGTATAATTTGGAATATTTAATGTGATTTGATTGGATTGTTAAAGTGGAAAAATTTTAAAAAATGAATTAAAAAAAATTTGCAAGCAATTTTCCTATTGTAAGGCAATTTTTGTATTTATTTTCATGGATACATCCATTTTTATGCACGCCTTTCCAGAATACATGCATGATTAGAGAACTGCATTGCAAAATTCAGAGAAGTGGGAATTTTTATGGATGGTTGCGTTTTTATTTGTTCATTGTTTTGGAAAGAATGAATTCAGTAGGTTCACGTTAAAATGTGAACAACCCCAAATTTCTTGAAGTGAGGAGAGTTTCTTTTTTTTCTAAAAAAAAAAAGATCGAAAGAAAAAACACTCACGTGCACACTTTTAGGGCAGCAAGTTTTGTAATTACTTTAAATAGGTTTAAAAGCATTTGTTTTGACAGATAATTTACTGATCTCATTATATAAGAACTAGCCCATCCCTCACTGAGCTTTCTTTTCAAAACAGTAGGAAATGAGGCTCTGAAACCGTGCACCCAGCATTTGTCCTGCTTAAACGTATTCAGAGATTAATGAAATAATTTACATTAAGCTAATGCAAGGTGATTTGCTTCCCACAATAAAATCCTCTTTGAAGTCTGTAAAATAAGGATAATATGTTGAAAAGAGTAAGCATTTGTTTCTGCTTTATTCATTCCCTCAGCTCCTGCGGATTGTTAAACGGCTGCCACACACACTGACGTGGAGAAGACAGACCTTTAGATGCGATTTGGCAGCTCTTGAAAAATGTGAAATGCACATTTGGTCCAAACCATCTAAAGAGCTCAGGATGGGCAAGAATGCTTCAGAACAGGATTATTATTATTATTAAGAACAACTCATACAAAGTTGAATTTCATGTGATCAGACCACCCAATCACAGGGAAAGAAGGCAAGGTGATGCTACAGATTCCAGTTCACCCTGGAAGCTCTTAAGTGTTCTTTATATTCATTTATATACTCCCTGATATAATGCACAACTAAGGAAGGAATAGCATGGGGCTGCTGCGGGTCTGAGCTTTGCTTTTGAGCAGATCAAATTAACCTTAAATAGCGGCTGGGGGCAAAGAAGAGACTCCTGCCTGATAAGCAGTAAGGCAGAAATCAGCAAGGGTGGAGCCATGTGAAGAGAAGGAGAGGAGTTTTAGCCCTTTCCCTCTGCTGTGGTCCCAATTTCAGTCTTCCCCACATTGCTAGCAATTTTCATGAGAGACAGAGAGAAAGAGAGGTGCAATTGAACCAGCTAGGCTCTTCTTGGCAATGGAAAAAGCAGGACTACAGCAAGATCAAAGGGTTAAATCCTACTGTGCCAGGGTCCTATACCCGCAATTTAAATTGGAAAAAAGAGGACCCCCAAAGCCCCCTCCCCCATCAGGGACCATACTAAGGGGGGCTGCACTGAGGAAGAATGGTGCGAGCCACCTCTCCCCCTGATCCTGATCCTGAATTTTCCCAGGAGCAGGAGGACAGCATAGATTTGGAACAGTGGTTTGCAGAGGGGCATAGTTCAGAAGGCAGAAGCTGGGAAATACTGGATGGGGAACAGCTAGCAGAAGAAACACTGGAAGAGAGAGGGTTAACAGATTCACAGTGTCTGGACAACATTCACCCCTCTTCACCAAAGTCTCGTAGAGCTCAGAAAGTGTCAGAACAGAAAGCACAGAGGGTATGAGATCAGATTACAAGACGTAGGAGTGATGTAGATTAATAGGGACAGAGGGGGGGAGTGTCCCTTATGTGAGAGCACCGCCATTTCTAAGCGATGTGTTCTTTGTTCTCTCGCTGTGATTATTAAGGATTCTAACTCCTAAGGCATTCCATTCATTTCATCTCTTATCTACTGCCACAGGGGGAGGAAGCTGATTCCCCAAAGCCTGACACCCCCAAAGTTTTGCCATTGAAGAAAGACCTGGCTGTCTCAACAGGAGCACTCCACACCACACTGTTTTGTTACTGGTCTCCCTAGTTACACCTAATAGACCTTGGAAGAAAGAACTTTCATGAATAGATGCAGCAGACAGCCATTTTCATATTATGGAAGCTGCCAAAGGTGACACCATAATCACAAGAAGAGTTGGGGGTTTGCTGCGTTCCTAACCTAATTCACACTGAGCTTCCTCTGGACAGTTCCCAACATGGGGGAGGATGTCTGGAGAAGAAAAGGGCTGGTGCTGGTGAGGGCCTGGCCTGATTTACAGACTTAAACCAGCCCACCAAGATCTGACATCTTTTATCAGGCCCCATCCCAGCAAATCCTGCAGAGACGGATCTTTGGGTAAATTGCTTCCATGACCATAGGAATAATCTGCTTTGTGAATCCTACAGCTAGGGTTTAGTGACAGCTTCTGCAGCTTTCAGGAGAATCCTATTTTATGCCCATGTCTCACAGTTCTCCATTTTAAAACTTGGTGTGTGTGTGTGTGTGTGTGTGTGTGTGTGTGTGAATTTCAGTTTGAATATTCACTCTTTTAATATGCTTTAAAGTCAGGATTTGTGGGGTAGGGTGGGGAGATTAAACAGATCCCCCAACAACATGAAACTTTCAGGTTTTCTTTAGGAAAAATGTAAAGAGCTTGACTAATTAAGGAGGTGAATCTGTGTGCATCAGCTTTTTGTTCAATTCTGCACTAATTCCTGAACTGCTTAGTCAAGCCCTAAGATTATTAAGGTTACTAGTAGTCGGTATCTGAAATAATGGCCATTTTAAGCTGAAATCTCTTTCAGTGCACCTATGAGGGCTTTAAAGAGCTTCTCCATTTTGGAGCGATAAAACATTAAGTGCCAATCTTCGGATGTAATGCAAAATAGAAGGATGCATAGTCTTCTACAAAATAACTGTTGCTCTTGTACCCCAAAGTGGACATGTGGCTGTCCTTTATACATTACTTGCAGTCACATTCATTTAGAGCCTCAGACTATGTAGGTGGTAAGAAAATCCAGTTACACGTATGAACATGCATTCACAAGACCACACCATCATGTAGAAAATGAGAAGCAGTGAGTATCTGCCTTAGAAATGGTCATGTGAATCAGCCCTCAGCCATGATGGGAAAAGCAGTGGGCCTGGGTCAGCCAGGATTGGGGGGGGGGTACTCTCTCTTTTTCATTCAAAAATGAATCTGAGCTGAGAGAGGCCCAGAATCAGTATCTGGCTTATTGAGGAGAGCCAGACTTGTGCCATTGTGTTCAACCATCTTCCTTCTGAACTGTGGACTCTCTAGTCAACATCCAGTTGCAATTAAAGTAGGGTGGATATGTTTTGTGGGTCACAGCACAGTGGGAAGCGTTACAACGTAAAGGCAATTGACTTTGGGTGTCTGTGGGAGTGCTTCCACCTATGGTCAACCTGTACATTTATACATCAACACAACTATTACCAAAGGCCAATGCATACTCAGTGATTTCCTTTCAAAGGAAATCAAACCTGGGTATGCACTGATGAAACTTCTCTGAAGAGTGAGAAATGGGTTGAGTGTATTGGGAGTGGTGGCGATGCTGAACCTTCCTAGAAATCTGACAGCCCATGTGCTTCATTCTGCAGCCCTGTAATACCGGCTCAATCCAAGCTTTTGAAATAGAACATTATGATGAAGGTACCAGATATGTTCAGTTTGCTCTTCTCTAAGATTATTTGGAATTGTTAAGGCTAAGGGGAGCAGGAACCTGTATTCTTCCTGAAAATATATACCCACAACAGATGTTTGCCATGTTCTCCAATAGTTTCTCCAAGAGAATTATCACTGCGCCCTTTCTAGGGTTTAAATGCTGGTTGCGTATTAACATTATGAAGAGAGAAAGGTAAAGGGACCCCTGACCATTAGCTCCAGTCGTGACCAACTCTGGGGTTGCAGCGCTCATCTTGCTTTATTGGCCGAGGGAGCCGGCGTACAGCTTCCGGGTCATGTGGCCAGCATGACTAAGCCACTTCTGGTGAACCAGAGCAGTGCACGGAAACGCCATTTACCTTCCCGCCGGAGCGGTACCTATTTATCTACTTGCACTTTGACGTGCTTTCGTACTGCTAGGTTGGCAGGAGCAGGGATCGAGCAATGGGAGCTCACCCCGTCGCGGGGATTCGAACTGCCAACCTTTTGATCGGCAAGTCCTAGGTTCTGTGGTTTAACCCACAGCAGTGCCACCCTCGTCCTTTCCTTATGAAGAGATACTGATTTATAAATAAAATGGAAACCCTGTCTTCCACATGCCTCGATTGCATTGCCTGGGTTAGTCTAATCTACTAGTCCTAGACTTTAAAACTTGGGTGAGAGTTTCATTTCGTTCAGGTCTTCCTTTCCAAATATCTCTTTTTTTATTTATAGTCAACAAAAGCTTTGCCTCAAGCACTTCAAAAGTTGCACTTACCAACCCAGCTGTAGTTTTTGATGAAGCTACATGACAGATTCAGTGCATATCCCTTGTACAGCTTCACTGACCTAATTCTAACCTGCATTGCAACAGATTAAGACAACAGCACCTGAGTAGAAACAAATGTACTCCTTTTCTTATTGCTAAGCATCTGTGCCTTCATGTCAGTGGCTGCCTAACTACTTATTAAGCTATGGCCCAGAATAAGCTATGCGGCCGCCGAGACCACATAACACCGGTCTTGAAGGACCTACATTGGCTCCCAGTATGTTTCCAAGCACAATTCAAAGTATTGGTGCTGACCTTTGAAGCCCTAAACGGCCTCAGTCCAGTATATCTGAAGGAGTGTCTCCACCCCCATCGTTCTGCCCGGACACTGAGGTCCAGCGCCAAGGGCCTTCTGGCGGTTCCCTCACTGCAAGGAGCCAAATTACAGTGAACCAGACAGAGGGCCTTCTCAGTAGTGGCACCCACCCTGTGGAATGCCCTCCCACCAGATGTCAAAGAGAAAAATAACTACCAAACTTTTAGAAGACATCTGAAGGCAGCCCTGTTTAGGGAAGCTTTTAATGTTTGATGCATTACTGTATTTTAATATTTTGTTGGAAGCTGCCCAGAGTGGCTGGGGAAGCCCAGCCAGATGGGCGGGGTATAATTTATTATTATTATTATTATCCTGATTTCAATCATGCACAGTGGTAAACTAGTTCCTATGCTCCACTAAAAGGAAGCCATGGCCCACCAGATATTTTTGGACTCCAATTCCCATCAGCCCCAGCATTGTCAGTGGCCATGGGTGATGGGCACTGAGGTCCAACAGCTTCTGAAGGGCCACAGATTTCCTAATGTAACTAATCATCAGTATGTGTAGCTGGAATAACAATGTATTCTTTCCTCATTTACCCTACATCTACTGCTGTCTTCTGCAGTGCCAGTGTTAAACTGCAAGCCCCTCGGAACAGAGAGCTGTCTTCTGTTCCTCTGTAAAGCACTATGCATATAGATGACACTATTTAAATAAATAAAAAACAAACCTTTATTGGGTACAAAGACCATTTGGCTACTAACTGAAAAATAGCCACTGCATTTATTTATTTTTTTGGTAAATGAAAGAAAAGAAAAGAAAAGAGTAGTATTTATTTTAGGACTGCAACATTTTCCAGTTAATTGGTTGGATTATCAACTGCAAACCAGTTGGTAGCTGAAAAAGCTGTTTCCCAAATGTTGCGGGAGACACAAACTGCACAGGAGACGGAAAGTCTCTTCTAAAATGATGCTCGCTATAATATAGGCGTGCATCATTTGAAAGCAAATAAAGTTTGCCTTTTGCTTCAGAACTATCCCCCCCCCATTCACCTGCATGTTTAATCAATAAATTAGTCAACTAAATGCCTACGGTCAAGTTAAGACTTCTGAAATTGCAATATTTCACTTCCAAGACATCATCACCATTCAGAAACAAAGAAGAATGGGTTACAATGTAGAAGAGAATCTTTTAGAAACTAATTGGTACCCTTCAGGCTGATTCCAGTATCTAACGAATGATTCACAGTTCTTCTGAATATCATTAATTTATTATTCTTCACTGGGTCAGGCATGTGAAACAGATTAACATTAGCCCAATTTGCACATCATGGTAAACTGCAGTTAATAGCTCACCATGAATGTGCCAATCTCACCTGCTTTGTTCCTTCCTACTAGCTTATGGGAGAAACAAAACCCAGTCCCTGGCTTAGCATTACATTTAAAACATGGATCATGGTTTGTTTTGCTGCAAACAAGCCATTATACATATCCAAACTTGGTTCTTGGCTTCCCTAGCATGCTTATTTTAAGCAAAACAAACTGTGGACTCAGCAACATTGGTCAATTATAACGTTAAAAATGTATTATAAAAATGTGACACCAGCGGGCACTGTAGAGCAACGATCTATCACTAATGGAAAATTGCCTTGAGAACTATATTTTTATTGCGTTTTTAAATAGCGTTTTTCAGATCCGTGTAGATCCAGCCCGTGATGCCGGATTGATATACAATAGTAAGGCAGGAATCGTGGCGTGTTTCCCACCTCCAGTAGACTGGCAAACCACATGCAATCAAGGCCATCGTTATTTTAGGTACTAATCAATATGTTTTATAACCAACAACTGTGCTTTTCAAAAGTATTAGATATTCTTACAGTTACTTGCCAGTTCTTACGATGTTGCAGTGGCATTACCGCAGCATTGCAAGGAGATGGCATTGCATCACTTATGAACACAGGAAACTGTTGTATACTGAGCCACATCATTGGTCCATCTGGTGCAGTAATGGAATTGCAGTGGGTCTCCAGGGCAAGGGCCTTTCCTAACCCGACCTGTGTATCTGGGGTATTGAATTCAGGACCTCTAGCATGTGAGGGAGATACTCTTATCAGTGAGCTACAATCCCTAGTCAGGATCAAACTGTTATATTCACAGATATGTGTAGAGATTTTCCCTGCTCAGACTACTTGGCATGAAGTAAGGGTAAAGGGACCCCTGGACGGTTAAGTCCAGTCAAAGGCAACTATGGGGTTGTGACGTTCATCTTGCTTCAGGCTGAGGGAGCTGGTGTTTGTCCACAGACAGCTTTCTGGATCATGTGGCCAGCATGGCTAAACTGCTTCTGGCACAACAGAACACTGTGACAGGTGGCAAAGTGCACAGAAACACTGTTTACCTTCCCAACTCAGTGGTACCTATTTATCTACTCGCACCAGTGTGCTTTTGAACTGCTAAGTTAGCAGGAGCTGGGACACAGCAACGGGAGCTCACCCCATCGTGGGGATTCAAACCGCTGACCTTCTGATCAGCAAACCCAAGAGGTTCAGTGGTTTAGACCACTATTCCACAGTTCACACATGGGTTTCCACTTCCATTTGATGTTTTGTTTTCTAGAGGTAAACATAGGCACCAGTATAATCTTCTAAATCTTGGAGGTAGAGTTTATGGCTGCCTACTCAGATAACTTCCATGCTCCAATCAAGATGACAGCCCAGAAGATTTCCTGGTGGGACTGCAGCCTTGACATGTGCAGAATCACGCTCAATACTTTGATCTCTAAGGGGAAAGCTTTTATTCTGTCAAAGACTTCAGTTATAGTCTTAAAATTAAACATGATGTGTCTGCATCTACCTATTACACAGGCTCATGTCTCACGTACGAGCATTCAAAGGAGATAAAATCAAAGGAAATGTATCCTTAAAGTAACAAAATTAAGATTAGGCTAATTTCTCTGTTGCACTATGTGCATTAAATGTTTAAATAATCAAAAAGCGCATGACATTTCTCCCTTTTAATTAAAAGTAAGAAACCGTAGCAAAAACGAGCCTTACAATGAGAGTGCAGTTATTCTCTTTCAAACTTTTGCATTTTAAAAACGAAAAGTTTGCATTTCATGTGCATTATAGATTCAACATAATAAGAGAATTTGAGAATGGGGTATATTCTCATTTTTTTTTCTTTTTGAAAGAGTTACAAGCTGGGTGGAGAATTGTGTGGACATAGTATATCTGGATTTCAGTAAATTTTTGACACCCCCCCATGATATTCTTGTCAAGAAGCTGGCAAAATGTGGTCTGGATGAGGTAACAGTTAGAGAGATTTGTAGCTGGTAGACCGACTGAACCAAAAGAGTGTTCGCTAATGGTTCCTTGTCATCCTGGAAAAAAGTGTGGTGCCACATGATTCTGTTTTGGGCTCATTGTTGTTCAATGTCTGTATAAATTACTTGGAAGAAGGAATTGGTGGGATGGTCATCAAATCTGCAGATGATACCAAACTGGGAAGGGTAGCTAAAGCTGAAGAAGACAGAAGCAGGATAGCCTTAACAGATTGGAGAACAGAGCCAAAAAGAAGGATATTGACAAGCTGGAATGAGTGCAGAAAAGAGCAACCAAGATGACCAAGGGTCTGGAAACAAAGCCTTGTAAGGAAAGGTTGAGAGAGTTGCGTATGTTTAACTTGGAAAATAGGAGGGTGAGAGATGTGATAAAGGTAAAGGTAAAGGGACCCCTGACTGTTACGTCCAGTCGCGGATGACTCTGGGGTTGCGGCGCTCATCTTTCTTTACTGGCCAAGGGAGCCGGCATACAGCTTCCAGGTCATGTGGCCAGCATAACTAAGCCACTTCTGGAGAACCAGAGCAGCGCATGGAAACACTGTTTACCTTTCCGCCAGAGCAGTACCTATTTATCTACTTGCACTGTTGTACTTTCAAACTGCTAGGTTGGCAGGAGCTGGGACAGAGCAACAGGCGCTCACCCCATCGCGGGGATTCAAACCGCCAACCTTCTGATCGGCAAGCCCAAGAGGCTCAGTGGTCCGGCCGAGAGATCCGTGTCCGGCCGAGAGATGTGATAGCCATCTTCAAATATCTAAAGGGCTGTCACATGGAAGATGGAGCAAGCTTGTTCTGTCCTGCTCCAGAAGCTAAGACCCAAACCAATAGCTTCAAGTTACAAGAAAGTAGATTCCGACTAAACAGCAGAAAGAACTTAGTGTGACTTACTTCTAACTAAACATGGATAGAGGATTGATGTGTAAGTTTGATTTCATGTGCAAAAATCAAAAAGGATGTGGTATTGTTTGTATAATATTCATTTAATGTAAAGAAACATATAAGTATGAACTTATATTATGAAAGTGTTTTTATTGGTTTAATTTTATCAGACTGCTTTGGATATAGCACTGTGTGTGTGTGTTTATAATTTTCATTTATAATAAATAAACATTTCAAGAGCAAAAAATTAAACAATTCTCATATCAAACCTCAACTTACCTCCCCCTCTTCCAGTGGTTCCATGAATTTACCCTATTTTTTCTTCTTCTGCATATCCCATTTAACTCTATACTTTTCCTCATCTATTTCATATATGCTTTAGAAACTGCAAGTTTTTACAATAATCCTCCTAATGCTATAATTTGTTTGTAAATATTCAATAAACAATTTCCATTCCTTAATAAGAGTTTGTTGTCTTGATTTCTTATTCTTCTGTTAAGTTTCACCATTTCTGCACAGGCCATTAATTTCTGTAGCCATTAATCTTTTATCAGGACTTCTTTCCATTTTGGGGCGAATGTCAGTCTTGTTGCAGTAGCTGCATACATAATACATAAATAAATTTCTATTTTGTTTATGTAATTCTGATCCCATAATTCTCAAAAGAAAAGCTTCTGGATTTTTTATGGGGTTTTTTTTTTTTTTACAAATATTTTGGATATAGTACTTCTGTACAACACTTTGACCTGTGATGCCATCCTCATCCTATTAAATTTCTTGAAAACCTGCTGCCTTTTTAGATAGCTCTCTCACTGGTAACATGCAAGCAATTTTTAAAAAAAGAAATGAATAATTATTTGCAGTAGACATCTGTCTATTATTTCTTTATTTTCAGGAGACAGAAGGCAGTAATGGCAATTCCTACATAATAATGAAACCAAATTAGCTGAAATTTAGGACAAGCAAGAATGTTGCTAGAATTACAATTGCTGTGGTGCTAACCTCATCCCCTAATAGGAATATGAAAAGTCAGTGAGATCTTCTTCCTGTAAATCAGAGATATGGAATCTGTAGCCTTCCAGATGTTGATGAACTACACCTCCCATCAGCCACAGACATTATAGCCCAAGATCAAGGATGCTGGGCATTGGGGTCTAATAACACCTTATCTGACTTCATGCTTCCCATGTTTGCTGCTTGTTTCCTCCTGAACTTAGTGGACTGGATGAGTGAATTTTATATTCAGAAGTGTGTGCAATTTTATACTATTTAAAAGTGTGTGAGATTTCTCCTAATATAATGCATTTTGTATTATATTTTCACCAATATAAGCATTTTTATGCAGACTTTACCCAGGGCTATGCATTTTTCCACACTTTAGCCGGCGGATGACCCGCATTGCAAAATTCAGAGAAGTTCTCATTTCAAAGGCTGCCTTTATTTCACTTTGCATATTGTTCTGGAAAGTGTGAATTTGGGAGGTTTACTTTAAATGGGGATTGAATCAAATTGTTCTCCCATCCCTATCAGTGAGTTTAATTTCCTCTCAATTAGTTATCTCACTGTATTCTTATTCTTCCTTCTTCATTGCCTGTACAGTGGTACCTCAGGTTAAGTACTTAATTTGTTCTGGAGGTCCATTCTTAACCTGAAACTGTTCTTAACCTGAAGCACCACTTTAGCTAATGGGGCCTCCTGCTGCTGCCGCGCCGCCGGAGCATAATTTCTGTTCTCATCCTGAAGCAAAGTTCTTAACCTGAAGCACTATTTCTGGGTTACCGGAGTCTGTAACCTGAAGCGTATGTAACCTGAACTTTGTTTCAAAATAAATCTTCATGCAACTGTTCTATTGCCAGAATTTGGAGCAGAGTAGCCCAAGTGGGTCTGCTGGATGGATCAGTGATGGTGGCATGCCAGACAAATAAGAATTAAGAGGAGCATCAGTGGTAATTTGCAGGGAGCAAGAGTGCCTCGAAAACAGCAGATTAACCCTTGACCCTCTAAACCTAATCTAAAAGGTTCTGGATTCTCCTCACACTGGAAAGAGCCATTTCAAATAAGGAGTTCATATTCAGACTGCCCCCAAATCACATTTTGTCCCTGTTGCTGTCAACCTGTGGTATCACAATGTTTTCCCCAAATTGCCTAAAAACACAAACCCCACCCTGCTCCCCACTATGAGGTACTGTCTTTACCAACATATTCCTCCATTCTAGTTATGCACAGCACTTCAACAATGAACAACCTGTACTGCGCCAAAGCAGAATATGGCTTTCATGTTTTCTCTTAACTGACCTGTCAATGTTTGTCACCAATGTTTCATTTAGACCCTGAGGACCTGCAGCTGTACAGGAGTTCAGGTTCTTCCTGAAGAACATGCCTGGCTGTGGTGAAACGTTGGCAGTTTGATTGGCTTTCAGGCTTCATTTAGAAGCCCAGCGGGAAAACTGGAGTGGGGTGTTTATGTAAATACGAGCACGGTTGCTTTCCCCAAATCATGCTTCTGAGAAAATTATAGCAGATTGAGCTAAATGAAATAGTATGAGCAGTACCATAGGCTGAAATATTCGAGAAATGCCTTCTCAAAGATAAGATGCAAGAGTACCTGGTGACCATCTTCATGCATCTTGTCTGAACTACTGCACCACCTCCACCCAGATGTCAAATAAATGTAGCTTAATTGTAAAAGGAAACATCTTTAAAGTGCCATCAGAAGAAATATCTGTGTACTAAAATTCTTGTAGCAGGAAGGGGTGTGTATCCACCAGCTGTAGGATATACACAGCAATTAAAAAAACCAAAAACAAACAAGCCAGAAACTGTGTTCACTGTTGTGGAGAGATATTTGAAAAGGGAGTGATGCTTTGTACATATTCTGAAGCAATTCCATCCATTCAGAATCCTTAATGGGGGGCACTCTGTGGTGTAGTGGTTAAGAGCAGTGGACTCGTAATCTGGTGAACCGGGTTCGATTCCCTGCTCCTCCACATGCAGCTGCTGGGTGACCTTGGGTTAGTCACACTTTGAAGTCTCTCAGCCCCACTCACCTCATGGAGCATTTGTTATGGGGGAGGAAGGGAAAGGAGAATGTTAGCCACTTTGAGACTCCTTCGGGTAGTGATAAAGCGGGATATCAAATCCAAACAACTACTACTACTACTACTCTTCTTCTTCTTCTTCTTCACGTATAATCTGTGCAGGTGCTGAATTGATGCCTGCACCCCGTAGTGGTTCGAATGAGGGCCCCCCATAAATTGAAGCTGAACCCCAACAAGGCAGAAACTCTGTGGTTGGTTGTTATCGTGGGTCTGGAACTGTGATTATCAACTTTGTTCCGGATGGGGTTGCACTTTTCCTGAAAATGCAGTTGATCAGTCTGTGGGTAATCATTGATCAAAGTGTTGTCATTTAAGCCCTTGGTCTTGCTAGCTTCAGCCTGTTTGCCAGCAGTGGCCACTGCTGGATAGGATTAGGCTAGCATGTTCCATGCTTGGATAACCAACTGGTTGGCTTCCTGTAGGGTGCTATGTGTGGGGCTGCCCAGAAGTTTCAGTAGTGCAGAACTCAGCTTCCAGAATTTTGATTGGTAGAGCCAGAGTCCCTCTCATACCAGCCTGCCCATGTTTTAAGATCTTATGTAGTGGCCCTGCTCCAAGTATTCTCTTTTGCAGAGATATACCTAGGAAAGGGACTTTTCTGTGGTGGTGCCCCCACTCTGGAATACCCTTCCTAAAGTAGCAAATCTGGCACTGAGATTAAAATAGTTTCTTCTAAATCCTCATCTGGAATTTTGCCCTTTTGTTTTATGGCTTTTTAAACTGCCTCTATTATTCCTGTGTATCAGGGTTGAGGAACCTGCGGTTCTTCAAATGTTGTTGGACTACAGTGTCCATCATCCATTACCATTCGCCATGTTGGCTGCTGCTGATGGGAGTTGGAGTTCAACAATGGCTGGAGGGTCATAGGTTCTCCCCCCCTACTGTATATTAAGTTCATTTGCTGTTCTTATTGCATTTCTATATTGTGTGAATAGTTTTATTCACATCTTCGTACACAAGTTTGGGATCTTTTCCACGAAGGGCAGATAAGAAATATTTTAAAGAAATTCAAACATAACCCATGCCTTTAGTTACTTTCCAAACTGAATCCCACAGCTGGAACAGAGGGTCCCAGTGCAATCTTGAGAAATCCCATTGGCCTTATCAAAATGCTTTTGGCTTCCCTCAATATTGCTTAAATGCTTTTAGGCACCTGCCCTAATATTGGACCCTAATATTGGGCCTCAGGCAATGGATAGGGGACCTGCGGCCCTCTTGATTTTGTTGGATTTCCATCAGCCCCAGCCCATGATGGGGTTATATTTCAACAATATTTGGAGGGCCACAAATTCACCATCTCTGTCTTTGATGAAATGTAGTGAGTAGTTGACTGACAAATAGAATGTATGAGGTAGGGAAAGGCTTTAGTGGTTGTGTGGAATAGATAGCGAGTGATACTGAGTGAGTAGTATTATAAATAATGTGTGCTGTGTTGACTGAAATTTTACATGACACTGCCTCATAATGCTCTTTGACTTGACATACAATGAGTGGAATTCAACGTTGCATTGTGATGAACATTCTGTCAATACACTGCAGTTTACCAGAGGGAAAGATTTCCAAAAAAAACACCCCACTGTTCTGGAGATTCTCTAGGCCCGCCAGAACCAATTTCAGGGGGTGCTGGGGGTTCAGGGGGAGGAAATCAGAGCAGCTCTCTTGCAAAAACCTTTGTGCATGTCTTGCACTGATATTGTGTTTATGTATATTTATATTGGGGGTTAGCTCGCGACGGGGTGAGCTCCCATTGTTCAGTTCCAGCTCCTGCCCACCTAGCAGTTCGAAAGCACGTCAAAGTGCAAGTAGATAAATAGGTACCGCTCCAGCGGTAAGGTAAACGGAGTTTCTGTGCACTGCTCTGGTTTGCCAGAGGTGGCTTAGTCATGCTGGCCACATGACCCGGAGCTGTACGCCGGTTCCCTTGGCCAATAAAGCGAGATGAGCGCCGCAACCCCAGAGTCGGTCATGACTGGACCTAATGATCAGGGGTCCCTTTACCTTTATTATATTTATATTGTATATGTATTTGCTTTTATGTACATCATTTGACATGGTTTTTTTAAAAATTATGCTTATATAAACCAGTTTGAGATATTCATATAGCAGGTTATCTATAAATGGAAATAATAATAGCAATATTATTGATAATAATAAGTCAGGTGTCAAAAGACGGGCTGAGGAGTGAAGAGGTTGCCTTCACTAAATGACAAAAGCTGTACAATAAATGTACCAGGTGCATATCTCTGGGGAGGGGGTTCCACAGCTATGGGCTGCCACAGAGAATGCTCTCTCCAAGTCTCCATTATTATTATTATTATTATTATTATTATTATTCCTCTGGGTGGCTTCTAACAGAATACTAAAAACAGAACAAAACTTCAAACATTAAAAACCTAAACAGGGCTGCCTTCAGATTTCTTCTAAAAGTCAGATAGATGGGAGGGCATTCCACTGGGCGGGTGCCACTACTGAGAAGGCCCTCTGCCTGGTTCCCTGCAACCTTACTTCTCACAGTGAGGGAACCACCAAAAGGCCCTCAGAGCTGGACCTCAGTGTCTGGGCAGAATGATGGGAGTGGAGACGCTCCTTCAGGTATATTGGGCCTTTTAGGGCTTTAAAGGTCAGCACCAACACTTCAAATTGTGCTCAGAAATGTTCTGGGAGCCAATGTAGGTCTTTAAGGACCGGTATAATATGGCTGCTACATTCTGGATTAGCTGTAGTTTCCAGGTCACCTTCAAAGGTAGCCCCGCATAGAGCGCATTGCAGTAATCCAAGCGGGAGAAAATCTGAGCAGCAAAGATCACCCCCAACGGATCTTAACACCTCCTATGGTCTGTAGGTAAGGACTTGGTCTTTCAGAAAGTGCCGCACCTTGTTCTTCATACATATCCCTCAGCAATATAAGTGCCGGCTTACATTTGGTAATTTGATTTGGAGGGATGGGGAGAGATCTCTGGCACGCAAATTTTCAAAGGCGCCAGAGCATTAATGGGATAACAATGGGGATCACACTGAACAACGTTTCCACAGAATTCCAAAGAACCTGAAAGCAACTGCGTGAGTTTAACAAGAAACTTTGCCTCTTTATCTGATATTTTGCTAATTAAATACAAATACCGTCTTGACGCCGTGATTCAGGTTATATCCTCCCAAAGTACTTGACAGGGAAAATATTTGCTGAGGAGTTCTGAGGACATGTTGTACAATTAAAAAAAAGAGAGATTGGATACACACTGCTACCCAGGGAAGAGGTTTGAAATAAGATTTAAAATGTGTACTGTTAATGGTTTAAAGCTCTAGTCAACAGCCACGCTATGTACAGAAGTACAAATACGACCAGCTGAGCCACTCGGGAGGCAGCTCAGCTGGTCTACTGGAACTGTAGTATTTGGCAATAAGCCACCTTAGCAATGCAGACTCCTTTTAAATAAGCATCTCCGATTGAGCAATTGGAAACGGTCTCATGCATAACCCAATTTTCTAAGGAAGCTACTTGAGACTACAAAGATGGGCGGAAATAAATTAACTTTGGCTGGCAAATCTCCTTATGGTGTTGCTTTGTAATAACAAGGGAATCTTAGGACAATACTTGGGAGGGTGAAGTGAAGTGTGTCTTTCCTTAGCAGCTGCTGAAATTGTGAGGGATGGAACGGGGGTCACCTGGAAGTACTTCCAGACTGATTGGAGCCAAAGACACAGCCACTGTATAGCGAATTTATTTATCACTTAGGGAGAGAGTGGAGTGGTCCACACAAATCATGGGATTTCTTGTCACTTGATGACTCACATCTGAGGGCTGATGTGTTTGAGCTGAAAAAGTATTGTGTTGGAGGTTACGGTGGATGGGTGCTATGAAAGTCCTGTCTGCATTGTTAGATGGCCTGATGTTGCCACTATCGAGCTGTGAACATGCATGTTTGACTCAAACCCAAAGTGCAAAATATTGGCATACCTGAACCCACCAAAACTACAGGAGTCTGAGTGGTAGGCATATGTATCAAAGTGATTAAGAAAGATTTAGTGGATTTTGATGACAGCCAGGATCACATCTGAAGTTGGGAGAAGTTTCCCAGAAGTGCCTCATGAGACAGAGGGAGGAAGTCACATCTTCCTGGAAGTACTGCGCTTCTCAGGATGGGACGAGGATGGGGCAAAGAGGAGTTCCCCCAACCTCACTGTTGCCATTGCACTCCATCTCTGTCCTGATGAACACAGCACTGCTGCCACTAGGAGGACACCATTGTCTCCATCTCCACCAGGAGCCACCACTGAAGCTCCCTTCATGTTTCTGGTGACCCTAAGAGGTTTATTCCCCCTGCTGTTTTGGCTTGACTTAGATCAGGCATGGCCAAACTTGGCCCTCCAGCTGTTTTGGCATTACATTTCCCATCATCCCTGACCACTGGTCCTGTTAGCTAGGGATGATGGGAGTTGTAGTCCCAAAACAGCTGGAGGGCCAAGTCTGGCCATGCCTGGCTTAGAGGAACCATCTGAAATCATTACTCTTAAATGTGTTTTGTCTGTTTTTGAAAAAGTTAATGCATATCTTAAATGTAAACAGTTGATTGTATATCTTCTGGTAACCCTCAATTAGTAATCACTCAGGGCTGGAAAGACACTTCATGCTATACCCTAGATAACTGATTCAAGAAAGTTAAGTTTATTGCTGTTTCAGAGAAATAGACATGTAATATTTAAATGGCTAGGGATGATGCTAATCCTTCTGATTTCACTTCTATTTGGGGGTTATTTATTAAATATAGGACATCACAGGTGGCAAATTCCTTTGAAATATGGTTTTATTTTCAGTGTCTATGAACAGGCAATACTTTTTTCCTATCTCTTTCATTGTGCAATGTACGTTGTGCTTTTTTTTTTTTACCCCTTTTATAATTGTATCTATTTTATTCACTCCTGATATTTTTTTTCTTTACTATCCAAAGCTCCTTGTATTATTTTGTTGCTACTGTTTATCTCGTTTGTGTGTGTATTTTTTTATTTTTATTAAATTTTCCAACATACATTTATAGTATCCAATCTAAATTTATCACATATTTTCTCTTTTAGACTTTCTTCAACCTCTCTGACAATCATCCATTATTCAAATTTTTTAAATACGCATTTCCTAATTTTATATTGCATTTTATAAACCTTCACACACTTAGTTTTCATCAATACAATAGTCCTCTATCATTTACAGAACTTCTTGAAATTCCACTAGCATTATTTGCTCATCACATACACATTTCAGATAGTCTGAAAATTTTCCCCAGTCTTCAATGAACTTTTGATCTTGTATATATCTTATCTTTCCTGTTAGTTTGTCCAGTTCAGCATACTCCATCAGTTTCATTCTCCATTCTTCGAGCGTCGGCAGTTGTTCCTGTTTCCATCTTTGGGCCAATAATATTCTCGCTGCTGTTACTGCATATTGGAAAAGTTTACAGTCCATTCTATTTATTTCATTTCCTACTACAGTGGTGCCTCGCAAGACGAAAAGAATCCGTTCCGCCATTCTCTTCGTCTAGCAGTTTTTTCGTCTTGCGAAGCAAGCCCATTGACGGCTTAGCGGATTAGCGCTATTAGCGGCTTAGCGGCTTTTAGCGGCTTTTAGCGGCTTAGCAGCTTAGCAGCTTAGCGGATAAGCAGATAAGCGGCTTAGCAGCTTAGAAAAAGGGGGGAAAGGGGGGGGGAAGTCGGAAAAACTCGCAAGACATTTTCATCTTGCGAAGCAAGCCCATGGGAAATTCGTTTTGCGAAGCACCTCCAAAATGGAAAACCCTTTCGTCTAGCGGGTTTTTCGTCTTGCGAGGCATTCGTCTTGCGGGGCACCACTGTATTCCTAAAAGAAAAGCCTCTGGTTTCTTAACAAACGTATATTTCAACATCTTTTTCATCTCATTATATATCATTTCCCAGAAGCCCTTCACCTTCTTACAATCCCACCACATATGATAAAATGTTCCTTCTTTTTCTTTACATTTCCAACACTTATTACATGTTTTATACATTTTTGCCAGTTTCACAGGTGTGATGTGCCATCTATAAATCATTTTCATAACATTTTCCTTTAACGCAGTACATGCCGTAAATTTTATATTTTCATTCCACAGTTTTATCCAATCATTAAACTGTATATTATAACCCAAATCTCTGGCCCAGTGTATCATAACAGATTTAACTTCCTCATCTTTTGTATACCATTCTAGCAAGATTTTATACATCTTGGACAAAATTTTATTTTCATTGCTTATTATTTCTATTTGAAATTTCGATTCTTTTTCCTCATAACCTCTTTCTTTTAAGTCCTTTTTTAAACATTTCGTTAACCTGATAATAATGCAACCAATCATACACATACTCTTTCACTTCTTCATAGGATTTCATTTTCCATTTTCCTCCTTCCTTTATAATCAATTCTTTATATGTAATCCAGTTCCCCCTCATATTGACTTTCTTAAGACTCATAACTTCTAACGGAGATAGCCAGTGGGGAGTTCTTGATTCTAATAAACTTCTATATCTCTTCCATATTTCTATGAGAGATCTTCTAAAGATGTGGTTTTCGAAACCTTTCTGAATCTTTCTTTTCTCACACCATAGATATGCGTGCCAGCCAAATCTGTTATCAAAACCTTCAAAGTCCAATAACTCAGTATTTTTTAACTTTATCCATTCTTTCAACCAGCAGAGACATGAAACTTCATAATATAATTTCAAGTCTGGCAGGGCGAAGCCGCCTCTTTCTTTCGCATCCGTTAGTAACTTATACATAATTCTTATATACATAATTCGTTTGTGTGTATTGCCTGTTTTTGGTTGATCAATAAAATAATAAAATACCCAATGCCACACACTTTTGCTGACCTCCTTTACTGATTCTGTGGTGTAATTTGCTGCCCAGATTTTTGTTTTATGCAATTTCATGCTATAGAACAACATCACCTTTACCATAAACTGCTCTGAATTCCCTGTAGGTTTTATATGCAGAGATGCCAGTATCCCATTGACTTTCATTGTTTTACCCAGGATCCTTATATGTGTACTATATCCACATTACTTTTTAATGCTAGGCATTCTAATTGACCCGTATTGGCCATTAAACAACTCACATTACATATGCATATTGCAAAACTATATTTTCTTTTTTATATATATATTTTAAAAACTTCCTCTCGTGCTTCTCTTTTAAGAAGGTTATAGTTTAGCACTGCTGTAAAATAATACTTGAGAATGCTGAGTGATTCCAGATTGCTTTTTTTAAAAAAAGAAACATATTGCAAATAAGGTAACCTCCAGATGGGAATTAATTTGGAGGCTGACTGTTCACAATTGCTTAGGTGGAAACAATCACCTGCAGAAGGAAACAAGATTCCATTTCATTTTCTTTCATAATTAGGCTGCTGTTATTTTTATTTCTCTATAAAGGTATTGATGGCACATTTGCATCTATCTGGGCATCTTCAGGGCAAACACAATTCTAGCCCCTTCAGCAAAAGGGTAGTTATATGTCAAACTAAAGTACCGTACTTCTGAAGTCTAATGGATTAACCAAGTGTGGATAGTTGTCATTGCTTCATAAGAGTGTTAAGTGACAGTTTAAAAACAGTGTTGGCTGCTCACATGTGTGTTACAGGGTCTGTCTTCATTAGGGAAATTCTGAGAATTGGGATGAGGGTAAAAAGGTAAAGGGACCCCTGACCATTTGGTCCAGTCGTGGCCGACTCTGGTGTTGCGGCGCTCATCTCACTTTATTGGCCGAGGGAGCCGGCATACAGCTTCCGAGTCATGTGGCCAGCATGACTAAGCCGCTTCTGGCGAACGGGAGCAGCGCACGGAAATGCCGTTTACCTTCCCGCCAGAGTGGTACCTAATTATCTACTTGCACTTTGTCATGCTTTCGAACTGCTAGGTTGGCAGGAGCAGGGACCGAGCAAAGGGAGCTCACCCTGCTGTGGGGATTCAAACCACCAACCTTCTGATTGGCAAGTCCTACATGCCGCAGAGGACAATTGCAACTCATGTCTGTGGTCCTGTACGAGTCATGTCATTCACACGAGAGCGTGGCCCCCAAAACGTGTCTTTCAGGGCCGCAGCACTGCATGAGTCATGTGACTCACGTGAGAGCACAGCCACAAAAAACGAGCATCTTTGGGGGCTATACTCTCACGGGAGCCAAAACAGGACATTCTGGGATCCCACCGGAAGCTGGGATGGCATCTGTAATTCCAGGATATCCCCCTTAAAGCAGGACAGTTGAGAATTTATGGGTGATGTACTCCAACAACATTTTGAGGGCAACAGTTCTCTATCTCTGCTTTTGAATATGCTCATGTGCAATCTCTTTATACAGGCAATATTCACACCCTAAATTCAAAGCACTGTGATACCACTTTAACAGGCATGGATTCCTCCAAAGAAGTTAATGTATAAATCAACAGTTACGGGAAACAATGGCAGCTAGCATCCCTCCGTAACTTTACACTAAATACCTTGGATATTTTAGATGGTTTTGACCAATGAGGAACCTCTGAAATCACTTTAATTTTGCTTTAGGCAGATTCTGGTGGCAGTCTGTGGTTATGCAGATCCCTCCTTGAGAAATTTCATTAGCCTTATCAAAACTCCTTTCGGCTGCCCTTAAAACTCCTCAGGTGTTTTGCCTGAGGAAACCTGGAATTTCACTTTGAATTTTGCCTTGGGTGACATTTCCATGGCATCTCTAGGTGTGTAAAGCTCCTTTGCATATGTAAAACTGTGCCTTTTGTACTACGTGTGACCAGCATTTCATTATGTTCAGTGACTGTCTTATGTTTAAAACTTATAACAGATTCATGTTTTGTTATGGTTCTAGCTGACACAAGACTTGGACACAAGTCCATCACTGAGATCTGCAGGGGCCCCATTGGTCATTCTCCAATAAGAAGCTGAGCCTTTCATGTGATTGGCCCACTGCTGTGGAATGCTCTGCCAATAGAGATTCAGCAGGCACCTTTTGTGTCAACTTTTAAATGCCTGCTGAAACCTCTTCTATTCTGTCAGGCCAATTCAGGCCAATAAAAGTACACCTTTCCACATGGCTTCCTTGATTCTGTTTTTAACTTCTCTGTGTTATGCACTAGTGCTGTAAACAACTTTAATGTCTCTCTTTTTGTGATATCACAGTGTATCAATATTTCTTATGATCAATTAAATAAATAAAAGGACGGAGGATGAAGTGCTGTTCAATGAAAGACATTTACTTGGTGGCAGCAGTGAGCACCACTGTCCCCTCCTTCCCACGATGTACACCCAAACATGAAAGAAAACCAGTCCAGAAACATCTTTGTTCTTCAGTTTAGGTCCTCTGCCATTTCAACAGGGGTGGCATGTTCAAGAGCAATTACGGGTTTTCTATCTGGCCTGGACACTAGAGGAAAAATTGCACGCACTGCTGGTGGCTTTCAGTGTTGTTTGTTGACAGTGGAATAGGGCTCTGAATGTGGAGTTTAAATAGCTGCTCCAGGTACAACTCCTTATCATTTCCCTCCCCGGTGCTGAAAATATAGACACTTGGGAAGATTTGCATAGCTCTGATGCACTTCAGTTAAGTGTAGCATTGCATCATTTCACAGTGCAGTTTCACAGACTGTAGAGCATTTTAAAATGGAAGCATCGTGGCAAGTGTGAGAGAGGGTGCAATTTGCAAATGCATCCAGAGTGTCTTGCATTGCAGCAAAACCCAATTCCAGATACAGCAGTCCCTCCTCTTAGATGCTGACTGGTGCTGTGACACATGCATGCATCACAGCCAAGATGGTCTCAGAAGTGAGACAGAAAGAAATTTTGCACATGCTCAGAAGCATTCTTTTCTTAGTTCCACACTTAGGCCAGATCTGATTCCTAGGACTGGCGGGTGTTGGGGTTGGTGAGATTCTGGCAACAAATCTGCTTCTAACTAAACTCTTGCTGCTGGTTCTTTTAAGGTTTGATTTGGATTCCAAAAATACTAGGTCAAACGTCAAAAAATCATTTTTACAAAGTACGTAGTATTTACTTTAAAAGCTATTTTACTAATGTAATTCTAAGCATCTCTGCTAAGCAAACTTTTTATTTTTATGATATTACACCTGGCATACTCTGCTTCCTTTATGGCTTTTTGTTGCTTTGCAACAATGTATAAACTTTTTTTTTTGTTAGAAAAATCAATAATTCTAGTATAGCGTACTGGGTCCTGATTCCTGATAAGTTGATTGTGTTTCTAAATAAGCATACATTTTAACATTTTTATTGCAAAATCTATACAACTGTGTAGAATTCACATTTCTCCCAGGTTTTGCAAAATATGACCCTCACTCTGAACCTTTATTTCTGAGCAAAGATTCAGATGCATTTATTTCCTTTGGCCCAAAGCCAAAGCAACAGAGGCTCTCTTAGGGCCGAACTAAAGAGTATCTCAGCAAATGTGTTGATTCCTAATATTCTGGGGCTTTTGCAGCAGAGAACCATAGGGCAAGGGAAGGATTATGTACTTTTCTCCTTTTCAAAAGCTCTTCCGTCTCCCACATTGGCATCACAACAGAAGCATGGGCTTCAGTACTTGGCCTTTCATTTGTAACATCTAGTATGACCTTTATTGCATACAAGACCACTCACCTTCTCCCGGTGGGCAGCATTGTGGCGGGGTATCTGGGTCTAGCAATTTGAAAGCACATCAAAGTGCAAGTAGATCAATAGGTACCGCTCTGGCGGGAAGGTAAACGGCGTTTCCGTGGTTCGCCAGAAGCGGCTTAGTCATGCTGGCCACATGACCTGGAAGCTGTACGCCGGCTCCCTCGGCCAATAAAGCGAGATGAGTGCCGCAACCCCAGAGTTGGCCACAAATGGACCTAATGGTCAGGGGTCCCTTTACCTCCCAGTG
The DNA here is from genome assembly GCF_964252035.2 of Podarcis erhardii. Classification (NCBI taxonomy): domain Eukaryota; kingdom Metazoa; phylum Chordata; class Lepidosauria; order Squamata; family Lacertidae; genus Podarcis; species Podarcis erhardii. The sequence continues at coordinate 24,018,514 of NC_138512.1, read as the reverse complement.
ACCCTGCGAGAGGGAGGGGGGATGCTGCCCACATCACCAGGATTCCCGGCTGCATCATGCCCCCAGCTGACCAATCGAGAGAGCTGAGGGTGTGGCCAATGGCCGATTAAACTGTGGCATGGCCGGTGGAGGGTGCCCCCTCCTTTTTGCTTCCTCACTGGATCTCCCAGGCAACTCGCCCTCTTTTTTAAGCTCTGGTTTGACATGACCTTGATATGGACATATGTCAGCCGCCATATTGATGGGGCCGGGTAGGAATTTTCCCACTTGGCAAATTGGCCCCAGCCATTTGGTTTTTGTCTACCTTGTAGCAATCATTGCAACTTTGTGAGGTTAGGCATTGGGTAAGCCTTGTTTATGGGAGGGGAGGTTGTAGCCTCTGCCTGCCCCTCCTCGTTAAGGATGTCCCGTTAAAGGGCTCCAGGGGTGTGGATTCTGTCCGAAGCCTGGGAGTGGGCTAGGGCCATGCCACAACTCCATCGGGGACCCTGGGGATGCCCTGATTTGATGTATATCATAGGGCTGCCCCTACTGGTGGCTTACCCTTAGGAGATGTCCTGAAGATGGGCAGGAGTCAGGATATAGTCTGGTTTCACCCAATGCCTAAGCCAAACCACTCACATCTGTAACCAATAAAGTTGTGGCCTATTTTATCCCATTAACCTAAATATTTGTGTTGGTGCATTTATTATCTAAGGGGGCTGTGGGGCCCCGGACCTCAGCATGCAATTTAATTCAATGGGCCATCTGTCTAGACACAATGGTGAAGCATGATCTCCTGGAAGCCACTTCATTCTCTTCTTAAATCCCACCAAAAGGAATGAGAGTTGCACAACAGTGACCCATCCATTTTAGTTAGATTGGATGGATGGATGGAAATGACATTCCCAGGGATTGGTGGACATGTACCAATATTGACCCAACACTATGTGATCTGAAATATACTTTTAAAAGTTTACAGGATTTGTTAGATCAGGTATAGGCAAACTCGGCCCTCCAGATGTTTTGGGACTACAATTCCCATCATCCCTATCTAACAGGACCAGTTGTCAGGGGTGATGGGAGTTGTAGTCCCAAAAAATCTGGAGGGCCGGAGTTTGCCTGTGCCTGTGTTAGATCCTGACTGGATACACTTTGTGAAACCTTGCTGTTGATACAATGTTTGATTTTGGAAGCACCAAACTTTTACAATTAATTAGACAGCCTCAGTTCTACGGCCTACAGTGCTGATAGAAAATGTACAGGATAAATATTTCTGCCTACTGCCAGCAGAAAGCTATAATATCTGGTGTTGCGGTGACTACAGGAGGCAGCCTCAGATGAGTGGGTGGCATGGAAGCAGACATCATCTTAATGCACCAGTAACAGCAAGTGAATGAAATGATTGTGAGACTTTCAAGTTTCACATAAAAGAAATCAGAGAATGAGGGAAATAATGAAGAGGAGGCAGAACGTGTCTTTCCTTACATAAGGTTCCTACTTCACGCAAGCAGTTTCTTTCCAAGGTGGTCTGCATTTCTGATTCAAGGATGAAGGTTGTATTTCAGCTGACTAGAGATTTGTGAAAACTCAGTATAATTTACAAAACTATGCTGTCAGAAGAATTGGGACAACCAAATTCAGTGGCGCTCACTCCCAGGTAGCAATGACAATATTCTTGGCCTGACTACACTTGTCTGCCAATTAGTTTCTGGGCCCAATTCAAAGTTTTGACCTCTAAAGCCTTAAATTGCCCAGGACCACAATACTTCAAGGACCACCTCTCCCGTATGCACTGATCATTATCTGAGGCCCTTCTTTGTGTCTTCCCTACATGAGAGGTCTGGAGGGTGGCAACACAAGAATGGGCCTTTTCCGCAGTAGCTCCTCATTTGTGGAATGCTCTCCCCAGGGAGATTCTCCTAGCACCATTGTTATATATCTTTAGGTGCCAGGCAAAACCTTTCCTCAGTAACCAGACCTTTGTCCTCTGTGGCCTTTTAGAAGTAGGCAGCATGTTTTTAAAGTATTTCAATTTCCTCTTGGTTTTAACATATCTATGTGTGGGGTTTTTTGGTCTCTCTCTTTGGTTGGTTTTAAGTCACTTTGGCTTGCCCTCGGCACGATAACGCAACTAACCAAGTGCATAAAATAAAATAAACAAATAAATAAACAACCGTGTGTGGAATTTCATTCCATGCACATTCCAATATGCTAACCACTGTGACAGCACCTTTTGCCCGCTCAGTATTCTGGGACTGCCATCTGAGCCTGATATATTGGGGTTTCTGCTATGCAAAATTATTATATAATTGATTGATACAGCTGCTTGCATTTCTGGACAGTCCTAAGCGACATGGCTATGGCATACCCCCCAAGTGTCCCTATTTTCCAGGGGCAGTCCCATAATTATGAAAGCCTTGGGCTTTCTGTCTTGGGCCCGGTCTTATTCAACATCTTTATCAACGACTTGGATGATGGACTCAAGGGCATTCTGATCAAATTTGCAGATGACACCAAACTGGGAGGGGTGGCTAACACCCCAGAGGACAGGATCACACTTCAAAATGACCTTGACAGATTAAAGAACTGGGCCAAAACAAACAAGATGAATTTTAACAGGGAGAAATGTAAAGTATTGCACTTGGGCAAAAAAAATGAGAGGCACAAATACAAGATGGGTGACACCTAGCTTGAGAGCAGTACATGTGAAAAGGATCTAGGAGTCTTGGTTGACCACAAACTTGACATGAGCCAACAGTGTGACGCGGCAGCTAAAAAAGCCAATGAAATTCTGGGCTGCATCAATAGGAGTATAGCATCTAGATCAAGGGAAGTAATAGTGCCACTGTATTCTGCTCTGGTCAGACCTCACCTGGAGTACTGTGTCCAGTTCCGGGAACCACAGTTCAAGAAGGACACTGACAAACTGGAACGTGTCCAGAGGAGGGCAACCAAAATGGTCAAAGGCCTGGAAACGATGCCTTATGAGGAACGGCTAAGGGAGCTGGGCATGTTTAGCCTGGAGAAGAGGAGGTTAAGGGGTGATATGATAGCCATGTTCAAATATATAAAAGGATGTCACATAGAGGAGGGAGAAAGGTTGTTTTCTGCTGCTCCAGAGAAGCAGACACGGAGCAATGGTTCCAAACTACAAGAAAAAAGATTCCACCTAAACATTAGGAAGAACTTCCTGACAGTAAGAGCTGTTCGGCAGTGGAATTTGCTGCCAAGGAGTGTGGTGGAGTCTCCTTCTTTGGAGGTCTTTAAGCAGAGGCTTGACAACCATATGTCAGGAGTGCTCTGATGGTGTTTCCTGCTTGGCAGGGGGTTGGACTCGATGGCCCTTGTGGTCTCTTCCAACTCTATGATTCTATGATTCTATGATTCTATGATTCTATGATTCTAAGCGACATGGCTATGGCATACCCCCCCAAGTGCCCCTATTTTCCAGGGATAGTCCCATAATTATGAAAGCCATCCTGGCTTCTGATTTGATCCCAGAATGTCCCTATTTCCCCCACCAGTGCAGCTGCCAATCTTGGGGAAGATGATGAGCCGGCGCTTGGCCTGAGCAACTGCGGCGGCAGCAGTGGAGGCTGTGAGGGAGCATCTGGGTTCAAAATTAACCTCTGCACCACTGCTTACCTGCAATAGTGAATATGCAGGTACCGTTTTTGCACTGAGACTGGGAAACCACAGATATTTGTGGCATTCTTAAAAATAACAAAGAACAGCTGTGTTGCAACATTCTGAATAAGCTGGGCCTGCTGTTTTCCTGCTGTGTCACCCCTCACAAAGCCTGCACCCTAAAGGTCCTTCCCGGGAGTTTGGTTGATTGATGTTGTTATACATTTCTAGATCAGAGTCCAAGGAAGTCAACTTGAATTCCAGTGGCATTTTCAAGGAGTGGGGGGAATAAAGAAGCAGACACCCATAGGGCTGATCTTTCAAACCAAAAGCTATTGCTGTTCATTTGTTTTCTGCCGTCTGACTGCTGAATCCAGGCCTTTTCAAAACATTGGGCACAAGAACGTTAAACTGCATGAGTTTAACTGCAACAGCTACAAGTACAGTGGTACCTCGGGTTACAGACCCTTTAGGTTACAGACGCTTCGGGTTACAGACTCTGCTAACCCAGAAATAATACCTCAGGTTAAGAACTTTGCTTCAGGATGAGAACACAAATCGCACGGCGGCAGCAGGAGGCCCCATTAGCTAAAGTGGTACCTCAGGTTAAGAACACTTTCAGGTTAAGAACAAACCTCTGGAACGAATTAAGTTCTTAACAAGAGGTACCACTGTATAGAAGTTCTGCAGTGCTTGACCAAACATTAAAAGAGAGCTTCTCCTTAGTAATTCTGCCCTTGGATATAAATCTTAGCAGAAGCTCCACCAATCCCAACATAAGGTCGACCCAAGGAGGCACACCTATTTCAATGTAATATTCCCCTTTTCATGTACTGTGAACCCCACCCCACAATTAGACTTGGGGGGGAGGCTCCTATTGACTCCAGTATGAAGCTTTTTTCAGCTTAGTTATAGTGCAGGGACACTTCCAATTTTTGGACAGTTGCAGATGGGGAGGGAAGGTTGTGTGCTGTATTTGTGACCTGATGGCTGAGTCAGACACACAGGCTGGGTTGAATTTATCCTGCCTTGGTCCAATCACACCTGGAGTACTGCGACCTGTTCTGGGCACCACAACTGAAGGATAATTGACAAACTGGAACACATGAAGAGGAGGTGACCAAGATCATCAAGGAGACTGAGGGGAGATAGCCATCTTCAGATATCTCAAGGGCTGTCACTTGGATAGATCAAGCTTGTTTTCTCCTGCTCTGGAGATTAGGACCTGAACCAATTGCTTCAAGTTACAAGAAAGGAGATGCTGTTTGACAGTGGAACAGACTCCCACAGAAGGCGGACTTTCTTTCCTGGGAGGTTTTTAAGCAGAGGTTGGATGGCCATCTGTCATGGATACTCTAGCTGAGATTCCTGCATTGCAGGGGGGTAGACTAGAGGACCTTCCTGGCCCTTTCCAACTCGACAATTCTATGATTCTCAGATTCTATTTCTCAAATCTTAACAGCAGCCCGGGGCTCCACTGCCAAATCTTGGAAGACCTTCAATCTTAATAATTTGGATTGCTGGATTTGGCAAATTGCCCACCTTGGAAAGATAACTCATAAACTAAAAGTATCTAAAGGGCAGAGCTTAAATGGCCATTTTTTTGCAGGGGTGGAGTGGCATGATTCTATTTCTTATACAAATATTGTGGCACACAATTGCTCAGCATCACCAGTACATGCAAATGTCTGGCTCATCTAAGACTTTATAGAACCTTTATTCTCAATAATGATGGAACTCACAGGTGGATAATACTTTCATCTTTACGTATATTTGTTATTTGTAAAAGGAATCTTTGGATGAGTCAATACTCCATTATTCCTTTGGAGCTGTGCTTTTTACTTTTGTCCTTCCAGAATGTGACATTTTATGATTTGTGTTTTTTGATTATTTGTTTTATTTCTTTTTGTTAACAAAATCAGTAAAATGTTATGATTAATAATTGGAAAAATAAGAAACCAGCAGCCCTATAACTACAGTAGAATCACTAAACTGGGACATGGGCACACTGACTCTCTCTTGCAGAACCTTGATTCTATCTACCATGTCCCCCCCACCCAAAAAAAAAAGAAAAAAGAAAATAAAAGAGTACAGCCACTCTCTTGACCATCTCCAGGTACTTATCAATTGCCATAGGTGGAGATAAAGTCAGAGACAGATCAACCTCCCCAGCCCTTATAGCTGTTTCATGCAGGTTAAGTTGCACATTCTCTTTTATATTTGTACCACATGCCAGTTTGAGCAAAGGGAAAAGCAGCCCATCAATACTTAAACTTTTGCTGAATTCTACTAAGCCATGTATGGTGGCCCACCTGGAAATTGGCAACCGTCCTCTCTTTTTTTGCTGTTTGTCTGGGATTACTAGGCTTGCCATACATCAGGAAAATTCCTGACATGTCCTGGTTTTGGGATGTAAAAACAGTTAGGGGAAAAAATTTGTCGAAACAGCAAAATGTCAGGGAAAACCTGTATGTATGGCAACGTGACCAAAAAAGCATAGGAAACAGCTCCGAAAGCTTAAAATCACTTTTTTTTTGGGGGGGGAATGTATCCCCAGAAAGCTCAACAATTTTGTGAGCGTCAGGAATTTTACTTTTTGAAATAAGGTAACCCTAAGGATTACAAAAATATAGAGAAGTCAATTACACGGCTCATGGCAACAATTCAGCTTGGTAGCTCACAGACTGGGCAGATCTTTGAAGCAGAAGTTGTTGTTTACATATTAAAACTTTACCAAATGTTGCTTAACAGTCAGGAATAGTCATCTTTGTTTTGAGATATCTTTTGAAGGTTTATATCATAGGTTTTTTTGCTTCCATTGCAATATTTTTATTTAGTGTTTTTTCTGATTGTGAACTTCTTGCATCAGGTTCCAGGCAGAATAAGAATCTATTTTAACTTTTGTGTCTTGAATGGCATGTAATTTTGTTTCCAGGGAAACTGCAGATTTTCCTGCAGTAAATACCATGTTAGAGGAAGCATGGGGAGGGAAGAGGAAGAGTCCGTGTAGAAGACACACCAATTACATAGGTACAAGAAGATGCCAGGCAAAAATTCAGATTAGCATACATGCTCAGTATTACTGCTCAAGAGCTTACCCCATTAATTTATCAGACACCAAGGGCCAAACTAGCCATGAACTCAACCCTACACTGGTTATTTATTTTTTGAAGATCTGGATTACAATAATAGTGTGGGAATACGATGATCTTTGCCCCCACCACATTATTGATCTGAATTTGGGTGGATGCACACTTGTTATTCACAATGGGAGGAAGAGTTCCCACTGGAACTATGGTGAATATCAGACACTGGCATCAGGACCATGGTGATGGCAAAAACTGCGAAAAAAAGAAGGTTGCAGAGTTTATGTGTATATTGGTTCCTAGATTATGCAAACTAATCCTCATATCTACATTCCAATCCACACATAGGTCTGTGGGGTCAAAAGGGGGTAGGCTATCTCCCCAATGAGGATAGAACCAGAATAGTCCAACACCCTTAGCTGTGACATTTGCTAGAAGTTGCCTTGCTGGTTTGGACCAAATCTATATAGGATGCCATTTTGTAAATCCTACCAATATTGATGTCTGGGGAATTATTTTTGTTTGGGGGAGGTGCAAGATCAACTGAGGGATGACGGGGAAGAAGATGAAGTGGGTTGGGACAGATTAAAAAAAAAAGTAGAACTGTAGCAAAAATTCTGAATGTATAAAGGGACCCCTGACCATTAGGTCCAGTCGTGACCGACTCTGGGGTTGCAGCGCTTATCTCGCTTTATTGGCCGAGAGAGCCTGTGTACAGCTTCCAGGTCATGTGGCCAGAATGACTAAGCCACTTCTGGCGAACCAGAGCAGCACACGGAAACACTGTTTACATTCCCGCCGGAGCGGTATCTATTTATCTACTTGCACTTTGACGTGCTTTCGAACTGCTAGGTTGGCAGGAGCAGGGACCGAGCAACGGCAGCTCACCCCGTCGCGGGGATTCAAACCACCGACCTTCTGATCAGCAAGTCCTAGGATCTGTGGTTTAGACCACAGCTCCACCCGTGTCCCAGTCTGAATCTGTAGAAGAGGCTTAATAAAAGAAATTCTTTGCTAAAGAGATACTGCTAGCTGCAATTGTTTTAGCTAGAAACAGAATTGATTGAGACAAAATCAAATTTAGATGAATCCCAAATCCTTGCTAAAGATGCAGACCAAAGCTAGGAGGAGAGCATAAAATACAGAGGAAAGTGGGGGGAAAGAGAGCTAAATATACAATAAATGGATAGAAGAGAAGTAGGAACAGAACAAGAATGGTTACAGATACATGAGATGTCAGGCTGACCTGACCACATAACAGTTGAACTAAATAAGACAAATGTAGCAATAAAATTTTCTACTCATTATTTTATATCAGAGCTAGAAAGTGCTGTCTTTTGGGGTTTTTTGATCACAAGTCATCAGCGACCCGCATTCTGTGGGAGAGCTGATGAGCTTGACCTCTCCCAATAAAGATGTCATGTTCCTTAGGGGATGCCACATCAACAATATGTTGTCATTTTTTCCAAAGTTCATCATGACATTCTTTTTTCCCCTGGACTCTGTATCTCTCTGTTCCCAACAGTCGATCTCTTTGTGACACTCTAGCAATGCCATGCTAGAGTCAGACAGTAAAGCATAAGGGGTTTCTTGGGTTAATATCTGATTGCACGGAAGCCCAGCTGCATGATGCCTCCTCCTCTGTGATATCCTTGTACAATAAACAATTATGGGAACGAGTCCCCTGTGCATTTACAAGTCAGACTCAGTTCACACTAAATTATCTGGAGGATGGAGAGAGGCTCACAGCTCCTCCAAGCTACGCCAGTTCCAGTTCAGGTAGACATATGAGCCAGGACAAGGACAGACTTATATAAGATTGAAACAACCTGTTTAGATCTAGATAGCAGAGAAAACATATGGGCTTTTCAGGGGCTGGGAACCTCAGGGGCAAAATGCAAGCCTCCAGAACTCTCCAGCTGGCCCATGGGTCTCTCTCCAGGCTATGTCCCTAACTAGACCTGCTTCAAGCATTTTTGCATGGCAGGAGTCTGTCCCTGAATGCCTGTTTGCCTGGATGTAGGATAGAGAGGGAGGGGCTGTCTGTGTGTAGAAACTAGCCTACTGTGCAAAGGTGAAATTTGCATTTGTTTCTCCGCCCATTTCTGACCCTATCTACCACTGGCCTGTGGACCTCAGAAGAAGGGACTACAGCCTTCTGGCTGTAAAAGATTCCCTACCTCCGGACTATTTGATTGAAATGAATCTTCCAAAATACCCTAAAATGTACAAAAAAAAATTAATAAAAATCCTGAAACTTTTCTGCTAGGGATTATAGGGACAGAAATTCCAAAAAATAGATGATTAAGGGGTTTAGGTATGTAAATACAACAGCTAGGATTATTTTTGCTCAGAAATGGAAAGATGAAGAAGTTCCTGCTAAAGAAGAATGGCTAAGTAAAGTGATGGACTATGTTGAATCAGCAAAGTTAACAGCTAAAAATAAGAGAACTTAGTGATGATTGCTTTATTGAAGAATGGAAGCCCTTTTCGGATTACTTAAAGAAATATTATAATGCAATGAAATCACGAGGAGGATTTGAATTTTGAGCAACAGAGAGAATTAGAGATTACTGTATTAGGGATATGATATAACAGAGGGAAGATAGGGTGCAGCATAGGGGCTGAAAAGAAGAACATCATGGAAAATGGGATGGGAAGTCGATAGAAAAATTCATGATGTATTGGAACTTCATGTGTAATTTGTGGAAATTCAAAAAAATATATTTCTTTTAAAAAAGAATCTTCCATTTATATTTTAACAAACATACAAGCAAGGCTTGACACCTCAAATGTAAGGTTAGACCAAGAGCAGGCAATCTGCACTGCTTTTGCTTGCCGCTAATACGAAAGCCTAGGTGTACTGTATACCAGAGAGTTGCATAGCACAGATGGCACAGAAAAGGTTTGGAGGTCCACCATCCCAACATTAGTACACTGCTTGACCCCATGATGAACAGGATATGTTTATCTGTTTTGCATTAGGATTTGGGAATCACATAACTACGAAGACACGGACAGTTTCGCCTCAGATAGGACATATGGTTCAACTGAGCATATGTTTTTATTCCTGCTGCCCATCAACCACTAGGGTGAAGGAATGACAATTCAGCTGAGTGCAAAAGGAACTTGCTTTGTCAAGTTTTGATGTCAAGACAGGGGACTTTGGCTACATCCATTGAATAAAAATCCTCTGATACATGCAGTGATGATAATGGATAAATGTCAGTAGAGGAGGCAAGCTTAGCCAAACAAAATAAAGAATATTCCAAACAAAATCAAAGCTGGGCTTCCTGTCATATGCACCACTTGTTACAGTATTTTGTACAAGGCAAAGAATATGACTGGGGAAAGATTGAAAAGCAAGGTGCGGCAGAGAATTGTCTCTCAACTACCCCTACACTTATCTCAGCCTGCCTCATATGGCCAGCTCTACCATTAGGTTGAATAAAGCAAGGACAGCAAATTGTTGTTATCTGATATTTTTGCTGCCAGAGAGAGATTCTGATGCAGGTGTCGAAATAACTTGATTGTCCTTCTGTATTTTTGCAGTGCGCCTTCACTTTGATGTAGGGGTGCCATTGTGGCTCTGCCTCACGTGGCAAAATGTCTGGCCCCACTAGAGTTGAACAAATTTCGGCTTCTCATTTTTCCAATCTGAATTCAGTTCTCCACATTTCCACGTTGGTCTGCACCAGCATTTTAGCGTGAATTTCTCCCAATATACACAATTTCTAATGCAATTTTGCCTAAGGCACATGTTATTTTCAAAGCAGTTCCCCCATATATAATGCACTTTGTCTATAATTTCCCTAATATAAAATATAATATAATAAAAGCATGCCCTAATATATGCAGGTTTGCAGGATGTTCCTCGACTGCAGAACTGCATGACAAAATTCAGGAATGTGTGACTTTCAAATGAAATTTCAAAACAAAGTGTGAATTGTCCAAGTTTCCATGTGAACGCAAACTGAATAAAATTTATCTCTCCCCCCATCCTAGGCCTTGCTCCTATCACCCACTCACAGTTCCATCAGTTACAGGTCTGGTGTGAGTAAGGTCCTTTCTAGACCTGAATAATGCAGGCTAATAAATAAATAATAATAATAATAATAATTTATTTATACCCCACTCATCTGGCTGGGTTTCCCCAGCCACTCTGGGTGGCTCCCCACAGAATATTAATATTATTAATGATGATGATGATAATGATGATGATAAAACATCAAACATTAAAAACTTCCCTAAAGCAACAAAATCCCTCTTTGTACACTTTGAAAAGTTCAATCCCTGGAGCAGAGGCAACTTTCCCAATCCAACTGCTTGTTGCTTCTATTTTTATTTTATTTTATTTTTTGCAACAGGTGCCCATGAAACATGGTTGACAGATGCCGTCTCCAACAATGTATTGGCAGATGCCTCCATTCAGGCTTTCTGGCCCATCCTTTTTAGAATGGCCTTCTATGTATTGGATGCACAGCAGAAGGAGAAGGAGAGAGAAGGAAGGTATTTATGAGGTGAAGTCACAGCAGGCCAGCACTTTGCTGAAGCCAAGCAGATTTGGGTCTGGTCAGTGCCTGGGTGGGAGACAGCCTAGGAATCACATGTATGCCATCTTGGGTTTCATGATGGAAGAAAGGTCAGATACAAATGCAAGAAAATAATAAGAATAGAGGTGGTGGTGGTGGTGGTGATATTGTCTTTTATTACACTAAGATGTAAAGGGGGGTTTCCCAAAATTTTATTTTTATTTTTAAATACCCTGAATTCAGAACCAGGGATTTGACAGGGATAGATTTTAAGCAATCAGGCTGCTTCTCCATCCCACCAACTCTCCACTTTAGCTGCTTGAGTACATAGAAGAAGGAGCGGTGCAAATTTAAAATCAACCAATTAGGGCCAAATCTAGGGCTTAAGAGAGACGGAGCAGATTTTGAGGGTGTGCAGCAAGTTGGAAGGGGCGGTTCCATTACGCAAGTGGAAGTTTGCTGCATGAATCGGCACAACTCAGATCTATATCACAAATTCACATTTGTGGAGCAGGATTCAAAGTGCTGACAGAGCTTCCATGTGGACAAAGGAGTTTCTACAGAATTTGGGGTCTTGTCTGGCTTCCTAGTTGATGAATTGTTAGAAGATATGCTTGTGACCCTACACATTTGGCCTGCTAGAATCACTCAGATTTATTTTCTTAACACAATCTCATTTCAGCTGTATTTGATCTCCTGACCAAAGAGAGACAAAATAGAAATAACTACAGGTATTTATTAAACTTACCCCTATTTTAATGCAGCCCTCTTGGAGCTGCTCATGATTACTGTAAATATACCCTTCATTAGTCAGCATTACTTCATAGTTTGCACATACCATTTTTAAACCTTTGAGGCATTGACAGAACAGTGGTGATTCAGAGCTTATATTTCTGTTCATGTACTGTAGATGGCATAATCATTGCTCATCTATTTGTATCCAGTCTCATTTCCATCACACTCCCCCCCTCCCTTTTACTTCTTGGTGCATCATTGAGAACTTAATTTCTCCTAAAATTATTCCTTTCATCTCTGTAGGGCAGATTCTTCTAATGTTAAGTCCACACCATTTCGCCTTCTCTTGCGGCACATAAAAGTAAACCCTTCTACAACAACTTCATGTGCTTTATAAATAGAAGCACAATAAGCTGTCATAGAGATTCATGTTTCTAGCAGACATTACCAGATGTTAAAAACAACAGCAAGGGGACTCCAAGAAATGACTACGATTGGATAAGACCTGATAATGTGATGGAGAACGTGAAATGATTGGAAAAGTAGCAATGCTGGGAAGGAAGAGGATTGACTTGATTCTTAGGGCATTAAAAGACCATCCATTCATTATTGATTTTACAAACTACTCTTACTGAAGAAAATGCTTGGATTCTGTAAGTAGGCGTGATGCAATAAGCATGAAAGATGGATTAAGGATGGACAGTGTCAGCCTCAGATGTCAATCTTATTCATGTCTCACCTACCTAAAATATGCACACATTTCAACATGCTCCATACAAGTGATTTAATATACACTGTCACCTGTCCCTGAGTGGTGAGAAGTTCCAGAGATACAGTGCTTACCCAGGTAAGGTTCTTGGGGATTTGTAATACATAGGTTTATTTGTAAATATACAGGTTGAGTGGATGTTGTGCAGAGGCCTGATGATCGTCTTCCAAAGCAACTACTCTATTCCGAACTTAACAATGGAAAGTGTAATACTGGTGGTCAACAAAAGAGGTTCAAAGACTCTCTTCAAGGCAAATCTAAAAATAATGTAGCATAAACACCGACAACTGGGAAACACTGGACTGCAAGCACTCCAGTTGGAGAACAGCCTTTACCAAAGGTGTCATGGGCTTTGAAGGCACTCAAACTCAGGACAAAAGGGAGAAACGTGCTAAGAGGAAGGCACGCTTGGCAAATCCACATCATGATCAATTCCCGCCCGGAAACATATGTCCCTACAGTGGAAGGATGTGTGGATCCAGAATTGGCCTCCACAGTCACTTACGGACTCACTGTTAAAACTGTGTTTATGGAAGACAATCTTACTCAGCTATGAGTGATCGCCAAAGAAGAAGACAGGTTGAGGATAGATGGAGATGTAGCTTCAGTGCTCCAGCAAATTATCAATACCCATGGCTCCCACATGAAATCTCTAGGGAGGCAGCCTAAAATGCCTACAGAACCCCCTCCATGTTGAACATTTGGTGCTTGGTACAGACCTTTTGGTTTAAGCAGGCATTTTAAGTAAGTTTTCTGGTTTGTTTTAACTGTGTTTTTTTAATCTGTTTAATCTTACTGTACTGTACTTAGAGATTATGGTGCTAAGTGGTATGTAAGTGTCAAAATACACAAAAATAAACATGAAGCTTATCATGCTGATACAGTTCCTCACTAGCTTATGAGCGGGAGCAAGAGAGAGAAGCTGGAAACAGCCTCTCTCTTTTCTTCCAGGGTTTTTAAAATAATAGCACTCCATCTCAAGATGAAGCAGCCAGGTCACCACTGCATGGAACACTAACGGGGACTTCAGCTACACTTCCTTAATGCCAGAAAAACATGGCACGACTTGTCTCCTGATGACAATAAGTAAAGAGCTAATTTGGAATAGCCCAGCCTCTGGCCTTTCATGAGAACAGCCTAATGAAAATGGCTTTGCTTTGATTATATTTCACTGAAGAGTGTAATGCCTTGAGACCCAGTGAAATAAGAGTGGCTAAGAGACTGCGATAGGTCCAAGCCTTCTCAGTGTCAAACTGCGCCTCAGCCATTGAACTCAGTAGACTGCCTTGAGCAAGCCATGGTTTCTCAAGCTCAGGCCCACCCAACTCCAGACTGGCCTACTTTATAGGTCTGTTGGAGGGATTACTGAGATGCAGTGCAATCCTACTCAGGTGTAAGGCCCCTTGAGTAATATTGGAATTACTGCCAGGTAAGAGTGTATAGGGTTATAGTCTTAAACGTGATACAAATAAAAACTACTACTGGTCAGGTCCCAGTTTTTGTTTTCATTTTAACTTAACTTTGCAAGCCTGGGGGAAAGGGTGTCTTGGGTGGCCTTTTAGGTCCTTTCCAACTCAGGAATTTTCTAGTCATAAGACTGGCGTCTGGACTAGAGGACTACTGCTAGAGTGGCCAAACAAGTTGTAGAGGCGAAGGTTAGCAGAACTGGAAACTGCCTTAATAGACTTGGCAAACTTGCCAAATACCTTTCCTTTGTTAGGGAGATTGACTGATTCTTCTCAATAGGTGGCCAATAATGAGGATGAAAAAGTTGGAGACTCCTCTGGGAGTCCAGAAGGGGGCCTGTCTGATCTTAGCTGGAAGGGAATGCCACAAGCTTGAGCCCACAATACTGAAAGCACAGCTCCTGCTGTGCGTGAGCCAAGTGTCCCCAAGAGCCATGGGGGACCACGAACAATGGCTATCATGAAGACCTCAGTGGTTGGGCAGTGATCAAGGAGGAATCAGGAGGTCCTGAAGATTTTCTGACACATTTCATAACATTTCTGTATTTAAATAAATGTGTGTTTCATTAATTGAGAATAAAAATGTCATTTCATGCTATTTTTAAAGTGTCATTTTATGTTGTCCCCCTACCATGAAAATTCCTTTAAAAAACCAAGGCATCTACAGTAAGAGGGAACAAGGTAGAGCAGTTGCCCCCCAGTGATTAGTAAAAGGTAAAGGTACCCCTGCCCGTACGGGCCAGTCTTGACAGACTCTAGGGTTATGCGCTCATCTCACTCTAAAGGCCAGGAGCCAGCGTTGTCCGAAGACACTTACAGGTCACGTGGCCAGTGTGACAAGCTGCATCTGGCGAGCCGGCACAGCACACGGAACACCGTTTACCTTCCCGCTAGTAAGCGGTCCCTATTTATCTACTTGCACCCGAGGGTGCTTTCGAACTGCTAGGTTGGCAGGCGCTGGGACCGAGCGACGGGAGCACACCCCGCCGCAGGGATTTGAACCGCCGACCTTTCAATCGGCAAGTCCTAGGTGCTGAGGCTTTAGGAGGCAGATCTACAGTGTAGTATTCCTTATTTATTGGCATTTGTAGAATAGTAAACAAGACCCCCAAATTTCAGCCACTACCAGTTATAGTTTTCTTTTTGTACACAAAAAAAAAACACCTGGGCAAAGGGGGTGGGAAATCCCAAGAAAACCAGATGAATCTTACAGATCGGGTGCCTTTTATCTCATCCTGGCAAAGATGTTGTGTTGGGGTAAAAAAGAAGAAGAAGAAGAAGAAGAAAGAAATGCCCCATGGCAGTTATCAAGAAAAAACTGACCCAGAGAAGCAGATAAAGCATGTGAACAGCAGCAAGTAATTTGGGAAGTGCCCCATCTCCTACATGGAAGTGATTTAGGATGTTCAGTATCTATGTGTCTTCCCCAGCTGTTGCTCATAACTTCTGGCATGCTGCAAAAACTTGTGGCAATCATAACTCTCTCAACAGTTACAATGCTCAGTGTAGGTTGTAAACTACAACCCTGCTAAACTTTATAAAGGTTTTTAATTGTTTTTAAGCTCTTGTGAGTTTTTTTTGAGTTTTATAGATTGTTATCCTTCCTTTCCTGTGTAATCTTTGTGAGGATCTGATTTTTTGTAAGCCACCTTGAGAGTGCTGATTGGACATCAAAGACTATAGGGGGCTCCAGGTGCCTGAGCACCCAGAAAATTTTTGGTGTGGGTGCACCCAAATTGCAGGGGCCCTGATGCAACTTTCGAGGTCTTGCAAGGCCTCGGAGATGCTGTCTGAGGCCTTGCGAAACCTCAGAACCTGATATCCGGTGGCACCGGAAGTCAGGTTCCAAGGTCTCGTGAGACCTCAGAAAGCATCTCCGAGGCTTTGCAAGACCTTGGAGATGCTTGCCGAGGTCTTGGAACGGAGGTCAGGGTCCACGCATAACACCATGACATCACATCCCAATGTGACATCATGATGTCACACACATTGGGCACCCATAACCTGGTGTCCAAGTCAGCTCCCCTGGCGGAGGCGTAAATTTAAGGAACAAATAAGTTCCTCATTTCTGTACAAATAAGTTTTTTGTGCTTTCAAAACTTGAAAATGTTCCTTCTTTAAACAAAAGTAGAAAGGAAATGTTCCACTTGTTATTCATGTTTTACCTGAGTCACCCACATGTATGACAGGCAGATAGCACAACTCTGAGTATATCTACTGGGTAAGATATCCCATGGACATTATTGGAAATTACTTCCAGCTCAGTGTGTGTAGGATTGCAGACATAATTTGTGAATTACATTTAAGAAATGGAGGGGTCCTTGACAAGTCATTCACTATTGGTAGGAGAAAATGATTTAGTATGCATTTTAAACCAAACTGACCTAGTTTATCAGGCTCTGATATATATATATATATATATATATAACATTCAAAGCTGTGGGTTTTATGGGGAAATGCATTGAAAAGCATACAGAAATATGTTTTCTATGTGATGAACCCAAATAAAATTGACATCAGGTATATAGAAGGAAAGAATTCCTTAGGCAGAGTCTCAGTGATGCCCTGAATTCAATGCTAACTGTCCCCTTGGCATTGTTTTGGAGTCTCTCTGCTTCTCTGCCCACTACAGGGTCTCTTAGTGCAGACCCAGGTCACTGAACCCAAATTTCCACAGCTACTGCGTGCCATAAACCACCATTGGCAGTGACAATGAGACAGACAGACAGGCAGGCAGGCAGGCAGATAGAATTGTTATACTTCTTAACTTGGTATGTTGAGATGATGGCGATATGTTCTCTGTTTAATATAATATTTTATTCTCTTGCTAATTATGCAGTTTTAAGCATGTATTCTATATTTGCCCTCTTTTAGTAATGTTATATTTTGAAATGTTTAACGTAGTATTTTTGTTTCCAGTTAATTATGTTGCTTTAAATGTATACTTTATATTTGATCTTCTCCTGTAATGCTTTGTTTGATTTTTTAATATAGGTTGTACATTACTTTGAGCGTTTTTTAAAAAATATATAAAGCAGTGTAGAAATGAAATTAATAATAAGGTGGATTTTGGGGGGGCAAATTTCTGTGTGTGGTTTTTTGTTTTGTTTTGTTTTTTCAATTAATGCACTAAAAATGAAGTGAAATGGACCTTTCTTTGAGCAGATATGAAAATGACCCAGAATGATAAATCCATGCTTAACTATTTGTAGTCTATCTGGGGTTATACAGTGCTGGATTACCCCATAGACAGATTAAGCATGTGCTTAAAGCACAAGCAAAGCAGGGGCATAAAAAAATAGATTTTAAAAATGGGATTTGGCATTTGATATTTCAAAAAAAGAAAAGAAAAAGCACCGATCATGGGAAAGATGAGAACTTTGTTAGGCTCCCTTACAGTTTTATTTTATTTTAGTATTGTATTTATTTTGATTTACACATGACGACACCATAATCTTCTCAGTGCTTAGGGCAGGCATCCCCAACCTGTGGCCCTCCAGATGTTTTGGCCTACAACTCCCATGATCCCTAGGTAACAGGACCAGTGGTCAGGGATGGTGGCAATTGTAGTCCAAAACATCTGGAGGGCCAAAAGTTGGAGATGCCTGGCTTAGGGCATCTAACTGTCTTAACCTGGCCCTGTACATCTGGGTTGCTGACAGGTCAAATTATATGCTTTGCTCACTACACAACAGTTGCAAAAAGAGGGACATGATGAGCTGACCAATGTAGCAGGGGGCAGGTGACCTGAGGAACCAATGGGGACGCAGCTGGCCCTATAAAGCCCTGCCTGTGCAATTTGTCTGTGGTGTAAAGACCAAGCTGCCGTCACACTGCCTCTCAGCTTGTCTCAGCCTGTCCATTTGCCAGCTTGCCATCTGCCTAGCTCATCTATCTGTGTCACTTCCCTTCCTCCAGGCCACCAGCCCTGACACCATTTGGGAAGTGTATGATAATATTCTTTGAGGCTGAAGTGTTCCTGTCTTGAAGCTAAGATTATCTATTAAGTGCTTTGGAAGTCCAGAAGATAGAAAATGACTATGGCTGTCAATTATTAAAGAGGCATTAATCAATTTAAGTGTCTTTTAGATAAATTATTAGTCTGCAACGAGGGCACTGCTCTTGAGAAAACAAAAGGGAAGGGGAATCTCCTTTGGTCTGACCATCCTCTCACTAAATTGTTGTTTGTGGCTTTGGTGCCACAAGCCTCCAGCCCCTGCAAAAACAGGGGGAGAGCACAAAGCATGTTGCAATATCACTCAAATCTCCGTGCTGCACTCTTTCCAAACTGACCACAATGCTGACCATCCTTTTACTTACAAAACCTTGGCTTTGAGCATTTTCAAATGATGACAGAATCCCCTGCCCACAGCTTCTGGTGTAATAGTGCATATTCATTTGTACCAAATACTAAGTCTTGATAGGAAGCCTTACAGCATCTCATATACTTTGCCATAAATGAATCAATTCTATTCTTGAACGTGGCGCAAAACTCGAAGCCAGTCGCGGCGAAGCAGTTGATTACTGCAGTATCTCCACTGTGTTTACAAGTTATTTATTCTTGGGCTAATAAATTATCCTTTAAATCTGTGGACCGTCATCAGTGAAATGCTACAGAGCTACAGGCGGTCTTTTAGCGGCCTCATGTTGAGTTATAGTGGAAGACATAATAGAATAGGTTTCCTGCTAATTAATCTCCACCATTAATAAGTCCATTTAATAACTTCGTGAATAGAACTGTGAAATTCTTGGGAATATGAGGGCGTTTTGTGTGTGCTTCTAAGTGGATGGGGATGATGACATTAAGGGAGGAATTGGAATTAAACTACTGACCCCTTCAGCTCTCTTTCCATTTTTTGCAGTTGAAGCTTTCAGTAAAGCCTGAGCATTTTGGCAGTTTTACCTCAGCATTCCAAAGGAGACAAAGGCACCTCCAGCCACAGTTTTTGGAGGGGGCTACACTGCCATGGTAGAGCATGTCAGGAGTTCAGCCTACACATGAGTAGGACCCTGGCAGGGACACATGCCTAACTGGCATGTTCTCTCCCTCCTGGTCGATCGTTCGGGAGCTTCAAAAGCTTTCTTCAGCCCAAACATCACAGCGACTGATGCCAACCGACACCGGGACACTTAGAGATCCGCAAGGTTTGCGCACCTTGCGTGACAGACCCCAGTAACTCAGCATTTTGGCTAATCTACTTTATTTACATATAAACACACACGGAGCACTGCAACATGGCTCCCTCTCTCTCTAGCATCAGACAGCAAAAAGAAAAAGAACAAAGGACAATAGTCCCACTTCACGGAACACAGTAACACAAACATCCTATCGCTGTCACTTCCCACTCTGTGGAGTCAAAACATACACCGTCATGTGATAGACAAAAATCTCATGACTGCAATCACAGATCAGGAATTCTAACAGAGCATACACATGCCAAAGGTCCCATGTCCACTCTCCAGCACCAGGGGCGGAGGAAGGGAGGTGCGGTGGGTGTGGGCTACCCTGGGTATCACCACTGAGGGGGGTGACAAAATGCTGGGCAGCACTCACCACGGGGCCGGCAGTGTGCCCAAGCCATACGTCTCTCATGGGAGAGATGCAGCAGCTTGGGTGCACACAGGCGCCTCACTGCCCAAAGAGTCTGCCCGCTGCCTCCCCCCCAGCTGTGGGGCAGCTGAATGGGAGGAGGCAGGCAGACTCCAGAGGCCCTGCCCCTATGGGTGGCTCTCCCTGCCCCTGGGCATGCTGCCCCAGGCACCCGAGTGCCTTCCTCCACCGCTGTCCAGCACTTCCAGGTAGACCCAGGAAGGACTTCTGTCTAAAATTCTGGGGTACCACCACCAATCTGATTGTACAGTTCCGAGATAGATTGAGTCATGGTCTGACTTGGCGAACCTGAATACCACCAATAGTGAAAAGTCTGCATTTTTCTGGGTTGCTGGTGATGATTTTCTTTTCCAAAACAATGGCGGAACGAACGCGCATTTCTGCATGTGAACAAGGGACAAGATGCCCACTAACCTTTATCTGTAGCTTCCTGCTCGCAGTTGTTGAGCTGAGAGCATATTGCATTGCATTTGGTATTCAAGTGCTGTCAAGGTTGGTTGCCAGCATGCAGTCTCCAAGCCACATTTTAAAAAGCATTTATTTTAAAGACTCCAGAAGCAGTGCTTTATATGATTAAGCTATTCTGAAACACTGTGCAAGTGCTCATGAGGTGAATAACTGGCAGTTTCTATTCCAGAAATGGCACAGCTCCATGAACTGTTGAACTCATGTACAAAATGTTCTCTGCATGCTTCGTCGATATAGACCATTGGATTGCAAATGCGCTCTCTGGTTTTAATCAGGAGGTCATTAATCTTAACTGCATCAGTGTGGTGTTTGTGTGCATTGCTAGTAAAGGAACAATACATTGGCAAGGAGGGTTTGGTATACCCTGGGATGTCAACAAGTCTGTGTGTCCCTAATTACCTGGCAGCAGGACATCTCATATGCCATAGCATGGAAATCAAAGCAGAGTTTGAGGCTATGCCCAGCGCTCCTGATGCATCCTGTATTTCCAAGGTACATTGTATACAGGGTCATTGTTCCAAGTGCACTTTGTGCCTTTAGATCAGTTTTATTCCACTGCTGGGAAATACTGAGTAACTTGGCAGTAGCTCTTATGTTTGGACTGGAAATAGCTCCCAAGATGTTGCATTTGAGTTAGCAGGAGTGGGTTAATCTGCAGCTCCCCTGTCCATTGTGCCACTTGTATTAGCAGATTACAGAAATGAGAAAGCTCACAAGATCTGATTTTCACACCAAAGCTTGTTGACTGCATGGCATTCAGCCTTGCTGCCATTCTCTATCTGTGGTTTAAAGCTTTGATAGACGCTGTGTAGAGACTAGCAAGCAGCAACGGCAATGAAACATGATGTTTTACCTGCCTCCTTTTTCTGCCCCCCCCTTTGTTCTTCATTTCTTGTTTTATGGTATTTGATCATCTTTTTGTTATTGCTGTCAACTACCTTAAGCACCATTGGGTGGAAACGCTGCATATAAATTTCACAAATAAACAAATAATGCATCTTTATACCATCAAAAAAATACAAAAATATAATAATTTGTGATCTCTTTTTGGAGTTGAACCATGCAATGTTTTGTGGCTGCAAAGTAGATGCTTCTTTAAATCATATCGTTAGTGACCATTTGTGTAATTGTGGATGGGCCAGTTTTATTCACACCTCCACAGACTGCCCTACAAAATGCTATTCTAGGCTGCATCAACAGTAGTGTCCACATCAAAGGAAGCAATAGTACTATTCTGCCTTGGTCAGACCACACCTGGAGTACTGTGTCCACTTCTGGGTACCACAATTTAAGGATAATTGACAAGCTGGAATGTGTGTAGAGGAGGACAACCAAGATGATCATGGGTCTGGAAACCAAGCCTTATGAGAAAAGGTTGAGGGCAGTGCTCTTTGGGGGGGGCACAGGGGTACGCATACCCCTAAACATTTTGTGAATCGTAGTATTTTTGTCCATTCACTGTATTTATTTTTCTTGATTTGAACTATAAAATGGTGGTCTTCCTGAGTCAAAATGAGAGTACCCCTAAACATTTTTTTAAGGAAAAAAGCACTGGTTGAGGGAGTTGGATATGTTTAACCTGGAAAAGAGGAGAGTGAGAGGAGATATGTCATCTTCAAATATTGAATGGGCTGTCAAATGGAGGGTGCAGCAAGCTGGTTTTCTCCTGCTGTAGAGGGTAAGACCTGAGTCAATGGCTTCAAGTTACAAAAAATGAATTTCTGACTGAATATCAGAAAGAACTTTCTGATGGTAAGAGCTGTTTGACAGTGGAACGGATTCCCTTGGAAGGTTGTGGACTCTGCTCCCTTGGAGGTTTTTAAGCAGAGGACCATCTGTCATGGTTGCTTTATCTGAAAAACCTGCATTGCAGGGGGTTGGACTAGATGACCCTTCTAGCTCTATTATACTATGTTCCATTTTCTGCAGTTTATAACACTATGTATCTTGCAGCTGTAGATCTAACCACTCAGATTTGAATCTCTTCCGTCAGGTTGATGTAACTGATGCTGCTTTATACTTTTATAGTATCAATTGGCCTGTACACTCTAGAACGCTTGTGCTTCTTGATTAAATGGGCAAGTTAATTTACTATGTGCCATTTGCAGTCATTACACTGCAGTTGTGCCCTCCAGCTGCTCTTTCAATGATGCAGCATTCCGGATTCTTCTATTTTTAATTGAAATTTGCAGCCGACTAAGATATTGTTGGCCTACAATGCCTATTACCCCCAATCACTGACTTTGCCAGCTGGGGCTGATGGGACTTGGAATCCAGAAATATCTGACTGGTCAACAGGCTGCCCATCATTGCTGGGCTACATCTCTGATGTCTGTGTAGGAGATAAGACAAGGCTACCAGGTGATTGCTTCCTCCTTGGGTTGTCTTCTGCTGACTTCTCTTTTGACACCTAGCTTCTCCTTCTCTAGGGGACCAGAGAAGGGAAGACTGAGATTTACCCCAAAATACCACTATGTGGGCCACAATTTTTTCTCATATATATATATATATAGAGAGAGAGAGAGAGAGAGAGAATTTCATAAGGGGTGCTAGAGATATCTCCAACTTTTTAGACGGAGATATGAATCAACATAGCTAAATCAAAATATGCTTAATGAAATTATAAGTAGAAGCACAAACAATATTCTAACTACTTCCCATACCTAATGAAAATAGTTATGATTATAATTGACATTCCCAAACAATGCTTTTTCAATATTCAATAGAGTTGAGGTTTCAGATAATACATGCATAGTTTACATTCTACTACACTTATGCCCCATGTCAAGCAAACAAAATTAACCTCAATGGCATCTGTTCTGCAGCAATAGAGACGTATGTTTTTCTAGCTACAAGATCATCTTTTATAATGATTGAACCTGTTAAAAATTCTACAGAAGTGTTCCCAGGGTGAATTTCTCCTATACTGCAATAAGGGAGAGAAAGCTAACTTCATGCTTAATGCATTCCGATACTTAGCATTTTGTCAGTATTTGCAAAAAAGGGCATTTTTCATATTATGCATTCTTCAGCTCAAGAACTTTTGGAAATAGTTTCTGCCAGGGCATGTTGCCAGTTTGATAATAATATCGCCAAACAGGGGAAATATGTTAACTGTTGAGTTTTCCAGTGAGTGAACTGTAACTCATTTTAAAATAAGTATCACTTTCGAAATATATCTTAGCAATGTTTCTCTCCATTTCACTTGTAGCGCTCTGGCAAAAGGGAAAGGATGACTCACCACATCTGTCTTTCCAGTGGCTTATAAACAAAAGTGTTCTCCTTTCCTTTGTGTTCAGGTAGAGACAGGAGTCCTCCTTTTTTCTCTCTTCATCATATGGGTTTTAACAAAAAACCTAACACATACATGGGCAGTAGCAGAGAATATGAGTCTGAAACTACGTTTTGCTTTTAATTTGAAGCTAAAATCAGTGATTGCCCATTTAGTTCTCTCTGCTCTTCTATAAATGACTAGGACAGGGAGAGTAAACATGGTGACATCCAGATATTGCTAGACTACAACTCCCATCATCTCTGACTGGTCAACAACATCTAGAGGACACCTGGTTGGCTACTCCTGGTCTAGGACAAATTATCCATATTATGACATCACAACATTGTGTCTCTCTCCTTCCCACCCAGGAGCCAAAGATATGTGTTGGGCTGGGTCGATGGCCAATGTCATGACTGCGGGAATGAGTAGGTTGTCATAGTAAATGAATAGGTACTACTTATGATGACAACTATGTGTTTATAACACAATTCTATAAATGTCTTCAATTAAGTTTAATGAAACATTCTCCCAAGGAAGTGCACATAGGGTTGCACCTTAAATATAGCATGAAATATGCATGGCCCAAAATCCAGAGGAATTTGAGGTTTTAAAGAAAATGACCTATTCATTTATGTTGTTCTGAAATCAATATAACAGTGTTTAAAGCAGGTTGCAGTGTTTCTGTTGAATGCCTAGTTTGCTTTTAACCAAGCAACAGCCTGATTTAGGCAACATTCCGATGCCCAAACTCAACAGAGCTTACTTCTGAGTAGACACACACAAGATTACACTGTTTGCTTCCTACAAGTCTGGAGAACTATAATAAACAGCCATTATAAACAGGTGCCATTCCTCAATGGCCCTGAAAGAAGGACTTTTTGATGACAAATCCCTAGTATGTATGTGTGTGTCGAAACGTCGCCTAGACACCCCAACTTTTACACGGGAAGACACCCGAGGACACCAAAACCTGCATATATATATATATATATATATATATATATATATATATATAGAATATATATATATATTTCTAACCCTCATTCAAAATGAACCCATGAAAAAGTGAGCAAAGAAGAAAAACTGGAATAAAATTTAGACAAAATCATGAATATACATATCTGATGCAGTCATACAGGATGGATGCTTCTACTTCTTGGGAAAGGAATCGTATTCTATTCCATTGATCCCAGTTTGGGGTGCTATAAACAATCATTTTAATTCTCAGCCCTTCCATCATGGTCCCCATCTGCCTCAGAGAGGAGGAATCCTTTTTCAGCTGAAAGCCTGCATTCCCTCATGGGCATCTTTCCGGGGGCTACATACCAGTGGTGTGGGGGGCAACAGATGTGACTCCAGCCCATAGACTCCAGCTCGTAAAAGCCTGAGCTTCCTACACTAGCACCTGTCCCTCCAGGCAAGCAAGGGGCATTATTAGAGTTAAAGGACACTTTCAAACCAGGCATAAGAAGACAGGATGAGAGCATGGGGCAGGACCAGTGAGGAGCATGGCCTGGGAAAGAGGTGTGGTCTGTGGAAAGTCCCACAGACCAGACAGAAAGGCTTGGAGGGCCATATTTGGCTCCCAGGTCTGAGTTTCCCCACCCCTAATCTACTTTTAAGAGAAATAGGAGCAGTGACGCCTTTGAGGCCAGTCTGAACTGTGTTTTCCCCCCCAACATGGAGTTACAAATAGCATTTCCTTACTGTGTAAGCTTTGGGACGAAGGTGGCACTGTGGTCTAAACCACTGAGCCTAGGGCTTGCCGATCAGAAGGTCGGCGGTTCCAATCCCCACGACGGGGTGAGCTCCTGTTGCTCGTTCCCTGCTCCTGCCAACCTAGCAGTTCGAAAGCACATCAAAGTGCAAGTAGATAAATAGGTACCACTCTAGCGGGAAGGTAAATGGCGTTTCCGTGCGCTGCACCGGTTCACCAGAAGTGGCTTAATCATACTGGCCTCATGACCCGGAAGCTGTACGCCGGCTTCCTCGGCCAATAAAGCGAGATGAGCGCTGCAACCCCAGAGTCATCTGCGACTGGACCTAATGTTCAGGGGTCCCTTTACCTTTACTGTGTAAGCTTACATGTCACCAGCACCCAAGGTGGCCTTTTCATAGAGTCCATTGGAGAACAGTCCTCTCTTTGAAGGGCTGTTTGGTCTGAATGTGGTTTAAAGACAGAGAACCATCACAAGGGAGAGCAGAGGCCTTGGGGTTGCCCATTAACAGCTCTTTCCACGTTCTTCCTGCTTAGCACTGGTAGAGCAGCAGGCAAACAGATTATCTGATTACAGTTTCCCCCTGCTACAGTGAGAGGTATTGTATTTCTATTTAAATTATAGTAATTATTTCTAAATTTGTAGCTAAAGTTATAAAATAGTACAGGTATGTTTCATGCTGATCAGGGTTCTTTTCCGATGACGCATTTCCTCTTTTTCAACGATGCACGAGTCCATCACCTACCAGCAATTGTCAATATCAAATTGACTTTAGCCAACTCACAGGCTACTTGGACCATTTACTGTACTGTCCAGATACCGTGTTTGTGTATTTGCACATATATGTGTACACATATTTGGGATCAAATCAGATTCAGATTGCTGTGGGCATTTTTATTATTATTATTAGTGAGTGATGAAATTTCTCTGACTTCTCCCACCCCCCGATCTTTCTCCATCAATTAATGAGAAAAGAAATGGCATTCAAATGATACCAAAGAAGAAAATAAAATCCAGTGGCATTCTTGGGATGGGGGCAGGGTTTTGAGGAGAGTGGATTAGCTTTCTTCTGAGCTGATGCTTTTTGATACAAACCATCTTTCCAGTGTTCTGCACACTGCAGTCTTCCTGGGGGCCCGAATTTCCTTAAAACCTCATGACAAATTCAGCTGAGCTTTCCTATCAGTACAGAAAGCAGGGATGATGCCTATCACAGTGCAGAAAGTTTTGTTGTTGTTTTTTGTGTGGTTTTTTTTTGTTGTTGTTAGGTAAAAGAAAGACTTCCCTTAAAAAAAAAAATCAGTGAGTGCACTGATTTTGGGTGCTTGAAAGTCACCACCACTTGGCTTTCCACACGTCAAACTTAAGGAAAGATGTTGTAGGGCAGGCATAGGCAAACTCGGCCCTCCAGATGTTTTGGGACTACAACACCCATCATCCCTGACTACTGGTCCTGTTAGCTAGGGATGATGGGAGTTGTAGTCCCAGAACATCTGGAGGGCCGAGTTTGCCTATGCCTGTTGTAGGGGTTTCTGAGACCAGGAAGTGTGGGCAGTTGGGGCAGAGCACTGGAGAAATGTTTGAAGGAGAGAAACAGGAAGGATGTTCACAAGCTGGAACGCAGGCAGAGAAGGGCAACCGAGATGAAAAGGGACTGGAGATCAAGCCTTATGAGGAACGGTTGAAGGAGCTGGGCATGTTTAGCCTGGAAAAGAGGAGACTGAGAGGAGATATTACAGTCATCTTCCAATATCTCAAGGGCTGTCACATGCAAGAGGGAACTAGCTTCTTTTCTCCTGCTCTGGAGGGTAGCACTCAAACCAATGGTTTCAAGCTACAAGAAATGAGATTCCAACTAAACCTCAGGAAGAACATTCTGACAGTAAGTGCTGTTCAACAGCAGGATGGACTCCCTTGGGAGGTTGTGGATTCTCTTTCCTTGAAGGTTTTTAAGCAGAGCTTGGGTAGCCAACTGCTAGGGATGCTTTCACTGAGATTCCCCCAAGATACCCTCGAGGTCCCTTCCAACTCTACAATTCTGTGATACACACCACCCACAACCACTTCACGACGCTAAAGTAAGCTTAATCCTGACCCATTGGAAATGTCAAGAAATTCTAAAAGGCCCTGAAGAAGAAGAAGAGGAAGTAGAAGTAGAAGTAGAAGTAGAAGTAGAAGTAGAAGTAGAAGTAGAAGTAGAAGTAGAAGTAGAAGAAGGGAATTCACTTTTGCAAGTGAAGAAAACTTTTGAGAAATTGAAGGGCACATTTTGACACAGTGCTGGTTTTTTTTTTAATGGAGTAAGATCAAAAAGGTGACTTTCCTCACTCTGTGTCAATGCCCCATTGGGTATCTCTGTGTACAATCTTCCACCATTGCTGCTTTCTTTGTGACCAGCCTCACATTTAGGAATGATTCTGATGCTTAAGTACATGGATGCGCTGCTGATTTAAAAATTGAATTTGTACTGTTGGAGGAAGGGTGGGAGGTGTGGGTGGGTGAAACAAGTTAGAGAATCTAAAAAGGCGGGGGATCACAAACCAAGTCGGAGTGTTGGTTTCATCTAATGAATACTCAAATTGAATTCCCAGCCTTGGAGAACTTGGCATCTGATTCATAATACTTTAATTGGCTTTAAATCTATGTGCTCTGTTTTAATTTAATTTATGTAATTTGTCCTCGGGAAACAAAAGGGAAAAAGCCCAGGATTGCCACATATCCAATAAAGTAATATGCCCTGGGGCATGAGATGCATTATTAACCTGCTTAAAGTTACATAATTTTATATGATACTATAAAAATATATATATCAAAATAGTGTTTACTTTTCTGACATTTGGTTGATGGCCTTTCCCTCAGTATCATGCTGAGTGCCATCGCTTAAAAAAGAGAGAGAGAGAGAGCCCATGAAGGAAGCTAAAGAATCCTTCAAACCTTGAACAAGTTTCCTGTCAATGCTGAATGGTAATAAGCTATTCCAATTTCCATTTTAAAATGTTCAGATTTATACTGAGTCACAGTGTTCTTCCATCTAGCTGAGTTTTGTCTCAAACGACTGGCAGAGGCTCTCTAGGATTCCAGATGAAGTCCTCAATCAGCCCTACCTGGAGATGCCAGGAATTGAACTTATGACCTTCTGCATGCAAAGCAGATGTGTGTTTAGGGGGAAGAGCATTATGACAAGATCACAGTGTGTGTGTGTGTGCGTGTGTGTGTGTGTGTGTGTGTGTGTGCGTTAAGGGCACAATCCAAATAAATTAAGTTAATCCCAAAAATAGCCCATAGCTCCATGGATGAGCTCAGGTTTGATCCGTAGAATCCAAGGTAATTATTTCAGGAAGCATGGCTAGAAAATACCTCTGCAGAAACCATTGACTGAGAGAATATCCATCAGGGTGGATTATTCAGGGCTAGCTAGGCCTCACATCTGCCTCACACAAGGCAGTTTCATACATTTACAAACCCCTTTAGCTTTCATTGATTTCATAGAAATGAATGGAAGAATGGATGCCTTTTTTGAACTATTTAAAGAAATATTATAGAGTGATGATATCGCAAGCAGGATTTGAGCTATGAACAACAGGAGTAATTAGATTATAATATTGTGGTGATTATTTGATAGATGAGAGATAGGGTGCAGCAGAAGGGGAGAGACAACAATTCAATGGGGGAAGAGGTGGGGAGTCGACAGAAATAAGAGAAAAGATGAAATTGTGTCTTGACTGCATATGTTTAAAATGTTGAAACTTAATAACATAAAGTTGATATAGTGGATATACACTAGCACGGCTCATACCCAAACATGGATCCGCTTGGAAAGAAGCAGAGAAGGGACATTGCAACTTCAAGTGGGGCTATTAGTACAGTGGTACCTCGGGTTACAGAGGCTTCAGGTTACAGAGGCTTCAGGTTACAGATTCCGCTAATCCAGAAATAAATTATTATTATTATTATTATTATTATTATTATTATTATTATTATTAATTTATATCCCACCCTCCCCAGCCAAAGCTGGGCTCAGAGCGGTCAACAACAGGAAAATAATACAACATTCTAAAATCATTTCATTATAAAATCAGTTCAAATCAAATTAATGGCAACCATTGGGCTACAGTTCTGTGAGGATTGCCAAAGGAGGGGGTCAAGTTGTGCCCTGGCCGAAGGCCAGTACCTCGGGTTAAGAACTTTGCTTCAGGATGAGAACAGAAATTGTGCTCCAGTGGCGCGGCAGCTGCAGGAGGCCCCATTAGCTAAAGTGGTGCTTCAGGTTAAGAACAGTTTCAGGATAGGGGGGCCACTAGGGGCGCATTGGAAGATGGCCGACAATACATCTCTCCGACCCACACAGGGTAATTAAGAGGCTGTTATGGGAGTAGGCAGCCTCCCTTGTTGCCCCAAGGAAATGGGGAACACTGCCCTTGCCTGCTGTGCCCATAAATCACCCCCTAATTCGAAAGAAGGGGGTGAGGGCCCTAGGCAGAATGCCCCCCTGTGGACCTTGGCTCTCCTGGATGCTGTCTCTGATTGCGCACTAGCTGCAGCAATTTGGAATAATTAATTACAAAAGAAGCAAATGCACATATTTCAAGTGAAGAAGGGGAGTGAAGTCTGCTAATTTAAGTGACCTCTGCGAAAGAAGACGACGGGTTGGAGAAACAGGAATATTTTATGATGAAGATACACCAAAGGCTGGGTATGTTGACAACGGGACTGAATGGGGGGGGGCTTTTTTACTTTCCTTCTATGTGATTTACAAGAACCCCTCCTCATTAGAATCGTCGGTTGAACTGACCCAAGCAGGATGATTAAGGTCTGTGTGGAGATAAACTTTAACCAAAAGTATGCTTTATAGAGATCGAGAAGCAATAAGAGCTTTTGGAATGGCGCAGCAATTAATTCGGAGTCGCCATCTTGCCAAAGGATTTATAGCCGGGAGGAGGAACGGACTTGTTTTCAGACTGCATTCCTGGTGAATCTCCTCAGAGGTTTTGAGAAAGAAGGCAGATTGGTGAAGATTAATGACGCCAAGTCTGTTTAGATGTATGGAAGTGATGTTATATGGAAAACACCTGGATATGGCTACTGGATAAATATATATATATATCCATGCAGGATTACAAACTGTTTTAACCAGCTTGTGGAGACTATCAGAGGTCACAAAGAGCAAGGAAAAATATATGAAAATAACAACAAGAGATGTGGAAAAACAATAAGAAAGGAGTGGATAGTACTGTGAACATCATAAGGGTAGATTTGTGGACATTAAAACAGCAGTAAGAAGCAAGAAGTTGATTGGATCCCCCTTCGGAACTTGAAATATGGGTACCCCCAACAAAAATTTAAAATTCGGCTGTGTAATTTGGAATTTATATAATTTGGTTTGATTTGATGTGATTGGTCAGTTAATAAAAAAATATTCTTAAAAAAAAAGAAGAACAGTTTCAGGATAAGAAGGGATCTCCAGAACAAATTAAGTTCTTAACCCAGGAATGGGGAACCTGTGGCCCTCTAGATGTTGACAGGCTCCTCCTCCTATCACCTTGCACAATGAGTGCCACGCCAGCTAGGGCCAATTGGAGCTGGAGTCCATTGTCCCCTGGAGGGCCACGAGTTCCCCACCCCAGTGTAAAAATAAAATAAAATAAAATAAAAAGTCGAAACCATGCGTCAGCGTAATGAATCACTGGCTCATTTTTTAACATCTCACAGAGTAAATAGCTCCAAGAGTCTTCTGGCATAGTCTTTTCCTTTGTGAAACAGGTGTCCTTAATCTCAAATCTCGTAGAGAGCCGTAATCTCCTCCTGCCACCCCGTGTGCTCACTGGATGTGTAGGCAGGTGCCTGCTGCCTTGTTTTTCTACTTGGAATTCTCTCACAGAACACCGTGCTTCTTAAAATCATGCCTGTCTTACTTCTACCTTTTTACTTTGAGAAAGATCTTTGTTGTTTTCGCTGCTGCTGCTGCTGCTGCTGCTGGACTCTTCCTCCAGTTTTCTTCACTAAAGCATACAGGGCTTCCTTCCCTTTTCTCCCATAAGCAGGGCTGCATCTCTCAGCAGGTAGCCCTCAGGAGAGAGCTTTTGAGCAACTTCAGCGTAAAAGGAATTGCTAATGCTTAGAAACCAGGAGGCACAAGATACCATTCCACTGCCAAAGCTAAGCAGATGGAGACTGATGGAACAATATATAAGTGCTCTGAGTTCTTCAAAGGAAGAACATGGCAAAGGGTACAAACAAATAGCTTATATATTATTGTGGCCTTGGGGGTGTGGGAGATGGATTGAGGATTAAAGCTGTACATTTAGATCTAAACCTCCGATCTCACGTGTGGGGGAGAAATACAAAAGTAATCTGGCTGTGAAGCCTTTTTAGCAGGGTAAAAACACTTATAAGTTTCGCAGCTTATGAAAGATTAAGAATTAAGCAATTGCACCTTTCTATACATTTCATTTGTGGTCTGTTGACCTTCCACCTCTTCACTCCCATTGTAGAGAATGAGCCACATGTTTTAGTAAGATAAACGAAAAAAAATGGTTTACTTACATTTCAGTGCAGGCAGCAAATACTGAAAAGTAGTGTGAAGAAAAATACTTCTAAGTTACAATAAAATAAAAGTTGGTAGTCTTAGCTAACATGGTAGAAATAAGGAGCTTTAGCCATGCATGTCTAGTCAGCTTGGAGGCATGGTGGAAAGAGAGTGTGTCCTCACAGGCAGAAGGAAATATAAAGGATTGCCACCTTTGTTAGAGTTTCCATCCAGAGGAGGCAAAGGAAGTGACCACACACAGGGGATCCTCTCTAGGAAGTTCAAGAATTCTCTGTGCTTGTCTAGCAAAACATGCATTTGTGATTTGGCTGCAAACTCCACAAGGGGCTGCTAGGTTGAGAATGGCAGTTCAACCTTCTGATTGAGCCCAGGAGGAAAAGACCGCACTATCTTTCCAACCCCCTAGACTGAAAGCAGACTTGGTGGTCTAAGCCCAGAATTCCCAGCCTATCACCAAAACCAACCAATGATACAGTCCTCTAAATATAGAGCGGAACAGGTAATGTGAAGTGACAATTTCACATGAATCTCAGGATGGGGATAAAATGGAGATAGTAGACAGGTTTTAATGAGGATTCGTGAACGTTATACAACACAAACTTGGGTGTTAGATGCAGGGTTTTTTATGATTGATTTTTTTTGTACTGAATCCTTCTGGAATCTTGTACATATATACCAATAAGAGTTTGGGAATCTAAGAATCTGAATGAGAACCACATTTGAACATGGTGAGATCATTTCCCAACCATATATACGGTAAATGGTAAAGGAAGCAAGAGAAAGAAGAGAACATGTGGATATGGTAAGAAAAAAAACATATATAAGTGGATTCCTTCTTTTAGATTACGGCTAAAAGTGGGTCTTGAGTCTGAGAAAGTAGAAAGCTATTGTTGTGACCTTTCCTTGTTCTGTGTTTTGTTTGCTTCCAAGTAATAAATCTATATTGAATAATTTCATTTCTTGCAAGAAGATCTTAAAACTCTCACTCTCTCTCTTCTAGTATCTTCTGCAATATTTGCTTAAACAATGTATTTGGAACTGGATGTACAAACCCCCAAGCCAAATTATCCAAATTTTATTGAAATTTCCACTCTGAGAATTTCCATGGGTATTCTGGCTGAATGGGATTTCCCCTGTTTGCCTAGTATTTCACTTTCAGCAAAATTCTGTTGCCATTTATAGACATGTGTCAAACCCAAAATGAATGGTAATGGTGACATTTGAAGGACCAATATCCTGGGAAACTCTTCATCATCTTTAATGCAGACCCATTGATCCAATAGCAAAACCCAGCACATCAAGGTACTTGGGTCCTGACTCATTCATCTGTAATGTGATTCAATATGGCAGTGGATTCTGCACCAGTCTTGACTGCAATATTCTAAGTCTTTTGTAAAACAACCAGAACAGAAGATGAGAATTCACATATGTTATTTATTTTTATGGATTAGAGGTTTACTGTTATGTAATTCAGGCTAATTTAAAATAGATTTCATAATTATTATGGTGGCACTTTAATTATGTTTGCATTATCTTTTAGTGTGCTTTATTGTATATGGTGTCACTGTTTGATATTTTAATGTGTACTAATCTACAATTAATCTGAATAAAGGAAATGACGTTGAGTGACATATAGATACCGTCATGTTTTTCTATATAGAGTTGAATTCACAGTATAATATCAGTGCCTTCTGATTTAAGATCTGTGAATTAATTGAATTATTGTTCTCACTGATTGCATATATGGATGGAACATAAGCATAGTTACATAATACATGTATGTACAAAACTTACTTTTAAAAAAAGAAGCAAAAAGGAAATTATTGAGGAAGACCTTTCTACTCGACTATGGTAGGTTTTCTAGATCTAATTATTGTGTGGCTATTCCCTCCCCCCCACAGGTGGAATAAATGAAGACAACGGACACAGAGTTTTAGGTTAATGGGCGAAAATGGCCACAACTTTATTGATTACAGGAAAGAAGGGTATTGGCTTTAGGCATTGGCCCTAACCGACTATCCGGTCTGACCGGGAAGGGTTAAACACCAACAGGAGGAGCCACCCGAGATGCATATCCCTAGGCGCTCCCCGAGGGGTTACCGCTCAGGGGCGCGCTTTAGGCCCTAGCCTCCGTAGGTTTCGGACGAGGCGTCGCCCCTCGGAGTCCTTTAACGAACTACCCTTCAAGCATTGGGGGAGGTGATGGCGTTCCTCCCCCCCAACCTCATCTGCATGATAATACCCCGGCCAATGCCTACCGCCAAAACCGAGGGAGTTGTGACGATTTGCTACGAGGTAGGCGAAAAAACCAAGTGGCTCACAAAACCAGCCAATTAGCCAAATGGAAAAACTCCTACCAGGCCCCTTGCGGCGACCAGCCGAAGCCCATAGCAAGGTCAGTGGCAAAACCTAAAGGGCGGGTGGGTGGGAAACCGCGTCGTCTCCAGGGAAGAAAGGGGGCGAGCCAGGGGCTGCCCTGACCTTAAGTGGCCCTACGAAGGCTCGCCCCTGCCGCCAGCCGATTGGCTGGCACCACAGGGTATGCTAATTGGGGGAATCCCTGTCTCCCGCGAGGCTGACGCCAGCCTCGCGAGAGCGAGTGTGGGCGGGGTCGTGATCCCACAACCCCCCCTCCTCCTGAAGATCGGAAGGGGCATTGTACACATCCTTGAAAAAAGGCTCCTATACCAAGATTTTGAACATCATCATTATTCATTTTTATTGATTAATTAAATTTTGTTATTTACTAAATTGCGAGTGATTGATCATAGGAATATAGAAAGCTGTCTTTGACTGAATCAGACAATTGGTCCCTCTAGTTTAGTATTTTCTGCACTGATGGACAATTCCTCTTCAGGGTTTCAGGTAGGGCACATCCCTATCCCTCTGGAGAAGCCTGAGTTTGCATGCAAAGCAAACACTCTGTTCCTGAGCTACTGCCCACCCCTTAATGTTATCTTACAGTAACATTCTCTACCTGACTTGACAACTCTAACCATTCATTCTGATCTACGGATCCACATCCATTCAGATACTGTATTCATTTGTTCCATTTCTCGATGACAAAAATGCATTGAATTTAATGGATGTGGGTGGTTTACATGCAGAAAGAAGTATATATAGAGAGATGGATAAGTTTCCCCAACAAAATTGATGGATGTGGTTTTTCAGACTGGGTACTCTTTGGTAAATCAAAACGCATATTCAGAACAGGTTACCAAACTGAGGCACAAAGTTTTGGTTGAAAGCACAAACATGACTTCCAGGATCTTGAATCAAATACCTGATAAAGCCTAAGCATTTTTCCTTCCTTGTTTACTGTGCCTCTGTGGTACACACAGAAGACTACTAACTCTGATATAAATTGTGGAAATGTTATATGCTTGCAACGGAACAGTTACAGGGCATTTACTGTGCTATCTGAAAGCGGAGATTCCTCTGATGCTTTTGCTGATCTCGAAAAAGATCTATTATTACCAGTGTCTATATAACTTGAAAAATGGGAAATTTGTGTCTTAATGGGGAAAAAAGCTTCAAAGGATATCAAGCTTGCCTGAGACAGGCTGTTCTGTGCAGCAATGCCTTCATTTCCTGCTAAGATCATGCCATTCCTCCATGCTTTAAACAAACTGTGCAAAAAGTGGAAACTACCAAGATGTTATGATGAAACCCTGTTATCAAGATGAGTGTTGGTCACAGTTGGCCTTTAGATGTATTTGCCATCATCAGGATGGCTAGGGGGTGAGCATTTGCTAATACAGGCACTGCACTGAGCAGCCAACAAATCCTGTTAGAGTTGTTGTTATTATTATTATTATTATTATTATTATTATTATTATTAATCCTGCATACATTCACTTAAATGTGGGAAGTGTATGAGCACATACGATTCATCTTGTCACTCTGAAGAAAGCGCTGATACGTTCCTTCAAGCCTAATTACCAACGACAACATAGGATCTCATGGTCTTTGATTCAGATCACTGTTCTTCCCCACTTCCCATTTTTTTCCCCTGTTCCTATTTTACTTGAAATTAAAATAAACCCCCATCAAGAAGTTAAAGTGTAACTAGTAAGCCTGTCACATTCACACCCTGGAATAAAGAGGTGAAATACTTGTTGATCGCTGGAGATCAACAAAACTGGTCCCATTCTCTCACAGAGCCCAGGAGAGGGAGAACAGTCAACCCCATTTACCAGAAAAAAGACTGGGATTTGTATTTGGACAAAATCCAAAGCAACCCCCTCCAGTACATCTGAAGAAGCATCTCCACCCCCATCGTTCTACCTGGACACTGAGGCCCAGCACCGAGGGCCTTCTGGCGGTTCCCTCACTGCGAGAAGCCAAGTTACAGGGAACCAGGAAGAGAACCTTCTCGGTAGTGGCACCCGCCCTGTGGAACACCTTCCCACCAGATGTCAAAGAGAAGATCAACTACCAGACTTTTAGAAGACATCTGAAGGCAGCCCTATTTAGGGAAGCTTTAAATGTTTGATGTATTACGGTATTTTAATATTTTGTTGGAAGCTGCCCAGAGTGGCTGGGGAAGCCCAGCCAGACGGGCGGGGTATAAATAATAAATTTCTGACTGTGCAGAGAGAAGCAAGGAGGCAGTCAGGCAGGTGCAAGAGCTTGGAAGCCCAGCTGCACAGCTTGGTGTCCAGAGCATCTTCCTCAGGAACGCAGTGCTGGTCTGTGATTGAACTTCCTGAAGTCCAAAGCAGGTTGCCTTAGCTTGTCGTGTCTGGGCTGAGGCTGCCCTGAGCTGCTCCTTGGGTGGGATCTGCATGAGTTGTTTTTCCTTGGTGTGGGGAGAGAGAGAGAGAGACACGCCCCAGGATATGGGAAGCCATTTATTGCTTGTGCGCTCTTGTTCATATCAGATCATGAGGGTGGGGCTTTCTGCATTGCAGTGGTTTGGACCAGATGATTCAATGAACTTTTTGTTGACATTTCTATTCCACCTTAAGGAACAGACATGGGATTGTTATGTGTCACATGTCTGTTTACATTCCAGCACAGTATGCTGGGAACTTCCGTTGTGTATAGCTTTTGCTTTTTAGCTGTTCTCTCTGAGACGACATGAGAGAGAGATGACATGTTTCTTTGTCCTGATTTATGATTAATAAATCTGTAGTTGTAGTATCCTTCCACAAGCCTCAGGCCTATTCTGTGTGTGCAGTTCGATCTGCTGATAGTGTGCCCTGGCTTTGAAGCCCGGGTCGCTGATTTGTGTCGAAGCAGAAGTGATGGTTTTCGCAGCAGGACGGCTGGAAGGAGACGGCCCAGCCGGGGCTAGCCAGCTGGCCTCCCAGCCCTCTGCATGCCGACACTTTTAGCCCAAGGTCGGTGGGTCCATTTGCTGAGTAAAAATATTGGGTAAAGTTAGCTCCCAGATGGCGGGATGAAACAACACAATAATGGGCCTGAACCAGTGGCCTATAGTGACAATTTTGTGTTACTTAAATACAGTTCACACTTGGAATGTTTAGTGTTGTCACCTGTTGACTGTAGTCACCTGTATGAACATCAAATAAATTGTCAGCCTTTTGCAAGTCTTCTCTGTTAATAGGGCCACCTGTTGTAACAGATGGGAGAAATGACAGTGCCTTTCCATCTCTATATATTTTGAGTGCACCAGTAATCTCTGGCAACTCCATCACCAGGTTTGAGGATTTCAGCTTAAGATATTAGCTGCAACTAGAGGTGGAAACCTCAAAAGCCCTTTTCATTCTCCCTGTGACAATCTATAGTATAAAATGGAATAATTCCTCGTTAAGAACAAGCAAAGACACCTAATTGTGAAAATGTTACAGGAAGAGAAGAAGTTGTCGTTTTTTTCTTTAAGCAGGTATTTTATGCCAAACTCATGGCTGCCCTATATAAAATGTGGGCAGAATAACATAGGCTGATTTGTATATACATTTTTTCTCCACTTAGAATGCACAGTGAAATGCATAATGGACGCTTACCTGTCTTCCCAATGTAAAGGTTTCTGCCAGCAACCAATAGGGGGAAGAGCGAGGTGGCAGGAGGTCAGTGTGGTTCGGGCACTGTGGCGGGACCATCAGATGGGCTCTGCCATTTTGCTTGCATCACAACAACCTCCCATTGCTGTGCCCCTCTCAGTTACTAACAGCAACCTCTAGATTGGAAAGCCTGGTGAGCAATGCTGCCTCACCCCCTCTGCCTGTCAACCACTACATTGCAGCCACATTCACACCATACATTTAAAGCACTATAATGCCGCTATAAACAGCCATGGCTTCACCCAAAGAATTCAAGGAGCTGTTTTGTGATTTGTTAAGGATTCATTTATGTGTGAACATGAGAGAGGGTATCTTTATTTTCCATACAGCATGGGTAAACCTTCATTACCTATAATAATAATAAAGAAAAAAGTTGTAAGGGGGTACTAATAGCAGTTACAGATTCCTTTTACAGAAATATAATTACGGAAACACTGTAGACCTCGGAAAACATAGCCTCTAACCCCTATATGAAGAAGTGAAGCAAGAGATTATGGAAGACATGCACACTCCCTGGAAGTTGAAATACAGTGGTGCCCCGCAAGACGAACGCCTCGCAAGATGGAAAACCCGCTAGCCGAAAGGGTTTTCCGTTTTGGAGGCGCTTCGCAAAATGAATTTCCCTATGGGCTTGCTTCGCAAGACGAAAATGTCTTGCGAGTTCCTGCGGGGTTTTCCCCCTTTTCCCCCCCTTTTCCTAAGCCCTAAGCCGCTTATCAGCTGATCCGCTGATAAGCCGCTTATCAGTTGATCCGCTAAAAGCCGCTAAACCGCTAATAGCGCTAATCCGCTAAGCTGTCAATGGGCTTGCTTCGCAAGACGAAAAAACCGCTATACGAAGAGCCTCACGGAACGGATTAATTTTGGCTTGCGAGGCACCACTGTATGTAACTCAAATTCTCCAAGCAACTCTGAAATCATGGAGAGCAACCATGGGGGAATTTCCAGAGATGCTGTTTATTTGCACAAAATGTGGTTGTTATCTTTCACTTTTCTACTTGGGAAAAAAAACCCTAATAAGTATCATATAACATCCATGCAAACGTATCAAGATGACATGTTTTGATAAATAGATGGCATTGTATAACTTCCACATACATTTCCTGTGGGCACATCTGCATGAATATTCAATAAAAAGCCATCCCAGAAGCTTCCCCACTCAGTTTTGAAGCAATCTGATTCAGTAGAAGACTACTTCCTATGTTTGTAACGTTTCTGTTGGCCTAGAATTCTCTTATGGGATTTTGGGAATTTTAGTCATCCGCACTCTTTTTTAAAAATAGGAGCCAACTTCAGTGTCCGTCTTTCTGGTATAAACTGGCTGATTACTGCCCCAATCCCACAAAGGAGATATAGCTGCAGAAAGAGATTTCAGCATGGGTTTCTCAAAAACAAGCCATGCCAAATGAACTCCATTTCTTTCTTTGATAGAGTAACAAGCTTGGTGGATCAGGGGAATGCTGTGGACATAGTGTATCTTGACTTCAGTAAAGTTTTGGGCAAAATCCCCCCTGATATTCTTGTGAAGAAGCTGGTAAAATGTGGACAGGATGAGTTTACTGTTAGATGGGTTTGCAGCTGGTTGGTTGACCGTACACAGTGAAGTGCTCACTCATGGTTCCTCCTCATCCTGGAAGAAAGTGACAAGTGAGGTTCAACAGGGTTCTTTCCCGGGCCGGTGTTCTTCAATGTCTATAAATTACTTGGATTAAAGAACTAAGAGGATGTTCATCCAATTTGCAGATGATACCAAACTGGGAGGGGTAGCTAATGCAGTAGAATACAGAGTCAGGATTCAATTTGACCTTAACAGACTGGAGAACTGAGCCCAAATGAACAAAATGAATTTCAATAGGGACACATGTCAGGTTCTACACTTAAACAGGAATAACCAGCAAAGAGAGGGTGAAAAACTTTCTGCATCCACTTTCTCCTGTCCCTCAAGCATAATTTTAACATTACTATCACGTCTCACCCTTACTAGTCATTTTTCTAGGCTATAAATGCCCCCCACCATCACCCCACAACATTGGAACCTTTTCTCATGGAAGAATTGCTGCAGCGCCTTGATCATTTTGTTTGCCTTTTTCTGACCTTTTCATGCTATAAAAATGATGATTGATCATTTGACATTTGATTGATCAAATGAAACAATTGATGATTGTTAATGAAATCAAAATGGTGCATGTACTAAAGTGCACAGTGTACATTTTTCATAGGAGTGGGATTATATGCACATTCCTTCCTATTAATTTTTTTGTAGCTCTCTTATTACACCAGGCTGAAGGGTCTTTGGTGAATTCTGGCTCGTGGAATGTGAAGAGGTGTGCACAGATGTGGGAGCCCCAGAGGACTGTGGCACCAGGTGTCAGGTTCAGTTAACTACATGCAAATGAGTTTCCAAGGTAGCTCTAAGGCCTTTTGGAAGAAGGGGAGAAAACAAACAAACCCCAACCGGATAGCAAGATGATACGGCAAGGATATAAGAAGTGATAACGCGTGTGGTTGTTTTTAACCAACATACAGGTCTGAAAATTCTGCTGAATGGAACAGGAAAGGAGATTTATTTCCTATTAAAGAAACTAACACTTGTTGATTATCAAAGTAAGGCAAAACTCCAAATATGTCTTCATGACAAATAGAAAGGGGAGGGTGTGGATTAAATAGGTATCATAGTATTCAGAACTCACCTGCGTGATTCACATTGTTATTAGTAACGGTGGAGGATTTCAGAAATAGACAGGGCTTTATGGGAATCATATAATAAATAATAATAATAATAATAATAATAATAATAATAATAATAATAATAATACCCTGCCCACTCTGGGCAGCTTCCAAAAAATATTAAAATACAATAATTAATCAGATATTAAAATCTTCCCTAAACAGGGCTGCCTTCAGATGTCTTCTAAAAGTCAGATAGTTGTTTATTTCTTTGACATCTGATGGGAAGGCATTCCACAGGGTGGGTGCCACTACCGAGAAGGCCCTCTGCCTGGTTCCCTGTAGCTTCACTTCTCGCAGTGAGGGAGTCACCAGAAGGCCCTTGGTGCTGGACCTCAGCGTCTGGGCAGAAAGATGGGGGTGGAGACGCTCCTTCAGGTATATTGGACCGAGGCTGTTTAGGGCTTTAAAGGTCAGCACCAACACTTTGAATTGTGCCTGGAAACATACTGGGAGCCAATGTAGGTCTTTCAGAACCAGTGTTATATGGCCTCGGTGGCCACTCCCAGTCACCAGTCTAGCTGCCGCATTCTGGATTAGTTGTAGTTTCCAGGTCACCTTCAAAGGTAGCCCTACACAGAGTGCATTGCAGTAGTCCAAGCAGGAGATAACTAGAGCATGTACCACTCTGGTGAGACAGTCCATGGGCAGGCAGGGTTTCAGCCTGCATTCCAGTTGGAGCTGCCCTGGACACAGACTTGACCTGCGCCTCCATGGACAGCTATGAGTCCAAAATAATGGGAACCAAGCGTCACATAGTATTTTAGGTTAGTACATAAATTAGGGTTGTCATATGTCCAGACCTTGCTGGGATTTGGCTGTCAGAAACAGTGTCCGGGAGGAAATCGCTTAAATGTCCAGGGAAAACTGGACATATGACAACCTATGTTGGCAGCTCAACAACTTTTGAGTCTGGATTTTCACTTTTTAAAATATGGGAACCTTATCATAAATGGAACAGTGCCAAGAATACATAATACTATTTTAATAATTTCAGATTACATTTTAAAGGAGATTATTGTGTGTGCAGGTGTCCAACAGGTTGCTAGTCCTATATACCCTCATTTGCATGTCTGCATTCAGAGAGAGAAATATCAAAGAAGAAGAGAAGCGCTGCTCCTCTATTAGCTGACAATTATAGTTTGAGAGACCAATAAGCCCAAGAACACCATGTTCTCCTTTAGGGAAAACAGTCATCTGTGTTGTTTACAGTGTTGGCCCAACAAAGAGAAGTGAAAGCAAAACTAGGAATCAAAGTCTACCATGACTTAATCATGACTGGCTGTAGGATTTATTCTCATGTGCAGCTGGATACATTTTGTGCACAGAAAATATGCCAAGTGAAATAAGTTTTTGTGCAGCTGGGCAAATGGGATTTAATAAGGAGCTAGGTGGTTTCTTTAAAGAGAGATGAGAAAATGAAGGTGAATACTGGTTCCTTTTAAATATTGATATTAAGTGCATATTATGGGACTAATTACTGGACTGGCCAAAGGAATTTATTGACTCATATTGAACTCTACTTAAACAGTATATGTAGCTATACAATCATTACCTACCAGTACAAAGCAAAGAGAATATTGCACAGTGGTGCCATGGTGCGTTCTCTCACAATACGCTGAGCATGTTAAAATTTATTCTGCCGTAGTAAAGGCTGTGAATTCAGCTTTGTAGTTATGCTTTGTGTGGAAAAGGAGTCTCAGTACCAAATTATAGCTTAAGGAAAGGAGATAATATCTTCTCCCTAATAATTGGGAGCATTCTCCTTACTCCCCCATTCTTTTCAAGGCATCTCTATTTTTCTTGCTCCTTCTCTGTTTTTATTATTATTATTATTTGCCCAAATTTCCAATTTTTTCTTCTTTCTCCTCCCCCTTCCCTTCCTTTTTCTGTCTCTTTCTCTGTTAGTTCTGATTTTGTCCTTCTTTCAAGTTGTTTTGGTTACAAAATGTTCAGGGGCAGGCATTGTGCTGGCTGCTTGTGCAGCTGGGGGGGCAGGGCTTAGAGTGAACCCTGATTGGTTGGGCCTAATTTGGGATCACAGTCTGAATCACTGATCTTACCATATTGTAGGGAAAAGAGGAGCCATGTCTTTAAGCAGTTTAACATAATTACATATTTATAGGTAATGTAGATCGTTTGAAAGAAACTTGGCTTTTTTCCTCCCCCGATTTTGCTGCGCTGCATGTTGTGTAAGAAAAACTCAACAATACACCAGTCCAAATGCTGATTTACTGTTCAGTCTAGGCCTGCAATACACTTTCCATAGCATGAGCACAGATTCATGGAGAGGCAGCGTGGTACAGTGGTTAGAATGCTAGACGAAGACCTGGGTGGGAGAGCAGGGCTAAAATCCTCATTAAGCCACAGAACAAACTGAATAGCTTTGGGTTACTCACTGTCTCTCGG
The DNA here is from genome assembly GCF_964252035.2 of Podarcis erhardii. NCBI lineage: Eukaryota > Metazoa > Chordata > Lepidosauria > Squamata > Lacertidae > Podarcis > Podarcis erhardii. Next base: position 23,975,534 of record NC_138512.1, on the reverse strand, counting down.
CCTAATTTACCTCATAGGGTTGTTGTGAGATAAAACAGTGAGGTGGAGACCCATTCATGCCACCTTGAGGTCTTTGGAAGAATGGTGGAGTATAAATGAAACAACGACAACAACACTAAATGCCTAGGTGAGGTGATGACCGAGGTTCAGTGGCACACCAGACTCATAAAACACCACATGGCAACATTTCCACATGTCAATTGAACCACAAGCACTTGGAGTGTATTCTAGATCCACCGTTTGGGAAACCAATCCATTCGAAAAATGGACTACGTAAGAAAGGGAAGACAAATTAGATACTGAATATTGTCATGGAGTGGTCCTGGCCCTATAGCCAGAGCCATTTCCATGCCTGGTTTGCTTGTCCGCTTTAATCAGTCTCTGCTGGCTGTGGATGAATAACAACGAACCAGGAATGGAGGAAGAGAGACTGCTGAAAGAGCAGCCTTGTGGAGAAGTTTCCCAGAGTCTGACTAGCCCAGCCAGGTGATTGGCACAGTGCTCTCTTTAACAAGGGTAAAGCCAGTATGGGTCACTTGCTCCTTATGGAAGGTTACATTCAGTGCTCATTCAGAGCTGTGTAAATCCAGGTTAACATCCAAAGTCCATAGGTCAGCTACAGATTTTTATGGTTGCACAACGGAATAATATGCAGCCACAGGTGGGACCAGCAGCAAAGTCTTGCAGTGGGAAGTGCTCCTGTTCAGGATTCCAGGCAGCCACACTTTCTTAAGGATACTCCACTCCATTCTCCCTGCTCCCCCCTGCCTCAACATTTAGCCAGCATTCTGTGGTCACTGAGTCTGACCAATCCCCAATGGATTATTTCTTTGGCTTCATCTCCCCTTTAGGTAAAAGTAAAGGGACCCCTGACCATTAAGCCCAGGTGCGGACGACTGTAGGGTTGCGGCGCTCATCTCACTTTACTGGCTGAGGGAGCCGGCGTACAGCTTCCAGGTCATGTGGCCAGCATGACTAAGCCGCTTCTGGTGAACCAGAGCAGTGCACGGAAACGCAGTTTACCTATTTATCTACTTGCACTTTGATGTGTTTTCGAACTGCTAGGGTGGCAGGAGCAGGGACCGAACAACGGGAGCTCACCCCGTCGTGGGGATTCGAACCACCGACCTTCTGATCAGCAAGCCCTAAGCTCTGTGGTTTAAGCCACAGCGCCACCCGCATCCATCATCCCCCTTTAGCTTTGTTCTAAACCATTTTATATTTTTTGTACCTCAGGTTTCTGCCAATCCTGTTAATATCTCCCTCTTGTGCGTGAGTGGAGATAAAGAAGGAGAACGTGTTTGCCGTTGGTTTGCTATTGCTCTTTTATGAGTGACATTAATAAGACTAGAGGATGTCTGTGAAACATTCCATATCCCTCAACTGTCCTGTTTAAATTGGCACATCCCATTTTTGGGCTCTCAAAACACATGAGATCACGACACCCAAAAATGTGACTCTTGTACAGGTCGTATGACTGACAGCCTGGAAGATGTGTGGACCGGTTTTTGCTGCAACGTGTTGGAGTGTATGGCAATTTGGTCCATTTCATTTGTCCATTGATGTGTATGAGATTTTGGAAATTGTTTGGAAATTAGAAAAATCAAGCAATCTCTATCACCACGGCAGAACCATTGTTTGCTACTTTTGTAAACTTAGCGTTTGTAAACGTATTCACATACACACCATATGTATTTTGGAACTCAAGTTTTCTAAGTGGTGTTCATTCCAGGCATTGACTGGTTGAGGTAGAGAGAGCCTTCTGGATGGAACCAATTAACCTCATGTCTTGTTGTCTGAGAGGGGTTCTATGGAAGATCACCATACATGGCTTGAAAACGGTCGGTGGGCAATAGCTGGTACTCACCTCCCGATGCTGTTGTACTCAATTTGCTACATACAAGACAGGCTAAGTGCTCCAATGTATGTATTCAAAATGGTGAGACTTTAGGGAATAATTCATAAACAGTAATTTAATTAGAAGCAATCGTTTTACTTTTCAGCTTCAAAAGGTTTTGACATTTGGTATGGCCTCGACTAAATAATTTAACTTCTGTAGTTAGAGAACTGAACTCTCCTGAAAAGAGGATTATTTCTGCCTACTGTAGTACAATCCAGCATGACAAGACATTGGAGGGAGGCTATTTGTGTGCCATATGCTGTTACCTTAAAACGGATGCACCAGTCACAGCTTCTGGAAAGCAAAGAGCTTCAGGCATGGTATGAAAAATCATTTCAGTCAAAGGGTATTTCACTTCTAAAATTTAGCATATTTCTCCCCAAAGTAGTGACACCATGAAAGTTGGATCTGTTTCATTTGACAACGCCCTATCATGCAGCTATTGCCAGGAGCGTTTTCTGTAGCTTTTATAATAAAAGAATATCACTCTGGCATTTTCCAGTTATTCTTGATGCTAAAAAATTGAGAAGTAGAGAGAATGCTATGAGCCATGAAGGCCCTAGAATGAAAGGCAGAAACATTTGTTTTCTGTGAGCAAGGATAAATAAATAAATAAAATTGGTTGCCCCAGCCACTCTGTGCGGCTCTCAACAAAATATTAAAAACACAGTGAAACATCAACAATTAAAAGCTTCCCTGAACAGGGCTGCCTTCAGATGTCTTCTAAAAGTCAAATAGTTGTTATCTGTTTGACATCTGATGGGAAGACATTCCACAGGGTAGGTGTCACTACTGAGAAGGTCCTCTGCCTGGTTCCCTATAGCTTCACATCTCGCAGTGAGGGAAACGCCAGAAGGCCCAGCCTTTCTAACCAATCTTTCTAGGCACCTAGATTTTAGTGCAGTGAGCTTTCCCAACTGGGAGCTCTGCAGATGTTTTGGACTACAACCTTCATCAGTGCTGGCCAGCATCACCAATGATCAGGGATGTGGTCCAACAGTATCTGGGTGGTCACAGGTTCCCTAGTCTTGTTCTAAAGCAGCTTCCCCCAACTTAGTGTCCTTCAGATGTTGTTGGACTTCCATCATCCTTAACCAATGGCCATGCTGATTGGAGCTGATGGGGGTTCAAGTCCAACAATGTCTGGAGGACACCAGACTGGGGAAAGTTGCTGAGTTCTAGTATCATATGAAAGGGGGAATGCTCCCTTCTTATCCACTTTCTCCACACCAGACATTAGATGGCAGACCAAAATGTGACTTTGGTGAGACTTCACCCATTTGTCAGTGTGACAGATCCAAACTCTCAAACTATCCCATCCATTTAAAAAAACACAATTATATTTGGTTTCTAAAAATTGCCATGCAGCACTAGGCAGTTTCCGCCAGTACACTAAAATAGGAGAAACTGCTTGCAAAAATGTGTTTATTAGGCCAAATTGGACTAAAATGCTGAATAATTTTCACGAGGCTTAAAAAACAATAACACATAAATTTCTGCAGAACTATAGAAAATTGCATTTAAGATTGTAAAAATGAGAAACTAAGAGACCTAAAATTGGCAGATCCTTCCATCTGTACTGGAGCTTCAGGTTCTCCATCCATGGGGGACAAAGACCTCACAGCGTTTTTTGGGCAGCAACTGAGAACTCTAATACATTAAACTTCTAATGAAGAAAAGGATTTTGTTATGTGAGAACTTCAAATTGTTTTTAGCTGTGAACTGTTATAATAAAGAGCAGTACATTTCTAGTCTGATTTCACAACTGAACTGTACAGTGAAACTCTTCTTGTTTCGAAGCACCTCTAGTCCTGTTTCTCCCATAAGCATACAAGTTTGCTATCTCAATGCAAGCATATAGCAGCCAATAAAAATGAGCAAAAAATACAGCTTACCATTGCCTCATGAAGATTACTGCATTTTATTTTAGAAGTTTAGAACATCCCGAGGGAGGCCAGGCCCATGTATTAGTGTCATATTTTAAAACACTGCCCATGTCTATGTATTCAAATTGTGTCAGATTCCCCTTCCAGATAGAGATTTATTCCCAAAATGCCATTCAATCTCTCCTCCCCCCCCCCAGTTCTTATCTTAATAACTTTAAATGGGATTAGTACAAACTGTATCACATTTATCTGTAGAATAGAAAAAGGAATGGGAAGGGAGGCATCCTGAGATACCTTCTTCATTTTAATGGCTCTTCTTATGTTTCTGATCTCACATGAGAGCATTTCATTCTTACATCTTCATCCTCTAAACCAATTCTCTAGCCTGGGAGCCAGGATCAGGTGCAAGAGTTCCTCCATTGGCAAGAGGTTGCAACACACATGCTGCCAGTACCTGGCCCCAAACCCAAAACTGATGTTGGCAAGGGCAGTTGCATCATGCCAGCTGGAGCCTGGGTGGAAGGCAGTGGCCTGGTCCTCAGACTGCCAGCTTCACAGGAGAGCTGGAACAACACAGACAGTTCTGAGTCCTCAAGCAAGACCACTGCCATCCTAGCCAGTCTGAGAATGAAGATAATAGCTATTCTGCGGCACATTACTATTTATACCCTAGCCAAAGCATGAAGAGAGGATTTATATGGGTAGACATCTCCTTCTAGGAAGTCACTGGCTCAGTTCCCCAATTCTACATCTTTGACATTATTTGTCTGTGGAAGAAGACCATGCCAAAGGCTCATCTAATCCAGAATTCTAGACTCAAAGTGGACAACCAAATGGGAAGTCTATAAGCATGACCTGAGTGCAAAAACACTCTCCCTCCTGGCAATTCCCAGCCCTCTGGTATTCAGAAGCAGGGCCGGCCCACCTATGAGGCAAGGTGAGGCATGAAATATCTTAGTCTGGCACTGTTCAGAGGCATGCTGTCTCAAGACAATGGCAAGCCACGCTGTCTGTCCATTTTTATTGACTGATGTATGCTCACATTGTTAGCCCTTCACTGATATCACCTCCAGCTCATTCCTGTTCGTTCTCACTTCCCTTATAGCCAATGAACTGCAGTAGTTCACTGCCCTGAAGTTCCACCACCACCTGTAATTGCCTGTCTGTTCCTTTAGACTCCTGCGCACATTTATTTGAGATGAGCTTCAACCTCAGTGGGACTTACTTTAAAGTTGATATGCATGGGACCAGACTGTCACTCCTCTCACTTACTTTCCCTAAAGCAACTCCTTGACAACCCACTTGGGATGGGTACACGAACGCGATGAGAAGAGATGTAGCTGCTGTAACCATCACAACATAAATGGGAATGATTAAAGAGCAAGCCTTTCATATTGGAGAACATGATGGTCTTAATTACCTACTTCTTGTTTAGTTCAGGGATTGAAGCAAGCCGTCTGAGTGCTACGGAAATGGCAGAGCTGGTGCAGTGAGGTCACAAAGGTCCAAAATAAATGTAACAGGAGATCCATGCTTTTTGAAGACCGATAGCAGGGAAGTCTGAATCTAATCAGGATGGTCGAATTGAGGGAGTGGGAACTCTTCTCTGCATACCAACAGTTCTGGACTCAGTGGGGTCCTCTAACCCGGACAAGGCAGGACATGCAAACTGAGGATTCTCTTTAGGTTGCCCTGATCTTGAATACTCTATGCAAAGTTGAAATGGTTAGGGCAGTGTCCCTCTCCTGGGCTTAGGGCCCTGGAAAATGCCTAACTTGCGACTCTCTGGAAACTGCACTATGCAGTCATTTGAGCTGCTATTTGTTTATCCTGGTAGGCCAAACACCTAACAAGGGCAAATTGCATCTGGGGGGAGAGATTTTCAGTGAGAATACGGCATGTGGAGAAGGACTTAAACCTTACCCCCATGCAGAAACACACAAGCACACACACACTGCTGCAGCCCTGATCGTATTCCACATTTCCACTTTGACATGACTGCTGTTAAAAACTGACATCCAATGACAGCTTTCTCATTGTCATGTCTATCTGACAGCTAAGAGCATGAGCTGGGCAGATCTTGGTTCAAATTGCACCAAGAGCCATGAGTTCAGTAGTTGTCCATGAATCTATCTACAGTCATACCTTGGATCCCAAATGCTCTGGAACTCGGACGTTTTGGCTCCCGAACACTACAAACCTGGAAATGATCGTTCTGGTTTGTGAACGTTCTTTTGGAAGCTGAATGTCCAATGGCTTCTGATTGGCTGCAGGAGCTTCCTGCAGAAGCCGTGATTTGGTTTTCAAATGTTTTGGAAGTCGAACGGACTTCCGGAATGGATTCCGTTTGACTTCCAAGTTACGACTGTATATTCATTCAGAAATAAGCACCACTTTATCACTGTAAGAGTGCATAGGATTGCAACCACATGGTCCACAAACCATGTGCACATGAAAGCTTATACTGAGAACAAACTTAGTTGGTCTCTAAGCTGCTACTGGACAATTTTTTTCTTTTTAAATCTTTTTCAAGATTTTTATTTATTTATTTCGACCACCGCAGACCAACACGGCTACCTACCTGAATCTAGAAATGTGAAGTTTTGTTTCATTGGTGCATTGGAGTGGGGTGGGGAAGAACTATGATTGTTCTCAGGTTCTCAGGTTCATACCACTGGTGGGTTTTCCCGAATGCTAACTGCCATGCAGGGGGTGATTTTCACTGATATCTAATCGCTAATCACGTAATTGACAAGCCCTTGTTTAAAGCAAAGGCTGCATTCATGCGACAGTTTATTCCACTTTCCCAACATTTCCCTGTTTATTTCGACGCACACAAAAAGCCACTTTTAGAACAGAGTGCAAATTGAGATCTCATCTCTGTGTTATTTGGTTCCAAAGGGTGGGGGATCCTTAAACCAGAAAACTACAGGAGTAAAGTGATGAAATTTGTGGTGGTAGATCACCATAGAATACTTTCCTGCTGTTTTCATGGGGGAATGAATCACGGGGGAGCAGAAACATGCATGTCTAGGAAGGGTGGGGCAGTTGCAACATTTTCCATTGATATTTGTTGTCGTGTCACACCACACCCACTGTTGCGAATGAAATTGAGCACAACCTGCCAGTATGTCATTCAAAGCCACCATTCCATAACAAAACAGGTACTGCAGTGTGAAAGGAACATTAAAAAGGGGGACAAAAGTGCTTGCATTGCAAGCAGTAAAACTAACACAGCTTTCCCCATGTCTGAATGTACCCAATATCTCAGTGCTAGTTCCTTCGTCCCCTCAGATAATAACATTGGTCTACCATACATGAATGCTAGATAATATTTGCAAAGTGTTCTGAAACCCTGAAATGCACTACCTAATTTATGTTGACAATGAGAAGGCTGCATTCCACCCATTGAGGAAAGCTAATATTTCCCTTCCATCTAAACTCTCTTAAAGCCATTTAAATATACAAGCAACCTAGTGTGAGGCAAGCGTTAATTAATCCAAAATGTATTTAGGCTGCCAGTGTCTACTACCTTCGGTTCCTCCCCAAGCAAGTTAGCAGGCAGAATACGAATTCGTGTAGTAACCTACCCAGTTGGGATTACCTACAGGCAGCTTTACCTATTTCAGGTGACATTTACATCCCTAGTACAGGGGCACCTCTGTCAGTTATTATGTATGAAATGTTATGGTTTCAAAAATATATCCTCACATCTCCCATCCCGGCACATATGGATCAGTTGAGGGATTGAACAAAAGGCTACATTAGCATTTCGCTCAAGAGAACGCTACCTTGAGAAAATGCAGAAGAGAGAGAGAGAGAGAGAGAGAGAACACGAGAGCAAGAGAGTGCGAAGTGGACCGGGATACCTTCAATGGCATAACATTATAGACTGCAAATAAATCATTTTGATTGGGGGAACAGTGATAGATAGTGGATTACTTGACTGGACACATTTCTCTAGGGTACACCCCTCCCCAACACCAAAAGAGCTGACCTAGTTGCTGGTACAGTCAGTTTCCACAGAAACTGGCAATTACTTCTTTCCCCCAGAGTTCTTGCGCCACTCTGAATGTCAAAATTGTTTTAACCATTTTTACATGTGCGATTGTTTTACATATGCTGTTACTGTACTGTGAAGTTATTAATTAATTGAATTTATACACCGCCCTATATCTGCAGGTCTTGGGGCAGTTCACAAGATAAAATATAAAAACACAAAATACATATCAAAATAAAAATGAAAGCAATCCAATAGTGCCTCCCCATAAACAACAACAACACCACATTTTAAAACACATTGGATATTAATCAGCCAAAGGCCTGTTTAAAGAGGTACACTTTTGCCTGGCTCCTAAAGGTATATAATGAAAGCACCAGCCAATCCTCACAGGCAAGAGCATTCCACAAATGGGAGCCACTGCAGAAAAGTCCCCTTTCACATGGAGGTATTCAGAAGATGATCTCAGTGTCTGGATAGGTTCATATGGAAAGAGGTATTGCAATCCTGAGCTGTTGGCTTCAAGATGTTTCATAGGAAGCAATTCATAAATGAAATTAGTAAAGATAAGAATGATACCATCCAGCGGCATGATAATGATAATGCTTCATGCCTCTGGACTTACATGGCTATTGGCCTACAGCTGGAGGGTTAAGGCCCCGACATGGGCTGTGCCATCATTTAACCTCCATCCAGTCTTGAAGAGGGAAACCACCCTAATGGTTTTCAGGGTCCATTTTATGCCCCCAATAAGATTTCCAATGCATAGTGCAGTAGAAGGTAGACCTCGGGTAATATCTGTCTGGGTGTAAGATGACATGCGCTGCCAATACCCAAACACTGAGAGCCAGAATACACCTTATTCAGAGGAAGTAGATTTTTTTTCTGGGCAGTAAATGTTTTCCCCAGCCCCTGCATACGAAAAAAAAAATCTGTTCCTTTAATAAGCTATTGTTTTTCTTTTCAATTACAAAAAAAAATACAAATTAAATTAAAAACTATCTTTTAAAGTAAGCATGTGCTGAAAATATTGCAAACTGTCAAGAAAAAAAACTGAGAACTAGCATCAACTAACACAGTTTTGCAAGGGAGTTTCCCCAGTGGGTTCCGCAGACCCATTAAGAGGCACAGAAACATCTCCGCAGCATTCCACCTCTCACCTGAAATTCAGGTTCACTTTCATTCCTCCCCTTCTAGCTGCTCCAGTCTCTCCCCTAGAAGCAAGCCCACCTACAGCCAATCCCTCACGGGACGAGCCCTCTCCCTTGTCACACCCTGAAGTGTCCCTGGTGTGACTCACCTTTCTGCAACCTAAAGGGATGACCTCAGAAGCTGTCCCACCAATGGCAGCCTTCAAATCAATTTATCCCACACCCTGCACCCCAGAAACCAGCTTCAGCTGTGGCAAGATTCTTGAGGAACAATGCTAGATGGCTGAACTTCCTGGCTCCTCCAACAAGACGCTTTTCTCCAGAAAAAGAGAGCTGAGGAGGCTCTCCCAATCATAAATAAGTCCTCCTATTGCTACTTGCTTGTTCTCTCAGCCAAATAAACAGGCTATTTATTTATGATTTTTTAATTATTATTTTTTAAAAGTGGGTCTGTGAATTAGGCTGAAGTTGTAGGTTGGCTCCTGGCTTGAACAAGCTGAAGACCACTGCACTATAATCACACAGGGACCACTCTGCATAGTTCTGAATCTTTTCTGACCTTATTGGTGCACAGAGCTTTTCTGCCACTGAGCAAAGAATCCCATTTAGGTAACATGGCTGATAAGGAGGGCAGGAAAGGGAAGCACAATGGACGATGCAATGGAGTTGTTCCCACTGTGGGAGAAGCTTGAACATTAAGAGGTCCCACCAAGATGAGCAGCGATTGTAGTCAATGAAAATGTTGATTGAGGCATCTTTATTACTATTATTACTGCATATGCTCTTTCCTTTCAAATCCTCAGGTCTTAAGAAAAGGAGCTTATTGAATTCACAGTAAAGCTAAACTGCCTACCTGCCATGTGCTTCCACTGAATTTATAAACATGCAACAAGATTACTGAAATGCAGTTTCCCTCCTATCATTATTTTTATTCCCTTCTTGACTTCCAGGTTATTGCTCTTTCTATTTCTTTGTCAAATGGGAATCATTTGCCTGCGTGTTCTGTAGAAACCAGGGTAAGGAAGATGTATTTCTTCCAAACAGCAAAAGCTCATCTTTTCTGTTGTGTAATGAACTCAAAACCATGCCTACAAAAATCGTCCATCCTGGGGGATCGCACAGATAACTCTGGGTTCGGGCTGCAAGTTATTTCCGTGCGATTGGAGCATGATTTATGCATTTCACCTCTTTAGCGCAAACACCACACACCCTAATTGAAAGCTGAAAAATGGATCCCATCCTCCTGCCAAGACAAGTAAATGCCCCTTTGTGTAGGAGGCAACTTCCATTGCGGGAAGATTGTCCTGGTAAGTTGCAGGTAAACATCTTTGGTAAGAAAAATACAAACTGTACTGCTGGTGAGCTGAGAGTTAATGGACATGTTCAGACATCATAATAAGATTATAGTTTAAAGGTAAAGGTAAAGGTACCCCTGCCCGTACGGGCCAGTCTTGACAGACTCTAGGGTTGTGCGCTCATCTCACTCTATAGGCCGGGAGCCAGCGCTGTCCGCAGACACTTCCGGGTCACGTGGCCAGCGTGGCAAGCTGCATCTGGCGAGCCAGCGCAGCACACGGAATGCCGTTTACCTTCCCGCTGGTAAGCGGTCCCTATTTATCTACTTGCACCCGGGGGTGCTTTCGAACTGCTAGGTTGGCAGGCGCTGGGACCAAACGACAGGAGCCCCCCCCCCCCCGGCGGGGATACGAACCGCCGACCATGCAATCGGCAAGTCCTAGGCGCTGAGGTTTTACCCACAGCACCACCCGCGCCCCTGAGAAGATTATAGAGAAGATTATAGTTTACCATGCACAAACTCAGTATGCCTGCATTGCTACTCCCCACTAGCAGCAAGAGAAACAAACCACAATCCTTGTTCTTGGCCTACTCATCATGGTTCGAGAGAAACAACCAACAACACATGGTTTAGACATAATGTTAAGCCAAATTTTTGGAAGAAGCAAAGACCACCTGTGTCAAAGCAATGATTCTTCAACATCAACTTTGTTGGACTGGTCATGTTGTTCGAATGCCTGATTATCGTCTTCCAAAGCAACTACTCTATTCCAAACTTAACAATGGAAAGTGTAATGCTGGTGGTCAACAAAAGAGGCTTAAAGTTTCTCTCAAGGCAAATGTTTTAAAATGTAGTAGAAACACTGACAACTGAGAAACACTGGCCTGCGAGCGCTCCAATTGGAGAACAGCCTTTACCAAAGGTGTCATGGGTTTAGAAGACGCTCAAACTCAGGACAAAAGGGAGAAACATGCTAAGAGGAAGACACGCTTGGCAAACCCTCACCACGATCAACTCCTTCCCAGAAAACCTTTGTCCCCACTGTGGAAGGACGTGTGGATCCAGAACTGGCCTCCACAGTCACTTACGGACTCACTGTTAAAACCATGTTTATGGAAGACAATCTTCCTCAGCTATGAGTAATCGCCAAAGAAGAAGTAGCAGCCAGATTTATTTCTCCCTAGCACTAGTGAAGAGGACCAAAGTGGGTGTGAGCAGCTCACACAAGGGAAACAACTGTGGTTTGCCCTGACATCTGAATGCTGCCAATACTGTGGTACCTTGGGTTAGGAACTTAATTCAGTCCGGAGGTTCGTTCTTAATCTGAAACTGTTCTTAACCTGAGGTACCACTTTAGTTAATGGGACCTCCCGCTGCCGCGCAATTTCTGTTCTCATCCTGAAGTAAAGTTCTAAACCCGAGGTACTACTACCAGGTTAGCGGAGTCTGTAACCTGAAGTGTTCGTAACCCGAAGCATTTGTAACCAAAGGTACTACTATATTTAAATGAGGGACTACCTGCCTCCTAGGTGTGCGAATAAGAAGCTCTTCCGATTGTTAAGATGGCTGCTGAAGTAATTGTAGTCAGAGGGAAAGCAATTTGGGGACAGAGGTGGTTACAGGGGATCATGAATGGTGCAGGCTCACTGGGCGCAGAGTTTTGGGGTGCCTGAGCAGGCACCGCCACTATGACAGCCAATGGAAGGTGAGAGGCAGGAGGAAGCTGGATTCTGACATCACACAGGATGTCACTGAAGTCTGAGACCCCAAGGTCCACCACAGCTGGGGGTGAGACAGGTTGAAAAAAAATTAAACCAGCTTGTTGAGTTTTGAAAAGTCCCCTTACTGGGAGTCTTGATGATGCTTTTGCATGTTGGGATTTTTTAAAAAATAAACTGAACTTTTTATAAAGTTGTTCTATGAATTAATGTTTACATTTTACTGAAATGTTGGTATTATTTGGACATTGTTATGTTATTGATTTTTTTTAAAATCAAAATGTTCATTTAAATTTGTTTTTATGCACTTGTTACCTTACTTCGTATCTTGTCAAGTTGCCATGAATATAGTACCCCCCCTCCCTGCAGTTTTTATCTTACTTTGTATATTGTGAAGTGTCTTGGACAATTTTTGTGTGTGGAGAAGGGCATATCATTCAAAGTTTTATCTAATGTAATTCTACCCTGCTGGGGCTCAACTCCACATGAGACAGAGCTCGAAGGCAATCTTCTCCTCAGGCAAGGAATTTATACAAAATCACTTGTGTGTAGGGTTGTGCGTTAGAGTCTGATAAATCCTGACCCAAAGCGGTCTGCTTTGGAAAGATTTGTGCATTGTCCAAATGGAATCATGATCCCTCCAAAGGGGTCTGAACCAAACCACAGGCAACCAAAGTGATTTAAGGTACTTCAGAGATTCAGACTTTTTTAAAAAAAGAACCTACTACAGATAACGTGACTGCAAAAATGAAAACATTTCTCCCCAAAATGTCATGTTGGGAAGGGAGAGGTTTTTTTTGTGACTGACAGGTCTACCTTATACTCGAGAGAATTATTTCCCAAGAATCTCCAATCACAGTTACTTGAGGGAGGATTCTCTCGCACAACAGTGTTTCACTGCCGCAAAATGTTTCACCAGAGGAACAAATATGTCACTAACTGACTTAGTGTGACAAATTAACTGACTAATTTAGTGCAACAATGGCTACAACCCAAATATGCACTGGGTGACACCAGAAAAGTGCTCTCTGGAGTCAAAGGGCGTGATGTGGTGAGCAGGGAAAAATCCCACTCCATCCCTCATTCTATGAGTAATGTGTCATTTCTGTAAACTGCTTAGAAGTTATTCTTTACAACCCAGTGGTGTATGCATTTTGTTAAATGGATTAATCAACAAAGCTGGCTTGAGTTTCTTAACATGAAAACATTTTCCGTTCGAAATACTAACATTACATTTTCTTCCTCAAGACTAAAGGACCCATTATCCTCCTGCAATATCATTTACAAGAGACACGGTTATTTGACCTCCGTGGTTAAACTGCAAGGCTCCCTTTGCGTGCACAGTATTTTGAAGTGCTGAGTTATTCCTGACATTAAAACCCCAGCTGGTTTATTTTACCATTGAGGAAATGCAGGTACTTGTTCAGCAAAAAAGAAAACACCATGAAATAAATTACTATTTTTTTCCCAAGGAAATTAAAGGCTTCTCGTACACAGTTTACTACAGTCAAGGTCCACCGCCAATGTGCAGCCTGCTACTTATCTCAAGAAAGGTCTAGTGTTGTAATTATCACTGTGTGGTTGTCAAGTCAGAAACATTATTTAAAGTGAGGACCACTCCACCTTGGATTCACGCAGATGTGGAAGTTCATCCCTGTGGGGGATGAACCAGTAAATCGTTTGTTTGACTCACCCAAAGACCTGTGAATCCTGTTATTCAAAAACTAACATATTGTAATGGAAAACATGGTTACACTCACCTCATATTTCCACGTGGGTTGAAAAGTTCCAGCCGTGCTGCACTGAACACAAGTTTCCTTTCAGTTTGGCAGAAGGTGACTTGTGCCATTGTTTTATTTATCCAGTTTTATTTGCAAATATACAGGTTGAACATAGGTGGTTGATGGAAACCATAGGAGGGCAGAGTGCTCTTGTTCTTCTTCCTGGTTTCCCACATGGGCCATTGGCCTGATCCTGCAAGCTATTCTTATGTTCTTATGTGGTGGTACAGTTCCAACAGATAGTCAAAGCCAGGGGCCCCACTGCAGATCTCTGGGCAGTGGTAGGCAGCAGCACAAAATGCTTTTAACTTACAGATCCTAGCAACACACCTTCCCCCCTCTCTCTCTGTTTCTCACTTTTAAAACAGAAGTTTCTTACGCCACACAACTAGTTCACATCTTCCTCACTTAGGAAAGCCTTCTGAGTATTTCCTAGTGTCCTGAAGCCCTGGCCTTCCTGGTGGCAAGTCACTATGCCAAGTCCACTCTCTGGGGGTCAAGCCACACAAGCAAAGTCCAACAGTCAGGAAACACAATCCAGGGTTAATCCAAATGCCAAGTCTGAGGTCCAGGAGTCAGAATACAGTCCAGAGTCAAATCTTAAGCACAGTCCCATAAAGGTCCAGGAGAATCCAGGCCGAGGCCCATCAACACAGGCAGTTGAACAGACACAGCTCCTCAGCTCAGCTTCCCTTTTGACTGCTGATTGCAGCATCTGGGCTTGACGAGGCATATGACCCTCACCTGTTCCAAGCCTACTTCAGCTGAGGAATTAAACCTCTCCTCCCAGAACTAGCGAGCCTCACCTGACCAGCTAAGGAAATGGACAGTAGGCCCTTGCATTTATCAGCCTCTTAGAGTGCCTTTCCCACTGCTCCTTATGACTCAGAGTCTGCCATGTTTGTGGGGACAGGGGACCCTTTGGCTCTGGTGAGGGGGTCCTGCTGCTCTGGTTCCTGTACAATGGTACCTCGGAAGTTGAATGGACTCCATTCCGGAAGTCCATTTGACTTCCAAAATGTTCAGAAACCAAGGTGCGGCTTCCGATTGGCTGCAGGAAGCTTCTGCAGCCAATCAGAAGCCGTGGAAGCTGTGTCAGACATTTGGGTTCCAAAGAACACTCACTTCCGGGTTTGTGGTGTTCGGGAGCCAAAACATTTGACTCACAAGGCATTTGGGATCCAAGGTACGACTGTAAATAAGGCTTAGTTCCTTTAATCGTCTTGGTTGCCCTCCTCTGCACACCTTCCAGCTTGTCAATGTCTTTCTTAAATTGTGGTGTCCAGAACTGGACACAGTACTCCAGGTGTGCTCTGACCAAGGCAGAATAGAGTGGGACTGTTACTTCCCTTGATCATGATCCTATGTGATCATGAATACAACCATCCTCACTCAGTCCAACTACTGTTCATACTGATCTAACTAATGGTTAGAAACATGCTCTTTTCCGATCAGTCGTTTAACCCCGTTCCCAAAATGCATTCCTCATAGCTAGACTCTTTCATGAGCTCCTGTTTCAACTGATCTTGCATTCCCTGGGATAGAGATTAAAACTAATCCTTAACAGAAGCATGAAGGCTTTTAGTTTCCAAGACAAATATGGGCTTGGGAAATGCTTGAACAGAATGTGAAGGGGCTGCATTAGAGAGTTTCTTTGTGGCTGTGGTGGGGATTGAATTCATTGCCATGGGAGAAAAGGGGGAACTTTAGATGGGGGATGAGCAGCAGGAACATCTCGATGGGGCACAGTGGTGGAGCCATCCTCCTGAGGTCACTGCAGCTTACCTGCATGGCATTGGGATTTAGTGAGGTCAGGGCTCTGCACTGATGCAGCCAATCCAGTGTTCCCAAAAGTGCACCTTGCCCCCAGACTTGTCCTGTTAAGGTGCAGCAATGAAAGGAATATTGGCCTTACTCAGCCTGGGGGGTCAAATGTTCTATGGTGCTTATGCTCTCTCTCTCTCTTTTTTATAATAATTTTTATTCAATTTTTAAAACACATAATTAAAAAACAAACACATCACAAAATACAAACAAACATAAACAAATCAAACATAAATAAATTCATAATCTTATTTTCTTGTAACTTCTTTCAATCGACTTCCCCTTACCTCCCTTTCGCTGCATCCTTATTTTAAAATTTTTTAGCAACCCTTTAGTCAATTTATCCATTTAGTTCCCTTCATTAAATTCCCATAAATTTGTTAATTACAGCTGTAGTTCTCTGCTTCTTACCCCTTGACATCTTAACCCTCCTCAATTTTACAACAGTTTTTAAGATATATTTTAAATTTCTTCCAGTCTTCTTCCACTGCCTCTTTCCCCTGGTCACGAATTCTGCCGGTCATCTCTGCCAGTCCCATGTAGTCAATCACCTTTGTCTGCCATTCTTCCAGAGTAGGTAGTTCTTGCATCTTCCAATACTTTGCCAGAAGAATTCTTGCTGCAGTAGTAGCATACATAAAGAAAGTCCTCTCCTTCTTTGGCACCAATTGGCCAACCAGGTGCTGATGCTCTCTTTGCTACTTGTCCAAATGCTTCATCCACCTTTTTGAAGGCTAACTGCTCCTCCTGACGCCATGGAGCTATCCCAGGGAATTAGTTGAAGTTCCAGATTGCTCCAGCTGTCCATCCTCCTAATGAGTGACCAAACAAACCAGAACTCCAGCAGGTGTCAAAAGCCAATATCATTACCTTCTTTCCTTTTTTTCATTTGTTCCATTTCTTCCAGATCTTGGCCAAATAAAACACAGAAACTCTGGAGTCTAACTTTTCATTTCTTTGATTTGTGTTTCTTCCATGACTCTGACCTGGCCTGACTCTGCTCTGGTGCTATTTTTTGAAATTGAACATCTTGTCTGGAAGTGTCCTTATGGTGGTTTTGCTCTTGCTGAAATGTACCTGGCCAGAAATAAGGATGCCGTTATAAATGGCTTATCCTGATGAAAATGGTGTTATGCTTCTTTTATATGCCACCTGCCTGCTATATATTACTGTAGTTTTATTGATTGTGTGTTTTGTGTTCATGTGCTGGAAAAACCACCCACCCACACCTACATACATATATAATGAACATAATATTTTTTATTATTATTAAATTTTATTTCTCATTTTCATTTTTACACTTAAAACACTAACAACAGTCTAAATGTAAAACACACATTAAATGTTCACTCCCCTCCCCACCTTCCATGTTTAATTTTATTAATTTACTTTCCACTACAGATTCTAATTTATCTCCATATATTATTTTCCCCAATTTTATCTATCAATATTTATTACTGCTGTATAATGAGCATTTTATTTTATTTTATTATTTTACTGTCCTTCATCACACATCTCAGGGCAGTTCACAGAACAAAAATATTTCAATGCAACAGTGCTTGGACCATAGGAAAATGACATCATAATCACTTAGTAAATCCTCTAGTTTACCACTTAAAAAGCAATCACTGTGAAGATACTTTTTTATGATACATAGTTAGTAGTTACAGAATTTTGTATTTGTACATGAAATTGGGCAATATTATCCAAACATCACAAGGGTGTAATTTACACATTTTTCACAGAGCAGCACCATCAGTCATCTTCTCCCAGTAGACGGGATCATGATCTGCCATCTCTATTGTGTCTGCCAGATAACCTGTGCCAAATGCAGATACATCCGGTTATAGGTATTCTGCATATTTGGGACTTGGGTGGCACAAAACCTATTGTGCAGAATATGGCATCCAACCTCTTTCCAGCTAGTGTGGTGCAGTGGTTAGAGCACTGGACCAGGACATGGGAGACCAGGATTCAAATCCTCACACAACCATGAAGCTCAGTTGGGCCATTCACTGTCTCTCAGCCTAACTATTTCACAGGGTTGTTGTGGGTATTAAATGAGGAGGGGGAGAACCTGGTGCACTACCTTGAGTTCATTAGAGAAAAGGTGGGATATAAATGTAATAAATAAATGAAACCTTTTTTATTTTCTTCTTAAAAGTCGTGGTCACACTCCTCAAGCCAAATTTGAGAACATGGATGAAGAATCTGTTTAGATTTTAGAAAACAGTAGGATTTCAATTGCTCGCTGTTCTGCATAGATACACCCTATGACCAGCATTATCAGACTAAACATTGTGTTACAAACTAACATGGGAGTCATTTTTAGCTGAGCGCTACATTTCCTTCTGGGAAGCCATATGCCAGGGGTTCTGTGAGGAAAGAGTCAGCAGTAAATCACACCATGCAAGTTGGAGTTATCTCTTTATTAGCAAAAACATGATCGACACAGGAGTTTCAGGCCTAATGAGCACAGCAACTCATCTCTGGATCCGTGAAGGAGTTGCGGAGACTGAAGGTCCCTGCCTCCTCACAGCTGCCTCTTCTCCAGGGTCGTCGTCCCCACAAGCAATTGGAGACTGCATCTGCATGTTGCCTATATCGTCTCCACCCTTTTCATGCCTCTTCTGGTTCTGGCAGACAAGGGGGAAAGGGAGTTTGTTGCAGCAGGAGGGGAAGACAACTGTGATTCTTCAGCAGCATGATTCATTTCTGTCTCTTGGCCTCCTTCCTTCCCTGCTTCAGCTTCTGCCTCTGATTCTGGACTTCTTTCTGCCACAGACTCTCCCAGCTCTTTAAGCCCTGTTACCTCTTCAACTTCTGACACTTCCTCCTCCCTGTCATCTCCCCCTTCTCCCTGTGACCACTCACCATTGTCCCACCACCACTCCCCGGGCTCTGAGCCTTCTTCCCTCGGTGGTTCTCCAGCTGGTTCCTCCTACCATTCCTCTGGGTCCAACCAGTCAAAGACAGGTGCTCAAGGCCAGAGGTCTTAATCAGGTGCCAGAGTTCAGCTTTTCCTGATGTAGACAGTGAGTTATCATTAAATCCCTGCAGATTATACATAGTCCTCTGCAAACTTGTAATACGTTGAGAAAATGTCAATTTCCTTCTTTAAGGGAGAACATGAGTAGGCAGGTAATGAGCAATGCCCGTCTTGATAGGAGACACTTATATAACCTGATGCAAATGAAAGGAATGCAAGCATCCAAATGTCTAACTTTGTAAAACCACTTTTGGAAGGCTTGGTCTCCTTATAAATATGAAACTCATAGCTACCTGATCTTCAAGGTGTTAAAACTAAAGGTGCAGTGGTCCAGAGTCGTGGAGGTTTGAAGACCAATTACTGTTTCAGCAGCCAAGTCCTAGAGCTGGCCAGTCAGAATGAGAGGGGAGCTTTTTAGCCACTCAGAAGATGTTTTCTCACCCTTTGTGCTGATTGGAGCAAATCATGGTGAAAGCAGGTGAGTCAGCACCTGAGGATTGTCCCTGTGGTCACTCTGGAGAAGGGGTGCAGGCAGACCACCAGGAAGGAGTCATTCCATGTGCTCCAAAGCTAAGCATTTAGGAACATTGAAAACACATGGTGCTTCAATTTCCAGAGACTAGCATGCAAGTTTGGATGCAGACAAAGGCACACCAAGGAAAACGCAGCTTAAGTCACTCCGAAGGAAGATATTGGAGCACTCCAAATCATTTCCCCATGCAGGTGCCCAGAATCTAGCTGAAAGGCCAGGCATGGAGATCTGCATTGATGATTGCAATGCATCCTTAAATATTATTATGATTGTATCATTACAAGATGATTGTACTAGAAGCTTGGTTGCGTAATCTTAGAGATACATGGCTGTGACTATCATGAAGGGACCTTTCATTTTGATTGCTGGCAACATGAACACTTCTACCCCTTTGGCATGCACCCCATTTATGGCAGCCCCAGCGATTGCCCACAACCAAGGCATTATTATCTCTTTGCGTTCCATCAGCTTAGCTCCGGACTGTTGGAGCAAGCCATACATTTATGTATGCGAAAACAGCGGCAGTCGCCGTTAATGAAACTGCAGGGAGAAAGGAAAGACAAAGGGATTTGTTAAGTGCCAGAACCAACTCAACCCCAAACAAAGTGACAGGGTTTTTACAAGTTTGATGGAAGCTTGCTGTTTCGGTACGCAGAGGAGGGATACAGAGGACTTGTGCTCCCCTCGGGACCGCCAGAGACTCAGTGAGCTCGAGCCATTTTTAAAATATATGTGTGCACTTTCAGACAAGTCATTTCTGTTGTGGCCTGAGAGGGTTTTCCCAGTGTATCCTGAGTCCTCCATGTAGGCAAAATCATCAATCTTGGGGAGTTCAGAAATCTGGAGCCGGCAAGCAATGGTTGCTAGCGGTCTGTGGAATAAGAGGCAGCCCAGGGCAATTAAGAGAGCTTTGACTGTCTGCTGTTGGTAAAGAAGGGCTTGCATTGTTTACATGTGCTTAGTGCTCATCAGGGAGTATCAGCCTATGATGCCCTCTAGAGGCATCAGACCACACTGGCAGTCTCCATAATAAGGGATTCCCATGCTCCTAAGATAGCTGGGAAACTGTTTTTGGTTTGTTTTTTAATATTGCTTGGCGCAAAAGAGACAACTGTGAAGAGTCCTCCTGGACTTGTTCTGCCATTTAGGGATGGGGAGAAATTTGTTCAGTTCACATTTTAGTGTGAGCCCGCCTAATGGCATTTCTCAAACTAATGTGAAATTTGCACTTTTCCAAATTTTGCAATGCAGTTCTCCAACCAAAGTAGAAATGCAGACTGAAAAAAGTGCACACACCCAAATGTGTGCATTAGTGAACATACAAAGATGTATTATGTTAAGGGAAATGGCTTAGCAATATGTACATACTTAGCAAAAAAAATAATGCATTAAAATATTAGGAGACATAAATATGAAAAGGTGAATATGTTGTGCAGCAGACTTTCTGTGAAAAAAATGAATTATACAGTTGTTTTAAACTGCTTTTGATATTATGCAATATTGTGTTTTAATATGAATACTGTATTTTAATTATTGCAATCTGGGACCTTGAGGTGAAGGGCGGTAATGAATTGTTGTAATGATGATGATGATGAAAGAAAGAAGGCAAACTGGACTTAAGGTTGGAAAAATAAGAAAAGATGAGAAACCAAAACTGACAAATTTGTCCATCCCTACTCTGCATAAAGGTGTGGAATTGTATTTTCAGCCCCAAAATTCCTACTCTATTTATATGTTTATGTAGAAATTCCAGCCCCTGCTGCGATTTGTTCTTCTCGATCCCTAAAAGAGCAACAATTATAACATCCCATTACATGCTCTGCAGATATATCTGATTTAAATTCACAAAGCAGTGTGCTGCTCAAAAGTCAAGCATCTACCATGTTGCGAATTTGGGATAAAATCAGTAGTGCATTACGCTGTCCGTGGCTGATTTGAATTGCAGTATTTTGTGTATGCATGCTTTAATCTGGAGTGTGCTCATTCGCAGGCTCTGTGGTCTTTCTGCTGCATCAGCACTATATTGCTCTTCCTATGCATGCACACTGGGTGTTGTGGTTATATGCTGAGCAAACATTCTCGAGCTTCCATTGTGGCAGCTCATTTTTACACCCAGCAAAAGGACCTGTAGTGGTTCCAGTGAAGAGAATGTTGATTTCACGAAAGCTGCAAGAAATCTTAGAAAGCTTGTTGTTGTTCTTAGAGCCACAAATACTGTATGGGAATCTTTTTGGCAATACTCTTGGCATGTTACATTTGGACAAGGTGAACAGCTTAGATGGAGAGGATGTTAACAAAAACAAGAAGATGGGAACATCTGAGGCCACTTCTGGCCCAACTGCACTAGCTGTCAGTTTCTAGGTTAAGTTCTAATGGCTAGGTAAAGGTAAAGGTACCCCTGCCCATACGGGCCAGTCGTGTCTGACTCTAGGGTTGCGTGCTTATCTCGCTCTAGAGGCCGTGAGCCGGCGCCGTCCGAAGACACTTCCGGGTCACGTGGCCAGCGTGACGAAGCTGCAGCTGGCGAGCCAGCACCAGCGCAGCACACAGAAACGCCATTTACCTTCCCGCTATAAAGCGGTCCCTATTTATCTACTTGCACTTAAGAGTGCTTTCGAACTGCTAGGTGGGCAGGAGCTGGGACCGAACGACGGGAGCTCACCCCGCCGCAGGGATTCAAACTGCTGACCATACAATCGGCAAGTCCTAGGCACTGAGGTTTTACCCACAGCACCACCCGCGTCCCCTGTTGAAGCTCAGAAATCCAATATATAAAGAGCCATCTCTTCCCATATGAACTTGCCTGGACATTGGAATGTCTCCTTGGGGAGGCACAATTGGCACCAACTTTATTAGCATTTGGGGTACAAGCAAAAATGTTTCTATTCTCCCTGGCAATTGATGATATTTAGTAGCATTGTTGTTATTTTGATCCAGGCTTTAGTGTGAGTTTTCAAAAATTCTTACTAGATTTATTACTGTATTGATATTGTGCATTGTTTAATACTTTTTTTAGGTTTTATCCTCCTATATACATAAAAATGCAGTGTGTTGTCATGCTCTGCAGTTCACATAGTGGCCAACTGGTGGCCACATCAACTGCAGCAGGAGGAATGGCAGGCTGCCCCAGGCAAACAGTTTAACGGAGATAGCTGCTATGAAGTACTTTCCCCCCACAGTTAAATGTACCCGCAGCAAGGTTTAATGGAGGCGGGAGGCCCTTTGCACAGTGGAGTGTCTTCCTCTCCTTTAAAATGGTGGTGGGGCTTGGGTTAAAAGGGGTGGGGCTTCAGGCGAGCCATGAGAGGAGTGAGCTGTGGGAAAATAGGTGTAAAGGGAGGGGTGTGTTCAGGTGTGGGTGAAGAGCAAAAGGGTAGGTGGGGTTGTTGCAGAGAGCATGCAGGGGCTGCAACCCCTGAATTGTGTGTGTGTGTGTGTGTGTGTGTGTGTGTGTGTGTGTGTGTTTTCCAAACTTGGGTTTCCAGTTGTTTTTGGACTACAGCTCCCATCATCCCTAGCTAGCAAGAACAGTGGTCAGGGATGATGGGAATGGTAGTTCAAAAAAAGATGGATACCTAAGTTCAGGAAACACACACACACACACACGCAGACACACACACACACACACACACACACACCACATACTCTCTCTCTCTCTCTCTCTCTCTCTCTCTCTCATAGAGCAATATGCAAGTCCTATACTCTCTGGTTAAGAACTTAATGCGTTCTGGAGGTCTGTTCTTAACCTGAAACTGTTCTTAACCTGAGGTACCACTTTAGCTAATGGGGCCTCCTGCTGCTGCCGCGCCACTGCTGCACGATTTCTGTTCTCATCCTGAAGCAAAGTTCTTAACCCGAGGTACTATTTCTGGGTTAGTGGAGTCTGTAACCTGAAGCACCTGTGACCTGAAGTGTCTGCAACCCGAGGTACCACGGTACAGTAAATCCAATTAAAATCTAACAATACAAACAAGGCACCCCAACATGTGGATGAGGTATGGAAACCCTCTGGCCCTCCATATGTTGCTGACCTAAAACTCCCATCATCCCTGGCCATTGGCCATGCTTGCTGGGGTTGATGGGAGTTGTAGTTCAGCAACACCCAAAGAGCCAGAGGTTCCCTCCCACCTTGAATCACGGAGCAGGTGAAGTAATAATAAACAACTGTTTGCCTCTGATCACGTGCAATGTTTTCCCAGATTAGCACCAAATGGCTCCACATAACTATAGCCAAGAATAACAACTTTCAGTTCAATAAGGGTGACTGCAGGGAGGTGCAAGTTCAGGGCTAAGCCCAGACAAACTGCATAACAGGAAATGTGTCAGAGCTATACTGCTTTGCTTTTCTGCTTATTGTTCAGTGATTTTGGTGGGTGCAATTCATTTCCATTTGTAAAAGATAATGCCAGACCATAAATTCCAAATATGTCTGCTGTCCTAATTTTAAACTTGGTTGTTATGCTCCTTATGTAATATTTTAATATTTATGTGTTTCCTTATTATGATTTTTTTGTTTTAACTATGGAGATATTGTAGGCTAATAGTTTGTGATTTTTGATTATTTTTTTTTGTATTCTAATGCTTTTGTCAGTTTGATATAAACTTCACTGAGCATCTATGGAAAGGTGACATAAATTGTTTTGTATTATTATTTTTTGTGGGTTATATATATTGTTTGTATGCCACCCAAGGAATATTTATTTATTTATGGATGGCTGTATATATGCAGTAAATATATACATAAATAAAAAATCATTTTATATATAAATGATGATGATAATGCTGAAATATGCTGCTATCTGGAACTCTTAGTAACTTTTCAGCTTCAAGAGAAAATACCATAAGACCCCAAGGAAAGCATCCTTATATTTATTAACAAAGCAATTTTTTATATATATAAAAGACATGTTACTACCCCGCAATATCAATAAATATTATTTTCTCCAAGAATTATGAATGCAAGGTTGAACACAGCCATTGTGGTTGACAGCCATTAATAGCCTTGTCTTCCATGAATTTCTCAACCTTCTTTTAAAGCCATTGAATTTGGTGGCCATCATTGATATATATATATATATACACACATACATACATACATACATACATACACACACACTTTTCAGATATATACATTTCAATGATTTCACAGTCATTTTGACATTTTAAAACTTGACTTCCTTCCCCCTCTTTCTGAGGTTCCTGAAATTTATTTTTAATATCTTCTGCATATCCTAATTAACTTAACTTACTCATTTATTTATGTTCTTTAAATATATACTGTACTGTAGTTGCAGGTTATTCCAATAATCCTGCCAGTGTTTCTGTCTGTGTACAATTTGTCTGTAAACGGTCAATAAACCATTTCCATCCTTTTATAAAATTTTGATATTTTGATTTCTTATTCGTCCGGTAAGTTTCGCCATTTCTGCATATTCCGTAAGTTTTTGTATCCATTCTTTCTTTGCTGGGACTTCTGCTTCTTTCCATTTTGGGGCACATTCTTGCTGTTGTTGTTGCATACATGGATAAATTTCTATACAGTTTAGGTAGTTCTATCCATACAATTCCCAAGAGAACTGCTTCTGGGTTATTTTTACAAACGCTATTTTAAACATCTTTTCATTTCATTGTATATCATTTCCCAGTAGGCCTTAACCTTACTACAAGACCACCACATATGATAAAAAGAACCTTCTTTCAGCCATCATTGCCCCCTATGCATTGCCTCCTATGCAATGAGAGCCAGTGTGGTGTAGTGGTTAAGAGCGGTAGTCTCGTAATCTGGGGAACCGGGTTTGCTTCTCCGCACCTCCACATGCAGCTGCTGGGTGACCTTGGGCTAGTCACACTTCTCTGAAGTCTCTCAGCCCCACTCACCTCACAGAGTGTTTGTTGTGGGGGAGGAAGGGAAAGGAGAATGTTAGCCGCTTTGAGACTCCTTAAAGGGAGTGAAAGGCGGGAGATCAAATCCAAATTCTTCTTCTCTTCTTCTCTATGGGAACGAGTTCCATAGTTGACATATGCACTGCATGAAGAAGTACATTCTCCAGCTTCAATAGAGGTCCACAAGACATTATGAGAGAAGGAAAAGAACTTTTCCTGCCTACTTTTTACATGCCATGTCACGTCGCACTCACTGTTAATCTAAATGAAAAAGTCCCAAATGCTGCAACTTTGCCTAGGGGCATAGCATGGGGCAGGTGGTGTTAGGAGGGCCGTGGCCCTTGGGTACACAATTTTGGAGGAGCGCAAACCAGGCCCTCAGCTCCAGCCTGGCTTGACAACAACAACAACAACAACAACAACAACAACAACAACAACAACAACAACAACAATTTATTATTTATACCCCGCCCATCTGGCTGAGTTTCCCTAGCCACTCTGGGCGGCTTCCAATCAAGTGTTAAAAACAATACAGCATTAAATATTAAAAACTTTTCTAAACAGGGCTGCCTTCAGATGTCTCTTAAAGATAAGATAGCTGCTTATTTCCTTCACATCTGAAGGGAGGGCGTTCCACAGGGTGGGCGCCACTACTGAGAAGGCCCTCTGTCTGGTTTCTTGTAACCTCACTTCTCGCAATGAGGGAACCACCAGAAGGCCCTCGGCGCTGGATCTCAGTGTCCGGGCTGAGCGATGGGGGTGTTGATGCTGTTCTCTACCTGCCAAGGGCCACATAGGCCGGCCAGGCTCCCCCTGTATAGGTTAGTGGCTCAGTGTGGCCCTGCTTTGAACCAGTGAGGGTGGAGTCGCTCCGGCAGTGAGGGCTGGGCTGGGCTAGAGACCCCCCTGCCTGGCATGCATGCGTATCCCTGGGTGCCAGCAACAGACCCTATGCCACTGACCTTTCCTCATAGGTGAATTGCTCCACCCCCTTGATCATTTCGATTCCCATTTGCATGTCAAGACCCTGGGCCACTACACTTGATCTTAGCCAAAAGGCCGAGAGGCTATAACATAAGTTGAAATACTTGCAAGTACCAAACTGGCCTAGGATTAAAATATGTTGAATTGTATAATATTATGGATTGAGAAACCATGAAGAGGAAGGAAGATAGTAATTTGAATAAGTTAATTTTATTAGAAAGTGGATATTGGAAAATTGCTACAATGAGATTTAATGAAACTCACTTAGGGAGGATTCGAGGAAGTCACTTAACAATGGAAATCAAAATGGATTTTTAATAGTAAGATGTTTTATATGTTTGTTTGTTATTTTTTTAATGTGCTTTCTATTTTGTGTGTGCTATTGAGGCATCTAATCATAAGCCTGCATTTTTATCAAAGCTTCTATATGTTTAATCAGGGCTTGCATTTTAAAAATGAGCTTAAAAAAAAAGGATTTTCAAATGTTTCATGCCAGGCAAAAGACCAGCTGCCTAAAAGAACCTTGGCAAGATGTTTTTCCTCCTAAGACAAGAAGGGCCCCATTGATTTATAGTAGAAAAACAATTCTCAAAGTCATAAAAAAGGGAGAATTACATATGCTGCCCCAAGGCTGAGAAAACACCATTAGGAATGGGGAAAGATAATACCAATGTGCCTCCCAGTAAAATGAGCCAGATCTTCTTTCTAAGGTTCAAAGGCCAGGAGCAAAAGGGAAAAACATTTAGCTGACAGAAAAAGAGAACATTTTTGAAGAGGCTTCTTTTAAAAGCTGTTTTACTGAGTTCTTTCCTTTTTACTTTGAAAAGCTTTATTCTTTTAAGAGGCTACCTATGATAAATGTATGAAATATATTAGCTTAAATATATTGGCTTAAATGTAATTATGCAAAGGATTTAAGGAATGCTAGATTCTTATTTCATATGGTTGTAAGAGTTGTATTTATCCTGAAATTAAGTCAGCCACCAGCCCCCCCGCTGCCAGACAGAAGACGCCTCTAAGCAGTCTTGATATATAGTTGTCAGGCATTTTGTTTAGAAACATTAAATGAAGGAAATCTTTCAATGTTGATGTGAAACTCAAGATCCTTGACATCTGTTGAACATAAAATGTAAGATTAAACCATTTGTTTTAGAAGGCAATAGGGCAAGAAGGGCAAGAGGTGAGCTGGTAATTAAGATTCCATGTAAGATATATTATTACTTATTTGTCATTTATAAATAGCTCTTTGTCTCCCATATAAGGGCAAGGAAGTGGGTGTATCTTTTGTGGGTGTATCTTTTGTGATTGGCTCTAGCAAACAGCCAATAGGAATTTCAACCAGGCTGATTGGACAGAGGCAGCCACAGGAGGAGCAAAGGGGGCTGGATTAAGGGAATATAAGTGCTGGCCAGAATGGCAGGAGGCCAGGCCAGAGCTTGGTAACCACGTACCACTGAGCCTCTTATTTATTTGTCTGACAAATAAATTACTATTTTAATTTCTCTATTGCTGCGTTGAATATTTCATTCCAGCTAAGCGTTAACCACAAGCAGGGTGCTACATTTTATGGTGCCCTGTGACTCGGATAAGTGGTCTGCTGGAACGCAGCCCCTTCGCCCTACTGGGCAGGGTACAAGAGAGAGGACAACTGCTTACCCAAAGCGCGCACTGGTAATTTTTTCCAGGGGGAACGCAGAAGACTCGTCTGTCTGATACCCTGCTCACTGGCGGCGACGGACCGGGGGAAACAGGGAACCAACCAAGGGTAAGTGCACAAAGGGATTTTTGGCCCTCCAATTAATTGGGAGGAAGAGAAGTCTTGATCAAACTTCTGCGTCTCAGTAAGGGGAAACTGAGTACGCTAGGTGGTTGGGTACATCAGATGGTGATCTGGTGTAGGGAAAGGGAAGGATTGGGAGGTAGAGTGTGGTGAAGTATCCAGCGCATTGTATGTGTGAGAAAGTACAGAGCAATCTGTAGCTGACCCGAGTGTGGAGTGGGCAGTACTTCGATTCCTAGTGAGGCGACTCCATCTAGGCAAGGAAACCCACGAAGCGCGTCTGTGAGTGACTGAGTGGATACTTCACAGGGCCATACAATGGGAGTTGGGGGTTCAAAGGGGGAAAATACACCTCTTGAGTGTATGTTAAATAATTTTAAGAAAGCCTTCTCAGGGGCATATGGAGTCAAAATGACGCCAGAGCGCTTGAGAACGTTATGTGAACTAGAATGGCCAAAACAAATTACTGGATGGCCATCCCAGGGAACCTTTGATATAAATTTAGTAAGCAAACTTTGGACTGATATCGCCAAAGAAACTGGAGGGTGCCCAGAACAATTTCCATATATAGATTCCTGGCTGAGCACATTAAATAAAAATCCTCCATGGATAAGGGAATGCAAAGTCAAACGATGCAAATTATTGGCTGTAAAAGCCGAAGCTAGGAAAGGAATCTTGCCAAATAAACTCAAACCCATTTTTGAGGGGCCAGAGGAAGAGGTGCTTCCACCTCCACCCTATGCTCCACATCGAAGGGAGCTTAATCCAAACACTCCACCAGTTGTAACCCCAAGGCAAGAAACTGGAATGAATAATGGGAGTGGAGTCACAGAGCTTGATTCCTTGATAGATTATGATAAATATCTTCAGGAGGCATTGGAGTTCTATAATAAAGCCCAAGCAGAAGTGGTTATTCCACCTGTGACTCCTAATAGACCTCCATCTACAGTCTCCTTTAGTGGAACAACTGATTGCCCACCCCAAACCCCTGTGCATCCAAGTCCCAGAGAAATATTACAGAAGTTACAGGGAGACCTTGCTCGGTCAGCAAGCAATACAGCCAGGCGTATAAAGCTGCTAAAAGAACGCCTTGCGACAGATACCATCCCCTATGATTTGAGGCCCCTAGAGCAAAGTGAAGAGAAAGATCACGTAGTAGCCCCTCTTAGAAGAGTATTTGATGCACTTGAGGAGCCTGCGCTGGTTAATGGGCAACCCGGACCACGGCCACCTCGAACTTCGACCCTGCAATATATTCCATTCACAACTACAGATCTGATGAATTGGAAAACACACACCCCATCTTTTGCAGAAAAACCTCAGGCTATGATGGACTTGGTGACTTCAATAGTAAATACTCATAGCCCTACTTGGACAGATTGTCGCCAGCTCCTAAATACTCTGTTCACCACTGAGGAAAGGAGAGACATAATTGAAAAGGCACAGATATATTTGCGTGAGCAGGCCAGAGTGGGAAATATTTATAATGTTGACCGTCATCTCCAAGATAACTTTCCCTTGGAAGATCCTAATTGGGATCCAAACAATGCAATTCACCTGGCCAGACTCACCACCTACCGCCAGACACTTGTGCAAGGTATCCGCAGGGCATGCCAGAAGCCCACTAATATGTCTAAAGTCTCAGAAGTAGAACAAAAACCAAATGAGAGTCCGGGAGACTTTTTAGAGAGGCTGCAAGAAGCCTATCGTATATGGACTCCTTTTGACCCTGAAGCCCCTGAAAACAGTAGAATGATTACTGCTACATTTGTGGCCCAGTGCGCTTCTGACATTCGTAAGAAAATTCAGAAATCAGAAGGATGGGAAGGGATGCTGATGAGCCAAATTATGGCCATTGCACGCCGAGTTTATCGGAATAGGGATGAGGCTGAGAAGCAAGAGAAGAAGAAGTGGCAGAAGGAAAAGATGGTAATGCTAGCCACAGCAGTGAAGCAAGACCACCGCCCCTTAAATGGAGGGCGAGGGCGAGGAAGGAATCCACCACTGGGAAGGAATCAATGTGCAAATTGCAAGAAGGAGGGTCATTGGAAGCGGGAGTGTCCTGAACCCCTGAGGTTGGAAGAAGTACGCCCAGGCCCAGGCCCAGGCTCCGGCTCCGGCCCAAGAAACCAGGGACGGGGACGGGGAATGATCCGAGATGGAAGATATCAGAGACCAGGACAGGGACGGAGTAGAGACAATTTCATTGGACTGGCAGAAGAGGATTTTACCCAAGACTAGGAACGACCGGACTCCATAAAGTTAGGCTTCCAGGAGCCCACGGTCACGATTCAATTAGGAAGCCATTTAATAGATTTTATGATTGATACTGGGGCTGAATACTCGGTACTCCCAGAACTATTGCAGAAAAAGGCATCCAAAAGTGTAATCATTAAAAGTGCCACTGGACAGTCAGCTAAGAGGTCTTTCCTCCAACCTTTGGAATGCCAGATTGGGGGACATCGTTTAACTCATCAGTTTTTGTATATACCTGAGTGTCCAATACCTCTCTTAGGTAGAGATATGCTGTCCAAATTGCAGGCCCAAATCACTTTCACTCCTCGAGGTCCAGAAATGAAACTGCCATCAAAAGCAGCAGGAATAATTACCCTCTCAGTACCTAAGGAACAATCATGGCGCCTAATGTCAGCCTTGCAAGTCCAACCCACATTGGATACAGAATTAAACAAGCTCCTCCGAACTCTACAGGTGCCACCAGGAGTATGGGCCGAAAATAGCCCACCAGGAATGGCTAAGAATATAGCTCCAATTGTAGTAACCCTAAAACCTATGGCTACCCCTGTATCTGTAAAGCAATATCCCTTACCCCGGCGAGCAGCGGAGGGCATCCAGAAACATTTGGACCGCCTATTAAAATATGGTCTGCTTAAGCCTTGCCAATCAGAATGGAACACACCCCTTTTGCCTGTTCGAAAACCTGGGACAGATGAATATAGGCCAGTGCAGGACTTGAGGCTCGTAAACCAGGCTATCGAGACCTTGCACCCAAATGTACCAAACCCATATACCTTGCTGAGTTTGATCCCACCAGAAGCAACATTTTTTACTGTATTGGACTTGAAAGATGCATTCTTCTGTTGCCGGCTGGCACCACAGAGCCAACCTATATTTGCCTTCCAGTGGGAAGACCCTTTGACAGGAACAAAAGGCCAGCTAACCTGGACAAGATTGCCCCAGGGATTCAAAAATTCCCCAACTTTATTTGGCACTGCCTTGGCGAGGGATCTAACAAGTTACCCCTCAATACCGGGAGAAAAGGTGGTTCTGCAATATGTGGATGATCTTATACTAGCTGCAAAGGATTTTGATACCTGTAAAGAAGGGACAGAGGAACTGCTCCACTTGCTCTGGGAAGCTGGCTACCGAGTTTCCCAGAAAAAGGCACAGTTATGTTTAGAAAAGGTCAAATATTTGGGCTTTGACATCTCACACCAACAACGAGCATTGAGACCAGAGAGGAAAGAAGCTATTTGCCTTATCAAGGAACCTACCACAAGAAAACAACTTAGGGGATTCCTGGGAACAGCAGGGTTTTGTAGACTATGGATACCTGATTTCAGCAGTCTGGCCAAGCCCTTACATGAAAGCACTCGAGGTGCAGAAAAGGACCCATTCGTATGGGGACCTGAGCAGAAACAAGCCTTTTTAGTTATCAAACAGCGACTTATGGAGGCACCAGCCCTTGGATTGCCTAATTCGGAAAAACCCTTTCAGCTGTATGTACATGAACAGAATGGGATTGCAGCGGCAGTCCTGACCCAGAGATTAGGAAGTTGGAACCGTCCAGTAGCTTATTTGTCTAAACAATTGGACTCAGTAGCAAAAGGATGGCCTCCATGCCTAAGGGCAGTAGCGGCCACTGCGAGCCTTGTCAAAGAAGCTGATAAATTTACCTTTGGCCAGACGATGTATGTGAATGTACCTCATGCTGTTCTGACACTCATGGAATATAAGGGTAGTTATTGGCTAACGAACCCAAGGATGGCTAGATACCAAGGCCTATTGTGTGAAAATCCCAGGATTCATCTACGAGTAGTGAATATGCTCAATCCAGCGACTTTGCTGCCCCTACCAGAGGTAGATGATGAGGAATCACATGATTGTCTCCAAGTAATGGATGAAGTTTATTCCAGTAGACCTGATCTGAAAGATGAACCATTAAAAAATCCAGATGTTGTATATTATACGGATGGTAGCAGTTACCTGCATGAAGGTGCCAGACGAGCAGGATATGCTGTGGTCACCAATGAGGAAGTTGTGGAAGCTGAAGCTTTGCCTACTGGCACCTCAGCACAAAAGGCTGAACTTATAGGTTTAACTAGAGCTCTGCAATTGGCAGCCGGATGTAAGGCAAACATCTATACTGATTCAAAATATGCCTTCTTAACCCTGCATGCACATGGAGCTCTATGGAAAGAAAGAGGTCTAATCGGAGCCCACGGGAAGGCCTTGAAATATGGACCTGAAGTAGAAATCCTGTTAGAAGCAGTATGGGCTCCAGAACAGATTGCTGTAATGCACTGCAAAGGTCATGGACGAGGAAGGGATCCAATAACCAGAGGAAATCATGCTGCTGACAAAGCAGCCCGAGAGGCAGCCCAAAAGCCTGTGGGAGGATTTATAGCAGCCCTCATACCAGAGGTAGTTCCAGAAGAAGTTAAACCTCACTATACCCCAGAAGAGAGGAAGTGGGCTGAACAGGAAGGAGCAGTTGTGAAGGACGGTTGGATGATCCTGCCGGACAATAGGATTTATGTACCTCATCATCTAGCAGGCACAATTGTAAGAAATTATCATGAATCTACTCACCTTGGCGGTACTGCAACTAGAGAGAGTCTCAGTCGGAAGTTGTATATTATTAATCTATCACAATTAGCAACTTGCATTTCACAGAAATGTGTTCTTTGTGCTAAAAACAATCCCAGGCAGGGACCGGTACAACCTCCTGGAATTCAGCATGTGGGATACGTCCCCATGGAAAGCCTAATTGTGGACTTCACAGAGCTGGTCCCTTCTAAGGGATTCAAGTATCTCCTTGTGTTTGTAGATACTCTTACCGGATGGGTTGAAGCTTTTCCCACCCGAACTGAAAAGGCACGAGAGGTAACTAAAAGACTCCTCACTGAATTGATCCCAAGGTTTGGATTACCTAGATGCATTGGAAGTGATAATGGGCCAGCGTTCATTGATCAAGTAGTACAAGATGTATGTCGAGTCCTACAAGTAAAATGGAGACTGCATACAGCATATAGGCCTCAGAGTTCAGGGAAAACTGAAAGAATGAATCGGACTCTGAAAACCCAATTGGCAAAATTAACCCAGGAAACGGGATTGGGATGGGTAGATGTGTTACCCATAACACTGTTTCGTGTTCGGTGTGCACCCACAAAAAGACTTAAGTTGTCACCTTTTGAGCTCCTGTATGGGAGACCGCCCTCCTTTGTTCAGGATATTCCAGCTGACCTTAAACAAATAGGAGATCATGTGACACAGGAACAAGTGCAATCTCTCTCCCGTGTTTTTGTTTCTCTTAACAGGTGGGCCCTCGAGCGCACGCCGTGCAGCATTGCCGAGCCGATTCATCAGTTCCAGGCTGGCGATAGCGTATGGGTGAAAGAGTGGAAACGTGATCCACTTGCACCTAAGTGGCGTGGACCTTACACCGTCTTGCTCTCTACTCCAACAGCGGTGAAGGTAGCTGAGGTGACCCCCTGGATTCATCACTCTCGTTTGAAGAAGTCTGAAGGCAGTTGGACGTGCAAAGGTGACCCCTCTAATCCTTTAAAACTAACTCTCTCCAAAAACCCCTGTATCTAGCCCTACCGGGAACGGGCTAGGTCACGGGCAACATTTGACGACCGGCCTGCTGCAGCCACAACCTGGAAGCTGGCTGACCTGCGCACGCCTGAAGCTTGAGGAGCGTCTGAACCAGCGACTGTGAACGGAAAGATTCTCTAATACAATTGATTGACTGCCCCCCCCTTGTGGAACAATTATCAGAGATATTACTCATTGGGGATCCTCGGGATATATGTTTTGGTCTTGGTGGTTCCCCATTTCTGTCACTGGGGGAATTATATTGGGGCTAATAATTATTTGCTATCACAATAAGGTAATCTTTTGTGGAAGGAATGCATATACTAGACATCAACATGATTTTATTAATCCTGATCCCTTGGGAAGGGGAAGGGTCCTTGAATCTGACCAAATTGGCTAAATATGGATTCAGCCATGACCACAATATGTGGGTAGGTTTAGCTGAAATGGTAGCTAATGTTGCAAATAGGACCAATTGCCTTGTTTGCTCTCTTGGGCCAGATGATTCAGAGGGAGGTATGCCCTTATTACCGATACCATTAGATGCTATTGGTATGGTAAGCGAAATGCCACACCAAACTGAAATACAGAATTTCCCCGGATGGAACTCAACTAAACCATTACGAGTTATACCTGTACAAGGGGAATTCTGTGTACATAAATCATCAGATGCAGCTGATTCTCCCATGATAGGCTCTTCTCATTGTCACTATACTTGGGATTATAAGAAGAATAGTCATACCTGGGCACACGGTACTACCTATCGAACTCGGAATGCCTTGCCCTGTGCACCTCCTTTTATTCATGCATGGAAAGTGGTGTGGAACATAACTGTGACAGAAAAAGGCAATCTAACATACTGCACTGTGAACTCTATACCCCTTTTGGTATTTCGCCTTCTGTATTCCCCGTACCAAAAACCTCAGACCCGATGGTTGTGGTGGATATGTGGAGAATGGGCATACAAGAAACTCCCTTCCAAATGGAGTGGGACTTGTTTCTTGGGTTGGGTATTACCACCAATGTGGATTATGCCCACTAGTTCGGCCAGGCGAACACGAAGGAATGCTGATATTTCTCATATAGCAGGAGGAAGTACCCAAAGTTGGAGCGGTACTGATGATTGGCCGCCAGAGCGCATTATAGCCTATTATGATCCTGCCTCCTGGAATCCTGGTGAGCTCATACAAGGGGCACGGGATCCTATTTATAATCTAAACAGAATAATTCGATTGCAAGCAGTAGTGGAACTTGTAACCAATGCAACGGCCCAGAGTTTGAGACTTATTGCACAACAGTTGGATGAAAGTAGAGCCGCCATTTTGCAGCTGAAAATGGGAATGGATTATGTACTTGCCAGGCAGGGAGGCCTATGTGGAGTCTTGAACTTGACAGGGAATGCCTGTTGCTTTAACATTTCTGATAATGGTGAGGCAATCCGTGTGTTGGCCACAAAGATGGAGAATATAGCACATGTCCCAGTACAAACATGGGAAGGATGGGATATGGGATGGCTCACCAATTGGTTACCTAATGTCACAGGACTCAAAGGGATACTATTGTCTTGCTTGTTTTTCTTGACAGTAGTAGTATTGGTTTTATGTATGATGCCATGTATCATTTCATGTTTTAGAAGTACAATTAGCAAGATGGTTTCAAATGAAACTCTACCTCATATCATGGCCCTATACAGAGCTTTACCTCAGGAATATGATGAAGGTCAAGCTATCAAGGACACTTGGGATGAAGGTCCTTGAGCTTGAAAGGGGGGAATGAGGCATCTAATCATAAGCCTGCATTTTTATCAAAGCTTCTATATGTTTAATCAGGGCTTGCATTTTAAAAATGAGCTTAAAAAAAAAGGATTTTCAAATGTTTCATGCCAGGCAAAAGACCAGCTGCCTAAAAGAACCTTGGCAAGATGTTTTTCCTCCTAAGACAAGAAGGGCCCCATTGATTTATAGTAGAAAAACAATTCTCAAAGTCATAAAAAAGGGAGAATTACATATGCTGCCCCAAGGCTGAGAAAACACCATTAGGAATGGGGAAAGATAATACCAATGTGCCTCCCAGTAAAATGAGCCAGATCTTCTTTCTAAGGTTCAAAGGCCAGGAGCAAAAGGGAAAAACATTTAGCTGACAGAAAAAGAGAACATTTTTGAAGAGGCTTCTTTTAAAAGCTGTTTTACTGAGTTCTTTCCTTTTTACTTTGAAAAGCTTTATTCTTTTAAGAGGCTACCTATGATAAATGTATGAAATATATTAGCTTAAATATATTGGCTTAAATGTAATTATGCAAAGGATTTAAGGAATGCTAGATTCTTATTTCATATGGTTGTAAGAGTTGTATTTATCCTGAAATTAAGTCAGCCACCAGCCCCCCCGCTGCCAGACAGAAGACGCCTCTAAGCAGTCTTGATATATAGTTGTCAGGCATTTTGTTTAGAAACATTAAATGAAGGAAATCTTTCAATGTTGATGTGAAACTCAAGATCCTTGACATCTGTTGAACATAAAATGTAAGATTAAACCATTTGTTTTAGAAGGCAATAGGGCAAGAAGGGCAAGAGGTGAGCTGGTAATTAAGATTCCATGTAAGATATATTATTACTTATTTGTCATTTATAAATAGCTCTTTGTCTCCCATATAAGGGCAAGGAAGTGGGTGTATCTTTTGTGGGTGTATCTTTTGTGATTGGCTCTAGCAAACAGCCAATAGGAATTTCAACCAGGCTGATTGGACAGAGGCAGCCACAGGAGGAGCAAAGGGGGCTGGATTAAGGGAATATAAGTGCTGGCCAGAATGGCAGGAGGCCAGGCCAGAGCTTGGTAACCACGTACCACTGAGCCTCTTATTTATTTGTCTGACAAATAAATTACTATTTTAATTTCTCTATTGCTGCGTTGAATATTTCATTCCAGCTAAGCGTTAACCACAAGCAGGGTGCTACACTATATTTGTCATAAATTTGGAAAAGTAATAAAAAAAATGGGGGGAAGACCCCTAGGCCTCCCCCTTATGTTGAATAATAACACGTGGACACCATATATTAGGTTAATGGGCAAAATTTAGGCCACAACTTTATTGGTTACAGAATGTGAGCGGTATTGGCTTAGGCACTGAACAACAAGGGAGATCACCCAGCTGTGTGGCTGCTTTAAAGGGGGAAGCCACGCCCCCTGGCTAACTGGATTGGCTGGCCGGGGACCGGGGCATGGCCGGGGACTCCCTGATGATGAGGGGGCTTAGCCCAGCCCCCGCTGGGTGCAGAGGGCACGTGGCCTGCTCGCAACACCGCCCCACTCAGAAGTGGAACGGCCTTTCTAGACCTCTTCCAACTCTGCAACAATTTCTAAAACAACAGCAATTTATTTTATTTTATTTTATTTTATTAAAGATTTTCTTGTTTTACAGGAGTATGTGTAATGTCTCTCGTTTTTTTTCCATGTAACATTTTTACAAATCCGTTTCATTTGTTGAGACATTAGGGGGATCGAGAAAAAGGGGGGGGAGGGGGGAAGATGGGTGGGGGTGGGGTCAGGTGGCGATGTTTCTATTATGCTTAATGTATGTAGGGTTTGGTGTCAGCGTTGCTTGTGTTGTTCACTTGAGTTCCTTTGGTGGTGAGAGAGGTTGGGGTTGGCCTAGGGTGTGATTGTTTGTTTGTGATTGGCTGTGGTGATCTTTGTTTTCGTGTGTGAGTGGGGTGGGTGGGTGTTTTGGATCAGGTTAACCATATTGATTTGTATGTTGTTGGTGGATTATTCAGCCATTTAAAAAAAGCATCAATTTGTGAATTCTTAATACTGGGTTTGCCTTTGTAGTGCTACAGGGTATCCCATATTTTGCTGGCTTTCATGAGTTTTTCTTTTTCTTTCAATGAAAACCCCTTGGGGGAGGGACTTAGTCTGATCATAATCCCAACCATTCTGCTGGAACCTTGTCATAAAGAGAGTACAAAAATAGATGTGCAATAGGAGACTTTTTAATGATGAATCGCATGTCAGGACACATTTTGATGGTTCCTTCTATCTTGGCAACCATGTGTGCTTGTTCCCTCTAAGGAAGCTAGCTTACTGTGTTTGCATGGATTGTTTTAGATTATACTAATATTTCCTACTTTCATATTCCATTAAAATGTGATTCATTCCCCCCGCCCCCCATGCAGTTATCTGAATCAATTCTTTGAGCTCCATGTAGCCTATATTGTAGCTGGAGACTTGTAGAAATGGGGCTCATGATTATCTGAATTTCTGATACAGATGTGCTGAGCTGTTCTCAGACTATTCAGATAAATCTTGTGGAACTGAGATGTATTTTGAGTACCTAACACAGAGAAAAGCATGTAGGGTTTGGCAAGCTCCCTTCGTCAGCGTGGTGGCTCTTAGATAACATTAATTTAGACAAGGCTCATTACAGAGAAAAACTGACACAGAAGGTCAGCTCTTCAAGAAATATAGAAACTCAGTGGAGCAACACCAATTAATCCATTCTGAAGATGTGTTATTGCATAGTTGCCATCTGGAATTCAATTTCATTAAGATGCTAGGATCTGAGTGCTTGGAGTGTAAGTCTTGCCTGCTGGAATCACATATAACTTACTTCCCCCTTAGGGCCAAACTAAATGCTATGTTAAACATACTTCTGCCACCCAAAAATAGCAGCTGCCCATTTAGCTTCTGCGATCACATGCAGGAATTTAATTGTAGGAGGCTTGTTGAATTAGGTACCAGAAGCTCTTGCAAAACTTCCGTATCGCTTTTCACTTATTACGTGGAGTTTCTGGTCACTCGCTGGACTTGGGGGGGAATCAGAGCAGATGAGGTTCTGGTTTAACAGGAGGGTTTTTTGTTTGTTTGTTTCTATCTTTATACATGCCCACAGCTCCATGAAAACAAAGGGGTCATTTCATTTGACAGTTTGTTTTTTCTTGCCTAGCCACCATCCCGACACACACCTTTATGAAACTGCTGTTTGCACTTTGAGAGAAGCTTCCAACGTCTTTGCATCACTAGACATTACTGAACAGCTTGCAACAACCATCTGATTGTGCTTCCTTTAGCATTGTCACATAGCTTTAATCATGACATATGGAGCAGTCCTGGCTTCGTACCACGTCTCTCACGCCTGTCATACCACCTTGCTACATGTTTCAGTGCTTGCCACGTAGGAATCATATGCCTTAAGATCAACAGACTCTTCTCAAAGTCCTGCTGCTGAGAGATATGCATTATGCAGTGACATGGGAGAAAGGTCTCCTTAGTGGTGACCCCCCCCCCCATTTGTGCAGTGCCTTGCCGCCACAAGGTACATTTGGCACTGACTAGCTCTACATTTTGGTGCTGGTGCCAAATAAAACCTTACTTGTTCACCTTGGAATTTGTAGGATATTGTAATGGTTCTAGGGGGTTGCTCATGCGTAAGTTGCCGCCACTCTTGGCTTGGTTGCCTGGTTGAACCCTTTCGGTCTGGACAGCCCTTCACTTCGTGGCTGTCTCAGTCGCTGGCAGAATCCATCAGTGGGCGTTTCTTGAACTTCTTCCAGCAAAAAAGTTCTTTGACGCCAAGTCTCCTCCTACTCTCCCTGCGCGGAAGTCTTCTGCGCAGGGAGGGTGTGGGCAGTGGAGTACCTGTGCTCTCCCCACTGGTCTCCATTGAAGAGTCCTGGAGCCTTTTCTCCGATTCCCCCATCAGCCCCCTTCTCTCCTGGTGTTACGCTGATTTCCTTCCCCAGCAGCTGGGCTGCCTCTCCCCCTGCTGGGACCCTCTCCGGCATCGCTCTGGAACCTTCCCTCCACCTCTGGCTCTGATGGCAGTTCCCTGACAGATATTCAATATTCACTTGCCAGTTTTCTTTTTGTTTTTGCAGGCAATATAAAGCCCACACTGTGTTTTTAAAGATGTGTTTTAATTATGGCATTTGACTTGTTCATTTTTTGTTTGTGTTTAGCTACAGTGTTTTAATCGGATTGTTTTGGTGGCATTGTACATTACCTTGAAATCAGTAATGATGTTTAGTGTTGCCGTATTTCAAAAAGTAAAAACCAGGACACCTTGAAAGTTGCTGGGAAGACCTCAAAAATTTTGATGTATTTTTCCCCCCAACAAAAATGTCAAACAACCATGATTTTTCAATTGACTTGCCTAAAATCCAGGACAAAGCACCACATTTTGGAAATCCCCCCCCCCCCGTTGATTCTGCCTTTGAAATCCTGGTAATGTCTGGCAAAATCCGGGTGTATATGGCAGCCCTAATTAATGTTAGTGGGTTAAAAATATAA
Source organism: Podarcis erhardii (assembly GCF_964252035.2). Lineage (NCBI taxonomy): Eukaryota > Metazoa > Chordata > Lepidosauria > Squamata > Lacertidae > Podarcis > Podarcis erhardii. Next base: position 23,935,689 of record NC_138512.1, on the reverse strand, counting down.
TAACTTCATAGCTGCTGCTGCTAGTTTCTTGACTGCTTTGCCGATAAATACTATGAATTGGGAGAGGACCTGTTGATTTATTTCCATAGATATTTCTACCTTCCTGGCATAGAATGTACAGAATCGCAATCAGGAAAAACTGGATATGTGATTTCTGCAATCAGATCCAAAATTTTGTTAGACATGTGTATGTGTTGAGTACAAGATGCCTCAAACATCTTCAGATGGAGAGGAGGGCTAGCAATTTACTTAAATTAATAAATATATCCCTGCATTTGCCTAATAGTGCATTGATTCCCCTATCCAAACACACTATCCAAGCATTGTAAAACAAATCATTGCTGCATATTTAAAGTGCTATACTGTATTTGCGAAACAGCATGGGCATTCAGTTGTTCCTTTTATATAAACAAATTTGTCTCCCAGAGTCATATTCCTAGTCTTGCTACCTTTTCAGAGCACTTAGTCACGAGAAGGAACATGTAGTCTTTGCATCAAGGGCTATTCATGGTGTCTTTTGCAAGCCCTGCCCAACGTCCTTTATCAGCCAATCAGATTCAGTGTGTCTTACCTGGAGACATGACATAATAACATGTGATGGTTCAGTGGGTGGGTCTCAGAACAGCATGGTAGAGTGAGGCAACTGCCTGAGGTAGCAGGTGCTGGGGCAGGGCGGGGAGGTGTTGGAAAACTGAGCTGTATGTGCCACATGGCCTACCTTGTGCCTATATGCTAACCTGCTACCCTCAGATGCAGTGTAAAATGCTGTCTCATCATGAGTGTTGAAGCAATAGTCAGTTGCTAGTTGGTAGACTTCTACACATTGCCGTGGGGAGTGGGGCAGACACCTGCCTGGATTCAACTAAGTCAGGGGTCAGCAAAATTTTTCAGCAGGGGGCCGGTCCACTGTCCCTCAGACCTTGTGGGGGGCCGGACTATATTTTGAAGAAAAAAATGAACAAATTCCTATGCCCCACAAATAACCCAGAGATGCATTTTAAATAAAAGGACACATTCTACTCATGTAAAAACATGCTGATTCCCAGACCATCCATGGGCCAGATTTAGAAGGCGATTGGGCTGGATCCAGCCCCTGGGCCTTAGTTTGCCTACCCATGAACTAAGTAGTCCCACTAACTGAAGTCTCAAATCTATTGGGGCTTTCCCTTGCTCCTCCCTGCACTAAAATTGTCCTGTGGTGTTTGAGGAGAATCAGGAGAACACCTGGAACAGGATGCAGAGAGTTGAGCAATGCTTGTACTGACGGCAGGGACACAGGTGGTGCTGTGGTCTAAACCACAGAGCCTCTTGGGCTTGCCGATCAGAAGATTGGCAGTTCGAATCCCCACGATGGGGTGAGCTCCCATTGCTCTGTCCCAGCTCCTGCCAACCTAGCAGTTTGAAAGCACACCAATGTGAGTAGATAACGAGGTACCACTGTGGCAGGAAGGTAACCAACATTTCCGTGCACTGTGGCTTCCGTCACGGTGTTCCGTTGCGCCATAAGTGGTTTAGTCCTGCTGGCCACATGTCCCAGAAAACTGTCTGTGGACAAACGCCGGCTCCCTCGGCCTGAGAGATGAGCGCCGCAACCCCATAGTTGCCTTTGACTGGACTTAACCGTCCAGGGGTCCTTTACCTTTACCTTTTACCTACTGATGGAGCAACCTGCTTAGCACAATATTGAACTCCACCCAATATCATGTCCTTTGCCTCAGGAGGCAAAATGTCATAGATGAGCCTTTGGACTAACTGACATTTTCAAATCAGGGGCAAGTGGAATGTGTTCCTCTCGATGCCAGTCATGATCATTTCTAGGATACTCCATTACATTTTCCCTCCACTGCCCCAATTTTCTACTTTTATTCTCCAACAGATAGTCAGCGTTCCATGTCCACTAAACATGCTCAGTCTCATTGAGCTGTTTTGCTGTTTTCTTTCCCACTTGTGTTTCCAGATACAAATAGGTAGCTAGCTTGGGGTTCCCCTTAAGTCTGCTGGTACCTCCTTCTTGTACAATGGATGGTGCCATTTTGACTATACGGAAGCCCACACAAGGAGAACGAGTCTGCTTATTCATTTATAAGATGTACATATACACATCTGTTTACGAGGGCTTCTGGGCTGGCAAAGTCAACCCCAACGTGGAAAGCAGTTTTGACACAACCATCATTCTGACACTCTCATTCCAGGCTGCTGACAGCATAAGCAATTTGTTTTCTAACAGTCTACTTGTTAGCCCATCAGAACCAAAAAGAGGCTATTTGAAGAGTTTCCCGAATCGCTTCTGAAAAAGAAATGCAAATGTAAAATAGCACCTTTTCCATTCAATATTTGTTCCCTTTCTGCATTCATTACCATGCCCAGGTTTTTCCAAAGACAAAATTATTTGTACTGCTTCCACTTTTTCTGCATTAGGGAGCCAGCAGCGGAGCTATGCCTGAATTAGACAATTGGACAGAACAGAACAGGTTATTTTCTCTTTGATGTACCTGCAAACAAAAAATGTCAGCAGATGCCTAACTGCATTGCCAGATACGCCTGTGAAAGTCATGCAGGGAAACAGTAACTCTGGAAAGAAGTTGCCCTGGTAAATTATTATTGCTTTTGCTTATATAAGCTCAGTACAATGGTGATCTCAGGATGAGATTGCAGAAACATGGGGGTGGGGGTGGGGGGGAAATACTAGTAAAATGTAAGAGCATATGAACAGCCCAGCTGGAGCAAGCCAAGGGTCCATCTAGTCCAGCATCCTTTTCACACAGTGGCCAACCAGATAGATGCCCGAGGGAAGTCTGCAAGCTAGAGCTGAGCACAAACAGCTCTGCCCCATCTGCTAGTCCTAGCAACTCACATTCAGATGCTTACTACCTCCAGCAGTGAAAGTAAAACCATTTGGAAAATCAACAAATGAAAACAACATTACAGTGAATATAAAATCTCCTGTAGAACTGCACCAAAGACTTCAGGATCCAGATGCCCAGTCAACTGAAAAAATCTTCACTCATTCTTTTATTTTATGTTATTTGCAATGGGAGAAGATTTTGATACTCTCACCGAGTCTCCTGTCTTGGCAGTTTGTGGCCCATAGCGTTGGGTGAGGTCTGCGAGGAAACTGTAGGATCTGTATGGACAGGCAGACATGGGGTTAGTAAATGAAGCCTAAGGGTCTTTATTTATCCCACATTGTGTACCTTTCAAAATTCATTGTGACCCCTAAAGCTGGACTCACAGATAGAATGAATATAAACCTCCAGAAGGCTTTATTTCTTTGCATCAGGTGTTTGCTTACATTTTGGATTAAGACCACCCTCATTTCTCTAGCTCTGGAAAATATAACCTGGTACCCATCTACACTACTACTGGAATATATTGTCATAAATAGATGAAGTCATTGCTTTTTTGACTGTACTCAACAGTATGGAGTACTGTCAGCTCTTGGATGTGGCGTTCCAAATGTCACTGCTCTGAATCCAACCAACGGGCTTTTCACTCTTGGATTTGCTTTGCTGTGACTCCCAAGCAAAGCTGAACTGAAATTACCAGGACTTACTTTGATAGAATTGGTTTCCAACTCAGGTGCTGCAGGGCTTGGATTAGGGATTGTTCCCTGCTTCCTCCACTGGTAGGACTGCTGGCTGGAAAGCCATGAGACTATTGACACAACCCATAATCCTCCTGGCCCTATAGAGAGCCAATCCCATGAAAATGCCTGTTATAAAAGCTCTGAGAGCTGCTGCTCTTCCGCAAGATGGGCAATTTGTCTCTGAGAGAGTCCAACAAGCTACCTGTCTCCTGCTTCCAGCTGCCATCCTGTCTGCCCCAGGTGCTTATCAGCAGCCCATACACCTAAGTGCTTGGCAATACAATTGGGATGGAAGATGCTGGTTGTACTTCTCAGGTTGCCAAAGGAAGCAGATTCTTCAACGGGAACAATCCAAGTATTACTATTTTTGTCTGAACTGGATTGCGAACAAAGCTGATGGCTGGGCTTTCTCTCTGTATCCCTTTCTTTTTCCAAGGCCCTTTTTTCCTTGTTACGAATGAGCACTAAAACACCACAGCCATATTGTCATCTGTCATTGCAGAGCTTCCAGGAACCAGAAGCCAGAAAGCCCATTAGTGTCAAGCGAGCGAGCTTTATTTTGTCCCCGGATCCTATTCCCAATAAATTGGTATGGGAATTAAAAAGAAATAAATGTTCTGCTTACATTGGTGAACAGTCCGGCAAAGACTTGGGTGTTATACTCGAGCTAAAATTCCCATATGGACAGAGAATTGAAAGGATCAGTTGTCATTAAAGCAGCAGAAAGCAAGCTGAGAAAGCAACTGCGGTATTATCTTCCACTCACTCAGCTGAAACCAGAGCTACTGCTGTTGCTGACATTTCTTTTCATTCATTTGTGCCTCTGTTACTTTTCAGTAAGCCTCCCACTGTTTGCTCATCACCCATAATAATATTGCTGTATATGCACATCAGGGATTCTGAGCCATCATGCTCTATTTCACATTTTTATATTATTATTTAAAATGAGTGCCTCTCTCTGCCGCCCTCCTGCAAAGGGCTTCCGGATGTCGACCCTCCAGACTATATTGTGGGGGTGGGGGGGAACCAAACCAACCAACCAACCCCCCACCCCTCCAAAAAAAAAACCCTTCCTGGATTAATAATGCCTAGAAATGGATTGGTCTGCCGATTAAGCCTTTCATAAACATTTCCTAACCCACGTCGGTTGAGGTCACGAGATCATCACCAGCTTCTGGACTTTCATTAAGTCGTCCCAATAACAATCTGATCGCTCGCTTATCAGAAGGCACGCTAGGTATTAAAATACATATCTAAGATGCCTGGAACAATTTTATAAATACTGCTGACTAAATCATACCCTAGTCTTGCTATTTTAAGGTTTAATTTTATTCTGCTTTGCCGAGAACTGCTGGTGGCATGGCTATATATGAGATGTGAAGTCTACAATGAGATTGTGAAGTCCTTTTCAGGAAGCTAATCAGGGGCTGTATCTAGCTAAGTCACTGTGCAAATGGAACGACTTCTCCGCATGCAACGAAACTTCCCTTCCCTGTTCCCCTTGCATGCACCCAGAGGCAGTGCAGGAGGGAAGCAAGCACCCCACAAAACAAGAATCTTACCCCCCCACTTGCTCCCTCATTTCTTCTGTCATTCTCCTGTCATTAGCATATCCTACCCAGAAATACACTTTGCCCGTTCCCAGAACAGTTTAACCACCAATCCCTCTTCATGGGGAACTCACAGAACTGTAGCTCTGGGAGGGGACTAGAGGCCTCCTAATAACTCTCAGGACCCTTAATAAACGGCAGCTCCCATAATTATTTGGGTGCTGAGCCATGATAATTTGAAGTGGCACCATAGCACTTTAAATGCATGATGTGAATTTGGCCTGAGATTCTCCCTTTCAACCTTCTCCCTCCACACGTTTAGCCTGCATGCATTCAGGTGAATGACTTAATAGGACTTCCATTTGAAGGCAGTAACCACAATTTTGTTTTTTAGGTGTGACTTTTTGTGTGTGTCTTGAAAAAGGTATCTGAATTATTAGAACACAAAGACAAAACCCTCTGTTGTTTTGATAGAACAAATTAACTTTGCAAATATGGGTGCTTTTACTCTTCCACCACCTTTTATATAAATACCTTGTCCTCATAGAAGAAGGTTATTTTTTGCATTGTGTCCTTCGTTCCAGGCATCTATTCCCTCTGGGATTTGGCACACAATTGCCCCGAACAATCAGGAGCTGAGTGTGCTGGCTGAAGGGGATTCTACAATGATAAATATTTTAGAGGCAGAACCAAAGAATTTTAGCCAAGTGAAGGTTGCAAGAAAACAGCTTTGAGAAATGTAAATGTACATTTGATGGCGGGGGCGACGACGACACATTTTCCCTGCTCTATCGTATATAATCATTTTCTCTTTAGGCATGATTTGAACATTATGTGGGGCCTGAGTCAAACCATTTCATATGGCAGATTTTGGGGTCCAGTTAAGGATGCCATTAGGGCTTTTTGTTTGAATCATGCAAACTTTTTCACTTCCTTGACACTGTTGGACAAGATGAGGGAGCAAAACTCATTAAACAGGGAGTGAGTGATTCTCTCATATTCTAGCATTCCATATTTTGAGCCATGTGAAAAGAGAGGTAAGTATCTGAGATACGATATCCAAAGCACAATGGCTGTCTGAAACTAACTCACTCCATCATTATACTGTAATGGGATCAGAGGAGATTAGTGCAGGCAAGGAGAGCCACAATGCAACAAAGTTAAGGTCACCAACAGAGCAATCCTATAGATGTCCATTTGGAAGGAAGCACCACTGACTTCAATGGAAATTGCTCCCAAACAAGCATGTATAGGGTTGCAGTCCACGACAAACTCTTCTTGTGGGACTGTAGCCAAAAGAGGAGTTTGTGACTTTGACCAAAACATTCTGTTTTGAGCCAAGAGGCCTTATGAGAATGAAACCACTAAAGTGTTAACGACCAAACTTCAAAACACTCTTAGTACTATCATATTAGGACACCTTGCAAAGTCCATGGGGAGTGACACTGCATGGTGCAGGCTACTCTCATCAAAGTATACCTTGAGGTAAGTCATGCTGTTCCTAACTCAGTTACAGAAAAGACAAGAACATCTTTTTAAGGATTACCTTGTCAGAAGCATGCTGAGTACTTTAGAATCCAAAAGGGATGTATGGATGTGTTTTGAACTTAACGTCATTGGCTTTATGCAATCCCCATGCCAGAAATGAAGAGTCCATTGTATTTGGGCACTAAAGTGTAATAATAGAAATTCTCAGCTAAATGACTGGATAATTATATATTGCATTGTTTCTATGAATGTATTTTGCATTTCAAGAACAGAAAGCTGATACAAAACTTTGCATCGGGGATGAGCTCTACCCATTTACCAAGTCGAAAGAAAGCCACTTAATGTGTCTTCCTGGTTAGTAAAGATGGAATGAATCTGCACTTGACTGAAGCCCCAGTAAGACATTCAGGAATCACATAAAATCAGTGATGGAGGAACAGGATGGTATCCATTTTCTATACTCCTGGTCTCTGTGAGTCAATCCAAAGATCGCAAAAGAGTTTGTACACATACAGTGTGTACACACTGTGATTTTTTTCAGTCTTTTGAATCAATGCAGGTAAGCTAGGAGTAAGGTAAAAAAAGGTAAAGGACCCCATGGCGCTTATGTCCAGTCAAACGTGACTATGGGGTGCAACACTCAGGCCGAGTGAGCTGGTGTTTGTCCATAGGCAGCTTTCCAGGTCATGTAGCCAGCAGGACTAAACCACTGCTGGTGTAACAGAACACCATGATGGAAGCCAGAGCACACGGAAACGCCATTTACCTTCCCGCCACAGTGGAACCTATTTATCTACTCGCACTGGCGTGCTTTCAAACTGCTAGGTTGGCAGAAGCTGGGACAGAGCAACGGGAGCTCACCACCATCACAAAGATTCAAACCGCCGACCTTCCAATCGGCAAGCCCAAGAGGCTCAGTGGTTTAGACCACAGTGCCACCCGCTGTGGAGTAGAGATGGTGGGCATGATATCTCTCCGCACCACCACCAACACACACTGATTATCCATGGTTCCCAAACATCTTGCTTGTGTCTCTGAGCTAAAAGAAGAGGAAATTGACAGCTGCGAAGACCAGGAAACCCTGGAACAGAATTCTCCTGGTAATAATATTCCCTCAGTCCCTCCATAATATTGCTATGGGCTGCTATAACAGATCCTAGCCTGTGGCTCCCATGCTAGCATATTCAACTGTGTAATGAAGCAGCCCTTTTCCAAATTTGTTTCACCCCAGGGATGAATCCCTGAGTGTGACAAACCTCTCTGAAAATTTAAGTACCAAACAGATAGGCCTAGGAACCCATGATTGGTTGCTATTCCCTTTTGATCACACTTGTGCCCATTCAGACCTCTCTATCTGAACTTGGAGACTTTTCCTGGGCAGACCTCTCAGTGCTCTTAACTTACAATTACATGCTACAACGTTCTCTTTAAACTTTCTAGAATCCTTCCAAGAAGGCAGCCCTGATAATTTGTAGTTTATACAAATGATGTTGGTTTCTTTCACTCATCTGACATATAATACTTCACTGATGGATTTGTGCATAATCACATCTACAGTAGTTAATGTTGAGTGTTTCAACACCCAGGCTCTCCTTGTGGTTTCTTTTTCCTGCTTATACAAAGGAAGCCTTCTCAAGACAAGGAGGCAAGCTGTTCCTTTAGCTTAGATGTAGGGCGGGGGAATCAAAGGAGGAAGTGTGACAGCAGAATTGCACAAAGTATTAAAGAGCATGTGCCTAACCTTTTGAAACCGTAACTCTGTAATATGCAATCTTAATATGATTGGCAGGAACGTGTAATAACTAAACTGTGAAATTGAGTTGCACAGTGCCCAGAGTCAAATGCTTCAAACAAAATGAACTCTTTGACTTCAAAGGAGGAGCACACTGAAAGGACACAAAAGCTTGCCACAGTCAAAGACTACCTATTACTGAAGACATACGCCAGACCAAAGCAGCAGGTTATAAACTGCCACAGCAAAAGATACTTCAGAGTTAGTGACCTACATTTACACACAGATATGCATGTACAGTTTATACACATGTACACACACACACATACATACATACAAACATACATACATACATACATACATACACATATATATTGTACGTACACAGACAGAGAGCACACATTGACTCCTTTAAAAACAATTGTGTACTAACAAATTTGCATTTCTCAAATGGACCCTATGCCACATAGGGTGGGCATAATCAATGCTACAAGTGTCATTCGGTTACAGTGATTAAAAGCCACCATGTGCTACACTATGGTCCACTGAGAGGTCATGATTAACCCAAAGGTGTGATTTTAGCTCATGGAACCCATTTCATTTATTTTCTTATGTTTACATTCTGCCTCTCTTCCATTACAGAACTGAAGGTGCCATTCATGTATTTCTCAGGCAGCCGATGATCCAGGCAACTGACCAAATCCATATCTGCTTAGCTTCATCAAGGTGATGGTCTCATGTGCTTTCAGACTAACTTAAGTCATGTTGATTTCAACTGTTCTCTTCTAAACATGACTAAGGGTGCTTTGAGATGTAGGGATTTGTGCATTAGTTTTCCTAATTATAATGCTAGCACTTGAATAAAACATTCCCTTTCTACTGTGTTACCTATTGTGTTATGGAAACGTGGCTTTCTGATCAATTTCCAAAGACAGGAAAGAATTGTATGCCGAAAAACTGTCCAATATATCATCATTACGGTGCAATGATGAACATGTTTTTTGGGGGTTAAAATGCTTACCAAAAATAAATAAATCTGGAGGCAAATTACAAAAACGAGCACCAAAACTTTCCCTAGATTTTGCTTGTTTTTCCACAAGTGGCTTTTATGTCATGTGAGAGATATGTAAAATGTGGAAAATATCAGGTAAGGAAATGTGCACATGGAATAAAGCATGGTCTGAATGAAGCCTAAGGATGCACTCCTAGCCCCACTTACCTGGGAGTAAGCCCCATTGAATTCTATAGGGCTTACTTCTGAGTAAACATGGTTTAGATTGTGCTGTATTCCCAGGTCCAACCCTCTATGTGTGGCAGATAACTGCCCACCCCCAGCCTTAGGATCACAGTTAGCATTGATTACTCAATACAAGAGGATGGAAAGTGGGTCAGTTTGCCAAAATAGCTACATGCAGTGTTCCCTCCACAAATGGTGCACATGCTTGTTACATTAGACTTCCTATTTATTAAAAACCTATGGCTTGGAAGAACTTTCTGGCCAGGGTTGGTGGTCTTGAGATGAGCCTACAAGCAGGTAATCATGGGTAGCTGGAGAGCTTGCTCTATGCCTGAGTGACAAGTTTCTGTGACAGGACAGGTCACTTAGGCCACTTGGCCCCTGCTGAGCTTATAGCTGCAATGCCCCATCACACTCCCAACATCTCCAGCACTGGTGCCAGAGCATCACAGACTACAGGTTACTCCTTCCTCTGGGATGTTTCCATGGCAACCCACAGAGTAAGTGCTTGGGTACCATTGCTAGAGTCTGTCAACCCTGACCTCCTGAGACTTTGCCATGAGAATAAAATGAGGCTGTAGAGAATGTTTCTTCAAAATATTTATTGCTCTCCATCACTGCATTTTGGGTGAAGAGGAAAAAGGTGGATAAATTAACATGCCCTACTGTGACTAAGCCAAGGCATGTATAACTGAACTCGCCCCACAGTCTCCCCGTATTGAACTTTAGATTTTATTTAATTGATTTATATACCACTTAATCACTAAAAACCTCTAAGAGGTTTACATATGCTTCTCAGACACTTCCCTTTTGTTCTTAATGAAGCACCATGGACATGCATTTAATAATAACTGAATAATAATAATAATAGCTATACTTTTGAAATATAGTAGGGAGATACAAAATTCTCATTCCTAACTTCCTAGCTAATATTGAGCCATGCCATCTCTTCGGGGTTTGCTTATGAAGCTTTGATTCACGTGGCTTTTGGTCCTTGTTTTTCACAGAACTAAAAAAAGCACCTGAAAAAGGAATTTGCCTTCCCCCTCGTGGCTCTGCTCAGATATTGTTCCTGCTGTTCATCTCTGACAGATGTTTTATCTTCTTTGGAACTCTATTGGATCTTCAGGTAGTGTCAACCTTTTGTTCAGAGCATCTCAACCTCACAACTTTCACCATTTTCTTCCCAGGTATTCCACAATACTGAACCTCCAGATCTGTAACATAACAATACATTTGAGTGTGTATCAATGTGTGGTTTTTTTGGAAACAGACAGGGTTTGAAATTGGCTGTGACTCCCTTACGATGACCTCTGCCTCATAGTACTCTGCTAGTATTTTACGCCTACCTTTAGGAATTCTTGCCAAGAATTGTTGAATGATTTCACAGCACTGTTTGTTTTTTGATCTCTCGTGCTGTGGAAGATCTTTTCTATATACCCCTATTTTTGTGTAACAAGGCAAGAAGGAAGAAAAAGGGAAGGGAAAGGCCAGAGGTGATTCTAGAAGTGTTCTATCTAGGCAACTTTGCTCAAGCTAAAGAGAGATGGTTGAGTATCTCTGGTTTGTACATTGCTCTAAGTGCTCTCTGTGTGATAAATGCCTCTCATAAATTTAACAAAAAGTCACACAATCAAAATATATTTGGAACACTAAATACCACACTGTGTTCTTATCAGAGTCATACTAACAAATTCCATTTTTAAAAGGCCACAGTGAGATCCCTGTTTGTTCAGCTGCATGTTAAGCAAATCTAATACATTATCCATCTCAGGTTAATTTAATTCTAGATTTTGGCTTGTGCTGTACTTATTATAACGCACTCATCTTCATGATGTGTTATAATGCACCAGATACGCATCCAATGGACATCTGGCTCCCAGAGGCCAATGGTGAAAGGCAGGGAGACTCAGAACTGTATTAAGTTAAGTCATATTCACAGAAGAGCCATTGAAATGAATATGGTAGTTGTGACCATTAACTTCAATGGATCTAATCTGAATAGGACTACGGTCCACAATTCAAATCCCGATTCAGCAATGAAGCTCTCAATGGATGACGCTACCTCTAACCCAGGCAAACCCATAGGCAAACTCCAGCCCTCCATATGTTTGGGACTACAAGTCCCATCATCCCTAGCTAACAGGACCAGTGGTCAGGGATGATGGGAATTGTAGTCCCAAACATCTGGAGGGCCGGGGTTTGCCTATGCCTGATCTAACCTTAATGCACCTTGCAGGAATGTTATAAAATAGAGTGTTTGTGTGGTTATGTAGCCCACTCTCAGGTCTTTGGAGGAAGGTTGGGTTAAAAAGACGATAAATACATTTTTAAAGGAATGCATTTATTATCCCTTCTCACTCTGATCCTCTACTTGCAAAAACCCACCCAGACCATTGGTAACAGCTTTGAGCTCAAAGGGTAATCTGTGCATCCAATTCGCCGTATGTAGTCCTCTGAGAATATCAGGTTGCAAGAAAGGAGATTCCAACTAAACATTTGGAAAAACTTTCTGACAGTAAGAGCTGTTCGGCAGTGGAAAAGACTTCCACGAGAGGTAGTGGACTCTCCTTCCTTGGAGGTTTTTAAGCAGACTTTGGATGGTCATCTGTCATGGATGCTTTAGCTGTGATTCCTGCATCACAGGGGGTTGGACTGGATGACCCTTGGGGTCCCTTCCAACTATAAGATTCTATTGTTCTGCTATCTTTTTCTTGTGTTTTGGATATATCTTTGTGAAATATACCTGTAGGTTTGGTAGACGGTCTAGTTTTTTTTAAAAAAAAAATTAAGTGTTCCTGGGTTGCGTAGACATAGACCAATAAAATCTGCTTCTTCTTGGCAAAATAAAATTTTGTAAAGTTTCTGTGCGAGCACATTCACCAATAACACCCCTCAAAGGACTCGCCTATAAGAATGGAATGTAGCTGAACTTAATGGAATGATTGAATTTAAAAAATTGTATATTGAGCATTGGAGGGAGAACAACATAAATAGAGACACATTTGCCAAGGCCGAGACATTTCTGCAGTGTGGCAAAGCTGTGTTCCTGTAGTGCTTGAGGAGAAATGGTATCTTGAGCTGATAGTAAAGGACATAGTGATGGATCTCAAGTTCATAAAAAGTGCAAGCCTATGGGGTTTATTGTAGTTCCAAGGTCTGCAGTATTCCCTATACACAGTTACATGCCATCTAAGATGAGTGCTACAAACTAACAATATGGCTCCTTGCCATACTCTTGATAATGTTCTTGAGAACTACTGTGTCTTGCATTGGACTCCTTATCATAAGGCTCCTGTCCTGCTCCAAAATAATATCTAGATATTACTTCTACAGCCAATTCTGGAAAATGAAAGTAAGTGCTCTAATTCATCAAAGGAAAATCTGCAAAATGCATTAGTATGAACAAAGAACCAGCTTACCTAAGAATATAAATACAAGAGTTATTATCAACCCTTTCCCCACACATCCAATTAAAGTAACACCTTAAGCCTTGCTGAAGACCTTGTATGGCAAGAGACTTCAGATCAAACCTTCCGGGGGTTCTAGATGAAAGATTCCCTCTGATAAAAATTAGACGATAACCATTACTCACTTCCTTGCAGGACATCTTCAGGGGAAGAAGGGCTAAGAAGTAAACATAACGCAAATACCATGTAGAATCCCATAGGTTGTTGGATAGAAGAAGAGTAGAAGAAGAGTTTGGATTTGATATCCCGCCTTTCACTCCCCTTCAGGAGTCTCAAAGCGGCTAACATTCTCCTTTCCCTTCCTCCCCCACAACAAACACTCTGTGACGTGAGTGGGGCTGAGAGACTTCAAAGAAGTGTGACTGGCCCAAGGTCACCCAGCAGCTGCATGTGGAGGAGCGGAGACGCGAACCTGATTCCCCAGATTATGAGACTACCGCTCTTAACCACTACACCACACTGGCCCATAAATAGCATCTTGTACGGTTCCTTCCAGCAAATCCTAAAGCCAAGCTGGTGCCAAATGTATTGCTTTGCTTTCTGTAGGACCACATCAACAAGGCCAAGAGTGAGGTCATAACGTCTGGGCAGCAGTGGTGTAGCGTGAGAGGCAGGGAGGCACAGAGGTAGTTGCCCTGAGTGCAAAATTGTTAGGGGCACAAAATTTAAACACCCTGTGTTGCATCAATACTGCTGCATACTTCCGTCACTTAGCTCCATTGAAAATGGCTTCCCCATGTGAACCAGAAAGTGACCTCTCCAGACAATGGAACGACTCTTCTGATCTCTGCAGCTGCGATCTCCTGGGTGATGCGGATGCCATTAGGCACCTGAATGTGTATGCATACTCTGTCCATTTCCTTCCCTCCAATCCACACCCTCACCACAGCCCTGGCAACCCATGCTACACCACTGCTGGGGAGTCCAGGCCCTCTCTACACACTGCCCAGGCTTGCACTCCAGAGAGATTGCTTCCATGCTGCTGATGCAGCAAAGACAATGTGAGAGGCAGCAGTTAGGAGTTATTAAACTCAGACTGATTGGCGTAAGGTATGAGCACTACAGGTTGCCTTTGTCAGTGGGAGAGATCATTATGTCTCACTGGTGAGCTATTGCCCACCTTAAGCCAGGTAGTCCCAATCAACCCTGCAGATGAATGCAGTGCCTGGAGACAGGTGGTTATGTATTCACAGCAGTGACCAAAGGAGAAATGACTGCTGGGAGGGGTGCGGAAAGAAGAAACGCCATGATACACCAGTGAGCGTTCTTGATTGCTGTATCCATAAATGACTCTTTGACAGGAGATAACTAACATCTGGAGATAACTGCAGTCAGTTATTATTATGGGATACATTGAGGTGGACACACATGAAGCTCCTTTCAGACCTTTAGGTGGACACACAGAGGTGAGAGACACCTAGCATGTGCGAGAGATGGATTGAAATTTCTCAAAGGAGATTCTTCTGAGATAATTTCTGAGTTATTTCCCCTTCCTAGAAAAAGAGTGCCACTTTGTCACAGGATGTTCACCAGCTTTTTTGTGGGGGGTGGGGACAAAGACACTGTGCTGCTTTACAATTGTTAATGGTGAACTCAATCCCCCTGGAATTAATTGGTGGAGAATTTCTCTTTCCCTAGATAAATTGACTGAAATAGTTCTCTCCCCTAATCAGTGTTGGTTTTATGTATAGGCTAAGTAGGCTGAAGCCTAGGGCCTCTAAATCTAGGGGGCCTTGTCAGCCCTCCCGCTCCCCAGCGGGCAGACTCCCCTCTTCCAAAATTGCAAACCTAAGACTTCATGCGAGGGCAGGGCAACCCAGGCCTCTAAATCTAGGGGGCCTCACTAGCCTGCCCTCTCCCCAGTGCCGCAGTCTCCCCTCTCCCAAAATTGTAAACCCAAGACTTCATGCAAGGGCAGGGCAACTCAGGCCCAGCAACTATTAGACTCAGGGCTAGCCAGTGGGACCCAATTTGAAGCAGTGGGGTGCAAGTTTGTTTGTTTATTTATTTATTTATTTATTTATTTATTTATTTATTTTTGGTAGGGCCTCAGTTCACAGCCAAAGTCTTCAAAATCTTATAGATATAAATAAAATCCATCTACATTGCCCTGATGCAGGGGGCCCCTTAGGAGCGGCACGCGGAGCCCAATTTGGGCAAATTGCTCCAATTGTCTTACGGTCAGCCCTGATGAGACTGTGCAGGGGATTTGACTGACAAGCCCTGCACACTCTAGGTCCCTGGTGTCACTATTCAGAGTACAGACTCAAGGACTTGTTGTGGAAATAAAGGGATGGCACTTACTGGAAATCAGTTTTATCACCTCCCCCCCCCCCAAAAAAAAAAACCCCGAGACAATGAGCCCAGCCACCTTTTATTCACAGTCGCATAAGCACTACACTACAGCATGGCCATAAACCTGTACGTTCAACCACTGAAATATACACCCAATATGTAGCAATGGAGATTTATGTTACTGCTTTATGAATGAACACTGTGTTTTATGAATGGACTCTGTATTTTGTGAATTACCTAAGAGCCACCAATAGGGAGCTCTAGAATCTGACAGCTAACCAATTGGGTACTACCAAACAGCAACCCCTATTGCTGAAAGCAGGTAACCAACAGGGAATGCTTCAGCTCAGCCTTTGCACTGTTGACTGAACACCCCCTGCTGTGCAGATAATGGAGAAAGCTCGTAAATTGTATCCCTTCTGGCATCCTGGCCAACTCTATTATGTTGGTGTAAACCTGGTGCACCAGAAGCCCAGAATAGCAGCAAATAAAACCCGTTCATACGTCAGCGTTAGTCTTCCTAAATTTTAAAGCTCCAAAATACATGCCAAAATATAGCAGGTCTGGGAAGAGCAAGGCATACAATGGGCACCACCAGTGAAAAAGCCCTGCTCCGTGTAGCTCCTGCCCTGTCATTTGATAGGGTGCCCACTTGCCCTCCTTCTTGACATGGAATGCTGTCTATTGGAGTTTCCAGGTCCAGTACAAAGACCATAAGAAGGGAGAACAGGGACCTTGAAGTTCCCAACAGCTGTTAAGCAAGCAAACTCACAGGTCACCTTTGTCACAGACAGGCCGCTTATGTCCTGGCCAAGCCTGTACCCATTGTTTTTGTAAAACCTTGTTTGTCCTCAGTAACCAAAATTATATTATCAACATATACAAGCAGAAAAGTTGTTTTCCTTCATTTGCAAGGAATCGTACAAAACAAAGTGGGACTAATAAAGAAAAGTTCCATGGTGGCAACAGAAAGCAAACTAAAAATGCTTTTGCAGTTCATCAAAACTATCCAGGAATATCAAGTTCTAGGAAAAAAGTAATCCTTCTGGTTGGTTAATTGGTTCGGCAACTTCCATGCACATGATGTGTGGTGCTAATTATTTCCCCCAAGAGTTAAATGATAACTAATCAGAGGCAGCTACAGTTGCAAATGGCAACAAAATATCTGTGAAAGGAAAAGGAGCAGGTTTGCTCAAGTGTGTTGCAGGTAGAAACACTGTTTGTAATGAAGTGAGAGCAGTAGTTTACTTGCTCGGATTAACAAATAAGAAAGTTTTGAGAATTTAAATTCTAGATTAAAGTTGATTACTTAATTGAGAAGGGGAGTGTAACAAAAACACTGGGGCCTAATTTTAATAGTAGAGTGCCTGGTATATGGAGGGCAATCTCATCCTTTTATTTCCACACTGTGGCTGCAGACTAAAGGACTCATCATGAGAGCTATGAGATTCAGGTGAGGGTCAGATGCCTTGTCAATACCTTGTCAATCCCAGCAAGTATATAACAGGAAGACCTGGCCTGCCCAGGGTTTACAAAGTTCAGATATTGCAAAAGTTTTTCAGTGTTAATTTTATTCATTTTTAAAAATCACCATGGTATTTAAAAATAATATCTTATGTTCTTTAAAGGAGAAATTGTGAGTTGCAGATTTTTTTAAAAAAATCACCATGGTATTTAACAATAATATCTTATGTCCTTTAGAGGTGAAATTGTGAATTGCAGAATTTTAAATACCCATCATCATCCTTGGCTTCACTCAATGTTGTTTATAACACACTTTCATTTTCTTCTAGTTGTGAGGGTGGGGAATTGGGAGGGGCTTCACAAGTAGAGTAGCCTAGGGCCTCTCTTCATCTAATTCCAGCCCTGCCCCTAACACATTTTTTCTGCCCACAATTAGGATGGAGAATTTTGGGAGACTATTTGTGCATAACTCTACTTTTGATTTTCCCCTCACATCCGTGTGTTCAATCTATGCGTGAGGAAAATATCCCAAAGCAGCTAGGATCAGAGCAGTAGCTTCTTATTCTGTAAACACTGGTGCTTTTCCTGATCACTATTATGCCTGCTTTCACATCTAGCAAAGTGGCTTCTGACCCTAAAAAGCTTAAACCTGCAAGAAATCTATTAGTCTAAGATACCTCATGGCTTTCCGTTTGTTGCAGCTACCAGACTAAAGGGACTACCATTCTGGGACTGCATAAATTAGGGTTTAAGATACATTTTTAAAAAAATAATAAAACCAAACAAACCCAGACATGAAGTATTAAGCAACTTAGTACTTAAAAGTATTGAAACATTTCCATTAGCCTTCAACTGTATTGAGTTTCACCTTTCACTTCCATTCTGCTTCCAACTTTGAAGTTATTAATCCTCTCTCTAAATGAAGTGGCTTTACTGCATTTGTCAGTATCTTCATCTAGGGGATGAGACCATGGAATGTGATTGCATTAAAAAAAAGTGATATTTTTAAAAATGATACATTTAGACTGAATTGAGAGCCATCGTTTACAGGTACAGTCAACATGATGCTGTTGCTGGTGATTAAAAGGGCAACATTTTATGCTGCATTAATTAAACACAACTAATTTAATGTGTCACTTTATTTAATTTTCTTATAATATGAGGATTTGCCACTGCTCATTAGCAAGGATTTCTTTATTTTTGTTAAATCTTTGGGCAAGATATATCTATTTTAAAAATACTTTTCACCCTTCTTTTGTGCCCAAGGTCCTTCAAGGCAACTAACAAGACATTTAAAAAAATTAAAAGCATGAAACTATATCAAAAAGTAGCTGAGCTAATAACAGCTGAGGGAAGAAAGGGACAGCCCAGCAACTAAATGAAAGAAAATTCTGTCTTGGGGGGTGGGCTCCAAATGACCCCAGAAATAAACAGCATGATCTTGACCTGTCACCAGAAGGTCCACAATAAAAGGATGGAATGAACCTCCTACAGGAGGGAATTTCAGAATTTCTGTAGCACTGTATAAAAGGCCCTACCCCAGGTAAGCTTCCTCTACACCTTGCATGGTGAAGGAGCCTACAGCAGGTGTCTGAGGAAGAGCTAAACAAACAGGTAGTCTTGGCCCTTGGGCAAACTCTGGTGCAATTGAACAAGCATCCACAAGGCCTGAGTCAATGAGGTGCTCAAAAAGAGTGTTGTTGTCTATGTTGTCTATAAGAATAAAAGAAAATTACTATAAATTAATTTGGAGATGGCATTTAACACCAGTCAGATGAAATCAAATAAACAAGGAATATTCTTTGTTATGTTGGAGAGGATGCCAGGAAACCAAGAATTATGTTCACATGTGATGGGGGTATAAATATGTACAAATTCTCTGGCAAAGGGTGTTTAAGGAAATAACAGAAATCACTGAGTTAAAGCTGACCAAAAGTCCAGAGGTAACATTATTATCAATTTACACACAGGCTATGAAGGACTTGCTCACAAATTTATTGACAGCTGCACACATTATTATATCTAGGAAGTGGAAGGGGCAAGCAGAATATAAAATGGAAGAATGGTATAAAGAGGTGTGGGATATAGCTATTAATGATAAATTAACATGCGCCATTAATGTAAGATGGGGAATATGCAGGAGAAATGATTTTGAGGAGATATGGATGGTGTTTGTAGAATTTGTACTGTTAAAATGGAAAGGGACCAAACCATCGCAAGAGGTGTTGAAATTTTGGGAGGTTGGATAGTTAAAATGGAATGGTCGTGGTGGTGGGGTGCACATTGTTATTTTTATTTATGTATGATTATTACTTTGTCAAAATAAAATAATCTCTTTTTTTAAAAAAAAGAGTGTTAGTAATAAGGTTCCACAACAGACAGACAAGGATTAAATAGGCCAGAGGCAGAGGACTTGATTGAAGATTAACTGGAGGTCACGTTCCAGATCAAGAAAAGAGGGCCAGA
This sequence comes from Podarcis erhardii, assembly GCF_964252035.2. Taxonomy (NCBI): domain Eukaryota; kingdom Metazoa; phylum Chordata; class Lepidosauria; order Squamata; family Lacertidae; genus Podarcis; species Podarcis erhardii. The sequence goes on along the minus strand of NC_138512.1, from coordinate 23,916,401 downwards.
GAGTCTGCTTGACTACCCCTTGAGATGACTGAGGAACTGATTTTTACATCTTCATGATTTCTGTCCCTTTCACAAGCTGTGGGGGTACAAGCCTCATTCAGTAACTGACTAACGTATTATATATATTTTCTTTTGTGCAATCTTGCCTAATACATTTTACGATTTTACGATTCTGTTATTTCCCCACAATATAATGTGTTGTTGTTGTTGTTGTTGTTTAGTTGTTTAGTCATGTCCGGCTCTTCGTGACCTCATGGACCAGAGCACGCCAGGCACTCCTGTCTTCCACTGCCTCCCGCAGTTTGGTCAAACTCATGCTGGTAGCTTCAAGAACACTGTCCAACAATCTCATCCTCTGTCGTCCCCTTCTCCTTGTGCCCTCCATCTTTCCCAACATCAGGGTCTTTTCCAGGGAGTCTTATCTCCTCATGAGGTGACCAAAGTATTGGAGCCACGGCTTCACGATCTGTCCTTCCAGTGAGCACTCAGGGCTGATTTCCTTAAGAATGGAGAGGTTTGATCTTCTTGCAGTCCATGGGACTCTCAAGAGTCTCCTCCAACACCATAATTCAAATGCATCAATTCTTCGGCGATCAGCCTTCTTTATGGTCCAGCTCTCACTTCCATACATCGCTCCTGGGAAAACCATAGCTTTAACCTTTGTTGGCAAGCCACAATATAATGTAGTGTTTTATTATTTTCACTAGAACCAGGGAAATAAGGATTCCAATCTGTACTCAGTCATGAAGCTCACTGGGTGGCCTTTCAGCCGAAACTACATCCTAGGGTTGTTGTGAGGATAACATGAGAGGAGGAAGAACCATGTATGCCACCTTGGGCCCCTGCTTTTAATGGCAGCCCCAAGTTGAGCACATTATGGCAATCTAATATGGAGGTTACATCCATCTTGTCTGGATTAAGTTTCATTTTGTTGGCCCTCATCCAGCCCATTACAGTCTCCAGCCACACTCTATTGTTCTCAGAACACCCTGTGTGATTTGTGATTATGTATAGATTTGGGAGAATGAGGATCTTATTATTCTACTTTTGCTCTGAACACCCAGAGGCTGAAGTGATTGCAAGATTTTGAAAGCCAGAAACCCTTTTAAACAATTAGGCAACAATCCCTGGACTGCAGCTTCCCCCACTGAACTTTCAGAAACACTTTAAAGTGCCTTTTGAAAACTGGTTGCAGGAGAAACGTTGCACATAGATTATTACTTGCACTTATACCAGCAAGCAGAACTACATGCTACGAAAATATGTGTGACTGCCTCACATCTCCTAATGTCTCCCCAACAAAATGAGTTTCCCCACTCCAACTCTATCACATTGCTCCCACACAGGAAAAATCCTACTGACACCTCCTCATGCATTTTGCTTCACTGAGGAAGAGAAGAGATGTTTTGGAGCTGGTTTCACATAAAACCCAACAAAGAGGAAATTGTGCCCCACTTCAACAGGTAGAAAACCAGCACGCAAATTGAGATCTGAGCATCAAAAAGCCACAAAATAGTATAAACCCGTTTGTCAGGGGTTCAGGGAGAGAGGCGCAGATGAGGGAGGAGACAGAGAGTGAGGGGGAAGGATTCCAGAGTGACGAGGAAGAGGACGACAATGACCCAAGATTGTCCATGAGTTCGTCCAGTGAATCGGAGGACTCCCAAAAGGGAGCCCCTCTGGTCAAGCCAAGGGAAGCTAGAGGGGGAAGCAGTCAGGAGCAGGGAAACGAAGGGGGAACCCCCAGTGGGAGTTGGAGAGCGAGACCGGCCGCTCCGCTGGAACGGAGTGAGGGGGGAGGAGTGACCAGTGTGTCAGAACGAGCAGAACAGGAAGCAGAGAGGGGAAGGAGATCAGGGCAAAACGTCCTGCCGGAAGGGGAGGAAAGTAGTATCGAGGGCAGTGTAACGGTCGAAGGCAAGGTCAGGAGCAACGTACGCGCGCCAAGTTCAAAATGGGAGGCGCGCGGAAATGAAGAGAGTCCTGGGGAGGAGCCTGGTCCCAAAGCCCGAAGGAGGGGGGAGGAGGCGGCAGAGGACTCAGCCTCTGGAGAGTCCCGAAGGGAGAGAACACAGGGGGGCAGAAAGACCCTGCGGAAAAGGAAAGAGAGGAAGAGGTGGACCAGTACAAGCCTCTTAAACTGGTGTAGAGGGGGGACCGACTCAGAGGGTACTTCAGCGGTCTAAGGGTAACAGACGTAGGGTCACGGAGCTCGGATGTGAAGCTAATAATGTTCTTCAATAAAAACTTTTGTACATAAGCCGGACTGGACTTTGGTCTCTTGTGAGCTGGGACCACGGGTGACTCAGACACCGTTAAATACAGCAACTTTATATCATAAATACAAATAAATTAAATGTGACATGGTGCACCAGGCCAACTCGTGGACCAACTCTACTTTACAATGATCTCTGCAAACATGCCATGAAGTCTGGCAACTTCAACCTGGGAATCCCTTACAGACGACCACAGTGCCTGGAGACAGGCAGTCAAGTCATATATCCATAGCAGTGACCAGAGGAGAAACACCATGGTGTATCTGCAGCACCACAATTGGATGCCTTCATCTGCCCTAGCTGCAACAAAACATGTCTCTCCTGCATCAGTCCCTACAGCCATAGCAGGTGCTGAAACCATCCAACAGCTTGCCCTCTCCCCCAAAGGTGCAGTCCTCCATTGTCTCCCAAGATAGATGGATGCCAACTCAGCAACTCAGTTGTGACATAACCAATAAATATTCGGGGGGGGGGTGTCAAATAAAACAATACAATTAACCAAATGCATTTCAACCAACGGTCTTCTTCAGTGATCTCTGAATGTACACACACTATATATTAGAGACAAACAATACATCAGTTCGGATACTCCATGCAAAAATATAAAACTGAGTTACAACACCTGCAAACATTTATGATTAAAAAATTGCTTTCTATGACTAGTTCATACTATTCAGCTTTCTGGTCTCATATCAGCCATTATTTGCAGCCACAAATGAATGGAATTTCATGCTGCCCTGAATATCAAAAATGACTTGAAAGGATTAATAAATCCTTTTAATAAATAAGTTCAGTAAAGGAAAATCTATGGTAAGCTCTACTTAAAATTGTCCAGGAATGGGAAAGAAATCGACTACCTTTTTCTGCCTTCCAAGACTAGTGTGGAATGGTGAGGAATAAAACGGCTAGGCTAGTCTTTTCTAAACATAACTAACAGACTTGTTGTTGTTTTATCTGTTATTGGTAATTCCTTCTTTGCTTCCATCCCCACTATTCCACCATTTCATTTCTTTGTCATACATTGTCTGTTTTTTAAAAATTATTTCAAAGTCCTTTCCCCTTATTTCATTTGCCAGCTTTGCTTTCATCTTGTGTAAACTCATCTTCTTTTGCTTCTCTGTGCATCATCTATACAATGCAGAGTTGTTACATACCATGCTTATATCAGGATACATTCAGTTTTATTTTATGTTTTTCAGCTCAGAAACTGCAAAGTCTGAGGAAACAATTTACAGCTCCATCACCTTCATAATCTCTTTTGCGCGAATATGGAAGTTTAACCCTAGGCTACAAAAAGAAGTTGAGATTAACCAAGAAATGACAGTAGACGTGTCAAGATCTAAGCAGCCTAATATGAATGCCACAAGACTGGCTAGGCAAGACCTAGAATATTAATGAATATTACCTTCCTCTCCTTAAAACAGAAAGGAAAAAAATAACCACTTTATTCGGGGCTAAATCATGTTGCTGGTTGATTTGATGTTTAGCCTGCCCTTCCTCAATTTTATTGATCCCAGAGTTACATGCTATTAAGAAAACAATAAAGCAGCTGTTTTAATTTTAATACAGTAAACAAACTATGCTTCCATCTGCCCATCAAAAAGACATGGACAAGAATGCTGTCAGACAAGCCTATCTCTCAAAATGTTAGATATTGTGCCGTGCGCCAGGTTGTATTCAAAATATATGAGACTACTTGAACGTTTACATTTTATTGCTATTGGTATTGCTCTAGTCATTGTTTTCCTTTGTTTGATTTTTTTCAAAATACAAAGCTAGATACCATGCCCTACCTTATAAAGTTATGGGCAGACATCAGGTTTGTGTGGTCTACTTTGTTGTTTTACTAAAACCCTAAGGGCTACTGACTGAAGAGGGGTACAAAATAGTGAGTGGAACCAGATGCAAAAATAATTCAAGGGGTGGAGCAAATTACCTACTACACTCCCATCAGCTTAAATGACCCAACACACAATACAAGTGCAAACCAACACCTGAGCTACTACATATCTAGGATTCTAAATCTAGAAGCATAGTTTAGAAGGAAAAAAGAGGGTTTTATTGTTAGTGCTAAGCAACTGGGAGCCAGTTGCTGATCTACTGCAAATCATTCAGCAGCCTACTAGTCAATTCAAAATGGTATGAGGCTGTTGAAAGTACTAGATGTTCTCCTAAATATACATCTGCTTTGAGATTAATACATTACTCCTCAACATCAGGGATGGGGAGCTGCAACCCTCTAGATGTTGCTGGACTACAGTGTCCATCATCCTTGGCCTTTGGCCATTCTGGATGGGACTGATGGAAGTTGGAGTTCATCACCTGGATGGCTCACTGGTTCCCCATCCCTGCTTTAGGTTTTGATAGGTATAGATATAACCTGGCAATCCACCACTAGCATATGCAACTGAACATTACGGTACCATAGCTTTTAATTTAGCCTCTTTGTAGGTAGGAAGGCATATCAATCCTCATCACAACAGATCTGCAATTAAATTATTCATTTTAAGTTTATATATGACATAGCCATTCGGGATAATTTATGCAGTAGATTTCACCAAAAGAAATGATACATTTGCAGTGCTGTCTTTATTTATGCAAGTCTTCAGCGGGATAATTTAAAGACTACAGAGCCAAGTAATAAATCCTACTGAGAATAAATGCAGAATGCCTAGCAGTCCAATACCTGAAAGAGAACCAATGCCGTATGTGCTCAGCATCAACTTTGTCAGAGTTGAAGCACCACCTTTCAGATAAATAACTACTTAGAGGTTGTTGTTTTATCACTGTGCACCTAATGATGGCATCTGAATTGAAGGCTGTGGTGAACTTTGACCTGTATACCTGAAGGAGCATCTCCACCCCACCCCCCTCGTTCAGACACTGAGGTCCAGCTCCAAGGGCCTTCTGGCGATTCCCTCACTGCAAGAAGGGAGGTTACAGGGAACCAGCAGAGGGCCTTCTCGATAGTGGCACCCACCCCATGGAACACCCTTTTATCAGATGTCAAGGAGATAAGTAACACTACAACCTTTAGAAGATACCTGAAGGCAGCCCTGTATCGGGAAGTTTTTAAGGTGTAATGTTTTATTATGTTTTTATATATGCTGGAAGCTGACTAGAGTGGCTGGGGTAACCCAGTCAGATGGGCAGCATAATAATAATGTGTGCCGAAGAAGAGAAGGAATGGTGGAGGTCTCCCCGCCCTTCTCCTGTAGCTTACAGTGAGGAGGAAGGCAATCTCAAATTACAGCAGGGCTTTGAGGAAGATAGCAGCTCAGAGACAGGCGAACAGCCGAGTTATGCTGTGTTAGGAGGAGGGGAGATAGAGCAGCTAGCTAACAAGTCATTGCGCAGAATACCTGACACCTCTTCTCTCAAAACACGGCGTTTGTTAAGGTTGTTAGAACAAAAAGCAGAGACAATTGTCCACAGACAGATGCTATAGAACATGGATAGGCAAACTAAGGCCCAGGGGCCGGATCCGGCCCAATCGCCTTCTAAGGCCCGTGAATCAGTGTGTTTTTATATGAGTAGAATGTGTCCTTTTATTTAAAATGCATCTCTGGGTTATTTGTGGGGCATAGGAATTCGTTCTTTTTTTTTTTTTTTTTTCCATAATGGAGCAACTTCATTATGGAGTATTTTTTTCCATAATGGAGCAACTCCATTATGGAGGAATGACCGGCATTCTTTGCATTTTACTGTGATAATTGAATAAATCATACGTAATAACTTTCTTGTTTCCTCCCTGCCTCTTGGTGCCATCAGGGGAAGGGAGAGGATTCCTCAAGCCTGACAGATAACAACAACAACAACAACAACAACAACAACAACAACAACAACAACAACAACCATATACCTTGAAGCCATTGCAGGTAATTAAGAATATAACAAGTTGCCTTATACTGAATCACATCATATCTAGACCAAGGATGAAGAATCTAGGACCAAATGTGGCTGCTAGGTTTCTCCATCAGGCCCTCAGCTTGCCAGGCTACCCTGCTCAATGGCCATGATTCACACCCCAAGTCTTCTGCCTGGCTGGAATAGTTCCTTGAACTCTGTAATGCCCGTTGCTTGCCTTCATGGGGTGTGTGAGTGCACACCTAGCCTACTGTGCAAAGTAGTTACTGTATATTTACATCTGTTGCTCTGCCCACCTTTTCTTTCACCTGCCCCAGTCCACCACTGACAGGTTGCCCAGAAATTAACATGGCCCTTGGGCCTGATCTATCTCAGTTTTGTCTACACTGGTAGCAGCTCTCCAGCATTTCAGAAGGACATTTTTACTAGCCTTACCTGGAGTAACCAGAAATTCAACCCGAGACCTTATGCATGCAAAGTAGCTCCTCTACCACTCAGTTGGATTCTTCACCATATAATTGGAGGTGTCCTATTAGGGAGATTGTAATTTAAAAAAATTCATTCCCTTTGTTCGTGCAGTAGAAATTGTATCAACATACATCACAGGATTCTGGAATTAAGTTGTCTTTATGTTCTTCTTGCCTTTATAACAAAGGCTCTTTCTAGAAAACAAAAGGGGTTTTCATAGGAAAGGCTAATGCAAATTGGAGTTCACTCTAATGAAAAAAAGGTACAGGGATATGGCTTAGACAAGAAACGGAGACAATTCCTTTTCAGCGATCTTTGCAAGAAATATGCTCTTTTTGTTCCCCATGAGCCAATTATGTGTTCCTTCCATAGTAACCATAAATGAAAGCAACTCTGTGAACATTTATTTAATTATACAGAGCCTTATTACTTCTTTGTTAGGCTCAAGTTGCCAAGTTGTTGGTGAAATGTTTGTAGAACAATTAGCCACTAGGGAAGTTTCTTCTAATGACACAGAGAGAGTAGCCTATAGCTGCAAAGCAGCAGGAGCTGTCTCGTTTTGGAAAGTCCAGCTGAATGACATCCCCACCTCTGTCGCTGCCCAAAATGGAAAGGAGGAGAAGTGTTCATCTTTAGGTCAGAGGGTTGGTCCTTTACAGGGTCACAAGAGGGAAGAGCCTGGGAGAGGTAGTTTAGAGACAGAGGCTTAAAAGGGATCAGTTTGGCCTCAACCTTTCTTGGAGCAAGATGCTCATGTGGAGCTATCCATGGTCCTGAAATTGCTAACGTGCCTTGTTCTGTGGCACCCAGCATCAAACCTGCTCTCTAACACAGTTCAACTAGATGTTAGTCACTCTGTGTATATTTGGTTTATACCCTCCGCTACTTAGGATAACTGGTAACAGCCTTATCCTACATCTGACACGAGTCCACTTGCACATTTAAGGTTGGTCATGTAAGTGAACTATTCAGTTAAGCTGCTGGTTCAGGCAAGGTGGTATTCAGGGGGCTGAAGACATGTATGTTGGAAGGGGGCTGGGCCCCCTCAATTTTGAGGGGCCTAGCGTGCATCATGCATTGCAGGTTCAGTGGCCGGCTCCTCCGGAGGGCTCGGCCTCACCCAATGACATGCTGCACGGGTGATGCAAGCCAGGCCCCCTGAATCTTAGGGGCAACTTGGCACTTCTGGTGGTGTCTGCAAAGTGGTTGCATGCATAGCTCTTACCACTTTTTAGATTTTGTAGTAAATACAGATCTTTCTTCATCACCTGCATTGACTCTATGTTTTGTTGCAATTTATCCCCAGTAATTGGTGGGCTAAACCACAGAGCCTAGGACTTGCCTATCAGAAGGTCGGCGGTTCGGGGTGAGCTTCCATTGTTTGGTCCCTGCTCCTGCCAACCTAGCAGTTCGAAAGCACGTCAAAGTGCAAGTAGTTAAATAGGTACCGCTCCAACGGGAAGGTAAACGGCGTTTCCGTGCGCTGCTCTGGTTTGCCAGAAGCGTCTTAGTCATGCTAGCCATATGACCCGAAAGCTGTACGCCAGCTCCCTCAGCCAATAAAGCGAGATGAGCACCGCAACCCCAGAGTCGGCCACGAGTGGACCTAATGGTCAGGGGTCCCTTTACCTTTACCTAATTGGTGTGCTAGGCAACATGCCACCATGTGCTGTGACTCAGGGTCTGAGATCTTGGAAACTGCATCATATACAGTTGCAAAAATCACCAAGGTTGTGTGTCAACTATCCCTAAAGTATTACTGCACCTCAATACTCCAGTATTCCCAGTATTGGTTAAGGCAGTGGTGGCAGACCTATGGTCTTCCCAAATGTTGTTGGATGCCAACTCTCATCAACCCCAGCCAGCATGGTCAATAGTCAGGGAGGGTGGAAAATGCAGACCAGCAATGCCTAGAGAGCCGCAGGTTCTCCACCCTTGGATGAATGCAACAAATTATGTTTACAACCAATTGTTTTAGTTTATTTGCTTCTGTTTGTGTGTGCCCTTGCATTGCAACTGGTGCATTCACATTTGTGTATAGCAAGACCAGGAAAGGGAAACAGTTTCCATTTTATAAATGTAATTACCATTAATAGGGAAACATACACCTTGAAATTTCAGATAATATGGCTGCTTTTATTCTCCTTCCCTAGTTGATTACAAACAATTCCAAAATAAGCTTTCGTCTAATTAGGTTGTTCTAACAGGGATAAGTCAGCAGGATGAGCCTACAAAGCTCAGTGGTGCTTGATGTTTGGAATAACCTTTCTCAAAAGAGGAGAATAAAAAGAAAGGAACTAGATTATTGTGGATTTTCCCCCCTATCAAGTTGTGTTGTATGGAGATTTAGCTCCTTATCTCTGTGTGGTAACCTTTAAAGAATTATTTTTCATCGGTACCTTTGAACAACTTCAATTAAATCTGACAGTGTAAGCTCCATTAAAATCAATGTGTGGATAGGATTGTAGCCTAAGTCAGACATAGAATCATAGAATCATAGAGTTATAAGGGACCCTTAGGATCATCTAGTCCAACCCGCTGCAATGCAGGAATACGCTGCTGTGCCTTATGGAGATTGAACCTGCAACCTTGGCATTATCAGCACTATGTTCTAACCAACTGAGCTATCTTGTCTTGGATAAGATGTTTTCACCATTTCATAAGAGTTTTGCTCCAAGTTTTTAGGTCTCCATTCTTTTTCTTTGGTGCCAGTATTTGGGAGATTTGGCCAGTATTTGTTGGTTTGGGAGCAGGTAAAGATGTGTCTGGACCTAAGTCAGTTTTCAGGCACTGCTGTTCAGCTGATCAGAGCACCAGGCTTGGGGATGATGGCCTTGCGGGGAAGGGGGGTGGGATTCCTTGTCATGGTCTATCTATTCAGTTGTCAAAGTAACAATCAATGTGATTAACACAAACCATACAACCTTACATGTAAAGTATAGCCAGGACTGTGTTAATATTATTTCTTCTTGTAAATTTTCTCACATGTTTAAAAGAACACCATTCAATAAATTGTAGTGGTGTGGGTGGGAGAGAGGGAGGGAGACTGTGACCAGACCCACGTGTGCAAATTTATCATATTGAGACTGTGATAAATCAAACCCATTAAATGGGCTACAAATGGAATAAATAAAGCATTCAAAAGTTGAAGAAATGGAGAGAATACCAAGGAGGTTCCTGACCTGGGTGCCATTTAGTCTATGACCAGTCTTAGAGGCATCTGTGGGCATATCAAATGAAGACACAAAGGCCACAATTCTTCTAGTGAGGGCCAATTCCATGCTGTTGTCTACTATAGAACCCCAGATCTGTCGGGCGTTTTGTTTTTTAGGGTGGGTTGCACAACTATACTGCTTGCCTAGCCTGCCAGTCCTTGAACCGAGCACCTGACATTCTCTTATGCCCCCAAAGTGGCAGTAGTGCCACTGTGCCCATGACCACCACCTAGTGTGGCAGCTGAGCAAAGGACCTGTTGTTTCTATAAAAGCAATATGATAATCTAGGTCTTAGTTCACAACTGAATTCTCTCTGAAGCCTCCCTCCTCCTGAGTAGACCCTTCCTCCCCAAGAAAACCCTGGTGATAGACCCCTGGACATCAAATGAACACTCAGACTCCAATTCTCCCATTGGGGTTGCTGTCCTGTTTGATCTTGAAATATGGGACAACGGAGGAGAATTAGGGGTTGAGGAAGGATGTGGTTGAAGTGGCTGTTAGAGGAATCTGGCAACATGTCAATGAGACTAGGTATTTGGGGCTATCTCAGGACTACAGTAAGTTCTTCCTGGTCCCCAGATGTGTTGGGTTTCTCTGAGGGTCCCACACCTCTTCCTTGAAGGAAGTCTCTCCAGGGTCCTGTTCTGATGGGATTGTGATACACTGGTACAACCTACATTATGTTGTGTTTTGAACACCAGTGAATTGGACAAAACAGTGCAAATCATCAATAGAACTGGCCACAATCAATGCAGAGTGGAGCAGACTTCAGAATATTGAAATGCAACATATGCTTTGGACCAAATGGTTCAACGTTTGTAAGTTGAGAATCTATAAGTGGATATGGATATGGAACATTCCCCACATAAGAATACGGAGAATCCATACAACTTGGGTTGTATATAATACTTTTTAACTGGACAATCCAGCCCATGGTTAAGCTTTCCATCAAAACGTGATTTCAGAATTGGAAGGAAAAAGAAACCTTGAATTCACATATTGTAGTTCATTCTGTATGGCTCCAACCTATACCAAGAGCACCACTAGAAAATGATCTTGTATCTGTTGTTAGGCAGAGAAATAATGAGAGGAGATAACCGACTGTCACTTTGTCTGGATTTAAAACCAACCCTCCCTTTCCTGCCCTCCCTGCAAAAGGAAGGAGGAAAAATCCCTATGCCATTTGGTTCATCAGGATTTATGGTACACAAGTTTCTTGCTTGATGGAAATGCTGTTTGTCTCTATACACAAAGAGGACAGATGTGCCACATTAATAAGTGATCTGTGGTGCTGTTAACATCACTTTGCCTAGTAACAGTTAGGCGCAGCATACTAATACTGCCGAAAGAAAAGATACATATGTTTGGATGGGCTTTTGAAGCAGCTGCATTGCCACCTGTCTTAGTTTGATGAGGACATTTCTAGGTTTTATGGCTGTCACCTCAAATCTTGCATCAGGTAGCTGTAAGGTTGAAACGAGAGCATTTTTCTTTTTTATTATCAGGGATGCCTATGGAATGAAGTCACATTGAAAATGCCCTAAAGTGCTTGTTTGTTTTTCCAGCGCATCACCAGGGCAGTGCTGTTTGCTCCGGTCAGACAGGAGTATTTCCATAAGCCTATAAATAGTCTTATCACTCCACATGTGATCACCGGGACAACTTGGGGAAGGTCTGTAGCTCAGTAGCAGAGCACATGGTGTGCATGCAAAAGCTCCTGTGTCCAATCCCTTACATCATCAGGTACAGGGCTGGGAAAGATTCCTTTCTGGAACTCTAGACAAATATTACCAGTCGGCGTAAACCACTGTCTGAAATGCCAGAGAGCCACTGCTTTTCCAATGTAGACAATACTGAGCCCGATGAACCAATGGTCTGATTTGGTACAAGGCAGCTTCCAGTATCCCTAATGAGATGTAAAGGAAGGAGAACATCTTCATGCCCTCTCTGTATGTTAACCCAACTCTTACAAACAAAACCTTCCGGCTGATTCGGGAGCAATGATGAAGTTGCCTTCATGCTTGAATGCGCTGGCAGTGCTCTATTCAGAAGTGGAGAAATGCACAGACAGTGCCACTGATGTTATGTCAGCATAAATGAATGAAGGGAAGGCAATTAATCTAGCCTTCCAAACAATTTCAAATGCGGACATAATTCAAGAATAATGAGGCAGAAGGAGGAAGGGAAGAAAAGAAAAGAAAAGGGATTGCTAGCCTGAGCAGGAAACGGCTTAAGTATTGCCTGGGTCCCATGCAGGACCACACTGCTAAACTGTCTCCAGTCTAGGGTAGGAAACATGTCCAATAGCCCATTTCTCATGTATCAATATCACTGAAATGCCACATACACTGGCTCATCTGAGCTGTTTTGCCAAACTATTGAAGCTGCACCATGGGCTCACATGCTCTGTGTTGTATCCAGCTAAGTTCTGTTCAAGTGTATAATCACTGTAATAAAGGAACATAAGTTAGTCATCTACATTAATTTCAATGGATCTATTCTGAATAGGACTGTTGATTATAACCCGCAGCCTTAATCCTTCTTGTTCTCTAACCACCTCATTCGTCTCTCAAAAAAGGATTTTCTCCTCCATTTCCAGATTGCTCCAATCGTAGTTTACAGTGCCATTCAAATCTGGCAACTATGGCCATTGCTAAGCTTCAAACCATGGTTAGCCAATGGACTTCAAAACCATGGTTTGAAAACATAGTCTGAAGTCAGTATTTACCAGAGTTTGGCTGAATTGGAAGGGAGAATGAGGAAGCATCATGTTCCTGAACTATGGTTTGGAGATCCAGAAGTGTGGCATCTAAACTGGACCACACAGTACTCAGTTTCAAAGTCTGAGCAAGGCTTGGAGTGGTGAGTACAAATGATAGAAGTTCTTAGCAACACTCTGCACAGCAATATTTTTGAATGCATGGAGTAGGGATGCATAGGCCACAGGCAATTAGTCACGGGCCAAGCACTAGAGAACGTACACTGGAAACTTCACCCTGTATGGCAAGGGGTAGTGAAACTTTTATGGTCCAAGCACCCTATTTTTTGTTGCAAACCCTCCCACTTTGCAGGTTGGGTTGTCACGCACCAAAGCTGAGAGGGCTGAAGCCAATCCGAAATTCTTACCAATGCATATGATTAATTCTTTAAAAACATTTTTTAAAAGATAATTTCATTGCCCTAGAATGCTTCTTACAAGCACCAACAATGACTTCATATGCACTAATAATTGCTCTGTTATAATGATCCGTAATGATTATTAATTCCACACACACATTAATGAATTAATTGCCCTGGAATAATTTCACAAGTGCCAACATTGAATTCCAATGAATTAATAGTTTGTAGTAATAAGGATAACAATTATTCCACCATCCCCATCTGAGACCTGTTGTTTCTTCCTTTGCGAGCACACACACACAGGAGAGACTTCTTCTTTAGGAATGTCTTTCTCTCATTAAAAGCATTGCTCAATAGCCTTTTCTGGGCATTGCTCCTCTTTCTAGCTGGCTTCACTAGACACCACAGAGTTGCAAGGAATTAGGACCCAATTTGTTCAGTGGTAGAGGAGGTGAGGAAAAATCAAAGCTCTAGGGGGAAGGTGAGCTTTTTATAATGTTCAAGGCGAGCTGACCTGAAAATGCAACACAGTAAATAAAATGACCAGTTTGTTGCAACCATGAGTTTTATATCTGACATGTTTTCTAAATGGAAGGAGGCAGGCATGGAACCACGTGGCACGTTGTCCCCAGTCAGACCTGCAACAATGATGTTCCAGACTGAAAACGCAATGGATGAATTCAGCAATGAGATTTCTAGAGGATTTAGTTTGAAGCAGAGATCATAACGCCTATGTTTCTTCCCAGAACCCGGGAGTTCAGCTCCAGAAACTCATTGATTCTACTAGAGGTATGTCTAGAAATTATGCACTATGCCTCCTCCATTCTCTTTCCATCTGCCACTATGGGTACTTGAAAATGCTACATTTTTGTCAGGGATGCATGTGCAGGCCCCGAAAGCTGTATCAATTATTTGCAATTGTTAAATTAATTAACAGAGATATGCAGCGTCAGCTAGCCCCCTTTGAAATGATCGTCAAGGTAAACGTATCAGATTTTTTTGAACTCTTCTAAAGTTCAGGCAGAACAATTTTTTTTAGTGCAACAGGACCCATAAAGATTCTCCTGTTAATAATAGCTTTGTGAGAATGCCATCTATATTAATTGCTTTTTGGGTTCTTTCCTAGTTATTTTTGGTACTGGGGCAAAAAGTCAGCCCTTTTATCCTGAGGATCCCTCCCCCGCCCCGAGCCATTATTCTAGGTATTATTCCAGCTCTTTTCAGCTTTTTCTGTTCATAATGATAAGCTGGCAAGCACTTCTGAAAAGTTAATCTTCTGTTAGTTTTGCTATTTGTACTACTATGGCAGTTGATTTGCTTTCCCTAATCCGGAGCAGAATCTCTTCCTTATGCACATAAGTGTATATTTTCATTTGATTAGTTCCGGGAGCCTGCCAATAAAACTTAAATTACATGGAGGCCATTTGTGTACAAGTTAATTTGATGGCTGCAGTCTCTAAACTGCCTATTCTAGTGCAGCAGAGACCAAGGATGGCCACAGACCAAGCAGTGCCACAGGCAAGGAGTGCATCTGAGGCTCCACTCATTTATTCCAATTTTTAATTCTATTGAGTTGTTATCTGTCTGTCTATCTATCTATCATCTATCTATCTATATCTATCATCTATCTATCATCATCTATCTATCATCATCTATCTCTTTCTGTCTGTCTTTCTATCTTTCATTATATTTATATCCCACCTTTCCTCCATGGAGCTCAAGTTGGTATCTATGATTCTTCCCCCTCCTGGAAATTTAAAATGATTTCTTAAAAAAAAAAAAAATCAAGCTGCGGTTATGGGTGGGTGAGTAGGCCTAATCCTCAGTCCTCACATATGCTTGGGAGGGTCCTGCGAGGCTCAGATCCTCCTCAGTTGACCGAGGATGCCAGGTGTTGCTATTGTTCCTGAATAGAAGCAAATAGGTCAACAGAAACCCTCAGGTGCCTCACCATAGCTGGGAGATTATCAGTATTACCTTCGCACTGTCCCAAAGCATTGAGAAACCATAAACCTGAGAGATTTCTACCTGGAAAAAAGGTTCACCTTCTGTTCTATTGACTAGGAATCTAATATAAGCTGTTTGTTTCTGATAGCTGCCAAACATATTCTTCTTGGTTCAGTGCTTTGAGGACAGTTTGCTGTCAAAGAAGATGAGCCTTCAGGATTGGTGGAAAATAAGGGTGGGGTGGAATCTTGATTTTGCTCTCAGGTACTTTGTTAAGCACTGTTCATTTGGATATGATGTGTCATGATTAATATTCCCATCACAAAAATTGGTGCTTAGGTAGGAACCCAGATGTAATTTTTCTTCCAACTTGGTCTCCATTTCACTTCTTTGTCATTCCAGCACACACGAAATCATCGATCACGCAGAATGAAAAATTATGTCACCTGCAACTTTACTTTGCTTTCTTGCCAACTTCCAGATGTGGTTCTTTGGCTTGGTTGTTAGGTTATTCAGTGGTACCTGAATAATTAGGAGGCTTCCAGAACTTATCCTGTGTGGGGCTCAGTGGCGTGTGTTGAATTTTTTTGTAGAGGAACAGTTGGGGCCAGAGGTGCCAGCTTGTGAGTGCAATTGCTGGCAGTGGTGGTGCAGGGAAAATCATGACGTCCTGATGTCATGCGTGTGAGCGTTGCACCTGCCTCCCTAAGCTGGGCAGAAGCTTCCTGGGTTTTGGGAAGGAGGTACCAGGTCTCTGACAAGATGCTGGAAGCCTGCTGCCTCCTTTCCAAATCCGGGCAGGCTTTGGGAAGATGGCAGAAGGACTCTTGGCCCTGTCAGAGCATCGTGCCTCCCTCCCTAAGCTGGGTAGAAGCGTCCCAGGCTTTGAGAAGGCACTAGGCTTTAATACTCTAATTTACCAGAAGCATTTAGGCGACTAGCTTAGTCCCCCTAGTCCACTGATTGCATGCCTCTGGCGCTGGTTGTCTCAAGCATGTGAGAAGAGCCTGGCTGAATCAGATCAAAGATCTATCATGTCTAGCAATCTCTTCCCCACAGTGGCCTATAGAAAGTTTGCAAGCAGCACATGCTAGCAATAGCCCTCTCTTGCTGCTGTCCCCCAGGGGGCATACTGTGTCTACTTATCTATTTGCAGTGGTACCTCTGGTTACATACTTAATTCGTTCTGGAGGTTCCTTCTTAACCTGAAACTGTTCTTAACCTGAAGCACCACTTTAGCTAATGGGGCCTCCCGCTGCTGCCGCACCGCCGCCACGCGATTTCTGTTCTCATCCTGAAGCAAAGTTCTTAACCCGAGGTACTATTTCTAGGTTAGTGGAGTCTGTAATCTGAAGTGTATATAACCTGAAGCGTATGTAACCTGAAGCGTATGTAACCCAAGGTACCACTGTATTATTAAATTTGTATACCACCCTATGCCCGCAGGTCTCAGGGTGGTTCACAGATAAACTAATTCTGGAGTTAGGGAATGTGCACACAGACACACACATTCATCATGAGCTTTAACCATTACCAGACTTGTTCTGAAATAATTAGTCATGTTAAAGCCTTTTTTTAAAAAAAGAAAAGAAAAGAAAGCCAATATTTTCCAACCATTTAAAATACTGCATTGGCCCCAAAATAAGACACACTTTTCTCCCCAAATTCCGACCATGAAAAGTTAAAGTGTGGCTTATATTCGCGACCCTATGGTATGCAGCCAGGAGCGCGGGGCAAACAGTGCCAGGAGCGAGGCAAAGCAGAGCCCGCCCTGCGCATAGTCTCTCGTCCTCTCCCCCAAGGCTGGGAAGGGAGAAAGGAAGGGCCATCAGCAATGCAGCCCCGGCTCAGGATGCAGCCAGGAGCAGTGAGGAAGGGAGTGGCTTATATTTGTTTTTTTCTTTTTGTCCCCCCCCCCTCCAATTTTAAAGGTGCGGCTTATATTCGGGTACAGCTTATGTTCGGGCCAATTCCATAGGAGAGCAGCTTGCACAGTATATATGGGATTTCCAAGTGGCTTTCTATCCAGGCTCCAGGTTTAGCAGGAAATTTTAGAGGCTGAAGCAGCTAAAAGAACCATCTGCAAAACGCCCTGAAGTTGCTACAGCAGTGATATGAATTAGGAGTTTATTTGTGGTAAGTAATTTTACAGCGACTTATAAAAGCAGTTCACAGCAACCGTCTCTATATAATATTACACAAACGGCTGAGGACACAAGGATTGCCTTGTATGAGATGGGAGGGTCAGGGTGTGAGGGATCCATGATCGGAGCTCCTGAGTTTTCTTTCTTTTGACTGTAAAGCAAGATATGGATTCTGATTTTGATAGGCATCTGGCTGGGTTTCCCCAGCCACTCTGGGCAGCTCCCAATAAAGTATTAAAAACATGATAAAACATCTAATATTAAAAGCTTCCCTGAACAGGGCTGCCTTCAGATGTCTTCTATAAGTTCGGTAGTTATTTTTCTCTTCGACATCTGGTGGGAGGGCGTTTCACAGGCCAGGCACCACTACTGAGAAGGCCCTCTGCCTGGTTCCCTGCAACCTCACTTCCCACAGTAAGGGAAGCACTAGAAGGCCCTCAAAACTGGACCTCAGTGTCTGGGCTGAATGATGGGGATGTAAACGCTCCGTCAAGTATACTGGGCCGAGGCCGTTTAGGGCTTTAAAAGTCAGCATCAACACTTAATTATGCTCAGAAACGTAACTGTAGAAACCACTTACAGAAACTAGCATTCAGAATAAAATAAAAAAATTCCTTCCAGTAGCACCTTAAAGACCAACTGAGTTAGTTCTAGGTATGAGCTTTCGTGTGCATGCACACTTCTTCAGATAGCATTCAGAATATGAAATATGAAATGTTACTCATAGATCTGTCTTAGAGTGACACATCTGTTTGCAAAATATTTACAGATTGCCATGAAGATAGGGTATAGGCAAGACCATGAAACCATCCTGGCTGGTTGAGAGGCCCTTCAAATAGAACACCTGGGAATTACCTGGCCACTTCCAGGAGTTCCAGCTGTCCTCTGATGCTCTGAGGCAACCTAGAAGACAAATGACTTATCTTGAGAGTGGCTAGAATTAAGGAGAAATCTTGCAATTCCCCCTACTTCTGACATCTGAATAGCTATTAGTGCTGGGCCAGGTGGGCCATGCTCTTACTTAGCTATGGCAAATCAGGAAAAAACCATACAAATAAAATATTCTACACCGTTTATATTTTTTAGTTTACACTCAGTTTTCGGTCATTGCTTGGACCCCTGCAACATTGCACTACTTCAGCTGATTATAGTGCAAGCAAATTGTTCCTTTTGAGAAGAATTTTCTAGCACAGCTGTCAGATTGGTTCAGTCGATTGTCTAGTTTTAAACATCATGGCTTCATATAGTTAAAGCACTGATGCACAGCTTGGCCAATTTACATGAAGCTGGGGATACTACCCACAGGGCCTGAAATGTTGTGAATGTGAGTGGATAAATGAAGGAAAGCTTTGCCTGTAAGCAATTTGCATTGCCATAAAAGCTCAGTTGATATTAACAAACAAAACGCTAAAATAAAATAAATTAACCCCATATTCCACTTGCACTAAAGACATATAAAAGTGGGGGAAGTATTACTTTAGTTCCTTCCCGTTGTTTTTCATGGCTTAACAGTTTGACAACGAGAATTTTGTTTTTTAAAAGTCCTTGTGTATGTCTAGATTACCAGTCATACTGTAATCTCAACTTTAATTACAAATACGTAAGTACAGCATAGCTGAATCAAACGAGAACTCCTTCAATAAGTCTGAATTGGATCTAGAGAGAGTACATCTTCTACCAGACTTTACCCCTCCCTGTTAAACTCTCAGCTTCTTTAATCAAACCGGAAAACTCCTGTTTCCTTGCACTGAGCAATGGTATCAGTCCCATCACCCTGCAGCTAGATTTCCTATTGAAGAGAACATAAAAACCATTAAAGGGTCATTAAAGTTATTTTGACTCGACCTCAGTCATTCATGCCCTAGTCACCTCTAGGTTGGGTTACTGTAATTCATTCTATGCTGAGCTGTCTATGAAGACAATTCAGACAATTCACTTGTTTCAGAATGTTGGATGCCAGGGGGTTGGCTGAAGCCCAAAGACCTGAATACATTACTTCAGTCCTTTACCCGGTTCATTAGTAACAACTTGCTGTTGGTTTTGACCTTGAAAGTCAAGGTATGGCACCAGGGCATGTTGGGCACTGTCTCCACTTATGGGAAATGATTTGAGAACTTTGTGGGACTCAATTTTGCATGAGGAGTGGCAAGTGGAGTCAAGAGAGAGGGGCTTTTCAGTTACAATATCCAGATTATGGAACACCCTACTCAGGGCAACACGCTTAGTCCAACCCAGATGCTTTATTCCAGTGTGCTTCTAGTTAAACATTACATATTTTTATATGTTTGCAATTTTATTATTTTACAGTTTATATTATCTGTAGCTTTGTTGTTTCAATTTCAGGTATTGTAGGAAGGCAGGCTATTATTATTATATGTTTATTTTGCAGGGATTTGACACTCGTTTTTTAAGTACTGCTGTCACAACCCCAAGTAAAACCATAATAGTAGACCCATTCAGAGTAACCAGACAGCTAATCTCACAACAATCTATTACAACTGGAGGTCTTATGTCGAAACAGGGCCCTATCTCAGAAAAAGTTCTACAGAGGTGCGAAAGATGCAGAAAAGGTCAACCAAATTAATCAAAGAATTGGGGAGGGGGCAGTTTCCCTAAGAACAAAGATTCAAGAGTTTTAAGCTTTTTAGATTAGGGCACAGAAAGAACCATTTACAGCTCATGAGTCAGATTTGCACCTGTCCACCCTTCTGAGGCAAAATGGATGTGGTCAGGGGCAAAGGGGGCATGGTCTGAGGGAAAGGGGGAAATGACTGGGGCTCACGGTAGGCATTTGAAAAACTATATAGTGTATGATGCAGAAAAGTAGTCAATGTTAGTAATTCAGGGTAATTAATTTAAACTGATAAGCAGTAGATTCAGGAGAGGCAAAATCATAGAACAATTCTGTGACAAAAGGAAACCAGCCATTATGTAATTTATTGTCACAAGATGTAGTGATGGCTTTAAAAGGGGTTTAGATGAATTAGTACAGGTTAGGTCTACCTGTAACTATTAGCCATGGTAGGTTAGTAGAACGTTCAAGCATGGAGACAGTATTCCACAGAACATGGAATAATGTTTGACATTTTATTATGCTTTTATATTTTGCTGGAAGCTGCCCAGGGTGGCTGGGTGTAAAATAACAACAATAACAATATTATTTTAGTATTTGGGATGGGGTGAGGGTGGGGGATACACTGAATAACAGCTTCTGGGAGCAGGTGGAAGAAAGTATGTTGTCTTCATGCCCTGCTTTCTAGAGACATTTGGCTGGTTATTGTGAGGAGAAGGCAGACAGAAGAAGAAGGGTCCCTGGTGTAATGTGCCAGTTCTCTCTTTATATATCAGACTGCCCTAGCAAGAACATAGTCTTGACAATAACAAAAAAATATATACAGTATTTTTCGCCCTATAGGACGCACCGTCCCATAAGGCGCACCTAGTTTTTTGGGGGGGAAATAAAGGGGAAAAAATTATTTCCCCCCCAGGCGTGGGGCGGGGGAGGCCCGAGCTTCCCCCGACCCCAGTCCCCAAACAGGCAGCTCTCTGCAAGCCGTGGGAGCCCAGAGCTGGCTCCCGCTGCTTGCGGAGAGGTCCGCGAAGCCTGGACGCGCTGAGCTCAGTGCGCGCAGGCTTCCGCATGCAGGCACCTCTCCGCAAGCGGCGGGAGCGCTCCTGCTGCTTGCGGAGAGGTCCACGAAGCCTGGAGAGCGAGAGGGGTCGGTGCGCACCGACCCCTCTCGCTCTCCAGGCTTCAGCGAAAGCCTGCATTCGCCCCATAGGACGCACACACATTTCCCCTTCATTTTTTGAGGGGAAAAAGTGCGTCCTATAGGGTGAAAAATACGGTATGTTGCATTTCCTAAATAATTACATACTGAAGCATGTGAAATTTTTGTTGGGTAAGGGTCAAAGCCTGAAATCCTAGACAGTGGGACCTCCAGTTACGAACGTAATTTGTTCTGGAGGTCCGCTCTTAACCCGAAACTGTTCTTAACCTGAGGCGCGCTTTCGCTAATGGGGCCTCCTGCTGATGCTGTGCCGCTGGCGTGCGACTTCTGCTCGCATCCCGGGGCAAAGTTTGCTACCAGGAGCATCTACATCCGGGTTAGTGGCGCTCGTTACCTGAAGCGTTCATAAGGAGAATGGTACGTAACCTGAGGTTCCACTGTACACACTTATCTAAGAGAATGTTCCATTGAATTCAATAGCACTTACCTCTGAATAGACATGCACTGGATTGTGCTGCATAGGATATCCCAACCATCACATTTATTATCGCTAGTTTCTGTTTTGAGTAAAGAGAATAATATTTTAACAGCACATCCATTGCTCATTTATCTTAATCATGACAAGCTTTAACCTTATTTAATTTAAACAAACAAACCAGCAATAAATTCCAGGATCCTTCTTTAATTTGGTTATGAGAATTGGCCGTGAACCATCTTATGGCAAGATTTTTGTGCACTCACTCAAAAACTATTTCATAGGCAGAAAATTAGCCTACAAAGCTTTATTTCTGGAAGGGGGGAAAATCTAAATTTGCTATATTTCTGTCTGCTGGCCAGCTATTAAAGGCATAGAAATCTGCAATCACCTCTGATACTGTTGATGGCATTGTCATTATTTTCACCTCAGTCGGTAGAGCATGAGACTCTTAATCTCAAGGTCATGGGTTTGAGACCCACATTGGGGACAGATTCCTGCATTGTAGGGGGTTGGACTAGATGTCCATCATGGTCCCTTCCAACCCTACAATTATATGATTCTATGCTACTAATTGTAATGTATGGGGGCTAGATAAAGATGGTCATATACTATATATGCAGCAGACCAATATCCATTTATTTCAGAGTAAGGATGTGGGTGGCACTGTGGGTTAAACCACAGAGCTTAGGGCTTGCTGATCGAAGCCCTGCAACAGGGTGAGCTCCCGTTGCTCAGTCCCTGCTCCTGCCAACCTAGCAGTTTGAAAGCATGTCAAAGTGCAAGTAGATAAATAGGTACCGCTCCAGCAGGAAGGTAAACGGTGTTTCCGTGCGCTGCTCTGGTTCGCCAGAAGCGGCTTAGTCATGCTGGCCACATGACGCGGAAGCTGTACGCCGGCTCCCTCGACCAATAAAGCGAGATGAGGACCACAACCCCAGAGTCGTCCATGACTGGACCGAATGGTCAGGGGTCCCTTTGACTTTACCTTTAAGGACCTCTGAACTCAACTCGACTTACTTCTGAGTGGACACGTATCAAATAGTGTGTTTTAAGTTGCACAGAATGCTAAAACACACACACTTCTCTCTACCCCACATTAAAGGCAAGCTACCGATATTTTCTCAGCTTCATATCACTGTGTACATTTGCTTTCCTATGTAGGGAAAGGGGGCTTAGCTCAAAACAACAAACTTATTAATTAAGGTTGCTATCCAGGTTGCACCCTTGCTTGCAGGTGTTAAGTCCCATTGAATAAAGTGGGACTTACGTGAAAGCAAGCAAGCAAAGAACCAGGTTTCACAGTGGCGATCGCTTTATGTTCAGGAATAGTATACATAAAATAATAAGGAAACCCTACGAAAGAGGAAGCGGGTGGGCGGGCGAGGGATACTCAGAACAGTGGTTCTCAAACTTCTTCCCTCTGAACCACATTTTCCCATCAGATGTCAAGGTAGTAAAGAACTACACAACTTTTAGAAGACACCTGAAGGCATCCCTGTATCAGGAAGTTTTTAATGTTTGACATTTTATTAAGCTTTTATATGTGCTGGAAGCCGCCCAGAGTGGCTGGGGAAACCCAGCAAGGTGGGCCGGGTATAAATAATAAAACTAATAACAAAAACATATTTAATAATAGTAATATGCTCATGCCGCACTTATTTTTTTTATCAATAAGAAATACATTGGGAAACAAAAAGCAACAACTCCTAGCAGTGCTTGATTTTGAAAAGATGCATAGTCCACATTCTGCGAATATTTATGTGTGCATGTGTATACAGAATGGTACCTCTGGTTGTGAACGAGATCCGTTCCAGAGGCTCGTTCGCAACATGAAAACAACGCAACCCACAGTGGTGTGTCTGCGCACACACGGGTCGCAACTTGCCACTTCTGCGCATGAACGTGACGTCATTTTGCGTGTCTGCGCATGCGCGAGCAGCGAAACCCGGAAGTAACCCTTTCCGGTACTTCCGGGTTGGCGTGGGACGCAACCTGAAAAAACGTAACATGAAGCAAACGTAACATGAGGTATGAATGTATATATATATATATATGTGTGTGTGTGTGTGTGTGTGTGTATAATAGAAACACACACACACACACACATATATATACGTATATATACATAGAGAGAAACACACACATGCACACATATATACATACGCATGTATAGTATAGTATAGTATAGTATAGTATAGTATAGTATAGTATAGTATAGTATAGTATAGTATAGTATAGTGAAATGTCTAAACGCTTCTTTGAGCGGGTCCCGCCACACCTGCCATCCTCTCCTGCCGCACCTGCGCGGCTCTCCGCACCCTTTGAGAACCACCGCCACGGAACGGACTACATTTCCCAGAAGGCTTTGCCCAGTAGGAGGCTCGCTTCTGGATTGGTGCTCCTCGGGGCCCAATCAGCGCGGAGGAGAACGGCGTGGATAACGGCGTTTCCCAGGTGCTTGTGGCGGAGACTGACGCGCCGGCGCCCGTTGGAAGCCATGGCCCCGTCACGGCGCCTCGCGCCGCACCTGCCTGTGGGGAGCAGCCTCCTTCCTCCCCTCCTCCTCCTCTTCCTCCTTTGTGTCCAGTTCGGGGGAGGCCAGAAGAAGAAGGAGGTAGAGCCGTTCGCTTCTCTCCCGTTTCCACGCGCCCCACCCGCGCGCCCCTTCTGCCTCCCTGTGTGTGTCAAGGGGGGGGGGGGGGATAGCTAGGGTTCAACACACAAACCCCTCCAGCTCCCTTTGATTATGAGTTTAATATATTCTCCACCTTCCCCCCTGCAGCTCCTTTGTGTTGGTATATATATATATATATATATATATATTTAATATCCTTTTCTATTTATTTATTTGTTTGTTTATTTGTTGTCTACTATTTACAATTTTATTTATACAATATGAATGCCCACATTTAAGATTTCATTATTAGGTTTCGTTTGTAGCAATCATTCCCACCCCCCTCCTTCTCGCTGCCTCTTCCCTCCACACAGTCATCCATCCCTCTGAGGGACAACCATAGGTTGGACATGTGGGAAAGATGGATCCTTAAGATTTCTAGAAATGCCTAGAAATGTTCGTTATTATGCTATGTGGGGTTTGTGTGTGTGTGTTTGTGTGTGTGGTAAGCTGCCCTTTGATCTTTGGATGAAGGGCGGTAAACATTAATAATCAGTGCTTTTTAATAATAATAATAATAATAATAATAATAATAATAATAATAATATTTAGGGGTCCTCTCATTTTGACTCAAGAAAATCACCATTTATAGTTCAAATCGGGGGGGAAATAAACACAGCAAATGGAGAAAAGTAGAACGATTCACAAAATGTTTATGGGTATGCGTTCCCCTGCGTCCCCCCAGAAAAAAAAAGCACTGATAATAATAGGAATGTGGAGAAGGTTAGGTGGGTGTTTTCCGTGCTCAGGACTGCTGATCAAAAGCTGTGTGGCAGGTGAGAATTCTACCACTGAACCACCAATGCAAAAGCTGTATCAGATAAGAGACATAACTAGTGTTTAAACCCAGAACCTGTTTTCTATTGTTTAATATGTTTTTTGAATTGTTTACAAAAAAAAACCCCACCCCTCAAAAATGTTGTTAGATCGTGTAAGCAAAATCAGTTCTACATCTCATATCCCACAGCTTGTTTTATCGATGGAACATGTGGTGTTACAGTGGAGAAAAAGAAAGTGCCTCTGAGCATGTGATGAAAGTCTCTTCTGACATAAACACAAGCACCTATTTGGAAATAAGCGGAAAGGAATTCCTGATCACACTGTGTGATTTTCACACGGCAGGAACATCCTTTTAGTAATTAATGACTGCTTTGTTGTTGTTTTCCTTCCTTTCTCCCTTGTTCTTCTCACTATGTTTTGATACCACCAGTGACATTTAAGCCCACCTTAATCCCTTGTACAATTTCCTATTCGTTGGCCATTGTCCTTACATTTGTCCCATATATACACCCTCTCCTAACTGCTGCATAGTGCAGAATGTTATATATTGAAATAGCTGTTGTGGTTAAATTAATATCAGCAATAATTCTGCCTCTTAAGTTTTCATAAATTAGTAGCACATCCAATGCTGCTTTTGGAGATTTCTGTAATATAGACCCTTCCCTAGTCTTTTTGCCATCAATACATGCTATTTTTTTCCTTCTCCATTCCCTTCTCCATTTAATGCCAGACATCCAGTATTATCCCCTGAAAAATGGGGGGACCTCCTGTCTTGCAGAGATAAAATAACACTGCTGCTCTTGGCTTGAAGTAACTGTCTCTCTAGCTCACTTACTTGATTATGTTATTATTATTTTATTTTATTTTATTTGCATGTTTACCAAGAAAAAAGGGAAAAGTGAATTAAAGAGAAGAAAAAATAAAGATAAAATATAATATACAAATAATAGTAAAAATACAGATAATAACAGTAAATCAAATCAGCATCAACTATGAATACCATGACCATCAGTACATGGGTCTTAAATTAAACATATAAGTAAGTATAAATCCTTCAGATTTCCAAATAGGTATCCCCACAAGATTGATGCCTATGCTTTTGAATGTAGCCATGGCAATAAGGTCTTCAGACAACTGCATAATAGACAGTAGGTCTGCATCCTTCCACACTTATACTTCAAGTCTCTTAGCCACCATTGGCCACTGATTGGGATTAGACTCCTTGCTTTATCATTTAACATGCATAGAAGGGGTGGGGAAATACTTTATATCTATGAACCTGGATTAATTATTCTGAAAACATTTAACTTTCTGGCTTTGTAGCATGTATTCAGTGAGTAATGCCTTTTGTGACTGGACAACTTCTAACCAGTATATGAATAGCTGGTATACAACAACACTATGGAATTATTCATAATATATAAATATTGTGAGATGAAGTTTATAAATCTAAGTGTTCTACTTTGTGAGCCTTGTAGTCAGTAAATGTCTTCTACCCTATCCTTTGTGATCACAATATGCTGGGCACATGATTTACACCCAAACAAACTATTGTAATTTGTTTGAGATAATGAGAAACATTGTAGCTGCTGATCTTAGCACTTATACAATAAAAATGTGACAATATGCAACCCTGATGCTTATCTGCAGCTTGTACTAATAATAAAAAATACATGTGGCTAGCTTTTATACTAAATGAACTTGTAAACAAATTTGCAACAGCCTGCAAGCCCTCACCATTGCTTCAGCAGCTGTCTGTTCCCCATCAGGCTACTGCTGCAAATAAAGGAACGCTGATGTATTTAGGATCAGGATCTTTAGGAAGTTTTAAAATTATTTTTCCATTGCTTTATGTATTGCAGGATGTGTGTCTCTTTCTGATTCATCCAGGGTTTGTTTATGTGCCAAGTGCTGTATTTCATGACTTCAGTTGTTAAGAGTTAACCAGTAGAAAGTGAGTCTCCTGAAATTGGTGATATTTCTGAGTAAAAATGGCCAGAATAGTAAAGTGTTGAATTATTTTAATTTGAATCTTTGCTATAAACCAAGTGGGGTGCCATTTGCTTTTACCAAAGCGTGGTCTGTAAGCCTTAACCGGGGAATAGCCCCATTGAGCTTGGTGGGACATATTCCTGTGTAGGCATATCTACAGGTTTGTGTTGTTAGAATTAGATTGGAGGAAAAGTAGAAATGGAGACCTGAGTGCATCAGTAGAAAAAGGGATCCTGCCCTTGTTTGGTTTTATTATGGCTTCTGCTTCTCCTAATAATAATAATAATAATAATAATAATAATGCATTATTTATACCCCGCCCATCTGGCTGGACTTCCCCAGCCACTCTGGGTGGCTTCCAACAAAATATTAAAATACCGTAAAACATCAAACATTAAAAGCTTCCCCAAACAGGGCTGCCTTCAGATGTCTTCTAAAAGTCTGGTAGTTGTTGTTCTCTTTGACATCTGGTGGGAGGGCGTTCCACAGGGAAGGCGCCTCTACTGAGAAGGCCCTCTGTCTGGTTCCCTGTAACTTGACTTCTCGCAGTGAGGGAACCGCCAGAAGGCCCTCGGCGCTGGATCTCAGTGTTCGGGTAGAACAATGGGGGTGGAGACGCTCCTTCAGATATACTGGACCGAGGGGTGGGACCGATATCCCTAGCCCTTATCAGGCTGCCTTTTAGTTAGCACTTAATTCAGAGAGCCATGGTTCAAGATGATTACTTAGAAAGCAGAGCCCTTCCTCCTGCTTCATGTGGCTTGTGGTTGCCCTTTTCTCTCTACTGAGTAATTGCGGTCTGCCTATACCTTCATTCTTTCCTTCTTCTGCTACAAGGCCTTTCCATAAAAAGAGGTTCTGGAGCTGTGCTCTTAGGAACATAAAGAAGAGCTTGGCTGGGTCAGGCCAAAGGGCATCTTCCTATGGGAAACCCGCAAGCAGGATTTAACTGTAACAGTACTCTCCCCATGTGTGATTCCCAGCAGCTGCTCTTCAGAGGCATACTTCCTGCATTGTAGCTAGTGATGATTGATAGGCTTATCCCCCATGAATTTTTCCATTCCTCTTTTAAAGCTGTCCAAGTGGTGGGCCATCACTACACCATGTGGAGGAAATATCCATAGTTTAACTAGGAAACCCCAACTCCGATTAAGACCTGCTTCTAAGTCCCAAAAAGTTAAAAAGGCGAAAAGCAAAGGGTAAAGGACTAGAATTGAGTGAGAGAAATGGGAGGGCAAGATTGCGTTTTTAAAAGGCTGTGTAAAACTTGTGGAGAGGCTAAATAAGAAGATGTTGACATGGGGAAGAACTTTGTGGGAAAGGAAGAAACTAACAGAAAGAGATAGATATGCTGGGATGAGGATTGCATGGGAAAGAAAGGGAGCATGAACAAAAGCGCGGCAGAAAAGATAGAGAATAGAAGAAGCAGAGGAAAAGGGGGAAGCAGAATTAGCGAGAATAATAAATTTTGAATGGCATACATTGCATTGAATCTAGTCACATAGTTCTATTGTAAGTCATGTTGTTCATGTTTTAAAAGAAAATCATTGTAGGGGGGGACATGAACCGTCTTAAGTAGATCTTTAGTCCTGCAGGAAAGGGAGGATGTGTGCTATGAATGTGCTGGAGGGGGTAAAAATAGTCTCAGTATTATTTTAGTGTATTGTTTGATGGACTAAGGAAAATGAGACAGCAGCCAAATCTTGCTGCTGTACCACCAAAATGTAGATAAGTTGAGCTGATTGAGTTTGAAGGAACAAAGTTGGGGACAGAGGGTGTAAGGGAAGGCAAATGTCAGGTTGTATATAGAGTGCTCCTCGTTGGAGGAGGAGATGCTTGCTTTGTGCTTTCTTCAGCAATCCAGGTGGCTAGTCATCAAGTCATTTTTGTTGTTCCTAAAGCTCACCCCAGCGCTTTAAGTTTAATGTGAACTTCTTCCCTCCTTACATGGATGGGGTGGGTGGGGAAAGAGAGACTGTATCAAAACTTTCTATTTTATTGGACCTAGATGTGTACTTGAAAATCTATCATCCTCTCCCCCTTCACTCATTAGCTATGGATACTTAATTGGCCTTCAAAAGCTTTGGAACCCTTCCTGGTTTTTCTGGTGGCTGAGCCAATTCTTTATTCAGTTCCTTAGAGATCATGGGGCGAATTGCATCTGGCCTTGGCGGTCTGATATGCCAGATTCTATTTTTAATGTGTTGATCTCACCTGTCTTAGTATTGAGAACAGAATTTGTTTGCAAATTGCAATAACACAGTTTGCATGTTTTCACAAAGAATGTTACCACACTTGTCTTTTATGAACCCTATGTGTTTTGATTCTTTTTCTCACAAGGAATGGTGCGCTACTTTCACTTTCTCTTCTTTGAATTAAAATGCATTGCTTGAAAGATGAAAATGATAACTGAGGAGGCTACCTTTATAGCATTAGCATGTAAAAATTTGTGATCATCAGTTTCACGAACTTTCTCATGAGTGTTCCTTGTGGAACAGATGTATTGATGACATGGATGTTAGAAACTAGTATTTCTATTTTAATTCAGCTGTTTTAATAAGTAGTGGTGATATCTGACTGGTTGGAAAGGTAACCTGTTAATTCATATTGTAGTTTGGTTGAAATAGCTAGGACAACTCCGTGGTGGGTACAGTGGTTTTGGCCAAAGAGACAATGTGTACATTGCAAGAAAGGGTATGTTCAAGAAATTAAGTTTTAATGCATTTTGCATGAGGCTACATTTGTGGAGTCTGGATGCCTTCAGGCATGGATCTCACACATTTTCTTCAAAAGCACAAATTGTGTTCCTGTAAATCATTTGATCTATTGCACAAAGTGTGCTTTAAATCAGTGATGCTCAAACGACATGTTGGGGCATATTAGAGCCAAAGCATGTTTTGAAAAATTAAGCAGTTATATTTTATGCAACCATTACTCTAGGGCTGTTGAAGAAGGGTGGCCTAGTTACATTAGGGAGAGGAAGTAAGGAAGCGCTGAGGTTTCCTGATGGCAACCTTTTCAATCAACAGCTGAAGAGAATCTCTGAAGACTCTTCATTGCCTAGAAAGCACTGGGTAAACAGGGTGGGTATGGTGCAAAAGGATGTCTGGCCTTTATTCTTGAAACTGACTGAGAAAGTAATATGTTTTCTGAGCACTGAGGAGAGAATGCCTCCAATTTTAATCCAGAAAAAAAAGTGCTCTCGGTATCGAGAAATGCGACCTTGAACATTGCCAAATAGAAGCACAAATTTCTCCTCTAAGGCCCTTTCTCTCTCAACTCTACTGCTGTATTTGGTCTGTATATCCCATCAGGCCCAGCTAACATAGCCAGGGGCTGGGGATGAGAGGAGATGATGTAGTCCAAAACATCTGGAGGGCACCAGGTGGATGAAGGCTGGTCTAGACCTTTATTTTCTGCAATGCAGTTGATTCAGTGCAATGAATTGCCTCATCTGCTTTCCTAGCCATGCTTTAGGCCGTCTGCATGTGGAAAGTATAAACTCTGGAGACAAAACACTCCTTTGAAAAATGCAAAAGGCCTGTGATGCTACCTCCAGATCTTCCTTCCCTTTAGAAAAGAGAATCAGGCTGAAAATGCAGCATGTGCAGAAAAATATCAGGATCAGCCTTTAGATCAATTTTGTCTTAATTGTGCTAGATTTGACTCTTGGCCAGGGTGGTACTAATGGAGAGCAAATGAATGTAAAGTAAGAGCAGAAAGGTTAAGGTGTCCTCTTTTGCATTTTTGGACAAAGTTCAGAAGATGCTTACAGAGATTCTTGGTGAAAGTAGCCCTGGAAAACAAAATAAGTGATGTCTGTTCTCTTCTGGTAGAGGAATCCCTAATTTTAGATGTGGAACTATTTCTGTTGTTAAAAAAAATTCTATACCACCCTTCATCCGAGGATCACAGGGTGGTTTGCAATATAAAAACACAAAAATACAAACCATAATAAACAAAAGCAACACAGAGACAAATGTTCTCTGGAGGAAATTTGCCTCTCTACTGCACACCATATTGCCCTTTCTACAGGCTATCTGACTTCTTACACATACCACTTTGAAATACTTCAGAATATATTTATGAACTAAGGTTAGGAGAGTCTGAAAGGTAGATACATTTTGATGGAAACATTTATCTGTGGGAATGGTATTGTCCATGTTACAGGAATTTGTTACAGGAATTTTATAGGAAGTTGCCCTGAGAGGAGATGAAAGTATAGTTGTACCTTGGATCCTGAACGCCTTGCAAGTTGAACATTTTGGCTTCCGAATTCCACAAACCCAGAAGTGAGTGTTCCAGTTTGTGAACATTATTTGGTACCTGAACGTCCGACGCAGCTTCCAATTGACTGCAGAAGTTTCCTGTAGCCAATCAGAAGCTGAACCTTGGTTCCTGAACATTTTGGAACTTGAACGGACTTCCAGAATGGATTCTGTTCGACTTCCGAGGTACCACTGTATTCACCTGTTGAGAGGGCAGCATCAGCAAACATTGATCTTAA
This sequence comes from Podarcis erhardii, assembly GCF_964252035.2. Classification (NCBI taxonomy): domain Eukaryota; kingdom Metazoa; phylum Chordata; class Lepidosauria; order Squamata; family Lacertidae; genus Podarcis; species Podarcis erhardii. Next base: position 23,885,202 of record NC_138512.1, on the reverse strand, counting down.
TTGGCTTTTTGACTTCATCATGTATCCAGTTCTTGCTATCTCTCATTCCAGTATTCTCCATGTGATCCCTGACTGGTTTGGATTGCCCATATGATTGTTCCCAAGAAAAATGTCCTCTCCAGCATTACCACATGCTCTGAGCTTTGAGCTCTGACATAATTACTGTGCCTGATACTAGAGTAAAACTTCTGAAATGATAATGTCGATTCAAGTAATTGATAAGGGGGTTTATAGGAAGTATTGAGGTGGAAAATTTTCTGATGCTTATTTAGCATCTACAGTGTGATCTGATGTAACATATTTAACTTATATTTAGTAAGCAAGTTTAAAAACACTTGCAATCTGATGTGCAGTAAGAATTTTCACTTTGATTAGAGCTGCAAATGCAATCAGGTGAATTCATAAGTTGATCTTTGGTTAGAGTTACTAAGTATTTTTGTGGTTTTTAATTTACCCTTTCTGGGTTAAAAATCAATAAAACATACATATCACCAGACGTTTCCTAAGTGTAACCACCAGAATAACATTAATTACAAGTTTGGAACTGCCAAACTTGCCTCATATTGCGTTGACCACCACCATTTTACTAATGACTTTTATGAAGCAATTAATTTTTAGACATTGAACGTTTCCCATACCTCAGACTTGAATAAAGTCATTATATATTACCTTATCATTGTTCCAACATCAGTTTCATCTCTTTTGTTCTCATGCTAGATCTAAATGTAACTTTTTTATAGCTGCCTCTGAAAATGTTGTTTGGCTGCAATCCAATGCAGAGCATGTTTAATATGGATGAAAATCTACAGGCTGTAAGCGTTCTTAACTCCGTGTTGGTGTGTGCTTCTTTTCCTTATATACATATATAAATAAATCTTGAAGATAATCAGTCATGAAGCTAAGGTTCTAATGGAGTTGGAAACTGTAAAATAGGATGTGCAAGGCTATTGAGTTACTGTACATGTTAGTTTTAATTCTGGAAAAGGAACCACAATTGATTAAAGTCAGTCCTGAATTCTTCAAGGTTTAGATTTCTCCCCTTAAAACATTGCGTAAGCTGCAGTGATTCCCTGTCCTCCACCCACTCTTCATAATGGCTGACAGTTGAAATATAGCTGGCCTTTTGAACGTAGCTTCTTACTTGGAAGGTGGGAGGCTTTGCCCCTTAGAAAACGTTCATTTTTAGTTGAATTATGCCATCCTTGGATGGGCAAACTTTTTTGGCAACCCTACATGGAACATTTTGGACACCTATTGGACTTCCATTTTCACCTCTTTTTGAACATGTCTATCATTTATCAGTCTGTTTTGAGGCCAAACACTGCATTGTTGTTTTTTTAAAAGTCCAGGCATAATGAAGCCTTTCTGCCTTTTTTGCTTTTCTGCCTCTGCTGATGCATCACTTCCACTTCTGTTCATGCCTCTTGAGGCAAACAGCAGCATCTGCAACACCTCTTCTACCATTGGCAAGTATTCCTGATAGCTCTGAGAAGAAAGTGAGGTGGCAATTTTGCTGATGGATCACTGGGGAAATAGATTTAAGAACAGGGAAGAGCTTAGTGAGGTGACACGGCAGATGGTTGATGGAATATGAACGTTTTAATGAAGGAGAACAGGTTCTAGCAGGTTTAGTATAGTAGATGTGTGACCTGTCAGCCAAGCTATCCCCAGGTAAAATCTCATCCACAGATTCATTAGGTAGCTTCAGGCAAGCCGCAGTACTCACTCTGCCGTCAGTCTGACCTTCCTTACAGGGCTGTTGTAGGGACCCTAGGGCAATATATGGGAAGTACTTTGAATGTTCAAAGTGCTTCATAAATTGTGGTTTTTGTAATTGTCAGGGAATGAAATAGTGATAAATCTGCATAGGCTCCTGTTCTAAATGCCACACTGAATGCATGAATTTTGGGTGGAGTGATGGTGCACAATATTCTGCCTCCTCCTTGCGTTGGATACGTGCATGGAGGGCTTCAAATGAACAGTCCTTTTGTGTATATTTCCCTTTCTCCAAGCAGCTCAAGGAGCAGTTATCTTTGAAACAAGATAACCCCATGAAGTAGGTAAGGCTGAGAAATTGTGTTTGCACATTTGAACTCCCTAGGTGGAGTGAAAATTTGAATTTGGTTTTCCCACATGAAAGCCCACACAGATCTTTTGTGAAAACTTGTGGCAAGATAGCAACCACCCATCGTGTGCTTTGTTGTCAGCCAGATACATCAAACTTGTATACCTATGGGAAGGAATTATTATACATGGATTTCTAAACATGCATACAACTTCCTGTGAAGTGTTTCAGTGATTTGGCTATTCTCTGGTAATCCAGTCAACGGGATTGAAGTATATTGCTCCCAAGCCAATCAAACAGGGTGTGATTGTGTGACAGGGGTGTTTGCGTGGGGACTTGGTAGAACACAATTGTTTAATATGATACCTTGTCACATTTTAGCCCAGAGGAGATCATGGTGGCAATGGCAAATGTTTTTCAGTGGTTGGTGATGCAGCTTGCTGTTGCTGTTGTTGTTGTTGTTGTTATCTACAATAAATAAAATATGGTGCTTATAGCAGCCCCAATGTACTCCTATAATTAGATTGCCTGAAACTTTGTCCCCATCCCAGATGTCTCTAGTTTGGCAGCGTAGCTTCTATAAGACAGATCAGCAGCTTAATTGATCTTTCCTATCAAACTGTTCTGCAAGTACTTATGCAGCACTGCCTGGGCAGCCACGTGGAAAATAGAGACTGTTTGCTCTGGTTTTGGATTGTGATGAGTAAAGTGAATTGGGCAATTCTGTCATAGCAAAATGGTGTGTGTGTGTTCCCCGTAAAACCTATTATAAAATTGGTTTGATGCATCAGTCTTGGTAATAAAATCAGGAGAAAATGTGTGGGTATTGCACTTTAATCTTATTCAAAAAAAAAAAAACTTTGAAAAAATTAGCAGAGTGTTAGGAAAGGGGGAGCTTTTTGTGTGAGTGTGAGGGCATTAAGATAAAAAGCACTACTGTGGTTATTATTATTTTATTTACTAATTATTAATCACCCTTCACCCTAAGGTCCGAGGGTGGGTTGCAACATTGAAACACAACACTGAAAATAGTTTAAAGCAACTTAGAGCTATGGCAGTGGCTAAGAGGCTGAAAAAAATGCTTTTAATGTCTAAGACAAGTGGCTGAAGCACAAGGTGCCAGGGAAAGGAAGGAATTGTGGTCCTGGGGGAAAGTGAATTATTCATGGATTTCAGTTGGTTCAGCAAATTAACAAGGTATATTTTTAGTTAAGACGTTGACCGGGAAGGCGCCTTGGATGCTTGTACAAGGAATGAAAATGGTTCACAGTTGCATATGATTCTTTGAGCAAGGAACTATCCAGGAGCAAAGGGCACTCTCTCCAAACTAGCATGTGAGAACTGAGTCTGCCTCTGCTCTTTCCAGTTTAAGAGATGCTGCTGCAAATTATCTTCCCAGGAACTGCCCCAACATGTAATCAGTGTTGAAATTCACTCTCTTTTTAAAGTAAGTTTTGGAGATGTGATTTGGCTTCCATCTTATTATTAAAACTCTGGTATACCTGTTGGGGAGATATCTATCATCTATCTATCTATCTATCTATCATCATCATCTATCACAGCCAAAAAATTAATCTATAGCTCATACATTACCAAAAGCTTATACATTGTTCTTAAACAGCTCCCTTCAGAACATTTATTTTCCCCTTCCCTCCTCCAATACACCACCTTTATTTTTGAAGCCCGCTTAATACCTATACAGTGGTACCTCGGGTTACATATGCTTCAGGTTACATATGCTTCAGGTTACAGACTCCGCTAACCCAGAAATAGTGCTTCAGGTTAAGAACTTTGCTTCAGGATGAGAACAGAAATCGTGCTCCGGCAGCGCAGCAGCAGCAGGAGGCCCCATTAGCTAAAGTGGTGCTTCAGGTTAAGAACAGTTTCAGGTTAAGTACGGACCTCCAGAATGAATTAAGTACTTAACCTGAGGTACCACTGTACTAGATCTTTAACTACGATTAATCAAATGACTCCTCACGTAATGTCCCATGTATCTCAGGTAGGAATCCCTTCCCTGCCTTTGATTGATGTGGATAATGAAACAATACCACTGAGCCATCTATACAGTTGAGATGAAACTTGAACCAAAATTTTATATATGTGGGGGGCGGGGATATGATGATGCAAGAAGGCTGTGCTTTTTACCTTTTGAGCCTGCCACACTTAAAATGGCCCTCAAGGTGGCATTTGAAGTGGATAAAGTCTTACTACCTCATACTATTAGTGTTCTGCTATGTGTCAACTCTTTTTACAGGCAGCAAAAGAGGTAATAAATGGGTAATTCTGCCATGCTGACTGAGGTGACTCTCTAATGGAGGAGCTACAGTCAAAATGAGTCGCATCAGTAAAATACAAAGCCCTTAATTGCCCTATACTTGCGGGCTTGAACTTTCCAGCTGAACCTCCTGAGTTCTTAAAAAAATAAAGGTAGAAGAAGAAAGCCAAAATGACAGGAAGTTTGGCTAATATTTCAAACTGGACTGGAGTAGACAGAAAGTTATTAGGGTATAGTCTTGAGACTCCCAAGTACAGTCATGGGGAAAAGAAAACACATCCTCTTTGATTTCAGTGGTTTCACATAACAGGACAAGTATCAAGCTTATTTGTTGTTGTGACAATCCTGGTCATTTCAACCAAAAAGGAAATAGAAGTATTCTATGCATGTTGTGCAGAATATGCATAGATACACCATTAAAATATACAGATAATATTTATACCCTGAGATACAGACCTCAGGACATAATAACAACAACCATCTGTTCCTTAGCAGGTCTTAAAATTAGGTGAATGCAACCTCAGATGAGCAACAACACATGACATATTACACCATGTATTGATTTATTTAAAGTAATAATGACATTTCATCAATTTACACTGTTCTGACCTGTTGCTGAGATGCCCCTTGTAACCATGTACTGCTTTTAGTACCCATCTTCTCATAGTTTGAGGCTTTTGGCTTCAGCATGCACCTGTGCATTGCATCTGTCTATAAATGGTGTATGCGTATGCATGCACACAGAATTTTTAAAAATCACTATTTAGCATTTTTAAACTACTGTCATTTTTTCTATGATCTTTGCCAAGTTTTATCTAAAATATCTAAGCCAGTGGTTCCCAACCATTTTTGGCCATGCCCCACCTAAGCATCTCTAAAATCCTGACACCCACCCCACCCCCCGTGACATATAATTCTTATTATACAAAATGTGAACTCCTATTCATGTGGAGGAACCCTAAAAAGCCATTAATTTGGTCAAAGTCATTCTCAAATTGCCCCCCTTAAAAATCAAATTGCCCCTTTGTGGGGCGTGTGCCCCATGCTGGGAACAATGGATCTAAACCGTAATCCCTAAGAGATGTATTAGGAGGACAGCAGTGGTGGGTGGGGAAGCAGCAGCCATCCAGATGTTGCTGGACTTCAACACACATTGGCCCCAGCCTGCATGGTCAGTGGTCAGGGATTATGGGAGTTGTAGTCCACCAACGTCTGCAGGGCCACAGGTTCCCCACCATTGCTGCATAAAGGATGTGCAGCCTGAAGCAGATGCTCTTGTCAGCTTTCTCCCAGATTCATTACAATTTTTGTGAAGAAAGAGGATTTTAGCATAATCCCAAATGTTATTAATGCCTAGGGCTTAATTTTAGCTAGATCTCACCCCACAGTGCTAGAGTTTGGTCCTCAGACCTATGAATCAAAATAAGATTGTATTTGCATTGGCAGCCATTTCTAAATGAGACATTTCTGACCTTTGCTAACACAGCAACCAGATACTGTGGATTTTGTTATACGGGGTTATAGCAGAATACAAAAGAAAATCTATCTATCCTACAAGTATGTAGTTACCCAAGGAAATATCAATTTTCAGCTTGGCTTAGGGGCCATGGCAGTTCCACGGCAAGAATAAATGAAATTTTGATGTTTGGATTTATCCACGATTCGCCAGCTTCAAGCCCCAGAATATTATTTCAAAAGCTGACATAGCCCTTGTGCCTTCCATAGCAGGCACACAAAATGGGGTGGGGTATGAGCTGTTTTTTCTCTTTTTCTATGAATGCTAGTTGCATTCAAGTTTTCAGCTGTGGACAGACTTGAACTGAGGACTTCCTGTTTGAGCAGCTCATTGGACAATTAAATATCTCTGGGAAGTCACAGATTTCCTTGGGTCCCAGTAGTTTTATTGGCTCTTTACCTTGCTCTGCCCTTTCCCATTGGGGCTTGGTCATTGCCCTCTTCTTCATTGTCCTATACAGTGGTGCCCCGCAAGACGAATGCCTCGCAAGACGAAAAACTCGCTAGACGAAAGAGTTTTCCGTCTTTTGAGGTGCTTCGCAAGACGAATTTCCCTATGGGCTTGCTTCGCAAGACGAAACGTCTTGCGAGTTCTTGCGAGTTTTTTCCCTTCCCCCCCCTTTTTCTAAGCCGCTAAACCGCTAATAGCCGCTAAACCGCTAATAGCGCTAATCCACTAAGCCGCTAATAGCCGTGCTTCGCAAGACGAAAAAACTGCAAGACGAAGAGACTTGTGGAACGGATTAATTTCGTCTTGCGAGGCACCACTGTATAAGCATCTCTTTCCTGTTCCCTGCAAAACAAAAATGCCTTTTGCGTGCAACTCAGATATTCTGTTTTTCATTCTGCTCTTTTCTTTTTCGACTCGTAAGTCTTTTGTAGTTCTGGACTCCCACAGATAGCAATACTCCCACAGATAGCTGTACCCCTAGCTACAGCCTTTCCAATCTCTCTTAAAGTTTGCAGCGGCACTTGCTATATCATTGCTTGATATAAAAACCTGGGGCCGGGCAGCTTATCAGTTTCTCTAACTATACGGCCAAATGACTGGAATTCCCAATATTTTAATAGTCCATCTTTACTTATGAGCATCCAGTTGGTTTGACTTGCTTCACTGCTCATCTTTTCCAGCTATCTGGAAAGATAGGAGTTCCTTTGGCTCTCGACTTCCCTGCCACCACAAAATTGTAGAAGTGGTTATGTGAACATTTTTCTGAGACTTTCCCCCATGTTTGCATCAAATATCTAGGTTTGACATTGAGCAATGACCCCCCCACCCCCCATTTTGTGATTGCCAAGCCATTGGAGTCATTGGCCAATCAGAACCTTAATATTGCCTAACTCTTTATATGTTCATGTCTCATGGATGCTTTCATTTGTGGCCTGAAGTATTCACAGATCAACCCTCCACAACTGTGTAGCATTGCTCAGCTTTGAGTGGCAGAGAGTATTCTGAATAAATTGTTTAAGCTTTAACAGGTTTTGTTAGTACGTTCATCTTGTGGAACGTTATAATATGCTAGGTTTGGCACCCCGAGGCTTCCTCCCCTCTATTGTAGTGTATTATTCAAAATTCATTTCAACGAGCCATCCAATTTTCATTTCCAAGAGTTGGCTAGGATTATTTTAGGGGAGGAGAGGAGACTTAAATTAAGTGTCTGAGAGAAAAATGTGACCACATGCTGTTTAATGTAATTGCAGTGTACCTTCCTCTCTTCCTCTCCCACCTATGCTAGAGACCCATGAGAACAAATATTAACACTGGGTAGCCAAAACACTGTTTTGCCTGCTGCTTATAAAGGTGTATGAAAATCACAGCTCAGGCTCCAGACTCATTGAATCATTCATACAACAGGATATATTGGGCTGAGCCAATTGTTTAAACAAAAGCACTTCTGCACAGAACGCCTGCTTTTCATTTATTCTTATCTCTACCTATGGTGGCCTTCCATTCCCTTCTTAGTTAGTTATTAAGTTAGTTAGGTTTCCTTGCCCTTGTTAGTTAGTTAGTTAGTTAGTTAGTTAGGCATTTTTTTAACCTCATTTAAGAGTGTTATAAGGGGCGTACATTAAAGATTTCCCCAGACCCACTTTCAGTTATCGTAGGAGGATGAAATTGACATGTATAATGATACATCTCTCCATAGGTAACTTAGTAATTTGTAGCTCTGAACTCCTAACAGTTTCTCTGTTATGGGTGCTAACGTGGAATAATGTCTGATAATGGAACCAGTTGAATGCAGAGCGGTCATCAGGTTATTGTACATGAAAGGGCGCACACCACGGGAGACATTCGATGAGATGAAAGGGACTTATGGGAAGGATGGCCCATCATATGACGTAGTTAAGCACTGGCATCGTCAGTTCAAGTGTGGTTGGACTTTGGTGGAATGGCTCCCATTCCTGGGTCACCACAGTCCTCCATTGATGAAGACACCATCCAGCAAGTGGAGGTTGCCATTTTGGAGAATCACCGCATAACTGTTCGCCAACTAGCTGCAGATGTCAAGATCAGTATGGGCTCTGTAGAAAAAATAATCCATGACCATTTGCACATGGGAAAGGTGTCCGCACGGTGGGTTCCCCGCTGCTGATGCCTTTACAGAAGCAGCAATGAGTGACACGCTCACAAGTTCTTTTGACCATGTTTTACAAAATCCATGATGACTTCTTCACCAGACTAATTACTCAGGATGAAAAATGGGTCCATCAAATTCCAGTCCAAACAATGGAAGTACTCTGCCTCACCACCTCCAAAGTATGTATTTGTCCAACTGTCAGCGGGCAAGGTCATGCTTACGGTCTTTTGGGACCAGCGTGGAGTAGTGATGATGGATTTCCTGGCAATGGGTACCACAATTACCGGGACATACTATGCTTCACTGCTGCAGAAATCGTGGAAGGCCATCAAAATCAAGATGCGTGATATGCTGACCAAGGTGTCCACCTCCTGCAGGATAATGCCCAGATTCACAACTCACATGTTGCTCAGATGGAAGCATGGTCCTGTGGCTATGAAATCCTTCCTCACCCCCCTTATTCTCCCGACCTCGCTCCATCGGACTTCTACCTCTTTCCAACCATTCAGTTATTTTTGAAGGGCAAGCTTTTTCCACATGATGAAATGCTGATTTCTGAGGTCAGGTTGTGGCTTCTGACGCTACCTGCCGACTTCTACAGACGAGGTCTCCACAGCTGCATAAAGCAATGGGAGAAGTGTTTGACTCTTGCTGGTAGCTATGTAGAGAAGGACTAATAACTGTGCCCAGTTTCGTTGGTCTCAGTCCACAGGAAGTATGTCAGGGAAAATCTTTATTGAACACCCCTCGTAAGCCTCTGAAGGCAGCTTACAAAGCATTATGTGAACCAGCAATATAATATCACATGTAGGGGTGGGTGAATCTGTCAGTTTTGGTTCTTTTCAGTTTTCTAGTCCTAAGTTTAGTTCTTCGCTTTTGTACATCAGCTTGTGATTATTATTTTTTTAAAGTCCTCATGAAAAGTCATCAGCATTTTAGTTTGGATTTTTCCACTATACACTCCGCCGCCCGCCCCCCAATGTTACCTAATATACACATTTTTTTGCAAAACATTTCTCCCTAATGCATCATTGTATGTTATTTTCACTAATATATGCATTTTAGGAACACCCAGTGTTAGTATATGCATTTCTATATACATTCCTTGGCTGGAGAACTGCGTTGAAAAATTCTGAATGAATTTTGGAAGAATGGCTATGTTTCAGGTTTCATATTGCTTCAAGAAGCCCACATTAGCTAAACTCACCTTTAAATAGGAAGTAAATCTAATTTCTCTCCCATCTCTAATCACAAGCTAAATTAAACCCACATCAACATTAAATAGTATTGAAATAATAGTAGTAGATAATACCATGATAAAACTTGGTGCCATCGAATCACCAAAGAGCGGATGGGAATAATAAAAAAAAAGTTTTAGGGATTGTGGTTCGCCAGAAGCAGCTTAGTCATGCTGGCCACATGACCCGGAAGCTGTACGCCGGCTCCCTTGGCCAATAAAGCGAGATGAGCGCCGCAACCCCAGAGTTGGTCATGACTGGACCTAATGGTTAGGGGTCCCTTTAGCTTTTTAAAGGCCAGAAAAGTGATGGCAACTGTGCCTCCCTAAGGAGGTTGTTCCACTGATTGTGGGGCTGTCACGGAGAAGGCCAAGTCCCCTGGACTCACTAACCGAATAGCACTCACTGTGTGAATCAGAGGGCAGGGCTTCCAGTGCTGATCTTAAAGTTTGAGCAGGTACATAGAAATTCAGGAAGTCTTTCAGACAGTTTGCTCCCAGACTGTTTCTCCTTCTGTTCTGGAATGTGCTCTAAGCCTCTAAAGTAAGTTTAAAGGAAGGCTGAAATGGGTAGAGAGGAATCAGCAAAAAATAAATAAAAAAATGGGGGCTCCACTTTGCTCAAGGAAAAGCCCTTTCTACAGAGGCAAAGACACTGTTGAATACAACCCACTGTGGAGATGGTGAATTTACCAGTGACCAGCAGAAGGGAAGGATGAGCAGCATGGTGGCAGGGTGCCATTTGCAAAATAGCAGTAGAGTTCCTGGAGTAATGTGTCCTTTCTCTAATGAGTCCATCAGATTTCCTAAATATGTGGGGATGGGGAGAGCACATGTGCACTAGCAGGACTATTTCTGAAGCCGTCAGAATGCTGATGAATCCTCAGGAAGCTCTGAGCAATGGCAAGATGGTAGAGTGGGAAGAAAGAGCTGGGTTTATGTAAGAAACCTCTTCTCCTGATCTATATCTGGCCCTAACCTGCTGACAGCATCTATCTTACATATACCAATTGCTGCACGACTGCAGTAACAAATACCTTTCTACATTGATATAGCTGACAGATGTGACCATTGCAGATGTTTTCATTAGCAGACTAAGGTTGCAATTAAATATGGAATTTGAAAGCTACATGGATTTGAACCCATTTCTTGAAATAACCATGTTTTTGAACTAGAAGTGGCTTTATTGGGCTTATTAGCATGTAGCAATAAAAGGGCTCGGCTATTCTGGAAACAGATGGTAATGGGATGTTTCTATCAGCTCATGTATTCAGTCTCTATAAATAGATTGAGTTGCTGGTGCAGCCTGATGAATGCTTCATTGTATTATGTTCCAAAGTTGATTCCTTCTTTAAAAGGTGATAATTTCCTCATGGTTGATTTCTTCTGATTTATTTATTTAAAAAAAAATAAGGTAAGCTGATTTTATTTATTTTGACATTTCCACTCTTTCACTACAGCATTCTGGCTAATTGTTTATGGGAGGAAGATGATCTGGAGATACCTTTCCTAATCTTCTAGAGATCTACCTAGCTCCCTGCCTCTGTGTTCCACATCAGCATTAATTATATGGGTAAAGACAGTTTTTAAGAGGGTGGTGGGTGGGACCCAAAACTTGTATGTAAGGCAAATGTACAAAGGTTTGTATGGGACAGCAATGGAAAACTGAAATTAAACATGAGAAGGGGTGCTGGGGCAAATGTGCATTGTGGATCCAGAGAACTCATGAGTGGAGTTGCACTTGTGGAAAGCTCACAGAAGGGGATGAGGCAATTTAGCTTGATTCCCCATGCACCCTTGAAAATCTGCTTTGGGTGGTTGAATGGGAGGAGGCTGTAGGACAGAGGCTGCCACTCCATATGTCATTAGACTCTGACTCCTATCATCCTCAGCCAATGGCCAGGGATTGTGGAGGGCCACAGGTTCCTCATCCTTGCTATAGGGGGAAGTGGTGAACATCACCTTCCATCCCTTTCCTTTAGATGAGTTGCTTTGCTGGGTTGCTGTTCTTTTTTTTCATGGACTAATCTGGTTCCAAATAACTCTAAATTGTAAAACTGGACCATAATTCCAAAGGGCACACATGTGATGATATTTTGCTCTTGGCAACTGCCCTTACAGAACTCCTGAACTAATGTTTGAAATTTCCCTGAAAACCATCCAGTGGTGTTGAAAAAATGGGGTGGTATTCAACTAAGCTTTCCTCAGACCCATTGAATTAGTCATATTCATTAATTTCAGTAGGTCTGTGAATAAAGTTTGACAGAAGAGCTCAGAATATGTGGTGCATGTGCACTAAACAAAGTTTCCTTTTAGATATTTTGTGGATACCATTGTAACTAATGAGAACAAACTTCTTTTAGAAAAAACAACAACAACTTTACAGTACACTTGGATAGGAACATTAAAATTACCCTGCTTCATTGGAAGAATGATCCATCTAGTCTAAAATTGTTGCCAAAAACTTACTAAAAAGAATGACACAGAATGATCATTGAAATGCATTGATTCCTTATGATTGGCTGTAAAAATGCACTGTGTTTCCAAATATCCATTAATATATTCCCAGAACATGATGGTGATGTCCATCTTTGTTTAATGTCCCAAACGGGGTAATGTCAGGGTATCTTCCGGCATTGGCACTGAGTCTTGGTTTCCGTCAATATAGTTTCTATATTGGTTGCTGTGTGTGTTTCTGAAAGGGTTTTTGATGGTGGCATAACAAAGAATAGTCAAACTGCCTGTACATAATGCTTGTAGATCTTTAAGATTCCCCAAGAGCTGCTTCTAAATATTACTTAAAGCTTTATGACCTGGACTAATAATTTGGATGCTGCCCAGCAACTTCTAAACACTAATTGGAAGAAAGAAGAAGTAATGTGACGAAGATAGCCTAGACTGTTTGTAAAGAAATTTAGGATGCAATTAGGACTGGATCTTTAATTGGTAGATTAATCATCTAAAGATTTAGATGATTAATCAGGAGGACAATTTTATTAGTGAGGGCAGAATTGGCAAGACTGGATTTGAGGTTACTTTTGTTTTAGCATGTTGCTGTAGCAGGGATCAAAAGAAGTGAATATTAAACATGGCATTTCCTTCTAATGAGTGGTAGCTTTTGTTCATTGCATTGCATTTATATTTCACTTAATCTCAAAGGCACTACCATTGAGGTTATAGCGATACTCAGTGTTTTTTTAAAAAAATTCAATTAATCCAGTAAAAGGCACATGATTGAATAGCTACAAATTTAATTAGTAAACAGCCCAAAATATGATTGTATATAATCTGAATGAGTGTGCTTGGGAAAAATCTAATTAGAGCTATGGGGTGGGGAGACTCTGCTGTCCAAAGGGCATTTCCAGTGCTTTAACATTGTGTGGATGAACCTGAAAGAACCAGGGCAAAGTATTGGGCTTGCGTACTATTTCCTTTCCTCCTGCATGGCCAAGACGAAGACTGGGCCATAGGTTCAATTTCTTTTAATGATTCTATGCTTAGTGTCACATTTGAATTAGGGGTTCTGGTTTAAAATAAGATCTAGTCAGTTTCAAAAAGAAAAGAAAGATTCCCTTGTTTCAACATAATGCTAACCTGAAATTTCTTAAATGTGAAACTAAGCTTTGGCAAAGTCTTCCTCCCACCTATGGAGAAGAAGAAAGGGATGCACCACGTCTGATGCTTTGCTCAGGTTCATTCAACCTCATTAGTGTAGAGCTAAACTGTGGTATAAAGGTTATGTGCAATCTGGGCCATTGTGAAGAGACCTCTATTTCAAATCTCTCTTGTTACCAACATAAAGATAATGATTCCAACCTACCTTACATCACTGTGGATAGGATTTTTCAGAGTAGGTGTATGAAGCACTTTTGAACTTTTAGATGCACTGCATGAAAGCTGCTGGTTATTGAATGGATCCCTTAGGATTCTGGAGACTGCATTGGAAAATGAAAAACCTATGAGCTTGTGCTTTTTAAGATGGCAGGTTCTCGGCTTATATTTAGGTTTTGCCTTTCTGTCAAATCAAACTTATACAGAGGAGGGGAAATTGTTTGCTTAAAATGAACAGTTAATGCAGTGTGCTTTCATGCAGAACTCATGCTTACTTTGCTATTGGAGAGTAAATTATAAGTTTGTTAGCTGAAACAGCAATTTGTTTTTTAAAGCAATTAAAGTTCTGTACTGTTGCTACATGAACACGTTCCTCCCCACTTCCCCCCAAAATTAAAGGGCCCCTTTTCTATGCAATATTATCTTGAGAAACATGGTTTTACTTAAACTATGTGATGCTAAACCTCATTCTGTAGTGTGTTGTTGTATTTTGTAACTTATATGTAAATTCTGAAATTGCAGTGTGCTGACAAAAGGATAGTTTACAACTGAAATGTAAGTTCTAAGGTGTAATAGGAATGTAGACCAACCCACCATTTTAACAAATAGTCAGTCCAATAGACTTCATTTATTAAAATACCTTTGTAGTAACTTTGTTCCTTGTTCCTTGAGTCTGATGGTAAAATAGACTTATTTATTTTATTGTCCCATATAACATTTGCTTCTTCTCCTGGGATGAGCAGCCAAATGCAAATGTGTAGCTTCTCCGATCCCTGTGTTACCTTGCCTGATTCCTTCTGCTACATCAACATTATGCCTGAGGCCTATGATAGCTTTTAAAACCTGGAGTGGTCGCCTTGATGGCTTGATGATCCTGCTTCCTAATGAGGAAATATAACATGAGGATATAGTATATATTTGCACATCTAGCTATAAATATATATGACAGGAACAAGGACAGGTAGAAAAAGCAACCTAGGATGTTGGATCCTATTTTTCAAACCTGCTTTTGAAAATGTGTATTTAGACCTCTCAGGTATTAGGTAGAAGTTGGGCAGAGTTAGGCATGCAGGGTCTATATCTTTTTTCCTCCTCCTGCCCACCAATGTAGGCAGGTGCAAAATGGTGGCTCATGAACCCCTTGCAGATCTCCTGTGACCCAGTAAATCCCCATTTACCTTCTATCTATCTATCTAGTTGTGTGGTTGAAGGAACTGTTTAACATGGGTGGAAGCAGTTTGACAATGCCGAAGTGCCTATTTAAAGTAGAAATATCAACTTTCTCGAATATATGGAGCTCATATGAGGGCTTTGGCATGCCTGGGTTTATTTTTGTGGTGGTCAGGATAAATTTGTAGCATGGCAACCGACACACTTCATGTGTTCAAGGCAAATGATTTTCTTGAACTGTACCAATTTGGGCTATAGGTAGGATTTACTTATAATTGGAAAGGATTTACCCTTTCTATACAAAGTACATAAGAAAAGCCCTTATTTATCAGACCATGCCCATCTACTCCAGCATAGGGGCCAACCAGAAATGCACAAGCCAAGACATGACAGTACTATTCCTTTCCTGCTGTTGTTTCCCAATTTGTAGCTAGTGATAGCCTTCTTTTCCACGTATTTGGCTGATGCCCTTTTAGAACCATGTAAGTTGGGGACCATCTCCACATTCTTTGGTAGCAAATTCTATAGTTTAACTACCTAAGGCCACTAACAATGAAAAACAAAACTAAAGAACATTGCAACAATGCAGCAATGTTGTTGTTTTTAAGAAGCCAAACAAAACCCATAATCATCGAGACTGCAGTAAAAGGCGGGGGGAATGCAGTCATCATGGAGAAACAATTTAAAAAGCAGTACCAGGAAATCACCCATTGGGAAGGGGAAGCTATGTCTTAACGGCTCCTCGAAAAGTGAGCAGTGATGAGCCTAGTGGGCTTCTTTAGCAGGGCCTTCTGTTGCCTTGACCCTATCACAGAGAAAGCTCTGTTCCTCATGCCCATCTGCTGTTGTAGGAAAACGCAGAGCAAGGTTTGAGTACAGTTTCTCAAGGTCTGGCCAGACTCGTATTGGTGGAGGTGATTCTTAATATATTCTTGTTTTAGGCTGTTTAGAAGTGCCCATCTCTCCAATTACATTTCCTTCATTCATTTTATTTATATGCCACATTCCCACAAAAAATAATACTGCTCAAAGCAGCTTTCAGCAAAGAAAACAGGAAGACATTTCAAACAAACACTGCAAAAACAATTTCATAATACAGCAAAACAATGACATAGTAACAATGTTGTAATAACATAGCAATATTATAGCAAACATAACATACAAAAAAACCCCACATTTAAAGATGTTAAGTAAAATAAGATTACTTAAACAACATGCAGCATCCAATAGCAAAAATAACAAGGGAGCTTCACAATTTCACCTTAGTCCCAGAAACAGACTCCCATGATGTTGCTCAGTGACTCTCTCCTGCTGCCACTTGTAAGGCTTCCAAGAGCCAAGGGCGGAGTAGCTGGAAAAACTCTTACCTATGATGTTGCTCAATGTACAGTACATAAAAGGCACTAACACTTTTTAAAGGAAGAGTGAATACTCATGATCTCCTTAAAACATTATTTCTCCCTTAATATTTCTCCATCAAGAGAGCCTGAATACGCCTCTTGGGCGTGGCGAATTAAAAATGCATTGGAAGGCCACAGAGATCCTAGCTTTAAAAAAAGCGCAGGAAGGCCGAACAAAGTAAATTAACCAAACCCCGGTTCAAATGAATTAGATTTGTGCACTGACTTGTAAAATATTCATGTAACAGGTATATTCCGTCTCCACTTCTCCCGGCTCATTGTATCTGTTTCTCTTTCCTTTTCTCTTTGCCCAGATACATCAGAGTCAATTTGCCAAGTACGTGGCAATTATCCCTTTTCATAACGTGTTGTTCTCGCTGTAATGTTCTTCTTTTCCACCTTTTTAATGTTCTTAAGTGTATTTTATGTTTGTTTCTGTACAGTGAATCGTACCGTTGCATTAACAGCCAGTTTAGTTTGTTCTCAAATTGTCCAATGTGCAGAGAAGCCTATGTAGGATAGGGGAGATAGACTTGTATGGTGGTTCAAACTGCGGAGCCTGTTTTAAAATCCAATCTGTCTCTTAAAAGTTGAACACTCATAAAAAAAAAAAAAGTCCGGAGAGCAAATTGTTCAGCTCCTCCTTGGTTGGGGCCCTGCATTTAAAATGTATTGCATTTTGTTATCAAAAAGCCATGCAGGGAGAAAATGCCACGTCAGTGTAAAATTCTATTGTGGGTGTTTGCCTTGCGCAAGACAGATAATTCAATACATAGAATTGTGTTTATTTTGAGTGTAATTCTTTCTAAAAATAGGTTTTTTTTGAATGAATAAATGGTTCACCAGTGAAGATCAGCGTCCACAAGCAAAAACCGTATTCGTTTAAAATGGAGACCCTCAACTTTTATGAAAGCCAGATTGAGTGGTTTGCTATAGGTGCATCTGCAGTCCATATGCTCCACGTAGAACAGTTTTCTAGGGAATCTATTTTTATTTCCACACAGATTGTAGTCCTTTCCCTTTCCCCTTTCCACAACATAAAAATAATGCTAAATCTGTCCTGCTGATTAGTGGCAATGGTAGATCCAGTGTCTGAAAGCTAACATTGGCAGTTGTTTCTTTAAAGTCTAATGTATTATACAATAAACATAACCATATCAGAGCATCTTCCTTTTCAGTCGTAACAAGCTGTTGAAAACTAAAACTTACTACTTAATTTACAAAGAAATTATACTAATAAAAATGTAGAGGGCAGATGCGATTTTTAAAATGCATCATTCTTGCCCTAAAGCTTGGCTTTAAAAAAATGGTTGGAATGAGAGCTGAATCATTCTTTGTAATTGTTGCAACACAGTCTCTGTGGTATTATGGAAAATATATATGCAAAAACCAAAACACTTGTCAGCAATTCTTCCAAATGCAGAGAAAAGTTAGGATGTTCTCTAATGCTTTCTCATCTCTGTTAGTTTAATAGACTCAGGGCTTCATTTAAAGCTTTTGGATCCCACTAGCCACTGTCTTGAGCTGCCTAACCTTTTACCTTGAGTTTGGAAGTAGAGGTCACTGCAAAACAAGTCAAACGGAAAACAGCCTGGCAGGATTAGAAGCATAGAATCATAGAATTGTAAAGTTGGAGGGGACCACACAGGTCATCTGGTCCAATTCCCTGCAATGCAGGAATTTTTTGCCCAACGTGGGACTCGAAAAAATGACCCAGAGATTCAGAGTCTCATGCTCCATAGCCTGAGCTATCATCATTCTGTTATCTTCCTGCCTTAGCCTTAGCATTTCCCCCACTGTGGATGGTACCCCCCAAAAGGCTCTCAGATGTTCACTTAAACTGCCACTTGATTTATCCTTGGGGCTAGTCCAGGATACCTGCTTAGTCCACTGTGCATGAGTGTACCTGGTGGTGCATTTAATTGGGATTGAGCAAACTGAAATGTGTTGTTAAACGTGGTGCATTTGAGGACAGCTCCTTTCAGAATGTTTCAGAATACTAGCAACTTCTGGTGCCCGCATGTAATTTTTAGAAGCTCAAGGGCGTTAACCTTATTTGCTGCATTTAGGAAGGTCTTGCTTGGTGTGTACATCAGTCCTCAGTATTGTTGGCACATTGGCTTCTCATTACCAAAACAGCCAGCCCAGCCTTCCTTTCTTAGAATCGGAGACCCATCATTGAACGAGTCCTGTATAACTGCAGGGAATATCCATTGCCCACAACTCACTCACTCTGTGTGTGAGAAGATCTGAGACCCCTCTCACCACGTTCATAAGAAAACATTGACAAACTTGAACCTTACAGGGAAAGTACTATTTATCTGTCTTGTTTTTACTTAGGAGCATGGAGCATATCTCATGGATAAAATGATTTTTGATTTTGATTTTTTTAAAGAAGGGTTTCATGGCTTGGCAGTGGAATGGGCAAGCTGTTAAAGCTGTTCACTCCCTTGATATTTTGTTAGTGGACAAGAAAGTTAGGGGAGCACTTTTGGCTATCTTTATACAGTGGACCCTTGGGTTACGTTACCTTTGGGTAACGTAACTGTCAGGGGCTCAGGAGCAGAGGCACAGGAGAGGGAGGAAATGGAGAGCGAGGGGGAGGAATCCGAGGGGAGCGTAGGCAGTGACAGTGGTCAGAGTGATTCCATGAGCCTCTCCAGCGAATCGGAAGATTCACAGAAGGGAGTGCCGATGGCCAGGGCAAGGGGGGTGCCAAGGGGGAAACACCAGAAGGAAGGGGCCAGCGGGGACTCCCAGAGCAGCAGTTGGAAATCGGGACCAGCTTCCCCACCAGAGCGCAGTGGGGGGGAGGAGTCCCAGGCATCGGGACCAGTGTTCTCACCACCAGCGAGAGGAGATGAGTCAGGATTGACCACGCCTCCATCGGAGTGCGGGGAAACGGTCAAGAGGAAAGTTACCGGCTGGGCGCGCGCGCCAAGTTCAAATGCACAGGCGAGCGGCACAGCAGGTAGCCCGGATAGGGAGCCAGGTCCTAAAGCCCGCCGGAAGGAGGGGCAAGACTCAGGGGGGTCAGCGTCAGAAGAGTCCAGAAAGGAGGAAACCCCAGGGGGCAGAAGGACCCAGCGGAGGAAAGAACAACGGAAGAGGTGGAGTAAGGCTAGAGTCTTAAACTGGTGTCTAGGAGGCGGAGACTCAGATGGAGCTTCGCCGGTCTAGGTTCTAAGACGTGGAGTTGCACGCTGCGGTTTGGAAATGGAAACTAATCTTCAATAAAGACTTTTATAAGTTATTACTGACTAGCGTTGGTCCTCTGTGCTGGGACCTAGAGGCAACTCTGACAGTAACTTTCAGGTTGCGAACACAGCAAACCCGGAAGTGTATACTTCTGGGTTTCACCGCACACGCATGCTCAGAAGGGTACCTCCAGTTATGAAGATTTTGGGATACGGCCGGGCCTTCAGAACGGATCCCATTCGTAACCGGAGGTACCACTGTACAGTAGAACCTCTACTTACGTCCCGCTCTACTTAGGCCCGTTCCAAGTCGCGACCGTGGCAAACCCGGAAGTAAACACCGGGTTTGCCATGATTTGCGCATGCGCAGAAGCATCTGCAGCCATTTGCACATGCACAGAAGCACCTGGCGCTGTCCGCACTTGCGCAGAAGCGGGCTGCGGCCAAATGCACCTGTGCAGAAACAGGCTGCCGCTGAATGCACCTGCGCATAACACCGCTTCTATCAGCGACCTGTTTCTCCATAAGGACGGGCCTCCAGAATGTATTGTAGTTGTGAATAGAGGTTCCACTGTACTTCTAGGAGGAGAATTTTCTTATTTTAAGAAAATAATAAAAGTTGTGCTGGATCAGACCAAAGGCCCTTGTAGTTCTTACAGTGGCTAGCCAGACACCTCTGGGAAGTGAAGAAGGTCATGAGCTCACCAGTTCTCACGCCTCTTGTGATTCCCAGAAACTGGTATTCAAAGGCACACTGTCTCTGTTACATAGTACCACAAGCCTTCATGACTCATAGCCACTGATAGCATCATCCTCCATGACTTTGTCTAAATTCCTTTTGCAACCATCCAGGTTGGTGGCCATTATATAATAATTTTCTATATCTTGTAGAAAATATTTTTGAAATTTAAAAATTGCCCTTTATTTAGAATGGCTTTCAGGACAGTATATGAAAATAATTAAAATTACAAATACAGTGGTACTGTACCCCGGTTTTCGAACATCTCCGTTGAGAAACATTTGAGTTTACGAACACCATAAACCCAGAAGTAAATGGTTCGGTTTTCGAATACGCCTTGGAAGTCAAACATGCCATGGGGCTTCCGCTGAGTGCAAGATCCTGAGGCCTACCTGTTGGCTGTTGAGTTTTTGGTTTTCGAACGTTTCAGAACTTGAATGGTCTTCTGGAATGGATTACGTTCAAAAACTGAGGTATCATGGTACATTTTGAAGCAAACCACCAGTACAATAAAATTAAATGAAACCAATGAACCATCTGTTAGGATATTTCCGTTCCACCTTAAAAGGGAGCAGGATGTTTGTGTCACAGCCTGCGTATTTCCTGTTCACAGGATGTTTCTGTTGTGTCTATGCTTTCATTTCTCTCTCTGTGCCTGACACGTTGAAGCAGGCAGTCATGTTTTCTTTGTTCTGACCAACGCTGAATAAAGTTGTAAATAATGCTCTCCTGCGTGCATCTTTCGCTGTGCGAATTCTGCTGATAGAGCGAGCATCAGCTCTGGAATGTGGCAAGCTATTTCTGGAGCTCATGTCGCTAATTGAATGATACTGCATTGTCTACGGGAGATCGATGGATTGCAACAGAGACGACTTGGGGGCCATGATGGACTTTGTCTCCCTGGCAGTATCCCAACACTATCTAAATACCATAATCTGTGCCTCAAATGCTTGGTTTGCTTTGGAATGTTTACACAACCAGTAAAGACCAGTAATTTTCCTAATTCAAAGACTCACAATATTTTTTTCTTCCTGCCATTCCATTCATCATATTACTTGGCACTAGTGGGCTGCCCCTTACATGTTACATTTGTAAGCTTTGTGATGGCCATTACCAACAACCATTTTGGTGTGTTTGGTTCGTACTGACTTTCTGGTTGCTGTTCTTTCCCCCAGTTTCCAGTACAATGGAAAGCATTCTGGAATTTCGATTCAGGTAGAATCAGAGGATTACTTTTTAAATTTACTGTCAGTTTTCTGTGTTGTCTGTATGGCATTGCTGAAGTGATAGTCACAAATGATACTTATTAGAGGTAATTAGTAAAAGGAGGAGAGGAGTATAGAGATCCAGAATTATTTATAGAGCCTAGATGGGAAATGGAGTATGGAAAATTGCACATTTTTAATAATACACTGAAGCAACAGTTAAGAGACATCAGGTTGATGCCATAAAGACAGACATGTACAAACTAAGAAAAAATGAGTTTAATAATAATAAATCAGGTTTTAAAAGCTGACATTCAGATTGTGAATTGCATGTTGGATAAGCACCAGGCTAGCACTTGGGATTTCAACTTAGAGGCTAATAACCAACACCCATATATTTGTAACCTAAGCATCGTATTCTGGTGCATCAGATTCCCCTCACCCCTTGCAGGTCATTGAGTTTCCCCTAGTCTTTCCCCCTTGCTTCTTGGTTTGCAGAGATCTGGTATGGAAAGAAGAGACTCCCATGTTCCAGCTCAGGGACTCTAAAAATGAGTGTGCTATCTCTGAGTACCCCAAGTATGATCTGGGGGCACATAAACAACTGTGGGTCTCAGGATGGTAGACTGTTTGAGAAAGCTCATGTAATCTGTATGCTCTCAGAGGTATGAAGGATGAGCGGACTGTAAGTGTACTTAATAAATGAATGAGACCATGAAGAAGAACTAACAAAGCATACAATAACTGGGATAGGATGGACCAGTGGTCTGACACTCAATGGCAGCTGCATTAACTGACTGGAATAGAAGAAGAAACTACATCACTTGGTACATTACTTGGCAGTTATGGCCTCTCTGGTATCCTCCTCATCCACTTCTAGGTAGTATGTTGGTACCACGTTTCAGAGTCAGTTTTAGTATAGCGTATGCAATGGCTTACATACAAGATATTGGTAAGCCTTATAGCAATCTGTTTACATGTATGCATATAATGAAAAAGAATTGATTCATGCTGAAGACAATATCTCTTGTCAAACTGTGTTAATGTCACACTGAGCCAATGGTTTGGAACTCCGGCAGTTAAGTGCTCTAATGCATTTTACATTAGCAGTAGTTATGGGAAATCGTAATATCTTTATGCTCTGATTCGGTTAACTGTGTCCATTTCTTATGCTATAATTTTGTATGCACGACTCATAAGTGATTTACAAACCAGAGACACTGCTTCTGTACATAGAACAGGTTTGCACCTGGATCCCTTTGTGTAACATCACAGGAGACTTTAATACTAGACAATTCAGTAAAGATTCCAGTATCTTTTTTAAGTTTTGCAAATATTTACCTTTCAGAGTCATATGATTTCTATTTATCTCTGAAATTACTTTGTCTTCCTTTGTTTTATGAACTGGTACATGGGCTTCCAAGACCTTTCTTTTCAGTGTCAATGGCCAAATAGAATTTTTGTTACACAACTTACTTGCTTAGTTCTCCCCCCCCCCCCCCAAAAAAAACCTACATTCAGAAGACATGGCATCTGAACTTGGATCACTTGAAAATAGTGAATGTAACTATTTAGTTCATCTTTCACTTGTGTATGTCCTTTAGATGTGAAGTGGTTATTTTCCAGCTTTTCCAAGAAGTGTAACATGATCATACACATGAAGATTGTACCCTCTTTTTTTTCATTACAACAAGTGATGAAAGGAAATTGCTTGGGAAATTTTATTTCCGCTAATGAATGGATAGATAAATATCATTAATGGCTAAATTCAGGTTTCTTTAAAATAAAGTACACCTGCAGGTTTGAAACTACCTAATCAGAAAGTAGTGGATTTAAAGTTTCTTTTAGAGAAGGACAGACAGCTATGTGCCCCTACATTTGTACCCTTGATTATTGAGGTCGAAAGCCTTGAGAAGACTCTTCAAACATTTGAGCACGAATCCAAGGGGTGGAAAGCCTCTTCTTGGCTGCTACCCCATTCCACCCCTAAGGACAAAAAAACCCTATACTTTTGTTTTGGAGAAGTGTATGGGGTGGCAGATAATGGAGGTCTATGTGTGTGTGCCTGAAGACTTGAAGCAGGGAGACCTCTGCTTGCCTCACATCTCTTTGCAACAGTTCAAGGATCTCACATAACAGAGCACTTCTGTTTGAATTGGCGACCCATATACCTAGTTTCCTTAAAAATAGGTTGCTTCTTAGTAGTGTTTGACTCTCTCTTCTTATAAGAACATAAGAAGAGTAATGCCGGATCAGAGCAAAAGTCCACCCAGTCCATTCTCTTTCCTTCAGAGTGTTGGACTAAATGTCTCTGGAAAGCTCACAAGCAGTGCATGAAAGTGATGACTGATTTCTGTGGTTGTGGTCTCTGGTATCCAGTATTCAAAGAGAGCTTCCCTCCCAGACTGTTACCAAAGCCAGCAATCTGTTGTACACTTTGCTCACTGTTTCTACAGCTAAGTTGTTGCATCATCTTGCGCTTTCTCTTCTTTGGGCACTGAGTACAACACCTTGCCCTTGCTGCATTAATGTTATCCTGGATTGAACAGCATGTACTCTCAATTTACTTTCTTTCTCGGTATTGGCTAACACACTTCCATAGTAAAATTGTTAATGGGTCATGCAGCAAAAATCTTGGATTAATGAGTTCGACTTGTTCATGGAGCAGGTTGCGAAGGGTGGTGGCCAATAAAACAAGGAGAACATTTTGACCTTGCTGGAGTAGATTGTGGTTAGTTACTTACTGAAGCAATTTGAGTCTTTTTTTTTTTAGAGCAGTTGATAAAAACCACTGATGTAAAGTCCTTAAAACATGCTGCTCTTCATTTCTTGTGGTGGATGGTCTGTAGGGTAGTTCTGTAAATGGTGTTACAACTGAAATCATTTCTTTTTAATAAAGTCAGTTGCAGCTAAGATTGTAGCTAAAATGAGAGACAAAACTAAAAACTAAAACTAAAAATCTTTTTTAAAAATAATAATAATTTGAAAACTGAATATACCACTCCAGCCCAAAACAATAGCACGATGAATATTGTGCATACTCAGTTGCCACAGAATGAACGGTAGCAATTGGAAAAGTAAAATGTAATGGGAAGTAGGAGGAGAAAAATGAATAACTAGCTGGTACCCTAAACAAGAACACTTGCATGTTATTAATGTTATTCATTAATAAGAGTGCAAAGAGTGCTTTTTGAGTACAAAACACTTAAAATGCCTTGCCTGAGGAACAATAATATTTCAAAAATCAAGAAGCTTTAATTGGAGCATTTGGTGTTAAAAGAGTCTGTGATTTGAGCAAGGGAATGTAGAAGATCTCATGTTCAGTGCTCAGCAGATCTAGTTAAAAAGGGTCGCAGGTAGCAAGCCTGGGAAAGCTCTTGGAGAACTTCCATCCTTCAGAATGGGCACTACTGGACTAGTTGAAACAATGGCAGTTGAGCCAAAGACATCTTCACATGTTGAACAACATATAGAGCCAGTTAAACTGGGGTCATCATGACAAAAGCAAAGTGTATGCATCATGGTTCTGTCATATCAACTTCAGCTCTTGCCTGCTTCCATCATGAGCATTTGAAATGACCAGCTGATACTAATTAACTTTGCAGAGCCAGAAAAGAAATTCTAAGATGGGTTGCACTAACTGGCACAATGTCGCAAGCTGTTAATATTGTCCTAATATTGCAGGGATGTAACTTGTAGATAGGTATTCCTGCAAAGGCATGGAGCCCAAAACCTGTTACTATTTTTGCAGCAATTGGTAGCCAGCCATTAATCTAGAATGTTCTGTATGCAAATACTGATGTAGTCACTCTTCAGATGGCATTTTTAAAATAAAGACCTGGTAGGTAGCCATCTGGCTGACGAGCCTACTTTGACGACATATTTTATGGTATACTTAAATGCTTGGATTCCATAGTTTTATTGATCTTCTAAACCATATGTTCAGATGCTTTAGACAAATTAATATTTTGATGACAATTCTTAATGTACCTTTTCACCTTGTGTTGGTAATTGATTTTTTGATTTTTTGGAAGGGGGTTGCTGCAGATCTACAATAAGGCCGAAACATCACAGGCATGGTCAAAAGAAAAAGTACTTTTCAAATTGTTACAGGTGTTAAATCGCAAAGCCAGTAAGGTGCTATCTGTTAATATTGTCTTCAGTGTGACACAATGAGAATCAGTTGTTCCCGGCTGCCATTGTTACAGATTGCATTTACCATAGGAAAGCATGTGGTTTTTGCATATTCATTTATCTGCTGTGGATCCTGCTGCTAGATTTTCCAGGTCTATCCTTAAGTTAAAAAACCAGTGTGTATTTTGCCTGCATATATTTTTTAGAACCATTCTCACATCCTCGTGTAACTATTTTTGATGAACAACTTAGATAAATACATTGAGGGGTTGTTTATCAGATTTGCGGATGACACTGGACTGGGAGAGGTGATTAATGCTGGAGAAGATAGAATCAGGATTCATGATGACTTTAACTGATTGGAGAACTGGGTCCCTACTAACAAAATGAATTTCAGTAGGGCCAGGTGTCAAGCAGGAAGAACCAGCAGCACAAATATGAAATGAGGGACACTTGGCTTGGCTTCATAGGAGCTTCAGCAGTAGAGTGCAGCAGGAGAAAAAAGCTAATCCTATTCTAGGCTGCATCAGCAGTAGTACAGTGCCCTCATCAAGAGAAGTAATACTACAGCTCTATTCTGCCTTGATCAGACCCCACCTCAAGCACTTTGTCCAGTTCCAGGCACCACAATTTAAGAAGGATATTAACAAGCTGGAACATGTGCAGAGGAGGTGACCAAGATGATCAAGGGTCTGGAAATCAAGCCTTAGAACAGTTGTGAGAGCTGGATACATTTAGTCTGGTAAAGAGGAGACTGAGAGGAGATATGATCAGTGGTGAAGCTGCATGCTCCACTACTGGAGGTGGAGAGCAGACAGGGGCATGGCTGGTGCCCCCCTGGGGCGTGGCGTGCGTTCTGGGAGCGTGGCGCGCCGCCTGTGGGGCATGACACCTGGTGCATACGCGGGTGCGTGGCACGTGTCCGGGGGGGGGGGGCACTGCGATGGCACCCTACCAGAATAGTGGTGCTGGGGGTGGTCCACTCCCTCCACACTCCCGTTCCTCCACCAGTGGATATTATAGCCATCTTCAAATATCTAAAATCACAAGGAAGATGGAGCAAGCTTGTTTTCTCCTGCTACACTAGGCTTCACTGGTGGTCAAGGCACTTGGGTACACTTGAAATGGCAGTACAGTGGTGCCTCGCAAGACGAAATTAATTCATTCCGCGAGTCTCTTCGTCTTGCGGTTTTTTCGTCTTGCGAAGCACGGCTATTAGCGGCATAGTGGCTTAGCGCTATTAGCGGCTATTAGCGGCTTAGCGGCTATTAGCGGCTTAGCAGCTTAGAAAACGGGGGGGGGGGAGGAAAAAAAACTTGCAAGAACTTGCAAGACGTTTCGTCTTGCGAAGCAAGCCCATAGGGAAATTCGTCTTGCGAAGCACCTCAAAAGACGGAAAACTCTTTCGTCTAGCGAGTTTTTCGTCTTGCGAGGTATTCGTCTTGCGGGGCACCACTGTAAAACAAAGCATCTTGATAACACCAGGGTAACAGCGCTTAGTCTTGGTTTGGATTCCTTTGGAAGATTTTACTTGCATCTTACGGCCTTTTGTGTAATATTTGAGTTGATCTATAAATGTAAAGGTTGAGAGCAGGGCTCTTTTTTTCAACAGAAACTCATGGGAACACAGTTCTTGCACCTCCTAGGTGGGTGCCATTGCCATTATAAGAAAACAAAGGAGGCGTTCATGGGGAGTTCTGGCACCTATTATTCTAGAAAAATAGCACTGGTTGAGAGTATGTGGAGACATAGTGTTACACTCCAGCAGACAGCTAAAGCAACGGCCCTGTTTCAGATCTCCAGAGAAAAGCACCCCACCCCACAATGATACTTTTTCAGAGCCCAGCTCTCTGCTTCATTTTCTGTTTTTCTCCTGAAAAATGCTTCTATTGGTTACTACTCAGCTAGTTTGTTTGTTCTCCCTGGCTACAGTGGGGAGCAAGGGTGAGTCATCTTTTCTCAACTATCTCCTAGTCATCTTGGGTTATGTACCTATTTGCCTGTTGTGTCCCGAACAAAGGATGTTCCCAGCCTCATTGACAAGGGACTATTAAGTTACCAGGAGTACTCCTGGCTCCGTTAATCCTC
This sequence comes from Podarcis erhardii, assembly GCF_964252035.2. Lineage (NCBI taxonomy): Eukaryota > Metazoa > Chordata > Lepidosauria > Squamata > Lacertidae > Podarcis > Podarcis erhardii. The sequence continues at coordinate 23,857,764 of NC_138512.1, read as the reverse complement.
TTCAGTCTAAACCTCAAGTTTTGCAGGGTATTAACATAGGACCACATTTACTGAGGCAAGGAAATTGGTGCCCCAGACCCAGAAAGTACTTTAAACAACGGTTTGGGGGGGTGTTTTTCTTCTTTGACTTATGAGTCTCCGAGTCAAACCAAGGGTATGGTTTGAAGGCTGCATCTCTGGATCAGCTTTTGTTTGAAAAATGACACAGGAGATACTATCTGCATTATTTATTTATTAAATTTGTTTCCTGACCTTCCTCCCCAAGCAGCCGTCAAAACGTGTAATGGTTCTAGGGGTTGCTCGTGCGTAAGCCGGTGCAAACACCTGGCTGGGTTGCCTGAGTGAACCTTTTCTGTCCGGACAGCCACTCACCCGTGGCTGTCTCAGTCACTGGCAGAATCTGTCAGTGGGCATTTCTTAAACTTCTTCCAGCAAAGAAGCTCTTTGACGCCTAGTCTTCTCCTACTCTTTCTGTGCGAAAGCCTTCTGCGCAAGGAGGGCGTAGGCAGCGGAGGACCCCTACTCTCCCTGCTGGTCCCCGGCAAGGAGTCATGGGACCGCCTCGCCGCTTCCCCCATCTGCCCCCCTTCTCCACTGGTGCTACGCTGATTCTCTTCCCCAGAAGATAGACTGCCTCTCCCAATCCCGGGACGCTCTCTGGAATCCCTCTGGATTTTGCTCTCTCCCTCTGGCACTGATGGCAGTTCCCTGACAAAACGTTATAACAGTATAATTTAAAATCATTTCAAAACATACTTAAAATACGCAGAAACTATGAAAAGCTATCTAAAAAAATTCAAGAACATTTAGAACAGTTTAAAATGTATAAAAGCAAACACATACCCTGCCTATTCTATTATATGCTTTGTAATTCTATCTTTAACAAATACTTTCCACCAGTTTTCTCACAAAAGGCATTAAACTAGCCAGTGTAATTTCATAGTTTCTCCCTGGATCCCTTTCCAGTCCTTCCTAAGTCGATCATAGTGACTAGTTAACATTTTTGTTAAGTTTTGATCAGCAACCTTTTTCAGCCGTGGGCTGGTCCACCATCCCTCAGACCATGTGGTGGGCAGGACTATATTTTGGAAAAAAAAAATGAACGAATTCCTATGCCCCACAAATAACCCAGAGATGCATTTTAAATAAAAGCACACATTCTACTCATGTAAAAACACCGGGCAGGCCCCACAAATAACCCAGAGATGCATTTTAAATAAGAGGACACATTCTACTCATGTAAAAATACACTGATTCCCAGACCGTCCATAGGCCGGCTTGAGAAGGCAATTGGACCGCATGTTGCCCACGGGCCTTAGGTTGCCTACCCCTGGCTTAGAACATCAACTCGTCACTACTGTTGGCCTCAGACTCCCTTCCTGGAAAAGTTAGTACAGGCACAGGGATTTGCCTTGTATCTTCTGCTGTAAAGATAGATGCAAAGAATTGATGCAGCTTCTCTACAATCTCCTTTTCCTCCTTTGGCACACATTTGACTCTCTTGTCATCCCAAGGTTCTACTTCCTCCCTAGCTGGTCTCGGGCTGCTAATGTCTTTACACAATCTTTTGTTGGTCTTTGTGGGTGGTTTTGTTTGTTTGTTTGTTTGTTTGTTTAGCAATGTGCTCCTCAGATTATTTTTTTAGCATCCTTATTGCCAGCTTGCATTTCTTTTGCCAGAATTTGTGTTCTGTTTTGCTCTGCTCATTTGGACAAGACTTCCATTTTCTGAAGGAAGCCTTGTAACCTCTAATAGTTTCTTGACTGCTCATTAACCACATTGACATCATATTGGCCCTGCTGGTACTTTTTCTGATCTGCAGTATAGATTCTAGTTGAGCTTCTGTTATTGTGATTTTGAATAACCCCCAACTGTTCTTGGGAGATTTGCTTTGCCTTTCAATTTTCCTTTTCACCAGATCCATCATTTTTTAGACATTTTCTCTTTTGAAGTCCAGTGTAACAGTGTTTGACCATTGTTCAGCAAACCATGTAGGCGCGACCTGACATTTGTAACCTTTGTACAATGCAGGCAAGTTGCCATGCATTCAGCATACCCATCACAAACCTAACTATATCTCTAATGAACAAGTCACCCACTACTAGGAGATCCCCACTCCTTGGAGAAGTATCCTTGATGTGAGGGGATAGTTGTTTGCCTCCCAAGTAATGGGCTCCTTCTACAGCAGGGTTTCCCTCGGGTCTCCAGTTGTTTTTGGACTACAGTTCCCATCATCCCTAACCACTGGTCCTGCTAGCTAGGGATGATGGGAGTTGTAGTCCAAAAACAACTGGAGATCCAAGTTTGGGAAACCCTGTCCTACAGTACCATTTTGCTGTTCCTCAGAGTTATACTCTCCTTCCCCAAGGCCCTCACTCCCTTTTTCAGCAGAGGAACTGGCACCCTGGGAATAAGTTACAACTGTCCCATTTATTCTCCAAATCCCTCTTTCTCAGCTGCCTCGAGGGGACAGAGTTGTTCCTTGAGGGTCAGGAGCACGCAGCCACAACCTCTGTCCAGGAGGCAGAGAGTCATTCGTGGGATATTGTGCACAATACAGAGCTCCCACCCCTTCCTGGTATTCCACCTGCTTCCTTGTTGGTCTTGTTGAGTTTCTTGGAGCTTGGAATTGGTTAGGCAAAAAAAGCGGGCAATGGAGAGTCGTCTACACTAGGCTGCCAGCCCTGTGGCCAAACTAACACCGTTTTATTAACATCTGTGTATTGTCTCCCAACCTTACAGCAGAGAGAGGCAGAGTGTGTGCAGTCACTATGTAATCCAACAGTGTTCTTTTCCCTGGTTCACAAGTATAATCCACTGGCAGATAGGAGCCTTCTCTGCTTAATAGAGGGCAATACCGATCTCATTTCATTTTGGAGGCTTGGTTGTGTCTTGGGAGGGGGGCATTTCAGTTGAATTACTGAAGTGAAACAAAAGGAGAGTGATGAAATGATTAGGAGAAGGGGCTTTTAAGTTTTTTTAATAAACCAGACCCTTTTGAAACTGCTCGTGGTTTTGGTAGCAACAACAGAGCTCTGCTCACCGCCAGCTGTTCTTCCTTCCCATGGTCAGTCTAGGAAGGAAGAATGGAGGTAGTGCCTCTAGTAGGTGCCTTAAAATAGGGGAGAGGGGGAGAAGGAAAAGTGCAAGGAAAAAACCATAAGGACTCCCTGATGCAATTGCAAGCCACCCGCTCCTGAAATATCAACCCTCAATTTGTCACCTGTGAATGGCAGAGGTCAATTGTTCCTCGCTCTGGATGGGAGAAAGATTGGGTAATGTGCCTTGTGTGTTACTATCAAACTCATCTTCTGCCTTCAGAAAATCTCTTCCTCTCAGCCTCTTACTAAAACTTAATTGTGAATCTAAGTTTTAAGAAAAAATTGTGGTGCTATTACGTGGCTGTTTCTGAAATTAGAATAATTCCCTATAAGAGTGTACTCAGATGGCTGAGTGCGGATCAGTTTGGAAGTGAAACTTGTTCCTCCAAAATTAGGGTAGTTGATTCTACATATTTGGGGGACATTGTAGGTATGAAGAAGGGCATATGTTTGTGAATTAAAAGAAAATAACAAAAATAACAAAACAAAACTTAATGGAAGGGACCTGTGAGCTTACAGATTGTTTATGCAGTTAAGCATATAGAAAGAGTTTGGTGAAATCAGAAGTCATGTGTTACAATCAAATCTATGGCTGAGAACAGTGAGGCACAGTGTTAGTATGTGAGTTGAAAGGGAATTAACCTGCTTAAGCCCCTAAAAACTTGTAGTAAGTATCCTGGAAGCAGAGAATTTGAGTTGGGGGATGCCTTTTCTTCTCCAGAACTGCATTCTCTCAGCCCATCAAGTTTAGGGTCAGTTGCCCTCCAGGGCAGGAGGGAAAGTCCTGCAGCAGTTTGGTAAGGAAAAAATACATTTGACCCTTTTCCTGCCCACTCCCCATTCACCCACAAGAAGCCTATACCAGTGCTGCGAGACTCTGAAGCCATAGAGAGGGGGAGCACTTCTTAGAGTCTGGTGGTAAGCAATAGCCTATCATTTCAGAGTCTAGTTTTGATAAGTAATGGTAAGGATCTAACATAATGCTTTACTCAGCAGTTTCAATTATTATTGGACAGCTGAAGGGATAACTTCCTTAGTCCTGAAATTTGTGGAATTTTCTTTTGTTAATTGCCACATTACGATCACAAGGTCATTACTGCATATCTGTTGTGACATTTCCCTTTTTTAATTTGACAGTTGCCAATCATAATTTGTGGTCTTGGTCCACAGTTCCAGTTCCGAAGCTTGTCTCTCGTCCGCATTGCTGGCCTGGAAGCCTGTGAAGGGTTCCAGAGGCTGAGCACGCAAAGTAGTGGGTAGTAGTTGGGCAGATGGTGAAGCAGCTCAGTCTGCTACCAAGGGACAAGTTATGCATATTGTGGAGCTAGGCCAGAATTGTCGGCTTTACAGTCCCCATGGGACCTTATTGGTTCTTTCAGTCACCTGATTCCTCCTGGGATGTAATCTGCCACATTGCTGTCCACCCATCTGCAGTAGTGGCACTGCAGAGCTGTTAAAATTAGGCCAGTGATTCCTGCTGCTTGCAGGGAATAAGATGCCTTGGCCCTACTGCCAGAACCCCAGCTGCCTTATATCTAGTTTCGTCCTTGTTTATTTAATGAGAGATTTATTTACAGCATTCAAGTTGTGCCAGTAACCATTAAATGTTTGTTGGGAAAGTGATGTGATACTTGACTGAAAGAGGGCAGAGTCTGACCCTGGTTGCGTAGTGGGGCTTCATGTCCCTGATTTTTCCTGTATTTGCATGTTACAAAATTGGTGCTGTAAGCACAGCATTCAAAATTCACCAGGCACATTTTTCATGTGGTTGGCAGCCACTTGTGACCAAGTGAAGATGCCCGGGTGCTAGGATGGCACCTGTTATTTCCAACATCTGGAGGTGCATGCCTGGGGAACCTTGGGTCTTGCCTGTTTTCACACACTAGCAACACATCCTGTAAAATTCTATCTGCGGTATTTTATCTGCACGATCAGAACAAATTTTAGGAACTGAAAGGTTGTATTGAAAATATGACTTTTGAGCCATCTAACCCGAAAATGGCAACTAGACATTCCATTTTGGTGACTGTAACCCTGGTTTAAGGAACCATTTGGTGCCTAGCTTATATATCTGAGTTTCTAACAGTGTATATGTACCATTTATGTAGCACATAATAATATCTTAAGGGTTGCTTTATTTTTTAATGCACATTTGGTAGCCTTTTAATACACATTTTTGTGAATGGGAGCCTCTGTGTGCCTGAAAAGATTACTTGCTCAGAAAAGCTTTGTAGGCCTACAATATCCTTTTCCAACCCTGGCATTCCCACAACGTTACTACAATATCCTTTTCCAACCCTGGCATTCCCACAACGATATTCCAGCAGCTTGCCAGTAAGATCTATAAGACGAGAAAGTTTCTATTAACTTGATAGTCCATTAAACGGAGACTGTCTGAACTGGGGCTACCTCCTGGGACGTGCTGTGTTTTAAAATGCAGCAGCAACCGTTCTGCTTCTTCTTGATTTCAGAACCTTTTAGCTGAGAAGGTGGAACAACTTATGGAATGGAGTTCAAGGCGCTCAGTCATCCGCATGAATGGAGACAAATTCAGAAGATTTGTGAAGGCCCCGCCTCGCAACTATTCGGTGATTGTAATGTTTACAGCTCTCCAGCCGCAGAGGCAATGTTCTGTTTGCAGGTACGTTTACACCCCTGGAAGCAGAACTTTTTGGTCTTCTTCTCTTTTGATCATCTGCCTTCAGTCAATGTTTTCACATTTATCAGTTCTTTATCAGTTATGTAGTCAACTCACATGTTTTGTTTATCTGTGAGATACAAGTTGAATGTTAATTCGTTAGTTTCTATATTCAGAGGACATTTTATGCTCCATTTACAAATTCCAACAGTTGGGTGCTCTTTAATTTCAGGTCCTTTGGATTACATATGTTTGTGTACACACACACACACACACACTTAAAAAAGACACTTATTATTTCACAAGTTGACTGACTGGTTTCTTCAGAGATCTTTGCCACAACTTAATACAATTTCAGCCTTCCTTCTAGTGTTTGCACTCAGTGATTGCTGTGGACAACCTTGCTCAAGTCTATTTAACGAGATGCTCCTTAAAAGTTGCAAATTCTAACCTGCAGTAGTGTAGACTGGATCTTGTTGTTTTGTAGGGGAGATACAGCCCCATGTAATAACCTGTCAATTAAGCAATCTAAATACGTGGGCACATAAAGCACTGCTTTTCATGTTGCAAATAGCTGAGCGAGAGCATACCTGTATGCCTTGTATACTTGCTGTTTCCCCTATAACACATTGTTGTTCTTTTTAACTGCATATATTTTGTCTACACATCAATATGGAACCCAGATTAGTTCAACTTTTTTTCAAGAACACATAAGTTTTTGGGGATGCCACAGGTATGCCCAATGTACAAGTATGCATGCAACATCGGAAACAGCTCTTAAGACATCCACTAAGGAATCACAGTTGTTACAACATTTGTCAAACTGTCAATCATCTGTGGCTTTTCCATGAAGTTACACATTTCCTTTCCAGGACTCCTTGTTACTGTTTGGTTTCACAATCAGCTCCTTTTTTTCAGCATGTGAATTCTCAACAGGCCACTGCAGCTCTTTTTTAGAATGACAGGTTGGCATGATGGAATTGGCTTTGCAGTTGGAATGTGGCTTATTGTTGCTGAGAAACTGTATTATCCTCGGTGGGCTGAAGTTCAGGAACAATCGGAACAGCTTTAAATGGTGCTGTTCTGATTATTATGCAAAATAGCCAGTAACACATTCCCTTATGTTGGTCTGTGCATAAATCTTTTGTTACTAGGATTTAATGCTGTACAAATATTGTCATTTAATAAGAGGATACCATTTACTGCAGTGGGGGAGAAAAGGGCTTAAGGTTCATCCTGCTGTATGGCATGGCAAAGACCCTGAACACGTCCCATTAATTTCAGTGAAATTCATTTCCAAGTAAATATTAGGACCGCAGGCTTAGTCATTTCTGCAGAATGCAGCTGGACATCTAAAATAAGAAACAATTAACTCATTGCTTCTAGTTCAAAACGTTTAAAACAAATGTGAAATTGAGATTTAGCTTTGCTGTAGGGTACAATATGAATTAAATGAAGCTGATGTCGCTGCACCTGAAAATAATAACATAAAACGGAAGTTACTCCAATCACCAAGTAATTAAAAGGCAGGAGCTGTACGTATAATAGAGAAGATGAATACAGAGTGCTGTGTTCAGTGCATTTTGGAGTTTTTGCTATGAACAACCTAATGGGTGGTATTCGACTAAACAGTTCTGCTAGTGCAAGCACTTTAGACAGTGCAACAGAACTTCCTCTCCCTGTGCTGCATCCCCTGAGTTCTGGGTTTCCCTCCAACCCTCCCTAGAAAATTTAGGGGTTGTATGGGAGTTCACTGCATGCCCCATAGTACCTGCACTAGCGGAAATGCTTAGTTAGATACTGCTGAATGCATCACTGACTGAAGCTACTCTTTTGTATAGCTCTCTTAGACAAGAAGTTGTTTTCAAAGTAATTGTATACCACATATTAATATAGTATTTCTCATATGAATTTTTCCCTTTGGAATCTCTGTACTTTTTTAGCAAAACATCTTTTTTAATAAGCATGCAATATTAACTTTCTGCATGGAACTGCTCTGAAACAGTCATATTTGATCAATGCATAGGAAATTTCAGTGGGCGGTTGTTGTTGTTTTTCTATGTAGTTCATCCTTGGGCTTTTAGGTATTTCAGATACTGAGGATGCATTAAGTTGTGAAAAGTTCATAATTCCCTTCAACATATGTTAATAGTTTTAAAAGTTTTCCTTCCAAGGTTGCCCAGAATACCTCTGCCAGCAATACATGATATATTTAGGGCTGAAATATGTAGCAGTGTGCTATTGTTTTAGTGGAAAGGATGTGATGTTCAGCTCTTTTTAGGAAATGGAGGGATGTGGTCATACCATTGGGTGCGGAGTACAGTGTATTGAGATTCTCATTTTCATTTTTTTTCCTTCTGAGAGTTTTGAGGCAGTATGGCTGGGAAGACAAATCTTGCGTGTGGGCAGTGCATGTGGGAATCTTCAGAAGTCAAAATCTTTTCCATGTGTTCCAAAAAAGAAAAAAAAAATGTGTGAGGGGAACAGGTGTGCATGCTTCCGCTCCCCCCTCAATGTTCCTGCACGCATCCGGCATGCTCCATGTCTCTTCTCATTTTGAAACTGGAATGTCTGAAGTGGGGTTGTAAGCACATTCAGCTGAGCATGCTTAGATTGTGATCAGCTACCCTGACAGCTCAAGGTTAGAAGTCTCCTTCAAACTGTCCAGATCAACATGGATGGAAGTCAGAAGACTGAGATTGGGCCTGATTCTTGCGCCTCCACTCTTATGCCCCTCCCACACATTCTTTTGAATGCATGAATAGAGCTGAATGGTTGGAGGACTAAGGCTTCAATGCTTCTCATTGATCCATGTCCCTTCTTGGGATTAGCACAAGGAGAATAAATTTATGCAGATTAAGTCGGCCCAGCTGATTTGCTGAACATACTCCAGTTACAGAGCACTATTTTAGGGCTTTTGTTTTTTGCGGAGATTTGTTAGTATACATCCATTCATGGCTGACTGCAAAATGCTACAGGATACCATTTGAGTATTGCTTTTCTCATCACTTGTCAAGAAGTCAGGAAGTTGGTCATTGGGTCATGATTCTGCCTACCATGATTTAGAAGTCTGCATTAATGGAGGAAGTCAGAGCATTTGTTAGGTCTGTCCCTTATCATTAAATCTCAGTTGATTATCTCAAAGCTAATGATTAGCTCCATGGAAATTACTTTTTCTGTAATGTAAGGAAACTAAGTGAAATTATCAGATTTCTCAGTGAATTTAGTTGCTTCCTGTACAACTGTGTGGAAGTTTGATCATCAAAAAACGAGGTACCTCTCAAAAACATGTCAAATAGTGAGTCTAGTTTTTAGTCACTCTTTTATATGTTGTGTCTTCTGCACTTTATAGGATCTGAACAAGTTTTTCATTCTCTGACCCTTTTTGTGTGGCAATTCAGCTGCTTCCTTAGACCTCTTGGACCTGATATTTTGCCAAATTCCTCCTATGCATCACTGTAAGGAGATTGTTAAGTCTTGCTTATGAGAACACACTAATCTTGGCAGGCTTTCCAAATGCCCCAAAGCCCAACGCAGCCACAGAGACAAGCCCTAGCTCTCCTCCCCTAGGTCTGAACTGATGGAGTGGGAAGCAGCGGCACAGGCTCATTGCAAAATCTGAGGATTTGCCTACGCTTCATCTGAGATGGACAAGAGGGGGAGAATGTCTAATTTTCAAATGGTTCCAATGACAGCAAGTGATACGGCTTCTTTTAGAATCAGGATGATGTTAATGTTATTAGGGTGTCTGATTAGACCAAGCATTCAAATCTCCACTCAGCCATGACTCTCAGCCAGTCACTGCTTCTCAGTTGTAGGGATGAAATGAGGAGGGGGAGAACCAGGTGCACCACATTGAGCTTCTTGGAAAAAAAGGTGGGATATAAATGCAATAAAATAAATAAATGCATTAAAAAAACATTTTTGGGCTCAGCAAAAACTCTGGAGGTTCCCATATTCTTCTCATTAGCCTTCCTTCTTTCTGCATGTCAATGCAAGGACCTTTTCAATTTTCTCATTAGCATAAAAGAAAATAAAAACACAGTTGCCAGTGGTGAGCACATTCTAGTTCCCCTAGGTATAATCCACGACTAGATGTATCAATGGGACGCGGGTGGCGCTGTGGGTAAAAGCCTCAGCGCCTAGGGCTTGCCGATCGAAAGGTTGGCGGTTCGAATCCCCGCGGCGGGGTGCGCTCCCGTTGCTTGGTCCCAGCGCCTGCCAACCTAGCAGTTCGAAAGCACCCCTGGGTGCAAGTAGATAAATAGGGACCGCTTACTGGCGGGAAGGTAAACGGCGTTTCTGTGTGCTGCGCTGGCTTGCCAGATGCAGCTTGTCACGCTGGCCACATGACCCGGAAGTGTCTCCGGACAGCGCTGGCCCCCGGCCTCTTAAGTGAGAGTCTGTCAAGACTGGCCCATACAGGCAGGGGTACCTTTACCTTTAGATGTATCACTTGAGGCTATGGATCATGCAAAGCTATTGTAAGAGGAAATGTGAAAAGGAATTAATATGTTGTGTGTAAACTTGACCTTTATTCCAGTGTACGCGAATCACATGCCTGCAGTGGTTTCCTCATTCATTCACATATTTGGGAACAGGTTAGATTGCATTCCCGTTTGATGCATGGAGCTGTTTCTGCCACAGTCCTGCAAGGAAGCTTGGGCTTGCCTGTTGCTCACCAGGAGCATTGCAGCACCTATATAAGGCTCAAAGTATCAAGTAAGAGCTTCAATGGTTGGTTAGAGCTAATAACTGATAACACCAAGGTTGCAGGTTCGATCCCTGTATGGAACAGCTGCATATCCTTGCATTGCAGGGGGTTGGACTCTATGATCCTCAGGATCCTTTCCATCTATACAATTCTTTGATTCTGTGGCCAATGATAAAGGTCAATGTTTCACTGTTGATAGCACTGGAAGTAAATTTAGAAGCTTTGAGGAGGATTGTGGTAATATTATTTCCTAGAATACTTAGTTGGGTGCACTACAACCTTCACCTAAAAGAAATAAAATATTGGCCGAACATTGTGAAAATAAATGGCAAGAGTGGAAAGCGGATACAAATTAGTGTGCCACTCCTACCGTTAAAAAACATTGCCTTGTTAAATTCCAGTTCTTCGTCTTTGTGCATTTCTTCTATTGGAGCGCTGCCAGACTACAAGCAATCAAATATCTTTCCATCATCTGTATGACTGCATTATGTCCACTGATTCCACTACTGTCAAATCCTGTAACCATGTGCTTCAGCACCAGAAGCAGGATCACATTCCCTTTGCTTGTAAATCTTACGTTTAAAGCTTCCCAGTGTGGACCTTTTGTTTGGGGTTTGCAGGAAGCAGAATTTGCAAGCAACAGTCAGTGTGATTGTGGGAAGAATCCTATAATTATGTGTGTCATGAAGACTATGTAAGCATGATGGGAAGCTACTAGACTGAAAGTGAGTTTGAGAGGCGAGCCTCCTTGGATTTTTCTAGTGCTGCTTGTAGTGTTTTGATCCAGTGTTTCGATATTGCCAGGAAGGGGGAAAATACACTTAAAATGCAATCCTATGCCTGTGTACTTTGAAGTAAGTCTCACTGTGTTCTGTTTGACTTACTCAGAGGTGTTAGGAGTGCTTGGGATTTCAGCCTGATGATGCCACCCTCCCACTTTTGCTGGGATAAATTATTCCAAATTTTAAAAATCTAACCTTAAAAAGGTTAAAGCTATGGTTTTCCCAGTAGTGATGTATGGAAGTGAGAGCTGGACCATAAAGAAGGCTGATCGCTGAAGAACTGATGCTTTTGAATTATGGTGCTGGAGGAGACTCTTGGGAGTCCCATGGACTGCAAGAAGATCAAACCTATCCATTCTTAAGGAAATCAGCCCTGAGTGCTCACTGGAAGGACAGATCCTGAAGCTGAGACTCCAATACTTTGGCCAGCTCATGAAAAGAGAAGACTCCCTGGAAAAGACCCTGATGTTGGGAAAGATGGAGGGCACAAGGAGAAGGGGATGGCAGAGGACGAGATGGTTGGACAGTGTTCTTGAAGCTACCAGCATGAGTTTGACCCAACTGCGGGAGGCAGTGGAAGACAGGAGTGCCTGGCGTGCTCTGGTCCATGGGGTCATGAAGAGTCGGACACAACTAAACGACTAAACAACAACAACAATAACAATAATGTAACGTTCCCCAACCTGGTGCTCTCAAGATGTTATAGGACTGCAACTTCCATCAACCCCAATCAACATAGCTGATGGTGATGGGTGATGGCAGATGTAGTTCAAAGACATCTGGAGGGCACTAGATTGGGGAGTTCTGACTTGGGGCCAAATGCGTATTGATGTTTGCTTCTGTGTTGGTGCTCATGTAACGGATGCTGATCCCCTGTCTGGGGAGAATATGGGTGAAAGAACAGGGGACTTGATTCAGCCCTTCCTGCTCTCCTACTTACTACATTACTGATAACCTGCTTTGGTCAGCACGTCTTTCAGGCCTGCCTGAATTGAGGTTAAGCACTGTTTTATGTGTGCAGAATCCCATCACTGCACGCACATACAGCTGTGTTGGGCCCAGATATTCAGATCTTATAAAAAGTTGGAGAAGGTACCTTTTTTTTGGTCAGGTTCATCATCTGCCAACTTAAGCCTGTTCAACATCCTTAACAGAGCAAGTAAAGGAGTTTTCATCACATCCACTGACAGAATGTATTTATTTATCAATCTGTTGTTCTGATAGGAACATTATTACTTGCTTGATTTTATAATTGTAACTATTTTCAACGTTTTTCTGACTGTATATGAAATGGTCAGGATCCGCCCTGGAACCTTGTGGTGAAGGGTGGGTAACGAATCTTACAAATAAAATAAGAATGTTCCCGTCTTCTCCCTTTGATTGTTCAGATAGGGTCTTCCCTTTCACATTTGGGCTGGTTGGGAATATTGTGAAATGAAGGAGAAGTAAGAACAGGAGGAGAAGGTGGTGGCATCACCTATTAAAAAGCATATGGCAAGCTGGCATTGCCTCTTTATTTTCTGAACCAGAGCATCCTGCCTCTCACCAGCACTGAAATGTCTGCTCTTCAGATCCAGGGTAATGGTGGGAGGAGGTCATGTGTCACTTGTTCAGATTTTACACTTGAAAAGGAAGTTGGGGACATGGCAGTTGACCCTAGCTTAATCTCTGTGTGTCTTCTGTATCAAGAGAGGCCACTTTTGTCTATACTTCCCCCTTCTTATTTTGATCTCAGTTCTACACACACACACGCTCTTCTCCAATTATATGACGTTTTCATTTTCACCTTCATGAAATTAGCTCTTTACCATGTTGTGCAAGTGTGAGGAGCTGGAGTCAGTGCTGAGAACTGGACGGGCTCCATTTTACGCAAGAGCCTCCTCGCAAAGCCGGTGCCCAGCGCAAGATGAAAAATAGCTTGTCTCGCTCGATGCCCGCTGGGCCTGCTGTCAGCCGACTGTATGTTCTTAATCACCATTCCAAAATGAGGGATGACTTGGCCTTTGCCAACTATTTTGCTCTTCACACTCATACTCTCACGCATGTGTACTTTTAATTCCTTCCCACTAAAATGTTTGCCTTTGCTATCTAAACTTGGGTTTTGCAAATCACACACACACCCCCCACCAAAAACTAGGGGTGCCAGCTGTTGACTGAGGTGATGCAGCTGTGGGCCTTTTTTGCAGTACTGCTCGCTTACATTATATATGTTTAGCTTCCTCTTCTTAGCTGCTGGTTGGTTAATAGTGTTTTACGGATTGTAATTGTTTTACTGATTGGTTGATTATGTAATATGACTAATGCTGAACCTGTAATGTTCTATTACGTTATTTATTGTTTGCAAGCTGATGGGGGATTCATTTGAATGGAAAGCAGCACAGAAATACAACGAATCAAATCAAAACAAAATGTATGTATATTTCTGTTTGCTTAATCCCAAATTTTCTTTCCATATATACATACATACATGTATGTATTAATGCATCTATGGAAAGAAAATTTGGGAATTAAGCAAATAGGAAATCAGTGGTATGAAGGACAGAAGTAGGTCTTGGCTGAGTCTAGAGCGTTTCATAACCTACTGTGTTCTCTCTCTCAAGGTGGCAGTGAGGAACTGGTGAAAAACCCAGTTGGCATTTTGACTTTAAATGATAAAACGGTTGTTTCTCTTCAAAATCCTTTTCAGTTTTCTTTCGAGTTCAGGAAACAAGTGCTGGACTAAACCTGTAGCTTATTTATTTTTGAAAAGGTTTATACTCTGCTTTCTGATCAAATCTTTCCTCAGGAGGACTTATAACTGATGATAATCGTATAATACAAGCATTGAATTCACCTCCCCCCCCCCATTTTTTTGTAGGGCAGCCAAAATGCTGTCCCTAGCAATCTGATGTGCTTGTCGCCACTAATGTCCTTCAGGGTCTTTTGCGAGCCCACCCAAGGGAAATGACACCCCCTCTGGGAAGTGTGCTGCTTTATAACGCAGTATTGCAGCTTTAAAAATGTTTAGACCCAGTTTAGTTATTCCAGCTTTGCAAATGACACAACTGGATTTATTGGCCTTTGCAAAAGATTCACTAGCTTATTTGCATGCATGTTTCTAATATGAATGTTTGTGACCTAAACAAGGGATGGGCAGGAAGAATGCTACCATTGCCTGAGGACCAGTTCTACCTACATGCAATTAGGAGAAGAGGTTACTTAGAGGTCTGAATTACTGTCCCTTCTTGATTAGCAAATTGTGAATCCCATAAACAAAAGGCAAATATTTTTGTCTATTCTTTGTGCACAGCTTAGGGCAGAAATATATTCTTTGCTTTCTTCCTCCAGGGAGTTCAGGGCAGTGTGTGTAGGCTTAGTCCATTTTATTCTCCCAATCAAGTTAAGGCTGAGAGATGATAAATTGCCCAGGTGAGTGTCATAGCTGAGCATGCACAGGGAGCACAAAATGCTGACGGACTGCTAAGAGAGGGGGCAGTGGAATTGTGTATTCAGGGAGGGGACGTGGCTTACTGGAACCCTGAACAGGAGCAGCCAATTCTTCAGCATTTTTCTTGCAGGCCCTGCTTGCAGGCCATTACATTTCAATTTCCTCAAAATGTGAAATATTTCCCTACTGTTTATCTCCATGTCCCTCAGCCCCTAAAGAGGACAGCATACAAAAAGCTCTAAAAATTTAATATAAACTTGGGTATACAGTCGTACCTCGGAATCCGCTCCGGAAGTCCGTTTGACTTCCAAAATGGTCCGTTTGACTTCCAAAATGGTCGACTTCCAAAGCGCGAAGCTCCTGCAGCCAATCAGAAGCCACGGAAGCCCCGTCAGACATTCAGCTTCCAAAAGAACATTTGAAAACTGGAACAATCACTTCCGGGTTTTGATCGTTCAGGAGCCTGAGCCAAGGTACGGCTGTACAGTGAAGGAGAAATGTAAATCTAATATGGAGAGCAGGGGAGTCATTCTTTTAAGAGAAATTAATATAGCTATTTTCCTCTTCTGGTATCTAGATATTATTTCTGAGTTACATGCTAGATTTCAGTTTAGCATACCAATCTTGTCTCCCCCCCCCCCCCAACATTGTTGCTTTTCTGGCTGACTTACATGTTCGTTGTTATTTTTACTGCATAAAAGCTGTCTTTGGCAATTTATTTCCCTCTTTCTTTGAGTGAACTGTATCTGACCCACTATCCCTTGCAGAAATGGTAAGATAATGAGCTTGAAATTCCAGAAAAGTTTGAAGCCTTTTGCAAAAGATAGTAAATATAAATTAATTAGCAGTAACTTTAAATTAGGCAGAGAGTTAATTAATAAAGCAACCTGAAAGACTGGCTAGGATATATTACCCAAGTGTAAGTATAGCTAAACAAGTTAAAGAAAATGATCAAGTTGGAGTGATGTGATGTGATGTGATCATTTTATTCATCTATTAAAACTTCAGAGTTTCTATTATAGTTGGTTTAACACAGACATGCCCTACAGTTATTACTTAAACCTTGGCAGGATTCATTTGGTGTTGCTTGACTGCCCTCTACAGGCTGTGGATGAAGATGCAGCACCAGTTCATTAGGAAATGACAGATTCAGTGTAGCAGTGAGCTGCCTGGCTTTCAAACCTTGCCCCCTAAATGGGATTTTGAAAGAAGGGAATAATTCTCGGCCCTCCAGTTGACAGCAAAAGCAAACATTTCAGTTTGCTTCTAGTCCAAATGAGTGCCCCGTGTCGGAGGCTGTGTTTTCTTGTGATCGCAGTTTAGAAATATTGGTTTTCTTTTCACCGGATGATTAGTACTGTGTTCTGATGGGAAAATGCACTTTTCTACCAAAATGGCATTCAGAATTCTATTTAGTTATGGTGTCTCTTACATTTTTATCTAGAGCTCTTCCAGGTGACCTGATGATTCAACATCTATTATGATTTGCTTCTGCAAAGCTTACCCAATGAGGTTAGACTATGTTCGCTCTTTCTTGAACATTTGTTCTGGTTTGTCTGTTGAGAGATTATATGATGATGAGCATCCATCCTGATTTTATTGTATTTTGTTTATACATCTTCCCATTAGGCAGTAAGTCAACCTACACATTTAAATACATTTCCCTGTTACTTTCCTAACCTCAAAAAGTTAATAAAAAACAAGAAGTGGGTTTTTTTGTGCTAGGCAATAAAGCTTTTTAATCCACTTTAGTTGCACAGACCTAAATTTCCTGCAAGTGCTTGATCCCATCCCACAAAATACTGACTGTCTGGAGGCAACCCTGACTGTTAGTGATGATTACATTTATTGTACTTGAAGGCCAGTTCTGGGCCCAAATACACAGTTGCACTAAAGCAGACAGATAGTGGGTCTTTCTAAACCAAATAAACTGTAGCCGGAGAATATTCAGCACATAAACCCATCAATATTTTTAGTAATTAATCCCCCTGCCATACACACTTTCCTAATCAGTTGGCACATTGCAAGCTAGACTAGTATTGTGCTTCAGATGGTGTTAGGTGATTAGATTTGTGATGGTGGCGCAGTCATCGAGTGATGCAACAGCCAAAGAATTTGTTTTTTGCTTTTTTCAGAGATAATCACGAACCTGGGGAGATTATTAGAAAGATAGGGTTGGAGACCAAATTTAATTTGTGAGAACTTATTGGGCAGATTAGGATCAGGGGGAATTTTCTTTTTTTTCTTTCTTTTTCTGGCAGGTATAATTGGTTGCTGATGATGAGAATAATTTACCTTAGTCTTGAAAATCAATCCACAAAAATTACCAACCAATAAAAGTCATATCTAACAGAAGTGTTCTTTTTAAACAACAACAACAACTCTTATACCCTTAAAAGTAATGCTATAAAAACAGCTGTTTTCAGAGGTGGCAGACACAGAACATGGTGTGTTATATCACTCCCTCACACCCAAAGACAGGAAAAACAGCTTTTCTCTTTGTCCATTTATCATGCCTCCCCCCTCCCGTAGTCCATTTCCTGCCTTTGCCTGGGACAGATGTGTGATATCCCTCCTGTCATTTGTCCTCAGTCTTGTACCTATGATGATGGTGATGATTAAATTTCCTATACTGCCATTCATCTGAGGATCATAAGGCAGTTTACAACATAAAAGCACATAACATAGCAACAAACAAAAACAATCCACCTTCCAGTTTAAAAGGCCATAAATTGTTTAATTAGCCAAAGACCTGGTTAAAGAGGAACAGTTTTGCCTGTCGCCTAAAGGTGTATAATGATGGTGCCAGGTGAGCCTCCCTGGGGAGAGCATTACACAAATGGGAGCCATTGCAGAAAAGGCCTGTTATTGTGTTGCCACCCTGCAGACCTCTTGTGGAAGTGGTACACAAAGAAGGGCCTCATGTGATGATCGCAGGATCATATGGGGAGTGGTGGTCCTGGAGGTATTGTGGTCCTGAATCACTTAAGGCTTTATAGGTCCAAACCAGCACTTTGAATTGGGCCTGGAAAATTATTGGCAGTCAATGCAGTTGGGCCAGGATTGGCATTATACCCTCAAACCCTCTTACCCTGGTGAGCAACCTGTTTTCTGAATTCTGCTCCAGCTGAGGTTTCCAAACCATCTTCAGAGGCAGCTCCATGTATAACACATTGCAGCAATCTTACCTTTGGGTTACCAGAGCGTAGACAACAGAAGTTAGGCTGTCCCTGTCTAGATAGGGGTACAGCTTTGCCTGATGGAAGACACTCTGAGCCACCACCTAAGCCTCAAGCGACAACAATGGATCCAGAAGTACCATCAAGCTATTTCCTCACTCCTTCAGTGGGGGTGTAACCCCATCAATAGTAGGCAACCTCCCATCTATCTGGTCTAGGGAACTGCCCATTCCCAGTGCTTCTTGTCTTGTCTGGATTGAGTTCCAGTTTACTGGCTCTCATCCAGTCCATTACCAAGGCAAGACAACAGTCCAGCACATCCAGTGCCTCACCTGCAGATGTACAGGAGAAGTCCAGCTGGGTTTCATCAGCATATTGCTGACAGCGTACTCCAGATAACCCTGCTCAGTGGTTTCATGTAGATGTTAAACAACATGAGTGATAAAATTGAACTCCGAGGAACCCCACATCGAACGCTCCATGGGGCCAAAGAGTGCCCTCCATGGGGCTCCAATGTGTGCTCTCCACCATGTGTACCCATTTCTGGACAATCTTCTCTTGAGGTCGCACTACAATTGACAAGTGAGTCAGAGGTGCCAATGCAATCAAGGAGTGTCTCTCAGCGTGTGGTTTCATAATAAAATGAAAAGAAGAAAAGGTTATCTTCAGCCAGCACAGCATCTACAAGCTCTGTTGGATACACAGAATGGGTTGGTATCAGTCAGTCTAGATCGTGTGTTTAAAATATTGCCAGCAAATTGCTGATTATAAGGTCAGCTCTGCTGATACACATAGCCCATGGTACAGGGACTTGTAGTTTTAACAATTTATCTGATGTTTTGGGCAAAACATATCAGTTCATTTGAGGAAATGACACTTAGCATCCATGTTTTGCAGTGTCTTGGGTCAAGTTTCAACCAGGGAACTCTGGCTCTGTTTGCTACTCCAGTGAACATACAGACATAACTTTCTTTAAAAAAAAAAAAAAAAAAAAAAACTTGGTTCCAGTGATCAAAGCCATAAGAGATGGATGTGGATGCATTGTCAGTGCTTGGACTAGAGGGTCTTCATTATGCTTTCCTACAAATTTCACTTCTGCCAAGTGTTCTAAGAAAATTGAGATTGGAGAGATCTTGAATAATTCTGATAGTGTTGGTTTGGCCATGGATTACAGAATGACCATGTTTTACATAAATTTTGCAAACGGCTATACCCCACATGCATTGCAAATACAGTGGTACCTCGGGTTAAGAACTTAATTCGTTCTGGAGGTCCGTTCTTAACCTGAAACTATTCTTAACCTGAAGCACCACTTTAGCTAATGGGGCCTCCTGCTGCCGCTGCACCACCGCTGCACAATTTCTGTTCTCATCCTGAAGCAAAGTTCTTAACCCGAGGTAATATTTCTGGGTTAGCAGAGTGTGTAACCTGAAGCGTATGTATCCTGAAGCGAATGTAACCCAAGATACCACTGTACTGCCTCATCTGGGTCTTTTGACGCTGGGTCTTTTGAACTATGGTTCACCCAGATACGGAGCGGTTCCATCTCACTGCTTGAAAATTGAGCAGGAGAATATGAAAAGTTGTGGCTTCTTAGATATCGTGATGGATGTATTGGCTTCTTGGAGTCTTTCAGTGATCTGGATCTGTCAGTTGACATGGAGGAAGTTCCTTCAATAGTTAAGATCAAATGACATCAACTTGGAGTCAGAGAATTTACCCCCAACTTGAAAATAATTCCAGTAAGTCTTTTTGTCCAATGGATGGGTTTTTGCTTTATTTAAATACTCTTCTAACCCTATGATATTATACCAGTGCTTTTTTCTGGGGGTACTCAAGGGTATGCAGTACTAGCACCATTTTTCTAGATCAAAAGCACTGGTTATAAGTGTAGCCCTTACTGTAACAACTTCATGGTGAGTGTCAGCACCTTTTTTTTTCCCCCCTGGAAGAAAAGCACTGATTATACCCTTAAAAGTACTGCTATAAAAACAGCTGTTCTGGATTTATAGGATTAGGAAAGGAAGAACAAACCAAAGGGGAGAGAGAAATATTTAGTATTCCCAACTTGAAGTAACTTCAAAGAAGCACTTATCCCTTTTCTTCCCCTGAAGGCCAAATATTCTGTTTAATATTTTGCCCAAACGGATACAGTGACACTCAGCTTGATCCTGTGCAAGATTATTTGGAAGTAAATCCCGCAGTGTTCAGTATGGCTTCCTTCCAGGTCAGTGAATGCAGCAGCTTTTGCTAGCCTGATGCCTTCCATACGTTTTGTGATAAAACTTGTATCAGCTCCAACCTGTGTGGAAGGCACCCAAGTTGTCAAAGACTGGTATATAGAGTTGGTGCCTGGCTGTAGTCCTTTTGCTATCTTGCCTGGTAGGTAAGTCTCACCAAGCACTGGGGGATATAATTCCAAATAAACTTGCCTAGGACCTGGGAGCCTGTGAATAAGCTACTTCCAAAAGCCCGAGGGCAGTATCCTTCAAAATAGATGTGCTGGTGCAGTGACTTTTGGCTACACAACAGAACTTCCCTTGCATCCCTTCCCAAAAATCTGTTCTGAAGTTTTCCCCAACCTTTCAGAGCAGATCCAGAGAAGGCAAGGAGAGAGGAGAGGGAGGGGAAGTTCCACTGTGAATGCAGAAATCCTTGCGCTAGTGAAACTACTTCACTGGGTACCATGTGGATAACTGCAAATGCTTCAAATGACTTGTCCTTGGGGCGTACAAGTAAGGTTACCAGACATCCTCGTTTCCCGGGGACAGTCCTCAGATTTACAAATCAGCCCCCATACAAAATCCATTGAAGTTGAAAAGTGTCCCCGGATTCATTGAAAAAAATCTGGTAACCTTACTGTCAGGGAACTGCCATCGGAGCCAGAGGCGGAGGGAAGGCTCCAGAGCGATGCCGGAGAGGGTCCCAGCAGGGAGAGAGGCAGCCCATCTGCTGGGGAAGGAAATCTCCAAGGGTGAAGGGGGGCAGTTGGGGGAATCGGAGAGAAGGCTCCAGGACTCTTCACCGGAAACCAGTGGGGAAAGCACGGGTACTCTGCTGCCCACACCCTCCCTGCGCAGAAGACTTCCGCGCAGGGAGAGTAGGAGGAGACTTGGCGTCAAAGAACTTCTTTGCTGGAAGAAGTTTAAGAAACGCCCACTGACAGATTCTGCCAGCGATTGAGACAGCCACGGATGGGTGGCTGTCCAGACAGAAAGAGTTCACCCAGGTGACTCAGCCAGGTGTGCCAACGACTTACGCACAAGCAACCCCCTAGAACCATTACACTTACGTACAAGATTAACAAGAAAATTCAACTGGCGTGGTCTTCTTGGTTGGGTGTGAAATGCAATACCAAGACACAGCCATTCTGTTTGTGAAAACAAAGCAGAAGGGATCAAATGCAAAAATGAAAGTCCTGTGTCAGTTGTTCGGGCATGTATACCTAAACCAACTCATCCCTGAGTGGATGATCTGGCGAAGGGCAAGAGAGGACGGTCTCCGGCTGTGCCATAGTTTAAATTTCCTGCAGCCATGCTCCTTGCCCCTGCCAGCACTGATTGGGCAGTGAGGGCCACTCCTAGGTGGGGCCCACTGCTGGCAATGCAGCAACAGTGCCAAGGAGGTGCCGATTTCCGGCCCCGGCCAGATCACTGCAGGGCCTGATGCCTGACCACAACGCCACCTACCAGGTAATGTAAGCAGACTTGCAATAGACAGATTAAAACAAAAATAAAATAAAATGGGACAGTCCTAGCTAGTGATAGGTAGCTGACACTACCTTGGTCTCCTGGGGACAATTTGGGAATAGTAAAAAGCAATTTTGCAATCCAGTTTACCTAGGTGTTCAGCATAGTCTCTGTTCCTTGAGCAGTCCAGTTTTCTTGTGGTAACTTATAAGGTCACCCAGTGAGTTTGATGACCAAGCAGGGCTTTAGGTCCTATCCAACACTAACCACTACACCACCACAGGCTCTTTATTTTGGATTTTGGAAGTTTTGAAGGTGGTAGCAGCCCCTTCCACACATTTTTCAAGTTATGGAGGGGTTTGTGTGAGCCCTGCTATAGTGGTTAGGAGCGGTTAAAATCTCATCTCTTCCATCGACTCAACAGTTTACTGTCCCCCACATTGTACACTGGTGCAGCAACAGAAAGGAGGTGATTTGCTCAAGGTCACTGTCTTTCAGCCTTGGGTCTCATCTGCAATGTGGGGATGATGATGATTACTGAGAATGACCTATGCAAAGCCCTTGAAAGTGTTCTGAGTGTTGTAAATACTGTAAAGTTTTCTCCCTTTTCTGAGGTTTAGCTGCAAGTTTTTTAAAAGAAAAGATAATGTAATTTTGTGGAAAAGAATGCACATTACAGTTTTATGTGAGGTTCATCTAATGCTGTAAGTAGGACGATGTTACTGCAGTTATTAATGGTGCACTTATTAGGTAGTTGAATGTGTTTTTCTCTGCCTTTACTCTTACAGGCAAGCTAATGAGGAATATCAAGTGCTGGCTAACTCATGGCGCTACTCTTCAGCATTTTCGAACAAACTTTTCTTCACTATAGTAGATTATGATGAGGGCGCTGATGTTTTTCAGCAGGTGAGAAGGTGCATTCCTGAATGCTAAGCTGCTCTTGTGTCCATCATTCTAATATATTCATACTCTTGGTTGCCTTAATTGTATGTTTCAGACATGTTTCACCTTTTTTTTAGAGGGGGTAAGCCCAAGCACAGATGATGGAGAGACTGCTGTTGTTACTGAGGTTATTGATGAGAAAATTCCACCATACTCCTTTAGCTGCCACTAAAAATGAAGAATGTTGCTGTTCTGAGAGATCCGCAGCAGTTTGTTTCTGCTGCCCACAAAAATGTACACATTGTTCATTTTTTGTAGTCTTCAGATGATCATGAAACTATGGCTTAGATCAGGGATGAACAAACCCTCCAACCCCTGTTGAGGAACAGTTCCACTCAGGGCTAATCTTTTGGGGGCCGTGGGCAAAGCCAAAAGTGTTTTCAATTAACTAACCTGGAAGAAAGACCAATTTTTGCTATGCCTACCTCAGATTTGAATTCCCAACCTAGATAACTGTGCCCAAAAGTAACCCTCAGTGGGTTTTGTGGGGCTACTGTCAAATAAATATACAGAGGTTGGGTGGGGATTTTTTTTAGTGCAACAGACAAAAGTAACTAGTGTTCTGAAAAGCAAGTGAAATAAACTGCTTTCTTACTTTACTGTGCTATATATACATACACACACAGGCACATGCACTCACATATACACACACAGAAGCCTACCACTTCTCCCCAGGCTATACAAGTAAACAAGTTTAAAAGTTTTTTAAGAGATCAGTTTATTTTTATAAAACAAGATTGCTACTGAAACTTTGACACTAATAGTTTTATACTTAAATGTAGGTCATGGCCATCTGTAACCAACTTGCCAGGTCATTCCCCCCCCCCCTTCTCTCTATAATGTATATCAGTTGTCAGAGATTTGATGCCATTACCTATGTTCTCCCATTCTTCAGCATCGGCTGCTGTTGGACAGAAAATGCATACTGTGATGGCATCACATGAGATGTAATTGAATATATATGTTATGGGGGAAAGGGGAAGAAGAGTGTGGCACAGAGAGGCTGTTTTTGATGGCCACCCTAACACAATGTGTAGCTTTTGTCCTTCCCTATTGCTGATACCTTTTTACCTTATTGCTGATTGCTCTCTTTCTCCTCTTCCGTCCTCTCTCGCGCACCCCATGGACCTGAGTAATTGAGTTCACATAAAATGCATATCATTCAAATTGATTACTTCTTTAAAAAGACCTCACTTTTGCCAGTTCACAAAGTGAGTTGTAGTCTAGTTCAGCAAAGCTATGTGCTGTCTTCTGAAATATTACATTTGACAAAAAAAAAACACCCCACAAACAACCACATTTCCTAGTGCCTCATATTTTGCAGTTTCACGACATATTGGGTTGTCAACAAATATTCAGCGGAGGAAGAGAATATGTTGTACTTGGAATAAATCCAATTATTTAACATCCAGCTTGATTATTGTACATAATTTGAATTTGCAACATTTAAATAATGTATTTATGTAACATAATTTAGTTGTGTAGTGAGCATACAGCCCTGGTAATGAAAATGGCTGGGCTTGTGTATGTCATTAGAGGCAATCTTGTTGCATCCTCATTGCTTTCACAGGTTTCTTCACTCAGATTTCAGGGTAACCTTATATGTCCACATCCCTGAGTTCTGAGAGAGAGAGAGAGTATAAATAAATACAATATTGCCTTTCGTTAGTGGAAAATAACGGCTTGGATCCTGACATGTTGTTGTTTAGTCGTTTAGTCGTGTCTGACTCTTCGTAACCCCATGGACCAGAGCATGCCAGGCACTTCTGTCTTCCACTGCCTCCCGCAGATTGGTCAAACAATCTGCGGAAAATAACGGCTTGGCTCCTGACATAGCTTTAAGGAAATTGGAAGGAAAGTTTCCTGGTCCATCCTTCCCTCTGCAGTTACCTATGATGACCAAGGAGGCTTGGAAGCTCTCTTGAAGAATGTGGGATGAGGCACAAGGGCTATTTGGAGAAAGATGAAGCAACAGGAACTTTTCTTATGAGAATTTCCTTAGCTTAGGATCCAAACCTGATTTGATGCAATTCCCCACTTCTCTTAGTGCCCTTCCCCATGTTTCATCCCACATTGTTCTGGGAGTACCCCTGAACACAAGATATTTTTAAGAGATACAGTGGCTGCAGAGAAAATGAGGGGTCAGGAAGCATTTCCTTTTGTAAACGTCTACAGGTTAGCTTATAAGATCTAGCCTGATGATGATACTTAGCTTTTATATTTCATCTTTTGAGTTCCACCTCCACCCCCCATGAGAAGCAATGAGAGGTAATCAACTGACTGTTTAAAAGCTTAACTGTTCACATGGGGATTCCTATACCCTGATCCTTAGTACTCGCTGTACTGAACATTTGTACATCTGTTGAATATTGTATTGTATAATTTCTGCTTTGCAAATTGCCTTGTTTTTACAATAGGAGGTGATCTGTAAATGACTTTAAATACATAAATTACATGTGTGCAGCTGACCTGTAGTGTACTGACCTTATTGTTCCCATACAGTAGATGGGGACTTGATAGAAGCCCAGTGGCTTGATTTAATGGCACATTGTTAAGCATTATATACAATATACTTCCATACTTTTAACAGTTTCCCAAAAGGCTGACAAAGGACAGATATGCTTTTTTAATATTTGGTGGCATCTTTGTTGTCTCTCATAGCTCAATATGAACTCTGCTCCAACGTTCATGCATTTCCCTCCGAAAGGGAAGCCCAGGAGAGCTGACACATTTGACCTGCAGAGAATTGGATTCGCAGCAGAGCAGTTAGCTAAGTGGATAGCTGACAGAACTGATGTTCATGTAAGTCACTTGACAAAGTTAAGAGACTCATCCACACTTATCTTCATGTTCTGTGACAAACAGACCTTAGGAATTGGGGTTCCCTCTTCCCCACTACCTTCAAATGATATTCCCCCCCCCACCATAAGACTCATCTACAAAATGTATTAAAATAATAAAAGTGCCAGCTGTGCTACTCTATCACTCTTTGGTAACTCCAGAGGGGAAAAAATTAACGATGTATTTCAATCTTGCTTTGGTAGCTAAAATATTAATCTGGCTGTCTCCTAGCAGAACATGAGGAATGATATTGTACCAATTAATTGATTAATGTGAGCACGTACTTGAAATATTTCTTATTGCTAATAATAACTCCCAAGTCTAACACTGAGTAGTTGGGTTTTTTTTTAAAAAAATAATAATGCTGTAGATGTACAATTGGTAAATATACTGAACAACTTTATTTAACTGCATGCAGGCGTAGTGGGCAAGAACACTGTAGGAAAAGTATTTGTCTAAAGGAAAAAACTAGAAGTCTCTTTAGACTTAATGAAGAATTAAAATCTTGACCGCTTCTTAGGGTTGATGCAATGGGGACTTTTCAAGAAACGGGGGGATGTTTTTAGGTTCACTGCTCAAATGGGGCACAGCTCACCAGCGCATTCTCTTGTGCAAACATCGCTAAAATGAATTGACGACTACAAGTTCCCTTTCATTTCATCAGGTCTAGTGCAGGAGAACCTCCCAGTGGAAATTCTTTTACGTTATCTCCTGAGTTTAGACCATCAGGCCCCTTTGCCAGGCTCTGTCCTGTTGCTGTGACTAGAATAAATTTGCTGCCATCTGAATGTGGTTTTGTAGTTGCCATTGAAGGCTTAGAGAAGGGGTAGCCAATCTGGTGTCCTCTGAGTGATTTGGAATACAGTTCCCATTGGATCCAGCCCAGTGCTATTTTTCTAGAAAAAGTGGTGCTGGAACTCACCATGAACACCCCCCTTGTTCTCTTATAATGGCAATGGTGCCCACCTGAGAGGTGCTGAAACTGAGTTCCTCCTAAAAAAAGCCTTGCCTCCAGCAAGCATGGTATCACTCACACACCGGAAAATGGGGAAAAAGCAGTTTTAATCTGCACTTGTGGCATTTTACTTGACTAGATGTATACAAGTTTAATTGTGAATTGCTGGCTCTGTTTAGTATATAAATTCTGCATGCCTAGGTGTATGTCTACTTATACAGTGGTACCTCAGGTTAAGTACTTAATTCGTTCCGGAGGTCCGTACTTAACCTGAAACTGTTCTTAACTTGAAGCACCACTTTAGCTAATGGAGCCTCCTGCTGCTGCCGTGCCGCCAGAGCACAATTTCTGTTCTCATCCTGAAGCAAAGTTCTTAACCTGAAGCAATATTTCTGGGTTAGCAGAGTCTGTAACCTGAAGCATATGTAACCTGAAGCGTATGTAACCCGAAGTACCACTGTACATCAGAAAGCAGAAAACACATGACATGCTTTTTCTTGTTTTACAGATCAGAGTGTTCAGGCCCCCAAACTATTCAGGTACCATTGCATTGGCTCTCCTGGTGTCGCTAGTTGGAGGCTTACTCTACTTGCGGCGAAACAACTTGGAGTTCATCTACAACAAGACTGGTTGGGCAATGGCAGCACTGGTAAGCCAACTTTTCATTTTTTTTAAAAAAAACCTTTTCGAAGCTCAATTAATTTGATTGTTTATATAACAAGATTTCAAGTCCCATTCACACTGTTAATGAGAGAGCACTGCATTAATAAATAGGTTAGCGAGAGACAGCATTGATTGTGAAATCATAACAGGAACAGCTGGGCCAAACCTCAAGGGCAGTAAACAGTGCTAGCATGCAATTAAGAGGTTGCCGATACCCTGGCTAATTGTAATTGGTTCCAGTGTTGGCAGAAGTTGGTTAAATTGACATCCCCCCCAAAGTTCAAAGGCATGAAGGTTACAACTCACAAGTTAACAGTTGCTCAGAACTGGGGGGTGGTAGGGTGGGTATGTATATGCAACTAAAGATACTGATAATCACTGTTTTATCAGATATATAACATTAGTTTTAGTGACTGAAAGGTAAGATAGAGCTGGGCTCCTTGAAAGTTGGCATGGGAAAATATGAGCCACATGGCTGCAGCTAATGTTAGTTTCTTGTACTAAACTTCTCTTCCATGACATCTTTGCTAGGTAAGAGCTTAGCTGTAGTGGGTGGGAGTATAGCTCCCTCATCTGAAATCTCAGTACTTGAATCCACTGTTGAAATACCTTCATTTATTGTTCAGCATCCGTTGTAATGAATCTGTGTTGCATAGTTGTTTTCAGTCTTTTACTTGTGCTGCTGCTTTGTTGTTGTTTAAAAAAAATCTGCACCCATGAGAACAAGGCAATTCTATTTTAAAACAAAGCTGTCACCACCACCACCCGCCATTGAAGTTTATGAACCTGATAGAAGAATAGATCTGGGAGAACTCCCAAGTCCGAGAGTATTACTTATACTCCCACCTCCACATTCAGCTCTTCCTTTTATTGTTACTTCCTTCACATGTAAGTAACAATGCTGCTAACAGTGCATGGTTCAGTTGCTGAACTGTCATGAACCAGATTCAGGTAGGTAGCCTTGTTGGTCTGACACAGTCAAAATAAATTAAAAAATTGTCCAGTAGCACCTTAGAGACCAAATAAGTTTGTTCTGGGTATAACCTTTTGTGTGCATGCAGTATCTGAAGAAGTGTGCATGCACACAAAAGCTTATACCCAAAACAAATTTAGTTGGTCTCTAAGGTGCTATTAAAGGGACGCGGGTGGCGCTGTGGGTTAAACCACAGAATCTAGGACTTACCGATCAGAAGGTCGGCAGTTTGAATCCCCACAACGGGGTGAGCTCCCATTGCTCGGTTCCTGCTCCTACCAACCTAGCAGTTTGAAAGCACGTCAAAGTGCAAGTAGATAAATAGGTACTGCTCCGGTGGGAAGGTAAACGGCGTTTCCGTGCACTGCTCTGGCTCGCCAGAAGCAACTTAGTCATGCTGGCCACATGACCCGGAAGCTGTACGCCCGCTCCCTTGGCCAATAAAGCGAGATGAGCACCGCAACCCCAGAGTCGGCCACGACTGGACCTAATGGTCAGAGGTCTCTTTACCTAAGGTGCTACTGTACAGTTTTTAAATTATTTATTTATTTTGTCATGAACCAGTATGCTAAGCTGTCCCCACTGGTAATAGTAATGGTAGGCTTTGGTCCTTGATAGTCGTTAACACATGCATTGAACACAGGGACACCATATATACATTTGCTTGTTACTCTCATTTTACCATATAACCTGCCCCACGTTTGTTCAGTTTGGGGGCTTGTATATACATGCATGTATGTAAGCTTGCATCATTAAAATATATTGTAAGCTGCCTTGACAAACATTGGTTTGAAAGGCACCGTATTATAAAATCTTAGAAAGAAATTCAACATTTATTTTTTTGTCCATGAGGTTGGCTCTTGCTTGCAAAAGCCAGAACTTATTTGTTAATACTTAAAATACCACAGGACTCTTTCCTCTATAAGATGTAGCTAAAATCACACTGCACAATAGCTCCTGAAGTCCTGCTAAGTTTGTAACTTTCCTACCCACAGGTACTCCTTTTGAATTCCCTGCAGAGCTGGGAAGATGGAAAGGAGCTGCTTAGTTATCTTTCTCCTCATCTCTCTCCCCCCCCCCCCATATATATATATGAGAGAAAATGCAGTTAAATTGTTTGACAAATTGTCTATTGAAGCAGATTTCCAATCTTGAACTCTTCCATGGTGGTATCTTCAAAGATAAGAGGTGGTGGTGATGATTTGTTGGTAGCTTTTAAAGATCTTTTATTCATGCAAAATCATATCTCTCTTTGGAAGGAACAGCTGCATTTAGCCATAAGAATATTAAGGTAGATATTTTCGCTTTAGAAACATTTCTGATTTCTTTTCCCACTTACATTCTTAAATGCCACCTGCTTCATTCGTTTCTCTGCCTTCTCCATCAAACGCCACCCACACCGTTTTACAGGTTACGGACTGCTAACATGTCTTGTGTCCTGCAGAAAATAGTTGTGAGATGCTTCCTTTGTTTTATCCCTTTATCCCTAGTCCATAAAGCTAAAATAAAATTATTATGAATCTGACGTGGGAGTTAGACCAGACAGTGGGCAGTACCTGTCTCACCTGAAATTGTTGCTGAATTCTTTTAAAGTGGGGAGGGGAAATAAAATTGCACTTTCCGCAGGAAGGAATGTTGAAATTTCTCCGCTTGCTCCTAAGAGAAACTGCTTCCTCCCAGTTTGTTTTCTGGTGCCCAGAAGGAGGGGAAAAAATGCTGATAAAAACAGATTTTCTGGGGTGTGAGGGAAGAGGTGAGGGAAAGGTTCCCTGTCTACTCATCTGTGGCATTAATCTACATGACTCACATTCTGATATTCAGGTCATGCCACCATAATAGATAGTTTGACCTATATATTTGGCTGCAAACTTGTCTGACTTGCAGGATGCAAATAACTACAAATCTCCATGGATATGGCAGTAGCCCAGCGGGATTTGTTACTTTTTGTCCTTGGCACAGAAGACCAGCTGAACATTTTCCAAACTGCTTTGGAATCACCTGAAAAATAAATAAATCTCAAAACCAGTGGTTTGGTAGAGAGTGGAGTTAGGAAAACAATTCCACAACCCCCTTGGGAACACAATACTGGTTTCATGGTCTTTTAGGAACAGAGTCCATCTAGCGCCATTGGGTCAATCTAGCTCATTACTTCTGAACCAAGTGACAATGTCTCTGCAGGGTTTCATGCAGGGATCCTTCCTAGCACTACCAGTACTTTCTGGGGATTGACTGTGACACTTTGTATGTGCTCTGCCATTGAGCTACAAGACTCCTAATTTGATGAGGATCTTCTTGTACTGCCAGTGTACTTTTTCTTGGTGATATCAGCATTAGTCATACTCAGCATAGACCAAACTGAGATTAATGGAGATTATTTCAGTAGGTTTACTCCCAAGTACAATTTATCTGGTTATCACTTGCTTCCTCTCGCCTTCTTTTGCTGTTTTACTACTTTCTGTGAATTTCCTCACAGAGGTTTCTGGGAGGAACTTTCCCCCCTGTATTTTTTGAATGGAGAAGGCAGCATCTCTTTTTAGATGTAGAACACGGTGCTGGATTGAGTAAGATTGCTCTCCACTGCAAAGTTTTGAAGATGTCTACAAATGTGTTAACCTGACCCTTTTGTCCCTTGCCTGGTACAGAAATGTGCAGGAAGAGGTGTTCCTGTCATCTTATGTATTGTACCTATGTCCTGTTAGAATAAAATGGGTAATGTTATACATAGTTTTTGATGCCTTGGAGGAATCATAAGGTAGAATTATTATGCTTGGAACGAAAAGCCATGTAATGATTTTAAGCATATACAGAGATGTTGGTTGAAAATAACCAATTGGACAGCAGTACTTCATTGAGCCTCAGTCCTAGGGGGTTCAGGAAATTCAAGAGTTTAATAATAATAAAAAAGGAACAACAAAGAAAATCCAGTGTTCAATTCTATCTTGGTGTAGCAACTAAAACTCTGCTAGAATGGAGAGTGATTATATATTCCAAAACAGGAAGGAGGCAGATTATTAATTTGTGGAGCGAAGTACAAGATGCTATCCTTTTACCATATCCTTTTATTATGTCTTTATAATATGGAGTTGTGAGCCTGCAGATCCCATACTGTCATCTGAGACAGCTTAAATAATGACATGAATGGGGAGGTGGAGTTGAATACTTTAGAGGTAATATGAAAGAGATAACAATAAATTGAGCAGTAGTGGGTAAGCAAAGAGAACCCTGGGGAAAATGAGATAAAGAGCAGCTCCCTCTGTATGCCCGGATTTCTCTTACTTTCCACATACCCTGCTCCCCTAATCATCCATGCATGGATCTCAAGGACTCGTCCAAAGGTGTGAGTTTGCTTTCCCTCCAGGTTGTACATAACGCAAATAACCCATTAATGTTGTCCATTAGCTCCCGCCTTAATGATGTGCCAGCTTGTTCCTTATTAATAGATAATTCAGGTGGAGAGAAGAAGGCCCGATCCAGTCTGTGAACTAGTTCAGGCAGGCAGACAGTAGGTGTGCGGTTGTCAAAACCATTCCTAACTTGATTCATGTCAATCAATAGTCAGCGCAGCTCGGAAGCTGCCGGCAGCCTCAAAAGGCTCTAAGCTGCATGTGGCTCCCTGCTGGACCTGGGATTAGCATATTTTTTGTATTTTAGGCTTGCTAAGCCTTAGGGAGAACAACACAATCATTAACTGGGCATTAAGATAGTTGAGAAGCCAAGTTCACTCCGTTTTCGTACCTATCGCTTGAGCAGTTGGTGCGCTTGCCCCCACATAGATAATTATAAGGAAGATAAAAGGAAGTTCCCCAGTGAGAGCTGGGTTCCCCCCCCAAAAAAAAATCTGAGAGTATGGACGTCTGTCAAGCAGAGACTCCCCTCCCCATCTTTCATCCTTGTATGTTCATTAATTTTCAAGTTAAACTGCTTCCATCAAGATTGCAGTAGTAAAGCTGTGATATGGAGAGAAACATAAAAATTTGGGACTAGCTGTAGGTTTGAGGCAGTCCTCTTGCAAAGCATTGGTCATTGTATAGTTCCCCTCTAACCCTACAGCTGCAGACGCACTGTCAGCAACCCCTGAGTCTGGGAAGCCACCTGCAAGTTTAAATTTCCAACACTGCCCAAAGCGCCTAATTTAGCTGTGGCTGCAAAGGAAGAATGGGAACCAGTGTGCCACTGCTTGTTCCTTTGCAGTCCAAATGCTGCATTTTTTTGAACTTGGCGTCCTTTTCTGTCCCCCTGCCTGGTTTTGCAGCCAAACCTTAATCGCTTGACACTATATGATGGGAGGTGATTGACAGGTGGGTGGCCATGCCCACCTATCAAATTGGCCTGTAAAGTGTTGGTTACTTTCAGATCTGGCTCTCCAATTGGATCATCTAAGGATGACACAACTACTTCTAGCTGACTAGAATTTGGTTTCCTCCCCCTCTCCCCACATGTGAATTCGTTAGAGATAGGCTGAATTCTTCATCAGACAAGCAAGCAATTAAACTTAAAGCATTACCTCATTTTTCCCCCTGAGGAACTAATCTTTGAAGGTCCATTTTATTATTATTATTATTCATTTTATTCCTATATCGCTTTATATTTTCTCTTTGCTTCCTGCCTTTGCCTATCTTAAGTAATATCCTAACTTTAGTAATCTGTTTTGAAAATATACACTGCTTGATTATTGGGATATATTTCCTGGGCATGCAAACTTAAGGGCTCCCCCCTTTATTTTGTTTGTTCTATTAATAGCATCTTCTTTTTCTTTTTGCAGTGTGTCGTTTTCGCTATGACTTCTGGCCAGATGTGGAATCACATTCGTGGGCCCCCTTATGCTCATAAAAATCCTCAGAATGGGCAAGTGGTAAGTTCTCTTATTCTACCAATATATAAAAAGAATGATGTCCTCACAGGGGCCTATAAATTCAAGTTGCAGGGGAATAGGGTATGAAAATAAGTGACGATTATTTATCTTCGGGGGCAGTTTTTTCAAAAGACTTGTGTCTAGCGCATGCTTTTGATAGCACATGAACTTAATGAAACTGTTTTTTAGGAATGTGCAGTGAACATAAGCAAATGCTTCATCTGTAACCAAAGTTCATGTAAAATTGCTTTTACCAATTGTCTACTAGCCATACCAGCAGATGGACAGACTGCATACTAATTATGGCTTTCCACTCTCCCTATAAATCTTTAGTGAGGTTTTAAACTTTTTTAGTATGTGTGTGCACATGTGTTATACAAAGAGATGACAGGAGGCTTTATCTAAGGGTGAGCACCTTCTACAATGTCACGATTTTGGATAGAAAATTGGACTACCAGCTTCATTCTAATCAGCTCATGTCATGAAGTTTTTCCAGCAGTTCAGTCCTATACTTATTTATGCCTAGAGTGTCTGGAGAGGCTTTTGACCTGGTAAATATGTTTAGAAATGCAGCCTAGGTGTAGCAAAGGTTACTTGCATGGGTTATTTGTTCGCAATTTATTTATTTGCAAAAAGGTCTCTTAAGAAAAAAAAAATGGCAGCAGACAGTATAAAATAACAAAAAATGTGTTCATTTAAAAGTACAAAATATATTACAATTCAGTTGATCAGCTTCCTTCATCAAAATAATAATAATAATAATAATAATAATAATAATAATAATAATAATAATAATTCATTTATACCCCACCCATCTGGCTGGGTTGCCCAAGCCACTCTGGGTGGCTTCCAAGACATAAAAACATAATAAAACAGCAAACATTAATAGTAACAATCTGATCCAATACAGTGGTACCTCGGGTTACATACGCTTCAGTTTACATACGCTTCAGGTTACAGACTCCGCTAACCCAGAAATAGTGCTTCAGGTTAAGAACTTTGCATCAGGATAAGAACGGAAATCGTGCTCAGGCGGCACGGCAGCAGCAGGAGGCCCCAATAGCTAAAGTGGTGCTTCAGGTTAAGAACAGTTTCAGGTTAAGAACGGACCTCCGGAACGAATTAAGTACTTAACCCGAGATACCACTGTATAAGAGTCACAATAACTTTAAAATAAACAACTTATATTAAACATAGCAACATTCAACAATCCATCAGAATCTAATAGTAAACATAGCTGCATCACCTCTCAGGGAAAGCCATGGTGAATAGATGAGTTTTAAGCAGCAGCCTTTTTAACAATGCTTTAGCTGCCTGGCTGGTGTGTTTTGGAAGTGCATTCCAGATGGCAGGTGCTGCCACACTAAAAGCCTTGGTTTTAGTGGACATGAGACTAACATCAGGAGTGTACGGCCCTTCTAAGAGTGACTCTCCCAAGGCTTGGTGACCTGGAAAGTATAGATAAGGTAAGGCTTTCTCGGAGGTAGGCTGGTCTCAAGTTCTTTGAGACTTTGCATTCCAATATCAAGACCTGAAGCATGTTGTAAACATTAGCATATGTGGTTATGGAAGATGGAAGTAGCCTGTTGTTTATGCTTCACATAGTCTGTGCTACTCTTACTTCTTTTAGAAATGTTCAGCCCCTTTTCAGAACATCACCTGTTTCATCAAACAGTGTGTGATAACTGGAAAACACAGAAAGCTGAATATACATTTTTGTTATAACTGTCTCCCTCAGTGGTGAGAGCTAGCTTTGTTTCATCAAACATAGTAATTTAAAGGAAGACATACAAAAGTAATTCCTTTGCCTTGTCCTGCATTTTGGAACCTCTCTAAAAGTATCTCCTGAATCAAACTGAGCAGGAGACAATAAAGAAGGAGTAGGGTCTGGTTAAAGTGAAGTGAAGTGTCGCTAGGATGGAGGGTTTAAAAGATACTGGGAAACATTGTAAATAGATTTGCATAACTTAGTGGATGATCCCTTGGTTCAGCTGTTGTAAAGTCTTCATCATTTGTAATGAATCAAGTCCCAGGAGGTGCGTTCCGACTGCATACTGATAATCATGCTTTTGACTTCAAAGGGTGATTTGAATCTCAGATGGCTCTTGGGATTTTGTTTTTTGTGTCGGGTGTATATACATGGTTTTTAGAGTGTAATCCTCTTTGAACTTCCTGCTGGGATACAGAAGCGGAAGAAAAGAAGTAAGACTGATATGAAAGATAGTAAGAGAAACTGTCACAAGAAAACAAATGTCAGGGCTTTGACATAAAGACCTCCATTTCACCTTGTTTCCCATCAAACATAGAAGGTCTAAGATGGGCTGCATTCTTGAATTGTTCTTTGAAGAAAGCAGAATATAAGTATTATATTTTTTAGGGGGGGGGGAATTCCACAAGTCATTGAGTTGGTAGTTTACAAAAATGGGATCTGTCCCTCCCCCTTCCTGCGAGCTGAACTTCCCACCATTTTCATGCATTCTCATTACTGGTTAATGAAGAATAATTTGCTTAGTCTTGCAAGAGGAAATCCATTCTTAATTTTCTTTGATACCTCATATCTTAATTAGAGTAAGAAAAAATGTGACGGACTGAATTTGATGACTGATCTACTTGGTGACGGGAGTATAGTTGCTGATGGATGGCATAAAATGACACATTTGGTCTGGCAGCTTTGTTATGCAGAACTTTGACTAAGGAAGTAATAAATAACTGTGTCACTAAAACACTGTGTTTAGAACAGCTCAGAATTTTTCATTACTCCATTTCAGTATTTAATTTATGATGCCTTTTATATGGAGTGACAGAAAGGTGAGAAATGGCAGAGAGCAGACAACTGATGCTAACAATTAAATTAGGGTTTTTGTGTGTGTATGTTTAATAAAATGTAAGTTTTTATAGATTCGGTTTGGATTCTCTGTCCCAGAGGAGGAATATAAGGAGACCTATTTTCATTACTTTCTGCCTTTTTCTTGACATCTTATGATGTGTTGTCAGTCCTCTAATAGTTATAGTCTTTTGCTTAGGAGCTGTTCCTTCTGGGAGACATTGAAGGGTGGCTGGCACAGTTCATGTTCATATGCTAATTGTCATCACTGTCCAGAAGCAGCCCAGTGTATAAGAGCTATCCCTCTCATAGCATCTCCCAGAGAGGCAGCCATGCTCATCTGTTGCAGCAGAAGCGGCAAATGGCCCTGCAAGCTAGGTAGGGATGAAGTGAAACTCGTAGCAGTTCTAAAGCCATTTCTTTATTATTATTATTTTGACATTTTAAAGGATTTCTTAACCTTCCGCTGGGGTTAAGGTGGGGCTTTTTTGATACTGTAAACAACGTGATTTTCTCAGGTTGCTCTAACTGAAAAAAAGCAAACTTCTCAGAATAATTTTAAATAACAGATTTTATTTTCAAGCACCATAAAGTCTAGCACACACTATTGCCCTCCTGTATTCTCCTTACAAGTGCCAACATTTGTAGCACAGAAATTGCAGTTCAGCATCAATGAGTTTGAAATGCTTAGTAATTCAGCTGGAGCATAAAACAGTAAGTATGCCATCATTTTGGCGTTTGGGCTTAGAAACTATCCCCTCCGTTCTGTTCTTTGTGTGTGTGTGTTCTGGAGGTCAATCGAGATGAAGGCCGTGGTGGTAAGGAGCAGTCACAATTCTGCCTTTGGGGTGCTTTTGCCTGTGGCAACTAGGTTAAATTTGCCAGGGCACTCGAGAAAATAGCCATAAAGTCTGGAATTAGAAAACATTCCATTTTAAAATGTCCAGAATTTATCAAGTACGTACAGAAAAAAAGAACTTAAGTCCTGTGTGCCTGCTGATTCACCGGAACATTCTACTGATTGATGCAAGCCAGAATATTTTCATGAACGTTGGTGCACAAAGCAAGAATGGGAGAGCGAAGGAAGAGCCTCAGTGCTTGCCCGTGACTTCGTAAATCATTGTTTATGAAACCACGGAGAGTCATCTAAATACGGAAATGTTGAGCCTTTACAGGGGTAATAACATTTCAAATTCAATTTGTTAACAATGGAAGAACAATGAGTGCCAAAATTCAAATATTTGCAATGCTCTGAATGTGGGAAAAGCTGGCATATGTGGGACAACGTGCTTCAGTTTTAATTACTGCCTAAGTTTAATATATTAATAATAATATAATAATAATTTATTATTTGTACCCCGCCCATCTGGCTGGGTTTCCCCAGCCACTCTGGGCGGCTTCCAACAGAGATAAAAAATACACTAATCTGTAGGATTCACAGCATCCCCAGAAATAAAGGCACGGTTGCATAAAATTATGTATCCAGTGTTAGGCCTACTCAGAGTAAACCCATTGAAATTAATGGACATGTGTGCGTTAAGTTCATTAATTTCAGTAGGTCTACTCTAACTTAGTTGGATACAGCCCATTCAGAGAAAGTGTGTAGCTCCAGATAAAAAAAATAGGCTAGATAAAGTGCAAGGAAACAATTCTTCACTTGCATTAAATATCCAGTTAACTAATGAGGACATTCTGGACATTATCAACTATGAGAAATGGTTGACAATCCAGCTCTGTTAGTAGAATGCTTTGAATGTTGGAGGGAAAACTTCTTCCATTCTCTGTCAAGGGCAATAAGAAAGCCATAACGATGTGTGGTTGAAGGTCATAAAGTTTAATGAAATAACATCTCACTGGAAGAAAGTCTGAGTATGCCTGTTCTAAGGGGACAAAATAAATTATGGTGACTTTTCCATTTACAAAATAAATAAATAATTAAAAGTACATAAAACTGTCCATTCATTTGGAAAACTTCAAAATGCACAGTAGATCTTTTTATTTCTGCCCTATTTCCCTAGCTGAAATGATTTAGCATTTATGAAATATAATTTTGTGTCTCAGTTTAAAGTCAAAGTTCTTGAAGTCTTTTGTGCTGTGTGTGCAGAATATCAGGGGCGGGGGCAGGGCAGATCTAACACAGAGTTAGCTTTCCCTTATATTCTGGAGTGGCCTGTATTTCAAAGATATTGTTGCTTGAGAATTGCTCTAGGAAAAGAAAAGTAGAGACCACGTCTTTGTAAATTCTTGTATCAAAGAAAAAGAAGCATGTTTATCCATCTATTATTTATTTGGTGCTTGTTTATGCTCCTACTAGAAATGTCGCTTCTGGTATTGGATTCTGTAAAATACAGTAAGGCTGTTCTCATTCATCTGATAAACTGGGAAGCTAGTATAAGGTGAAAATGGTTAAATTAGTTGCACCATTATAGTTAATGAGACTTCTCTTGCCAAGATAGTCTGTTATGCACTTGTTCCATTATAAATTCATGCATTACAAGTGAGCCTTGCTAAATTAGCTTGCACCTTGACTTTCAGCTTGTTAAAACAATGCTACAATATATGGAACATTTTGGGCTTTATTTTGCCAGAAAAGCTAGCAGTTGCAACACTTGCATTCCATAAAAATTGCTAGTTTGTAAGCGAAACATCCAATTTATCAAGCTTGACCTTGTTTTCATCTCTACCACTGATATATATCTGCTCCCTAAGCTGCACTACCACCCCCTCCCAACTATCACTAAGTTCTTGTTGTATGGATCCCTTGACTGAGAAGGTTCAAAGCATGCTAGCTGTGAGCATGAGAATGAAAAAATCTTGGTTATATTGTTATATCCTGTTTACAGGGAAAGAATTGGAATCTTAACTGGGCTAGTCCAGTCCTTCAGGAATGCATAAAGTAGATATATGTGCATTGACCTAAAGTTGCAGGGGAAGGAAACTGATTTATGTTGGAAGCAAAGTATAGTCCAGTGGATTGAGTTGGCCATTGCGTCAGGGCGCACTCTAGAATCAAGTCTCTATATAATTTCCTATTTCTATAACATTGTATTTTTGCAATACAAAAGATATAGGTCACTAGAGAAATTTTCTTTTGTATTCTTTCTGTTCTTTCGCTACTGCATAAAAGGTGGCATTTGCTCTTTATTTCCTTTAATGAAATATTAACATTCCAATTTAATTTTGTTAATGTGAAAGTTTATGTACCCTATAAATTCTGCAGCTGATGTCGTCTCTTCTAAATGAGAGAACGTTAATTTCTTGCTGAGGCATATCTGGTGGGCTTCAACGTTCTCCAAAGTAATAAAATGTGGTTTTCAGAATGAAATATCTCTCTGATGTTGAGCTATTTTGAAGTCAATGAAGTGGTGGCTTGTGTTCAGTTAACTGGTAGAGGATACAATGGTACCTCTGGTTACGAACAGGATCCATTCTGGAGCCCCATTCGCAACATGAGCAGAACGCACCCCGCGTCTGCGCGTGCGCAGGCCGCGATTCGTCGCTTCTGCGTGTGCGCGTGATGTCATTCTGAGCGTCTGCACATGTGCGAGTGGCGTAACTCTTTCTGGTACTTCCGGGTCGCTGCGGGACGCAACCTGAAAAGATTTAACCTGAAGCAAACACAACAAGAGGTATGACTGTATTGTTCCCACAAGCAAGCATGATACCTCTTGGTGTCACATCAAGTCATAAACAAGGGGTTGCCAACATTGTGTTCATCAGAACCAGTGTGCCTCTCAGTCTCTGATGATGCAATTTTGGAAAGTTCTTTTGAGAGAGACCATTTTCCATCTGATGGCTACCTCCTTTTCATGAGCAATGGGCATACTGTTGTGCCATGGTTACACAGATATATGGTATGGTTTGGGGGGCTTTTAACCCTACTGTTTTGATAGTCTAATGGTTTTTTACTGTTGCTTTGTTTTTTTAACTTTGTAATCTAACTTGGGATTCTGTGTGATCTGAAAGAATAGAATCTTACAACTATAAATGTACAGATTTTCAGACTAAATGGTGATCAAGCAGTTTCCCGTTTTCTCAGCATCCATTCTGGGTGGCTCTCATTTAGGCAGGTTTTGAAATCTGCTGCATTCTGAAAGTCATGTGAGCAGTTCACAATATATTAACGTTAACTTAATATGTGTCTTTTCAGAATTGATATAAAAATTAAGTATGGTTTAAGTCATTAAGAGGAAAAGAAAATGTTGACTTTGCAAGGTCATAGTCAGCATTACTGCATGGATTTCTTTTGCTTAATCCTATAGTGTGCCCCATGGCATTTGTCTAGCTATCTACTGTAGTGCAAGTGTAATAGAAAAAACCCTCAAAAAAGGCTTTAAATGAGATAATCAGTTCTTGCATGCCTTCAACATAATTGTTCCATGGTCACCAAGATTCTTGTTTTCTGCACTTGGTGTATACATAGTATTGCTGGGGGGAAAGGAAATGCTCTCTTGAGTGCATTAAAACCTTAGTGTTCTGCACCAGCGTTTTAACAGACAATGTCTGAGTGTGAGAGATTTTTCTTTCCAGCATTCACATACTTGTTTTCTCTCGCACACACTCGCACACTCTTGTATACATATTTCATTTTGTGTGTGAACTGGATTGTACACTGAGAGCCGGAGGCCATTTCCGCCATCGTAGCAACACATTCTGCAGCTGCCGTGGTCATGGAAACTGTTGGAGGTAGTTTTCATATCCAAGCCCATTTGCAAAGAGTTTTCTGTATGCAAATCCACACAGGAGAGAGATTACATGAAGAAAAATACGATTGGCCATTTCCCATGAGTGAATTGAACCTTGGAATATGTTGCTTTGTGGGGTTCAGGCCTGAAATGGACGAATCATCCTAATTATCTCAATGCTTTGGATGAAAATAATGTTGGCTATTTCTGTCACATTTCTAAAAGTCTGAGACTTCTGTTATGGTTAAAACTGTCAGGGACTGGTGGTAACCCCAGAATTGCATAGAATCTGTGGCCAGTATTGATGATGCCCAGATGAAGTATAAGTTGAGGCTACTTTGAGGCTACTTTGATCAAAAACTATACAGCATTTCTTTAAAGAGCATGAATCTTTTTAGATGCATAATGAAACATGGAATCAAATTGGGTTGCTTAGTCCTTACATATTCTCTTTATAAAAATGCCATTTAAGTCAACTTTTGAAAAAGATATATTTCTCAGTTGTAATGTTTCCTCTGTTCATTTTGAAAATGCAGGTTTGGTTATTCTTGATGCTTTTGTTATCACTGGGTAAGGTCTGGCAAAAGAGATGAGAGTAGATTCAAGTGAATAGAGGTTGCATTTTAATTCCATCAAAACGAAGTGAAT
This sequence comes from Podarcis erhardii, assembly GCF_964252035.2. Taxonomy (NCBI): domain Eukaryota; kingdom Metazoa; phylum Chordata; class Lepidosauria; order Squamata; family Lacertidae; genus Podarcis; species Podarcis erhardii. The sequence continues at coordinate 23,816,851 of NC_138512.1, read as the reverse complement.
TTCTCCCCCAGAACATTCATGTCTGATAGGGTACATCACACAGTATTAAAAGTACTAGTTTTACACAAGACAATTAAAAGAATAACCTTCAAACTTTCTCAGCGACTTTCAGTCTCTTATCATTCATAGAAATGTCAGAATCATAATGCATGTACTCATGAAGATTTTGAACTGTGAATAGAGGAGGCTTCCTTTTGAGGTTATATTTGCTGGAATAGAAAAGATAACAGCATTATCAGTGTTTTTTTAGTGTAACCAATTTCTCATTGCATAAACTGAAATGGACTTAATGTGGTTCAAATATTAGTTGAGTGATAATATTGGACTTGTGATATAAAGTCAGGACATTGCTTTTAGATGAGGTGCAACTCAAATAGAATTGTAAGGTTTGGGGAGTTAACTTTCATTGTTTGGGTATTTTAAGCCTTATTTGAACATGCATGCTGCATAAAGATTTGCCTCACTCAAAGAGCTAGTCCACTTATGTATGTTGATCTCTCATAAATTTCAGCATCAAGTGATAAGTTGCATGGGTTTAAAATCTGATCGTTTTATCTCTGTTTTATTCCTGAAATGTTTTTGTATAATGGTTGGTCAGTTGATTGACTGCATGTCACTCAAAGAACAGTTACTGAGTGAGTACAAAATACACAAAATTATTAAATGTGTGAATGGCCCATCACTGATAGAATTTTAATACCTTCCCACATTATCTTATGTAGAGCTGACCCTAAATACCCTGGTTTTGGTACCTCATTTGCAGGCAGTGAAAAGGGAGGGTGTATTGTATTGTGTGTGTGTTTTTATGTCTCTTTAGGAGCAGTTTATTTTTTAACATATTTTTATTAAAGATTTGTTGGTTTACAAAAGTATGTGCAATGTCTTTTTTTTTTCAAGTTACATTCTCTACAGATCAGTTTCATTTGTTGAGACATTACAGTACAGTGGTATCTGGGGTTACATACGCTTCAGGTTACAGACGCTTCAGGTTACAGTCTCCGCTAACCCAGAAATAGTACCTCGGGTTAAGAACTTTGCTTCAGGATGAGAACAGAAATCACATGGTGGCGGCGCGGCAGCAGTGGGAAGCCCCATTAACTAAAGTGGTGTCTCAGTTTCAGTTTAAGAATGGACCTCCGGAACGAATTAAGTACATAACTGTAGTCTTACATTAGGAAGAAAAGAGGGAAAGAGGCGGAGGGGGCCATGGTGCGTAGGGGTGGGGTCAGGTGGCAATGTTTCTATTTTACTTAATGTATGTGTGGGGTTTTGTGTCAGCGTCGCTTGTGCAGGTTCTCTTTACTATTCGCTTGTGTTCCTTTGGTGGTAAGAGAGGTTGGGGTTGGCCTAGGGTGTGGTTGTTTGTGATTGGCTGTGGTGAACTTATTGTATTGTTCTTTGGGGTATTGCAAAGGCTTGGATGGCTGCTGCCAGGACCGCCAAACCTGGTGACAGTGGTGGAAAAGCAGGCCAAAATGCAAACTTCATCTCCTCCCTTCTTCTGCTCCACTCCTTCTGCTTTGGGCAGAAAAAAAAGTGTCATTAAATATAGAGGAATCAAGAAATCAATGTGCACACTTAAACCAGGCCCAAAAAGAAACTGTTAGGCTAGAATTGGGCTATAGTCTCAGGGTGTTTTCAGCCTGAGGGTCACTTTCTCTTCTTGGCAAGTCATATGGTAGTGGTGAGTGGTTCCAGAGGCAAAAGTGGGCAGAACAACAACTGTAACTTTTACCTTTTTACAGTAAGCTAGTTTCTACACACCTTCACACACCCATCTCTTATCCTCCATCCAGATAAGCAAGAGGCATTATTAGAGCTCAGTGGCACAAACAAGTCAGGGAAAGAGATCCTGAAGGAGGGTGCAAAGCAGGGGAAGTGAGGGGTGTGGCCTAAGGAGGAGGGGTGTGGCCTGGGAAAGTTCCAAGGGCCCAAATAGAGAGACCTAGAGGGGCTGCCTGTTGTCTTTGTCCATGGAGTTTTCTTGGCAGGGATACTGGAGTGGCTTGCTGGTTCCTGCTCCAGGTGGATAACGTTTAGTCAAAACTCTCCACTGTGACCTGTCCATCTTGGGTGCCCTGCACGGCATAGCTCATAGCTTCTCTGAGTTATTCAAGCCCCTTTGCCACGGCAAGGCAGTGATCCATGAAGGGGCAGTGATCCATGAAGGGAAGATCATGGCCACTGGTCCCATGACCTCCTGGCAAATAGAAGGGGAAGAAATGGAGGCAGTGAGAGATTTTACTTTCTTGGACTCCATGATCACTGCAGATGGTGACAGCAGTTACGAAATTAAAAGACGCCTGCTTCTTGGGAGGAAAGCAGTGGCAAATCTAGACAGCATCTTAAAAAGCAGAGACATCACCTTGCCAACAAAGGTCCGTATAGTTAAAGCTATGGTTTTCCTAGTGGTGATGTGTGGAAGTGAGAGCTGGACCATCAAGAAGGCTGATCGCTGAAGAATTGATGCTTTTGAATTATGGTGCTGGAGTAGGCTCTTGAGAGTCCCATGGACTGCAAGAAGATCAAACCTATCCATTCTTAAGGAAATCAGCCCTGAGTGCTCACTGGAAGGACAGATCCTGAAGCTGAGGCTCCAATACTTTGGCCACCTCGTGAGAAGAAAAGACTCCCTGGGAAAGACCCGGATGATAGGAAAGAGGAAGGGCACAAGGAGAAGGGGACGACAGACATGGTTGGACAGTGTTCTCGAAGCTACCAGCATGAGTTTGACCAAACTGCAGGAGGCAGTGGAAGACAGGAGTGCCTGGCATGCTCTGGTCCATGGGGTCACGAAGAGTCGGGCAAGACTAAACAACTAAACAACAACAACAAGAAGAAGAGGGGTTGTATTTGGCTCCTGGGCTGAAGGTTTCCCACCCTTGCTATCATCATTCCCTTTGCATTGAGAATCGGGGTGATTGCTAGCTCCTTCCTTTATGGCTACAATATCACAGTTTTCAGGATCTTCTAGATGAAGCTGTGGCAGTTAAAACAGTACCAAGCCAGTATCCATTTGTCCCTACTATATAGTATGAAGAGGTTGATGCAATCAATGTAGCATTCTGCATTCATAGAGTCAATTTTGATACTTTTATTGATAAATTATTCAGACCTTATCGTTTCTCAGAAACCTGTAAGGGTATATGCAAAGAGCACATTGAATGAAATGATGGTTTGTGCTTGTGTCCTTGGTTCAGCTAGTAGATATATTTTTTAAAAGGCCTCAAAGTATTCTCTGTGTGGCTAAATCTAAGCATTCAGTAATTTTAATTCACTTTAAGGCAGAAGCTTGATGGATACACACTTTTTTCCAGTTTTATTACACCAACTCCTGTACTGTTGCTAACCTTGGCCTAAGCATGATTAATGCAGAAAGGAGCACAATGAAAATCTTTTTCATACTTCAGATTGCCATGTGCTTTGTGGGATAAAAATGTAGCCCCAACTTCAACTTCAAATTAAAAGCCTTTAAGGGAATACAGTGTGAGAGGCTTCTGTTAAATGCTTAAATAAATGAAATGACCAAGGCCAGGACCTGTTTCCAGAAAGAGAAAAGTAAGGGGAATGTGTTGTGAGAGGGAAGATTATTGGTTTGTTTTTGTTCTTATTTTTAATTGTCTTTTGTGTCTTTTATATTGCAATTTTATGTTGAGATCTATGGATAAAGTGTGATGCACAAATAATAGCAACAACAGCAAACAACAATAATAACCATAATAATAGAAGCATATCGGAATGGTCTGACATCTGCAATATTTAAGAAGTTAGCTTTGCATTTCACTCCCTGAAATTTCTAATAGTTGCTTTCTCCTTGGCAGCCTTGCTACATTTTGAGTTCGGGAACTATATATTTTCAGAATGAAAAAACAGATACGATATTTCTCAGCATGGGAAACCATGCAAATCTATAGCGAGTGGTGCTGTATACTCTTTCTTTTTTCTTTCTTTTTTCTTTTTTTGCTGTACCAACCTTCACCTTAACTAGAGGCAATGGAAAAGGCAGGGGAGGTCAGCCAGCAACACCCATAGCATAGTTGCAAGCCCTGATAGCTGCTATGAATTTCTGCTACATTTTGAAAGCTGAGAATTGTGGGGAATTAAGGTATTACGGAGATGATATTATACTGCAGCGTTATCAGGACCTAGGGGTTTGATATGAACTGTAGATTAATCTCCTGGTTGTCTAAGGGATGACAGGGGAATTACTCCAGTTGTTCCATATGATTTCCAGAGTGGATAAAGGTGATGCTGACACACTCATCTTTAAGAGGCATGTTGATGAATCATGCCTGCTGGGATTGATAGCATTCTAAAAAAAGGTAAAGAAACCCCTGACCATTAGGTCCAGTCGCGGACGACTCGGGTTGCTGCTCTCATTTCGCTTTACTGGCCGAGGGAGCCGGCGTACAGCTTCTGGGTCATGTGGCCAGCATGACTAAGCCGCTTCTGGCGAACCAGAGCAGCGCATGGAAACGCCGTTTACCTTCCCACCGGAATAGTTCCTATTTATCTACTAGCACTTTGACGTGCTTTCAAACTGCTAGGTTGGCAGGAGCAGGGACCGAGCAACGGGAGCTCACCCCGTTGCAGGGATTTGAACTACCGACCTTCTGATTGGCAAGCCCTAGGCTCTGTGGTTTAGACCACAGCGCCACCTGCATCCCTGATAGCATTCTAGCTGGCCTCTAATCTGCAAATTGTTATCATTGCAAGATGGTGGGAGATTCATTGGCAGTGCTGGGGGAGAGCGGGTGTGACGTAGGAGACTCTTAAAGGGAAAATGAGGAGAATTTGAGAAGGCATTTACCCCTTGGAAGCTGAAAGGTTTGTATGCATCATACGCACACATGAACAGGATGACAATATAAACCCCATTCCTGGTTGAATATAGCTGCACTTGTGTATGCTGTCTCTCGGGAAATATGAATTTAGCTATTCTGCATAGCTGTGCTACATGATAATAAACCCTACGTATCAATATTTAGATGTTATGGAGTTTTAAATCATCAAAATAGGGGCTTATTGCAACAAAATGACCGTATAATGAGTTGAACATAAATTTGAACAGAATAGTAAAACTCACTTGTACTGCTAGAAAATCGGTCACATCCTTTATGATTTAAATTTTAATATGTTAAGTGTTTATGTAGTTATGTGCCTAAAATAATTGGCACAATAAAATGTCTCATCCTATAAAGCTTTTACCCTCATAAACCTTATTCACACTAGTAGTTCCATTAACTCTAATAAATATGTATATATATTTATAGTCACAGCAGTAGCACTCCGCTCACACTTAGAGCGTGTTCATTGTCTATTTTCAGATACCCATAATTGGCCTCAAATAGTTTGGATGGAAATAATCTGTGACACAAGCCTGTTTTCGGACTGAGAGTGGGGAGGATATTTTAATGGAAATGGCTGAGAAACTGCCGAGATTTGAGGCAGAGATGAAGTGTTACTGTCTGCAGCTGAAATGGAAGGGTTTCATTAGTTGCTAGAAGACGCCAGAACTCCTTCAAAGTAGAAGATGACAATTTCTCCTGGATATGCTATGTTCACTATTTATTTACGAAAAATATTTGTAGGCTGCCTTTCAACGGAATGCCCTCTCAAGAAGATCCATAGATGCTGCTTTGACACAGCAGATTTCTGTGAACTTTTAAGAGACAGGATTTCAGCACCATAGGCCTAAACAATGCCAGCCTGAAAGCCTTAGTTGAAGGAGCCAAGCTTAATTCATTGCAGGCTTCCATGGCTGTGGAGCCACCACAAAAAGGCCCTGTCTCTCATGCCTGCCAGATTAATTGATCTGATCGGCAGACACACAGGCAGGACTTCATGTCCTGCATTATTATTGGGGAAGCCTTGTTAGAATGTTACAGAATATTAAATAAACTCCCTGGGCCACCTAGTCACCTCCCCTGCCCAAAGCTGTATCTTTAATTTGTGAGGCCCTTTCACAGAGTAGCCAACATTGCTCAAGGGTGTCATAACCCAAAAACTAAAGCTTTGGGCAGAATGGCATAAGTGCCTTCAGCTGAATCATAGTTTATTGGAGGGGAAATCCAAAAGAGGTGCCTTAGTGAGCTTAAAACAGAGAGCCATAAAGTAAAGAGGAATATAACTGGTAGAGCAGGATAAATCCTGCTGCCTCTATTTATGCTATGTATATTTATATTCTACTTTATCCCACAGGCTCCGAATAAGCAAGAGTTGAGAATGTAATTAGCTTTATTTATATATAAGTGCTGTCAACAGAAACTGTCTAGATAAATAGACTAACTGGGAGGAAATCCGAAGTCTTGTGGGCTGGAGAGATGTGTGAAAGGAGTGGAAGTTTTCTCTTTTTATTAATAGCTTTTAAATACAATTTTAAATTGATTCTTGATAGCGTTAGTACAATTTGTGGGATTATTCTTTTTAACTAGGTGTTGCACAAATGCACACACAAAGGCCCTCCACCATCTTATTGATGGAAACTGCCGCCACACATGGACATAACATATAAATAATATACTGAAAACTGGAGGAGAATGCTAAAAAAAATAATTGTATACGGAGTAGGTGAAATATGAGACTTGAGGAATTGTTTTAAAAAGAGAGGGGGAGAGAGATTCAATTAAACTAATGTCAGCTGGTAAAGAGTTCTATAAATATGAAGCAATCAGAGAAAAAGCTCAGGATACAAAATAGTTGGAGAGATGTCAGCTCTAGCAAACAACAAAGAACTTGGAAGAATGCAAAAAGCAAGAAGGAGAATATAAAGTACTCAGAGATGAAAGATAAGCAGGAGCTGGCGAATGGATACGTTTGAAGGGAACTAACAGTCTTAAATTGAGTGCAAAAAAGGAAAGGTTACCAGTGAAAAGACATCAAAAGCTAATAAATATGAACATGCTGGCCTGTAACTAAGGGTAGAGCCTTAATTTTGAGTGCTGTGTTGTGAGCTCTGAGGGGTCAGCGTGTCACAGTACCCCTTTCTGAAAGCACCTCATAACACATCTCCCAACAAACTGCCCCCCCCAAACACAGGGGCTTTAAGAATGTGCCTTTAAAACCACAGTGAACAGCCTCACAAGACTCAGTGCATTGCATTTGTGTGCTATTTAATTAATTAATAAGGGTATACCCTGCTTCTCAGGAGTGGGGGGAACCCAGCCACCACCACCTTAAACTCACCTTGCCAAATTTTTAAAAATCCAAAAGACAAATGACCAGAACATACAACACATCAAAATGCAGAACAAAGCAGAAAAATTCTGCTTGAAGCGAGACACCGACACAACAATACATGCCTTTTTAGGAAGTGAATGCTAGTAATGTGGGGCTACCACTGAAAAGTCCCTGTCTCTGCTTCTCTACAGTCTGATGGACCTTGACAGCAGATCAGAGAGCAGGGGTTCAGTTGCTGATCGCAAGGTCTGGGCTGGTTTGTATGGGTCCAAGTGATATTCCAGTGAATGGTCCCAAATCATTCACGTTTTTAAAGCAGGGATGGGAAACCTGTGGCCTTCCAGACAGCGTTGGACTACAGGTCCAATCATCCATGAGAAAAAATGATTCCCAGTCTTTCTGGACTACAAATCCCATCATCCCATGCCACGAATAACTTCTAACCGATTAGTTTGCATAATTTCACAGATCATTGTTATTTTTAGCTATTCCAAATATATCAACGGTTACCATAACACTCTTTGTGAATGAGGACTGGGTATCTAACAATTGGATGAGGAAGCATTCCAGTAATCTAGGTGTTTTCTTTCAAACCCAATAGTCTGAGTTTGTGAGCACACCTCTGTGGTCTGCTCTGAATTTAGAAGCTCTGAGAAACTCATATCAACATCTGTCTTCATGCCAAGCGAGCCTTGCCAAGAGAGTAACAAGAATAATCCCATTTAGCCAGGGGGCTGGCTGGCAGCTTTTCCAGCGGTTTAGTTTGAAGCCGAGCAGTGTGAAGCAGAATGTGATATATGAAACGTCACAAGGGAAAATTCTGGATCAAAAGCATTACAAAAGAAAATAGGGGATAGGTGCAACTCAATATACATAGAACTTCAGTAATTAAATTCAAATAAACCATAGTGCTACAGAAATAATTCAGATCCCTTAGGAGTTTCTGAATGCTAAATAAATGTTATGCAAGTTTCAGTAATTCTGAGAGGAAAAACAAAATAACTTAGGACATTAAAACTTCCCCATTAATGATTCGAACTTTGGAAAATGATGGGACTTTAATATTTAGGGGCAATAGAGATGCCAGCCCTTTTTATAGAAAGGACTTATAGAAATGGTTGACCAGAAGGATACTGAAGGGATATTGACTACTCTTTGCAGCCTTAGTCAAACGTACCTTTCAGTTACTACATGGGGGTTTAGGAGACATTGTTGAGTATTATCCTGGGGTTTTTTTTGTTTGTTTGTTTCAAAAATTAATGAGCAGGGACAATTTTTCTATAAATTTATTGTTTTGCCATTTATATTGACCTCTTGAGCTACAGGTCACCTTTGTAAGCAATATTATGTCCCTTATTATTTTTCAGGTCATTGTGCAATGCTAGATGGTTTTATTGCTGTCCAGTGTCGACTGATGCACATTGAAGCTGCAGTTAGAAGGTTTAGAATAGGCTGTAGATCTACTAATTAGATATCTTTTTTTAGATAACAGTTTGTTTTGCAATCCTGCCCATTACACAAAAACACATGTATTTAAATCCCAACATTTGGTTAAAAATGTGAAGATGGAAGCTGTGCCCCTCCTTACTCTGCTCAACAACTCCCTGCTGTTCCCCACACATTAATTCCCCACATCTTCCCCATCCCCAACCTATGCTACTACTAAGCTAGTATTTCACCTTTCCAACCTCATTTCTGAACACTTCTCTTGTCTGTTCTGCAGCTCCACTTTGCATACCTGTTTTTACCTTCACCACCTCCTGATTCTGGGCAACTCCTTTTGCACGCAGTCCACCCTCATAATAAGCTCAAACATCTTCCTCCTTCACACATTGCACTACAAATTCTGAGGCCGAGCTCAGAGTTCATGCAAACCTGGAATTGTGATGTGGCACTACAAATCCTCCAATGGCTATGTGATGACAACCTTACATTTTAAGGTATATAGGGAGATATGACTTAAATATGTGTTACATAGAGTGTGCCAGGGAAGCGGGTGGCTGCTGTGTTCTTAAATGTTAAACCTCTGCCAATGTCTGCCTTTCTTCTTATTTTTCAAGGGATGTTGGAAATTTTATATAACTACATTATTACATCATGCTAAAATTAAAGTATCCGAACAAACAATCATTAGCTGCCCAAACTGGGGAAAGGATCAATAAGAAACAGCTTCTTTGAACTGGATATTTGTTAAACATCAAAGATGATTTAATAAGAAATTGTGCCAAAATTGTATCAGATGCAGCTTTTGTCATTTGGCGATTAGAGGTCTTTATGAAGACAAAACAAATCTCCCACTAACGTAATGAAATGCTATTGTTAGGTCTGCAGAAAGTGAAAACAGGCATTTCCTTCAAAGGAACGATGTAAACACTGTGCTCTCTAGCGGCCACTGAGATAGCCTGTGAGTCTATTGTGATGGTTTCATTTGCCTTTCCCTCTCTCTAGTCTGGCAAATGAGATGGTACGCCTTAGGGTCGTAAAATCGGTATTCAAAGTGCATCCATTAGTATTGCAGCTTTGGGTGTGATTGACTTTGTGCTGGTAGATGACAGTGAAAACATTGAAAAAGACTCCCGCAGGAAAGAAGCCTCAACTGGTGGGAGGGAATAAATGAGCTAGGTCTGCCAATGCCCTCCTCACATAATTACATGAGGCTAACAGCAACTGTGGTTCCCTCCTGCGTTTGGCACTAGGTTTTGCGAGGAATTAGCCACTGTTGATTTTTTAGGGGCGGAAGACAATTTTGTAGCATGTTAACAATGAATTTCATTATGGCATGGGTTTTTACAGGCCAGTGGAAAGATTTGTAAAAATAACTTCCTGTCCTCTAGTATGTACTGCAGTTACAGAGGTGGGGGAGGGGGCATATAAATGACAGTTTGCTCCTTGTCTGTTTTTGATTTAATGAGTTAAATATTTTATCTGTTTTAATTTTGCAAACAAGGTGTAGCATTTTTTTTTAAAATCGCATAGATTTAGGAGGATTGGTGGTTTCATCCAACTAAGTCATTGCATGATCAAAACAACTACCACTCATGCAATGGCAACCACCCCCCTCAATTGTGCGTTCCCCACACCACCCCCAAATTGCTCCAGATTTGGGGGGGGGGAGAATCTCTGGAGCAAGTTGGGGATGTGAGGAGGTGCACAGGAAAAGACAAGGAAGGAAAGCTCTGTTGCATGAGCAGAAATCATTCCGCTTGTGCAATGACTTAGTTAGATGCATCCCTGTGATCCTGAAAAAATAACCTAGAAATTGCTGAAATAAACTTTCAATAGGCATTGGTTCATCAGAGGCAAAAACTGGGCAGATATGTATATGGATGTATATAGCCTGCATGCTTAGATATAGCTGTTATGAGCCATTGTAAAAATGTTATCCAGAAATTTCCTTTTATTTTGAAAACATTTTGTTTTGGTTTTTTTCATTTATTAACAATATTTGTACTACTCCAAAGTTCTGTGAGCACTGTGTGTGTGTGTGTGTGTGTGTGTGTGTGTGTGTATAAATCCAGCTTCTCCTATGCCTTGAAGTGGTTTCCAACAATAAGCAGCTTGCCACATAACTTGTTACGGCATAACAATGGCATTAAGGCATTAAACATCAAATATGACCCAGCAGCCACGAAATCCAAATGCCGTTAAAGGAGCCAGGGGGAAATTAGCAAGTTGGCAAAACTGCTCTCAAACACAAATGGTCTTGCAACGCTTCCTTAACCTCACTAGTTAGCCACACTGATACGCTTTCTCTAGTAGCTTGTTCCAAAGCCTTCAAGCTATTGCAGGGAAGGCCCTTCTAATTCTTTTGCTATCAGCAATCTAATTCTAGGCAAAAGTTGCCTAAGCAGAGATTTACCTATACATCTTAATTGAAGGAGGGCAGGGAAATATCTCAACCTTACAGCCAGATTCCCTTGCAGACACCATTTCAGTTGCCACATGCCAGCTGTGAGGCCTGATGTAAATGTTTGTAGAGCAAGAAGTATACATTTCTCTCTCTCTCTCTCTTTTACTTTTCTACACACACTTTGCTCTGGGCTCCATCCAAGCAAGCAGTATACATTATCAAAATTCAGGGACACAATTCAGCCAGGCAAAACACTCTAGGAAGAAGAACTGGTTGGTCGTGTTGCATGGGGAGAGTCCCACAAGTCATATACAAAGCTTGGAGGCTACATTTGGATCCTGGGCTCGAGCTGCCTTCCCCACCCTCAATATACACACTCTGCTGCATGCATCTGACGCTGTGTCACTGAGAAGCCACTAGGCCAGACTTCCTCAAACTCGGCCCTCCAGATGTTTTTGAGACTACAATTCCCATCTTCCCTGATCACTGGTCCTGCTAGCTAGGGATCATGGGAGTTGTAGGCCAAAAACATCTAGAGGGCCGAGTTTGAGGAAGCCTGCACTAGGCTGTCTGTGTTGGGTAGCCCAGTGACTAGCAGGAGAGGTGGGAAGTCCCACTCAAACCTCTGACCCCAGAGCATGAATTCACATGGGAACCTTATGGAGACCAACATGTCTGTGGTCTAAACCACTGGGCCTCTTGGGCTTGTTGATCCTAAGGTCAGTGATTGGAATCCCCACGACGGAGTGAGCTCCCATTGCTCTGTCCCAGCACCTGCCAACCTAGCAGTTCGAAAGCATGCCAGTGCGAGTAGATAAATAGGTGCCGCTGTGGCGGGAAGGTAAATGGTGTTTCCATGTGCTCTGGTTTCCATCACGGTGTTCTGTTGCACCAGAAGTGGTTTAGTCCTGCTGGCTACATGATCTGGAAAGCTGTGGACAAACGCCGGCTCCCTCGGCCTGAAAGCGAGATGAGCGCTGCAACCCCATAGTTGCCTTTGACTGGACTTAAGAAGAAAAAGAAGAAGAGTTTGGATTTGATATCCCGCTTTATCACTACCCAAAGGAGTCTCAAAGTGGCTAAAATTCTCCTTTCTCTTCCTCCCCCACAACAAACACTCTGTGAGGTGAGTGGGGCTGAGAGACTTCAGAGAAGTGTGACTGGCCCAAGGTCACCCAGCAGCTGCACGTGGAGGAGCGGAGACGCGAACCCGGTTCCCCAGATTACGAAGCTACCGCTCTTAACCACTACACCACACTGGCTCTCACACTGGCACTAACCATCCAGGGGTCCTTTACCTTTACCTTTTACCAACAGTAAACCCGGCAAGAAGGACCCAGCCATAACAGAACTCTCCTCATTTGTGATTCCCAGCAGCTAGCATTCAGAGGCATCCTGCCTTCAGCAGAATGGAGGTAGTATCAACTTGTATGAAGCACAAGTATTAACTTGTATGATGACGCTTGTAACTTTTAAAGCTTAGAAGTGCTGCATAATTGCCACGTCTTCAGTTTTACTGCTTTGAAGAAACAGCTGATCCTCTTGTTCCACTGAAGGGGACCGATGCTTAGCATTGGTTAAGGTATTTGCCAGTCCTTCCTCTCCTTCAGCCCACTCATGGCATGTGGGAGCAGTCACACTGAGCTGGAATGCCCCCCCCCCCCCCGCCAAGCCTAAGCAAGCTGAAAGTCTGCCAGAGTAGGTATAGCCAGCTGCAAGGCTTTTTTAATTGTCAAGAACTAGATAGTGAGCCCTAAGGCTGCAGCAGTATAATCAAATTTGCATCTAGCTGTTCCAATGTCTGCGCTCTTAGCAGCCTTTTCATTTCACTGTGTCAGAAATGACCATTTGGACAGCTGGGACAACAGTGCGTTCCTGTCTCTTTAAAAAGCAAAGTAAACTTTTTTTGGAACTTGACAGAAATGCTCTCCTCTGATGCCAGCTTATTAATTTAAATGGAGTTTAATTAATGCCCCCACGCAAACATCTCTAGATTATTTTTTCCCCATCACCTGTACCAACTCATTGAGGCACAAAACCCATGCTGCTTTATTCAGGTAACAGCACTGCAGACCGATGTGGCATCTAAAATATGCAATCATGTTTAAATTTTAATGGGGGCTATTGCAGGAGCTAATTGAATTGCCTTGAGGACTAAAATGTAACTCACACAGGTCTTGTTTCCAATTACCGTTTTCTATTTTATTTACACAGTTTAACAGGGAGAAAGGAATGAGTGCAATCTACATTTAATGTAAGTGTCTTACTGAACCGTGACAGATATCACTCTGGAGATCACAAACATATGCAGCATTTAGAGAAATTTCAAAAAAAAATATAATCCATTATGGCTATCGTTGATTACTCTAGAGAGAGTGTGCAAAGTATATACCATCTCTGGTTCAGTAATGCTAAATAAGTCTAGGAGAGCAGATAAATAATTTGGTTCTCAAGAAATAGACATGTGTTTGATATTATTCATTTTGATACTTTGGGTAGAACATTCCACTCTTACTGCCTTCAGTGGGACCAAAATAATGTCTTAGAGTTAAATTGCAAATTCATTCACAATACTGGGTTCTTCTGGCATGAAGCGCTGATCTGTCAAGCATTATTTTGTGTAGGAGACCAGTCCATACTAGCCACTCTGCTACTACAGGACATGGGAAATCAAGTATTGATTAGGATAGTAAATTTTTAAGAACACTTTGCAAGAAAGTATGAAGTTCTTATTCCACCCCACTTTAAAGTGACCAAGAAACAGATGCAGATAGAAACAAGGCTGGTACTTCATAGCTGGCAAGCTGGTGGCACAACTGGGCAACTGCTGAAGGCCTGGCAATCTCTCTCTGCCTCTGCTTATTGCTCTCTAACCACAATGCCCCTTTCTCTATCCACACCATGGCATTGCTGCCTTCTCTCTGCTTATATGTGTAGGAAGAGGTATTTCTGACCATAGCTGTCAATTTACAGATTTGAAAATAAGGGACCAGCAGCCTTGAAAATAAGGGATCAGCAGCCAAAATAAGGGATTTTAGTCAACCAACTCCCGAGCCAAAGGCAGAAAGCCCAGCCAGCAGCCAAACGAAGCCTCAAGTGGTGGTTCCCACAGCGCAGCAACCCGGCGAAGGGGATGCGGCAAGGAAAACCACCGTCACCTCTCCACTGGGAAGCGCTGAGCAAAGGCAAGTCCCCAGGCAACGCGGCTGATTTGATCTGCACAGGCATACAAGCTCCACACACCCCCGTCGTTCTTAGACTCCTTATTGGGTGAGCAACGCAGCCAAGCAACACAGTTGGAGCCTCCCTCCTCCCTGGCTGGCAGGGAGGGAGGGAGAGGAGCTGCTTCCTTTGAAACCCAGGAAATTTACAGGATATCATCAGTCTGGGTCAGCAGCGGGAAACGGCGCTGGGATAAGGGAGTTTCCCGCCAAATAAGGGACGGTTGACAGCTATGCATACTGACTTATCTGTTGGCAGCCATCTGTCTCAAGAGACAGTGGAAGAGTGTGCTACCAAGGGTAAAGTCAAGCCGTTGGAGACTTACAGCGACTGCTGTGGCTGTAGAGATCAATACAGGAGAGACATGTTTTATTGCATTTGGGGCAGATGAAGGCATCCAGTTTTGCTGTTACAGGAGCACCATGGCTTACATGTTTCTTTACAGATAAATTAGAAACGTATGTTGTAATCCCTGCGAAGCCGAACACCTAAGGACTCATTAAAAAAAAACCAGAATATATGTGTTGGATAGAAAAAACAGGTGCCATTAGTTTAATAATAATAATAAAAACTTCAGGGATCATCATTACATTTCTATCTTGTTAGCTTTATTATTGTATATTTATATCTCATATGGCTAGTATCCTATTACTGATAGTAACACACAGTTGATTTTTATATACTGAAATGGATCTTATTAGCATTTTTCTGGCAAGGAAAATGAATTAGTCAGCTAGCACTTGTGACTGCTTGAAAAACCTAAAATTCTTTACAGTGGATAAGAGTAAAGCCTTCTGAAGACAAGTGACTGTTACTAGAAAGAAAGTTGGCAATTCACTCTAAATGGCACCACTGTCGTATCAAGATTTAGGAGACAAAATCCTTGCAGTGTTGTAAGAAAAGATCTTTTGAAGCAAGTGACCTTTAGTATCAAGTTAATTCTTTGCTGAAGTCTGCCAGGCCCTTTGGCCATTGTGACTTGCTGTTGCAGTTACTTTGATCACAGAAATGGATTTGGAAAGTGGATCTGTTAAAAGTCCTTGAGTGAAGACTCTCTTGTAGCTGTACCTGAATTTGAACTGATGTGATGGCAAGTGAGTATGCTAATTCATCCGACCGCCTTGAACATAAGAGCTCTGCAGCATCTTGTCTAGCATCCTTTGCTCACATCGGCCAGCTAGATGCATATGGAAAGCTCCTGTGCAGTAACTTGAGTGCAACAGCACTTTCCCCACCTGTGTTTCCCAACCAGCTTAATTGGATGACCCTGACTTCTAGAATTAGGAGAGGCAGAAATAAATTACCCCTATTCACTTTCCCCCCCACCATGCAAAAACCTCTATCATGTTCTCCCCTGCTTGCCTTTTTTTCTAAGCAACAAAGCCCCAAGTGTTGCCCCCTTTCCTCATAGGGGAGCTTCTCAAAGCCCTTGATCATTTTTTGTTGTCCTTTTTGAACTTTCCCCAGCTCTGCAGTATTCTTTTTTTAGATACAAGAGCCAGAACTAAACACAGTATTCCAAGTATCACCCCATCATAGATTTCTATAATAGCTTTAGTGGTACTGATAGTTTTGTTTTCAGTCCCTTTCATGCCATTCACCTTTTTTGCAGCTGACACGCACTAGTTCAGCATCTTCATAAAGCTACCCACTATGACCCTAAGCTCTTGTTCCTGGTCAGTTACTGCCAGTTCAGACCCCATCAGCAAATGTGTGAAATTATAATGTCTTTGAAATTTATGTGACATTTTGCCACAGTATGTATTATTTTACATTTGCTTCCATTTTACTGCCCATTCACCCATTTGGGATAGATCCTTTTGGAGCTCCTCACAATTCCTTCTTGTTTTATCTGCCTTAAACATTTTGGTATTATCAGCAAACAAGGCTATGTCAGTGCTCACCCATAACTCTACATCATTAAAGAGCAACTGAAAAAACACAAGTCCTTGGCCGGCAGAGGGGTGTCCCACCACTTTTTACATCCTTCCATTGGGAGAAATGTCCCTGTTTTACACTCAGTTTCCTGTTTCTTAACCAGTTACTAATCCATAAGAGGATCTACCTTATTCCCATGAGTTGCTAAGCTTTACTCGGGGGACATGGATGAGGTGCTTTGTCATTATTATTATTATTATTATTATTATTATTATTATTATTATTATTTTGAAAGTCTTACACATCTACCTGTAGGCTTGTTGACACATCAAAGAACTCTTAAAGGATAGTGAGACAGGGGTTGCTCTTTTCTATGATTGGTAATTCTATATTTTGCACTGCTTTCCACCAGTTTTCCTAGAACAAACATTAAGCTAGCCAGCCTATAATTTCCCAGATTCTCCCAGATCTCTTTTTTCAAAAAAATATTGATACGTTGGCCACTTTCCAGTCGGGTAGAGAAGCTGACCTTAGGGACTCGTTATATACTTTGCTAGAAGATTGGCAGTTTCATATTTGAGTTCTTTAATAACTCTCAGGTACATGCACCCAGACCCCGGTGATTTGTTACTTTTTAATTTGTCAAATAAGGCTTAGCTTAGAACATTCCTCAGACTCCCTTCCAGTGAAAGTTAGTTCAGGCACAAGGATCTGCCCTACATTGACTTGATCTTTTTTTTTCTTTTCTGAATTGGCCTTGAAAACATCACATGCAGGTTTCATTGTGAACGTAATTCAGTTCCATGTAGGATGCAGTATATATGGGACTGTGGGTCCTTCAGACAGAGAAGCCTTCTGGACCCAGCCTCTAAAAGAACATAATATGCAAGCTGCTCTGACTATGTTGGCAAGTGCTGCTCACATATGGTGGCACAATTTTTGGCTGTGTGACCTGTGCCTGTTGCTCCCGAGAGACGATGTGATTGTGCAATCTTCAACATGCGGCCATTATGTACAAGAAGGGCTCCTAAGGATAAATTTTAGAGCATATGTCTTGCAAGACATTTTGAAATCACCACTGCTTCTAGATGCACTTCACCCTGGCTGCAAGCCCAGGAACAGTTGCACTAACTACTCCCAGCTCATCATTGCTTGAAACTGCCCCAAATGTATAGCAAATGCAGTACTAGGGATAGCATAGAAGTTTATCTAAACTTGGCTCAGATTCTAATTCAAGAGGTTTGCAAAGAAAGGGGGGGGGGAAGAAACGCAAGTCCAAACCAAACTTAAATCTTCCAACCTCTGAACATCCTTTTGTAAGTGTTCAAAGTCAAAGTGCTCAGGAAAGGAAATCCTATTTTACTCATTTTTCCAGCCCCAGTTCATACTAATAGAGATTTTGGAAGCTGGCCCATCTCTATAAAGAACCGGGGTACAGATCATCAAAAGTATTCACCGCTTCATTCTTCAAATCCAGTTCCATATATACTTTGGGGGGGGATCATTATCTATGTTCACATTAATAAAAGCAGTAATCTGTGTGCTTTTTCATCTTAGGGAGTTGGTCATTTACATTTTGAGATACATAGTTTTCAACTCCTGACAGGTACCTTAGGTGCTGTATACTTTGGTGCTATATGTTAATGGCTATGTAGATGCCCTAATTATCTTTCTGTAGGGCGCTTGATTTAATTTAGGCTTCATTAACTTTCATCCCTTAGGTTGACTTCCCTTCAGGTATCCTGAAATTTGATAGCATTGTAATAGGCTTTTATTTATTGGGTGGGGATTCTGCTTATAGAGGGACTGCATACACAGGAAGTTTAGTGTGGAGGTGGTGGCGCTTAGAGGAGCCTGCCAAAACTGAGGTATAAATTACAAGTTTTGGTTCTGTACAATATAATTTTGTACTGGAAGTGACTCCTGGGTTCCTAAATTATCCTTACAAATAATTATTCGCCAGCTGGTTTCCCAGCCCCACATCCTCTTATCAGTGCTCCTACTTTACTTTAGTTTTCTGCCAGCTGTTCGCTGTTGCATGCTGTGAGCCTATTGTAACTCACTGTTAGAGCATCTGTTTTGCATTACACCGTTCCAGGTTCAATTCCCAGTATTTCAGGACTGGGAGATACCCCTGACTGAAATCCTGGGGAGCTGGTGCCAGTTTAGGAGGGCCTGAGCTACATGCACCCTCATCCATACCACAGTCACTTAAATCTAGAGTGACAGCAGAACAAGTGCAACACTTCTTTTTCATGCAGTGTAGCATCATGTCACCCAAAGGCTCTTCTCTCTCCTCCCCCCCCCTTTCTGCCTTAAAGACAAAAGGTCTAGAAGATCTGCATAGGCAGCTGTCAAAGCAGCAGTAGATTTTATTTCATATGTAATAAACGTATACCTCACAATTAATGTAATCTGCATGCTTTGGATGTACATCATCTATGAAAAGTGTAAAAATTAACTTTCTGGTAAATGGTCAGTTAGTGGTCCAGGAAACCAGCAGGTCACCGTCCCTGAGAAATGAAAATGTGTTACAAGATATTTGAAGTTATAGCATAAGAAGGCCACTGATCCCTCAGTACAGTGGAACCTTGGGTTACGTACTGTCCTCCTTACAAACACTTCGGGTTACGAGCTCCACTAATCCGGAAGTAGGTGTTTCGGGTAGTGAACTTTGCCCCGGGATACGAGCAGAAGTCGTGTGCCAGTGACTGGGTGGCAGCTGGAGGACCCATTAGCGAAAGCGTGCCTCAGGTTAAGAATGGTTTTGGGTTAAGAACAGACCTCCGGAACGAATTAAGTACATATGGGAACTCACTTCTTCATCCTGCCATTTTCTAATTGGTCTTGTTCCTCTGCCTAGTCCCTCCTCAACCCTTACACAGTGTCTTATCTGGCAACATTTTGAAACATCATTCTGAGACTTTTGTGTATTTTTAATGGTTTTGTGGCTTTTTTTTAATGGAACCAAGTATGGAATCTCCCAGGAAGGGTAGCACACAAGGGCCAGGCTAAAAATTCAGCTTGCTGAATAATTCCCAGTACCTGCTGTTCAATATGTGGGTTTCGATCTGTGTCAATGCTACAATTCTGATTAAAGCTCAGGAAATTGGCAGACAAACGCTGCTTTAAGAATTGCCTTCTAGGATTAGGCAAAGGCACATCTAGTCCAATCAAATGCCTTTGGGAAGGCCACCAACTGGGAGTGGTGGCAGCAGCCTACCCCTTTTGGTTATCTCCCATACTTGTTCTTTGGCTTTAAGCAAGAATTTAGAAAGGTGCAGCTCTACAGCCATGTTTATGCACCTCTGTCATCTCTCTGTATTACTTTGTACTTTGTACCCTGCTAATTGTATCCTTTTAAAAATCCTTTGTATGTGCTAATCTAATGCTTACTCTCCCTTTCGATCCATTTCTCAGAGTTACATTCATGGAAGCAGCCAAGCACAATTCGTTGCAGAGTCTCATATTATACTGCTCCTGAGTATCCTTCAAATGTTGATGGATGGAACAAGGCAAGCTAAGCAGAGTCTGCTATTACATGAAATTGCACTGACAGTGAATATCACTGAGGTTTTGAACAGGTATTGCGTTCCCTGCCTATTTGCTATGTGATTAAGATGATGCCCAATAGTTTTTTTGGGGGGGGTTCTATGTGTAAAGAAAGGTGGGTGTTTTTGTTGTATACTGCTAACTGGTTACCTAGTGCTGTGTTGCGTATTGTTTTCCCTTTGTAACAGAAACCAACTATGTTGTGTTAAACTATGGATCAGCTCAGGATGTCAGCAGTGATCATCAAGTGACAAGATCATCATTTTAATCTTTTGCTAAACTTGTCGTTATTGCAAGGATAGGGAACCAGTTGCCCTCCAGATATTGTTGGGTTGCAACTCTCATCATCCCCAACAATTTGGTGTCTAGTAACATCTGGAGAGCAAATAGGTCTTCCTTTATCACAACAAAAGACTGTATTCCTAGTTGAAATGTGGAAGCAAGTCTCATTGGAAGCATATTTCCCCCACCCAATACACACATGCCATTGTACATCTCTTACACCTTCTCCACACAAATGAATGGGTGGATAATAATAATTAATAATAATTTATTATTTCTACCCCACCCATCTGGCTGGATCACAAGGATGGGGTATATATAATCTACAAGCAGTGATCATTTTGTGCAGGGATTCTGTTCCTGTCCCCCATGCATGTCGGTAGAGCATGCATAAGCATGCTCTGGCCCTCCCCTGTTCCACCCCCATTTCACCCTCATTCTGCCTTCTTCCAGGTCCAAAAGGACCCGCACATCAGCGATCATGTGTCAATTGGATGGGCCTAAAATTGTCATTCCTTGTATATACCCAATTAGAAAACAAAGTCTATATAAAATGGGATGGATGCGCATAAGCACAACACCAACTCTAAGGACCCAGACCCATTTGAACGATTCCTTCTCTTTTAATAGGTTCATCAGTCAGGTAATAAAGTTGGCTGTATGGTTATGCTCCCCAGTAGCAAAAAAAATTGGGGCAGTGCTTTTTGATGCAGAGAAGTCACTATGGTGTTGACATCCATCAGTCTCGAGACACAGTGGAGTGTGTCTCTGGGGGTGAAGTCAAACAGCTGTGTTAGCAGCACCAAAGTGACCTCCTCAGGGCAAAAGCCTGGGCAGTGTGTATGGAGGTCCTGGGTCATCATATTACAGTTGCAGGAGATTTTAGAAGGAATTATCTTACTTGTATTACAGAGTAATTATAACTGATTGTGTGTTCTGCCCAAGCTCCCATATTAACCTATATCTACCACAACGTTCCTAGTACCACTAGGAAAATCTGAGAGTTCCTAATGTTTTGCTGTTTGCTGTCAAAAATTCCCCATTTTCACCATTAGTAGTATACATCAGAAATGCTGCACAATTTGAGGATGGTATGGAAGATTGGTGGGGGGGGCAGTTTTCCAGTGGATTCTGGTCCTCATACTGGATTCTCTCTGAGAACTACTTGCGGTATTCCCTGCTGTATTGGGGACTGTGCATGGAATATTCTCTGACTCACCAAAATGTGTGGGGAGTCCATGGTTCTGTGGAACTATGGATGTGTTAAAGACAACTGTTGTTTTATGAAACTCCCTTGTGCGCTGCTGTTTTCACCCCATGGATCGAGCAGACAGGTGGTAATACTTCACAACTAGCAGTTCCAACTTCATACATTACCATAAGTGGGAAATATTAGGGCGAGGGAATAGTTCCTGATCAGGAAGTAGTAGTCTTGAGGCTTCCTTGATGATTTGCAGGTTCCCAACATAGATTTTCAATTAGCTTCCAACTTTTACCAGTGTTTCTAATTCAAATGTTTCTGTCTCTTTGGGTGGATAGAGGGTGGTCATCAAAGGACCCTTAAACAAATTTTCTATAGAGGAGAGTCCCAAGGGGTTCAGTGAACCCTGACTTTCAATAAATGTCATCAGACTTACAGTAACATTCAAAGCCAAGTTGCCAAGGAACCTTTCTTTACTGGCCTAACACATCCTTCTCACGGCTTTCTAGTTTGAATAGAGGATTTAAACTAGCACGTCCCACAAGAGTTTTTGAAGGTTTTATTTCATGGCTCAGTACTGTCAACTGAAATTTGTGATGCAAAGAGGTTATGCAAGCAGTGTGAAGTCTTACATATGGATTTTTAACAGTTACGCTTGGAAGAGTTTGTTTCCATTATCCTTTATGTACCAGCAATAATTATTAGCTGCGCTGTTGTTTCTGTTTGTCTATTCAAAAATGTTTGCAGTAAAGAAGAAAGTAACAAAATATCACTTTCCCCGATAATGCTGTTGAATTTCTCAGTGTTTTATGAAAAACGTATTGTTGAATTTTAATATGCCTTTTGCCTTGTCTCCAATGGGAGGAGTCACCCCTCTCGTACCAGACTTGCCCTGCCTATAACGGAAGGTAGTTGGGGTCCTTACTTTGTTCTTTTTCAGCTTTTCTAATCAGCTTATGATGATTATAAATTTTTAATTTTAACTTTTGGTATTTGTTTGTGTTTTGTTTCACTTTGCTTTCTTTTTTCTGTTTTTTTTTTTTTTTAAAGGTACCGTATTTTTCGCTCCATAAGACACACTTTTTTCCTCCTAAAAAGTAAGGGGAAATGTGTGTGCGTCTTATGGAGTGAATGCAAGAGGGAGGCGGGCGAGAAAAGCCCCAAGAGCCACACATACGCTCCACGCGGCTCATGAAAGGGAGCACTGAGCAGAGCCTGGGATGCATACAGGCTCTGCTCAGCACTCCCTTTAAATATTGTTTTTCTTGCATTCCTCCTCTAAAAACTAGGTGCATCTTATGGCACGAAAAATACGGTAAACCACTTTGAGGGCCCTCATTTGTTCCAAAAGGGGATAGAAAATGTTTAAGCAAAACTCTGTCCATAAATGGCTAATGCTAGGAGGGATTTTGGGGTGGCAGCCACAGGCAGGTGTGTACTGTTGAGCCAACAAATGTGAGCAGAAGCATTTCAGCTTTAGTTTTCTCTGCAATGTGTTTGTGCACAGTGCTTCTCAGGTAGTGCAAGCTTACTTGTACGGTGCTATCCAGGCATGGTGCCGTAAGCTTACGGGGATTGCCCTCCCGCTTCTCCTGCCTTTTCCATCTAGCAGGTTTCTGTACAATATTGAGCATCATGCCTGTTTCATTTATGTCAAAGTAAATCCAGGGTAATTCTGTCAAAGTGTATTCATTTAGGCCTGTCTAAAGCTTGCTTAAGGGATAACAAGGCTCAATAAGTCAGCTTCCTATTGCACAGCAACATTTTGAAAAGCAAACTTGCCAAAATGTGGATTCTGTTCCCAGGAAAGGAATAGATGGGTTTCCACCCCTTGGTTTCTTTTACATACAGTGCATCCAAGGACAGATATTTTCAGGGGAAGAAACATTAATGCTGAACGCAGTTTGAGAATTGTTTTTAGATTTGGATCGCTTCTAATCTGTCATTATAACCACAGCGTAGTGCCATTTTTCCTCAGCATCTGTTCTCATTTATCTTAAACTGGCAAAGCCCTGTTTTCCTTTCTAAGAGCAACAGTAGCTTGTTATCAGGTGCAATTGAGAATGAAGCTTTATGTACTGTAAACATATTTGTCACCCTCTCAGTTGGATGATCATTGCCTGAAGGTGCTGTATATAATTTTCACAAATAATAGTTTGTGGTTTTAGGCAGACTTATATCAATATTTTGGCTGCCCTGGGTAGCTTCCTTTTGGAGGGGTGGTGCTTGGTTTTTTTTAGAAAGCCATCAATAAATCATCCCAGGAGCTGAGATGCGTTTGCGATAGACTGAACTATATGAAATAAAACAGAATGACTGTATTGAAACGACTGTTACATATTTGTTCCAGTACCAATATTCTTAGAAGCTCATCAAAGACCTTAGTTTGTGCAATCAACATATTTCATCATCTTTCCATCATTAAGTACCTGGATAAAGATGCATTGGTGGTTTGCTGACAGACATTGTAGGAAAGAAAGAGGGGGAGGCATGTTGATATTCACGAAAGTAAGGACGAAAGCACCTTTTTTTCTATCAGAATGCATTCAATTGTATTTCTAAACAATGCATTTCAAAAATGACTCTTCAGGCATTGATCTGAAAACAATCATAGACACACATCATGCATTACATTAATTATTCTTCAACTCTGTGAATAATTAGACCATAGAACACAGATTCTCAAACAGAAGCTTCTTAGGATAATTACTTCACATTTCAAAGGTAAACATACATTCTTCATGTCAGGAATGGGATAAAGAGACTTGTTATGCTTCTGCCATTTAAAAGCTGAATACTAAAGCGAAAAGACTTCTTAAACTGCAAATCGCAAATATTTTTTGCCTTTTGAGCTCTTGTTTAGATTGCCCATCCATATCTTGATATTACTCACTTCCTTATTCCAGAGCTTCTTGGGACAAGATGGAAATCTTTCTGAAGTCCCCATACTTTAAAAACAGAAAAACTGAAGAACCAAATTGACTAAACTAATCCATTGACAACTGCTAGTTGGTATGACTCACTTATTCCATAGAAGAAAAGTTCTTCGGACTATAGATAGAGAAATCTCATGTTGAAATACTCCTGCTTGGAAGAGAGAATGTTTTTTTATAAATAGAAAACTAGTACACCAAGAAAAGATTTCACTAAAAACAACCAAGAAGCACAACAAAACACATTTTTTAGTTTTTTGAGTGTTTCAATATGTGCACCCCCCCCCCGCCGAAAAATAACCTGTAACCAGTTTTAGAAACTCAGATACACAATTTAATTCCCAAATAGCGCCTTAAACCTAGGTTGCAAATGTCTAGGCACCTTTTTTCTTCATTATTATCATCATCCTCACCATTTCTATTCCGCTTTATATTTTAAAGAAAACATCTCAAAGCAGTTTACAAACACATTAAAACATCAAATAAAACAATCCAGAATAAAACAAATTCAAGCTTCAAGGATAACATTTCTGATCCTTCTCTAAGTGACATTTTGCTTTCCCTCTTTTTATCTGCTTACTAAATTTTTATAGCTGCCCCATAGCAGAAATACTCTAGGATGCTGGGTGGTGTAGTGGTTAGAGTGTCAGCCTAGGACCTGGGAGATCAGGATTCAAATCTCCACTCAGTCCTGAAACTCACTGACCTTGGGCCAATCACAGTCTCTTAACCTACCCCACAGGGATGTTGTAGGGATTAACTGAGGGGAGGGGTGAACCATGTACTCCTGGGAGGAAAATGTGGGCTATAAGTTCAATTAATAAGCTCTTCTGCTTACTTGGTTAAGGAAGTTGGAGGGGCCAGCCAAATGGAGATGTCAGTTGCCAATCTGGCAGCCAGAGATATCCACGTGGTCGCAATTAAACCTGCGCCAGTTGCAAAATGTGCCTGGTAACAGTGCCATCTAGCAAAACCTGCAACTGTCATTCTCCTGTTCTTGATTCAAACTTTAATACTTGGTCCTAACTACAATAAATGGGGAAAGTCTGTTTTAAAACAAACATACATTTGGAGTTCACATTCGGAACATAATTTCCTCCCCTACTTGTCCTTGATATTTCAGCCTTCTCATTATTTGAATGTCTTAGTAAATGAAGGAAGGGAATGTTGTTGTTTTTTAATCCTCTCCTCTCATTCCCCACAACACATGCTTCGTGTGTCTCTCTCCGCCCCACACAAACACCCTAGAAGTTAGATAACATGTCTTCCTACTGCCAAAAACCTGCATCTATTCTCCACACATTTTTTTACCCTAAGCTGTTCACAATGCTTGCTTAGGCTTTCTCGCACCAGAACGCTGAAGATTAGCAACTGTAATCTGTGCTGTTTTCATACTTGCTGTTGCAATAACATTCTACTTAATTCGGCTCAAGTAATAAATATTTTCTTTATCAAAAGACTTTTCCATTTAAGCAATGTATTTGCTTGTATAGCAAGTGATAAACCTGAAGGTCGTTACTGTGGGGATTTACAATAACCTGCAGGGTTCCTCCTCCCCACTCCTCAATAATTCTTTTCTAAAATACAGTTAATGCAGTTAAAATGTTGGTAACTAAGCTACGAAAACTATTTAGTTTACTAATGAGGAATTTTAAGGTCAGTTTTAACACAGAAGTGTCTTGCTGCATAGGCTGAACTTCAAGAGAGTCTGGGTATAAAAATTGGTAGCGTTGATAGCACTTAGGTAATATAAACTTTTTTTAAAAAAATAGTTCCCTGCCCTTGAGAAGCTTCCAATGGGAGAGGTAATGGATAAAAGGAAGAAGGTATGACTGATGAGTGGAATATCAGCCAGCAAACATATTGGCATGTTTGGCTAACATAAGGCAACATAAGAAGCTGCCTTATAGCAAGTCAGTATTATCTAAACCAGTGTTTCTCAAACTTGGGTTTCCAGCTGTTTTTGGACTACAACTCCCATCATCCCTAGCTAGCAGGACCAATGGTCAGGGACAATGGGAATTGTAGTCCAAAACCAGCTGGAGACCCAAGTTTGGAAAACACTGAGACTGGCAGAAGATCTCCACATTCTCTAATCGGAGTCTTTCCCAACTCTACCTAGAGATTCCCAAGGATTAAACCTGGGAAATTTTTCACCCAAAGCATGAGCTGTATCACTGAGCCATGGGCCTTCTCCAACTGAAAAGGAGCCTAAGGCTTCACAAAGCTTAGTTCTGAAAGGGACTTGAAGGAAAAGAGAGGAGTATAGCTGTTCAAATGTTTTGAGGTGACCTTCCGTATATAAGAGACAGGGAAAGTGGGCAGTCATTTTTGGGTGTGGCAGGAATGGAAGAATAAAGCTTATAACTGGAGGAAAAAAGCAACCCCATAAGAATAGCCAAACCAAATAAGCAGCAGAATATGGAGAATAAATAAATAAAGGAAAAGATACTGGGAGAATATACTTTCTCCTTGGGTGACCATATACTTCCGTTTCCACTTCTCTGGTGTTGACTACAAAATATTTCTTTCTTCAGAGAACAAATCAATGTTTTCTCTCCTCTACTTCACATACTTGAGGATTTTTTTAAAAGTGTAATTGTAATCCGTGTCTCAACTTTTATTTTGGGTTCTCATTTTCAAGCTTTTCAAAACCTATTTTCTCCAACCAGTTTGATTGGCACCTTTCTAAGTAGCCCAGGTGTTATCTCACCGAAAGGGAAAGATCTGAAAATCAGTGGTCTATCATCCAGTCAGCTGTAGTTCCATCTTCTGCTTGTTGTAGCTGGACTGGGCTGAAATGGATTTTAAAATCTTTACCTTCACGGGTCTGATGGCTTTAGATAGAATATAAGTTCTCAGCTTCAGAGATCATCAGAAACAGTCAAGCTTCATAAGAGCTTATCTTGAGGGTGGTTCCTTTAGAAAAACAACAACATCCTTAAATTTACTGCTTAATATTTCAATTGGAATTATGTCTCCTGATTAGTGCTAAAGACAGGTGACAAAGGCCCTTGTTTTCAATAATTACACTTTTCTAAATGGTGTAGAAAATGACTGAATATCTGATTGTTCTACAAGTTGATGGTGCATCTAGTCCAACTACCTCTGGAGAGCCACAGTTTTCTCGGCCCTGTCCTAAGTGATCTAGGGGCCATAGTAGTTCAAGCACCTAAAAAGTAAGTTATGTCATATACAATGGTAGATGGTTCTCTACAATGTCCCTGGGAACGTGTAGTTCAAATGTGATCAGTGTCAAAGCTGTTGAAGAAGTCAACAATATACCGTATTTTTTGCTCTATAAGACTCACTTTTTCTCTCCTAAAAAGTAAGGGGAAATGTGTGTGCATCTTATGGAGCGAATGCCGGCTGCGCAGCTATCCCAGAAGCCAGAACAGCAAGAGGGATTGCTGCTTTCACTGCGCAGCGATCCCTCTTGCTGTTCTGGCTTCTGAGATTCAGAATAATTTTTTTCTTGTTTTCCTCCTCTAAAAACTAGGTGCGTCTTGTGGTCTGGTGCGTCTTACAGAGCGAAAAATACAGTATGTGTTAATTTATTTATTTTTCTAAATCTGATGCCCTACACACACACACATGCGCGCGCGCACACACACACACACACACTGTGCTGACTGCTCTGAAACTGAAAAATATGACAGTTCTGTGCAGTGTGTAGTTCATATGTAAGCTACTGCCATGCGCAGCCTTTGACTTTTCAGTGCTCTGCAGCAAACCTCCTAACAATTTGCAGATCTGTGAACTGAGTGCCTAGACAGGAGCGGCGGCTTGAGACAGATTGAGCACTTGAGTCAAGCCTAAGCGTACTAGACTATCAGAGATTCAGAATTTGAAAGAAGAGCTCTAAAGCTAAGCAAACATTGCACAGGAACAAATTCTAATGACTAGTCCTGCAATGTTTTAAGCTGCAGCATTAAGGGAATTAAAAAGTGTGGTAGTCAAAAGTTGCAGAAAGTTCTCTAGTAGGTATTCAGATCTGATTTGTCTGGCTTATGACACAATACACCTGTTAATTGATGACCCGCAACTGTTTGTCTGAGTGCACTAGGAATAATTTTTTTCTGTATAAGAGGGTGCAGAAGAGGCCTCAATTATATCAGATCATTTCTCAGTGGCTGTTTCACAATGGTGTTCTAATTCTGTTGAATTACTAGGCAGAATAGCTCTGTTGCAATTTCTGGCATTCAAGGACATTGCTACCCCCAACCCCCGAATTCTAGCAGAGCATCAGGTGGGATGTGAACCACTTCCTATCTTCTGCAGAAGGGAACATTCGGGTTGCATGTTGCTAGGGGATGATGTATCTCCCATCTCCACCATGCTTAAAGCATATCATGTTAAGGAGTCTCCAGCAGCATATAAAACCAGTTGTTTTATAGTTCGGGCTGTAAAGATGCTTTCTACTCCCAGCTGGTCAGAGTGCCTTTTGTGCCTTTCTTGGCAGGTACTGGATGGTGCCAATCATGGTGAGAGAATAGACTGAACAAACTGACAGCTGCCCTGTGGAGACCTAATTGACAGGTTCCTTCAGCCGCTGCTCTTAGCTTGCTTTTAGACATCAGAAAATGGCAGGAGCTTGAAGAGGCTTAGCCTGGAAGTTGCTGCTGGCGCCTAACTCTTGACATGCTGCATTGCCGCCACGGCACACTCCTCCCAAAGGATGCTGCTATCTCTTGAGCCAGTGCCAGCCACTGCTGAAAGGGGGGATTATGCAACTATCAGGAGTCTCTGAGTGTAGGGAAGCTGGCAGCGTTCTTCGCCTCGTTGGCCACGCTTCCAGCCGCTGACCTCTTCCATGGTGCCAGGGTTTGATAAATGTTGGTAATTATTACCCTATGAATAAATGGATTCAATAAATAATGACCTGGGTTAGATTCGAACCCATCGTGGAGCTTTAGCTTTAGCCTAAAGCTCATCTTCTACAAATTAAAATGGGTACTTGAAGTGGCCAACTCTTAGTGAGCCAATGGCCTTTTATTTATTTATACGTTCGTAATTTATTTGCTCGGGATATCTCGGCTCAGATGTAGCATCTGGTTTTTCAGTGAGATTTTACTTTTTCAATTTTCCAGCTGAGTTGCCTGAAGGACAAGGAGGCCAAGTGTCTGCCCGTTTACATACAATGAATGAGCAACTCTGCCAGTTTTATTTTCCTGCCTTTTTAACTACATGGCCAGAAGTGCCAATGCCCCTTGCATCGCTGAAGGTCATTTCCTTAAGTTTTGGATTTCAAATGAAACAGTGGCTGATAGCCAATGTGAGTCAGTCATACTCGAGGTAGGCCCGTTGAAATCAATAGGCCTAAGTAAATCTCACCATCTATCTGATTTAAGTAAGTACCTCTGAATCATAGCCTACCTTCCAACCCAAACTGAGGTTTCAGAAAGAAAGCAGCTATTTTTTAAGAACTGGCCCTCCCATTGCACTGCCCATTTCTGGAAGCCTCAGCCCAGTATACCTGAAGGAGCGTCTCCACCCCCATCCTTCTGCCCGGACGCTGAGGTCCAGTGCCGAGGGCCTTCTGGCGGTTCCCTCATTGCGAGAAGCAAAGCTACAGGGAACCAGGCAGAGGGCCTTCTCGGTAGTAGCGCCCGCCCTGTGGAACGCCCTCCCATCAGATGTCAAAGAGATAAACAACTACCTGACATTCAGAAGACATCTTAAGGCAGCCCTGTTCAGGGAAGTTTTTAATGTGTGACATATTAGTGTATTTTTGGTCTTTGTGGAAGCCGCCCAGAGTGGCTGGGGAAACCCAGCCAGATGGGCAGGGTACAAATAATGAATTATTATTATTATTATTATTATTATTATTATTATTATTATTATTATTATTTGGAGGAGCAAAATCCTTCTGAAACTTCCTCCCCTGGTATTTACAGCTTCAAACAAAACATTGGTTCTGCCAGTGTTTTATTAATGGCCAAAAACTTGTCTTCTGTTGCCTGCATGAGGACTAAAGTTTCTAAAGTTTAATGGATGCATTAGAAATCTTCAGTGCATCAGTGCAGCTTCTTACAGGTTTTCAGATGTCCCCACCACTTCCCCAAATTCTTTGCTTTCATTTTTAAAAATGTCAATTAAGCATCTACAAAGCAAGCAAGCAAAATGTTGGGTAACACTTTAAGCCAAATTTGGCAGATGCAAAGGTTCTTAGTCACTGTTGCTAAACAATCAGAAGGAAGGAATGTGAGACATTTCCTGTATCTTCCCTGCTGAAGAAATTTGTTCCCTTCCAACAGGAACAGCTTACAGTGAGAAGTACAGGAACAAAGGGATTGGTGCCTTGTGTCTTTAATAGCTGAGTGGCTGGCATATATTAAGCAGGGCTAGCCTTTTCTAGTATGGAAATACAGTTGTGGGGAAAGCTTTACCTTCTGACTTCCTGCCTGCCTGTATTACTCATGTATGGCATCTTATTTATTTTTAGTCCCTGCGCAGCCACTTGTAACATTCTGAATGCTGGGGGGAAATTGCTGAGGATGAAGTTTCAATCCAAGCTACATTTGGATGAACTTTAACTGAAATAGTTTGGTTTATAAAAGCATAAACTGGGACTAGTAAATTCCTTTTTGAACAGGATGAACTAGAACTAGTTCCTTTTCAAAATCAGCTTTCCAATCACTGCACCTGCCTAATGTCAGTAGTCAGGAAGTTCCAAGTACTTCCAAAATTCCTTCCTAAGAGTCCTGTTTTTTTGTGATTGATTTAGTGCCGCAACAGATTATCGGGTGGGTGTTGGGGGTAGTTCTCCATCCCTCTTTAAAAAACAAATAAAAGCCTGCAATGGTTAGTTGATTGATTGATTTCAAAATGTTTTGAACTGACAAAAATGATCCCAATTATTAAAGTGGCAGGTTTTTTTAAAAAAATTAAAATAAAGTAGTGCAACTTCTTACAAACATCGCAGATGGCATTGCTTCTCATGTGGGAGAGAAGGAAGTAAGTTGCCTGCCACAGCACATGTCTATCATCTAGAATGATTATTGTTTTTCATTAGAACTGTTGCATTTTTTTCTCATAGCAAAATCATGTACATTTATGCATTTTCAACGCACACAATCAGCTAAGGCTGCAGTCTGTGCATACCCCTGCCCAATCCAATACAGGGACAATTCGGAGCCAACCCACTCCAGATGTGACCCACCCCAAACCAAATCAGGGGCCTTGCACAGTTTATAATTGGGATTTAAAACCCTGATTAAACATGCAGTCAGGAGGGAAGAAGAGGGAGAAGCATGCATACTTCCTTGCGTGTGTCTCTTTCTTCCTCCCTCTTCTTGGTGCCTGACTATCCTCCCCTTTCAATAACTGCAGATTGCCCTGGGTGTACCTGATGCAATCTAGGCCTGCCTCAACTCACTCTGGCTGATTGTGACTCTACAAGTCACCCTGATTCGACTCGGAAGCTAGGATTTTGATGGAGCCAGTTCATCGCTCTAATAAGTGTGTGTGTGTGTGTGTGTGTGTGTGTGTGTACACACATTTAACCTGGGAATAAATCCCATTGATCTTAATGCAATTAATTTCTGAGTAGACAAATGTAGGATTGCACTGTAAGTGTAGGGAGACAGACCAATCTACATTCATGAAACCTGGAGGTTCCTGTGTGCCTTTCCAAATACTTAAGAGGATGTTGCCTGCTTGTATTTATATATATATACAGTGGTGCCTCGCAAGACGAAATTAATCTGTTCCGTGAGGCTCTTCGTATAGCGGTTTTTTCGTCTTGCGAAGCAAGACCATTGACAGCTTAGCGGATTAGCACTATTAGCGGTTTAGCGGCTTTTAGCGGATCAGCTGATAAGCGGCTTAGGGCTTAGGAAAAGGGGGGGGAGGGGGAAAACCCCGCAGGAACTCGCAAGACATTTTCGTCTTGCGAAGCAAGCCCATAGGGAAATTCGTTTTGCGAAGCGCCTCCAAAACGGAAAACCCTTTCGTCTAGCAGGTTTTCCATCTTGCGAGGCGTTCGTCTTGCGGGGCACCACTGTATTTTAAAAATTTAAAAAATGAGTACCTTATGAATTTTGAGTTTCACACAGTTATCTTTTTTACTATTCCCTGTAGACCTGTCAAGGAGACTAAATAAAATAAATAGAGAGAACAAGTAACCCTGTCAGTTTCCTGATACAAACTGGGAAGATAAGTAAAGATGATATGCCAAAATCACTTCATGTTTGGTGGGGAGACGGGGGCAGAATGTGGACAGCACTGTGATTAGAGCCAAAGATACACACAGAGGAATTAGCATTGACAGCATTTGCTTTGTTATGAACAGCAGAATTCAGGTATTTTTTAAAGTTTTGATAATCTTCAGTGCTACAAGAACTCCTCTGTTTTATTTACAGGTAGGTAGCCGTGTTGGTCTGCCATAGTCAAAACAAAAATAATAATAATAAAAAATAAATAAAAAAATTCCTCCCAGTAGCACCTTAAAGACCAACTAAGTTAGTTCTTGGTATGAGCTTTCGTGTGCATGCACACTTCTTCAGATACACTGACTTCTTTTTCATTGTATCTGAAGAAGTGTGCATGCACACGAAAGCTCATACCAAGAACTAACTTAGTTGGTCTTTAAGGTGCTACTGGAAGGAATTTTTTTATTTTGTTTTTCCTCTGTTTTATGTTTGCCCATGGCAGAAGCCCAAAGCTGATCGATGTTTTGGGGTTAGCATGGTAGAGATGACTTATGTTGAACTTAGTGCATGATCCAACCAGTCTTTGAACACTTTAAAACCCTGCTTGTTTTAATCAAAGAGAGTTAAGCACATGCACGACTATCTCCCTTTGAAAATTTATGGGGCTTCTTTGGGCAACCTGCATATATTGCGGCTGCCTATCATTCCAGCTTTCACTCCACTAGCTCCCCAGGCAATGAAACAACTTGGGCTGGTCTACAATTCCCACACAGAAAAGTGGCAAGAGATATTCAGAAGTGAGAGCATAACTCGCTTCACCTTTCCACGCCACTCCCCCCCCCCCCCAGCTCTTGGCAGTCTTAAGTTCACTAAACTAATTTAGACATGCTTTCTCCGGTGTCATTATTCGTGGATGTTGTGTTCTTAACAGCTACAGACTCATAAAAAGCTGCAATACAAAACTCCTAAAGTCAAAAAGTGCACTTTAGTTAATATAAGGTGTTTACAGTGAGCGTGGTGCCCAGTGGATAATTTTTGTTTAGTTACTACAGATACTAACAAGGCTATTAAACAGAGAAAGAAAAGAGGCTAAATTCTAAAATGGTAGACCTTTTTTGGGGGGTGGGGAGCTAGAAATGGATACAGCTCCCATGATACATCAATTGTTTGTCGACTGCTTAGAACAGATGTTAATTACAGTAGTAACAGTTGCTGTTCACGGATACGTTTTCAAACAATTATGTGAATGGCTTAGGATTCTGGCAAATTAGTTAAAATTATTTTATCATTATGTGCTTGTTTGCATTTGTAAAAGCTAGCAATTAAGAGTCTAAAAATGGCTAGTGAGTGAAAACACTTGCCGCTGCAGTGATTTTACTCTGTTCTTGTGGCACATTAGACAGATACTATCCATCTTGCAAACATTGGTTGGGAAACAGCATACTGTGTGCTATCTAAATGGCTTTAGTATGCATCAGTTAATCAGAGAATTAATGTAATTATTTTTATGCACCCTGTATCTGTCTCCTGGCGACATTCATTTTGTACTACCAGAATTGTTACATGGGTTTCCAGACATCTCATAGGTTTGCAGGCTTTACGATACTCACCTAATTTAACAAAGCACCATTAGTGCACTTGGATTCATTTAATGCTTTTGCTAGTCTAGTCCAACCAGTTACAGAAATCTAAAAGTAGGTAAGGGGAAAATAACTCTGAAAATGTGTAAGATACATAGAAATAATCACTAGTTAATGCATTTTCTTCTCTGAACAGCTCTGTGAACTTTTACAACCCATACACTGAATGTAATTAACCCTCTTTAAATCACAAAATTGATAACCCAAGTTTAAAGATGCATTGCTTAGCTTTGTAAGACTTCCGCATTTCTATTGTTTCCTTGACAACAACGATATAGATGCTGCTATCACCATGGGAATGGTTCTTTTGAATGAAGCTGCTACCTCCAAAGGAGATGTTGGGAAAAGGAGAAGTAAGATGTTTAATGTGGTTGCCCGATTTATGGTTGCTGTTCAGGGATTCTGATTCACGCTTGATTACCGCATTCCACGTGGAAGCTCACAGATTCTCATACATATTTCACGAGCACTTGCAAATGCGTTTATTCATTTGTGAACATATTGGTGTGCTTTTGTGAATAGGCTTTTTTCTTTCCTGATATTATTTAATGACACAGGCAGGTATCCAAATAGCTGCTTGAGATATGTCTTTTCAACATCAGCTTGCTATATAGCATGAAAAATAGAAGTCTAAAACTTTGTTGTGCCCCTTGAACTACCTGTGCAGTTCTTTGGATACTAGCCCTGTTTGTGTGTGTAAAAGTGATGATGTTACTAAATAGGAAAGATTGGGTAATTAAAAAAAAAAAGCATGTTTTCCAGATCGCTTTCTTCTGAGTTCCTGTTTAGGAACATTCTTCTGTTGGGAATGTTCAGTTTGCAATAAATGGGAAGGGGCAAATTGGGAATTATTGTTACTATTATTTGTTCCTCACCCATCTGACTGGATTGCCTTGCCTCAGGCACTCCGGGCAGCTGGGAAGTGGGGGATGTGTACATGTTGGGAAGAGGGGTTGTCGTGTAGCGGGAGCAGAGTTTCTCACACACACACACACACACACACACAGTGTCCCCTCCAGAATGACATTATGCCATGACTGAGCAAAATTCCAAGATGCATTGTGGGGGAAAAGGGCAATAGGGGCTGCCACGCACCCATCCCAATTATGCCCATTGGAATGATGTTCTGGAATAAGGCTACCTCATGACACCACATTGTTCCAAGGGGGCATTCTGGAGAAGAAATTGTGGTTGTCAGAAGGTGGCCACCAGGAGCAGCAGTGCTGCTGTCACTACTTGTACTAGTTCTGAAACAAAGGTAAGAAAATGTTGCTCTCGCTACCAGCTAATCCTCCCCAGTTTGTGAATAATCTCCACTCCTCCCTACCCTTAAAATAAACAAAAACAAGTCCCTATGCATGCATTCACATTTAAGCAATAGTCTTACAGTCATCAGTACTCATGTAAAATATATATCTAACCAATGGGTGGTACAAAACCCTAGTGAAAGTTCTGTGTGCAAAAAGTGATGCTTAGAGCACTGAGCCTGCATATCCTACATTTTCAATACCGTACAAAGTAAACTGAACTAAGTGGAAGAGAGCATGTTATGAAGAAAAAGTTCTGTTGCATTTCATTGTGCCCATGTCCTGCTTGTAGATGTACGATGTCATGTGTAGGACATGTGGGTTGGGCCAGAATTAGGTCCAGAAGCCCCCACTCCCCAGTTAAAGCCTCTTACCACCCTTCCAGTCTGGACCAGCCCTCCATGCCTGCAGTTGACTTCTAACATCCCATTCATGCAGCTTCTAATTCAGTGAATGACATTCTTCTAGTTTGGCCCTCAAGTGCATCTGAATTGGCTGAGTCAGCCAGCTCCTTTCATGAAAAATTACATGGCATGTGGATGCTGTGAATTTGCCAACCTGTGGCAATAGATAATTAAGATGTACTATTTTTTCGCCTGCCAAAGGGTCTGACATACACACCTGAAATGATGTTCCCTGAAATACATAATTCAAGTTTATTGCTTTCTCTGGGTACCCTGAGACGTTTTGTAGGTTGCCACCTTTAGTTCCCTTTTTCTTTTTAAACAACAATTTTCTTGTCATTTGTGATAACGAGAAAAGATAATCTCTTGGAATTCTGTTTTTTGTAAAAGGGTTACAATGTTATCTCAGATGATATAAGGATGATGCCTAGAGACATCCTAACTAACCTTGTATATTTCAATATATAAGTGATTGTACCTAATATTGAATATATCAGCTTTTTTATTTCCCCCCAGTTATATGCCTGGTGGGACTGGGTCTCGTCGTTTTCTTCTTCAGTTTCCTGTTGTCGATATTCCGCTCCAAGTACCATGGTTACCCATACAGGTAAGTCACACAAAAAAACCCTGTCCATGCAGATCACCTTTTTTCAGCCATCTGCCTGCTCCCAGCTTTCTACTTGGACATTAATGAATCCATGAACAGGTAAATTGTACTGGCATCTCTAGTGTTTATTTGGATTATCACTGCATAAGAACATAAGAAGAGCCTTCTAGATGAGGCCAGTGGCCCATCTAGTCCAAAATCCTGTTCTCATAGGGGCTGAACGACTGCCTGTGGGAAACCAGCAAGCAGGATTCGAACACAAGGGCACTTTCCCCTCCTGTGGTTTCCAGCAACTTCAAAACACACACTTACTGCATTTTGGTTTTGCAGGACAGTAGTATTACAAGTCCCTGTAGAAAGGTAAACAGTAAATAAAAAGTGGGAGTAAAGCGCCTTCTTGCAATGTGACATGCACTCTGGTGTATGAAACAAGGAAGTGCTTAATCTGCAAAGAGGGAGCTTGTGTAGTAGCTGATGCCAGCTTGTATGAGGCTAAACTGTGAAGAAAGCAGTTTCATCTTGTTAGTCATACCACATGAAGAAGTCTTCCTGCTTGAAGATGCAACTGAAAAGGGGATTTCCAGGTAAACGTTGTATTCAGGTACCAAGCCCTGGCTTACAATGTTGCAAGGACATAGGATTTATTTTAAATATATTTTTTCTGCAAACTCCACATTTTTAAAAGCATTTTGATAAGCTGAGAACTGCATTGCAGTATTCAGAGAAGTGTAAAATCTGATGGTATTGCTACAGTTCAATCTAAATATTATTCTGGGAGGTATGGACTATGTTTTGGAGTTTGCAAATTAC
Organism: Podarcis erhardii; assembly: GCF_964252035.2. Classification (NCBI taxonomy): domain Eukaryota; kingdom Metazoa; phylum Chordata; class Lepidosauria; order Squamata; family Lacertidae; genus Podarcis; species Podarcis erhardii. The sequence continues at coordinate 23,779,833 of NC_138512.1, read as the reverse complement.
TGATGCCTCAATTATCCTAGGCTCTGCACATGAAGCCATAGGTTTTCCAGGTGTGTTCTGGCCCGGTGGTCCTTAAAGTATGTGAACAGTGATCAGTTGATGAATTCAGAACTGTACACGCTGGGTAAAAATAATGCACCATACTTAGCTGAAAAGTGTAACTTTGCAACATCCTTTCCCGTATCTGGAAACCAGCTGTTTGCTTAGAATGCTGTCTCCATTCATAGAGGAAATTAGCTATAGCTTCTGAATAATAGAAAGCAGCATTGCACTTTTACAGAAATGTTCTCCTGCAAGTTCCTGCAGAAATGTGCTCTCACCCAAGTTTTCCACAGCAGCAAACATGACCAGTATCAAAGAAAAAACAGAGCTGTCAGGTATTCCTTAGGAAATCAGAAAATTATAGTACAAAAATGAGAGAAAATTATAATACAACATAAAGAAATCCAATTGCTCCTTAGTTTAATGCCACCTGAGGTATGGAGCATAGCACAACTGAAATAATAACAGGTTGGCTGTTTAAAAGTTTGCAAATACCACCAAATTCCATTAAGATTCTGTGCCTGCTACAACTGATGTTGGTGGCAAAATATAAATTCAGTATGAAAACTGTAGACAGTCGCCACCTTGTAAGTTCAGAGGACTTAAGTATGCATGTGGCATTCTGATGAATTTAAGTTGCAGACCAGTGCTGCTGTGTTAGGGCCAACATTCTGAAAATTATCATCCCATTCATACTGATTTAGGGCCTTTTCAGGACAAAGCGAACTGTTGTGTAGGTTTAAGATGATTTACTATCTTAAAGCAAGTACAGGGGGCTCTGAATTTGATCAGAGCAGTAGTTTGGGGGGTAAGCTAGTGTTTAATCTTCACAATTTTCCTGGTCTAAATTGCACCTTGAAGCTTCTATTAGCCACGTAGGGTCCCTGTAGTTCTACTTTTCTCCTTTGGGGCAAATAGCAGCTTGGGGAGAAATGGTGTCGTGAAAAGGGGTACTGGGCAAAAGAGTTAGCCACAACTTTCTCTTCAGAGCCACTGATGTCAAATCCCGTGATTGTTTTTAAAGCATTTTAGAAGATATGATAGATTTCTTCCATCACATGGTGATTTGACTCTCAGTCGATCCAAGCAGCAACACATGTCCATGGGATCCAAAGATCTTCTGTCAAGGAAAAGGTTGTTCTGATGAGAGCATATTTTCCTAGTGTTCACTGCATAATAGATTCTTGTTTGGGGGGAAATGTGATTTCTCATGCAGATTAAAGACGATAATCACAGACTGAGTGTTGAAACAAGACTGAATGAATTTATCCGTGAGCACATGTGAAAGATTGGAAATAGACTGATCTGTCCATCCCTAACAAAGCCTGACTCACAGCTGTGGGCCAGAGAAGGTTTCAGGCCCTCGTACTACTAGGCAGTCAGAGGTGGTGGCAGAAAAACACTTCTGTTTTCAATCTGCTTAAGTATTTGAATAGTATTTGGAAAGGGATGCTACAACAAGGTTCCAGGGGAAAGAAGAGGACCACACACCACGGGTGGAAAAACAAGTATGGGAAGAAACAGGGCATCAAACACAGCTCTTGTCATCACTCTCTTAATCAAACATTAACCACCTCTGTTTCCTTAAAACTATGGAATCCATGAGCTGCTGATCCCTGGTAATATGGTACAAATGCATTTCAAGTCTTGTATCTAGAAAGATGAGGGAACTACATAAAAGACAATGCAAAATATTTATATCTCCTTCCTGTCTCTTACTAGCTCTTCCTTGAATGAATATTTTCAGCTTGTATCTCTTTTTATTTTTAAAAAAATCAATAAGCAGCATGAAATATTACTTATCTGCATTTTCAAAAGAGCTTTCCATGTGTGTCAGAGTTCTGTACTAAAAGTATTGGAAAAACTCGGCAGGGTGGAAACATAATTTCTGCAACATCTTGATATGTTCTTTGGAGAGGACTCTGAGAAATGGTTCTGATACATTGGACTACTTGACTGTGGCATGTTTGAGTCTGAGAGGGGTTGAACCGTGCATTCAGATACTTTTTCCGGCCAAACCAGAAGCTGAAACCACATTAAAAACATATTCAGAATATAATAATTGCATGAAAAGGTTTATTCCCATCAAAGCCTCCCCACCCAAGATGACCACCAAAGAGAGGCAAACAGCCAGTCATTGTTGTTGTTGCTGTTGTTGTTGTTTAGTCATGTCCGGTTCTTCGTGACCCCATGGACCAGAGCACGCCAGGCACTCCTGTCTTCCACTGCCTCTCCGCAATTTAGTCAAACTCATGCTGGTAGCTTCGAGAACACTGTCCAACCATCTCATCCTCTGTCGTCCCCTTCTCCTTGTGCCCTCCATCTTTTCCAACATCAGGGTCTTTTCCAGGGATTCTTCTCTTCTCATGAGAAGAGAAGTCATTAGTGCTACCCAAATGCCTGGGAAAACAAAAATGCTGAAAGAGTGACAAAGTTGGCAGCAGGTGAGCCTACTTAGGAGAAGCATTCAATTCTCTGTAAGAAGTGGTACAAAGAGCAGGGTGTCAGATCATACTCTCAGGATCCAAGCAGATTCATATGGGAAAACGGTGAGCAGTGGAGAAGCTCCTGTAGGGGTCTTAATTTGGCCCATGTAAGGTGTGAGGCAGGACGCGGGTGGCACTGTGGGTTAAACCACAGAGCCTAGGACTTGCCGATCAGAAGGTCAGTGGTTCGAATCCCCGTGACGTGGTGAGCTCCCATTGCTCGGTCCCTGCTCCTGCCAACCTAGCAGTTTAAAAGCACGTCAAAGTGCAAGTAGATAAATAGGTACCGCTCCGGTGGGAAGGTAAACGGTGTTTCCGTGCGCTGCTCTGTTTCGCCAGAAGCGGCTTCGTCATGCTAGCCACATGACCCGGAAGCTGTACGCCGGCTCCCTCAGCCAATAAAGCGAGATGAGTGCCACAACCCCAGAGTCGGCCACGACTGGACCTAATGGTCAGGGGTCCCTTTACCTTTACCTTAAGGTGTGAGGCAGGTAAAGATGTGGCTGCAAAGGTACAATCAGGAGCTTTGCAATGTATTCTCGGTTGTTCCTTGGCAAGCAGGGTTTGTATCCAGTGGCTTTTATATTTGGTGCCAAATGCAAGCATTGCTACTGGTTCTGCTCAGAAGCTCCCAGTCAGATCTCCTGAGTGGCGTCGATCCCTGTTGAAAGCAGGGTTGGAGTTCATGCTGATTGGCAGTGAGTTCCATCCTTTGGGATCCAGAACTTCTGACTGGTGCTGACTCTAAGCACTGATTTGATTGGCTGGAATCTTCCGTCACAGCGTAGCTGATACACGCACCATGCTGCAAAGACGAAGTGGGTCACCTGACATCATGGGGATATAAGATGATTGGCAAGCAGCCCCCTAGAGGTGGGCTATTTGTTCAGGATCCAACCCACCAAGCTGAAAAAGTTTTCAGTACAGGGATCCTGAACCATATGAGGCTTTAAAGGTCAAAAACAGCACTTTGCATTGGACCCAGGAACACTGAGCTATGGCCCTCCTTTCAAAGCAAGTCTTTCTGCCATCACTGATCTTCTAATGGAGGAACAAAGTTTTAAAACACCTTTTTTTTCACAACTTTCTGGCTCACAGGAGATATCCTGAACTCACATCTTTGATCATTACTTTGCTCAGTTAACAACTGACTTTTGACCTGTGCCCCTGAAAATTTGTTGCATTTTTTTAGACTTCTTACTGTGTCAGGCACCAAACTTATAACAAAGAGGCAGCCTCACAATTGTTCTTTACCTGTTTTCTTACCTTTCCTTCTTTCCTAATCCATTGGGTCCATTGAGAGGAAGTGGGAAAGAAATCCCCACTAATAATTTGAGGCTCATTTTGAACTTAATTCATATACTTTTTTAAAAAGAGAGAGAGAGATTATCCTACTCATTGTTTTACAAGTAATTTGAATGGCATATTCAACAGTTAGTCTTCAGGTGTGCTGTCTGGAGAATCTCTGGCGGCTAGCAGCACAACAGCCTTTACAGCTAAATTTACTAGCTCCTGAGTCAATATTTTATAACTTTTCTGGCCTAGTTACCTGCTTCAGTGCTGTGTCAAAGTCATCTAATATCACACCCTTCTGCTTGGGGAGTTTTTACCTAACTCTCTGGGGGTATTATAGTCCCTGAGCAAAGCATTGCTGGATTCATTAGGCTCTTCATGAAATCAATTTTGTTTCCTGCAGTAATCATGAGTGGCTGTGCTACAGTCTTGCCCCTCTGCCTGTTTCCTTTAGGTTAAATCTCCTCCGGGCATGCATGTAACTTGCATTACTTTTAATGAAAAATAAATGTCTTGTGCACCAAACACAACAGACAGAACTGAAACACCCTGTGTTAAAAAGTATCTTGGGGGCTTTAACCATCTCCTTTTGATGTCATTAGCTGCTCAAGCATAACTTAAGTTGCATCTATTATTTACTGTTATTATTCCTTTATTCCATATTTTCTTACTCTACTACAGCTGTTGCCTTGGAGTAGGCTAACCTTTGTTCACCAACCACATCGCCAGGCTTCCATATCATTTAGGGTGGGGAACCTGTGCCCCTCCAGCTATTGTTGCACTCCAGTTCCCCTCAGTTCCCCTTCCTTCCCTTGCTCTCCTCTTTTCGTGAAGATTGCCTGCTCTCGGATCCCACAGCTGGTTCTCCCTTGGTCTCCTCGCTGGCCCAAGTGGGACTAATTTAGCCAGCTAGCCCTGGTGATCATCTAATGTTTATTGGATGGGTTTCCCCCCTAAATTGATTTTTTATTTTTTATTTTATTGTTATTTACGTTTTATACCGTATTTTATGCTTCTTCTTTTTTTGTAGCATCAATTAAGTGTTTTAAATTTGTTGTTAGCCGCCCTGAGCCCTGAACCGGGAAGGGCGGGGTATAAATAAAAAAAAAAAAAAATTTCTTTATTATCAGTCCCAGCCAGCATGTCCATTGCATAGGGATTATTGGAGTTGGAGTCCAACAGCATCTGTAGGGACACAGATATGTCAACTAATTCCTCCCATTCCAAGCCTGAATACAAAACTAGACTACTAGACAGGATTTTTTAAATTATTATTTCCCACCTACTTCTTCTGTAACCAAATTGTATTCCTGCATCTTTCAAAGGAAGAAAGAAGGTGGTCTGAGAACCCAAGAGATGAGAAGTTTACAGTTGTAGGGCAATCACCAAGGAATCCCTTCCAGTGTGAAGTGGCTGGAACTCTGGGTGTAGGGCGGTATATAAATTCAATTTTAAAAAATAGATCTGCTGCCACACTGTTCTACTAATGGTAGACACCCTGTTAAGGTTCATCCCCACCTACGTATTGCCCCTTTGGAGAGCTTAGGGCACCACTGGCATGAGGAGGCAGCACTTTGTCATCTCAAATGGCTTGAGGCTGCCAGATGAGCCTTGATATTAAGATAAAGTAGGTTACAAGGATGCTTCTCTACATGCTTTTGGGTTTTTTAGACTTGATGCACATGAATGGGGAAATAGACTCCAAGTTGTGTGAGACCCATAGCAGTTAACATTTTAAGGCTTAAAAAATGCACAGCGAAGCATGCTTGACAGATGAAGCCCCATATGATGACCATGTTGCCTGCGGTCAAGAGAAAGCTCAGCCACTGCTGGTTTGCTTATCTGCCTCATCCTGCCAACTAGTAAGAATAGCATTAACATGCATCAGCTACAGATGAGTGGTGGAATGGTTATAAATGTGGGCTCAGAGTGTCACAATGTGCTGTTAGTTACTCAGCTCCAACAAGAGTTGACCTTCTATATTATTAGCCAGGATGGGGTCAGTCCTAAATCGCAATGTCTAACTGTGGAAATGAGGTGACAAGAACTCCATAAAAGACATGCACCAGATGATGCCTAGCTCTCATTCCGATGGAAACATACTAAGGAAAACTGAATCTTTCTATTTGCATGTGTTTAAAATAATTGATTGTAAAGAGAAATTGAAGGCTGCATTCTGAAAGATGTAGACCCCAAAACAAAGTCCACCCTAAGACCACAGATATTTAAACACATTATGTGTTGCATAACACCAAACAGCCATATTAATCTTTCCTGAAGCAGGGGTTGGTTGGTCCTGCATCAATACAGGGAACAAAAAGCCACTTGTCTTAGGCCGCATATCTCCATGAAGTAATATGCTTTGAACATGAAATCAAATAAAAATAAATCAAGAGTGAAAGATTGTGGGGGAGGTTGCCTATCATCCCCAGCCCCTGCTTTTTATACATGGCCGTATACATAAAAATTGTAGGAGGATCCTTTACTATGTCTATGATGGTTACTCTTGCTTTTGATCATCTAAAGAAAAATGGGCTAGAAATGGCAGTGTGAGAAAGTTGAGTCTGCAAATGAGGCTGGCTTTCTTACTTTTTTTCTTTTTAAGTGCTATGTAAGATAACTTCGCAAACTCAGTGGTGCAAAACGAATACCAAAATAACGATAACATGTAAGTAAAATGTATTGTAATACATTATATAGATATGCCCCATGTGTTCTCTTCAATAAAAAGTTTTCACCCTATCAAAAAAAAGAGAGAAGCTTAAATGCTCATCAGGGCTTCTGTAATCTGAATTATATAGTCATAGTTTTGAACAGTAATTTTCAAAATGTAAGGCCACTCTGCGCAAGAGCAAGTCTTGAAAGGCACTGAGCTTCCTGTTCGTCATTTCACTCAGACCTTAATTCATTTGTTTTGGTCTCTGTTGCTTGGGTGTTGTCCCTCTGTTATGCTGCTTCTTTCCCCAGACATATTTTGTGTTCCCACAAATGTCCTCAGTTGGTAACACTGCCTCACATCTAAAGCTCTATCAGAGTTGGGCAAAATACAGAACTGAGGCAATCCTGATTGGGCAATTGTGTAAATACAGTTTACTTCCTCTACCTATCAGACACTGCTTCCGTGCATTTCGATCAAGGATAGATCAACCTATGGCCTTCTGGGAGTTGTTTGGATTTGAATCCCCATCTTCCCTGACCATTGGTCATACTGGCTGGAGCTGATGGGAGTCCAACAACATATGTAGGACCACAGGTTCATTGTCCCCAATTTTAGTCACACATTGGGAAAGGAGCAGAACCAACCATCCCCTGAGAGCATGTGCCCCAGCTCTTCCCTGACATTCAGAACAATATTTCCAAATGGGACTCTGCAACCAGCAGTAGGCCCTGTGAGCAACATTTTCCTTTACTAAAAATAAGGATGCAGTGAGAATTCTGAGATGTAAATCTAACCCACAAATATTCTCAGGAATCTCTATATTTGAAGAGCTTCAGTCATACTAAATATGGTTGCTTACACAAGATTTTGTACCTGCCTGAGAGCTTGAGGCTACAGGAGAATTAGATGGTGTCCTATCAAATCTGAGAGCAGACAAATACAGTACCTTGGACAGTTCTAAGGGAGCCCTGCTGGCTAAAAGCAGTCTCCTACTAAGTTAGCACCAGAAGTGTCAACAGGAAATGCATTTTACCATCTGCTTCCTAATTTGTATTGAGATTAAGGGGGGGGTCGCTACCTGTTCAGTAACATAAGCGGAATCACTTAAACAGTAAGATCCTAGAATTTCAGTGGTCTTCTGGGTAGAATACTTAATAAAAAATCAAGTTGTCTCTGGACTCCTCGTACCAATTACAATATAAAAGGATGTGGTTCACATATTCTGTTTCTCAAATTCCACAGTAGCAAAGACATCCCTGAATCTTACTTAAGTAGTAAGTAAAAAGAAAAAAAGAAAGAAAGACATTGTGCTCTCCTAGTTTTGTAAATAGCTAATGTCTGCAACTATGGAGCTCTGGCAATTCCATGATTTGGAATATTATTTAAGAATAGTGGACAGCATGACCGCAGTTCTCAGATGGTATAAATATAGGTCTGTTAGCCTCTGGATAACAGAAAGTTGAATCTCCTTTATGTTATAATACCCAAAACCTCAGTGGAGAAACCCAGCATAAGTATCTCCTTTTTCATGACCAGCATTCCCTGGGTGAGGCCAAGAAGTGCTATAACTAGAAGGGCAGAGGGAAAAATGCAAGTGCAGACATTATTTCAGGGCATTTATTCACGCTTTACATTCATATGCCCACTTCATGATATAAAGTTGCATTCCCCACACAGAATCATATGTACAAAACCTTCCTTTAAAAAGATAGATTGAACCATTCCCAGTTGAGGATTGAAGGCAGCAATCCATATGTAAACGGATTCCCCCCCCCCAAAAAAAAAACCACCTGTGCCTTTAAAACTTTGAATAGCTGAAGGAATAAAACGGTGACCCTGGGGTGGGAGGACTTTTTGGCTGAAGTTAGCAAAATCAGTCACTCTTGTTGCTCAGACCAAGAATATGGTCTCTTGAGGGAACTAGAGTCAGCTGTAAGCTGTGGTTGGTGTTGCCTCACTGGAGGAACTGCCTGGGAGGCCAAAGGCTGTTTTGCGTTTATGGTTGGGGAGATAGCAGTACTGCAGTACTTCAGCTAGGAGGGCCCTGAATAAACTACTAGCAGTTCTTCCTACAAGGAAGAAGCCAGAAGCTTATCTTCATCAGAATTGTCCACCGCACTTCATCGTCCTCGGGTCATCACAGTAATAGAATGCTCAAAATAATAGTTTCCTTAGAAAGTTCTTCACCATTGTGGTGGTAGAGGAAGCATCAAATCACATGAAGAGGTCAGCAACAGAAAGCAAAGACCTTTGCCCTTCAAATCGTACCTCTCCTCTCCGCTTTCTGTATGATTAAGAACGTGGATTTTCCACTGCCCTATGTAATCAGATCTTCAGCCCATATAATCAATTAGTGCAAGCTAAAACGGATGTTGGACTTAATTTTCCTGAGGGGGGAAAATCCAGCTTTTCTGAAATTGCATTCTCAGTTATGTGCTTCTAGTGTGCCAAAAATGGGGCACAGTACTTTGAAACTGACTAATCAGATATTTAAGATTTGTTCATTTCATGTATCCTTTGACTGCATCACTCTTGTTAGACTATTTGAGAATACCACAAACAGATTGCGGTATACGTTGACAGACCTTTGCTGTTTATAGACACAGAATTAGATTTGGGGGAGGGGAGGAGAATGACATGATTATTGCTACTGGACTGATCAGAGATTGTGATGTGTGAACTTGATACCAGTTTATCCAGGTGCATGCGCAAGGAGGTTAGGCTGCTTGGGAAGGCAGAGGAATAGATAGACTGCCCGTAAAAAATCTGTAGAAATATGTAATCATTGTTGGACCAAAGTCGACGGTTGTGGTCAGATTCTTCTCAATGGAAAGGTGTGGGAGACTCATTGTTGAAACCATAAAAACCAATCTGCATCTCCCTGAATGCAGCTGAGTGCTGGGCCCAAAGGTGGAGGAAAAGTGCCAGGTCAACCACAGATTAATAGAAAAGAGGAACAAATATATTGTGCTGCATTAGAAATATGAAAAATTCATAACCAGAAACTCACTTCAGATTTGTAATGTTTATATAATGACACCATAGCTCAAACATGAACTATTAAATGATTACTCGGAAAATATCACGTCACACAACAAACCCAAAGCAAATGGCACCCGCTCTTGAGATGCAAAACCCATGTGTACGCATTGGATCACACTAGGATTAAGAGCTAGACCCTTTGCATACATTGCATGCCAGCCAATCTACATTTGCCACCCTGGAAGCTGCAGCCAATCCTGACATTTTGGCAAACGTGCTGTTTATAAGCAGTTAACTTGGAAATCTGACTGCAGCACCACTGCTTCACTGATGCTTCTTAATGTCTCTCCCTCTATTTTACTCTGGATTTGAGGGGAAGCTGGGAAATCTTCTTTGGTTGTGGAATGGAGCCGGTGGATTAGTTTTTGTGACTTCCATTTTTGAATTCCCAATACTACAATTGTTATGCATGTGTCATTTGCTCTTCCTGCAGGTATCCATTACTGCCATTTATTTACACACACACACACACACACACACACACACACACACACACACACACCTTGGAGGTAGCAGTCCATGCCCATTAGTACTTGTGCTCATTAAATCACTCCTTTTTTTGGTTAATGGAAAACACAGCCATTAAATTTAACTGCCCGATCACATCAGCATTCCATTTAGTTAAAGCATTTGATAGATTAGCTGGAGGTTCTGTTTTACTGAAGTCTGTTTAAAGTGCTGCACAATGCCCACCTGTTAACTTCAGTTAAACAGAGCCTGCAGCTAATTTTCCCTATGCACAATCACATGATCGTATAAAGGGAAAGAAATTGCTTGGAAATTTTTATCTTTTATTCATCCCTCCCACATGCCTTGGGGCTGCCATTTCTTTTTACAAGTTTACAGATATGCAAATTGCATGGCATGGTCTTGTAAGTGTATCTCACTGGGGATGAATAGCCAGCTTTCCAGAGCCACTTTCTGATCTCTTCAGGGTGAAATTATGAAACTTGTCTGGCCTTTCCTGGCATTAATATTACACTGCTCTCAGGGGACCTCTTTTTCCCCATATGCATGTCTCAGCAGGGGATTTTCAAGGACAGAGAAGGAGCTTAAATGGAACTGCTGCACTTTACTTTTTGAAGGGGGGGAGAGAGAGACAGTTTTAAGATCTACAGTCAAGTCTATGTGGAAGGAAATCTGCACAAATGTAGATAACATTTATAGATGCTCTCAGAGTGGATCTGGGTGCAACACTGTCAAGACCTAACAATATTTTACGTTCAATAAAGGAATCAATCTGTGAATGGATGGATACGAATGGTGGGAGATTCAGAATAGACAAAAGGAAGCAATTGGTTAAACAATGGGTTGTATCCAGTTGTGACTTTCTGCCAGTGGAAGCGCACCTGATTTTCACTAATTCCCAACCCCATGCAGCCACCCTGTGCCTCCCAAGAGCTCTGAAGGATTTGGAGGACCTCCTGGAAGTGTGGGATAGGGCACAGAAGGCTACAATGGATACAGGGGAGTGGTGAAAATCTGGTGCCTCACCCTATATAAGAAATGATTTTGCTAGCAAAAACTAGCATAGGATGCAACCCTATGGAATTTGCTCCCTCAGTGATAGCTGCTTTAAAGGAGGATTAGACATATTCATGGAGGGTAAGCTACCAGTCAACTATTATATATTACCTCCAGTGTTGGACTATGGGGATTGGGGTGCTAAGGAACAGGAGCATGAGAGGGTACTGTTGCAATTGTATCTTGTTTGTGAGCTTCCATAGGAATCTGGTTGACCACTGTGTGAAGAGAATGCTAGACAACTGTGGTCTCATCAAGCAGGGCTCTTTTTTGGACTTGTGTGCTATTATGTATAACACACAAGCATACACCCCCCCAAAAAGGGTTATAAATCTCATTTCCAAGAGCAAGAAGCCAAACTACATGTGCACTCCCCTCCCCCCTTGAATTTAATCATATTTTTTTTGTTCTTTACAGCTTCTTAATTAAATGAATTCAAGTGGGATTCACATAAGGCTAACGTTTGCTACGAAGATAAGCAGCTTCTGATAGTATCTGCTTACCAACATTACATTTCTTCAAGAGTCTTTGCTTGGTTCATCTGCTTCCTGTGATAAAATTGCAGCATTTGTGTGCAGAAGACAATTTTGTTTTTGTACCTTATTACCAAAATGCTTCATCTGATTTATAATGCATAGCAAACATTGAATATCTAAGTGGAAGATGTGATAAACAGAAATGAGTGGGATATGCTTGGTGGTCCCCAATTTAAATAAAGTTAACTTTAGTTGGAAAAGTCTTTTTGATGTTGTTGAATTGCAGCTGTATTGACTTCTGATGGAAAAAAAGTCAACCTATTTTAGAGTATGAAACTTTACTCTTGTGGCAGAAAGCAATGTAAGATTTATTAGTACCAACCCAGGTTTGCATAATAAAGAAAATGAAAGCTGAATAAGTGCTGAAGACTGCAGAGTGATTTGTTAGCATGCATTCCATGTCAAAACGATACTGATTTCAGCTGGTATTCTTCAAGACCCAAGAGGGCTGCATTTTGGGGAAATTGCAAAAAGAGGAAAAGTTTCACTTCTGAGCATTAAGAATCATAAAAATAGAAGATCAACAGATAACCAAACATTCTGGAGCATTACTGGTTGCTGTTTCTTCAGGAGACGGAAGAGCCATGCCAGCAACTCCTTGCTCATGGATCCTGGGATGTGTCAGTGCAAATTTGCTCCTGTACATCTGCAGGAAACTCCTTTGGGTTACACAATTCCTTCATATATTCCCCAGTCAGTGCTGAGGATACAGGTCTTAATGTGGCAAGGAAATGCTGCCGTGGCCTCCTGTATTCTTCATAATGAAACCAGCTCCACTGTCAACTTTAATTATGATGGGAGGGTTGTTTCTGAGTCTGTGGTGGCATCACATCCTACATGGTCAAGGTGTGGCACATGAGAAGATCAGAAGACTCTCTTTTATGGAGGAGGGTGGTTGTCTTCTCCCCCACCAAATCTATCCATATCCATCTATCTGTAGTAACCTTGAGGGTTATTTCCACTATTTCTGTCTCTGTGAATACTTTCTGTATTGAGTGTCTTGCTTAGAACCACCTACCAAAAAGCTGAAATGAGATTATTTGTTCTTTACCATGCTTTACTAGGAGATTTGGTAAAGCCAAGACTGTATACATGGAGTTACATATAACTCTGAGTGGTGACAGTGAAAAAGTACGAAGTGGTATCTGGTAGGATAGAAGTTGCTTGGATCATCTCACTGGGCAAGATCGGCAGTAACTTAAGTGAAGCGCTGTCTATTTCACCACGGCCTCATACTGAAGATGAAGAGGGTTGGGGGAAGCTAAAATGTATGACTTTATGAAGACTATCCAAGGAGCACGTTGCTAAACTGAAGGGCTGCAGTATTTAACTGAACAACAGGTTAGATTATTCAATCAAGGTGGAGAGATAGTTTAATTGATTAAATTTATCAGGTTTTAAAACTTTTGAACACTAAAGGTTCCCTTAATTGATTGGGGTGCAGATATGTATCAAGTACTTATAAAAACCACAAAGGGCAACCGCCATCTTAGAAATGGCATCCCCACTTTTTCGCTTCAAAACCCATATGATGCCTGAGATGTAGTCTACACTGAAACACATGGTGTAGCCTGTCCTAGGTGCTCAAAATCAGTGTTGGAGTAGAATAGGACAGTGTCTGATTCTGCCTACCAGGTTGGAAGGGCCCAGAAAGCAAGTAGCATCAGTTGGACCACAAGTTCTCCTCCCTTAACAAGCAGGGAGAATGCTAGACCAGGTTCCATGTGAATCCTGACCTCTGGATGACAGCCACAACCCACTTTGAGGCAAGAAAACAATTTTCCAAGTCCATCTTCCATAACAGAGATGTTGAAGAGAGAGGATGTGGGTTTTGACCCTTGAAAGGGCAGTCTGGTGGAAATAAATTGACCAACGTTGCTGTAAAAGAGGCTCCAAATGTTTTGTGCACAACTTGGATATCAATGGGTACCTCATTTCAGGAATGCCTTCCAGAATTTGATATGAAGGAGAATGTGTATAATGACGCTTGCTCCTTAGAGACTTCTTGCATCCAGTGTTGTTTTGTATCCCGGCAGTCTTTTATGTTCAGGGTTCTGAGTTATCTGTAGCCTGCAGTACAAAGCCCCCAAAGAGTCAATTGAAAAGGCTACTATGGAAGAATAAGGGAAGCCACCAGCTGGAAAGGCCATTGGTTTTTGTTGAAGCCGCTAGTATTCATAAAGAATGTAGGGGTGGATTGTGCAGTCTTTGCTTCCATCTGCAATGAGAGCTGTGCACAATTTGGCCTAGAAGCTACTGTTTGTTCTATGCCAATTTCAGCAAGGGGACAACTGCAAAAAATGAAGGTCAAACCAAAGAAGATAGATTTTTTTAAGTACCAGGTTTTTATTCATTTTTTCCCTTTAACAAAATCTAACAAAGCAAAAAGTGCTACAGAAAAGGTGCCCCCCAAATAAAATAATGTGAATTTAGAAAGAGGGTGTGTCAAATACACCATAAATAATATAAAGAAGAAATAGCAATAATGATCATAAAGTACATTTCAAATAATTACAC